>NC_134208.1:172425833-175157500 GCF_965140235.1 Caretta caretta
CATACAGATTTGCAGGATAGGGGGGTTTATAATGGAAATAATGCTAAATCATGGCAACTACTGGTGATGCAATAGGTCATTAATCCACATTAATGTCTAAATGCATACTCACAAAATGAAGTGAATGAAATTACTACAGATATAATTAATAATTTGAATAGATTTGTGACTATATTCTGTTGGGAGCAGGGCTGTTTAAAACCCTGCCTGGCCATTGCTTTTGATCTTGTGTAGTCATTTGCACCTGTACAGAGTGGTAGCCGTTTACACTCACTTTGCACAGGTGTAAATCACTAGATGAGGTGCAAGGTAGTGAAAAAAGCAGTCTATGGTTTAGCTGGGTTTCAAAAATATAAATAGCAGAGAAGCAGCCTGATGGTAGAGCATTGTGAGTTTTGTTTTGTTTCCTTCCCTTCCCTTCTTTGTCTACTGAGTGTTTCTTTCATTAGGTAGCAATACAGGCCTCTCTACTAATGCCTCTCAATGACTGTAGGAGTTTGGAGCCAGTAAAACACTGCACTACTCAGCAGCAGACTAATTAAGGTAAGGAGTGTTTGGGGGCTTGTGGTGAGGTAGCAAAGGGGATAGTGAGCCTTGTTCAGTAGTATGTAATGGAAAAATGTGTGTGTCAGAATGAGGTAAGTGGTTGAGGAGGAACAGGGGGCTTACCTTAAATGTGAGAGTCAGGTTATCCATACTCTGTGGGAACTGCCCAGCTCCGGTGCTGTGGTTATGGCAGCCTAGCTTGATACTGTAGATCTATCTTACAGTGATAGAAGGGGGCTTTCTGTTGCTTTAAGAATGTCAGTGATGGTAGCTAGCTGTACCTACTACACTAAGGGTTAGGTCAGCATAGCTACTGTACTCCAGAGCGTGGCTTTTTCACACCCTGGTGTGCTGTAACTGTGCTGATAGCCACTTTTAATGCAGACCAGGTTTTGTTTGCACTGTCTCTTTGGTTTTTATAGCACTAGTATAGTTGCCCTGGTGCAAATCCTTAACCTGCTGCTAAATCGCCAGTGCGGAGAGGGTCTTGGGGCCATGTAGCACACCTCTGTGTACAGACAGGCCATGCTGTAGTTGGAGTCTTTGGGAGGAATATTGGCAGCACACACTACTGTGGCAGCTTCACCATTCTTGTTAAGGGTGTGGAGTATGCTTCTTGCTTTGTCTGGCTGGCTTCAAGAGACTGGAAAGAAAGCAAAGCTGTATTCTATTTATATCTCTGCTAATTACTATTTCTGTTGACAACACACAGGTGTCAGTCATTTGTTTTGATAAAGTAAAGCTCAGCTCTGAGGTATTTTTGTGTGTATGACCAAAATGTAATACAGCATGCTTCTGCTTATTTCTGTGCTAAAATCTTGCAAGGCAGTTAAGCGATCAGTACTCTTATATTTTAAAATGAAGTTTGAAAATCTGATACCCTAAACTACCTCTGCTGGCTATCTTACTCTCTGGCTTGCACTCATCTTGGGAATGATAACCTTTGTCCAGTCCAGTAAACACTTGAGCACATGAGTGAAATTCACCCTTTGCAGAGAGCCCAAGCAAGACTTAAGCATCACTAGTGTCCCATCCCTGTCTTCCCCCCACCTGCGCTGTTTTAGTTTTAGTTTTTGTTTTTCTTTTTTTTTTTTTTTTTTTTTTAAAAAGACTCAAGTGGGACTAACCAGCTTTAGTTTTATGGTGTGTGTAACCCATGAGTGACTTGCCTAAGCAGCCTCACTGAAGTGAAGGCAGGGGCGGCTCTACCAATTTTGCCACCCCAAGCAGCTGCCGCCAAATTGCTGCCGCCTCACCAGCGGCGGACCTGCCGCCGAATTGCCATTGCGGCAGGAAGAGCAGCAGGGCTGCCGCTGGACTGCTGCCCCATTTTGAATGCCGCCCCAAGCACCTGCTTGGAACGCTGGTGCCTGGAGCCAGCCCTGAGTGGAAGGCGTGGGATAGAAGAAGAGTAAAGAAACTTCCCTCCCTTTCCTTCTCAAGTGTTGGCAGAACAGGCCCTTAGTGATCTTGTTTCTAGTCAATCTCCCGTTTCGCATCCTTTTTGTACAAGCTGGAAATGTTTGGCTTGCAAACATCTTGGAAAGTGCTTAGATTTAAACAGGTTTTTATTGTCGTTAAATTTAATCACGTCTGGCAATATTAGGTATTGTAAAAATTAACAAATCCCCTACAAATTTCAGATTAAACTACTGTCTGTGATCCTTTGGCTGTCCTGAAGTCCTAGTATCCAATATCACTAATCTTACACTTTATGCGGAGGCCTCCGCATAATGGCTTATGTTATGAAGCACTAGTTCCATTCAAACCATGCTTTCTATAGTTTTCCAACAGATGGAGCTATGATCACATACACAAACATGAAGTGGAGGGGAAGGAGACAGCGGTTCCAGACTTCCTAAAAATAATAGTCACTTGCCATTGTGCCAAACACTTATTTTGTTCCACACAGCAGAAAACAATAGGCATGCATTCCAGTGGCTAGATAGAAAGCCAAGTTAATAATTGGAGGGATAGATGGGTTTCTGTGAGCCATCCCCCTCCTGCTCATCTCTCAAGTTACATGTATTGTTTGGTGCCACTTAAAGTGAATGATATGGATGGAATCTAAATGAGAACACTAAAAGATTTCATAGCAGTTTGACTTCTTCAGTGCTGGTGGATGGTGTCAGACGAACAGCCCTACAGACTGCATTCTGTCCGCAGATCGGATACAGAACAGTTGGCATTAGTGGAAACTCCCCTAAATTGCTGTCAAAGGGCCAAGCTGCTCTCCACACTAGTGCTTAGTCCAATAGCATTGTTAGACTAGGAGAGAGCAATCAGCTGGGAAGGAACAGGAAAAGCCTCTGTGCAGAGGACAGGAACAGTGTGTGGGGATCCAGGCAAACTTCTGGAGTCTCTTCTTGATGGTAGTGCCCTAACATGACTACACCATTATCCATGGGGGACAAGGGCAGTGAGAGGTGAGTGACTGGGGCAAAAGTACAGAAGAGTGGTGAGGAGGCAGAGTGGATTTCATTGTCGGCTAAAAGCATGTAATAGAGGGATAGGAGATTGAGTGAAGGTTGAGATGAGTAAAGGGAGTGTGTAGGTAGATGGGAGGAATTAATAAGGAAAGGTAGGAATAGTCTGGTAATGGTGGAAGAGAGCACCACACAGGAGACTGAAAGGAAATCCACTGAAAAGACATATCCAGAAAATGACAGGGGAAAATGGAGTGAAAGAGGAGAAGGAGGTACAAACACAAGAGGAAAGCATAGTAGCTTTAAAAAGACTGATTTATAGAAAAATGAAATGGGCTGGACTCTGGGGTGTGAACACACATTTTGCTCAAAGCAAGGTAATGGTAAGAGCCAATTGGGTTCACCTACAGAAACTTTTCAGAGTAACAGCCGTGTTAGTCTGTATTTGCAAAAAGAAAGGGTGCCACAGGTACTCCTTTTCTTTCTACAGAAACTTGTGATGGTGACTGCAGAATACAGTCTGGGTCATCAGCCTGTTCCCTTCTCCACTCAGGGACAGGAGTAGCAACAGCAACCTAGACTGAGGCCCAAGATTCCCCCCAGCTTCTCCTACAGTGTAGAGACAGGGGATTCTCTTCCCCCTTCCTTCTACCTTGTGTGGTCACCAATATCTGTGCAGCAGTGTGAGAGCATCTCCATTGCTGCAAATGCCAAGGCTGGGGCTGGGAATGGCTGCAGAATTGAGCACACAGTTGAAGGAGGGAAATGTGAAGATACAACTAGGGTGCCTAAATACCTCAGAATATCTGGGCCCTGGTTCTTAAAATATTTTGCATGTTATGTAATGAGCTACACCAATGCAAAAAGTATTTAAAAAGCTACTCCCAGTAAATGACAGGTGAACTTGATTTAGTAGTACTAGTTTATGCTGCTACTTAATCTGTAGCCTAATCAATCCTGAAACATCTTGGCTCTTTAGCCATGAAAGAGGTTGCTGCAACTAGCATGTTTGACTTAAATATTATGAAAGGTAATGTGTTGGATATTTAGTGGTTGTGGTAATAGAATCTTGTTGTTGATATGGCAACTGAGTAAGATTAGGGGATAGCCCCACCAGTTTTGGCTGGTTTTTGGTTTAGTTCAGTGTGTGGCAATAAATGGCTGCTTTTAAGGTTTACAGCTCTGTCTCAAGTGATTTCTTCCTAAATCTGTTTCCCCTAAGGATATAACATAAAGTAACTAAATGTCTGATAGAACTTGTTCCTATTCAAGTCAATTATGTTTTTGCCATTGATTTCACTAGGTTCAGGATTGTGCTCATTAACATGGCTTGTGGTTAAGACTAAAACTTGCCTCAGACTTCAGTGCCTAATCTGATTGGGTGCTTCAAAAATCCCTCTCAGTGCCTTTCTAAGAATTGTAAGGTAGGAGGTGTTTGCCTCATTGCTTAAAGGGTACACCAACCCATCTCCTCATTACACCCAGCTGTGAAACTGACAGAGGGAATTCATTATGGGTATACATGGGTGCAATTCCACCAAAGTCAATGATGGAAGCTTCCCACCACCTTGGGATCAAATTCTATCTGACTGCAAGGAAACCAGGAGCTGCACAGGGTAAAAATTTAGCTTTTAAGTATGATCTACTGCAGTAGTCAGCAGTAAGTATCTGACAGGATTCACCAGAAAATATTGGTTGAAAACAGAAGCCCAAATTAGAGTAAATACAGGCCAACTTGAGTCCTCTTTTTCCATGTATGCAAGGAATTGTTCCAATTGTATCTTGTGGTTCCGATCCTTCTTGCTCTTGGCTCTCCCAAAATGCCAACTTTTTTTTGCAGCTGAAACTGGAGTGATCATCCTAGGCCAGCAGTTAGGACCCAGAACCATGGTTAGCCACTTCAAATGCATATGCACCCTGATGACCAATCCTACATAGTGCACAGATTATGGCTATCTTTGGCAGGCAGCAGTGTGGGGGACCTTGTGCAGTGCCATAGCTGGGTTGGAATACATACAGGCTAGTGTGAATGCTACTCTGGTAGATACCTAATACAATCTCTCTATTCTTAACTTCTATTTCTTTGAATGTATTCTAGACAGTGAAACATTTAAACAGTTGGCAGTAAGACTGGATGCATCATAGCTCTTTATAATAATAATTTAATAATAATAAAATACTACTCTGCATGAATAAGGGTGACAGAATGTGCCCAGTTGCAGTTAGTGCATGCTCCACTTTTCAGTCAAGCACAAGTTTTGGGGTGTCTTAGTTCTGATCCTTGCCCCCCCCCAGGAAATGACAAAAATATTTCCTATAGTTTGATCACTTCAAGACACTTTGAATCAGTAACTAGGTCTCCACCATTAGGAAGCTATGCAACCACTCCTTGCCTTTGGTGTTATCCACCAAGATCAAAACTACTAGGTGGCACATTGGAAGCAGAGGGAATGCAAGAAGACAGTAGATGTTTCAACATAGCTCTCTTACTAATTGCTTAAAAAAATCTATTCAAGGAATAAGGTATAAGCACAAGTGAAGTTGCAGAATCTGGACTATTACCACACAATGGTAACCTCCAAAGGAGGCCTGGGTCTTCACTTAGCAGGAATGCACTGATTAATTTTAGATTAATAGCGCAAGCAAAGGTGTTCAAATGTATATTAAAAAATATACAGCAGAACTTCACCTGTGTGAGCATCAGAAGGGAAGATGAAGGCATGGCAGATCTATAGGACACAATATTTGTAAGTTATAAAGAGTAACTTTGTTTTCCTAGGAAGTAAATAATAATCGGTGTGTATGATCCCATCATACTGTGTTGCCTACAGTGTGGGTTCCTTGCCTAATGCAACACTGTTAGTTAGCTAGCTTGGTTAGGTTAGTTTGCTAGCTTGCTATATTGCATAATGTGTTCTTCATTGGTTTGATTATATATTTTTAGGGTTTTGTTTTTACCGAAGTCTAGTATACAGCCAACTATTTTGAGTGGCATAATGCAAGGAACCTACAGGCCAGTATTCTGTATGATTAAGCTAGAACAAGTTAGCATAAGTGTAATCTTTGGCGTAGGTAAATGGCCTATTGGTAACACCTTTTTGTCTTTGGGGAACTGAATGGAGAACCAAACAGAGAACTGAATGTTTACCATTAGTCTGGAACAGCCCACAAGTTACACCACAGAACATGGAAGTCATGATTTAGGCAAAGGTAATGGTTTCAGGGATGAAATAATTGATATTAACACATGAATATATGTAGTAATGTTAGGCTATAGAATAAGTGGTACCTGAAGATTTATCTGGGTGGGGAAATAAGATTTGGGTATGGTAGGTTGGGCACTGATAGGACTATCCAGGGTGTTGCAAGGACCGTATAAAAGGGGCAAACAACCATGCAGAGGGGTCATTCTTTCTAGCTTCAGTTAAGCTATTCGCTCAGCTTTAATGATATAGCTTAGCTACTAGATACTCAAACCTGATCTCTACCAACTTGGGGAACCTGGACCATCGAATTCAGCGGGCATGCCAGAGACAAGGCTGGTCCTCTGTCTCCCACTACCAGGTCTCCAGGGAAGGGTGAGTGATAGTTTTCTAGTTGAAAAGACTATTTCATATTACCACCCAGGACCATTGAGTTGTATTACTACTCTGTGTGTTATAGCTTTGATTATCCTTTCATTTGTTTTAATAAAGATCTTGAAATTTTGGTATTGTCGTCATCCTGAGAGTCCATTGGAGTTGGCTTCCAGTGGAATATCTTAAGAACCCACTTGTTTCCTCTGTTTGTGTGAGTAAATTCCTACAAAATACTGGAGTATGTAGATGTTGAATAATACAAGAAAGTAAATAGTTCAAAGGTTTACATAGAAAGTAATGTAGGCCAAGACTTTCCAATAACATTGTGGTTTGGATGAGGCTGAAATAAAACACTAGCAACATCTGACTTATTGTATTTACTAAAAAGGCTTATGAAACTGAAGCAACAATTAGCTGGAATTGTTCATATTCATTAGATGTTGGTTTTCCCAACTTAAAGAAATGTCAGTAGGCTGCAAGATGAGGAGCATGTTGCATTTAGTTCTCTATCTAATGTTGGTCAGTAAATTCTGTTATATGCCTAGTGACCGCATTTTAAATGGCATTAATTTATGGTGATGTAACTAGGGAAAACACCATTGATGTCAATAGAGTTGCCCCCACTCAAACAAGCCAAAAACTTGGCTTTATGTTTACATGCTGGCAGTGCATTCTCTAAACCTTTCCATGATTTAAGAATAACCACATTGCCTCAAGCATCAGTAGCTGCAGCTGAGCTTGTGCAAGACATTTGTCTTGCAAGTGACAGGTAAAAGTTGCACCTATCTCTTGCTTAGTCAAATCTAGTCTTTCAACTATTCTAAATTCCAAAAATGGAAAGGTATGTGTTTCTCTCCAGTGTTATGGATCCTAATGCCTTTTGCACTTGTAGTAAAGAACCTGCTTCTGTGCATTAAGCAACTTCATAGAGTCAAGATCTAGCTACAGCTTAATAGCCCTATTGACCACAGTTGACATGAATGGATTTGGCATGGGTTGCCTTATTGATAAGCTTCAGCTTCCTTCTACACTATCTTAATGAACACGGAGTTGTATTTACATAAAGGTTTCATTATAGTACAAAATGTTGGCTTCACAGAGTCGTAGATGCAGTTAACTGAATAAATGGCTTTTTAACTAGGGCTGTCAAATGATTAAAAAAAACTAATAGTGTGATTAAAATTGTTAATAGAGGAATACCATTTATTATAAAACTTTTTTGCATGTTCAACAATTTCAGATTGATTTGAATTACTACACAAAATACAAAGTGTACAGTGATCAGCTTATATTTGACTAAAAATATTTGCACTGTAAAGTGTTTTTTTTCAATTCACCTCATACAAGTACTGTAGTGCAATCTCTTTATCATGGAAAGCACAATTTACAAATGTAGAATTATCTGAGTTCAGTTATGTTTAACCCCCTTCGCCCCCGCCCCCAACTTTAGGGCTTGCAAGTCCACTGAGTCCTACTTCTTACTCAGCCAGTCACGAGGACAAACAAGTTTGTTTACATTATTTATGGGAGATTATGCTTCCCACTTTTATTTAGAACATCACCTTTTGTAGCCAGCATTGCAAGATATTTACATGTCATTCCAGAAGACATGCTTCCACACTGATGGGTTCTGTTCAATAATGATCCAAAGCAGTGCAGAATGATGCATATTCATTTTCTTTATCTGAGCTGGATACCACCAACAGAAGGTTGATTTTTTTTTTCCCTTTTTTTTTTTTTTTTTTTTTTTTTGTGGTTTGGGTTCTGTAGTTTCCGAATTGCTGTGTTGCTCTTAAGACTTCTGGCAGCATGTTCCACACCTTATTCCTCTCAGATTTTGAAGGCACTTCAGATTCTTAAACCTTGGGTTGAGTGCTGTAGCTATCTTTAGAAAGCTCACATTGGTATTTTCTTTGTATTTTTTTTCTTAGATTGACCAACATATAACACAAAATATATGGCAGAATGTGGGTAAAACCATGGAGCAGGAGACCTACAACTCTCCCCCAAGGAATTAGGCATAAATTAAAAAAAAAAATACCATTCATTAAACAAGCATCATCCGCATGGAAGCATGTCCTATGGAATGGTGGCCAAAGCATGAAGGGGTGCATGAACGTTTAGCATATCTGGCATGTAAAGTATCTTGCAACACCTGCTACAAAAGTACCATGTAAATGCCTGTTCTCACTTTCTGGTGATCTCGTAAATAAGAAGCAGGAAGCATTCTCCTGTATATGTAAACAAACTTGTTTGTCTTAGCAATTGGCTGAACAAGAAGTAGGACTGAGTGGACTTGTAGTCTCATTTTACATTGTTTTGTTTGAGTGCAGTTTTGAAAAAAATTCTACATTTTGTAAGTTGCACTCTCACCATAAAGAGATCACACTACAGTACTTGTATGAGGTGAACTGAAAAATACTATTTCTACACTGAAAATATTTGTAGTAATAAGAAAAATAAAGTGAGCACTGTATACCTTGTATTCTGTTGTAATTGAAATCAATATAACTTGTTCTGTTAGTGTAATTAAAACTGCAATTAATTACAATTTTTAATTTGTTTTAAGTTAATGGTGGTTAATTGACAGCCCTATTTTAACACTTTTTTTTTCTTTCAGACAATGGAAATTAAGGGCTAATGTGTTTACCAAGACCTTGCTTGGTGTTTTGAAAATACAGAGAGAGAAAGTGATTTATGAATAATGCCATAGCTATAAGCATGCTTTACTCTAGAAATGCACTGATTCCACAGGAGGAGTTGTTACACCGGAAATTAGGTATATAGTTCATAAAGCATTATGGAAACCTCCTGATAAATAGGCATTATCAATGTAAATCATGCAACATGAATCCAGAGTGACTCATTTGGAGTTACTCTGGATTAACAGTGGTATAACTGATGTTTAATCTGGCCTCAGGATAGTTAGTAAAATGTTTGCCTTCATATGTCTAGATACCAGCAGCTATACAGCCTATTTTAAAGTTAGTGCCTCTGTGACATTGCTAATTTGGTGTACAAGTATATAGAAGGGACCAGAATCTCCACTGGCTTGTTAAGGCACTTGCACCTATGTAAAGTAGGTGTAAACTACTACTCTTCCAGTAGTATTTTACACCCACCCTGTGCTTGCTTTGTTCAGTTACTTACACTGGTGTCAAGTGCAAGGTGCTGGATAATAAGGTCCGTGATGCTTGGCACTTCATCTGGTAACGCATCAGAGTGACTTTTGTATAGTAAGTCAGACATGGCGAACTGACTCGGATCCTGACATCCTTGCATTGGTGTAAATCTGGGAGTAACTTCAGTGGCGTTAATGGAGGAAAACCAGATCAATATCTGGTCCCCTTGCTTTAAAACTCTTCTATTCAAATACACCTTCCAAAAAAAGAGAGCTCCACTGTAATGTTGCTGACTCTCCTCTTTCTAAGGATCCAGTGCTGTTGCAGGCTCTTGTTTTATCTTGACCACATATAGGCTTCCTAACTCTTATGAAGCTGCTGTGTTCTTTGTACTGGTAGGAACTTTTGATATCATGGCTGGCTGCCATTACAGATAAAGAATTGTACAGCACTGGCACATGGCTTTATTGGCAACATACACCACTGACTTAGCTGAAGGGGAGAATCTTCTACAGATGACCAATATATATTCATGCTGCTCATATTCAAAACATCTTGTGCTCCAAGTCTGAGTGAGAAGAAGGCTGTAATCTCTACTATAACAGGAACATTGATCTCCAAAATTAGATGGGAGTCCAAGTCAAAACTTGGACTCTAGATCCAGAATTTGTGGGGTTTGGAACATAATTTAAGCCCATCTCTGTACTAATAGAATTGCCTAAAGTCATGTATCCTGTTATAGAGTAGGCGACTTGAGTGGACAGAATACTTGTGTTAATCTGGGAACGGAGCAAGGACAGGAATAGCTGGGCTATTTAGGTCATGACTAACTCACATTAAGTGAATGTGTGTGGTTTTTTAATACTGGAAAGAGTTGGCTTAATTATTTGAATAATGCTGTATATAATCACACATGCCAAATCCTCCACCAATGAGGTGGGAGCTGAGAAAGGAAGAGGGCAAGCATGCATCTTGCCACTCACTCATCTGTATTACGCTGCATTATCTGTCCTATTAAAACTTAAGGAGGCCCAGTGAAAGCATGTGCCAGGGAACATGGGCAGTGTCCAGAGTACAGGGCCTTCCTGCAGGTGGTACTTGAGATCTGTGTGCATCTAGGGGAATCCATGGGGTTTGGTGGCAAAATCATAGCTCGCTGTAAGGTGGCTACCTAACCAGTTAGGGTGAAACATCACAAATCAGGATCCTGGGGCCTACTCCTGCCGATATTCCAGGCAGAAGGAATGCTTTAAGCCACTAGTTCCTGAGAACATTTAATATTTAGACATGCATTGTTATAAATAACTCTAAATGTAAAATCCTAACCAATACTGACTTCACAACAACTTAACCATTCATGTGTCAGAACTACTGCATATGATCGTGATTTTTGTGCTTTGCATGAAAACATGATTCCAAAAATCATTAAAACCTTTAAAATCTAGTTTCTGCAAGATCAAAATTGAAGCCAATAAATACCTCCAATGACAGACCAAATGGCAAAACACCAGTAGATGGCAGCATTGTACTCTGTATCTTGTACTTGGTAAATCTGTTTGCAGTGGCTAGTTCCCTTTTAACTTTTTGTTTGTTACTCTTCTTATGGTGATAGCAGGCTGATAAAAAGTAAACCAGAATACAAGCTTTTAAGACCTGTATTTCAAATATTTGATTATGTATTGTTCCAGACTTGTGGCTTCCCTATGGAAAATATCCCATACCCTCTTCTAAATAAGAAATTATACTAAAAACTGGTCCTAAAATTAACTTTCAGGATTTGTTTAACTCTGAGCAATTCCTTGACAGAGAGGAAGGCTGTCTGCTGATAGAAATGTTCATCTTAATACATGATGAGAAATCTCTTAAAGTAGTAAGTCTTCAATATAAAATTGCATGTCTCGAGCTCTAAGTTACCTCCTGCATGTTGTGTCCTCTGCAACATTCTCTCCAACTTTCCAAGCACTCTTGGAGAATGGGATCATGGGCTGCTTTCTTTAAGATCAAAGGGAGCCATGTGCCCAAATACAATGTACAGTAGGGACACACAACCCTGAGCGAGGAGTTAAGTACAGTGATTATAGAAAGTACCTCCATGTATTTAGACAAATTATATAATGCATTTTTCAAACTGAGGTGCTATATGTATGCAGAGTAATATCCGAGACCTGTTCAGGAGATTGCTAATGGATTAGAGCTCTCCCTTCCAAGTTGCTGGCTTAAATCTAGCCTGTCTGAGTTGTATGGTGACACCTTTCAGTTAGGCTGCTGAAGTCAGTCCTATGAAATGAGTTGCTAGTGTCAGATCAGTTGTTAGTGGCTAGATGCTTACAAGCCTTGGCAGAAAGTGCTCAGCACAGAGAGCACGTTTGCTCATACAGATACTTTCAGACTTAAATGGCTTTTAGTTTACATTAAGAAAATAAAAGTAAAATCTGCATGATATCTCCTTTGTAATAGTCTGTCCTGAACAAGGTAGCTGCTAGACTTGTAGACAGCATAATCTTTAGACATGGTGCATACTGACAGGTCTAGCTACACACCAAGGACTGAGTGGGTGCACAATCGCCATTTTTTAGCAGTGACATAAGCAATGTTCTGATTTGATGGTGTTACAGGCACACAGCACTAACATATGACTACAGCAGGGGGCAGGGCAATAGTAAATCAGGCCAAATGTTGTCTTCCTAAATAGTCTCAAAAGCAATGTGAAAATAGAGCCTGATTCTGCCTGTTTAATATTGTAAATCAGAGGTTCACAGAAGTCAACAGAATTACACTGGTTTAAAACAGGCACAACGGAGAACATTAAAACCCATACTTCCCAATGGCAGTCTCGCGGTGCAGGCTCTTTTAAAAAGTGTGCTTAGGTCGGATTCCTTCCTTCCCCCCCCCCACCACTTCCCAGCTCCCTGACCCTTTGAAAACAAAATCAAGTTACCATTTGGGTTACACTTTGCTCTTGGTTACCAGCTAGAGTAGCTGCATTAAAATCAGTTTCAGAGGAACAGCCGTGTTAGTCTGTATTCGCAAAAAGAAAAGGAGTACTTGTGGCACCTTAGAGACTAACCAATTTATTTGAGCATGAGCTTTCGTGAGCCACAGCTCACTTCATCAGTGTAATTCTGGCTTTGTCCACAGAATTTAGCTCTGTGTTTGTAATAATCTCTTAAACATAATGCCAACTCATTGCTCTCTAAATGAGAGAATCCAATTTATGCAGCTGTGTTAAGTCAGGTGGTGATTACATCTATGCTTCTGAGTTCAGCAGTGATGGGCCTGGTCACCCCTTGAATGGGAGACTGCACACCAAAAAATCATGTGGCAGAAAAGAGTGGTTTGAATTACTAATATTCTCTGAAGGTGCTAAGTCAGACGGGATGTGAAACTGAAATACCTGTGGTCACTTAACAAAAATCACATGGCACTCTTGTAAAGAGTAGAACTCTTTCTTCTACTCATGGTAAAACTCTATTGTGGATAATATTCTGCCTACCTGAAATTCCTGCAGCTGGAACTGAATAAATACTCAAATGCACTCTTCCTTTCCTAGGTTCACTGGAGGCAGCTGCTGGTTACTTTCTTGGAGAACTAGACGCAGAAATCACTATAGAGGAAGTTTCTAAAGTGCTTGAGATGTAAGTTAATGCAAAGGATCATTGCAGAAAGTACCAAGTTGTGCAGGTCTCCTTTTCTCTAAAGGAGCAAGAGAACAGGATTTGCTGCCATGTAGAATGACACACACTGCGAACTCCTATAACCTACCTTTTCTTCTCTTAGCCACATTTTAAACAAAATCCTAGTCCTAGCCCACAGTTTGAGCAGCCAGGAGGGACGGTATCCTTCCCCCTCTTGCCTCATAGTAGCAGTAGTAGAGTAATTTTGCATCCCTTGCTGCTACTCTCTGGGGGGTACAGTAGACACTATCTCTTGCATGCTCTCCTTCCACAGTGGAAAATGACCAGTGACTCTCAATCACCACACTGAATGGCCTTCACTCCCCTTCCCAAAGCTCTCCCCATATTCAGATTTACTGACTTCCTGTAGATCTGTGCTGCTAGGTTTACAAGGTCCTGGATCCCCTGCATGGACGCATGTCCTCCTTCCCTTTTGCAGTGAAACCAAAACTTTTCTCCACTGTGAGCAGAGCTCTCTGCACTAAAGTGAAGGAAAAGACCACATGTTATAAGAGGCACATTCAACATCATTCCTGTTTTGTGTAGCAAAACTCGCCTACTAATATCTAAGGTATATCTTACACCACCTGCATCAGGTTTCTCAAGACTTCACAGGTAGGTGGACTAATTCTGCATTTGGGTCTATTTTATGTAGCTATTTATCTTGTCCACATGGGTAACATTTTCCTTGAATATCTTGCTAGTTCCAAGAGACTGATTCTATGAAAGTAGCTCATGATTAAGGTTAAGATTATCCATTATTTTTAGTAAGTCGCGGGCAAGAAACAAAAATTCACATAACTCTGTCTGTGAATGAGGGGTGGGGGGGCACTTTGGAGGACAACTGAAGCCCAAGTGGTGGGATGAGAGCCCTAGCTGTTCTGCAGAGGGGAGGGAGGTGGGGTCCCTATGGGCTGACAAAGAAAATGTCAGAGATCTGACAAGTCACAATCTGTGACCTCCATGATACAAGCATTGTGAATAAACATAAGATTATATATCGCCCTGCTTTAATTTTCACCCCCCCAAAAAAAAACTTTTCCAAAAATCAGTTTCTGCATTCAGACTTTCTAGCTCAGCTGCTTTCTTGTATGTAGTCTATCCCTTCTCCATGAGCCAATTTTTTGTGGGCACATTGGCTAATTTGAATTAATTTCTATAGCTGGCACTTCTTTGCAGACATTCTTCACTGGAATTTCAAACAGTGACTTTTTAGATGTAAGATTCGCTTTAATACCAAAGCTGCTAGAATGTGGATTTTTAGTGTGAAGCATCAGTTTTAAAATGAGCATTTAATGAAATCGTATTTAATGTTGTGACTACAATGGAATTATACGGTCTTTGAGTTTGACCAAGTAACTTCTCATCCATATTCTGCACATAAGCAATTCAGTGGATCTCTTGCCTATTTGGATAAGATCTTCAAAACAAAGGTCCTGTCCGCTCTACATGGACATTATAGTTACATCTTTTGAAAAATCATGGGATTTGCCCTGGAGTCTCTTGCCTAGTTTCCTTTTAGTCTGCTCCTGTGCAATTGTAGCATGCAGAGGGGTGCTGTTAGGAAATATGTATATTGAAAGATGGTATATAAATCTAAAACATCATGTACTTGTTGCAGAGATAGTGTGGTACATGGAACAGGAATTCCATATGCAGAATGTGCAATAGAGATAGCAACCATGTTTTTCTACCAATTTCAGCAGAGCTACTGCAGACTTGCACAGCAGAAATTAACCCAATAGACCTAAAATATTGACCAAAGGGGAGAATGTTGCTGTTAGTTTTTGGTTTTTGAATCGGCTATTACAGCCAAATACTATAAACCAAATTTTGGCCTTTCGGACTCTGATCATTTGATGGTAGGTTCTTTTGTGGCCTGACAGAATCTTCCACTAAAGCATGGACAGATAGAGATCTTTCTCTAAGCTTGAGCCTAGAAATCTGTTAGGCATGGCCTATTCTAAAGGTCACTGTTGATCTGGTAATCAGAAATGGCTTACAATGTGGTGAGAAACTATGTTCCTGCTCTTTCTCTTCTAAATCCGGAAGAACATCACTGAACTCAATGGTGTTACTTGGAGTCTGACTGGGGCCCTAGTGGGGAGCCAGCTGTGGTCACTCAATTAGGGTGAACCCCAAAGAATGGGGCAGACAATCACCAAAAAGCTGGTGGCTATTCCAATCCTCAGATTCACCAAAATAGCTTCTTTATTACCTTACTGGTTACTCAGAAGTCCAAACACCACATTCCCTTAAAGTGATCTAGCCTTAGGCCCCCATCCAGGTATCCACATCAAATATGATGATTTCTGTAAATCTTATTTCATCCATATAAAAGTTCTACCAATCTCAAAAGATCAGGCACATAACCACCCAGGTTATTGAATATTCCAGATCTTACGCAAATACACGCTACAGCCAATTCTTATTAACTAAACTAAAATTTATTAAAAATGAGTATGGTTAAAAGATCAATATACATACAGACATGAGTTCAGTTCATTTATGTGCAGATTCATAGCAGAGATGGTGATCTTTGTAGTTGCAAAGAGTTCTTTTAGAAATTAGTTCATAGGTTTTCGTCCAATGTCCAAATATTCAGGGCGTACCAGGATAACTAGGACCTCAGTCTTGCGACTCAAACTTCCCCTGATGAAGCCTAAGCAGAGCTGAGATGACAGAATCTGGACCCAAGGATCTTTTTTTCTACAATTTCATGTCTTTTGACAAGTTGGCATTCCTCAGGGGGAATAAGGTAATTAGGATGACTTTGAAGGAGGTCCATCACTGGCATTTAGCTATAAGAATTAACATAAGGCTATTTGCTTGTTCTTCCACCATTCACAGTACATCTCAAAGAGATGAATACCGAGAGATCCTATATTTACAATTAATTTAAATGAATAGGATGTTCTTTTGACCTCTGATTATCAGAATACAGCAAAGACAGGAACTGTTGATTACATTTTCGACCCTACTCATACATATGTAAAAACACAAGCATTATCTCACCACGTCTTTTGAGGGTTATTTTGTTTAACCCTTTCTAGCCATGTGTCTCAACCCCAAAGTGAGACTGGTGCAGAAGGGCAAAATTAGAGCTCCTGGATACACTTTAAGGACCTTCCAACATTGATATGAGCTGTGTTGACTTGTGTAATGCCAAATTATTGAGGTATGCTTTGGCCCAAGTTAAAAACTTAGTCCAGGCTTTGTGAAACACTTTAGTGATTCCATAGTTTGGTCTATGTGTTGACTTGACATAGCCATTAATGCTTTTCAGAGAGCACTTAGTCTGGCATTTAGCCATGAAGGCTGTGAAGTGTTGTACCTCAGTTTCCCTTTGTGCACAGTAGTTCAAGCTTGTAGTGGTCTTTCTGCAGTGGAAACTTCTAGGAATGTGTCTATGCATTATTAGGCTTTTTAACAGTGTTCTTGTTGAACCAAACAGCATAATCATAAGGGTTTATGTACCACTCTTAACATATTCAAGGGCTTTTCCAAAAGACCATTCACCTTGAACAAGCTGACCTAAAGAATGATTGGTTTAAACCAAAGACTTGGCATGACAAAAATAATTATAAATGTACACTTGTGATAAAAACTTATTGCTAATGATTGTAACTAACTCATTGTTGATACCAAGAACTGTAAAAATGTACAATGTCCTTTTTTGAATCTTTGTAGCTCTTTCTTGACCTTGGGTTTCATTTTAACCACTTCCTTGGGGTTTGGGTATTCTAGGGTTAACCTGTGGCTTCCATTAGCACAGTCTTTTTTCCTTTCTCCTTGTTCTGGAGGGTCAAAATCTGAGCTCTTTTGCTTAATAGAAACCACTGGCTGGCTGAGTGTCCTTTTTTTGCTAACCGCTACAGGCAAGTCTCCGTCTCTTTCCGTTTCTTCCCCCCCGCACGCCCAGTCAGGTAATTTGCATCAACAGACTGTTTAGCAGTTTTCAGAGCCTCAACCTTTACCAATTCTAAGGCTGGAGTCTGTCTTAAAGAGATACCATCCATTTTTACTAGCATGTTAGATTCAAGGTTCTCTTGCCCTTCCATTACCAACCTCCGCTTCCATATGAAATCAGATGTCCAGTTCACTAAGACTACAAGTCATATTCAAAATATCTAAAGACGACAGTTTGCCTGCTCTCCCCTGCATCCTTGTGGGATCATCCTTGTTCTGCTCTGAAAAACCAGTCACCGATCTTTCCTCCGTACTTGAGTCAGACTGCTTACTTAAAGAGTCAATATGGAGACATTCATGTTCCAACATCTCCCCAACAAGCTGGTTAAGCTTATAGGGCTGTTGACATAATTGTTAGGGAGTTTAATCTGAAATCTTTTCAAAGCTATCCACACTGGGTCTTTCTGAAGGAAGGCCAGTGGATTCACACACATTTGAAAGACTTTGCCCATTAGGCCCCAACACAGAGACTGTAAAAGAGAGACTGTTTACTATCAACAATGGCCCATTAAGGGTCAATGGAAACAACTCCTTTTCACAGACTTTCAAGACTTCACCAAGAAATTCCTTTCCTTCTGCAATATCCTGCACTGCAACAGGTTCTTTCTGAGCTTTATTTATGGCCAGAACCTACTTCGGCACAGCAGACAAATCACCAAACTCCTTCTGAGTTTCACTTACATCCAGAATCACCTCTGGCCCATCAGGAGGATTTTTACACAACCCCCTTTCAGGTAAACTGCTAGACTTCAGTTAAAAGATTAGACTTTTCTTCTTCTAAGTTTCCACACTGTCTGATCAGGGTGATGATATAGCCAGGGCACAAGGAAAGCATGAAGATGATTTGACTAGGTTACCCACTTACAATGTTCTATCTTTACCCAACAACTCACTAGCAACAGGCAAAATAAAAGCACAAGAACTGTCTGTCTGATCTCTGGGATCTAGTTATGACACCAACTGGATGCAACTTAGTTACAATGTCATCATTCATAGCAGACCCAAATTTAGAACCACTTCCTTCCTGGGCTTCAGTTTTATCCAGTATCCACTCATGGTCAACGACCCTAGGCTGACAGGCTTCTTCTGACTCTTTTACAGATGGCAAAGAGCTGGAGAAACATTCTCCTTTAACAGACAAACAGCTTGGGATATCCTTTCCTTTGTCCCAGCACACATGGCTATTCAGACAACTACTTAGAGATTGGGGTAGCTCCCTTCATGGGCAAGTCATTACTCCTAACAGACACGGGAACATTTCCTTCACTGTCACAATTCTCCACTCTGGTAATGCCAAAGGCATAAGAATACTCACATTACGCTAACCTTGCCAACACTGAACAAGACTGTACCCTTTCCTTCCTCAATTAGAGCTTTAACTTGATCACCAACTTTAATTTCCTCTAGAGAAACACTTCTCTGAGCCAGAAATCAGATTCGCTTCTGAGATACCAGACACTCAGAAATTTCTTCTACAGATGCACTGCTTCTTGGCACAGATAAACATTTGGAGAAACCCTCCATAGGCAAATCCTTGACCCTAATAGACACAGGTTCAGGATTACTGCTTTCCTGTGACTGATTGGGGATGATATTAAAGCTCAGTTCAGTCAAGTTAACCAAAGGATCCTTAGGCAATAACTTTCTTACACCAGCTATAATTTCATGTTTAACACCATTCCATTCAAGATGGATTCTGGCTAAAGGCACACTTACAGTAAACTCATATAGGATTACAATATTCACTCTGATTTAGTAAATCTTCCTCTGACAAAATCTGCATTAACAAGTGTGATGTTGGAAGCTGTAATTTGCCCTAAAGAAGCTCTTAACTTTTTTACATTCTCTGCACAAGTTATGGGGTTACCTTTACATGAGCTTACAGTAAAAAGCATTTACATAAAAGGTGGCAGTGTTGGGGTAAATTTTGGTTACACACAGACAACTGCTTAGTCAAACATACCAACATTGTTTTACAAACTGGATAGATTCTGTCCCCATCTTTGCTGTTGAGAGGAGCTGGTTCTTCAGGATGATACCGTTCCTGCTGTTTGTTTATTCTTTTGAGGTTGGAGCTTAAGTCTGTCCACTTCTGCCTTAGCTTTTAGTTCTTTCAATAGAAGATATATGCCATTCTTTGTTCATATTCAAATTGCTGCTGGTTTCTTACTGCAAGCATTTTTGCTGGGTCTGCTTCCTTATGGTTGGCCATTAACAGATCCTGCTCTGGGGTCAAGACCAGAGACCCAAAGCAGAAGTCAATAGGGTTCCATGTGGGTACAAGTGTGTTTGTTAACACAGTTCTCAATGCAAGCCTGGGGCTTAAGATCTCCTCCATGAGGAAGTTGCCTTAGGTTAGGGTAGGGTGTGAATTTAAAGCACTACTTATGTTGGTGTCCATATAGGGAGTTGTACTCTTATTCTTTGCTATATTTTGTACTGGCATAACTTTCTCATGTGGACCACTGTGAAGCCCTTGCTATCTAACAGGCAGCTGAGATTGTACCAATAACAACTAGCTGGGAACAGGACAAACCTTAGTGACAGTCCATGTCAGACACTAACAACACTGTGTGCCACCCACAATGACAGGCTTGGTAGAGAAGCTAAGGAGTAGGTATTCAACTCTGCAGATGGAGAGGGCCCTCCACCTCCATAAAGTGCATAACAATGTGAAGAGGGAAGCATTTGCATGTAAAGCTGTGAAGCCTTTTAGAGCACCAAATCACTTCCTTGATACTGGCAGTGGTGCAACACGGACACGTCTACTCTGAGGCCTGAGCTCCCTGAGCAATGGCAGGGCTAACTTACCTAGAGCTTGAAATCAGGACTCTGTCCTCCCTTCCCCAGCTAATGGCAGGAAAGCAATCTGCTCTTCCAAATCCCAACTGACTGGTCTTTCACAATTTACAGGTTTCAGAGTAGCAGTTGTTAGTCTGTATCCGCAAGAAGAAAAGGAGGACTTGTGGCACCTTAGACTAACAAATTGCTTTGAGCAGAAGCTTTCGTGAGATACAGCCATCATTGTGGTTGGGGTGGGGGAGGGGAAAGCTGTGCAGTATGTTTCTTGGCTTTGCGCTGCCATGTTGTGCCTGGAGCAGGACTACAGGGGGTTATGGTGTGGATTCCCTTTCTCCTTTGTGTGCCTGCCCCATCTTCCCCAGACGTCAGCAGTTTTTGTTCTGTCCCTTGCAGAAGGGAGCAAATATGCTGTTCGATGTGAATGTTGCAGATATTTTGCAATTCCATGCATGGAGGACAGCCTACATGTTTTGACTTAACCAAATGGGAGGAATTAGACTTCATTGCTTTGTCTTTTACATTTTTCAGATAATTCTGACTAGTTTTAAGTACAGTCTCTCACTTCCACAGTACCCTATTCTACCTCCTTAAAAGAACAGAATAAATTGCTTTACTGTTTATAAAGCAGGAGAATGATGGCACGCTATAGCCTAGCACAGTATGGTTAGGCACAATGTGAGGTTTCCCCACATGTACTTTTTATCTGAACCCATAATGCCCTTGCTTTCTAGACCTGGGCACCTCTTGAGCAAAGCTTGTCAAGCATCTCAACCAGTTTGGAGAATGCTGTGATATTGTTGCATGAAGAGGTTTCCATGGGAGATGAAGTTATAAACCAACCAGTGTAACGTGTGCTTGGTTTGAACTGAGAGTTATAGTGAAATATTTTGCATTGATTTAGTAAGCTAGTTAGGGTCCAAGGTTCTGGTGACACCCTCCCCCCCCCATGTTGAGATCAATGATGGTTGAAGAGGATTAGCAAGAAGCACCCAGGATTGTGCTATAGCAAAACCAAAAAAATTGCTCATTTAATTCATCTGTTCTGTGAACAGTGACCTTCAATACAACATGACTTAGTCACATTGGCAGTGATGAAACCTAATATTAAAAAAGTTAACATAGCTTTCAGTAATGAACCTGCCAAATTTTTGGAAATTCAGCTGTGGGTCGTCCCCCACCCCAAACTTATTTGGAAACTGATAGCTCACTGCTATTAATAGAAATTACTTGAAATGGTTGACTATTACCCTCTGTGGCAAGAGATGGGGAAGAGATGCTGACCCTACTAGAACAAGCCAGAGTTGGCAAGAACATAGAATGCTTGTGGTAGGTAATATTTTCATGACATCACAAATGTCTAAAGACCATTACCAACTTATTACTTAAAGCTGTTTGTTTGTTAATAACTGAAAGGTTAATTTTCTCAGTGTTCTGAAATATATGGCCTATGCAAAATGTATTTGCTTTCTGTTTTTAAAGTCTCTAGCTCCTCTGAGAAAATGACTGTCAGGATCAGTCTGTCTTTCAGCTGTTTCCTTCCCTAAACCTTCAATTTACAGAATGTTCTGTGGGGGATTTTTTTTCTTTCCTCCTCATCACTTTTTGCATCCATGATCATCATCTTTGGCAATGTTAGTACTACATAGTCTAGTCTACAGCTTTTAGCTGTAGCCAGGCTTTCATTTGAGCCTAATTATTACTAAGGTCTCTATTCATCAGAAGTTTTCCATGGAAGCCTAAGAAAGATTGCAGCTCTGGTTTCTGCACCACTAGGAAGTCATCTGGGTCATAAAACCATATACTTTGGCTAAGAGTAAGCCTCTCTCATGGGGAACTAATGGGGATGTAGGCCTCTTTAATGTCTTGGGGAAGTAAGTATCTAATATAGATTCCTTAATTTTGCCAAGTTATTCATACTACTGTGCTGCAGTTGGCAAGGGCTGGTATGGCAGATGTGCATGACTGCCATGGGATCATTCACAAAAAAGATTCTGGGCCCTAATTCTCCATGTTGATCAACAAACTGATCTTCTGGCATAGTCACATATGACTGGGGTTGCATTCAGGTTGCCAACCAAAACTACTTTAGAAAGGCAGCCTGAAGAATTGTTTGCCATGCTCTTGTAGCTGTGTTGGTCCCAGGATATGAGACACAAGATGGGTAAAATAATATTTCTCATTGGAGTAACTGCTTGGATGGGACAAGCTTTCAAGCTTCACCAAACTCTTCTATAGGGCTTGTCTGCACTGGTGCAGCTGAGCTGCTTTAGTGAAGATGCTACTACACCAATGGGAGAGCTTCTCCCATCAGTGTAGTTAATCCACCTCTGTGGTATAAGTAGGTCACTCGGAGTGTGGATTTTTTTACATTCCCTCAATGAGGTAGTTATACCAATGTAAGTTTTGTAGTGTAGACCTGGCCTCAGTTTCATTACAACATTATACCCTCTCTGCCTAGTAACTCTACTTTGTCCTCTGATCACAGAAGTGTTCAGTGTCCACCTCATTTTAAATGGTCTCCTACATGTTAACTCCTTATGATTAACAATTTTTGTCCTACCTTGTGTTTAGCTGTGACACTTAATTACATTCTCTAGACCTCTTCCTGATATGAGACCTCTCAAAATGAAGTAGGTACTTAATACCTTGGCGGTCATAGGATAAAGGTCTACTAGGCAGTGGAGGGTGTAACAAATGGTTGGAATGAGCCATAAAACCAGTGTCTCTAAGTCCATGTTTTTTAGTATCCACCAGTTCTGAATGTAAGTTCCCAGGCAGCTGGGGTGTGTGTAGGGAAAAAGTGTTCAAGTTTGATTTTGGGGATGAGGCCTGAGGTCAGATAGGGAGTGATCCTTTTGTAAACAAGTGTCTAACCACAGCTGATAGGCAGTTTCTCATCACTTTTTCTGTGAGTTCATTTGAAAGCATACTAATTTGCTTGTGAGGCTTCATCCACATAGTTGTTTAGGCCATTTGATGCACTAGATAAGGTATGCCACACAGTGTCTTAACCTTGTGTAAGACAGACACACACACCCCTTTTCAAGGTGTAGGGGTGTGTGTGTGGCAGGGGGGGCAGGTTCTCTTGGGCTATTTGGATGGCCTGTTCTATGATGCAATCTAACTCTCTGGAGTGTCCTTGTTTGGCAGAGGGAGGTTTAGTCCAGACTTTCCACAAATGGTACTCTCATTTCTACACCTGAGAAACATAGACACTTAAGATCTATTTATCTTTAGAGAACCATTTGCTCTCCTTCAGAAGATGTAATGAGGCAGTGAACAAAATCCACTTAATTGTACTTTATGACAAACAATACACAGATACTGTCAAGCTCAAACACTTTCCTGAAAGGTATTGGATATCCCTTCTAAAGATACAAGTGATCCACATGTCTAGTAAGGAAGTCACCAAGTCATTCTCCTTTGTTACAGTCATAACACTTGAATTCAGACTGGGAGGAAATCTGCTTGTATTAATTCTCAACAGACCTTTCCTAAAGGTGTAATCAAACTCCCGTGGGAAACTTTGCTATTGCAATAATGAGTTGGACTAGGATCAGTTTTTAGCATCAATGGACAACAGTGTGAACAGACATTCTATCGTTTACTTTAGATCTGATCATTCAGTTCTGTTCACAGCTTGTGTATGGCAGCCTCCTTCAGATCATATTAGCTCACCATTTTTTACAATAATAGAACTTTTTTCCCCCCTTTCTCCTTGTCTCCATATTCTTAATACAAACTTTCTTGGACTTTCAGAGTGCCCCTTTCCACAGCAGTTGGTAAGCATAGGTAATTGGTGCCTAACACTATATTGTATCAAATTTACTTAATTTCTCCCCTGCTCACTAAAGGAGCAACATGCCTGCCTGCAGAAACGTTAGCAATGACTTGCTCTGAATAATCCTATTTTCTTTGCCCCCTGACAAAGAAAAGAGACTGTTTAGCTCTTACCTATGGAGGCCTGTGTAGGGACATGGATATCAAATAGGGGAGGTGGGGGCCCACCAACACAGTCCACCACCAGTCTGGAGGGCAACTCCAAGGACCAACAGAAAAGCCCCATGTAGCACTTGATATCTGAAATTCTTATTCAAACACACTTCACTTTTGGTCAGAGTGATTTGTTTGTTTAGAGCTGAGAGAACAAATAAATATATAGAGACTTGAAGGCAAAGTACATGTGGTTCTGTAATAGCCACCTTGACGTGGTTCATAGGCCGTAATCCTCCAGAGAGGCTAGAGAACACTTTTTTTTTTTATGCTTAAAGCTGAAGTGTATAGAAAACAGCCTTACACTCATGTCTCAGCATACATTTCTGTAGTGACACTTTTTTCAATAGTGAAACTGTCCTCCAAGAGGAAAACCAAAACAAGAGGTAGAGGCCCAGGCCCCATCTGGCAAAGCTTCTACTGACTTTAATAGGAACAGGATCAGAACCAGAGGATGAGCAAGCTGCTGCAGAAAATTTGCTCCTGTCCCAGACCAGTGTCCTGGCATGTTTAAATGTCTGTCCACTGAAATCCAGCAGTAATAGTTAAGTCTTATAACCATGCTTCTCAGCTTGATGTACCTAAGATTTTTCTCCTTCCTTATTTCCCCACAGATAAATATCTGACTTACTGATTCCTCTTGTGCATGTGGGCACATGCTCAAATAGCTCTTGGACAACCCCACAAACGTGTGTAATTTTAGAGAGCATTGCACAATACAAAGCCATTGAAAGGTTATGTTTTGATTTACCTCTATTCAATTAAATGGCTGTAAAAACCTAATGACCCACAAACTACATTGTGGTGGCTTCTGTTCTCCAAATATGCCACAGGAAAATATGTAAAAAAGGAACTTTGACACTCCTGACAGCTCAAATTTTAAGCAAATCATGTGGGGAAGAAAGCTTTCTGTTGTGCTCCACTTTTCAGGAGGGGCCTTAGGGCTGGTGCTTGTATTCATAGCAACAGTTTCTGTAAGCCTAGTTATCTATAGTCTCTGAAACTTATTCTTCTTTGATCACATTTAACACAAACACTAGGCCAGACAAAACTTAGCCCATGTTGAATAGTGAGCACATTACCTAGCTAATGGGAGTTTGCTTGTGTGGATTGGATAAGTTTCTCAAACTTGATTCTATTAACATAAATCTTAGACTTTGGTTAAATATCTATTCAAGGGAGTATGTTAAAGACAGACTAAAATCTCACTTTGACTTCTTGACTGGATTGCCTGAAAGTGGCAGTTTGGATCCCTTGGATTTCTTTAATAGATTAACCAACTCACTAACTCCTTAAATGTACTGATTTGTTTTTCCCCATAGCATGGTGACCAAATTTCACAGGGAATACTAAATACTAGGGAAGCTTCCATTCCCCTCACTCCTGAAGGCTCTTTCTACCTCTGTGTATGTCTTGGCTTGGGTAGACTGAATAAAGTCAAGGGAAAGACAATACTTAACTCTCTTGCAACTAAATGTCTGACCAGGCAGTTTCTAATGTCCCTTTATCTTCCAGCACAGTGTCTGAAAGTCAGCAAGGGCTCAGTACCTCAGTGAGCACCATGTGGCTGGAACCTTGTGCTGAGCCAGAGCCTAACTGAAGCCTTTGAGCTTGTTGACACAGCAGGGGCTAAAACAGTACCTCAGGCTACTCTTTTTCAGCTCTGTACCTTCATTTGGGATACTCTCTAGGCACTGTCTAGATACAAAGGATACTCTCCTTTATCTTGAGGACTACAGGAACACATCCCTCCAGAATGCAATTGAACCTGAGCCTCATTTTCCTGTTAGGAATTCTGGAACCCAAATTACTTAACAGTAGAGCCTTAGGCAAGACCAACCATGATTGGATTCCTATGGTGTCAGACACTCTGCAAATGGAGTAGTACTCAGTCCCTGTCCTGAGTTGACAATCTGACCTCTGTTTTTCCCAATATCCAATGATCCCCTGGACATACTAAAATGCTTGGATCCACAGTAAGTTATAGCACAATAGTGTATGATTTTTAAGATACTAATAAAACATAGTAGTCCAGGGGATCATTGGATATTGGGGGGGAAAAACAGAAGTCAGATTGTCAACTCAGGACAGGGACTGAGTACTACTCCATTTGCAGAGTGTCTTACAACATAGGAATCCAATCATGGTTGGTCTTGCCTAAGGCTCTACTGTTAGGAATTCTGGAACCCAAATTACTTAACAGGAAAATGAGGCCCAGGTTCAATTGCATTCTGGAGGGATGTGTCTGCTAGTGCTTTTGTCTTATGCATATTTCTGCTCTAAACTTAGGGATGTATTTACCCATCACTGTGTAGAAAAACAGTTCACCTAATGCCTGTTAACAGGGTCCAGTAACTCCTTGTCAATCCATGAAACAATAGATCCCTTTAGTCTCCCACTTGGATGTAGGAATTTATCAATAGGCATACAAACTGGTGACTCCGTGTGTCTGTGCCAAAGGTTTTCAACCACACAGGTAGCCTTGAAGATTGCTCTTTGAGGTGCAAAACTCCAAACGTAGTCTGGAAGCAAACAATACAGCCATGAGACTTACACTGTCTCTTCTTGCATCACTTTTCCATTTAGTCAAATGACAGGGGGGGAAAGGATTTCATAGAGAACCATGATCCAACAGTAGCACATAACAGCCCGGCCCCATAGCTTTCCTATTTACAGAGGTACTGGATGTATCTACACCTGCAACACACTTTATGGATTTTTTTTGTTTTGGCCTGGCGCTGTTCTTTAAGGGGTGGGGTAGTCATCTCAGGAGAAAATGCCTTTTGCTGCAGTCTACAGCTTGAGAATTCCCCTTCTGAAGTTGCCAAAGGAGCCCATCTTGCATTTTATAAAAGCAGGTTCAGGGAAAAAGTTCCAAGTGAATTCCAACACTAAAGAACACTTCATGTGAGACTAGGTAAACACCTGTCACTGATTGTCTAGGTCTACTTAGTCCTGTCTCAGTGCAGGGGCATGCAGTAAATGACCTGTTATGTATAGGAAATGGGAAGCACAATAACAATATAAATGGACAAACTTTCAAAACATAACCTCCTTTGCATTTATCAATCCATGAGCTTGCATGAGCACAGGCCTTTAAGGGATTTATAGCTGTAATATTTCATCCCATGAGTGTGGGTGTTGTAGCTAAATGTTGTGGCTTTAATTAAAGTTTGGTATGTTACTATATCACAGTTTAAGTTGGTTTACATACATAAATTTTTGCAATTTATTCATGATCTGGATAAACTGAATTATCAAGGTAAGGAAATCGTATAAATGTTTTGCTGTCTAAATGAAAACTAGCACAACTTGTGCTGCATAGCTTACAAATAAAGTGTACATAGGCTCTTCCTATAAACTATATCAATAGATTATTTTAGTAAATTTTAGCAGTACTTTAGGTTGTCTTTGTTCTTGTCCATTTCCAAATATACTAATTTTGTTCATCTTAAGATTATTGCTTTGTTTTTACCCTATATGAATAGCCAAAGAAATGGAATGAAATCAACATTTGCATTAGTACCAGTGTTTGTGTTCCGTAGAACATCTTGTTATCGGAATGATCTTATCGGCCCATTCCAGTTTCTACTGAAATCAGTGGGCGTTTTACCATTGACTTTGGAAACCGGATCAGGACCTCTCTCTTCTCCCTCCCTCCCCTCTTCCCCCACAAATGTTCAAAATATTTTTCAACTTATAAAGACACTATGGGCACAAACATGGTTTTTCTAAAAATCGGTGGCAAGGGTCTTATTGATTTCCAATGGGAGCACCTTCCACCTTGGACTCCTTCAAATTTTAAAACCAGCACAAATAATTGATCCAGATAAAATGTTACTCCCTTGGTTTGGTGAAGACTACATGTGCTCTTTGAGTCACCATGTTGATAGCCTTCAACATTTTTCAGATTTAAGCCTTGAGTCTTAATGGAGAAGGAAATGAAATGGATTTTTAGGCTAACTTTTCTTTCACATAAAGACTTTTCAAAAAGAAAAGGAGTACTTGTGGCACCTTAGACTAACCAATTTTTTTGAGCATAAGCTTTTGTGAGCTACAGCTCACTTCAACGGATGTATACTGTGGAAAGTAGAAGATCTTTTTATACACACAAACCATGAAAAAATGGGTGTTTACCACTACAAGAGGTTTTCTTTCCCCCCACACCCCACTCTCCTGCTGGTAAAAGTTTTTATCTAAAGTGATCACTCTCCTTACAATGTGTATGATGATCAAGTTGGGCCATTTCCAGCACAAATCCAGGGTTTAACAAGAACATCTGAGGGGGGGTGGGGGGTAGGAAAAAAACAAGGGGAAATAGGTTACCTTGCATAATGACTTAGCCACTCCCAGTCTCTATTCAAGCCTATTTCCCCTTGTTCCCCCCCCCCCCGACGTTCCTGTTAAACCCTGGGTTTGTGCTGAAAATGGCCCAACTTGATCATCATACACATTGTAAGGAGAGTGATCACTTTAGATAAAAACTTTTACCAGCAGGAGAGTGGGGTGTGGGGGGAAAGAAAACCTCTTGTAGCGGTAAACACCCATTTTTTCATGGTTTGTGTGTATAAAAAGATCTTCTACTTTCCACAGTATACATCCGTTGAAGTGAGCTGTAGCTCACAAAAGCTTATGCTCAAATAAACTGGTTAGTCTCTAAGGTGCCACAAGTACTCCCTTCTTTTTTCTTTTTGCAAATACAGACTAACACGGCTGTTACTCTGAAACCTATAAAGACTTTTATGTCTCTTACAAGCTCCCCGCCCCCCCCCCCAAAAAAAAAAACCAAACAAAAAAAAAACCAAAAAACCCTCAGATGAAGGGTACACTGTGACCATATGCCTAGCCCTAGGCATACCACTCAGCAAACTAATCTGAACTTAACCCGTTTAAAGGGGTCTGTAGTTCTGAATATAAACACATCACTCGTTAGATGGACAATTGAAAACCTTGCCATGATTTCTGTAACAAATGCTCTGAGAATCAGGGTTTCGACATCCCAAGGAGAGAACAGGTGGTCTGAACCCCAAAGAATAAGCAATTGAATCCACTGGTTATATACAATGCTGTGTGTAAATATGTCAGTCTTTAAACCTTGTAATATTCTGAATTTGATGGTCTTGAGGAGATGTGTGCAGGTTATAGTTAAGAATGAATGCATGTGTATTTGTGTAGAATATTGTAACTGTGGTGTGATTACAGCATATGTCACAATTAGGGCTGTCAAATGGTTAAAACTTAACCACACTGTTAATAATAGAAAATCATTTATTTAAATATTTTTGTATGTATTCTGTGTTGTAATTGAAAATGTAGAAAACAAGTGTACAGTGCTCACTTTATATTTTTGATTTACAAATGTTTGCACTGTAAAAAACAAGAGAAATAGTATTTTTCAATTCACCTAATACAAATACTGTAGTGCAATCTCTTTATCATGAAAATGCAACTCACAAATGTAGATGTTTGTTTGGTTTTATTTTTGAAAGTAGTTATATAACAAATCTAAAACTTTAGCGCCTCAAGTCCACTCTGTCCTACTTCTTGTTCAGCCAATTGCTAAGACAAACAAGTTTGTTTACATTTACAGGAGATGCTGCCACCAGCTTATGATTTACAATGTCACCTGAAAGTGAGAACTGGCATTTGCATGGCAGTTTTGTAGCTGGCATTCCAAGGTATTTATGTGCCAGATATGCTAAGCATTCGTATGCCCCTTCATGCTTCAGTCACCATTCCAGAGGATATGCTTTTGCTTTTTTACAGTGCAAATATTTGTAATAAAATATAAAGTGAGCAGTGTATACTTTGTTGTAATAGTTTGCTGACTAATGCTAAGCAATGAACTCTGAAAACAGAGCCTCTAGTTGTAAGACCAGAGTGTCCCATGGACTTTGTGCCTAGGACAGTTTGACAACTGTTTGCTATTTCTAATTTAATACTTTAACAAAATCTCATAGCCCCTTCTGGCCTTAAGGTCTATCATGATCATCTAGTCTGACCTCCTGCACAGTGCAGGCCACAAAACCTCACCCATCCACTCCTGAAATAGATCCAGAACCTCTGGCTGAGTAACTGCCTCAAATAAAGGTTTAAAGACTTCAAGTTACAGAGAATCCACTATCTATGCTAGTTTAAACCTGCAAGTGATCAAGGCCCCATGCTGCAGGGGAAGGTGCAAATCCCCCAGCATCTCTGCCAGTCTGACCCAGGGGAAAATTCCTTCCCAATCTCAAATACTCTGAGCATTTGGGCAAAGCCTGCCACCAAAGCACATAGGGAAAGAATTCTCCATAGTAACTCAGAGCCCTCCCCATCTAGTGTCCCATCACCGGCCATTGGAGAGATTTGCTGCTAGCAGTTGCAGATCAGCTATGTGCCATCATAGGCAGTCTCATCATACCGTCCCCCTCCATAAATGTATTAAGCTCTAGCTTGTATATAAACTTGTATATAAACTGGCCATCAGCAGTTGTTCTTGTGTCCACATTGGCACTTTAACTCCTCTCCCTCTCTAGTATTTTAGCCCTCTGATCACACTCCATAATTAAAATAGACAGTGTGCTATCAACAATCTGCTGTGTTGTTGTAGTGTAGGGCTATACTCATAAGCCTTACACTGGTTGTGAGATTACAAAATATGAAATCTTGCACAATCATAAATATGCATATAGCAATTAACTGCTGGTTGGTAATTATGACATACAAGCAAAATAAGTAGTATGACAATATATAGTATGAATTCTGATCTACTCATTTATGCCTGGTTAGGCAAAATTCACTCTGTAAATGAGTATGAATTAATTCAAACTGTGGAACACTTTGACTGACTTTTTATTATTATTTTTTTTTATTTTCCCTCCTGGAAGGGCAGAAGATCCACATGTGTCACATCCCCTAGAGGTTCTTCCCCCACCCCATCCCCAATCAACCTTCACTTGCTTTGGGCCTTGAGGAAGGGCACATTTTTTGCAGGGATTCACCACAAGGTTGGGAATGTGTGACGGATTCAGTCACAGTCCCAAGGGGGGTCTCTGTCACCTGATGTGCTGAGACTAACTCTGAGCCCATTTCTCTGCCAGTCTGGGCCTCCAGAACCCTGCCTTGTTGAGCCAGACATGCAAGCCTGCTGCAACACAGACCCAGGGTCTGAACCACAACCCTAAAGCTGCAGACTTAGCTGAAAACAGTTTAAAAAGTGCTCCTGCTTCCAGCACCCAGACACCCCAGCTCCCAATGGGATCCAAACCCCAAATAAATTCATTTTACTCTGTATAAAGCTTATACAGGGTAAACTCATAAATTGTCTGCCTTCTAGAACATTGATAGAGAGCGATGCACAGATGTTTGCTCCCCTACGTATTAATCACTTTGTGTTAATTAATGAACAAAAGTGATTTTATTAAGTATAAAAAGTAGGATTTAAGTGGTTTCAAGTTCTAACAGATAGAACAAGGTAAGTTAATTAAATACACAAAGGATCTAGTTTCAAATACTAACTTCTCACCCTAGATGTTATCTCAGGTACAATCCTTTTCAGACCAACGTTGTAGTTTATGGCCTAGGTCCAGCAATCACACGCCCCTGCCCTGGCAGTTACAGTCCTTTGTTCCAGTTTCTTTCAGGCATCTCTTTGGAGAAGCCATCTCCTGAGTCAGCTGAAAACAAAAATGGAGAGGCTTCCAGGGCCTTTTATATTCTCTCTTGTGGGCAGAAACCCCTTTGTTCTTCTGTGCAAAATCACAGCAACAAGATGGAGTTTGTAGCCACTTGGGTAAGTCACATGTCCACGAATGATTCAGATTTTTGCAGGCTGATGCCATTGTTTACATGTTAGTCTAAACGTTCCCAGGAAAACTCAGATGTGGATTGGCATCTCCCAAAGTTCATGGTTAGTTAAGTACTCCCAATTACTTGAATAGACCCTTCACAATACGTTGGCCAAACCTCCCTTATGTGTTTCACACAGCAAACACTTCAAATATAAGCATAGAGCCAACGCTCATAACTTCAGATATAAAAATGATACATGCCTACAAATAGGATGAATATATTCAGTAAATCATAACCTTTGCAAAGATATGTTACATGGCATATCTAGCACAAAGCATATTCCCGTTATGTCATATTTACACTCATAAGTATATTTCCATAAACCTATAGAGTGCAATGTCACAGAAGGATCGAATCTTCCCTTTCATTCCCAAGTTTTACCGCATCAGCATAGCAATTCTTTAGCCAGTAAATGCAGGGTTGTGGATCTACTGACCATCCACCCTATCCCTAGTCCCTACACTGGTTCCTAATAGCCCTTGTGCAGTTGCACAAAGATACTTCAGTGCGGCAGAAATCCACCATGTAGAAGGATAAAGTCCTGTCGCCCCTGTGATTAGGTTATACCCATGCTCTAGAACAGTGATACTCGGATCTCTGTGGTTTGGGAGCCAAATTAGCAGTTAACATTACCCAGAAGAGCCACAGTAGTGTGAATTATTGTTTTCATTTACTATTTTTAATATTTTTCTCACAGCAAAATGACCAAGTATCTTATCAACTGCAATTAATTAGTAGCATAGTAAAAGCATCCTGATTGGTTAATAGTTCAGTGTTTTAATACCATGTGCTGCAAAGAGCCATAGGAGACACATTAGAGCCACTTGCCACTCTCAAATCTCAATCTGAGTATCACTGCTCTAGAAACTCCCTGATTAGTCTCATTAAGACCTTCCATTATTCCTCCCATAAGAATTGGCATACAATTCCTCTACCCTTTGGGCCCAGGGTTTTCAGGACAATCATCCTGTTGGCCAAGGTTACTTGAGCAGGGCCCCTTTTGGAGCCCATTAATGCTTACTTAATTGCCTGGAGTAGTTGCTTTTTTGCAACACTTGGTATTCCTTCCCATGTGGTCTACGCATCTGCCTCTGGGAGACCCATGCAACAGTATGTTACCTAGCCTACCAGACCAGTAGACTGGCTATTCAAAACCAAAACTATTTAGATGTGTTTAGTTTACTGAGAGCACTAATAATATCTGATTGGGGAATTCTTGTAAATGCACTGTTGCAAGTCTTATTGGTCAGAATATTTGCACTCTGGCACAAAATCTGAAATTCATCCAAGAAATTTCTCCCACTGCCTTCATTGGAAACTTCTCCTTAGTAAGATGTGATGGATTTGGTCCATTACTTTATAGGAGACTTCAGTTATTTGTAATGACAAACCAGACTTTGGCAAAGAAAGATTTCTGTCTCTAATATGTGCAATGACACTTCATATAAACTACACAAAACATAAGGTGAATGTCTATTCCCACAAAGACAAAGTGAAGGATTACTTATTCTCCAGTCTGAGAGAGTCATTAGAAAAATGTGGATCGCATTTGAGGATGAAGGATTTATAGTAAAATCTGTATTACAGCTCTCACATGAAAATATGAATGTTTTAAAAACAACAAAAAAATCTTCCATTTTATTTTTTGGCAACCATCTCATTTTTCCCTCAGAAAAATCTAAACAGAAATGAAATGTCACATTTAATCATTTGTAATTTAGCAGTCACTCTATTTTTCTACTTTCTGTGCCTTGGGCTGTACTCATGTTGCGTGATACAGTAGTTTGATTTGCAGAATGTGGTGTATCCTAGACCACTAGTAACCTAGTACTAATGCATTCAACTCTCAGAACCCATGTCTCCAGCATGCTTGTTCTCCCTGATGTACGTGTTCATTACTCCCATTGCTGACTGTGCAGATGGAGAGCAGATTTATTTCCTCTCAAATCCATTATTAATAAATATATTTACTGACCACCTTCAATCTGGCTGAATGTCTTCATAGCAGTCACCAAAATTCTCAGTCATATACCAGCAGTCCTTTGAATTTTATGTAATCCTTGGATGGTTTCCCTGCCCCCCCTTTCTAAAACCTTGGTGAGCAGAGAGGAGAGGGGCTTTCCAGGACATCACAGAAATGCACTAACAATTTTCATAACCTTGTTGCTATTAGCTTAAGCTGATACCTGGTCAACTCACGAACATACTGATTTTTTTTCTGATTCCAAAACCTATTTATGAATCTGGAAATAATCATACCCCCAAATCTAAAGACACTAATTCAGCCAGGCCAATAATTCATAATGGCTGCAATTTCATAAACACAGATAGGATAGTCCCCAGAATATGCAATGATTATGGGGAATATTTAGTAATCTCAGGCAGGCTTCCTCTCAATGAGTGTTGCTTTAGTGGTGAAATGCATAGCATGGGGTACAGATCGTTAGGTTGGGAAGAGGGAGGGGAGAGAAGTATTAAGATACCTAAAAGTGTGTGTGAGAGATTGCAGATAAGTAATAGGAAAAGGTTCTTCTCTCCTTTCCTCCAGTCCTGGAGGACTGAGTCCTAGAGAAATTTCTTTAGCTCTTAATCATTGCTAATGGTTTTTGTGAATCTTCCCCAAACTTTTGTTAGGAAAAAAGTTCATTTTCATGCTTCATAATGTTGTGGACAATCATGACCATCGTATCTTCATTTGTATATCTGCTAAATTACAAAACCACTCAGCATATATTTCTTCTTTATTGTCCTCTGGCAGCTTAGTTAAATTGCCCCATGATAGCTGTAAACAAAGACTGCTCTTTTGTGACACATCTTTCTCCTGATTCCACCGAGCTTTGGATCAGGCTTTCACTCAGTTCTTGCTAACACTTTCCCACCTCTTCAAAAGTAATAGCAAAGGACTAACATTCAGAACTTGCAATTGCACCTTGATGAGAGAAAGGGATTGTTCCTTTTCTTTCTTCATGAAAGACTTGGATAATGGAGTGGAGAGTATGCTTCTAAAATTTGTGGATGATGCCAAGCTGGGAGGGGTTGCAAGCACTTTGGATGGCAGGATTAGAATTCAAAATGACCTTGACCAATTGGAGAACCACTCCGCTTCAGTTGGTTTCTCTCTCCCTCAATTGATTTGCTGAGCTTGGGCCTGATGGGGTAGAGTCTACCACTCTAACAGGGAATTACTGCACAAGCAGTCCCACCATTTTCATTGAGACTGGGTCTGGCGTAAGGTACTGCTCCATTCGAGTAAGTTTGGCAGAACAGGATCCCAAGAGAATGTACTTGTTGAGCTTGGAGAAACTTAATTAATTAGGATTTAAGCACATGCTTAAATGGCTTGCAGAATTGGGTCCTTGGTATATTCTGTATTGCTGGAAAACTGATAGATCAAAGAAACCCTGACCAAACCATCCATAGGAATTGCCACACTATATTAGACCCATAGCCGATCCAGTCCAGTATGCTGTCTGACTGCACCCAGCACCAAATGTTTCAGAGGAAGTTGGAAGAAACCTCATATTAAGCAGACAGGGGATAATCTGCCTCTTACATATTGTGTCCTGTTTCAGGAAAGGTGCCACATTTCAGGAAAGATGTGGGAAAATTGGAGGAAGTCTAGAGAAGAGCAAAAAAAAAAAATGATTAAAGGTTTAGAAAACATGACCTATAGGGGAAGATTGGGAAAATAAATTAGGTTTGTTTAGTCTGGAAAAGAGAAGTGTGGTGGGGGAGGGTGTGCAACAGCAGTTTTCAAGTACTTACAATGAGGAGGGAGAAAAATTGTTCTTAACCTCTGAGGATAGGACAAGAAGCAATGGGCTTAAATTGCTACAAGGGAGGTTTAGGTTGGACACTAGGAAAACTTTTTAACTGTTAGGGTGCTTAAGCACTGGAATAATTTGCCTAGGGAGGTTGTGGAGTCTCCATCATTGGGGATTTTTAAGAGCAGGCTGGACAAACGCCTGTCAGGGATGGTCTAGATAATAATTAGCCCTGCCTTGAGTGCAGGGGACTAGACTAAATGACCTCTTGAGGTCCCTTCCAGTCCTATGATTGTCCTGCTAAACCCAAATAACTAGAGCTTGGTTTAAACCCTGAGGTTTATTATCCCTTCCAAAATTAATTGATCTTTAAATATTCATGGTAAATAGTCCCAATGGCCTGTGATGGGATGTTAGATAGGGTGGGATCTGAGTTACTACAAAGAATTCTTTCCTGGGTATTTAGCTGGTGAATCTTGCCCATATGCTCCGGGTTCAGCTGATCATCATATTTGGGGTCGGGAAGGAATCTTCCTCCAGGGCAGATTGGAAGAGGTCCTGGTTTTTTTTGCCTTCCTCTGTAGCATGGGTCACTTGCTGGAGGATTCTCTGCACCTTTAAGTCTTAAACCATGATTTGAGGACTTCAATAGCTCAGACATAGGTGAGAGGTTTATCGCAGGAGTGGGTGGGTGAAATTCTGTGGCCTGCATTGTGCAGGAGGTCAGACTAGATGATCATAATGGTCCCTTCTGACCTTAATATTTATGAATCTGTTAGCACTATTTTGTAACTCTGGATAGTCTTATTAAACAACTGGTTAGAGCTGGCTGGGTGAATAACTTTTTCCCCCACAAATAGTTTATTCACCAAAAAATTCAGTTTCAGGTGACTATATTCACAAATTCAGGTCAATCTGTCAAATAGCTTCAGCTGGGGGGGAAGCATAAATCTTTTTGGAAGCCAGTTTTGTTTCAAAACTTGAAATATTTCAACTCTTGATTCCAAATTTAGCTTTTTATTTGTTTGTTTGTTTAAAATGAGAGGGGTGAACCCACCCAAAATGAACAAACAAAATCCAGCATTGGGTCAAATAATGTTTTTGTATTTGAAACAAAACTTGAAGTTTTTTTCATTTTGGCCCCTGATCAGAAACCAATTATTTGCTCAGCTCTACATCCAGGATCTCTTTAGATCTTGCTAGGTTTTTTGCCCTCAACATCTATAGTAACAGCTCCAAAACTTTATTGGTTCACACAATACTTTATTAAATTGTTGTGAGCTTAATGTACCACAGTTTAGGAACCCCTGTCTTGTAGTCATGAGTTACATTGTTTAATTTCACATTGGATGGAAAAAGTATTTCCTTGTATTTGGGTTTGAATTTGCCATTTTTTAATCTTAAAATGGGATGACCAGAGCTGTTCATGGTGTAGGTCAATGGTGCAGCCTCACATGGAATAATGGCATAATACTTTCCTTATTCACAATTCCATTCCTTATGTACCTTGACATCTTTAGTCTCTTTACTGCAGCTGAGGTCCTCTGTTTAGCAGTCCACAATTCTACCCAAGCCTCTTTCCTTATCTCATAATTTATGTTAAACCACAGGAGGTGTCTGAGTAGTCTAATGTTCTCCCTTTTGGTGTTTATTACTTTACACTTGTCAACATTGAATTGAATTTGCCCTTGTGTGGCCCATTCCCCTAGCTTAGTTAGGTCCCCATGAAGTTCCTCAGTCATCTCTGGACTTGATGAACCTAAATAGTCTTGTCATCTGCAAATGTTGCCACCTCACTGCTCATCTCCCTTTCCTGGTGATGAATAAACACATATGCAGTACTGGGCCTAATACAGATCCTTGAGGAACCCCACTGTCAATGCTACTTTATCCTTCAGTCAGTCTTCCTGGTAATTCAGAACTTTGGAAGATAGAAAAATCAAATATCTGTTTTTAATAACCACTTAGGGACAAAGCCAAGGGTCTATTTTGGGCATGTTAGGAGGAGATCTCAAAAATAAAGGTCAGTCTTTTTACAAAATAAACCTGTATGTGTTTTAAAATAAGTTACCTCGGAAGTCACCAGACTAGGGCTATTTTAGATTAAGGGCAAAGAACAAGTTCTAAATTCTTAGAGCTGAGATCAGATGGCTGATCAGTGCTGTTTCATCTTAAATGAGTATTGCAGGAGTATGGGTTTTATTATGATTCACAAAGTTTTATATGTTTTGTAAGGCTTTTTTCAAAATTGACATTTTTAATCAGCTTTTGAAAGATACTGTTACTTTGCACTGATATTTGACATTACTTCCCATGCCTTGTGGCGCTACTAGTTATTACAAATCTTCTACCCATGGAAGTCAGCTATATTTTTAAAATTAGGTTTTACCACTTTTTGTGTAATAACATATTACTTGCCACTGCCTTGCTCTCAAGAACAGCCAAACACCAGGAAAAGTATTTCAAGCAGTCCCTTAATAAATGTTTCATTTTAGCTTTTATTTTTCTAATAAAGCAAGTCTTCAAAGCTGAAACCAACTTCAAAGCTAACTGTGAGGGCATAACTGGAATAGAAACAGGTCTCTGGGGTTCTACTGTAAACTGCCTTTTAGCAATGTGTGTAAATACAAGAATTCTCATATTTTTATGCTGAAAGAGTTAAGGGCAGCTGGCCCTAATTTTCTACTTCTATTATACCAGTTGAAATTAATGGGGTTTAGAACAATTTAAAATTGGTGTAATAGAGTAGAGAAGTGGGCCCAATCCATTTTGAGCATCCAGAGAAGAGTAAACTGAAAGTATATTGGAATCAACTTTTACTCCCTCCCCTACATTTCATAGAAATTGACAAAATAACAACATTCTGTAGATAGAATGTTAGAAAGATGTGACAAACCCCTCCTATAACACTTAAGTGCATGTTGCAAAGATGTTGATGTGTGGTATTCGTGTCAAATTTTGGCAAAATAGGATACACATTTCTGAACTTAAATCATAGAATCATAGCATATCAGGGTTGGAAGGGACCACAGGAGGTCATCTAGTCCAACCCCCTGCTCAAAGCAGGACCGATCCCCAATTAAATCAACCCAGCCAGGGCTTTGTCAAGCCTGACCTTAAAAACTTCTAAGGAAGGAGATTCCACCACCTCCCTAGGTAACGCATTCCAGTGTTTCACCACCCTCCTAGTGAAAAAAGTTTTTCCTAATATCCAATCTAAACCTCCCCCCCTGCAACTTGAGACCATTACTCCTTGTCCTGTCATCCGCTACCACTGAGAATAGTCTAGATCCATCCTCTTTGGAACCACCTTTCAGGTAGTTGAAAGCAGCTATCAAATCTCTCCTTATCCTTCTCTTCTGTAGACTAAACAATCCCAGTTCCCTCAGCGTCTCCTCGTAAGTCATGTGTTCCAGTCCCCCAATCATTTTTGTTGCCCTCCGCTGGACTCTCTCCAAATTTTCCACCTCCTTCTTGTAGTGTGGGGCCCAAAACTGGACACAGTACTCCAGATGAGGCCTCACCAATGTCGAATAGAGGGGAACAATCACGTCCCTCGATCTGCTGGCAATGCCCCTACTTATACATCCCAAAATGGCATTGGCCTTCTTGGCTACAAGGGCACACTGTTGACTCATATCCAGCTTCTCGTCCACTGTAACCCCTAGGTCCTTTTCTGCAGAACTGCTGCCTAGCCATTCGGTCCCTAGTCTGTAGCAGTGCATGGGATTCTTCCGTCCTAAGTGCAGGAGTCTGCACTTGTTGAACCTCATCAGATTTCCTCTTGGCCCAATCCTCCAATTTGTCTAGGTCCCTCTGTATCCTATCCCTACCCTCCAGTGTATCTACCACTCCTCCCAGTTTAGTGTCGTCTGCAAACTTGCTGAGGGTGCAATCCACACCATCCTCCAGATCATTAATGAAGGTATTGAACAAAACCGGCCCCAGGACCGACCCTTGGGGCACTCCGCTTGATACTGGCTGCCAACTAGACATGGAGCCATTGATCACTACCCGTTGAGCCCGACAATCTAGCCAATTTTCTGCCCACCTTATAGTGCATTCATCCAGCCCATACTTCTTTAACTTGCTGACAAGAATACTGTGGGAGACAGTGTCAAAAACTTTGCTAAAGTCAAGGAACACCATGTCCACTGCTTTCCCTTCGTCCACAGAACCAGTTAACCCTAAATCTATATAATCCTACTTCATACAGATTTTCTATTATTGTCTCTCTGATATGGAAGTGAGAAACATCAGCTAAAAGGTGATGGGGATTGTAAACAACCTCCCAGGAAATACAGGTTATAAGTAGCAGGCACAGCAGGGAGAAAAATGAGAAAAGTAGGCCAGAAAAGGTATGATTTTAAAACAAACAAAACAGAACTCTAGGCCAGTCCAATACAGAGCTGGGTGAATGGAAAACAGAACACTACTGGTTTAAGGAAATCACATCCACCTGCCTCTCTTCCCTGAGGACTCATATGCTTCACCTGGGACACTTTCAGGAAGACGGCTTTTTAAAGTATTAATGTGTAGCCAGAGGCCTGGTGAGAAGGGTACTGGTTTCCTTTCCCTCCCCTGATTATCTGTATAAGTTCTCTTGCAGCATGAAAACAAGTTCCTAAAAGCGTCACAAATTCTATTTCAACAGAAAAAGCCCTCTTTTCCTCCATTCTTCTGGGGGCTGTCAATAAGGTGGGATAATGTACAATATCGGGATGTGACTTCTACAGTGCACTAATATGTTGGGCATTAATTGGTTCATGTAGACCATGCTGGTGTGTGCTAAAGGTGCCCAAGTGTTTGTTAACCTAGTATGTTTCAAACAGCGCTACATTAAAGTGCACCAGCAGAGTCTTCGTGGACCAATTAATACACAGTACATTGGTGTGCTTTAGAAATTTCACCCCCATACAGTGCATCACCCCACTATATAGATGTGCCCTGAGGAAAAGTATGTTAAGGAAGGACATGGCAAAACAAAGCTTTTGGAAAACTAGACCTTCAGAATTTTCCCAACACTATTTGTAGTCAAAATGATTAGAAAAGGATATCTTAGTGGGTGGGGATAGCTTATAAAATATCCACATCTCAGCTAGTAGTGTATGCCACCGGGTTTTGTTTGGCCCATTCCTACTGTAGAATACTCTGTGCTACTGTGTTCCTCATTCTTGAATTAATTGTGAAGTTCAGACAGTATTTAAGTGAAAGACTTATGTATATTTGAATCTGTAGTTCCTCCTGACAGGGAACATTGCTTTATTTCCCATTACGGACTGGGATGTTCTCTCTTCATGGTTCTTGTCAGCCCCCGTACTTCCTTCAAATCCATCCTTAAACGTTTTCCTTGCAAGAATCCTCACCTTGTTCTCCAAAACTTCCTTTCCCTGGACTGTTACCCTGTCTTTCCTTTTTTCTCTTAAATAATAGGCAGTTAAAGACTGGGAACATATCTTACCATATGTTCATAAAGGCCTCAGTTTAAGCACATGCTTAACTTTAAGGATGTGAGTTGTCTTGTGGAATGTCAACAACATCATATGTTTCTAGGTGCTGAACTGGAGGCCTTTTTAAATTGTCCTAAAGAAACCCAAGGCTTTGGATTGTCCTAGCTAAAGGGCCTAGAATCTCAGCACAGTACCAACTCACCCTAAGTACCAAAGCAGTTCTCACTTTGAATGAAGTGGAAGCTATTACCAGCTCGTTTAAATAAGTACTTAATTTTTCTTCCTGACTCTAAATATTGGCTGGTGAATGCGGGCATAGTTCCTTTCACAGCTCTTTTCACTTGAATGCAGTTGTTCCAACTGACCCAGAGGATTTGACAAAAGTACGTTAGCAGTTCCCACATTAGTATGTCTTGCTGAGTATCCAAATTTCTGTCAAGAGTTAAACACGTACCATTTTTTAAAAGAAATATTCTGATAGTGAACATCTGTCAGACAAGTAGACATTGGCTACATTAATGATCCATCAGTAATATTTAGGGAAAAACTGTCAAAGTTACTATATGAATATAATAGTCCTTTGAAATAAGAATATATGCAATTCTACATTGTCAAGTCAGTATATCCTCCGCATATAGACAGAATATTAGCAGTGAACTGATGTCATAAATTCCTACTGTAAACTAGCCACAAATGGAACAATATTAAATGATATATGCCCAGGTTTAAGTGCTTGTTTGTAATTCAGCACCTTGTACCCCGTGCAACCCCATTGTCTCAGGTTGTTTGACAAGGCAAGTGACTATACAGAACAAAAAAAGGTAGAATTCAAACTTCATTATTTTAAATGAAGTCTCTAGTCAGAAGCATTACATAGGACAGCCTTGGAACCTGAAGTCCTCTGTTTACCCTACAAAATGGGTAGAAAAAAACAAGAGCAATCCAGAAAACCCTATCTGCAATACCCAGGTATCTTTTACAGTAGAACCATTCAAATGATTTAAAATATATCGAAAGATAGTCACCCATGTAATAATTTTACGGATGTTCTTTGTTTTTGATTCTTTAGGGTTCAAGGGCTGTTATCAAGAGATAACAATCTTTCTAGACCAACTCACATTTTGTCAGACTTGTTCAATTTCTTAATTGAATTGGTTTCAGTTATGTTTAACAACAGATGTTTCACTGCTTCAAGAGGATATTTTTGTTCCTGTTTTGCTGATGTTCCATGTGAGGCCCCTGGGGTGGTTTATTTTAGTCTCTCTATTTACTATGTTGTTGTTGCCATCTTGGATAAGTTATTCACTATCATGAGGTCAGCTTTCATTGCTATACTGATAGCACAGCCTAATACCCATTTGGCTCTGTTGCATTCCTAGTTGCTGAATATAAACATTAAATGTAACCAAACGTGTGAATAGCTTTGGGAAGAGCCATCTGTAATTAAATTGTATTTTGGTTCATGGTTTGTTTCTAAAATGTCATGTGTTGGCTTCGGCTGGTCACCTGGTGGAGTCAGGAAGGTATTTCCCCCCCAACCCCCATGTATTGTGGTTGTTCTCCCTCCCCCCCACCCCATTCCTCTGAAGCAGTTGATTATGGGACACTGAACAAGGTCAGTGATCTAAGGTGATACTGATATACAGATCTCTCTCTGCTGCTTTTCTGGCTCATTGATTCTTGATTGGTTCCTGAGCGTGTGAGGTCAAAAAGGAATTTTTGCCTGGATCTGATTGCAGTGACCTTGGGAGTTTTTTGCCTTCCTCTGCAGCCTAGGGTGCAGAGGGTCACTTGCTGTGGCACAGTCTATTCTCCTGAGGGCTGTAAAACTTCGGTTAAATTCCAGTTGTTGGGCTTGATGTGGAGGTGTCTGGGTGGTGGTGGCTTGTGATACACAGGAGGTCAGATCTAGTGGTCCATTCTGGCCTTTAACTCTGACTCAATCATTGATCTTTCTGCTGCCTAAAAGAGCACCAGCTATTGTGGCAGATTCTGTAGCATCCAGGAGGAACTGGACTGAGGCCAGAAGCCAAATCAAGGGCTCAGTCTTGCAAGGTGCTGAGTGCCTCTGACAAAACAGAATTGAGCAGCACCTCGAGGGATATGGGCCTGAACTACTAATAAAAGTGAAGTTTTCAAGAACGCTCAGTATTGGCCTAAATCTTTTCCCACTGAAATCAATGTAAAACTTCCACTAATTTTTAAGGGGGAGCAGATCAAAGCCAATGCTGAGTGTGGGGAAATCAAAACTATGAGATGAAAAGAAGTTCCCTAACTTTCAGTTATTTTACTTAATTTTCAATGAACACACCCATTCCATAAAGGAAAATCTATCCTTTGCTTTAGACATTCACTGACAAGTTTTCAGAATTCAATTAAACCAATAGATCACTATCGGAACTTCTGTTAGCTCAATAACTAGCGTGTATATATATATATATATATATATATATATATATAGCCACTAAAGACGCATCTGTTTAATCTCTGTGGTTTCCCAGAGGCCTCCCTGTCCTTATATTTTTGTGTATGAAGGTATGCTTGACCACACTTAAGTTATGGAACTTCACCTTTCCTCAGAATTTCCCAGCTCTCTCTGGTTCCCAGGTACTTTATATAGCATGTTTAGAGCTATTTATTGTCAACAACTGGCTGAAGTAGAAAGCAGATTCAAATTCACCTTTTGTAGTTAGTAAACTTATTTCTTGTTTATAATATAACCCAGTTTATGTAATTTCTAACTGGGAGGGGGGGCAAGTTAATCTGTAGAACAGAGCGCTCCCTAGTTCAAAGCTAGCCTTGTGATATAAAGCTAGGTTAGCTACTTTATAATCTGTCTCTATTGAGAAAGAATAGATCTAGAAATAAATGGGGTGAAAAGGCAAGTAGATAATGGAAGTGAGCCTGTCTTACTTCCCACATGCTTTGTATCACAGCTTGCTGTGGCACCATTAGACTGCCAGACTGTACAAAATCTGAATCTTGTTTAGTGCATGGCAATTATGGAGAAACTTTTGCTCAAGTATTGATTTAACCAGGGCTTTGGAGCGGAGCCTGGAGCTGGAGCGCGGAGCAGCTCCGGGGCAGTGGAGCTGCAGGTTTTTGCCTGGAGCTGGACCAGAGCCGGAGCATAGCTCCAAAGCCCTGGATTTAACAGGCCTCAGTATTTGACACTGATGAATGGTGGAATAATTGTAAGACATCTGAAGTGTGATTATGGTTGTGATGGGTTTGGGCCCTTTGGGGTGTCATCTGATGTGCTGGGATGCCACTGAGTCAGCCTATTCTGCCAGCCTCTGTCCCCTTTAGCTGGCCTTGCTGGGTTAGGCTCACAAGCCTCTTCCAGCCAAGAACACAGGCAGGGCCACACCCAGCTGCACAGAGAGACAGAGATCCGCTCTGGAAAGATTCAGACTTAGGGGCTTGCCCCAACACTCTGGTGCCCACTCCCTTAAAGGGATACAAACCCAAAAGTTTTATGAAATTTGCCCCTTCCCTCAATGTGGAGGGAGATACGCACAACTTCTTGTCCTCCCCAGTTAGAAATTACATAAACTGGGTTGTATTATAAATAAGAAATAAGTTTATTAACTACAGAAGGTGAATTTTAAGTGAATATAAGAAATAACAGACAGAACAAAGCAGATTACTGACCAAATAAAGCAAAATACACAAGCTAAGCTCAATATACTTAAGAAACATGTAATTGAGAAAAATGTAATTTCTTACCCTAAATATTATTTTAGGCAGGTTGCAAAGTTTCTGTGGTTCAGAGTTCCAGTTATATTTCTTTTCAGACTGGACCCCTGTCTCAGTCTGAACTGCCCCCCTGCCTTAACTTCAGGTGGCTTTAGCAGTCTTTCTTCTTGGGCAGACAGGCCATGGAGAGGAGGAGTCCCGTTTGCCTTCCTCCCCACCCTAAATAGGATTTACATAAGGCGGGAATCCTTTGTTACACAGTAGATGGAAGTTACTGTTAACATTAATATTACCTTTTTTGTGTGTGTTTTGTTATACCTAGCTTATCTTCAAAAATGAATTACTGAATAGTATGTCCCACTTTTGTTTTGACACCTGGAACCTCTGATCTCTTCAGTTTATTTTTATGATCTACTCATTCTTCTGGATTGGCATACATTATAATACCTTGCTTATTTTGTTGGAGATGAATTAAAACTAGAGTATTGGTCCTCTCTGATAAATGGTTCTATGGGTGGATAAGGCACCACACTGGGGTCAGAATGAGGAAGAGAACCTAGGCTTCCTGCTGCATGACCTTGGTAAGTCACTTTGGCCAAATCCGCAAAAGTATTTAGGCACCCAATCCCCACTGAAATTAGGTGCTAAGCACCTAAGTACCTTTGTGGATTTTTACAGGCACTAGCATAATTGGACCCTGAGCTCCACTGGACCTCTAAGTGCAAAAATAATGAACACATCTGAACTTTGGGACATGAAGCTAAAGAAATTCTAATGCACAGCCATAAAGCAACCATTCTATAAAATTTAGCAAAAGCCAAACTGGGCGGTCCCCAGCTCTAGTTGCTGTACCCTGATCCAGCTGTTTAAAAAAATATTGTTACAACTGTTTGGAAACTGTTGTTGGTCTGTCGTATGATAAACAGCTCGAGCCTTTAAAAAAACAAAAACAAACAAAAACCTAGCTGAGATCGCTGTAATTACAGACACAAAGGGGCGATCCGGGGCATGGATAGTGGTGGTGGTAAACTTTTCAGTCAGGTACATAAATGAAAATCCTTTTTAAAAAGTAAAGTCTCTCTCACACAAGATCATTATAACAGTTAAATATTGTGATGCAATTATATATATTTTATGGACTAAATAGGAGCCTATCCCCCATTGACTGAAAATCACAGCCTTAACTAACAAAACAAAAAAATGCCTCCCCCCATCCCGCTTCATTAATTTTTACGCTGAGAGCCTCTACAAAGAAACAGGCAAAATTCTTTACACTGATTTAAGGGCCAGATCTAGAGCCTATTGAAATCTGTGGAAAGACTCTATTGACTACAGTGGGCTTCTTAGGGTGATGTGATATACTGGGGTCTGTGCAGGTTTAACAGTTGCCCATAAAGTATATTTATTTTTAAAATTTGTCCATTTCTGACTGGAGAAAGAACTCCATCTACATATCTGTTCCTCAGCTGAAATAGTTACTTTTGCTTTAATTTGGAAATGGCCAAACAAATTTTAGAATGTTGTGGCAGAAGTTATTGGATATGTGATGAGATTTATTTGGGTTGTTTAATCCCGATGTGTGCCCATCAAGTAACTTAGAAGTTCTGTTAAAAAGACAAAAATATATATATGGCAGGAGCACGGTAAGTAGCAAGAGCACTTTTGAAGGGCCATTGGAAAAACATGTAGCTTTTAAAGTCAAATGGATTATTGATTCAGATGCCACCCAAAGACATTTTAGCAGATGTGGAAACATATTTTCTCTTAAATTTGACATCATTCTGTTAGTAAGCATGCTATATTGCTTTGTATAGGGCAGTTCTTGTAAAGGTCCTTTAAGGAAAAAAAGCTTAAAGGAAATCACTAGGTTTGAGTTAAGAACCTAGAAGGGCTGATAAGAGATCAAACATGGAAAAGTGTGTGTGTGTGCGTGGGGAGATTGGTAATAGGGTGAATAAACTATATGTAAAACGCCTTTGTATGCCTTCAGAAAGATGTTGCAACCTCTTACTCTAAGCTGACAGCAAACTTCTTTGTAAGAGACAGAATCAAGTTGTCAGCCTTGTTCTGGGCTGTCCAGGACTGGAAAAAACCCATGAATTCCCAATACTTTTGTTTTAAAATGGCTCTTCTCTGAAATCCGCTCTTCTGGGATCACAGGCTTACTTAACTTACTATAAATATAATGGCTTCTTACTTCCCAGAAATGCAGTGTACCCATTAATAGTATCACATCACAGCTGGACACGATGCCCCTATCCTTCAGTTTCTCTAAGATGTGATAGGCATCGGGGAGCAGCAATCTTTTCACTCCACGCGTCTTGAGGCCTTCTTTGGTCCCCTTCCTTGGCCCTGTGCCTGCCACATTTTGCTATGCTAGAGGCTGCAAGGTGGGGTGAAGTTAGAGCTTGTGCCGCCCAAAGGTTCCCTAAAACTGGGCAGATTTCCTCCGGTAGTTTAAATCAGCACTGTGGCCCCTTGCAGTGCTGGAACAGTGACAGGGAGTAGGCCCTCTCCTGACTATTAGAAAGTCATGGTGTCCGTCTACTACAGTCTCTAGGACCTGAATTAGTTTTGAATCCTTATATTGTCATGACAGCTGTGCATAGGACTCTATCTGTAAGCGACTTCTAACAGCTTTGAGGCTCATATCCCTGTTAAGCCTGAACACAGGCAGGGAATGGGGCACAGGCAATTGGCTGTGATCCTCTGATCCTGCTGGCTGGCCGGCCTTGGCAGATGGCAAAGCAGATGGGGCCCTGTTCTAAGTTACCTTGGTGAAGGATAAGCAGAGAAGAAGTCTCTTCTATCCCCTTTGCCTCTCAGCACACCCCCCACCCCCACCCATGCCTGATGAGGCGGTGGGGGAGAAGGATAGTGAAGGGGTTGACACAGTAGGCTCCAACAGTTGTACACCAGCTATGGCCAGAATCACTGAGTGGCGCAAAGTAGAGGGAACAGATTGGAGAATCTGGCCCTCTGTTTGTATTGCAAATGCGTATGTCTTCAGTAGCCACTGAGAGCTGGAATGCCACTGGGGTATCCTTGTTACCTTGAATGAGGTTGCTCAGGAAGAGAGGGATCATTTTCATGGCACAGAAGACATTTAATTTATCCCAATAACTTCCTATATAGAACATGATTAATAGACTTGGACTTGACCAAGAGTCTAAATTATGCAGACACAAAGTTTCTGTGTCGTATAACTAATTCACATTCACGTAGGGTGAGACTTGCCCGTGGAGCGGAGGACCAGCACAAAGACCTTCACATCACTTAAACACTATATAGGGGCTCTGCTGGGGATATGTTGATGGAGTTGCCACAGTAGGGGCAGCGGGGGTGTCCTGTGTGGTCCAGTGCAGAAATCCACAGTGGGTCCAGCTTGGGGTGGAGTGTGAGAGAGTCATCATGTAAAGCCTTTCCTGTGAAATTCTTAAGGAGTAAAGCTACTCATGTGCAGAGGAGTAACCCCACTGCCTTCACCTTCCTGGAATCAGACTGTTCTTGTAAGTAAAAATACTTGTGTACCTAAGTGCTTTCAGAACCGGGCCCTAGTTCTGAAACCTAACAAATGTCATTCATGGCCGGATTTATGCAACTTGTGTTCTATCCCCAGAGCTGATGTATATATCCACACCATGGGTACGGGCCAGATAGAAGTGGGCAGGGAAAGCCCAGCATTGGTAAGTCTTACTCTTTATATTACACAAATGAACACTTGCATTCATTGAATGGCTGTACATTTTTCACGAAGTCATTAATGTTGCTATCCTCTTCTAAAACTCCAAAATGTTCAGTTTCATTCACAGAGCTTTTTTCTTTCTTTTTTTTTAAACTGACAATTTCCATGTTTTTGTGGCATCTCGTCTCATGCTCCGTATTTATTTCTCTAGTGGCCCATTGGAATTTAGTGTAGAATTGTTCTAGATAACATTGTACAATATTTGTTTTGCTGAAAAATAAGAGTTCATAGGAAAATCTTAGGAATGACGCATCTAATTGTGTTTTGTTTTTTGCTAGATTCTCCAATGCTGCTTTTACAGAGTGAAAACTCTCTCTGCCTATTATGGCAGCAATCTTGAAAGGATCATTAAACTTATGTTTACAACTCAGAATGGCCCAGTGTCACCAGCCTTTTTGAAAACTTGTTTCCAGATGTCAAAAATGTTGTCCACATGCTAGCTATTGTGCAAAAAATGGAAGAGTGAGAGACTGCTTGCTGCTCTATCAATGACTTCAACTGTCACAGAAAAAAGTTGATAAAATACAAGGGCTTTCTTTGAATCTTGCTTCATCCAACCTCTCACGTTTTATTTGAAATGATTATGCATCTGTAATCAAAGGTCATTTAAAAACCATTCACATCTGTTAATAGTTGATATCAAACCCATATAGTCCTGCAATCCAGTCACATTATATAGATATGCAATCAAAATGCCTTGGCTTTCTCTTCTGCCTTTTTAAACAATATTCAATATGTATATTTTGGGGTACATTGTAAGGCCAATATTATCACAGTGATTAGTGATTTTTGGGTGTATAGCTTGAACCATCTTTAACGTGGCCAGATTTTCGAAAAATGCTGAGCTCTCTCCCACTGAAAAATTAGGACTCTCAAGTTAGGCACGTAAAACTAGAGTTCCCAAAGTTACTAGTCACACTTTCTTTCTTTTTAAGAGGAGACCTTGTGGCACCTTAGAGACTAACAAATTTATTTGGGCATAAGCTTTCATGGGCTAGACCCCACTTCATGAGATGTATGGAGTGAAAAAAACAGTAGGCAGTGTATATATATTACAGCACATGAAAAGATGGGAGTTGCCTTACCATGTGAGGGGGGGTGGTGGCAGTGCTAACGAGGCCAATTCAATCAAGTCTCTAAGGTGCCACATGGACTCCTCGGTGTTTTTGCTGATACAGACTAACATGGCTGCCACTCTGAAATCTAGTAATACTTGCAAATCTTCCCCTATATGTTTAATCTCAGAATAATATTTATTACATAGTGTATCTGGTTTCAGGTAATATTACAGATCGCCTATTTGACTCGGATACCATGTTGGATGACAGGATGATGCTCACTGGAAATAATCGGAGGGGCAGTAACTCCCTTTGTCACTGAACTCTTCTAGGGGCCTTGGATAAACAACATTCATAAATAGAATGTGTACTAGACAGATGGGGTTGTCTGACCTCGCTTTCTGAGTAGATGTGAGGGTCTTTGAAACAGACCTTGGGACATACTGAACTCCCCTGTCTCATTCCAAGACTAGCCAGGGAGCCTTTATCACAGGTCTGCCACTATGGATGTCCATTGGTGCATCTGAGGAAATGACAAACCAGCACTGTATCAAATTTTTGAGAGGGTTCTGATGCTGGCCCAGTTGAAACCAAAAATTGTGAGTCAAATATGAAGACGCTGTAGGCAAAACAAATCTGGATAAAGCATCCACCCCAAACGTGAATATATTTTAGGATTCACTATTTAGACAAGTACAAGCCAAGGCCCCAGTGCTGTGAAGGAATCCACAACGGCAAACCCTTATTTCTGCATGAAGTTGCATTCATTTCCATATTGGGGCCCAGTGTTGCAAGGGAGTTATGGGGCAAAAGAGAGTGGAGTGCTCTGGACTCAATATTGTCAATCTCAAGTGTTCAAAAATCATGATCAGACCCTAAAACAGCATAAGACCTTACTTAAAAATCATTGTTTTAAAATCATGGTTCTTATTTGTCTTCTGGTTTCTGAGCCTTTAGGGTACGCTCTCTTTGCGTTCTCAAGCTTCCACCCTCCAACCATGAGGCCTAGAGACTTTTTTTAATTTAAAATGAGTAAAACTGTGATTCTCAGACAATCTCTTCTTTCCAGCAGCTGGTGCTTTAAGAAAACCCTCAAATACTGTGAGACCAGCTGTAATCACAAGAACACCACCAATTCACTATTTCCTTGTGTGTAGATTACTGTCACTCTCTAGTTTAGTGCACACATCTGTATATTTGATGTTTAACTGTATATATCTGTGTATACATTTATTGTAATAAGTGACTTTGTACAGACTCGGACAAAACCTCTCTGCACTAGGTTCCAAGGCCAGAAGGAACCACTGTGATCATCTAGTCTGATCAACTGTATAACACAGGCCATAGAACTCCCCCAAAGTAGTTCCTAGAGCATAGCTTTAGGAAAAGATCCAAACTTGATGTAAAAATGGTCAGTGATGGAGAATCCTCTAGAACCCTTGGTAAATTGTCCCAATGGCTAATTACTCTCACTACTAAACTTATGCCTTATTTACAATCTGAATTTGTCTAGCTTCATCTTCTAGCCATTGGCTTATGTTATAGCTTGATCTGCTAGATTGAAAAGCCTGTTTGTTAAATGTGTTCCCCATGAATAGACGTGATCAAGTCACCCCTTAACCTTCTCTTGTTAAGCTAAATAGACTGAGCTTTTTGAGCCTATCGCTATTACGCAGCAGTTCTCAAATTTCATTGCACCATGTCCCCCTTCTGGCAACAAAAATTACTATACGACCCCAGGAGGGGGTACTGAAGCCCAAGCCTGTCCGAGCCCCTCTGCCCTATGCAGGGGGAGGCCTACGCCAAAGCCTGAGCCCCACTGCCCTGGGGGGACGGGGGCTATGCCAAAGCCCGAGCCCGCCACCTCAGCCTGAAGCCCTTGGGCTTTGGCCCGGGTGGTGGGGCTTGGGCTTTGGCTTCAGCTGCAGGGTGTAGGGCTCAACCTTCAGCTTTGGCCCCAGCATGTCTAACACCAGCCCTGGCGACCCCATTAAAACAGGGTTGCAACCAGCTTTGGGGTTCCAACCCACAGTTTGAGAACCACTGCTATATAGCTTGTTTTCTAATCCCTTAATATCTGGTGGCTCTTCTCTGAACCCTCTTCAATGTATCAACATCCTTCTTGAATTGTGGGCACCAGAACTAGACACAGTATTCCACCAGTGGGCATACCAGTGCCAAATATAGAGGTAACATAATCTCTTTACTCTGCCTTGAGCAAGAACTGCAGCAGAATACCTGTCTGAAGGACTGCTTGCTTGCCATGGTTCTCTTTCAAAAGCAAGGCCTAATCTCAAACAAGGTCTGCTGCATGATAGAACAGGAAATCTACTAAGTTCCTCCTGTAAATGTTATGCTGAGTAAGTGTAGCTTGCAGCAATGTCACTTCCATTCTGAGTTTGCACAGTGAGTGAAATGATTTATAAGAGACAGATGGCAAGCAATTGTCATAAATCATGCTTGTATGTCAGGTCACGGATATTGGGTCACAGCTTATAAAATGGCATTAGGTTACTGATATAATGTTGTACTGGGACACAATTACATTTTCAAGACATGCTTTTTCAGTCAAATAGTTAATAGTCAAATTAAATGAAAAATGAAATTTTTCCAGATCTATCATTCTTCCCCCTTTAATTTCAAAGGTAAATGCAGACTAATTAGATGGTTTCACAATCAAAGAAGGACAACATCATTCTGGGGGTGGGGGGAGACAAAGACAATGGGTCTGTTTCTCACTAAATGCTGAGTAAGTCTTTTGAGTAAAATTGGTGTAAGAGGAGAATGAGGTGATTGGTGTGTTTTCTTTCTTTCTTTCTTTCTTTTCTTTTTTTTTTTTTTTTTTTTACTTGGGGGCGGGGAGTGAATCTATTCAATCTGATCCTTGTAGTTCAATGCTGAAAGAAACCATCAACTGGTTAGTTCTGGGTTATCAATGAGGCATCCACCACTTTGCTTTAAAAGTTCCAAATTGCAATGAAAAATCAAAATTCTGAAACTTTGTTTTTGAAAAACTAAAACATTTTATTTTAAGAAGTCTGAAATAATTTTGTTTCAACATGACTATGTTGCACTATAATTTGTGATATAATGTGTAATGTAAATGCCAAAATACTGGTCGTTTTATTATATTATGACAGACATGTCATATCATAATAGTCTAAATATTTTGGCTTACATGATAACTAGTCAAAACAATAATGTTGAAATGAAACACTGATTTCCCCCCTTCCTTCCCCCCCCCCAAATGTTTAATGAAATAGATACATTCCCAGGGAATGTATCTATTTATCATCTATTTCATTATCTGACTTGTCGAAGTTCAGTGTTTGGGAGAATGAGGGTTTTTGTTCCATCCTTTCTATGCTTAAGATATCTACAATTCCTGTCTCTAGGGCTGTTTAGACTTAGCCAAAACCATAACGTGCAAGTAGGGTTTGGCCAACTGCACTTAAAATATTTTCTTAATCTTCAAAATATTTGTGCTTTGATGTTGCAACATTTTCAGCGTCACCATGGTAAGGAATAAGAGGAGAGCCTGAGCTGTATAATTGCTCCCATCTCCTTGGAATTCCAAGTCTAGGGTAGACTTCTTCCTTTCTTTCTATTGATTAAAATCAGCTTTGAGACAGGAAAAACGTGAACTTGTTTTTGCTAATTCTAGTGTCCCTAGTTTTTTTTCTTTCAAATAGCAGTCATCCCGACCCTACACCTTCAACCTTTATGGTCTAGGAGCTGTAGAAAATACCCACAATGTTCTATGTGGAGCAAGACACCAAAGACAGTTGCACAAGGTCATTGCTTTGTAGCAGGATGACCTGATCAGAAGAGAGGGCAGCAGGTCTTTAAGCCAAGCTTCTTGAGTCCATGGGGTGCCTTCTTCTAGTCCCTATCTCAGTAAATCATTTAAGTATGTGAGTAGTCCCACTGACATCTGGGGTAGAATGCACATGCCTAACTCCTTTTGGAGAAGGAAGGCCCTAGGTTAGAGGTTCTCAAACTGGTCTGGGGAGCACACTGGTGGTTGTCTGAGAGCAGGTAGATCATGGGGAGTTGGCTTTGCTTTTTTGTTTCTTGCTGTTTAAATTGCATAAAAAGACTGCTTTAAAAGTCAGTGTTTTCCTAGTATTGCTGTTCCTGTGAACTGTAGCTGTGACTGTCACAGGGATGTAAGACCATGACAAATGGGAATGGGTGAGGAAGTGGTTTGAGACAGTCGCTGAACAAAAATAAGTCTGGAAAATGTTTGAGGATGCTAGTCCTAGTGGATGTGTTGCTGAATCATCAGGCATTTGAACAGAGAAAGCTTAACCATGCACTGAAATTTGTGGCAAATAAGAACTGGGCGGAGATGTTGTAGAATACCTGTTCCCTGTCCAATCACTCTGATAGGGTATTTGGGAACATCCACCATGAAAAGGCTAGGCTGAGATGGGCCTGGAGTGTCCCCCCTGATATTTGTGGTAGTTCTTGTGTGTTGCCTGGGCTGCCAGCTGGAGCTCATGTAATTTTACACCCAGGTGTGTAGAATACTTGCACATGTGCCCACAAAGCAGGATGTGTGTTTCCCTCAGACTGAAGCCACAGATATATTTTTTTGGTTGTTGTTAAACTAAAATAGTTCTTCATCCCTCCAACCAAAGTTTTCTAGCTTGGAGGACTTTTAATTGTCCACCCCTGTCTTCTGAGTAAGTGAGAGAAAGCATGGAAGCACACATGAATCATAAGGGCTGCAATCTGTGCAGCTTATTCATTCATTCATTCATTCTTTTTTTTTTTTTTTTAAAGGGTGGTGTGTATTTGACAACTGAGGGTGGGAATCTTTGCTTGTGCCCTTAGATTCTGATACCGTTATACCTGATGAATGGTATTCTGTCTGTTGACTGCAGTGAGATGACTTTCAGAGTGAGGCCCTACTCAATGTGAGTAAGGGTGTAGGAATCTCTTCCTTTAAATATATAAACATGAGTTCCTAAAGGGCCCTCTCCTGTGGGACTGACCATCTCCAGAAAAGTGTGGGAAGTGAGAGCATCCAAAAGAAGGCATTGGGGCTGATGGTGTGCATCACTTTGTAGGAGGTAGTTTGCCCCTTACAGAATTGAACCCCATATTATTCAAAAATAAATAAAATAAATAAACAGGCAAGTAGGTGATGGGGATTCAGCTTGCTTGTTTTTTTTTAACCTTCGAAATATCATCATAACTTTTGACTTACATTTTTTTCTGAGGGGCCCAATGGAGAACTAAAGCAGGATAGTGATGTGTCAGTAGGCTGAAATGTGACAGCCCTTTCTCATGGCCCGCAGCTGAGATCCAAAAGGTGGTTGATTCTTCTTTCTCAAATTGTCTAAACTTTGAAATGAAACGTTTGAACAATAACAATTTTAGTCCACCTCGTGAAACTTCCAGCCTTTAACTGAAGGAGAGGGAAATGGAATTTGATTGCATGCTGTGATGTCACTACAGGCTTGTCAATGCTTCAAATGCTACAGCAGCACAGGTGCACCATTGTAACGCTTCAGGGTAGACATTACCTGTGCTGACAGGAGGGCTTCTCCCATCACTGTAGGTAATCTACCTCCCTCAGAGGTGATAGCTAGGTCCATTGAAAGAATCTTCCATTGACTGAGCACTGCCTATGCAGGGACTTAGGTCGGCTTGACTATGCTGCTCAGGGGTGTGGATTTTTCATACCTCTGAGCAATGTCGTTGGGCACAGACCTACAAAGGGACTTACACATCACAATGCCTAATTTTTAGATGCCTTGAAAATCACTGCAACAACGTGATACACAAAGCTTTATCCATCTAGGTTTCCCTATACAATGAATGAGGGAGAGAGGTACCTACAAATCCACAAAAGCCAGTCAGGAAGGCCCCTAAGCTATCTGAGAGGTAGGTATCCTAACCCCTGCCCCTCTCTCAGACTTAGGTACTGGACTCTAGGGTGCTTGGAAGCACCTTTCTCGGCTTGCAATCCACAACCATCATCCCTCTCCTGGAATCCGGCAGTTTAGGCACCTAAGGCATTTATTGCAAGAAATTCCAGAGGTGGTGGTGGTAATGGTGCCTCTAGGCTATGGGAGACCCAGATTCAGCTGTCTCCCCATCAAACAGAGAAGAAAGAATCTCTGAACAGGAGTCTCTCACGTCTGAGTGCTCAAACTGAGTTATGGGCTATTCTAAGGTGGGCTCCTTCATTCTCTCCTGTGGAAGCTGTTCCACTGTGAATAAATGAGTCATTGGAGCAAAGAGGCAGGACCCTGGGTCTCCCACCTCCCAGGTGGATGTCCTAACCACCAGACTACAGAGTCATTCTCTCTCTGGCCCTATAACTAAGTATTTGTCCAAACTGGAACAGCTTCAACAGGTGAGGCTTAGGAGACCATGTCAGAATAACCTATAGACCAGTGGTTAGAGCACCTTCCTGAGGGGCTTTGAACAGATTCTCCAAATCAGGCAGAGGAGGGAATTTAACCTAGGTCTCCTACTTCCTGGGTGAGTGCTCTAACCACTGGGCTAAAAGTTGAGGGAGGTTTTTCTCTTCCTCCTTCTCCTACCCTGGGGTTTTGAATGGGTTCTAATAGGTGTACTCTGAACATGCTTACAGGATCAGGCCCTTCAGGCACAATAGGTGGAGGAAGGCCCATTTTCCCCTGGTTTGTGAATCATGTTGGGGCTTAGAAAGGAGATAGTTGTCTTTGGATGCCTGTGTACATGCCCAGTGGGAGAAATGTAGGTGTATAGGGAACTTTTATGGAAATTTAGACACTGAGTGAGCTTAGGTGCTAGCAGGGTTAGCAGCAGTTGAATAGGGGTTTTGTGGATCACAGTACTGCCTAAAACTATCATTTAGGTACCCAAATCCTTTTGTGTATCTTGATCTAATTGAGTAGTTTTTGGCAGATTCCCTAGTGTGCCCTCTCTTCTCTCCCCCCCAAAACCCACCTCAGTTAATTCTAATGTAAAACACAAGCATAAACGCTTTCAAAGGGGGGAAAAAAACCTTACTATTACTTGAGATCTTCTTAATGCATCAACACAATTTTGCTTTTGCTTTGCTGCTTGTCTTTAAGATCAATTTTCCAGTGAGGGGTTAGCATGAACTGTAGCTGCCAAAAGGAGAAGATATTGAAGAACAGTCTCTGGAGATTTAAAAATGGCCTCTGTGGCTAGTTCTTGAACTGAGCAGAACAGCAAAGTCCGTTTCCGTATTTATGTTCAAGTTAGTTACATTTGTACTGGGAACATTGCTTTCTATGAAGTGTATATATTGGGTTGCTGCAGTCCTAATTCATTTCCAGACGGGCACTTCCCATAGCCTTTCCCATGGGGGCCATGAACTTTGCAGATTGCCCGTTCTTTGGCCAGGGTAGCCGAGCACTATTTATAGACTCTAAAGCCAGAAGAATCCATTCTGATAATCTCATCTGACCTCCTGCACAGCACAGGTGAAAGAAACTCAACCAATAACTTCTGCATCTACCCTATAATTTATTTTGAGCCATAGCATCTTTAGGAAGATAGCCAGTTTGAATTTAAAGATTTCAAGTGAGGGGGAATCCACCATAACTCGAGGTAAGTTAGTCCAATGGTTAATTACCATTAACTGTTAAACATGTGTGTGACAGTTTGGATCCCTTGGGATGACACCTGATGTGCTGAGATACCACTGAGTCTACCTGTTCTGCTAGCATGGGCTCCCTTTAACCTGTCTTGCTGAGCCGAGCTATTAAAGCCTCCTCTAACACACATGCAGGCAGGGCCACGCCTAGCTGCAGATCAGCTCTTGGAAGACTCATCTTAAGGGACTTGTGCCAGCACTCAGATATCCGCCTCCTCTGGAGTGCAGATGCAAAGATATATTATGAAATTTGTCCCCTCCCTCAATGTGGAGAGAGGTGTTCACACTTCTTGCCCCCTACCCTGCCTCCCCCAGTTAGAAATGACAGAAACTGGGTTTAATAATAAATAAAACAAATTTTATTACTATAAAAGGCAGATTTTAAGTGGTAAAAGGGATAACAAACAGAACAAAGCAGATTACTGAGCAAATGAAATCAAACATGCAAACTAAGCTAGTTTCAGTAAAGAAATTGGTTACAAATAGTATTTCCCACCCTAGATATCGTTGCAGGCAGTTTGCAAAGTTTCTGTGCTTCAGAGTTCCAGTTATATTTCTTTTCAGACTAGACTCCTGTTTGTCTGGACTCCCCCCTTGCCTTCCTTTCAGGTGGCTTTAGCAGTCTTTCTTTTTTGACAGACAGGCCATGGAGAGGAGGAGTCCTGTTTGCCTTCCTCCCCACCCTTAAATAAGATATACATAAGGCGGGAATCATTTTGTTTCCCAAGCTTGACCCCCTCCTTCCCTTCAGTGGAAAGTTACAAGAAGTCCTAGGTAATGTTTAGTATCCAGTGACAAGACCCCCTGATCTAGCAGTGTCACAGTTACATCCCCAGACACTTCCCAGAAGGGAGAGAGATTAGTATCTTCATGGTTTTTTTGCTCCTTCCTGATGGCTCATCAAATTTGATGGCCTGTCGTCTGGTGGGTGTCTTTCCAATACACACCCAGTAGTAATTGTTACATAGTCCATGTTTCTAACTTTAGAAACAGAAATGATACATACATACAAATTAGATAATCACATTCTGTAAATCATAACCTTTCCAATGATACCTGACAAGACCCATCTTTCATGAAGTATATCTGTTATGTCATATTCATAACAAGCATATTTTCATAAGAAATATGGAATGTAATGTCACAATTTGCTCCTTTTTTCACATCTGAATTTGTGTAGCTTCAGCTTCCAGCTATTTAATCTACCACAAAAAGGTAGAGTGAGACCCAAGACCCACCTGTGTCTCCTATCTTTTTCCCCATTTAGGTACTTAGGATTATGTCTCCTTTTAGCCTTCTCTTGGATAAACTAAATAGATTGGGCCATGGGATTCTATTGCAGCCAAATGGTCAGAAGTAACAACCCTTTCTTCACAAATGTCCCATGCTCTGCTGTCCAGTTGAAGGAGAAGGTTATGCATCCCTACCCCATGTGAAGCCCATGTACCAATGTATTGTTTCTGTTATATGGGATTGAGGACGGAGGAACAAACTGTCTTATATGGAGTTGGAAGCCAATGGGAATTTTAGCAGTAGCTAGGAACTGCAATAATGAGCCTGAAGTTCCACAGTTCAGAACATGAAACAAAGGTTTACCAATGGATGCCATCTGTATTGTTAGATTTTTTTTTTTTAGCATATGCAATTAAACATCAGACCACTTCATAGATATTGCAAGTAGGAAACATTTAATAATGAAAAGAACAAAATACAGAAGGGGTTGAAATGCAGATCCTGCTACTTTTGTGCAACAATGGGAAAGAATGAATGGTTCTCTTATAAAACGATACACTAATCCCCATAGTTGCTTATAAAAGCAGCAAACCAACCTGATCTGTTGCAATCTGCACATTGGTGGCTGTGTGGCAAATACAGATATATTCAAATTGATATTGAGTAAATGAAATGAATGCAGTTTGTCTAATAGCATTTGTTACACCTTCCAATGCAGAGCACTGTCCAATGTTTGAGGCCTCGTGTCACCTCCAGCAGGAGCACCAGAGGGCGCTGTGACTTATGGAGCACAATGCTTCTTGGAGCTCCATGGGACTCATGAGCAACTCTGCTGCTTTACCCCTTCAGGATGCTCCTCCATTCCAGGCCCAGTCTGCTCTGCTGGCCAATGCAGGCTTGAGAACAGCCATTAACCAAGCAGCTGCCCACCCCTCCTCAGCATGCCCAGTGCTCCTGGGATTGCCACCTACTAACAATTCCTGTGCTCAAAGAGGGCAGGTATTGCAAGTGTAGACAATGTATGTGGGGGGCACAAAAGTGCAGAGAAGAGTAGTTATCCCTTCCCCTGTCATGTGCACTTGCTGACTTGTGCTCACAAAACCTAAGAGGTAGATACTGCACCTGGCAAGAAGACTGTTGGCTGTCTACTGGACCTACATGTATCACTATCTTCTATTAGACTGTCAGACCTGTTCTGGGGTGGTTATTTGGCCCCTCCGGAGATTGGCCTTTGCAGCCTACAGGGCCAGGCTCTGAGCTCGAAACTTGGAGTTAAGCTGATTTATATTAGCTGAGGATCTGACCCCCCAATCCTTAATATAGCTATAACTCATGTACCAAGTGGTAGCAGGCCTTGAGTCAGAGCCGGGTAATGACACCAACTAAGACTCACAAAGGCAGCAGTGTGACCAGGGTGTCCGTGTTGGGGCTATAAATGTCTTTTAAAGTGGGTTGACATCTCACAAGAGTGAAAGTATACAGCCTCATTTCTTGAGAAGATATTTGAAGAGATTATTCATGTAACGTAGGATACTGTAACACTGAAGAGTTTGACGTTTGAGTGCTAACGCTCTGAAATCAGTGCAGTCACCCAAGTCACACTAGTAAGATTACAAGTTGGCCCTACTTATGTATCCTCATTTTGCTGAGACCACACAGGATACAATTTTCAAAATGGACTAAGTGACTTTAGGCCACATCTACATTTAAACTGCTGCAGCTGCCAAGCTGTAGCACGTCAGTGTAGCCATTCGCTACATGGTTGGGAAGGATTCTCCCACCACTCTAGTTAATCCACCTTCCTGAGGGGTGGTAGCTAGGTCAGTGGAAGAAGTCTCACTTTGACCTAGCGCTGTCTAGATGGGGGTTATGTCCACTTGACTACATCACTCGGGAGTGTGGATTTTTCATGTCCTTGAATGATGTAGCTAAATTGATTTAACTTTATAGTGGAGACCTGGCCTTAGACTAATTCCCATTGATTTTTTTCAGTGGTATTTAGGCTTCTATGTTTTAGGCACTTAGCATATCATTGCAGGGACAGACTCAAGAGGCCAAATTGATCGCTACTGTAACTCCACCAAATACAATGGAATTACAACATGGATGAATTTGGCCCAAAGTCTGATTTTGTTTGTTGGGTCCATTTCCACTCTTCCGCGCGCCACCCCTCTGCCTGCCGCCCATCCCACATATCTCCTTGACTGGCTTTTTTTTTTTTTTTTTTTTTTTGGAAAGGTATATTTCTCTTCCACTGTTACCATTTATTAAGTAAGGCAAAATCCTACAGCTAGTCTAGAGACTTTATTGATGATAAATCCAGAACATGAAAGATTTTAAACTATTTAAAAACACTTTAAAATAGCAAAATGTGCTGACTCCACACAGAGTGCAGTTAAATAGCAAACCCAGACTGCTTTTGTTTATTTCTTGTCAAAGTCTAACTCAGACTGAAGACTTAATGTGTGGCAACAAAAGCCATTACTCTGTTTTTTTTCTAAGGTTGGAAAGGTTAATATAAAAATGCTAAAATCTTTACTGCGAGAAGATCTTTTAACATTCTATCATCAGGTCAACATCCTTACATTCTGTGAATGAGACTGGTTGATTATAGGGTTAGTTTTGCATTAAATTGTATTTTATTTATCTATCTAAAACTAAACTAGCACTGTCTGTCTTTTTTTTTCCTTTTAAAACCAACACTTATTTTAAGCAGGGCCTGAACAATTTCTTTTCAATGTCTATGCTGTTAATCATACCTAATTTTTATCTGATTGTGACTGCCACAATTGAACAGGTGCTGAAGAATAGAAAAATCAGATAGCTAGATAAGCCTATGTCTAATCAGAGAAGAATGAAATTTTTCATAGCTGTCAAGTTCAGGCAAAGGATACCATTAACCAATCAAAGGCTCAAGTGTCTACAGCTGTTTATTTTTACAATTGTTTGTATCTTTCAGTTTGTACCACGTTGCTGTTTTAGCTTTGAAAATGGGGCTGTCTTTTCTCTTTGAATGTTTACCATATGGGTCACAGCAGTTTCTCTAACATGTTTGTGCCTGAAAGGTCAAGGGCGGGTTTTTCTGAACAATGCCTCTTACTGTACTACTAGTTTCTGAGCTGGCTAGCTTGATAACATCAATGAGAATGTTTGTTTACCTGTCTCGTTTTGTATGACATCTATAAAACAGAGGCTCTGATTACCAACTTAGAGAGAGTGGGTTATAAGTTAACCACCACAATCATGTTTAGTCATCTGGAGAGGCTAGATCTGGGGGTCCATAAAAATTGTTTAGTCTCTGGGCTTATTTAGGGCTAGATTCCACCACACTCACATTAGGTGTTCCCTTATTCCTTGATTATTAATGGGACTGCTCAGAGTAAGGTACTACTCAATAGGCAAGATCCTGTCACTCCTTATGAGAAAGGATAGCACCTTCCTGAAGGGAATGTGGCCACTTGTGGAATAAGCTTTATTCATATTGAGTAAGTCCTACCAATCTGGTCTAACATGAATAAGAGTGGCAGAATCTAGCCTTCAGACGAGGAACAAAGCTGCTAGCTCATAAGTGGGGTGGTGGCGAGGACACCCGTCCATTTGGACCCCATTATATAACAACCCATAGAATTGAATAGAGAATTAAACTATTGTAAGATGAGTGCACAGCTGCTTGAAAGACTATACTCAGAATAATTATCAGTGGCTCACTCAAGATGAGAAGACAGATCTAGTGGGGTCCCCATGGGTCTGTCCTAGGGCTGGTACTATATTTTTATAGTCAATATTTTTACAAATGACTTGAATAGTGGAGTTGAGACTATAGGGGTACAAAATTTGCAGATGACATCAAGCTGGGATGTGGTGCAAGCACTTTGGAGGACAGAATTAGAATTCAAAATGATCTTGCTGAACTGGAGAACTGGTCTGAAATCAACCAGATTCAATAAAGACAAATGAAAAGTTCTGTACTTAAGAAAGAAAAATCAAGTTCACAAATACAAAATGGGAAATAACTACCTAGACAGTAGTACTGCAGAAAAGGATCTGGGGGGCTATAGTGAATGACACATCGAATATGAGCCAATAAAGTGATGTCAAAAAAGGCTATCATTATTCTAGGTTGTATTAACAAGAGTGTCATATGCAAGACACAGGAGATAGTTGTTTTCTCTATTTAGCATAGTGGTGGTCTCAACTGGAGTACTGTCTAGTTTTGAGCACCACACTTTAAGGAAGATGTGTCTAAACTGAAAAGTCCAGAGGAGAACAACATCAATGAGGTCATGTTTTTCTAAAGCTTTTATGAGGAAAGGTTAAAACAACCAAAGAAAATTAGCTATGTTTAGGCTTGACAAAAGAAGACATATTTGAAAACTAATGTGGTTCTCCCCCGCATGTTAGACTGTTATAAAGAGAACAGTGATTTGTTCTTCATGTCCACTGCCCGAAAGACAAGAACTAATGAGCTTAATCGGCAGCAAGGGAAATTATAGGTTAGATATTAGAAAGTTGTTCCCCCCCACCACCCCAGCTATCATGATGATTAATCACTAGAACAGGTAACCAAAGAAGGTTGTAGAATCCCCATCAGTTGAGGTTTTAAGAATGGGTTAGGCAAACACCGGTCAGGAATGGTCTAAGGATACTTGGTCCTGCCACAGTACAAGGGATCGGGATGGAAATGGACTTGATGACCTCCTTGAAGTCCTTTCTAGCCTACATTCCTATGATTGTGATTATTAAATGTCTATAAAACCTTATTGATTTATGATTCTATAGAAATTACTTCTTAAAACGTCCTATCAGTATTCTAGCTTGTAAGTTTAGTGCCAATGCAGCACATGCAGTTACACTCCTCCATAAAGGGAACAAAAACAGACCATGTGACACGTGTGTCCAATCAAAACTGCAATGGAAATACAGAGTACTCCCAATGAGCTACAGACCACGAGTTATTTGCACAAATGACTCTCTCAGAATAATTTTGTATAATTGATTTCCTTGAACTGATTAATTTGTTTGTGGTCAGTTTGAGGAAGCCGATGAATTTAGTTGAATAAACCAATCATTTGTCCAAATCCATTTATCCAAGCTTTCCCAAGTCCACTCTTTGCCACTACAGTGTGTTCGCAATTATGCTGCATGCCAATCTCTGCTTTACCCCACAGCTAGATGATCAGATTGTCCCTTCTGATCTTAAAGTCTAAGTCTGTGAACTTCACAGGCACTGCCGTTCCTTAGGTCAGATTCTTTCTAGCTGAGCTTCGTCCTGAAAAGTCTCCCCTTCACCTGGAATACTGTCCCCCAAACCAGAGCCTCATCTCAATCCCTGCATTCAACTTTTCATACTCTTAACCCAATGTGTTCAGTCAGGGCTGTTTTCTTAAAAGTTGTGTGGTTATTCTCTCCAAGCTCCTGCAGTTGTCTCCCATTTCCCCCTTCAACACTTCAAATGTCATCTCCTAGCTGGAGGTCGAGCTCAGGGCATCCAAATGGCCCCAAACCTCAGAGCTGTTCCAGTCTGGGATTTTGCTTTGAGCTCATCGATTGCTTGGGCTGGCAACAGTTTGCCTGAGTATACTGGGCCACATTATTCCTGACCCTTGCACAAGTACATGGTGTGTGTGTGTGTGTGTGTACATGCATGTGCAAAGAAGGCACAAGGAGCCTCCATACCCTTTGCATACTCTGCAGAAGGGCCAGGTATAGCTCCTTCTCTGCTCTCATGGAGGTCAAACCAGCCAAAGCGGGTAGGGATGGATGTATTGTACACACTTCCCACATGTACCAGGCAGCTGGGGAAAAGACTGTGCATGCCAGTGGGGCAAGTCCTCCTCCAGTTTCCCCTGGGATATTGGAGCTCAGCACCAATTCTGCTAGTGGGTGTGCCCAAAGGGGCATAGTCCCACTCACTGCACCAAACATGCTGGCTGGGCACTTTCTCAGTTTTGTATCTCAGGTCTTGCTGACTGCTCAACTGGGCTTTGAAAATGTGTGCTGGGAAAAGCCTTTGACATTGTGATCAACAGCTTTTACAAAGTCCTTTCCCTTAGACACAGACATGTGACTTTATGCCTGTCCAGAAGAGATAACTGAACAATCTGGTATCGGTCTAGTGAAGTGTTGATGTGGGATGATAACTAAGACAGGCCCTATGTATGGGAGATTTATTTTCACTGTAAACAAAACACTGCCATAAATTCCTGAAAAGGGGAATAAACAGCAGAAGCCAAGATGATACATTATGATATCAGCTAAGCTGAGTTGAGCTGAGTCAGCACTGAGAGTGGGGAACACCTAACTGATGTGTGACTGTCAGTGGCATCTTTTCTCTCTTTAGATCCTTCCTTCCTGAACTGTGGTCCTGTTCACAGCTGTATATCACTTCAGAGATGGTTCCGTTTCAGTAATGGAGGATGACATTCCTGTATGTAGTGTGGTGAATATGTTCAGTGTGGAAATCTCTTTAGACCCTTTCAGAAAAAGAGACACTAAATGGAGGCTATTTTTACACACAGGTTTTAGTCTGACATTGCAGCAGAGATGACCCGGGCCTGGTGGTGGTGCAGAGTGAGGGCAGCTGACTTCAGCAGTGTTACTGAGTATGCTCAATCCATGTGAGTATGGTCCACACCAGCCAAGCAGCAAATTTGGTGGGGCACATGATCTCGCCTGCCCTCCCTCCCCATGTCGCCTCTGCATTGCAGTATACAATATTCATGCTAACACACTTGTGGCTACCAGGATAACATGTATGCAAGGAGGGATGATATTTATGGCACACTATTGGACTCCCTCTGCAAGGATCAGTGGAGAATGGGGTTGATCTGAGGGAGCAGTCCACAAGAGTGCAAGACTCTAAGCTCTCTGGGAAAGGGACCATCTGCTTGTGCAGCACCTAGCACAATGGAGCCGTGATCCATGACTGGGATCCCTAGGTGCTGCAGCAATACATGGGCTGATCACAGCCCCCCCGCCCCAGTGACCCGTGGAGCTACGCGGATGCTTCTGGGAAAGCACGTTGCCCCACTCACAGGGACACTACAGTGTGCACTCTCCTTCTGTATGACAGGGAGCTTGTGGAGAGATTGTACGTCTTGAGGCAAATTCTCTCCCTTGGCTCCCCTTCAGCGCCACTCCCTACAAGGCCAGTGGCTAAGGACCAAACTGTGGCTCTAGATATTTAGGGCAAAAAGGAAAAATGTATTCCATTAGTCTTTAAATACTTAGACCTATATTTGCTGGGGGATCAGTGCAGGAGGCTGTAGTTCTAATGGATGTTCCTATAGCACTTTCATAGTCTAGCTTACCCCATTTGTGATCAACAGAGTTGAATTGCCCAAGGAGCTGGAAAACCTAAGCGAAAGGAGGGGACTTCTACCTCTGTCTGCACTGAATATGCATGTGGCCCTCGTTGTAGTAATGGAGCACCTCACAGTCTTCAATATGCTGTCTCTCAACACCCTGTGAGCAAGGGCAGAGCAAGCACCCTCATTTGCAGCCTGGGAACTGAGGCTTCAGGAGACGGTCTCTCCCCAGCAGACTCGCTGAGGGTTATGCAGAATGTCTGGTGAAGTGGAAATTGAAACCAGGTCTTGGGAGTCAGAGTCCCAGCCCTACAACAGTGGTTCTCAAACTTTTGTACTGGTGACCCCTTTCACATAGCAAGCCTCTGAGTGTGACCCCCCCCCCAATACATTAAAAACACTTTTTAATATATTTAACACTATTATAAATGCTGGAGGCAAAGCAGGGTTTGGGGTGGAGGCTGACAACTTGTAACCCCTCCCCCCCCCACCATGTAATAACCTCACAACCCCCTTAGGGATCCTGACCCCCAGTTTGAGAACCCTTGCCCTACAACCTTAGCCATACAATCTTCCTCCTTACAATAGCAAAATCCTACAAAAGGGCTTACCTAAATATTCTCTTTACTAGTGCCCAACCCTGTGTGGTCAGTGGGAACTGATGGCACTCAGACCAAGTAGAAGGCAACCAAAACCTCATGGGCCCTGTTATATTGGGACACGTATGTTCTTTCTACTGTGTTTTCAATGCAATTGGCAGGCTTCTGTGAGTGAGGATCCTGAACTGATTTCCCTCAGAGGAGCAGGGCCATTGTGAAAAACAAACTCATGGCAAAGGTGGTTTTATTTATCATATCTAAACAAATAACCCCTCCCCTCCCATTTTATTATTCCAGGTTCTAGGCACCTCTGTCCAAATAAAGTTAAACAGTTTGCAGAAAACCAAACTCCCGTGTCCCTCAGCTTTGATTCCCCACAAAAGCCCACTGCTGCAGCAGCCCATGCAAATAGATGTGCTCTGCTGTGTGCGTTGAAGATCTGGACTGGGGGCGGGGTGAGCAGCTTGTTCCAAAGCTGGGGGCGGGGGGCTCATAGAGAACACTTTACCACAAGCCCCCCTCTCTTACTTGGAAGATCCAGTTCCTTCACCTCCACCAATTGCAATTGCGGCAGTATGACATGAGAAGATAGGCAGTAGAGTATCCCAAGCAGGAAGGTTCCAAGCCATTTAGGGCTTCATAGATCAAAACACCTTATATCCAATCTGGAAACCCATAGGCAGCCAGCGCAGATCAAGAAGCACCAGTCCTGTGCTGGCACCAAATCTCTGGCACCCAACCACTCCTGGGCTGGGCAATGAATAGGCAATCAACCACTGCTGTTTGGTGTCCTCCTCAATAACTCACTACCAGAGCAACTGTATCATCTGTCCAATACCAGCAGTGGTGAACTGTGGCACTCATTAGCAGTGGGCAAGCAAAGGGTCAAAGGTGGAAGCAAAGAAGAGCAGCTGTGGGAGGGCTCACTTGGGGGCTGATAAATGTAGCATTAAGGGTTATTAAAATTTTTTAATCCTTTAAATGTGCAGAAGATACAATAGAGATGACTCATGCATGGGCTGCCATCATCTCTGTATCCATCCTTGCAGGCAATGGGCCGATTAGTCTGCTAATAATTACTAACTTGTTGTTTTTCACATTGTTGGTTTATTTCTTTTGGTTCACTTCCATCAATGGTAATGACGAGAAAAACAACCCCTCCTTCACCCCCCCCCCCCCCCCGATGACATACTGTAATGTTTAAAGTGCCAGAGAACAATTTTTTTTCTTGGTTAACTTAGTTATACAGAGGTAGAACTTCTTGTTACGCTCACAAATCTCTACTGCTACTACTAATAGACTGCCCATCTCTGCCTAATAAAGATTCACGCTGTGGTTGTGGGCCTGAGCATAGAAGTAGGATCAAGGAATTCCTGAGTTTGAGTTGTGATTTGAGAACATAGGGACAGACCTTGAAATACTTAGCACTCACATTTGGTGCCAGATTTTTCAGAAAAGTGCAGGTCTTCTCTTGTCATATAAAGGCCATATTTTTGATCTCTACATCCAGTACATTAAGCTTGCTTGATTTGATGCCTAAATTAGAGCTGGGCTCTTTGTGAATCGGCCCCTGATTGCAGATGCTGAACCCCTTTGAAAATTGAACTCTAAAAGCCTGATCCAAATGAAGTCTTTAAGATAAAGCCTAAACACCCTCTGGCTTTTGGGAAAGCATTTTACCCCTCTGCCTTAGTTTCTTCATCTGTAAACTGAAAGTAGTACATATTCACAGAGGTGTCATAAAGACTAATTGGTTAATGTCTAAAAATAACTGGAAAGCAAAAGGACTATATTAATGGATTATTAAGGCTACAGGAATGATATTTCACCCCTCTTTAATGCTGATAAATTTTCCACCACAATTTTAAGGATAAAACTTTTCATGCCTATTGTTGGCTGAAAAGTGGACTCTGTCAACTCACTTGAGTTTTCTCATCCTCAGAAGGTGAATCTCTTTAATTACGATTATAGATTTCTACTAGTTTGTGTCATGTAGTTATGGTGCAAAATTCCACAAGTGCCTGATTACAAGACTTTTAAACGTGATGTGCTCTTATGGGTTAATACTATGGATCATGAAACTGAACTGCACGTGGTGCCATCTGTGGCAGTTCAGAAGTAGAGTTTTGAAAACAGCCCTGGGCCTGGGCTTATCCCGATGATCTGTAACTATTTGCATTCACCAACCATTCTGCCTGGCTAGGGGTGGATGGAGCCAACCACATGGGCTTCTACAATTCTATGAGGGTGGATCTGCTGAGACATCATAGGCTGGTGGAAGGGGGGAAACTCCATCCCTTGCTGGGCTCTGTGCATAAGCTCCTTTTCCCAGGTTTCATATGCGGCATGTGAGGGTAGCATTTTGTTCCTTATTCCTCAGTGATGAGCACCGCCTCTGGTATGTCTGAATAACCAAGGAATCTTTTGAAGACAATGTGTTGAGCATGCTCCAGAAATTATCAGCTTTCAGTGCAAGAACTGCCCTTTCTCTTCATTCTTCATGTTCCATCTTAATACTTATTCATTTCTCCCTATAGGGATCAGTCGCATTCTCTCAGTGCAGGAGGACTGTTGGTGTCTTCATCCACATATTTAGTTTACACTTGTGTAAATGAGATTGGAACAAGTGCCATGGATTTAGCTCAGTTAGAAGGGTATTTAGGGCCTCCTTCTCCATTGCCTTGCATCTTTTGCAGTTATGCACACCTGTGAAAAAGACCATCATCCTGATTTGGTAACATTTTGTGCTCACTTTCACAGGGGTAAATGACTGCATAAGATGCACGACAGCGAAGGATCAGAGACCATGTAATGATGGTGGAAGATAATGAGGGTTAACTCTGTCGATGAACTAGTAACACTTTTTGTTTTTTAAATCGGTGCTGACTTGTTTTTGTTCTGGGTAAATAAACACACTTTATTTTGGCTTCAGCATGTTACAGCAGCTTTGTTCACACCATTCGTCTGGAGAGTTTCATAATTATTTCAATCTCAAGGCCTACTTCCAGAGTGTCACAGTAACTCTGTTGCAAAATCATGTGCCAATGGCTAAAGCTTGGTCTGTACAAATGTTATCAGCATGGGGGATAGTTTAAAAAACCCACCCAAGTCTGTTTGGAGTTCGAAGCTGGTTTTTCTCCAGAAAGCTCGGATGCTTTCCACTCTTAGATATTTTTTGTGGTGACAGATTTTTTTTTTTTTTAAGAGCTCAAAGGTACAGGGCTGTAATCTGAAATAGTCCTTTTCCACAACTTCCCAGAAATTACAGTGAGTTTTGAAATAAGATTCCCACAGGGATTTTTAATTTGTTTGGTGCTCTCAAATGAGGATTGCCGACCCATAATGGAAGAATATAGGGATATGTTTGGACCAGAGGAATGACACACAAACCTACTGCTGCAAGCCCCCCTGTCTCCACCCACGGAAGTTACTTCTTACATCCTAAACAACTGCTCTACAAATGTTCCTTCCAAATCTCCAGTGTCTCCTCCATCTCTGTGCCCAAACCCTCCCTTCCACCAACATCCACTGTTGCCTAACTCACAATGTTATCACAAGTCTCATGACGCATGTTTTTTCAAACCTTCAGGTCCTGGAATCCTGGGACTATGAGAGAATCTCAGCTTTTGAGGGTTCCCCTGAAGTTTATCCAAGACCTCCCACCCCCGAGAATGTGTCCTCCCATCCCCCAAACTTGAACCTCTTAGCATTCTTCATGGGTGGGCAGGCAGGCAGGTGGGTGAATGTGAGGGGGAGATGGAGGAGGAGCAGAAGGCAGGCAGGGACCTCAGTTGAGCCATTCCAGGGAGCAGCTTCTTTCCTGCCCATGAGGCAAGGCAGTCAGCCCTTGTAGCAGAAGGTTGCAGCTGCCTTCTCCCTACTCAGCTGATTAGCAGATTGGCAGGGAAGTGTTGAACGTTCACTTACTGTTTTTCTTCTCCTCCCTCTACTACTGTCACATTCCTAGTATGGTGCTATGCCGTGCCCATGCCCCAGGCTGAGCCTAAAGTCACAGTCTAGCCCCAGTCAGGACCAAACTTTCAAAATGGCTCTCAAACTGTGTACGCAAAGCCCACATTTAGACATGCAAATATAGTAGTTAGGGGTATATTTACAATTTGTGAGAGCAAATGTTGTTTTTTCACACGCAAAGAGGCATGGGCACTGGTTTCTGGGTGTAAAGTCAGAGGACATTTTCACAGCTCCAGCCTTATATTTACGGTAATTTTCATACTGAATGTTAAAGGGAGCTTTTTAAGACTATGGGCCTGATTCTGCCCTCACTTACATGAATAACAATGGAGTTGCTCCAGTGTCAATTAGTATCAGCCCTGGGTACCGTTCATGTGTGATTCTTATTTTCTTTTTTATGGTAGCATCAAAAATTGTCACAAATTCAGATACTCCAAAAATTACATGAAGCTGAAGGGTCCGTGTATGTACAAAGGTAAAGAGATTAGTATGATATTTTGGACTCTTCAGACACACACACAGGCCTATGAGTGCATCCCAAGGATCTCATTCAGGTGTAATTTAAAGATGGACCTGAGTTGGGATCCAGATCTGGAAAGTTTGGGATGTTCAGGACTGGGGTTTTGTTTTGGCCTTTTAGGAGTTGCCTGGCAAACTTGGTGCTGAATCCAAACTTCCACAATACTTGAGGGTGTTCTTGATCTGGGTTTGGGCACATCTCTCATGTAACTTTTTAATCTAATACGACAATCGTCATCAAATATGAAGGCATACAAATACTGCATCTAAAATCTGACTGAACTCTCTCTGCCTACACTCCATTTCTTTGAACATATGTACATGGTGTGGCAATGTGCATTACAGGGGTGTGATTTCTAAAGCACACTAATGTGTTACTCACTCCTTGGTCCATGTAGACTCTGCTGACGCACACTAATAGTTCCTTAGTGCACTTTAACGTAATACTACATTAAAGTGCACTAGGGAACATTTAGTAAGCACCAGCCGGGGCTACATGGACCAATGAGTGCACAACATGTTAATGTGCTTTAGAAACTTCACCCCTTTTGTGTACATGGTGTGGCCCTTTAGGTCTTCACCACATTATCTTTCCCACATTTGAGTTGCTGGACTAAGTTCTACTTTCCTGCAAGCCCCTCCCCTTCCCCCCAGTAGGGTTTCATGAGGGTAAGAGGATACAATTTGCTCTGTTTTTTTTTTTCCCCCATAATTGTCTTGTTCTACAGAGACAGAGAACATCTTCCATATGTTTATTTTCTTTATAATCTGTAGCTGCCCCAGTGCTGAATTACAAGATAAGCTCCAATTCATGGGACAAAATATACCCAGAATTCTTTCCTTGCGGTATTCTGGGCACACTTCTGCTAGCAAGAGAGAGAGACTGAGACTTAGTGTTACCAGTGTTCCTTCTGCTGCAAATACCGTGAAAATAGCAGTCTCATGGTATTTCTGTTGATTCATGTTCACCTCCTGGACATACTCTGACTGAACACGAATTGGAATTTTTTTAAAAAATAAATTCTCGTTCAAACCCATAAAGGAAGCCCATACCTGGTCAGATATTGCATGGACTGCCACACACAAGCGAAACTGGGTGATTTTCAACCTTCACGCTGAATTTCCTGTTTTTTATTTTTTTATTATTTTTTTTTGAGGGCTTAACTCAGACATTTCATGTTGCTTTTCCAGAGTTTTTATTGTGCGGTTCAAAATATTTAAATACCAGCTTTTAAATTTAGAAAAAGCATCTGTTTCAGCACGCTAAGTTGGTTCAGGCAGGACACACCTTTGTTTGGTCAGGTGCTCATATGCCAACTGAATTAAACCCTCCATTCATCACGCCAGCCCTGTGTGACATAGTTCAAGATGCTTGCCATGCTGGATTTCGCGTTGCCTCTGGCAATCCCAGGGAAAACACGTGGGTTTTTTAAACTATTTTTTCCACCACATAAATCACTATGCATTCCATTGTACTGGGATGTTGGGGCTTCCTTATGAGACCTTGTCTCTGTAAATTACCATTTCTCTGGCACTCGGTGACAAATGCAGCGGCAGCAGGAGAGCTCAAGCAATTAATCAAGCAATTTGTGGGCATTTTGAATGCTGGCAGAAGTCTGCTTTGCTTCTGATTTTCACAAATATTTACAGGCATCACAAGACTGTCTTGTTACTGTCCTTGCTATGCACAGTCCATGTGGAGGGGAATAAACCTGGTTACGCTCTATTTAAGCAGTTTGTTGCTATGTGCCTTTCTAAGGTGTGCTTGTCTGTAGTTCACATGCTCCGAAAAGGAAATTAACTGGTGCACAAGAGATTGTTACAGTCATGTCCTATTCTTCACGTCTCTTGAATTGTTGTTTAAAGCTCTGGTTAGAGTGGCTCTGAAAAGGAGTCGGGAGTGTGAGTTTCCTGACAATGTTTTTGTTCTTGCATGCTATGGGCTGCTCAGTGTACTGGCAGGTGAGAGAATTTTCCAGCTGAGATGGACTCCTCTGGACTCAGTAAATTGTTTGACTTGATTTGATTACTGTTATTAGTGTGCAATTCTCTGATGCTTCAACATCAGGTCACTCTGCGTGTACAGACACATTAAAAATTGCTGCACAGAAGATATGGTTCTACTTCCCCTATAGCTGTTACAAAGGTGGTGGCTGAGCATGTGTTGATCTGGTCCTCTGGTGTAAATTACAGCAGTTTGATAGCACGTGTGTCTTGGACTCAGAATTTAGTCAAGGAATTGTGGCAATTGGGGGTTAGCTGACACTCAGTTATTTTGAAACACCATATTCCTCCCACATCCAAAGTACAAATTTGGATTGCATGTTTTATCCCTCTCCCCTAACCTCTGCACATTGCTTCACTATGTGGAGTGTAAGCACTTCAGGGCAAGATCTGTGTCTTCCCAGGTCATGTGGACAGTACCTAGCACATTATGACCACCACAAATACAAGTTATAGCCAGGATTTTCAAAAGTGGCTAGTGATTTTGGGTGCTTCGCTCTTTGGGTGCCCAACTTGACATATCGTCAAGAGGCCTGGTTTTCAGAAAGTGCTGAACTCCTTCCATCTGCAAATCAGGGCCCTTTTGAAATCTCTGTTTAGCACCCAGAACAGAGGTACCCAAAAATTCCAAGCCACTCTTTTTTCCAAAAATTTTGGCTTATAAAATAACTCCAATAGTATCTCCTTACCATCCTGGAAGCTTACCGACACTGAGGGAGAGTGATTGCTCCAATAGCCCTGATTGATGGACTTTTGTAAGTTACAAGCTTTTTGGGACTAGATCCTTTTAAATGCAAAGAAGCTGGATCAGGGGCTGAGGATGTATTCCCTCCTGACCCCTCCCTTTTTTAAAAGCATGCTAGTAGATTGTAGTCCATGGTCACCTCTTCAGTAGCCAAACAGAATTGTGGATTCCTCAATATTCTGAGTGAGTCTTACTCCAAGAGTATATTTCTGAATTCTGGGGATTGTATATTTGGCTTGTGACCATGGATGATTGTCTTATTCCAAGGGAACGTGAAATTAAGCCATTTTACTAAAAGGCTTTTCTCTGCTAATGAAAGCAAAATGCTCCAATAAACAACCTCCACCCATCTCCTATGTGAGGTGGTAAAAATAAACATAGTTCTAATTAAGTCCAGTTAAGTGTTACCTCCCTCACTAAAAAATGTTAGATCATTTGTCAGCATTCTTTACTGTGGATGCAAGAACCATCCAGCTTTACTTTAAGAAAAGGAGGACTTGTGGCACCTTAGAGACTAACAAATTTATTTGAGCCTAAGCTTTCGTGAGCTGCAGCTCACTTCATCGGATGCATGCAGTGGAAAATACAGTGCGGAGATTTTATACATACAGAGAACATGAAACAATGGGTGTTATCATACACACTGTAACGAGAGTGATCAGGTAAGGTGAGCTATTACCAGCAGGAGAAGAAAAAAAAAAAAAACCTTTTGTAGTGATAATCAAGGTGGGCCATTTCCAGCAGTTGACAAGAACATGTGAGGAACAGTGGGGTGGGGAAATAAACATGGGGAAATAGTTTTACTTTGTGTAATGACACATCCACTCCCAGTCTTTTTTCAAGTCTAATTTAATGGTGTCTAGTTTGCAAATTAATTCCAATTCAGCAGTCTCTCGTTGGAGTCTGTTTTTGAAGTTTTTTTGTTGAAGAATTGTGACTTTTAGGTCTGTAATCGAGTGATCAGAGAGATTGAAGTGTTCTCCGACTGGTTTTTGAATGTTATAATTCTTGACGTCTGATTTGTGTCCATTTATTCTTTTACGTAGAGACTGTCCGGTTTGGCCAGTGTACATGGTAGAGGGGCATTGCTGGCATATATCACATTGGTAGATATGCAGGTGAATGAGCCTCTGATAGTGTGGCTGATGTGATTAGGCCCTATGATGGTGTCCCCTGAATAGATATGTGGACACAGTTGGCAACGGGCTTTGTTGCAAGGATAGGTTCCTGGGTTAGTGTTTTTGTTGTGTGGTTGCTGGTGAGTATTTGCTTCAGGTTGGGGGGCTGTCTGTAAGCAAGGACTGGCCAGTCTCCCAAGATCTGTGAGAGTGATGGGTCGTCCTTCAGGATAGGTTGTAGGTCCTTGATGATGCGTTGGAGAAAATCTCCCCATTGTATTTTCCACTGCATGCATCTGATGAAGTGAGCTGTAGCTCACGAAAGCTTATGCTCAAATAAATTTGTTAGTCTCCTTTTCTTTTTGTGGATACAGACTAACACAACTGCTATTCTGAAACCAGCTTTGCCTTTCTTATGCCTATACTGATCACAGGTTGATCCCCGTGCCATAACAGGTAGCCCACGCAATTCTTGCTCAGTTTTACAAATTGTGATAATACCTTTCATGGAATCCTGTCCCTATCAATTTTTTTCCCCAAAGAATTGGCTTTTTTGTGGGGAGGGGAGAAGGGGGAGTTTGTCACCAAGCTGGAACTTGTACTGCAATAATCACATGAATGTTGAGTAAATCAGGCAACTTGTACCTGGAATTAATAACATGACATAAGATCACTTTGGGGTTTGCTATGAAGTTGTTTATAAAACCTGCCTATTAACTTGGAAGGGCCCAGCGCAAAAACTCTGGAGGAGGCAGACTTTTAAAGCTTCTGCTCCAAAAAACTGAAATAAAGTACCTGTTCCATTGAAATACATACCAATAATGCTTTTTCACTCCTTACCCTAAGGAGCCACTTTAGGGCAAAGTGCACTGGAATACAGACGTCAGAATACAGCTGAAACTATCTTATTTTTCTTCCCCTTATCGACGGGGATCGGGTCATCATGCCAGCATCTACCATTTTCTTCTGCCAGAGGCAGCACTAAGGCAGCACCGTCTTTGATGCAGTCTATCCACTGCTTCCTCTGCTTTCCTCTGGGTCTCTATCCTACCACCCTATCCTTCCATGCTATCTTTAGCAGGTCCCTTTCATTCATCCTCTGCATGTGTCTGAACTAGTGAAGTTGCACTTCCTGGTTTTTGTCAGCCACATCATGGATTTTGACTTCCATCCTAATGCTTTTCACTTCACAATTTGTCTCTTCATATAACTCCTCTTCTGGCATAAAGACATCTCCTCTCAAATACCCGTAGGCATTGAACTTGCCATCTATCACCTAGGCTTCCACACCGTGAAGCATTGTCGGGTGCACCACTGTTTGGCTTTTAGTCTTAGTGGTTTATGTTTGTCATACAATACCTTGGAGATGTTGTTCCACATGATTCCTGGACTCCCCAACCAGGACTGTATCTCACATTCAAGAGTGCAGACTTTTGTAGGGTTACCAACTGTCTAATCGCACAAACCCAAACACACTTGCCTGACCCCCCTACCACTCCCTTTTCCCCAAGGCCCCGCCTCTGCCCTTCCCCTTCTCCAAGGCCCTGCATCCACTCACTCCAGCACTCCTTCCTCCGATGCTCATTCTCCTCCACCCTCACTCGCTTTTATGGAGCTGGGGCAGGGGTTGGGGTGCGGGAGGCGGTTCAGGGTGCAGGCTTTGGCCTGGCAGCGCTTACCTTGGGTGGCTCCCAGAAACAGCATCATGTCCGGCAGCGGCTCCTAGGCTCAGGGGCGGCCAGGCAGCTGTGCGCACGGCCCTGCCTCCAGTCATCATCCCTGCAGTTCCCATTGGCTGCAGTTCCCAATTCCCAGCCAATGGGAGCTGTGGAATCGGCGCTCGGGGTGGGGGCAGTGTGCAGAGACCCACTGGCCATGCTTCTGCCGAGGAGTCACTGTCAGACATGCCAGCCACTTCCAGGAGCATCGCAGAGCCAGGGCAGGTAGGGAGCTTGCCTTAGCCCTGCTGGACTTTTAGCTGCCTAAAATCTCGCAGATTGGCTTCAGTAGCCCCCGGGAGATCGAGCCTGATTCCGGGAGACTCCCAGCCTAACCAGGAGTCTTGGCAACCCTAGCCCATATTTCAAGGTAAGTGAACTGGTCAGTCTAGTTTTAGTCTCATTCCATTAATCTCTGGCAAGCTTTCCTGTGGCACCTCTACTGACCTGCATGACCTCTGTTTTGGTTATGCTTATTTGCATCCCATACCAGCTTAGCTGGTCATGCCACTCGTTTACTATTTCCTCTAGGTCTTCTTTTGAGAATACCATTATTGCTATGTTATCTGCATATAGCAACTTCTCATCTTTTTCCTTTGAGATCTGCCTGCTGACATATGATAAACCACTGCAGTGCAGTCCGACTTTCACTTCAAAGGAACTTGTCCTTCCAAAACATGTTTAGATCACCATTTTAGGTGATTTTATAGGCCATTCAGTAAGTTACTGAATCCTCAGACACTCAGTATTTCCTCAGCCCTGCATTATATTGTTTGAACACAACTACTGCTTGTTATGGTCGCAGAATACACACAAGTCAGATAAAAACATAAGACATACTTGCTGGAAGGTTGCAATATAACACTACTTTTATCTCTGAGAATTCAGAATGATAATACACAACAAAAACAGAGAGACAAAGCAGGCTGCTCTCTAAGGCAGAAAGGCACAACTCAACCTACCTGGCTCTAGGCTGGCTCTCTGACTGACCAGCACCAGCTTGCATGCTTCCCTGAAAAGCTTCCTAGCCTACAAGCAGGACGAGAAGACACTTTGCAACTTAGTGTTAGCTTGTAATTTTAGCTGTTTTCAAGATGCTTCACTGCTGTCCTCCTGTAGGAGGACCCTCATGCTAATCAGGATCAGGCCCTATCTGCCATATACTCCAGTGGAATTATTTGAGTAAATCTTCAGGTTCAACCCCAAATCCAAATAGCAGTCCAGGAGCTAGTTTGGTATGTGATGTTCCCATGGATCTCTTCAAAGGAAAAAGGAAGTGATTTTGTTTAAAATAGTTTAGGCAACATTAATATCTTGTTATCCCTTGGAGAGAGGGAGGGGGGATAGAGGGGGGCAGAAATCCTGTATTGGAAAACCTCCTTTATCCTTAATCAATTAGGTTGCAGGTGAAAAAGTACCTGCATACCTGGTGGCATTTTAAATCACTGAGATACGTGCATTGTGCAGAGATCAAGAATTCTGCACTTCAAAAATGTAAATTTCATAATGCCTAGCACAGTAGTGCACACAACTATTAATCTACAGGGTGCAGTAAAAGTAGAATGTGAACCATAGCTGGGTGGGGGAAAGTACAAAAATGGAGCTTGTGATCTAGTTCATAATTACCAGTTGGACCTGTCACTTAGGTATTTCACAGCCATGCTGAAATATGGTGGGTAAAGCTCTCAAAATACAGAATGAATAAATGTCATTTCTTTTAAGAAAAATATCAGTAAGTTCAAAAATTTCTCCATATCACTTTGCATTTTCAGTCCTAGATCGTAGCTAATTAATCACGTTTCAGGTATTTCTGTCAAATGGGATGGAGATTATTTGGCTTTTGCTCATTTATTAAACAAAAACTATTAAAAAAACTTTATACAAAAAAATCCAGTCATGAAAACTATTAGTCACAAATTCCAATTAAAGAGTTAGACACTCAAACTAATAGTACAATGGAATGATTTCAGGGGTGTTTTCTTCAGCTGCCAAATTGTCTCCCAGCTTTATGCTTTGGGCTATTGTTTACTTGAAATAATAACCCATAAACTAAATATTAAGACAAATCTCTTGGTTTCCATCAGAGATCTTAAGTATTGTGGACCAGCTGGTATTCATCATTATAGCTCCGTTGAAGTCAATGCTGGTTTACACCAACAGAGAATCTGACCCTTTGAGTTTCTTCTCATAGAAGTAAGCAAAATAAACAGTCATGGGATAAGAGAGAAGGTTCTCTCATGGATTGGTAACTGGTTAAAAGATAGGAAACAAAGGGTAGGAATAAATGGTCAGTTTTCAGAATAGAGAGAGGTAAATAGTGATGTCCCCCGGGGATCTGTACTGGGCCCAGTCCTATTTAACATATTCATAAATGACGTGGAAAAAGGGGTTAACAGTGAGGTGGCAAAATTTGCAGATGATACAAAACTACACAGGATAGTGAAGTCCCAGGCAGACTGTGAAGAGCGACAAAAGGATTTCACAAAACTGGGTGACTGGGCAACAAAATTGCAGATGAAATTTAGTGTTGATAAATGCAAAGTAATGCACATTGGAAAACATAATCCCAACTACACAGATACAATGATGAAGTCTAAATTGGCTGTTACCACTCAAGAAGGAGATTTTGGAGTCATTGTGGATGGTTCTCTGAAACCATCCATTCAATGTGCAGCAGCAGTCAAAAAAAGCGAACAGAATGTTGGGAATCATCAAGAAAGGGATAGATAAGACAGAAAATATCGTATTGCCTCTATATAAATCCATGGTACGCCCACACCTTGAATACTGCATGCAGATGTGGTTGTCCCATCTCAAAAAAGATATATTGGAATTGGAAAAGGTTCAGAAAAGGGCAACAAAAATTAGGGGTAGAGAACGGCTTCTGTATGAGGAGAGATTAATAAGACTGGGACTTTTAAGCTTGGAAAAGAGGTGACTAAGGGGGGGGTATGATAGAGGTCTATAAAATCATGAGTGGTATAGAGAAAGTAAATAAGGAAGTGTTATTTACTCCTTCTCGTAATACAAGAACAAGGGGCCACCAAATGAAATTAATAGGTAGCAGGTTTAAAACAAACACAAGAAAGTATTTTTTCATGCAACGCACTGTCAACCTCTGGAACTCCTTGCCAGAGGGTGTTGTGAAGGCCAATACTATAACAGGGTTCAAAAGGGAGCTAAATAGATTAATGGAAGACAGGTCCATCAATGGTTATTAGCCAGGATGGGCAGGAATGGTGTCCCTACCCTCTGTTTGCCAGAAGCTGGGATTGGGTGACAGGGCATGGATCACTTTATGATTACCTGGCTGTTCATTCCCTTTGGGGCACCTGCCATTGGCCACTGTCAGAGGACAGGATACTGGGCTTGATGGACCTTTCGTCTGACCGAGTATGGCCGTTCTTATGTTCTTAAGGGGCCCAATTATATATTATGACAAAGTTCCTCCTCTGCCTTGGTGGGTCCTGTGCTTATTGGCTGATTTGCTCACCTCAGAGGTTCATGGCAGCCCTCAGTTTGGCTCTTTTCATGGCTCAAATCTGCCATTCACTCAATTAGCCTCATCACTGGCCAGCATGGGGAAAAGGAAGAACAGCAATCCCCGCAGTCTCTGCTGATCCACCTAGTGGCCAGAGACCTTCCCCTCTGGTGGAACCCACAGTCCAGGTCAACTCCTCGGGTATTAAGTAGGGAGTTGGGGGGATGGAGGGATGGGGGAGAACCAAGGCCCACCCTCTACTCCGGGTTCCAGCCCAGGGCCCTATGGATTGCAGCTGTCTACAGTGGCTCCTATAACAGCTGTATGACAGCTACAACTCCCTGGGCTACTTCCGCATGGCCTCCTCCCAACACCTTCCTTATTCCCACCACAGGACCTTCCTCCTGATGTCTGATAATGCTTGTACTTCTCAGTCTTCCAGTAGTATGCCTTCTCACTCTTAGCTTCTTGCACCTCTTGCTCCCAGCTCCTCACATGCACACCACAAACTGAAGTGAGCTCCTTTTTAAACCCAGGTGCCCTGATTAGCCTGCTTGTCTTCATTCATTCTAGCAGCTTCTTGATTGGCTGCAGGTGTTCTAATCAGCCTGTCTGCCTTAATTGTTTCCGGAAAGTTCCTGATTGTTCTAGAACCTTCCCTGTTACTTTACCCAGGGAAAAGGGACCTACTTAACCTGGGGCTAATATATCTGCATTCTGTCACTTTCCTGTAGCCATCTGGCCTGACCCTGTCACAAATTGTATAATATAGTGGCATATATGGCCTGACTTTTTCAGACCCTGCCCTCATGCTCAGGTTGCTGCAGGGTCAAGGGGCACACACAGCTGTATGTGCATAAGCGGAAACTGGATTGCAACCCCAGTTAAAATCAGGACGTTATCCTCAACCTTTTTTAAAGTGAACTGGATACAAATGTATATTGCACACCAAACCCTAGTTAGACTGATGATGAATTGCTAAGAAAACCAGAATATAAACAAACTACTAGGCCATTCACAAGACAACTTTAAGATTAATGAGAATAGTAAATAAAATCACTTTGTTTAGAGCAATTGCATGTAGAAAAATTATACAAATATGATTTTGTTTCTCTTACAAAAAGTGTTCTACCATTAACAAGGCTGAAATTAGTGTGCCAATATGAATAAGTGGAGAGCAAGATGCTAAGGGACCTTTTTAGAGCCTGATCCTGAGAAGGGCTGAGCACCCACACTGCCGTTGACTTCAAAAAGTGCTCTGTACCACAGTGATGGATGTCATATACGAAGACAGATGGAAGGAAGAATGGCCTTGTAATTAAGGCATGGGAGTGGGAATTGTTAGATCTGCATTCAACTTCTGATTCTACCACAGATTCAGAACTTGGGCAAGTCTCTTAATCTTGTGCTTCGGTTCTCAACAGGGGTGCTGAAACAATTTTTATAGTGGGGTGCTGAGAGCCATTGAACCAAACTGTATACCCTTTATATCAGTGGTGGACAACCTGCGGCCAGTCAGCTTAATCCACTGGTGGGCCGCGAGACAGTTTGTTTACACTGACTGTCCGAAGACACAGCCGCCTGCAGCTCCCAGTGGCTGGGAATGGCGAACCGCGGCCACTGGGAGCTGTGGGTGGTCGTGCCTGTGGATGGTCAATGTAAACAAACTGTCTTGCGGCCCGCCAGCAGATTACCCTGATGGGCCGCAGATTGCCCACCACTGCTTTATAAGGTAGAAACCATGTCAAACCAAGGGGTGGGGCAGCACCCCTAGTTCCAGCACCTATGGTTTTCAATCTGTAAAATGGGGATAATGCTATTTCCCTGCCTCACAGAGGTGTTGCAAGGATATCTTTGTTAATGATTATGCAGCCTTCAGATACTATGTTAATGGGGGCCATACTGGTACCTAAACAATATTGGGCAGAGGCCCATGATTATCTAGCTAAAGAAATGTCTGTGGAATTCTTGCACTTGTTGTTGACAATATGCTGTTTCCTGGGGATGATAGATAAAGTATAAACTGTATCCCCATTAGAGCATGAGACTTACAGGGAACCTATAAGTGATGAAAACTGTTATTACGTGGACCAGACCGAGCAAGGCATAGGGGGAGAGGGCTGCAGATTGCAAAATTAATCTTGGCAGCCAATAAATATGAGCATGGAGAGAAAAGGGAACAAGACCAACATTTATGGGAAAATGTTGTGGTGTTAAACAAACTGTAGAGTTTCGATAAGAGAAAATGTCTAGAGGCAGCTTATGCTGTTGAGAATCAAGTGGTAAATGGTTGTATTGGGACTAATATAAGGGCAGTTTGGCATGGAAATTTATTGGAGCATTGTGCTTTTTTTATCTGATTCATCTGTGGTTCTCCCTCAGGAAATTCATGGGAGGTTAGAACAAAACTTTAGTCCTTGGGAGAAAGTTAAACGAAACATCTCTCTTCATGTTCATCAGCAGAAATAAAACATAGTTCATGGTGGAAGAAATTCAGTTGTTTGGAACTTCCATTCGCAGAGAAGCCTGTCATTTAATAATTTCAGAATTAATCTAGTGTGTCTTGAGTTTTGTGTCTGTACAATTGTTATAGCTTTATTTATATTCTGTAGCCATGCCTGGAACTGATATGAACCGCACATAATCGCCTTATGTACAAACAATTATCATTTATTTACAGAGTGTGATAGATGGGTATGGAACTTTGCAAATGAATCAGAAGACATGGACCCTGTCTTTAGAATTTTAGAAGTAAAATCAGTAATAAGAATCCCTAGTTCTTATACAGCTCTGTTGCTCTGGAGATCTCAAAGCACTTGCCAAGGAAAGGCAGTATCATTATTCCCATTTTTCCGATAGGGAAACTGAGTCACACAGGTGACGTGACTTGCCTGAGCTCATCTAGCAGCCAAGTAGCAGAGGTGAAAAGAGAACCCAGGCCTCTGGAGTCCTATGAAGTGCTTTCTTCACTGGGCAGATTGTCTCCTTTGCTTAAGTGTATTGCTGTATTGGGATCTAGCAGAAGGAGAATGGGGAGAAAAGCCTGGAGCAAGCTGGAGGGTTATGGCTCTTGGGCCCAAGTTCTGTAAGATGCTGCACACTGTCAATGCTTGACAGAGGTCAGCATCCATGGGAGGGGTCAGCATCTTTCATGCTCATGCCCTTGAGGATCATATTTTTCCTCACAAGGATCCAGACTGTGATTGACCCATTCAAGGGTGTTCAGAGTGGGACGACATGAGGCCTGTTATATTCTACAAAAAGGCCAGGCAAAACTCGATTTCATGATCTCCAGGGAGTTCAGGATTAGCTCCCACTGTGCAGTTCCAAGAATGCCCAAAGAGGGTGGGACCATGAACCTGGCAGTCAGAGCAGGTTGAGCATTCTGGGGGAACTGGCTACACCACTAGATCCCCTGTGCCCTGGAAAGCTCTGCCTTCATAAGGCGCAGTCTCTCCTGGAGTGGCTCCTGGGGCAATGATGCTCTACACCAACCCCAACCCCAGACTTCCTAAAGGCACAGCTGGGCTTGTGCAGGGTTATAACTGGCATTTCATTTTATGTGGTTGGGTGTGAGTCAAATGAGACACTTTGGGCTAACTTATCAAGGAGCTGGCACCAGCCAGCTGGTCACAGTAGGGAGCTTAGGAAGTGTTTGCCTTTGCAGCACATCATGCAAAGGAAAGCACAAAGTTGCACTTGTTGCGGGGGCTGGGGGGGGGATGCAGTGGGGGTATAGCCAAGATATTGTACCCACCATGGAATTTCTAGAGGCACCTGGGTGCATGTCCCCAGGGCTGCAAGTCCATTGTACCAGAAAATGTGCTTATAAGTCCCTGCAGCAGGGGAGCAGTAACTACTTGCTGTTCTGAATTTGACCTGCCATTTTCCATGCAACAATGAGACAAACAGGTTCACTTGGCAGCAGTTTGCTACTGCTTAGCACTGCATCAGCAGTAGGCTGCCACCTCATCTTGTGGTCAACCTGAGGCTCAGAAAAGATGGGTAAAATGAGAAGGATGATCACATCTTCTGGATGGCACAGGACCTGACCATTTCAACATAGATGCAAGAATGGGCTCATATATTTGGTCCTGTCCCCTGCAGTCACTGGTGGCAGCTTCCAGCTGCTCCCTCAACTCTCGTGTGTGCAGGGTGTATTCCCAATGGTAAATTGGCCTACATGTATGTGATTTGTAAAGATCTGTCATGAGGCTCTCCAGTTCAGTCTATCATAAGAGAGAGATGGGTGGAAGCCACAAAATTAGAATCTTGAATTCAAATCCACCCAAAACTTGGTGCGTACAGAGCTGGAGCTTTGGTGTGGCTCATTATAAATAAGTGGACTATTTGCAAAATTTGAATCCATATCAAAACACAAATTTCACAACAACTCCAAATTATTTGTCTGTTTGGGTCCCTGTACAATGAATTCAGTTAAAAAGTTGTCTTTTCCTGAAAGAAAGGTTTACATATTATGATGAATCTGATGGAAATCTTTGTTATGGTACAGCAGTCTGGGCTGTGGGCCTCTGGGGATTGTTAACAAGTTTCTAGCTATCTCACCAGTAAAGTGGATCAAATTAAACTTTTACCAGACACATATCAATTACTATCTGTGCAAGGAGAGAATGAGTGCTATATTTATCTCATCTCTTGAAGGACTCCCAGTGGAAATATAGATCATGAATGTTTATGAAATCCTTACAAAGGGATCCAGCAGAGGATAAAAGAAGGGGAGAGAGAGGGTGGATAAAGTTTGTTGGCATCAACCATGGCTATTTTGATGGTGAAGTAATTTGATTCCTAGATTGTTCCCGGATATTGTTTTTAGGTAAATCATGCTCTTGCCAGCTGTTAATCCTGCAGAGAATATCAGATGAAGAAAATCACTAACTTGTATCTTTATTTTTCGTTTAGTTTGTACTTGTTGATCATTTGCTGTTGAGATCTTTTCTTTTTTTTTTGTTTCGCAAGTGGGGTTACTAGGATCAGCTCCGGTAATGGTTTTTAAAGTTTGCAACTTTTTTAATGTATACAAAATATACTTCAGTGCCAATCAACAGAACATACAGAATTAATGCCGCTGTCTCAGCTTAGATCTTAGGCTTTTTAAAACACATTCAGTCATCACTTCATATTACATGGGGGACTGGGACAAAAAGAAGGGCTCAGTTCTATGATGTGCTTGTAGAAGGTGTGGTGCAGTTTTGAAGGGGTGGGGAGTTAGTTTTAAGTAATGGTCTTCAACCTTTTTACACAGAAGATCACTTTTTCAATTTAAGATCAACCAGGATCTACCCCGCCCCTTCCCCAAGGCTCTGCCCTGCTCACTCCATTCCTTTCTCCCTCCGTCGCTTGCTCTCCCCCACCCTCACTCACTTTCACGGGGCTGGGGCAGGAGATTGGGGTGTGGGATGGAGTGAGCGGTGCAGGCTCTGGGGTGGGAATTTGGGTGCAGGCGGGGGCTCTGGGCTGGGGCAGGGATCCAGGAGGGGGTGCGAGGTGCAGGCTCCAGCTGGGAGGGGCTTACCACAGGCAGCTCCCGGTCGGCAGTGCAGTGTGGCTAAGGCAGGCTCCCTGCCTGCCCTGGCCCCATGCTTTTCCCGGAAGCAGTTGACGTGTCTCTGTGACCCCTGGGCGGGGGGCCAGGTGGCTCTGCATGCTGCCGCTGGCTCCACCCCCCAGCGCCAACTCCGCAGCTCCCATTGGCAAGGAACTGTGGCCAATAGGAGCTGCGGGGGGCAGTGCTTGCGAGCGTGGGCAGCATGTGGAGACCCACTCCCCTCCCACCCCAGGCCGCAAGGGCCACCCCCGCAGCTTCCATTGGCCACAGTTCCCGGCCAATGGGAGCTGTTGAGTTGGCGTTGGGGGAAGGGGTAGAGGGCAATGGCAGCACGTGGAGCCACCTGCCCCCACCGCCCCAGAGTCCACAGACTGCGCAGAGATATGCCAGCCACTGCTGGGAATGGCGTGGGTCCAGGGCAGGCTGGTAGCCTGCCTTAGCCCTGCTGCACCGCCAGACTTTTAGCAGCCAGAGATTGCGATCAACTGGCAGAGGCTCCAGGACTGACCAGTCAATTGCAATCGACTGTTTAGTGACCACTGGTTTTAAATCCTCTCTTCCCCTCCCCCACCCCAATCCTAGGGCCATCTGTTAGAGAGAGTTGTTGGGTTTTTTAATTGGGAGGGATGGGAGGGTACAGGAGGTGATGAATGGGAATGGCTGGAGCCGGGACATAATGGAGGAGGAGGTCAGGCTCAATAATTGATTTCTTCTAGCCTTAGAATCCCTGAAAAGAAAAGAAGACAAAGGACAATCTCAGCTCATCACCTGCCTAGCCATGATCTGTCTTCTGGGGTTTCTTGGCATCAAGGCAGAGGCAGTACTAGCAAAAGCCACTAATAAAACAATAACTCCTCAGTTGCTGGAATGACAGAGTCAAAGAGCCATTATGTGAGAGTGCAAAGCAGCTAGTATCCATCAGCCATTGCTCGTTCTTCTGATCCCAAGGTCTGCTGACATCTAGTTCTTGACTAGGAAATGTTTCATATTTTCTTTACTATTGCAAAATTAACTTATTTTCACTGTTTTTGTTAAAAAAATCTGGAATTTTCATTTAGTGAGAAGAAAACAAATGACTTAGCTATGGATAAAAACCAGGAACTCTGACTGAGATTCAGGTACTTTGCCAGCTTGAAAAAATACAGCTTCATTGCCAAGGAAAAAGCAGCTCATTTATGAAAGTGAGAAGAAAGGGATGGGGGTGGAGGGAAGTATTAAATGTGAGTGCCAAGTGTAATTTTGGCCAGCATGTAAATAACACCTTAAAATTGTTCGTAATCAATTTTAACATTTTGATAATGTCAGCTGTTACTTTGATCATCACTTATATGTCTTGGATGTCTTCTCCCCCCAAAAAGAGAGAAAACTACTTGGTACTTTTTCTTTCATGAATTACATATAAAACACTTGTTTAGCCAAACACAGCTTGATACTATATCCTGAAGGTGGAAAACTCAGGATTAAAAGGTGCTAATATAACTCACCAATCATTTGAATTGCCACATGGTTTTTATTTTTTGTTTAAAAATTATGACTTTTTAATATATGGGGAATGGTTCCATTAATTATCACTAATGACTTGGAAATGCCTTGTAAATTATTACATTTTTTCAGTCAAATGACATAAGTGGCCTGACTTCAACACCTGGCCTCTGCTTTTGCAAGAGCAAAGCTGATCCCTGATGGATTGTGCAGTGAAAGCTCTAACAATTTTATATATGCAGTGATTAGGGCTGATCGCCTGGCCCCATGGCAAAGCTACCATTGAGTTCACCCTCAAATTTTCAAAGTGCGTGTCTGTACCTGCCAAGTTTGGGCATATGCATATGTGTGTTTTTCATACAGTTTAAGGCCAGAAGGGACCAGTAGAACATCTAGTACAAATTGCTGTATATCACAGGCCACTGAATTTCACCCAGATACCTCTGTGCTAAGCCCAAAGACTTGAGCTAGACTAAAACACTTTGGTCCTCAGGAGTCTAAACTATGTGCCAGAACAGAGGAGAGACTCTGAGGTGTCATCAATTCCCCAGACCCCTGCAAAGACAGAAAATTGAGTAGATGAGAGATTCTCAATAATTCCAGGAGGGTAACCATGCCCCTGGCTACAAAGGAAGTTCAGAAACTACCCATGGTCCCTGCCTGGGCAGAAATTCTCCCAACACCCAATCTAGCGATTAATATGACCCTGAACATGTGAGCAAGACACACCAGCCAGGTGTTTAGAAAGAGGATTCTCTGTATCATGTTCGGTCCACTTCCTCTGCTCTTTTGTCTCTAGCTGTGGACAATCTCTGGTGCTCCAGAGGAAGGCAGCTCTGCCCTCCCCCATGTGCATTAGGGAAAAATAATTCCCTCCTGACCAATGAAAGCAACTGGCTGAAGCTTTGGAACATGAGATGTATTCATAGTCATTATCTTAATACAGAGTTGCAAGTGTTATAAGTATGCTGAGGGAAGGCAGGCAACCCTGTCCTCCCCATGGCCATGAAAGAAAGGGATTAACAGGGGGATTCAGATTACAAGGCTAGAAGGAGCTACCTTGACCGTCAGAGCCAGACACTCCTGCACTCACAAGCAATGCATCTGAAGGAGTGGTTTTTTTTTACCCACGAAAGCTTATGCCCAAATAAATCTGTTAGTCTTTAAGATGCCACCAGACTCCTCATTGTTTTTGTGGATACAGACTAACACGGCTGCCCCTCTGATACTTGGCACAAGCAATGGTATTTTTCTCCCAGAGGCTAGATTAACACATCTCTCTTAAAAAGAAATCTAATCTTGGCTTGACGACTCCAAGAGATGGTGATTCCATCACCTCCCCTGGTAAGCTGTTCCAATGTTCAATTGCCCTCTGCTAGAAAATTGTATCTTATGTCAAGGTTGAATTGATCTAACTTCAACTTCCAACCATTGGATCTTGTTATGCCTTTATCAGCAAGGTTGGAAAAAGCCCCCCATCCCCATCAGATATCTTTCCCCTGTATAAGGACCTATATACAGTGATCAAGTCATCTCTCAGCCTTGTCTTCCAAAAGCTGAATACATTGAGCTCCTTACGCTTCACATTATAAGGCTTGTGTTCCAGCCCTTCGATCATTTTTGTGGCCCTCCTTTCACCTCTCTCCAGTATTTCCCCATCCCCCTTGAAGTGTGGACACCAGAACTGGACACTGTGTTCTTGTAGTGGTCTTACCAATGCTGAGTACAGAGTCAAGATCACTCTCCTACATCTACTTGCCCTACATTCAAAGATCGCATTCGCCCCTTTTGCTACAGCATTGCATTGAGGCTCCTGTTGTGGTAATTATCTACACATCCAGAACTTCTGAGCATTGATCAACAGAAGAATAAAATGCAGTGCAAATCAATACATTTTTTTCCCTTTTCCTAAACTGATATGTTACATTGTGATGGTACAGTCTAACATACAGTTTCATTAAAGGCCACAATTAGTTACTTAGTGGGCCATTACCTAAGAGTGGCTGTTTAAAATGCTTAGTCAGACTATTGGCAAGAGTTTGAGATAATGGAACACAAGGTGCACCTTGTGTTGGGTCTCAATTAAGGAATTCAGTGAGAAGTGTTTCTAGCAGGTTTGAGAGCACGGCGATGCAGCAATAATGTGCTTTAATTTCTAAGGGTTTAATTTTACGTTTTTAATTTACCATTTGGGCAGAAACATCTGATGCTTGTTTCTTCCAAGCTGCAATTGCTTTAAGGAAACTTTTTTTTAATAAAATTCTATTTATTTTTGAGAGATCAGGAAAAAGAGTGACTTGCTTTGGTTAAAATATTTTGTATTGTTAGCTTCAACACTTGCAGGAATCTGCTTTAGAACAAACCCTTGGTTCATCCCAGTGGATCCCAAAGCACACTGTAATTTGGCCTCTGTTTCAAATCATTCTCCTCTTGCACTTTGGAGAAGAGGGCCTGAGGGGAGCCTTCCCTTGCTAGCACTCCCAGCCAGATATTATACAGTTGGCAAAGCACCACAGAGCACAAAAGGATTGCCCAACTAGTGCACTGGTCCTGCATTCTAACCTGGAGGGCGTGTCTAGGTGGGTTGGAATCAGGATATTGTGAGGGCTTCTGCATGTCTCACAAGAATGGAGTCAGTACTAATTATAACCAAAGACAAGAAATAATAAAACCATAGCCTCACCACAAACTTTAAATTGAAACCTTCTTATTATCTAAACAGAGTAAACCACAATCTTACTACTGTAACACTCATCCTTCCTTGCCCTATCATCACCAAGTGGCTTGTTACCCCCACTTGTCATGTGAGGTGTAACATTGGGCCCTGGCTCTTGTAGGGGGAAACTACTTGTCTTTGTGTGTCCTGTAAATTACCTATCATGCTTCTATGCATTGTGAAGCTATGAAATAATATTATGAATAATGATTCTAACTAAAGTAGTGTAACTAGTTTTACTGAGAACCCAAAAATATTTGAAAATGTTACCAGACTTGCTAGACTATTTCTACTTGTGAAAATAACTAGGAAGAGTTAAAACCAGACTCTCTTCCCACCTGATTAGTGACATGCATCATGTCTTTTTCAAAACACTCTGCACCCTTAATAGAAAAATCCTTTTATGCTCGTGTCCACTACTTTTCTCTGTGGATGGAAGATGCCAAATGTTCTGCAATTGGCTTCTCTAAATCCACGCATTGCTCAACTGGGAATTGGACAAATTAAATGGAGCTGAAGTACACTTGGGTCTGAAGATGCCAACATCAGTTATTTTGTACCCAGACTTTCTTTTTATAGGTTTTTTTTGTAAAGCTCTCTTAATGATTCTAGAGTCTATAAAAAACAAATGACCACAAATTAGTTTTACAAATGGCTCTTTAATGCTTAATAACCTTATAAAAAAAAGTCAGATCCTTTTGGAATAAAGCATTTGAACTATCCAGCAAGCACATTGCCTAACTTATGGGTAATTAAAAAAAAAACACAATGAAAAGAATGTTTTTTTTGCAAAGGAATTATATGAAACATGTTGGTTTTATGCCCACCTTTATAATGTGTGACTCAACAATGCATCGTCTTAACCCAATTAGTTGACCCATCAGATGTGGAATTCTGCACTTCAGAAGGCAAGACACACAAGTCAGCAGTACATATGAAACCAAAAAGTAGCACGATTGGGGATGTTTTCACAGCCAAGTGACTGATAAATTCATAAATTTATAAATTCTGGCCCCCGAGCACAGTCCGAGTCAAATGAACTGCTGAGCTAGGGAGGTTGGGGTGGTGTGACCTGAGGAGGAAAGGATGTATGTATGGTTCCATAGTCACGACTGTAACTTCAGACCCACAGCAGTACCAGCAGGTTTACTCAGAGAAGTCCAGCATGGATGCCAGTATCTTGAGGCACAGGTGGCTGCTGTGGAGCTGTGCTGGCTGGTGCAAGTTCCCAACATCCTGCTCTACCTTTGCCACTTGAGCCTTATCCAGAGCCCATTGAAGTCAGTAGAAAGGCTCCCGGTAACTTCAGTGACTTTGGATGAAGCCCCTGGTGCAGCAAAACCACTCCTGCCCTGTTACATCAGAGTCTTCTGTGACTGAGGAAAGGGGTGGTGCCTGGAATGCTTGGATGTTCCCCTTTACCACCCCAAAAAGGCAAAAGCACCTTTTGGTCTAAATCTCTGCTTTATAACCTGATTGGGGCATTTTCCTGTCTTTGTGGTTATGCCCCACGTAAGTGGCCACCTTGCAGGGAAGCTATCTTGCCTTCTGAAGTGCAGAGTTGGGGGGGAGGGATGTATACCACCTCTAAGCTGAAGGCCGCACATGAGGCATCAAGCAGTCCGTCCCCCTGCTGTGTCCCTGGATCCCACACTGCTGTAGATCCACTGGCTGGGCCTGTGTTCAGCCCCCGCATCGTCCCTTCACAGGCCTGCTGTGGAGGCTGCTGTGGAAATCTCCACCCAGCAGAACTACACTGGGTCCTGCTGTGCTTGGCACCTTCCATCGTCTGTGACCGGTAGAATGTGGCTCTTATAGGAGCCATTTGCACAACATCCAATATTGTGCAATATTGAACTTTTATTAGTTTATCCTTCTGTTTTTATGCTGTCTTTCAAACCTGCAAGTCCCATAAAAACCTGGAAAACCCCACCTGCAGAGCAAAGCATCCTGCCCTAACTAAAAATGAGTGGAGAAGATGAATCAGTCTCATATGTTTATAGTCTCTTTGGAAAGCTTAATCACACTGACTTGCTATTACTTAAAAATAGGTCTTTTTCTTCTGTAGTGCTGTAGCTGGCATGCTTGAAAATACAGGGCTAAAAATGATTGGGGGCGGTGGGGGGAAGAGAGAGAGAAAGAGAGAGTGTTTAGGAAACATACTTATCTTCCTTTGCCCTCCACCTCCAAGTTCCAAAATCCCATTCCCCAGTTCCTGTTTTTGCTTTGACTCACAGAGCTTTTTATAAAGTCAAAATTCCCCCAATGCAAAATGACTGCTATTTTCCATTATACCATTTTAAAACTGTCTGCTTAAGTACAAGGCAAGACCAGACCACTCAGAAATGATGATATAAGAAACACAAGCCTCTTTTTCTCACTCATGTCCAGATGATGCAGACAGATACTCAGCCAAACTCAAAGGAGCAAGATGAGCCAGATGTTGAGTGTATAGGGCTTTGTTTGCCAACATCCAAGTCTCTGGTGAACATCTCATTGCAGCTATGATGGCTGTATCCGCTACCATTCCACTTCATGTTGGCTTATTTAAATTTACAGCTTTTAAAATGAGAAAGGGGAAAAAAAGAGCACATGTTAATGTAGAAAACTTTTGCATTGTCTTCCAGCTATATCTGCAATAACCATGAAACAATAAACAACCAGCTGATTCAGCCTAATGCCAGTAAGGGAAATATTTCTTGCCAGAACTTTTTATTAGCTGTGCTCCAGTGTTTATAAAGTAGATCACTTGTTATGTTGTATGTGTTGGCTTTATGATTGTTCCAGGGAGATTTACATGTACATGTAGGGAGCCATTCTCCTATTCATGTCATTGAGATTTATGTATATGAAAAAAGAGACCCTCAGACTCTAGCTGATTTTTTAAAATAATCCTGAAACTGGTGCTTTGTGCTGCTGCTGCTTTGAAGTAATTAATAATTTTTATCCTTTATTGCACTGCAAACTCCTTGGGTTGGTTTTAACAATTGGAATTTCTCTCTGTTTTTCTTGCTGGGTGAACCATGTGCAGAGTAGCAGAAATGTACTCAAATAGTCAGCAAATCACAGCTTCTGATTCACTTTTCTGCCTCCACTGCAAACAACTGGATCAGACGTTCCCTTGTCCCAGCTGACCGCGGGTACTCAACCCAAAAACATGTCGTCATCTATACATGTAACCATCATGTCAAGCATCATGTTCCTGCTGCCTAGCTTTGTGCTATCCTATGTTCGGACAGATAGCAATGAAACATGACTTATGACGTGAGTGCCACAAGCAGGTCTGATTCACTTCATGTGGGGCCTCATTCTCACCTTACACTCGTGTGACTTTAGTGGAGCTAATCCTGGAGCTAGATGCTGGGCCGCCTGAGAGGTAGAGCACAGGAGGTGCTGGCCAAGAGGCCAAGGTGGCTTTAAGTCACCTATTGTCATCTGGATTCTGCTTGTGCTGGGGGTTGATATGACCTCCAGTATATGTTAGTTTGGAATTTTCAGAAGACTTCAGGGCCTGCAATTAGGGTCAGATTTTCAAATGAGCTCAATGATTGGGTACAAGCTGGGTGCTGAGCTCTTTTGAAAATATCCCCTATAGAGTAACCTTAGAGGTTGATCTAATGTATGGCATCCTCCTGACAGCTCCTCTTTTGGCTGTTCTGTGGGTGAGAATTGCTGTTGCACTCTGTACCCTGGACACTCCCCCTCCTGCCCCCAGCATGCATCTACACTGGGGTGCTGCAAGCGGGTGGAGTGGCAGCATAGGGCTATAGAATGCATCTCTGTGCTGCTCCTTACTGTTGTAGGGGACTTCCAAGCTAGGGCAGATGCTGTATGCCATCTGCAGGAATGTGAAACTAGGAGCAGGGGTAGCTTCTTTAATTTAGTTACAATGATTAGTCACCCTTACACCAATGTTGTGTCAGCACAACTGACAAAGGATACGAATTTGCATCTATGCACAACTACTGCCCTTTTCCTGTCTACAGCTTCCCCTTCTGCCCCAGAGCTGACCAAGGGGGCTTAGCACACAGCTACATTAGCAAGGAATTGCATTGTCACTCAAATTGTCTCACATACAATGATTATTGTTTCTGCTTCTTAATTACTAAGGCATCCAAGAAAGAAAGAACAACACAGTCTTCCTGGACTGCCATCCAGCATTCCAACTGAATGGTCAGTGGCACTGGGGTAGATCAACTCATCATCTTGAATTTCTGCCTCTCCTGGCTGATGAAAGCCAGAGTGAAATGCCTCTGTCCATTGCTGACGGGGAGTGTGACTGCCTCCCTAAGGGAGGGTAAGTTGCCAGCAATCCTCTGAAAATGCAGCGGTTTGGCTCTTGCAGGAGAAACCATCACCAAGACTAATATCCTCTTCATCTTAATCACCAACACTACCTGTGACCAGCTACACAAGCTGCGCCCACCTGAAACACTTAAGCGAATTCTCCCAGAGAAGAGACTTTAGAGACTTAGGGTCAGCACTTTCTTGGTAGCAGGTTCTGCCTTCTGGAATTCACTCCTGTGAGAAGTACATGTGAGCCTGAGACTGGAAACCCTCAGAAACAGTGTAAGAGGCACCTCTTTGTACAAGCTTTTTACTAAATGCCAGCTCCAAAGGAAGCATTTATCGCCTCTCTTCTGGAAAGCCATGGTGTTATGTGGATTCCTGGGGTTTTGCTTGAGAAAGGTTATTGATCGTAATCTACACCATATAAAGCACACCCTGGTAACATTGTAATGCCATTAATAACTACATAAATATACACACTCCTGGGATCTGACTAAGACAGATTTTGCCTTTCCTCTGTGATACAAGAAGGAGGGATATGCAAGTACTCGGTGTTCAGGCATACAAACCAGTGGCACAATGCAGAAACGGCACCATTCTGCAGGGAGCTAGCAAGCAATGCTTTACTCTCTGCTAACGTAACTTGTGCAATGAGAAGCATCAAGGTGATGACTGAAGGGGAAGTAGCATTACATACGTTTTCCTTCAGTCTCTCCTACTGTTCACGACTCCCTCTGAATTCAACTAGAGTACGCCACAATTAGGAACTGGGGATCTGAGCCAAAAGCGAATATTTGAAAGAACCAGTTTTGTAGCAGCAATTGTATTACAGGCAGAACTCATTTTCACCTTCCCTGAAGAAGCACCACCCCCAGTGGAAGAACATTCCCATTATTTCATTTTTTAAAAAATTAATCTTTGATTACATTTTCAAAAACTGAACATCAACATAGGAAGAGTATAAAGCAGAAAAATAAAGTACCTGGTCCACCACTGCAGTATTACTTTACTGTATGTTAATCATCAAGTTTTGTCACAAAGAGAGTGCTTATTTACTTTTTCAGTAAAGAGAAGCAAAATTGGTATGTTCCCAAAATGAATATATTCAAAGCCTTATTAGAAAGCATTTCCATACTCTACTCTTCTTTCCTCTCTGCAGGGTCCCAGCAAGGAACACAAGCAGTTTGCAAGGAAGTAAAACCCCCAGACAAACCCCCAATTTGAATCTCCAATGAAATGTATCCCTCTCACATCACTATGCATTCTTCGGTACCCACTAGCACACATCTTTCCTCTACTGCCCAGACTACAGGCTTTGGAAATGCATTCTCCTCTGTCTTGCATCTCAACATCGACTTCAGCTAGTTCATGACAGGTGTTTCTGCAATGCTGCACTCCATTTCTTTCTCCCACACTTCCCTCAAACGCTGCATTCAAAAGCAGCAAAGCAGATGCCACTTTTACTCTGAAGGTTTCCGTCGGTGGCTAGAGGAGCAAATTTGTGTTCTGAGATCAATAACAGACTACTGTATATTTTGCTGGTATCACGTAGATATTCAAGAGCCAGTTTTGCTTTGGGTTATATGGAGTGTGTCCAAGACTTATGCTGCTCCTCACGTGCATACACGGTAACTGCAGGAGTGACCGCCTTCTAGACGTGGTGCAATGCCCAGTGTAGTCACAGGTGGAGGGACTAGCTTCCCCTTCACATGTAATCTTACTAGTGTCACAGCTGCAGTTTATTTGTTTGGAAATTCCCCAGCTGGGGTGTGTGAGATGGTATTATGGAAATATATGTTCCTGGTTCAACAAAGGCCCTGCAGTCGTCTGTTCCTATGGACCTGAATGTCATACCACTGAAATCACTGGAAGCTTTGTCGCTCAATTCAATGAGCACAGGCCAATAGTCCCCCAATCAGCAGCCCTTACCAGAGCTTTCCGTGAGACTACTTTATGTGAATAAATACCACAAAATATAAGGGTTGCAGAATTGTGCCTGTAGTATTTGCAGTGTGTCCAACCTGCCCCAGAGAATCCCTGGCCCCAATTCACCACAGGTACTGCTTCGTTAAAGTACCTGGAGTCACACCCGTCTCTACCAGTGGCGAAGCGGATCCCCAAGATCGTGCCCAGCTTGGATGGTACAAGGGAGAATGAACAGGTGGCGCCAGCGGCTGGTATTGTATCCTGGAGTAAAAACTGCTCTATGCACACAGTTCCCGAGAAGAAACACCTCTGCAGAAAGAATAAGCAAAATCATTTGCTCAGTTGCAGCTGAGACTTGTTCAGTACAGTGAGGCCTGTGGTCTATTGTCAGGGAGCCCACTGCGGCCTTCTCTCCACACCGATTTCGTTTTAGCGATACTTTGTCTAAATTCAGTTAATTGCCAGCAAATACATAATTATGAGCTATTATGACATCTGCCTAACACTGACAAATTTCATCTTGACCAGTTAGTTTGGCAAAGTTATAAGCAACTGAAAATAGGCCCTTAAAATGGGTCATGTTAGGCAACCTTGACTACAGGCGGTGCTACCAACTCTGCCTATAATATCAATATAGATGACAAAGTAATGCAATTTATAGTTTAGGTGATCAAAGACATTCTCTATATACCCGCTTTTGAAAAGAACTTGCTGGGGTTTCATTTTGTATAGTAAATAGAATGTAGCATTTCCTGTTCCTGTTGTGACAATAAATTTATGGAGTGCGTTCCCATCTGATCCTTTCTGTTGAAAAAGATTTTCTTTAAAGAGAATATTGTCCTGGAAATGGAAATATTTTTAAAGCATCCAAGACAAACGTCTCAAAAAGCATCCAGATGTAAATGAAGACATTAAAGGTAGTTGAGAGTTACAAAGGAGGAAATGACTGATGTTGGCTCATGCTAGAGGAGAGAGAATTTATTAAATCTTTAAAAACGTGAAGTAAAGGAATATCATGAAGTTGATAATAAATTGTGCTATTGTTATGAGGAGACCCTGGCCACCAGGTCTGTGTGTCAGACTTCTTTCCTAAGGAATACCTGCTTTCCAGGGATCAGTTTCCCAGGTTTCTGAAAGATGGGAAAAAATGCAGTAGATTTTAAAAGTTCCCAAAGAAGGCCATTTGTGCGCTCTAAATGTTTTGGGTGTAAAAGTGGTTGATATAGAAATAGAATATCCACTTCCTTTCACCCCGAGTGTATAATTCTTTTCTGGGATTCAGTCCTTTCTCCTTTTGGTTGTTTTATTTCTTCTCTCTTAGTCAGTCTCCTACCCTCATAGCATAGTAATGTATATTTGGGCTTATTTCTCACACAATCACAAAGTTATTTTGCTCTTGATCCCTAAACTTTTATTGTTTCCTACAGCCCTCTGTCATGTCCCCTCTTGTTGACACAGGGTTAATAATTTAAAAATATGAGATGTTTTGGCATAACCACAACATTTTCATCAGTATGACCTTCACTTCCTTATATGACAGCAGGCCAAGTGCACCCTATTTCAGTCCCTGCGCTGTTTCGTTCCTTGGTTTGCTTTCTTTGGAAGAGAATAAGTTGTGTTATTTTTTTCCATACACAAAGAGTAACCATATACTTTTGTCCAAATACCATACGTAAGGGAAAACAAAGAACAAAAGTAATGCCACCATGGGAAAGGACACTGTGCATCACTTCTAACAGGCTGTATCTGAGCTGGGTGCCAAGTGGCAGCTGCCTCCAGAAGACTCCTAGAACTTACAGAAAACAATCACTATAGTTATATAGTTGAAAACACCAAAAAGTGGTGGTTCATGTAAAATATCATTCCGTTGCACTTCAATCATCTTTGTTACTGGACACGTCCCTGCCTCCTTCTCAGGAGCTAGTTGGAATGGACTCAGTGTGATGCTACTGTGTGGAAGGGGCAGGATGCAAGGAGTTTACAGAGGGATTCTGCACCTTCTATGCACTGTGGCTGTGCTTGCCAGACCTCCCTGTGGCCCAGTATGCTGGGGGACAAAGGGGAGTTGGAAGGCAGAGAACGACCATGCAGATCCACCATTCGTTCTCCATGGAGGAAGGCAGCTGAGGAGCCAGAGTCTGCCATGCCAGGGATTTCAGTAAGGATAGTGCTGCTGCTCTATTGCCACTCCGTAGTGTTGCGAGAGAGAGAAAAGATTCCTTCCCTCCCCAGCCCCTGTAGGATTCCCCCATGCATAGCTATGGTATTTGGCTGATGCAGTGGTGTGAGGGCTTCAGCTGGAGTGGGGACAGTAAGCACAAGGAGCATGTCTAAGCACAAGGCTATGTTCTGTTGGTGTCAGTGACATTCGGGGCTCCAACTGCCCTTAATTTTGTGGACACAAAAATGGATGCTTACCCTTCATGTGGAAACCAAAATTGAACACCGGGGATAAAGTAATGGCTGTGGGGCAGAGAACAGGGAGTGGAAGGGTGGCTTCTGTGGTCCTCCTGGCTTGGGTAAGTACCGCTTCCCCCCAGCTCCCCCTCTTTCTTAGCTGGTGCAGTGAGAGGTCTTCCGCCTATTCTTATCCACGCAGCCAGTGCCTAGTGCATTTTTCATTCAGTCAAAGTGATAGTAACAGACTTTGATCAAAAGAAGAGGAAGGATCTGAAATCCAGTCACTTGTAGTAGAGAGGTGGCTCTTGGTTTTTATTGAAAGAAGAGTTCTCAGGGTTGACATTATTTAAATGTATGGTTTTCTTTTAAAATGTTTTCTGGGTATTTTGTTTTCCTATTCCTCGCTCTACAAAGGGAGGGCTGCAATAATATTTGGACCCCACTGGCGTCCAAGCAGCAGCATAACCAGAATTCTGGGTGTGTTTTTCCTGCAGACCCATGCATTTTGCACATCCATTTGCCCTCCTCTGTTGCTGTCCTCTATCTTTATCTTAGAGAGTTAACAAAATATTGATATTGACTTGATTCCTGCTCTTAAGCTCATGGGGCTTGATCTAAAACCTTTTGATGTCATTGCAATGTTTCTTATTGGCTTCAATGGGCTTTAGGTGAGGTTCTTGGAAAGCAGGTTCTTTGCCCATTTCAGTTTTCTCTTAGCAGGTAGGAACAAACCTGATCGAGAAAATAATGTAACTTTGGGATTCGTTAACAAATGACTGCAGTGAATTTGCCTCCTCGGTTACTTATACCTCTCACATGGCCGAGGAACTTTTTCATTCTGCATCAGTCCTTATTTTGGAAAGTTGGTAGCTTAATTATCACAGGAGAATGTACAGACACACTAAAAGCAATTTTAAATAGTATTCTGTGAATTAAGGACCTGATTCTGCTCTTAGATTAACCAGTTTCATGTTAGCACAAGTCTAATGGCTTCAATGGAGTTACTGGGGGGCATAGATCACATTGCACTCCCCGGCAATACCTGCCCTGAGGAACCAGAGAATGAAATTCGGTGATGAATCCTGGTCACATGCCACCTGAGGCACATTGTGCATATGCTAAGAAGAATGTGGTTACTTCAGTGGACTTACACTGGTACAAGTGAGAGGCTGTAAAATTTTCTAGAAATAGCACAGTTCTTACAGAGGGTGATACAAAGAATCAAATACTATCTTGCATAATACAATACAGAGGCTATACTATACCAATGATAAATTATCAAAGCTGTACAACAATTTACAATACACAATTTAAAGATGTATCAGAATGTGTTTTTCTTGATTTACCATCTAGCTTTTGCCTGGTGCTCTACAGTCAACATCAAAATCTTCAGTAAATCATGTATACAATCACAGAACAAAATACAACTTCGAACGCAGAGGTGCAAATTGGGCCCTGTTAGTCTTGACGGTGTGCCTTTGAAATTTCCTACCAAATGAGATTTCATCATGCAGTTTATTTTAGACTTCCCCAGAAACAGGCTGTCATGATGACTACAGGCCTCCCAAGCTCTTTCAAAGCTACCAGAAACACAGCACAGGTTTACAGTTTGCAGAAGTTAAATGACCTTCCAGGAACTCTCACCCATTAAAGACCGCTGCTATAGGCTGGAGGAATACTACAAACACCTGTACATCTTCCAACCAACAAATTCCCTCTCTCCTGTTGAGCCTGCAATGTATCCCTGCACTATGACCTCTGCCAGCTGCAAAACTGCATTGAAATTTTGCAGAAACTAAACTACTACTGTCAAATGGATTTAATACAAACACCTAATAAATCCAATCACGATAATGTGCATAAGAATAAAAAGAAAACCATATTTTACAATAAAATTCATTTTATTGCAGCCCCAAAGTGTCATATGATCAGCCACTGGGATAAGAACAGACGTGGCTAGCCAATCTGCCCTAATAAGAGAATCATCCTGTAAATCGTCTTTAATGGAGCTTCTAAGGGGGTGTTGCTATTTCTCATTTGGTATGTAGAAATTCAAGGTAGGAAAGATATCACTAAGAAATGTGGAAAGGGTCCTTATGTTTATTTATTTTTACTTAAACATATCAGCAAGTCCTCACATGAAAGTAAAATCAAATCTCTTGACTTAATTTCAGGAGCTGTGGTTTCCCCATTCAACTGATACTGTTATTCTAACAATGAGTTTTGCAGAGCCACAGTTAGCTTTGTGCCAGCACTTCCATTATAAACCTTACCCACCCTCCTGGGATTTATAACTTGGCTTATAATTCTCCTCCTGGTTGAAACTTGCCATACAAAGTCGCAGCCCAAGGGATAACTTTTTCTTCTTCATCATCTTCTTTTTTCTCTAATGAAAAGATTTTAAATTTATCTTAAAAATTGAAAATATTTTTTAACTCAGAATTGACAAATATTCAGCCTGTGGAATGGGTCTGGCCTGCATGAGATGTTTACATGGCCTGTGGGACATATTCAGAGTATGTAGAATCTATTGAAGTAAAGGAACTTTCGAGCCATCATGATTGCAGGGTTAAAATCAAACAAACAAACAAAATATACGTTATGTGCCACAAATGTAAAAATACATTTGCCTCAGTCTGCAGACAGGTTGAAACAGTGATGGTGAGAAGTATAAACTTCCCCACCCACCATTTTCAATGTCATTGAGCCGTTGATGCTAAAGCTTGAGGGCATTTTAAATCACTGTAGCAATTAACTGTGTCATTGCTTATTTTAGGGATAGAATTAGGAAGGAATTGGTAGTGGAGCCCATGGATGGAAATGGGGTGCAGGGTGAGACCTGCAGAAAGGAGAAAGCAGAAGGCCCACAAGGTCAAGGAAAAGGGAGAGAAACAGAGAAAGGAGGATAGGGAAGAAATCGTGCTGATGCTAAATGTGAGCATATTTGCCCACTGGATGTGGTGATTAGGTACTGAGCAAACAATTAAAAGTTTGGTTACTACATAAAGGCCACATTCTGCTGTGCAAATCTCCTATTGACATCTGTGTGAAATCCACTGTGGACTGAGCAGACTATAGAGTCCTGAATTGTTACATTGGTCCCTAGACGATAATTAAAAATGGGATTTCAGCTTTCCCTGCTGAATGGGTTTGACACCCCAGCTTTAGCCTGTCATGGGCCTGTGGAATCCTCTGGGATTTTCCTAGTTTAGAATCTGTAGCTGAAGGGAGGAGATCTAGCTAATGACAGTATGACTGAGCACAGTGCTTTTTGGGAAAGGGGGCATGGTGGCCTATGTAACAGGGTAAATCTAATGGACCCAATCCTGTTCCTATTGAAGTCACTAACCAAATGCCCATTGACGTCAGTATTTCTAAAAATGGGCAATAAAGACACTGGGCCAAATCCTGCAGCGATGTTCCACAGTTCAAACCCAATAAGCACTACTTATGTGAAACTTCAGATCAGGGTCCTCATCCTTACTCAGGCAAAGTCTCATTGACTTCAGTAGGAGTTTTGCATAAGTAAGGACACAGTAGGATCTGGCTGAAATAGGCTTAGGAGTAAACTTAGTCTTGATTGTCAGTGCCTTTTAAATATACAATTATGTGTTCAGACTGTGTGGGTTCAGACCTGATCATTGACTTCTGGGGTGGAGTCCCATTGATTTTGCCCTGAATTTAGATCTGAGAAGGGTGAAAGCAGTCTTCCCTATCTACATGTCTAACACTGAGGTTTGTAGTGTAGCTTTGGGCTCAGACCTGCAATTTGGACCCATGGCCTTATTCAGCTTGTAAAATCAATTGAATAAGGAGGAGACAGTCATTGTGTCCCGGTGAGTGGGCTGGATGCTGACATCTCTTAAAGAAGTGCCTGTCAGACCTTTGCTCAAGAAACCATTCTTTGGAGCTGTTAATCTCACAAATTATTTGTCTGTTTATAATCATTTCATCTTGGAAAAGATTGAGAGGACTGTGGCAAGGGAACTCTTGCAATATTTAGAGTCCTTAGATGTCCGGGGGCCCTCTTGTTTGATTTTATGCCTCGGTGTAACACCACCTTCCCTAGACTCTTTGATCAACAGTCTCTCTCTGGCTGCTCTGCACTGTGCTGGTCTCCCAGCATGATCTAGAGCAGCCTAAGGTTAGGGGAATGCAGAGTTAATTTAAAGCCTCTTTTGCACCCTCTCACACATTCAGCTGAGTGCTCCTTGGACACAGTTAAAGATCTGGAAGCTAGCAGCTGCAACTATATCTCTATGCTGGCCCAAATCCAAAGGCCCCAAATCTGGGAAAGTTTGGACTTGTAGGTGGTTGTGAATGTCCACATCCACTGTCTTGGCTTCTTCCATTACAGAAAGAAGAAAAGGAGGACTTGTGGCACCTTAGAGACTAACCAATTTATCTGAGCATAAGCTTTCGTGAGCTACAGCTCACTGCATCGGATGCACTGTAGCTCACGAAAGCTTATGCTCAAATAAATTGGTTGGTCTCTAAGGTGCCACAAGTCCTCCTTTTCTTTTTGCAAATACAGACTAACACGGCTGTTACTCTGAAACCTTCCATTACAGAGTGATTAAGGCTGAAATTTGGTCAAGGGTTTGGGTTTGAGCCTATCTCTATAGCAAAATGTGGAATAAACTGCATTATCTTTACAGCTTTGCCTTTCTTGCCTGCACTGCGCCTAGCAATCTAACCGCACTGAGACTATGGGCTTGTCTACCCTGCAAAGGCCTCAGTGGCACAGCTGAACTGCTGTAGTGCTTCAGTGTAGACACTAACTACCCTGACAGGAAGGGTTCTCCTCTTGGCAAAGAGACACTACCTAGGTTCACCTCCCTGAGAGGTAGTAGCTAGGTCGATGGAAGAATTCTTTCGTTGACCTAGCGCTGTCTACACTAGGGGTTGCATTGGTTTAAATTGTGCTGCTCAGGGGTATGGATTTTTCACACGCCGAGCAACATAGTTAAGAGGACTTAATTTTCTAGTGTAGACCAGGCCTATGGCTAAGGGTTCAGTCTGGTCAGTTTCCCAATTTTCTTGTGAGGCAGACAATAGGACACATGGTTCAAGAATTATAGATATTCTGTCACTTGTCACATTTTAAAGTGTTGATGAAATGTGTAAATATTTTTGTGAAAATCCCAAGGAAATGAGTTTTCACATTGCTCGAATTAATACCAAAACGTCATTATTATTACCACTAGGAGATTTAAAAAGATGCAGAGCGCTCTTAACTGCCTTGAAGAGGCTCAGGTAAGGGTCCTCAAAACTCAATATCAGCATCTGGAACAGATGTGTAGATGATTTGGAGGAGGGGAAGGCCATATGCCATTGACTAAGAGGCATGCCACTATCTTCTGCACATTTCTATTGAACCACTTGGGTTGTAGAAAGGCTATTTGTCTTTTGTTTCCTTAAGGAGTAATTATTCAATACAGTAGTTAAATTTTCTGAAAGTTATTAATTACCATAATTATGCATAAACAATAATTCCCCCTCATTGTTTTTGTTGATCAAAAGAATGCATTGTTAGAGGGGTTTTTGATGATTAGAAAAGAATAATGGGTAGCTTATTTTATAGGAGATTGAGTATGCTCACAGAACACAGAGAATAACCTCTGATGAAAGCAAGGGAACATGAAACCTCAATCCAAATATATTAATCTTCTCTGCAGAAAAAAGAGACAAGGGTGACAAAACCAGAGGCTTCTTGTCCCATCTCTACAAAAGGCAGGAAGTGAGATTTGTATTTTATCTCCCAAACAACACCTTTTCTTGTTATACAGAAATTGGGTCCCATTCTCCACTTACAGAAATACAACTTAGTGGAGTTATTTCTGGTTCACACCCATGAAAGCAAGTAGAGAATTGGGCCTGTCTATCATTCAGAATGAGGAGTTTGTGACTGATTTTATGGGCTCAGGTGATCCCGCAGATACACCTGTCAGCTCCCAGTGACCTCAGTGGAAATTACATGTGTGAACAAAATTAGGATCCATAGCTCTGAATACATATGTAAACTGGGACAGGACTGGAAGAAAAAGGTACATACTCAGATACTTCACTTAAAAGCAAGGGTGAGGAATAGAGAAGGGTTTTTTGTTGGTATTTGTTCAAGCTGGAGGAACTGGATGGACATCTAGTACAGTGACTACATATTTACTTAAAGTATATTCTCTTCTTTGTACATGACTCCATTCCTTCTGAATGGGTGATGATATGGGTGAGAGTGTGGTGTGAGGATGTGGTTTCCGGAACAGTTATTCTGCATAGCTGAATAATAGAGTGATTGCTTTAGCAAAGTCATGTGTAACGTTTCAGTTCCTTACTTTGGGTTTCTGAGAGCAGCAGTATATAGACTGTATTGGGGAAGGAGAAAATGTGACTTTTTGTTGGTTGTGTGTGTGTGTGTGTGTGTGTGTGTACAAGCGTACACGTTCTTTGGCAGACTTTATTTTCCCCTAAAAGGCACATTTACATTAAGAAGGGCAGAGCTCTGCTCTGTGCAGACAAAAGGGTGTATGTGTGGGCTAGTTCCAACTCCCTGACTCTGAAAGCCAGGCCCATCCCTGTTGCCACTTAGAGTTACAGCCAGGCAGCACTAAGGTACAGGACTACTGTAGTTTCCTTAACGTATCAATCCTCCACTGGAGTAGGGTCTAGATCAGGGGTGGGCAAACTATGGCCCGCGGGCTGGATCTGGCCCCTCAGGGCTTTGGATCTGGTCTGCGGGATTTCCACCCCCGTGGGGCTAAGGCAGGTTCCCTGCCTGCCTTGGCCCTGAGCTGCTTCCGGAAGCAGCCGGCACCATGTCCCTGCGGCCCCTGCGGGAGAGGGGGGCAGAGGGCTTCGCACACTGCCCTCACCTGTGGGTTCCACACCTGAAGCTCCCATTGGCCGTGGTTCTCCACCTGCAGCCCTCTGCGCCCCCCCCCTCCCCCCCGGGGCTGCAGGGATGTGGTGCCAGCTGCTTCCAGGAACAGCGTGGGGCCAGGGCAGGCAGGGAGCCTGCCTTAGCGGCATGGTGCCGCTGCTACCCTGGAGCTGCTCCAGGTAAGTGGCGCCGGGTCGGAGCCCACACCCCAACCCTCTGCCCTGAGCCCCCAGCCGTCTGTCCTGAGCCCCCTCCAGCACTCTGCACGCTGCCCTGCACCCCAACCCCCCTGCCCTGAGCTCCTTCCTGCATACCACACCCCATCCCACAAACCACACTCCCTCCTGCACCCCAACCTCCTGCCCCAGCCCTACATTCATGGCCCTGCATGCAAGATCCCCACCCAGATGTGGCCCTTGGGCCAAAAAGTTTGCCCACCCCTGGTCTATAGAGTGTAACTGAACTCCACCACACCTCCCTATCAAGAAGTAAGGGCAGAGGTGCAGGTCCTGGCACCAGACCAGCCCAATAATACTCAATCCTCACCACCAGGGGAATTTTCTGCTGATGATTTGTGACTGGATTGGTGGCCCCTTTGCACCACCTGGGTGGTGTTGTAACTGGGCTTGAGAATCTGCTTACTTCCAAGAAACTGCAAATTCTTTTGAAGTGTGGAAAAAGCAAAAACTGAAGAAAAATCTGGAGGGGCTGGAGTACACCTTTATATACAGCTTATGTGGCCTGCTGCCTGCCCACATGGGGTAAAACCACCTGCCTCAGCCACTTCAGGGGTGTGGAAGGCTCTTCACAAAGCTCATCTTTTAGAGCCCACACTGAAATGAATTCATGTAAATAGTGAATGAGATAAAGTTCCGACCAGTTAGTGAAAGACATGCATCGCCTGCCAAAGTAACAGGAATTCATCTGGCCAGAAACGATAAACTCGGTTAATGTCATAACAAATAAATCCCCTATTAAACTGTCTAATTGATTGCTGGAGTAGATAAATGCATGTGTTATATTACAGAGGGACTTTTTCAAACAGGATATTGAATTTTATGGACCCACTTCTCCTCAGATTTATGGGTACATTTAAAGAGAACTGTCTGAGGGAAATGACACAGACACATGTATTGAGGGATGGCTCACATGCTCCCATGGAAAAATCTTTGGTGGGGGGCTGATCTCTGCAAAGTTCCCCTTGTGGCTACTCTCTAATGGTTCTCTCAATGCAGCTCGAAACCACAGAGATCTGTGGAAGCCCAAAGATATCTTGCAGAGACCCTGTGCTTTTCACAGGTTTCAGAGTAGCAGCCGTGTTAGTCTGTATCCGCGAAAAGAAAAGGAGGACTTGTGGCACCTTAGAGACTAACCAATTTATTTGAGCATAAGTTTTCCTGAGCTACAGGTCACTACATCTGATGCATCCCAATCCTCCTTCAACTGGTTTCCTGATGCATGGCTACTTCCTGAAACCTCCAGGAAGGGGCTCTGAGGAAAAGATAACTGTCCTATGCTGTATTGTAACATTCTGGTACACTCCATGGAGCAATGTATATCGCCTTCCAACCAATCTCTTCCCCCAATCCAGCATAGTCCCCATACTTACGTCAAATCACTGGATTCCTCTCATCCACCAACCGGCTTCCCACAGGAGCCATGACCTGATGTTTTAATTTAGGACGTACTTCACCTCTACCTCCAATAAAAATACTTACTAAGCTCTTACTGTATATGGGGCTTCTGCATCCCCTAGATCTAAACCTACAGAGTGGGTAAGTAGCATGTTCTTATTTTTTGCAGCTGGGAAATTGAATCACTGAAAAATTAAGTGACTTGCTGAAGGCGACATAATGAATCTAAGCTAGGAATATAATACACTTTCCCTGTGTCCCCTTGCCTATTATGCATTGCTGCATACGGCACGAAAATCTCCCTCCTTACCCTTGCATCTATCAACTCTATCCTGTAGCATTTGACATCCTTATGCTTATCTTAGGGTATGTTACTAAAAATATGTGTCATACAGTATAATGTACTGTACTAATATTTTAAAATGGAGCAACACCACATGGGCTGTCGTGGATTGGATTCATAAATAGCTGCTCTGAGAAGACTAGTCAAAGGTTGTAACCACACATGCGGAAAAAAAAAAAAAAGGATGTCTTTAGGCAGGAATTCTTGATCTTCCTCTACAAAGCAAATATTTGCTTTGTTCCCAGAATCCTTGAAAGCGGTTCCAGTGTGTTCTCATTCATCGTGTACATTGTACTGTTTTCAAAGGCCATTCATTAGAAGCGAAATGCAAAGTAGAACTTGCACCAGCATGTAAAACTTTGGAGAGCAGTAAACATTAGTACAGTACAACTTCAACTGAGAGAACACACTGTACAAAGAGCTAAGCCTGTAGCCACATCAGCAGTTCATTTAAGCAAATGCTTATACAATTGCACAGACTAATGTCTGAGAAAACCTGTGAAGATTGTTGTTTTGTGAAATGCAGTAAAGCAGGAAAGTAAATACTCTTTCCCCTTCTGATAAATTATTGTCTTAGACGATAGCGCTTAGAAGCCTCAACCATGACCTGAGCCCCATTTGCACTCGGCACTGTACTTACACATAGTGAGAGCGCTGCTGCCCCAGATAACTTACACTACATATAAATAAGACAAACAAAAGCCAGGAGGGGAAACTGAGGCAGGTAAGTGGCAGAGCTTTGAATAGGACCTAGGTCTCCTGGGTTCCAAGCCAGTACCTCAGCTACTGAACCCTGCTAAATGAGAGGTGTGGGATAAAGGTCCATACAAACAAACTTTTCAGTTATTATAACAACCAAAAAAGGGAGAATTTAATACCCAGACTCTGTGGAATCAAGAGCTAAAACTAGCTCTGAGTGTTAATATCCCCTTTTAGCCCTTCTTCCCAAGTACTTCATATGGCCACAGCAATTTTTCAACATTCTGCGTATAGGATGTAATTCCAGATGGTCCCATCCACTGAGCACACTCAAATGTGTGAACTTTAAAGGTTAATATAAAAAGTTAAAGGCAAGTTCTGGAGGTGGGGAGAGTAAATAATTTATTTATTTTTGTATTACATTCTTTCTTCTTCTTTTTTGTTGTTGTTGCTGTTTAATGCAAAGCTCAGACCTGCGATAGCACCATGCAGTTCAGCAGAGTCCTGTGTTATTGAACCAGTGCCGGTGCTAATAAATATCAGAGAAGTTTTCATAACTTTTCTCATGAAACTTACAAAGATTGAGAGCCAAGACTCCCTGATCGAAGAGGGTCACGCACTGAATATTTCTATAAATAAAGTAAACTTAAGAATGAAGCCAGTTTTGACTTGGCTTCAAATTTAGGCTCCCAGTGCTCCTTTTAACCTGAACATAAGACAACTTCTTCTGGCCTGCTTATTTGTTTAGAGCGCATTATCTTTACTTCATAATGATACATCAGAATGGTATAAAATAATCATAAATTGATAATGCACTAACATTTCTGGGTTTCTAAACAGAAGCACTGAAATCTTATTAAATTTTTGTGTTTTGAAACAAAGATGTTTATTGTATTTTATCTTAGGCTATTTACTCAGATTAGCAGAGATTTCCTGAAATGGTGATGGAATGTCATTTTTTTCCTTTGGAAAAATAAAAATATTTGTAATAATTTTATTGATGAAAAATATACCCCCCTCCACATGTTGAAACATGTGGAATGCTGTGCCAGAACCATGAAAACTTTTGAATGTAACCCATTTTCTTAGAATAAAAGAGAACACATTTGGAGGAGGAAGAGAGTGGAATGCAGAAAAAGTGGTGGATGTGAGGGGAAGTTTACTGTAGTGTAGTGGCTTTGTGTGTGTGGGAAGGAGAGCTGGGTGTATGATGATTATTATTTTATTTAGCAAATTGTTTATTCATCAAAAAATGCAGTTTAGGGTTGATTGAAACTGTCCATCAAATCAAGTTAAATTAGGTGAATTGCTTCAGCTAAATAAAAATGGAGGGAAAGAAATTCCTAAAAAAGTTTCACTTTGACACTTTAAAAAGGAAACGGTCTGATTATTCTTTTTGAAACTGTTAAATCTAGTTAAAATTTCTAAATGAAACAACAACAAAAGACTGATTACCCAAAAACTAAACAAAAGGTTTTGTTTCAGGTTGGAAAAAACAGTTTGTTTGACCCAAAATGAAATTTCACTTCTGCCAGAAAGAAATAAAAAATGGTCTTGTTGGCAATTTGAAACAATTTTATTTTTTCAGTTTGGCTACCAAACCAAAAACTTATTTGCCCTGTTCTGGTGTGGTTGTGCGCAAGTAGCTATTCCACAGAGAGGCTCAAAGTCTTATTAACTTTGCCAGTGGTCTACTGCAGCTCAGCAGTATGTGTTTGGGGAGCTGAACTATAAAGGTTCTAGTCCCAACTCCCCATCTAGGTGTGATTGAGAGTTATATGATAATTGTCTCATGTTTGCAGAATAGTGAAATACAGTAATAAATATGGAGCCAATGGGCACCATACTCAAAAAAATATTATTGTTGGGTCAAAAGAGTCATAATGTGATGATTGAAGGTGGGATTACTAGATGGCTAATGGGGGAAGCTTGGGATCACCAAACATCTCAAGCATGGTCACTGGCTGGTTTGGGACAGGATGGCTATATATCCTTAAGGCAAGTGGCTGCTGAATATTTACAAAGATGAGACTCAAGTAGTAGCTCTTGAACATAGTCAGAGCCTCTGCCTTTAAGACTTTGAAACCCAACAGTATGACTTATAGGCAGACAGGGTAAAGAAGACATGTCTGACATAAAGATGGTTGCTCAGCTCAGCAACCAAATATGCTTCTGCATTCTGAACAAGTTGCAGTGAGCAGCTATTGTTAGCTCTTCATGCATAAATTAGCATTTGTAAAGACAATTACTTGTTTCCGTGCACGAACACAGGTCGTATGAAAAGAGATGCCTACCAAAAATATTGCAGTCACAGATTAAAGAAGCTTGTTGAAAATCTGGTTCACAATATGCAAGGCTGTTCTAATATCCTACAATGAATGCCTGGGGAAAGCTATGATGGGCTAAAAGGTGATACCAGAAATCTTAGAGCACTGTCAGTTCCGATTGACAAGGTTCCTTGGGAGCTAAGTGTGCTCATCACCCCGTAGAAAGTGCTCAGCACCTTGGACCCTTAATTTTGAATTTCTTAGATTTTATTTTATGATAAATCCAAACCATTACTGTAGCTTGCTAATTATAGTCACCGGGGGCTTTATTAAAACTCAGTGGCAACTAAATGAGACACAGATGAAAAATTCCAAATTATACTCTGAATATTCACCCTCTTGTAAGACTTTTTGAAGTCACCAGAGATTAAACCTTGAAAAGCAGTTCAGCTGGTTACAGTAGATGCCAATTCTCTCCTGAGAGCCCGAGTAAGGTCACACAAGAAACACGTGAAAGTTCACGCAGGAAGGCTCTGGCAGAGTCATATGACCCCTGTCCTAGCATCAGCTACAAAACTAGATCTCCTCAACTAGATCCTGCAAAGTGATGAATGGAGATTTTTTTTTTTTTGGTGTGCAAGTGAAAAAGATTTCTGTACATGGGACGCTTTGTAGCTTGTAACTTCAATATAAGTGCCCTTGAAAAGGACACTATTGGATAAATTGTTAGCTTTATTATCTTTCTGTTGGACTGGGAACCTAAAGACATGTCCTGGTGGTAATTTTGAATATTGTTACAAATTATTAAAATTTCTTAAAAAAAACAAAAACAATGACCTTGTTAGAGATTTCATCATTTTTAATCTCCGCCCAATGTTCCTACTTTGATCCAGTAATGCTATAGTTGGCCTTAGTTCTCCAAACAAAGGCACTCTTTTCTTTCTGGATTAGTAATTAAGGACGGGAGCTGAACTCTTAGACGCTACAATTTATAAAGGAGGCCTCATGCATTTCTGGCTGCATTGTTTAGCTCTGGGTTGCTAATTTTGGTGGTAGCTGCTCTTCATTAACAGACCTTCAAAATTAACTATTCAGGTGCTTGGAAATGGTTCTGTGTTTTGCCGAACATTTTTTTATACTGGAGTATAAAAATGCTGAGCCCAGTGTTAATGCTTTTCTCCTTCTGCTCCTACTTTACAACAATGGAACTCTTCAAAGTGATGATATTACTTGTATTACAGTCGGGCCTAGAGGCCCTGTGTGAAATGGATGTGTAGGTGCTATATAAGAACACACAGTCAAACATTCCTTATCCTGGAGACTTTACTGTTTAAACAAACAAGGCAGTAGAAGAAGAAAAGTATTAATATTCCCACGTTACAGATGGATAACTGAGGCACAAAGGGCCAGAAGTTTTAAAGGTATTTTGACAGCTGAAGATGCAGATAGTCCTGCCTAAACACTTTTGAAAATCCCACTAGGCACTTATCTCAATCTTCAGATGTAATACCTTTAAAAATTTGTCCCAGGGAAGTTATTTGACTTGCCCAAGGTCACTCAGGAAGTCTTTAGCACAGCTAGGAACTTCACCAAGACCTAATCCAGTGCCTTAACCACAAGATCATATTTCCTGCCTTCATTGTTAACGTCCACTAAAGCAGACCAAAAATATCTGTGCCCTAATGTGCATCACTGTTGGGTGGCAAGCATGGCTCTTATGTAACGTATGTCAGTTATCTTCCAATCTCATATATATCTAAAATTGTCTGTATCTTTATCCAACTTCATTCTCCTCCTACATTATCTATTGGTTTGCCCCATGAGATCATGCCAATATCTCTGAAGGTATTGTCTTTAAAATGAGAAATGAAAGACTGTCCAGCTATATCTTTGTGATCATTCATGTAAATTTAAATTTGCCTAGCCCTAATATTTGGTATTTGTCCAACCCACTCATTTTCCCAATGTAACATATATGTGACACCAGCACAGATCCAGAAACCCCTTGGTACCATGCATTTCTGAGTGAATATTTCTGAAATAGATATATGCGCACATACACATGTTTATGTATACATGTCTGGTTTTTAAACAGGTTCACCTTGTGGAATGTCCAGGAAAGTTTTCCCTCATGTATTTTTTTTAGGATGTTTTGAGTGGGCCCAATTTCATTAGAGAAAAAGGAATCCTTATGGTCTGAAAGGACACACAAAGGGACATTTAGGCCTTAAGAACGTAGATACGTCCTGGTCCTTCTGTGCTAGATTATTGACTGTCTGCCTTTTAAGATGCATAGTATAAGACGTGCATGGGGATATTAACATGAAAGAGTCTCATAAACCAAAAATATCCCAGTTCTATAATAAATCAGGATCGAAATATGCAGATTTATACATGAATTACACCTTTAAAAAAAGCTGATGATAACTCGTTTTGCATCATTCCTCTTTAGTCACAAACTTATCTTTAAGTTTTATTGAGAATGCTTACTTTTCTGTGTTACCAGCAGCTTCCTTGTGTTGGTACACACATGCACCATCCCTGGATTTAGAAATAAATCAAAACAGTAATATAAACTTCCTTTTTTCTTGTACACTGCAGGGATAGGAGGAAATGCCTTAATCACTTCAAACCCCTCAGCAAGTTTCAGTATGTAAGCTTTATTTGTAGTAGGATTACTGGTATGGAATTTGGGAACCAGTCACGGAACTTCAGTAATATAATACAAACACCTACATGTCACAGTTTTAACAATATCCATTATTTGGTGCCAAAGCAGATTAAGCTGCCTTTCAGAGGAAAGAAGTGTTTCAGATGTTGTTTCAAAATCCTTTGTAGGTTCCAGTAAGAATTTGATGTTTAATATAAATCAAGCACTTACGGTTTATATACTAATTTACATATTGCATTGTGGAAGCTGGTTGGAATGTAAAAAGCCTCCAAACTCCTTTTTTCTACTGTTTCCTTTCCAAGGGTGCTAATTCTAAGGACTAAATGCTACACTATGAAACACCTCCTCTCTGCATCTTCAAGTGTCACTCTGGCAGTCCCTTTCCGGCAGCCCTTGCTCTTACACGCTGTTGGCCTGTACTTGCTCTCCTGAAGACCATTTTTGCTTTATAATCACCTTTTGATTCCTTGGAATTCAGCCAATCTCTTTCCATTTACACACTAGATCCCAAACACAAGCAAGTGTGGGACGGGGGTTTCCTACTGCCTGGGCAGTTTGGGTCTTTTGGTCTAAGGCCACAAATAGGCCTTAGTTATATATTTATATGCAAACCATTTCTGTAAAGATGAGAAATGAAATTCTCCAGGTCTGTCATAGAATGAAACTGAATGTTTTCTACCTAGATGGTGCTTGTGCCTTTTCTCTGTGAAGAAAAAAAGGCTGCCAAACAAGAATAATTCACAAATTCCTGTTAATGGCAAAGAGGTTTTTTATTGTTGTTGTTTCCCCTTGCAGACCTCATTCTCTGTTTTAAAACCACATTAAGCACAGCAATGTCTATATTAAACTAAAAAGCATTTCATTTTGAATATGACATTTAGTGTATGATTTAGTAACTAAAGACAGAATTTCTCTCCTGATTTTAATGCTTTGAACATGAGTGCTGAAGTTTGTTTGACATATAATTTCAGTTCATGAGTATTTTTTTTTAAATCCTCTTTAGATGGATCATTGTTTGTTCTGAAAAATCCCTAAACATTTCAAGCATGTTAGGTGAGGCTTACTTGTTGACCTGTATTTAATCTGGCTCATTGTATTTCTAGTAACATGTTTCCAAAGCAAAAGGCTGTAGGCACATTTGCTGACTTATCAATATGTCAAGCAGCAATTAAGTGTCTGCATATATACTTTAGGGAAAACAGATTGCAGAGCTTTCTCAAGGACTGGAATTAACATGACTACAAAGAATTTTGGTAATTGTAGGTAAGAAGTTGCCTGTAGGCAATCCACTGCTCTGTTTATACACCTTGGTTTTACCATATAGATGTATAAAACTGAGGACTTCAGCTTTGATTAATTCTATTTCCAAATCCGAATATATTCATATAGTCTCTCTCACACAAATACACACACACACTCACTCTCTCTCTCTCTTTCACACACACACACACACCCACAAAATTTGGAACTAATAAACTAGATAAAGAAAAGAATGAAGTTCAAGTATGGCAAGTAGTTACAGTAATGATAGTAGTTATGATAGAGTAACAGCCTTGTTAGTCTGTATTCGCAAAAAGAAAAGGAGTACTTGTGGCACCTTAGAGACTAACCAATTTATTTGAGCATGAGCTTTCGTTGTTTCATGTTTCATGGTCTCTGTGTATAAAATGTCTTCTGCAGTTTCCACGGTATGCATCCGATGAAGTGAGCTGTAGCTCACGAAAGCTCATGCTCAAATAAATTGGTTAGTCTCTAAGGTGCCACAAGTACTCCTTTTCTTTTTGATAGTAGTTATGCCGTCTTCTAGAGTGCCATGTGGAATATATGTGATTTATGGCCAAAACTTTTAAACCTAGTTGCCCAGAGTCACTCAAATCTATTTAGGTGTATAAATATAAAAGCGTCCCGATTTTCCATGCTGCTGAAACCTGGAACTTCCATTGACTTCCATCAGGCCACTTCTGTTTACATGCATAAATATGGATTTAGGATTCTAAATTTAGGCACACAGGCTTGAAAAGCTTGGCCTGTGTCTTTAATATTTATATGTCTCTTCTTGTCTTATTGCAATTCTGTGCTTTATCACTAACATTTACATATACAGCTCACACATGTGCTCTATGACAGGTTTCAGAGTAGCAGCCATGTTAGTCTGTATCAGCAAAAAGAACAGGAGTACCTGTGGCACCTTAGAGACTAACAAATATATTAGAGCATAAGCTTTCGTGGGCTACAGCTCACTTCATCAGATGCATAGAATGGAACATATAATAAGAAGATATATATATATATATATATATATATATATATATACACACATACATACAGAGAAGGTGGAAGTTGCCATACAAACTGTAAGAGGCTAATTAATTAAAATGAGCTATTATCAGCAGGAGAAAAAAACTTTTATAGTGATAATCCATATGGCCCATTTAGACAGTTGGTCTCAGGATACTTAAAGGGAAATAGATTCAATATGTGTAATGACCCAGCCACTCCCAGTGTCTATTCAAACCCAAGTTAATGGTATCTAGTTTGCATATTAATTCAAGCTCAGCAGTTTCCCATTGGAGTCTGTTTTTGAAGCTTTTCTGTTGCAAAATTGCCTCCCTTAAATCTTTTACTGAGTGGCCAGGAAGGTTGAAGTGTTCTCCTATCAGTTTTTGAATGTTATGATTCCTGATGTCAGATTTGTGTCCATTTATTCTTTTGCGTAGAGACTGTCCGGTTTGGCCAATGTACATGGCAGAGGGGCATTGCTGGCACATGATGGCATATATCACATTGGTAGATGTGCAGGTGAATGAGCCCCTGATGGCATGGCTAATGTGATTACGTCCTATGATAGTGTCACTTGAATAAATATGTGGACAGAGTTGGCATCGGGCTTTGTTGCAAGGATAGGTTCCTGGGTTAGTGTTTTTGGTGTGTGGTTGCTGGAGAGTATTTGCTTCAGGTTGGGGGGCAGTCTGTAAGCGAGGACTGGTCTGTCTCCCAAGATCTGCTCTACACATGCATAAGACACAATCTCTACCCTAGGAGCTAGTACTCTCTAGAATCCACATTTCCTACTCTTTAAGTCTCTCCACGGGGGAGCTGGAGAATTTTAGCTCCTTGGAGGAGTAGTGGGGACAGGGTGGGGGGTGAAAGAGAAAGGAACAGTAAAGCCAGCTAGGCTCCTCTAGATTCTACTCACAGACCCTAAGGCAAAACCAGCACAAGTTAGCGTAGTCTGAGACTGCATTTATTTGTGCTCTTTCCCCTTCTATGCTGTAAACTTCCTTATAGGTGTGTTCTGAGGTCAGCAGCTCTCAGCTGCAGGAGCCAGTGAGACTAGCTAGAAGAAAAGCAAAATTTGCAGAAGCAAGCAGCAAGTCTTATCTTCAGTGGTGCAAGAAGGGTGGTGTGGTCTGGTATGCCGTACCATTAAGCTATTTATAGCCAGTCCGACGTACCGGAAAGACACGGGAAGAGCAGAACATGGGGCAACCCTCCTCCGGCGCGGCTGTACCAACCCCAGCCCTTCCACGCAGCTGCGTGCCTGTGTCTCCTGTCCAGGGTCTGTACAGCAGCCCCACTGGAGAACAGGGCTGGGGGTGGGATTGGGGGCGGTACAGCTGTGCCGTAGGAGCTGCCGGTGTGGGGCTGCCCACCTATCTGCTCCTTTCGCCACTGCGGTTCCTGGGAGAGCCCTGAGGGGAACCACAGCAGCAAAAGGAGCAGAATGTGGGGCCACCGGGCGGCCCCATGCCAGCAGCTCCTACGGCGCAAAGGGAGGAGGACAGAGCCCCCCCAGGTAACATGGGATGGATCCTGGGGAAGAGATGGTCACAGTGCGGGGGCTGGGCTGGGGGTGGAGTCACGTGAGGAGTCACATGCGGGGGTCACATGGGAAGGCCACGTGCCCTCCCCCCTTTAGCTGGTGTAGCATAGGTAAGAAATGAATTCTACTTGCACCACTGCTTATCTTAAGAGGTGTGAATACCTAGCTTCCTTCTCAGAGGGGTAAACTTCTTGCCTGCCCAGCTATTTTAGTTACACTTTCAGTTTCTTTTTCCCAGCAGGGATTATTCCCCCATCAAGTACAATGGGGACCTAAATTTAGACATAACATGAGTCTAGAGGAGTAATGACAAACAAGGGGTTTGTCAAGAGAAGAGGGAAGGGAGGGGAAAGCTGACAACAGCAAGATTCTGTGGTTGGTTTTGTTTTGATAAATGTATGTTTTAAATTCACTTTCTAAGTAGTTAATTATAACTTTTGTTTGGTGGTAGGTGTAGTGGAAGATGGGGAAAGATGTGTACTGGGAAGATAAATGGAAGTGGGACAGAGCAATGGAAATGAATTAGAATCACTTAATTGAGGGAGTGAAATTAAATGGAGGTGGAACTATATTTAATATAGCACCACATTACACTACCTAGAAATGTAATATTTCAAACACAGTACAATGCACCTTTGGCTTCATACAGATCTCTGTCTAGAATATAAGATTCTATTTCCACTTTGAGGAGCACATCCTCAGCTTGGGTAAAGTCAATGTTGACTTACGCCACTTGAGGATCTGGCTCTGAATCTACTTTTGTTTACCTAGGCAGGCTAGTGTGTGTACCAGGCAATGCTGATCAACATGTTTGTCACCAGAATCCGTGGGAACATCTGCTCTCATAATTCCATCAGTGCTGTAGGCCTAGGAAACCACCCAACATCATGTGTTTTGTTTCATTTAAGGAACTGAGTGTTTTGAAAGAGACGGGGTTCACCCATGAACAAAAGTTATCACAGAATTCCCATGTCCTACACTGTATTTACTGCATGCAATGCCCATTCAGTGCAGATCTACTCTACTGGCCACGTCTCTGTTTTTTCAGTACAGATTTAAAAGAGGATTCAAATGGCCAAAGTTTTCTCTATAACTGGTACAGAGCTTGGTGTTCAGTTCACTGTCACACATTTCATGACTCTGAGGAAATGTCTACACTATGGAGACCATACTGAAGCAGCTATTCCACCATAGCCCCATAGTCTAGACCAGGAGTTCTCACAACAAATTTTTTGGTGGCCTCAAAGTGCGACCACCAACTCTTGCTGATGGCTGCTTGGACATTTTTTCCTAAAATACTTAATTAACTTTAGGAAAAACAAATATACACATATACATGTCCAAATCATTGTATTTTATTTATTAGGTTTTATTTTTCAAACTCAATAATCAAAATAATGTACCGTTGTCTCTATTCTTTACTGGACCTAAATAAAAGAGAAACAAAAATAAGGTGCTTTTCATGTTTTTGTCTTTTGTTGTTGTTTCTTTTGCTTTTTTTTTTTTTTTTTTGGTTGCTTTTTTGTTTTAAACTTGCTAGCTAGTAAGTCTGCTTCTGTGAAAAGTGATATTTGTGTATTTGTTAATATTTTCCACAGAAGCAGACTTCCTAGCTAGCTGGGAGGCACTGAAAAGTGATATAACAAACATACAAATATCACTTTTCACAACAAATTATCCTCAGCCCCAGCAAGCTGGGAGACAAATTAAGCCCTGGCTGGGGAGGTGGGTAGGGAGACAGTAGGAGCCGGGGTGATGGATGGGGGGCTGGAGGAGGCAGCAGGGGCCAGGGGCGATGGGGAAGATGGGACTGAGGGGCTGGGAGAGGGCCAGCGGTGATGAGGGAGGGGTGGCAAGCCTGGGGCCAGCAAGAAAAACCCCTGGTGGCCACATGCGGCCATGGTGACCGCATTTGAGAAATGCTGGTCTAGACTCAGCATACGCTGACAGAAGGCTTTTCTGTCAGGGTAGGAACACCACCTCCCCAAACGATGGTAGCTGCATCAACAGAAGTATTCTTCCATCAGTATAGCTGTGTCTACACTGGGGGAGGTGCTGGCATAGCTACGTCTGACAGGGTGTAGTTTTTCACACCCTGGAGTGATACAGCTATGCCACTAAAACTTTCAAGTGTAGACCAAGCCTGAGTTGACAGAGGATGCTCCTAGCACATACAGACTGCCTAAAACAAGGAGGGGTGTGTGTTGGGGGTAAGGGTGGGAAAACAGAACAGTAGTGGCAGTAGGTGTAGAGCATGGGTTCATACTGGTGTAGCAGGAGAGAGAAATTATGTTATGTAGGAGACTATACAGACTATAGACAATTGACCTGCCTCAGTAGAAGAAATGCCTTCTAACTAGATGACTGTATCAGATCAACTTGTCTTGATTGTTTTACTTCACTTTATTGCTGATGATGTTATATAGTAGAGGGCAAATCTAAATAAAACCCTAACACTTAATACAACTATACAAACATAACCAGATAGTAAAGATAGAACAGATTTGACACTTCTGCTTCCTGGTTATAATTTCCAACAAACCTAAAACTTTAGACCAGATCCTGTTGCAACAAACCAGAGTGCAAGTTGGGTGTGTGCACAAAGGAAGCTTAAAGTGCACCTTTGCATTCCCCTGATCCTGGTGCTGGTGCTGAGTGCATGGCCATTATCCTTGTGCTATGTTAGAGCAGACCTGGGGATGCTTTAGTTCATGCTGGCTGGATCAGCCACGGGCCTTGAAAATGCAGCCAAGGATCAGAATGATAGAACGGCGTCCCAGCTGGACCCCTTTCTTTCAGCCACATCCCCTTTTCTCTTCTGTGCTGGCAGCAGGGAGGGCAAGTAGATAAGAGCCTCTACAGTAACTCTCTATTACTGGGGGATAATCCTTGCATTGGGGTGATCTTTCCAGGACATCTTAAACTCATTTTATGGCCAGATTGCATCAGTAATGTGGTGAAAATCTGCTGCAGCAATTAAGGAGTTGACGAGAGCTGGTTGGAAGATAGCAGGTTTTTCCATAGAAAATTGTGACTTTTTGGTGAAAAATCTAAAACCAAAACATTCTGGGCAAAATCTGAAACTTTTCAGCTGAAAGCTCTATATTTAAAATTTTGAAATGTGCTCCTGGGAGATGACCCCATTCTTCTCCATAGGCCAACCTCCCAGGCTGGAATTCATCTCCCATGATACACCAGAGTCACCCCTTTATTACAGCAGCTGCAGTGTATCATGGGAAATAGAATCCCACTGGGGAACCTGGCCCACAGAGGACAGAGAAGGCATGAGGCACCCAAACTACATCTCCTCTGAGGCACCATGATGGCATTTTTTAAACAAAACGTTTTGGATTTTGGAAGTTTGGCTGTTTAATAAAAAGTGAAACTCTTCCTCCTAAATTATTTTCAACAGGAAATTGAGTTTTCAGCTATAAGACTAAGTGTCTGCATTCCGTGGAAAACTTTGAACCAAGCATAGATTTGACTGATTGGGTCTGGTTCTCCACTGCTTCTGTACCAAATGACTGGAGGATAGCTAATGTGACACCAATTTTTAAAAAGGGCTCCAGAGGTGATCCCGGCAATCACAAGCCGGCAAGCCTGACTTCGGTACTGGGCAAACTGGTTGAAACTATAATAAAGAACAAAATTGTCAGACACATAGATAAACATAACTTGCTGGGGAAGGGTCAATGTGGTTTTTGTAAAGGGAAATCATGCCTCACCAATCTAGTGGAATTCTTTGAGGGGGTCAATAAGCATGTGGACAAGGGGGATCCAGTGGATATAGTGAACTTAGATTTTCAGAAAGCCTTTGACAAGGTATCACATCAAAGACTCTTAAGCAAATTCTACTGTCTTGGGATAATTGGGAAGGTGCTCTCATGGACTGGTAACTGGTTAAAAGAGAGGAAACAAAGGGTAGGAATAAATGGTCAGTTTTCAGAATGGAGAGAGGTAAATAGTGGTGTCCCCCAGGGGTCTGTACTGGGACCAGTCCTATTCAACATATTCATAAATGATCTGGAAAAAGGGATAAACAAAGTGAAGTGGCAAAAGGTTCAGATGGTACAAAACTACTCAAGATAGTTAAATCCCAGGCAGACTGCAAAGAGCTACAAAGAGCTCTCAAAACTGGGTGACTGGGTAACAAAATGGCAGATGAAATTCAGTGTTGATAAATTCGAAGTAATGCACATTGGAAAGCATAATCCCAACTATATATATAAAATGATGGAGTCTAAATTAGCTGTTACCACTCAAGAAAGAGATCTTGGAGTCACTGTGGATAGTTCTCTGAAAACATCCATTCAATGTGCAGCAGCAGTCAAAAATGCGAACAGAACGTTGGGCATCATTAAGAAAGGGATAGATAATAAGACAGAAAATATCATATTGCCTCTATATAAATCCATGGTACGCCCACATCTTAATACTGTGTACAGATGTGGTTGTCCCATCTCAAAAAAAATATATTGGAATTGGAAAAGGTTCAGAAAAGGGCAACAAAAATTATTAGGAATATGGAATAGTTTCCATATGAAGAGAGATTAATAAGACTGGGACTTTTCAGCTTGGAAAAGAGATGACTAAGAGGGGACATGATAGAGGTCTATAAAATCATGACCGGTATGGAGAAAGTAAATAAGGAAGTGTTATTTACTCCTCATAACACACAAACTAGAAGTCACCAAATGAAATTAATGGGCAGAAGGTTTAAAAAAAAAAGTAAATATTTCTTCACACAATGCACAGTCAACCTGTGGAACTCTTTGCCAGAGGATGTTATGAAGGCCAAGACTATAACAGGGTTCAAAAAAGAACTAGGTAAGTTGATCAAGGACAGGTCCATCAATGGCTATTAGCCAGGATGGGCAGGGATGGTGTCCCTAGTCTGTGTTTGCCAGAAGGTGGGAATGGGAGACAGGGAATGGATCACTTGATGATTACCTGTTCTGTTCATTCCCTCTGGGGCACCTGGCATTTGCCACTGTCGGAAGACAGGATACTGGGCTAGATGGACCTTTGGTCTGATCCAATATGGCCGTTCTTATGTTCTTATGTAATCCAACTGGCTGAGGCAAATTGCCAGCGTCAGCTTTACTCCTATTCAGCACTCAATAAAAGAGCATCTATATAGAGAATATAATCAAATGTAATTGCAATAGATTGTGGGGGGAAATTGCTTTCAAGAGTCTCAGAGTCATGTGACTTAGGACACCAGTAGACTGTGAGTATATTGAAAACAGCAGCAGGCCTGCATGGGAGCTCTGTTGCTCCCACAGCTAAATTATAAAACTGAGATAAAATCTTGCCACAGTTTGTGTGGACTCAAAAAATGTGATAGAATTCAAACCACTTCTGCACAAGTCTCACCAAATACAAAGGTCTTTATATTGGATATCCAATGGCTAAGCATGGTATGACCCAATGTATACAAAACTGTCTGTATATTTAAGCAAGCCTACATCTGATAGAAGCCATTCATTTTGCAACAAAAAGCCACTAAAGATGTTAGTCCTAGCTATTTTGGCTGAGTGACTAGCTTTAAAGCCAGAGGATGAAAGTCAGGTGAGTTGTGATCATGGAAACATTTGGCAAAATCTGTGTATTTAGGCATGAAAAGCATCAAAATTCCACTTAACCCTCCCCAGCCCATTAATGGAGGGCTCTTATTTGTAGCTTCCCAGTGCTAGCAATTTCTCTGAAGTTGGCAGAGATTCTAGAAGAAGTGGGTTTAAAAGAAATACTTGAAAGAGGAATACGAAGGGAATTTGTCATATGGGAAGCAGGAGACTGTTCCAGGTATAGGGGACATCATGAATGAAAATAGGAAGGCACAAATGAGGGAGGATGAGATAAAGGGAAGAGAAAAAAGAGGGGAGAGGGGGTGGTGTGTGAGGGAAAGTAGGAAGAAATGAAAGCAGGGAGATGGAGGTGTAGGGGAAAGATTGTATAGGGCCTTGAAGGTGAGGAAAGTTAATATTGTGTGTTAAAATATGCAAAGTGGAAAAAGAGTAGCTGACATTACTGGAGTGGCAGGAGAGGAAGATTACTTTAGCGTTAGACTTTCAAGTAGACTGGAGAGGAAAGAGAAGCGGAGAAGAGACATTTGCAATAATCAAGATGAGAGCTAACAAAAATATGTGAAAGGGTTTAGCAGGGGCTAGAATGTTTTTTGGTGATATTAAACAGGAAGAAGCAATGTGATTTAGTGAAAAACTGAATTAATGCTTCCTATAGAAATTCTGGCAAGATTAATTTTGGCTGATGTTTCAGATTTTTTCACAGGGGGATGGACCCAGGGAGTGCTTTAAGTTTTATTTCTATACAGAATCCTTTTATTTTTGTTTGTTAAAGGCATTAAAAAAATAACCTGGTGGCTTCTCCTCTTCACTTGGCTTTCCTGTCAAAAGAAATGTTCAAGCTGGGGGAAGGAGGGGCAGAAAAAACAGCCAAGTGGCAAGTCTATTCACCACCTAGTCAGGAGTGGAAAATATTGAATGATCAAATGAAAGTGTCTTAAAATAACATGAACACAGACAGAAAAATCTGCAAGGAAATTCTGAGTTAAAGAAAACTCACAGTTCCCCTCTCCAGCCCTACTAGAAGTCTTCACAATTCAGTATATAGCAGTGAATATATCAGCCATAGTCACATTGTTATTTCAACATAACTTTTGTATGTTACTGTAACAAGAAACTTTAAAGAAATATTTTTGTCTGAAAGGCACTTCTTCTGGCACATTCATCAATAATTTTTTTTCTATCATATCTATCTCCTGTGCACAGCACAGCTCAGCAAAGTCTCCAAATCCCTTATTCAACAAAGTTTTAAAGAAAAAAGTTCTTTCTACCATTTCTGTATTTAAAGGTAATCTCTATAAGATACTGCATAGGTTAAGAGGCGCTTTGATAACCTATTGGCTACAGGATTTAAGCCAAAACAGGAAAAAATCCCTTTGAAATAAAGAAACTTCAGATCCAAAATTGAAACTGTCAGTGACACAACTATGAAGCCTTGTCAGCCTGTAAGAACAAAGGAGGCATGGTTAGTTTTATTATGATCCTGCTTGATTTTTTCCCCTCACAACTTGGAAAAGGACATCTGGTTGAAATATCACCTCTAACCTCATTTTCGATGTCTATTTTATATGTATGAACTGAAAACATAGTCCATTTGTGCTAATAAAGAGTGCTGTGTTTAAAATCTTTTAGGTTTTAGAAAATTCTCCAAACAAATCTGCTGAAGATCTTAATATTTCCCTGGCAGAAAATAATTTATTTTGCTTCATTTAAATATGTTGACCGTATGGCCAGTTTTTGTGTTGTTTTTAAATGAGTGTCCATAGTTGGATTCCTCACTCCCTACTTAGATACCTAAATGATAGGCTTGATTTTCAAAAGTGCTGAACAGCCATGCTCAAAATGGGAGCTGGTAGGTGCTCTGCACACATGTAGCTCTGTAAATATGAACTCAGGAACCTATTTTTGAAAATCTTTTATCTGTGTATCACAACATCTGATCAGGCTTGTTACTTCTGGCAGTTATACTTGTGTAAATTGAGTGTAGTTTCACCGAAGATACTAGAGCCATACTAGTGTAAATCTAGAGAAGGTGAGAGGAGAATAAGGTATAAGATGCAAGTGCCTCAATTTAGGAAAGCATTTAAGCATGTGTGTAAATCCAATTGGCATCAACAAAGTTTATACATATGCTTAAGTGTTTTGCTGTATAGGATTTAAAAGCACATACATTAAATTGATTAGTAGGTAGGTAGAGTAGATAGGTGAGCAGACATTTGGGAGAGAATTTCGGAGGGAGAGAGAGAAAAGAAATAAATAGCTTGAAACTTTGTGTAAGATATGGAAGGAGAGTATTTGGAGCCCAGGTTTTGGTTTAGACCTTCCCAGAGTTAGAAGCCTACTGCGAGTTTAAATCTGGATTTGGAGCTGAACTTTCCAAAATTCAGGAGTGTCTATGTTGAACATCTGGTTCACTGTGGTTGTAGTTGTTTACACCTGTTCAAAATGAATAAAAACCACTTCTATTTAGGCTAGCACAGTTTTAAATGCCTACCCAAGATACAAGGCAGTGAAGAATTAAGACAACAAATTTAGGTTTGGGTCCATCTCCAGAAATATGATAGAAATGTAATTGATTCAATAAACTGGTAAGAAGATAAGATACAGAATAAAAAAGATGCTAATTAGTACGTATGAGTCATAATTTAGAAAAATATATATTTTCAATAATCCTTTTTGGTCTACTTTCATGGTAGGGTACATTTATAAATATGTTTTAAATGTTTAATAACTAATAGAGGTGAAAGCATGTTACAGACTGTAGCATGTGAATAAAGATGGTTATCACATCAGTAGGTGGCGTTGTAGATGTTTATAAGCAATCTGTTAAATGATCTGTTGATCTGTTAAAGACATGGGTGGGAATCAGATTAAGCAATCTGTTGATCTATTAAAGATATGGGTGGGAATGAGATTTTATATCTCACAGGAAATTTCATGATGTTGAACTTTTTTTCTATCCTAAATTGGAACAAAAGAAAAAAATTAGAAATTTCCCACAAAACAAAATTCTAAATTTTTGAATTGATGAAAACGCTGCTTTGATAAAATTGAAACATTTCATTCCAGTTTTGCTTGTTCATTTTATATTGTTATATAATTCAAAAATGGGAATGAAAAGTAATTTTGAAATGGAAAATCAAAATATTCTGTTCTGAAAATGTCAAAATAGTTTACTACTTTTTAAACAGTGAAATTTTGTGGAAATTAACACTTTCCATGATGCACCTCACTTTTTTGATGAATAAGCATTTTCCAATGGGAAAACATTTCATCAAAAAATTTCTGATCTACTCTACTCAATAACAACCTATGACAATTGATTAACCATTTATTAAAATTATTATGAACTGTTATTTGTATACTTTTAATATAAAGTGTGACCTTACTATTACTAACAGGAAAGATATTGTTTTTAAAATGCTTTTCACATTACACTGGTAAAGTTTTGATTCCTGACAGACTAACTAGAACCCTCAAGAGGTTCTTGTGACCTGAGGATTTTAGGCTACACCTATGGTATGAGCTAGGGGTGTGATTTCCAGCTCACATGAACATACTCATGCTAGCTTTCATTGAGCTATTTATACTTGTGCTAGTCCTTATTGAGCTACTCTATGTGTACAGGAGCTGGGTATCACAACCCTAGATCATAGTATGGACATAGCCCAAGTAGATTAAAAGGCACTGGAAGCCATTTCTGAGTAGGAAATACTGGCATAAGGCAGCTTTAAATGCATTTGCTGATGCAGGCCCCTGGTCTCCAAAGCCTTTCCACCAAATTTCTGGCAAAGGCGGACTGGGTTCCTGATCGCTTCTGTTATGTGCCAAGATTAGGGCCAGGTATTCGCAGTCATTCTCGGCCCCAAATAACCTACGTAGAAATCAAAAGAGTATGTCTCATTGGGACATCTTCAACAAAATGTTTTGTTGTTGAAAAATACAGTTGCATTGAAGCTGAACTGTTTCGCGCAGCAGATGTGTGGAGTTCAAAACATTTCTCTGCTTCTCTTTCTCTTCACAGCTTTTGTCTATTTTATCTATTTAGATTTGGGCCTAGGGTTGGCTGTAGCTGTGGGTAAGTACAGTGCCTAGCACAATGGGATCCCATTGTTGGTTGGTGCCTGTAGGGCACTACTGCAATACAAATGCATAACAATATTTTTGTTGCAAAATGTTTAATTTTACTCTTTTAATAGAGACATTTTCATGTAGAATACATTCTTTGAGGTGATGTGCCCAAAGATTTTTTTCTTTCCCCCAGGCTGGAGCAGAGGGGCTTTGCACTATAGTGCCCAGACTTTGGACCAGAGAAGAATAATTTAATCCCCAGTTTGCAATTCTAATCTTCCTAACTCCACCACCCGTCCCCCTGCATTAGACCCACAAGTCTACTATGGCCTTCATAGTAGATGTAATCCACCTGAGGAGATCCAAACCGTAGCATGAGAAACATTGGTCTTCACCAGTTCCTCAAAGTAAGCAGTAACATGAAGAGTAAACAAGTTTGATGCCAGCTACAAATTTAGAAGCTGTGAAATGTCAGCAGACTTCTGTTTGTATCTTTTCTTGCCAGTTCAGAGAATCAGGAATTCAGGACTGGAAAGGACTGGAGTTTCTTTGATTTCAGTGAGGCTGATAATAAAAGACTCAGGAAGGTCCTCTTCGAACTACACCACTGTGTACTTAAAGCCTATCTAAACACAGATTGAGGGTTTAAGGGAAAATCCAGGTAAAGGTAAGGTAAATAGCACAATCCGGCTCTCGTAACAACAATACAGGTTCACCACTCCTGGGCTACAAACAATTAAACCTCTTGTGCCTAAACTGGTCTCAAATCAACAAGGTATCTTAATGTCCTGGAAAACTTAGTTGATAAATGTGCTGAGAAGTTTGAGCCTGGGTTAGGTTTGTTTTATACAAGCTAAACTGTGTGTGGCTACATTTTGCAAGGGAAGACTAGTCCCATATGCCAAAAAAGCAGCTGTTGAAAACAAGAGGGACTAGTTAGGTAATTGTTCTCTCCAAAATGGTCAAAGTGGGCAGTATCCATCATTGAACAGAGAGTTCTGCAACAGAATGTCATGTCTGAATTTGGGCAGAATGTGACCAGCAACCCTTGCTTGGATGTGTACCATAATCCTATCTCAGGAAACCAGGAAATGCTTACAGAATTGGGGAGGCGGGGAACAGAGGGGTCCAAAAGCATACAAAGCTAAAACTGCCTCAAGTTTAGAGCTCAAGCAAAAGTAATGTAAATGGCTGACAGTTAAGACTCCTTAAGATCTTTCTGTTGTAAGAGAGGATGCTGCGAATCATGAGATGACATAGTTTATATATTGTAATAACAATGGGTGGCCATTTGGAAATGTGAGGCATACCTTGGCCACTTGGAATGTCATCATCACTATGGGGGAGATCATTCATTCTGGTAGTGCCGAAAGGCCCCAGTCAAGAAAAGGGTCCCATTGTGCAAATGTAAGGCCTGATTCTGCAGCTTTTTGTACATGGGCAGACTGCAGTGCCCACATGGAGCATCTGTGGGATTGAAATCAATGGAGGCTCCATGTAGGCATCACAGTCCACCCATGCCCAACAAATTGCAGACCCTAAGCCACAGCCAGAGACAGTCCCTGTCCCAAGGAGCTTTCAGAACTCAGACCCTCTGCCCTTATCATTTGAGGTAAAGGAGAAATTCCTTTAGGTGATGGCATTATAGGGCCTACAGCACAGTAAACTGACGGGTCTCAGAGTAGCAGCCGTGTTAGTCTGTATCCGCAAAAAGAAAAGGAGTACTTGTGGCACCTTAGAGACTAACCAATTTATTTGAGCATAAGCTTTCGTGAGCTACAGCATCCGATGAAGTGAGCTGTAGCTCACGAAAGCTCATGCTCAAATAAATTGGTTAGTCTCTAAGGTGCCACACAAGTACTCCTTCTCTTTTTACAGTAAACTAAGTAGTTCTGCTTCTATTCCAGCAGAGGGTAGTGGTTCATGCTTACTCTCTCTCTCACACACAGACAAGCACGTCATATCATGGCAATATGTTAGACTAACTGGTGTTCTGCTCACATGTAATGTAGGAGAGGATATATTTTAAAAAATGTTATTTCAACTGATGTTAAGTTGTTGGTTTACTCACATTTGCATGGTATTTACCTATAAAAAAGAGAATCAGATAAAAAGTAATATACATTACAAACTTATCTTCCCAGAGTCAATTGTGTAACCCTATTATTTTCGTGCAGTGGCCACTTGCTAGCTGCATCATGTACACAGGCACAAACCGGGCAGGTAGTCAATTGCAGGTAAATAAGCATTAGGGTGGGCTACAAAATTATTTTCTGAACCACTCAGCACACCACTCATTTGTAATTTTTTTATTGCACAGCTTTACAATCCTTTTATTTCCTGCCAATCCAACATGCCTCATCACAGAGGATCTCAGTGCAAGTTGAAACATTTCAACAGCTTTAGTGGAAAATCAACCATACACATTTCAGCTATGTGACTTCTGCAGGCCACATCATTTATTCATTTTCAGCTCCTTAATTCTTTGAACTTTGAAGATAAGTGAATTATTTTTCTATTTTCCTGCCTTGCCTAGAAGGTGAGGAGTATGTGACTGCACAAGTTTGGCATGCCAATCTCGCAGAGGAAATGAGTCGACTGCAGATGTCTTCTGTCAACATTAACAAACTAGATGAAACATGTCACTATTCCGAAGTAAAACTACTGCCGCCTTAGAGAGGAAGGCAGAAAATCCATTTCAGTTCCATCCCCATTTTCATACTGGCCATTCCTCCTTTACTACACAAATGTGCCATAAGCTGACTGAATAGCACCCAACCCCTTTGGTAACTCTTTTTAGAGAAAAGGACTAGGCGGGCTTGGAAGTTTTCAGTGGAAACCTGGGATTTTGACTAAATGCAATTTTTCATTACTAGTGTTTGCTTTCATGGAAAAATTTTGATCCCTCCCCCTCTCCCCCCATCAAAATACCAAACAACCAGCCTATGTCGATTTAGTTTGCCAGAGGGGTCTGGCCTATAGGGCAGAATGGATGCATGAGGCACCCATACTATAATGAGGCACCACAGTGGCATTTCCAAATTGAAATATTAAAAAGCCCCCACCAGACATCTTCTAAAAAGGAAAGACTAGACTACAGCATCTGCCGCTTTTAGCAGTGGAACCAGGGGAAGGGGCCTAGAAGACATGCTTGCCCTGCAAGCCCCTCAGAGCCAGGAGTTTGGGGATTTATGGGACAAGCAGGGCATCCAATCTCCTCCTGGCAGCACCTGGGGGGCAGATTTTAGCAGTTCTAGACTCTGATCTCTTTTGGGGAAAGGGTGGGGGTGGAAGGAAATGTAAGAAAGGGGAAAGGGAAGGATTAAGTGGGGGCTGAGGTAGTGGACAACCCCCGAGGACACCCTCACACCCCTGGCCTTAGGGACATCAGAGTGATTGATCACATAATTGATCACTGGGCCTCGTCCCTAATACCTGCTGGGGTGCACCTCTGCCCTCTGAAGAGCCGCAGAGGGAATAGAAGAATCCTCTTGGGTGATGATGGACTCCTAGCCTCAGGTAGCCCAGTAATTTTGGGGGGAGTCTGTTACCCTGGAGAGTTATGAGGATAGAGTGTTAGTTTGGAGAAAGCAGCAAACCATGCAAAAAGGGTGTCTAGGAATAGTTCGTACAGAAAGGAGAAAAGATACAAAAGGAATAGGCAGCAGGGTCACTTTTTCTGGGCTGGCCTGGAGTGGACTGATGTGCAAATGTTAAAGGAGCCAATGAGTTTATAGACGGCTAAGGATTTTTTTAAATGCTCATTGAAATGAATTGGAACCAGGAGGCTGTGTGCATTGTTAGCCTATGCAGCTGCAAAACAATATCCATTACCCTCAGCCTCCCCCCGCACCCCCCATGTTGTTTGTTCCATTCACTCATGGCAGCTTATGTTTAAACTTTAAAGGGCAGATTTGGCAGACGGGGGAGGTAGGCACGTGGAAATTTCTTCCTTGGTTATGAGGCAAGGATGATCTCTTCCTATGGGTCTGTATTACATGCAGCCCAATTGGATCCTGATGCTGATTAGTGGCTTGAATGCTGCAGTAATGCAAAGAGTGAATAATACTTATATCCAGCTTACATGTCATTATATGTGTCCGTTTCTCATTCTGGTGACATTTTTTAAAAAGCATCTAAGAGATGTAGGAGCCAAAGGGTCTTAGGCTCCTAAATCACACAGGTATTTTTGAAAATGTTACCCTATATCTCCAAGCACATTTCTAATTTCTATGTAGTTAACAGGGATTAATCAAAGCCAAAACACTGAATGCAAAACCCTGGATCTCAGATTGCAAGTCAGATTTATTGCTAAAATGGGCTGGATCTGAACAGGGTGAAATTTGGCAAAGTTTGGTTCTGGCCTGGAGTTTGAATCCCAAGTTTGAGAGCACTCTGTAGGGCACTTCCTGGAAGAGAGGGTGGGCATGCACACAATACCCAATTATTAGACTACGTGTGGGTAAGGAGGGTTGGGATAGGCCTTGGGAGGGTAAGGAGGGAAAGGGGAAGAGACAGAGAGTCACTTGGAGGGAAGTGAGGGAAGAAAAGGGATGAAGAGTTGGGAAAGTGAAATGGAAGGTAAGGAAACAGGGGTGGTGTGTAGGGTGGCCACTGCCACAGCCCCAGAATACCAGACATTCTGGTACTTTCAGGAATGGCCTGGCGTGACCTTGCACACACTGTGCATGCAAGGTCATACTGCATGGAGGATGCCAGTTTGAAGCGTGTGCTGCCCTTTCCCGCCAGTGAGACTGTGTGTGCGAGATCACGCTGGCAGGGTGGAGTGGTGTGCTCTTCAAAATGGCATCTCCCATCTGTGACACCAGACAAACCAATATCCCCTTTTGTCTCAGTACCAGACAGAGGACAAAACCATAGACAAAGAGGACTGTCCAACTTAAAATTGGATGAATGGCCTGCTGTGTGTGTCTGTTTGGGGATAATTAGGGAGCCCCTGTGAGGGGGATGGAAAAAGAGTATGTGAGAAAGGAAAGGAAGAATAGAACAAGATGGGCTGACCTTGAGAAGTCGTGAGACATAAGCAGGAGAGCCAGGGATGGGAAACAGAGTGGAAACAGAGAAGAACTTGCATCACAGGGGAAGTGAATCAAATAGAAAGGAGGAAAAGTCAGAAGCTGGAGAGAAGGAGGTAAAAGAATAAAATTGGATAATATAAAAAGTGGTAGACAATACCTGAATGGAAAAGAAGTAAGAAAAAGCAAGAAAAGATAAACAGCACTGAGGAAAGTAAATTGTGTATTACTCATGATCTGAGTGTACAGCCCAACTGGTATCTGAAGAATAGGGCTCTAGGAATCTCAGTGATGGGATTTTCTTTTTAACATAAAAATATCAAAGTCAATGTTCTTTGTATTCCCCTTCACTTAATTCTGGGGTGAGTGGGTACCTAAAACAATGATTCTCCTAGGGCACCAATGCACCTGAGGCTGGGCATAATAGCTCAGCTGTGTAAATATTTATGCAATACAGTCTAGGAATCCAATCTTGTTGACAAGTAAAACCCTGCAATAAATTCTGTCTGAGTTTGAAATGGTTTACAAGTAAAAATTAATAATAAAAGATTTCACAGAATCTGCAGGGAAATTCCAAGTGCACCTTAAGTCTTCTCGTAAACTGAAACACACTTAGAATTAAATAAAACAAAGTATTTTGTACTTACATCTTACTTAGATGTAGGAAACCCTTGACTTAGCAGAGTGACAGTCCTGTTGCTACGTGGGCTGAGTTTTCATACACGCTGGTAACATCACATTGCTATCACTCCCTCCCAAATGAGTTCCATTAACTTGTCATTACTTTCATCACCCAAATGTTATCCTGAGTAAAGGGTAGAAGTTTTAATAGTGTGCTAATCCTCATTAAAAATTACAGGCAATAAAACAGGCATTACTTCAAGGCCTGCTTTCACAGATAGAGTAATCATGGAGACTAGGTTAGTGTGTACCCTACATGGGAAAAACAACATACAGGCCCAGAAAAAATGAAGCACTGCACAGGATGGAATATCAGGACAGTTTCAGGTCAACTGTGAAGTCTATCAGAAGAGCTACAGAAGGAGGGGCAGCTGTCCACAATGCCTGTTCTAGCGCTATCAACGTCCACCTTCTGAGAGCACTAACTGTACTGACAGTTATTTGAAAAATACACACTGTGAAATTCATATTTAAATATGAAGAGATAAGGTACAGACACAAACATTTTATTTTGCACTCACAGAGCACTTTAAACCATCAAGTTACTGTTGCCATTCGTGTCACAAACTTTCCACTAAGCAATAGGAGCATGTTGCCAGTTTCAGAAAAGGACTACATTCAGCCAAATTCATCCGTGGTGTATCACCACTGAAGTCCGTGGGATTACATCAGGGATGATTTACATCAGCGTTGACATTCTCTTGAAAAGCCTGTTCATGCTCCTGCCGAAGTCAGTGGTTGTTTTGCCATAGGGTCCAATCTTCCTGCTGGTGAAGTCTATCTTTGTGAGGTTTTTGTGGTTTGTGACTAAAATGTGATGACCATTTCTAGATTAAAAATTAAAGCCTGGCTCGCGCAAAGGGATCCACAAGCATAGAGCCTTAACCTTTAACAGCGTCCCTCTGAAGACAAATAGACAGTTATGGTCTGTTTTGAAGTCAGTGGGACTTTGCACAGGACTAAGAGTTCATTTCCAGATCCCTTTGCAGAAAAGAGGCCGAGGAGTTTGTCTGGTGCTGAACACCCACAATTCCCATTAAAGTCAAAGAACCATATTCTTGACCCAAGATAGGCTAATATAATTGTGGTCAGAATCTGCATCTTGGGGAATTGTGTGGGCTGAGCACCACTCATAATCTGCCCCTTACTCTGATGCAATATTTAAAGAATATTATTTTGTCTTATCCAATGTGCGAAGGAGCATGCTTTTTAAGAAACCTGCCTATTAGGGACATTTCAGAGGAGTTCCTGATGTTTTTCTCTCACTTGTTCTACAGAACTATATTAATGCAAGCTAAAACAAACTTTGATATATAATCAGTAATCGCTTCTTTTGACCCAGAGGCTTAGTTGCTTTAATTCGTTCCTGAATTGGAAGGCTAGGTAAGCACGCTGGATCACATCCATAAAGAAATGACATATGTACTGCAGGCTCACAATAAGGCGTTGTGACTTTTATATTTGCAGATATCCTGTTTTTCTCCTGATTCACAAAGAAAACTCAGTGCTCGAGGGAACTGGTAACTGGGATGTGCTGGAATGGACTAAGACAAATTTAACTAAAGCCAAGAATGCCCCTGGTTTGGCTCTGAAACGTATGCTAAGCAGCCAAGGACATTTGGAAGGCCAACTCCAAGCAGCATGGTTTAGTGTGGTACTTTACAAAATGCACTAATAATTACATAATGCAAATTGTATTACAGTCTGTTATGTCTTCATGCCTGGATTCAGAAAGAAAATCTGCTGTTTAGCTGCAAGATAAAGATGACCGTACATTAACGTGTGGAACAAAATATACATTCTTCTTTAATGGAACCAGTTTAATTTCCATGTCATTGGCTCCTTGTCTTGTACTCAGAATTGATTGCATGGCTCTAGTTTGCCCTGGTCAGGATGTGGGCAGATCAGAGTCCAACATACAGATTTACTTAAGAAATCTGGTGGCATGAAGAAACAACTTTTGAAATCATAAATATATACTGCACTCTGTAGAGAAACTAGGACGGAGAGAAAAAATGATAAAAATGTATCTATTTGACAAATATTATTCCATCTGCTTTTGGAATATTTAGAAGCAGACCAAGTTTTCCACAGATGATCATCAATTTATCTGTTTTCCAGCATTACCCGCAGTGTGCTAGGCACTATGGCCCACAGTCCCTTTCCCAACGAGAATTTATTCTTTGTTAGCACTTATTTACCACATATATTTTAAAATTATTTTTCCTAAATGAACTGATTACAGATTCAGACTTTGAGCTGAGTTGTCAAGTTGTGATTGGTGACATAAGTCACATGGGGCTAAAGCAGGGATCGGCAATCTTTGGCCTGCGGCCCACCAAGGTAAGCCCCCTGGCGGGCCGAGCCTGTTTGTTTACCTGCTGCGTCTGCAGGTTCGGCTGATCGTGGCTCCCACTGGCCGCAGTTCGCCGCTCCAGGCCAATAGGGGCTGTGGGAAGCGGCGCAGGCCGAGGGATGTGCTGGCCGCCGCTTCCCGCAGCCCCCATTGGCCTGAAGCGGTGAACCGCGGCCAGTGGGAGCCGCGATCAGCCGAACCCGTGGACACGGCAGGTAAACAAACTGGCCTGGCCTGCCAGGGGGCTTGGCCTGGCCCGCCAGGGTGCTTACCCTGGCGGGCTGCGGGCCAAAGGTTGCCGATCCGTGGGCTAAAAGATAGTTACTCCTACTTTAAGGCCTCTGTAGAGTGGCTTTTGTGTGTGTGAATCCCATAAATGAGAGGCCCATAAATGTATGCTTTCTGTTGACTGGATAAGCACACAGGCATTTCTGACATGAATACTTGCATGTGAATAATTGACATTTTGTTTATACATGGAAGCCCTTCCTCAAGATTGATCACCAAGCTACCTTCTTGCCTCATTCAGGTTCTTCCTGAAAGCTGACTTCTGTTGTGTTACCTATGACATTCACGTGATTTTATTATTCTAATCCTCTTCCCTTTCTTCCCTCCTTCCCCCTTTTTCTGACCATCGCTTGTTATGTCATGTCTGAATTAAATGCCAAGGTTTTATGATAGGGTGCCTGTTTCCATGCCTATTTTTCTGTGAACTGCCCTAGTATCCCTTTATACTTAAAAGTAATAATACATAATTATGGCTGGTCACAATTTTTCTATAGAAACTTAGTGAGGGAAAAGTTTTCTGTGGAAATTTTCAGTCTTCCTTGTCCAAGATCTGAAAATCTAAAAGCGTTTAATTTTTGGCCCCTCTCACCCCAGATTTCTCAGTTTTCAGTTTGTTGATTACGAGATACAATTTTCCATAGTGACAACAATACGTTCAGTTCAGCTGTAATAACCGTGCACTAACAGTCACAAATATGCCTGTACGACTCCCATTGCACAAGTAATTTTATCTTTAAAGCCTAATTGCTCAGGTGGTCACAGAAGAAAACCCATAAAAGGGTAGGTGCAAGGCCTAAACAAATTCATATGAGCATGAGAACATACATTTGCAAAATGTTCTTCACTCAGCAGTAGCAAAAAGTGTACAAAATTCTTGCATATGGTCATGTACGAGGAAGCAAATTCCTTACTATCAAAACAAGGCGTGACTCAAAAGAAAGTGAATACCAGTAGGGCAGTCTAGCCAAGAAGTCTTTTCCTCTGTTTGCTAACCCTGCACGGTCCATCCTGGCCTACATGAAAACAAGGACAAAGATCATAGGATAAAAGGAGGACTAGTCATCACAGACTCAGTGGTGCTGCTTGAAAAATAGATAATGCATATGAATAACCTTAAGCTTGTGACAAAATTACAAAGGAAAGACAGGAAATTCTACTTAAGGCAAATACTTTTTCTATCTTGAACTCACACCACGGTGCAGGGGAAAAGGACAAAACAACAGGAACAGGGGAAGCCTGAGCTTCAATGTACAGGCTCTTAGGAGCATCATATTCGTAGCATTATCTAAATGAGATGGGTTTTCAAAAGGGCTCGGCATTGACCTAACTCTGCTTTACCATTGACTTCAATGGGAGCTGATTTAGCCCTGAGTGAAAATCCCATCCTCAAGGTCCAGTTTTGTCTCTTCGGGCGTTTCCCTTAATTCTGTTATGCATGGTAGCAAACCCACAGGCATAAAGTTCCCTTCCCCACACACTTTTTGGAAGTTCAGCTCTGGATCTGAACTTTGCAGTTTGGCCCCATCTGTAGTTAGAATATGTACATGATAAATTGAAAGAACTCTGAAAAGCAAGTGCTGACTTGTAAGCAAAAAATGAATAATACATAACCTGGTACAAAATCCTTTTATCAAAATCACTATTTATAGAGGATAAAGTGTATGGGACTTTAAGTCTTATTTTCATAAGTGATGTAGGCCCCATTGACTTTCAGTGGGAGTTAGGGGCATAACCTGCTTAGGGCTTGGCTACACTTGCGAGTTACAGTGCAATAAAGGAGCCCCAGGCGCACTAGCTCACTACCCGTCCACACTGGCAGGGCACGTAGAGCGCTCTGACTCCGTGGCTACAGCGCTGCTGGTACTCCACCTCGGTGAGTCGAATAACGTTTGCTGCACCCCCACTGGAGCATCACGGAGTGGCGCCCGTGTGGACGAGGTGTTGCATTACTGCGCTCTGATCAACCTCTGGAAATGTCCCATAATCCCCTTCAGTCAAGTGGCCACTCTTGTCATTGTTTGGAATCGGCTGTAGGAATGCGGAAATGCCCTTTGAAAGCTCCATTTCTGACAGCCAGCTGCTTATCTGCTCCAAGACAAAGCAACCCTTAGTGTGGAATGCTGTGTGTGTGAGAGAGAGGCAGGGGAGGGAGGTGGGGGTCTGCTGCTGTCTGAATTTACAAGACAACATGCTGACATGCTCTCAGCCACCCAAAAAGCCACTCTCTCTCTCCCCACATATACACAACACACTCCCTGTCAAACTCCACCCCAACCCCCATTTGCAAAGCATGTTGCAGTCACTTGCATGCTGGGATAGCTGCCCATAATGCACCATGCCCAGTGCCACTGCAAGTGCCGCAAATGTGGCCACTCCAGTGCGCTTGAAGCTGTCAGTGTGGACAGACTGCTGCGCTTTCCCTACTGCGCTCTACGAAGGCTGGTTTAACTCAAAGCGCTCTACCAAGTGTAGCCATGCCCTTAGGCACTTTTCCAAACCCTATGAGGTATCTGTACGATATTTAGGCACTTAAGTACATTTGCAAATCTGGCCTGGTCACTTCTGAAAATTGGATTCAGGCCTCTAAATCACTTAGACAATTTTGAAAATTGTACCCAGTATATGAAAATGTTGACTATAAAAATGTGTAGAATTCTTAGCACTCATCAAAGATCAGATTACAGCAGACTGTAATATAGGTACACAAGGAGGAAGCTTAAGGAGATTGCCCCTCATGTACAAGGGCCAGACACATATCAGTCTCTGTGGTTAAGAAAAACAGAGCTTGCTCTTTCCTAGAGCCCCATCTTGTCCATATCACTCTAACAGGGGGTTGGTCTTAGGTGAAGAGAAAGCAAGGCCATAGGTACAGTAACAGGCCCTCGACCTAGCTGCAATATCCAAAAGACTTGGCAGTGTCTATACACCTGCTAATTGTTGAAGACATTGAGTCACCTTGAGGTCGCCCCTATGGTGAATACAAGAATCTGGCCCTGTATCTCTGAATTTCAAATCATGATTGAAAATATTATTGTTACTAATTGTACCAGCAGGTAGAAATCTGAGGAAGCCAAGGGGATTGCAATACAGATGGCAACCTTTTTTGCCCTGTGCATTAAAAAAAACATGTTATATCTCCAATTATTCTAAGTGCTACATCTCCAAGAAAGACATAACAGCCTGACCTCATTAAGTGTACTCCTACAACATTGTAGATGGCATTATGCAGAGCACAACAATTTGAAACCGAGGAAGATTCTAACATGCATTCAGAATTCTCCGTTTACTTGCCAGAGAATTGCCATGTTCTGTGATCTGACTGAATTTATTAAATTCTGCTACAAAAAGGAAAACATTGTACAACAGTGTGTTCATTTTTTCTTAATTTGTTAGGGATAACAAAGTTAACCATCAGGTGGGAAAACAACCCCCCTGCTTTTCTGGCAGGACTTTTAATCTGGTTACCTCTTTAATTAGTAAATACCAGTAATGCCACAAAGTATGCCACAGCTTTCTTTTGGAACTTGAGCCCTGGGTGACAATAATCACGAGTTGACAATGGGTCCCGCACAAGTTAGATGAAGTTTGACTTCTTTGTAAAATGTGACTTTCTGGTGGGAGAAAGGGCAGTGAAATAGACTGGGATAATCAATCACAGAATAATCTTTGGCCATAACTGCTGTGACTCTGTTCTTCCTGCATGAACATATAAATGTCTAATGCGATGTTAATCCTAAATAAGATGACATTTTGCAAAAACGGAGGTTAAACAACTAATAAAACTCTTCTGCATTTTGCAGCTGGAAACAGGCAGCTTGAATCTATTGTACTTGCTTAACATCTAACCCAGAAGAACTAAAATCTGCAACCATTTACACCCCATACAACCCCACTGACTTCTATGGGGGTGCAAATCACTACAGGATGCAGACCCAAAATGTGTCTAGCTATTTGTGGGACACTTAGCCTGTGTTTGATAAGTGCAGCTCTGTCAATGGTAGCTATAGGCCTCACAAAGTCACATAGTACGTTACAGACAAGGAAGAGCTTACAGTGATTTTGACTGCCTTTATGTGCAAACAGAGCTCCTAGAGAGTAGAATTAAATTGTTAGTAACGGCATACAATAAGGCCATACTATCTCCTCCCCTGTGCATTGTGAAGGGGGATAAATTGGTAAATACCAGCCAAAACAGAGAGAAGTGAAGCCACATATACCTCATCCCCTTTCGCCTGAGTCAATGCAGTTGAACCTCAGTGGGATAGCAGAGCCAAGGAATTTCATGGCACCACCTTCTGGCAAAACCATAATCTCCACAGGCAATTTCAGTAGGAGTGTGAGAGTGTATAACCCACCCTGGCAGAGAAAGAGTTAACTGGCGTGAGAGAGCAATTAGTCCATCCAGTTGCACCTGGAAGGTGGCCAGGCCCTGTTTAGAATTAGGCCCAGCTGAGGAGGAGATACCTGGCTGAATTGAGATTGAGTCCCAGCTGTGAGAAGCAGGGCTGACTGCTAGGGGATGGACTTTGGAAGTGTAGAGGGCAGGCAGGAGATGAGTAGGTTTTAGGGGCCTCTCTAGAGAAAGGAGCTCTGATAAAGGATGTGGAAAGCCTTGCAAGTGTTGCTCAGGAGAAGAGCTAGAAAGAACTCTGCAGAGCCTGGGATGGGTGAAGAGTCTGGGAGGAGTGAGCCCAGGAAGGGGCTGGGGGAAAGAGCCTAATGGCAGGCTGAGACAAGGAGTGGTACAAGGATGCAGCAAGGAGTTTGAATCAGAAACAGGCTTTAGCTGTTTGGCATGGAATCCAGATCAGAGGGAAGGTTTGAACAGGAATTTACTTTCATATCAGATGTGGTCTGTTTATATCAACAGGAGCTCGGCAATTTTGAAAACATTGTGTGCTCCATTCTTTCCTTTCCCTTTATTTTCTATTGATTCTCTCTTCATCACGCTTATGAGCGGTCAGGGGTGACACTGCATTGAGCAGGTTTGTGTAGTCGTGAAGAAGTGGGTCCTTGTCTTGGATGTAGATCCTAGACTCTAGAGGCCAAGTTCTCAAAATACAGCCTGCATTTTTATGTGCTCCCACTTGTTTGTGCAGATCATATTGCTTACATGCACAGAACCCCACTGATGTATAAGGTGAACACATGTGGGTTTTATACATGGAGGCTGAGATTTTTGAAAGGCCCAAAGGGAATCAGGGCACCAAATCCTACCAAAAATCAATGGGTCCCTAATGTTCTTGGTGTCCTCGGAAATCCTAGCCATAAATACTGACTTGTGTTCAAGACAGATAGCATGCAAAAACTGTGCACTCATAAATAGAAGACTGAGGCCCCTTGAAAATTTACCTTGAGATATTGTATGGAAACCCAGTCTGATCGCTCTTCTAGTGAAGAAGACAAAACAGGAAGTAAATAGACAAGAGACTCAATGTGATCGTGGCCTTTTCTCAGTCCAAAACACTTAAGCACTGATTCTGTCTTTAAACAAATGGCCACACTGGGGCAGAAGGATGAGGAGGTGCTATGTTGCAGTGGGAGGCTCTGGAGGAATGTTATGGAATTCAGTCAGAACTTCTTAGAGATGCAGGGTGGTGGTCGTGATGGGGAAGGCAGGGGGTATGGAGTAGGCAGCCCCAGCCTGGAGTACTAGTTCTGCTACCCCTTGGAGGGTGCAATATGCGCTCTTAGTATGAATCAGCTATGTAGGCTGGTGCTGAGGGAGTGGTATCCTCTGCAAGGACTGGGGAAATTCCTTATGCCTTCTCCTTCCCTTCTTGCATCTTTTCACATCGTCTAATTCCCTGGTGAGGATCTGGCCCTCCTTATGTATATTGCTCGGCCATTTCCACCTCAGTGATTAACAGCTGGACACTTGTGGTTTTGGGGGCTTCATATTTCAGAATTCCAGTATCTGACAGTGCCTTAACCTGCAGTTACACCCACTTGCACCAAGTCTGAAGTTGGTCATAGATGTTTGTCAGTCTGCTACAGTTCCTGCACTTTTGTGTGGGTGTTATGCCACTTCTGAAATTCACCCTTGTGTGGGAGGCCAGCATGGGGCATAAGCAATATTTAACTCTCTCTTAAACCCTATTTTGAGGGTATAAAAGGCCCCCTTCGCTGGTGTGCATAACAGATTCAGGATTTGGTGAATAAGGAAAACAGCGAATATACCCAATGAAGATAAAATTCCAGTTTTCCTACACATTTAATGAAATTTAGACATACCATCTGTTTGTGTGTTTGCATTCCTCCCCCTACCCTCCCAATCAGAGTTACAGGCATTTAGGAGACATATTCTGCCTTTATTATTTATAACCAGGAGCTCAAAGTTTAAAGTTGACAGTTAGAAAGTAGCTTTTTGTCCTGACTGTTTTTTCCCCACTCTTGAGCCAAACAATTTTAAGCAGAAGTCTGCTAACTAATGCTATGTGCTATGGTTTTGGTTTTTAAAGAAGATCAACTCCCCAGCACTCTAACACTGTACTCCCAAACTGCCTTTATCTATTGCCGACAGCTGATATGATGAAAATTCACTGCTATCACATTCTTGCTAACTTCTGCTTACCCTCAGCTAAAATGCAAAATCTTCTACAGATTCAACTTGTCAACCTGAGTTTGGAGGCATCGCTTAGGATGTTGAACTTCTTAACAGGCTGCAGAAGGAAACTAAAATTATATCAAGATCTTCTCCAGAACATCTGCCCATTGCAGCAGGATTTTGTAGTTCAGTGTTCGCTGCCACAGGTCCAGAAATGCTGTCTTCATGGTTGAGCAAATTTTTATACTGCCTCTATTTCTCTTTCTCACACCCGGTCACCTTCAGGCAGAAATCTCTTAAGCCTTCTGAATAACTAATGCTTAGTTTTTATTCATAGACTTTTAAGGCCAAAAGGGGACTATTATGATCATCTAGTCTGAGTTCTTGCATAAACCTGGAATCTCCCCCAATGATTCCTGCATCAGAGCTAATAACATCTGAGCACAACTTTAAGAAAAGCATTCAGTCTTGATTTAAAGATTTGAAATGACTGGGAGAATAGGTTTTCTGTAATAATTATGCAACTAATTTTGCCACATAAGTATTTTATGCAGTTGATCCAGATGACAAAATAGGGGAAAATATTTAAACTACTTGCCATCATTAAAAAATAAATATCTGTTCAGAAAGAACAAGATGAAAAATGAGATGCATGTTCTCTACAATAATATCGGTGCCATTACACGCTGGACAATAAACTATCAATTTGGACAATACCAGGGGAAAATTAAATACTGTGGTGCAGCAAGAACCACCCATTGTCTGTGCATATATCGAATGTTGTGAAGGAATAGTGGCTCTCTTGGACCTTGATTTGTTTGTCTTCATCTGTGTTTATGGCACATGCATGAGGGAATTCCATCTTTTTGGGGGGTGGGGAGAGGAGGAAACCTCTTCTCTGGCTTTTGTTGCTGCTGCTGCTACTTTTTACGTGGCTGCTGTTTGAAGACTGTTTTGGCATGTTAGACAGTCACAGTGGAGAGTGAGAGAAGAGGGCGGGAGTGCAGGTGAGGCAGTTAAACTGCATGTATCAAGCGCTTTATTATATGCTTTCACAACTCCTTATGGATATCATTGTGTGTCTGTCTGTACGTACATACCAACCCACCCCACAGAACTTCAAAAGGAATATTGGACAGCTGCAGCTACAATCACATACTGTAATACGGCCAATACTGACCTCAAACTTCATTCCAATGATGGGCCAGTGTTTTTGAGCCACGACATTTCCGATGAGCTGTTTATGAAAACTTAAAATATGTTATGGAAATTTGAGAGGAGACAAACATAAAAAATATTTCCCTCAACCCCGCCCCCAAAGTTTCTGGATATTAAGATGTCCTCTAAAATGTTCTAGAGATTTGAACCAGTTGCTACAGGCCTGTGAAATCCCTGAGGCTGGAACCAAGTTATGAACAAACACCTCATTACTCTTGTAGTGAATCCAGCTTGATGCATTCAAACCCTGTATTTAGCTGCTAACTGCCACGCCTGGAGAAGAATAATAGGTTCTGCATTCTCTGTGATAGCTCATTCATCATCAGCATGATCCTTAATGAGGCAGAAGAAAAAACAATTTGAACTTGACTGGATATATGCTTCTAGCAAAAGGATGGAGAAAATCTTGAACAATCCCCTATTTGGATTTAAGCTAGAAAAACGTTCTGTCTCTTCCTAGCAAACATTTGTTGTTTTGATTCTGATCTCACAATAGTTTACACTGGTGTAACTCCACTGTCTTGAGTGGTATCATGTCCAGCACAGAATGACATGAGAATGATTGGGCCTTTTGTAGCAATTGCACCATTCCATCACAGAAATTCCTTGCAAGCACTATTAGAGGTAGGAGGACTCCTTTGAGTGTAATTCACCCAAAGGGCGCTGTCTCTTCACTTGCATGGTTCTGCTCCCATAGGGTGTCTGGTTTCCCTGCCCTCCAGTTATCTGTGAAAACTGATGTTTGAATTGCCAGACTGCAAAGAAATCTGAGCAGGGAAGCTATTTCGAGACCTTTCACATGGTTCCCTTGTGAAGAAATCCTCTTCCTGCTTGTGTGTGACCAGAGAGTGACATACCATTTTGGAGTCTGCCTCTCAAGCAAGATGCATAATAGCGGAACGAAACAGGGAAGGGTAAAGAAATGGAAATATATCAACAGAGCTGAGGAAAAAAGCTGTAATAAAGAACAGCATTAAAGACTGAACTCAAAAACCAGTTCATTATTGGACCGATAACATAATTGCTTCTGTATGTGAAGAGACACTGCTGTATAGCACGGATGGTACCCTAACGGCAGAATGGTTAAACAGATAAAGGAAGAGGTATTCTGATTTTTAGAAGACTTCAGAAGATTGGCTTTCCTGTCAGCACAAAGCACTATTTCAGTGTGTCCCTGGAAACGTGGGGTCCCGTGGTTTTGGGGACTGCTGCACCTGCGAGTTGGAAACATTGCATGAGCCACCATGAAGGGAATGTACTGTACCTATCACCACAAAATGAGACATCCTCTGGTACCCAATCAGTGTGTGTTTGCACTTGGGACTTGGGCAGAGCGTCCCATAAAATATCCGTTCAAATACACATTACCTGAGCAACATTTGCTCAGTCTGGTCACAACCATGTCATTCCTGTGTTAGCATTCAACAGTGCAATGACAAGCAATGTTTCAGAATCGGCTTGGGCAGAGCTGACATGGGCTCCCAAACAATATAGGAATGCAGTCAAATACAAAGAAACACTCATCTTACCAATTTAACCTGCTCACACAGCATGGGCTTCTCTTCTTTTTGGCCAGTGTGCGAGGAACCCATGCCTTGCAAGTACCTATAACTGCAGCACGTGTGTCTTGGGAGTTCTCTCCCCTATTCATCTGGAGTGTGCAGATAGATACTTCCCTGGCCACAACCAGAATCCACTTTAAAGTGTGGTAGAGGGATTCTTTCCAGACCTGACAGAAATGTGATACCATCTCTTGTGTATTGTCTTTTAGAAACTCAGTAGGAATGGCGGGAATGATGCCTACTCCTTTTAAGGGAGTTCTAGAGGCAGCTGTGGCCAGGGGAATCCCCTCTAGAACAGGTAGAGGGACAGAATGCATGAGACATCAGTGAATAGGTCAGAGGTGGGCAAACTATGGCCCACAGGCCACATCCCGCCTGCGGGACTGTCCTGCCTGGCCCTTGAGCTCCCAGCCGGGGAGGCTAGCTCCCGCTCCCTCCCCTGCAGCCTCAGCTCACCGTGCTGCCAGCACTCTGGGCAGCAGGGCTGCGAGCTCCTGCTGGTAGTGCGGCAGCATGGCTGGCTCCAGCCGGGCGGCTTGGCTGCCAGACATACTGCTCTGAATGGCGTAGTAAGGGGGTGGGGAGCAGGGGGGTTGGATAAGGAGCAGGTGTCCTGGGGGGCAGTCAGGGGACAGGGAGCAGGGGGTGGTTGGATAGGCATGGGAGTCCTGGGGGGCCTGTCAGGTGGTGGGGGTGTGGATAGGGGGCGGGGCAGTCAGGGGACAGGGAGCGGTAGGGTTGGATAGGGCAGGGGGTCCCAGGAGGGGGTGGTCAGGGGACACAGAGCAGGGAGGGTTAGATGGGTGGGAAGTTTTGAGGGGGGCAGTCAGGGGGCTGGAAGAGGGAGGGGGCGGATAGGGGGCAGGGCCAGGCTGTTGGGGAGGCACAGCCTTCCCTACCCAGCCCTCCATACAGTTTTGGAACCCTGATGTGGCCCTCAGGCCAAAAAGTTTGCCCACTCCGGAATAGGTGCTGTGGTTATGTTCTTACATGTATTCCTCTGCCCCTTTCTTACTCTTCTAGACTGACCAGTAGCCCATCCCCTCTGGCCCTGCAGCACGCCCTTCTGCTTCTATATGAGAGGGGTGGATTTATGCTTGGCTCTTGGGCATGTACTTTGGCTCTTAGTTTTTTATAATAGAAAATGAATTGAGCTGAAACTAGGCCACAAGCTGTTGCTGAAGGGCAAAAGTACTTCTGGGTGATCGTGGGCTGTTTACCACTGTCCTGTGGCTGGTAATATCAATTTCATGAATATGGGATGATACTTTACTGTGGCTAACACCACCATTTTTGGATTTGTTTGGGTTTTTTTTGGGGGGTGGGGTGGGGGTGGGAATGAAGCCTTATCTTTGGAATCACACACAGGTTTTTTTTTATCTTATTCTCTTTCAACATCTTATGTATAGAGCTTTTTGTCTTGGTCATTTAGAATTTTAAAGAATAACCCTTGGCCCACAGCATTTTAAGTTGGTGGCGCGTAAATAAAGATCTTTTCCCTTCTTTTTTGTTTTCCTTGGGAGACACAGACCGTTCCCTAGATAAATGGAAATTTCTGCTCTAGCCTGTTTCTCTGCTTTTCAAGTGGCAAAGTGTTTTATTTTTGCTTGTTAAAAAAAGAACAGTTTGAAAGATAAAGCGGCTGCATTGCAGCAGACTGTTCCAAAAATGATAAAATTTGAAAAATAACAGGCTTGTTCCAGGGCCATGCAATCAAAATAGTTCTTGCACTGGAGATATAAAAAGAGACTATGCACAACATTCCTGAAATAATTTATGCTTAGTTCAAGTTTAAAGTCATGGATATAATGGTATAGTATGTGTTCTCTTGGCATTCTGTTTTTAAATCAAGAGCATGAGCTCATCTTTTGCTCTCCCCACAAAGCCCTCATTTCCTTAATATTGTACACTCTGATCTATGCCTGCCCCATGCTCCAAGGCAGACTGCCTTTCATATTGGAAGGGCTTTTTTAGTTCACCTTCCCAATTTTGATGATGATGATAAATAATAAACCATAGCACATTAAAGCCTCAGTCCTCAGCTGCTTTCATGCCATCTTTGTGCTTTGCTGATCCTGGGCCAGCTTTGTTAGGCTGGTTCACTGGTATAAGTACCCCGAACCTTGTCCCAAAGCCTTCAGTCTGCTCTTACTTGTGTAAGCTACTTAGGGTCCTTAAAGGGCCACTGGCAACCGGGGTGGCTGAGACACAAGCCCCTGACACATTCTCTTCCCTCCTTATTCTGCCTATAGGAAAATTGGTGTGAGAGCTATTACACTGGGCACTCCAAAGGGTGGGGTGATCTACATAAAAGATAAACAAGTTACCTTCAGCCCCAAACCATAAAATAACCAATCACAGAGATGAATTTAGATCTAAAGGGTTCCCTGCCTCACTCTGTCATACCCCTCCCTGCCCAAAAGCCAATGCAATGGGTTTCACAGTGTTCCTGGAAAAGCAATGGGCCCAGAGTATCCATCTGAGTTATGGTGGCCCCTGCAATCTGCCAGGCACTGTCCAAATGAATAAAGATACTGACTCAAAGAGCTCCCAGTCTAAGTCAATGATTTTTGCATGAATTTTGACTGCTGCATTAACAATAACATGCATGTGAGACTCTGGAGAGAAATTCACCTTCCTGTGGTAAATTCACCATCCTTGCCACTTATCCCTGTAGCTCTGCTGCGCAATAGGAAGGCACAGGGGGAAGATAGACATGGGGGCAAGGAAGCTCTGCTACATTTGCTTGCTACAGGGGGTTTGGAAGGCGCTTCCAACTAGCTCTGAGTAAGCTGCATGGAAAGAATCGATGATGGTAGGCTCGGGGGCAAAGAAGGGGGACAACTGGATCCACACTTATCTGGGTCTAGAGGGCCAATCCATACCCATAGAGGCCAGTGGAGTTGCAGTACCATGGTTTGCTTGTGAAGTGGGGCAAAGAGGAGTGACTTTCATCCTCTCAAGCCCCTGCAGAGTTCACTGCACAAAGGCTATGCACTCAGGCTTTGTATGGCATGCAGCTGAATTTCATGCACAGAGAACTGTTGATCATAGTTTGAAAATAGAAATGAGCAATAAGGTTAAAAATGTAAAAGGAATGCTAAAAATCAGAGTCAAACTCAAGTTTAGGTACACACATGGAGCAAATGCATTTGCAGCTCCTCTTAAAGTCAATATTAAATATGTGCTGTATTTAAGTACAAAGTACTTAGTACAAAACTATAGCACATGAAGGCCATCATCATTCATTAACAATGGGTGCAATCCCAACCTAGCCTTTATTACCTCTGAAAATGCAGGCAACTTCAGAAGGGAGGTCGTGGCAGGCGTCCCAAGGACAATTGAGGCTGTAGTGCAAACTAGAAAAACAAGGGATCTGCTGAGATTCAACTTCAGAAAGGCTTACTGAGAAGGTGTTACCTCTTAGTTGGATGAATCCATCTACAATATTATTCTGACACATGGCCACTAGGGAGAATGTCTCCTTGGTGTGGAAGATTGCCTAAAAGTTCATCCCTAGAGGATGTCGCACAGTATGCAAACCTGGGCAAAACTCTAGATATCGTGGGATGGTCCTTGAGCACTATGACCATCCAATGTTCCTTGGGGTTCATTAGATGAAATGCTGACATTCAAAGAGCACATCAAGAAGCTGAAATGGGTAGTGAACTCTGGGAATTGTATACTTCAGAAACTGGCCAACACAAAATGGGGAGCTGACCCTAAAATAGTTTGAGCAAGCACTCTTGCCCTGTGTTAAACTGTGGAGTACTAAGCCCCAGCATGGTCACCCTCATGCCATGCACACACAATTGATACTAAACTAATCAGTCCTTTAGGATCATCACAAGGACTTTGAAACTGACTCTCACAGGGACTTTGAAACCGATTCTCACACTTTGCCTCGCAAAGATTGCACTGCCATTGGTGAGGTACAAGACCTTCATTAAAAAGAGAGACAACAAACAGGTTCATGATCCAAAACATCCTCTGCATGTACACATTCCAGTTCTGAATAGGCTGAAATCCAGAAAGAGCTTAACTTCTGAAAATCCCTTACCCCAAAATGCTACTGTAGAAAGCTACAGAGTACTAAAATGGCAGGAAATTCCAATCATCTTTGAGAACACCTCCTGCCAGGCACTGATCTCCAATGAAAATACCGGTGTATTCTAATTTGAGAGAGAGCGGAGTGGCAAAGACTGGTGACAATTTTTTCCCAAGAAGGAGGCCAGGAATGACCCCCAATGTGAATGAAGAGAGCAGAAATGCAGACTTGAACACTGCCTGATGCAGTGCCCCCTTTCAACATCCTGTATTTCTGAGGAACAATTTGAGATAAATGACAACACCAGGTCTTGACTGCGGTTTTAGAGTGAGAAGCTATGATGACCATTCATTAGATGGAATCTCTTCATAAAATATAACCAACCAAAGGAACCAATAATACAATCCGAATGCTGTTGGAACAAGTGTTTTCAGTTTTTTTAGTTTTCTTTTTAACATGGAACTGGGAATAGACATGATGCAACTCATATAACATACTAAGTGTTTGTTTTTTCTTGGATTGGAGTGGGTATGTCACATGCTTACTGTATGGGCTGATTGCTGAAGTAGACATGGGTGTTTTCTTTCATTGACCAATAGGAAGCACATGATCCTAAAATGCTTCATTCACATATATTTATTAGTTCTTTGTCAGCATTTTGTAATGGCACACCACAGAAAAATACATTGGGAGCTCTAAGCCCATGAGACTAATAGATTTTATTTTTAAAAAGTCACTTGATACTGATACTGGGCATAAAATACATTTTTGTGTGTAGGCCTAACCCAAGAACTCTTGCATGATATGCCAAATCTTTCTCAAAAACAATATATATCTGCCAAGCTTTAAACAGACACTCACTATTCCAGATGGAATGGGCATTAACACAAGAATGTTTTTGCCCATCTACCTACATTGGCATTCTAGATTTACCACATGAAGTTTTAATTACTTTCAGATAGGAAAGTATTTTTTAAAAAAAGCTTACTATTAGATATTGAAAAGAGAGAGTTTATAAATATCAATTTAAGATTGCAGAACTGGATTAAATACTTAGGGGCATGATTATGGCTCATCCTTCACGGTGAGTATGGTGGCCCTTTTAAGCTTTGTGGGCTACCTGAATCACGGAGGGAAACTAGCCTCTACAAGCATGCCACCTCACCTTCCCATGTAGGTGGGAAGGAGGTGGGGTGGACAGAGAATGGGTGGAGCCTTGACTCTGCCTCCTTTGCTAATTGGCCACCCAATGTGGGTGGGATAAATAAATGGCTTGGTACAGAAAATTACCAGATTATTTTCCCCCTGGAGCAAGGAAGAAACCAAGGAAGGAACTGTGACTCTCTCAGCATTTCACTTGCCTCCCTGGACTTCTGCTGGGTAGCACTGTCCCTGTTATGGGCTCAGTGTGTAACTTGTTCAATGGATTTGGCTCCTTTCTGCATATGTATGCTATCATCTGCAAACCATTTAGAATTCTCTGCAAGTTATTTATTAATTGAGCTTATTCACTGAATGCTTTCCACTTCTACTAACAATTAATTATTTGTGTTGTGGTGGTGACTAGGAGCTGCAGTCATAGACCAGGATGTAAGTGTGCAAGGCACAGTACAAACACATGCTTGGCATACCAGACTGGATGCTTGGGGACCTGTTCAGTGTTGTGCTACATCTTGTGAAGTCATTTACACCCATGCAAAGTGGGTGTAAAGTGTTAACCAATAAGAGTGGTTATGTATTATCCCCACTTTGCATGGGTGTAAATGACTTCATAAGGTACAGGGAAAGAGTGAATCATAGAACCATGATATGGCATCCTGAGTTTGGGGATTTCCATGTTGTGGAGGGATTTTCCTTCCTTCCTTTGCTCTAATTCTGGTTGTTTCTGGCTATTTCCTCATCTTATCTCAGGTCTTCCACAATTGGTGTGTTGGTTTTTCACCCTGCTTGGTCAGGAAAATTACACAGTGGCAGAGCCAAAAATAGACGTTCCTTAAACATAAACTAACAAAATGCATATGCCATAAAGCCAGCTACCAAAGACTTCAGATAAGGAGTCAAAATGTCAATAATAATAATAATTAATAACCCTACAGATCACATAAGTCAACAAACCTTTGAATAGTGTGAGTACAACCGCGCTCACACATGTACAACGGATTGACTAGAATTGAGGTTTGGATAGTCCTTCAGGTTGGAAAAAATGTTCTACCATGGAAGTTACAGCCTGATCAAAAGCCCATGAAAGTAAAAGGAATCTTCCTATTGCTTTCACTGGGCCTTAGACTGGGTTCCAAATGCACAAAGTTCCAAGATGAAAGTATTATTGCCAGTGGAAGTTAGATTTTTCAACCGCAGATTAGAAGAAACAAAAAAGCCAGCTCTTTATTTCAGCAAGGTTGGGCTGTCTCAGGCCCCAATTCAGGAAATCATTCCTATGTAGGACAGCACTTAAACATTTGCTTAAGTACTTTTTGAAACTGGCACCTGAGTGAGAACCCAGAGAAGTTACATCTATAAACCTCCTTTTACAAAGATTAAAATGTAAAACGGACAATCAACAACACCAAAATATAAGGCATTTCCTATCAACTGCATCACAACAGCAGGGGTGCTGGAATAATTTTTATAGTGGGGGTGCTGAGAGCCATTGAACCAAACTGTAAACCCTGTATATAATGGAAACCACTTCAAACCAGGGGGTGTGACAGCACCCCTAATACCAGCACCTATGGCAACAAGTGATCTGGGATCTATGAATCTCCTGTGTGTATTCCCAGCTGTTCAGCTGTTGACGCTGAAGCAGGGGATGTGAAAAGCAGAGAAGGTCCTGAATCCAAATCCCAGATCTTAACCCTAGTGTGAGGAAGTTCAGAACAATTTTAAAATACAAACTTAATTGCACAAAGAAAGTACAAAAGGAAGTGCGTGTGTGTGTGGACACTGAAACCTGAACCTGAAAAAACGTGTCCAGCAACCCAAAGTGCACACAGGTTGGAACATTAACAGGGTGACTAACTGAGTGGTTGTTAGGGTGTTAATACTGAGTTGTGTTGCTCTAGGTGTTCAAGGCTGGGAGGCATCAGTGAAAATAGAATGCACACGCTTCAGCTATTGGGTCAAAATCATTTTCCATTTGCTTTAATGTGGTTATTTTAATGACTTTAATGAAGCTACACTAGGGAAGAATTTAACACACATGGAAAGTCAAATAATATCTACAATTTGCTGCCAAATCCAAATATTTTTATGCTCCTTGATGTAAGGTTTAGTGAGAGCTATTTGTGTGAAAGGTAAAGTATTAAAATTTTATTTTGTATCATGACTTTTCAGAATGTACAGATGTTTGATTGCTCAGGTAATCACCTACTGTGGATGAATGGAGCAGTCATGTTTCCAACAAGTTTATAACCTACTTATTGATCCTGTCACTTGAAACTTACATTGAATTTGTTTTGTTCCGCCACTTAAAAAATATAACACATTCTATACATGCTGTGGGAAGATTGCTCTGAATCTGACACCCCTTTTTCAGATGGCTTTTCTTTAGAATTTATGCAGACATTGTATGCACGATAGCAGGGGCTGCAACATGTGATCAGAGGGGGAGCAATATGTAATGAATAACAGGAAAGTGTTCTTTATACTAAAATAGCACGTTACACCTTTTTTTTTTCTTTTTTCATGCACAGATCTAACCTTTGTAAGGAAATGGCTGTTTTTTGTTTTTTGTTTTTTTGTTTTTTATGAAAAGGGACCATTGTAATGAGAACTATGGAGAATATACAACATCCTGGTTACATTATGTACTTCTCAGATGTTCCTCATTAGGTAGAATAGTTCTCTTTAGATCCCAGCTCTCTTCCATCTAATGTTAGGACTCTGTTGTTTTACTACCTTCACTTAAGATAATTTGCTAACATCAGAAATTTGAACTTATAAATGTAATAAAACCCATCTATTCTTTTTACTAAATGTTAATACATAATTTACATTTCAAAACATTCACTTTAAATCATAGTTTTCCCCAAACAGCCAAGATTTGGTCTTTTGCAGAGACAGGATTTGTATTGCTTTATCTGTCAGGTCCTGGAAACCCTATCTGTGTGAGTAAGCACTACTTGAATGGGAAAAGATTTTCAGGATCAGGCCCTGAACAAAGCTACGAAAAGGGGAGGACTTTTGAGTCTATGGAAAAATTGTCAAACACCAAATGCATTCTATATTTTAAATCTGTACCACAATAATATTGAGAGTTCAGAGGAGAATGAATTTCAGCCTCAAGCACTTCTTCTGATCTATTTTTAAAAAAAACAACCCTAGCCCAGCGCTACATCTGCTAATTGAGCCGAGACTCCCAACTGCTATTTGCTTTTATTCTTTTGACTCCAGCAGTTTTTTCATACTTGTTTCTCATCAGCGTTAGACAAAAGTGACATGCACACAGTGATGAAAATGTATTCTATTTAAGACCAAATTTGGGTTAGCTGGAAACGTGAGGTCTGGAAATTGCTGCAAATAAAATAGCTGGAGTGAGTATTTTGTCATTTGACAGTTCTCTTAACTCAATAACAAGGTCCTATTTACTGAAGGTTCTATAATGTAAAATATGAATGTATGGCTATTCCCTTAGTAAATGTAGGTAATCAATAGATTCTTTAAAACAGTTTGGGACAAATTTTACCCTCACTTAGACCTGTATAACCCTCCTGTCCTCAATTTGCATATGTGCTAGATACTTTATTTGCTTTGTAGGGAACCTAGCAGAATGGGGTCCTGGTCCATAACTGGGCTTCTAGGTGCATCCTCGTTATCTATTATTAATATATAGAATCCACCTGCATTGCTCTCCTGCACTTAGTCCCATGCACAGAAGAAACATTACAGACTTTCTGATCTAACAATAGTTTTTACTGAATCTGATAATGATTTTTAACAGGGTCAGTGAGATTGGAATGAGGTTCTGTGTCACTACTGAATTCTAGATCTTCTCCATCCGGACAAGGGCACCGCTTTAAAATTTCCCAGTACTCATTACAATACGTCACCCATACCTGTTGTGTAGAGATGCCATTGAAATGATCTCATGCAATCATGTGAGTGTAGACTGGAGACATTAAAAATATTTTTAAAAGACCAGTTTTGGCAGGATCTTACATTCACTGTGCGGTCCCTTGCCGTTATAGAATGAGATCATAATACCGTCCTTCCAGACGGTGGGCAGGGTTCAATTCTCCACACCAGACGAAAGATGGCCAGAAGTGATTCTGCTACCGGATCAATAGCACACTTTAGCGGCTCTGAGGGGATGCCATCAGCACTGGTTGAGCATCTGTTTTTCAGTTTAGCGATGGCACGCTTCACCTCATCCAGTGTTGGTGCATCAGTACAAATGTCTGGATCTGGAACTGCAGTGACTGCCAGATCATCCAGCTCTGAACAAACATCAGCTGGAGGATGGTTCAAGGCACTGTAATAATGTTCTACCCAGCGTAAGAGAATTTCATCATCTGATTTACATGGATGGCCTTGGCTGTCGTTCAGGATGCCGTTTGTAGTGACTACCTCTTGACCGCTGAGGTTGCAAATGGTGTAGAATGCTGGCTTCAAGTTGCCCCTGGCTAAGCCAAATTCAACATCATCTTCCACTTTGCTATAATATGCCTTGTGATCACTGAGAGCCAGGGTGTTAATTTTTCAGTTAAGCTGATTACGAGTGCACTTATTACCACGCTGGCAGGTTGCAGCCTTCAATTTAATTATCTGGAAGGCCTCTTCCGTGCTGGATGCCTATAGCCAATTGTCTGCTCAGCAGATTGGTTGAGGGTAGAAATGAATGGGACCAGGCAACCTCCACGTAGTGTGGCAGGTTAGCTAGAGCCAAGAATCTGTTGCTGACATCAATACAAAACCTGTTGGCTAAACCTGGCACATGAAGTGCATCAATGTCAAACTTCTTCATCATCGCAGAGGGCTTACCTGCTCATTGGAGCATCAACACCACACAGGCAACCACTACAGGAGGTGAAGAGATGCCTAACACATGTAATTATGTGGTCCGACTCCTTCTGACTGAAACCATCATGAGAGATCCATGACATCTGGTATATGCATTGCCACTTGAACCATGACCCAAGAATGGAAAGATTCTGGGAGGCACAGAATGTAAGCAAGCAGCAAGAGTTATCATTGGGTGTGCTTGAACCCTGTTCAAACCCAGTTTTCAGGGAGCCAATAACTGCATTTAGGTCACCCAGGATCACAAGATTATATTGTGGAAGAACAGTTCATACTAGATGTTCCAATTGGTTGTAGAAATGATCTTTAACTGAGTCAACAGATTCCTCTGTCGGCGCACAGATTACTATGACAGTGAGGTAACTGTGCCAATGTTTAAGACGTGCAATAAGTAAGTGAGCAGACATGGGCATCCAGGTTGTCAGGGAGGACTTGGCCTTGCCTCGCAATAGTAGTGCTACCCCCACGTAAATGGCTGGGGCCGCAAGAGTACAGAAGTAAAGAATCTTCCACCTTGTGACAGCCGTGATCTATCAGCCTTGCTTCTGTTAGTCTTGCGATTGATATACCAAGACAGTCCATTTTGTGTTAGACAGCGACCTGATGACCATGCCTGTAAAAAGTTGCAACATTCCAAGTTGCAATTTTGGTGGAATGTCGGAGATCCCAGATACAATTGGATGCATTGTCACAATGTACTGCAGATGGGCCTACCGACATTAGAGGACACGCCTCCTCAGGGGGGCTTTGGCACGAACCTGTCATGTTTGCATGGAGGAGAGATGGCACCAACAAGGCATCTACAGCTGAAAGTGAGGCAGGGGTTTAACCCTGGTGCTGAGTACTAGGTTATTCATGGTAAAAAAACCAAGAGCAAATGATTATCCCAGGAAATACCTTGTCCCACTGGGATGAGATGGAGGCACAGTAACGCAACCCTTTTCCTAGTCTACCAGGACTGGCTTCATGCTATGCGACCCGAGCCATTGAGTCTTTCTCAGCGACTTCCTTTGCCTTGGGTAGCTAGGTGAAGCTGCTGCCCTGCATCTTCGCTGCCTGTGTTAGCCATCCTTTTCAGGGTTCGCTTGGGTATTATGCGAGGTGGACAGATCCAAATGTGATATTTCGGACAAGCCTTCATTGCTGATGGTATAGCTCCAACAAGCAATCCCCTACTTCAGATGTTACACCCCCTCCACCACGATGAGGTAGAGGTTGGGTTTGAGGGGGGGGCAAACACTTTGCTCTCCATTCCAGGGAAGGTGTTTGCACATGTTTTGCTGGCATGCCTGGAGCCTTTGCTACATCTGAAGTGTTGTCCCCAACAGTCAGGCTTTATGAGGAACAGGTCCACATCAGATGCCATTTTGGCCCTTTGGTTGTTGCCAGAGATACATTGTGAGTTCAGGAAGCTCCTGCATGTAGTGTATGTTGATCTTAAGGCTGCATTTGATTCAGTATGCCATGTTGTGTTTATGGAAGGCCTTAAAGGACATAGGTGTCCCCACCACTCTGCTGGACTTGATTAGAGAGCTGCATAATGGAACCACTGCCCGTGTTTGTCTGGGGAACTGAATGTCAGTGCCTTTTAAATCAGTATCTGGTGTTAGGCAGTTTTGCATTTTGGTCCCTGCACTCTTTTGTCGGGCAATGGATTTCATAATGCAGCATTCCGTCAGGTCCATAGCCATTGAGATCGGTGATCTCTCTCTCTCTCTCTCTCTTTCTCTCTCTCTCTCTCAGGCCTTGACTACGCTGATGACGTTGTTCTTTTAGTACAGGGCCCTGACAGGTTTTGTGAGGCACTCCAGCATATGGAGGAGGAGTCAGCTAAGATTGGTCTCCATGTTTCATGGTCAAAGACAAAACAGCAAAATCTAGGACCAGGTCTACCCATGACTCTGGTCTCTTTGAACAATGAAACTGTTGAATCAGTTTCCATCTTTTGCTATCTGGGTTCTATACTTACCAGCTCCCCCAGTTCTCACACAGAGGTTCTCCTTCGAATTGGCATTGCAGCATCTACCATGGGCCATTTACAATGGATATGGAATCAACAGCATCTTAGTATGACAACCAAGTTCAGGATTTATTCGAGCTGTATCTTTCCCATACTGTTGTATGGCTGCGAAACATGAACACTATGCCACTCAGACTGGACAAAGCTGGAGGCTTTCCACACAAAATGTCAGTGTCGTATATTGGGCATAAAATGGAATGACTTCATCCGTAATGCAGATGTTTATGGTTGCTTGGGCCTACAGACTGTTGGGGCCATTGTCTGCAGGCGGTGCCTTATGCTTTTTGGACATGTCGCAAGGATGCTACAAGATGTTCCAGCGAACACTGTTCTGCGGGTGGCTTGTAACATCCAGGATCAAATTCCACCAACGAAGGGGTGGAGGCGGCCCAGAGGCAGACCCCCTATTACATGGTTTTCAACAAGTCTGTTCCGATATTGGACTCTCAGGCCGTCAAGTCTTTGCGGTTGTGCAGGAACAGACCAAATGGCAAATGACTGCAACAGCCGACTGTCTGGCTAAGCATTGAAGAGAGAGAGTTTTGGCAGGATACCTTCCACTGGCCATTACAGTGTGCCATTCAACCCATTTTGCAAGATTAAGAAGGATATGAGTATTAGGAAACCTCATTAAAAAAGGTGGTTGCACATTTGTGTTTTCAACCCAAAGCACCTCTGTAGGATTCAGGATTTTACGTTGGGTTTTTGTGTGTGTGTTTTTGTTATTTTTAAATATTAAAAAAATGTTTAATCCACATTAAAGATTAATCTCTTGCCAACTTTTCTTTAGAAGTGTGGATCAGAATCTGTAGCCTTTAGTGCTACTTATTCACTTATTTATTGATTCCGTCTTACGGAAAGCTGGTCAAACAGCTTTATTTCAAAATTCAAAACATAGAAATTTACTTCTGAGCTCAGATCTCGAATGCCAACTTCCAACCTGAAGCAAACTTTTATAACTAAGTTAAAATGGAGGCTATCATGGAAACACAGAAATAGCCTTAACCTTTGTGCCATTGACACTGTTGCTGTAATATGTGAGAAGCTGAAGGACAGGCTTCAAATCCTGGGCCAAAGTTGAATCAAAAGAATATTTTCTATGAAATATACTGGCACATAGGTATGTGTATAACACCCAGTACAGGTGGTTTCTGTACGTGCCTTGCTGCTGTTAAAGATTTGTGCTTGTGTGTCACTGCGTGTGATTTGGTTTTTTTCCCCCCTCCCCATATCCTGATTCTTCTTTAGCACTGCAGCTTTAATAATAGGCTAAATTTTGTCCTTGGGTAAACATATACAATCCTATTAGCAGTTTTGCCGCAGTTTAGCTGAGGTTGGAATTTGGTCCACTGTATTTATTACATTTTTAAATCACAAATAACTGTGGGTCAAGTTTCCCCTGATCCACACCTCCTGTAGTAACTCAACCCAGTGAGCTCAGTGGTGATGCATGAAACATGAGTCAGAGAAGAATCTGGCCCTGTGATATCACTGAAAAAGCGAGGGCTAAAGGTGTATTCTGAATCTGCTCATGGCATCAGTAAAAACACTCTGTAGCTTATTCAAGGTAGAATAGGCATTGTCTACCATGCCTTCTTGGCGGAGTTTCTAGTGCTGAGCAGGAGGAGTACAGAACATATGAGGGAGGGAAGAAATAGCATTGATAACAACAAAAAACAGCAAAGAAATTGATATCAAAGTTGTGAAAGGTGCCACACATGGCATGAATACATGTTTAAATCCAGTATCTTCATATTCTACAATATTAAAGTCATTCTTTAAAATACACCAAAGGAACACTTCTAATTTAGTTGCCAAGCAAGGGTTAAAGGGAGGGGGAGAGGGTGAACGAACACGAATGAACAGAAAGGTGAACCAGTATTTTAAAATGTAGTTATGGGCTAGAGGCTCTTAAATACTGGGCTGTCAAAACTTGTGAGTTGGTACGAATAATGAAATGCATGCTTAAAATGCTTTGCTTCATCTTTAATATCTTTACTGCATGCAATTATATTAATGTAATTTAGGTGCATACAGCAACAATACCAAAGGAGCAGCCAGAGTTTGTGTCTAAACACTGACATCTGGATGGGATTTTATAGGCCTTAGTTTTAAAAGATCAATGTTTGGGACATTGTTTTTCCTGGTGCATATTGTGGGCACAAATAAATGCAGTCATAATTTTGTGCATAAAATAATCCCACCTGAATTTTGGTCAGTTGGTTGTATACATTCCTGATTTATGGATACTATTTTTAAAAATCCGTTCTCCTGTTTCAAAAAGTTTTTCTTTCATCTAGACAGAGAGTAGATCCAATATCATGTGACTTATGTGACCAATTGCATATCATGGAAAAACAAATGATGAATAATAAATAGCTGAAGTAAACTGTCTACAAATAACCCATGGATAGGAAATTCTTCATGTGAATTGTTCAATGATTACTTACAAATAACCAACACAGAAATCAGAATCAGTGTGTGAACAACTTGGGAACAGAAAAAAAAAAGGGCAAAATTTGGTGGAAAACTTATTTCCAATTAACAGTGAGGTCTATTTTGAAAGATATCTAATTTTAGGAAAAAAGATATACTTGTACCTACTATATTGGAATTTTTCCCTGGTGATGAATTATTTCTGCAGTACTGGAAGGTTAAGTCCTTATATGGATTACCTACTATGTAAAAAGTTTGTTATGCATGTTACAGCTGCCCAGAGAATAAAATCTAGCAAGTTTCTGGTTGTCTGGAATTTATTTATACCTTTCTTTAATGTATCAGGGTGATACATTACTGTTTTGTGTTGGATCCATTGTTTCAGAGCCTTTTGGACTCCACCATCACCAAAACATAACTAGAGTACTAGTTATGTGCTGAGCTGCAACAGTTTTCAATGTAACATCCATAGGAAATGTTGTCACTTGCATTATATGTTGTTTATAAATAGGTTGCTGAGGTAATATTTAGTTGACACATATTGCCAAAAGGCAGGGGCAATGCCCAGTGATATTTCAGATCTCAGGAGCACAATATGCAGGGCTAGATCCATGGGTGAAAAGCATGTGACAGCATTGTGTATCATAACTTTGGAACACTGTGAGCACTGATACTTATCCAATGGGGAGAAAATGCTGGATACCTAGTATTTGTTTTTCATGCATTCACAAGATGAAAGTAAAAATAAATAGAAAAACTTGAACATTTCTCTAGTTTGAAACCCAACAGGTTTCATAATATCTGAGTTAGGTCAGCATTCAAAAATCATGAGATTTTAAAAATAATTAATATTGGATTCTTTTGATTTGCCTTCCAGTGTCTGAGACATTTCACACTGTCAAGCTTTTCTCCCCAACCATGTGGACTAGAGTTTTACATTTTATTGAAATAAAACATGATTCCAAGAGCTATGGCTTTAACCAAAGCACCAACTATTGTAAGAATTGGCAACACCAAGGGCTTGCTAGCACCACATTTTGAGGCAGAGTATTGAGTGCAGTACTGTTTTTCCCCTTTTTTTTTATGTCTAAAACATGCTCTGATCACTTCAATTCAGTAACTAAACGCTGGTTGCAATGATCCAGCAATTTAGACACTTTTGTTATAACAGATACCGTCTAAACAGAAGACCAAACCAAAGATTCCCTTCTAACCAATCCCCTTCAGGAAAAAATCTAAGTAAACAGATGGGCCTGAAGATCAACATATTTAAGCTCAGTTGCACAACTAGAGGGATCAAATTCCAGAGTCAAGGACCCTGAACTGGGAAGGGCCTGCTTCAGCCCCACTCAACTGAAATTTAGGGCCTGTCAGCAGAAACATCACAGCTGCTTTTAGTCATTCTAGTGGAGCAACTGAGATGCAGTCTTTAGGGTAATCTGTACCCAAACTATCTAGGGTTTACAGACTGCAGCAAAAACTTTGAATTTCCTAGTCATTCTTCAGGTGTTTTAGAGAGAGCCTTTTCAGTCTGACTTCTGCGTATCTCAGATGCTCTACAATTAAAAAGAACTTCTACTGGTAGTTACTGTATTGAGAGGGACTAATAAAGTGTGTGAGAGCAAGGACTGAACAGATACAAATAGTCATAGAGTAAAAGTGAGGGGAAACTGTACTAAGAATCATCCGGAAGAAGCAGAGAAGTACACAGAGCAACAAAGCAAAAGACTACATGGCTTCTTCTGACCTTAAGTCTCTCTTCTTCTCTTCTTGTCCATCTACTTTGCCTTAGTTGGTTGAATAATACAAGAAATGATTCAAAAATATTTCCATTCCAAGTTTACTCTGGTGTAATCCATGGAGTGATATATTATTACACACTTGTTGGGAAGTAGGCCAGGGGTGCAAGCAGAACTTTGCTAAGGATTGACCCAAATTACTTGCCTGGCTGCCTCAAATTTGAACGGTGGTGAGATCTGGCACTTGGGGTAGCAACACTGGTCAAATTTGGCCTCCCCCACCCCCATCATACCAGCAGGGAAAGGAGAGTCACCCTTATGCCACCTAGCTCCAATTACTGCCTCTCTATTGGCCTCACCCACTGCTGGGGGGAGGAGGGTCCTGGCCAGAACCTGATTTGTTGGGAGCTATCAGGTTCTGGCCAGGTCTTCCCCCCTCCCTCCCCAACAGTGGGTGGGGCAGGACACACCTCTGCCAATAGATGTGTCCTTTCATTGCTGGTGTGATGGAGGGGTGGCCAGGCCAAATCTGAGTGATGTTTTAACTTCATGTGCCAGGTTGCAACACCACTCAAACTTGGCCCGGATGCCCCTCTGCCATGCCAGCAGAAAAGGGGCTCTACTGTTATGACACCCAGCTCTGGTCAAGGACCAAGGAGGTGGGGACCTGTCCCCCATTGCACCCCTGATGTAGACAAATGACTACTTGTTTATTTTCAAGAATGTTCATGGGAATTAATATCTGGAAGGGGGACTTCAGTAGCTTTGCACCCTTGCAGAATGGTTTCAACTTGGGAAGCAAATTAGTACAGTACTCGGATTTCATATAACTTCAGGCCACTTGTATTATTGTTTGCCTACAGCACCTGAACTGTCTTCTATATCTCTTTCAATATTAAAGCTAGCATCTTGTTACACAGTCTTATTGTTGTAGTACCTAGGCAAGGTACTAACAAACTTCAACAGGACTTTATTTTTTAAAGTGGAAACCTCTTTTCCAAGCTGCTGCTGCACCCTCCGTAGCTCTCCTTCAACCTCTTCAACTCCTTCCCCCTCCTTCCTATTTCCTGTCCTTTCAGACTCCCAACAGCCAGTGCTCCCAATTCTAATAATTACAAGTAACATCTAAACACCACACTTATTCAGTCCTCTCACAATCGTATACAATATTTCTTGGGTTATTGTCCTAAGTGTGCATTTCCGTCTCTCAGAATGAAGAGATGGAAATATGAGTTAAATGAATGCCTTGAGAGACAAATACAGTGTATGGGACTACAACATAAAATCTGCTAATGAGTCTCAAATGGAAGTACAACAATTTAAAACAATGTGAGGAATTTCTTGGCCAACCACATGCTTATGGTCTGCTGAGCAATGATGCACATGTGGCACCGGGGAAATCAGACTTGTAATGTGACACATGTTTAGCAATGACTATTTCAGTCAAGCGTTATAAATGTTACAGATATACCATAGCATGTAATCTTCAATTACCAGCTTAGTCAGAATTTTATTTGCTATGTGATTCTTTATCATACATGGAGCTACAAAGTCTTTTACAAATGAGCTGTGCTTGCCCTTGGTTGTGCAAAGAGATGGAAAAACTGTCTTCTTTATTTTTATTTTTATGTTAAGATTTGTATCTTAACATGGCAGAAACTGCTGCATGTGAACATATTATAATATTTATAAGACAAAACCTAAGAATTCCAGGTGATCTGGAAATAATTTTCCTTTAGGTAAAGAGACCAACACAGATGTGAGAGTTATAGGCCCCCTTCCAGGATGTTGCTTTTGTAAAGTGTGTGGGTTACGTGTCCATAGCTTGCTTACTTCTTAAATCCAACAGTTTATTTAAAAAAAAAAACACAAAGTATTCACTAGCCCCAGTAAGCTAACAAAATGTACCTCTGCAATCTTTCCCTTTCTCACTTCAGAGTGGGTTTTTTTAGGGCAAATTTTGAAACTGTTCTTTTATGAAAATCTCCTTTTTAAGTTTTAAAGAGAACATTTGCTTTAGAAAAGGAACATTCTTTATTTTCAAAAAAAGAAAAGGAGTACTTGTGGCACCTTAGAGACTAACCAATTTATTTGAGCATGAGCTTTCGTGAGCTACAGCTCACTTCATCAGATGCATACCGTGGAAACTGCAGCAGACTTTATATATACACAGAGAATATGAAACAATACCTCCTCCCACCCCACTGTCCTGCTGGTAATAGCTTATCTAAAGTGATCATCAGGTGGGCCATTTCCAGCACAAATCCAGGTTTTCTCACCCTCCACCCCCCCACACAAATTCACTCTCCTGCTGGTGCTAGCCCATCCAAAGTGACAACTCTTTACATAATCAAGTCGGGCTATTTCCTGCATAAATCCAGGTTTTCTCACATCCCCCCCACCCCCATACACACACAAACTCACTCTCCTGCTGGTAATAGCTCATCTAAACTGACCACTCTCCAAGTTTAAATCCAAGTTAAACCAGAACATCTGGGGGGGGGGGGGGTAGGAAAAAACAAGAGGAAACAGGCTACCTTGCATAATGACTTAGCCACTCCCGGTCTCTATTTAAGCCTAAATTAATAGTATCCAATTTGCAAATGAATTCCAATTCAGCAGTTTCTCGCTGGAGTCTGGATTTGAAGTTTTTTTGTTTTAAGATAGCGACCTTCATGTCTGTGATTGCGTGACCAGAGAGACTGAAGTGTTCTCCGACTGGTTTATGAATGTTATAATTAATTATAATCAAGAATTATAACATTCATAAACCAGTCGGAGAACACTTCAATCTCTCTGGTCACGCAATCACAGACATGAAGGTCGCTATCTTAAAACAAAAAAACTTCAAATCCAGACTCCAGCGAGAAACTGCTGAATTGGAATTCATTTGCAAATTGGATACTATTAATTTAGGCTTAAATAGAGACTGGGAGTGGCTAAGTCATTATGCAAGGTAGCCTGTTTCCTCTTGTTTTTTCCTACCCGCCCCCCCCCCCCCCAGATGTTCTGGTTTAACTTGGATTTAAACTTGGAGAGTGGTCAGTTTAGATGAGCTATTACCAGCAGGAGAGTGAGTTTGTGTGTGTATGGGGGTGGGGGGGGGGATGTGAGAAAACCTGGATTTATGCAGGAAATAGCCCGACTTGATTATGTAAAGAGTTGTCACTTTGGATGGGCTAGCACCAGCAGGAGAGTGAATTTGTGTGGGGGGGTGGAGGGTGAGAAAACCTGGATTTGTGCTGGAAATGGCCCACCTGATGATCACTTTAGATAAGCTATTACCAGCAGGACAGTGGGGTGGGAGAAGGTATTGTTTCATATTCTCTGTGTATATATAAAGTCTGCTGCAGTTTCCACGGTATGCATCTGATGAAGTGAGCTGTAGCTCACGAAAGCTCATGCTCAAATAAATTGGTTAGTCTCTAAGGTGCCACAAGTACTCCTTTTCTTTTTGCGAATACAGACTAACACGGCTGTTACTCTGAAACCATTCTTTATTTTGTGAGTGTGACTTGTGACTTAATCCTCAAAGGTGCTGAATATCTCTTATAAAGTGAGCATTTGACTTCACAGAAGGCACTCAAAAGAAGGCAGGATCAGGCCATGGGCAGTTAGAAGAGAACCTGGGACTTCTGCTCGCCACTCTGGCACTACCTTTGGCAGATTGCTTAGGCCAAAATTGTCACATGGGTCCACTCATTTTTCAGATGACCAGCTTGGGACACTTTCGGCCTGATTTTTTCAGACAGTGCCGTTCATCCTCGTCTGCAGTTAAAGTAAATGGAACCTGTAGGTGCTCAGCACCTCTGGAAATGAAGCCACAGTTGTGTCAAGCTGGACATCTGACAGCTTTGGAAATGTTAGTCTCTGGGTTTCAGAGTTGCTAAGTATCTGCATTTCCAGTGGAATTCATCTCTGAAAATAGGGCTCTAGGTTGTTGAAAACATTGTCTTTAATCTCCCTGTTTCCCTATCTGTAAATTATGGCTAATACTTCCATACCTCACAGGAGAGAGGAAATTTCATTAATGTTTCTAAAATGCTTTTTGATCCTTGCAAAATAGGTTCCGCATAAACACATAGCTGTAGTATTATACTTCTCCCATTGGCTGTGGTTGCCCTTTCTAGGGCAGCCTCTTGTTCACATTCCTTTTGATTAAGGCTGCTCTTCCATACGGAAATAGTTTTGTGATCCCTGTTTTGCAGCAATGCATGAAACTGCAAACACCTGGGAAGATTTTTCCATGGTGCAAGCTCTAGTGCACCACTGGGCAAACATCTGAAACTCGTTTTGAGTTTCCCAAAGGTCTCTTCATTGACCGATTGAGGTTTTATTTTTTCCCTTTAAGTCACATTTCTCTTTTGAGGTTGATTCTGAGAACTTGACAAGGGAGTTGGGGATGGGGGTGTCATAGACTGTGCAAATGGAATTATTGACCCCCCTGGGACTTTAATAAAGCTGTACAATAGCCAAAGACATGCACATACTTTTTCTTGCAATTAACTATAAAGATTCAGTTAAAATAAAGTCAGTTACCAAATATTCAGCCAGTCTTGGATAATCAACACTCCTATAAATAGACTGACATCAGAAACATACTGTTGCAACTACATGGAAAAGCTGGTCTAGGAACTACTAGAACTGACCCAACCTAGCTCTGAAGCCAAATGGGTTCAACATAGGTGAAATTCTATGATCTGTGTTCTCCAGAAGGTCAGACTAGATCAAATGGTCCCTTCTGGCCCGTTAGACATCTTGTAAAATGTAATGATCTCAATAGATTAGTGAAAGCACATGTTCTTTCTTCCCTTTCCTTTGCTCCCAGGGAAAGAGAAGAGATGTGACAGCCTCAAATAGATCTACTACTCCCCCACTGGCATCCTTCCCAATGCCTTTCCCTTCTCATGGTAGACCTTCCTTCCTGTGACTTCTGTTAACACTTGCTGATCTTGTCCCATGGTCCAGTGTCTCCAGCAGAGCATCTGCCATAAACTGATTACCTATTCTTTACTATCCTGATGATCAGTTTAAAAAACGACTATTTTACTTAGTAATCCATAAAAAAAAAAGGCATGTGTGAGGAGGATGATATGCATTTGGTAAGACTGTCTGATATTTTATGATGAAACTGTTATGTTGTCTGCCCATACTGCTATGCCTTTGATTCACTGTCTCCATCTCTTGCTCAGACTCTTTCTGTCTGAAAGTAGGGTACGTCCTGGGATATGTCTGAGCTGTGCATGGGCAGCTCAAGAGAGGATGGGGCTATAAGGCATATCGTTATGTCCCCTTACCAGGATAACGGAGCCTCTGCCTCTGGCAGACAGGGATTACTAGGGCACAGGGATACCCATGACTCTTTTCCCAACCACTACCCCTGTGGCTGGAGATGGTGTGGTATAGAACATGCTGTGGTAACTTTGTCACTTAGGGATTCCCTCTCAAAGGGGAGACTCCTTCGAGATCTTGATCCTGCCCCTTTGCGCTACTGGAGTGTCAGTCTCTAAGGTGCCACAAGTACTCCTTTTCTTTTTGCAGAAAGCAGATGGAATCTCTAATCTATAAACCTCTCCTTTAGACTAAAGCATCCCACTTCAGTATTTTGGGCATATTTTACACTTCTTAAACTAAGGAATTATGTTAAATTAGAATTATAATTTAGAAGCGTATACAGTTATGAATGTATCAGACGCCTCCTTTATATTCTGTACTAAGATATGATCATGTTTAAAATACTTATGCAGTATTTTCCTTTAGATGACATCAATTAAAGTAGGGTTCTGAATAGTCAACATTTAACTATTAAGTGGGTTTCTTCTGAAGCCCAATAGTTTAGGTTTTTATTGATTGGCAGGGCAGGTAGTGAGGATAGTAATGTAAACTATATAATAGTGTAGACAGTGCACTAGTAAATGATACATAGTACATGATACATAGTAGAGACAGTAACATATGTTTGGATGAAGAAAATGAAAACAAAATTTCAAACTTACCTTTTTTCTTATTAGGTAAATATCCAAATTGATTAACTTGTGTGGCTCTTTATGTGTGGATGTGAAACGTCTGAAGAAAGGCTTGTGAGTATAGAGTGTAGTTAATTTAGAGGAAAAAAGACCAGGACAAATTCCTTGCCTTAATCCCGTGCAACCTCATTGATTTTGCTGGAGCCACAGCCACGGAAGAGAGAGCAAAATAACCAAACCCCAAACACAATTATAGTCAGCTCTGCTCCCACTGAAGTCAATAAGAGTCTCACCATTGACTTCATTGAAGTCAAATTAGGCCAAAATTCAGTGCTTTGGAAAATCCCATCTATAGTGAAGACTGGGCCTAAAGGCTTTGATTTTTTTCAGTGTGGTTTGGGCATCTAGTTCCCTGCAGCCCGTTTGAAAAAATCTATGTGGAATTGGGATAGAATTTTCAAAAACGGCTAGGTGACTTAGGCTCCTAAGTCTCATTTTCAGAAGCAATTTAGGCACTTAGGAGCATAAGTCTTATGGAAGGTCAAGGGGAGCTAAAAGATGATGATCTTCTCTCAGGATCATCTGACTTTTATATTGAAGCAATTTGGGCTCACAGTTTGAATGCCCATATCAGAGTTTTTGTGTATGCAGAAATGCATGCAAAAACTTATATGAATTCAGAGAACTTCTGGAAATCTGGACCACAGAGCTGATAAATAGCAGGTGCAGGTTTTATTGGGTCTAAGTGACACTTTTAGCAGAGGTGCAAAGACTACAATGTAAGCTGGCTGCAATGTTGAAGGACAGAGTTTGACCCTCAGGGCTTACAGATAAGAAAATATTTATCATTTTGAGACCAGTTCTGTCACCCTTACTGAGGTTGAGGAAAGATGGCCATATAGCTAAAGCACTCAATCAGGTCTCAGGAAATCCGTCTTCAATTCCCACCTCTGCCACGGACTGAAGTCAACAGGACTAGTCACATGCTTAAAGGCAAGGATCTGCTCAAGTACTTTGGGGACTGAGTGACTTTTCCAAGGGCACACGAGAAATCTGTGGCAGAGCCAGAGGTGAATCCAGATGTCCTGAGCCTTAGTCCAGTTACTTAACCACAAGGGCATCTATCTTCCCTGCACTCTTCGGGTACCTCTAAGCTGCAACCCAAACTGTGATTGCAGACTGGGTCGATATACCTGTGTTACCATGACTAAACAATAGCCGTGTCAATGTAGAGGTGCTGGTTTCAGTACGTGCTAGCAGCACGAGGACTTAACCAGCATCCCTGATAAGCTGGTAAAGCCTATGTTGCTGCATCTGCAGGGCTATTTTTAGCCATGCTAGCATGGGTAAAGCTAACCCAGGTCTACCTGTGCAGCCGCCGCCTCTTGAATTGCAGCCTAGACATGCCCTTCCATTATTTGCTTTAGTTTGTCCTCTGGATGATGCTAAACATCCAGGCCTCACAAGGATATTTGTGAGGATGAATGTTAATGTGAGATTCTTGGGTATTATAGTAATAGGCATCATACAGTTATGTAGATGGATAGTTCCTCACCCATATATAGTCTCTTTGAAGTCAGTGGGGCTAGCTTTACAGTGAGGTATTTCATGTCATGAGTAAAGGTGACCGTGTTGGGCTCTTTGCCTGCCCTACGCTCTGTCTTGTCACCTCCCCTACTTGCTAATCGAGTGGGTGTGTATATTGGGTTAGGCATGGTGGAGAAAAGCTTTTGGGTCCCTGAGCTACACTGACTGTAGCACAGTTTAAATAATAATAGAGCCATTTGGATACTTTGCTGGAAAGCCAGAGTACATTTTTTTCAGACCTATGTTTATAAACATCTGCCGGTTCTAAGGACAATGGCTGCATTGTAAGCCAGAACTTAGAAATAGGCAGCATTCCAAACATAGTGTGTAGCGGAAAAGGAGTAACAGCTGAGTTCTGTTTATCAGACCAGCATGAGCAGGATGTGCTTTCACATGTCTAAATATTTATGTAAACAAATGCACATTAAACCACTTAGAAATAAATAAGGCTTTCTGAAAATAGAACTCCACAATGACATCAGGAGCTGTTTATCTTCAAGTACTGTGGGAATGGGCTTGAATAACCAAATATTTCATTGAAAAATGCAATAAAACTAGCCTCAGATGTAATTCCTTCAGTTTGTGACACAGGCCATCTGACTGTGCTGAGCCTACAGATTTAGTAATAGCATTCTCTAAAACAAGCTAACTTTACCTTCAGTTCCAGATTCATACAATGGTCAGTTTGCCGTTGTCTCCTGTGCAGTGTCTTTGCAATATAAGCCTGTTCTGCCATTCTGCATAATAGGGCCGGTGGAGCCCCTTTCGAGTGCAGACCCCACACCTTTCCCCCTCACTGCACACCGTGGAAACGCACTGGTTCCTGTGTGTTCAGTGTTCCCTTTCATTTTAGCTTTGGTCCATAAAACTTTCCCTCCAATCTATTGCATGTTGGTATTGAATGTTGCTACAATCATAGATTCATAGATATTAAGGTCAGAAGGGACCATTATGATCATCTAGTTTGACCGCCTGCACAATGCAGGCCACAGAATCTCACCCACCCACTCCTGCGATAAACCTCTCGCCTATGTCTGAACTATTGAAGTCCTCAAATCGTGGTTTAAAGACTTCAGAGAATCCTCCAGCAAGTGACCTGTGCCCCATGCTACAGAGGAAGGCGAAAAACCTCCAGGGCCTCTTCCAATCTGCCCTGGAGGAAAATTCCTTCCCGACCCCAAATATGGCGATCAGCTGAACCCTGAGCATATGGGTAAGATTCACCAGTCAGATACCCAGGAAAGAATTCTCTCTAGTAACTCAGATCCCACCCTATCTAACATCCCATCACAGGCCATTGGGCCTATTTACCATGAATATTTAAAGATCAATTAATTGCCAAAATCATATTATCCCATCACACCATCTCCTCCATAAACTTATCACGTTTAATCTTAAAGCCAGATAGGTCTTTTGCCCCCACTGCTTCCCTTGGAAGGCTATTCCAAAACTTGACTCTGATGGTTAGAAATTGTATCTGAAGACATAAGGGTTGGTTTCAGCATAGCTGTACAGGTAGGTCTATCTGAAAGAAAGATTCATATCTACTGGCGGGTTTTTGTTTTTGTTACCACATACCATTCCCTCTGCTTCATTGCCACCATTTGGGAGGGGAGAACCATATGTCAAGATTTAAAGTTTGAATTTTTTTCCACGTTGTCGAATCTGAGTCTTTGTATTTGTTTTAAGTGTCAGCTAGAGCCAGCCTGAGCATTTTTGGCCACCCATGTCTAACTTTTTGGGGGGGATAGAGGGGCGAGGGGCAGTTGGTGAGAAACATATTTTGCTCCTCTCCTATTCTTACCCCTCAAACAAAATTCACTCTTGTTCACCATGCTCACACCTCACTGTACATTAATGTACATGGACAACAATCTGTTTTTTTTTTTACAAACATGTTCCTGAAAATCTCCTTCCTCACTCATCAGAACTCTCAAATCCTGTTGTGCCCACCTTTCTGACCCCCATCAAACGCCTTTAAAGGGCCTGGGGCTCCGGCTTCTGCCGGGGGCTCTGGCTTCTGCCGGGAGCCCCGGGTCCTTTTAAATTGCCAGACCCCTGCGCAGCTGCCCCTTTTTCCTCACCCCATCGGCGGCTCTGCTGGTATAGTGCTTAAAGTGCTGCTACGTCAGTGCTCTAACGTTGGCTGTGTGCCAGCCTGTATTGGCAGCCACTTTCTTACCGGTACGCCATACCGGCTTACTTTCACCTCTGCTCCTGCTCCAGGAAGACAAGTGTCAAGGTTTTCATACTGAAAATCAGGCCACCCTATAAAGAAACCATTCTTATTCTTAATACAAACTGTTAACCTCCTACAAAACTTTGCAGCAACTCAGACTCAGCCAAAATTTTCAGAGACCTTTCTGGGTTTTTTTTGCAGATCAATTAATCTATCAGACTACTTTAATTGTGACAATTCACATTCTACTGATGTAACAGCAAATTGTGGGAGTATTTCTTGACTCCCTGAAAATCTCAGGTGGTTCTTGATCTTTTCTTTTTTTTTTTTTTTTAAAAACAACAACAATACTCAGCAAAAACCAGTAGTGCACATAGTCAAGAAAATGCTCACTACAACGCAGGGGTGTGGGCAAATCAATCACAGGAGAATTGGAAAGCATCAATCTGAAATCAAAAATTTTTGTATAAGCAGTGGCAGATTTTCAAATGCCCCCCTCAGTCCACATGTACATTGCTTTTGGAAGGATCCATCTAGTGAAATGGGAGCAGCTTTCTTTTTTGCAAAGTGAATTGCATTCTGCTTGTTTTAGTGCAGGTGTAGTCAAAGGCAAAGTTGTTTCTTCTACATGAAGTACCATGTTTTTGAAACACTTTGACCAATACAGTTATTCTGTATTGGTCAAAGTGTTTTGGCTCCAGTGAAGATGTTGGCTTCATGATTAAACCAAGCATGTGTGCTCTGTGATTAAAACAAACATTGCAGTCACTTGCTCCCATGCAACGTTATCTTGGGACTGTGGCAAACCTGGCAATGGCTGTCTTAGCTGCAAGGCTCATAATCATAGATGTTGACTTGCTGAACATAGTATGCTTAGAGTTTTTTGTCTACAGCTTGGAAAACTGTCTATTTATGAAGCTTTACTAAATGTGAATAGAATGATAAACTGAACGAAAATCCACTGTATGCATGTGTACAGTAGAACTATTCAAAGTAGTAAGAAACACAAATATACACACCACAACCTGATTCACAAATATTTTTTCCATCAGGGTGTGTTTTTGTTTTTGTTCATGGAGTCATATTATCCACTGTGTGTGACAACCAGCTAGCCACCAGGTCTATGTAATTCTTATTTATTTATATTATGGTAGTGTCAACGAGCACCAGTCACGGACTAGGACCCCAGTGTAGTGGGCAAACTCCAGACTAAAAGACGGTCCTTTCCCCAAAGAGCTTAAAGCCTGAGCATGATGTATATGTGCTAATGTTCACAAATCCTGCAGTTTTCACTAATCTTAGCTCAAATGATCGATCATCCAAAATTAATAAGAGGAAGAATGTAGTTTGTTCATTCATTCATTCTCCTCTTAGTCATCCAATCAGGGAGCAGAAATAATTCCTTGTGACCTGAGGGGGCCAATTGCACAAGAACCCTCGTCCTGAAACTTGCTCTGCTTGGACCCCATTGATTTCAGGACAAGGGCAGAGATGAAAAATGAATATTGAATCACAGAAGTGTGAACAGTTCAAAACCAACCCATGGTCTGGAAATTTATCCAGATGAGTCAGTAAATACTTAGGAAATAACAAATGTATTAGATGGAAATCAGGATCTGGCAAATTGTTCACAGACAATCTACAAAAGGGGTTAAATGTAATAATGAATTTTGTTCAAACTGTATAGTTCAACCACATCTAGTAAACAATAATTAAGGAAAGAATTTGGCCCTTGGATTTGTCCTGTAAATTTGGAGGATTTAAGCATTCATATAGGGTTCTTCTCTGTATAAACAGAGGTGCCAGAAAAATAGATTATTCTGTATATAGGCCAACTGAAATATCAATTAGTGAAATCCCAGCTCCACTGAAGGCAAAACTCCCATTGACATTGACTTCAAAAGGGACTGAATTGTACACAGTGAAGAATCTACACACAGAGCAAGGTACTGTCACAGCTGAAGTCAGCAGTGTGCTATTGATTAACATCCATTGAGCATTCTCTCAACATGTTTACACAAACTGAGTTTCATTAAATATCAATATACTTTTAACTGAACTTTACATTTGCAATTTACCAAACAAGTCAGGAAATCGTGTTTTCACAACTGGGCAAGTTCTTAAAACGTCAATACAGAAAGATTTTTCTGGTTAGTTTTGAGTGTCCCCCATCCAAGAAAAAGCCTGATGGCCAAAATCTCCTCTCCCCGTCCCAATTTTTCACCTTTTATTTAAACTTAGTTTTTTTAGTTTACAGCCAACATAGCAGCAATTTTATATTTGTTTCTGTAGGAGTAATAAATGGCTAGAATAATAATGATTTGGAAAGAGTCTTTATCCTTCTACAAGTGGTACTTCAACTTTCTGATAACTTTTGTTTAAAAGAACCTGATCCAAATTTCCCCAGAGTTACATTACATATAAGGTATAAAGGAAATTCCATCATCCTGGTATCTTATAGGTTTTAAATTAGAGCTGTGTACATGTTTTGTCTGAGTTTTTTTTCTTTTCTGCTGTTAGTTCTGAAAAAAACAACAACTTGGTTTGATCTGAACTGGAACCAAAAATTCTGTAAAATTTTGGCAAATCAAAGTCAACACAATTTGTTTTGAATAAGATGCTTTATTTGGCACAATGTTTTGTTCCATCTGGGGCACTTTTGAAAAATAAATAAAAGCAGTGGAAGTGAAGGGCTTGATTCACAAAACAGGAGGAGGAGGAGGTAATGATGCCCACCTTATAATGTTTATCCCAGTGGTTAGGGCACTCACCTGGGATGTGGGAGACCTGGGTGCAGTGACTGCACCCAAAGTGGGGGGGGGGGGTATATCGCTTTAAGGGTGAAGGATGAGAGAGAGGTACAGATGCTCCAGCAAACGCAGAGTAGGTCTGACTGGTAGCACTGACTCATCCCCCAGGAACAGTAGGGGCTGGGGAGTTGATAAGGGGCAAGCCCAGCAGGAGAAGTCCCTTTTTGCCAGGTCAGGTGGAGCAGCACCCATCCTCCATCCTCTTGAAAGTGAAAAATACCAGATTTGGTCAGGACCCACTGTAGGCATTCCACTAGTCACTCCTTTCTCGGGGGGCTAGGAAGGAATTTTCCCCTCACCACCAAGGTGGCGTGCGGCTTTTTTTGCCTTCCGCACAGCAGGTTCAGGGAGGGCTTTGTTATGGTGAGTAGGGAAGAGAGTTAGGCTATGATGTTGCAACTCACTATGTAAGTGTGGGGCGGCTGCCTAGTGCAGGTACTCCATAGGGAAGGGATACAGTGACCAGATAAATAGCCTGGTAAAGGACTTAGAGGAGGTGTTTGTTAAAGGAACAGAATGCAGATCAGGGCATGCGTTTGGAGTGCCTGTGACTGGCACGTCAGGGATCCAACCCCCCACACCTTTACAGATCACCATAATCCTTATTTGGGAGTGTGGGGGATGTTAAGGTCCCAGCAATGGCTTGGCTGGGGACCAGGATGGAAAACGCTGGGGGGGCTGGCGGAAGCCCCTGGGTAGATATTGAAATGATCATGTAGTTACCTGTGCTGTACACCTTCATTGGCTGGGTAGTCCCAGACATCTAATAATAAACTTGCGGCCTGATTAAACCATTCCAGTGTCTCCTGTCCTTCTTTCGGTATAGCCTTCTCTGCTTCATGTAGAACAATGCTTTAAAACTAGTTCTTCTACCTCCTTGAAACATGCCCAAACTACTAGGTTATTGGCTATTCTGGGCAGGTTATTGGCTATTCTCTCTCAATCTCTTCTGTTGAGGCTGTGTCACTGTGTATAAATAATTGAACAGTCCTCCTCTGAATTTGGGCAGTGGGGGGAAAAGGGGGGGTTGTGTTTCAACAAAACAATTTAGCAAATTCATGACCAATTTGGGTTGACAAATGGCTTTTGGGGAGGGGGCAAATTATTTGAAATTTAACATGGAGCTGGGAAAAATATATTACATAGTATTATTAGCAAATCTTGAATATGCTTTCTTTAGTTCCGTTTGTAGAAAGAGGACTACTCTGAATAGTTAAGGAGCTCATCTCTGCTATCCTGGGGACTACTTCATACTGACTAAACAGAAAAACTAGGGACCTGATTCTCTGTTGCCAAGCTCCTTATGTAGTCAGTCACAGCAGTGCCAAGTGAGTGCTAAATGGGTGTGAAATAATTTGCATTTTGCCTGTGTTTGCACTGGTGACAATGACCTCAGAAGGAGCAGAGCAATGGAGAATCAGATCCTAAAACTGTTTTAGATGTAGATTTCTCCCTGCTGACAAGGGAGGCAGAATATAGAGCAACCCCAGCTAAACTCTGCCATCACTTACATCCATACAATCCCAAAGGATATCTGTATCAGTGGGAAGGAAGAAATTCACCCCAGCATGACTTCAGTTTTCTCTGCTTCTGAATCATTGCCATCAAATTCAACAATGCTATTGTATAAGGCCAGAATTTGGCCCACTGCATTATCCTGTTTTCACAAAAAGTGTCGCTGTTAGTTGCTACGGGCCAGATCATTCCTGTGAGAACCTGCAGGAAGAGGGTCTGGAGCAAGAAGACTGCAGACATTTCTCTGAGAGATTCCCCTCCGCACTCTGTTATTATAGTACTCTGCACACAAGTAGAGAGTTAATAGAACATTTGACAACAAATGGGACTCAGGAATATGTAGCATTGTTTATGGATTTAGGAGGATTAATACAACTTATTGTAGTATGTAAAGGGGCTATTTCCCCAAACCCTAAATAATAAACAGCGATCACAAGGTACATTTGATTTCCCAATAGACATGCATGCCTAACTTGCTTCAGGGTTGATCAGGTATTTCATGCTTTATGAGTGAATCTCTTTGTTTTGTTAGGAATTCATTGCAGATTCTGCACAGACTTACGAAGTCTCTGACCTTACTGCTCATGTTTGGCCAGTACGGGACATCATGGGCCTTGCATAGACAATATGCATTAATATGGCTCAAATGTATGTGGATTAGCAGGTTAGGATGCATGTCGTTGGGTATTATGTCCCTACTGCCTTTATAAAGAACACCATTTCATAATCTCAGTTTTTCTCAAGATATCCAGTATTCACAAATAATTACTGTCATATCTCCCTTCTTGTCTGGCCATCCTGACATCATGATGACTGTCCGGAGTGCTAGTCACACAATGTCTGTTTGTCTCTGTATCTGTAGAAGCCACTTATCTGTCAAACAGCAATTCTTCTTGATATGTTCAAGTTCTTGATGAAACTCCCCCTCTTGGTATATACTTAATACTGTTGAGACTCAAGCAGTATATTGTTTTCTGTGGCACTGCTGCTGTAGGTGCAAAACACACACGCACACACAACCCCCCCCCAAACCGCCTCAAACCTTCTTTTGTATTATACATGCAAGTGATATCTTTTTCATTAGCATGCCTGGAAGATGTTTGGGAGCTCATGATAAAGGCTCTTTGAAGCTGGATTTCAAATGTTTGTAGTCTGTGACCAGGAGACGTTTATTAAACTTGGTTCATGCAAAAAAAAAAAAAAAAAAAGGCTAAACATTTCTTCTCCGCCTCAGCATAGTTTTTGTTGTACTGGAGATAACCTCCTAGAGGCACATACTACACACTGACCACTTGGGAGCAGCATCATTACTAATCTGCATTCACCAGCGTTCATTGAGAAGTTTAATTCATTTTCCGCAATATTTTAGGGCCATATGACTGGTCACTAACTTTGGTTTGTTTGAATGGATTTTATTGCTTGGATTCTCAGCACTATCCAGCTATCTTTATTGGTAAGGCTCTTAAGGATTTCACTGACCTTGGATAGGTGTGGCAAGAATTTTGACACTTAATGAACAAATCCCCAAAAGCACTGTATGTCCAGTGAATGTTAAACAATCAGCAAGCTGGCTGAACCTGGAAGCAACCGCTAAGGTCAGGACATATCAAAAAGGTATTGCAATGGTAAAAAGGACCATTTTTGGTAGATAGAGATGGATCAAGATTTACTGGGGCCCTGGGCACAAAGAACATTTGGGCCTCACCCCCTTTGCCATGGGGCCCTTCCCTCTGCTCCTCCCCTTCCTCCCAAGGCTCCATCCCCTGGCTGGGCCAGAAGCTGAACCTGGGCCATGGTAATAGCTGCTGAGAGAGCCTGGGCTGCTGTGGGGTGTCCTGGGAATCTGGTCCTTTGTCATAGGCTGGAATTAACACCTACCAATCTGCAGATCTCCTAAACGCCACAGAAGGCCTATCACACTCCCTGACAGTGTGGCTTTGACAGATCCCTGCTGCCAAGACTTTCCCACTGGCAGACGCCTTTGGGCTCTCCATTCCATAATGAAGGTTTCCAAAAATTCATGCTATCTTAGCCTGCATTAGCTTTGGGCAGATTTAATGGTGGTATATAGGGGAGGGATTCATGTGCCCTAACCTCACCTTGGCCCACTCCCTCCCAATGTGTGGATCCCTGGGGCCACAGAGGGCTATCGGAGGAGTCCACAACAGATTGTGATTGTTGTAGGGAAGGAAATAAGTCTGTTCCCTTGTGTGGAGAGGACACTTTGCATGTGGATCCTGGGGTATGGTTTCCTCTGTTTCAGTGAAATTAGCCCTCTGCTATAGGTACTGTCACAAACATTTCTTTCACATGATTGTGCTTTCACATATACTGTGTTACCAATATTATGTGTGCCTGTAAGAAGAAAAAAATCAAGAAGCAGTATCCAAAAGTTTAGGCTTAGTTTCACTGTGCACTTCTAAGAGAATCCTGTTACTAACTGGGAGCAAACCAACTATTTAATGTAAAATGAATATTGGCTTAAATCTGAGTCAAACCTTTGATCCAAAGTATTTTGAGTTTCAGAAAGTTTGGTATACTTTATTAAATGCCTCTGCATTTACTGGTTGAGAAAGGAAATGAAAATACCCTGCCAGCCTCTTGCTGTGTTTGTCACTTCAATGGAACCAGAACCAGAATTTTTTTTGTGAAACTTTCAGCCTGATATCTCAAACGAACTTGTGAACCTTTCCCTCACTGTCAATCTTTGCCATAATAATAAATTGTGTGTGTGTGTGTGTGTGTGTGTGTGTGTGTGTGTGTGAGAGAGAGTCTTTGAGTTAAACTTGATAAACGGAAATGGGAACACAGCTTTAAAATTCTACAGTGATTACTAATAATGCCAAACAACCAATAAGAAAAAGTTTCTTTCTGGTCAATTTTGCTGTTTTTCTCTTCTCAGTCATACCGGTAGTGACCTGTCACGCAATATTTGTGTGCTTTGAAGTCCAGCCTGCTACTTTTGGTTTTTGTTGTTCACGTTCTTTGCTACTTTCCAGTGTTAGAGAACTTTTGTCTGTGGAATTTTAGCCTGTTCATGTAAAATTTAAGTATAAGTACCATTCTTGGATACCAGAATATTTCATCAGAAGAGAAATACCTGGTAAAACTTTTTTTTTAAAATGGGTGGAGATTTATTGCTCTGTTCATTTTTATAGTTTCTTACTCTGGCTTGAGGCACTGGGAATGGAGCCATAGACTCTTTGGTACAGAGCCTTTGCACAGCCTATGTGTTGTGCTGAATCACAACACCTGCACCAGCCTAAACAAACCTTTTTTTTTAAGCCCCTGGAGATTTTAGACTTCCCAATGGCATTTTTTCCAGTCTGGCTAATATAGTTATAAGTGCATCGAACAGTTAGAAACAGAAATATTGAACTACTTAAACTTGGCCTGAGCATAATTAAATTATGGCTGATGTTTATTGTTAATTCTAAGAAGAATTATGAATGTTTTAGTGGTATGAGAGATTTTGGATATTGGCTTGTAGGATACACTTTTGTTATGATTACCATATGCACAAACCCTCTCAGTTTTTAGTGTGCATTTAACTGCCATAAGTAATCGAGAACGATAGAAACTTGCTTACTTCAATCTAATTTTTTCCATAGTTTCATTAATATATATTTTTGCAGAGCACTTTTTTTTTTTGCTCGCTGCCTTAAGACTTTCTCTACATTTGCTTTGCAGTTCTGTGATCTTGCAATCTAATGATAAAAAACAAAACCCAGAGATTAAGGAGGCTCTTCCTCCCAAACTGGCAAATATGTCCTGTGTGCATTCGGGCAAGTAACCTAACCTCTCTGTATCTGTTTCCAATTTGTAAAGTAGGAATAATAATACCTGCCTCACTAGGGCTTTGTGGGACCTTAGTTCATTAATCTTTGTAAAGTACTCAGAGATCCTCAAATGGAAGGGGCTATAGAACCACAACATTTTATAATAATTGACCCATGATAGGATCAGTTAATTCAGTGTGTTTTGTGTTGTCTTCGTTTTTTGTCAAGTGAACGTTCAGAGAAAATAAGCACCTGTGCATAATTGTCCATAACTACAAAGGGTATTTATTCTCTAAAAGAGTCTCCTGTTTCTAGGGCCATAAAATCTTATTACCATAAGCCATGAGTATTATTCTCATTAGTCGTATGTGAATTCAGTTGAAAACCTTTATAACGTATTATTTATAGGGTGGGGCAGTGACACTGGATTTAGTTACAGCAGTAGAAAAGTGAAAGCACGCTTAATACAAAGTTAAATGTTGTGAAGCATCTTTGGTCACATGACTTTGATTGTTAGTATGACCTCATAAAGTAGAGCCAGCTCTTGTTTATCTCATACTAACTATTGCCCTTTCTCTAACATTCCCTTTTTTGGAAAAGTGAGTGAGAGCGTGAAGCAATTTTAAAACATTTGTAGTCCTCTGTCTCACTGACTGATTTCAATCCAGTCGCCATCGAGTACAACATAGTAATGGGACTAGCTTTCCTGGTTGATACTTCCTCATAATTGATACAGGTCAGGTGTCCATGTTGATTTTTTAAGACCTTTTAGCAGACTTCGATACCATTGCCCCAGAGGATTTGTTCACTCACCAGTGACGCCAAGCTAGGACTGAGAAAAGTACACTTCATCGCCTCTTTTTCAGAGAGATCTCAGAAGGTGTAGTTGGGCAATGGTTTATCTGTAGAGCTGGGCAAAATGCCATTTTGGCTGACCTGAAACTATTTATGATGTGTATGCTGAAAAGTTTCAACCAAACCAAAAAACTGAAACATTTCAGTAATGTCTAAATGAACCTTTTCTTTCCCATACCACGGAAACAGCTCAATTTTTTTTTGGACATGAGTCACAAAAGGGCTGCAGGTAGAAGTGCCTGTGCCCTCCTTATAACTGGAGCTCTGACTGATGTGGAGAAAGGACTTATACTTGGGTCTTCCACATTCTAGGGGAGTGCCCTAATCCCCAACCTGTAGCATCACCTCATTCTCTGTCCTTGGCCCAAGGACTATCCATTGTCATTCATGAAGAATAGTCAGTGGTCCAAGCATAAGAATGATTTTATGGCCCAGTGGTTAGGGCAGTTATGTGGAATATGGGAGACCCAGGAGCAAGACCCTGCCCTAGTGAGGCTCTACAGCAGGGACCTAAAGCATTGGCCATTCTGCTTCTACCACGGGGAATCAAAATGTAGAATTTTACTGGGCTGACCCCAATATAATGTCAATGAGAATTACAACAGAGCAAGAACTGCAAGCTGAGGCCTTGTGTACCTCAATCAGAATAGACACTTTGATAGACTGCAGTAGTAATAAAATAGAGAGCCCACTTATAATTAGCTGAGTAATCACTTTAGCTTATACCCCATCCTTCCCCCTGAAAATCCTTGCTTGCCAAATCTTAACATAAAGAATTTGGCACACACAACTAGTCATCTCTTACTCTGTGTAAAGTGCCCCACATGTGAGGCACACATACAGAGAAAGTTTGGGTAATGGTTGGCTTGGCAGAGAGACTTTTTTGGACGGATAAAAATTCCCAAGGTCTCTGTTTATTTATATAGTTCTTGGAATAACCCTGGTTTCAAAAGGCTGCTGGCCAGCTGCTGAGACAGCGTTCCAGCTAATGTATTCCCAATGCAATCACCACACTTTGCTTTTCCCATCATGATATCCCCAAAGCTGCTTTTGGTTAAATCTCATGACTGGGATATAGGAAAGTTCACATTAAGTCAAAGCTCACGATGCCACAATGTTTCTTTTTTTTTAACCAAACCTTTTTTTAATGGAAATGTGCCCACTTCCAGCTGCTTTAACCCAGACTATTTCAGTGTATGTAGGAGGAAAAATATATTTGCAGTATAAGACATGGCTGAAATATATATAATAGTAGGACCAAAAGTAATATGGTGGATCTCAAACATTATATGGGAAGAAGCAGCCTTTTGCAAGTATGTTGAAAATTCTCATTCAGTGAATATGATAGCAGAACCGGTCCTAAGGCCCTCTGACTTCTGTAGTTATGTCTTTTTTTTACCCAGGCATTGCTTTCAGCAACCAACCTCTGTGGCAGGGAGCCATGACAACAAACTATTTCCCCCTCCAACTAGACAGAAGATTGAAGGAGTGAGACTCATAGGAGTTTTATGGGGAGTGAATAGTGAACATAAGAGACTCAGAGATGTGTTGTGGGTACAGCAGGAGCATTGAGAAAAAAATATTTCCCCCTTTTCCTCTCTTCACTCCCTGGTAATTCTTGCACTTGCTCTAAAAATGTGAAGCCAGAAATGAATAACAAAACAAAATAATGAGCAAAAGGAAAATGTGAAGAAAGAGGAGGAGTTTTCATTGGTTCAGTGAGGGCTGAATATAAACATACAATTTGGTCTGGAATTTTTAAATATATACTTTATACTAATGGAGATTTGAAAATTCCAGCAGCTTTTCCAATATGGCCTGAATGCATCCAACAGCGAGGTTAGCCTGCATCCAGTACACTAAAGATGTAAGGCTCCATTCATCCCAAAATTTTTCAGTCTGTTTAAAAATATTTACAATATTGAGATGTGAGACTCCATAAAAACTTCACTTGCAATGTTTCAAAGAACCAGAATTCATTATTTTGCACAGACTGTATTGGTTTCTTTTTTTTAAAATGCACCAGGAGCCAATAAACCCTTATGTAGTTGGCTGTGTGTAACCGCTAATCTGAACTTTAAAGACCCAAAAAGCAGACTTCACTAACTACACTTTCTTTCCTTTGTGTACCTATGAACATACTGTATTACCTATACCTGACTTAAACATTTCAATATGAATAGTGGGGGGTTTGTTGATCAGATATAATATAGATATATTTGATTATTCATTTAAAAGCTACTGGCTGGGCTACTTAAATAGTTAGGCTTGGTCAGTTCTATCTGGTTTCCACATGTGTTTCCTGTTTTTCTTCTAAATTCTATACTGCTCAGGGACCTAGGGAATGTGAGTCCAGGATTTTCCTGAAAGGAAGGACTGCTTTGTTCATTACTACCATGGGAACGTGTTAAATTTAAGCATGTGTAGTACAGGTCTCAGCTGTGTTTCTCCATTAGGCAGATATCAGTTTAGCTCATTACAAATGTAAGTCCAGAAAAAAAGCTGTGTTTGAACTATTTTGGGGGAGGGAAAAGTATATGTATTATTTACCCAAGATCTCTTGACACTATCACTTGTAGTCTGCCAAAGCCAGTTCAAATAACTTAAAACAATGACTTTGAAATATGTAACTAAAGTAGCCACAGTTTTTAGCCCTTCTATAAACAATTTGGAATACATCAGTAGTCTTTGTCCATCAGTGGGAGATAGTCCCCTCAATAGAAAACCCGGGAATGTATCAAAAATACATTTGTCTGAAATAAGTGACAAGTGAGAAAGTGGTGTTTTGCCTTTCCCCTCAAACAATATTGTTTTAATGATAGGTAATTGTCCCTTATTACTGTAATCTACAGTAGTCCCCTAGAAATTTCTTAAGAGTGAACTTCGTAACTGTCCAACTAATAGTAATAAGAGACTGAGGGCTAGATCCATGAAAGGACTTAGGTGCCTAACTGCCATGTTGGGTGCCGTTAAGATTGTCAAAATCCCTACTCAGGAGCTACCTAACTCTATGGGTACCTAAATTTCTGCCAGTGAGCATGCACACAGCTGCCTCTGTCAAAACTCCTGGGCACCTACCTCACACCTAAGCCCCAGAAGGATCTTCAAGTGCGGTATTCCCTTGCCTATCTCGCCTGTGGGGCCCGATTTGGAAGGCAGTCTCAGAGCATACCTAACTCTGTACAAAATAGCTGGAGGAAGAAGTAGCCTCCTTTTAACTCTTTAGCCCAGTGATTAGATCGCTCACCTGGAATGTTGGAAACCTGGGTCCAATCTTCCTCCTGTGCCTGATGAGGAGAAGGGCTTTGGAGCAAAGGGACTGGAGTCTGGATCTCCTACCTCCGAGGCATCGACACTAACACTGCCTTTTGCAATGTTTCTGGCAAAAAAAAAAAAAAAGGCTAAGAACCTAACTCTCAATTGTGAATCCCAAGTGGAGACGGGGGCTTCCTCCAACCCAGACTTCGGCACCTAAGGCCCTTTTGAGGGGCAGGCTTTAGGGCACACCCTTCTCCTCAGCATATCCCAATGGCTATCTTAGGCAGCTCCCTGCTCAGCATGCCGGCTTTCATGGATCACATTCTAGGCACTTAACTTTCCCCATGTCTTGTATGGGAAGCCTGGGTGCTTAATTCAGGGCTGTGGATTCCACTGGATGCCAAGGCATCTCCTAAAAGTTAGACATTGTCATTGGAACACTTAATCCATTACCTGCCTTTTTAGGCAGAATTCTACACAGGCAGTATTGCACAGCTGGTTCAGAAGAAGAGTGATAAAAGGATCAAGTAGGAGCAGAGCACTCCTATGATGATTTTCTCTCTAGTACGTTTGTTTTGGCCCATGTAAGAAATGAAATCCATATTGGGTTTGCTATCTGATTGTGATCTTCACAGAATCCTGTGTGAAACAGCAGAATCCTAAAACCAAGCTCAGATTGCCCAGCACACATGGGAAGAAAGATAAGATGCAAGGGATGTGGTTTAATTAGTCTGCAACTTTATTAACTTATCTGGGAACTCTCTGGTAATAACTCAGACAATGCAGGACGTGATTCCTTCCTTAACTGTGTCTACCTGGGAGAGAGCTTCAGTTCTCCCCCACCCCATCCTCCACAGCTGGTGCCATTATATTGCTGAGACCCCACCGTCCTTCCCTTAAATGTGGGTTAAGGAGCTGGAGAAAGGGGGTTGTCCCTTGCTGTACCAGATATTAGGAGCCCCAACCCCATTCCTTAGCTTCTTTAGAAGATCACTTCTCCTAAATCCTCTTCCAGTTCTGGTTTATCAGGGAACAAGAACCCCTATGGGATGATTATCTGAACAGGACACCTTCCACAAGGTGGTGCAGAATTAGATTGGCTGCTTCCCCTGCCCTCTGGTCCCTAACCCATGTTTCCAGAGAGTTGTTAATTCCTTCCCTAACATCAGCCCCAAATATATCCTCTCTCCTGTCAGAATGGTGTATCTATCTTTCCTGAATAACTCAGGTGACAAATCTGATCACAGTCAAATTCAGCTACTTCCTAATTCACACATTTTCCAGCCTCGTCACCCCACAAAGACCTGGCAATTCCCTGCCATACCCCTCCAGCAGCATTTCAGACCATTTTTACAGTAACCCCTGGGGGGAAATGTCCTGGATCTGTCCTAAATCTCTTTGCCCTGATTGATTCAACCCCCTTATAAAATCCCAAATTGTTTTCACCCAGATGTACAATAATCATTTTGGGCGGGTGCTTCCTGGCTGCCAAACAGTAAGGGGCATTGGTTGGCCTCAGAGCATGCCCCTCTTGCTATACCAACTCCGAATTGCTTCCCCTCCAAGGCCCAATGACAAAGCTCCAGGAGAACTAGCCATTCTCCTGTGGGCTCAGTGCAGAGTACTGTACCTGCAGATTGAGATACTGCCCCTCATGACCCCATTCCCTTGCTTCTTAGAGCATGCTCTTTCATCCATGCCAACTCACTGCTGTCTCATCCCTGAGGCCCTGCAATTGAACTTCCATCTAGGCCTCAGAAGGGGGCTTTGGCCAGAGGGATCAGTCTTATTAACTTCCCCCATGTGCAGAGGGGCCAATGGTTACCTGAGCCCACTAGCCAGCCTACCAATTCAGGTGATGCTTCTCCAACACACCCAGCCACACCTTCTCCCAACTTCAAAGAAGGGGCTGATCCTTAAAGGAGTCACTTTCTCTTTTTTCCTACCACTCTAGACAAAGACCTCATGCCTTTGAATTTGCAGGAGGTGCATTCTCAGTCCGGGTTATGGCCCTCTGTGTTATTCAGATGGCTTGGAGAGGGAAGCCAGCGGTTTAAAAAAACCCAGCAAAACACTTTGGGTGATGAAATCATGGGTGCAAGGTCCAGAGATAATCCCAGTTTTTAAAAAATATTGTTTTATAAATGTTAAGGTATTTTTCTTCATCAGATTGTGGAAAATACTGCCTATGATGGTGGTTCATCAAGCCTTGTAGAGTCACATGAAAGATTTCTGCAAATTAGGGACTAATGACAGTTTTCATACCTGGTTTGGAATTTTGAATATTTTTTTTAAAAGACAATATTTCAAATATTTGACTTTTCTATAATAACAGACACATAAAACATCCTCTGTTCATGTGAAGCTAAATCACCACCTGCCACAGAAAATCCCAAGACGGGAGAAATTTACACGGAGAACCTGTGCATAGCTCACTACAAATTGCATAGAAAGTTTTAATGAATAATGAGGCGTTTCCAAAATATACTTTCCTAAGGCAGAGAGTCAGAAACAAAACTGATCTTAATAAATGGGCAAAAAGGTGGAGATGGGGGCTGAGGAAATAACAGATTTGGGAAACTAGCATTTTGCTCCTGTCTCTATGAACTAGCATTATGCTCCTGTCTCATTTTGCTCCTGTCCTGTCTCCTGCTCTCCTGTTTCTTATAATTTCTATAAGAAATTATAGAGTATGGAGCCACCTAAGAAAAGGATCATATTTCCTGGTACAGTTTGGGAGGCGCTAAATATTTTACAGATAAGAATGGAAGTTATTAGACACTCTCTTGAGGTAGGAAAAGTTCTGAATCCAGATAACATAGATCTTTGACAAGTCATTGGAGAACAGCACTGATTTCTATCCTCATTTCCTTTAAATCCCAGACTGCTGAGGACTGCAAAAAGGAAAACTTATCACTATTATTCAGAAAGGAGCCCTACCATAAGCAATTATAAAATAGTTATTTTAATATCCACACTGGGGAAAATATAAGGAGTAATAATTTGACTAGTTTTAAAACCTTGCCAAATTCATAGTAAGAACAAGTGAACAAATATATTGATGCTAAAACAACAAGCCAGACAAAGCAAGAGAAGGGGTGGGAGAGGGATTCTCGAAAAAGAAAATGGTCTTATCTTATACTAGATCATTTTTATTGCACTGTAAAATCCTACCTTTTAAGATCACCTCTTTGTCTTGAGCCTGCTCCCACTGAAGTCGACAAGAGTTTTCCCATTGACTTCAATCCGAGCAGGATTGTGCCCTTTGTGGGCTAGACCTTGATAGCTTTACTGACACGGAACAGTAAATTATTCTCCAAGTGGTCCCATTGACTTCAATAAAGGTGCTACTAAGGGATCTAAGGTATCAAAATCTGGCCCTGTGTTAGGATCTTAGGCCACTAGTACTATGGCATGACGTAGTGAGGCCACAAAAATGTAACCAGTGGCACCTGCATTTCTAACTCTGTAGGAAGTGAATTGTACTTACACAGAAAAATGCATATTGATTTTAGGGTTGCTCTTACTGTACGAAGGACCTCTTTAATCCAGAGTACAAAGGTAGGTAACCGAGTCTGGCTCCACCCCTCATATTTAGTAAATATGAAAACGTTCTGGGTAAGAACATTAAATAACTAGGCCTTGCTGCACAAGTAATAATATTATGAAAGATGTAGCAATGATGAAGAATGCAAACAGATTTAGAAATTTCAGCTGTAAAGTTCTATAAAACTGTACTGTTTAGGCATTATTACTATTAAAATAATTAAATGTTTTTTAACCCCATGGTAACTTAAGTCCTATTCATTTCCATTCAGAGGAAGAAAGTAATAAGGCTATCTTCAGGTCTGGCTATGTCTAAAGGGCTGCGTTTATACTATAGTTTGGATAGGAGACATCCAAGAAGATGGAGGAATCTGTAGATTTCCAGTATCTATCCCGTCCTACATTAACAGGGAGATGTACTAGATGACCTAACAGATGTAGAGATGAGTCTAATCTGCAAAGTCTTGGGACCAAAATTATTCCTGGTGTAACTGAGGACAACTCCCACTGAAGTCAGTGGAAGCCATTCTGGTTCATGCCAGCAATACACATAGATCCAGGATTGAATCTGTGATTTTGGTTTAGCCTGTTATAAATATAAGGATTGAATACAAAATTTAGATCTATATTGACATTCTGATTAGATACATCCCTCAAATTAAGGAGTTTTCAGAACCAAGGTTTTGGGTTGGACTCAGCCACTATATAAGTAATTTCCAACTCTCATTTCTGTGATTTTTGTGAGCTACCTAGTTAAAGCTACACAAATATTTTTCCTATTTTGGTGGTGGCAATTAAGATGCAATCAATGGGCCAGTTTTCCAGAAACTGACCTCCATTTTGGTATTGCAAATTGCAGATATAAATATTTGTTGGTGAAATTTTCTTACTGTGACTTTAAATGATTGCACAATATTATGTGCAGTCATTTGTGTCCTCAGTTTATGGGCGTTCAAATACTGTGGTGATGGGTCCCCCACAAAATCCTAAAATGATCAATAGACAGAAAATTGAGATGCAATTAAGGCCAATAGAAATTCATTAAAAGTTAGAGTTTTGCAGGAAGCTCAGGAGTTTGTTAGGACTTAGCAAGAGTCTGTCATAGTGGTGCAATATCGTAATCATTTGTTTTCTTGAGTATGCAGAGATTAAGGAACACATTGCAGGGCTAAAAGTTGATGTTGACAGTGAAGCTAAGAAATCAGGTTGGAGTCTTTTAAAACCTGGAGAAAATCTGAGAAGATGAAGAGCAAAAGGCTTTGAGTGAATGAGTTAAAGAAAGTAAGGTGGTTAATGAAGAAAATGAGTGGTTTAAAAAAAATCTTGGTTTTCAAAATGTCACTGAATTTATGGAGATTTTTTTTTTAAATTCAACCCTAATAGCCACTAGTCACAGCTTGTAGTCCTGATTTGGCAAACACAGTTCTAATTCTATTATGTTATTGCAGTTGGATTCCTTTGACAAAATCCTGACAGCTATTTCAATTCCTTAGTAGGTAACGTTAACCCAACCACAAAAGTTTTATTGTGTTTTTTTTTTATTTAGCAAACAATAATTTGCTTCCTCTTGAGCAATCTTGATAAATACTTAAATAATCCTTGTACACTGAATGTTAAAACTAGATGGCAATAATTAAAAAGTCCTTGATAGTATGTGATCTTATGCTGACTTCGTTTAGCGTAACATCCACAGAGCGTAAGCCTTGACTGGACATCCATGGCAAAATCCTCAGCTAGATCTAAATACGTTGCTTCATGTTTTACCATTCTGGAGGTGCCTTAAGTCTTTTTTCCAGGGCTTCTAAATGGTTTCAAAATTGGTTTTGTAAAATCAAGTTTAAAACGAGGTAGAGCCATACCATAGATCTGGTTTTAGGTGTGCTAAGGCCTCCTAACCCATTTTACTGAATCTGTTTCAAGACGACCTCAAGATCAGGCTGTCATAAACCACTGAAATCTGTGTTCCATTTGGTTCTAAATAATTTAAAAATCAGGACACAGATTTGAAGGGCCAAATCTTCTGCCCACTCAGCAGAGCCAGGTGTGGGAGGGAGAATGCTCCTTTCCCAGTGGTATGCAATGTAGTTGTAGCCATGTCGGTCCCAGGATATGAGAGTGACAAGGTGAGTGACATAATATCTTTTATTGGACCAACTTTATGAGCTTTTCTCTCACAAACAGAAGTTGGTCCAATGAAAGATATTACCTCACCCATCGTGCTTCTCCTAATGAACAGTTTGCAGAAAATTCTGAGCTAAACCTGTTCCCAGTGAGATTTGTCCCAGTGCATAACTGGGTCTGTGGAAGGGGACAATATGGCTCTAAATAAAGTTACTAGCCATGGTTTGACAATAATCCCTAGCCATTGTAGGCCCTATGGAGCTGCCTACTAAAATGCCTGACCATTAGTGAGAACCAAATTTACATGACTAATGCTGAGGTTTTCCATTCGTTTTAATTTGGGCAGTGCATCCACACCTCATCTTTACTTTTCTTAGTTTCTCATCTTTTCTTTCCTTTAGGGGTTTAGTTCCTCAAGAATAGCTACAGTGTTCATCCATTATAAATATCCGGCTGCCACAGTTCTGCAGAAATTTTAAGGAAAAATCCCAGTCTGGACTATCTTCTGGATTTTCCTAATACTAGTGCTTTACCAAATGTCTCAGAACATGTCACAACCTTATACATGGTGCACTTCTTATTTTTAAAAATGTTAACATCTCTCCCATTTCTGCAACATGTTTTTAGCGCATAGTTTACAAATATATCCAGCTGACTAATTTATTTCTTTTGATTGTTGAAATGGTAGAGTTCCAGTTACTTTTTGTAGACTTTTGAAATTTCACATCTCTGTATAGCTTATATTTATCACCTGGGAATTTGTGACAGTTTATGTATTTTTTCCAGCAATAGAAAATCCGGCCTCTTTTTGCTTTTGGAATTATTTCTCTCATTTTTAGGAATGATGTCCAACTATGAAGAGTTCAAAGACCATCTGTGATGGAGCAGATTAGTCACTGGCTTCTAAATTTCATCTTGATTGGGAAAAATAATGAGTCTGGACAGAGTCTGGGACATAAAATTGTTTTAAAATATGGGTTGCATAGTTGAAATTAGTTATCGTTGGAGGCAAACTTATTCTCTGTTTTCTGATTTAAACTAGAAAAGAGAGAAAAAGGAGGCAGATCCAGTGAATTGAGGCTGCAAGCAGTTGACTGCCTTTTATAAATCAGTGACTTTGCACTTACTTTTATTAGCATTTTGATTATATTTTTAAAAGATTTTTTAAAAAAGGTATTAAGTCTTGCCTTGGAAGCAGAGTTGAAAAATGGGACACAAAATATAGAGATTTAGATGATATGAAAACGAGAGGATAAAGGAATTGTGAACAGATCAAATCTGTGCTAAAGTGTGACACAGCTAATGTGGTAAAAGAGTTGCCAGATCACTGCAAGAACAAGTGGAAACAACTCAATTTTTTCAGCAAAATGGGAGGCATACATATTATAATTCACTCACTATCAATGATGATATTACTGTCTGTGTCTCTAAGTGTGTGTGTGTGTCTATATACACGTACATATGTGTGTACATAGACATAGACATACAGATATATACATATATCAATGCACACACAGGCCAGAGAACAAAAACACAAAGGGCCATGAATTAACTGAGTAGAAAAGGCTAATAAAAAGTAGTTTTCCTTTTTTGCCTAAGATATATATATATTTATTTTAATCCAGATTTTTAAAAAAATCCAAAAAAATCTTGTTGGTCTCAATTCCCTCTCATGTTTTGTTTTGTATGTTGTCTGTTTTAGGTTTTTGATAGCACTTCCATTACATTTTATGTGGTAGTGTGTGATGTTAGTTATGGAAGTGCTCTACAAGTGAAAAATTGCACTGGCATTCAAAAAGAATAAATTTTATAATTTGTTTGTGCAATTGTTTGCATTCCTATGACTGCATCACTTGCCCATTAATCCAGCTTCCTTGGACATAGTCTAATATTCCAAATCCTAAGCAGTTTAAACAACCACGATTTGAAAATAAAAATCTGTCAGGGAAATATTTTCTCTTCCTCCCCCAAAATTACACCTGCTTGGGGGCTGGAAGGAGCATGATTCAGACATGGGCCAATTAAAGGTATTTTCTACATAAAAATATGATGGGTTAAAGTCCCTTTACTTCAATTAGGGCATCCAAAATTGGTGGCCATTAAAAAAATAAATCTGGGTTTGCAAGAGAACTTCATTGCAGTTCTAGATACTTGGAAAGAAATGTGCATCTTCATACTGTTTGACTTTATTTTGCTTTATTTAAACTGTCTCATACAGTCTGCTGGGTTGAATCATGTTCCATTTTTATCAAACAACTTTTTGTAGATCATCAATTGTTAACTTGTCTGCATGTGACAATTCTGTGGGAGATATCTGGGTAACTACAAGTCAGGTTGCTTTGTAGTTATGCAAAAACTCTGTGGCAAATGATTTCCAGGGCATTCCTTCTAGTCAGCCGTTTGCCCTATAAACAGTTTTTCAGAACTTGCTTAACACATTCTATTTCCCATTGGCCAGAGGATAATGAATGGAAAAATGTCTGTGTTTACTATCTGTGCTTCAGAAATTCTTTTTATCCTACAGATGTGGTCTATGGCCCTTTGTGAGAGACTATTGCACTTGTAATTCAGTTATGACTGAGAATTATTACCAAGAACTTGATAGTACAGTTATGGAAGTAAGCTGGGTAGTAAAAGTTATTTTTAGCCACTTACTGGTGTAATTGATCACAGTATGATTGAAATCAACTTGTACTGTGTCAAAAGGTCTTCCTGCTAGTATATCAATAGCACTCATTCCTCATACATAATCAGGTAACAGAACTGGGTATAGCATGTTGCATCTATGTTATGTATACGGCAAAGATCGGGGTTTTTTTATAGCACTCTCAACTGGGCAATAAGCGAAAGTTCAGACACCTCTGAGTTTATGTGCAGGTTGAGCATGTCAAGGGTTGGATCTCACCAGCAACAAGTATCCTGATATTTACATAGCACTTATTTTGTCAGTACTTGCTAGACACAAGAGCTATCTTCACTTGCCACAATCCTCACTGTTGGCCTGGAGGATATAATGGTGAATGATAAACTACTTGGACATGGTATGTAGTACTCTCAGAAAGTATTTTATTTTTGGCTGTAGCTGGCTCTAGTTGGCTGGCAATAAGTATAATTTTCGCTAAGTTTGTTCAGGTCACTCACACATACACAGGACTACTGTCTGGCTGTTTTTCTCTCAATGTTCTGAGTTCAAATCATGCTGTTGGACATATCCCTATGAGCACATTCAGCTACTTCACAAGAACGTGTTATCTGCCTTCTATGCACATCAGTGAAATTTGTTCCTATTCATATAAAGAATCTGCTACATCAAAAAGGGCAGACAAATAAACAGTGACAAGTTTTTAAAGTTCTTGTACACAAATGCTAGAAGTCAAAATAATAAGATGGGTGAACTAGAGTGCCTCGTGTTAAAGGAGGATATTGACATAAAAGGCATCACAGAAACCTGGTGGAGTGAGGACAATCAATGGGACACAATCATTCTGGGGTACAAAGTATATCGGAAGGACAGAACAGGTCGTGCGGGGAAGAGGGGCGGGAAGGGGGAGAGTGTCACTATATGTGAAAGAAAATGTTGAATCAAATGAAATAAAAATCTTAAATGAATCCACACATTCCATAGAATCTCTATGAATAGTAATTCCCTGTTCTAATAAGAATATAACAGTAGGGATCTATTATCGAGCACCTGACCAGGACAGTGATAGTGATGATGAAATGCTAAGGGAGATTAGAGAGGCTATCAAAATAAAAAACTCAATAATAGTGGGGGATTTCAATTATCCCCATATTGACTGGGTACATGTCACCTCAGAACAAAATGCAGAGACAAAATTTCTTGATACTTTAAATGACTGCTTCTCAGAGCAGTTGGTACAGGAACCCACAAGGGGAGAGGCAAATCTCGATTTAGTCCTGAGTGGAGCGCAGGATCTGGTCCAAGAGGTAACTATAACAGGACAGCTTGGAAATAGTGATCATAATATCATAACTTTTAATATTCCTGTGGTGGGAAGAACACCTCAACAGCCCAATACTGTGGAATTTAATTTCAGAAAGGGGAACTATGCAAAAATGAGGAGGCTAGTTAAACAGAAGTTAAAAGGTACAGTGACTAGAGTGAAATCCCTGCAAGCTGCATGAACACTTTTCAAAGACACCATAATAGAGGCTCAACTTAAATGTATACCCCAAATTAAAAAACACAGTAAAAGAACTAAAAAAGAGTCACTGTGGCTTAACAACTATGTAAAAGAAGCAGTGAGAGATAAAAAGGCATCTTTTAAAAAGTGGAAGTCAAATCCTAGTGAGGTAAATAGAAAGGAGCATAAACACTGACAAATTAAATGTAAAAATGTAATAAGAAAAGCCAAAAAGGAGTTTGAAGAACAGCTAGCCAAAAACTCAAAAGGTAATAACAAAATGTTTTTTAAGTACATCAGAAGCAGGAAGCCTACTAAACAACCACTGGGGCCCCTGGACGATCGAGATACAAAAGGAGCACTTAAAAACGATAAAGTCATTGCAGAGAAACTAAATGAATTATTTGCTTCAGTCTTCACGGCTGAGGATGTTAGGGGGATTCCCAAACCTGAGCCATCTTTTGTAGGTGACAAATCTGAGGAATTGTCACAGATTGAAGTGTCACTGGAGCAGGTTTTGGAATTAATTGAGAAATTTAACAGTAACAAGTCACTGGGACCAGATGGCATTCACCCAAGAGTTCTGAAAGAACTCAAATGTGAAATTGCAGAACTATTAATGATGGTTTGTAACCTGTGCTTTAAATCAGCTACTATAGCCAGTGACTGGAAGATAGCTAATGTAATGCCAATATTTAAGAAGGGCTCTAGAGGTGATCCTGGCAATTACAGACCGGTAAGTCTAACGTCAGTACTGGGCAAATTAGTTGAAACAATAGTAAAAAATAAAATTGTCAAACACATAGAAGAACATAAATTGTTGCACAAAAGTCAACATGGTTTCTGTGTGTAAAGGGAGATCATGTCTTATTAATCAATTAGAGTTCTTTGAGGGGGTCAACAAACATGTGGACAAGGGGGATCCAGGGGACATAGTGTACTTAGATTTCCAGAAAGCCTTTGACCAGGTCCCTCACCAAAGGCTCTTATGTAAATTAAGTTGTCATGGGATAAGAGGGAAGATCCTTTCATGGATTGAGAACTGGTTAAAAGACAGGGAACAAAGGGTGGGAATAAATGGTAAAGTTTCAGAATGGAGAGGGGTAACTAGTGGTGTTCCCCAAGGGTCGGTCCTAGGACATATCCTATTCAACTTATTCATCAATGATCTGGAGAAAGGAGTAAAGAGTGAGGTGTCAAAGTTTTCAGATGATACAAAACTGCTCAAGGTAGTTAAGACCAAAGCAGACTGTGAAGAACTTCAAAAAGATCTCACAAAACTAAATGATTGGGGAACAAAATGGCAAATGAAATTTAATGTGGATAAATATAAAGTAATGCACATTGGAAAAAATAACCCCAACTATACATACAATATGATGGGGGCTAATTTAGCTACAACTAATCAGGAGAAAGATCTTGGAGTCATCATGGATAGTTCTCTGAAGATGTCCACGCAGTGTGCAGCGGCAGTCAAAAAAGCAAATGCGATGTTAGGAATCATTAAAAAAGGGATAGAGAATAAGACGGAGAATATCTTATTGCCCTTATATAAATCCATGTTATGCCCACACCTTGAATACTGCGTACAGATGTGGTCCCCTCATCTCAAAAAAGATATACTGGCATTAGAAAAGTTTCAGAAAAGGGAAACTAAAATGTTTAGGGGTTTGGAATGGGTCCTATATGAGGGGAGATTAAAGAGGCTAGGACTTTTTAGCTTGGAAAAGAGGAGAGTAATGGGGGATATATAAAATCATGAGTGGTGTGGAGAAAGTGAATAAGGAAAAGTTATTTACTTGTTCCCATAATATAAGAACTAGGGGCCACCAAATTAAATTAATGGGTAGCAGGTTTTAAACAAATGAAAGGAAATTCTTCTTCACTCAGCGCACAGTCAACCTGTGGAACTCCTTGCCTGAGGAGGTTGTGAAATCCAGGGTTTAAAAGAGAACTGGATTAATTCATGGAAGTTAAGTCCATTAATGGCTATTAGCCAGGATGGGTAAGGAATGGTGTCCCTAGCCCTTGTCTGTCAGAGGGAGGGAATGGATGGCAGGAGAGAGATCACTTCATCATTACCTGTTATGTTCACTCCCTCTGGGGCACCTCGCATTGGCCACTGTCGGCAGACAGGATACTGGGCTGGTCTGACGCAGTATGGCCATTCTTATGTTCTTATGTTCTTAAGCAACACATACTCTGTAGAAATTAAAAAAGAAAAAGTTATTTAAAACTGGAGCTGAAGCAATGTACTGGTTGGTTCTCAGACATGCCAAAATAGTTTACAAAACATAGAACGTACTCACCAGACCAACAGGAAATTAGGGTGGTATAAGTGAAAGAATAGCTACCGGCCTGGCCAACTACTTTTCACCCTCAGTAGCAGACTAACAACATCGTCTAGTTTAACATCCATGTGTTTACTCAGTAGCGTTTACAATCCGCCTGGATGTACTCTAAACAGTTAATCCAGCCAGAGTTCCTTGAACGTTCTTTGAAGTCTTTTTGAACAATTGATATGGGAGCCTGAAAGGATAAAGGGAGAGGACTTGGTTGATTCCAGGAGCCTTCCTGAATTGTACTGATATACTACAGAATGGTGGTGTTATTGTTGGATCGTAATCTTCAATTTAAAAAAAAAAAGTATAACAGAGATCTGTACTTGAAATCTCTTTTTTTTAATTGATCCAGAAAGATACTGACTATGTTATGATGGTTTTATGAAGGAAGTCCAACCACTGTTGACAGTTTTATAAAATATAATTTATTTGGTCCCTTTTGAATTGGGCTGTGGTACATCTTATTCAAAAGAACACACACCAGCATGGCAGTCAGTACTACTTGTGTTTTTTCACATTTTATTTGTAAATCAGTGTTTTGTAGAGAAATATTAAAATGGTTGAAATTTAGAGTCACTAACATTGAGTTACCCAAGGCCCTTTGTTGTGTACTGTTAAGTCCATTTCATTTGAAGCCAGTTCTGTAATTCATTCTTTTTGCTAAAAAGCAGCAGATGATATTGTTTTTAGGTGGTACAGAAGTTTGAGCTCAGATTCAGGAGTTGGGACTTCTTCCCACTGGGGGAACTGGATGAAAACTTCTATTTCTCTCACTGGCCTGAAAAAAAAAAGAAAAGAAGGATGTTATCCTTGACAAAAGCACCATAATAGTTGAAATATTGGCAGTACTTATTTTCCCTTCAGTAAAATTACTTTTTAAGTTTATAAATTTCAATTACTTTGCCTAATTTGGTTCTTTTGGAATGTTTACAGAGTCTTACTCTTGATTACCTCCATCTTCTATTCCATGATGCATATCACATGGTAACAGCTTTAGACCCACTAAGTGTCATTACCGAGTAACCACAGGACCATGCAGCATAATTGTTAGATATCTAGCATTTCCATTTATCATGCAAACTCTATGCAATTTCCATGTCAATAAAGATTACAGGCTAGGAGTCAGCTCCTCAGCTAGTGTAAATCAGCATGGTTCTGTTTGGTGCTGGATTTCACTGCTTAGCTGAGGATTTGACCCATGATATGTGACTTTTATAATTCTTCCATGCCAGAATTTTAAGCCCTGTAACTTAAATTAAAACACTTCTACTTAATCAATTGCACAATCTAATTACAGGTAAGCCATTTTTGATTTCTCTTTCAGTCCATTCATAGTTACAGTATTTTAACATCATTTACATTAATTATGTTATCTATTATTGGTCTAGCTATTGATTGGCCCTTATCCTTTTGTCTTTCTAAAGGTGTGGAGGTGGGTAATGGGAACTGGATCATCTGTGGTTTTGTTGTTGTTGTTTAAGCGGAATATATTCTTTAAACTTAATTTTGTCAGAAAGGATAGAAGTATTTCTGTGAAATCTTACAACTCATTTCAGTCTAATTGTTTTTGACAGCTCACCTGTCACTTTAATAGGCTTCTGTAGGGTGAAGAAAAACAGATTCCCCCCCCCCCTTAGACTACCCTGTCTTTGTGATAGAAGTCAGAAACAGAGCACTTAATGTTTTATGATGAAAGTTTTAAAAGTTTTTGTTGTAACAGAAAGGCAAGAAACATCTGTTGTTGCAGAGCTAAGAATAAAAACCTGAAAGCAAGTTCTGTAAAAGCTTTGTGATGATCTATCTGCTTTTGGTCTATTGCAGGGACTAGAAAGCAGAAATAACACCAGCATTTAAATGTCACTACTCAAAAAAAAAAAAAAAATCTTGGCAGCAAGTTTTCTCAGGCAGCTTGCCAATATCTTGATTCAGTGTTTATGGGAACATCTTGAAATGGCTCCCAAATTAATGACTATATCTTCCATCACTCCAGTCTGATGTCTGAACATGAGGAGAAATAAACAATAGTTAATGGTCTGGGAGCTGCTGGCAGATACAGTATTAGCTCTGGTTCTTATTTTCACTTACTAATAGCAAACAGTTCTGATCAGATGTTTATCTTTGAAAAACATATGCAATGGAAAATTGCACCTAAGATTGCTATCCATTTCAGAGTCTCTTTCACAAGGACAGTTTCACACAAAACGAAATGATTCCATTTGACTGCTTGTTCAGATTAAAGGGTCTATTCTAGAATATCTCTGTTCTCTCCAGTGAGAAGCCTCAGGCACCTGAACATACTGTACTGTGGGTTTCCCTTTTGAACTCAGCAGGGATACATGTGTGTGCCAAAAAACTCTTTCCTGCCTAACACCAAAGACCAAGGTCAGCCACACAATTCTTTTCCATGAAGAAATCAGATAGTATGTTGTCTTATGTGCCTCGATTTTATGAACTTTCAGTGTGTATTCATATATATATATATGAATGAGTTCAAGGGCTTCTGTGAAATCACAAATCATGAAGGCAAATCTCAAGGTTTTTTGGATAGAATCCAGGGATAGATTTTTTTAGTCCTGTGGTGTTATATGTGGAGGTAATGTCCATGTGATAAGTTTGTCATGTAAGTGAAACTTATAACATGTCCACATCTGCATCACCTGCCCACTAATCCCTCTGCAGCCTTGAACAATTATATGTGTTTCTGGAGAGGAGGCTTTGATTTTTAAATCAATCTACAGAGAAATGTTTCTTCCCCAAATGTGGAATTCTCACCTCCCAACACTTACCTTAGCTGAGATCAAGGATGGTCGTTATTCAGTCCTGGTCCAAAAATTGCTTTTCCATACATAAAAATACTATAGTCCTAAAATCTGATAGTCCTATAGGACCAGACAGACAAGGGAACTTTTATACTATTATGAAGCGGGGAGTACCTCAGCTTCCCAGTAGAACCCATCCCATGCTTCCAGCCCTGGAAGCAGGACCCAAGACAATCCACATTAACACGAACATTTTAGATCAGGAAAAGCTATCTTAGATCATTTCTGTAGGCATTACACATTTATTAGTTTTTAAACTTTTCACTCCCATTGAGCTTTGAACATTTGGATGCGTGTAATTAACATACCTGACCCTATAAGCATAGGGGTTACAAGATACACTCCCAATAATATTTTTGAAACTCTTTAAGATATTTCTGATGGTGCCACACATGTTATAGTAAAACTAACATATATATATGGTGTGGTACAAAAATCCTAGAAGCATTCATATGTAGCATAGAAGAATATCTGTAGCTTTGTCACTTTTAAAGTGAACATGCCAATCCCATGTTGATAAAAATCTTTACACTACATTATGACGTATTCCCCACTCATATAAGACATACATGTGAATCCTGAGTCCATCCTTTGCATTGGTTCTGTTATCTTCCTGCCATTTACTCTGTTCCTTTCTTCCAGTGACCCTCTTTCTCCAGACAGATATTCACGGCTCTTGCTTCTTTCACCCTTGCCCTTCCTAATGGCCTCCCTAGCTGTTTTCTCACTCTGAAACTACAACACTTTCTGTAGCTACTACAGTGGTTCTTCTTACAGCTCTGGTGACTTTCCTTTGAAAACTGCGAGAATGGCTGGCTGTCAAGGCCTTTGTATGACTCAGGTGAGCATGAAGTAGCAGCAGATTTGATTGGCACCTACAGATTTGATTGGCACCTTAGAGACTAACCAATTTATTTGAGCATAAGCTTTCGTGAGCTACGGCTCACTTCATGATATGCTCAAATAAATTGGTTAGTCTCTAAGGTGCCACAAATACGCCTTTTCTTTTTGTGAATACAGACTAACACGGCTGCTACTCTGAGATTTGATTGGGTAACTCTTGTAGTTTATGGGAGGGAGGTTGCAATTGTGAAGTTTCAGAGAACTGAGATTCTATATAATATGGCATCTAGAAAAAAGAAAACTGCTATCTTTGTTATAAACCTTGCTTCCCTCGGAGGCTTGAGAAGCACGCGTTAAAACCAAGCAATTGAAACGATTTATGTATCCCAAAATAAAGGCTTAAAAACTTATTATTATTATTTTTTTGCCTGTTTAAATACCTTGACCTACATTTGCAGAAGTGACTAGTACATTTCGGCACCTCAATTTTTGGGTGCCCATCTTGAGTCACTATAAAGGGATCTGATTTTCAAAAAGTGCTGAGCATCCACAGTGTTACAATCAGACCCCATTAAAGTGTTTCAAGTTGAGAACCAAATATTGAGGCAACCAATACCATGAGTCACTTCTGAAAATGTAGTCCTTGTTGTGAGCTTCCAAAGGAATGAATGGGTTTTTTGGCTGCTGTTGCTGTTATGTGGATAAATGGTAACTACTAAGATCTGCACTCAAAATGTAGCTGCAGATGCAAAAATGGGCTGTGGTTTTTTAGTGTGCATAAATTTCACATGCAATAAAGGAAACTTAGACTCAGCCTGGCTAAAAATTTGCTGCATATTGTGGATTGTGTGAATGGTCTTATTTCATCAGATGAATGAGCATCTGCACTCATGTCAAAGGTATGAACTTGAACCTCCACATGCATAGAAGGAAAAATGCTCCTTAAGCAGCTATAAAATATATGCACTCAGAACTACCATAACTAAAAGTGAAATTAGGTCCCAAAGACGCAGCATCAGGCTTATTTTAAGAGTATTCATGAAGTAAGTGGTCGACAAGCCAGATTACAAAGACTTTCACCTACATTAGCATTCTGTTCTGCGTTAGAAAAGGGGAAAAGAAACAGAAAGAGAAGAAGCACAAGAAAGTCAGCATTGACCTGAAGGTTTATCCAACACAAGAAATCTTTCTGAGGTTTGGCAAAGCTTAAATAACTTTATTCCTTTGGATATTTTGTGCATCTCTACATTTCCTGGTATTCTCATGTTTTTTAAGCTAATAGAGTAATTATCCAATAGGCAGTCCATGCAGCAGAAATACTATAATTTACAACTGCTGTGCTGTAAATTTGTTCTTTCCTCTCTCTATTGTGTTCATTGGACTTCTCAATTTATTCTTATTTTGGACTAAAATGTTGTTAATTTCAAAGGCAAGGGAAAACTTAATTCCTTGTGCTGCGCATACTAGCTAAACATTTCTTATGAGGCCTGTTTATCAGCAATCTCATGATACAGTTTAATTAAAGCCTTATAGTAAAGGTCTCTCCTAGTTGGGTGTTTTAAATATGGATTGAAATGTCTAAATGTAGGCAACCAAGTTTTAAACGTTTGGCCAAACTATGAATTTAGTATTCCCAGAAACAAAGCGATAACTTAAAAGTAAAATGCCATGGTTGCAGATGTATAGAATTTTTATTATTTGAATTGAAATGTTACTTACAATACAAAAGAAAGAAGACCTAAGAAGTGTTTATAATGTTTAATTACCAGGATATTTAAAAAATGGAATTTCAGCAGCTATTATTATAAATGAGTTATGAATTTATGGAAAGAAAAATGTCATTTTTAGTTTCTTTGAGAAACTTTATTTATTTCTGCAATCACATGGATGAGACCATGCTCAGAACCTAAAAGTCTGAGCCAATCTAGGTTAAATCAACTATATAGAAAAATAAATACAAAAAACTTTATTGAAGGAACATCAAATGTTCCAGCAAAACCAAGGAAATATCACATGCAGGTTGCCAGGCCCAGTAACTTTTCTTACAGTGTGTACACTTGTAGTTCATGCTGAATTTGTTATACTTCACTCACCTCACCCATGCCTCTGTTGCATTTTATTATCAGGTGGAAGTAGCAAGGCTGAACTTTGCAATTTAAATGTTATATATTTATATTAACTTAATCAAATCGCATGTTAGGCCTGGATGGTGACACCGTGCACATTAATTATGTAACCCATTAAAATGAATGGTGTTAAAGCACCTTTAGGGCCTAAACCATCAAAGGTAATACCTTAAATACAAAGGGTGCAATAGGCCTCTACACGGGCTACTCCCATTTAACAGACAGGAAACTCTGAACTTCCATGTGCAGAGAGTTTTCTATGACTGCATCCATTGTGGGGCTTAGTACTATGCTGGTAGGCAGTTTAGGAATTAGACCAAGTTGGTCAGATAGAAATAAAGTGCTCAAGATAGGGTTTTCCATCTCATGAATGTGGCCTCTTGCTTGGTTCCTAAACCCAGTGAACCCCCATCTAGCCCATGTGATTTGGGAAGCAATGATTCCATAAAGAACACCTGCCTAAGTATCATAGAATCATAGAATATCAGGGTTGGAAGGGACCTCAGGAGGTCATCTAATCCAACACCCTACTCAAAGCAGGACCAATCCCCAACTAAATCATCCCGGCCAGGGCTTTGTCAAACCTGAACTTAAAAACCTCTAAGGAAGGAGATTCCACCACCTCCCTAAGTAACACATTCCAGTGTTTCACCACCCTCCTAGTGAAAAAGTTTTTCCTAATATCCAACCTAAACCTCCCCCACTGCAACTTGAGACCATTACTCCTTGTTCTGTTATCTGGTACCACTGAGAACAGTCTAGATCCATCTTCTTTGGAACCCCCTTTCAGGTAGTTGAAAGCAGCTATCAAATCCCCCCTCATTCTTCTCTTCTGCAGACTAAATAATCCCAGTTCCCTCAGCCTTGCCTCATGAGTCATGTTCTCCAGCACCCTAATAATTTTTGTTGCCCTCTGCTGGACACTTTCCAACTTTTCCACATCCTTCTTGTAGTGTGGGGCCCAAAACTGGACACAGTACTCCAGATGAGGCCTCACCAATGCCGAATAGAGAGGAATGATCAAGTCCCTCGATCTGCTGGCAATGCTCCTACTTATACATCCCAAAATGCCATTGGCCTTCTTGGCAACAAGGGCACACTGTTGACTCATATCCAGCTTCTCATCCACTGTAACCCGTAGGTCCTTTTCTGCAGAACTGCTGCCTAGTCACTCGGTCCCTAGTCTGTAGCGGTGCATGGGATTCTTCCGTCCTAAGTGCAGGATTCTGCACTTGTCCTTGTTGAACCTCATCAGATTTCTTTTGGCCCAATTCTCTAATTTGTCTAGGTCCCTCTGTATCCTATCCCTACCCTCCAGCGTATCTACCACTCCTCCCAGTTTAGTGTCATCTGCAAACTTGCTGAGGGTGCAATTCACACCATCCTCCAGATCATTTATGAAGATATTGAATAAAAACGGCCCCAGGACTGAGCTTTGGGGCACTCCGCTTGATACTGGCTGCCGACTAGACATGGAGCCATTGATCACTACCCATTGAGCCCGATGATCTAGCCAACTTTCTGTCCACCTTATAGTCCATTCATCCAGCCCATACTTCTTTAACTTGCTGGCAGGAATACTGTGGGAGATCATATCAAAAGCTTTGCTAAAGTCAAGGAATAACACGTCCACTGCTTTCCCCTCATCCACAGAGACAGTTATCTCATCATAGAAGACAATTAGGTTAGTCTGGCATGACTTGCCTTTGGTGAATCCATGCTGACTCTTCCTGATCACTTTCCTCTCCGCGAAGTGCTTCAAAATTGATTGCTTGAGGACCTGCTCCATGATTTTTCCAGGGACTGAGGTGAGGCTGACTGGCCTGTGGTTCCCCAAATCCTCCTTCTTCCCTCTTTTAAAGATGCTCCACCCCTTTCCACACTATAAAACCCAAATGCTGTGGAGGCCCCATAGAAGCATTTCTGCAGTTAATAAAAAAGATAAATGATGGCCTTGAGGGCAGCACTCTTTCATTCTCTAGTTCCATTGGATTCTCCTCCCATCTTCCCACTGAGGAAGAGGGATTGATCCATCTAATTCTGTTTATCGCAATAACAGGTTCCATTGATGTACATGGTACATCCCCCCTAGGTCCTTAGAATGGTATTTATTGCTATAGAAAAACCAAGACAAATGTGGAAGTGGAGGCCACATCTACAACTTTACTTTCAGATAAAATTAAATATCTCAGCCATTTCACATTTTTTTTAAAATACCAAAACCAATTAGAGCATATCAAGGGCTACATCTGCATTTTAAAACTTCAGCCATTCTATTCAGCTTTCCCATGAATGTCAGAAACAGGGGGTGAGGGGGGTGAGGAGAAGCATTGTGGAAGCTTTTCTACAAAAACAAGCAAGCTCCGTTTTGCTCTGCGGTTAAGACCGCCCATGGTAGTCTTGTTTCAATCCTTAGGTTTGTTGAAGATTGGACAGGGTGTTCACAGTCAGGGGCCCTTGGGCCTACTGGAGTTCTTTACCATGCAGGACATGTTGCAAGACCTATCTCTTTGGGGCCTGTGCTTGGTCACTTGGAGCCTGCCAGATGTCTCTTGCTTTGTGGGTCATCTGCCTCCTTTTTACTCATCTACTTGTATCAGTTGGGAACTGGGGCAGATTAATTGAGAGTCGCTGGGTTTCCCTGTGTCAGAGGGAACCTTGGCACCATGATTTCCAGTTGCCCGTGTACATTATCTGATTGTGACTCTGAATGGTTTTTTGTGTTTTTGAATATATTGTATCACCGATTTGTTGCTCTGTGACAAACATAGGACAGAAACTCAGCTGGGGCGAATCAGCATAAAGATTCAGCTAAGCACCTGATTCAGATGGATTGCATCAGTAAATGATAGTAGGTAAATATACATACATACATACGCTCACACTGAAATGTAGTGTTGTGTCTTATATTGGGGAAAAGATTAAACACTCCCAATACTGCTACCATCCAGCAGCAGTAAGGGTACTTTTTTTTAATATGGGAGACAAAAGCTGGCATGAGGTACAACAAAAATTATTTATGTGCTATTCCTGCATGAACCCACAAATGAAAAGAAACTAAAAATAATTTATAACTGGAAAAAATATTTTACCTTAAATATTTTAGATATTCCAATAAATAGCATAAATTTCATAAGTATTATGTGCACAGATGTTAACACAAAAAATGCACAAAAACAGTAGTAACTAATGATAGCATAGCTCCAAAAATGGCTTTCAAATAAGATCAAAGATTCATAGATTTTAAATCCAGAAGGGACTGTTATGATCACACAGACTGACGTCCTGCATATCACAAGCCAAAGAACCTCACCCAGTAATTTCTGCACCAAGCCCATAACTTCTGTTGTGGTTACAGCATATGTTTTAGAAAGAGGTCCAGTCTTGATTTAAAGAATAGACGTGTTGGAGAATCTACCACATCCCTAGGTAAGGTGGTCCAATGATAAATGACCATTACTGTCAAAATTGTGTGCATTTTTTTCTAGCCAGAATTTTGTCTAGCTTCAGCTTCCAACTGTTATATCTCATTATGCCTTTTTCTGATAAATTAAAGAGACATCTACCAGCAGAAATATCTTCCCCAAAGATGTTTGTCTTATTATTGCTTTTTCGGCTTTGGCTTCAGAATGATCAGGAGTTATTCATCAGTGATGAGAAGTTATAAGAAAAAAACAAAATGCTTTTAAAAATCATGGCCTTGACCTTTTCAGAATATCTGCTTAAATTTAGTTATAAAAAGACAATTCCAAACTAGAAAAATCACAAGGAACTGTGTGTAGATATTAAAGAGTATTTTTGCATCAAACAATTTCCTAGTATATAATCATGCAATTATTTAAGTGATAAAGTTTTAAGTCAGCACATGTCTGTAACTTCCTTAGACACTTTCTATTAAAATAAAATTCCCTAAAACACGTAACTCCGCTTTATATCCACCTCATTTCCCAGAATAATTAAGGCTTAGTCATTCTTAATAATATTACACAGGTAGGAACATAGCCCTGGTTTACAGTTACAAAGGTGGAGCTGGATAACACTGCCAGACTGAGTTTATAGGACAAGTTAACTTTCCAAAAAAAGTTCTATCCTTGCATTAGGTAACAAAAGACGTTGGAAATTAAATGTTAGAGCACTAGAGGGTCTAAAGCCAGAATCTTGGTGCATATCAACATAGCTCTGCAGTAAGGCAACACCAGCTGAAGACCTGGCCCTAAATGTCTGTGGCATAGTTCTAGTAGTGAGAGTAGAACTGTACCATTATTTTAATATATTAAAGAATATAAAACCATCTCAACAGGGTTATTCTTATCATTTACATGTTTTGGTCAACTCTACAAAGAGGCACATCATTTTTTTCTGGATTCTGCACTGGCGTATGGGCCTGCCTACATAGATCCCTCTGTAGGACCAGGACCTTGGTGTGTGACAATCTCAAAGGCAATTTTCCATGCAGATTTTCAGATGAAGGTTTCTGATGGCCTCCCGGTTTCTTTCATGGTTCCCATTCACTTTAGATAAGCTTCAGGATAGTGGCTCAATGCTGATATATGCCATTTTTGCAAATGTTTCCACACGGATCTAGTCTTTCATCTATAGACTAATAATTTGTAATCAGTGTGCCATTCATAATTAAGTAACCTCTGCTCTTCATTGTTCTGCTAATTAATTATTGTTGATTGGTTTGACTTGCTGCACATGGTTACCAAGCATGATCAAAGAACATTCAAGATTAATCTGCTAAACTAGATGTCAGACTTGTAAATTCTTCTGTGCTATTATGAAGATTTTTCTCCCTCAATAAAGGCCTGTCAGAGAATAATGGCTTAGATATACCTCTGACAGGTCAGTCCAGAGGTCACTCCCTGGAAACATGTACACATTTATGAAACAAAGCATGATGCCTCATTTATAGCCATTTTATAATTCCAAGTGAACTCTTCATGAATTTTAATAATGTTAATTTAATAAAAAAGACGATTCACGTTGATTGCCTTTGGAGACAGGTGCAGAAGGAATTTATACATTATAATGTTGTTACATTTGGATTCTTCACGGATCTACAGGAATATGCAGTAACTCAATGAGCACAATGTTATGAGTTTCTCATTATATGCTAGGGTAATGACTGTACTTTACTCTTTTCATTCTCTTGAATCAGTTCTCACTTCCATTATTTTTATAACCTTTGTTTCCAGGACTGACTATTTTTATTGTTCCTTTAACTTGCTGTAGGCAATTTTATAGGCTTGTAGTGTCTCAGTGCCATAAACATGAGCTACTTCTAATTAATTACATCCATATTCATTTTACAGTCAGAATTTTAAACTCTCTTGCATAATTTTATTGATTGCTTTGATTATTATTATTATTATTGTTATTATTATTATTATTATTATGCTTTTCACCACAGCTCTCCAATGACCATGCAGTAAACTCTGACATTCAGATATTTTTATGTAGAATGTTACCACACAGAAGTCCTTACACGTGAAGATTACAGTCAATGACCATCATCTTTTTTGGAAATCACACTTGCAGAAGATCAATGGCTTTAGAGTAAATCTCAATGTTCCAGTTACATATCATATCAGTGCATTATTAACAATGTAATATTTTGTAGCTCCTGTCTATTTAGTACATTAATAAGTTGGTAAGTAAAGTTCTGTTAGGATGGAACACTTAACTATTTGACAATTTATTACTAGACTGAACTATTCATATCAAAAAAGTAATTCATGAATTTAGGTCCTTTCCATGTTTCTGAAGTATTTATGAAACTATTTCATTTTTAAAATATTTGTTATTCAAAACCATTCAACAGATATTTTATGCAAGTGAATTACTCATAAATAAATTGTTGAGATGTATGCTTCAGGTGTTTGCTATTTGCAGTTTGTCACCCAAGTTGTGTAGTTTTATTCTTGCTTTCGGACCTTTCAAGATGACCATCTGAACATACAGAGTACAAATTGTAATGCAAACACCATTAGCACGAGTATTGACTTTCTCTTTCTAATCCTTGTGAACAAAAACTCACTCATACGAATGCTTGTGGAGAGTGAGTAAAAGAGGTTGCAAATGTTGTCTAGTTGAAGTGTTAATTCAAATGAAAACATGCCATTCTCTTTGTAGTATTTGCCCAATCTGACTCATTACCCTCAAAGATTTAATTTGTAATTCGGACTTCATGTATTCATTACAACCTGGCCATGGAAAGAAAAACTTAGGATTAATATATTGTTTTAAAAATTCTGTTTATAACCTGAATGGTCTAGATGCTATGGTTACTGGTTCATCAGGGATGGTCCATAGATAGATTTAAAATACTACTATTTTATGTAATCTGTCATCTACTACATTTTGGGGTGTTGTGGGGACTGATGCTGGTGAAGTCAGTCTGTTATATCTGGATCTGTCAAGGTGGGTAGTCACTTGATTGTGTCTTCAACTTCAGTGCCATTTTTCTACACCTTTCTAAAGGAATTTCTGCATATAGATATTTTATGATTCTAAAAATATCCCATTTCCCCCCCTAATAATTTCTACATAAAGGCATATGTATGTTCTATATCAATAAAACATATTTTTGAAACCTCAGCATATGCAGTAGGTAAGTTAATTGGTAAAATTGTTTGAATTTTCTCTTTTTAATGTAAGGGGGGGGTCTGTTGACTTAAAGGTTTGTTAATGGTCTTATAATACCATATTACTTAAGAGCCTAAGGTCACTGTTTCAAACCAAGTTATGTTGATATTGACTGAACGTAAAAACCATCTAATGGCATTTATGTAGCCTTCAGGAAAAGAGCTGGAGGTTTCTTTAAGGTTGCTGGTTTATGGCAGTGAGCTATTTAGTTAGACATTCCAGACTACACATGAAGTAGATTTAATTTTGCTTTAAAACTGGGGTGTGCTGTGTCTTGCTCCGTTGACTTGAAAACACTACCTGATTGAGATGCATAAATGCTAAGCCCGTCTCTTCTCATACCAGTCTATAATCCGTGATTCTACTAAAAGAATCAGCACATTCTAAAATTAGCAAAAGAGCAAGATCATGCCTTGATTTATATTTCCACAGGCCATAGAATTAAATGTTCCAAGAGTAGTAGATGGTTTCCTGTAAATGTGCAAGCTGAACTAAAATCATTTTGCACCTGAACTTTTTCATACATGTCAGCAGATTGCTGCAGCTTCCTTTAAGACAAAAGAAAAAGCAGAGCAGCTGAAAATAATTAATATTGAACTTGACACATCAAAAATGTAATTTGTCACTTGTGATTAAAGCCTGTATCGTTAGTTCTGTTTTTACATCCTTCATGACTCTCCCTTAGCTATCGTTAGGCTCCACATGGTTAGAGTTTAGCCTGACCTTTGACCTATCACCAGATACAAAACAATCGGTTGCTGCAAAATTGGAGACCAAAGTAGCCAACAACAGTGTAGATCAACAATTTTAACCTTCATTAATATAATAATGACTCTCTTGGATATGTGGGGTGTCATCTTTGATCTCTGAAGTTCACTTAAAAGGGCAATATTTTAAATGTAAAGATCCTGAAAAAGTAATGCTCAAACATGGTTAAAAACAATAGAACTTCAGCATTCAATAGTTTAAAATTAAGATCAGCATAACTATTTTTCTCTTTATCAGCTCCATTTGTTTGTTTTTATGTGATGAAACTCGCTAGACTCTGTATATAGGGAAGAACTTTGGCCATTTAAATCATAGTAAAATGGTCTGATCTTAAAAGCAAAGACAATGGAAATGGTATTTTAATGTGTCCAAGGAATTTCTGCTCTGTGATTCTGCTCAAACTGAGGAATGGAGAACCCTGGTTTTGCAAACTGTCTGTTTTTCATTCTTCTCTGAAACTTTCCAAAAGGTTACTGACACCACCACAACTGTGGTAGCTGCTCATATTCAGAGCGCAATGAATTTAAGAGCCTCTGTCATGCTATCATTGTTCCCTCCCATTCTGAAACCAGTTTGCAATACTGTATATAATCTGAAACAATACAGAAAGTAAAATACCATCAATGAGTGTTGCTCCTATGTCAGCAGGACCTTTTTTCAATAAAGACTTGTGTAACTGAAAATGGCTCTCTTCTTTCTGGGTAACCGTAAGTAGTATATTTTTGGAAGCAAAACATTGTGCACTGTTTTCCCTCAGAGCACAACTTTGAGAAAGGTTCAGACTACAGTATAGATTAAGCCACATAAATGGTGCTTAGACAACTTTTAAGTGTCTGAGCTAAATCCACAGAAGTGAAGAAATGAGATGAAAATTTTATACTTAGCTCATCTTTGCCCTTTGGATGAGAGGTAAAACTCTAGCTCCGGACCAGTTGTGGTTGTTAAAGATCCCCTCTCATGTTTCACATGAATAAAATGCCTAAGCCAAATCCCAGCTGGGGTTTTGCTACATACAATTCTCCTGTACTTTCAAGTGAAGAACTTACTCTACACTTTCCCTTTTAATTAAACCCATGTTGTGCAGTGTGTATATAGTTACAGATGTCCCACTGCTGAGGAAGGTTTAGTGTGTGAAGTGATTCCTATTATAAATACAGTGTGACTCCAAAGCACTTGTGTGCATAGGACTATATTATTTTAATGGGGACACCACCAGCTTCCTCTTAGCACAATTAACTGTCAGTGAAAATCATAGCACTTAGGCATTTAGATACTTGATTATCAGGGCCTGTAATTTCTGGTGCAAACTTGAACTCTCAAAATAGGAAGCAGTTGCTGAAAGTCAGAACCACAGTCTGTAAATTGATACTTTCTATATATGCAGGGCTTGATTCTCCGCTCCTATTGAGTTTAGAGAAGTTACTCCTCCTTTAGGCCTGATTAGGATCGGTGGGTGGTGATCGATCTATTGGAGATCAATTTATTGTGTCTCATCTAGAAGTGATAAATCGATCCCCAAACACGATCCCCGTTGACTCCGGAACTCCAGCTCATGAGAGGCAGAAGCGTAGTCAATGGGGGAGTGGCAGCGGCCAGGTAGGTTGACCGAAGATACGCTGACTTCAGCTATTTGCATAGCTGAAGTTGCGTATCTTAGGTCGACCCCCACACACACCCTCAGTGTAGACCAGGGCTAAGGTGTAATGTTCAATTTATATAATTAAGTCCAGAAGGAAACATTAGATCATCTACTCTGACTTCCTACAAGCTATTAATTTTCACCCCTATACTGAGCCCAATAACTTGTGTTTCACTAAAGTATAACTTGTGTTGACTAAAGCATATTTTCAAGAAAGGCATCCAGTATCCTACAGCAACCTTTTATCAACCAAACTTGTAATCTCATCAAAGAATGAAATCTGCTTTTTTTGCCAAGATTTATTTTCCATAAAACCATATTGAGAATCATTAATTATATTCTTGTCCTATTAATTCTATACCAGTTGAATCCTGTATCAGCTTTACTACTATTATTCATGAGATGATGCCAGGCGAACCAGCCTAGAGTTACCCAGATTACCGGCTTGCACGTTTTTGAATATAGGCACAACATTAGCACTCTTCCTGTCTTCTGAAATTTCCCCAATATTCCATGATGTATTAAAAAATTAGTATAATTGGGCCAGAGATTTCCTCAGCTAATTTTTTTTTTTGGTTCTCTTGAGTGCAAGTTAACTGGAGCTTTCTGTTTTAAAAATATTTATCTCTAATAGATTGGCTGCCTAACATCCTTCTTTGTTACTAATGGACCGGAAAGTACTTCATCATATTAATGTGAGAAAAGAACAACAGTCTGATTCATTCCAAATAGAGAAGAGCAATATTATTTGAACTTCTCTGTATCATTATTAACAATATTACTGTTTCCATCTAGCAGTGGGGATATACCATTGCTAAGGTTGTTTTTGTTCTGAATATACTTAAAAAAATACAAAAAGCAAAAAATCCTTCTTATTGTCCTCAGCCATACAAGCCATGGATTTTTCCTACATGTCTTTAAGTTTCCCTTATCAATTTTCTACTCTTCATAACTTCTAATTTATATTGATTGCTGTCCTAGTACCCCTTTTGCCATTTATTTAGTCCCCCCCGACCCCGATTGCTGCCTTTACTTTTGTCACTGAATTAGGACGGGGTTTTTTGGAGAATTGTGTGTGTGTGTAAGTAAATATTACTGGGTGGGACTGCTCATATTGAATGTAATGAGGGCATGATCACTAGTCCCTAGGCAACCACCAGCTTCCAGTTTAATGAATAATACACATTTATCCATCATAATGAGGTTCAAAATATTTCTCACGTTGGGTGCAATACCTTTTCATTTTAGAAAATTATCACCTATAACTTTTAGGAACTAATGATCATTTCACTACTGGCTGCTTAAAACCTCCAGCATATGTCTCCTATATTGAAGTCCATCATAACATAGAAAGAAAAGCTACATGGTATAGACAAGGGTTCTCTGGTATGATTTGGGGAGGCTGTAATATATACAAGTCCCCTACCATTACTACTTGTTGGTATTCACCAGATATCTCCCTTCCATTGTTTTTCACCAGGTCCCCTCTTCTCTCTCTCTCTCTCTCCTCTAGCCAGATTTATCTCCACTCCCATTTATTGACTTAAGTGGCCAAGTTTACAAGAGAGTTCAACACACTTAGTGGCGAGTTCTTTTGAAAATCTGGTCATAAGTGTAACTATAGGGCAGTGATGGGCAACCTGTGGCCCGTGGGCCACAGACGGCTCATCAGAGTAAGCTGATTGTGGGCCGCAAGACATTTTGCTGATGTTGACCCTCCGCAGGCACGCCTCCCCACATCTCCCAGTGGCCACAGTTCACCGTTCCTGGCCAATGGAAGCTGCTAGAAGTGGTGGTCTGCAGGGACGTGCTGGCCGCTGCGTCCCGCAGCTCCCATTGGCCAGGAACGGTGAACCATGGCCACTGGGAGCTGCGGGGGGGGGGGGGGGGGCGTGCCTGCAGACTGTCAGTGTCAGCAAAATGTCTCGCAGACTGCAATCAGATTACCCTGATGGGCCACATGCGGCCTACAGGTCGCAGGTTGCCCACCAGTGCTATAGGGGCTGTTGTGTGCTGAGCACTTCTGAAAATCTGGTCCTTATGGAAGTGGCTTTTTTAAAAATCTGGCCCCAGTCATGGGTGTGAGCACTTGACTATCTGGTCCACAATGGGGATGGTGGCTGCTGTTAAGATGACAAATCTGGTCCTGTTGTTGTTAATAGAAGTTTTGCTAGTGACTTCAGTGGGTCCAACGTAAGTGAGCAGCATGAAAACATATTGATCCTGGCTGCTCTTTCCTGAGTCTGGACAACTTCTGTTCCCATCCCTCTGATGGCTGTCCTGCAAAAGAAGAGAAAACACAAAGAAGAGTACATATGAATGCAACACTCCAAAGTATTTCCAAAACCTTGCAGTCTCATTTTCTTGAAGGACATTTCAGTCTCCTTAACTAGATACACGTATCTCAAGAAATAGCACCAAATAAGGGTTTGGTCCTGCCAGGAACTCTGCATAGGTACACCAAAGCATTGCCAAGATGACTGTGGGCTGGGGCGAGGTGGGTGGTCGGAGAGTGGGGGGTGGGACGAGAGGGCATCTGGGGTCTCCCTGGCTGTGTGGAGGGTTCCTCCTTGAGAGGTGGGGCCTTGGGTTGACCCCGATGGTGGGCTGTCATCTTGGGTTGCCCCTTCTGGTATCCACACCAGCTGCTCCTAGCTTTCTTCTTCTCCGCCACCTCCACCCATTTGGTTCCGATCTCCCCCGCCTCGTTTACAGTTTTGGGCTTCCTGCCTAGGATGTACCTTTCTATTTCCTTAGGAACAGCCTCTAAGAACTGCTCCATTTGCATTAGGAGAGACAGATCTTCCCGAGATTTAACGTTTGCTCCTGATACCCAGACATCCCAATTTTTTCCAGTGTGGTAGGCGTGTCGGGAAAATTCCACATCTGGTTTCCACCTTAGGGCTCTGAACTGCCAACGAGAAGGTTCGGGTGTTAGCCCCATTCCAATTCTGGCCTTTAGTGGAAAAAGTTTGTACTCGTTCATGTGTTCCTTAGGCATTTCAGCTACCACCTCTGCTAAGGGTCCACTGAGTTGTGGCCTCAGCTCCACCATATACTGGTCTGTAGGGATGTTGTGCCCAAGGCAGGCCCTTTCAAAATTTTCTAAGAAGGCCTCTGTATCATCGCCTACCTTGTATGTGGGGAATTTCTTGGAATGGGGAGCAGTATCTGGAGAAGGACTGTTCGGGTTACCTGGTGGACCCAGCTTAGCCCTTTCCAGCTCTAAGCACTTCAGCTCTAACTCCGCCTCCAAGCGCTTCACCTCTCTTTCCGCTTCCACCTCCAAGCGCTTTGCCTGTCTCCTCTCCTCCACTTCCAACTCTAAGCACTTCACTTCTCTTTTGTCCTCCGCTTCCAAGCGCATCATCTGTAAGAAGAAAGCCCTCTCTTCCACAGTCAGAACTCGGTCTGGGTTAAGGGCATCCCTCCAGCTTGGCATCAGGATCTAGGTTGGGGTGGGCTGACCCTTGCCTCCTGGGAAGTCCCCATTCCCCCATCTGCTCCCTTCATTTCCATCATAGAGCTGGATGTCTGGGCTTGATCTGGGTCTATCTTCTCCGTAGTGTGCTGCTTTGGGAAGACTGTTTTTTCTAAGGTTTCAGTGCCTGAACTCAACCTCGTGAATAGGCTGCCCTATGCTAGCCTAACTATTTTGTTGCCATGAAGCTAGAAAAGAAAAAAAAATAAACTGCTTGTTGGACTCCCTGGCTTCTCAGGCTGAACCCTCTGCTTGCCTGTTCCCCACAGGCAGCAAAGAAAAGAAGAGAGAGAGAGAGAGACCCAGGCTTTCAAGCAGCCAAAAGGAAAAATGTGTCCTTTTAAAATCCTGAGGTCTCTGCTTCTCGTTCAAAATGATCTCACCCCTCTGCCACCACACCAAGGCTGATTCCCCACTCCGGCATTTTGAGTGCAGAAGGTGGGGGCCTGCAAAGATTTTAAAAGTTAATCCTGGCCACTCCAGGCTTGTATTGAAACCCCAAGGTTACAGCTTTTCTCTGACCTTGGTTTGGTAAACGCTGCCACCACCCAAGTGAAAAACTGCCTCTTGCAAATCCGGGGAAAACTCTCTTGGGAAGTTTTCCCTGAGGCCCCTCGGCTTTTCCGTCCCTCCCTCGGGGAAGCCGAGAAGAAAACAAACAAAAGAGAAACCCAGCTGTTACCACCAGCTAATTGAAAAACATATGCACAGACCATTTAAGATACAAAAAACCAATTAGGTTCTTAAAAAAGGTAAATTTTATTAAAAACAAAAAGAAAGAAAATACATCTGGAACTTAGGCTTAGTACCACTTAGGATTTTGAACCACTATTATAAATAATGTGGGTGAAATCTTGACTCAGGTGTAGTCCATAGGAGTTTTGGTCCCTGACTTTAGCAGGGCCAGGATGCCACACTTTTCTTTTTTTTTAACTGTGAATATGGTACAGCTCACCTTTCATATCCTGTTCCCACTACCCTCATAAACACACACTATTTGGTAAGTAATCCTCCCATACATTCCCACTTGCAATAGTGTTATTGAAATGTTTTCAGCCATTGCTGAGGAATGCCATTCGATAACTTTTTTTTATAAATTCCGTGGGGAATTCTTCTAACATGACAAAAGCTCATCCTGGAACCAAAATTCTGTCCGCAAGAAAGGAAGTTCGGTTGAGGCCCCTCTCCATCCGAATATTTTCCTGCATTGCTGCTGCTTTTTCTTCACATCTTGCCAGTTAATTGTTAATGAGCAAAACTTGATGCCCCCCAGTTATTTATGTACTTTTATCAGGTGTCAAACTTCCCTCCCCCATATTCTTCTCCAAAAAATGTTACCATCACTCAAGTGCAACCTGATAGACTGAGTAACTGAATATTTGCTCCCTCTAGGTCCAAGAGCCTAATTTTCATGCCCTCACTTATGTCGTGTAGTACCTTACTCCTTGAACAACTCCTCTAGATTGAAATCTGGCATTTTGCCATTGACTTCAGTGAATCCAGCATTTGACCTTAGGTGAGCAGCATTAAAACACGTTGATACCGATTACTCCTTCCTGGTATGCTTGTTCAGCCTAGGTATGGGGAACATCAGCTGATGTCCCCATGGTGGTACTAACATCAGTGGGACTACTGAAGGGGTAAGGTACTACTTAGAATAATAGAATATCAGGGTTGGAAGGGACCTCAGGAGGTCATCTAGTCCAACCCCCTCCTCAAAGCAGGAGCAATCCCCAACTAAATTGTCCCAGCCGGGGCTTTGTCAAGCCTGACCTTAAAAATATCTAAGGAAGGAGATTCCACCACCTCCCTAGGTAATGCATTCCAGTCCTTCACCACCCTCTTAGTGAAAAAGTTTTTCCTAATATCCAACCTAAACCTCCCCCACTGCAACTTGAGACCATTACTCCTTGTTCTGTCATCTGATACCACTGAGAACAGTCTAGATCCATCCTCTTTGGAACCCCCTTTCAGGTAGTTGAAAGCAGCTATCAAATCCCCCCTCATTCTTCTCTTCTGCAGACTAAACAATCCCAGTTCCCTCAGCCTCTCCTCATAAGTCATGTGTTCCAGTCCCCTAATCATTTTTGTTGCCCTCTGCTGGACTCTTTCCAATTTATCCACATCCTTCTTGTAGTGTGGGGCCCAAAACTGGACACAGTACTCCAGATGAGGCCTCACCAATGTCGAATAGAGGGGAACGATCACATCCCTCGATCTGCTGGCAATGCCCCTACTTATACAGCCCAAAATGCCATTGGCCTTCTTGGCAACAAGGGCACACTGTTGACTCATATCCAGCTTCTCATCCACTGTAACCCCTAGGTCCTTATCTGGAGAACTGCTGCTGAGCCATTCGGTCCCTAGTCTGTAGCGGTGCATGGGAATCTTCCGTCCTAAGTGCAGGACTCTGCATTTGTCCTTGTTGAACCTCATCAGATTTCTTTTGGCCCAATCCTCTAATTTGTCCAGGTCCCTCTGTATCCTATCCCTACCCTCCAGCATGTCTACTTCTCCTCCCAGTTTAGTGTCATCTGCAAACTTGCTGAGGGTGCAATCCACGCCATCCTCCAGATCATTTATGAAGATATTGAACAAAACCAGCCCAAGAACCGACCCTTGGGGCACTCCGCTTGATACCAGCTGCCAACTAGACATGGAGCCATTGATCACTACCCGTTGAGCCCGACAATCTAGCCAACTTTCTATCCACCTTATAGTCCATTCATCCAGCCCATACTTCTTTAACTTGCTGGCAAGAGTACTGTGGGAGACCATGTCAAAAGCTTTGCTAAAGTCAAGGAACAACATGTCCACCGCTTTCCTCTCATCCACAGAGCCAGTTATCTCATCATAGAAGGCAATTAGATTAGTCACTTAAGTGGGATGGTCTGTTTTTTATTCTTCATTTAGAACTTAGCTCATTGTAAACAAATAAGACAAGTTCCTTATCCTGAGGATTTAACTATTTTATTTGGCCATAAACAACACAAACTATTAATTGGGGAAAAACAAAGTCAAATAATAAGGGTAAGGCCAGTGACAATGATTGTTTTATCCTTTTCAGCTACACCAGGTAACCTTTTAAAGACACAGAGTTTTCCAAGGTTTCACCATCAACTTACAGTTGAAAATAATGCACATGGAGAAGAATATGATTAACATTAAAACCATATAGGAAATTTGTTTTATAATTTTCACTACATTCTTTTTGTTCAGGTAGAGGCAGAAGTCAAAATGAACTTTTGTTAGCATTTTAAAAATGCCTTTTATGTAGTACTGCTCTTTTCTTAGAGTAATAACATTTTTCTTGGAAAAAGTTTATGAAGTCATATTTTCTAAACAATAAAATACGAAGCTTTCTCTCACAACCAGCACAATTTGTTTGAACTCACATATGGTTGCACTTCAGTTGTGCAGACATGCTTAACACTTATTAAACTTTGGGAATATGGTTCCAGCTTCTAACCAATAAAACTGATGATTGCCCACTGGTGATTTTTAAAATGAAACATTACACTTCATTTTATTCTGCTCTGATTCTAATGTAGATTTCCCCATTTTGTTCTCTTTCTTGGTGGAAGGGTGGAGGTTAACATGCTCTTTTGTCAGTCTTTATTTAACTAAATGCAATCTATGTTTTCACAATGGAGTTGCCGCTGAAATAAAAAGCAGGCATGTACGACAGTCAGGAAATGGTTAAATAATTCATACGCTGGAGTACTCACCAGCAAGCATGTGTAATAGGCCTTCTCCTCAGGAAGCCAGTGGGTGTTTGTTTTAATACTGACTTCCATGGGATTGGGATTGAGACCTTAATTTTAATATATGGGACTAGCTTTGGGGTGGAGACCAGCTTTCACACAGTGTTTTGGAGAGTGGGGAAACATGTAGCTTTAATGACAGGTTGCAGAGTAGCAGCCGTGTTAGTCTGTTTTCGCAAAAAGAAAAGGAGTACTTGTGGCACTTTAAAGACTAACAAATTTATTTGAGCGTAAGCTGTAGCTCACGAAAGCTTATGCTCAAATAAATTTGTTTGTCTCTAAGGTGCCACAAGTACTCCTTTTCATGTAGCTTTAAGACACTTTTGTATCTCTTTTGCCTTGGTACTTTTGGGCCCTAGTCTGGTACAACTTGGGGCAGATTCAAGCCAGCGCTAACTTGCACTGGCTGTCAGGTGCCTCAAAGAGCAGTTCCAGGAGCCTTGGATCACTGAGGCATAGGGTTGTCCCAGCCATGGCTCCTTCCGCTGAAAACACCTATTGTGCTTTAGCTCAGAAGCCATGCCCCTGCCCCTAGTACTTTAGGGAAGGAGCAGGATGGGATGAATCCTCTACAAGTGATAGTAGCAAAATATAGGTTGAGCCCTAATGCCAGCTCTGCACCACCTACAGGAAGTTGCCTAACACAAGGGAAATCCTGTAGAAGATTTAGGGCTGCTCTGAATCACTAGAGAAACATAAAGTAGTCCTCACAGGGCTGAGAATCTGACCAATGATTTTTTTTAAAAAAAATCATTTTTTAAAAAAAAATCTATTTCAAATGTGCTGTTTGAACAAATGAGATGCAGTTCCAGTACTTATTGTTTTGGCATGAAATTCCTCAAAGCATCTGAATGTTTTTCACTTGGGCCTTTTCAGCCAGGATAGTTAAACAATGTTAATGTTATCTGAGTTAAAAATCAAACTCAGATTTATTCCATAGGATTTTTATTTCTCAGAATTCAGAGTCACTAAGGGCCAATTCCTGCATTGTCTTTGTTCAGGCGAACCTCGCACTGACCTCAATGGGCTTTTTGTCCACTCACAAGATTTGGCCCCGGTGCTTCTGAATGTTGTTAATAATTACAACGAGAAAAGACAGGAGAATTTAAAAAAGAATGGAAAGATTTCATGCTCTAGACTTTTGTACTGACATTGCTTTCATAATTACTCATTACTGTGCTATTTTCTGGAAAAGATAACTTTCTGCTAAGGTAGCAGAGTCTCATTCTAGCCTTTTTTCTTTAAAACCAAAACTTTCTGTATTTTTTCTATTCCCCCTTTGATTTTCTTTTTCCTGTTCTTTGGATTACAAATAGTTTTATTTGTTTTGCTTGTAAAATTACAGAACAAAACGTTAATTATGCAGTTTGTACAGAAAGCAACTAGCAGACTAAATGTTTTGCTCTTCGTAGTTGAATAGTTATGTCTTGTCTGGAGAGACATCAATTGTTGTGAGTATTTGTGTACGAGGTTAAATTTGAGGTCAATGGTTTGTAACTGCCAGTTACAATACATTCTTACAGCAGGTACAGTAGGACAAACAGAAAAAAAAATTGCTTTAAAATGCCCCTGCTAGTTGGGAAACTTTTAAAGCTCTTCATATGTAAAATATTTGATAATATCATTTTGGATTAAGCTGACCTAAAACTGCCCCGGAAAAACATCCCCACCAACAAACATCCCCACCAAAAACTCTGGAGTGTTTATAATAAAGATATTCAAAATGTTTCATTAAAAAGGATAGTCAGACATAAACTATCTTGAGTCAGGAAACCACGAAAAAAAGTCATTCTCGTTCAGCAAGCCAAATATAATGAAAGGATAAGACAAGGTGATAGCTAAAGGCTTTCTTTAGCCCTTGAAAATCCATTGTGGGGTCTGAACAGTTTCAGTGCCAACTATCTGACTCAGATCTTATTTTCCGAAAGTCGGACTCCACTGGCACTGACTAGGGTGACTAGATGTCCCATTTTTAAAGGGACAGTCCCGTATGTAAGCCCTCCTGCAAGTGTCCCAACTTTTTCTTAAAAACGGGCAAATTGTCCCGTATTTTCTATCCCTCCCACCACATTAGTACTCGCGGTTCCTGCTGCTGGCCGGATCCCTGCTCTCCAGATGCCCACTCACCAGCGGAGAGTTGGGGGGTACAGTGGCTAACGATTGGGGTTGGGGTGCACAGCTGGTGGTGGGGTGAAGATGCAGCATGTGGGGCCAGCCGCTCCCCCTGCTGGTCCGTCAGTGCAGCCCCAGCTGCATGTTGGTTCTCACCACTGACCTATTTATCCCAGTGTATACTGGGAATTAAGTAAAAAGGTTTGGATTGGAAATAATTTCATTAATATTGTAAATGGCAAGGAAGAACGTTGCATTTTTGAGTGCTACTCAGCAGGAAATAAAACATAAAAGAGCTAGAAGGCACTTTCATTAATGCTAGTTCTAGCCTGCTTTACCTGCTTTGATATTAAAATGCTAACAGGACCCACTACTCTTCCAAATGGGAAATTTTAATTCTGTGCCTTTATATTGTAAAGGGTCTATGACATAGAAATGTAAGAACAGTTGCACAGATTGTTCCTTCTTACAGAATTCCATCGTGGTACTTAAATATTTTATGTAATTTGAAGCTTCAGTTTCCAAGGCATCAAGCTCTTCCTTAAGTCACAACAATTGTTACCAAGCTTAGGGCCTGATCCTGCAAATAGTTAGATATCTGTTTAACTTTATACTCTGGGAGAAGAACCATCAAACTCCAAAAGGATTACTTATAATGTGTAAAGTTCAGCATGTACCTAAGCCTTTCTGAGATCAGAGCCTTATTTTCCTCAGCTGGCAACTGCTTCTGAAGCTTTCTGATTTAGCTCAGTTTTAGTAACTACAGTAAAATTGGTTCCTTTGCACAAATGCTATTTGTGCAAAGGACTCAATATTTCAAGGTGCAAAGTGCATCCTATGAGCCACTGAGTACCCACAATTGGTCGGGGGGAGTACAGCATTCAGGCCCAGATCCACAAAGTAATATAAGGGTTGCAATACTCAGCATTGCAAAATCTCAGTTTTAGGTGCTTCACCAACCAGTGGAATACACAAACCCGGAGTTAGGCGCATAGGCTCCCTATACAATGCATGGGGAAGGATAGGCCCCTGACAACTGGATCCACAAAAGGCAGTCTGTTAGGTGGGGAGGGTGTATTCTAAATCCTGCTCTTCTCTGCAAAATCAGTATGTAGGTCCAGGTTGGAATGAGGTGCCTATCTCTGCATGGGACCCACAACCGGGAACCCTCTCCTGTAGTCAGACACCTACGTTGTTTCCTTGAAACACAATGGCAGTGCATGCCTAACTCCACACACAATAGCCAGAGAGTGCCAAGGGAGGAGCAGGCAGCAGCCGTGGGGGTGGCCTCCTTTATAATCTTTAGGCCAGTGGTTAGCAAACTCACCTGGGGGATGTGAACAATCCTGGCTCAATTCTGCCTGATGAGAAGAGATCTGATCGTAAGACTATAGAACTGGGCTATAGAATTATTCTCACTCTTTCTCTGGCCCAATGCATATTTAATTATTTACTTAGTTATGCAAAATGAAACAGTTTCAACAGGAGAGATTGAGAGGGACCCACTCAGAATATCCCATAGCTGAGTGGCTATGGCACTTACCTGAGAAGGGGGAAACTTATATTCAAATCTCTTCTCCAGATCAGGCAGAGGAGAAAGATAGAACTGGATTCTCCCACATTGCAGCTGAGTACCCTAACTACTGGACTAAATATTGTAAGGTCATTTTTTTCTGCCTCCATGCCTCATGCTGCCTACCATTTTGTGCAGAATTAGATGTGCTTAGCACATGCCTGCTGGATTTGGAGTTACAGATGCGATAGGTGAAGGAACTCCTATCTTCACCTGGTTTAAGGATTGCCCTGGGATTTAGGTGTGAGATATGTATTCAGGCACATGCATGAGGCAGCAATGAACATGTCCAGAGGTAGAAACTTAGGCACCTAGAGGACTTTTACCCTGACTGAGTTCAGGTGCCAACAGGGTTAGGTGCCAGCTGAGCAGGGGTTTTGTGGACCCCAGTGGTGCCTAAATTTGGGCTTCAGGCACTTTACATGCCTTTGTGGATCTGAGCTTAGCACCTTGCAGCATCAGGCCCTAAAGGCACAAATCAATTATAAATAATTGTGATGTGGGGTATGAACCCAACACTAGCAAACAGTGGGTTAATAGGAGCATGAGGGCCCAATTAGCACACTTAGTGGTGCCTGGAAGAAGAGCCAGGTCCAATTTTATATTTGTCCCACCTGGGTGTTTATCAGGTGCAAGACACAGTTATAAGGAAGAAAAGAAAGCTCAGGGAGGGACAAGATAGCTGGTAGTAAGTGCTAGGAAGCTCTTTGCTGTAGGCCTAAGAGAGGAGGCCCTGAAAGAGACTCAGACACATAGTGAGCTCAGGAAGAAGATAGGCCTCAGTAGGTAGTGGTCCAGGGAGGCAGCAATGGGTCTGAGTAGACATGCCTTGGCTGCTTGCTATGGGACTCCTGTACTGGAACCCAGAGTGGAGGAAGGCCCTGGGTTCTCTTGTGGGTCTACTGGGAAGGCTGTACAGAAGATGCACACACGTGTAACACAAGCAGTAGGCGCAATTGTCTGGAGTCTGACTGAAGACCCAATGTGTGGTCAATAGACTGTCATTTTGCTGGACTTTGTGTTTATCATGGAAAGGGTGGGACTTAATGTGACCTGGCTGGAGGGCTGAGACCACAAGATAAAGTGGACTACGAACAGACCTGCAAGGCCATGCAGAAGGGGCAATGGAAAGGCAGGCTCTGCTACGCTGTGTCCAGTCACGAGGGGGCATGCTGGCTGGTGAGTCGCTTTGTCACAATAATTAACAAATTAATAATGTAATATGGCCTTTTTGTTCACAGGAAATATCTGGTTAAGGTTACAGACACCTGTGATATTGTATAATGAATCTGGTCCTGAAAGTTCTTCAGTATGAAGGGTCAGCAGCGGAAAGGGTGACAGGCATGTTGAAATAGAGTGGTGCTGTGAAATAGAGTGTGCAGCTCCACCATGCATCTGAAGAAGTGGGTTTTTTTTACCCACGAAAACTTATGCCCAAATAAATCTGTTAGTCTTTAAGGTGCCACCGGACTCCTCGTTGTTTTTATGGTTATTTGTGCTTGTGCTACCTCTCGTTGAGCAGCCACAAGTGTGTGTCCATGAGCTGGGGAAAAACACACCGAACTTGTCGTGTAGATGTAGCCTGTGAGTCATGGCAGGATATAGATTTTTCTTTCAATAACTAATCATGGGAAATTATAAACAATTGACTCACATTTTCAAGTGTTAACTTGAATATATAGTAAAAATATTAAAATAACTTTACTGTTTACATTAGAGTGAAAGAGATGAGCAAAACTGGGAATGGCTTTAATGTTGCAAAACCAAACTAAAACCAGTGGCAGTTTGGATCCGGGACCCATTTATCCAACTCTGAAGACCTCTTGAGGAAAGGCTAACACAGAAGTGAACATTTTGCTATCTCTAGGGGTGACATTTTATTGTTTGACATGTTTGATATGATTTAAAACTGCTTAAAAATTACGGATTTTTTAATCAATTTTATATAAACTAATCCAAAAAAGGCAACCCCCCACATGATCATTTAGCTGAACATTTTTAAATCAGCTCTACTATGCATTCACTTTTAAATTCACTGATATGCAAATTACATTGGTTTTGTATTCAGTTCTGTGCTGTAGCTCAATAAATGAGCTCAAACCGGAACCCCAAATCTAAAGACTCTGAAACTTTTTCTGTGTGTATGCGGGGGGAGGCGGTGGTTCACAAGCCAGACTGAAGCCTGAATATCATGGATCAGACGTCTCTAATTAAAATATAGCGGGTCAGATTCACCTCTGCATTACTCCAGTTGCATGCCACTATAATTCCCTGGTAACTGTTCAGTGGTTAATCAGGCCTAGTATCTCCTGACAATAAACACATTTTTTTCTTCCTCATTGATTGAAAAAGGAGTAACCTGTGGGCCTATGTGAGGAAATCTAAAAAGAAAAGGTATGATTCCAGGCCTCCTTTTATCTTTGTTCATGGTGACACAACCCCTGTTGACTTCAGAGCATAGGGACAAAATTTAGCCCAATGGCTTGTTAATTAAGAAGTGTTGCTCAATGTGAGAGATACCATTTTCAATAATAAAGTAAATAGCAAGGAAGCAATCTAAGGGTCAGAGTCATTCATAATGGTTTCACCCCAGTGTTTATTTCCCTCCCCCCAGCCCCTTGGCTTCACTTGTTTCTCCTGCTTTATACCAGTGTAACCGAGGGAAGAAACAGACAGAGAAGAATCAGGCCCCTGATTTATTTATTTATTTTTAATTCTTCAATCCAACATCTAAGAAGTCCTGAAAGCTGACTCCATTCCTTCAATTTCCAGGCATGCACTGTGGATTCTTCCACAGAGGAAGAAATACAGATCAGATGTTTTAAAGATGAAGACAGATACTTTCAGAACTTGTGATGCTTAATCTCTGCTCTTTAATCTCCTAGTTCTGAGAGCTGCAGAATAGGTTAATGCCGTGTTAATGCAGGCCAAATGGAAAGGGGCACTTTCCTCTTTACTGCTGAATGCTGTTGTTGGTTTTTCCCTTTAAATTCTAGGCACAGAAGCCTGGACACTTACTATTTTTCTATTTCGGTTGTACCTACAGGGTCCCAATCAGACCCCAGAAGCCCATTATATAATATAATGTGTCAGATTCTGCTCTTTCATAATCAAACAAGCAGAATCTGGCCAGTGAGTAGGACTATGGAATAATTTTGATCAATATTGCTGAGTGGGAAATGGAAAGAGAAAGCTAGAGCCAGACAGAATATGGTTAGGGCATGGAGAGCGCTTCCTCTCCTAGTGAATCTGACTTCCAATTACTCACGCCATGGCCTCCCTCTCATCCAGACTATTCATTATGCTGAGTGGCTCCATGATGTTTTATAATATGAACATTCAACATCCATTAGGGATTAGGCTGAGCGCCCCAAAAATCATTTGTGATTTTAACTAGATCTGAGCACTGGTCTTCAGGAACAGAGGCAAAAGGCCAGTGCATAAAGCCACCAACAAGTGAAAAATGGTATAAATTAGGTCTCGATTATTGTTGCTGCCAATGAGAAAATCTTATTTGTGAAGTTTTTTCCCTGCTCAAGTGGATTCCAAATCACAATGTTTTTCATTTAAAAGTTAATATAATTTAAAACATATAAATCAAAATAAGTGCTTGTCTTCCAAGAAGGTTTACTTCCTTCAAAGAAATAAGAGAAGGGCACTTCTCATTTTTGTGACCTTGGAAATATTAGTGAGACTAGGCATGTTTTCCTGTATGTCTTCAACTCACTCTGTCAAGCAGCATTTGTCTCAACAAGTCTGCCAGGCTGGCGTCTTTTGAGTCGTAATGAATGAATGTACCTAAAACATAAATAATAAAAGGAACAATTACCACTCACCACAAGAAAATAAACATACAGCTGTAATGGGTGCTAGATTATCATGGCAATTTTCTTGGAGATTGCAGAATACATAGGGTAAAATAAAAAGGAGAGAGAAAATAGGGAGAAGAAAAGCCCCTAAACTAATACAAATGCATGTATCCAACCTTAGCAATGTTTAACATCTATCACATAAAGAGCAGTGGTCACTGTTATGCATTTAACTATGATTCTGTTTTTTATATACTTACACATTTAAATGTCTGAAGCCTGCGAGGGAGCAAAGCTAAGAGAGAATTGAGGGTGGAGGATCTTGGGGTCAGAGAGTCCCTTCTTTCTTCCTCAGAAAGATTTTATAGTCATTTCTTTCCCCACAATGGAATGTTACATGAACTGAAAGTACATGTTTTGCTCTTTGTATGTGGAGGAACAAAATAATAACAACTTTAATGCTAATCAGGGAGTGGAGAGATTAAGGAAGAATCAGTTGCGGGTTCTGAAAAGGGCAAGACGGGAAGATGAAGAGTGAAATGCTGGCCCCATTGAAGTCAATGGCAAAATTCCCCCTGACTTCATTCCACCCAAAAGGGCAAGATGGGAAATAGTTATCATGGGCAGGAAGGAGAGACGAGAAAGCAAGAGATCATATGAATATAGAGAAAATGAAAGATCATATGAATCTAGTGAGAGAGAGAGAGAGAGAGAGATGTCCTTCACAGGGCCAGCTTCATTTGAATCCCTACCTGGACCTCCAGACTTTCAAAATTCTGTCAGTGAACCACAGAGTCCTCTCAAGTCAGATGAATTTATATATAAAATCCCTGTAAAACTAGGGTGGGGGCTGAACACAAAAAGCATTAGATGGGCTGGCAAGGGCAAAGTGAAAAGAGTTGTAGTCTGCCCTCCAATCATCCTAGAACCATGACCACAGCTGTTCGTAGTATTCTCCTTTCCTGTAGGAGTTAGCAGATTTTTTCCAGAGTAGTTATTTCTTTAAATTGTATCTGTTGTCTGATTTCTGATGAGTTTCCAGGACAAAGCAATTGTGTTTAGCTCCATATGGACCATGTGAACAACCAAGCATTTGCTTGAAGGCAGCTTGCAGCTTGTCTCCAGACCAACAAAACTTTAGGGTCACCTCCACGCACCTTTTAAGCAAGCAAATGTAGTTTAATGGTTAAGCCAAGGACTAACAATGACTCTGATCCACTAAGTGACCTTAGGTAAGTGACTTAACATCTTGTGCCTCAGTTTTTCCAGCTGCAAAATGGAGATGAGTGGCCTACCTCAAAGGGTAGGTTTGAAATTTAATTATTTTTAAAAGTTCTTAGGAGGTACAATTGAAATGTAATAAAAGATTATTTGATTTATTTTCTTTCATAGAAGCACTAGTTTTTATGAGCTTTGGCTAGTAAGGTAGTACACACCCACACATTCCCTCCAGCACCGGTCTGAATAACATGAACTTCAAATGCAATTTTCAGGAAAGATTATGGTCTTTTACTTTCTTGGCTGACCATGTCTAGATCAGCTGTGTTGACATCCAAGCAGAAATAAATCAAACCCAGCAGTTGGCGTGCCAACTTCAGAATGAAAAAGTCTTGTATAAATAAAAAAACCTAAAGAGAGTTAAAACTTCTAATAAAGTACGTAGTTCAAAATCTAGGCCTCACTCATGCACATTAAAAAAAAACATTTATTCACAGATGCAAAGGTTAAGCGCAGAATGGACTATTTTATCATTTAGTCTAAGCTGTATATCACATACACTTACCCAGTTACCCCTATACTGAGCACAATAACATCTGTTTGGCTAAAGCATTTCTTCCAGAAAGGCAGCCAGTCTTGATCTGAAGTCATCAAGAGATGCAGACTCCACCATTTGGTAGTTTGTTCCAGTGGTTAATCACTCTCACTGTTAAAAATTAGTGTCTAGTTTCTAACTTGAATTTGTCTGGTTTCAGCTTCCAGCAACTGGTTCTCATAATTTAGGAATGAAATCAGGTTTGATTGTTTTCCATAAAACCAGTTTGACAGGCATTTAGTTATATTCCTATCTTTATCAGTTAAATCTTATATGTAATGGGTAGCAGTAGGAGCATGGTAAAATGGGACCCTACTTCACCCTAAGTTACCTCAGGGGCTGAGAAGCAACTCATCCCTCACTGCCCCGGGCATTACCCAGAGGAACAGGCTGGGTGTGGTTCCCTGCCTGTGGGAAGATGTGAGACACTAATAACTCAAGGGGACTTCCTTTCCCTTATCTACCTAGTGAGGCTATACCAGAAGGGCCTTGTCTACTGGGTTCCCAGAACACTCTGGGACTGGGTTTAAGGCTGCAACCCAACTATCCTCCCTCTTGAGGGACATCACAGCTGCCTATGGGACCCTGGGACTGAGCCTGAACCCTGGAGACTATGGCAAGGGAACTAAAAAAAAAAATCATCATCTCACTCTCTGATCATGGGGCCTCCTCCCCAGTTGCTTCTAACATACCCCTAATTGGGTAGTAGCCTTGTCTTGAACTAAACTGTTACAAAGGGCACACACACAAAAACTAAACCAAGTAAAACAGATTTATCTTTCTCAGGAACAATCTAACACTGGGAGAAAATTTCTTAGCAGGTTTCAAAATATACTAAAGCAATCCATGTGCTACTTCCTACACCTGAATGAAACGACATACTATTTACTCTGTATGTCTACATATGAAGCCTCAGACTTTAAACAGTAACCGTCCGTTTTGTGGACGGTGAAACTTGGCTCTTTGGTTTGACAGCCCCAGCAGGGGGGATGTGATGAGACAATGCTCCACCCACCAGCTATGGCTTCTCTGAGAGTTCCACACAAATGATCACAGCAGTGCCCGGGCTCTTCCCTCCCCCACCCCCCGCTTTTTTCTTTTGTGTGCAACTCCAAAATCTTCCCCTACGAGAGAGACCCTGTTTTAAAAGGTCACTAGATGCTGTTCCACAGTAGGCTTTAGTGAATGAAGAAGACCCACCTCCAAGTGTGTGAATACACTGGCCGAGCATCCACTCACCCCTCCCCACCCCACTGTAGCCAAGGGTCAACTGAAAAGGAGAGAAAATGGCAGAAAAAAATTCTGGACTCCCCTGCCTACTGGGAGGTGATGCTGCCTTTTTCTGGGATTTGCATAACTCAGACAGGTCTTTGCCTCAGCAGTGGACTGGAAAAGGCTCCACAGAACGAGCTGCCGTTACCCAGCAGGACTCACTGCCTTCTCCAGGGACTTGTGGGCTTCTGGGAACTCCCCTGGGCACTGCTAGTCACAGTTCCCTGCACAGCTGGTCTCAGGCTGGTAGGGTGAGGGGGTTACGGGACTGTCACAACTCAGCCCTCTCTTTGCTGCTCCACTTATTCTCCTTAGCTGAGGTCTCGGTGACTGTCTCTCATTCCCTTATCATGTGTCTCTATTCCCCAGGCCACTCTCTCCAGGCCCTTCCTGTCTCTAGTGCTGTTGTTCACTCTCCTTTGCAGGGTCCTGCCTGGCTGGTCTCACGTCTTTACAGTGGGTTTCTGCTCCCCTCCTTGACCATTGCCTGGCTCGCTGACACTCTCTTACATGTGTCACTGGGACATTAGGACAGTTGCCTGGTCAATCAGAGTGTCTTGGGATGCTGACTATTTCCTGTTGCTCCTAGTCTGAAGCTCTCTGAATGGCCAGAGCCCTGTCAGTAGCAGGATCCTGACTCGTCTTTGGCCCTTCCCCTTTCTCCTGGTAGGGGGAGAGGGCCAACCTAAATACCTATAAAGTTTTAGTAAGGGGCTGACTGTCCCCTTACATATATCAGCTTTTCTATTATCTTGTCTGGGACTGATATGAGGCAAACTGGCGTATAGTTACTGAGATAATTCTGCTTACTTTTACTGAGTATTGGTACTTAGCACTCTTCCAGTCTCCTGAAATTTGCCCGTTATTCCAAGATATATTAAAAATTAACATCAGCTGCCCGGAGACTTCCTCAGCCTACTCATTTCTGACTCTTGGGTGCAAGTTATTTGAATCTTCTCTTTTTAAATTTGTGTGTATCCCTTGTAAATATTGTCTAACATCTTCCTTAATTACTCATGGACTGGAAAGTACTTCATCGTCCTCACGTGAAATGAGCAGAGCTAGTTGAATTTTTTTTCTAGTTTAGAGCCCAAAACAAAAAAATCCAAATCCAAATTTGGCTAGGTTTGAACCAAAGCTGAATTTTCAGATTTTCTTGGATAAATGAAAAAGAGGAAACTCATTTTTAGGATGTGTGAAATATTTAATTTGATGTCATTTTGGAGTGCTTTTCACCTCAGCTAAATTTTGAAATAAAATGCCATTTTGAAATTAAGAGTCAAAATGGTTTTGTTTCAAATTGGCTGAAATGAACTGTTTTGACTTTTCAGACATTTTTCCTGTTTTGAAAAATGTATGTATTTATATTTGAAACTATTCACTGAATTTGACCTGCATCTGCAAAGATGTATTTTTTTTTTGGTGAACTGATTTTTCTAAAAAATAAGAATTTGCCTAGCTATGATGCTGCTTCTTTCCAAATACAAAACAAATATTTATTGAATACTTGTGTTTCTGCCTCACCAGTATAAACTCACTGTAATAGGCCTATCGCAGTGCTCAGTCTTTTCCCCCGTACTATACTAAAACAAAACGAAAACTAAACTTGTTTTTTATTGTCCTCAGCCCTGCTAGCTGTGGATTTTCCCCTGCTGTCTTCAGGCTTCACTTTTTTACACTTCATAATTTGTCTTCGTTATATCAATAAAATTAAAAAGCTTAACAAGTCTCGCACATATTAGAATTTACTGGGGCAAGACAAATTGGTAGAACCTGCTTTTCCCTAATGATTATTTATTACCTATTTATACATTCAAATTTATGTTTAAACATCTCTTCAGTTGTCCCTCCTCTTCTCAAGGACCCATCCCATAAATGGAAATATACAATGCTAGGTAAAGGAATACCCACACATAAATATCCACCAAACCTCTCTAACCCATAACGCTTTCCTCTCTCCAAAAGCCTAGGGAAAAAGTTGGGCTTTCCAGAATGAATAAATCCAGGTTCTGGCAGATTAATGGGGTGTGGAGGACTGGGTTTCAAAGTTAAAGGCTCTTCAGGAAAAACCTTCTTTCAGAAGGGTGTTTAAAACAGAATCACTGAAATGGGATTTGTTTCTTCTGGTCTTTAATGAAATCAGCAAAAAGACAGCACTTTCCTTACTGTGTCACTAGACTGGGAGTTTCTGTTTCTTTTCAGGTCACTTAAGAATTTGTGCATTACCTCTCACATAGATTCCTGGCATATTTACAATGTACTAATATGAGATATTTCATGCTTCTTCTTGGCCTTTTGATTAAGAAGAAGTATAATCCCACATAAATCCTCTAACTGGAGGCCATGTCTTGCAGGTGATTGGAAGGGGTGGGGTGGGAAAATAGGATCTAATTGAATAGAGCTCTACCATCGCTAATTCCTTTGATTTTCCATTCATTCATCTCTCTTTCTGATCACACACAGACTGGATACGGATTTGGCTGGGGATGGGTGCGTTTTTCAGTCATTCAGTTTTCATAAAATCCTTTCTATATCATCGACATTATCTAAGGCCTGGAAAACCGTTGACCATTCAAATCAAAAGCAGTGTGCGTATTGCCTGTGCGTTGTTTGGTGTATGCCCAAATTAAAAAAATGGCACATTTAGTACTTATTTTCAGCACTGAAAGCCAATATCCATTTTGATAGTGGCTTCCTCTGGTTAAAAGCCGCAATTTTTTGTTTTCTTAAGCAATTCTTGGGTCATTTTGTTTCAGAAATCATGGGCTTATAACGGCACTGACTGTTTTTGTTGGACAGTGAAGCTTTAGATAAATAGCCCATGAATCAATACATGACAGCTTGAGTCACTGGGGTTTATTAATTTATATGCTATTTATCTCCTTGTTTGTGGCCCAGCAAAAACAATTATAACTTAAATATACCCAATCTTCTGTGCTACTTGGTCATCTTACATTTTCTTGTATAAACAAATGTCTGTGAAGCATGAAGAAGTGGTTCACTGGATGTCTACTTTAGATCATCATTTCAAAATGCAATAACTGCTACAAACTGTACTTACTCCCAGAACAAAAAACAAAACATTGATATTTTCTGATCAATGTGTCAACCAGAAATATGTATGAGGTGTTGTACTGGATAGCATTTTCTTTCACTTCCCTGTGTTTTAAAGAAGTATTTTTCAATTCATTTACACCCAGTACTAACTCTTTTTCCTGTATAACATGTAAGTACCTGGTGTAATTGAGATAAATCCATGTCCAGATCTGTGCATTTTAGTAGAAAAGTTGCATTCCTCCAGTGTTGGCTACTACCAATCAACTACTATTCCTCTGAGGTTGGCTGGGCAAGTGATTTCTAATGCACGTGTATGCAAGTCACTCTGAGGTCACCAATATGTTTGAATTAGAAGGGGCTTTAGCAGAAATTCAGTCACTTGGCTATCCTGATGTCTAAACTATGAGTGTCTCAACTACACCTAACATGACTTATTAATTTATTTTTATATCGTATAGTCTGAAGTTTTTAAAAAGAAAGGATCATAGATCTCTTCTCAGTAGGGTGTTTTTCAGTAGTTCAAGCAAATTAGTCAAAGCTGGTCTAATTGAGGAAGTGTGCTAAACAAAAGTGGAGCTATTGCTTCAATATCTGCTATGAAATCAAGTGTAGCCCCCCTACCCCCCCGGAATATTTTAAGAGACACTGGAAAAAATTCTATGTCTGCTGTATGGCTATAAATCTCAGCACTCATCTTTCCCAAATATATCTATCATTGTGACTTACTTTCTTATACAGTGTGCTTTATTCTGGCAAATATTCCAGTTTACTGTATTCCATTTCACTAGCAGCAGCAAAATTTGGGATCCATGGATGATTTTCTGATGAGTACATTTTTCACATCTTTTCCCCCAGCCCATTTATTTATTTATAGTTATCAACATTTTTTCTAAAGTTTTTAAAATTTATTTAAAGAATCATAAAGAGCAGTATAACAGCATTAGCTTAATCTTCCTAAATCATGGGTCGATGCAAAATCAAAACACAATATTTTCAATGGGTCTCATGGACTAGGCCTATCAAATGCTTTTATCAAGGGCCCAAATTGTAAAAAATTATTGCAATGAGATTTTCTCCCATTGCTCCAACCCTGAGGCAATATGGCTGTCTATTATAGAGGTGTGCTATAAAGTACAACCTAACCACAAGAGAAGTTTTGCAAACACCACAAGAAAGCATCATATTTTCAGCTGATTGAATATTGTTATTTTGTTTGTTATGCTCTTCCAGAAAGGATTCCATTTTAGGCATCTGTAAATCACATGACCACAAGGAAATCATGTGCTTTTAGTGGGCAGAATGTAACCCAAATCATGATAGTTTGAAAATGTTTATAAAGCAGACCTTTGTGTAACAGCGTCTGAGAAGTTCTTGGGGAAACAAGAAAATATTGCATGTAATTAGATTCCTCTCATCATAATTTTGTTCTTGCAAGACTTCCTTAGTAAAAGCCTCAATCTAGCACTACACGTGTATGTTTGCAGAACTGGGGCCTTAACTTCTATTCATAGGTGCATATTCTCACCTTGCTGACAATCGTTTATAGCAGAGAAGGGAAAAACTGGTGACATCTTTTTGTGTGGAAAATATTTCACCTCCTCATTTATTGTGATTCTTGAAACACTTCCCCTTCTCCACCAATCCCCCTTTTGAGTTTCACAAAATATCACAAAATTTGTTTTGTAATCTCATTTCCTGGGAAATTCTAGAATAGAAACCATTTTTAAACCTGTGGAGTGACCCACAAAATGGAAAAATTCACCTCCACCCACCGATTAAATGGTTCGAAATGAGAATTTTTATTTTATTTCAAATAAAACACGTGTTTTCAATCAATTTTTCATTTTGCTTCAGTTTTTTAGGAGGTTCCTTCCCCCCCCCCCCCCACTTCCCTTCCCTTTTTCCAGCAGAAAGGAGGGAAATGCATGTGACAGGGAAAAGTAAAACCTGAAAGGCTAATTTTCACTATGAAATGAACATTTTGAATTTGCTTTGTTTTGATGAAAAATCAAACAATTTCATTCACTATTTTGAAAAAAAGAAAGATAATGTTTCATTTCATCATTTGTTTTGCAGGAAGTACATAACATTTCTCAAATGACCCTTACTTGGGCCCTGGTCCCTGGACTCTCAATCTACATTGATTCCACTAGGCCTCATGCTGCTTAAACAAGTCACTTCACCTTTTTTGATCCTTCATTTTACAACTTGGGAAATGGGGTTAATATGATTTACATGACTACCTACATCTATCTACATATTACGGATTCATAATAAAGTATAATTTCAGAGGCCATTACCACTAGAAGTTAGATCAGTATGTCTATGTAAGTGAACATTGTGTGTTCACTGTAATTTAGAGCAGAGACTATTTCTGAAGTGAAAGAGGAGCTGTATATGCTATAACATGAAAAATGTAACCATCTTAATCCAATAATAATGTGAAATGTACTCTGTTAGGATAAACTCAGATACATGTTAGTCATTTGGAATCTAGTTCTCAGATCCAGGTGACCTCTTGCTGTAGGGAATAGCAACAACCCAAATCACTTAATCCATGCCCTCAGCTAGATTGGTCTTTTCAATTTTAGCTAAAGCGTCTATCCCTTCTTCCCACTCAAATGGAATTTCAATAAAATATACAAAAGCACAACCAGCCAAGAGCGGAGCTGATTCTGCAAGCATTATTTAAATTTCAGGAACCAAGCAAAGGAAGAGTTAGTATATACTACAGAAGTATGGTTTCCATCCAGCAGGAAGGAATTTGCAGATTCTTACTAAGATTCAAAGAAATTGCCCCAGTCTTTCAGTGCAGTGCACCAAATTCAGCCCTGATATAAGTGGATGCAATACCTTCTACCTTCACGCATATATTTAGACCAGGCTGAGTTTGAGTCTCTCTTCTTCAGGTCCTATAAGTTTCTTTCCACTATTCAAGCACTAACAGTGGTTGCCATTATAAAGTTACCCTTGCCAATGGTAACCACACAGTGGTATTTAAGATACCATAGTCACTTCCCCATCTCTAGAAGGGGAATTAGTTGTAATCTTTTCAACAACACTATTGATTTTTTTTTAAAGGCAACCACTGTAGTTCCATATACTGTACCAGATAGGACCCACCTTGGCCCTATAGAAATCAATGACCTAACTCCCACAGACATGAAAAGGAGCCGATTTAGTGTCAAAGACAATAAGAAAATAGAAATGAATAATATGTCACAGAGGTATCAAGTCTACTTGTTCATGTGGCAATTGACAACAGCATCACAAACCCCAGGATCATATTTTGTCCCCAGTTCATCTTGGAAGAATTAATTAAAATACTCTGCCAAAATGTGGATTGTGCTAGAGGAGAGTGCCAGAAGATCCCTTCACTAACACCATCTTCCAATGCACGTACTCAAGAAGCAGCATTAATGCTGCTAGCACTTCCTTTTGCCACCACTGGGATGCGCATATGCTTCTTCCTTTACAAAGGTATAACTACCATTGAGGGCATTATGCTGCCTCTGGCAACAGTCTAGGCACTTAAGCTATGTACTCACTCCACAGCACACCGGGGACTGTGAGCCATTATCAAAGCTTGCATGTGAAAATACTATTTAGAGTCGGTATTCTTACTGGGGTTTGATATTTTTTTAAACATATTTAAGAAGAGCGGATACATGACCACCAAGCCCTGTCTCTTCTTTATCATAAGGTACACAGTGCATGCACACACATGCCATTACCTCCTGGGAGTGCAGAACTGATCTTAAATCAAAAGCTTTCCAAGTTCTGAAATGTCTAGATAGAACATTCTCACTTCTAGTTTCCAGGAGGCACTAGACCTGGAAGTGCTGAAATGCCAATACAAAGCCTGCTTTCAAGGTAATTCTATCCAGGAATGGAAGTGCCAGATTTTTTATGAGGTCATAGAATCATAGAATATCAGGCTTGGAAGGGACCTCAGGAGGTCATCTAGTCCAACCCCCTGCTCAAAGCAGGACCAATCCCCAACTAAATCATCCCAGCCAGGGCTTTGTCAAGCCTGACCTTAAAAACCTCTAAGGAAGGAGATTCCACCACCTCCCTAAGTAACACATTCCAGTGCTTCACCACCCTGCTAGTGAAAAAGTTGTTCCTAATATCCAACCTAAACCTCCCCCACTGCAACTTGAGACTATTTCTCCTTTTTCTGTCATCTGCCACCACTGAGAACAGCCTAGCTCCCTCCTCTTTGGAACCCCCCTTCAGGTAGTTGAAGGCTGCTATCAAATCCCCCCTCATTCTTCTCCTCTGCAGACTAAATAATCCCAGTTACCTCACTTGTCCTCACAAGATATTTTGTCCAATTTTGCAGATTTAACAAGATCAGCTACGTTTTGGACATGCATCTAAATTGAACATCGGCCTCATACTTTTTGGAAGGTCACCATTGATAATGGGGTAGTGTGCATCTGTAGCAGAGTCCTTTACTGGGCAGAATTAGAACTGTTCATCTGTGTGTCATAGTCATAAATGGAGTTGTGTGAATAATGGATTTTTCAGATTATTAAAGTTTGAAAAAATTGGGTGAATTGTTTCAGGTCAAACCAAAAGCAACTTTCTTTGAAATTTTTTGGTTAATCAAAAATTTCAAATTTTAACTTCAGGGCAAACGAAATGTTTATTTTCAACATTTTTTGAACAAAATGTTTTGATCTTGACCATTTTTAAACCTTTCTAAAAGAAATTTAAAGGAAATTCTGAAGAGCCATTTTTGAACCAAAAAAAGGGCAACAATAGATTCATAGATTTTTAAGGCCAGAGGGGACCATTATGATCATCTGCTTTCATCTTCTGCATAACACGGGCCAAAGAACCTCACCAAAACATGAAGTTCCTACATGGCCACAGATTTGTGACACACTTCAATATGACGAATAATTACACTAGCTTTAAACTACACCCCTCTTTTAACCTAAAGAAAACCAGCAAAGCTATTCTGTTGGCAACACAACACACTAAGCCGTGTACAACGAGAACCTTTGTAGCTCTCCCTGTCTTGCTTTTCCACTCCCTCTGTATTCATGGGGGTAAAGCAAAGAACTCATACACAAGATTCACTTTATTCCTTTCAGGGTTAGCTTGTAGCAGCACTGACCTAATTTTCCGATTTTCCAAATATAAGCTTTTCTGAGAATATTTTCTTGTCTTCTTTCCTATCAGCCCTCAGCTAAAAAAGTAACCGCTATGATGTTTGAAAGAGATATTTTATAATGTAAAAACAAATCTGTGGAAAAAATAGACAAAGGAAAGATTTTGATCTGGCCCATCAAGTTAAATTACAACCTTCTGATAATTTGTTGCTTCACTGTTTTAAATCTGAGACTTTCAAAAAGCACTGAAGTTCGGAGTGAAGTGTTTTTCCCCCACTAAATTTCATTAAACAAATGTCATTAAGTCCATGTTTCTGGACACTTTCTGATGTACAACTGAAGAAAATCTTTCAATAAAACATTCTTGCAAAGTTCAGGAAGTTCCCAGACATTTTTATCCAAGGGCAGTCATTAATCCTGGTCAACATATTTAACATGTACACAAAGGCCACCTTGGGGATGGGAGGGGAGAATCTTTCTTTTGTTCTTGCATAATCTTTCTTCCTTCAGTCTGAATTTTCATTAGCACATTCCCCTTTACGGAATGATAGTAAATAGAACTTTTAAACCAAGGTACATACTCTGTTTGTGTTTAAAGCTGATACCATTCATTTAATTCACCAATGTATTCTGCTTTAAAAATCAACAGGTTGATAGACATGCTTCCAAATTTCTAAGACCTAAATTAGTTTAAGCTTCTTTACCACTGTTTACAACTGGAGCTGACTAACAACAATAATCATAGTAGCTGAAGAATTGATTCCATTTGATAAGGGACTCTAATAGACTATGAGCTTGGATTGTAGGGCTTTCCTTTGGATTGTTACACTCAGTTAAGTATCTTCCAAGGATTCCTGTCACTTTATCATATCAGTCACTAGGCAGTATAAGGTAGATCTGGAACGTGCAGACTAAAACAAGCCAAGGCGCTGTTGTTCAGCTCCAGTTTAATTTTAAGGTAGGATTCAGAGCCAGTGACACTGCTATTTTTTGAAATGTTCTTGTGAGATTCAGCCTACAGTGAGAAACAGTCTGATCAGCTGATTTTTATGAGATTTCCACCATTGTGGATTAGGGGAGATCTGATAAGAACAGCTGTTCTCATGAGATTGCAGCTGTATCCAAACTGGAAGTGGAAAATGGGCCCCTCATTGTTCAGGATCGCTTCTGAAACCCAAACCATTCAGGTCCTTAGAATCAAACCTCTCTGACTTCCATGAGTGTGGATCAAGTTTCTGGTTTTGGCCTTTCTGTGCAGGATTCAGATTCCCTGCTTCCTTTCTAGTTTTATTAAATAGGCAGTACTGGCTTGTACAAAAACTGTGAAGGCCAGAATCTCAGCTGGTATATTTCAGTATCGCTCCAGTAAGGTAAATAGAGCCATATCAGTTGACACCAGCTGAGAATCTGGCCCTGACTTGTAGTTACAATGACAGTTATAATTACTATTCACCTGCAGCAGGAAAGTCAGAGACTTGTGTAAACAGCTTCTAGAATGTGTTAGTATGTATATCAGATAGGGAGTGAAATCCTGGCCACACTTAAATCAATAGCAAAATCCCCTTGACTTCTCAATGGCAACAGAATTTTCACCCCAGATACCATAAGCGAATGCTGGGAAGACTGAAAATGCTCTGGGCCGATCTCATGACAAAACTCTTTGCCCAGAAATGGAAAGAACGTGCTTGCAACAAAATGGAATGGCGTGGCGTCGACTTGCATTCATGGAGGGAGTGACGAGGACAAGCCAGACAAAGGTGATATCAAATTTAAACGCAGATCATTACATTTGAGTAACCTTTTTTCTCATGTGTAAGATGGCACCCCAACAGCATGGTAGCCCCCTAATGCTAGAGAATTGGTTCAGAAAAACTTTTTCTCACCTCATGTGGCTTGTAAGTTTCTTTATAGCTTGAGAAATATAATTATATGCTTCTTCACATAAGTGTAGACTGAACCATATTTCATACATAATCAATTTGCAATGGTTTTGCTTTCCTTTCTAATAGTTTCATAACAATTAAAATATCAGCATCAATTTTTACTCTGCATAAAGAGCAGCTCATTTGAAATTTTTTTTCCAGCTTTAACATGGGCAATGGTGCCCCAAATCATTATTTCAGACATCTGTCAACAAGTCTCAGTCATTATAACCCCCAAAGAGTATTTGTAATAGCCTTCAGTGCAATTACTTGCCACATGTACCTCACTTATTGCTTGTGACAGGCAGGTTGTTACAAAGTAATGACCATGCACCAAGTGATTTTTCCCCTATCCATTATTGTAAAAATAAAAGCATATATGTTCAGTCTGGGCTTGTTTATTTAAACAGCTGAGTGTTGATTTTGGGATCATTTTGTTTAATAAATGGGTTATTATGAAATGGCTAGACACAAATCTGGTTTCTGATGAGCTGTCATTCAATAACACTACACCCATATCAAGAATTAGTCCTAGACCATGTGCCAAGCCTGAAGACATGAGACAATATACCTATCCCATGCTAATCTCCTAAATGCTTTTGGGTTCTGCTCTATTCTTTATTGGAATGCATGCGATGGAAGCCCCTGTCTTCTGACACATTTAAAATTGTACAGGACAAAGCACTGTTTCAATATACCGAGGGAACAATCCTTCATGAACAGGGGAAGGGCCAACCCTTATTGGCCATTTATAAGCAATAAAGTGTGTGATTATATGGCTCATTTTACCCAACACAGCAGAGAGAAACCGAAGCTCAGTTGGTGAGACACACAATACACAACTCTGAAACTGTCAAAAGGCATCTGAAAAATGAATATTATAACATAACAGGGATTTTTAATTATGAGCGCTGCCAATATTGGTACTTTTCCTGATGTCATCAGCAGACGGTGCTATAATTACCAAAACTCAGGCCCAGATTCAGAGCTGGTGTAAATCCACACGGCTCTATTGAGTTTGTAGGAGATGCACTGATATATACCAACCAAGAATGTGGCTCTCACTGTTTTGCTGTATAAAGAAATACTGCCAGCTTAATAAAACATTCTAGCAGGCCTGATCCTGCCAGCTGGTGAGAGCTAAGGATGCAGCCAGCCCCTTGCGGGAACAGTGTGAATCTAATAGTGGATAACGTGCCACTGCTAAGCAAGACTTGAGACACAGACAATTGGCAGTATGTGCAGGAAGTGTTGTGGTGAAGATTTTACTGCAAGTTTTACAAAAATTAGCCTAAGCAGAAGAATAACTTGACGACCTAATCTTTTAAAAATATATTTAATATTCACTCAGTGAAATTATTATGATGACAAACTCCTTTAACTGCAAGACTGGAACTGGTTGATAATTTCTTATGTTGGTGTTCATGGATGAATGATTAGCCTTTGCAGCAAGATAAGCTGGCAGAAGTAGACTACATATCAAGTACTTTAATTCATCCCCCAAAGTACTGCTTTCCCTTTTAAAGTTTCAGGTTTTTGTACTGAGCACAATACAGTAGCTGAAGCTTTCCTTTAGTCACACAGTTAATCGTACTATTTTTTATTTATAATTGTTTCATACATATAGAGAGGCCAAGAGGTTCAAATCAGGATGAGTCCCCATTGTATTAGGTGCTGGACAAATATATATGAAGACACAGTCTCTGTCCTAGGAAGCTTAAACTCTTAGACCTTATCCTGAAACAACCTATGTAAGTGCTTAATGCAAAACATGTGAGTAGTCCAATTGACTTCAAATGGCCCACATATATGATGTGAAGTTAAACGTGTGCATAGGTGTTAACAGATTCAAGACCCTAGGAGATAAGTGATGTAAAAAAACTGTGGGGAGAGCAATACAATCTAAATACATGTAGCTTGTGTAAACATATGTGTCTCAAAAATCTGTTGTAGTCATTGAAATAACTAGGTAAAATAAATGCTGACAACCTTTATGTGGAAAGAAGAACAGGAGTACTTGTGGCACCTTAGAGACTAACAAATTTATTAGAGCATAAGCTTTCGTGGGCTATAGCCCACTTGATTGGATGCATAGAATGGACCATATAGTAAGAAGATATATATATATATATATATATATACATACAGAGAAGGTGGAAGTTGCCGTACAAACGGTAAGAGGCTAATTAATTCAGATGAGCTATTATCAGCAGGAGAAAAAAACTTTTGTAGTGATAATCAAAATGGCCCATTTAGACTGTTGAGAAGAAGGTGTGAGGATACTTAATATGGGGAAATAAATTCAATACGTGTAATGACCCAGCCACTGCCAGTCTCTATTCAAACCCAAGGAAATGGTATCTACGCAAAAGAATAAATGGACACAAATCTGACATCAGGAATCATAATATTCAAAAACTGGTTGGAGAACACTTCAACCTCTCTGGCCACTCAGTAAAGGATTTAAGGGTGGCAACAGAAAAGCTTCAAAAACCGACTCCAACGAGAAACTGCTGAGCTTAATTAATATGCAAACTAGATACCATTAACTTGGGTTTGAATAGAGACTGGGAGTGGTTGGGTCATTACACATATTGTATCTATTTCCCCATGTTAACTATCCTCACATCTTCTTCTCAACTGTCTAATGGGCCATCTTGATTATCACTACAAAAGTGTTTTTCTCCTGCTGACAATAGCTCATCTTAATTAATTAGCCTCTTACCGTTTGCATGGCAACTTCCACCTTCTCTGTATGTATACATATATCTTCTTACTATATGTTCTATTCTATGCATCTGATGAGGTGGGCTGTAGCCCATAAAAACTTATGCTCTAATAAATTTGTTAGTCTCTAAGGTGCCACAAGTACTCCTGTTCTTTTTGCGGATATAGACTAACACGGCTGCTACTCTGAAACCTGTCTTTATGTGGAAAGTAGCTATCTTTTATGGTCCAATTTCTTATAGGAATCACAGCAAAGATGGTGGGTTTGAGGACAGATGTACTCACCTAGAAAAGTTCTATAGAATGTTATTAAACATTCTAAATTTTCAATCCAACTTTGAATCTTTCAATACACTGTAATAAAGAATTATATCTTTTCTATAGGATTCTAGTAGATGATCCAAAACTCCCTCTACCAAATCTCCATTAAATCCTCTTAGTTTTTCCAGTAAACTCTCTAGAATCACACTATATTTCATTAAACCATTATAGGTTTCATCCCAAAGGACTTTTCAATAAGGGATGGGAAAACTGGGGGAGTGCACCTTAGAATGAACCACAACTGTGCCTTTTTAAAAGCTTGTGTATCTTTGCACAAATGCAGGAAGTGGTTTCACTGTCCCTTTGTACCAGGCGGACAGATGTGTGTTTTAAGCCTCAATTGCCATGAAAATGGGAATATATAAGTTTGCAGAAAAAAATATTTGTTGGCAGTGTTATCTTTTTATCACCAAAGGTATTTATCTTTGAAGTACCCTCTTTATCAAATACACTGAGGTAAGAGACATCAAAGTAGGAATTGGACTATAAAATGTAGGTAGGTTCCAAAGAACATCTGGATCCAATTTACATGACAACTGTAGAACTGCAAAGAAACTAAGTAAAAGAAAAATCCTGTGCCATAAGAAGAGACTGCTGAGTGCTGAAATCTTTAGAAAGAATAAAGACAGTACCGTGTATCGAGCTGTAGACCTTTCTCTCTCCCCCAATGGCCATTTCCTCTCAGACACCAAAAGTTCTGAAGAGCAACTACATTCCTTCTCAGTTATGTGTGCGGGATTTCCAGTGGAGTTGTTGCAATGTCTATGGAAATAATTATGCATCTTAAGCCCAGCTCTGCCGGATGCTGAGTGTGCTGAATTCCCAGTATGTGTCTAAGCTGCATTGTGTACCTGGGCTTGTGGAATCAGTGTTTTCAAGCTTGAGTGTCCACACTACATTGTAAATCTGGGTTTACAATTGTAAACCCAGGTTTCACAGCCACGCTAATGCAGCCATACTGCACTATGCATACCTTCTGACTTGGGTCTACAGTTTCAGCTGTATCCACACTGCAAAAATGACACTAGGACTCAGGCTCCTTCCTGTCACCCACCCAGCAGGGTCCTAGGGCCTGGGTGCTGAGTGCCTGCTGACCTAAGTCAGACTAATTTGTGTGTGGAAGGAAGTGGGACTTGGGCTCAAACCTGAGTCAGAGCCCAGGCTTAGTGTGCAATGTAGATGTAAGCAATGTCAGGCCCTTTAATGATAGTCCTTTATATTTTAGCATAAATGTTATGCTACGTGTAACCATGCTGTGGTTACATTGGACTTCATGGTTGTCAGCTAGTCAGCACACTGTAACCACAAGGACCTAGCAGTGGTCATGGCTAAGGATAGAGTTTAGGAACTTCTGCTCTAAAAACATTGAATCTTACCACTTAAGCTAAAAGAATATTTCATTTAGTATTAAGCTTTGTCCAATATCTTTGTGCTTTGTCATGTAGAAGTTGACCTTATCTCATTTGAGCAGGTCTGACATTCCATCCAGCGGAGAGACAACGATATACACACATACCAGCTGCTACACCACACAAGGTCAGATTCCTAATTTTCCAATGCAGTAGCCTGAATTCAATTATTTTCAACATAAGTAATAGAATTCACTCTTTTGAATCAAACCATTTCATTATCTGAAGAGCTTCACACTTAAAGGTGCCTGAAAAAACAGGAAATAATCACACAATTTTCTCCAAACTTCCTCCTGTGTCTTTTGTTGACTTTGGACATTCCAAATTTCATCACAAATTTGAAATTCAAAAATTTCAATCAGGTGGTCAAAAACCAGGGAGAAGACTTCATAAAAGTTTTTCATCAAAACTTTTCCTGTTTTTTCGTAAATTTTAAATTTCATTACTGGTTCAAAAATGTCAAACAGCTCTAGTTACTAGTCAATAGTTGATATTCTTATCTCCCTAGTCACTTTTTCCACCATTTTCCACTTAGTGGCTTTTCCTCCATTTTTATTGTATCATCTTCTTCTCACCTGCTGGGTCTTCAGATACACCTTTTGTAGGTCAAATTTGGTGTCACCTCACTGAAAAATAAATTTAAATGATGTTTTAATGATAGTTTATACTAAATCTTCATTTGGGGATTTTTTACAAAATAGTCACAGTGTTCAATTTGCTTAGCTGTTTATTAATACCATAACAAAGACTTCAAAATGTTCAGATACATGTGTAGTTTTTGTGCCGACCTCTGGTGAATGTTTGCTTAGAACCATTCATGTTCCTTTTCTGCAGAGTGCACACACTAAGCATTTAAGACAAACTTCTATTTGCTCCATAGCTGCCTGTCTTCCCAGGTAAATATTTACCTTGGCAGTTGCTCCATTTGTTTACCGGTCATTCACAGACTGGACTGCATTTGGGAAATTAATTGCCTTGCATAAAGAAGCTGTTTATTTTTGACAGCATGCGTTTGCATTGTCCACGTAGATGGCATTTTGAAAAACATTCCCAGATGAGAACGTACAAGATATTTCTGTATTCCCAGATAGCTTTAAAAATAGATGCCTTCAAGGTTTATAGGATCTCTATGTATATCTATGAACTGGACTGAGCTATAGTGCTGTGTAAATGGAGTGCATACAAATGGAAGATAAATCTTTTTCTAATTGTTTGTGATCCTTCTGTGTACTTTGTTCGTAGGCAGAGTCTCAGTTTGTTCTTAGGAGGTGTTGAAGGCCAAGCAAAGAAAACAACTTTGTCTAGAAGTAGCCAAAATTTTAAAATGAATTATTAAAAGTATATTGGGTTTAGTATATTTCTTGACTGAATATCCAAAGCCAAAAACACTCCAGGGGCCACATCTCAGCTGATGTAAATCTTTGTAACTCTATTGAAGTCAGTGGAACGCTACCAATTTACAGGAAATGAAGATCTGACCTTTTGATTTTAGGGCTAAATCAACTTCTCAGGCAAAGCCTAAGTCACTGGACTTGGCCAAAGCCCACAGGTACAGTGGATTGGAAATAAAATCCTCACCCATGTTGTAGCGTATCAGCAGAGCAGCTCTGCAATCACTATCATAGTCTTGGGGAGAAAATATATAGTCACAACCATTAGTCCTACTCACACTCCTCTCCCACCCCACCCTATCTCAGATTCCCTCACTCCCACACACTGACTTGTGCTTGAAGAATTGTGCCCTCATGGCATAAAAAAGGTGTGGGACATCTGTATCCTAGCTCCCTGTGTGGTGCAAATAGAATCACATCCATTCTGCTGTGTTCAAGACTCTCCATGCCCATAAAATGTGAGGTAAGATTTGCCCCTTAGTTAAGTTTTATCACTGGAGCTCACTAACAATGCATGTTACAGTTGTAATTCAGAACCTTCATTCTTTGAGTTTCATGAGTTATCTTTTGAAATATTTTAACTCTAACAGTAATAATCTTCTTTACTTATAGCATATTTTATGCAGGGATCTCAAAGTACTTTACATAGAAGAATAAAAACCTCATAGCACCACTGTGATTTAATATACTCTGGTACTCTTCCTAGTATATGGAGATGTTACACAGAGGTTGTTAGAGGTTCCTAAGTCATGGCAAAACTAGGGGAAAGCCCCAAGAGGCCTGACTTCCTAATTCCTGCCCTCATCATTAGACATAGTTCTGCTTCAAATCATTGGATCTTTAAACAAAATGAAACAGGTTTTGGCAGTGACATCACCAATTAATATTCATGTCACTCAGATGACTTCCTCAGTATTGAAACACTTTAAAAAAAAATCAAAGATTCAACTTTCATATCTGAGTTAATGGCTTTAACCTGGCAGTTATTCACATACAGAATGACACTAGCTTTCATTATTGAAATGTTTAGACAGTCCTCTGTGTTCTTTTCCCAAAACATAACAGTTCCTTATCAAAGTTTATTATTCTTCCTGAATGTCATGGTAAGAGCTCAATAATAACTAAATATCTCAGGAATCATAATGGGTATCATCATGAAATGTGGAACATTTTTCAGTTGAAGATGACAACTCTACTTAAAATTCAGCTCAACTATTGAATATGTGCAATGGTACAAGCCTTGGAGATAGTTATTGTCTCAATCAAGGAGATTTGAAAGATCACATATTAGAAATGAACCAAATTTCTCCCTGGTGTAGCATACTTGAAGTCAGCAACCTTACACATAGGCAAATTTGTCCGACAGTGCTTAAATACTTATTTTAAATTGATCAAACCTTGGAAATTCTTAATTAAAGATGACAATAAGTGTTTGATTCATCCCCAGATTGTACCAGTTTCTGTACCAGTGAGATCAATTGTGGTATGTATCTTTAACTCCAGTGAACATGAAAGAGAGGCTGAATAGCAAGTACTATGGATTTGTGAGCATTAGATTTGCATAGTCTTGATTGTGTTGTCTTAAGTGTTTTAAGATAGCTATTTATAATGAATTTTCTTTACTAGAAGTATTTAAGGGAAGATGTGAATTAGTTATACTGTCTAACAGATATTCTAAATAATCCATATTTCATTGTTAGATTAAGATAGATTTAAATTTGTGTATAGATATAACCAAGGGTCAAATTTTCAAAGCACTTAAATCAATTAAGAAGTTAAGCACCATTTTCAAAAGTGACTTAGGCCCAGATTTTTAAAGGTATTTAGTCATTGCTCTGCTCAGCATTGCTAGGTCTATGTGACTTAGTAGACTAAGTCTAATTTTCAGAAGTGATTTAGTCATTTAGGTGTCTAAATGCCTTTGAGGATCTGAACCTAAGTGCCTCAATCATTTAGGCCTTGCAATGCTGAGCAGAACAATGGCTAAATACTTTTTAAAATCTGTGCATAAACCACTTTTGACTATAGTGTTTAGGCTCCTAATTCACTTATGTGCTTTTCAGAATTTTATTCTGTCTTTCTTGGACACATTGATCTAGTTAAATACATAAATTTATATGTTCTGTTTATTAAGATATGCACAATAACTTCATTTAGCATCTTTAATAGAATGCATATTCTTCTTTTACAAAGACAAAAAGTAACAGTATCTCTTTCAGACTGACTTTTACTATGTGTTTGTACAGTACCTAGCACAATGAGGCTAGGTCTTGGGCAGGGAGGCTGCTGTAATACAGCTGACTGGGTCTTGGGCAGGGAGGCCACTGTAATACAACTGAATAATAGTTGTAATAATACCTATGCCTACTCCAGCTACCAAATAAGTCCTCACTTGCACCTCTTCCTGCCTTATCTGTTGAAAGTGGAATGTTTGGGACTCATGGGGACCATTTCTCCTCTATGAATTGACAATACACTACAGTTCCTATAAGTTTCTCCTTCAGATTCATTAGAAAATCCCTATTGTGGCAATGAAGTTGAAATATTTTGTGCTAACATTTAAACAATGACCTAGGAGGCCCTGTGGGTTTTCTCTAAAGAATTGTTATGAAGTTAATAGCTAGCTTTTTGGCCAGCTGGGTGGATGGTCTGGAAACTCGCTGATCAATTAGGGACCTTCTGCTTCAAAGAGAAAAACATTCATCTTTGGCCTAAGGTTGAATTTTTTGAAATTGTAACAAATAATCTAATCTTGGCCTAGGAATCCTAAAAAGTTTTGTCTCTGGTAGATCTTAATACACCTTGTAAACTTATGGTGGGACTTTCACTCATTGCTGGGCTAACTCTGCTTCCACTGAGATCAGTGAGTGTTTGTTAGGCCAATGCTGAGCACTTCTGAAAATCCCATCCATAGTTTTTTACCTTTGAAAATATTTTCCTTTTGCAACTGTAAAATTCTGGGATTGTAAGTATGACATGATTTTGCTTACTGAAGGACCCCTTTTGCCTTCCCTTCCTCCCCCCCCCGCTTTAGGGTCATTTCATTTTGAGGACATTAAATGTTTGCCAGAAGACTATATATTTTTCCGCATCCCTGTCATGGCAGAAAGATTTCATGCAGTGCAAACTGGCCATAGCAAATGTTAGCTTTGCAAATATCCCCTGCTTCACATACATCTTACCTTGTAGAATACCCTGGAGTAAAAGAAAGATGTATGCACCATCACTTCCAAAAGGAAGAAATATATTAGATCTGTAAAAGCAACTTCAGAGACATTTCAAAGATTAATGCAATATATCCCAATGCAAACTTTAGATGCAGTTAACAGATGGAATTGTATATTCTTTGTTACATGGGATGGCTGAGTAAAGGTTGGTTGTATATGCCATGTCATTGGAACGTGATATTGGCAGACTACTTTCATGGATAGACTGGAGTGTATGGGAAGCCCTGTGAATGTGCTCAGTCCATTTGAATAGGTCATTAGAAATTGTAAGAGGAAAAGGCATGTCAAAGCCAAGTCAAATCTGGAGTTCTTTCACTGCAGTATATAACAGACATTTATAGCCAAAATTATAATTAGCAATCTCCTCAGCAGCCTGAATATCCACAACACGATTCTGCAGAAAATCTGAATTCATCTTTCAATGCTCAAAGTACATCATGCATATACTGATAATTCAAGTTAGCTCATTGCCACTGTGATTATTGCTAATGCTGCAGTGGAAAGGCTAGGTCAGGTTTGATTAAAAAATTGCATTAATAAAATATTCACTTAAATGTGGAAGGAACAAAGATAAGCAAATGATTTGTAATGATTAACTGAGTTGGTTAATTTAGCCCTTGTTCTGTAGAAAGAGAGTATCTTTTCACAGGAACTTAGTGTTATTCAATAGAATTCACCCTTCAGGGCAGGGAATCCCCTGGCAGGAATGGTGGAATATTAAGGTCCCAGCATCGTATGGGATCTTCAGACTAGAAAGAGGAGGGGCTAAACTAATCCAGTGATTAGATTTTGTTCTCCCTCCAATGCACACTCAAACCTCACACACCATGCACATCCTTGGTGGATTGTTTAATTAACATCACAAAAACATCCACAAAATTTGGCACAACCTGTCTAGTCTTAATTGAACAAAGGCCTGTAATAGATTTGATCCAAAGCTGTTTGAAATCATCTGAAAAACTCATATTTACTTCCTGGGGTTTGAATCTGGCCCCATAACAGGGATGCTGCAGATGAGGATTGATGTGTAGACGTCAAAGTATTAGATTTTTGTCAAATGTTGATTTCAGGCACAAACAGATGAAATATTTCCATCAGTAATTTAAATGTTCAGATAACCAACGTAAGTAAAATGCTGCTTGAGAACTTAGAGTTTGATTGAATGAGATTTACTTTGTATATTTTGATGTGATATTGACAATTTGTGCTTTAATGGTTTATAAAGATTTAACTTTTTGAATCTCAACAGCTACTGTCATTAAACAAATATTGTCTGATCCACCCATAATTTTCCACAACTGTGAACACTTTGACTGATAAAAGTCAAAAATGCTTAAAAATAAACATTGATATTGTCTATCAAAATTATAAACAATAAAAACAGAATTCTGGCAAGCCGACTGATGTGGCAGATGTCAAGGCAGAAATATGTGAGCGGGCACTTACCTAGAACCTGTCTATATTCTGCTTATGATTTGCTTTTCCAGCTGCTACTGCTTCCTAACTTCTCATTTAAAATGAGTCAATGAACACAATTTAAATATTCCATATTTGTATGTGGAACAGCTCAATGTCTAGTTGGCAGCCGGTATCAAGCGGAGTGCCCCAAGGATCAGTCCTGGGGTTGGTTTTGTTCAACATCTTCATTAATGATCTGGAGGATGGGATGGATTGCACCCTCAGCAAGTTCGTGGATGACACTAAGCTGGGGGGAGAGGTAGATACACTGGAGGGTAGGGATAGGGTCCAGAGGGACCTAGACAAATTGGAGGAGTGGGCCAAAAAGAAATCTGATGAGGTTCAAGAAGGACAAGTGCAGAGTTCTGCATTTAGGATGGAAGAATCCCATGCACTGCTACAGACTAGGGACCGACTGGCTAAGTGGCAGTTCTGCAGAAAAGGACCTGGGAATTGCAATGGACAAGAAGCTGGATATGAGTCAACGGTGCGCCCTTTTTGCCAAGAAGGCTAACGGCATAATGGGCTGCATTAGTAGGAGCACTGCCAGCAGATCGAGGGAAGTGATTATTCCTCTCTATTCGGCACTGGTGAGGCCACATCTGGAGTACTGCCTCCAGTTTTGTCTTCTCTCCCCGCAACCCCCCTCCCCCTCCCACCGCCACACACACACACACAAACAGAGAAAAGATGTGGAAAAATTGGGGACAGTCCAGCAGAGGGCAATGAAAATGATTAGGGGGCTGGGGCACATGACTGATGAGAAGAGGCTGAGGGAACTGGGTTTATTTAGTCTGCAGATGAGAAGAGTGAGGGGGGATTTGATAGCAGCCTTCAACTACCTGAAGGGGGGTTCCAAAGAGGAGGGAGCTAGGCTGTTCTCAGTGGTCACAAATGACAGAACAAGGAGCAGTGGTCTCAAGTTGCAGTGGGGGAGGTCTAGGTTGGATATTAGGAAAAACTTTTTCACTAGGAGGGTGGTGAAGCACTGGAATGCGTTACCTAGGGAGGTGGTGGAAGCTCCATCCTTAGAGGTTTCTAAGGCCCGGCTTGACAAAGCCCTGGCTGGGATGATTTAGTTGGGGTTGGTCCTGCTTTGAGCAGGGGGTTGGACTAGATGACCTCCTGAGGTCCCTTCTAACCCTGATCTTCTATCAGTCTATGATTTCCCCCCTTGTGCAGCAAAAACAAACAAACTAAAAATCACCCGGTGGGCTATTATATACTGGCAATAATGTGGTTGAAATGCTGTTATGAAACCCACATTTTTTTTCTGTACCCTCTTAGAGAAAAACCTAAAGAGCAGAACCGGGTCATATCAGTTAAAAAAGATCCACTCTCATTTGTTAGTGCACTTTATCTGTAATATGTGTGCACTAGTTGAATGACTATTTATACAATAAATCAGGTTTTGGCCAAACAAACCTCTCTCTTCAGATTGCCAATATCCTTGTTTGGCTGCATTTCTCCTGTCCCCTTCTCTCCCCCTCTGCCAGACCTTCTGTCTTCTCTCTTCTATGAGGATTTCCAAATGCCTCCATGTGTGTTCACAGCACCAGACATTCATTACTGGGAGATTTCACAGCTGAGACAATAAAACTCTGCAGTTTGGGATGGTATTGTTACTCTCCCCTTCAAAAGCCTGTTTTCAATATTGGGGGAACGTCTCTGAAGCAGTTCCCACTCTGGGTTTTTCCAGGTTGTTGTGCCCCTTTGTTTTTGTGCAACTGGAGCTTCATTAGTTTGTTGCTCCATGCACAATTTCCAACGGCTGCTTTGAAGACATGTTAATTATAGTAATGATTTCCAACTCATTTACTAGTCATTGCCTATTTTCTTGCAAGGGAAAAATGGAAGTAAGAGCTTGCCCAAACCACTGATCAGTGAACAGTAAAGCCTTAAGTAAAATCTGAATCTGGAATGTATTTATTTTTTCCTCTAGTGAATTTTGCCAGAAGCCATCATTTTTCCAAGGCCTACGCAAGTAACTGCTTAATGCAAACATTAGCACTCCAGATCATTTCACACATTAGTAATAGGGGAAGCATTTAACCATCGGAGGTAGAAAGAAAATTGTGTTAGGTAGAACACATTCGTTTGCTGAAAGCTAAATAGGTTGTTATATGCAAGCGCACAGTTACAGTGCTTTCCCTTTAAACTTGTGAACAGGCCTTTGGACTCACTCAACTCCCCATTTCATCATCACAACCGTCAGTGGTTTCACTGTAGAAACTCCAACAACAACTCCCTGTTTTAGGACCTAAGTCTGTGAGGTGCTAAGTACCTCCTGGAAAGTATTGACTACCCTCAACTGCTGGCAAAGTCAGCCCAAACAGGATCAGGCCTTTGGCCAGGATTTATCTAGGAAAATGTAGATGTGTTTTCAAACAGAAAGCACAAGATACTAATTTGTGAGTCCATAATGGGTAAATGCATGTGTTATTACCCATTTGCACATGCAATTAATCAGTCTGCATGAACAAATATATGCTTTCATGTGTATGTACATATTTTTTGGCCACAACCTTGGAGTCTATGCTTGAATGTACCCTGAATATTACTTTAATTCTCCTGATTGAGCAATTATATTTGGCCACACAGCATAATTCCTCCAGAGTCAATCAGAACTAATGGACACTGGAACAGTCTGGGGTCATATCTATATCAGATACTCTCATTCCTATTTCACTTGTTGAATCTTCCCCTGGCCTGATGTACACACTGAAAAAAGCAGAAACCCTCATTCCCCACGTGACCTGCATGAAAGACAAGTGACCACATATGAAATCCTCCCCCATTTCCCCTCTCCCATGTGTCTTAAGGAATGAAAACACTGGAGATGAAGTAAGTTAAACAATATATCTTCATTGGGACCTTACTATATTCAGATATTCAAGAAGCTGTATAACAGCTGACCCTTTGTTTTTGTCACTGATGTACAATGCCTCAATACATTGTTTCATTTTAATTAATTGTAAAGAACCAGCAGCTGATGAGTGATTCTGATCACATTTTATACTTTCTTTTTTTCTATACCCGCTAGGATAGAACAAACACGTTAGTCAAATGTATCTCTTATGAAAAACTTTAGAGCCAGAGATCGCCTATTTCTGAATACTCATTATGGTGACAGATCTCTTGCTGGGAAGCTAGGGGGAGTCCTTCTCAATCTCAGTTGGGATGACACTGAAATGATTTTGGTTTCAGAGCAAGTGAGTCTCTATCTGAGAAATCTAGTTGCGTTCCATAAGCAAAGCATTCAGAATGTTAATTGAAGGGAAGAAGCCATTGCCTGAGATGTTCTTAAGGAATAACATATTAGTGATCTATAACTTTGACACTATACAGGCCTTGCATTTAATGGAGTACATCATTTATTTAGGGTCTTTTTCAAATTAAGGAAAATGCTCAGTGAGGTAGCTCGTACAGTATAAATTTTGCTGGTGGCTTATTTGCTACAGATCTTGAGACTGAGAGAAACAGTTTTTAGAAATAAATCTAGATTATTTCATCCATTGTTAAAAATCTTTTTAGGATTTGCTTCTGCTATTCTGCTGCTGCTAAGTGACTCTCTAAGATTTTGGAGATTCATTCCTGAGAGCAATCCAAAAGTTTGAGTACTCCTCTTTGTCTGGACATTACACAAAATCAGATTTTCTTAAGGGATCTCCAGTACTTCCTAATTTTGACCATGCCAGAAATACCTCAAGGACAGTAGCCTCTTTTGAGGATTTTGGGACATCTGCTTCTGGTTCCTGAGTGAAGACAAGGAGGGCTTTAATAACAAAAAAATGTTAGAGAAAATGAATGACTTTTGGAATCTCAAAAGTGGTTAATTTCATTTGGAATGTTGGTAGAAGGTTTGTAGCAGTTCATCATTTTTATCTAAATGGTGGCTTGGAGAGAGCAGTTACCCTTCCTCAATATCCCTCCTTCTTCCAGTCACTAGAGACATTTGCAGGGAGGTCAAGTTTTAAAAAGGGTTTTTAGAGGCAACCACAAATCCCAGACATCTTTTCCTTATTCCAGCCCAACAGTTTTTCTGAAGTAAAAAAGCATAATTAATAATCAAATGTAAAAATAATTCATTTTAAAAAAGTGATTTAATTGAAACAATGCTAATTATGTTTTAACCGACTCATGACCAACTACAGTAGGACTTCAGTATTAACTGTTAGTGGTAGAGACTGTATGAGACACAGTTGAGCTGTCACATTTCAGAGTAGCAGCTGTGTTAGTCTGTATCCGCAAAAAGAAAAGGAGGACTCGTGGCACCTTAGAGACTAACCAATTTATTTGAGCATAAGCTTTCGTGAGCTACAGTTCACTAGCTTATGCTCAAATAAATTTGTTAGTCTCTAAGGTGCCACAAGTCCTCCTTTTCCTTTTAGTTGAGCTGTCGTGAGTCCATAGGACAGTGGTACCCATATATATTAGCCAGTCACATTATATATAATACTGTAATCTTACTTTTTAATAAAGAATTTAATTTCAAAAAAATATATAGGACATAAGGGCCAGATCTTTGGCTAGTATCAATCCATGTAGCTCCATTGACTTCAATGGGGGTTGTACTAATTTGTACCAGTTGTACTATATTAATACAGTAAAACTTCTGATTGACTTACTATCTGAAAATAATTCTTAGGCCTTTAGTTTATTACCCTAACACAAAGCACAAAGGTATAAAAATAAAGCAGAGGCTACCAATAGCTCACTTGAAACTTATCTTTGCTGCTCTGTTACCTCATTAGTGGATTTGCATCCTCTCTTTTTAATATTCCCCTTTTCTGTTACAGCTGTTCAGGTATGTTAGCTGTTAACTAATTTCTAAAGTACTTACACCATCCAAATCCCAAAGCAGATTGGCGTGAATAGTTTGATAATGCACTATTGTTTCTGAGAACACAGGATTGAGTGCCTTTCAGACATCTTGACAAAAGAAAAGGTACACTCCCGGACAGATTGTTAAACTATATCTTATTATACAAGAAATATGATGCAGCGTGCTTTACCCTCCTTCCATATAGATTTCCTTGCTAAGTTTGGAAAACAGTCGTCATCTAAATGATAAAACAACTGTAACGTTATCCATGAGTTCCCACCTGCAATGAAATTCTGTGCCAAGCCTTGCAATTTGACTAGGGACAAATTTCAGTTTGGGACGTAGAAAAAGAATCCAGATAAAACACTGAAAACTGAAATGTGAGTAGGAACACTAAATGAGACTGGTGGGTGGGTTGGAAGAAATGCACTTTTCTTGAGCAAGAAGGCTGCTGATCGCAGATGAAAGTGAGGTGTATTTCTTACATAAGGTGGCTCAGTTACAACCCATTCCATATGAGCACAAAGAACTGCCTATAAAACAATGGCCTCATTAGAGCAACTCAATACTGGGATGGTGCCAAATACGGAATTCTATGATGACATGCCCTGGGAACATCTGATGTGGTAATATTCCTGATCTACCTGCTAATTCCCATATTATTGGTCTAGTAGTCTCTATGTATGTGTCCCTATCAAAGCTACCCTCTGGCTTAGTCATAATTCACCGTAATAGCTTTCAGTTGAAAATTGTTCTGAATAATCTCTAAAGTAACCACTAATTGGGAGGTATCACAGGGTCAAAATAAACTTACTAAAACTGGATTGAGACGTTACTTACTGTGTATTCACTAGACTCACCTTGCCCACGAAGGTAATGTGTATAGGATAGGGTGAGGTATTGATAGAAGAAGGTGAGGTGAAAGCAGATCTGTAATAAGTTCATGCCAATTGGGGTGTTGCACTTAAGAATAGCACATATGGAAGCTGTTTGTGCTGATTTACAAGGGAGTCTGTGGGTGATTTACGGCCTTTGAAGGGCTTTGGCACTCAGGTCTCTATTTATTTGTGTTTATCATCTGTCTTTGTCTGTTCCTGCCCTCTGTTTACCTCCAAGCTCTTTGTTCACTGGTTTTACATTATTCTTCAGCTAAAGATGATTTCCCCTCCGTAATGATTCTGGGATTGCTCCTTGGGTGAGAACAGTCTGATGGTGAAACAGGGAGAAGGGAGAGGAGCGATTTTTTTTCAGGGCAGGATGTGTTCTTAATGGCTACAGGAACTGCAGCCTTATTTTGGAAGCTGTGTGTGTTTTAACCCCTAGGGTGCACTAGGAATTGCAGCTTGTATCTCCTGGCAGGTGACTGTGGAACTCTAACTATGGATACATGCTCTGATCTGTTAATCATTCTGTACAAAGTTTTGGACTACTTTAACCTGAAACACTTGAACAACTTTATATGAAAACAAGAGAGAATAATGAAGCTGTTCCTTTAGAAAGCATGAGGAATAATGCTGGATTACACACACAAAAATTGTTGATGACTCAATTAAAGGTAATCTAGAAGCATGATCAAATCGTTTAACCACAACGTGACCTGCCTTGAAATTATAGATGATCTCATTGACATTTTCATCACATTTTAAGGGAGAAATTTTGAAAATATGGCCTTTGTTTGGGTTTTTGACAGTCTGGGCAACTTTGTGCCTGCAGCACTTTCTCCTGAGAGGAGCAAGGTGAAGATGAAGGGCCCACAGTACCTCCTCATTGGGATTGGTCAGAATGCTTCCCAATGTACCAGTAACCAGTGGTTGTCCCTCCCTACTTAAGCTGCTGAGGGGACCATTTTACAGAAGGAGGGATTCATGATTTTTGACTTTTTGCGGTTAGCAACAGTAGGCTATGAGCAAGAAAGGGGAAAGTCTAATAATAGAAAGTATCAGTCAACCTTAACTGTAGGTGTTACTACCTGTGCCGTCCATAATACAAGCAGACCAAATCCCATTCACATTCAACACCGTTGGAAGCAGACAGCAGGGCTGGTACTTTGACGGTGAGGTCAATGGAAATGCACTACTCTCGCTGGCCAGCAGCGCCTCAGAGCTATTGCCCTTATCAGTGTGGTATCACGGTGCTGATGATTTCATCTCTCCAGGGTGTTCTGTCAGGGCCAAACCCTGCTTCTCAGTGTCTTAGGGTCAGGCTGGACCAAGAAGAGGAGCAGTCAACAATCCCTTCCTCTGTTTGATCACTAGAGATATAGAAATACTGAGAGGAGCCGAAAAAGGAATTTAGCAGAGAGAGATATGGTCACTCTAACTAAGACCAAATGACACATTTGCATTTAGCACTTCCTGATGATGCTGGGCACTTCCCTCCAAACCCTCAAATTTCAGTTAATTCATGCTGTGTCCCCTTAGCTGCACATATGCCCAACCCTAGCCCAGATATTAATTATGCAGCTTCCATCCCCACATAAATTCTGAGATCCTCATCTTCACATCAATCAATTTCAAGTTGGGACCTAAATTTGGCAGGAGTCCGGCATGTCACCTTGGTGGCAGGGATGTGCCTTTTATTGTCCCTGTGAAAACTTGCACAAATTGGGTCAAATTATTATGCATCTCTGAAAAATCTCAGTTTGCAGATGCACAGTGGAGCCTTTTAAAGTTTGGAAGCTAAATTCTTCAAAGATTCCATCTACAGTGTGTGTGCTCCCTCCTCAAGCAGCTACTACTGCCAGCTAGACAGTGGATGCCCCATCCACACAGAGCAAGTGAGTATGCTCTAGGCCATGGCTGAAGGAACTGAACGTGATTTCCCTGCAAATATTCTTCTTCCCTGCTAGGACTGCTGTGGGGGCAGGGCACAGGACCACAGAGAAGGAAATGGCTGTGAATGAGGCAGAAGTCTTATGGAAAAAAATAGTATGTGATCACGTAATTAAAAAGAAAAGGAGTACTTGTGGCACCTTAGAGACTAACCAATTTATTTGAGCATGAGCTTTCGTGAGCTACAGCTCACTTCATCGGATGCATACCGTGGAAACTGCAGCAGACTTTATATACACACAGAGAATATGAAACAATACCTCCTCCCACCCCACTGTCCTGCTGGTAATAGCTTATCTAAAGTAATCATCAAGTTGGGCCATTTCCAGCACAAATCCAGGTTTTCTCACCCTCCACCCTCCCACACAAATTCACTCTCCTGCTGGTGATAGCCCATCCAAAGTGACAACTCTCTACACAATGTGCATGATAATCAAGTTGGGCCATTTCCTGCACAAATCCAGGTTCTCTCACCCCCTCACCCCCCTCCCAAAAACCACACACACAAACTCACTATCCTGCTGGTAATAGCTCATCCAAAGTGACCACTCTCCTTACAATGTGCATGATAATCAAGGTGGGCCATTTCCAGCACAAATCCAGGTTTTCTCACCCCCCACCCCCATACACACACAAACTCACTCTCCTGCTGGTAATAGCTCATCCAAACTGACCACTCTCCAAGTTTAAATCCAAGTTAAACCAGAACATCTGGGGGGAGGGGGGGAGGAAAAAACAAGGGGAAATAGGCTACCTTGCATAATGACTTAGCCACTCCCAGTCTCTATTTAAGCCTAAATTAATAGTATCCAATTTGCAAATGAATTCCAATTCAGCAGTTTCTCGCTGGAGTCTGGATTTGAAGTTTTTTTGTTTTAAGATAGCGACCTTCATGTCTGTGATTGCGTGACCAGAGAGATTGAAGTGTTCTCCGACTGGTTTATGAATGTTATAATTCTTGACATCTGATTTGTGTCCATTTATTCTTTTACGTAGAGACTGTCCAGTTTGACCAATGTAAATGGCAGAGGGGCATTGCTGGCACATGATGGCATATATCACATTGGTGGATGTGCAGGTGAACGAGCCTCTGATAGTGTGGCTGATGTTATTAGGCCCTGTGATGGTGTCCCCTGAATAGATATGTGGGCACAGTTGGCAACGGGCTTTGTTGCAAGGATAAGTTCCTGGGTTAGTGGTTCTGTTGTGTGGTATGTGGTTGTTGGTGAGTATTTGCTTCAGGTTGCGGGGCTGTCTGTAGGCAAGGACTGGCCTGTCTCCCAAGACTTGTGAGAGTGTTGGGTCATCCTTTAGGATAGGTTGTAGATCCTTAATAATGCGTTGGAGGGGTTTTAGTTGGGGGCTGAAGGTGACGGCTAGTGGCGTTCTGTTATTTTCTTTGTTAGGCCTGTCCTGTAGTAGGTAACTTCTGGGAACTCTTCTGGCTCTATCAATCTGTTTCTTTACTTCCGCAGGTGGGTATTGTAGTTGTAAGAAAGCTTGACAGAGATCTTGTAGGTGTTTGTCTCTGTCTGAGGGGTTGGAGCAAATGCGGTTGTATCGCAGAGCTTGGCTGTAGACGATGGATCGTGTGGTGTGGTCAGGGTGAAAGCTGGAGGCATGCAGGTAGGAATAGCGGTCAGTAGGTTTCCGGTATAGGGTGTTGTTTATGTGGCCATTGTTTATTAGCACTGTAGTGTCCAGGAAGTGGAACCTGTCATGTAATTAAAGACTTTCTCATAATGCATATGCACAAGGGGACTGAATTACGGTTGCAAAGGCCACCTTAATTCTGGCATTTCTTAACTTTTGAGTGCTTCACATTGCAACTTTAGCATTCTTTGAATGTATTTTATTAAAATGTAATACACACGTAGGTGGGCAAACTATGGCCCACGGGCCACATCCGGCCCGCGGGACCGTCCTGCCTGGCCCCTGAGCTCCTGGCCCAGGAAGCTCTTCTCTGGTCCCTCCCCCGCTGTTCCCCCCTGCCCCGCAGCCATGCCGCTGCACTGGCAGTGGGACTGAGAGCTCCTGCTGCTCTGAGAGGCATGGTAAGGGGGCAGCTGCGGCGTGCGCACGACGGTGGAAGGAGTTGTGTAGGGAGTCCCGGGGGCAGTCAGAGGGCAGGGAGCAAGGGGCGGTTGGATGGGGCAGGGGTTCTGGGGCAGTCAGGGGTCAGGGAACAGGGGGGGTTGGATAGGGCGTGGGAGTCCCGGGGGGCCTGTCATGGGGTGGGGGTGTGGATAGGGGTTGGGGCAGTCAGGGGACAGGGAGCAGGGGGGTTTATAGGGGGTGGGATCCCGGGGGGGGGTGGTTTGGGGCAGGGGGTCCCAGGAGGGGGCAGTCAGGGAACAAGGAGCAGGGGGGGTTGGATGGGTCAGGGGTTCTGAGGGGGACAGTCAGGGGCGGGAAGTGGGAGAGGGCGAATAGGGGGCTGAGGAGAGGGCCAGGCTGTTTGTGGGGCACAGCCTTCGCTAACCGGCCCTCCATACAGTTTCACACCCTGATGTGGCCCAAAAAAGTTTGCCTACCCCTGACTTAGGGTCACACTGTCCAAATTAGCTATGTGTGCAAAAAAGAAGTGTGTAGCCAGAGGATGGGTTGATTCATTGTGTTCCTTGGACAAACCTTCACCCAAAGGGGATGGTTGAAGCTGGTGGAGTCTCCACTTTGCTCTATACTCCTGTGGAAGGTGTGTGGCAGCCTGGAAGGGATATATACCTTCCTACCCCTGCCCCAGCCCCAAATATGACAAACATCCAGCCCTGGGAATTGGGAACAGGATTTTTTCCCTAGTTACTACTAACTTCTACATGTTTCTCTGATCTCAGTTGCAGATACCATTTTGAATAAAGAAGAAACATCTAAAAGGTTCCAAATTTAGGAAGCAGGACTACATTTTCCTGGCATATATTTGGGAGTGAAAGACAAATAAAAAGGCCTCATTATGCCAAAGACCCAAATTTATGATGCCTCATGATACAATTACTCTTTGGAACTTTAATATGCATGCATATGGCAGCACTGTGACTGTGCAAAAGTCACAGTGGTTTCAATCAGAGCAGCCCACCCTTTTTTGTTGGTGTTAGGCAGACTCTAACGTCAGCTGAATATACAGTGCTAAAAAATTAATTTCTTTCATTTTCTTTTTTCACGGCTGGCCATTAAAGAAATTCTGAAAACAGAATGTATTTTGAAAGTTCCTTTCAGTGCTGCTTTCATCAATCTTTATTATTTATTGATTCAAGTCAGGTGACACATCTGAGCTACTTTATAGCTGGAGGTGTGGCTGATGGGCTGCTTGCCCTCGTTGACCTTGTCAAGGGCAAACATAGTTTAAAGTTGTTTATAAACTATAAATTTCATGGCAAAGAATGATGTGAAAATAAATCCAGTGTAGTCCTGAAATGATTAAAAGAAGTACATTGTGTAAACAGGATACTGCAGTGGGTAAGTCTCTAAAAAGTGTGATTCTACAGAGAGCTCCAAAGTCAGTTCTGAGGCAATGTGTGCCGCAAGCTGATCATTAAAAATGATCTTGGTCTTTGGATTTCTTGGTGTGAATGGCAATAATTTCATGGGTAACAGCCCCGGCATTTAACAGTGGAGTTACTGGGAGACGCTGATGCTTACCATTTTGAAGAAATATGAGGTGAATGTGAATTCCGCAAGTAATTGAAAAAAACAATTTAAAACGATCAGAAGAATGAACTGTGTTCTTTAAACGCAGGGGTCTAAATTCATACAGCTTCCATTCCCTTAGCCCAGACTGGAATGGTTAGGCCATTCAAAGCAGAATTAGATCCCTTTAAGTGCTGTTAGATATTTATCATTTTGTGGTATTGTTTTCAGAGAAACTTTCTTTGCATTTGGGATACATTCTGCCCTTAGATATACCTGCACCTATTAATTTCTGCACATGCATCTTGAAGGGCAGATTTTGATTTTAGTGTATATATAGTTAATATATTTGAATACGTACTACAATAATTGTATAGTTACTGTGGCAGTGGCTAGATACTATGGGGATGAACTCTATATACATATCTAAGATGGAGAGGATGGTACAAGACATATAACAAAGATCAACTGATAAAAAAAGAAAAGGTAACTTTAGCGTATCAGGAAAAACTACTTGAGAGATTTAATTGTGGAATTCCTTCAAAGAAAAAAGTATCAATTCCTTCAGACAGACACACACTAGAGGGACCTGCCCTGGCATGTGGATGAAGCTAATAATCTTATCCCATCTCCATACAAATTGCTGTAAAGATCACAGAATCTTCTACAATGTGAGGTTACATGGCCTAAAGCAATTGTGGAACGACATGCAAATGTTCAGTGTAGGCAAACAGAAACCCCCACCATAAGATACATTGACTAGTTAAAACTTCGCACATTTCAGGGTCATGATAAATTCTAAGAAAACAAAAAAACCAGCCACCCTGTAGAAGATTTCACACTCCTGGTAGCCGCAAGTCTTCCACAGGGACAGCTCTTCGTTCTCTCCTGTGTTCAGTGAACTTTTTGAAAAAATGTTAATCTGTTGCCTGGACACCGCTCTTCGAGGATTGTCTAAATGGCATTTTTCCGACCCTGTCTTTTCCCAGTCCAGTCACCTACCTTTATCTTATACAGAAACCAGGTTGTGAAAGCCTGACCCCATTGAAGGCAATGGCAAAACCCCTCACTGACTTTAAGGGGGCCAGGATTTCACCGTAGAAATGGGATTGAATTATAAAGTCTGGCTATGGATTTGGGTCCAAATCCAACACTTCCTCCAAGTCCTTTGATGCCCTTGGATTCTTCCTATGGTTCAGAGAAGCCATAGTTGCAAAATCAGGTTCTGGATCAAATTTCCCTGGAGTTCAGGGGAATTCGAATCTGGGCTTCGAATTGAGGCTGATTGCTGTTCTTAATATGCATACATTTCCCCATATTCCTATTAATGATATTCTTCCCATCCAAACGTTCAAGATATTTTGTTAATGGCACTTTATCCATTGAACAGTGTCCACACCCCTCTGAGTGAATCCAGGGAACATACTTCATAATGGAAGACAACATCATATTTAATTAATTACAGAGACTCTCACCAAGATAAAACAAACTATATTAAATGTCTATTTCTGATTCAGTACAAAGTAGATTTCTCTCTAGCACAAATTAAGAAAAAATTCAAATGAATGCTTGTACTAAATTTGCATTTCAAATAGAAACTTTAAAGGGATCCTGCCAGGTCAAATTTAACCCCAGAACTTAATCTTTATGAAAACAAGCTTTTTCAAACTCTGAAACCAAGAAAAATGTTTCCACAATTTTTTGCTAATTCCAAATAAACAAATTTTCTAAATGTAGTTTGCAATCAAAGCATTACAGGCTTATGCAAATGAATGAACAACAGAAACAGAAATTGACTAGAAACTGACTATAATCAGAAATTAAACTGAACAAGGGCCACATTGTGACCTACTTAACTAACACACACAACCCCCTTAATGCTTTGTGCTAGCTAAGCATATCACAGATAGTGGTGCAAGATTTTACACTGGGGATTCCTTTTCCTTTCCATGTGCAAGTGGGCAGGGAGTAGGTAGAGTTATGAGATTGCCAAATGGATCAATTTAGAAGCCTAACTATCTAACTGCCCCTGCAAATTAAGTCTTTAGATATCTAAATAGGTGTAATTGCAGTCATGATTAAAAGCACCCACAATATTCGAGACCAAGTCAAAGCCTGGTTTAAGATCACAAGTTAAATCAGTTTTAAGACAAAACAGAGTATTAAGGGATATGAAGGTGATAATTTCTTGCTACAAAGAAGAGTTGTGTTTAGTTCCTTGGTTCTCAATCTGACAGGGTTCAAATTGCCTTCAGTCAGGATGATAAGGAGCAAAGGGAACAACGTGAGAGTCCTCTGACGGAGATTTGATAGAACTCCATGTTGAAGGAAGGATGAATGACAAGAGGATAAGGAGAATAAACAGGCACATGGAAATGAAGAAAGCAAAAGGCAGGAAACATAACAATAAATCTAGCTAGGAAGGGAGAATGGCACTGTAACTAGGTTGCATCCAGTTAGTGTCCTAGCAAAATCCCAGAGACCAGACAATTCTGATGCTTGTATTTTGCCTCTTGCTACTGTGTTGGTGAGAAAGGGTGTAGCAACTCTGTCTGATCAGGGTGATACCCTAGCTGGGGCACAAGGAAAGTATAAAGGTGATTTGATTCTGTTACCTACTGACAGTTTGAAAACTTGTAGCAAGAAGGAAAAGATTGCTGAACTTGTGTGTGGCAAAGGGAAGGAGAATGCTTCTGACCTTTTGACTATGAAATATGGCAGTTTGCCTGAAAGGGGATTGTGTAGGAATCTGCCTGATGGGCCAAAGGTGATTCTGGATGTAAGTGAAACTCCGGAGTTAGTAGTGGCTCAGTAGAGCAATGCATTTTGTTGCCCATTCACCCAGTTTGGTGAGATCCCTTTGTCACACTTCGCAGTCTCTTTTGGACTTAGCTAACTTGAGTTGGTTTGTATCATCTGCAAATGTTGCCACTTTACTGTTTACCCCTTTTTCCAGATCACATAGGACAGGGGTGGGCAAACTTTTTGGCCCGAGGGCCACATCAGGGTGCGAAACTGTATGGAGGGCCGGGTAGGGAAGGCTGTGCCTCCCCAAACAGCCTGGCCCCCGCCCCCTATCTGCCCCTTCCCACTTCCTGCCCCCTGACTACCCCCCTCAGAACCCCTGACCCATCCAACCCCCCCTGCTCCTTGTCCCCTGACTGCCCCCCAGCCCCTATTCACCCCTCTGCCCACCAGGACTCCCACGCCTCCAGCTTTCATCCAGACCACACCACACAATCTACTGTCTACAGCCAAGCTCTAAGATACAATCACATTTGCTCCAACCCCTCAGACAGAGACAAACACCTACACAATCTCTATCAAGTGTTCTTACAACTACAGTACCCACCTGCTGAAGTGAAGAAACAGATTGGCAGAGCCAGAAGAGTACCCAGAAGTCACCTACTACAGGACAGGCCCAACAAAGAAAGTAACAAAATGCCACTAGCCGTCACCTTCAGCCCCCAACTAAAACCTCTCCAACGCATTATCAAGGATCTACAACCTATCCTGAAGGACGATCCTTCACTCTTACAGATCTTGGGAGACAAGCCAGTCCTCGCTTACAGACAGCCCCCCAACCTGAAGCAAATACTCACCAGCAACCACACACCACACAACAAAAATGCTAACCCAGGAACCTATCCTTGCAACAAAACCCGTTGTCAACTGTGTCCACATATCTATTCAAGGGATACCATCATAGGACCTAATCACATCAGCCACACTATCAGAGGCTTGTTCACCAGCACATCTACCAATGTGATATATGCCATCATGTAACAGCAATGCCCCTCTGCCATGTACATTGGCCAAACTGGACAGTCTCTACGCACAAGAATAAATGGACACAAATCAGAAGTCAAGAATTATAACATTAAAAATCAGTTGGAGAACACTTCAACCTCGCTGGACACTCAATTACAGGCCTAAAAGTCTTAATTCTTCGACAAAAAAACTTCAAAAACAGACTCCAACGAGAAACTGCAGAACTGGAATTAATTTGCAAACTGGACACCATGAAATTAGGCTTGAATAAAGACTGGGAATGGATGAGTCATTACACAAACTAAAAACTATTTCCCCTTGCTAATTTTCCCCCTACTGTTACTCACCTCCTTGTTGTCAACTGTTAGAAATGGGCCATCCTTATTATCACTACACAATTTTTTTTTCTCCTGCTAATAGTAGCCCACCTTAATCGATGAGTCTTGTTAGAGTTGGTATGGCAACCCCCATTTTTTCATGTTCTCTCTCTCTCTCTCTCCTATATATATATATCTTCCTACTGTATTTTCCACTGCATGCATCTGATGAAGTGGGCTTTAGCCCACAAAAGCTTATGCTCAAATAACTTTGTTAGTCTCTAAGGTGCCACAAATACTCCTCGTTCTTTTTGCTGATACAGACTAACACAGCTACCACTCTGAAACCTGATACCACAGTTAGTCAGTAGTACTACAATTTCACATTTGAGTTTCTTCAGAACTCTTGGGTGAATACCATGTGGTTCTGGTGACTTATTGCTGTTTAATTCATCAATTTGTTCCAAAACCTCCTTACTGGTCCTTACTGAATACAGTCAAATCATGATCAGTGGACCCAGAGCAACCACCAACATCCAGTCCTGTAATCAGTTCATCTTTATTCATCACAAGGAGGCCCACAACAGAGTCACCCCTAGTTGGGTACAAAACTTTGTATTAGAAAAGTATCTATAATTTTTCAAAATCTCCAAGGATGATTTACTCCTGGCTATGTGAGACCTCCCCCGTCTGTCTCCCAATAGGAAGTCTCCTGTACTAACCTAGTTTCTTCCCACACAGACAGGTGAAAAAGGAGAAACATTTCCTGCTCTCTAGTTTGGATTCAGTGATCTGTGCTAGCCCCCCACCAGTTGATCTGCTGGGCTGTGGTAGTTAGCAGATTGATCCCTATCCATTCTAGGATCTGGGGTTCTCAATATCCAAGAAAGTAAAACAGGTAATGATATGCCTAATACAGGGGTTCTCAAACTTCATTGCACTCCGACCCCCTTCTGACAACAAAAATTACTACATGACCCCAGGAGGGGGGGACTGAAGCCTGAGCCCTCCTGAGCCCCACCGCTCCAGGTCGGCGGGGGAAAGCCAAAGCCCAAGCCCCACCACCCTGCATGAGGAGGCCAAAATCGAAGCCCTACGGCTTCAGCCTCAGACAGGGGGCCTGCAACCTGAGCCTGGCTGCCCAGGGCTGAAGCCCTCAAGCTTTGGATTTGGCCTCAGGCAGTGGGGCTCAGGCTTCAGCTTTGGCCCCAGGCCCCAACAAGTCTAAGCCAGCCCTGGTGACCCCATTAAAATACAGTTGCAACCCACTTTGGGGTCCTGACCCACAGTTTGAGAACCGCTGGTCTAATGTAAAATGCCACCCTGCGCCCTCCCCTGCTTTTACCCTCTCTCCCCTACCTCAGTGGGTTGTAACCAGCGATACTGACATTCCAGTCATACACATCGTCCCACTAGGTTTCCCCATTTCCCCTCCCCAGGGAGAATTTCCAACTCCTCTTCCTTATTGCCCAGATTCCAGTGCCAAGAGCAGTGTTGCTTCCCTTCACGAGTGATATCTTGCAGGGCACATACACCGCAGCCCAGCATTCCCCTGAGTCCACACTTGTGTTACTGCAGGATTGGTTATCTGCAAGCCAGGGAGAGACTCCATCTCACATGTCCCTTTCTTCCCTCCATTGGAAGGTGTCAGGGGAGAAAGAGAACTTGTCCCCAGGGCTGAGGCAGCATGGGATTGCTGGTGTGGTAGAATGGGATTGCTGGCGTTGCAGCAAGCTCTCCAGGAACCCTCAAGCCTTCCCTATCAGCTCTGCAGCATCAGAACAGCAGAACCTGGACTGCAGCAAGGGAAAGGCCTGTTTTCCACAGAATCCTTCCCTCAGGCCCAGAGCATTTAAAGCAGAAATCCCTGTGGGAATTAATTTTGCTCTAAAAAGAGCTGCCAAGGGATGTGCAGCTTCTTGACAACACCACGCAAAGCGATCTGTTTGTAGAGATACATAAAGCCCTGCACTGATTTCTCTGAGAGGATTCCCCCGAGCAGTTGGGGGAGGCAGGACCTTATTCTTACCTCTCATGACAGGGCTATGTGAGAGCTTGTAGAGAGCCAGAGGCAGTTTTCTAGAGAGTTAATTCAGAAATTCCCTATAGAACCTAGGGGCTGCTGCCTATGGCAGGAAGGAGCCAGGTGCTTGTTGGAGTGACTCTAGGAGGAATGCTCTGGGCTGGCTCTCTGATCACCTCTTCACTCTGCTTCTTCCCACACCCACCTTTGGGGTAAGTCCATCACCTCCTCCTTAGTGTGTGTGGGCTGGAAACCAGATATGGCAGTAGAGAGGTTGCCCACTCAGCCCACGCACAGGAGGATCCACTGCAGCTCAAGTCCTCCTGCTTGTCACAGCCCAGAGGAATGCATGGACTGGACTCTGTGACCGCATAAGTCACCAACAGGGGAGTGTGGCAGAAGACACATAACATGTCTACAAACAGCTTTTTCTGGCCTGCTGAGATGGGGGGAGAGAGGCCAGATTCCATCTGGCTCCTCAGGACTCAGAGGAAGCTCTGGGATCTGGAGAGAGGACTCTGGAGCCTTGGGATGTGCAGGTTTGGAGACATGTGGCTCCTACCTCGTCCAAAGTAACCTGCCGTGCTCCCCCACAAGAGCCATATTAACAGGCAATACTGCAAGTGACCCCCTCTATTTCCTTGGCCACACGTATCGTGCCCTTTTTCTGGTGGCTAGTCCAGAAAAAGAGGACAAGAGCTCATTACTTCTACCACCTCAGGGATTGTTGGGTTGAGATCAGCTGGTAGAAGCATGCAATAGTGACAGAATCTGGGATTTCAAGCCCCTAGAGTGACCTCTTACCTTTATAGACCTGCCCTTTCATCATACACAGCTATTTTAAAGTTTAGTGTGATAGTAAAGAGACCCATTTTCAACCCTTCACCACATAAGACAAAGGCCGCAGTATTTATCATTAACTATTTGATTCTATTCTCTTTGCTCCCAAACCGCTTTTCCTCCGTACTGCCACCAGCCACCTTTGAGTTCTCCCTCTTCTCTCCCCTGCTCTGCTCACTTGATTGCAGCAGCTCAGCGGATGGTCCAGCTTTGCTCTTTCACTTCATTCTTCTTCACTTCTGTGGATGGCTGCATTTGTCATTGAGCAGCCTGATGGAAATACCTGAGTCCTCTCTAGGCACGCAGGCCCAGCAGCTAAAGCCAAAGCCCCACTGAGAGCAGTGGGAGATTAGCCTGGAGTGTCAGCAGTGGAGGCTTAGCCCATGGGGACCCCAGACACTGCATAGAATCATAGACTTTAAGGTCAGAAGGGACCATTATGATCATCTAGTCTGACCTCCTGCACAACGCAGGCCACAGAATCTCACCCACCAACTCCTGTAACAAACCTCTAACTTATGTCTGAGCTATTGAAGTCCTCAAATCGTGGTTTAAAGATTTCAAGGTGCAGAGAATCCTCCAGCAAGTGACCTGTGCCCCACACTGCAGAGAAAGGCGAAAAACCACCAAGGCCTCTGCCAATCTGCCCTGGGGGAAAATTCCTTCCCAACCCCAAATATGGCCATCAGCTAAACCCTGAGCATGTGGGCAAGACTCACCAGCCAGATACCAAGGAAAGAATTCTCCATCGTAACTCAGATCCCACCCCATCTAACATCCCATCACAGGCCATTGGGCATATCTACCGCTAGTAGTCAAATATCAATTAATTGCCAAATATTAGGCTATCCCATCATATCATCTCCTCCATAAACTTATCAAGCTTTGTCTTGAAGCCAGATATGTCTTTTGCCCCCACTGCTTCTCTTGGAAGGCTGTTCCAGAACTTCACTCCTCTGATGGTTAGAAACCTTTGTCTAATTTCAAGTCTAAACTTCCTGATGGCCAGTTTATATCCATTTGTTCTTGTGTCCACATTGGTATTGAGCTTAAATAATTCTTCTCCCTCCATGGTATTTATCCCTCTGATATATTTATAGAGAGCTATCATATCTCCTCTCAGCCTTCTTTTGGTTAGGCTAAACAAGCCAAGCTCCTTGAGTCTACTTTCATAAGACAGGTTTTCCATTCCTCAGATCATCCTAGTAGCCCTTCTCTGTACCTGTTCCAGTTTGCATTCATCCTTCTTAAACATGGAAGACCAGAACTGCACACAATATTCCAGATGAGGTCTCACTAGTGCCTTGTATAACGATACTAACACCTCCTTATCTCTACTGGAAATACCTCGCCTGGTGCATCCCAAGACCGAATTAGCTTTTTTCACGGCCATATCACATTGGCGGCTCATAGTCATCCTGTGATCAACCAATACTCCGAGGTCCTTCCCTCCTCTGTTACTTCCAAGTAATGCATCCCCAGTTTATAACAGAAATTCTTGTTATTAATCCCTAAATGCATGATCTTGCACTTTTCACTATTAAATTTCATCCTATTACTATTACTCCAGTTTACAAGGTCTTCCAGATCTTCCTGTATGATATCCTGGTCCTTCTCTGTATTGGCAATACCTCCCAGCTTTGTGTCATCAGCAAACTTTATTAGCACATTCCTGCCTTTTGTGCCAAGGTCAGTAATAAAAAGATTAAATAATATTGGTCCCAAAACTGATCCCTGAGGAACTCCACTGGTAACCTCCTTCCAGTCTGACAGTTCACCTTTCAGTGTGACCCGCTGTAGTCTCCCCTTTAACCAGTTCCTTATCCACCTTTCAATTTTCATATTGATCCCCATATTTTCCAATTTAGCTAATAATTCTCCCTGTGGAACCGTATCAAATGCCTTATTGAAATCGAGGTAAATTAGATCCACTGCATTCCCTTTGTCTAAAAAATCTGTCACCGTCTCAAAGAAGGAGATCAGGTTGGTTTGACACGATCTACCTTTTGTAAAGCCATGTTGTATTTTGTCCCAATTACCATTGACCTCAATGTCCTTAACTACTTTCTCCTTCAAAAATTTTTCCAAGACCTTGCATACTACAGATGTCAAACTAACAGGCCTGTAGTTACCCAGATCGCTTTTTTTACCTTTCTTAAGACTCAGAACTATGTTAGCAATTCTCCAGTCATACAGTACAAACCCTGAATTTACAGATTGATTAAAAATTCTTGCTAACGGGCTTGCAATTTCAAGTGCCAGTTCCTTTAATATTCTTATATGAAGATTATCCAGGCCTCCCGATTTAGTCCCATTAAGCTGTTCAAGTTTGGCTTCTACCTCAGATGTGGTAATATCTACCTCCATATCCTCATTCACATTTGTCATCCTACCATTATCACTAAGCTCCTCGTTAAAGACTGAGGCAAAGTATTTGTTTAGATATTGGGCCATGCTTATATTATCCTTAACCTCCACTCCATCCTCAGTGTTTTGCGGTCCCACTTCTTCTTTCTTTGTTTTCTTCTTATTTATATGGCTATAGAACCTTTTACTATTGGTTTTAATTCCCTTTGCAAGGTCCAACTCTACATGGCTTTTGTTCTTTCTCACTTTATCCCTACATGTTCTGACCACAATAAGGTAGCTTTCCTTGCTGATCCCTCCCATCTTCCATTCCTTGTAGGCTTTCTGCTTTTTCTTAATAACCTCTCTGAGATGCTTGCTCATCCAGCTTGGTCTACAACTCCTGCCTATGAATTTTTTCCCCTTTCTTGGGATGCAGGCTTCTGATAGTTTCTGCAATTTTGACTTGAAGTAATTCCAGGCCTCTTCTGCCTTTAGATCCACAAGTTCTTCAGTCCAATCCACTCCCTAACTAATTTCTTTAATTTTTTAAAGTTAGCCTTTTTGAAATCAAAAACCCTAGTCACAGATCTATTTTTGTTTATCCTTACATTTAGTTTGAACTGAATTAGCTCATGATCACTTGAACCAAGGTTGTCCCCTACAATCATTTCTTCTGTGAGGTCTTCACTGCTCACCAAAACCAAATCTAAAATGGCATCCTCTTTTGTCGGTTCAGCAACTACTTGGTGAAGAAATCCATCAGCTAGCGTATCCAGGAAAATCTGAGCCGTATTATTATTACTAGCACTTGTCCTCCAGTCTATATCTGGGAAGTTAAAGTCTCCATGATCACACAATTCCCATTAGTATTTACTTCATTAAAAACATTAAAGAGGTCTCTATCCATATCCAGATTGGATCCAGGCGGTCTATAGCACAATCAGATCACTATCCCAGGGCAGGCTCTCGTAGCTTTCTTCCCCAGTGTGATTTTTTCCCAGACAGACTCTGTCTTATCCATTCCATCACTTCTTATTTTTTTACAGTCTACCACATCATTGATATACAATGCTACACCACCACCTTTGCCTTTATTTCTGTCTTTCCTAAACAGCACATACCATTCAATACCCGTACTCCAGTCATGACTACTCTTCCACCATGTTTCTGTTACCCTATAATATCTGGTTTCACTTCCTGCACCAGTAGCCCTAGTTCCTCCGTTTTGTTACCTAGGCTCCTCGCATTAGTGTACAAACATCTTAATTTTTGCAGATTCTACCACCAATATTACCTATTAGATTGGTATGTACACTGCCGTTCCTCCTTATGTCCATTCTCCTACCCACGACTGTATCCTTTCTTACTTCGTTTTCTTCCCTCTCAAAGAGAATAACTGGGGTGGAGATTACCTGGACATCTCCCAACTATCTCCCCCAAATTCCTAGTTTAAAACTTTCTTGATCAGTTGTGTCATCCTCCATCCTAGAAGTCTATTTCCCTCCTTACTTCTGCGACCTACATGGTGAATCCTCCAACCCATCTCCAAACAGCTCTTCTACATTCTGCAAACTGGCCTCACTGGCTGACTATCTAGGAGAACAGAAACCCTTTGTTAGAGCAGGAGAGTCTCTTCAATGCAGCTCTCTTTCCATGGCTCCCAGAGGGTCATACTGAAACACCTGTGAGTCTCTTGGAGTCTCTTAAGGAGTTCCCTGCTCAGTCACTTGGCACCCACTAGCAATGGTCTCTGGCAGCGGCATCGCAAAGGGGAGCTCAGAAGATGGTCCTTTCTATGGCTTCCTGAGTGGGAAGGAGGTTGGTCTTGTCATTTAAGTCCTAGCTGTCAGAGTCAGGGCTCCTGGGTTCTCTGGTTTTGGAGTGGGTGGAGTCTAGTGGTTGGAGCGGGACTGGTATCAGTACCATGCTTCCTTCCTGCCTCTGTAAGCGACGTTGTGTGTGACCTTGCAGCCAGTTGCTTTCCATCCCTGTGCGCCAGCTAACAGAGATAATACTGATCCCCCTCAGATGGGCTGGCAGGGGTCACTACCATGACTCAAGTTGGAGCGAGTTGTGCTTTTGGCAGCGAAGCACCCAGATTCAGTCCCCATGGATGCCCAAGGTGTCTATATGGGGCCATGGTTTGACTCACCTAGCATTACAGGCTGTTTAGCCCAGTCCTGGCCAGGCATGATGCATCTGCTCCTGGCCCTCTCTGGCACACAGCTCCATCACACACAAGAACATGGCCCACCAAGGACAATCTATCAGCTCCCATCTGGTGTTCACCTCCAAGATGGCCGGTGAGCCCTAGTCAGCCCATAGAAAGACAGGGTGGTGTTCTTTGGTGGAAACTGCTGGAGCTTCAGCCTCTGCTCCCACCTCCACCCACCCACTCAAACGTGGTCCCTGATCCCAGATAAACAAAGTAGCTGAGTTGAGGCCAGGGTGGGTGGAATTACTGCTGGGACTGGTCCTAAGAGAAGAGGAGATTTCTCCTCTGCTCTAGGGAGATTCCCATAGGAAAAGCAGCTGGGGTGGGGGTGGGGGTAATACAAGCACTACCCCTCAGCCCTGAATAGCAGGCAACTAGGACTTTGGGAGCCAAGGGACTGGTGTATCTTGCTGGAGAGCAGAAAAGGGCACTGGAGAAATTGTACAAAGTCAATGTCACGGCTGGGTCAAGGGCAGCCAGACCTACTGGTCAGAGCCAGAGCCCACACTCACATGACAGGAGTCGAGAGTCAGCTGGGTCAGGATACTGGAAGATCAGAAGCAAAAGACAAACTTGCAATGGCAACCACAAATCAGATGCCAGGATATCACGCCAGGGGAGCGGAAGCAAAAACAGGCAGCACATGATCCAGAACAGGGAGCAGCCCTGTTGTTCAGTCAGCTTCCTATTCCTTCTGCTGCCTTAAGCCTTAAGGTCCAGAGGGCCAATTAGCTTCTCTGGGACTCCTCCAATAGGACCTCAGGAGTGGAGCCTCAAACTGCGGCTGAACTTCATGGGTCCTAGGTAAGCAATTTTCAGCAGGCTTCCAGGTGAAGGGTTGAAGTGTGGCTGCTCCTATGAACCCTGCAGACCCGGGCTGAAGACTCCTGGGTCGTGACAGTCTCCCCACTCAAACCACCTGCAGAAAACATTATCAAGGATCCTGGACACATCCTCTGAGAATAAAATGAGGAGATCATGATGAGAAATAGGTCTCTGTACCAGGGCTGGGATCTAGGGATAGGGAAAGTTCCCAACCAGGACATGTAGCAGGAGCCCTCTGTTTATTGCAAGAGCCCCAAGGGGCAGTGAACAGTTCTTACCTCCAGGAGATGCGTGGGATCTTCCATCTGAGTCTCAATAAGCCCCATGTTGCTTGGTTTGACAGGATGAGTTCATCTGTCCCCACTGCTCCCTGAGCTGGGTGAGCTGCAGGATACATCTGTGTCACAGGCTGGGAGATCTGAAAGACAGATGTGACAATCAGGGTTCTGTCACCCCAGGGGGAGAACAGAGGGTCTGAACCCAAAAGAATAAGAAATTGAATCAACTGATTCAATGCAGAGTTACTGTGCCCTACAGGTACATCATAAGGTTCTCTCATGGATTGGTAACTGGTTAAAAGATAGGAAACAAAGGGTGGGAATAAATGGTCAGTTTTCAGCATGGAGGGGGTAAATGCTGGTGTCCCCCAGGGGTCTGCACTGAGACCAGTGCTGTTCAACATATTCATTAATGATCTGGAAAAAGGGGTAAACAGGGAGTTGGCAAAATTTGCAGATGATAAAAAAGCTACTCAAGATAGTGAAGTCCCAAGCAGACTGCCAAGAGCTACAAAAGGATCTCACCAAACTGGGTGACTGGGCAACAAAATGGCAATGTTCGGTGTTCAAAATTCAATGTTGATAAATGCAAAGTAATGCACATTGGAAAAACAAATCCCAACTCTACATCTAAAATGATGGGGTCTAAATTAGCTGTTACCTCTCAAGAAAGATCTTGGAGTCATTGTGGATAGTTCTCTGAAAACATCCACTCAATATGCAGCGGCAGTCAAAAATGCGAACAGAATGTTGGGAATCATTAAGGAAAGGATAGATAATAAGACAGAAAATATCATATTGCCTCTATATAAATCCATGGTATGCCCCCATCTTGAATACTGTGTGCAGATGTGGTCTCCCCATATCAGAAAGATATGTTAGAATTGGAAAAGTTTCAGAAAAGGGCAACAAAAATGATTAGGGGTATGGAATAGCTGCCAAATGAGGAGAGATTAAGAAGACTTGGACTTTTCAGCTTAGAAAAGAGATGACTAAGGGGAGGATATGATAGAGAGCCATAAAATCGTGACTGGTGTGGAGAAAGTAAATAAGGAAGTGTTATTTACTCCTCATCATTTAAGAACTCAGGGTCACCAAATGAAATTAATAGGCAGCAGGTTTAAAACTAAAAAAAGGAAGTATTTTTTTCACACAACGCACAGTCAACCTGTGGAACTTCCTGTTGTGAAGACCAAGACTATAATAGGGTTCAACAAAGAATTAGGTAAGTTCATAGAGGATAAGTCCATCAATGGCTATTAGCCAGGATGGGTAAGGATACTGTCCCTAGCCTCTGTTTGCCAGAAGCTGAGAATGGGTGGCAGGGGATAGAACACTTGATCATTACCTGTTCTGTTCATTTCCTCTGGGGCACCTGGTATTGGCCACTGTCGGGGTGAGATGGACCTTGGGTCTGACCCAGTATGGCCATTCTTATGTTTGGAAAGCTGACAACACTCTGGTCATGAATATCCTTGTGTGTTGTAGGTCTGAGTGAGGTATCATGCGTTCTGTACATGTACTGGAAACACGCCCCCTAAAATATGTTGAGGGGGTCAGACTTGATAAACCAGTTTGGCTTAGAGATGGAGAAGTTCCTGTTTGTTTCATGTTCATAGAGCCATAGCTAAATAGCCAAGGGAGGAGGGGAGAAGAGAGTACCAGGGCAAGTGCTGAGGTAGGACCCAGTCAAGTTCCCAGCTCTCTCCCAGGTTTTGTGGGTGAGACCTAGGACAGGTCTCTGTTAGACAAAGGACAATGCCCTGCTCCTTACAATCCTTTGTGTCTATGGGAGAGAAGGGATGAATCCCTCCTTGAGAATCGCAGCAGCTTCCTAGGAAGGAGCCAGTGCTCTTCTCGGAGGACCTTCTAGATCTCACAGGGGTCCGATGCTCTCACTCTGCAAGCCTGCCTGGGGCCTTGGAGTTAGTGCTCAACAGTACCAGGCAGAGCCCTGTTGTCGAGAACCAGTGCCTTCCCTCTGTCCCTGAAGGAGGAAGGGCCCCAACACTGCTCTGCACCGACTGCGCTGACCACGGGTGGCTCAATGGCTCTCAGGTAGCAGGACACAATGGAAATGTGAATCATCCAGTCTCTCATTTCCAGGCCTCCCCAGGGCTAAGGTAAAATTCCTGCTGCCCCTGCCCATTATGCTCACCTCCAAGATGTGCTGGAGTTTATCTGTGCTGGGGGTTGCTGTCAGCAGGCTCTTCAGCATGGCATCCATGTCTCTGGACAGGCCTTCTTCAGAGCCTGTCAGGGGAGGGAGACCATGGGTCAGGGTTATGGAACCTGGGGCTACACATGCCAGGCTGACAGCTGGCTCCGCAGTACTTGCCCAGAGCAGCTCTCTGCAGGGGGCTTGGTGCACAGCAGGGTAGGGAACAGCCAAGCTGCTAGGGATAGGAGCTGGGTTTCCTGGCAGAGTCCAGGAACCAAAGCACAGCATCTTCAAGGAAGGGATTCCCCACAGAGGGGCAATATAATCTCCCACAGAGGGGGAGTCTCCCCCAGATACTTGATTAATCTTATGGCCTGTTCCCATCTCTGCCCACTGCACCCCCAACTCAGCAGCTCCAGCTACCAAAGAGAGCAAGAACCAGAGACTTTTCTGCTCCTGGGGCAGAGGAATAGGTTGATGATCTAACTCTTCTGGATCTAGGGGCAGCTTCAGTTTGCTGGCAGGAGACTGTACATGAGACCTTGCAGTTGGGGGATGACACAGGAACTAACATGGGCACGGAAGTTTGAGGAACAGGGGACAGAGGCCTGTGTGGGGCAAGAAGGGCAGGGATTTGGGAAGCAAGAGCAGAGGATCAAACACTTTCTTAATGTGGGTCAGAATGATCCCCATTTCAAAGACTGAGAAAGCGAGGCACCAGGTGGGAGAGGGACCTGCCAGGATCACGTTACCACTCAGTGGGTGGGCTTCAGTACAACCTGTTCCCTGCTCTCATCACTGGACCCTCCTGCCCCTTCTGTATGACCCCTCCAGCCATCCTCTCCCATAGGCCATCCCTAACACGCTCCAATACCAGGCTGTTTGCATAATGGAGGCAGGCTTGTAACAGAGTTCACTCACCGACAGGTGCCCCTTCCTGGCAAGGCCTGTTTTCACAGCTTTCTTGCTGCATTAGCACTCCTGCTGATAGTGAGTAGGGCACTTTGGCAGTTTTTTGGCTGGGAACTCAGCCCTTCAGCCAGGTGACCGTCTTTTATTCCACTCCTTCCTGGGTTGTGCTCATCCCAAACTAAAAGTCCAAAAATGTCTTTAACAAAACAAGGTCTTCCGTCCCTTTGGGGGCTCTTCCTCAGCCTGACTTTGGCTCGGCCTGCCCTTGCTGGCCTTGGTAGCCCTTTCTATGGCCTTGTACATCCCCTTCCTTAGAGATCATGGGAGAACCAGTCCTACCCTGGATTCTAGGTTCTGCCCCAAGGCCCTGTACCGAACAGGTAGGCCTGCTCCTGTACCTTTGCTGCAGTTTTCCCTGGTTTTCCCCTCAGGTGAGCACACTGTATAATCCATTTGGCCAAGCTAGCTCTCAGCTTTATAGCCCACAGGCCAAGCCTCCCGATTATATTCCCTCCTCCTTAGAACCTGGCCCACACGGGGGGCAAGTTCTATTCTTGTCCAAGCTTCATCTCTCATCATCTCATCGCTGTCACTGCCAGCTCGCTCACCAGAATGAAGAGGCCATCCTTCTCTTCTGCAGTATCCCAACGCTCTTCCTGCAGCCACTCATTCTCATTAACAACTGCTTGCAGAGCCTGTTCTGAAGCCTTTAGCTTTTTCTGTAACCTTTTTGCTACTGCCGCTGCATACGCCAAAACCTTTTCCGTCAGGGTCTGAAAACCCACCATGGACTGCTCCACCCTGGTGTTTGTCCCGACTTCAGTCTGCTTCGTCTCTGTGCCAACCATTTCTTCCTTCACCTCCCTGCAGCACCCAACAGGGTGTGTTGGTGGAGGGTCTGCAAGATCCATGGCCATCCCTGCCACCTCCACATTGCCTGCCTCCTGTGGGTTTGTGTCAGAGGACACCTTCTCCTTTCTTTCTACCTTCTTGGGCCCTGGCCCCTCGTTTTGCCACTCAGCAATTTCCTAAGCAGGCCATGTCTTTTGATATGGTCTGGTTCTCTGCACTCAAAACAAAGAACTCTTGTCCCCATCTTGGCATTAGGCCACACTTGTACACTTTCTCATGCCCTGCTCTCCTGGGCTAACCTTCACAGCACAGCCCAGGCATGCTCTCCTTGTTTGTTCTTTTTGTCCATGGGCATAGCAGACCCTGGGTTGATTTCCCTTTGCAGGATCTCTCACAGGTATTGCTGCTGCTGTCTGTAGCTCTGCCTGCATTTCCTTTGTTTCTGTTGGTTTTCTAGAAGCTGCTGGAGAAACTCCTAGACCTGCTTTGGCTGCTTAACCAGTCCCTGGAACTGAAGTGGGAAATCCAGTGACCAGTTTGGTCCCTCGATACACCCGCTTGGGAGGACAGACCTGCCTTCAGCAACCAAGACTTCCATCAGCCCTCAAGGACCACAGGGGGAATTCAATCCTCTTGACTATGCCAATCAGAAACGAATCTCCTCATCGTTACATGCCCCCCTGGCGGCCAGGCGTGGCATCACGGACCTCTCACTGGACTAGCGGCCCCCCTCGATGGTTGCTCCAGCACCATGGCAGTTTCTCTGCCTGGTAACTCAGCCCTCCGGCCAGGTCACCAGCTTTAGTCCACTCTTCTGGGGCCCAGCTTGTCTCACACTAAAAGTCCAAAGAGGTCTTTCCACAGAAAGAGGTCCTTCTGCCATCACTGGGGCGCTTACTCAGACTGCAGCCCTGTTGCTGGGCTTGGTAACCCTCTCTGGGTGCTTGTACGCTCCCTTCTTTGGGGCCAGTAGGGGAACCCAGTCCCAACCTGACATTGGTTGAAGCCCAGGGCCCTGTAGCCAACAGCTATGTCTGCTCCTTTCTCTTTGCTGCAGTTTTCCCTGGGCACTTCCTATCTCTCTTCTCAAGTTCCCTTCTAGGCTTTCCTTGCTGCTCTGAACTTCCTACATCATTCTCATTCCTGTTAATTCCCCAGCTGGGCTGTATCAGCACTGCAGTCTGGCTCCTTAGGGGGAGGTACATGGTGCCTCTCAGTTAGGGCTCATTCTGTAATCAGCTTGGCTAAGCCCCAGGTTGTGCAACATAGGGGAAAGCACCCTGTTACAGGCCTGCTCTGCCCACTCCTACCGTTACTGGGCTGGGATCCTTGCTCCCATTTCAGATCTGGTTTCCAGAGGGGCTGAGTACACACAGTCCCCACTGCCTGGAACTGAAGTTTGCTTGTTCTGGTGACTCTGACATTCAGGCCTTTCATCATTCAGAGGCTGACAGGTGTGGTGAGGGGGCTGGAGAAACCCCACTGCTGAGCGGAAGGAGGTCAAAGAGTTGGAATTCTGGGAGCAGATGGGTTTGTTTGCCCTGCTGCAGGAAGTGGAGCTGGAGACCGGAGATGCCATGTGAACGAGACTACCTGATGTCCTCTTCATGCCTGAGGGGCTGGAGCCTCCTGCTGGAAATGCTTTCAGGAGTCCAGGTTCGAAGACATCTTTGGGGAGTCCCTTCCTAGGAACAAAACCACGGTGGTACAATGATGGAGATGTCTCTGTCCCAGAGCTAGGAGCCAGGGACGGGGGAAGGTCCCAGCCAGGCTATGCATCGAAGATCCCATTTCTCCTGCAAGAGACCCACACGCCCCAAGGAGTAAATGACTCTTACCTCCATGAGGGAGTGGGGTCTTCCATCTAAACCTCTTTGAGACCCAGCATTGCTTGCTTTGATGGGACTAGGTGACTTTCCCCACTGCGCCCTGAGGTGGCTCAGATGCACGCGTCTGGGAGGCTGTGCCAGATCCCAGGGCCTGGAAGACAGCTGGGAAGGAGGCTTCTATTCATTTCACACCCAAAGACCCTGTAGAAGGGCCAAGGAGAGAATACAGGGCAGGAGGTGAAGCTAGCCCTGAGCCTCTGTCCCACACCCACCTCCTCAAAAGTGGAACTTTCCGATTTTCAGTGGGGCTAGGGGCTGTGGCCCTGACACAATGGCCCTTCTGCACCATATGGGGCAGGGAGAGCTCTGCCTGGGAGCAGGGAGAATGGGATGGGGGTCAGACCAAGGGAAGGGAATGGGTGTGAGGGAAAGAGCTCCTGCCCCAGATGAAGGAACTGGGGGGGGGGGGAGGGCAGAGGGAATGACCCTGCTCCACAGAGAGGGGAGAGAGTTTCTGAGTGTGCCAGGGGCTCCATTTTCCCTTCCACTAGCTCCCCATTTACAGCGAGCCAGAGCAGTACCTGCAGCAGGGAGCTGGAGTTGCTGGTGGCCTCAGCGGCACAGCCCCTGCAGTGCCTCAGGCACCTGGCGCAAGTGCTGGATGATGCAGAGCTGGTGCACCACACTGGCCGTGACGGCCTCCTGCTGCAAGGGAACGAGAACCTGTCAGAGACTCAGATGCCCCCGAGGAATTGGGGGGATTAAGGGCACCTGGAACCAGCAGCATTTCCACCCAGCACCTGCCTACCTCTGAGGGATGGATTCACTCTCCTGACCCCCAGAATGGAGTCTTGTTGTCCTTTCTAGTGACCTCCAGTGCCAACCCCCCTTCTTGTAGGGTGAGCTCCTGCCTCCTCCCCGTCAGTGCTCGTGAGAGCTGTTCCACAGCTCAGGTTCTCAGAACCCTCTCCTCCACCCCCACCCAGGTTGGGCAGGGAGGGGGCTCTAGCGGGGGAAGGGGAAGGAGAGATTCTGGCAGCAGTGAAGTGGGATGTGGGGAGGTTGAGACCTTTCCCCAAGTCATCCCAGCCACTAATGCTGAAGCGACAGGATGGCAGCCCTGGTGAATGGGGCAGATCAGCAGCCCCTGCTGACTAAATCCTCCCGTTCCAGCAGCAGGACAAGCTTCCCCCGCCAATGTGCCTCAGCCCTGCCTGGTCTGTCGCAATCACCCGTCAGTCCTTGGCCTCCCAGGCTGCCAGTGATGGGAGCAACTCTGGTGACACGGACTCTGGTGACACGGTGGCTCGGGTGACACGGACACTAGGCCACTGGGAACTAGGTGCAGCCCTGTGGAACAGGAGAGGCTTGCAGAGGGCACTTACGGAACTCTTCTGCCCTTCCCAAGAGCGATAGCACTGTGTCCTAAGAACATAAGTCCGTGATGAGGTAAGAGCTTGTCATTAATTAGCCTTGCTAAAGAGCTGGGTAGGACCTGCTCCGGGGACAAGCTGGCTCCCTCCTGCTCATGGAGGTGAATTCACCTCCCTTCCCAGTAGCACCTGTTCTCACTCTCATTCCCCACCAGGCTCCTTGCTGCCAGGCCAGCAAATGGCCATAGGATGGGAATGAGGCCTGGGTCTCGCCCCAACCTCCTTAGTCTAATGCAGCTGCTTACCTTGTCCCCCATTAGCTGCTGGGCTTCCCCCAAGAGGGAGTAGGTGAGGAGCAGCCCAGCCTGGCTGACATGCAGCAGGGGGTCGTGGATGGCCACCACTGCCGTCCGGAGGAAGGATCTTCTCTGCCCCTCCGAGAAGAACTTTCCTAAGACATAAAACCGTGGGGACATGAGTCTGTTCGCAGATTGCCCAGAACTAGGCTCCAAATCCTGGGGCTAGAATGGTATCCCCCATCTAGTGACCTCAGGAGGGAGCCACTGCAGGGGACCCAACCACCCCCACTCCTTGAGCTGTCTCATGCCCTGGCAAAGTGTCCTTACCTCCCCCACCCTGGCTGTGTTTCTTTAGCTCAGGAGCCTGCTGTCCTGGTGCCAGTCCCAGCACCACAGGTCTTCAGCCTCATGGATGGTCAGCCCTGGGAAAGAGAGAGACACACACATTTGTCATTCTGCTTGCAGTGCTTGTGTATTTTCAATGCCATTGGTGGCTGCACAGTGAGCAGAGTCCTCGCTGCATGCCTGGCCCAACAGAATTGCAGGGTGTGGTGTAGAACAGAGAAAGAGACAGACAGAGACTCAGCCTCCAGCTGGGGTCAGTCTCAGAGAAATTGGTTGGGGTCCGAGTCTCACTCTTCTATTGGGTGCCATTTCCCAGCTGGGTCCCTTACCCCTCAGCAGCTGGTAGAGCCAGTACACTCCCTCCCTGGCCTGCCGACTGATGTCCTTGGCTGGGTCACTGATGGACAGAGCCAGCTGTGCCACATGGTGACCCATCCGGGGGAATTCTGCTGAGTTCTAATGGAAGGGAGACGGAGAGGGGACTCCATCAGTATTTTCCTGTCAGCTCCCAGTCCCCGCCTGGGCCAGGACTCTCTTTTCCCTCAGTCCCTCTGCAGGAGATGCTAGAGGATAGGAGCTAGAGCTAGACCCTTAATTTCCTCTGCCCCCAAGGGAGCCTGGAGCACAGGGATGTGGGCAGGCCAAGGTTTCCCAGACAGACAGTGGCAGGGCAGGAAAAGTGCCTGTTTCCTGGACCCTGCTGCCCCTCGTGTAGCTGATCCTGGGAGTGAGTCTCTCCCCAAAGCCATTGCAATGTTACTGTTGTGAAAAGAACAGCCCAGCTAGGAGAGAGTGACCCTTCCCACCACCTCTGCCAGAGGAGCCACCATTGGGAGGTGACTCCCAGCCCTTGGCCTGAGCAGCACCGGGGTTAGGGGAACCGGGCGGGAGGATCTTGGTACCTGAGGTTGCCCACAGCAATCAGAGAGTTAGCGAGGACAGCACCGGGTGGAGAGTTGTCAGGCAGCTCCTCAATGAGCTCCTGTGAGACCCAAAGGAGATAAAGGAGCTTGTGAGATTTGCCTCCCGCTCCTCCGATTCCTGCCCACTAGTGATCAATCTCAGAATTTCTCCCGTCTCTTCTCCCCAGTCTTCAGCAGCAGCAGTCCCTGGCCTCAGCTGCCCCTCCAGCACCAGCCATCCCCCATTCATTGGCCCGGGGAGACCCCTGCCCCTCCCATGTCTCTGTCCTCCCTCCAGCTGCTGGACACCATGTCTCGCTCACTGCAATCCTCTCTACCACAGCCACCTTGCAGCAGTGCAGCTCCAGTGTGTTCTGCCCTCTCTGCTGTGCAGTGAGACACACGGGGTGGATGGCGTACAGGAACATGAACTGCTGGGCCTCATCCTGCACCCACCAGGAGTGGGGTTAGGGGAGAGAGAGCCAGCTAGTCAGGGTCCTCCCTGCCCCACCCACATCAGCTGCAGGACTCAGGCCTGAATGGGGGATAGTGGAGACCCACCCACTGTCCAAATCACCCACGACTCCTACACAAGCAGGGTCAGGAAATGGGACAGTGCCTCTGCGGGGAGGAGACCCCGGTTGGTGTGTGACAAACACCCCCATCTTGGGGGTCCCAGATCATGGAGGAGAAAGGTCCCCATTCGGGGTGGTGGATCATCAGAGTCAAGACCCTCTGCAGGGGGTCAGGGTGCTGGGAAGGGGCGGGAGAATCTCGGTTCCAGCACAGCTGGGGAATGTTTGTACCTTTTGTCGGCCCTGGAGTTGCTCTTGAATGTTCTCGAGAGCAGCCTCCTCTGTGGCCACGTCCACCCGTTCCTTCTCCTCGTCCTCTGAGTCCTGGGGGTCCTGGGGGGCACCAGGGAGAGAAGGGGACAGGGTGACACCTGCTGCCACTCAGGGGAAAGACAGGGGCATGGTGGGGTAATGTGCTCCCTTCCAACCTCTGGGACCCAGAGCAGATCAGACCCCACACTCCCCGCTCTCAGTGATGCTTTCATTCCCCCAACTCCTTCAGGAGCCCATAGCAAAGAGAGCCCCCAACACTGTCCTAGACTCCCTGGGAGGTGCCTGCCCCCACCCCTCAACTGGAGCACCTAGATTCAAAGTGTAAGTGGTTCACGTGGCTCAGGCCAGACACCTGGGCTGGGGACCCATCCCCATAGCACTGGTCAAGTGCCTGGGCTCAGGGTGTTCACAGCCCCCTCCTCACCCCTCCCTGAGCCCAGGCTGGCTCCTCACCTGGAACAAAGCAGCGGCACCCATCGGCCTCACTCCTGTCAGAGTCCCAGGTGCTGCTGCTGTCCCATGGGGAGCAGGCCAAGCTGCTGGTGCTGGGACAGGGATCCTCCACCTCCTGCCCTGGGGAGGCTGGAGGGTTGTCAGTGAGTGGGCAGGGTGATGCCTCCTGCAGGGAATCAGGACTGGGCTCCTGGGGCTGGTGCTTCCCACACAACAAGACCCAGAGCCACCCTGCCCAGCTCCCCTCATGGTCTGGGTCCTGTCTGCCCAGCCACATCCTGGGCAAGCTCCATTTCGGCCTGTCTGTGCCTCTCCCACCTCGGCGCTTGCTCCGCGAGCGGGTTTCCTCTGCCAGAAGGCTGGGCACGTCGACCTCCTGGCCCGGCCAGGAGCTCCTTCCCCACCAGCAGGGACGGAGGAGCCACTCTGCTCCTGGGGAAGATGGCAGCTGCTTCCCTCAGGCTCTGGGGCCACCTGCAGAGCCTTCTTCCTGAACATCCTCAGAAGCCTGGCCATCCTGGAACTGAGCGGGGAGCAGGCGTGAGTCTGGGGTCAAGGCAGCCTCTCACTAACTAGCCTTTTTGGTCCCTCCCCATCCCTGCCCAAGCCAGAGCAGCTCCTCCTCCCTGCACAGGGGTGCAGGAAGTGCAATCTCCACACACTGGCAGGAGTTCATTGCATGATCTGCTCCGAGTGTTCCCCCTCATCATCTCTGGTGCTGCAATACCCGGGGAATCTTCTCCTTTTTGAGCACTGGTGTCAGTCACAAAGACTATGGTCACTTTGGACAAGAAGCTCTCTCCTGCCATCCCTGGCCACACACTCCCCCTTCCCCCCAAGATAAAGAAGGAACAGAATCCAGGAGTCGGGACTTCTCCTGGGAAACCATTCCCCACTTCAAGGTCCCTAGGCATAGGAAGCCCAGAGCCTCCTCGTTTCTCATTGATTTTCATGCTCAGCAGCTCACAGGGTCTGGCCCAGCTCAGAGACTCAGCCTGGGGAACAGTGTCCCACAAAGGAAGGGCTGGGAGCCCCATTGCTGGGACCTTTCCAACACACTGGAGATGGCTCTGGAAAAGCCCCTCCCCAATCTGAGAGTGAGGGGCTCCTGGGGGCCATTTGCAGATCCAATCTCCTTTGGGAGACATTCTCTCCCCCTCTTTCTGCCTCTCCCCAGACAGACAGGGGATGCCACAGAGTAATCCTAATGCCACTCACTTGCTGTAGGTGATGGAGCGATGGATGGTGGATGTTCAGGGTCACCTGCTGTCCCTCACCCTCCTTGTCACTCTCCAAGCCCAAGGCAGGCTGGAGAGGGTGGTGACCTGAGGAGTTACCCTGCCCAGCCAGCAGGCAGGGTGATGACGCCGGGCGATCGACTGGCTGTGAAAAGAAGAGTCTGTCTTATTGCCAAGGGATGGAGAAACTCAGCCTGCATGAGGGGGTGCAAAACACTGCCCTAATGCGGGGGTGACAGCGCCTCCCAGCTTCTCACATCCTGGCACTTTACACACCTTCCTGGAGCATCCCAACCCCTCTGGGCTGGAGGGACTGCGACCCCAACCCGACTGATGAGAAAGAGGCCTGGGGAGGGGAAGCTTCTGGCTCAGGGTCACACCAAGTGTCAGAGCCATGGATGGGACCCAGCAGTCCTTATTTCCAGTCCCCTTCACTAACCACTGCTGCACACTCCCTCCCACAGCTGGCAATTACAACTAGGCCCTCATGTCCGGTCCCCCTGCCTTTGAGAGGGAGTGTGCTCTGTGATAGTGACTGGACCAGGGGATTGAGACTCAGGACTCCTGGGTTCCATTTTTGGTTTTCCTATTGACCTGTGGGACTTTGGGCAAGTTGCTCCTGCCTTCTATTGCTCCGTCCCCAGCAGTCAAATGGGGATTTCCTACTTTCCCACTATTGGAAAGTGCTGGGAGAATCCCCCAGCAAAAGCTGCTCTGACAGTGCTAAACAGCATCTGACCATTAAAGGTTAGAGTGCACTGCCCAGGAGGAGGAGTGTTTGGCTCTGGGGTTTCACTTCTGCCCAATCTATAGAGAGGGGCCCAGTTGTGGAGTTTGGCTCAAGAAGACCAATTCGTAAAGGGTGTTTTGAATTTCAATCCTGTGCTCCAGAGTGCTTGGTGTCATCTGCAAATTTTAGAAGCATACTCTCCACTCCATTTTCCAAATCATTAATGAAAATATTGAATAGTACCGCACCCCAGACTGATCCCTGCTGGAGCCTCTCAGCTGGGCAGCCAAACATGGAGAAAGACTCTTGGAGTACGGGCTTTCAACCAGCTGTGCACCCACATTATACTAACTGCATCTCGACCACATTTCCCTAGTTTGCTTGTGAGAATGTCCTATGGGACTGTGTCAAAATCCTGATTAACACCAAGATAGATCACTTCTACTTTTACCCACCTCCACTAGGCCCGTAACCCTGCCAAAGAAGGAAATAGGATTGGTTTGGCATGATTTGTTCTTGACAAATCCATGCTCAATAGCCCTAAAAACCAAATGATCCTGTAAATGCTGACAAACTGCATTAATAATAAGAAAAGGAGTACTTGTGGCACCTTAGAGACTAACCAATTTATTTGAGCATGAGCTTTCGTGAGCTACAGCTCACTTCATCGGATGCATATCATGGAAACTGCAGCAGACTTTATATATACACAGAGAATATGAAACAATACCTCCTCCCACCCCACTCTCCTGCTGGTAATAGCTTATCTAAAGTGATCATCAGGTGGGCCATTTCCAGCACAAATCCAGGTTTTCTCACCCTCCACCCCCCCACACAAATTCACTCTCCTGCTGGTGCTAGCCCATCCAAAGTGACAACTCTTTACATAATCAAGTCGGGCTATTTCCTGCACAAATCCAGGTTTTCTCACATCCCCCCCACCCCCATACACACACAAACTCACTCTCCTGCTGGTAATAGCTCATCCAAACTGACCACTCTCCAAGTTTAAATCCAAGTTAAACCAGAACATCTGGGGGGGGGGGTAGGAAAAAACAAGAGGAAACAGGCTACCTTGCATAATGACTTAGCCACTCCCGGTCTCTATTTAAGCCTAAATTAATAGTATCCAATTTGCAAATGAATTCCAATTCAGCAGTTTCTCGCTGGAGTCTGGATTTGAAGTTTTTTTGTTTTAAGATAGCGACCTTCATGTCTGTGATTGCGTGACCAGAGAGATTGAAGTGTTCTCCGACTGGTTTATGAATGTTATAATTCTTGACATCTGATTTGTGTCCATTTATTCTTTTACGTAGAGACTGTCCAGTTTGACCAATGTACATGGCAGAGGGGCATTGCTGGCAAATGATGGCATATATCACATTGGTGGATGTGCAGGTGAACGAGCCTCTGATAGTGTGGCTGATGTTATTAGGCCCTGTGATGGTGTCCCCTGAATAGATATGTGGGCACAATTGGCAACGGGCTTTGTTGCAAGGATAAGTTCCTGGGTTAGTGGTTCTGTTGTGTGGTATGTGGTTGTTGGTGAGTATTTGCTTCAGGTTGCGGGGCTGTCTGTAGGCAAGGACTGGCCTCCCAGTCGCTATCTTAAAACAAAAAAACTTCAAATCCAGACTCCAGCGAGAAACTGCTGAATTGGAATTCATTTGCAAATTGGATACTATTAATTTAGGCTTAAATAGAGACCGGGAGTGGCTAAGTCATTATGCAAGGTAGCCTGTTTCCTCTTGTTTTTTCCTACCCCCCCCCCCCAGATGTTCTAGTTTAACTTGGATTTAAACTTGGAGAGTGGTCAGTTTGGATGAGCTATTACCAGCAGGAGAGTGAGTTTGTGTGTGTATGGGGGTGGGGGGGATGTGAGAAAACCTGGATTTGTGCAGGAAATAGCCCGACTTGATTATGTAAAGAGTTGTCACTTTGGATGGGCTAGCACCAGCAGGAGAGTGAATTTGTGTGGGGGGGTGGAGGGTGAGAAAACCTGGATTTGTGCTGGAAATGGCCCACCTGATGATCACTTTAGATAAGCTATTACCAGCAGGAGAGTGGGGTGGGAGGAGGTATTGTTTCATATTCTCTGTGTATATATAAAGTCTGCTGCAGTTTCCATGATATGCATCCGATGAAGTGAGCTGTAGCTCACGAAAGCTCATGCTCAAATAAATTGGTTAGTCTCTAAGGTGCCACAAGTACTCCTTTTCTTTTTGCAAATACAGACTAACACGGCTGTTACTCTGAAACCTGCATTAATAATGTGTTCTAGTGTCTTTCCAGGTATGGAATGAGGCTGGCTAGTCTGTATGTCCCAGGGTTCTCTTTGTTCCCCTTTTAAAGATAGCTACTGTCTTGTTAATGGATGGGAAGATGTTCTTTTTCGGGGATCTCAGACGAGAACTGGGGCACAGCACCTGGTTTGTTAAGGCCACAAAAATGGAGGCAGGAACCTCTTCTCTCCTCCTGGCAAAGAACCTGAGGTACCTAAAAGAGTGGGACTCACATCCTTGAATGGGCTTGAAAAAAGACAATGGTTAAAATTTGGCCCTGACCATTTCTTGTTTTCGCAGACTAGATATTTTAGCAAAGTTTAGAATTTCTTGGTGCTCAACACTGTGAAACTCCCCTTTCTCCTTCACAAAGGGCTTTAATGCCCCTTATCTCACCCAGGCTCACGACTGCCCAGAGTTCGAGAATTGTCCGTGTTCCCATTGGACAGATGAGGTGCCTGAGGTACAGAGAAGGGAAGTGACCTACCTAAGGGCCTACACAGCAAGGTGGTGGTAGAGCCAGAAAGAGAAGCCACCAGTCCTGACTCCTGTTCTAACAGACAACAAACCCCCAAGAGGCAGGGATAGAGCCCAGGAATCGAGATGGTGGGGAAATTTAATTGAAACCGTTTCTGTCATAAAATCCCATTCAGACTAAACCAGTTTTTTTCTTGAAATCATGACAAGTGGGATGAAAATTTTTTGCAAATATTTTGTTGCAAAACAAAAGCATCTCCTGTTTGTCACACAGTGTGTTAAATTGTTTCCTCTCACACAAAGAGGAGACACTGAGATCTCAAAAATTAGATAAGATGCTTCAGTCTGAGCTAAGTAGTTGCTGCTCTTAACAATTTCAAAATAATTAAATACAAATAAAGTAGAATATTTCAGCTATTCTATTATGACATAATCTGATTTGAGTAAACGTGATAGGACACCTCATATTATGCACTGCTTCTAGTGACACTTTCCAGTGTATCCCCATCTTCCACCCACCCTGAGGTAGGTAGGAGCGGATTGTTATCTTTACTGGAAAGAGGGAGGAGCTTAGGCTGAGAAAGGAGAATTCACTTGTCTTAGGTCACACAGCCAGTCAGTGGCAGAGTTGGGAATAGGACCCAAGAGCCTGACTTTTAAACTAACCATCGGATCTTAAATCTCATACACTGAATGATCTGAATAAAGTGCTCTCAGATGAGCTCCAGACCAACAACAGTTCACAGTAATTATTCAGCAAGTATTTTAGGAGAACTGGAATTGTAGAGAGAATCATGAACTGCTCAGAGACAATTATTGCAGAGAAGCAGCAAAATTCATCAAACATATGACTGGTTATGACTTATTTACTTGGTCTTAAAAGAGAACAAGAAGGATCTGAGTCTCTTCCCTGTCAATAACCCCCTGGTCAGCCAATCAGGGTAGAGACTGAGGGGCAGGAGGCTGAGGATTCTCACCAGAGAGCCCAAAGGATGGCCCAGGTCACCGGTGGGGATCACTGGCCGAGCACTATTTCAGCCCCACATTTTTGGGTGAACCTTCCACAATGGGAGCTGCAGAGCACCCCCAGTGATACCCACACCACACCCACACCTCCTGGTGGCGGGAGGGGAACAAGGGAAAGGACAAAAGAAGTAAAAGAAGAAGAGAAAGGGGGGAGGAATGGAGGAAAAGGTAAAACAAAAAGGACAAATCCCAATGTTCCCAGTGATTCTAAGGGACAAAATCCTAGGTGGGGAATAAAATTCTGCCACCTTAAGCTAGTGTTTTCCATGCCTAGAATTCAGCTGGCACCAAATGGATCAAACTGAACAGGTTCCATACCTCTCAGAGACTCTTACCTTGTAAACAGGGATGTCTGTTTCCTGGTAAAATCAGTAAAAGGAAAGGAGAAAACTTTAAAGAGGGTCCTCCTCGCGCTCACGTATGTAAACCCTAATACTCTCTCAGTCCTCAAAGAGAGACCTCGAGAAGGAGACTTGCTGAAGCAAAGCTACAGGGGTCTCTAAGGTTTCCTTGGCCCTGAGCCCCTGTCCTGCCTGGCTGATGTCAGCATCTCTCTGTGAGGTCACCACCTCCCCACCACCTTTGACCAATAGGCTGAGGTCCTGCAAAAGGCCTTTGTGATGTCACTGCCACACCCACCCCAAGGGTGACCAGATATCCTGATTTTATAGGGACAGTCCCGATATTTGGGGCTTTTTCTTATATAGACTCCTATTACCCCACACTCCCTGTCCCATTTTTCACTCTTGCTATCTGGTCAGCCTACCCACCCCTCCCCTGCCATGCTAATTTCCTGCAGCTGGCCAGACACTTTGGAGGTTTGAGCTAATCCCTGTGGATCACCCCACTCAATGAGTGTTCATTCTAGGAAGCAAGCCGGCTAGACAGTAAAACATCAGAAGCTGCTCCTAATGCTACACTCAGTTTTTCAGAAATGAGTAGACCTTATGGCCAGAAGAGACCATTAGAGCATCTCATCTGACCCCCTACATATCACAGGCCTCCTGTATACCACAATTGCTACTTTGGGTGCAAACACATTCCAGAAAGGCATCTAGTCTTCATTAAATGACATCAAGAGATGGAGAATCCACCACTTTCCTTGGTAGCTTGTTCCTGTGATGAATCATCCTCGCTGTTGAATATTTGTGCCTTATTTCTAATATGAAATTTGTCTCTTTTCACCTTCCAGCCATTGGGTCTTGTTATGCCTTTTTCTGTTAGATTAAAGAGCCCTTTAATACCCAAGATTTTCTCTCCATTAAGGCACTTCCACATTTCAGTGAAGTCACCTTTCAATCTTCTTTTCATCAGCTAAACAGGTTGAGCTCTTTCAATAGCTCACTAGAAGGCATTTTTCTCCAGCCCTCAGAACATTTGGTGGCTCTTTGCTGCCCCAGCTCCAATTTCTCAACATCTTTTTCAAACGAGGACACCAAAACTGGAGGTCGTATTCCAATATCAGTCTCAATGATACTGTCTCACCTCCCTATCCTACTCGCGGCTCTGCTCACACGTCTAAGGATGGCTTGAGCCCTGGTCACCACAGCATCACGCTGGGAGCTCATGCTGAGTGTCTTCTCCACTATGGCCCCTAAATCCTTTTCAGAGTCACTGCTTTCCTGGATACATTTCCCCTTTCTGGGGGTGTGGCCGGCATGCCTTGTTGCTAGGTGTAGGACCTTGCATTTGGCTCTGGTCAAACTTGTATTCTTTGAATGGGCCCAGCTTGTCGAATGAGCCAGATTGCTCTGTATCACTTCCTTCTCCTCCTCAGTAATTACCACACTGCAGGTATTTTGTCACCCACCAATCTTATCAGCAGGGATTGTATGTTCTCTCCTAATTCATTGATAAAAATATTTTTAAAAATTAGTCCTTGAGATCTTCTTCAGACCAGTAGTACCCAGGACCTGCTCCCCACAGCACAGTGAGAAAAGGCCGTCCAGCCTGCTGGTACATATGGGATAAGCAAAGAACAAACACACGTTTAGGAGCTGTGTTGTCCATAGGCTCTGAACAACATGTGGGGGTTAACAGCTTAGAAATGCACTACAGACCTGTAGTGTAGACAGATCCCAACTATGTCTCGGTTTCCCACCCGGTAAAATGGGGAGAACAAACAAAAGCTTGATTAGCTCTATTTGATAGTTGGGGAAGCCAAGGCATCCAACGGTGAAGAGACTCGCTCATGGTCCCAAAGCCAGGAATAGAAAACAGCAGGTCTTCTGATCGCCAGTCCTGGGACCCAGGCTGGGTTATCCTGGCTTCACTGCTCTAACTTTAGTCACAGCCTCCATATCTTTTCCTCCATGTCCCTTAACCCCACATCATTGCAGAAGAAAGATTTTCCGTTAGTCAGCTGCCTCTAATGCAGTGGTTCTCAAACTTTTGTACTGATGTCCCCTTTCACATAGCAAGCTTCTGAGTATGATCCCTCCTTATAAATTAAAAACACTTTTTAATATATTTAACACCATTATAAATGCTGGAGGCAAAGCGGGGTTTGGGGTGGAGGCTGACTGCTTGCGACCCCCCCATGTAATAACTTTGTGACCCCCTGAGGGGGCCCAACCCCCAGTTTGTGAGCCCCTGCTCTAATGCATGTAGATGTCATTCCAAAAGACGTGCTCTGGCTCAGTCCCATGTTATGGTTGGCTGAAGGAACCGCTTGGTGACATTCTACAGGAGGTGCGACTAGATGTACATAATGGTCCTTTCTGACCTTAACATCCATCAATCTGTACATTTTCTGCTGCTAGGAAGCTAACTCTGGACCTATTTTCTCTCATTCGCTTTCAGTTGGAATAATTTAAATCCAGGCCAAAGGATTTCCTCTTCCATTGTGTCTTCAGCACCTTTGAGAGCAAACAGTTACTGTTAGCCCACAGGTTTCCAGTTTCAGCCTGTCCCAGGGTGAGATGGCCAGGAAAGCTCAACTGCACCTAGCCCAGGTTATGCAGCTCCCTAGGGTGAAGGGAATAAGTGTGGGGGTCACGTGACAAGAAGCAGCATGTGACTAGGACCCAGACCTGCTGAGAGATACATGGGACCCTCGCTAGAATGCGGGGTTCGGGATCCATGCACGGTACCGCGTTAACGTGGGGGCCACATTACCATGGATTCTAATTTAAATATTTAAATTTGGGATCCATCGCCATGACCGCGCAGTATGTGAATCCGTGCTGTAGCGATGCATGCTCTAACGAGCGTCCGCTGTATAAGGGCAGCCTGTGCTCAGCCAGGAGAGAGACCCCAAGGGGAGCAGGCATGGGAGGGGCTTGGAGAGTGCTTGAAAGGTCAGGAACAAGCCGGGAAGGGGCTAGTCTGAGCACTTAGGACAAGGCCCTAGGAGGGAAAGACAGGGCAGTTTAGGTGATGGGGCAGATAGTCCAGTTGGTTTAGGCTCCCAAGGCCAGACACCCACAGGTGAAGGTGATTGTCAGGGCTTATGTCCTTCTTCCCAAGGGTAGAGTTGATAGTGGAGAAGACTGATGCCAGAAGGGGAAAGTGAGTTAACCCCGAAGGTCACCCAGTGAGTTTATATCACAAATGCATACTCAGAAGGATCCAAAAGAATCATGGATTTTCCAGTCTCTTCTTTCTAGGAGTCCCCAGGGCTATGGTAAAACCCCTGCTGCTCCTTCCCATTCTGCTCACCTCCAGGATGTGCTGGAGTTTGCCTGTGCTTGCTCGTGCTGTCAGCAGGATCTACAGCTCATCATCCATGTTCTCTGGGCAGACCTTGCTCAGAGCCTGCCAGCGGAGGGAGACCATGGGTCAGGGTTATGGAAATTGGGGCTACACCTGCCAGGAGGACAGCTGGCTCTGCAGTCCTTGCCCAGAGCAACTCTCTGCAGAGGGCCTGGTGCACAGCAGAGTAGGGAACAGCCCAGCTGCTAGGGATGGGAGCTGGGCTTCTGAGCAGAATCCAGGAACCAAAGCCCAGCCTGCGGAAAGAAAGGACTGCCCACGGAGGGACAACATAATGTCCCATTGAGGAAAGAGGCTCTCCCTGCCATTTCTTAACCTCATGGGCTGTTCTCGTGCTCTGCCAGCCCCACCTCTCAGTAGCTCCAGCTGTCTGAGGGAGCAGGGACCAGAGGCCATCCTGCTGCTGGGACAGAGGTGGAGGTTGCTGTTCTACCTGCATATGGGTGTTGTTCTTTCTCATGCCCACGGTGAATACACCATGCAAGGGAAGCTCTCCGGACATGCGATTCCAGCTCCAGAGCAAGGGGAAGCTTCAGCTTGCTGAAAGGAGACTGTGTCTGAGAACTTGCAGTTGGGGGGTGAGACAGGCACTAAGATAGGCATGGAAGTTTGGGGAAATGGGGAGAGGCCAGTGTTGGGCAAGGAGGACAGGGATTTGGGAAGCAAGATCTGAGGATGAAACACTGTCTAATTGTCGGTTAGGATTATCCCCACTTCAGAGAGGGGGAAAGTGAGGCACCACGTGGAAGTGGGACCTGGCCGACTAGGCTGAGTGTATGAATAATGGCTAGAGCAAAAATATAAAAGCCATTAAGTGTCAGAAGAACATTCATCAGGGAATTAGAGAGTTCAAGGCTGGCCAGAAAATGTGTAGTGTATGGCATAAACTAGTATGCGCTCTGCCACCTCACTGGTTTTGGAGACAAGGGTACGTCTCTTGGAGAGAGGGGTTAGAGGATCTTTCTCTGAGACACACAGCTGTCAATAGTTGGGAACAGAAACCCCATCTGTAATTTTGCTCACTGGCCCTGCCACAAACTCCACCCTGCAACCGTTGTGAGCCAGGCCCGGGAACACCATTCCACTGTCACAGTTACAGGGACCTGTGCACCTGCAGACACTGCAGCCGGCACACGCACTGGGGCTGGTGCTGTGACATGAGGTGGATGAACCACCCTGCTGGCCCCATATCCAGCATTCCCCCCCTGAGCAATCGGTCCTGCTCCCTGCTCTTCCTCTCTTCCCCCAGGAACCATTGGAGCAGGCTCTCCTCATGGACCATGTCCCTCTCCTCCTTGGCTCTTTTGAAAGGAAGGTGTTCCTCCTTGCCCCTATCTCCAAAAGCTCCTGCATGATCCTCCTCCTTCTGGCCCATTGCTGGCCACATGTAGCACCCGCAGTCCCAGGCAGCAGGCTTGGCCCAGCAGGTGTGGAAGTGTCTTCCAATGGAATGAAACAGAGGGTATGTTCATTGTACTGCCATGGGGGGAGTGAGAAAGAATCCCACAGTTTGCTTTCTGTCTGTCCACAAGGCCATGATTTCCAACATTGTGGAATGCTTCAGTATCACTCATAAATTCTCACGTACACTCCATGTCATTTCTGCCCTTGGAGGATTCACACACGCACACCCTATGCAGGTGTGTGAGTAACACTAATTTTACTTTAAATCAATACAAAAAAAATTAAGAGGCTGGATCTGGCTGTTGCAGGGTAGGCTGAAGTCATGTTTTGGGGACCTTTACCATTACTCACTCTGTCTTTGTTTCATGCGCCATGAAAATCTTCCAAACATCACCTTCCAGGAACAGAAGGAAATCAGGACCTAAAGTAACATACTTTTGGTCAGAATGCAGCATTCTGCAGGCAGCAGAGTGGATTCTCACCAACCCTCCTCCCGAATCCAGCAACAGAAAAGCCCAGATGACACAGGGCAAAAGAATGCCTGCTGCCCGAAGCATCATCTAAAGTCACCTTCCAAGGAGTTAAAGAGAAGCCAGGTTAAAAAAGGATTCAAAATTCACATTGTCACTGCTGGATGAAATTATAATTCGCTACCCAAAATATGCATCTGCAGCGTTAGATCGGCATACCCAAGATAACAAAAAGCTCTCCTTGGAAAAATACGCCCTCAGGCCTGCTATGCCTGTTAGCCATTAACTGTATAGAAAGCTGTATCTTCAAGGTGTTTTCTCCTCTGTTTGGACTTGTGATGAGGAATACAAACCCCACATTGGGGAACAAGGGGTTAAGGAGCTGCTCTGGCCTCAGCCAGCCCAGCTCCATCACACCTGCAGGGGGTGCACAGACTGGATGAGGACTTGTGGGCAGACCAGGAAAGAGGAAGGACCTCTAACTTGCAGGCCCTGAAGGAAGGCAGGATCTCCCCCTCAACAACTGCCTGAAGGTCCCTCTCCCTGAGAGAAGGGAGGACCTGCTCCTGTTGCACCAGGGTGTGGTCTTCTGTCCCATTTAGTGGCACTGAGACCACTTAGAGAGAGAGTTAAATAAGTCTGCTCTTTTTATGAATAAACCTTTAGATTCTAAAGGATTAGAAACAGTTTGATTTGTGGGTAAGCTCTGACTTGTCTATTGACCTGGGTCTAGGGCTTGGTCCTTTGGGATTGGGAGAACCTTTTTCTTTTACTGGGGTATTGGTTTTCATAATCATTTATCCCCATAAGTAGTGGTGCTGGAGGTGATACAAGGGAACTGGAGTATATGAGGGAATTGCTTGTATGACTTCTGGTTAGCCAGTGGGCTAAAACCAAAGTCCTCTCTGTTTGGCTGGTTTGGCATACCTTAATAGTAAAGGACATCCAGCCTTGGGCTGTGATTACCTTAATCCAGGCAATTTGTCCTGAATTGATACTCTCAGTAGTGTCCTGCCAGAGGCCGCATCGTTACAGTGGCGTAATTGTGCCAGGATCCACAGAACCAGGTCAATTAACCTTTGGATCAGAACCCCACACTATCCAAATTGGAATTTTGGTATTGAGAGTTTTGTTAGGTTAAAGGCCAGTGACCATGAGCCAGAAAGCATCAGCAGAAGCAATGAAACTGCAAGCCCTGAGAGAGAGCCTGCAGTTTGAACATAATCAAAAACTGGAAGAAATTTGGATGAGAGAGAAGCAAGCCTTGGCCCAGCTGGAAAAAGAAGCTGCTGAAAGACAGAAGGAAGCTGCTGAAAGAGAGGAAAGGGCTTATACGGGACGTATGGAATTGCTGGCTGCTGAGGAGAAGGTTCGTCAGATGCAACAAGAAACTGTCAGACTTAAGCGCCAAGTCAAAAAAGCAATGGAAGAACAGCAGAAACTGTATCCTCTTGAAAGTCCAGTTTATAACAATGTTGGTATGTTGTATTACTCTGAACAGTTGTCTATGTTTAACCAGTTTTGCTATGGCCAGGAGAGGGTGACTCTAACCTGGGAAAGGTGGCAAAGAGCTGTTTGTCTGGGAATGAAGTTTATGAATGTCTGTCTAATGTCTCAGAAGTGAATCTGGAATTAGATCAAGCACAGAAAGAACTCATTGGTCAGGAAAAAGTTTCTCAGGAGATTAAAGTCGATGGTCAGGTTAAAGCCCTCGCTGAGGAAGGAAAGGGTAGATTTTTGATGGGTGATGGATTGTTGGCTAATGCAGCTTATAAAAGTAGACCTGAAAAAGGTGACTGTGATTTGCTGGAAGTAGCTCAGTGTAGTGTGGAGAACAGCAGTTTACCTGGTAAGGAAGCTGCCCCACTCTCCTGGTATTTGTCTGTAACCAGCCCGATGTGCTGGGACAAGGGAAAGGAGGACAAGGAAGGCAGGGAAAGTTTAGATGAGCCTAGGCAGCCTTGTGAGCTGATGGCTTTGTCTAGTCAGCAGTTTGAGAAGTCAAGGATAACCTTACCTGTTACTTGTGTGGAGAATTGTGACAGTAAAGAAAATGTGCCTGTGTCTGTTAGGGGTATTGACTTGCCTATGGAGGGAGCTACCCCCAATCTCCAAGCAGTTGTTTGTGAACAGCCCTGTGTGTGGGACAAGGGAAATGAGATCCCAAGCTGTGTGCCTGTTAAAGGGGAATGTTTCTCCAGCTCTTCTTTGTCTGTGAAGCAGACAGAAAGTGCTTCTCAGTTTATGCTACTTGACAATTTATCAGTGGTCCCAGAGTTGGTTCGGGGTACAACTAAAGCCCAGGAAGGGAATGGTCCTAAGTTTGTGTCTGTTAGTTCTTGCATTTTGTTCTACAGATAACATTTTAATATGCTAATTTGATTAGCAAATGTCTACAAAACAGAGCATGGTCTTGGATTCCATCTATGCCATGTACCTCTGAAGTCAGTTGGAGGACTGGAACCAACCACTACGTTAAATAACTATGCCCTTTCCTTATCCAGCTTCTGATGTACCAGTTTGTAAGCAGCAAAATAATTAGGATTTAACCAGAGATAGGCCCAAATCAAAATCCCATACCTGAACACCCTCAAATTTTAAAGGGGGATCAGCTATCTGAACTTCATGACCGATGTTCTGTTTCTACCGTCTGCCAAATTAAAACTCTAGGAATGATTACCACCAACCTTTGGGGTAGGGGATTTCATAGTACAAATACAAATTGGCAAGTTGCAACTCAGGCCTCTTCTAAAGGCCAGATTCTGATACCCTTTACTCACCCTGAGTAGTAACTCCATAAGTAGTCCCACTGAAATCAATGGGCTATCTGAGGTGTCAGATACTACTCAGTGTAAGGGTATTGGAATCTGGCCCTAACTGAATAGTGGCAAAGTAACCTCCACCCCCACCTGTGGAGGTATAGTTTTCTTTAGCAGACAATCAGAGAGGCAGGTGCTGCACTTCTGAACTCTGAGGGACCGGACTGAATGTTTTTTTAAAAAGGAAAAAGCCCATGAGGACTAAAGGATGTGATGCATGATATCCTTCTAGCTTAACTGCTCCAAAACATTTTTTAGCAAACACATAATCGAAGAACCACCCACCCAAACAGACACTGATCTGACTAGATGAAGTGGTATTAACGTGTAATGCCTTTTCCTTTAGTAATTGTTTTTATGGTTAGCAGAGTTGCCAGTTTATTAAAGGACAGTTCTTTTATTTCCACTCTGGAATTACCAAACACTTTTGTAAATGGTACACTGATGACAGTATCAAAGCTATTTCTTGCTTTAAGGAAATGCTGCAACGTAGGTAGTTTTAATGTTGTTTTTCCTTCAGTTTCCTTTCTTCAGTACTTCTATTCCCTGTTGTACATGAGCTTTTGGTGGTTTGGAACATAAGGATCTGCAATATGCTGTGTGTATTCATATAAACATAGATCTCTCTCTCTCTCTCTCTGCACATGTAATGAACACTGTTAATTCTTTGCCTCACAATTATGTCTCTCTCACGATCTCAGAAGTGCTTTACAAACTTTCCTTCCAGCCTCCTTGTTAACTAGGTATGCTCTAGTATGTTCATTTTGCTGGTGATGAAACTCAGCCACATAAAGTTTAAATGGTTTGCCAAGGACACAGAACAAGTCAGTAGTCGAGCCAATGTTATTCTGAACTCTGACTGTTCTAACCATTATAAATACCTCCTCTCTTCCAGTTCAAATGTATTCAGAACATTCTGCGTTGGAGCTTCTTCAGTAATCTAGAGGTTGCTGGATTTATTATGCCCATGGTCTGTATTGGCATAAGGTCGTACATCTGTGATGCAGAGTAATCTGAGCAATTTGGGCAGCATTCTATGTCCTTTCTGTGAGCAAAATTCTCACAAACTTCAGCGCGTTAAGAAATTAGGTCCTATCTTGGCAATATTTGGAGAAAAAGTTTGGACAAATACTTAAATTCTCCTCTTTCCTTTTGGTTTTTTTAAAAACAGATATTGTCCTGGCCTTATTGGTGAAGCACACTCCTTTGCAGATTGGAGAGGAGGATTAAAATTCTTCTATGCTTTTCAAGCTTCTAATGGCCAGGCAGCAGCAGAGCCTAATGTGTCAGCTACCCATCTAGTCAATACTTTAAATTTCTCCTGTGTTACCTACAATATCTCTTACTGTACGAGTGTCTAAGGAAATATCTATTGAAATATTTTGCATAAGAACCACAGCATTTTAGCATTAGGGACTCAGTAATATTGAAACTGAAAGATTTGCATTGACTTTGGATTGAGCCCTTAGTGAGGAAAAACTTGAAATGATTCCAAGAAGCACTCAGCTGATTGCTAGGAGGGATTCTTCAAAGCATATTGAAGCCATGGTGACTTCAGTGGGCTTTGGGTTAGGCCCCAACTGTCCCAAAAGTTATGGTCCCAAAGTGGGCCAAATTTAAAGGCAAGTTAAATTTTGTCTGTTCTATTTGGGTTCTTATACCACCCTCCTTCTTGTAGCAGCTAAGTGCTTTCTAGCAGTGAATTAAGTGATGTGACCAACATTGGTCATGTACGGTTTGTTCTTTCTCTCATCCTGTTCCCAGAGAGACAATTGTGTATGCCATGGAATGGTTTGTTTTGGTAGGGTTTTGTTTTGGGGGAACTTTTTAAAAAATGTTCTATAACAGAGTTACTGTGTTGTCTGGGTATTTGTTTGTGGCACATCCCCAGACAGCCCCAAAAGGGAGCCCCCCTTTTTCCAGAGAGGAATGACCCCACTCTCCGGAAGTTGCAGATAGGGGTGTGGTGCTTCCTGCAAAAAAATCAAGTGTTCTGGAGTCAGCAGCACCAGCAGCAGAAAGGGAGCAGCGTCTGTCCCCTCTTCTAGTCATAAGTGCACGTTCTGTTGTTACTGAATGTGTCCTCATCCACAGCCTCTGCCGGCTTGTGTTATCCCATCAAGAAGGAGACTGAAAGTTCACACGACACTGGTGGCAGAGTGGGATCAGCACATAGTCTAGCAAGGAAGGAAAATGGCAGATGACGGCGATGAAGAGGGTGACGTGTACCAGGGAACCTCAGTAATGGAAAGACTCTGAAAAACACCCATATTTTTTATGCCTCATCAATTTGCAGGGGCTGAGGATGATTGGAGCCCTTTGAATGGTCCGAATCAATGGTCTGAAGGAGCGAAGGTGGATTTTTTGGTGCTGCTACTGAAAGGCAGGGCGTAGTACGTGTGCATGTGCCTACCCTGTACCCTGGGTACAGACAGATTGGCAAGCCCTGAAAGAGGCATTGGAACAGCAATCTGAGGCTCCTTTACATGAAGTTTGGTCTCGGATGGCATGTGCAGACCAGAAATGTCAAGTCAGAGAAACAACGTCCCTTGGAAACTATGGGAATCAGCTCAGGCAGCTAGCAGCAACAGCCCATGCAGGAAGGGACACAGCAATAAGGATGCCCTAGCATGAAACAACTTCATTAGTAATACAGAATCGTAGAATATCAGGGTTGGAAGGGACCTCAGGAGGTCATCTAGTCCAACCATCTGCTCAAAGCAGGACCAATCCCCAACTAAATCATCCCAGCCAGGGCTTTGTCAAGCCTGACCTTAAAAACTTCTAAGGAAGGAGATTCCACCACCTCCCTAGGTAATGCATACACTAGGAGCCCCCCTTTTTCCAGAGAGGAATGACCCCACTCTCCGGAAGTTGCAGATAGGGGTGTGGTGCTTCCTGCTAGTGAAAAATTTTTTCCTAATATTCAATCTAAACCTCCCGCACTGCAACTTGAGACCATTACTCCTTGTTCTGTCATCAGCTACCACTGAGAACAGTCTAGATCTATCCTCTTTGGAACCCCCTTTCAGGTAGTTGAAAGCAGCTATCAAATCCCCCCTCATTCTTCTCTTCTGCAGACTAAACAATCCCAGTTCCCTCAGCCTCTCCTTATAAGTCATGTGTTCCAGTCCCCTAATCATTTTTGTTGCCCTCTGCTGGACTCTTTCCAATTTTTCCACATCCTTCTTGTAGTGTGGGGCCCAAAACTGGATGGGGTGCTCCAGATGAGGCCTCACCAATGTCGAATAGAGGGGAACGATCACGTCCCTCGATCTGCTGGCAATGCCCCTACTTATACAGCCCAAAATGCCATTGGCCTTCTTGGCAACAAGGGCACACTGTTGACTCATATCCAGCTTCTCATCCACTGTAACCCCTAGGTCCTTATCTGGAGAACTGCTGCTGAGCCATTCGGTCCCTAGTCTGTAGCGGTGCATGGGAATCTTCCGTCCTAAGTGCAGGACTCTGCATTTGTCCTTGTTGAACCTCATCAGATTTCTTTTGGCCCAACCCTCTAATTTGTCTCGAGCCCTCTGTATCCTATCCCTACCCCCCAGCGTATCTACCTCTCCTCCCAGTTTAGTGTCATCTGCAAACTTGCTGAGGGTGCAATCCACGCCATCCTCCAGATCATTAATGAAGATATTGAACAAAACCGGCCTGAGGACCGACCCTTGGGGCACTCCACTTGATACCGGCTGCCAACTAGACATGGAGCCATTGATCACTACCCGCTGAGCCCGACAATCTAGCCAACTTTCTATCCACCTTATAGTCCATTCATCCAGCCCATATTTCTTTAACTTGCTGGCAAGACTACTGTGGGAGACGGTGTCAAAAGCTTTGCTAAAGTCAAGGAACAACATGTCCACCGCTTTCCCCTCATCCACAGAGCCAGTTATCTCGTCACAGAAGGCAATTAGATTAGTCTGGCATGACTTGCCCTTGGTGAATCCATGCTGACTGTTCCTGATCACTTTCCTCTCCTCTAAGTGCTTCAGAATTGAAGGGATGTCTGGATACAACTGAGGAGTGCAAATGAATTGGAGGAGATCCACCAGTTGGAAGGGTATAAGGGAGCAGCACTGGGGGGCTGGGAACACAAAACTCAGGACACAGCAGTAGGGGACTCAGTGGGGCAAATGGCCAAAGGATGGATATAATGGGTAATTGCCAAACTGGTGTAGAAATTGACAACATTAAATTGGTATGGGGTTTTACTGTGGCACAAAACTCTGACTACAGGGCATAGGTTGGAGATAAAACATGCATTACAATTGGAAAATGCATCCCTGTAATTTGCCAGAATGATGCCATTGCTGAATATAGGGTAACTGTGGTAGGGATGTAATAATCCTGTTAAGGTCAGAGGAGGTAATTCCAGTCCTGGTAAGAGGTATAATGTCAGAGAAATAATCTCAGACTAGAGGCCATTTTGGAGACATCTGGATGGGACATTAGAAAGGTTTGATTGCTGGTGGCACACTCTCTTGGAACAGCCAGAAACAGAGTTATACTGGGTTGGGTAGCTCATAGAGCACCAGAAGATTAGATTGCATAGCCTGGCACTAAATTAGGGGAGTTTTCCCTTGCTTTCCAGAGGAAGGAATAGTAAATAAGAGAGGTGAGAAGCCAACAAGTGGCCAAATAATCAGGGTTCAAAGAACAGACCTGTTGTTAGTGATGCAGGTGTTGCAAATACTACATAGTTGGTGAGAGACATTTTGGGGTAGAGAAGCTCACAGCAGGTGGGTATCAGCCAGACATTACTAGCCAGGCTGTCGAACAATGGTGTCCAACCTGCGCTGACTGTGTGGCCAGGAAATTGATAGGTCTCATCCCCATAGCAACCAGGATTATGACAAAAGTGACATTTCCTTTTGAAGGGTAGTACACTTGCAAGGAAGGCTGGGCTACCAGATGGACATAAAAACCTTGTTTTTATAGTTTCTTCTTTTGATCATTTTGTTATGTGGACTCGAGGACACGTCTTTTCGAAAGGAGGAGCAGAGCAGGAGATGTACTGCACGGGCTGCAGGGTCTGAGGGTGTGGACGTCCACCACAGACAACCCCTAAAGGGATGTGGCTCCCCTCCGCCGCCAAAAGAAGGACCTCGTTTTTAGGAAGCTGAGATGAGGTGAGGTGTACTTTCTGCCTAGAGGAAAAGCAAAAGTGTTTTACTCTTCCAGTAGTGTAAATGCATTCTGAGCTCCTGCCGGTGTCCTCGCTCCAGGGTCTCTGCCTGCCTGTGCTAATCCATCATAAGGAGACAGTGAAGTCACACAACAATACACACTGCCATGTATTTATATTCAAGAATGCAAGGTTGAAGACTTGCCCCTTGCATTTGTACCTTCTTCTAGGTCCTTCAACATGTATGTTATACCACCTTTGACTCCATTAGATGTACTTAAAGTCACTTAGACACACTTCCACTTGCTATCAGGTAACTTCCACACCACTCCTCCCCTTTACTCCCCCATTCCCTCATATACATCACTTGCAGATTTGACCTAGTATTGCTAATCTGTGTGTTCCTCACCTCATTTTACATGGTAAAAAAAGTACTACTCAGCAAATTCTCCCTTGGTGTAACTCCTATGGAAATGAAAGCTTGCGTGATCAAGTTCAGTGGTTTTAATCATCTTTCTGTTTATTTCTTTCAACAAAGATTTAAAGTTGACCTGCCACAGAAAAAGAGGCAACCAAAAATTATTAGGTTGGACTCACACCTTTGACTAAATGAGGCTCTTCTAGATCCCATACAATAATTATTCTTCAGTTTAGGTATCTTTTTTGGGTATACAGATTATTACAAAATGCAGGCAGATGGTATAAATACTGCATTTATAGGGCTACCAGCTGTCACCCACCAAGCAGCCCTGTCATGCATTGCCATAGCCCGGCATCCAGCTGGATTGCAGAAATTTGCAGCAATTATTGACAGGTTTTAGAGTAACAGCCGTGTTAGTCTGTATTTGCAAAAAGAAAAGGAGTACTTGTGGCACCTTAGAGACTAACCAATTTATTTGAGCATAAGCTTTCGTGAACTACATCCGACGAATCCGATGCATCCGATGAAGTGAACTGTAGCTCACGAAAGCTTATGCTCAAATAAATTAGTTAGTCTCTAAGGTGCCACAAGTACTCCTTTTCTTCTTGCAGTAATTATTGGTGTCAGCCACCAGACGTTGCTATGGTCCCTTCTCTGCCAGCCTCCATCAGCTGCTCTGGCTCCTCACGCTCAATCCTAGTGGAAAAGGAACAACTGGGAAGAAGAGTAGGCAACAGCAGCAGCAATAGGTGGGGAAAGAAGATGCCCAGTTGTGGCCACAGGTTCCCCCAACTTCACGGTCTCCCAGCTTTCCCCAAGAGAGACAGCCCTCTTTCCCAAATGCCACCAGGCCCCTCCAGCTTTTAGCTTCCCCTTGACATCTTCACCCAGCCCTCACATGACTCTTTTATCTTCACCCCCAGAAAACCACCCCCCAGCTTCTCTCCCAACATACTTCAGCACCCCAGAATGCCCGAGCACCTTCCAACCCCCCCACGCCCACCTGCACTCTCACATCCATCTATCCTAGATGCCCTAGCATTCTTCAGCACTCACTCATCTACCCAGCACCCCCATGTCTTCCCACACTCAACCACATACCCAGCAGCTCTGGTCATCCTCCCAGCTACCCACTCCCAGCTGCCACTTCTTGTGCCCCTACCAATATCTGGGGAAGGGCGTGTTGACCATAAGCTGAAATTTATGGGCACATGCAGATTATTTGCAAATATGCAAATGATCGCATTAAATACTTTGTGTAAAATGTCACATGTAGAGCAGCTCACTAACTGCTGCTATTATGATAGCAACTAAAAACTCCCAGCGGAAATCAGGGCCCCATTGTGCTAGGGACTGTACAAACATTTAAGCCACTGTAATGGAAATAAACTTCATCCATTAGAAGCTTTATTGTTTAGGAGTCAACGTACTGGCCAGAAACATGTGCTGAAGCTTGTTACTTTACTACGAAGACTTTTTCTCTTGAACATTCTCATTAAAGTTGCTTTAGTTTAGTTTTGGTTTTAAAGAGGAGGATTAAAATATTCACTTCAGCAGATGTCTGATGCTTTTTTGATCTCCAACAATAACAAGAAATGTTAGTTTTGAAAAAAAATAATGTCCGGGATATTAGTATAAAAGCCAGGCTAAGAACGTTATGTACTTAAAAATAAGGCAAAATAGCTAAGTTAATAACAAGAAAAAATTAATTGCTAGCATGAGTACAATAACAAGTGTATAGCCATTTTAATAGGCATTTCTGTATGTTAATATTGTTTCAGGTCCATATTATGGAACCTTTTCTCCTTTTGATTCTCATTGGGGATATTATATATGCATGGTGAAACAAAATAGTCCGCTGTGGGGTGACATGTTACAGCATATTTTGACAGCTTCAGAATAAATCTGGTCTCCTACTAAAATGACTAAGAATGACTATGGCCCAAAGGTATACAACTACAGACTGAGCCATACTGACCCCTTGATTGTGGTGGCAGGAAAGGTAAGGTAAGGAACAAAGCTTAAATGAAATGATGCTGTAGCATCATAAAAACAGGACCTCAAGTCACAGAGAAGTCTGAATGAATGGCTTATTTATTTCAGCTGAATGTTGCAGAATTAATCCTCTGATCTCACAAGTGAAGCAAGATTGGACTGTGGCGATATTTATATGATAAGGGACATCTATGTGCTGCAAGAAATGAGAGACAATTAGCGTTAAAAATAACATGTAGTACTCCAAATGCCAACCATTTAAAAATGAGGAGTCAGGCCCCCCAGAATCACGAAATTGGCTTCAAATTCATGAGATTGACTAAAATGTAGGTTCTTTTTATTTGCCTGGTTTTGAACCTTTCTAACTACTTTTCTTTGCCATCATGAGGGGGTTTTTTTGTTTTGTTTTTTATCATGCAAGCTGAGATTCTCATGTAATCCCATGATTCCTGGAGCCACCTCTTTAAGGAAAATACCACACATCATGAGACACAATAAAATCATGAGAGTTGGGGTAGCACAAAAAGAGCACTAGGCACCTGTAAAGTTCACAGGTCACCATTCTCAAATGTGATTATTGATTTTATATTGTCCAGTTTGAGACACCTTAAAGAAGTCTGCAAGAAGAACAGGAGTACTTGTGGCACCTTAGAGACTAACAAATTTATTAGAGCATAAGTTTTCATGAGCTACAGCCTACTTCATCAGATGCATAGAATGGAATATATAGTAAGAAGATATATATATATATATATATATACATACACAGAGAAGGTGGAAGTTGCCATACAAACTGTAAGAGGCTAATTAATTAAGAGAGCTATTATCAGCAGGAGAAAAAAACGTTTGTAGTGATAATCACGATGGCCCATTTAGACAGTTGACAAGAAGGTGTGAGGATACTTAATATGGGGAAATAGATTCAATATGTGTAATGACCCAGCCACTCCCAGTCTCTATTCAAACCCAAGTTAATGGTATCTAGTTTGCATATTAATTCAAGGTCAGCAGTTTCTCGTTGGAGTCTGTTTTTGACGCTTTTCTGTTGCAAAATTGCCACCCTTAAGTCTTTTACTGCAGATTTTCTGTTTGATTTTCAAAGGACAAGTGCTCTGCACTTTCTGGAAATCAGACCCTCTTACAGTGTGTCAAGCTGGGCACCAAGAGCTTGAGACAACCAAGCTTTTGAAAATGTAGGCTATGAAATTTTGCACTCCTCAGTGTGTTACTTAATTGGCAATTTCACTGAAGTGAGTATTTTCACATGCAAGAACTTTGAATTTTTGTATGTCTGTATTGTAAAATCCATCTTGATTGGACAACTTTTGCTTAATTTTGCATTAAGAAATGGCCCATTTGGGACACATTCTTCCCTGAAAAGAAATCACACAATTTAGCAAAAAATTCTGCAACAAGAGGACCTGCTGAATTTGTAAAAGCAAAACAAAACAAAAACTCACCTTTCAATTTTGAATAGCTTTACCTTTTGTAATGACTGTCTTGCATGCCTCCATTTAGTCCTTTCTGTGTAGAAAGCAATGTACAAACTTTAACTATTTAACCACTTAAATTCATGACACCTCTGTGAGATAGGTAAGAGGATATTGCTAAATGTTAGCGGTGTCAAATTAAGACAGGGAAAATGTCCTGACCTTGAGATCTATTAGACCGTGGAATGGTAGCCAAAGAGAATAATAATAATAAGATTAAAGGGACTTAAGCATTGCAGTGCTGAATGTTGCAATGCCTATCTTTTAGCCACCTAGAAAATCACTGGGATTCACAAAGCCTGAGTTAGGTGCACAGGCTTTCTGTACAATAAATGGAAGGAGATAGGTGCCTTAAAATGGGATTCACAAAAGCAATTCAGCATAATAGATGGCTCGCCACCTAAGCTAGTCAATGTGAGATTCCAAGAAGAAGAATGTGTCCTTAGCAAATTGAAAAACAAATGGAACAAATTGATAAACCAAAAAGTGATAAGTCACCAGGACCAGATGGTATTCACCCAAGAGATCTGAAGGCTGTGAGGCTGTAGAAAACCCAAGTTCAATTCCAAGCCCCTGCTCCTTTGCCTATTTAATTATTTATACAAAGTGGAATAGTTTCAACAGGAGAGACAGTTACACCAGAATATCCTCTCGCCAACTATCCAGGGCACTGTCCTGGAATGTGAGAGACATGAAGCAGAAGGGAAACTAGAACCCAGGTCTCCCACCTGCCAGAAAAGTACCATAACCAAGGATCTGAAAATCATCCAGAGGGTAGCTGCTCCTCTTCCTCCTACAACTGTTCTGACAGTGGTGCCCCAGTCCGCCCAAAAAACTTTGTGGCAGAGACTATTCAGCACATTTTGCAAAATGTTTTGGATTCACCAAAAGTGAATATTTTTGGTGCATGAACTGTTTTTGCCAAAAAATACACTCAGCTTTAGCCCAGACCTGCTTGAGAATTCCAACATCGCTTGGTGCCATAAATATAAAGGGAAGGGTAACAACCTTTATGTATGCAGTAATATAAAATCCCTCTTGACCAGAGGTACAGAATCCCCTTACCTGTAAGGGGTTAATCAGTTCAATTAACCTAGTTGGCACCTGACCAGAGGGACCAATGAGGAAAGAAGATACTTTCAAATCTGGGGGGGGGAAGGCTTTGTTTTTGTGCTCTGTATGTGTTCTCTCCAAGACAAAGAGAGAGACCAAGCAAGTAATCCAGCTCCTATGGAAATGATACATATAATATTATAGAAATAGTAAGTAATAGCAAGGAATGCATTAGATTATCTTTTATTTTAGCTTGTGAATTTTCCCTGTGCTAAGAGAGAGGTTTATCCCTGTTTTTTGTAACTTTGAAGTTTTGCCTAGGGAGGAATCCTCTGTGTTTTAAGTCTTATTACCCTGTAAAATTACCTCCCATCCTGATTTTACAGATGTGCTTCTTTTACTTATTTTTTTTTCTAATAAAGTTCTGTTTTTTAAGAATCTGATTGGTTTTTAGTGTCCTAAAAACCCAAGGGTCTGGTCTGTGCTCACCTTCTTTACTTATCTGGTTGGTAGATTATTCTCAAGCCTTCCCAGGAAAGGGGATGAAGGGGCTTGGAGAATATTTTGGGGAAACAGGAACTCTAAGTGGTCCTTTTCCTGAATCTTTGTCTAACCCACTTGGTGGTGGCAGCAGTACTTATCCAAGGACAAGGAAGGATTTGTGCCTTGGGGAAGTTTTTAACCTAAGCTGGTAGAAATAAGCGTAGGGGGTCTTTCATGCAGGTCCCCACATCTGTACCCTAGAGTTCAGAGTGGGGAGGGAACCCTGACAGTTGGTGAGCAAGGGGAAATTATCAAATGGGCCAGGCCTGATTTGCATTTCTGTTATGTGAATGTTTAGAGCATTTTGGTCAAAATTTAGTTAAGTTTTAAGTTTGGGAATAATACAATATTATTATCCTTCTCAAGTAACGAAAGGCAAGAAAGAACTTCATAGAAATGTGTTTGGAATGAGGGGTCACCCTAACCCTGGTGTGGTTGGGTAGCAAAGCCCAGCTAAAGCTGTGTGTGTAGTGGGGGGAGTGTAAAGGTAGGAAGAGTACATGACTGGGAGTAAAGACTATATGTTGGGTCCTGTATGCTACTGATGTTCTCTGAAGATTTTGCAAAAAGCAGTACAAAGCTGGCAGATGGTGTAGAATTCTGGTGAGGGTTTCCTACCCAGTAGATAGTAAAAGCTATAATCTCTACTACTGAGATAGGTAGAAGAGTCTCTGGAGAAGCACTTCCCTGAGAGTCTGTTGGTTGATCTTCCTAAACTTGATCTCTGGAAACCGTGAACAACTAACAGTGAGTAAGGGTGTAGCAAAGGAGGGAAGTGGTTATTACAGGGACACACCACCTGAGTTCCAGGCTATGGCCAAGACCCATTGGTGGGGTGGGAGTCTTACTTAATAGATATAAACAGATATTGTTGATTGATTATTACTGGCTTTCCCAAGTTTATTCTGTTCCCAAAAGAGTTTGCTTTGGTTTGTGACATTGACTCCTGGCTTGTATGGGGAAAGTACTGCCTATCAAAGGTGCCCAGGAGGGTAGTTAGTTTTTTCCAGGCTTCTTGGCTTGAGCTGGAGTTGTTTGTTAAGTTTTCAGAAGGAACTCTAAGGTAACTGGACCTGATCGTTTTTGCTGCTGGCAGCAGCTTGCAGAAGGAGGACACTAAACAGCGAAAATTAGGAAAAGCTAATTCTTTCCCTAATTCACTGCAATAAGAGAAGTATTGTAAATGGGACTGGAGAACTTCTAGAATTGATTGATCACAAACTTGGGGTCTGATCCTCTGTTTTATTAATTATACTGAACTCCCAATGAAGTCAAAAGTGGGGTTTTGCCTAAGTAAAGGAGCGCAAGATTTCACCCAGTATTTTAACAAAGGGAGTCTGAAATACACACGAGGTTCATATTTTAAATAGACATAGCATGGACCCAAGTCACAAAGTTCAGATCTGGATTTGGATTCCAAACCATTTTTGGGGTGTGTTAGGATCTATAGTTTTATGTTGTCCCATCTCTTATTTTTAACATCTCTGGTTCCAGTCTAGTTTTCCAAGGCCTGCAGAGTGGGGAAAAATCAAAACAGTATTAAGGAAAATTTGCAGCAAGTGGCTACAATATTAGACCAGTTATAGACTTAGCTTATTACCAGTTGTAAAAACATTTTACATCATCAGGGAGCACAGTAGATTCACTTTTTGACGGATTACTTTGAAATAATTTGAATAAAAATAGCTAGTAGAAGAAGTAGAAATTTTTCAAGGATACCAATGCCTGGAGGATTGGATGCTTTGATTTCCAAAGTATTGACAGCATCCAGCATTGAAGGTACAAAGTAATAAGTTAAGTCTTGAATGATATGGAAAAGTATAATATACTTCTAGTTAAAAAGCTACCACAAAACTAGGAAATTAAAAACTATAAATATAAATGGTAGCCTCTCCAAAAAAGAGAGTTAATTGGTCAGATAGCTTTGGATTTAGTTCCACAGCCTCTGTTGTTCATAATATATGATAGATATGCAAATAGTTTGGGTGAAAATAGAAAAGAAAATGGAAAATCTAATATAAGCAACTAGAATAGATACTATGTGTTAAATGGGGGCAGTCATGCAGTGTACTGACCAGAAAAAGAGTTATGGTTGCGGAAGAATCCTTGACACCATCTGCCCAATGTATCGGTTTAAAAAAAAAACGGAGGGGGGGGGGAACCAGAATGTTGGGCTGTAGCAAAATGCAATCCAAATAAAATATTTGTGTACACAGCACATTCTAGTTAGAGCTCATCTAGAATACTGTGCTTATGTTTAATCATATTTCCATACGTAGGATAGTATTGACCTTGAAAAATGCAGCACAGGGTGACAATTGTTGATTTCTCATTTCAAACATATGTACCATTCAGAATTATGAAGGAAGTTGACCAAATGCAATGAAAGGTGAAAGGTTGAAAGCAGGAATAAAATGAGCAAAAATTCAACATTGGGGTAAACAGTAAGTTTCAACAGAAATATTTTATCGCAGCTAGCACACATGATAGAATAAATTGCTAAGTAAAGCGATCAGTGTCAATAGTACTGGCTGAAGGGCTGCTGGGCATTTGTTGTTTTGGGAGACGGGAATTAAGGCAAAAGAATAGCAAAACTGGGAGAGCGATTGAGACAAACTTAGAGGAGACACGCTTTTAGGGCCAAATAGCTTTTTCCTGTCCAGTAGTTACTCATGTGCTTTTGATGTAACTTTTCATATTTAAAACCACATTTCATTGTAGCACATAAGTGCATTTGAGATGAACTAAATAATTTGTCTGAGATTTGGAGGAGGGAGGGGAAGGGAAGCGAAGACGGACTCAACTTTATTTGATCTCTGATCATTTCATTGCAAAAAGATATAAATGTATATATGATTTTAAATAGTTTAGTAGTTGCTGATGTGCTCTTGACTGGAAACTCTAAGTGCTGTTGCAATACAAATAATAATTGCTGACATAGAGACAAAGCTGTGGAAATGACCAAAGCCATGAGCCATCAGTGTGTAATGCACAGGCTCACTACTGTGCCTGAGTGGTCATGTATTTAAATCAAAGCACCATGAGCAATGTATTGTAGGATCAATACTCAGATCTGCATGTCAGGTAAATTTGAATACCACCCTTTGGTGGAATTGATCAAAGGTACATTTAGAGTAGTGAAAAAGATCATGCAGACTATGGTGAGGAGAAGTTGTAGTAAATGGGGGTGAACAGAAAAGGGAATGGAATGAGGTAATTCTTTAAAGCAAACATAGTTGGCTAAATAATGCCATGAAACTTCCAATTCTCCACAATGGTCAGAGATCAAGCTGTGTTTGTTTATACAGGTTGGAGATTAACCAGTAAGTAAAGTCCTCCCTGATTGTGGGAGGTTTACATTTTCTCTGTTGCTGCTGTTTGCCAAGTGGGATTTTGTGAGATTAGAATGAATATAGATGGTCAAATGGGTATATTAAAGGGTTTGCCTAAATTGAGCTAAGAAGGAGGTCCATATTGATGTGACATGCAGGGTGAGTTCAGACCAGTTTGAGATTCCAAATGGTTCCTGCAGCCACAAGGGGACATATTTTACAGGTCTTAAAAGGACACTGTCAAAGTAAAAATCACATTTCTACCTGATGTTTTTGTACCTTCAGTAGTTGCATGTAACACCAAAATTACATTAAATTGTAATTAAAATTAATCAATCAAATCAAATTTTAATCAAATTAAATTAATCAAAATTGTAATTAAAAATAGTTCTCTATTTTTCAGTATGTTTACTTGTTCATTTGAAAGCTCTTTATGTAAAGTCAGTTTCACTGCTTCCCCTCTATAATCCACTTATTGATTGCTGAACAGACACTGACAACCAACTACCAGAAGTCTAAAAGTCATTTTATTATAAAAATTGCAATGCTTTTACTTAACTCAGTTTCAATAAATTCAGCTTGACTGGACCTCTTTCATTGAACAAAACTCCCATTTAGTTTTCCTTGATTATAAAACACACATTTTGGCATTAAGGGGTGAAACTCTGGCCCCAGTGAAGTTCATAGGAGTTTTGCTGTTGATTTCTCTGGAGCCAGGATTTCACCAAAAGTTTGCAGTGAGGTTTGTTGAAAACTAGAAATGTGAAGCAAATGTGCTGCCTATATGCCTGATCCTTAAATCTGATCTGCATGAGTGGACTTCTGTGGGGCTCCACATGGAAAGAGTGATCCATCTATGCAGATCTGATTGCAAGACTAGGGCCTAAGTGATCTTTTGTCACTGCCAAATAGCCAATTCAGTGATGAAATATAAACAGTTGTTGGAGAAAGCTCTCCCTTCTAGCTGTTCATTGGTAGGGATATAGAGCAGCATTTGTCAGCACTGAGGATTGTTGACCAGATACTCTATGTTCTACCAATCTGTACTTTTGTTGGTTTCATTTCAGTGAACAACAGGTCATCCTTTGTATTATATCATAATATTTTTATTATAGTTAGGATGTTTGCTAAGATAACAGCCTTCCTAAGTCAAATGATTAATCGTTTTTATGAAATCAAGTTAACAATAATATTTGTCATTGCCTATAATCCGATTAATGGCACCCTGAGTATTTTTCTTAAACCAAAGTCTTGACAAAAGATGTCCATATGATTGTATTTGGAAAAAAAAATCATTACACAATAACAATAGTAATGTCAAATGTTATTTATAAAGTCAGGGTGGGATTTTCAAAAGTGCTCCACATTGGCCTAACTGCTTCCACTGACATCATTGTTAAAACTCCTATTTATGCCAGCAGATGAGTGTTTTTGAAAACTACACCCCACAGTCATAGTATAATACAGCAGTTCTCTTATGATCACTAATACATACTAAGAGGTGTGAGCTTCTGTAAGTTTTTGTACAGAAGGTACTCTTTGTCTGTTAGTAACAAATCTCAGGTGGCAACTTGTCCTGAAACACAGACATTCATTAGAATCAGAAAAATGTACGGCTGGAAGGGACTAGGTCATCTAGTCGTCGTTGTCCCGCCCCCAATGCTGAGGCAGGTAGACCATCCCTGACAGGCGTTTGCCTGAACCTGTTCTTAAAAATCTCCAGTGATTCCACACCCTCCATAGATAACCTGTTCCAGTGCTGAACTACCCATCTAGTTAGAAAGTTTTCCCTTATATCTAACCTAAATCTCCCTTGTCCTATCCTTGGTGGACATAAAGAACAATTCATCACTGTCCTCCCTATAATAAACTTTATACCTATTTGAAGTCTGTTTATCGTGTGCCCCTCAGCCTTCTCAGGACTTAACATGACCAATTCTTTCAAACTTTCCTCACAGGTCAGGTTTTCTAAACCTCTTATTATTTTTCTTGCTCTCCTCTGGACCCTCTCCAGTTTGTCCACATCTTTTTTAAAGTGTGGTGCCCAAACCAGGACATGGCACTCCAGCTGAGGCCTCACCAGTGCTGAGTGGAACAGTTAAAATTGTGAATATCCAGGGAGGGGATGTTTTTGAATATCCTTACTCAATTTATCTTTGGAAACCTCTTTCCCTATGTGACAGGGTGAAAGAGACCGAAAAGGGGTACAGGCTACCTGCCTGTCACATGACTCGGCAGGGGGCTAACGGAAGGAACATCAGTCAAGGGACAAAAATGCTTCTGGGGACTGCAGCCTGCTTTGGTCAGGGGAATAGCTTTATTTTGAGTTACTTCTTGAGTTTTTGTGTTTGGATAATAAATTGTGCCCTTAGGGCAATAGGAGGACTGGAGGCTAGTAAATATAACTAGGTGGTAAGCACCTCAGTCAGGGACTGTCTTTCATTATGTATCTATACGGTATCCAACACTTTGGACCATTAGGTATTCCTGTAGCACAGCTAATCAATTTTTAATAGAAAGCTGGCTTGGTTATCACTTGTTAATATACCTAGCCATTTAGCTATAGCTCTTTAGACGTATTTGTTATACTGCATTAAAAATGTATAGCAAATTTATATATGTGTAGTGCATTTTAGGATGTGAGATATTTGCAGCCCCTTTAAAACTTATTAAAGTTATCTCAAAAACACAATTTTAAAAAAGCCATGTTTAGATCTGTTTTTCTTGATCTGGGACTAACACTTTCAGTTATCATTTTGCCATGTCTAGAATGATAAATTTATGTAGGATGTACAATCCCAGGAAATTCAGAGTTAAACTTAAAAGAAATCCAAACAAGTTAATGTCTGGAAACCACACAGTCAAGGCACCCAAAGCTGCCCTAAAGTGACACTGTGCAATAAAACTATACAATTATGACGGGTGCATAATCGTGTTTGTGGCTCTGGATTAGATTAAAATCAGTTTAAAGGCATATTCAGTTTTTCTTTTCCACATGTCACTACAGGGTAGCATTAAAGGGTGTATTGGTGGGTGTTCCTCTTGCTTTTAAACTCCTAAAGATGGGGTGACCAGTTTCCCGCTTCTAGAAAGATATCCTTATAATTAAGGCCAGGAAGACTAGTTTCTTTTCCCAGCGGCGCTAGTGCCTTTGAGACAATATGGCATCAATAAAAAGTGGGGTCTGTAACCAAGACTTCTAGCGTTGAGTTCTCAGAAACAACACACCAAATGCTTCCCTTGGTTAGGGTTTAGAAAGTTGCACACAACAGTTCTCTCATTTCCATGAAGGCCTTTTTTCCTCCCCTTTTATAGGTGTTTGTTGCACTATCGCTAGTTGCTACTCATTTATTTATGTCAGGGCACTGCCTGAGTCAGGTCAGGGCTCGGCACTGCTTGAAACAATGTTCTCTTTCAAACCAGCCAAACAAGGCATCTGAGTGTTCTCTAAAAGAGAAAATGCAAATGTTTAACTTGTCATTTTAAAAAAAAGAAGCAAGGGTGCTGACATCTGAATTGGAAAAATCCAGGCGTCTCTGTTAAAATTTGATTTTGCTTGTATGCGGCTACGTTAAAAATTTGTTATCAGTGCTGCTGTAAAGGAAACCAGTTCTGAGATGGCATTTTTTCTTTTTAGCTTTTATATGCCGAGTTGATGTAAAACTTCATGTAATATCCATTTGTCGTCATTCAGTGCCGTTTCAATAAAACTCAACAAACAGAGAAATGATCTGCCATCCTACATCCTTGATACCATGTTGTCACGTCAGGCAAACCCAAAGTGCAATTAAACATATTTAGACAGGAAAGGAAACGTTAATGTAATGACTTCTACTGATAAAGTTTCTTAGACCAGTGGCATAGTAGCTGCTTAATTGGGTAATGCAGCAAACCAAATATAGATATTTCCACATGGTGGGCCAGATCCTCAGCTAGTTTAAATTGGCCTAACTCTGTTAAAATCAGGGGAGCAATGCTGATTCATAGAAGTAAAGCTTAATTTTATTCTACTACAATCTTTTGTATTAGCCTACATATGAAATAGTTTTGGATTCATGGTTCACCAAGGCCGGAGAATATTTTTACTTCTTAGAGTGAAAAAATTCTCCCATTGGAGAGATGCATGCATGTGTCATCTAAAGGTGCCTCTATATATGTCTATTATCTCTAAACTAATATGAGCACGATCAGATAAACGGGTGGCATTGACAGCTATATGGATATATTTTGTGCAGTGGGATAATGGAATGTACAGAATGAGCTCTCCCTATTCAGTAGTTTAGTCTCTCTGGAGTAAACTTTGAAAGGGCCTCTATTAATACACTTAAAAAATTAATCTGCTTGCCCATGTAAAACCCCACATTTGCTTGCATAGAATTGATGAGTGTGTTCCTTTACCTAATTTGCCAGCATAATTCTTGAGGTCACCATAATAGAAATATTATTTTCAGAAAAATAATCTAGCATTTTTTATGATGGGTTTTACAGTTCTTATGATCCTTAACCCATCTAGCCAAAGATCAAATACTTTGTTAACATAACTAGCCAGTGTGATAGTCAGTATACGTTTCACAGGAGAGTTGAAATCTAACATTAAAAATCTCTGGGGAATACTTAAGTGGGTGCATATAAGAAATCAGAGAAATTGCCACCACAGTTGGCACTACTAGGCAACCTTGTGGGCTTAATAAGTAGAGAAGCCAAGGACTGAAGGGCTGGAGACTGATATGGCCCATACAGGTCAAGGTTGATGTAGCTTACCAGAGCTGTTCGGGATAGCATCTAGCCCATACCGTACCTTTTTGTGCTTAGACGGAGGACTCCTTTTTCCTGGGCTGTCAATCCAGCACCTTTCAAAAACACAAAACTCACCATTTTTTGAAAAAGACATGGGGGGAGGGAGGGATAGTTCATTGAATATTTTTATCTTTTCTTGCTTCCCGTTTTTAACCTATTTTTTCTCATTAAATGTGAATGAGATTTTCAAAGGCATTAATAGCAGCGAGGATCCTAACTTCTCTTGAAAGTAAGTGGAAATTAGGTACCTAATTGCCATTAGTAGCTTTGAAAATCTCCCCATGTATCCTTACAGTTCTGGAGTATCCGTAGTGGTTGATGCTTAGGAGTAGGGGATGAAGAGTGAACGTATCCAGTTATTCAGATCAGTTGCCTTGAAACCTATAAACAACATAATTTTTTTTTTTTTTTAAGGAACTGGATGCTCCAGAGTTTCAGCTCTCGCCAGTTTGCATTCTTTGTGCCTGTTGCTGAAATGGAAACCTTAAGGTAAATTAAGATTAGCAATCACAGTATTTTACAGAAATGTTTCATGTTCTCAAGAAAACCTAAGAGCCTTAGGTTATTTCTACCTGTGATTTCAAGATCCAACATTTTGTCCTGCAGAGAAATTATTTGATTTTTTCAAGTACTGATCTTGGAGTTGAAGGATATGGTTTATCTTCAGTTGTCCTCTGGCACTTTGATCTCCTATTTATTTTTCAGTCAAACTGAATAGATTATTTAATTTCTGCAATGTCATCTGCCATTCTTGATGTTTTCTCTGCTTCTCTGCATGCTGAAGGAACGTTCCCTGCCCTCTCTTCAGATTTCTTGTTGACTATATGAGAGTGCTTGCTGCCATTACTTTTGGCTGTGGAGCTTGATTCTGTTATTGTTTAGTAAAAGAACTATTTCTATTGTCTAAATTGCTGTCAGGTAGAAGTAGTTTGAATAACTAATGGACGGTGGTTGTGCATGGCAGCAAGTGAACAAAGAGATATTGCAAGTGAGGAAGTATTTTTCAGAAGTTTTCCCCAACATGTGAGCATTTCTGGCACCCAGCACAATGGGTCTCTATTCCAGATTGAGACCTGTGATCCATAATTGGATGAGTGGGGAAAGTGGGATCTTTGGCCAGCCCCTCTTGTACAAAAATACTGGTGCTCAGCAGCCATTTTGGGTAAACACAAGGGGGTGGGGAGGGAGCTACACCCAGATCCGCTCTGCCCCCAGGCCCTGTCCCCAGCTGTGGCCCAGACTCCATGGCTGCCAGCCCCTGCTCTCAGCTGCAGCCTGGCAGCAACTCCATTCCCAGCCCGGGGGCGGGGGAGTGCGAGAGGAAAAGTTTGGTGACCACTGGACTAAGATAAAATTCCCATGGAGTTTGGTGGGTCTTGGACCTGAGCCACTACTGCAGAATAGATTCCCAGTGGTGCAAACTCAATTAATTTGGCTAAGATTTAGATAAGCATTTGAACTTCGGATTCGTATCTGGACTAACTTTTTTGATGTTTGCCGCTCATGCTGTACCAGGAACAGGGAACCTACACACATTTTTCTGAGTGCTGAGTATCTCTGCGAGGAGTTTAATACTCTCAAAACCCATAAACTCCTGTGGGAGTTAAAGGTGATCAGCATGTTGTAGGATGGGGTCCCTGGATTCCTATGCAGGTTCTTACCAGTCTTATCATGTTTTACATACCATTTCCCTGGAAATAAGACATAATCATACAGAAAAATCATGTACTTACCAATTTGTGTTCTGTCAAGGTACACAAGGACAGTGCATTTCCTTAAAAACATAGCTATGTCTCTCAGGTTTCCCGTTAATTTCATTTGAATTGATTGGTAATTAAGAGTTGCAGAGGTAAAGGTCAAACTCCACCTGTTCGAACAACATCTCATTTTCTGACACCTCAAACAATAGAAAGAGATAAGTCAAAGATAAAGGCAAATTTTTAAAAGAAAGGTAATTAAAACATGGGTATGATTGTATCTTTCATCTTAATAGTCAAATATTTACTGAGCAAAACTAAAGACCTTTAAAAGTGTTTAGCATGTAAGTGTTTGCATACAAAGGACTAAACAAAGATCATATTAAAGTTTAGCTAGCTTTAGTTTAGTCAGCATTAGTTGATGTTAACAAGGTGGGCACATAAAACTCAAAGTGGATAGCATTAGAGAAAACAGACATGGGCTTACAGCTTTTCACTGAATTCACAAACTGGCTTGACTAACACTTAGTCTTGAAAAAGTTTTTAAAGGGTTCTAGAACCCATCTTTTACTAATGTAAAAGGGCAAAAAGATTTCCTTTCAATCCTGAATCTTCAAATGTGTTTGGTTTTGGTTTTTTGGGGGAACGGGGGTGGGCGGGGGGCGACGGAGGGGGGGAGACGGGCGGGAGTTTGGTGCCAGCCAGCAAGAGTCATACAGTTTTCAATGGTAAAAGAGTTGAGAATCATCTTTTGCTTATTTGCTTGTTAAATTTTTATAAGTAATTATCAGAGTAGTTGTGTAAAGGGATATCCTGCTAAATCTCAGAGTTTAAACACTCATAAATCTGTGTTCCGCTAACTTAGCTACAATGCAGTTGAAACTGCAGATGTAACATCTGCATATTATTTTTGGTCAAGTTAATTAGTTTGTTATTGCTCTGTATTTGTGCCTGGGTAGAAAAGATTCTTGTATATGGAGCTTATCATGAATTGATCTTCAAACTCATTTTACAGTTAAATGAGTCAGCTCAGCAGATTAGCTCAGCCCAAGGCTTCCAGATAACTGTTGGCTAAATATACTGAGTAATATTGTAGGGATGGGACCGGGGGCTCTTACTGAAGTTGAGAATAAGACTATACAGTGTACACATCAGCAAAGTTCACTGAAGTTTTATATTTTTATGGTGAGGGCTGCAGTGTTACAATTTTACAGGTTACAATTTTGTAACTCAGGTAATATATTGTTACATCTCATTGAAGCAATTGAAAAAAGACCATAATTCTATATGTACAAGCTACTGCTTAACACTTTGTTCAACGTCCTTTCTGGGTGGTCAGGGAAGTTCAATGTAAACATTCAATTGACCCATAGATTCCTACAATGATGTCTTTATTGTGTAAAACTACTAAAGAATGTTAAGCCACTTCATTCTAATCCAATTTACAAAATGATCCTATAATTCCTTAAAATATGGAAATCCATTTTTTATAATAATGTGAACCATCTTATAGAGTAATAGAAACCTGGAAAGGGGGTGATGTTGGTCTTTGCAATACAAATCCTCAATCAGCCCATTAAAAACCGTTTTTAAACTTTACATGTAAATAGAAAGCAATGAATAAATAAATACATCATCAATTATAGACCATTTCAAGAGCCCAGTCCCTGCAAACACTCACATGTGAGTAAGACAAGGTGGGTAGATGGTAATATATACATATTTTTTTTAATGAAGCATCTTTTGTTGGTGAGAGAGAGACAAACTTCCACAGAGATCTTCTTCAGGTCTGGGAAAGGTTTTTTTCCTACCAACAGAAGTTGGCTTAATAAAATATATTGGCTCACCCTCCTTGTGTGTCTCATATCCAGGGACCAACCCAGCTACAACACTACAAACAACATGTGAGTAATTTCATGCACATAAATAATTCAAGTGACAGTGATGAGACTACTCATCTGAGTAAAGTTACTCACATACTTCATAGGGTCAAGCCTGAAGATCCCATATTAATAAAGGTTACTTTGTGGTTTCAGGCACAGTCTTGAACAAGATGTGTGGCGTGCGAGCTGCGCTACCCCAGGAGGAGTAGCCTAAGAAGACATGGTGACTCAGAAGACACCTCTGAGGCCCAATTCCTCCCATGCTTCCTCTTCTTTGCTCTTGTAAAACAGTAACTACATTACTATCCCCATTCCCATCCCACACATGCTGTCCTGATTCAGCTACTTGGAAAAGGAGTAGCAGTGGTGGAGCCAAAGTTTTGCCATTCTCTGCCCCTCTCTACCCAGTGAACAAGTAGCCCTCCTTCTGAATGGCTAGACCCAAGGTCCATAAAGCTCATGCAGGAGTGCAGCGGCTTTATTACTCCCCCTCACATCCCTGTGTGGGTGTGTTGTCTTGGATGTAGTCTAGACCTTCTCCTATGGTACATTGTTAAAAGGGCTGAGGCCTGGCATCAGTTTCCGTGAGAACAATTAGCACCCACAAAATTTGCACCCATATTTTTGAACCCCATTTTTACTGCAGGTGCAAAGACCACAGAAGGGACTCTGCCCTTGAGAAAATTTGAACCCACTTTTTTTGCGCACACACAACGTATTTGAGATGTACATCTGAGTAACTGTGTTTCTAAGTTGCTGATTTTTGCCTGCAATTATGTAAAGATGTGAGTATTCAGCTGCATTCCTGAAATCCATTTTGCAGAGGTTACTTTTGTGGGCTGCAAAAGAGAGAGAACTCCTTTTTTTTTTTTTCCTTTCCTAATTTTTGCCCTGTATGCATACAGGAATATTTATCTACTCAATGTATGACTAAAATAAATAAATAAATAAACTTGGCCCTCAGGCATACAATTAAAACCCTATTCAACAACCTTGCTATTCATGACAGCACTATAATTAACAGATTTGCCTAAAACAAACCTAGCTCTTTCTTCTCCTTGAAAGTGATAATCAGCATGTTCTGATCAGAATATCTCCTCATGATTAGAAGCAGATGTTAATCCTCTGCAGGAATAAATTTTAACCTTGGAGTAATCAGGTTAGATCAGTCTGGGTTGTGTCAGGCTTGTCATGTATCATGTAATGTGAAATATCCAACAGAATCCTTACAACTTAAAGCCTAGCATTAAATCTCTTCTGCCTTAGCAAACTTGCAAACACAGGTTCAACTTTATGAAGTTAAATAAAAGCTTATTTTATTCATTATACCAAGATGATTTATGGCCGCCAATTAGTTTTTATGGCAGACACCTTGTATGGGGTGAATGTCCTTCCACCTTGGAGGTATATTAGATATAGAGCTAGGCAAATAATGGCTTTTTGGTTGGCTGGCAATTATCAAAAATTGGGGGGGGGGGGAAATGGTCAAACGAAAACAATTTTTTTTTCAAAACTTTTGGTGAATTGAAAAATTGGAAAACATTTTGAGGCAGATCAAATGAAATGTTTTGTTTGTTTTTAATTTTGGTCATTTCAGCAAAGGCAAAGGCAGATGAGATTCACAGAATGGGGGACGGAGGAAGAGTGACTACGAATTGTTGCTGTGAATAGTGACAGGGCCAGGAAAAGAGAGTGGGAATGACTCGATAGCCCAGGTGTTAGGGTACTCTCCTGATAGGTTGGAGACTCAAGTCCCTGGTTCAATGACTATTAATTAGTGATAGGCAGTGGAACAGCTTCAACATGAAAGGCTGAGAGAGCCCTGTACCAGAACATCACTTAGCTCAGAGGCTATAGGCATCTCCTATAAGGGAGAGATCCAAGTTCAAATCTCTTCTCCTGAGTAGGCAGAGGGGAATTGCACCAAGGCCCTTCTACATCACAGTTGAGTGCTCTCACCACTGTTCTAAAGAGGACACTACCACAGTATGCAACCATTTTGATTTTCAGTTATGCGAAAAGTATCGGTAAACTCAACGTGAATTCACAGATACTTGCAGGTTGAGTGAAGGTGCCTTTTTTGGTAAATAAATTATTCGCCAAAATTTGTTGGCCATCTCTAATAGATCAACTTCCAAAGCAAATTGCTGGGAGAGGAAATGGTTTCAAAATAATTGTACTGGGGATGCAAATTAGTAGTCCTCGTGGTCTGCAGCATCCCAGGTAAGCAGCACGTTATCTTCTCACAGCAGTGTAAATCAAGAATAGTTTGGTTTACATCAATGGAATTGCAGTTTTGTGAAACCTGAGTAATGAAAAGAGAATAAGTCCCCCTTACTTCAACTTCTATTGTCTATGGATAGTTCTATCCTCTAATAGCTACATTTATGGCCAAATTGTGTCTTCAGATAAATGTTTGAGAAGAGAATTGACCCAATGATTGTATCTTACTGTAGTTGCTCATTTTTCTGTTGGATAGGGTGAAGCACTGTATGGTTTACCCTCTCCAAAAAAGGGAGTCTCTTTTGAAGGTATTCTGTTTCCTCTGCCTGGCTTTGATATGTTTCATTTATCACAGGGTCTGCACTTTTGTGGTCAGTTTAATAATGCTCTGTAAGTGCACTTTTTTCCCTCACAGCTAGTGGAGAACAGACAAGAGACTGACGCTGCTAAAATTAGTGCAAGAAAATTTGTCACATTTTTCAAAATGGTTATTTATTCTTCCTGGGAACAGAGTTAGGCCAATAATGAGCACTTTTGGAAATTCCACCATATCATTTTACTACCCCTTCCCAGCAGGAAGTGCAGTCTGTTGACACATCCTCAGGCCATATTAGAGCTGGTGGTGAACATTAATCTGGATCCACAGAGCTCTGTGGGAGCATAAGCTGAAAATTGTCTAGCTCTCTTAAAATGTCAGAGACCCTGCTCTGTAGGTTTTCTGGGACAGGAGCCTCAGAAAGCATCAAACCTTAATGGTGGAAGAGCGGTTCAGATGTCCCTGTGTACAGATAACCTGTCACTATACATAGTTCCTTGAACAAGGTTTTCCTACTTTTAATCGGAACAGGTTGGGGAGGGACAAGTGTGCTGTCTTAGGGTTGCTTAAACACACACTAATATTTAGTTGGGTGGGTTGGTAGTGCCATAATTCTAATGTTTACTACAATTTGACCATGCTGGTGATCTGTCTACTCAGGGAAAATGAGCACAATTTATTCATAACAAAATTAGGCAGAAGTTGAGAAGTGTAATACAATATATAATTCAGATGTCTAGATATTACTATCTATCACGGTTATAACACGCCCCTCTCACAAGTTAAGGTTTATTAGGAAGAGCCCATGTTTCAAAGTATAGGAGATGTTTAGGGGGTGTGCACTTTTCTTGGAACCAATAATGCGGGGCAATTAGAATTCTGTTTTCCAGGAGTGGAATCTATTATTTTCTTTGTTATACGTTCTTCTAGGGTAGTCTGTCTGTGGACTTCAGCTCTCTTACTGAAACATATATTGCAGGTTTATGACATATCTCACTGAAGTAATGACTAACAGACTAATTAGCCATAGGAGTTCAGTTAAGTCAGTCATAGACTTTAAAAGTCATGTGATACCACTGGATTTGAATGAAACCATAATAACTCAAAACCTGTGCTTGAACGGTGACGGGAAAACAATGAAAAATACTGCAATAGAAATTGCAAATTAGCACCTGCATGATAGGAGTATTTTGTTAAGAGATGGAAAAATGGAGTTTCCAAATCCCCAGTGTTAGTTTTGATATTAAATAAGACTCTTAGGAATGGCCATCCTGGGTCAGACCAGTGGTCCATCTAGCCCAGTATCTTGTCTTCTGACAGTGGCCAATCCCAGGTGCTTCAGAGGAAATTAACAGAACAGATGATCATGAAGTGATCCATTCCCTGTCTCCCATTCCCAGTTGTGGCAAACAGAGGTTCAGAGCATGGTTTTGCATCCCTGCCCATCCTGGCTAATAGCAACTGATGGACCTATCCTCCAGGAACTTACCTAGTTCTTTTTTTAACCCTGTTATAGTCTTGGCCTTCACAACATTCTCTGGCAAGGAGTTCCACAGGTTGACTGTGCATTGTGTGGAAAAAAATACTTCCTTTTGTTTGTTTTAAACCTGCTGCCTATTAATTTCATTTGGTGACCTCTAGTTCATGTGTTATGAGAAGGAGTAAATAATATTTCCTTATTTACTTTCTCAACACCAGTCGTGATTTTATAGAACTCTTACATATCCCCCCTTAGTCATTTCTTTTCCAAGCTGAAAAGTCCCAGACTTATTAATCTCTTCTCATATGGAAGCTGTTTCATAACCCTATTCATTTTTCCCCCTTTTCTGAACCTTTTCCAATTCCAATATATCTTTTTTGAGATGGGGCAACCACATCTACATATAGCATTCAAGATGTGGGCATACCATGTATTTATATACAGGCAATATGATATTTTCTGTCTTGTTATCTATCCCTTTCCTAATGATTCCCAACATTGTGTTCACTTTTTTGACTTCTGCTGCACATTGAGTGGATGTTTTCAAAGAATTATCCACAATGACTCTAAGGTCTTTTTCTTGAGTGGTAACAGCTAATTTAGACCCCATCATTTTATATGTATAGTTGGGATTATGTTTTCCAATGTGCATTACTTTGCATTTCTCAACCATTAATGTCATCTGCCATTTTGTTGCCCGGACACTCAGGTGTTTGCCAGTTGTAGTGGTGAACATAGTAGCTATGTGTATGCAATGTTTTGTAGCAGTGTCTGTGCCAGGATATTAGAGAGACAAGGTAAGTGAGGTCATATCTTTTATTGGACCAACCTTCTGTTGGTGAGAGAGACAACCTTTTGTGCTTACACTGAGCTCCTCTTCGGGTCTGGGAAACTTACTCAGAGCATCAAAAGTAAATACAAGCTGGAACAGATTGTTTCGCATAAAAAGTTAACACACATTTCAGGGTATATGATAGAGTAGAATTATCAGTAAGATAATCAATAATCATTTTCCTCTGAGGTGCAGTCAGATCTATTATGAATGTAGGTGCTTTCAAACATTTGGTGTGTTGAGCATCAATGTCTGTACTGGGAAAGAGGCAGCACTTACAAGGCTGATGCAATAAATAAGGGCTTGATTCTCAAGGACTTAGGTGTTGCAGTGCTTAACTTTGAGGTGCCAGGTCACCTAATGGAATTCACCACTCTGAGTTAGGTGTCCAGGGTCTCCACACAATGCAGGTGATAGTTAGGCACCTAAAAAGGGATTCACAGAAGTCTGCAAGCTGAGCAGAGAGCTGCTTATGCTACCCAGTAGGAAATGTTGAGGAGATGAGTGTGGCCAAAGCCCTGCCACTCCAAGGAACTTAGGCACCTGTCTCCATTCAGGATTCACAACCATGACCCCTCTCCTGGAGTTGAGTACCTAAATCAGGTCAGTCTTTTATCCATTAGCTCCATGGTTGGAGTATTCGCTCACACTGTAGAAGCCCTAGATTCAAGTCCCTTCTCTGCCTCATGTGGAACAGTGATTTCACACTTGTGTCATCGTCTTGTCTCTTGTGGGGGGTTACATGTGCTTAGAGCAGGCCTACTGGATTGTGCCCTGCAGGCAAGACAGGGGAGGGGGGAAACCTAGTTTATGAATCCCTTCTGGGCTTAGGCGTGAGATAGGAGCTGCGCTGGTCAGTGGTCTCAGGACTTAGCAGCTGGGCATATGCACAGCTACCTGAAATTTAGGGGATTTTAATATCTACAAGGTTTAGGTGCCTGCAGGCTTAGGCAGCTGCTGAGTGGGGGTTCTGTGGATATCAGAGGCACCTAAGTGCGCTCATTGCGAGTAGAAGTAGTGTCCAGTTGTAAATAATATTGTTCAGTGTTGGTGTTCATTAGGGTCACACCTACACTACAGGTGCAGCCTTGTTTGTTTGTTCAACCCTATTCATGACACACTCAGTTAAGAAACATGGTTGAGTATGCAGCTTCATTCATGCCACGACTGCGTGTCAAGTGTGTTTGAATATCCACACCTACCATATTGTCTCGCCAGGTTTGCATCAGAGTATTCTAAGAAGCTCTGGGAAGCTATCCCAGACTGCCTCAGCCTGGAACACATCCACACAGACATGGTAGAAAAATGGGAAAACAGTTTACTGAAATTTCTAAGGTATGTCCATTTTACCTGGTTCAAAATTGACCCAGTTTTCATGAACTTTTCCACACTATTTTCACCATTTTTTATCAAAATCATTTTGGAAATTTTCCATTTACTGTATACCCATTTTTTGTAAGAAAACATGGAGATGTATCTCTATTACACCTAGTCATATATTAATACAGCTAACCAGGCATTGGAAGCAACATAATATACTTTAGAAGATATATGAATGGATTGTGGAGGCTCTCTTTAATGTTAACATATTTAAATCTTTTTTTGGCTACCAAGTGGTTATTCTATCTGATTACTCATTGGTGTCTGAATGCTATTTAGACTATGCAATGGAAATAATTTCTACTGAAAGTGAAACAAGTTAATTTTGGATCTACATTGGGTTCAGAAAAATGTAAATGTGCTTTTCACCTCTGTAGTTTTTCAAATAATTGTCACACAAACCAATGAAAAGTTGCACAAAATGCTGCGGAAAAGATGGTGGAATTTGCAAACATGCATAGCAACAGAAAAAAAATCACACAAAGTGGGCAGAATTTTTAAAGAAGCCATGAGATTAGATGAAACTTTGGAATGAAATATATAGCTGTAAACCTTTCAAGCTTGTGCATATTCCTCTGGGAAAGGTTTGTGATGTGGATCCAGTAGACTGAGAGTTTTAAATTCCAGGTCCAGCTGCCCATGTCTGAATGAAACCTGTATAAGCATTTCTGCTTTCTGGTAATTTTAAAAGGTTCAGTTTGTTGCACACGGCGAACAGTAATTTAACTTATGCTGTATATTAAACAAAAAAAAGACTAGACTTGTGTGCAGTGTTCACACTGATCCTCAAGCCTACTTAGTCCAAGACTTGGGTATGCGATTCAACCTGCTTGCAAATCTAAGTTCAGACTCACAAAAGTTCAAATGTGGGCTGGGAAGCTCACAACTCTGGGAAACTGGTGAATCTATTTCCCCACAGGTTTCAGAGTAGCAGCGGTGATAGTCTGTATTTGCAAAAAGAAGTGAGCTGTAGCTCACGAAAGCTTATGCTCAAATAAACTGGTTAGTTTCTATGGTGCCACAAGTACTCCTTTTGTATTTCCCCACAGGCAGCCTTCCCTCATCTCCTCTCTTACCATGAGTTGTCCCTCCTTCCAAAACAAGACCGCGAAGACTTTCAATTAAGAAGGTGGTCAGGCCTCCTGTAGTGTAATGGGGGAGGGGTGAATAGAGAAAGCAAAAAACGTAACCATTGATTAGAAAAGGGGTCTCCTGGGGGAAGGGGTGGTGGTGGAAGGAGCCAATTTCAGTAGTTCTAGTTGGTAGCTTGAATTAGTTAAACTCAAATCTCCAAGCCATGCTTTAAAAAAAAAAAAACCAACAAACAAACAAACACCCCAAACTGTCTAATATGTGCTAAGCTGTCTTTAGCAACATGTTAATTAGTCTGTGTTAGCTAATGTATTTGCTAAATATACTAGTTTTCATAGTTTAGAGAAGGTTCAAGTGTATCTGCAGAGATTCATTCATTTCCAACCTCTGTCTACGCTGCAGGGTACCTACTCAGAGTAGCTTGGACAGTCATACCCTACCTTACCCTCTCATATTTTGTGCATTAATCATGCAATATATGAAATTTCCTATAACTTATTTTTAAACTCTGACTTCAGGCATTTCAAGACTTCATATTCACTTGAACATTGTAATTACAACTTCCAGTGTTCCCTCGCCTCTTTTCAGTATATTACATATATGCCGCTCCAGGTGTTGTCACAAGCAAATGTGACTACATTTTTCCTAGTAATGTTATATTGTGAGTCAGTGCAGGGGGAGAGGATTCAGCAGCTGCCTTCCATCAAAGACTAAACTATCTGTTGATATGCTTCAATGATTGCAATGGAAGGGACAGTCACTGCCTATTTACTGGGACTGCATTTGTTCATGCAACATTAATTTTTGTAATGGAGCACTAAAAGATCTGTAAACCATCATGCATGGAAATAGTCATTTTCGGAAATTGTATTTAGCTTTTCCAGGCTGACTGAAAGATTTCAGCACCTAGTCCCTTTTTAGATAACAAGACTTCAGTGTCTGATGTGGTGGAAACCAGGTACATACTGTTTTTATTTTCCCCTTGGATAATTATCCACAATAATCTTGTAGACTCCATACACGGTGATAAAATAAATTGTTAATAACCAGAAGTAGTGTTAACAAATGCAAGTGTGTGTCCTCAGCATCAAAGAGCCATATCCTACTGTAACTCTTCGAGTTTTGAAGTGGTCAGAGGAGGGTTCTGAGACTGGTATGTCAGAGAGCAGCAAATTAGAACAACATTTTTACAATATTGGCCATATAGCATATCTTCTCTGGCTTTGGACAACTTTCTTCTGTCTCTCAGAAAATAATAAACCTGCTCTTTTTTATTGAAAACTGTGCTGATTCAATAGAAAAAGTGTGCTTAGATATCTGTGCCAAGGAAGAGTTGTGGTCCCGTTATAAAAAGGAGATGTAATCATGTCATCCCAGAGCACCTTAACTCTGAATATTCCTGGGAAAACTGCTAAGGAATGGGGGTTTGTGAGCTGAAGAAGAAGAGGTATCTCAGTCCAGGAACAAAATGTAATAATTCCCATGAAATTTTCCTAGGTATTTTTGCTGCTATGTTTCTTTTGGTTTTTATTATACAATCAGGATCCATTTTTCCAATTTATGATTAATTTGTGACTTTTACTTTTGTGGATTTTCTGAACATTTGGTGGAAAACCAATTGTACTTACAACATTACTGTCTACATATTTCTGAAATGCCCATCACTATATTATTACGTACCAATTACAATAATGAGTAGAAGCATTGTTTTAGACTGTTTAATAAAACAGTGTTACTTTGTATGTAGCATTTTGCATCTGTAGATCTCAAAACACTTGACAAAGGAGGTAATTCTTCCCATTTTATGGATGGGGAAACTGAGGCATAGGGAATTTTCATGATTTGCCCAATGTCACCCAGCAGGCTAGTGGTCTCCTGTGTGCTACTCCAATGCTCTATCCACTAGCTCACACTATTTCCCTTCAGAACATTAGGAATATTCTCGGCAACTCCTCTATGTCAAAGTTTTTCTGGAGGATATTTTCTGGATATTAGTATTTCAGGAGATGTCACTAGGTTGCCTTTAAAGCTCAAAAATAGAAATGCTTCTGAATGCAAAATAATCTTTGTTTCACTCCAAAATTATCCTATTTTTTTTAAAAAAATGAATAACTCAAAATGTTTGTTTTGATTCAGATAAAGTTAAAGATCAAAATTCTGAACTTTTCAGACTTCAGTGCCAAAGCCAACATTCTTCAAACGTGTATGTTTTGGGCAGTGAGATGATTGCAACTTTGTTTGAAACTATTTTTCCCATGAAATTTCATCCCAATAGATTAGCACAGCCCTTTAGGGCTGCCAACACATGTTGGTGTCTTAATGTTTCATTTAACATGTAATAGGGATAGATCATTTATATAGATTTAAATATAGGTGACCATGGAACTAGCCACTCTCAGAACTAAATGCAAAACTCATCCCCATGTGTATGGGGGAGGTGAGAGAGACTGAGTAAAAGTATCTGCTCTTTTTCATTGAAAGCTGTGCTGATTAAATAGAAAAGGTGTGCTTAGATATCTGTGCTAGTCAAATTATGTTGCTCTTGCCGTGTTGAGAAAAAATGAGTGCACCTCATGATTTTGTTATGTCCCCCTTAATCCCTTCTTAGGGTTTTCTCTTTTCGTGGCCTTTAGGTAGCATTCGCCTGAGCAGTTATTTCTAACACTGTTAAATATGGAACATATGGACAAGCACACCATGAGATGGAGGCACGGTGGATTCATTTCTGTTTGAGATGTGCACATGTGGCATTTTGGCAAACTGTACAGTATCAAAATCTCACATTTTTTGTGAGGTTAGAATGAGCTCACTCAAACTTTCGGGTTTATCTACCTGAATAATTAACTCTCAGCAAACTGGGGTGTGACTCTATCCTGCACTAGACTTCCGTGGATTAACTGTCTCTGTGGACCCTGTTGATGTGCATTAACAGTTAATGCACTTTGATTAATCCCATTTAAAAGCGGACTAGATGAAAGCACACTAATCAACTGTTAATGCATGTTGTAGTGAGGCGGGGTGACCTCCCGCCGACCTAGCCTGCCAAGCCAAGTGATGCCCTGCCCGCTGGGGAACCTGTGTCTGCCATGGACCTGCCAGGACTACCGCTGGCCACCTACCTGGATGAGACCGAAGATGCCCCAGGGTTCCAGGTACACCCTGAGGGGAGGGCAGGAAGTGGCCCAGGGACAGCCAACTTCAGTCTGGCTGTAATGCTACCTGAAGCACAGTTGGTATGTTGCGGCTGGATTCCCCACTGACCCAGTGGTGAACCACTCCGCCACTGTTAAGGTCTTGGTTCGGGCCCAGTGAGGAGGGTGGGCCTGGACTCCCTCCCCCGCAACGCTAACCCCTGGGGTGGCAACCTCCCCTTGCCAGGTCAAGAGGCCTGTGTTTATTGGTTATCCGCCAGAATTAGGACACAGGGCCCTGGGTGCTTGCTCTGCCCCCTGCTTATAAACTCCACAGCCTAATTGACTCCTGGGTGTTTGCTCTGCCCCTTCATTAAAGACTCAGAGCGGATTGACTCCAGGGTTTGCTCTGCCTCTGCTTCCAGAGCTCAGAGCTAATTGATTCCTGGATTTGTTCTGCCCTTGCCTAATGGCCTCAGAGCTGATTGACTCCAGATTGGTGTGCCACCGCTTAAAGGGCCCAGAGACTATAGACTGTTGCCTGCTGTACCCCGGGCTCGGGATCAGAGCATATGGGCTCCTGGGAGGCCCTGTTCCTGTCTAACAGCCAGAGCCCATTGACTATTGGGCGGGGAGGTTAGCCCCATTGGACTGGCCAGGATGCTAACACCTATTTGCTAGGGATACTAGGCAGCGATCCCAACATCATAGTGAAGCAGTGTATCCTCCCTCCGATCCAGAGGGGGAGGGATGACCACCACACCACTAAACATGTCAACAGGGTCCACACAGACAGTTAATCCATGGCAGGTTAGTGCAGGATAGATCATTCCCCAGTTTGCTGCGAACTAAATGTTCGTATAGACAAGCCCTTAGATGTGATTGTGGACCCTAAATAGGAGAGCTTGATTCTGATCTCATTGCACTATAAATCAGAAGATAGTAGATACTATAGTGACAGTTTAACTGTGTTGACATCAATGGATTGGCGTTGTTTAGGCTTTTCCTTAGCCTTTTTGTCTAGGCTTTTCCTTAGCCTTTTTGTGCTGACATCAATGACATCAATGGATTGGCGTTGTTTAGGCTTTTCCTTAGCCTTTTTGTTTAGGCTTTTCCTAGGAATGCACTGAATTGAAGGATGGAGATTTCCTCCTTTCCCATGTGGAAGATAGTAGATAGACTCCCCTCTCCCTGACACCAGTCCACTCTGACTCCTTACTCAAAGGGTCTGTGAATCTAAGAATCTCTGTGTGGTGAGGAGGCAGCTGGAGATACAATTCATTCCCCTCAGGTCAATGGCCTAGAGAAGTAGAATTCCTTTTCTCCTGCTGATCTTCACAGAACCCGGCCCGATTACTCTGGATTTAGACTAGCCAGCTAGATACTTTTTCATTTAGGCTGCACTCAGGATTTGGGTCTTAGACCATGAGAGAAATATGAAGAGTCTACATACATACATACATACATGAGCCTCATCAATCTACACTGTATTGTTCTCCTGCCATAAATGGATATTAAAAAAAACAAAACTGAAAGTGATAAAACACACAGATAAATATTGAGAGTTAGCTATGATTTTTGGGAGCTGAATCAGGCTTTTAATTCAAGAGAAAATCTCTTATTGAGGTCTGGGCAAGAAACTGTGTTGTCCATTGTATTCATTCTTGCATTTTGGTGGGGGGAGGAATGCCAGCTCTGTGTGTGTTTATTAACCGGGAATGATGGGAAGAAACCTTGTCTAGTTCGTACTGAGGTTATTAAACAAGGGCCGTCAACATGGTTACACTTCCAGCTGTCAGTGTATTATGTACAACTGGGCCATTCCATTTATCAAAAAATCTTTCCATTCTTTAAGCAGGTTAAATATTAATCCAAAAGTGAATCCTGTGTATGTTCTAGCTGTGAGATGTGCTTGTTAGGAGCATGGGAGCAGCAACTTGGGGTCTACAGCTTCAAGAAAGACATCTTGGATGTAATTCACCACTACCTTTTACCCCTCTGCATAATACTAGCTGTATCAGAATGGGAACATGTTAAATTCACTTTGTGTAGGTATAAATGACTGTAAGGTATAAGACAATGGAGAATCCTGACTTTTGTTGGATTCAGTATCCAGTCAATGACACCCAAGTACTTTTTTTTTTTTTCTTCTTCTTCCCTATTTAGATTGCAACTACTCTATGGCATGAGATTTTAGCAGTAGTTGTTAAAAGATCATTTGTATACCTACCGTGGAGCCCCTACTCCATGGAACAGTAGCAACAGTGCTATGAAGGCTGGTCCTACCCCCTGAGTCCTGGTTGGGTGGGAAAAGTTGGCCTCTCCACCCACCAGAGCCATGGATGGCTAAAGAGCTGACCAAAAAAAATAAACAAAAAACCTGCCCTACTTCCTGCTGCCAGCTGTCCTCTGATTGGAATAGAGCAGCAGTTCTCAAACTGTGGGTCGGGACCCCAAAGTGAGTTGCAACCCCATTTTAATGGGGTCACCAGGACTGGTTTAGACTTGCTGGGGCCCGGGGCCAAAGTCTGAGGGCTTCAGCCCTGGGTGGCAGGGCTCAGGTTACAGGCCTTCTGCCTGAGGCTAAAGCATTTGGGCTTTGACTTTGCCCGCTCCCCCCGCAGCCCAGGGTGGTGGGGCTCAGGCTTTGGCCCCCGCAACTGGGGTGGTGGGGCTCAGGCGGGCTTCGGTCCCCCTTCCTGGGGTCCTGTAGTATTTTTTGTTGTCAGCAGGGGGTCACAGTGCAATGGAGTTTGAGAACCCCTGGAGTAGATGTCTGCTGTTTGAGAAAGGACTGTGCAGGCTACAGTAGAAGGCTTGTGCAGTTGCTGCAGGGGACCAAGCAAGCCCAAACAGAACTTGAACTCAGGACCTGGGGGGTAGGTCCAGAGAGTAGCCTGAGCATGAGGTCCCTTTGGTCTATTGCTGATTCTTACATGCAGTGCAGGCTAAACAGAACCTGCTGCTCACGCTACTCTCTGGACCTATCCCCCAGTCCTGAGGTGTCTTCACTGGATGGAGCCAAGACGAGAGGGGTAGTTGGGACTGTTTGTGACTGATGTTGGTAGAGTTCCTTTTAGGCATCTGAGATTTACGCCATACTCCTGCTGACAGTTCTTTTCAGTGACATCCATGCTAATAAATGTGCTGGGATAGATCTCTCTGTTGGAGTGATTCCTGAGTGATTCACTCAGTCCTCATTTGCCAGAGATCCTCAGAGGTTCCCAAATCTGTCCATGAAATGGGGGATGAGGTTCAGATGAGCAAGAGCCCAGTTTCCAGCTCCTCACCTCTTCCAAGAGTCCAGCTCAGAAGCTCTCGAAAGTCTGTAAGTTTGGAACAACCTAGTAGAGAGAGGATGGCCCACATGCTACATTATTTTCATCCTAAAAAAAGAGAAAAACAAAACACAAATTCTGCAGCAAATGTTTATTTTCTTAGTTTTCCATCCATGTTGCAAAATGAGATCTATTATATGTCTAGTGCTACTTTTCTTATTTAAAAAGAAATCTGTCTCTGTCTCACTGGATTTTATCCATAACCATGACTAAGCTCTAATGGCTTTTAAAAAAAATGGAACCATAAAATAAAAGTACACATGTACCCCTTAGAACAGTGGGTCTGGTTCTGCTTTCACTTGCATTGTTTTATAATGGCGTAACTCTACTGAAGTCAGTGGAATTATGCCTTAGTTACATTGGTTTAACAGACAGAAGAATTAGGACCAGTGGTCATGATTATGACCTTACCAACAGTTTTATACACATCTGCTTTATACAGGCCTGATTCACAACTGCATTGCTCTAGTTTTACACCAGTGTAACTCCGTGGTTACAATGAAGCCAGACTGGTGCAAAATGAGTAATAGAGTGGTGAGTCAGGCCCTAATTTTATAACTCTACTCCTGATGTACATTAGTGTAAATAAGATCAGAATCAGGCTACTGTATTTATCTGGAATACATTTTCAGGAGTCTGGCCTCTCTTAGTTATCCTGTGCTCAGCAGAAACCCGCTTCCTGCTTCTGTGCTGTGGAAGCCAGACAACCTTTCTTATAAACACTGTACCACCAAGACTGGAGTCCATAAGAAATTAAGGAGTGGAAACTTGGAGAGTCTGGCTTCTCTGCCTGTCTAAAGAAAATCTTCCAGCTTCAGCGAAGGAGATTTTAAATGGGACTATGGGAGTAATACTAAGTTTCTAACCAAGCCAGAAACTGACTTTACCAATCCATCACTCAGCCCTCATTTTCCAAAGATCCTCAGAGGTGCCCAAACCTGTCCATGAAATGGGGGATGAAGTTCAGATGAGCAAGAGCCCAGTTTCCAGCTAATGGCCTACTCCTCACTCCATCCAAGAGTTCAGCTGGCCAACTCCCCTATTTTCTGTCTTTATGATCTGTGCTCCTCTCATTGATGTTCATGGTGTAGGATGAGGCCTTTTGTCAGAAGGGGCCATTGGAGGTAGTCCTGGTGAAGGGATCTCTGTTTATGGTTTCAGATGTTCACCATGCAGAGCTCAACAGTTTCACCAGTTTTTTTTACATAGAATCAAATGAAACATGGTGTTTTTTTGGCTGTTTCATTTTTCATTCAAACCCCAAGCTCAAAGTAAAGCTCCGTGGGTATGAACTCACCTGTACCTAAAAAAAAATATTTTTTAAAGCCTTTTGACTCAAAATCACCATATGTTTTTTTTTCACAAGTCTAGACCTTATACTCCCTAACAGAGAAATCTTTTCTGTGAGATAATATTGTCCACGTGTGTTGATCTTAAATCCTATTTCCTTACCACATTTCTCTTCTTGCCTTGATCAAAGTAGGGGGTTTTAATATGCATCCACATACCAATACTTTCTGTTGAAACAAATCAATAGAGCAAACCTCCCTAAGTTTGTACTATTCTATTAGATTCTGTGCCTACAGTATATCCGCAAATGAAAAATAGTCTCACAAAAGTAATAATGAGTAGGCCAGTTCTGCTACCTGGTTTTCATGAAAAATACTTGCAGAAACCTAAAAATCTTAAATGAGTTTTAAATTCAAGGGCTGGATATATGAAAAGCTTTGGTTATAACAAAGAAATTATTGTTGACATAATTTGCATTTTGAATCAGCAATGCATGCTCGGTCAGGAGAAATTCTCCTTTCCCACAGTTCATTAGCATATGCTGCTAAATTAGATTGGGAATGTATTTATAAAGTGTGGTTTTACTCAGCCAAAAAGGGTTTGGTGGGGTTCCATGTTTATTGTGTCTCAATGAGTTCCTTGACAACTGTGCTCTATTTACAAGGGAAAAAATTGCAGGTTTTGCATATACTCCAGCAGAAACAAACATTATGATGGTCAGTTATGCTCTCAGTGACATTTGTGCAAAGCCTCTGTCTTCAGATTATATCCTCAGTGACACCTGTGCAGATCCATTGCCTTCAGTAAGTTTGTCCCAGTGTAACTAATTTGGAATGTAGTTAATGAGTCTGTTGATGATGCACGAGCAATAGAATCCAGCCCACATTCTCTTCGTTGTGGTGGCTCTTCAAGACTTAAAGGAATAAAAAGCAATAAAAAACATAGTCACTAAGCCTATGTCTTCATTGCACAGTTAACCCAGTGACTGGCACCTGGGTCTAAGCACAAGGGTTAGCCTTGCCCATGTGTGAGCATCCCTACCAGACATGCCAAACCCGCAAAAATAATGCAGAAATTGGGCTTGTTTTTGGCTTAATTGGCTTGTGAGTTGCTTGTTGGTTGTTTTTTTTTTTTGGTTTGTATCTTGTTGCTTGTTGCCTCTTTTTCTTTTTTTGATCGGGCCATGGCAAGCAGGGGCAACGGGGCCGGGGGGTGGGGGGGAAGAGTCAGGGATGCACAGCAGGCCCACCACAGTCCCAGACAGCAGGCCGGGGGGATCTAGTCACATAAAGTGTTGGGGTTCTTAGGGATTGGCTTGTTTTGGCCTTGTTTTGAAATGGAAGTAGCTTGATTTTTGGCTTATTGTGAAAGTTGGAGTGCTTATTTACTGCGTGAAAGCTGGCAACTGTGATCCCTACAGCAAAACCTAACCTTCGCTACTGTGTTGTCACTGTTTCTGTGCTCAGTGAGTCTGGGTACATAACCCACAGTTCTTTGTGCTGAGACACTCTAGAATTCTGTCCTACTCAGCTACAGGAAAACTTGTTTGTCCTTTGCGGGGAATTGTGGGAAGGCACTGGAAGACTATTAGCACACAAGTGATTTACTGTGTCCTCATTGCAAAGTGTGTGGGTTCCAACCTGAGTTAAACCAGAGCCTGGGTTCTAATTTATGCCATTCACTGGGTAAGATAGCTCAGGCTTAAAATACATCCAAATCTGGGTCAGATTTTTTTCTTTGTGGATGGTAGATGAGGGGGGGTAGGGAGGTGGAGAGGTGTTAGACTGAAACCCAGGTAAGAGCCCGAGTTAACTGTGCAGTGAAGACATACCCTAAAGCAGGGATAGTCAATTATTTTTCTGTCAAGGTCCAGATTTCTTGGTTAAGGTATAGTCAAGGTCCAGACTCCAGAGAAAATAATTAAAAAATTACAAGTCAATAAAAAGATGTTGCGATCCATTCAAAAGCGTCTGGTGGTCTGGATTTGTCCCGCAGTCGGCCTATTGACTACCCCTGCCCTAAAGTCCGTAAGATAAGACTCTGTATATGCACAGGGAGTTGAGCTATTGAGGAGGAAGAAAACATTTTTATGTTTCAGATCAGAACCTTACTTTAGTCTTAGCCATTTTATTGTGTATGTGTTGTCTTTAACTTTCCCGTGATATACACTTTGCAGACCTCCTTTGATAATACTCAATTTATCCACTTCTAATATTATCTTCTATTCAGACACAAGAGCTTCTGCCAAAAGATCCAGCCTTGGTTGAGGTTTAAAGAGGAAAAATACTTGGAAATTTATGAGCATGAGCAGTGAAGCTTCCTGTAAAAGCTAAAAATGTTTGGCACCCATAGGTATTCATGGCAGCAAATCCAGCAGAGGCACGTAATGTGTATTCTCACTCATTTCTGCCCAGTGGGATGTTTTCACAATGATTGCTTTACAATGGGAGATTTCAAACAACACAGTGTAGCTTAATATTTTGCAGGAAAACCTTATACTAGATGCCCAGGATAGGTTAGAAGATATCCAAAGATTTCTACTAGTTTGTCAAAGATCTATGCAGACTTGCACTCAAATTCTATACACCTGGGTACAGAAAGCTTGGTCTTCAGTTTCAACTAGACAATTAGGTATGATTTTAGTCCAGAAGTCATTTCCCATGAATTCACATTAACTGCATAATCTGACTTTTCTATAACACAAAGTTACTTTGGAAAGTAAAGTTCCCACTTTAAAGTGCAGGCAGATTGATTCATTTCCTGTATGGAATGTATTGTCAGTTAAGTTTCACTAGAGTGAGAGCTATAGCAGCATTCTCCTGCCTTTTCCCACATCAGATCTGAGCTAAATTCTAAACCAAACCAAAACACCACCCCACACACCCTTCTCATCTATTTTCTTTTCTTTTACCCTCACTGAACCTGTCCATCGTGAGTGGTGGTATTTACTAGGTCTACAGCCACCCCTTCATGGGAATCTGTATGCTGTTGGAATTGCTCTTGATTTTTAGAAAAAACAAAAACCTATTCTGTTTTGGATAGTGCAGGACGGAACATTAAATGAGACTAGGTCAGGTCAGATATAAAGGAAGCAGGAAGAGAACAACAGTGAGCAAGGAAACATTTGTATGAAAACAATTTCACATTCATCTTTCATGGAGCTATTAGTAAAATAATTAATCAAGTAGTGTACCCTGAACGCAGTGGGAGGAAAGAGTTGCAAGACAATGTATCTCTAAGAAGGTGAAATAAGTTCAGACTTACTTAAAGTGTACTTAAATGTTTGTTCTACCAATTCAGAAAATGAGGGAAGGGGGAATGGGCATTGTGGGGCTTTGTAGCCTTAACCACAATTTTTTTAATTTCGACATTTTCAACTGTACTTTTGAAAAAGCAGCTATCAAACAAAATTGCACACCTGTACATGTCAACTTGTAGTTCCATTATCTTGGGGTTTCGAGGATAAGAAAAGACCCACATGCTGAATTTCAACAAAATATATCGAACATTATCTCCTGACATAACCACCGAGTCCTTGTCAGTGTGAACTAGCAGACTTTTGCCACTGTAGACTTTATTCATTTATTTTATTCTTCAACAGCAATTGTTTCAATGCTAGGCTTGAATTGCCATTTTCCCCACCTGGTTCCTATTGATTTGTTCTGTTTATTAAAAAAAAGCCTGAGAATTTATCTGTCTTCTTTTTTGCCAGTGAATGAATTTCATTTGAGCCAAAAGCCATTTGTTTGATATGTATATATTATGTGTTCCTGCCAATTTCTAATGTATGCAATAAGGCTCACTATTAAAGACAAAAGCAAACAAGTTCATGCTCTAAAGTACCCTGTCCTAGCATGCATGGTTTCTTATGTAAATCTTGGGTCTGATTCTTTATGTACTGTCTTTATTTTGGTGGTTCCAAAGTCCTGACTGGGAACATGTAGGAGATCAGTTAAAGATATTACAGTATGCAGTACTGAAAATAATACCTGAATGTGCACCATAGCATTCATTTCAAGGGATGACTGCACGTACTAATGATTACCCAGCATTTGGGCTACAGAATAGACCTCTATTTCACATTTGTGCTGGAGAAAAGGCACAAATGTTTGAATGAGGTTGGTGTACGTGTTTATTTCATAGCCAAACTTCTCCCCACCCCCATCTGAAAAGGGGAGGGACTGGGGAAAATAGTCGGATGGCAGAAACAGCACATTATGTACCGAATTCTCTGATGGTGTAATACATTGGTGCAGTGCTGTTGAAGAATCTTGCCCTATCACATTTTAGCCCCAATTCAATCTCTGAAATGCATCAGATATCATAAGGTGCTGTAAGGGAAACTGCTACAGTAACATACTGACAATTAAAATACTGCGGGTTGCATTGTGTATCTGTGTCTGGACACAAAGGGTTTGATTCTCATTTACACTAAGGCCCCTTTGCACTGCTCTGCTAGTATAAAAGGGCATTAAGCTGAGTATACTCATTCTAAGGCTCCTTTACACTGCCAGAGTGGTGTAAAGAGGCCTCAGTGTAAATGAGAATAAGGCCCATAAATTTTTTACTTAGCTTTCTGTTGCTCTCAAGAAGAATTCCAAATTGCTTTAAATTGTATTTATATCAACTTTATAAGGTGCAGGACTCTTTTTTTAGATACAAGATTATGCAGTTTAATGAAACAAGCAATCTCGTTGCCTGACCTTTCTCTAACTAATCTGGCAAAGCACTACAGGTCTGTTCATTGTCCTGCTTTCTTTAAACGATACTCTGTGTGAGGAGGGAACAAGATGCATATTTGGATCTGGATTCAGATCCAAATTCAAACTTTCCCCATCTTGTGGCTCATTATGATTAGGGCCCCGGGTACAGGCCACTACACAGGGAGCTCAAAGTTGCAAAATTCACATCAGCATTAAAATCCAAAGTTTGAATATGCAGGGAGAAATGCTTGGCATTCTGGATCAGTCTAATCTCTTGCATGACTAGAACCAATTGAAAAATTTCAGACAATTTTGAGGAACTATTTTTTCAGAAATATGTCTGCATTTGTTTTTTAACCAGCACTAGTTATGATGTAAGTTTTGAATGACTAAAGAAGACCAGAAAAGGAATTTTGTTTTGCTATTTTTTTAATTTCAGAAATTCTTATACAGTACAACACCTGTTTAATCATCATGCCATGAGGGTTTCAGCAGGGAATTCACTGTATATCTCTCATGATTTTCATTTTAGCCTTCTTTCTATAATACAGTTTTAAGGCAGCATATTTAAAGGCTGAGATACATACTGCCAGCAAATGGGACAGAACCAGAACCAATGATTGAAAGACAGCCCTACTTAGAAAAAATTATGAAAATATAAATTTGGGAGCATGCCAGGGTGCCTGTAAATGTTTGAAGGCGATTGTTTGTTTGCAGCCCCCTCATTCACTACTCTCAGTACTGACAGCCTTCAGCTGTGTGCAGTATTTAAGTTCAGACAGTTCTAGCCCAATGGCATGCCTTTACTTCAAACCAGCCCAATAAAATAGTGTCAGTAAAATCTTTAAAAGAGTGTTTCATGCACCGTGACAGGCTGAAATCCATTTTCTTTCAAATAAATTTTTAAGAAGAGATCTGAGATTTCTCTAATTTCGGAAGTCTGAATCCTCTGTTATGCATCTACCATTGCTTTCTCACAGTAAGAATATGTGGTACTGCTTCCTTTTAAGATTGCCTGTTTAACTCCATCCTGAGGATAAGATTTGCTCTTTAAAGAATCTTGCATTTATTTCTTTTGACTAGATGCCTTTTTTGATTTTTCACCTTTTAAAATTTTCACTATAATTAGCTTAATTTTTTAAATTAAAAGTAATTTTCAACCAGGAAACCTGTCACTTTCAACAACTTCTAAATACTTTTCAATTTGTTTTTCAAAAAGAGGAAATTTAGTCAAAACTGACCTTTTCCCATAGACAGAATGTTTCATTAAAAAATTTCCAAGAAGTTCTAATTACATAATGTGTTTCATCTTGGTGAATCCTAAAGTGCTTTACAAACTGTTATACAAACAACGTACAGGGATTAATTAACTGTCTCTAGGGAAGAACGTGGTGGCTGTTTTATCAGGGCACAAAAACTAAAAGTTTAGGACAGGAAGTGAAGAATATGCATCTAGTTCAGATAAGCATCCCAAACGTTCAGGAATCTATACAAAACAAGGAGAGAAAAGTCAAAGTATTCTCAACCCATTCTAAAAATATGGAAAATGAAAATGCTATCAAATTGTATGTGGTAAGTTAAAATCATGACCAGTGCATTATAACTGTGTATTTATGTGGTAAGAATGTGTCCTTCGTTTGGCAGGAGAAGACCTAAACTGTCAAAAAATGTCTAAATTAGTTCCAAAGTTTGGGGAGTGATTTTATATTTATACAGATGCTTAAAGATATGTTGGGCATGTGCAATGGAAACAGGGCTATAATGATAGTTGGGGATGTTTTTGAATAAAGAGGGTCAAGTGATGTAAACCACAACATAGTCAGCATGCTGTCATTACCTAATTAAATAATGGCATTCAGGACAATGGTATTTTCTTCCGTATTTTTGTTTTGGCCTGCTTGAGGTGCTGGCAATTCTATGTAATTTTTTTTTTAACGTACAAAATGCGTGAACTCCTTAAACACTAACTGTAAAATAAATCACCCTATAGAAACCACGCCAGCCAGAAAAGCGTGCCTTAAGCTTCACAGACATAATTGTTCTTCTGTTGATAAATGCTTTAAACACCTCTTATGCAACATAAAACAGAATAATTACTGTAATCAGAACACCACAAGCTGGGCCAGGACTCAGGAGAAGGTTACAGAAAAATTTCTTAAGATGAGTGGTGCTCTGCAAAAGTTCTGACTTCTGAGAATTAGTGAGACACTGTCACTGTTAAAATATACACTACTGCTTTCTTTATTAACACATTACATTCCTTCAGCAATCTCTAAAACATATACAATTTGTACTGCATGACACCATTTCCAAAAGAACTATTTTGGGGGCATCAATCAAAATTCAATTCAAAGTATAGCTTCAAAAAGTTTAACTTTAAGTCCCTTTTACAATAGCATTGTATGTTTAGGAAGAATCTTTCATCTAGAAGGGCCAGTTCCCAAGGCACTGTACAGACTGTGGGCTTGATTCACCCTGAAAGTAAAGGAGGATTCAAATTGCGCTCCCATCTTTGCCTGCTGGAACAACTGTTCCAGAAATGGCTCTCATCTCCTGCTGCTCTTCTCTATGCTCTGTTAAGAGCTGCACAAGGAGGCCATTTGCAGTGCACAACGAATTTCATTGGTCCTACAAAACCCAGGAACCGTTACATATTAATAGGTACCATCTATTGGCAGTGTATGGATTAATTATTTACATCTATGCAGATATAGAGCACTCATAACATGCTCTCCATAGGAGCTCCACTGGTGAAGATTGTCATGGGGAAGCAATGAATCAGAACATCTCTTTGCTGCTCTGGCTCCAGTCGCTCCCTAACTGACCCACCCACTTTTGGGGCTTTCCTGGCTAACTCCAATGCCTCCCTCTTTCTCTTCAGCAAGAGCCCACGGAAGCTAACCACACTGTCCCATCACTGGGGACTTGCAGCTCAGTAGCTACTGGTGGAAGTCGGTGGAAATCAAAGGGTGAATTAGGCTGCATGTGTATGCTATGGTACAGGTAGGCCACACAGGAACACTTTTATAGGGAAGGTGGCCTAACAGTTTCCTTTTATGTCTGTTTTCAGTTGTTTATAACTTAAAGACAATTTGTGTAAAATTTCAGTTCATGTGGTTATAATTTGCCAAAGGCTGGATTTTTTTTTTTAATTTATTTTTTTTTAAGTTTCAGCAAAAATGGGTAAAAGGGTTAGTGTGTGGGGGGATGTGGGGGAGAAGTAGTTTTGAAAGTTTTGATCAGAAAAGGTGGTTTATTTGTTTTTGTTTTTTGTTTGTTTGTTTTTTTCAAACAGCTGTGGGACTTGTGTGGTTTAGAGTAGCAAGTTGAAATTTGACTGGGGAGAGAGTCCTGAGGTCACAGAGTTGCCTTTCACTGTTCTCATGAAAATCTACATAGTTTGGGTCAAGTTATAAACCTATGAAAATTATCATTTTCACACGTGTAGCAGAATTTGTATTTGAGTGATGATGGCAGTATGATTCAGAAGAAGCAGAAGCCCATAATTAGAGCTGCTTGAAAATCTGAATTTCTGTCCCAGTGGAAATTCTGCTATTTCAAAACTGGTCTCATCCCAAATTGGGACAAAAAGTTGAAAAATAAAAATTCTGAAAAATGTTGATTCAGAAATGTGAAAGTATTTTTAGTCTGCGGAAGAGAAGAATGAGGGGGGATTTGATAGCTGCTTTCAACTATCTGAAAGAGGGTTCCAAAGAGGATGGATCTAGACTGTTCTCAGTGGTAGCTGATGATGGAACAAGGAGTAATGGTCTCCAGTTGCAGTGGGGGAGGTTTAGGTTGGATATTAGGAAAAACTTTTTCACTAGGAGGGTGGTGAAGCACTGGAATGTGTTACCTAGGGAGGTGGTGGAATCTCCTTCCTTAGATATTTTTAAGGTCAGGCTTGACAAAGCCCTGGCTAGGATGATTTAGTTGGGGATTGGTCCTGCTTTGAGCAGGGGGTTGGACTAGATGACCTCCTGAGGTCCCTTCCAACCCTGATATTCTATGATTCTATGATTCATTTTGGCTTGGTTTTCCAGTGACCATAGTTCAGTGTCATTTTTGTGGTACCTTATGGGAGTTGCAATTTATATTTCTCACAGCATCATTCTCCTTCCAGGGCCAGATTCCCCAGCTGGACTACATCTCCCATGATGCACCATGGCAGTTCAACCACCTGGCAGACCATAGTGCATCATGAGAGAAGAAGTTCAGCCAGGGAACCTGGCCCATAGCCAGTCTTAGAAGGATTAGGGTTTTTTTATTGGTAAATGTCAGTAAATGTTGATTTTTTTCATACACATACAAATCGGTGAAAAAATATTTCCATCGCTAATAATCAAAATTTAAAACTAGGCAAAGAAAACTGCTTATTAGAAACAAAATCCAGTGATTTAGACTTTTGAATTAGTCTTGATAGATATGGACTAGCAAATGAATAGTAAAAACAGGTATAAGTTGTTGATTTAAGGATATTTATTTTGTATATTTTGACGTGATGTTGACAATTTATATTTAAAGAGTTATAAAGCTTTACTTTTTGAATCTCAATGTCTACTGTCATTAAATAATTGTTTGACACCCCCCATGACTTCATGAAACTGTGAAAACTTAAATAACTAAAAAAAATTTAAAATCCATAATTCTGTGTAACTGTGAAAATGTAAATATAATAAAAAATGTAAAAAAAAAATGCTGAAAATAAGCACCCATATTATCTGTTGCAATTATTTAAAAAAAGAAAATTGAATTCTGCCAAGTCTATCCATAAGGGAGTGTGAAGCCAAGAGGCACCCAAATTACAATTTCCATGAGGCATTGTAGCAGCTCAGTTGAACACAGATTAATGTTGAACTGACCCAAAATAAAACAATTGAATTCAGGTCAAAGAACTGAAATATTTCACTGTTAACTAATCCAATCTGGAATAAAATATTGCATTTAATTTTCCTGATGGAAAGTCAAAAAAATTTTGGCAAAATTTAAACTTTTTTCCATGGAAAACATTGATTTTTTTTTTTTGGTAGAAATTGCATTTTTCAATAGAAAAACATTTAAACAGAAAATTCCTAACCATCTCTATCCATAATCGATGCCTATTGAAAACTACTGAAACAGTAGTAGTTTATATGCCATATAGATTCCCCTATAACTCTTAACATATAATATCAGAGAAGACATAATAATTAAACCCTGGTCACACTTTCTAGGTCAGTGGAGACGCTACCATGAAGGCAACTACTATTTACTAATATCTACCTTGAATGAGTATTGTGAGGATTAATCCCTTAATATTTGTAAGTCTATTTGAATATGAAAAGAATGGTGGTGTTATGAATAATAATGTATTTATGTAATACTGCTTCGAGAACGGTATTTATAGCTGAGAGAAGAAGGGATCTCTGAGGGCCTAAGAATTGCCCTAAAGGTCCTGAAGGACTCATGAAAACTCATATACTGTCAATGTATACACCTTTCAAGGCTGCTAGCTACTTCCAAACTTCTTAGTGGAAAATACTGGACACAAACCAGACCTTGTGAGAATTTTTAAATTTCTGTTTCTACTTAACATGTCCTTTTCATCTCCCATTTTCACAAAGTTCCCCAGAGGAGAGAACAGAGTATATAATACACACACACACTTTTATGCTTTTTCTGAAGAGGGCTCATTTTTACATTAGTGTTAATTTAAGGTTTGATCTTCTCTAGAAAAATATACCTACAACAGAAACAGTTAGGTGTTACTTGGATTCTAATAGGAGTCTGGTGGCACCTTGAAGACTAACAGATTTATTTTGGTATAAGCTTTCGTGGATAAAAACCCCACTTCTTTGCGAAATTTATGCCCAAATAAATGTTAGTCTTTAAGGTGTCACCAGACTTCTCATTTTTGGGGATACAGACTAACACAGCTACCACTCTGATACTTAGATTCTAATGTATACTCCAAAATGCATGGGGAATTAGAGAGAGAACTTTTCTTTGGAGCACAGGTTCTTAAACTATGGCTTATAGACCAATGGTAGTCTGTGAAGAGTTGGCTTTTCATATGATGGTGGCTCTCCTTCTTGTTTTCAACTACTAAATAACATTAAAGGAAGCTAAAAGTACATTAAATGCCTAAGGTATTGCTCCTCAAAAAGACTATTCTCTAGTTTTAGATACAATTTTACATCTGTCCTACACAGACTTGTTCTTTCTTTTTAAGATTAGTTAGACCACTGGTACAATAGAATGTGGAATTTTTTATGTTCCTTTTTACCGTGTTAAGTATCTGATCCACTCTAAATCATCTCACATGTGCTGTAAGTAGGGCTGGGTTAGGAAAATAACTTTATATACACATGCTGGTAATCGCTGACTTCCAAGAGCCTATTGCTCCTAATGTATCCTTCTACTTGTAATATGTTCTGCCTGTATGATTTCTTTCTTGAAATAAGTAGGACCACTCACTTATTTAAACACTCACATGTTTAAAGTTAGCAAAGAGTCCTGTGGCACATTATAGACTAACAGACATATTGAAACATAAGCTTTCGTGGGTGAATACCCACTTCGTCGGATGCATGTAGTGGAAATTTCCAGAGACAGGTATAAATATGCAAGCAAGACAGGCTAGGATAACGAGGTTAATTCTATCAGGGAGGATGAGGCTCTCTCCTAGCAGTTGAGGTGTGAACATCAAGGGACAAGAAACTGCTTTTGTAGTTGGCTAGCCATTCAGTCTTTGTTTAATCCTGAGCTGATGGTGTCAAATTTGCAAATGAACTGAAGCTCAGCAGTTTCTCTTTTTGAAGTCTGGTCCTGAAGTTTTTTTTTGCTGCAGGATGGCTGCCTTTAAATCTGCTATTGTGTGTCCAGCGAGATTGAGGTGTTCTCCTACAGGTTTTTGTATATTGCCATTCCTAATATCTGATTTGTGTCCATTTATCCTTTTACGTAGGGACTGTCCAGTTTGGCCGATGTACATAGCAGAGGGGCATTGCTGGCACATGATGGCGTATATTACATTGGTGGACGTGCAGATGAATGAACGGGTGATGGTGTGGCGGATCTGGTTATGTCCTGTGATAGTGTTGCTGGTGTAGATATGTGGGCAGAGTTGTCATCGAGGTTTGTTGCATGGATTGGTTCCTGAGTTAGAGTTACTATGGTGTGGGGTGTAGTTGCTGGTGAGAATATGCTTCAGGTTGGTGGGTTGTCTGTGGGCAAGGACTGGTCTGCCTCCCAAGGCCTGTGAAAGTGAGGGATCGTTGTCCAGGATGGGCTGTAGATTACTGATGATGCGTTGGAGAGGTTTTAGCTGAGGACTGTATGCGATACCCTGTGGAGTTCTGTTGGTTTCTTTCTTGGGCTTGTCTTGCAGCAAGAGGCTTCTGGGTACATGTCTGGCTCTGTTGATCTGTTTCCTTATTTCCTCATGTGGGTATCATAGTTTTGAGAATGCTTGGTGAAGATCTTGTAGGTGTTGGCCTCTGTCTGAGGGGTTGGAGCAAATGCGGTTGTACCTCAGTGCTTGGCTGTAGACAATGGATCATGTGGTGTGTCCGGGATGGAAGCTGGAGGCATGAAGGTAGGCATAGCGGTCGGTGGGTTTTCAGTATAGGGTGGTGGTAACATGACTGTCACTTATTTGCACCGTGGTGTCTAGGAAGTGGACCTCCTGTGTAGATTGGTCCAGGCTGAGTTTGATGGTAGGGTGGAAGCTATTGAAATCATGGTGGAATTCTTCCAGGGTTTCCTTCCCATGGGTCCAGATGTTGAAGATATCATCAATGTAGCATAGGTAGAGAAGGGGTGTGAGTGGACGAGAGCTGAGGTCAGCCATAAAAACGTTGGCATATTGTGGGGCCATGCGGGTGCCCATAGCGGTACCACTGGTCTGGAGGTATATATTGTCACCACATTTGAATAATAGTTGTGCTTGAGGATAAAGTCACAGAGTTCAGCAACCAGTTGTGGCATCATCAGGGATACTGTTCCTGACAGTTTGTATTCCATCTGTGTGTGGGATGTTTGTGTAGAGAGCTTCTACATCCATGGTGGCTAGGATGGTGTTTTCTGGAAGATCACCAATGCATTGTAGTTTTCTTAGGAAATCAGTGGTGTCACAGAGATAGCTGGGAGTGCTGGTGGAGCAGGGTCTGAGTAGAGAGTCCACATATCCAGACAGTCCTTCAGTGAGAGTGCCAATGCCCGAGATGATGGGGTGTCCAGGATTTCCGGATTTGTGGATCTTGGGTGATAGTAGAATAACCCCGGTCGGGGCTCTAAGGGTATGTTGATTTGTTCCTGTGTTAATGTAGGGAGTGTCCTGAGTAGCTGGTGCAGTTTCTTAGTGTATTCCTCAGTGGGATCTGAGGAAAGTGGCCAATAGAATTTGGTATTGGAGAGTTGTCTGGCAGCCTCCTTTTGGTAGTCAGACCATGTCAGGGTTCCTTCCCCACTCTGAACTCGCTTTTAGTTTGTATATTGAAAAAATTCAAACACCACAGATTCTTAGTAAGTGGATTAGGATTTTATGGTAGCTACAGGCATGGTTTTTGCTTATGTAAGTTACCTTATATTTCTGCCAAGAAAGTGGCATGTTTTTCTCTTTCTAGTTTAGTTTTGGCTACCATGTGTGGGTGTGCGGTACATTTTGTTGTAGATACTATATCTGTTTTTCTTTCCTGTTTATGTGTTGATAATATCTTAAGGGGCCAAAAATAATCAGCGCTTACAAGCTTCTGAAAGTTCAAGTAACTCTTTTCATAGTTAGGGCCACAAATACTGTTGTCAGTAGAGAGAGAAACTACATCGTTAGCAAACAAACTTCCAACTGTGAAATGCAGTTTTACAGCACATGCAGTGAAAGAGAGAAATAGGTTAGAGAAAAATTTGGAACGGTTGTTCTAATGCTTCATATGCTTAGCAAGGCTGCCCTTAGACTTGCAAATTCAGCTCAGGATATATCTCATACTCAGGCAACTTGAGCCGAGCTTCTCAGTTATGTTGAGATGTTAATCACTAGAGAGAAGAAAGACCAGAAAACTCATTTTCACTAGGATTTAAATTCAGATCTCTCTAGAGATGAAAAGCTAGCTCATTAACATACAATACCATCAAGATTATTAGAGTCCTATTCAACTTGCAGGCCAAGACACGGAATTAATAACCTACATTGGGGCACACAAATAAATTGCAGCGCAGGACGCATTAAATACGGCCTTAATTTACTTATGAATATATGTTTAATACCAGCAATAATCTCAGTTCACAAATTTTATTGTAAATTACGACTAATGTGGTCAAATGCGGTCTCCCAGGCAAATATTATGTTTAATGGGATGTTTTAATAACTGACCCTTTTCTAACATGGCTATTCTTATAGAATCACAGAAGTCAGAAATAGAAAAGAGGGAAGATCCAGCCCATCTCTCAGCCCATGCAGGACCATTCTGCTACAGTATATTACCTAGGACATTCTTCAGTATAATTTGAAAAGTTCTGAGCAATGGGCCTTCTAGTCCTTCCGTAAGGAAGCTATTCCACAGCCAAATACATCTCAACACAAAGAAGTTTTTCCTGATATACAGCCTAAATATTTGCTTCCTAAATTCCATCTCATTACTCCTTGTCCTACTTGTAGACTTTCTAGTAATATAGCATCCAGACTGGAGTGCAATATTCCAGTGCAGTCACACCAGAGGCAGTTGTGTTGGAACAAATTTTATAGTGGGGGTGCTGAAAGACATTGAACAGTGCTAAAATCCCTATATGATGAAAACCACTCCAAGCCAGGAGGTGCTCTTGCACTCCCAGCACCACTAGTTCCAGCACCCCTGACCAGAGGAACAACTGCTTTTGCACTAGGATACCATTTTGTATGCAGCCTGAAACTTTACCAGACTTTTTTGTATCGATATTGTTTAGCAAACTCATGTTGAATGTCTGTCCACTGTCATCCCTGGAGGACTTTCAGCATTGCTGCTTCCTAGGTTTCTCCCTGCCATTGAGTACACCAGTGGTTCCCAAACTTTTTCCGCCGCTTGTGCTGGGAAAGCCCCGGCGGGCCGGGCCGGTTTGTTTACCTGCCGCGTCCGCAGGTTTGGCCCATCGCGGCTCCCAGTGGCTGCGATTCGCTGCTCCAGGCCAATGGGATCTGCTAATCTAATGAACTGTTTACTCTCTCTGCCAGATCAGTATTGAAGACATTAATGAAACAGCTTTTAATACTGAAACTTGTACTGCTCCACTGGGCAGTCTCTGTCCCACAGCTTGATACAGTTCCATTTATCACTATCCTGTGTTTACAATCTTTTAGCCAATTTTCAGCACACATGATCTTGACTTTATCTGAGCCCACTGGAATTAATTTTTCATGTAAGATTTCATGAGGTGCCTTCAAATGTATTGCTAAAATCCCCAAATATTGTATCTACCATATCCCTTTCATCCATAAATATTCGCAAAAAGAAAAGGAGGACTTGTGGCACCTTAGAGACTAACAAATTTATTTGAGCATAAGCTTTCGATGAAGTGAGCTGTAGCTCATGAAAGCTTATGCTCAAATAAATTTGTTAGTCTCTAAGGTGCCACAAGTCCTCCTTTTCTTTTTGCGAATACAGACTAACACGGCTGCTACTTTGAAACCATCCATAAATATTGTAATTCTATTTTTTAAAAAACAGACTGTTTGGCCTGGTAAGACTTGGAGCATGATCCTGCAGCCTTTACTCATAAATAACTCAAACTAACAAGGTATTTAAGCATGTAACTAACTTTAAGGACAAGGTGGAATTTGTGCCTTGGGAGAGTATTTTAACCTAAGCTTGTAAAAATAATTTTAGGGGGTCTTGCATGCGGGACCCCACATCTGTACCTCAGAGTTCAGAGCATGTAACTGCACAGTCCATAGCCTTGTAACTGACACATCATGACTTGGGGGGCAGGGTGGGGAAGTGCAGCGGAAGTTGAGAGAAATATGCATGTGGCTGTCTCATGTTGCTTAAATTTTGCCCTGAGAAAGGGGATGCCTTTCACAGGATTGCTCACTTGATTTGCAGGGAATTTGCAAGACACTAAAGAGTACAATGCTGCACTATTATGCAGCATAAGAAAGCTTTAGAAGTAGCAACATTGATATAGGGCATTCAGAGGTCAATGTTTTATGCTAGTGCTGTGCTGGTCACCTGATTTCTAATGGTTGCTTTAAATACAAAACAAGAGTCCTCCAGTTAGATGTATAGAAGCAGCAAATGTTGTTGTTAACAATTTTTTTTCTTTTATTCCAGTGTAAGTTGCAATCCCCACCATGATAATAGTTGTAAAAAGTCCTGAGAAAATGGCATCTGACAAAACCCTGAGTGCTTTCATTTCATCATTCACTGTACATGCATTTAAAAAAAAAAAAAAAAAAAGGAAAGAAGGCTGCTGATTTCTAGCTGAAAATGAGCTGAGATGTATTAGCAGATAAAAAGGTATGCTGAAATGCATGGATATTAAGGCCTTCACCCTGTCAGCCATTGCAAGGGGAGCAGAAGGATTCTCAAAGTTATTGCCCTCCAATGCAAATGAAATTTATACATGGAGACAAGTAAGGACATGAACTAGGAGTAGTCCTGTACCCAGAGGGTGAGATTCAGAGGGCCAGCACAGGCCTATGCACTGCTTAATCCCACCTAAGTCTTCAAAATCATGTTTTAGTGGGATTTTAAAGAGGTGTGTCGGCCTTGTTCTGGTCCTCTGCACAAGGGTGAATTTCACCTTCCAGGCCCATTCTTTTAAGCTTAGTCCTGTGTGTTATCTTACTCCTGTCTTGCAAATTGTCCCTTGGAAGGCAAATGGACTATGGGCAGGAGTAAGCTATGTGTGGGCCAAGCATTTCAGGTTTAGGCTAGGTGTGGTCGTAAGTCTCAAGCTCCACTTACACCAGTGCACCCTTTCTCCTAATTGTACAGGGTAGAAAGTAGGTGAGGGCAAAGGCCATGTCTCAGAAGATATGGCTTTCAGCAGTGTCCCCACCATGCTGTTGAAGGGCTTAGCTAAGTGTTCCTTTCTAAGGCCTCTCTTCCTGATACCCCAGGGTAACCTGGCAGTTGCACAGCAGCACTCTGATTGACACATTATTAGGTCCCAGTGCTTCCCCTCTCCCGCTCACCTCACTTTTTATTTTATGCTTACATACAGCAACGCCCCAAACCTGCACTGTTCATGATCAAACTCTAAATCTGCAGCTCTTCTCTTGTCACATGTTCACAGTACCCTGTTTGATCTTACCTGCAGAAGCATGTGTATCATAATAGCTATGCCCAGCACAGGAAATCAAAGATAGCGGCACCTACCTAGCCCAATAGATTACTGAATGGACCCTGTATTGCTATGTGAAAGTCCCAGCTTTAATTACTGGCTGTTTCTCTTGCTCTTCGCAATAGCAGGGACAGGAGTGCTGAGGAAGAGAGAGAGACAGCTCTGGAGAAGAACAATAGAATCTGAAGTCATTTCATAGGGAAGGGTATCAATGAGTTCTGAAAGGTTCCAGCCACATTACTTCCTAGGCCTGCCATATCTCTTCAGCAAGCGGAGAGACTGTTTACCTTCTTCCTTCTAGTGTGTGTGTCTCTCTCTCTCTCTCTTGTATTATTTGAGGGGCAGTGGTTCTGGTGATGCCAAAACTTGGAATCCTGGGACTGGGGGGAAAAAAAGGCATTTGGGTTTGCTGGATAGGGTAGGGGAATGTTCATCAAGGCTGTGGATTTCATTCACATACTTGTTCATTACTGATCCTATTGTAAATGGAATATTTGGAGCACATAATCATTCTTTAAGGCCTGATCTCTCTTTCTTGTGCCTGGACTTTCAGAGGCATTTAGCCACAAGTGATATATTATATGGCATGATGGCCTTTCCAAGGTTATAGATCAACACCCCATTCTGATAAGCAGGTCAGGACTTTGACCAGCATGATGGCCTGAATTCTTGCTTGATCACTTAATTTCTTATAATAACCCACACTTCTGTATTTGTAGCATGATATGGGCCTGTTGTAGCTTGTGCTTCATTGAAAGTAAAGTTTCAAAAACAATTTTGAATTCTTATTTCACTGGCCTGCATTCATTCATTATTTGTGTCAAACCTATAAATCAACCCTGCGATTCCCTTTGTAGAAGCAGTTCCCTGTTCTACCGTTATTCCTCTAATAATTCTCATCTCTTTCAGCTTATACAGCTGCCTTCTGCTGTCTTTAAATAATTGCTTGTAGATTAAAATTCTTGGCATTGAGTGGCCTTTCTCTAATCATATGTCATCATCCTGATTATTTCTGTTCCTCGGGGGATTGAAAGCTTGTAATCTTAATTTGTAAACCAGTCTGATTAAAGGTATCTTATTTACAGGGCTTTAAATGAGAACTCAGTATGTTTCCTTTATTTAAGGGAAAATGCGAATCAATTATCCTTTTTATTGAGGTGGTTTGTGAGAGGGCAGCCAGCCTTTGGGCTACTCAGGCACATGCATATGGCACAGCTACCACAGCATATTTCCTTAAAACAGTCCTGCCACTCATTATTAAGATGCAAAGTGTTCTAATACAGTCACCCCTGACTGCTTGGCTAATGTACCTTGACTCCAAACCCCATGTAAATCCATTCCTTTACAACGTACACCGTGTTCACATCAAACAAATTCAGTCCTTCCTTCCCCTCCCAACAATCCCTTTATGGGCGAGTCCTGTAAAATGGCCAACATTTGAATGTTTGGGTTTCTAAAGACAGTGGGAGTTGTGGATTGGTGAGCACCTCTGAAAATGAGGTCGCTTATTTAGGTGCCTAAATATAGATTTAGGAGCCTACCTTTAGAAACCAACATTGTTGGCCATTACTTTTACACAGTACATCTCAGATTCACTTGCAGTATGAGATTATCAATTGATAAAATGCTTCACAAAGATCTTAAAACAAAACTTTTCCTTTAAAACAAAACTTTCCTATAAGGCTGCTAGCAAAATGTTGAGTTTAAAAATAAAGTTGGGTGTTTGTATTGGCCATTTGTTTCTTAAATAATGTATCTGGCACTTGAGAAAAGGCACATCATGAGCTAGTTCATAGAAAAAGTATGTATGTAATGTTAACCCATCTACCAAGTAAATCAAGTCAAACAAAGCAGCAAAAGGCAGCAATTAAACGGCAGAGTGTTAGCTGTCAACATGAATTTTATTAATATGAATGATATTTCTGAACATGAAGTTATTAGGGCTGGGTGGAAATTTTCTGCTAACATGTTTTTTGTGTTGACTTCAATTACATTTCTTTTAGAAATTGGAATGGAACATTTTGATTTTGTTTCAAAATGACTTTTTTTCACAATTTTTTTAAAAATTTGTATGATCCATATAAACCTTTTAAGAAGTCAAAATCTGAACAAAACTTTTTTGATTGACTCAAAGCAGGGCTGTTTTTTTTTTTTTTTTTAAGAATTTTGCTCCATGGAAAATTTTTAAAAATTGTTTTCATCTAGTTTTTTAATAGGAAAAAAAACTTCAAAATCCTGGAATTTTCTGTGAAACAAAAAATCCGGTTCCCACACAGCTCTGCTAGTTATATGCTTATAGCATTAGTCTATTTTTCATCATTACATTGTTTCTGTAGTAAGTTATCAGTCATAAATCCTTCATTAAACAAAGATTCATTTACAGGCTAAGTCATGAACGCCACTCTGTTAAAACCATAGTTGGTGTTGTCCTGCTTTAAATACTTCGAAGCTGTAAAGCTAAATTATATGTAAAAATCTTATATTAGGTTTTCTGTCCTGAAGGCAAGGGTTCTTGTATGAGAAAGTAAACTATCCAGTTTTGACTTTCTTCCAATGATAATATATGACTGCTTGGACTGTATGTTATAGGCAATGAGAAATATGTTTTCGTATTGCCACTTAATTTACTAAATCTACCATTAATAGAAAAGCAGTATTCCATTATGAACATACACAGTACAAGAAAATACTTGGTATTACTTTTCTTTCTGCCCTTTATTTGAATAATATCTCTATGTGCCTGTGTATGTATGGTATATGATGGTATATATAAGGAGAGTGCTGAAATAGGTGCAATGGGTTAATGGATCTATCGAAATGAATCTCATAGTAGTAAACAGCAAATGTCCCCAGAGCCTTTTCCATATAAAATGTAAATTATTTTGAGCTATAATTGACTCAAATAACTAATCACTCTTTTTTTAAAAAAAAAAATCGTTATGTCTACCAATGTTTTCATTTTTAGGCCGTTATGCCTTATGAAGCCACGCTGATTACTTGGAGTAGTACCATCCTTAATTGATATTATTGTCTGCAAGCTGTGACTATAAATTGTGCTCCATAGGTTTCTCGTATATGCAGTACTCTGTACCATCTACCCCCGTCTTTCTGTTGTTATAATCATTTTCTTCTACCCCTCGCCATTTTTTCAATGTCATTTATATTATTGCTATATTCTAGATGTAGTGGCATCTGGACTCTGCCAAGGAGCTTTATTACCTCCTTAGCAGAGCTGTGCAAATAACCAAGATTTTGGTTTGGTGGCCAAAATGAAAAATTGCAGAAAAAAAGAAAAATAAAAAAGAAAAATTGTTTGGGATTCATCCAAAACAAAATCCTTTTGAATTTTACAGTGAAATGAAGATATTGGCAAATTTTTATTTTGGGTTGCATGAAACAGTTTGTTAGACCCACTATGATATGTTTTATTTCAGTTTGGGGTTTTTATAACTTTTTAAAAAAATAAAACTAAGGTAACATCAAGACATTTTGAATCGAAAAATCAAAACATTTCTGTTTTTTCAGAATTTTTACAGCTGAAACAATCTGTCAAATTCAATGTAAATTTTCAAAATGTTTCAGCTGATCTGAATCTGCATCGTTCAGTGAAAAACACTGAATCCAGAAAATTCACCCAATACTATTCCTTAGGGTTTTTTTAAAATGAGATTTCTCTAATGTGCATATACACCTAAGAGTTATAATGACTTCTTGTGAAATGGTGGTGCATTGCAAGTTATTCCATTTATCATATACCACCTCAGATGTATTTCAAGAGTTGCCACTTTCTAAATAGTTGTTCCCCATTTGGTTTCTTTTTTGTATTAATTCACTGTGTTTCTAGTCTCTTTTATTCAATAGGTAATTTAAAATGATTCAAAATTCTGTGAAATTTGAAGGCAATACTGACTTCAGTGACAGGTTTCAGAGTAGCAGCCGTGTTAGTCTGTATCCACAAAAAGAAAAGGAGGACTTGTGGCACCTTTGAGACTAACAAATTTATTTGAGCATAAGCTTTTGTGAGCTACAGCTCACGTCATCGGATGCATCTGATGAAGTGAGCTGTAGCTCACAAAAGCTTATGCTCAAATAAATTTGTTAGTCTCAAAGGTGCCACAAGTCCTCCTTTTATTTTTGACTTCAATGAGACACACATTTTCTCAAATTTTTTATTCTCGCTTTATTGATGACTAGTAATGGTGTGATTGTTAAGCCATATTTTCAGCTTCATTGTTTGAAATGCAAAAAGCCATCACATATAAGATAAACTTCATGGAAGTGAAGACTCTGGAAACATATCACCTTCCTGCAATTGCTCCTCAAATCTGAAATCAAAGGAAGTTGCTCTAGAGCATTACAAACATTTAGGGTCATATTCATCCCATTTTCCACATATTCAGTTCCCATTCGCATCATGAAGAGAACATCCTACCCCATTGAATTTAGTAATAACAGGCTGCAATAACCTGTACAGAGCTCAGCAATACCAAAGATCCCAGGGAAAAAGTAATTCAGAGGTTGGGGCTGGGGGTCGGGTGTGTGTGTGTGTGAGAGAGAGAAATGGAAAGTAAGGAAAAAAACTCTTGAACTAGAAAGTTTCAGACCTTTTACCCAAACTCAGAATAATCAAATCAAAATTAATCCCAAACAGTTCAAAAGGCTTATGTGGGGTTACTCAAATCCTTCAGAACATATTATTTTAAAATGTGATTTAAGTAACAGGATAAGGTATGTTATTTATTTATCAGTAGGGAATGGCATACGACACACTTTCTCCTCGATCAGCCTGACAATCCTTTCCATAATAGGTCTTGGAACAACCTGAAAATATAAGGATCAAAACCACTGGTACGTAATATGCTCCTGTTAAATGAAATGTATTTGTACATATGATGCTTTTGTGATAAAATTTTGTTTTTACTGTTGAATAATTGCAAAGTCAGTTGCAAATTCGTAGCCAATGTTGCTCATTTCTCTCATCAAATATCAAGCTATGCAGGGGTGGCAGTTTGAATGAGATGTTGTTGGGACACCATGACACCAGTATAAAGAGAACTCCTCTACCTGGGAATTATGCTTTGCTTTTACAGTCAAAATACATGCCATTCTCTTTTCTGCCCGCTTTACATTAAAATAAATCTCTCAATGGGATGAAGTCAAGTTATACAACTATGCAATGGGTGTGAGAAGGGATTATTATTTACTATGAAAATACCATGTTACAATTTACAATCCTAATAAGGCTGCTCTCCACAGCCAGAGCAGTATAAGGGCCATTCTCAGTCAACTATCCCATCCGCTCTCCATAATGGACAATTAGGGTCTGATTCTCCACTGCACTGCACCTATCATTTGCATCTATGGAAAGTGCGTGCAAAAGGCTAGCATTAGTAGCTAGTTAGTAGCATTAGTAGCATGATTTAGTTGCATTTTACAGCCACATGTCTGACAAGAAAGAATCAGGCTCATAGTGTGGGACGTAAGAAAGTCTTATCCTATCTATTTAATTAGTTTCATTGTAGTATACACATCTGTGAAAAAGCTTAGCACAACTCACAATGCAGTGAGAAACTTTGTATCTTTATAAGATATCCAAGCTGTATAATTTATGATAGTTTTCCCATTGGATTTAGTTGTTCAGTCATGAACTCTTCTTTTAATTGAATTTCTCTTCCAAAAATGGCTGTACCCACACACACACTGCAAGATATCATCTATTGTCATTAATGCCAAAAGATTGTTCAATAGCATCTATGAAAGAAAACCTCTGACAGAATGCAATATTCCACCTCACCAAAATAAAAACAAAACCCTTTGATTTACAGAGTCTGGTTCTTTTCCTATAATAGATGTAGACATTTTGGTGAGCATTCTGTTTTTCCTGTGATTAATGGTGCTATTTATCTCCAGGGCTTGAAAACAATCAGGCCAGCTATTGGAAGATGTTGGGCTAAATTCACTGATAGCAGTGGAATTACACCGGGGTTAAATGGAGCCCCTGGGGTATAATGGCAATCCATTAGGGAGCCTAAAAAAGTTCAGATAACTGATTGGGAGAAACACCCCAAAGTTGGAGGCTCTGCACAGAGGTTTGGTACATGCAATAGGGAGACCGCAGCAGTGAGTAGGGGCAACAGAACCTGATGTCTGTGCTGGGATTCATTTTGAAAGTTGAGGCAGTGTTCTGTGGAATCCACCTGCTGGAGTTGGCAGTAAACATAATATTTCCACCAGTATTCAAAGGTAAGGTACGTGTACTAGTGCAGGATAGGAGAGTGTGTTTGTTTCCATTAAACACTATCTAACTTGTCATCAGTTAGCAAATGGTGAAATTGACCCCTCAACCAGTTACTGTCTCATCTCTCAGAAACAATCACAATCCTAGTTAGAAAGATAAGAGTGAGCATGTCTCAGGTGAAGGAAAGTCTTCCTCATTATTGGGTGCGTTGTCACAGCAAGTGTTCCTATTTAAGGCAGAAGAGCAGTGCCAGCAACACCAACACAGAGCCATTCTAGTAGATCTAATGTATTTTTATAATCCAACCAACTCTTGCTAAGAGCAGTGAAGGGCACCAGAGATTCAATCAAACTCATACTTCTTTCCCTTCATGTGGAGGGAATCAGCTTCCAGGGATTGATGGTTGCTGCTACTCAATGGTAGCAGGTGCCAGGCCCTTAAAGGCTTTTCCAAGCACTGAAAGCAGAAAAGTGGCATGCCCTTGGGGAGAAACGATGGTCCAGTGGTTAGGGCACTAGCCTAGGACTTGGGAGCTCTGGAATCATGTCCCAATTGTGTCACAGACTTCCTGAGTGACTTTGGCAAGTCTCTGTGTCTCAGTACTGCATCTGGAAAATAGGAATAATAGCACTTCTCTACCTCACAGGGGTGTTGTGAGGATAAATACAGTAAAGACTATTTAGGTTCTACTGTAATGGGAGCCATATAAATACCTTAGAATTGTGAGTGCTGGAGGGTCTACCCTATGGACCAGACTCTACGGACACGTGCAACAATGGATTAACCACCAATTGCATCTCAAACCTGGGGATCAATTACACCAAGGCTACCAGTTTAACCCCTGTAATGTAATACTTTGGGTGTAAGTGTTGCTTGCTATATATCCTGGCATGCATATTGGTTGAGCAACTAAAGTGAGCATTAATGTGCCATGCACAACCAGTGTGGAGTTACGGAATTGCCGGCAATGGCAAAGTGCCTGCTGTCATGGCAGGGTTGTCCTCGCTGCATGACAGTGGTTTCTCACATGCATCCTGCTTCATGCACTGCCTCGCACTAGTCAGGAATGAGTTTATTTTGAAAGTAAAGATTGTTTTCATAACAACCAAAAATATCTGCAGCTCCTTCCACCTGTCTTGAGTTGCACATATTCAAGGCGCTTCAGACAAAGAACCAACTGCCCTGCCAGCAGATGGAGATGGAGATGGTGAAGTGGTGGAATTGCATGATTCAGATGCTGGGTAGCCAGGTAATATTTTTAACTATGCTGCTTCACTCAGACCCAAGAAGACAGCAAGCTGCACTTTGCCCACTCGTAAGGATATTGTGTGACATCCTTACTTCTGGAGCTCTTGATATCTCAGACTTAATCACTGGGATGACACTTACATTACCCAGGTGATGATACTGTTCTTATTCTTGGGGGGAGAGGCCATCATCTCTATGGTCCAGCAGTATGAGCAAGTTAGTTTATTATATTGTATAAGTAGAGTCAAACTAGCTCACCAAAATTGTCTTCACATCTAGTCTTTCCATTCTCTTATGGCAGTAAAGAGTTACGGGCATTGCCCAGCCACTGAATATCAGATGATCCTAGCTGTTTCACTTGGCTAAGCTGAAGTCTGGGAGACTGACTTCTAGAACCGGGCAATGTAACATAGAGACAGAGCTGTCTCCTTTGACCTGGGAAGATGTAAGCTTAGAAAAAGTATTCAGGTTTATTTATTATCCCTTTTTAATGCTACGATAGTATAGATAAAATTCCTGAAAGAATGTATCAAACAACCTGAGAAATGCTATGACGGAACGGTTCAATGTTCCGTCTCTTTATGGGCAAAGCAGAGCCCTTGCGGATGAACTAATAGGTACTTCCCCATATAATTAGTGTTTACTTTATTAATGAGTCATCAAGATTTAAATTACCACACTAATTTCTGTTCAGCACAGTATGTTGGACAGTTAGGGTATGTACTATATGAAATATTAACATATCTTTCTGGATTCTTATATGGCCCTAATCTCTCTCTCTCTCTCTCTCTCTCTCTCTGTGTGTATGTAAAACTTTATAACATGTTGATGTAATAAATTTTTTAAAGTATTTTTATTTCTTAAGCCTCTGACTAGCTGACAGCAATATGAAATTGGTATAGGGACTGTCTTTGACAACACCTATCTAGATTGTCCACTTGTTTTGTGTAAATATACTCAAAACCACATTTAAAAAAATATAAATGAGAGCAAAGCAGTAAAATAATGTTAATGCCACAAGTGAACACTACTAAGGAGGTAGGATTGTGCTTTTTGGTTTTCATCTCTCTTTAAGGAGAAAAATAGTCTAGTTGAAAATTGTATAATTAAGTTTTTTTTTTTTAACCTAAGGCAAGTTCTGCCAGTGAACCATCATCAAAGGTTTGAATTTAAGCAGGAAACCAGCATTTCTGGCTGGAAAGAAAGACAGTATTATCTCTAGTTTGTTTTCTTTGTGCTGTAACAGTAAAACTTTAGCACAAACATGGGAGTTTGCTCTACGTAGCTCAGGAAGAGAGACCAAGCAAGAGATGAAGTGAATATGTTAGATATGGGTGTGCATATCTTCATGCCCGGCTTAGAAGATTTAGTATACATCACTGAGCAAAGCTGTGAGATGTTATCTCAATGCCACTACATCAGCATGTTTTCCTTGGCTGAAATTGACCTTTTCTGAATGCAAAGTCAATTATCAGAATAGGAGACCCTATCTCCTAGAAAACTATCTCAGAGAGAGAGAGAGAGAGAGAGAGAGAGCATGCATGATTGGTAAGAGAGGGTATGTTGAAATGCACTTAGTGCTGAATTTTATGTAAGAGAGGTAGAATGCTGTTACAGTTCAGTACTTTCCTTTGGGAATTTTCTGTGGAACAAAACTGACCAGACAACTAACTAAATAGATATTAGTGAGAGAGAGTGATTTATCCTTAACTTAAACAGGTCCAATAATATCTGGAAGAAATTAATCATATTATATTACTGTATGTATAACTACTGCAATCAACAGGTTAAAACCTTGTTACTGAAGCCATCTGGAAAATAAATTCTCAAGGAAATTGCTGCTCCACTCTGCATGCTGTTACAAGTTAAGCTCTTATAAAGCAAAGGGTGAAGAGACTTGAAAGATTATCTTGCAGTGCAAATTTGAAATACACATGATTTCATCATAGGCACTTTCAGAGAAGTAGTAAAACATATAGAAGGTATAGTTAAATATTACTAGACATTCCCAAATAATTTACTTTTGAATTGTTAGTACAGTGCAGTTCTGTCTTCATGTGTATTGGGGGTCTGATCCAAATTCCACTGAAGTTGATGGGAGAAGTCACATTGCCTTCAAAGGGCTTTGGAGCAAGCCCTCTATGTAAGTTGCATATTGCATTGGTCTGTAAGCAAGGTTGGCCAGCAGAATATGTTTTGCCAGGTTTATAACCCACTTGAAAACTGGGTTCTAGAATTAGACGAGAACATGCCATTTTGGGGGTCTGAGTTCTGTTTAGGTTTGGCAAAAAGTGAGAGATGGATTTGTGTTCTTTTTCAAAATGTTAATTCCCTAGTTCCTAGAAGCAGAGCAAGCATTATCTTCCAACATGAATCTTTGGTGACAGGCTTCCTTTTAGTTAGAAAGACTTTTTGTTATATTTCCTTTGAAAAACAATAGTTGAAATGAAGGGAAAGGGAGTATAACTAACATTAATAGGATGAAATTAAGAAAGGGAAAACTTGCGTTAAATATCAGGAAAAACATCCTGACAGCGAGATCTATTAGACAACTGAATAGTCTCTCGCAGGAAGTGGAGGAAGCCACATTGCTTGAGACATTTTAAAACTACACTGGACAAAGCACAAGAAAATATATCATAGGAACTAATCTGGCATACACAAGGGAAAAAGGCTAGCTGGCTCAACAGACCTTTTCTGTCTCTGATTTCTAGAGAAGTTAAAAAGTAGCAGAGGCTTAGTGAAGCCTCTAAAACACCATCAGGGTTGTCAAACCCTTCTGAAGCAGTTTAACCAGGTGCTCTGTTCTGGTATGTAGACAGATGTGATACGAATTCTATTGAACATGTCCAGGTTTTAGACACTGACAATCACATCAGTAGATTCTAGACCAAAATGTAAAGCTGACAAGGCAAATTCCCTGAGATAATAAGGCAAACTGTAAAGACAAATTTGGGAAATTTAATCCCTGTAACTTTGAAAATGGCCTTAATGTGGCTATAAACTCAAAAGAATATCGGAGCCATCAATCCTTACCAATATAACTCATTCAGGGCTAACAGACCATGTCCCCACTGACTGTGGTTGTGTTTAAAACCTAACTGTGGGAGAGAATGGGCCAAATTCTGATCCACCCGCATAAATGGTGAGATCAGAATTTGGCCCAAGGCATCCATTGCATAAACATACTTATCTGGTTATTTATGCTGTAGTTACCAAAATGTAATGTGCATGCATCGATCTGGCACTATCAAGAATCCACTGTAATTCTTCAGCTCGGTGCTAGAGTTTCAGTTTTACTGGTACATTTGCTTAAAGTTTGCAGTTGGCTGGCTTTTTTTTTTTTTTTAATTTGGTTGACGGAGCTCTCTGTGTGCATTTGATGGGTGGATGTGTGCGATAAATCCTATTAAATATTAGGTGGATTTCTTACTTTAAGAAACCTCCCATAAAATTATTCTATTAAAATATTATTTTTATTAACATAAAAAATGCATCTTTCTTTTTCCTCCTGACGTACTTACAATCATTAAGGGCTCTTTGAAGACCCTCATGATATATTTTATTTTTAAACAACAAACTGTTCCTAGCATCTTTTAAATACCATTTGCCAGAAATAAAGCATATGTTTAGCACTCAGGAAACACTTTAGAGGATTAAAAATCACAGTGTGAAAAGGAAAATGATACCCTAAACTTCCCCTGCACTCAGACAAGCAGACAGCCACATCATGTGTAGCTGAATCAGACTTTAGGAACTGCTTGCACAAACTATGGAAACGTCTGGCAAGATAAAATGTACCCTGAGCTGGAAGAAAATGAGTCAGTGGTCACATGATGTTCCATGGCCAGAACTTTAAAACAAACTTTCAGAAACTCATTCAACATATGTTGATGAACACACAGATGAAAGCAAGTATTGTACAGATGGGAATTCTAGTGTCTTGCTCAGGGACTTAGAACTTATGAAAGAAAGCATTTACAGTGTAATTTGTAGGACAAACACCAAAAAACCCACCTTCTTCAGACTGGTATAGTAGTTATGAAAGCCTTGTTTTCCTGAACATACTGAAGTATTCACACATACACATATGGTATTTGAGCTTAACTCATCTGTCCCTTGGTGCCTTCTTCATCACTGAAAGAGAAAAACAAAACAGAAGAAAATGGGAAAGGCTGCTGCTGAAAGAAAAGCCCCATTTTATTCAGTTTTATGCATGAAAAAGAAAAGAATGATCAAGATCTTTCTCCAGGTTAGTTCTCAGATGCCTTGTGGATTTGAACTCCACTAGGAACGTTTTACCGAGTTTTACAGACTACAGAATCATTGGGTGTTTAAAAAAAAAAAATACATCCAGAGGATGGAAGAAAATAATTTCTCTCTTCAAACTGGCTGTTTGTTTTTTGTTTTGGTTTTTTTACAATCCTTTTTTTAAAAAAGTTGTTATAGAAAAGTTTGCTTTGGCTCAGCTGGATGATTAAACAGTATGGTGTAATATCCAAATTAGAATGCCCAAAGATATAGAATAAGGATTTTGAAGAGGCCTAAGAAAGTAAGGTGCTATCGTCCACTGACTTTCAGTGAGATGTGGACATTTTACCCCGCTTCAACCCTTTGAAAATCCCAACCTTAAAGATGTGCAAAACTTGGTGCATTTTGTTCGCAAGTATGCATACAAATGTTTGTTTGGTTTGGTTTGGATGGGTTTGCACCTCTCAAGTGTTACATTTGGGGGATCAAAGAAAATCTCAAAACAACAACAGTTTCACCCCAAACCACCTATTTGCGTAAGTGTGCTCTTAAGTCAGGTTAGCTAACCCATGTTAGTTAACTCAGGTTGGAATAGCAGTGAAGACATGGCAACTCGGTTTTTAACTCAGATTAGCACCTTGAGTTAAAGCCTATAGGGGAGGCTGAGTTTAGCTAACCCAAGTTAGGAATGCATTTTTTTTTTCAATGTGGACATACCCTAAGGCCCTGTTATGCTCTACTCTGGCAGTATAAATAGGCTGTAATGCTACTGAGAATGAGGGCTGCAGAATTTAATATTACAGTTAAGGTTCCTTCATTTAATAACTATTATCCCACCTCTTCCAAGTCACATCACAAGAGGAACATATGCACCCTTCAACTCCCATTGTGAGTTTATTAGTTGACTTGGGCATGTATTTTTAAAACTAAAGCCACTCAAATGTTTTTAAAATCAGCAATACATTTTATATTGGGCAAGCGTCAAACTGAAATAAGTGGCATTACAGCAGAGATGAAGTTGGCCTATTCTTAAAATTATTAATCTTGGTCAATCTGCTGAAGTTTGTTCTTAGTCCTTGTTCAGGCAAAACTCTCTCGGATTCAGTCTGCATAGAACTGAGTAAAATAATAATTATTAATAATGATGATTTGGCTCCTTGTGCTGTGTCTGATTAAAATGGCATTAACTTTTATTTTTTGACCCTTTGCTAATTGACTACAGTGGCAATATGAGATTTCTTGGCTGGTTGCATAGATATTAATGTGTTGGAGTTTATAATTGTATTGTAAATTACTTTTTGCTGTAACATCCAGCCTATGCACTGGAATACTTGAAGACTGTGGTTTTCAATGAGGTGCAGCTGTTCTTACAAACATCTGATTTTCATTGCCATCACTTTTCTGTTGGGTGCTCGGTCTGTAATAAGATTCTCCCGTAACTTCCCAGTCTGTTAACAATATGCTGAGGTCTAAAGAGTCAGCCTTGCACTTTGATCCAAGGATGCATGTTTTGATCTGTTTGTCAGTGATATCAAGAAAGAAAATAAATGTACAGTACTACGCCTGCTTTGACACTAGCATCCTGTCAGTAGGTTTGGACTGGCTGAGAGGACTTCAGATAAATACCGGAGGAGCCCCCAAAACCTGGCTAGCCACATTTCTATTTTTGTCCTTTTGTGTATTTTGTTTGAGGGGCAGGGATATAGTAGTTGATAATGATAGGTGGTTTGACATAAGCAATTCCAACAAATCAGCGTGCTTGGCATGGTGATTGGATGAGCATTTCATTTAGCCATTTTATAATTGCTTGCTACCGAGCAGAAAGCACAGAATGGAATTACTGAACAATTGATCCTTGCAAATGTTAGACTCTCCCCACACAGGCTCTGATTCAGCAGGTTACTTAAGCACATGCCTAACTTTAAGCATGTGAGTAGCCTTATTCCCTCTGATGGGACTAATCCCATGCTTAAGTACCTTGCTGAGCTAGGGCCTCAAGGGTGCATCTGCACAGCATTCTGGAGTGAGCCTTTCAGCCTCTCTGGCTCTGAAGCCTAATGAGAGGGGAGGGCTTCGGAAACCATGCTCTGGCCCAAGCTGCAACTTCAAAGCACTGTTTATACAGTTATTTTTAGAGCAGTAGTCCTTCTCGCCCTAGTCTATCAGCCCGGGCTAGGAGTCTTGTTCCAAAATGTTGTGTACACAAACCCAGTTTGGGTGTCAAACTCAATCCTTGCCCTGAGTTTGCAGAGGCAGGGGGCCTAATCCAAAGTCTGTTGACATTAATGGAAAGACTCTCCATAGACTTCAGTGGGCTTTGAATCAAGTCCTGAGAGCAGTACAGAAGCAATATGTTCAGCCTGGGAGGAGGGGTGTCTCATGGCACACACCAATCCATATACTTGTCTCGGGGTCAGCGGTGTCAGTCATCAGAGGATGTTGTATTCAGGTGGCCTTAGGCATATCTTGTGCTTGTCACAACACAGAGTCAGGAGACCACAGTTCTATTCCTGGTTCTGCTAAAGGTTTTTTGGATTTACTCAATGATTTTTGTATCCCTTTTTTTTTGGCTTTTTTTCCTTTGGGAAAGGGGTGGGCAGGGAGTAGTCTTAATATGTTTAAAATGGTATTGTTTAGAAACTGGCATTATTTCTAATCTGTGAAAATAGGATTAGCTGTATTGGGCTAAATTTTCCAAATTTCCTTTAAAAATGTGTGCACAAAATTTACCACTTTGTCTGCATATGCTAAACTCCGCAGATGTGTGCAATCTGTTATTTACATTGCGCTTTCCTGAAAGTGACTTTGAAAAATTGGTCCATCAGTATTTCTTTAAAGATTCCAACCTCTGTTTAAAAAGGAGGGTGGGAGGAAAGATGGCTCTCAGAGGATGCATTACATTTTAAGAGCACCCTGCAAGATAGCGGCTTGTATTTTATAACTATACCCTTAGAATGCTCAGATTTACAACCCTCATTAATATAATTTATAAGACAAGATTACAAGAGTTTTAAAAGGGCTGCAGCCCATCCAGTCAGCAACATCCAGGCAGTTCAGGTTTGACCAACCTGATCTTGTCAAGTCAAGAAAACAAAAATCAATCAATAAATAGCAGGAGTGAGAGTACTTAAAATGAAAAAAGAGAGTTCATTTCCTGGTAAGGGAGAGGGGCCAGGCAAGTTGCTGCCATTTTGCATTGCAGAGAAAATACCGCTAGGAAGTGAATTCTTGGTATTATTTCCCATTGAAACACTCTGAGAATTCTCCCTCTCTGTCTGTCTTTTATGGTAGTTTGATGAGACACATGATAGGAAGTGCTTGGAAATGGCTTGTTCAGAGGCAGATCCAGGTCAAAGCAAGCCTGACCCTTCTGTATGCCCGAGAGTCACATTTCCATTTTGCTATCGCCAATAATAACCCACACAGGTATTAACTTTCATTTTTAAGTGACCTTCTGTGCTTAGTGCTATGACTTAGAATATAATTAGTCAACATAATCACACATTTTCCCCTTTTTTACTGAGAAGCAGAGTATCAAAAGCATTTGAGTAAGCTAAAGGAAGGAAAGTCATCTGCCAATCTGAGCAAGAGATTGAAGTATCAGGGTTCTGAATTCCTTTCCTGGCTCTGTCATTGACTTTCTGGGTGGCCTTGAGCAAGGAACTGACAAACACATTTTTAAAAATTGGTCTCTAATTTGAGTGTTTTAGAAAGCTAGTGCCTAGTTCTCAGAGCATCCATAGCTCCCAAAAAAGTCATTAAGACCAAGGTTTTCAAATGAGTCCATTAATTTTGGTGAGCTTAGTTTTTGGGGACCCAATTGGAGACACCTAAAGTGGAATTTTCAGAAGTACTTGGTATTGGCCTAACTCTCCTCCCACTGAATTTCACCATTGACATAGTTAGGAGCAGAGTCAAAGACCAATTCTGAGCACCTTTCAAAATCCCAACTTTACCATGAAGGCATGACATAATACAACAGGATTGTCAATAAAATGAACACCCAAAACCTAGGGACGGGGGTTGTGCACACACCCTTCCCCACCCTTTTCTCCTCTTTTTGCCTTTTCCTTCCTTTTCACACAAGGGAAAAAGTGAAGAAAAAAGGGAATGGGTGGGGGGTGTTAAAAATGAAACCTCAATATTTTACATTTTGGTTTGCCATCAAAAAACATTTGACCAAAATGAAAGATTTCTGCAAAAAAACTAATTTACGTGAAACACTATTCTTCATTTAAAAAGTTTGGATGAAAATATTTTGACCAGTTCTACTATCTACTGTGGATATGTTCTGTTGTCCTCTAACAGATAGAGTGACACCTGCTCAACTATTTGCTGTCATCTCTCCAGCTAGTGGCTAGCCCACAAAGACTATATAAACCACATTACTGCTGAGAGGTAAAAAAGATTCTCCTTTTGCTGAAGCAGCAAACATGGTTTGGGAGCTAAACCACTAGTTTGAGTTCTAGTCCTTATGCTAGACGTGTGCTTAGGCTAACAGACGTGATGTATGTATATTAATGTGGCTGATGACATGGGCTAGTTGTTTCCATATTCCTTTATCATTCACTATTCCCAGCCAACAAAGCTTTTGTTTGTTCCAATGTTTATTAAGCAAAAGCTTATTCTGAGATTGGTTCAACCAACAAAGTACATTTTTTTAGTAACCAAACAAATTTAGCGTCAGATGAAAGCAGAAGTAGGTTATAAAGAGGTCAGGTCATTCAGTTAGTGGACAGAAACAATCCCATGTGACAAAGGTTATGTCCACACTTTGAGCAGGTGATATGATTCCCAGCTCGAGGAAACACACCTGTGCTAGCTCTCATCAAGCTAGTATCCTAAAGTTAGAATGTAGCTGGGGCAAAGAGAGCAGTGGGAGGTATAGCTGCCCCTCAGTATGTGCCTGTTTGAGAGCTTTGGCATGTACTCGTGGTGGCTAGCACCTCCCACTGTTTTCACTGTCACACTAGCTCAATGAGAGCTAACATGGGTATGTCTCTTGAAGTGTAGACATACCCTTGGTAATCAGTGATACGGCTCAAATAGCAAATTCCTAATATCACATTGAGTGACAGAACAGCGGTTCTGCAAACAGAAGAAGAAAGGACTACATTTGTTAACTATCTTGTTTGCAATGAATAGTAGTTTGACTAGCTCTTCTAGAGATTTATTAGAATGCTAGATAACCAGATTATATAGGTGGAAGTTTGAGACTAAGTAGTACTACCCCTTGGCACTTCTTTATCACTATTCATCCATGGATCTCTAAGGGTGGGACCTTGAACACAAAATGTGTGCAATATTCTAAGACTCTGGAATGCTCCTGAGAGTATTGTCTGACTAATCACTAATTTCTGAATCATTCTGATTGTGCAGGTACTTAGTTGCTGCCACTGTGTGCACGTGTCCACAGTGTGAAGTGGCAAACAAGCTGAGGAAGAATCAGGGAGGGGAAGGAGAAGTAGTGGGGGAGAGAGCTATAGAGATGGGGTAAAAGGGCAAGGAATGCAGAGTTGTATAATCAAGGGCGAGATACAGTGAGGAATAATGAGACTTTCACTACTTAGATACCTTGCTGGATTCTAAATGAACTGTCAGCACTTGGGTGAAAAAAACCTAGGTTTCCTTGTGGGCAGCATACTGAAAAACTGGTCAGCATGCAACAGAGGTCAAGACAGGAAATAAGTTGTTAGCTTGTATTTTTTTTAAAAAAAAGCAAGAGGGAGAGAAAATAATGCAGCAAATATCACAGTTCCATTATATGAATCGATGGTGAGCCTTCAACCGAACACTCTGTTCAGTTCTGGTGACTGCCTGCCAAAGAATATAGGAGAACAAGAAAAGGTCCAGAGGTAGGCAACACAAATGGATAGAGCCATGGAACAGCATTGAAAGGAGGAAAAATTTTAAAATGGGATGAATTAAGAGGCAACACGAGAGAGAGATGTAAAATAACGAATGGCACAGAGATGGTGAAATCAGGCACTCCTATTTATCCTTTTTCATAATACAAGAGTAGGAGGCCATGGAGTAGACACTGAAAGGCAAGAAATTTAAAATTGATATAAGAAAATACTTTTTCCACACAATGCTTAATTAACCTGTAGAAGGTCCTGATGTAAAATATTAGTGACCATGATAATTATTGTTCTTTCTAATCCAACCACTAACTTCTTGAGGCTGGAAGGAAACTTTTATTGTACAATTGTCGGTTATGGGAAGGTTTATGTCTTTCTCTGAAGTACCTGGAACTGCTCACTTTCATAGCCCTGGTCTAAACTAGGACTTTAGGTTGAATTTAGCAGCTTTAAATCGATGTAAACCTGCACCTGTCCACACGATGAAGCCCTTTATTTCGACTTAAAGGGCTCTTAAAATCGATTTCCTTACTCCACCCCTGACAAGTGGATTAGTGCTTAAATCGGCCTTGCCGGGTCGAATTTGGGGTACTGTGGACACAATTGGATGGTATTGGCCTCCGGGAACTATCCCAGAGTGCTCCATTGTGACTGCTCTGGACAGCACTCTCAACTCAGATGCACGATTGTTTGCCGTTGCTCTGACGCAGGGAGGGGCGACTGATGACATGGCTTACATGGTTGGTTTACAGGGAGCTAAAATCAACAAAGGGGGTGGCTTTACATCAAGGAGTATTTCAGGTAGGACTTCACGGAGGGTTCCAATAAGAAATGGTGCACCTAAGTTATTGCTCTTATTAGAACAAGGAGGTTAGTCTGGCCTCTGATTGATACATGGGTAGATTTACCTTGCTGCACCTTCTCTGTGAGTGACTGCAGTGTGACCTAAAGGAATGAGTCCCCTAGACGGGGGGCGGGGAGAGGGGGTTTGCAAATGAGTACAAAACAAATCTGGTCTATTTCTTGTTTTGATACACTCCATCTATCTTTTACATCTTTGGCTGGCAGCAGACGGTGCAGAAGGACTGCATGCCATCCACATCGCATGGCTGCTCGGCAATTGGTTGCTGCTGCTGTGTAGCAATGCAGTACCACGTCTGCCAGCACCCAGGAGACATACGGTGACGGTTACCTGAGCGAGCTCCATGCTTGCCGTGGTATGGCGTCTGCACAGGTAACTCAGGAAAAAAGGCGCGAAACGATTGTCTGCCCTTGCTTTCATGGAAGGAGGGAGGGAACGGGGGCCTGACGATATGTACCCAGAACCACCCGTGACAATGTTTTAGCCCCATCAGGCATTGGGATCTCAACCCAGAATTCCAATGGGCAGCGGAGACTGCGGGAACTGTGGGATAGCTACCCACAGTGCAATGCTCCGGAAGTCGACTCTAGCCTCGGTACTGTGGAAGCACCCCGCCGAGTTAATGCACTTAATGCACTTAGAGCATTTTCTGTGGGGACACACACACTCGAATATATAAAACCGATTTCTAAAAAACTGACTTCTATAAATTTGACCTAATATCATAGTGTAGACATACCCTTAGACTGTCTGAGGGGTCAGGTCTCTGATGCAGTCCTGCAATTCCTATGTTCGTATGACCTTATAAAAGTTCTTACCTGGATCAGGGTTCTCATTTTCACACAAACTCTCCTTATCCTTGTGCTGTATCCATCTCCTCTTTCACATCAAGGAGATGATAGAATAATGCCCCCCAGTTTCATAAGTGTGTCATCTTTGGGCACACTGTATAGGATTTTTTAAAGTAACCAGAGTACCCCTCAAGCCACTAGACACTCTTTCACTTTCTTGTCATTCATTTCAAGTGTGTGAATGTGTATGTATTTGCTGACTACATTTCTGTTAATAGCAGCATAGGCTGGGTATTGCAGCTACAGTCCAAGTACTTTACAATCCTCCTGTACTCTGTGGTGAATTCCATTGAATAAAAATTATTATTATAAACTTGTGTATGGTAGGAACCCCAACCGAAATCAGGACCACATTGTGCTAGGTGCTACACAGAGTAGGAGATAGTCCCTGCTCTGAAGACCTTACCAACTAAATAGATTAAAGTAAGATGAGGGGAGACTTGATAATAGTCTTCATATGTTAAGGGTTGTTATAAAAAGGATTGTTCTCTATGTCCATTGAAGGCAGTTCAAGAAGTAATGATCTTAATCTGCTGCAAGGGGGATTTAGATTAGCTATTAGAAAAACTTTTCAACTGTATACATTTTAGTTAAGCTCTGGAAAAAGCTTCCAAGGGAGGTTGTGGAATCCCCATCAATGGAGGTTTTTAAGAACAAATTGGATAACACCTGTCAGGAATGGTCTAAGTTCACTCACTGCAAGGGGCTGGACTCAATGACATCTTGAGGTCCCTTCCAGGCCTACATTTCTGTGATTCTATGAGACAGTTATAACAGAGTTCCTTTTACAAAGAGTGTCCATCCACTCTGAAAATTTTCAGAGCCCAAATGTCATTCAAAATGCTGCCTTCTCTGGATGAAGTAGAGAATTTTAGGAAAGTGAATCCTATTCACTATGGAATTCCAAACAGCCTTTCCGCAGCTCTAATACTTTTATCTATTGAAATGACTGTCAAAAAAAGCACAAAAATACATTTCAGAATTGAATAATAATCATTGAATAGTAGTTGTAAAAAAAACAAAACACAGTATCAAAACAACATGAAAAAGTTTTTATAACACTTGTGAGCTGGGTCTGCATTTCACCATTGTTATAAGTGAGTAAATGTCTGAAAGGACAGGACAGCATCCATTAGATGAGCATGTCACCTCTCCTCAAACACCAGCGTCAGAAGGGAAGCTTACTTTCAACACGTACAGTATGAGAAAGTTACTGACACTGCAGAATAAACTTGAGGACATTGGCAGGCTTTTGTCAATTACACAAAGTCTCCAACAGCTCCTCAAATGGTTAGTTACTGAGTGCTGAACCTCAAAAGTTTCAGAGAGACTGTTCAGTTTGGGTATGTATCCAAAAGTTATACTGCTTAATCAAAACCTATCCAAGCCTCTTTGGTCTGGAAATAAGGCTGGAAATGTTGCAAGATCTTATGAGATTTCCAGTGCTCCCTTCTTGCTGCCAGCATAAGGACACCGTGAGAACAGTCTCTCACAATATTGTATGTTGGTACTGAGGCTTCTGCTCTTGGCTGAAACAATAATCAGTTAACCAAACTTTTTGAACCTCAGAAGAGGACTGGGTTTGGTTCAAAGCCCATTCCTAATAATTATATGGGGCAGATAAACCATACACCCTTATGCAATGAGTTATGTATACAATTAGTTCCTTGCAAGACCATAAAGCCACTTCCCCTTTGTGTGTGAGTGTGTGATTTAAATCCAGTACAGTTTCATTTCAGAACCCACCTTGGATGGAAATTTTGTTCACTCATAAAAGTAGTTGCGACTAACTCTACCACTACAAAACTGGTTTATGGAGTAAGTGTATAATTGTTTCTGCTTTCTCCCCCTCCCCACCACACATGCACCTTTTTGTGTGACATAATCATATTTTAGTTTACAATAAGAAAAGGAGTACTGGTGGCACCTTAGAGACTAACCAATTTATTTGAGCATGAGCTTTTGTGAGCTACAGCTCAGCTCACGAAAGCTCATGCTCAAATAAATTGGTTAGTCTCTAAGGTGCCACCAGTACTCCTTTTCTTTTTGCGAATACAGACTAACACGGCTGTTACATTGTAAACTAAGGTTTCAGAGTATCTTTTTAAAATTAAAACTTTAGTAAAGAGAGACACTGTGGAGAAGTCTTTTGTCATGCATTAGGAAAGCAAGGACCATGTTCTCTGACAACTGACTTACTTTGGTAGGAAAAAGAATTATAAGAAAACAAAGATAAAAACTGGCAAGAAGAAAACCAACTGAAAAGAAATACAGCTCTAGATTCTGATGTCAGTGACAGAGATGACTGGTTTGTCTTTTGAGAGCTCAGATGAAGTGTTAGGGCATGAAATCTTTTAGACAGCTCCTGTGACGCCTCATGATTGTACTCAAAAGCATTTCAAGTGATTGGAACTTAATGAATGAACTGTGAACTGAAGTGTTGCACTCAGATGTGTGTGACAGCTGGCTACAGTAACTCAAACAGTTGCTAAAGGGTTGGTGATGGCCAGTGATGTTTGTCTGTGTTCTGAACACATGAATGCATGTTTGTAATTCAAAAAGTGTTGATTCCTACACTGGCTAAAAATAGGAGAAAACATAAATCACTGAGGCTGATTTATACATAAAGGTATGCTGTGTTGGTGTAGCCATGTCAGTCCCAGGATATTAAAGAGACAAGGTGAGTGAGGTAATATCTTTTTGGCCCAATGTCTGTTGGTGAGTGAGAAAAGCTTTCGAGCTACACAAAGCTCTTCTTCAGGTCTGGGAAAGGTACTAAGTGTGTCACAGCTAAATACAAGATTGAACTAATTAGCATAAGTAGTTAGCACATATTCTAAGGGATCCTTCTAGGTGAAGTAGGGCATTAACACCCGTGTAATGATAGGCCAAAAAGGCGGTTCTGGCAGTCTAGCTCTAGGATAGGGTATTAGAAGCCAATGCAAAATTAACTGGTAGTGGAGGCTCTACCGAGCAAATCAAAATACCCAAATATCTAATACACCACAAAACCATTTGTGCAAGAGAAAGTGTAATAAGAATACTTGGATGCTAATAAACAGATTGATAGAGCCAGAAGAGTTCCCAGAAGTTACCTACTACAGGACAGGCCTAACAAAGAAAATAACAGAACGCCACTAGCGGTCACCTTCAGCCCCCAACTAAAACCCCTCCAACGCATTATTAAGGATCTACAACCTATCCTAAAGGATGACCCAACACTCTCACAAGTCTTGGGAGACAGGCCAGTCCTTGCCTACAGACAGCCCCGCAACCTGAAGCAAATACTCACCAACAACCACATACCACACAACAGAACCACTAACCCAGGAACTTATCCTTGCAACAAAGCCCGTTGCCAATTGTGCCCACATATCTATTCAGGGGACACCATCACAGGGCCTAATAACATCAGCCACACTATCAGAGGCTCGTTCACCTGCACATCCACCAATGTGATATATGCCATCATGTGCCAGCAATGCCCCTCTGCCATGTACATTGGTCAAACTGGACAGTCTCTACGTAAAAGAATAAATGGACACAAATCAGATGTCAAGAATTATAACATTCATAAACCAGTCGGAGAACACTTCAATCTCTCTGGTCACGCAATCACAGACATGAAGGTCGCTATCTTAAAACAAAAAAACTTCAAATCCAGACTCCAGCGAGAAACTGCTGAATTGGAATTCATTTGCAAATTGGATACTATTAATTTAGGCTTAAATAGAGACTGGGAGTGGCTAAGTCATTATGCAAGGTAGCCTGTTTCCTCTTGTTTTTTCCTACCCCCCCCCCCCCCAGATGTTCTGGTTTAACTTGGATTTAAACCTGGAGAGTGGTCAGTTTAGATGAGCTATTACCAGCAGGAGAGTGAGTTTGTGTGTGTATGGGGGTGGGGGGGATGTGAGAAAACCTGGATTTGTGCAGGAAATAGCCCGACTTGATTATGTAAAGAGTTGTCACTTTGGATGGGCTAGCACCAGCAGGAGAGTGAATTTGTGTGGCGGGGTGGAGGGTGAGAAAACCTGGATTTGTGCTGGAAATGGCCCACCTGTTGATCACTTTAGATAAGCTATTACCAGCAGGACAGTGGGGTGGGAGGAGGTATTGTTTCATGATTTCTGTGTGTATATAAAGTCTGCTGCAGTTTCCACGGTAAACATCTGATGAAGTGAGCTGTAGCTCACGAAAGCTCATGCTCAGATAAATTGGTTAGTCTCTAAGGTGCCACAAGTACTCCTTTTTTTTTTGCGAATATCTAAACTGTATTCAATTTATTCACCTAAATTTGGGTGATTGCTGATTATGCACAATATGTATCTTATGACTTTAAAAACAAACTTTGTATTTGTGGATAATCTAAACACTATACCCAGATGTGCAGACACACTTTTTTCTTAACCTGTGTACTTTACAGTTTTTTAGCATTAGCTTTAATAAAAAAATTTAAATCTGAAAAAAAAAAAACCCTCCAACGTTGGAGACATGTTCTTGCCCTTACCCTTCTCCGTGGCAATTCAGATGTATCCCCTACAGCATATTATTGTGTGTTTTGTACGGTTTGGTTTTCAATGAAAACTAGTGGGGCTTCAACCCACCCCTCAAGTGATACTATTGCATCCTAAGAGACACAACGTAATATTTTCAGAAGTGCCTCTGGGCAAAGTTTTCCAGAGGAGGAGCTGAACTCCCATTTTCAAAACAGACTGAGGCACTTAGGAACTGAGCTCCCATTGACTTTCAAATTACTTTGAAAGTGGGTCTTCAACTCCTAAGTCAAAGTGTTTTTGAAAATGTTGTCTTTTATTGCCTAATTATTTCTGATTCAACCTCACTTTCATGGGCTCAGTTTTAGCTCTCTTTCACAAGGTCATAGCATTTGACAGTATGGCTTCATCTGAAAGGTACTCCCAGAAATGCTCACACGTTTTGCAAAAAGAAAAGGAGTACTTGTGGCACCTTAGAGACTAGCCAATTTATTTGAGCATAAGCTTTCAAGCTCACGAAAGCTTATGCTCAAATAAATTGGTTAGTCTATAAGGTGCCACAAGTACTCCTTTTTTTTTTTGCGAATACAGACTAACACGGCTGCTACTCACATGTTTTGCTTGTGCTCGCTATAACTCTCACCACATTTCCATACCTCTTCAGAGTATATCTGTATTATACCTTAAATTTTTGTTGCCACCAGGTTGAAAATACTATCCTCAGATAGATGGATACTTTGGCATTTTTCAGGGAATTATGACTCTTTTCCTTAAACTGTTGTCAAATGAAATGGGACCTAGAAATACCCACAATACTGGCAGTTAGTAGAATAACCCTGTAACATGACACCGTGAAAGAGTGAAGTGCATAACAGCAGCAAAAAGAACGAGGAGTACTTGTGGCATCTTAGAATGTAACAAATGTATTTGAGCATAAGCTTTTGTGGGCTAAAACCCACTTCATCGGAGACATGCATCCGATGAAGTGGGTTTTAGCCCACAAAAGCTTATGCTCAAATACATTTGTTACTCTCTAAGGTGCCACAAGTGCTCCTCGTTCTTTTTGCTGATACAGACTAACACGGCTACCAGTCTGAAACATAACAGCAGCTGTTTCTCCACTTTTCCCTCTTTGGTTCTGCTGTGTATTCGCACAAAGAGTCCTTCATATTCTTGCTGCAGTGCTACTTACAGTATATTGTGACCCACTCATTTCTTCTGTGTCAAAAAAACCCAAGCTTCCAAAGGTGGAGCAGTAAGTATTAGGAATAATAATTATTAACAGGCCAAATCCTCATGAAATTATTCAGTGAAGAAAAAGTTTTTCTGAAGAGCACTGATTAAACACTGAGTAAAGATTTCAGGTTTTATTAATAAAAAGCTAAATTCTGAAATTCTCACTCAGTTTGCCTGAATATGGATTGAGTTTAAAAAAGAGAGAGAAAGGATTTCAAGATTTGGCCAAACACATTTACACAGAAAATAGCACAAATCTTCAAACTAATCATAACAAATACAGTGCATTCTATTTTAAAATAGAATTAGTGGGTAAGATCCTCATCCCCACCCTGGCCCCTTTATGCCAGGCAAAAGAGCCAAAGCAATATAAAAGTATCCAAAAATCTCCTGTTCTGACCAGGGAGGATTTTCCCCTAGTGCAGGTGCTGGAAAGACCACTTTAAGGCTAACTTCTGAGGACCCCCTCACAAGCTCTGGTGTAGTAGCCCAAGGACAGTATGGGGCAGCCCAGGGAGGTTACTGTGACTGAGACAGACACCCTTCCCCTCTCCCCAAGGCTGTCTAATTTGTGCCAGGGATTTCTCCAGCCTGCTCAGGAGGGTATAAAGATGGCTTTAAAGTTGCCTTAACTCCACTTCACCTGGGAAGGAAGTTGTGTGTTGTGCTTCTTAGAGGTGCTGCACAGAATCAGGGCTGGATTTACACCTTATGTATCCTTAGGCACAGCCTATTCAGCCCCACCCCCGCCCACAGCTGACCTTTGTGTTTTCCATAAAATATTAAACTTTTAACCCACTTTTAACTTTTTGGTGCAGATAGAATGCCAGCGCCTCTAGGCATGTGCCTTCTGTGCCTAATTGGAAATCCGGCCCTGCACAGAAACTCATCCAAGATCTGTGAAAAAGTCAATGGAAAGATTCTCCTTGATTTCCATTGACAGTGGATTGAGACACTAGTCTCCTGGATGATGAAATCAGAACTGTTGCATTGAAAGAAATATCCTAGGCATTTGAATATCTAGCACCTACCATGTGGTCTGTCCCACTCTGCTTTTCCCCCTGCACTGTGCAACCCACAAAACTAAGGGCAGCCTTTATTTTCAAATACCGTCTGTGACGTTCCCCTCTGGTATTATATGGACCGTTGATCTGCTAGGTCACTCCAATCATTGACTCTGGGAGCCAGCCTTACCCTGCTCTGCTGTGAGAGCCCCCACTCCTGGGCTGTTCACACACAGCCTCTGGCATGTAAGCTGCTCCTTGGGTTGTGCAACTGAATGACACTAGCCAATATCTTCAGTCCTAGACATAACCCTAGGAATCTCCATCTTGCAGTGTCCAGTTATGCCCGCTGGACACTGCAAGCTTATATGAGTTTGTCAATTTCACAAAGAAATTGATATGCACCAGGCTTGTTACCCCAAGGGGAGTCTCCGACATACTTCAAATCAAACACACTGCTTCAGGTAGAATAAACAAATGAATTTATTAACTACAAAGATAGATTTTTAAATGATTATAAGTCAGAGCACAAAAAGTCAGATTTGGTCAAATGAAATAAAAGAAAAACGCATTCTAAGCTCCTCTTAACACCTTCAGTGCCCTTACAAACTTAGATGCTTCTCACTGCAGGGTGGCGGGTTGCTCTTCAGCCAGGCTCTCCCCTTTGATCAGCACTTCAGTCACTTGGTGGTGGTCGTGTCTGTAGATGCAGGTGGAAGAGAGAGGAGGAGCATGGCAAATGTCTCTCCCTCTTATCATGTTCTTTCTTCCCTGTTGGCATCCCCATCCTTCTGAGTCAGGGGAGCATTACCTCATCGCCATCCCAAACTGACCAAAGGAAGAGCGGTGACTCGCTTGAGAGTCCAACAGATCCGCTCATAGAATATCAGGGTCGGAAGGGACCTCAGGAGGTCATCTAGTCCAACCCCCTGCTCAAAGCAGGACCGATCCCTGACTAAATCATCCCAGCCAGGGCTTTGTCAAGTCTGACCTTAAAAACTTCTAAGGAAGGAGATTCCACCACCTCCCTAGGTAACGCATTCCAGTGTTTCACCACCCTCCTAGTGAAAAAGTTTTTCCTAATATCCAACCTAAATCTCCCCCACTGCAACTTGAGACCATTACTCCTTATTCTGTCATCTGCTATTGATGAGACACATAGTGATACTAACTATAGTGATAGTGAGCCATCCTCTTTGGAACCCCCTTTCAGGTAGTTGAAAGCAGCTATCAAATCCCCCCTCATTCTTCTCTTCTGAAGACTAAACATCACCAGTTCTCTCAGCCTCTCCTCATAAGTCATGTGTTCCAGTCCCCTGATCATTTTTGTTGCCCTCCGCTGGACTCTTTCCAATTTTTCCACATCCTTCTTGTAGTATGGGGCCCAAAACTGGACACAGTACTCCAGATGAGGCCTCACCAATGTCGAATAGAGGGGAACGATCACGTCCCTTGATCTGCTGGCAATGCCCCTACTTATACAGCCCAAAATGCCATTGGCCTTCTTGCCAACAAGGGCACACTGTTGACTCATATCCAGCTTCTCATCCACTGTAACCCATAGGTCCTTTTCTGCAGAACTGCTGCCGAGCCATTCGGTCCCTAGTCTGTAGCAGTGCATGGGATTCTTCCGTCCTAAGTGCAGGACTCTGCATTTGTCCTTGTTGAACCTCATCAGATTTCTTTTGGCCCAATCCTCCAATTTGTCTAGGTCCCTCTGTATCCTATCCCTACCCTCCAGCGTATCTACCACTCCTCCCAGTTTAGTGTCATCTGCAAACTTGCTGAGGGTGCAATCCACACCATCCTCCAGATCATTTATGAAGATATTGAATAAAACCGGCCCCAGGACCGACCCCTGGGGCACTCCACTTGATACCGGCTGCCAACTAGACATGGAGCCATTGATCACTACCCATTGAGCCCAACAATCTAGCCAGCTTTCTATCCACCTTATAGTTCATTCATCCAGCCCATACTTCTTTAACTTGCTGGGAAGAATACTGTGGGAGACAGTGTCAAAAGCTTTGCTAAAATCAAGGAACAACATGTCCACCGCTTTCCCCTCATCCACAGAGCCAGTTATCTCGTCATAGAAGGCAATTAGATTAGTCAGGCATTACTTGCCGTTGGTGAATCCATGCTGACTGTTCCTGATCACTTTCCTCTCCTCTAAGTGCTTCAGAATTGATTCCTTGAGGACCTGCTCTATGATTTTTCCAGGGACTGAGGTGAGGCTGACTGGCCTGTAGTTCCCAGGATCCTCCTTCTTCCCTTTTTTAAAGACGGGCACTACATTAGCCTTTTTCCAGTCATCTGGGACCTCCTCCGATCGCCATGAGTTTTCAAAGATAATGGCCAATGGCTCTGCAATCACATCCGCCAACTCCTTTAGCACTCTTGGATGCAGCGCATCCGGCCCCAGGGGCTTGTGCTCGTCCAGCTTTTCTAAATAGTATTGAGTGGTCTGGTCCTCTGGCCAAGTCACAAAGTCCAGATGAACCCTTCCAGAGTATTAAAGAGACCAATAAATATATCGTCTATTTGCCCTTGCTAGCATCTTCAGTCCTTTAAAATCAGCCCTCAATTTGGGCTCCCAATTAAGCCCTGTCCCCTTCTGTCGGTTTACACCTCTTTACCAGTGGTTGGTGGAAAAACCCAGGCCCAGCCACTACTCCAGGTTCTAACCCAGGGACCCTGTACACAGTAGCCACATACTGTCAAGTTCAATCTTTTGCTGACTCTTTCCAGCAACCCTATCTCAGGGCCTTTCTCCCTCTGCATTCTGTGTAAATTCTGCCCACCATAAACTCTGGCTACTTGTCAGTCTTGCTTAGCCAGCAAGAAGCACCCTTCTTTACTCCTCTGGTTTCCATCATAAACTGACCTGCTAAACCTCTGCAGCTCCTTTTATTTTAGCCTGCGGGGCTCTGATTGGCTGCTTCTGGGTGACCTCTGTAGGTGGGCCTGGAGGACCCACCTTCGCTGCTCTTTTCTTGTCACTTCACTACTTCCTAGGGTGGGGTGTAGTAGGACCATGGGGCCTCCTGTAGCAAAGGCCAAGTGCACCCCATCACAGTCCTAAAACTGGGTAACTCAGAACCCAGCTCCAAAGAAGAGATCTGGGGAAACTCCTGGTTAAGGAAGGAGTGAGGAAGTAATACAGCTATAGGATGGAAATTATTTCTTCTTATTACACAGCTCAGTGGTTAATATATTTCAGAAATTGAAATGATTACCACGTTCACACTGAGGTCTGAAGACGGAGGACCATTTAATGACTATACAAGGCACAAAGCTGTGTGAAAATAGGCACTTACTGATTTTAATGAGCCTTTTGGTTTCTTGGTTGGCAGTTTATTCTCTGTCTTTGTCTCAGTTTCCTTTGATTCAGACTCATTTTTCTGCAGGAGAGCAAGGGATTTCCTCCAAGTTTGTCTCATCTTGGAATGGCAAAGAATGTGTTATGGATGCTGTTTCTGGAGTCACATGGTGCTATGAGCGTAGCATTCACTGGTTGTTAGTATCACTATGTGTCTCATCCACAAGTTCAAATTCAGAACTGGTATTATTTTTCTTATCACTATTTATACCAATATGAATTCACTTGTGTGTCCCCCCGCCCCAATACTGCTACAAGATTTCTAAGAATGTGGAGACTATGTTAGTGTAACGTTTCATTGTGCAAAATGAGGCTCACCATTGTGGATGTTAGTCCCTGCTGCAGGTCTTGAGCCTGATTCTTCACTACCTTGTAGCTGGTATAGTCATTTATATCAGCACAAGATGGGTGTAAAAGACAAATAAATTAGAATGGTTTTACTCCCCCTCTTCACTCAGGCTCCAATAGACAGAACTTAAGTGTTTTGCTGTGTGACAATCTATATCCCTAGAGCCATCTTTTTCATAGGATTATGATAAATTTTGTACAAAGTATGCTTTGTGAGGTATCATTTGAAAACTCATAATTTGCTGACCATTATTGTCCTAGTAAAATGTATGGCAACATTACATGTAAAATTATAAGAATCTACTGTATGATATTATTAAGACATGTTCCAAGTCTGGGGAGCAGTCACAAACCAGTTCCCTAGAGACAAAAAGCTAGCTGATACTGGGATGCTCAGGAAAACTAATCCAAATGAACTAAAGGTGTGAGATAGGTAGACAAGACAAGGAAAAGATCCAGTGCCTGTTTCAGTTTGATTTGATAGAGACCAATACAGAAATCAAAAGAGTTGGGTGAGCGATACTTTAGAATTTTAATTTTGCTTTTGTATTTTCTGGAGAGCATGTAAATACAACACAAAAGAGGTTGAGATGTAGGTATCTTTCGTGGATAATGATCTAAAATGCTTTGATACTGCCTCCAGCTTTTTTGGTGATGGGATGGGGGTGGGCTCTGGCCTTTGGGTGAGTAGCCAGAAATGGGTGAGAGAGAGAGACTTACAGTACAAAAATTTGGAAATCTCACCCAATGATAGAGCCATCAGCAATTTTGTGCTGAAATGTTTTTAAAAAAAATCTGTGAGGAAAATTTCAATTTTGCAGATTTTTTTTTTTTAATTTTTCCCACCAGGAAATTTGAAACAAAATTTTTTGTTTTGAGTTAGGTTGACCCAAATCAAAACATTTTGCATTGCCAAATTGAATCTAAACTTTTTTTTTTGAGTTAGTTCGATGTTAATCTCTGTCTGACCAAGCTGTTGTGGTGCCTCACAGGAAGTGTCTCATGCCCCTTGTATCCTCTATAGACCTGGACTATATCTCCCATGATGCACTGTGTTATCCCCCTCTGGAGGAACTGTCATAGTGCATCATGGGAGTCATGTAACCACTGTGATACAGCCTCTCCTCAGGAACTCAGAGGACTTTTTGGGTTGTGGGAGGGTGAAGCCAACACCATTCTCAAATGAGGGGAAGGGAGTAAGCAGAAAGAGCCCATCAGTTCAGAATGGCTCAGCACCCTCCTCTCAGTCTACTCTGTTGCCCCTCCCTGCAACACCAGACCTGAAAAGGAGGAAAATAAAGGGGAAGGATCTTTGGAACTCCCTGCCTCTGCCCCTAGGCTTGAGCAGGGAGAGAAGAGAAGGATCCCACTTCAGCTGTCCCCTCCAGGCCGAGGAGAGAGAAATTAAGAACTGCTGGAACTACACAAAATGCACTGGTGGGCAGGGGGAGTTAAAAAATCAAAACAGATCAAAACACAAGATAATCATCTAAAGAAATTTCATATTTTTTGGCATCAACCTCACAAGATCAGATACCATGAGTGAGACAATATTGTTAACATGGGCTTTAAGTAGTATTTAAGTGCTGCAGAAGACTGTGCATTGGCCCACCACAATGGGGTGAATTACATCCTGTACTTTTATTTCCAGCAGTTTTTAAAAACAGCTACAAATAGTGAAAATAAATGTACAGCAAATATTTCCAGTTCTGCAGTATATCACAGGAATCACAAAGTGCCATTGCAGCAGGGGGGCTGTATCTCGGGTCTTCCACCACCTAGGTGAGTGCCAAACCACCAGGCTGCAGACTCCCCACAACTTCCCCCAGCTCAATGACTCTTTAATTATTTATCCACTGTGAAAGAACTTCAACAGGAGAGATTACAAGAGCCTGTAGAGGACAGGGCTCCCCTTCAGAACCCACCTCAAGACCTTATACTGTCCTTCTCTCCCTACCAGGCAGATACCCAAGACCATTCTGGGAGCAGACAAACAAAAGGAAAGTCCTTTCCCCTTCCTTACAGGAGAGAGGAGTCTGTAGGAAATTAAAGAGAATAAGGGTGACCTGGAACTCAGGCAGTCTTCTTGAGTCAGTCCTTTGGGCTTAATCTAAATGGGGTCCACTTCCAGCCCCTCCTTGTTGGGCATACTGCTCTGAGGCTGGGTCCTGCAGCTTTGGGAGTGGTGAGGCTTGTTGCTGTCTTCCCCTCAGCAAGCCTATCTCAGCTGTCTGAGGCAGGACAACCCTCTTCCTGTTCACAGCCCCTTCTTGTGGCAGGTTTTCTCTTTTAAGCTCTGCCCATCCAGGCAGAACAAGACTTGCAGGTGTGCCTCATTGGTGTTGAACAGGCCCAGAAGAGCTCGTTAGTCTCCTCTCGGTCAGCATGAGGGCATGTTCCTTCACAAAGCCCCACATTAGAATATCCCTTAGCCCAATGGTTAGAGCACTCTCCTGAGACGTATGGGAAACACCTATTCAAATCCTTCCTCCCCTGCAAGCAGAGGGTAGAATTGACCCTGTCTCTCCTCCATCCAAAGGGAGTGCTGTATCCACTGGGCTAAAATTTATGGATGGGCACTAGCGACAACAGCACTTCTTCTTCAGCCATTTACTGTAGAACAAGGCAGGTGCCTTTACTTATTCTCACCAGAAACAAACTTAGGTGACTAAGAGACCTGACTCCAGGAGAGGAGCTGGTTGTTGGTCACAAGCAGAGAGATAGGTGCATCCCTGGACTTAGAGGCTTCTCTCTGTGAGAGGGGCACAGCTTGGGGCATACTTTCTCGTTGGCATTTCCCATTGGTTATCTTAGGTGGCTTCCCATCTAGCATGCTGGCTTTTATGGATTGAATTCTTAGGTGCCCATTTCTTCCCATTCGTTTTATAGGAAGCCTACATGCTTAACTCAGGCTTTGTGGATTGCAGTATCGTTCCAGTGATTTTCTGGGCAAATGTAGGTGTCCCAACGCTCAGAATCATAATACCTCAGTCCCTTTGTGTGTCAGGGCCTCTATTACCTCAACATTTAAACTGCACATGCCAACTTCTCTGAGCCTCTCTTTCCCCTCGCCCTTTGTCAGTCTTGTCTATTTAGACTGTAAGTTCTTCAAAGCGTGGACTCTTTCTCCTGCTGTTTATGTACAGTGCATAGCACAAAGGGTCCCTGATCTTGGGTGGGGTCTCAGGTGCTATTCTAATACAAATAATTAATAATAATAATTACATATGGCCATATTTTCCTTCTAATCCCAAATATAATGAAGGTATGACAATGACCCCAATTATAGATCAACAATGTATTGTTATCATTTGTTGTGTTAGTACTGAGGGGCTCTCATCAGGAAACAGGAGCTCATGCTAGGCTTTGTACAAACATAACAAAAAGATTGTCCCTGATACAAAGATAAGTTTTTTTTTCTCCAGTTTATGTAGGTCACCCACTTGGTATTATTTCTATTAGTGAACACATTCCCCACACTGAAGAAATTCCAATACCTAGGGATTCTTTAATCATTAAAATATTTTTTCTTAACATTAAAATTCAACTAAATCAGCCCCATTTGCTAACTGGCCTGTTTAAAATTCCTAATTGTAGTAGTTTCCAGTGTTCCAGTTTGAAACAATATGTTGATCAACAACATATTTCATAATCCAGGAAGTTGCTCTTTCCAGCCAAAAAAGAAGACAATGAGCATGACCAGATTGTTTATATTCTATCACCTAATGATTTTTCTCTCAGAGGAAGGTTTTCTCTGTAAGAAAGAATTTCCCTCTGCACAGCTGATGTCTAAGAGAGACTGTGCCCTGATGACAAGATTCAGAAAGGTCGTGTAAATTTATACTGGTAAGGCGGTCTTAGAAATGATTGCTATTAAATATGTTCTAAACTTAATATTCCCCATAAGACTGACTGCTTCCTAAATGACATTTTGACACATTATTTTAGATGTAAGTGTGCGTGGGTTGAATTTTAAGGCCTTGCTGTTAACTTTCAAAAAGCCTCAGGAACTAAAATGAGTCAGGTTTATCTTGCCAAGCCTCTGGTACCTTTATGGTTGAGGGTCTAAGGAGTTAGGGTTTTTGATCTTGGCAATGTAATTAGTACTGCAGAACCAGCAATGCTTAGGGCTAGATTTTTAACCATTCAGCACCCAGCAGCTCCTTTTGGGCCTGATTTTCAAAAGAAGGTATCCCAATAAATGGCCAGATTTTTGCAAAGAGACCAATGTATTGGCACACTTACCTCTTCTAAAAATCTGGCCAGCAATGTCACAGAGGGAGCTGTTGGATGCTGAGAATTTTGTAAATTGCCTTAGTTAGTTGCCTAAATGTGAACAGAGCTCTTTTGAAAATCTGGCTCCAATTCTGGGTACTTTTGAGGTGGTGCCTCAATGCAATGGCTCAGCTCCTGGGCTCACATAGCCTATCAGGGCTGCCAGTCTGTTCCTGGGCCCAGGAATCTGAAAACCCTTTCTTCTCTCCCAAGTCCATCAGGGGTTAGTATGGGAACCCAAGCTTTCCCACTCCACTGTATTCCAGCTCAGGGCCCTTGAGCTAGATAAGTAGGATCAGGGTTTTTTGACTTTGACCACACCCCAAGCTTCTTCCTATCTGCCCCGGATCTCCGCAGGCTCTCCAGCCTATTGGTCAGTTTGTCCCCTGGGCTGTTGTCTCTGAGAAGCTGTTAAGTAGTTTGCTGGCAGGAGCTCCTTTCTCCAACCTGCTCACTCCTCTGGTATCCACCCTGCCCCTCTGCTTCCCAGCCCTTTTATCCTCCCAGCTGCTGTGAGGCTTCCAATTAGCAGTGGCTGGAAGTGTCTGAATTAACCCTTTGGTAGCTGGGCGAGCATAGCTACACCCCATGACAGTGCTGAGCACTTGAGAATCTGGCTGATTGTGACACTAGTGACCATTTGTTTCAAAAAAACCTCATCTTCCAGCATGCTGATCTCTTTTGACAATCTGGCCTTTTTCCAAAAGAAGGTCTGAGCTCTTTTGAGAAACTGGGCATTACTGTATGTATTTACTTTTGTGACTCTGAAGCTGTGGAATGTCCTGTCTCCTCCCTTTTCAGAGGGAGCCTGCCCTGCAATGCAACTAATTTCCCCTTGTGGGGAAAGGTGGAGAGCAACATGCAGGTGTACATAGATCCCAAAAGAGCAGAGAGACAGAACAAAATGCTGGATGTTTGGCTACAGCAAAATAGTCAATTCTGTAGCAACAATGCTGAATTTTGTAATATCTTGAAAAAAAGGCTAAATTCCATGGTCACGCGATCACAGAGTCCATAGGGCCCTGCATGAGATGACTGCGGCAATGCACACCTCTCGGAGTAAGTGTTTCAGGCTCTTTGCAGACTCAGGGATCAGTTTACATTTTCAAGGTTGTCTCTGCAACTATAAGGTAAGGTTAGAAAAATAATTTTTATTTAAATGAAAGTGGAGGTTCTGAAGCATGATTCTGTGTCAAGGGGTGAATTATGCACCAAATTCTACACTGGAGGAATCACAGACTACACAAGGAGCTGAGAATATCTTACTTACCTTGCAGGGGTGTTGTGTAGCTCTATTAATATTTGTAAAGCACTTTGTGCATAAGAAGTATTATACTGTGTATAATAGTAATCCTATTTTCATCAAGCTGTAAACTGAGTACTTTTCCTTGTGTTGAAGTTAACATTTAAAGATATCATGTAGGAGAGAGATATGGGCTACATGTGGAGGTAATTATGTGGTCTTTTCTTCTCTTAAAGTAATAGAGAAATGACAACCCTGATGAAAGAGTCAAGAATAGCTTGTTTGTCCAGAATTTATTTGGGCATCACAGCACTAAGAATCCAACCCAGATATTTTCTATCTTGATTACTAGTTAGGAATGCAAGTAGCAACTTCCAGCAGAGACAATCTTACCACAAGTCTTACTAACCTGTTTTTTGAGGTACCACCTCTCAGGGTGAAAGGATTGTTCTGTCTCTGCTCAATTCAGTCATTGGCTTGTTAATTGAGACTTGCAACAAAGGTGCCAATTGTGGCAGTGGTTTCAGTGGTGTGGATTCCTGTCCACCAATTCATTTCAGGCAGACCACTGACCAACTATGAGTTAGTAATGACTTTCTGTTAGTGGTGACCTAAGCTGTATTTGAACTAGTGACCTTAATGTGAAAGGCTCTGCATCCCATTTCTAATCTCCCAAGGATTTCATTTCCAACTTTGATTTTGTAATAAACTGTGTTCAACCACAGGTTTCCTCCTTAGTGGATGTTAAAGCAACAATCTGTTCTTCTTCACCTAGAATATTCTTTGTTGGGCTTCTGAGACCTCTCTCACAGTACTAAATGGCATACCGTATACAACCTTTTCCATCATTTCATTCTGAAAGGATCTGAATATATTTAATCCTATAGAATCTCAAGAACAATGAGGAGTCCTTGTGGCACCTTAGAGACTAACAAATTTATTCGGACATAAGCTTTCATGGGCTAAAACCCACTTCATCAGATGCATGGAATGGAAAATACAGTAGGGAGTTATAAATACACAGCATATGAACAAATAGGAGTTGCCTTACCAAGTGGGGGTTCAGTGCTAATGAGCCAATTCAACTAAGGTGGAAGTGGGCTATTCTCAAGAGTTGACAAGAAGGGGTGGAAATTACTTTTGTAGTGCTAATGAGGCCAATGTAAACAAGGTGGCCCATTTCAAACAGTTGACAAGAAGGTGTGAGTATCAGCAGGGGGAAATTAGTTTTTGTAGTGACCCATCCACTCCAAGTCTTTATTCAGGCGTAATTTGATGGTGTCCAGTTTGCAAATTAATTCCAGTTCTGCAGTTTCTCGTTGGAGTCTGTTTTTGAAGTTTTTTTGTTGAAGAATTGCCACTTTTAAGTCTGTTATTAAGTGTCCAGGGAGATTAAAATGTTTTCCTACTGGTTTTTGAATGTTATAATTCTTGATGTCAGATTTGTGTCCATTTATTCTTTTGCATAGAGACTGTCTGGTTTGGCCAATATACATGGCAGAGGGGCATTGCTGGCACATGATGGCACATGTCACATTGGTAGATGTGCCAGTGAACGAGCCCCTGATGGTGTGGCTGATGTGGTTAAGTCCTATGATGGTGTCCCTTGAATAGATATGTGGACAGAGTTGGCACTGGGGTTTGTTGCGGGGTTTGGTTCCTGGGTTAGTGTTTTTATTGTGTGGTGTGTGATTGCTGGAGAGTATTTGCTTCAGGTTGGGGGGCTGTCTGTAAGCGAGGACTGGCCTGTCTCCCAAGGTCTGTGAGAGTGAGGGATTGTCCTTCAGGATAGGTTGTAGATCCTTGATGATGTGCTGGGGAGGTTTTAGTTGGGGGCTGTAGGTGATGGTTACTGGCATTCTGTTACTTTCTTTGTTGGGCTTCAGTGTTCTAATCAACTTGTGTTCAGGAGAGCAAAGAGAAGATTTTGTAAGCTGTATTTTTAGAACCCCCAGATAAATTACTAGGTCCAATAGCACAGGCAAAAATTCTGTGATCCTTACTCCAGCAACAGCTAAATTCCTGTGCAAATCAATGAGCTATTTACTTCAGTAAAAAATTGCAGAATTGGCCTAAAGTATTTTGACACTTCTGCTTGTGCTAACAGAAAGTCAAGAGGCATGTAACAAAAGCAAATAAAAGAAACAAAACATTCAAAATTTCAGAAAAAGTTTGGTTTGGGTTCAGTCTGAGGAACAAGCTAAGATTTGAATAATTTCCTACAGTATTTCATCATATCTGGTTAGCCCGTCAGATTAGATGGGCCAAATTATCTAAATTAATATTTAGAAACTCGCACTGGCTTGTTTGTCTAGAATCACATTTAAAAGCCCATATTGGCCAACCTTTTTTAGATTTATTCATATATTTATTAAAATTGTCAATTTTTTTTATCAAACCCTCCTCCAATTTGTTGGTTACTGAAGACGAATAAAACACTTTATTAAAACGAAAGCATTAACATTTCCAATTTATATGAGCTTCTTCAAATTAGAAGATCCGGCAAGAAGAGTGAGCATCTCCAGTTATATACAAAACTCGTTATTCTTATGGTTGTTTAACTTCAGACATTCCATTACAAAATATTTAAATCAGTACTTCTTTTTTAAGCAAGGCAAAATATTTTAGGGGTAAAAATTTAGTACTTTTTTGTGGTGATTTAACCATACAATTCCAACTAACTTAGTGAGAACAGGGCAGTTAAATCCTATGACTTGCAATAAAAATGTACTCTTAAGCTTTATATTTTCTATTTGTATTTGGTGGACAAGAATTTAGGAAAACATGAAACAAAACAGTTTGTTATGAAACCCAACTGCTTTGGTGGATGGGTGATGCGTCCAGATCTAAAAATCCGAGGGGAAAAAACCCACACCAGCATAAAATTACATTAAAACAGACTTAAATAAATAAGTAATCTTTGCTTAAATAGGGGAAGCAGTCTGCAAAATAGTTAGTTAAAATCAAGAAAATTGCACTATTATCTTTCTTCTCGAAAGCCAGTGCTTTGTTAAAAACATTTATGTAGCCAGACAGAGTCCTGCTTTTGTATAAATTATAACATGAACACTCAGATTCCCAAAGTATTCCAGTACTCTCTTTCTCTGTTAGTGCTATTTCTCCATATCTTTGATCAAAATAATCATCCTTCAGTATATGGTCAAATACTTAACATATTTTGTATAGTACATTCAGGAAAATACATGACTTTAATTACAACTCCATGAGTCCCTTGTGGTTTAAAGGAAGAAATAATCATAAGCTTTACCTGAGCTCCTGCTGACAGGCAGCTGAAGGGAAGTCAAACGTGAAATAAATACGCTTACATATTGCACTGTAAATGTACTATTATTAACATCAGTTGTGGAAAACTGTTTTCTGAGTTCAAAGGTTGTAAATGAGCCTGACGGTGGGATGTATGGCCCAAAGACGTGTTATGAAGCCCACAGCTCCCTTTTCCAGTATAAAGGGCAAACATTTTCCCTACATACCAAAATGTCTAGTTTGTGTTTTGTGTTGTGCTTTTGAAAACATTTTCCTACCCTATTACTACAATTTCACCTTAATTCAATTTCTACTATACCCATCGTATTAGAGCTGGTTGATTTTTTTTATGAAAACAAATATTTTTTCAACCACAAATGACCTATTCTCAAAATAAAAATATTTTGCAGAAAATGTTAATTTTTTAAAAGAAATTTTCAATATTTTTGGCAGAAAAATCTCAAGCTGATTTTTTTTTTTTACCAAAAACATGTTTTCCCAGTTTTCATTGCTTTCCAAAATTTTCATGGAAAAAGCTTACCATTTTCTGACCAGCTCTATTGTGGAGGTTTCTGTTTATTTTAGGTCAAAAAGTGATGTCACATTCTCAGCCAACAGAACGACTCCAGCTGTAACATTAGCTGTGTATACATAACAAAATCTCTTCTTTATTCAGAGCATTCTGGGGCATATCTCCTGTGACACCTGACAACATCTGAAAAATGTTCCTATTTTAGCTTACATTTTACTTTTATTTTCACAATTTCTGTTTTCAAGAGTCTGGCTAGAAAACATTGAAAGGTGAAGAAACATGCCCCTTATTCTACCCAATCTGATGAAAACATTTAGTCTTCTATTTCTAGATGTTAGCCTGAATTATCCTGTGCCAAAGCTTCTGTATTTTAGTTCATAGTATTGTGATAGCTAATTGTGATTGCTAACTGGCTAATAGTTAAAGGGACCCAGTAAATAGTAGAACTCACAGGGTTTTTTCTCAGCTAATCAAGCTCATTAATAGTAAGAAAGCAATAACTATAGCAGCAACAACAATTGCCCAGAAGTCATTTGCACAAAAGGAACTTAGGTTAGGCAGCTATGTGGTTTAGAGAATTAGTAATAGGACACAGAGCCTAGATGAGGGGTTCTCTAACTTCATTGCACCGCGACCACCTTCTGGCAACAAAAAAATTACTACACGACCCCAGGACAGTGGACCAAAGCCTGAGCCTGAGTCCCTCCACCTCAGGCAGGAGGGGTGGGTGGAGTCGAAGCCCAAGGGCTTCAGTCCCAGGAAGGGATGGGGGAGGGGTTCTGTAACCTGAGCCTTGCCACCTAGGGATGAAGCCCTCAGGTTTCATCTTTGACCCCAGGCGGTGGGGCTTGGGATTTGGCCCTGGGCAGTGCGACTCAGGCTTCGGCTTCAGTCACAGACCCAAGCAAGTCTAACACCAGCCCTGGAGACCCCATTAAAACTGCGTCACAACCCACTTTGGGGTCCTGACCCACAGTTTGAGAACCGCTGGCCTAGAACAAATCCAGCCCAGATCAGAAGAGACTGAATATTGTACCATCTTCTAACATTCACACAATTATGGGTGTAGTGAGGCACAGTGGCCTCCCTCCAAGCCTGACGGGGAGGAGCCACTCTCACCTGCTGGTTGGCAGAGCCGGGCAAGCCCTTCCCCTTGCACCTGAAGCTGAGAGACGGAACAGGAAGTGTAAGAGGTGAGGCCTCTAGCTCAGTTGGGTGAGAGTCTGGGAAGGACTCAGATGCCTTTGCCTGACTGCTCGCTCCTGGACCAGGGACCAATCCCTTCCTCTGGAGGATAACCCCAAGGGAGGGGAGCGACCAAGATTGCCCTCCGCCAAATATGCAGAGTAGCTGCCAGGACTGCCTCCAGACAAGTACCCCAAGGAGCTGCTGGGACTGCCGCCAGATGAGTACCCTGAGGAGTTGCTTGGACTGCCGGTTGCTGAGTACCCAGAGAAGACTGAGGACCCACGAGCAATGGAGCCCTACAAACAGGTAGGGCTAGGAAGTAACCCAGGGAAACCAGACATTAGTTTGGTTGTGTGACCAGAAAATGATTCAGTGTGTTTTGGTGACTTCCCCGCTGACCTAGTGGTGGAACCACCCTCAACTGTTAGGGCCCTGGGCTGGGACCTGGTGGAGTAGGGTGGACCTGCGTCCCCTACCCCCTGCTCCCCGCACTTTGGGGACTGGTGGCCTACTCACTTGAGGCCAGCAGGCCTACTCACATAGGCTAAAGACTGCCTATTGCTCTGCCCCGCCCATAGGGCCAGAGCTCCAGACTGTGTTCGCTGTTTGCTCCAGCCTGCAGACTATATCAAAAGATTGCTCATTGCCTTGCCTCCCTCCTTTCCCCTCCCCCCTCCCCCCGCAAGGGTCAGGGCAATAGACTGTGTTCTGCTTTGCCCTGACCAGAGGATCAGAGTCCTAGCTTGCTAATTGACTCCCTTACTGTGAGAGCTAGTGAAACAGAGTGGCCTCCCTCCCGGCCTAATGCAGAGGAATGGTCAAAGAACCACTACAATGGCTATGTATGTAAGAACTTCTCAAGTGTGGAAATCATGTCATTGTCTATTGGCTGGCCTACCCAGAGGACATAAGCCTAAATGCTTCAGTAGTTACAGATTTTCCTTTAGCTCAAGTGATACAGGCCTGGGGGATACTGGCAACAGAAGATTTGGGGCCAGATCCACAAGCTGAGTTACAGACTATGTGTGCCACACTAGCCCAGTTGCACCACTTTCATATGGCAGCTTAATTAATATGTTAACGGTGAGCGCGGTTTTGCCCTGAATATTATTAAACATTTTGGATAGTGCCACAAGTGTGAGATTGGTGCTGTAACTGTCTGTGTACAGTATTGATATCACATGTAGTCTTACCTAAAGTATAAGTCCCACAATTAAAATTAGAGGTGAGTGAATTAAGAGAGAATTATTCACCAATATTTTATTAAGAACACTTCCATATTCAAAGATATTCACAGCCAAGCCACACAGCTCTATATTAGTTGCTCAGATAATGGAAAAAAATGTTAATTGAATGATTTCTAAAAAGATAATAAAATGATATGTCTAGAATAAGTGTCAGTCTGATCACCAAAATGTCAGGGTTTTGAAACATTGCCAGATCTGCAATTTATTTTTATCTGAAATATGATCAGTGTGCTACAGCATTTACTGTAAACTAGAAAATGGAACTGGATAAGCACCCAGGTCTCCAAGCATTGAAAAAAAGTGCCATTAGAGTACAGGTCCTTCTGATGCAGCAAGCCTGCCTTTATGTGGGTGAATCAGAGAGACTAACTGAATAAATAAAGTCACTTCATTCAGAATTCAAATGAGGCAGCAATCTTCTTGTTAGGTGATAGCTTAAATATTTTGTTTCTAAATGGCTTGTGTTTGAAATACCTGCTTTTATAGTTAAACTGGATTTGTAACTGAACTGACTTTGTCATGGAAAATTTAGTTCCATCTCTCAGTAGGGTCATACATGGTGCCTACAGTTTAGACATGATCTTTCATCTGCCCTTTCAGAATTAGGGGAATGACTTCCATTGAAGTCAGTGGCAAAATTCCCATTGACTTCAGTATTCCAGGATTGGGTCCAATATTAGATCACCCCTCACCCTTCTCTTATAAACTGCTGTACAGGCTCAGATGATTTCTTAAATACTAATTTAAAATAAACTGAAATACTTACTATTTGGTCTTATAAATGGTAATAGAACATTGATTAAAAGCTAAATTAAGTGTTTGTATAACTCCTCTCTTGCTATGCCCTGATAACTTTGTTCCATTATATTTCACCACATATATGGTAATAGTAAATATCTATTTACAATTAGCCTCATAAGCAACATCATTTTATACAGCATAATTCAGAAAATATTTTTTGCCATAAGTTTAATATGAATCCCTTATGTGGATTTAGTGTGTGCCATTTAGCTCCCAACTTACTATTGTTTATACCCACATCTATTTTGCTATGAAGTTAAATAGGAAATCTTGTAATGTGCTCATAGATTCTTGGAATATCTAATTACATAGCAAAAAAGGGGATGAGGGGAACTCATTGCAAATTAATATTTGAAGCAATGAAGGATTTATTCTTCAGGCACAAGTGGTCTTATAAAGCATTTTTGGAATGACATTCTCTTTGAGGGAGTCCAGTACTAAATACATAGAAGTTCAGAAAACCAGGTATGTATCTTTTCCTCTGGCTGTGATATTTCTCAGAGATCTGCAGCTCCATTGGTCTGCTGATCCTGTGACCATGGGAAGATGGTGGGAAAAGAAAACACACTCACCAAACAGCAACTTTTCACACAGACATTTATTTCTCATGCCAGTTCAGGACAGTGAGAATTTTGTCACCGATGGTAGACCTTGCTTTGGACATTGTATCTTTTCTCTAGCGTTACATGAAACTTAAAGCTGTTCTGTGCAGGCCTCTGTCTAGAGAAAATCTTTTCACAATGTTGACAATAGGTGTCTCTTCCAATTATAATGGCCCCTTAGATAGCTGAAGCTGAAATTGGTTTCCTTTAACAAATCTCTCCACACTTCGAATGCATGCTTACATTGGTTTGTTATTGCACTATCGGGTTGTTCTTCAATGCTGAGATTATAACACTGAATATTTTTTAATTTTTGTTTATGAAGACTATTGTGTAAATTCTTTTGGGGAAAACCCCCCCACATAAATAAAGAGTTTGTGTATTTTGCACATAAAAAGGAAAAGTAGGTAATATTTTGGGGTTTGCCTGTCTTAATAGTGTCCCTTTAAGCAAAACAATAGCACCACTTACTAATAGGCAGTTTTCTTAAAAGGTTTCACTATGTGAAATCAAGTACTTTCCACAGAAGGATCCTTGCGATGTTCCAGCCTTCTTTCTTGCTCTTTCTGTCTTACTCCCTCTCCTATATGTAACCACTGTTGCATCTGACAAACCAGCATAATAGGTTAAGAGAAACTGTAGTATCTGGTGTATCTTCTACTGGGGAGTTGCTTTATCATCTTGTAGGAGAATTAACTCCATGATGTTCAATAAGAGATTTTTTTTTCTTTCTAGTTCAACCCTGCTATATATTTTCCCAACTACTGTAATCCAGAATCGTTCACATGATTTAGCATAATTGTGTGCTATAATCAGGACCCTATGTACTCTATAATTCTGTGATCACAAAATCTGGTGCAGAATCCATCTCACTCAGTCAGTGTGAATGGGCTGCAATGAGGACAGGAGTGGCTACTGCATAATCTCTCAGTTGAAGGAAATGAGAGAAAATGTCTGGCCATGCTATTCTACACACGTGTAACAGTCCCTGGAAGATCATTACAAGCTGTCATAATTTCAAGTGATCTAACAGTGTTCTAAATTGTGCCAGGGGCTAAGGCCCAAATTAGAGTGCTGCAAAGGCGAATTAAAGCCACTTTCCCATCTCCCCAGCCTGATTCTACACTTAGACAATGTGTCCCATTATCTTTATGGAGTTACTCCTCATTTACACCAGTGCAGCTGAAATCAGAATGTGGCCTTTTATCTTTGCAAAATATATTCTGTACTTTCTTTTATACACTGTATTCCCAGGACTAATCCAAAATCACCACATCAGAAAAAGAAGTCTATTTTATGTTGCTGAACTGAAACCCTTTAGATTCTTCAGGATATTTTTCTTTTAAAAAAAAAATTGCAGGCCAAAGAATCTGAGGAATATACTGCAGGATATGGTCTCATCACACCCTCCGCCTACTCATTTGGAAGTGTCTCATGATTTTCCTACATCATTTAACACATCTGTAGTTATTTAATTGTTCTAGCTTTTTAGACTACATTGTGAAACAATTGCTTACTGGACTCTTTTTTGTTTTGTTTTTTTATTATAAATATAGCTTTCCTATGCACAGCACCTCCTCCACAGCAATGCAGACATTGGAAACTTGCATGTTATCCAAAAATATTATTTTCTAAACAGGACATTTAGATCTGCATTGAAGAAGGCAGATAGAATACAGTCTATGTGTATGAAAAATGTTTCTGTATGTCTAAACAAGACACTTTTGGAATGGGAGTGTGTTGTATTTTTGGATGACTTTCTTTTTTATTCAGCTATAGTCATTTATCTCAGTTTTGGCTCTAATTCAGGAAAGCACTTAAGCACATGCTTAAATTATGCATCTACATAAGCAACCGTTGTTGTACAGGGATACTTTCTTGAACTGGGGTCTTAGTCTTCATGAGGTGATCGGCATTTTAAGCTACCCAAAAAGAAAAGTAACCGAAGTGGACTTATTTCTCTTCACTGTTATTGTGTCATACAGTACAAAGCACTTCACTCACACATTGCCAAATGCTTGAAATTCTGCTTTTCCTAGCTTTACTCTTCGGTAGTGAGGAGAATTCCCCATCTCTCAGACAAAGACACCAAACATCTGCCAGATCTCTAAATCCCCATCTGTGGGGTCACAGGACCAGGGAATCAATGCATTACGGTGCTAAACTAGGACTCTAAGATCCCATAATGGATGTATTTAGTTGCAAATGTTTAGAAATGGTCACAAAAGAATGTTAAACAATCTTAGTTGAAACAGGGGCTTCTGCAGATACAGGCAGTGGAAGTAATCAGAGTGACTCTGAGAGACTGATGAAAGAGCTCCTACACACGGTATCACAAGAGGTTTGTAGGAACATTATTTGGTTTTTGAGAGGGGAAACATATGAGAGTCAAACTAAAATTAACTGATCCATAGACAAATCTAGATCACCAGAGTCTGTTTGTCTGGAACTTGTTTGTAAAGCAGTGTGGATTGTGGAATAGGTAGGGAAACCTGAAAGTGAAATAAGTAATGGAGAAGGAGGAAAGGAGAAGTTTAAGCCCTTCACTGGTATTTTCCACTTCTCACTTTGTGTAGTGAATGAACACAGCAGATTTGCTTGGAGCGTTAACGTTGCTGGGAATGTTGATGCTTTGGAAAAGCCACCCCAGAATATTAATGATTTGGAAAAGCCACACCAGACTCTACTGGCGTAAATTGGGAGTATCTCTAGTGAAATATATTTGTATATAACTAGTGTCCCAGACAATAGAATCAGGCACGCAGTGCCAGGTACTTCAAGCAGAACTGGGTGTATAGTTTCCTCAACTTACCAGGCAGCACCCAAATAATGAACAAGCTTCCATCAAAATAAATGTTGTCTTCTTTAAAACAGATGTAAAGTGAATTGTGTTGTCATTTAAGGTGACAGATGGACATCTATTCCACTCTGTTCATGTTCTTATACCATATTCATTGTCATCATATCTAAGTGCCTGGAGATTTTGGTCCTCTAGTTATCCATAGAACAGGTACAGCACCAGGAGCCATCGTACAGCCAGCCCTGCAATCCCAATAGTGTGTCTCTGTTCTGCTCTGGAGAAATCACTTGTACGGATGAGACTAGTTCAGTTTCCATTTCCTTCCAACCCTTGGCTGCAGCACACTGAGGCCAGTAGTTCATGCCACCTGGGCCAGCACACAGCCATTTGGTAGTAACAGCTTTTGATCATTACTGAATTAGGCTGCGTTTGATCCAGCAGAAAGCTTCATATCCCATGAAAAATCCTCTTTAGGTACTTGATTTCCAAATGAGTCTTTCAACATATCCACTTAAGCTGAATGGCTGTATGATCGACTTTATCTGTTTTATTATAAACGATAGATATTTTTAATTCACTAAACTTATAAATAATTAAAGTTTGCGCATGGACTTGAACAGTCACAGGAAAGTAAGTACCGTACAGTGGCTTTACAAATCCTTCCCAATGAGCCATCAGTTTAGTAGCATTCAATTACACAGTCACTTAATTACAACGTAAGTGGCTTTCTTTATACCTGCTGTTACACCCTGTATCTTATAAACTATGCCTGAGTGCTTTCAGAGCATAACCTAATTTCAAGTGTCAAGCTCCAAAGGGGGAATATTGTGTAGAGCACAGAATATATTTTACTTCCTGTTTCAACTAGCTTTCCAACAGAAATGTGATGGGGACACTCTGATGAGCAATTTGGTTATTATATTCAAGAAACAGACCTTTCTGTAGATTTGCTGAAAGCTCTCAACCCCATTTGGTTTGACTAGTAAAACAATGTATGCTACAGAAGAAGAGGAAATATTAAATAGGCAAAATGCAAATGCATGTAGATGAGTCAATCTTATGGCCATTTCCTGGCTGCAGGAATATAGAAAGAAGCATCATTCTCATTTAAATGGAAAAGTTCTGAGAGGAACAAAAGCCACTGGAGGAAAATGTACAGGTTGGATGTACTCAATATTAAATGCTTTTAGAATACATGGAGTCTAGTGCTCTACTGCAATAACAATGGAATTGCTTGGGTGGAATTGATTGGGTGGTGTCTAAAGGATTAACAAAACACAATGGACTAGACCCTGCTGGAAGTGGTGTGGAGGCACCAGCGTCCAGCAAGAGTGTCCAGGAATAATGATGATTTTGCCAGCACTTCTCCTGGAGGCTGCCGGGCAATGCACATCATCCTTAGACGGTACACTGCTCCCCTTCCCCATCCAGCCAACTCTTCTAGCCAATGGGGAGGGAAGAGCCTTGTCTTCACTTTGTCCCCTTCCAGTTAGCCAGAAGGGCCTGAGCTCCCAGTCACATTGTGGCTATCTATCTTGTTTAGGACACTGGCTCTCAACCTTTCATACCCCTTTCATGAGTTTGATTTGTCTTGTGGACCCCCAAGTTTCACCTCACAAAAACTACTTGCTTACAAAAGCAGTCATAAAAATACAAAAGTTTCACAGAACACTGTTACTGAAAAATTGCTTACTTTCTGATTTTTAACTATATAATTATAAAATAAACTAATTGGAATATAAATATTGTACTTACATTTCAGTGTATAGTATATAGAGCAGTAGAAACAAGTCATTGTGTGCATGAAATTTTAGTTTTAAGGCTGTCAAGTGATTTAAAAAAATTGTGAATAATTGCACAATTAATTGCACTGTTAAACAATAATAGAATACCATTTTATTTAAATGTTTTGGGATGTTTTCTACATTTTCAAATATATTAATTTCAATTACAATACAGAATACAAAGTATACAGTGCTCACTTTGTATTTATTTTTGATTACATATACTTGGACTGTAAAAACAAAAGAAACAGTATTTTTCAATTCCCCCATTTACAAATACTGTAGTGCAATCTCTTTATCATGAAAGTTGAACTTACAAATGTAGAATTATGTAAAAAATAACTGCATAGAAAAACAAAACAATATAAAACGTTAGAGCCTACAAGTCCATTCAGTTCTACTTCTTATTCAGCCAGTTGCTCAGACAAACAAGTGTGTTCACATTTGCTGGAGATAATGCTGCCCACTTCTTGTTTACAATGTCACCTGAAAGTCAGAACGGATGTTTGCATGGCACTGTTGTAGTTGGCATCGCAAGATATTTATGTGCCAGATGCGCTAAAGATTTACATGTCCCCTCATGCTTCAACCACCATTCCAGAGGACATATGTCCATGCTGATGACAGGTTCTGCTCAATAACGATCCAAAGCAGTATGGTCCGATGCATTTTCATTTTCATCATCTGAGTCAGATGCCACCAGCAGATGGTTGGTTTACTTTTTTGGTGGTTCGGGTTCTGTAGTTTCCGCATCAGAGTGTTGGTCTTTTAAGACTTCTGAAAGCATGCTCCACACCTCATCCCTCTCAGATTTTAGAAGGCACTTCAGATTCTGAAACCTTGGGTTGAGTACTGTATCTTTAGAAATTTCACATTGGTAAGTTCTTTGTGTTTTGTCAAATCTGCAGTGAAAGTGTTCTTTAAATGAACAACATGTGCGGGGTCATCATGCAAGACTGCTATAACATGAAATATATGGCAGAATGCGAGTAAGCATACAATTCTCCCCCAAGGACTTGAGTCACAAATTTAATTAACACATTATGTTTTTAATGAGTGTCATCAGCATGGAAGCATGTCCTCTGGAATGGTGTCTGAAGCATGAAGGGGTATGCAAATGTTTAGCATATCTGGCACATAAATACCTTGCAATGCCAGCTTCAAAAGTGCCATGCAAATGCCTCTTCTCACTTTCAGGTGATATCAATAAAAAGCCAGAAGCATTATCTGCTGTAAATATAAACAAACTTGTTTGTCTTAGCAATTGGCTGAACAAGAAGTACGACTGAGTGGACTTGTAGGCTCTAAAGTTTTACATTGTTTTGTTTTTGAGTGCAGTTATGTAACAAAAAAAAATCTACGTTTGTAAATTGCACTTTCATGATAGAGATGGAACTACAGTACTTGTATGGGGTGAATTGAAAAATACTATTTCTTTTGTCATTTTTACAGTGCAAACATTTCTAATAAAAATAACATAAAGTGAGCACTGTACACTTTGTATTCTGTGGAATTGAAATCAATATATTTGAAAATGTAGAAAACATCCAAAAATATTTAATACATTTCAATTGGTATTCTATTGTTTAACAGTGAGATTAAAACTAGGCATAGAATCATAGAAATGGAAGGGACCTCGAGATGTCATCTAGTCCAGTCCCCTGCACTCAAGGCAGGACGAAGTATCATCTAGAAAATATATACAGAAGAGTTAATGTACCCTCTGGAAGACTTCTATGTACCCCCAGGACTACATGTACCCTTGGTTGAGAACCACTGATTTAGGTGTATGACGCTGGGAAGCGTCCTTTCTTGCCTTGTACACTCACAACGGGACCAGTCTCCATATGGCCCAATGGTCTCAGCTGCTAGTGCAGAACTGCTTTTGGATTAGTTATGTGTTTGTAAATTCAGGTCTATTCCTGCTCCTCCCTATATTTCTTTACTAGACAGGTTTTATAAGGAATGATGTGTTCTCTTGCACGCTCTCTCTGTCTCTCTCTCTCTCTCCATTTGGCTAGGTGTTTTGGGTTTTTTCTGAAAACTATAAAAATAGAGACACTAGCCCATTATTTCCATCATGTTGAACCTCCAAAAGAACACTTCTAACACACTTTATGTGAGCTGTGAAGGGGCATTTCGCTTTTATTGAAGGTGACACAAATTGGGATTTAGTGATTTCACATCTGCTAGTCATTAAGGTTACAAATTAAAAAAAAAAAAGTTGGTCAGTTTGCCAAGAACAGCCGTCAGCTATTGAAAGTCTGAGATGTGCCAAAGAAGGGCCCACCTCCAGTTTACCTCTTTAAGGACACAAAGCCAAATATTATTTTCCTGGTTTTCGAGTCTTCAAAGTACCACTTTCTTGGATCGTGGGGAAATGCCATGAGAATGAGTGGCTTTGAGGGTTTCCTGTTTGAAATATGTCAAAAACATTAATTCTTTCAGCATTTTGCTGAGATGCAAGACCAAAGGCCTCGGGGAGATTCCTAGATATAGGAGACTAATGCTTCTCTCACTCCACCCATTTACCTTCTGTGCTTCAGCACACTCAGTCCTGCCCTGGTTGGTCTAGAAAATTGCTGAATGATTCTAAAATGATTAAATTAGTGGTAAACCACAAAGGTTTACCAGTTTCCACAGACTGAAGATGATTACTCAAGTGCCTACAATAGTATCTTTGTAAATCAAAGTTATTTGTGTCCCTCTTTAAACTGTAGTCTTCATGTCATATTATGTTGTGTTATACTGCATCATCAGTAACATAATGGGACCCACCATGCAAGGTGCTGAGCTTCATTAGGTCAATCAAGTCGGTGAGCATTGAGGGTATTCAGCACCTCATAGGATTAGGCTCCACAACACAGGTTTGAATGATAAAACCAATAAATGATGAAATTTAAAGCAGGACGTTGGTGTTTCCTGGGCTGATAGCTATTATGAGATAGCAGCTGTCTCACCAGAAATGTCTAGCAAGCTAAATGTCTAGCAAGCTAATGTCAGGATTAATTGGAAAACCAGTATTTATGGAAAGTGGCTAGCTGCCACTGGGTTGAAAAAGGCAAATAGTGTCAAGTAAGTTGGCATTCCTAATTTTATCCTGTGCAAGTAACTACATTTCTTTACACAATGGCTGCTTTATTGAAATAATAGGATACTGGAGAGTGCATAGGTGCATAATAGCCAAACGTTATTAGTCAAGCCCATTTCTACTTGATCCTTGAGTATTTCATTGAAGGAAAAAGCTACATAATGCACTGCTACCCCCTCAGATCTCCTTAGCGGATAGCTTTCTATTACTTCTCTCACTTTCCGTTTTTTAGTGCTTTTCTTTCATAGAGCTATTTACAGGGATGGTACTCAACAACTGGAGGACCATTCTACCAGTGGTCTGATGTCATGTTAAGATCATTTGTTGTTTGTAAGGATGGGGTGGAGGAGAACACTGTAAATAAATTGCACAAGGTGTTTGACCAGAAAAAGTCCTCCATGCAGTATGAAGACAGAAAAGAGACAGGAATGGGATGACGTTCTTTCACATTGGAGCATAGAGAACATTTGAAATCCTTTCCTATGCCTGCCATAGAGATGAAGAAGGGCTTCTCCTTCTATCTGCAAAGCCTCAGCCAATGGATCTGGTGAGTGTATGGGAGGGGAATAATTTGGTGAATCTGAGTTGCAGTCTCCAGGGGGAAAAGGCCAAGTATTTTTTGCTGTGATGAATTTTGGAACACGTTCAGATGGAATTAACCATATCTGTCAATCTAGAACATTCATATCTATAGAGGCAAATGCCACATCAGCTGTAGCTGTGTTTTGTATGGCCGTACTCACTAGGGTTCTCGATATGCTGGGGGCGCTTTGTTCTGGTCTATGAGAGATGAATCTATGCTTCCCATGGCTAGTAAAATCAAATGGGCTAAGGAGACAGTATTAGTTCTTCCCCAAAGGAGGACAGGGCACCAGCATCCCTCAAAGAAATGGTCATTTAAATCCTGGCTCAAGAAAGAATCCATTAATGTTGACAATCTCACTGCTATTGCTATCTCTAACATGCCTGCTTGTATTCAAGGCAATTGATAAGATGCTGTTAGACAAATCTGGCTGTGTCCCAAATCCTTAAATTTTCTTGATCACTGTCAGTCTGGTTTCATGCCTGAATATAATACTACTGGGGGAAATCTGCACCACTGCACAATGCAGAATTTTGCAGAAATTAACGTTCGCATAGAATTTCCTTTCCCCCACAGAAATGGGCTACAGTGCTGCTAGCCACCACTAGGGGCTTCTGGACCCAGCAGAGCCCAGCTCACACATAGAAAACATTGTGGTGGGGATGAGAGAGAGCTAGAGGGTTCCTGGCAGCTGCAGTTCCCAGCCTTTCCTGAGGGAAGGAGAAGGCAGTATGCAGGAAACTCCATGCAAGCCTGGGACCGAACATCAGTCTGTTTCTCCCTCTGGATCCCTGGGCTTGCGGCGGGAGGGCTGTCTGGGCAAGGTGGGGAACCATGGCTAGTCTCTGGCGGAGGGAAGGGGGTCGTTGTCTGGGCTCTGGGTTGTGGGTGTCTGGGCCCCTGGCTGGGCTCTGAGTGTGGAGGAGTGGGGGGACGGGAAAGAAGGCAGAGAAATAGGAACAGGGTAATCATGGGGGTTTCTTTAACTCTCTACTCCTTGGGGAATTTTTGTGTGTGTCTGTATTGTTACGGACATACTTGCTGACAGGTATTTTGAAATTACCAAAATAATTGAAACTGGCGTGATCATGCAGTGTTATTTGGACAAATAAAATTTGCAGAATTTTAAAATATTCTGCACAGAATTTTTAATTTTTTGGTGCAGAATTCCCCCAGGAATAATATTATATGGAAACGGAACTCTTTTCACCAAAGGATGTGGTCGTCCTAGCAGTATCCTGATAAAAGTCAGGTGTTCAATGTTCAGGTGTTTGCAGGGCCAGTGCAAAGGAGATCCAGGACAAATTAAAGTCTGCCTGTTGGAGGGGGACTGGATGGGAAGATCCTCTGTAAGGAAACAGTTACTATTTTAGTATCCAAAGGTGTGATGGATCCAGGGCCCATTTAGTGCTGGATTCTGTTTTTTCTCAAGGGCAAAATGTGTGTACAAGAAGCTTCTTTTTCTTGGGTCCTTAGCCCAAGACATAATCTGGACTTGCTGCTCCCATAAGCACAAGGAATCCATGCACTTAGTACCAAGAACAAGATTACCTTCTCCAGACTAGCAGGGGAGGCACCACACCTTTGCACAGAGTGGTGCAGTAGCCACTATGCAGAGCTGTGCATTATAGGACTTAATCCGCCCCTCTCGCAGGGAAAGCAGAGCAATCATTTGTAAACTTGCCAAATCTCAAAGGTTTGGAATTTGGAAAAAGCAGAAAAGCAACAAAGCAGCAGATATTTATCCAAAGCTTATCAGAACTATCCAAACATCTTAAGACTGCAAAATTAGGTTAGAGGGGCATTCTCCCCATTACTTTCCACACCTCTGTTTCCCATTCTAGGTAGACTGGGAAAAAAACATTTCTTCAGAAATTCCAGGACCACAAGAACATTTGGTTCGAGTCTGGTTCTTAAAATGGACACCGACTTGGGAGGGTTTGTGGTGGGTCATATCTAACCTAAACTTGCGTGCCTATCTCTGTGACTCCCATTACCAACTAAAATACCATGATACACTGAAAAATGACCCTAAGAACAAATTAGCTTGTTTCTCTTTCCAAGCGGTCTGTTTACATTCTGTGCGTGACATTAAGGGTCTTGATTTAGAAACGAATTCAGATGGCTTCTTGTTGGTTAATAATAAAGCTCTCTGATGGGACAGCCTAGAAAAGAAAGAACTCAATAGTCTGACAGCTGTGAGACTGCAGTGTCAGCCAAGAGATTTGAATTTCAGAATAGTAGAAAACATAATCCTAAAGCCTTAGTATTTCGGATGGGTGAAGGCTGTTGACAGTATCACATGACAAAGCCATGGGCTAATTCAGTCTCTGAGGGGCGAAAAATACTTCAGCTTCTCCTATTAACTGATACAGAAAGCCACCTTGGTATTGTACTGGGGATACTTGCTTCCCAGGCCTTTCTCTGCTACATGCAAAATGCTTGTTGCTACTTGAGGATGACTGCAAGAATGCTGGGCCCTTGTAGCAACTGGTTCATCCTTTATGCTTATAGTGTGTACGTAGTAATTACAGTACAAACCACATGTTTGAGCCCTCACAGTTTACTTGTGAGACCATTTTCTGAGACTTCAAAATAACATTTGATTTTTTATTGTCAGGCACAACCTCCTTCTCATCCCCCAACCTCACTTTGCCTTATATAAATCTAAAGGCCCTTTAATTTGTGTCAATACTGTAAAATAGGTCACACAAGATTTTTTTCCCCTCTGATGATGGGAATTACATAATTATCGGGTTCCACTATCACTGCAAAGGAACTAGTTAGAAAGCAAAACACATCAACCACATAAGAAATGTCAGGTATGTGGAATTAGCCAGGCTTCTGCAGAGAAGAATTACAGATCTGCTTAAAAACCTTTAAGTTCAAAGGTGTTTGGATCAGGGAAGCAGGGGAAGGGGGTTATTTTCTAAGTAAAGGTAATTTGTGACATTCAGATCGGGATCTGGGTTCAGATTTTAAACATCTCTAAAATTCAGAGGTGTTTATATCTGAGTCTTGGGTTTGAATCCATTTTCATGATTTTGTGTTGAAAAAGAATCCTTATACAATCATATTAATTGCTTTCACTAAAGATCAGATAGCTGTTGCTCATCCCTTTTGGTAGCTTTGTTCAGCAGCTGGTCACAGTTGCAGTCACTGCACTCTCCAGGATGTGGCAGTTTGTGCTTTCCCATTTCAGGCCAGGCAGTTCCAAGCGGTGTCCATCCTTCCATAGGCGGAACTCTTCCTGGAGCTCCCTTATGGGTTGACTGGCACCTAAATGGCATGAGTGAGCCCCAGGTGATCTTGGGCAAATTGCTTATGGCCTGATCTTAAAAGGTACTGAGTGTCTCTGAATTCTGTATATCCATTTTGGAGGAGAACTGGGAGGGTGGAGAGTTAATATCTAAGCTACTTCAGGCTTACACCATTATAATGATCATTGTATTCTGGTCCCTCACTTTCTCATTTCTAAAATAACTACACTAATATTTACCTCCCAGGGCATTCACAAGCTTACTTAATGTTTGTGAAGTATTTGGAGCTCCTTGGATAAAAGGCAATCTAAAAATACAAATTATTAATAGTACTGTGTTCTTGGGTTGCCCTTACTCTTCCTCAGGACAGATAACTCTCAGGAAGCCAGTTTGGTTTAATGATTGTGAATTATAAGGACTTCTATGTAATCAGTGCAGAAATAGTAACATTCTGCTTAATAGGGATGCATTCTGAGCAGCTAAGTGGTATTTCACCAGTTGTTTAAATAAGTGTGCAATTTTAAGCTCTGGACATTTAATATAGAAGTTACAAAATAATCATATTCTGAGTAAAATTCAACCCTCGCAGCCGCAAACTAAGGTGTTACTTAAGTCCTACCTAAGCTCTCAAAACAGGAGATCTGGAGGACTTTAGTGGTGCATAGCTTTCATTTTGGCTCTTTCATTTTTGTTCCACACAGTATTTTATTCCACTTAGTCTTTTCAGACTTTTGTTTAATAGCCTCTTCTCTGAGTTGAGACAATAATTAGGATGACAGGCTATGCAACAGGTTTTCCACTGAACACAGAATAAAAATCCACATTAAAAGAACAGTATTAACATTGGAAGGTCAAGCACTCACAAGTCAGGAAATGCCAAAATTAAGGTTGCCTGTGCATATGCATTGTGGCACAGTCTTTAATTATATGATCATATTCAGTGCAAACTATTTTTGGGCTGAAACTATTTTGCAAATTCATGTCAAATTCATAAACAGTTTTGAGTCAACCAAAAGTGCATTTTTCAGCAAATAACAATTCATCTGAAAAATTGTACCCACCTCTAGTCAGGAGGGGAATGAGAAAGGTTTGACTCAGAAGTCCAGTGATTAAACAGAAAGTGAGAAATACAGTCCAATATCAGAGGAAACAATGTTTTCCTTTCACTAAGCATGTTCCTTGTTCTGTGTTAGAAGAAAATGATTCTTTTTTTGTTCTTTATCATTGGCATATAACACTATTACAGGGAACGGGAAGGGAAAAATGAAGTCAAAGGAAGACAAAATAGAGACCCTCCCTGGGAAAAGGAGATAAAACCTTAACACAACTCACAGAATTCCACATACTTCATATGCACATTGTCCTGAACCAATGGGGCTCAGCCGCTTATAATATTCTATTGGGCCTTCATCCAGAACTCTTCCCTTCAGAGAGGACAAATGGTCCTACAGATTGCTACCTTGTCATCCAAACCTCTCACCAATCTGATCCAGCATTCCCGTGTATAGGAACTGGGCCTGAGCTGCCAAAAAAAGAGAACATCCACTGGAGTTAAGTGACGGGGCTTCTTTTACAGCCGTATTTAGACTTTAGAAGCCATGGGGTTGGGATTTTAGCCACGATCCTTCAAGTTACTGTAAGTGCATGGATTTCTTCAGAGATCAATTTGTGGAAGCAGGACATTTGTTTGCACACATCTCACTAAACAACCTGAGGCCTGCTGTGTAGCCTCTCTTTTTTGTGTTGTGGGATTTATAACAAATTGTCCTCTAGCTACAGTATTATCCTATTGTATGTATTTCTATTATTAAAGACTCGCCAACCCTTTCCCTGAACATGGGGCTACACAATTTTCCCAAGGAAAAGTAGGGCTTCCAAAACTGTTAACTATGCTTACAAAAGACTACATGCAGAGGCCTCTGGCACTGGGGACTGGGAAGGGCAACTGTGCTGGTTGGAGGTGAGAAGAAGTCTTACTGTTTTCCTCATCATCTGATAGTGTGGTTGACTTTATTCATAATTCCCTTGTTCTTCCATCTTCCTATTCCTTCCGCACTTAGTTCTCCCCTAAATTCTGGGGGAAAATCTGGAGTGAGAATGCACAGGTCTGAGGGATCTGCACAGGTGAGAATGCACCATGAGAATGCACAGGGCCTGCAGCTGCTCTAAGGAAAACGTCAACAAGAGAATAATAGAAATATTGGGAAACACATCCCTCTCCAGCGGGACTTTTAATTTAATTTTGCAGGACATATTTTATATCATTATATTGGGAGTAACCAGGTGATGCTGTTACACATAGGCTACATCTATACTTGGAGCTAAAGGTGTGATTTCCAGCTTGCATTGACTACTCAGGCTACCTTGATGCCATGGTAGCATGATCAGCACAGAGTGGCAGCACAGGCTAGCTGCCCTGACTATGTACCCACAGTGTCCAGGCAGGTTTATACTGAGAGTGGCTAGCCAATGCCACCGCTTGCCACTGCCCATGCTACCAAGGACATACTACTATTTTTAGAACACTAGCTCGATGGGAGCTAGCTTGAGTATTTCTACTAGAGCTGGTGTAGACATAGCCATAGTTTTCTTAGCTTTCAAGCCATTAGTCAATCTTTGGGGGAAAAAATGCTGCATTGTTGTAGGTTTTGTGATGTATGTTCTTTTTGCGGTGCTGCTGCAAGCAGCAGGAGGGTTTGCATTCCACCTTCATCTCTGTAACTAGAGTCAATGCTTGCAGCAGGCATGCTCCCTGGGAATCTGGTTTTGGTGCTTTGGCTAAAGTAAAGGTTTGTCTATACAAATATTTAGTTTGCAAGAAGCTGGGGTGTAAATCTACCCTGCACTAACCTGTTGCTGTTCCCATGGACCTTGCTGACACCACTTTAGCAGTTTGTTCAAGTGATTTGAGCTAGTGCAGTCTCAAAGAAGGCTGATGAGGGGATTATCTGTGTGCTATTTGACTACCTCCGTTCAGGCACTAGCATATATGTATACTAAAAGTGTACCCAGACTTTGCATCACCAATTTCTCCTCCAATGAGAAACCACCAATGAGTCACCCAAATCTGCTACTGCTCAGCAAAGGAGTGACAAATTTTGAATGTATTCTCACAGGCATTGTGGCACCCAGAGTGTACATGTCCCAAAGCAAAGTTTATTCATCATAACCAAAGGTCCCCTCTTACATAAGCTAGGGGCTATCTAATGGGATAAGATGGATTAGACCATGACAAATACACTTGCTGTAAATAAATTTATGTATAGACATTTCTATTATGTATTCTATTTTGCATGCCAATTGTAATTCCATGTTCAGTCTGTTTGGGCACCAGGATGTATTCCTGAAGAAAAAGCACATATATCCACTCGGTACCCCTCTGTAAATAGAGAGAGCAAGTGATGTTTCGGATTTATGCTTCAGCCTTGCATGTTTTTCTGAGTTCAGTAGTAGAGTTCAGGAGTAAATATAATGTGTACAACTAACAAAATATATTGTTGAAGTTGCGTTTTCATAAGCCATAGTCTATATTTTGCTATCTAACAAAATTACGTAAACAAAAGATGCTTATGGCAACAAGTGGGTGTGTACAAAGTAACCAAGGAGCTTTGAATCCAGTGCCCTCTTGTTATACTGGGTACAAAAAGATAATATCACAATGTAGCGTAAGTGAAAACTCTGAAGATATCTCGTTTGTTTGTTTGTTATAATTTTGTTTAATTTCATGGATACACATGTTCCTTTCTGGGTTCTTATAAGACTGCAAACATATGGTATTGCCAGAGTAGGTTTCTTTTTCTTTTTGTCTTTGAAACCACAAATTATACTGTTTATCATGGTTATGAAGCAACAGTTGGTGGACAAATATGATATTAAAAATAGACTCGGATTTCCCAATCACCAGGAGTGCTGGCTTGCATGCCTATGCAGCAGTGTTGATATGTGGGTAATTTAATTTTTTTGGCCTTTGTTTTTCTACTGTGTGATGCTCTGAGGTTATTTCTAGGCAAAATGAAATATATAGTTATACATAGTAAGAGAATTATATAGTAGAAAATGTTCTTGGCACACATGCATAAGTTAGGATGAGCACATAACATGTGTTTGAATGGAATCGCTGTTTTTTTGTTTATTTGTCCATTGGAAAGCCAAGAAATATAGCACTATCCATTTTGAACTTAATTTTTACATTTCTTTTATTAACACACACTGAAACAGCTTCAGATACTTAAAGCATCATTGGGGCAAAGAGAGAGAGGCCAGGGAGAGAAGAGGAGAGAAGACTATAGCCTGCTGGTTAAGGCACCCACCTGGGAGATGGAAAACCCAGGGTCCAGTCCCCCTGTTTCAATCACTCTTTAATTATTTTTCCAGACTAGAACACCTTCTATGGGAGAAAATAAGGGAGCCCCCATCAGAGCCATAGGTCAGTGGTTAGAACTCTCTTGCTGAGTGATGGAAGACTCCTGTTCAAATTCTTTCTCCCCTTCCTCCAGTGGCCAGATTTTGCATGGGACCTGATCCAGTTGGTGGTCTCTAAGCAGATTGGGCCCCTCACACAGCTTAGCATCTGAACACCTATCTTTCCCTGTTCTGCGAATCATTCTGGGGCTCAGGTGGGAGAATAGCATCCAGAGGCCTAGTGGGAGGCAGAAGTGAGCATGCTTTGGGAGGCAGACCTGTGGGCACCTAGAGAAATTTTACCCTGAAAAATAAGGTTTTGGGGGAGTTTAGGCATCTGCAGAGTTTGGTGGGAATTTGTGAATTGCAGTAGAGCCTAAAATTAGGACTTAGGTACCTAAGCCCAGACTGAGGTGCCTAAATTTTGGGTTTAGGTACCTAAGTACCTTTGTTCATCTGGGCCCTTCTGCCTACAGGATGAAGATCCTCTAGTTACCTTACAAGGCTTACTTCTACCCTGTTGAGTATATGATTTTCAAGAGTAATCACTTAAATTGCAGGCTGATACAACCTCTTCTATCTTATGTTAGGCACAGGGAGTCTCCAGCACAGATCAGGAAGAGTCAGTGTGGAGTAAGGACAGATCTTTGTATCTTTTGGATTCAAGCCCCGGGCTGGAAAAAAAAATGTCAACAGGTTGCAGATGGCCAGATGACTTTTGTTGCTGTGATAAAAAGAGTGCAGAGTTCTGTCTGCCCCTGCTCAGGCTGTCAGACAGGTTTTCCTGAGATGTAGGAAACAAAAGAGTTTAAGCAAACAGGTAAGACCAGGAGATCAAAACAAACAAAAGGAAATGGGAGTGGTAAAAATAAGGGTGAAAAACACCCCTCACCATTAAATCAAGTATAAAGTTGAACCCATAACTGGACACCTAAGGATTACTGTATTGTGGCCCATTAAGACGTATACTGTGCGCAAAATGTTGTAATCCCAGTTTCCCCCCGCCACAAACAGCTCTTCAAAATTAGCTGTAATTTTCATGGTTCAAATAAAACATGACGTGAATAAGGTTTGGTGGCTAGTACTAGCCCACCCTAGAATTAAGGAGGTTTCTCAATGAAATATCCATACTATGATCTTAAATAAATATCCATGTACTTACATTGAGAGGGCTCAACAGGGCTACATAGGCTGGGAGCAGCTGAGTAACTTCCAGCAGCCTGTGAAGTTACATAGGTAAGAGAATGGAGAGGAGTGGAGACAGTTGTTTGGCTCATTTTGGGTGTGCAATACAAGGGAAACTTGAGAGAGAAACTTGGGAGAGAAGATGGGGGAAATAAAATAAAGGATTAAGGCCAGAAGAATGAAGGAAGGTTATGCTTAACTCCCATTTTTCTTTTCTTTTGTACTCCCCATTTTCCCCTCCCTCTTCTTTGTCTTGTACTGTTTTCCACTCAACCTGTCTCCAATCCACCCTTTTATGCCTCCTTCTCTTTTTCAGTCATTTCCCATTTTTCTACCTTTCTTCCTCTCTCCTTTTTCTTACTCCTCCTCATTTTTCTCTGTGCCCCTTTACCAGCCCTCTTCATTAACAATAAATGTTCCGCAAAAAGAACAGGAGAACTTGTGGCACCTTAGAGACTAACAAATTTATTTGAGCAATTCCATTCTATGCATCCGATGAAGTGAGCTGTAGCCCACGAATAAATTGGTTAGTCTCTAAGGTGCCACAAGTACTCCTGTTCCTTTTGCGGATACAGACTAATACAGCTGCTACTCTGAAATAAATGTTCCTTTTCCCATAAATTGTCTTTCCAGCTAACAGCTATTGCTCTGCTGGCAGTGTTCAACTCTGTTTTCATGTTGCGCTCCCCTTGAGGGAAACTGGGTATTGGTTAACACACTAATACAGCAAAGTATTTAAGCACATGCTTAAGGTTATCCCTGTGCAGCAAAGCACATGGGCACATTCTTAACTATAGCCATGTGCTTAAATACAACATAGATGTTAAATCCCACCTGTGCCTAAGTCCCAGTGAAACTTAAGCACATGCCTAAGTGCTTTGTTGATATGACTGAACTGCTAAATGAGGATCTAAAATAAGTGCCCCTAGCAGGCATCTTTTTGGGAATTCCTTTGCATTGATCACTGCACTGGTGGCTTTTTCCATGTTAGTGTGGATATTTGATTTTGACTGTGAACAATTATATCATGTAAAGTCGGATGAACTTTGTAGATTCATAGATTTCAAGGTCAGAAGGGACCATTGTCATCATCTGGTCTGACTTCCTGTATAACACAAGCCATAGAACTTCCCCCAAATAATTGCTATATCTTTTAGAAAAACATCCAATCTTGATTTTAAAATGGACAGTGATGGAGAATCCATCACCTCTGGTAAACTGTTCAGATGGCTAATTACACTCTCCATTAAAAATGCATGGCTTATTTCCAGTCTGAATTTGGCTAGCTTCAACTTCCAGCCATTGGATCGGGTTATACTTTTCTCTGCTAGATTGAAGAGCCTGTTATTAAATAGTTGTTCCCCGTGTAGGCACTTATAGAGTGTGATCAAGTCACCCCTTAACCTTTTCTTTGCTAACTAAATGTGTACATAATAGCTTATTATTCCATCTATCGTTTACATTGTTTCTAGTCTGTTTTAAAAATGGACATCTCACAAATTACACTCCCCTTATTGCAAGAGGTTCAGCTTTTCTCCAGTGTTCAGAAATGTTTCCTTTTGCATCTGCCAAAGCTCACTAAGGGACTATCATTCATCCACCTCTGACTCTCCCCACCTCCCACCCCTTTCCCTTTTGCTCCCCTTTGCTCTCATCTCCTTCAGAAGTTGAGAAGCAAAGGAGGAATCCTCCCTTTGTACTCTGTTTCCCCCTCTCTTCCCCCTCCCTTTGTTTGTTCCCTCTGACCTCTCCATGGTTTTCTTTTTCTGGTTATGAAGCCTTTGGGATCTTTTCATTCTGAGTATCAAAATTCATTGTATGTTCAGTGTACTATACTAGTTTAAGATGTTTGGGGCCAGATCCACAGCTGGTGTAATTGGTTTAGTTCCACTGAAGTCAATGAAGCTATGCTTGTTTATGCCAACTGGTGATCTGACTTTTATTTTGTATGGTGTATAATATGCAGAATTGCTAGTCCATGATCTTAGAGAACAAATGTTAGTTATTTAATAATGACCACAAGGAAAAATAGAAAATATATGAAGAAGTGACCAATAATGTCCCTCCTTTAGCATCTTAAGAAGCAGCTAGAGCGCATCTCCCACTTCAGTGTCATGATCCTGACAAGTGATTAACCATATAATTTAAATGGATGGAATTTTCAAAAGCAACTAAATGATTTAGAAGCACAAGTCCCATTGAATATCAGTGAGACATGTTCATAAGTCACTTAAGTCATAGGCTCTTTTGAAAATCTCACCCTACATTTTTAAATCTTGTTGGTTTAATTTTGGTGAAAGCTGCTTTATATTTTTCAAAGATGCTCATCTATTTTATCTTTGTATTTGGCATTGGTATGATGGCTACTGGAAATCATATGTCCAGTTCTGGTGTCAACAACTCAAAAAAGCTGTTTACAAATGGGAGAAGGTTCACAGAAGAGCCGTGAGAATGATTAAAGATTTGGAAAACATGCCTTAGAGGAGTAGACTCAAGGAGCTCAATCTATTTACCTTAACAACGAGAATTTTAAGGGTCGACTTGATCACAGTCACTAAATACCTACAATGGGGATGAAATATTTAATACTGGACTCTTCAGTCTTAGCAGATAAAGATATAGCATGGGCCAGTCACTGGAAGTTGAAGCTAGACAAATTCAGATTGGAAATAAGGCATACATTTTTAGCAGCAAGGATCATTAACCACGGGAACAATTTATCAAGATTGATGGTAGACTTTCCATCACTGACAATTTTTAAATCAAGTTTGGATCCTTTTTCTAAAAGATCTTCTCTAGGAATTATTTTTGGGAAGTTCTATGGCCTGTGTAAAGTGAGAAGTCAAACTAGATGATCACAATGGTCTCTTCAGTCTTGGAGTCTATGGATCTATAATTTTAACAGTTACCAGTATGATTTAATTATCACCATGCTCTCTTCTGGACCAGAGTTTTGACTTCAAGTCACCAAACAAGTCCTAGATCCATGCCTAGTGGTGAGGCTGCAGTGTATCTGTAAGGGTTGCCAAACTACTGGAGGTGGTGTGCTCAAGGTGAGGCATCAGAATGAACCGCCTCTGCTTGTCACGGAAGACTGGGAGTTATATTTGAAAATCACAACACACTTAACAAAAGGAGAGGAATAACCTCAGAGTTCAGACCAACCGCCTCTTTCAGTAAAATCTGGTGTAATGACCAAGGCTGCGTGTTAATTTTCCAGGTAAAAACTGTATGATGCTTCATTTCCCTACACAAGGCCTGATCCACTATCTCTGTGCTCCGCACAGACCCAAGAAAGCTTTCTTCTGCAAAGGAAGTGTGGATGTGGCCCTCTGGTGTGAATGTAGAGAATGTCGCTGGTCGCCCTGCACATTTCAGAGAATATGCAGCCTCCTTTTTTGCACAGTTCTGACTGAAGTGAGTCCTCAGTTACTGTCACAATTTGCACCATTACGATTTAGCTCCTTGCTTTGTCAAGCACTATGAGATTCCAGTAACCTGAAAGTTGCTACATAATTATTCTACAAAGAAATAGTTTTGTCCTTTAAATCCAAGTCCAGTGCCAGGATCTGGTAGACCTTAAATCACAATTTTTACTTCGATAATGTAATTAGCCTTTAGTGATGATGAAAAATATGCATAACATGTATCATTTAGCAAAATTATTTACAAACACTAACTAGCTAATCTTAACAGCACTCCTGTGGGTTAGGTATGTATTAACCCCATTTCATAGGTAGGGAAAGTGAGGCACAAATTACCTAATTTGCCCAAGGCCACAGCACTCGTTTATCAGAACTAGGATAGCTAATAACGAAAGTAAATTGCGAGAGTTTCTGGCTCCCTCCATTCAGATCATGCCTCTTTCATACCCATTATCCCAAAGTCAGAAGGCATTCAAGTCCAAACCTGCAAATACTTAACCCAATAAATAGTCCTTAGTTGAATGGTCCATTAAGCTACCCCAATTGATCTTGGGTGAATCTGCCTTTACCAGGTTCCTTTGCTATGGGACTCCATAGGATATTTGTGTGAGAAAGAACTACTCTTGAGTTGGGGTTAAGGGTCCCACTTGTGGTTTTATAAAACCACAATTCAAAGTTTGCATCTTGAAAAGACTAGGGTCTTTTCTAATTTTTTTTTGAAGCCAATAATCTCATCCTATAGTTTTGTTTCAATTAGAGTTAATCCCATATTACTGTTAATTGACATGTTGTTTGCTTTGTAAATGGCGCCAGTAAATCAAAGTGGTAATTTCTGTTGTCCCCACTGTTTAATTTTGTTTCTGTCAGATGACTATCTGTCCCATACATGCCAATGTGGTTTCATATCTTGCCATTTGTCTCTGTCAGAGTTACAAGGCCCATAGCAGTAACACTCCACCTTTCCAAGATATTTGCACTTACATTTACTGCAGCAAGTTTTATGGTTTTTCAAAAAAAAGTCTAGAAGACATGGAGTTGCAAAAGGGAAGTACACTTTAAATATAACTGTACATTAAATATGGTTACTGAGTCATTGTTTCGGTTTTATACTGTACATATATTTGGCCTGTTTAAAATGCACTGAGAACCAAAGCTAAAAACCATCTGCACCTCCTGTTTCCGTCTGAGACGTTATTTATGTTTTTGGCTTGGTACCCTGAGCTAAATACAGAATGTGTAAAGACTGTTAATTAACCCTTTGAGAAATGAGTTTCCCACCAGCATATGGAGCAGGAATATGTTTTTAATCAGGTAGTAAAACTCCCAGGATTTATACTGTTTCAAATGTTGCTTCTTAATGAAACCAAAGGAATACATGTTAAATACATTAAAAGAATTAGCCCCAAACCTATTTTTAAGCAAAGTTACATTTGTGACCCACACCAACAAAAGCCAGAAAATTCAAATTTAAGGCCAATGGTCCAACATTAACCTAATGTACTTTGGACAAAATGCTCAGTGAAGTAAATTTTAAAAGGACAGTGTCTCTCATCTGTAACATTTTCTTTTCTGTCTGGTTGCTTCATTCCAATGTTGTTTAAAGATATGTTTACACATATACATTAATTTTTGAAAGTTGGCTAAAATGCCCATTTATTTTCCTGATACGATAGATTGGAACATCAATTAAAGAAGAAATTCAGACTAAAGCTCATTTTGGCCCCGATTCAGCAATATAGGTGAACAATTGCCTAAATTTAAGCAAGCAAATAGTCCTGTAGAAACCAGTGAGATTTCTCCTGGGCCTAAAGGTAGTCACATACTCAACAATCTTGCTGAATTTGGGCCTCAAAAAAAAAATCATATTATTTAATGAATAAAACAAACCATCATAGCTGGATTGTGATTTATCCTCTTCCAATTGAAGTCAATAGGAGATGAACCCCAGACTTTAATGGGAATTCATTCTTACCCTTAGTATTACTTCAGTCTCTAGCATAAACTCGTGTGTGTGTGTGTGTGAGAGAGAGAGAGAGAGAGAGAGAGATAATAATTATATGGATACCTGCAATAAAAAATGTTAGGAACAAAAAGTTATTGTCCAAGTACAGGGCCTGTTTGTGTGTTTTTCAAATATTTGCAACTTGGCCATTTTAATTTTAAAACACAAATTCCAAAAATGCCTCATTCAAACGATGGATTTAAGGGTCTGGAAAATATCATGGTTTAAATCAGTCTGTTTGAGTTATACAAGTGCATGTACACACACACACACACACACATACATTTCAAACTGGGAAGCCTACTGGTTTGTCTTTGCACATGTTTAAAAATAGTCACAGAGGATTTTTTTTTTAAGGATTAAAAAGCCAACAATCTTTAACATTCCTGTGCCATAACTTTATGTGCCAGGTTTCAGGCTGAGTGAATTTTCATGGCCAAGGGATAAACCCCTAAAAATAGTAGTTTAAAATATATGGCCTGAGTCCAACTGAAAATAACCTTGTTAATGTAACTTCTGGCCCAAAGAAGCTTTGTGGTCCCGTTGTGCTGTAATGCCATAGAGGATTTTTACCATCCCTTGGAGAAAAAACAGGCTTTTCCATGGCTAAGCCTGCAATATTATTAGTTTATTAGTAATCGTATTACACCAGCACCCAGAAATCCTGATCTGAAGTAGGGCTCACTGTGCTAGATTCTGTACAGATACATAAGAAGACATAGTCCATGATCAAAGAAGTTTACAAACAACTATTCTAATCCTGTAAAGATGTACGCGCAGTCCCATTCAAGTCTATGGGCCACACTGTGCAACTTGTGTCGTCATTTACACCAGTGCCAAATGGCTGTAAATCGTCACCATTCTATTTTGTATCATGTTTACACTACCTGTGCACTGGTGTAAATGACAACACAAGTTGCAAGGCTTTGGAAAGTCACGCCCAATGGAACTACACACATGGTGAAATATGTGTGTCTGAAACCTGGCGCATAAAGATTAGGGGCTAAGGCCTTGATTCTGCCTTCAGATCTGCAAATGTGGATGCCTTTGCCAATATAGAGGCCTATTGGAGAATCAGGATTTAAGGAATACCTACTGTTGGGTCCAGTCCTGTTCTCGTGGAAGTTGATGATCACTCCTTTTTTATATGCCAGAAAGATTTTGCTAAACAAACAGTAATAGAGGATCTATAGGAGAAGTATTTTAGGGCCCAAAATTCAGATCTGGAAAAATTAGAAAAACGAATGTCACTTAATGAATGTCTTTAAGGGACTCAGGCCAAGATCCTCGAAGGAATTTTGGCTTCTAACTTCCATTGAAATCAATGGAAATTAGAAGCCTAAATATCTTTGAGGATCTAGGGAGAGACAATGGAGAAAGGAGTGATATTAAGATGGAGACAGGATAGAATTTCATGAAGTTTTGCAATAAAAAATTGGAAATTTAAATAGCTATCTCCTGGCCCCCAAATTTTGTATTCTGCAGAATGTTTGCAAATATGGCAGTTTTTCCCTTAATTTTTTTCTTTAAATATGAAGCTCATGAAAACTAAACAAATCTATTCGTGAGAGGAAAAATGTGCAATTTATCAGGTGTTGTACAGAACTGAATAAATGTTTGTGTAATCAAAATGAAACATGAGACCTCAAATTTAAAGGTTTTCTTTGCAATTTTGTACAGCTCTGTTATTAACAAAATTTGTTTAAATAAAAACATTTTTGTTTAGATTTAAACATCTCCCTCCAAAATCTGGATACTAAACACTGAAGATGAGATTCTGATATCCTTATTGCAGATTACTAGCACATTTATGCCACAAATATTCCCATTGGCTTTACTGGATTTGCCTGTACAGTATATAACTACTGAATGTGAGCAAGGTTATCAGAATCTGTCCCTGAAATATGTTGCTGCTCCATGAAAACTGGAAGGTGAAACTGAGATGCCATTGACTAGAGGCAAAAGTGCAGTTGACTAGTCTATTTTTATTGTTCACGCCTAGTGGAATTTAAAAAGCAAACAAAGCATAAATGTTAAATTCTTCCCATTTTGATATGCGAAGGTATTATTAGTAACACAAATATGGATTTTTAAAAGATATCTAATTTTAAACAAGTGCATATCTAAGTGCTTGCCCAGTTCAGACCCACACAACCCTAGTACATATACACAAGTCAGGGTTTTATGCATGCATGGAGATACACGTGCACACCAACCTGCTCTCTTACAATGAGAGATTTTCACACCTAAATCAGGCACATTTAAAGTGAGCATGTACTTGTTCTGAAAATTTGGAACAAGACTTTAATCTGAGACTCTCTTATACTGTACATAATTTCTTGGTAGATATATTTATCTGAATGCATCCGATGAAGTGAGCTGTAGCTCACGAAAGCTTATGCTCACATAAATTTGTTAGTCTCTAAGGTGCCACAAGTACTCCTTTTCTTTTTGCGAATACAGACTAACATGGCTGCTACTCCGAAACCATTTTTATTTCTTTTGTTGGTACTTCAGTTTGTTGTGTACCTTGCACATCATTTGTAGCCTGTGTATAAACATGGATACAGTTTCATAGATGCAATCTTTAGGGCTCATCGGAGACCTACAAGAGCCGTAATTAAGCCATGTCAAATGCAAACTTCATGGGCCTCATTCTCCAGTGTCTTTTTCTTGCATGCTCCTTTATACCATTTTTATCAGGTTTCTTTTGAATGGAGCCAGATCTTAGGACCGATTTAGAGGGGAACAGTAGTATCATGATTCGTTAGGGACTGTTTGCAGTAGAATGCCTTGAAGTTACTCTCTACTCCTCCTACCTCAAAATACACCCATGTTTGTATCCATTTCCTGACTACTAAATTCACAGAGCTATACAACTATTTTAAAATGCATTCAGATGCCAATTACCAATTTGATTCCATATCATTTTTGGATTAGGAAAGGAGAGAGGATTTCAAGGTACCTTGTGAAGAATAGGAGAAAAGAATCTAGGCTATTGTCAGCACACAAGCAGATCCCAGAGAGGGGTCACTTCGCAAACATTGGGGAGAAGGGTGTATTTAGAACACTGCTGTGTGCTCTGGAATTCTATAGGTAGGTGGAGAACTGGGCCTCTGAGAAAAATTGCAGTTTAGAGGATTAATAATGGGAAACGGTGCTGCCTCTAAATCAGATGCTCAATTCTGTTCCCGGTGGGCAGGGTTCAGAAATTGTTCCCATCAGATGTCTGTTTGGTGGCCTATGTGAAATGAGTAGGTAACTTTCGTCTATTCCCTGATGTCCATATAAAATCACAGTTGGCACCTTTGATGGCATTATCAATGAAGATGCCAAGGGCTAAATGAATGAGCACGGGGAGCTGTGCTTTAATCCTGAACTTTGGTCATTCTGTGAATGTGCAAATGCTTGCACTGCTATTTGCTCAGTTTTGAAGATTGTCAAGCCATTTGGACCTTTCACTGCTGATAGTGCCACATTCACTTAAATTGCCTTCACAGTTAATATTTTTTCTTTAAGTCAAATTACATCACATAATGAAACCATAGTAAATAGGGTAACCATAGTATATATATTATGGTAACCATAGTATATATATTATACTATATAAATCATAATATAATATTTCATAGGCCAAATTAAAGAACAAGGTATAATGTCATATGTCACAACCTGTTTGGAAAAAAAAATTTACATATAATATGTGTAATTTTACAGATTCAGTGAAGGTTCACAGAAAGGGGAGGAATTTACCTCCACATACTTCCTTGTATAGGAACATATTATTTACAGCAGGCAAATCAATGTACAGAGTTAAAACATTTTTTCCAGAGAAAATAAATAAGTAGAATGAATAAACCTTAATATAGACAAACTACACATCATCCACCACTGTCTTCATACATCATATCCTTGTCAGTGGCAGTGAAGCATCAACTAAGTATAATTATCCTAATAAATCCAAAATCAATATAGGTCAGTATTGAGAAATTAAAATCTCATAAAATGTTCATCTGATGTTTTTAAAACTAATAAATTCTATCAAATGCTACCACAATCTATGTAATCTGAACTAATCCATATAATGGATAGCCAGATTATTTTTTTTTAAAAAAAGAAGCCACTGACATTTTCAAATAATGTCAAGCCATTACACAAAGGGAGAGGGGGACAGTTTAAACCTGTCACAAGATACACTCATGTTCTTTTTGCAGGGTTCATGTCACTGCTTTTATTCATCCCTATGAATTGTCACTAACATCCTTTGTTTTGCAAATGAATATGTGTAAATTGAGAGGTGTGTGTGTGTTTGTGTGTGTATGTGTGTGCAGGTGCATGCACACACCACAAACCAACAAATGTAAGGCAGGTGGTGGATATATTGTATGTGTGAACACAACGAACGGACAGGCTGTGTGGTCTAGGGAATAGGATAGTTGACTGGGATCCAGGAGATCTGTGTACTGTTCCTGGCTCTGCTACTTACAAAGTGGGTGAGTTTGGTCAAGTCAATTAACATCTAAACTTTTCCATCTGTAAATTACCCACCTTTGTAACCTGCTTGGAGAACTATGTATAAAAAGCATTATTTAAAGTGCAAGAAATTATTAGTATGTTAGTAGGATCGGATGAGCAATCAACAGGGATTATATATTACTTTCACATGTTGCCACTGTGACAGTGGAAAGAGGGAAACTTCTGAGAGCCCCTACAGCTTTTAAAGGAATATTAATGAGAACTGAGCCAAACAAGGCTATGCATAAGCCCTCTGCTCTCTTTCTGGATCTAAGCTTCATATCATCTTAAATGTTATCTCCTACTTTCTTTATCTTTTCATGAACTCAACAAGCCACCCTTTCTCCCTTCCTCCTCCAAGACTTCCCAAGTGCCAATCTAGAACCCAGCCCACACACCAAATCCCCATAGCCAGGTTTCCCTGCCAGGTCATGATCCACTCTGGGACACATTTGAATAAGAAGCCTCAGAAGCAAATGTGCTGTTGAACGAGTAGCTGCCCAGCTCAATAGAGAAATGAAGACCTAGTGGTTTCTACAGTGAAGCCTTTGTAAAGGCAGAGAGCCGGGATAAGTGTGTTTGTGGTAGGATGCTGCTGAAAAGAAAGTTGTGAGCATAATAACGTAAGACTGGCCAAAGGCCAGTACTAGATGTTTCAGAGGGAATGAACAGTACAGGGCAATTACTGAGTGATCCTTCCCCTCTTGTCCAGACCCAGCTTCTAGGGGTCTGAGGTTTAAGGACACCCAGACCATGCGGTTGTGTCCCTGACCATCTTGGCTAATAGCCATGAACTATCTAATTCTTTTTTGACCTCTGTTATGCTTTTGATCTTTGCAACATCCCCTGGCAATAAGTTCAACAGGTTGACTGCACATTGTGTAAAGAAGTACTTCCTTATGCTTGTTTTGAACCTGTTGCCTATTAATTTCATCAGGTGACCCCTCATTCATATGTTATGTGAAGAGATAAATAACACTTTTTCTCCATACCATTCATAATTTTATAGACCTCCATGATATCCCCCCTTAGCCATCCCTATTCTAAGCTGAACAGTTCCAGTCTTATTAATCTCTCCTCATATGGAAGCTGTTCTCTATCCCTAATCATTTTTGTTGCCCTTCTTTATACTTTGTCCAATTCTAATATATCTTTTTTGAGATGGGATGATCAGAACTACACATGGTATTCAAAGTGTGGGCATACAATGGATTTATATAGTGGTATTATGATATTTTCTCTGATTTTCTATCCCAGTGGTCCCCAACCTTTCTATGGGAATAGCACATTCGTATTCCCAGAAGACTGTGGCGGGCGCCAGACACCTTGCCACCGAAATGCCACCAAAAAGTGGCAGCGGAAAGAAGCGTTGCTGCCGAAATGCCGCCGAGAAATGGCAACACTTCTCAGTGGCATTTTTGGCAGGTGGTTCTCCGGTGGCTGTGATCGGCGGCAGGATTTCAGCGGCGCAGTGTCCTGCGGGCGCACACAACTGCCCCGGCAGGCACCATTGCACCCACGGGCACCGCGTTGGGGACCCCTGTTCTATCCCATTCCTAGTGATTCCTAACAAACTCTTAGCTTTTTTGACAGCCGCTGCAGATAGAGCAGATGTTTCCAGAGAATTATCCATGATGACTCCAAGTTCTTTCTTGAGTGGTAAGAGTTAATTTAGACCCCATCATTTTGGATGAATAATTAGGATAATATTTTCCAATGTGCATTACCTTGCATTTACAAACACTGAATTTCATCTGCCATTTTGTCACCCAGTCACCCAGTTTTGTGAGATTCCTTTTTAGCTCTTTGCAGTTAGCTTTGGACTTAACTACCTTGAGTAATTTTGTATCGTCTGCAAACTTTGCCACCCAACTACTGCCTTTTCCAAATCATTTATGAATATGTTGAACTGCACTGGTTCTAGAACATACCATTGGAGGACCCCACTATTTACCTCTTTCCACTGTGAAAAAATATAATTTATTCCTACTGTTGTGAGGATGGACTATAACAATATGGTGAGAACAAGGGGTTCAGATCGGACCCAATATGGGAACCTTCCAATTGACCCCTTCTTCCACAGTGAAGGATGTGTTAAAGTATTAGGTGTGATCTTAATTTTTTTAGAATGAAGAGTATACTCACTTTTGGCAGGAAATTCTGAGAAACAAGGTTTGAAGGATTTGGGGCCTGATTCTCCTTTCACTCATGCCCGCTGTACACCAGTGTTACTCCATTAATCCCAATTGAGCTACTCCAGATTTATGGCCTGATCCAGGGCCCACTGAAGAACTTCAGTAGCCTTTGGATCAGGCTTTTACTGTGGTGCACGTGAGAGGAGGGTTGGCCGGTAGATTCTGGTCTCCTCACTAACCAGATATATTCTTCTGCCAGAGATGACAACTTGCACAAAAAAAACACTGTTTCCCCAAAATAAGTCATGTTCCACTGATAGGTCATGGGTCTGCAAAGCTTCAGTGTAAAGAACACAATATAAAATATACTCGCTTCCAAAAGTACTAGTTTACACTGGCCCAGGTGTATAGGCCTAGTTCCCGATTCTCCACAACCTTGTACCTTGTGTAGTCATGCTACCGTTGGTGTCATTCTGATTTGGTAACCTTTTACAGCTACCCTGCGTTCACTTCACAGAGGTGCAAATGACTACACAAGGAGCAAGGCAGCAGGGAATGGGGTTCCTAGATCAGAAAAAGAACTATGTAAGTGGGAAAGAGAACAGCTTCTAGAGCTAGGAAAACCACCTGTATGTTTTTGCTCTATGAAATGTTTTTACATTTTAAAAATTTGTGAGAGGTAACCAAAGTTTACTGACAAAGGTATTTCATCAAGCCCGGGCCTGTGAGTCAGAGTCTACCTGATGACAGAAGTGAGCCAGCTAACTAGCTGCCTACTGCCCACATTTCAGGTTGAAGTGCAAATGCACCACAACGCTCACCAGCCACCTCTGGCAAACTCCACAAACAATCTTTCTTGCAGTGATTTTCCTGCAGAGCTCTCGGACTACCTTTTCGTTCCCTTTTCTCTCATCCTCACAGGAACATGTTGTATGTTGAGCGACTGTCAGAGTGGAACTCTGTTTGAACTTTTGTCTAATCCAAATGTGAAAACATAAGTAACCAGGAAATCAGTCGGCAACTACAATAAGATAGTTCCAGTTATGCAATCCATTCAATTATGTGCCAAAAAGATCTGCAAAAGGCTATGTGGGAGAGGAATTCAAAAGTTTTTCCTTTTAATAATTAATAGAAACTTCTTTGTTGGTATCTGATATGCCAGTAAAGACTAACAGCCAATATTTATTTATGCACACTGTGGACCAAATTCAGCTCTGGGAAAAGTAGATATAACTCCATTTGAATCAATGGGAATTGTGCCTGTTTAGTTTAGAGCAACATTTCACCCTATATGTATAATTTTTTACTCTAACTGTCACAAGTACAAGCATATATGTAATGCAGACCTTGAAATTCTAGCAGGAGTATTTTCATTATCAAGTAAGATCATCACTGTGTCTCCCATCCGGATTAATCAATAGCTTTATTGTTGTTAGTCTGCTGCCACGAAAGTCACTGTCACCAAATTTAACATGTAGAGCTATTAGAAATGCCAATCCAGATTAGACTAATGGACCATCTGGTTCTACATATATATCACACAGTACATGTGCCCTAATTAACTGGCTGGTTTCTTGTAGGTGTCAGTAAAAGTGGGCCTTCAGACTGGATTTAAATGCAAAGAGTATTGTGACCTTGCAGGTTGGCTCAGGAAAGGCATGTTTTGCATGGGGGAAAGCATAGAAGATGACATGGAAATGTTTATGGGAGAAGTGAACAAATGGGGTGTTGAGGCTGGCATTGCTTACATAGTAGTTGAGGGTCCAAAGATGTGAAAAGAGAGAACCATTTTACATAGTAAAGTTGTCCTCCACATCCCTAGAGCCACTAATGGTACATTTATACTGCAATTAAACACCGATGGCTGGCCTGGGTCAGCTGACTTGGGCACAGAGGCTTCAGGCTGCAAGGCTAAAAATTGCAGTATAAATGTTTGGGCTTCAACTGGAGCCTAAGCTCTGGGATCCCATGAGGGGGAGGATCAGAGTCTGGGCTCCAGCCCAAGCCTGAACACCTACACTGCAATTTTTAGTCCCACAACCTGAGTCTCATGAGCCCAAGTCAGCTGACTCTGGCCACCCGCAGACGTTCCATGGGTCCTTTAATCCAGTGTGGATATACCCTAAATAAAGTAACTGCTATACTTGCAGGTAGCATTTAGCTGGTTTTAGCAACACTATCTAACATATTAAAATATTTTGTTCTGAACCAGTGCTCTGGGAAATGCCCAGAACTTTGAGGAAGTTTTGGATCCAGATATGAACTGTTTAGCTCAAGCCCATCCCAAAACAGAAGAAGTGCACTCAATCTTCAGTTGAGCTGAGTATATGCTTGGCACAGCTGAGGTGGTGTTGTGGGATAAAGATGGTTAAAAGCCACCTTTCTGCTCCATCAATCCTGGGCTGTCTTTTGCCCCCCAAAAGCCTCCAGAATAACTTAGAGCAGTCCTAGGTCCGTCTACTCTAGGCGGCAGTGGTGAATTTCAGATTGTTTTCTCTGCCCCAGTCCTCTCACTCCTCTGGCAAATCCCTTGTGTTCCCTTCCCCATCTTTTATGGGACGAGGGGTGGCACAAGGCCAGCTTTGCACAACTTGAGGACTTCCTTCATCAGGGGAATCTTCAGTTGCTCTTTTGGGACAAATTTCTGGCATCACAAAGCAACCAGAAGTGAGGCCAAGAATTGACACCATTAAGTGTAACCTCTGTTTAAATTGCGGGGAAACTGGTAAACCAAAACAGAGGATATGTCTTCCCGCCTTGCCCACCCTCTTTATATTATTCTTCCTACATAAGTGTGGATATGAATGGATCTATTCAGGAGCCTCACTTTAGTGCCACCTGGCATAAATGCAGCATTTGTGCCCTGGATGTATTTGTGTGAGAGGAGATAAGTCAGCATTTCTACAAAAGCAGAACATTCTGGCAGAGATGAGTCAGCTACATAAGGTGACAGCTTGCAATAGCTTGAATTTAGTGGGAGAAAGGCCTGAGCTACAAAGTTTATATTTGTACTTTGCCAAAGTTCTGGGGTATGTAAATCTGGCATTTTGCTCTTGGCCCATTTTTGTGTGCGACATCATGAGAGGCCAACCAAAGACAGCCTACTCTGATGAATGCACAATGTTGCTAGTGTACTCAGTAATTAATAACATTTTTTAAAAAATCATTTGGCAACACAATTGCATGGGTTTTTTGCCTTCCTCTGCAATGTAGTGCTGGTCACTTGCCAGGATTATTTGGGTAGAACTCAATCATTTCACTGCCATTGCAGGGGCCTCAGGCACTGGTGCACCTCGGTCCCGTCTATTCTCTTCCTGTGACGCATACTAGTCTAGTCTCCTATCAGCCGTAATATTTTGGTCTAATTGGGTTTATTGTGCGGGTGCTGGGTGATGTGAGAACCCGGAGGTCATATTAGGTGATCTGATGGTCCCTTCTGGCCTGCAACTCTATGGTTCTGTATCTCCTGAAAAATGAATATCTAAAAACAAATCAATAAAATAGACTAATCCTATTGCTAGAGTTTCTTTTGCATTTATTTCAGAATGAGTATCTTTGTCTGACAATATAAAAGACAATATTTCCCATTCTGATGTCTACTTCACTAGTTTTCCTGTATTTTCTCCTCTTGGTGGCAGCACTACTGAAGCTCTTGGAAAATATCCTTGTTTAGGCAGAGGGTCAGTATAGTTGTAATTACCTGTGGTGGGTGGCGGGAGGGAGTGGATGAGAGAACTATCTCTGTGGATTGTTGTAATTTATTTTCAGTTTGGCAGAGAAGTGCAAATCTAATTCTTTCATGCAAGTTTTCTTTCATTGTACTAAGTCTGATCAATTCCTCTGTGCATCCAAACAGATGTATGTGAAGAGTAAGATGTCTGGGACGTCACATGGCCTCCTAAATACCTGTTGCTTATAGTATAGATAGATAGATCAGCTTGCAGTCTCTAAATTGTAGGAATCCAACTTTACTGGCCTGCGTTTTGTAGTCCGTTTAGAAGGAAATGCAAGGATCGACAATATGAATTTTGTTCAGATCAAACAGATTTTATTTCTGTCCATCATGTCTCTTTCCCCAGTTACACTGTGAACTGAGTACTTATGCACATTGCTAAAACAGGTGGTAGGTTTTTTGTTTGCTTGTTTTTCATTTGTGGCCAGATCCTCAGCTGGTGTACATGGGTGCAGCGACATTTGACATTATGTATGCTAGCAGAGGATCTGAGACATTTTCCTCCATTTAATGCTGCTAATTTTTATACTTCTGCTCAATATTCCTCTCAATGATTATTTTATAATTCTTAGCTGACTTATATGTGAAGAAGAGACCAATATTATTTGCTTACTGAGATGAATGACCACAGTTTGAAGAGTTCTTTTCCAGGTGTCTTACTGAACCAGGTACACAAAACATGGAAATAAATCAATCTCATATATGTGTGTACAGCATATGATAATAAATTGTTTCTTTTTTAGCCCTACTGTGATTAAAACAAACTAAATGTAAATGTAAAATATATTTCCTGAGTCTGTGAAAGTAAACAGAACCTTCTACAGAGGGCTGGCAATTCATGCAGAGATGAAAATACAGATGAACTGTAGAAGGTTCTGTTTACTTTCATAGCATTTTCCACCAGTCTACAGCAGAAATTTCTGCTGCAGTCATGATTCATGTGTTCCCATATGTAGATGGCAGGAAAGCCTGTCTCTGAGCCACAAGAACACTGTCCTGATTTTGGAGTGAGTGTGTGTGTGTGCGCGTGCATATACATATATACAGGTTTGTGTGCACACTTTTATATATCTAGGTGCATTTGTGTATGTGCACACACACACACATACACACACATGCCTGTAACATTTGATGTAATTCTTACATTGGATTTAAAAACAACCACTCCCACAGTGGACAGAGACATCATATTGGGACAGTAATAATAAAAATGATTTTTATTATATATTCCAGGTTCTAATGCTTACAATTTAACAAAGTAGACTACATATATGTAGTCTACATATTTATACACACACACATACTCCCATATAGCGCACACACACCAATAGCTTACTTTATTAAACTATCGAAATAAAGTAAAAACAAATAAAATACTGAATGGATTCCCAGTATCTGTTGCTGTAACTTAAATCAGTACCCCCTTGCAACCAGTGCTATCCCCATTAAACCCCAAATACAACTGCACAGCCATAGAGATCCATCTAATGGCAGAGCCAAACTTTTCTGGGGCTACCTGTACATCAATGCACTGAGGGCATATGTGGCTAGGAAGGTGAGGGATAGGACTTCAAGATCCTCTACTTATGGATCCTTTTGTATTTTCCAAACCCAGATGTGAATTACTTACACAGTTCTGCTTAAATCTAATTTTCTTCTCCTTTTATCTTTAAGGCCCAATATGGTTGCTTGGGTTAGGACTGAATGATAAAACCATAACCATCCCCCTAGTATCCAATGTATAGTAAACTTTACTTATGTACTTGACTCATGGACCACACTCAGACAGCTGAACATGGAAGATTCTGAGATGACTGAAACCTGTAAGCAGAAAAATTGAAGTGTTTGAAGTCTGAAGTTTATTAGAGGTCATTCTCTGTCGTTCAAGCTCCCCAGCCAGGTTACTTTTCCTGTGATACTCTAGATATGTCTACACTGCTACGTAAGCCTGTGCTTGAGCCCAGGCTCAAGCCTAACCCCCTTTGGGCCTACACTGCAATTGCGCTAACCCCGGGCTCGGACCCAAGGTCCCAGGATCTGCAGGGCTGGAGGGTCCAAGCTCAAATTAAGCTAGGATCCAGGGTCTGAGACCTATTGCTTTGCGGAGTAGGTGCAGCCTCGCTTGACTCGGGTTCTGGGAATCAGCCAGAAATATCCTACAATTCCAAGGGACAATTTGTTAGTTCCCCTCTATCCCACTGCAGCCCACTCTATTGAAAACAGAAATGGCAGCAGCTCGGGTCACTGCAATGGCAAATGGCAGCAGCTCGGATCAGTATTAACCCATTCTCTTCTGATCACTGATCTGCAAGCACACTATCCGAGAGCCTTTGGGGTTTGCAATGGAGAGCGAACCAATCAAGCCTTTTGCAAAAGTTGAGCTGCTTCAAAATTGCAGTGTAGCCATACCCTCTGTAGCCATGGGACTGCTAGGATGCACCGTGGTGGATTCAGATACACAGGAGGCTGTGGTGCATCATGGGAGATGTAGTCTAGTTGGGAGTAACCCATAGAGGAGAGGAGGGCATGAGGGACCAAAGCTGCAACTCCCATGAGCTACAGTTCAGGCAGACACAGATTACTGTAGAACTGACTCAGTATGAAATGTTTCAGTTTGGTTCGACAAACTGAAATGTTTCACTCAGATCGACCCAACCCAAGCTGAAAGATTTCATTTATATTTTCCTGATGGAAAAATAAAATATGTTGGCAAAATCACTATTTCTTTTCCCTCTTATCCTGCCCTTTCCAATCCTTCCGCTTTAAACTATGAATGGATTTTAAAGATAAATCCTCCATACTTGTTTTTCCTTTCTGAACATTTCTGGCCCTTTCATAAAGCTTTTTAGACACCTTGGAAGCCTCTACTGATTCCAGCTTGTACTTACTATTTGTTAGTTTCTTTGTTAAAGAAACAAGGAGTATTTGAAGATATCAGGGCACAAACTTTAAGACTTACCTGTACAGATATATGTGTTCTTCATTTCTGTCCATGCTACACTCCCTGTGGGACAGACTATGACCCCCTTACTCACCATGCTAAGCAGTTACTCACCCAAGACTTCAGTGGGGCTACTCATACAAGTAAGTGACCAGCAGTGAGGATAACAGGCTCACAATCATGAAAAAAGGAAATACTGTCAATTATTTAAATTCCTCATTTCTACTCTCTGTTCTTTGGTAACAAAAATATAGATAAAGAATTAGAGCTCCCATCTTTCGATGCCCCTGTCAACTCACCAAGGAAGATTTTGTCTATCAGAAATGGCTCCAGCTGACTGAGCTTTTATTTTTCTATTTTTAGAGTGGTTACAAAAATGAGGGGCTTTTTGTGATTTCATTTTTTTCCTTTCAATGTACCACTTCCAGCAGCTAGTCTTTCCTTTAGAGTCTTTTCTATTGCTGTGGCTTGGCAAATCTGCAACAGATCTATTTGGACAAAAATAGCTTTATATGTGTATATATTTTAAGTATGTCAGCAAGTTAATGTAAGGTGACTATAAATAGGTTTATCCATAAGAAATATAGCGACTGTTGGCCCATGCCTTATTTGTGCATTTGTTACCAAATTTGAACATTTAAACACAGGACACAATGGGTGAATGAACGTTTTTGGAGGCTCGACTGTTGCACTTAATTTTGAAAATGTAGCTCTAACATGTTTATTATTGTGACCCAAAGGGACGTTGTGATACCATGTTAATAAATATGGTATGGGACTGATCCAGGTCCCATTAAGGTCAAACAAAGGCTTCCATTGACTTCAATGACAGCTGGATTGCATGCTGTAAGAAAAATGAAAATTTTCCAAATGTTTGGCGAATTGAAAATTCTGAAAAAGCTTTGTTTCAATTTTTGGTATTTTTCTTTAAATATAAAAGCAAAGGAATTTTGGAAACAAAAGGTTAGAAAGGTGACTTAGGTGCTGTTCACAAAAACAAAGAGGAGGAGGTGCTTCTGCCCCTTCCTCTGGTAGCCCAGTGAATTGGACTCTGACCTGGAATCCAACAAAGCTATGTTTGAATCCCTGCTCCAGAGCAGGGACTTGAACCGACATCTCACCCTATTTAGGCACCCTTGTGACTAGGCTATCAGGTATTCTGGGGTGGGTCTCTCCTTTTGAAGCTATTCCACTTTGTATAAATATTTAAACATTCATTGGACTGGACTCGGGTGTGTCCCACCTCCCCCCGAGGTGAGTGCAATGGGACAAGAAGTCCCATTGGGAGTACTTAAATGAGTAAAGCTATGCACAAAAGGTGAGATTTTCAAAAGGGCCTACGTGACTTAGGTACACAAGTCCAACTGACTTTCAGTAGCACCTGTGCTCCTAACTCCCTTGGGCTCCTTTGAATATCTCAGTTGCATGTCAACGTTTGTAGGATCAGGCCCTTATTTGGCCTGGCTGATTCTTTAATTGGGATACAGTGGAGAAATTCAAATGGGCACAACTGAAAACACTGGTGGCTATAAAGAGAGACATTTGGGGGCAAAAAACCATAAACTTTCATGAAAATGCATTTGATTGGGAAAGCCGTAGAAGTCAACTGGAATCTTGGTACTGACTTTCATGGGAGTTGGATTCAGCCCAAATTGCTGTGGAATATCCTGTGCTAGAATACTACATAAAAGTGAAACTGCTCACAACAAAACGCCTTAATGAGGCTGCAAGTGAGAATCTCATCAAATGACTCCAGTGTCATCTGAACAAAAAATCAGTTTCAGTCTTGATATGTTTCCAATTTATTCTTAAAATATTGTTAGTACATTTCTGTTAGCACAGGATTTCAAAATGGACTCTTTCAGTAAGAATAAGAATAGTTTCACTGATTTTTATGAGAATCCTTCTCTTTCCTCAGCAGAAAAATGGTTTGAAAGTGAACTCTCTGACCGTCTATGAAAAATATATTCCGAGTTGCCATTGCTACAGTGCTCACTGTGCTATTATCTCCCAACTTTCAAAATTCCTTATTGCATAGTCACAAAAATGGAGCTCTCAGTGTCAATGCACATTCAGTAAGAGTGACAAGAGTGCAATTCATGTGTCCTGGCCCTGCCACCATATTTTTTAAATCAGTGGTCATTCTTCTTTGTGGTGTCAGACAATATGCTCTAAGAAGCAAAAAAAGGCAGCGAATTTCTTCAGACATGCTTTGTGTGAGGGACTATGTTCCCCTCACTCAGGCTTACACAAAAGGACTCTCACAGGAAAGTGACCTCTTGATCTGGTGCTACGGCCAAAAAATAAACCAGTGCTAGCCCTTAGGCAGTCCGTGTGTGAGTACTGAGCAGACGTTCACTCTGTCCTTTCCATGGTTTATTTATAGATAGCCTTATTTGTTTGCATTGTCAAAAAGCAATAATTCATAGATTATTTCTTAGAGTCAAGAGAATAAAGATCAAATGCTGCCAAGTGTACACATGACAGATAAATGAAAGCATAACACCAGAATCCTCCTTTATCATGGAAATTGTACTGGTTTCCTGTTAAGCAAATGAAAAGCAGATGTTAAAAACATAGCCAGTTGTGCATAGTTATGCTGCATTGAGATGACTAAGATTACAAGATGGTGAATGGTTAGTTTTTTTTTTTTTTTTTAAAGTAGAATGGTAAAAGTGAAAGAAATTTGCCATTCAGTTGACTTTAGTAAGTCTGGAATCTGCTGTTTTTGACTCTTTTACATGATAGGAGGCACAAATGAAAGTTAATCTTCCTTTTAAAGTGTGTGTTCTTACTGTGGTACTTGGAATTTTGGTTGTACATCTTTAGTAGTACCTTTGTCAGTTAGCAAAAATGTTGGTTGCTCAGAGATTTTACCATTGGACTACCTTTAACTGGCAGTCTTGTCCCCGGGATTCCACGTTAGCTTGTTGAGAAATGAATCAATTGTGTCTTTCCACTGTGTCGCCCTCATAATGTCATCTCAAGGTAGGAGGCTGAAAAAGAAAAAATGTAAAGCCTGAAGGGGGAAGGTGGGAGAAGACAGATGATTTATTACAAGGTGCCTTCCTTTCTGGAAATGTTCCCAACAAGTAAAGAATGCTTGAAACTGTTTTGTGAATTGACTCTGTGTGTGTGTGTGTGTGAGAGAGAGAGAGAGAGACACACACACCCCTAGGACAGGGCAGTGAGAAAATATGTGTTCATTTACAATGCCACTCACTGTGATAGTTTCATGAAATACACATTTCACTTTTGTGAGGATATAAAGCTATGTGGGATGTAGAATATTCCGATTTTGGTGGGAAAGTCCTGATTTCCAGATGATTCCAGGTTGGTCTGCAGACTTTTTAATGACTTGTTTCTGCAATGCTGCTTCCTGTTTGTACAATATGCTGACAGTGAATTTTGAAAGACTGCCAGTCTTCCCTGAAACTGATATTTTAAAAAAAAAAAAGGAAAGAAAGAAATAGGGAGGACGAAGCACGCTTCTGCTTCAGCTATCAAAGCAAGCAGCCAAGTACTGAGGAGAAATTTCCCAATAATGAACTATTTCCAGGGACATCACCCCAAAAATGAAAACACAATAAGATTTTGCAATGGACAAAATGGCAGATTTGAATGAGAAATAGGATTTAAGAGAATAATTAGTAGGCTGACCACATCTGCTGTTTGTTATGAACCATGTAAAAACTCCATCAAGGCAGTGCTTTCTCAGTAACATGGTGGGCATGAAATTCACACTTGACATGAACTGCACGAGCTTTCTTTGGTTACCAATACTGTGGCTAATCTGGAAGTCATTGAGGACCCAGTCCTGTCCTCCTTACTCAACCAAGCCTATCAAAGTCAATGGATGAGTAATCCCACTGAAGCCAAATGTATACAATAAAACGTGAAGTCACTGGAACTAATTACATGCTTAAAATTAGGCATATGCTTAAGCAACTTGAAGAACTGGAGCCTTAAGTCCTGGAAATGGATGAAGAGGATATGAAATATAATCATGCTCCTGGATTTACCCCTTAACATCTGTCATTATTCAGGAGTTTAAAAAAATCACAGGTTTCAGAGTAACAGCCGTGGTAGTCTGTATTTGCAAAAAGAAAAGGAGTACTTGTGGCACCTTAGAGACTAACCAATTTATTTGAGTATAAACTTTCGTGAGCTACAGCTCACTTCACGAAAGCTTATGCTCAAATAAAATGGTTAGTCTCTAAGGTGCCACAAGTATTCCTTTTCTTTTTAAAAAAATCACATTATCTCCAAGGTAAAACTATTTTTTTTTCTGACAAATCCTTTTCCTCCCCTTTACAGCTCCCTTCTGTGTGTTCCTCCCCATGTGCTCCCCACAATTTTATCCCTGCTGTATGTAACACAATTCTCTATTGTGATGGGACCATTATTGTTACAAAATATTATAGCCCTTCAGATACAAATTCTAACAAATCTAAATACTATAAAATAGTTTAAATGACCCATAAGAAATTATTATTTTTTTTAAATTCCTGCTTTCGGCTTATATAGCTGTGAAATTACTTTTATGAAAGAAACATTTTGTCTCTGGTTGAGTAAAGATGCCAGGAGAATTAATTTCCCTACATCAAACCAAGCAATAAAGTAAACTCATTTTCGGAATAGAAAAACCTCTGAACAGAAAAATAATATTCCCTTGTTGAATTTTCTGCTCCCTGTGTGGTCAAATTAAATTAATTTTAAATCAGTTCCATGAGTTATAAAAATGTTATCTTTGTGTCCATCAAAGAAGACAGAATTTGTAGATATAGCATGTTATGGAAGTGAAAAGAAGCTGATTGATTTGTCTTTTTACTGCAACTCAGGAAACATAGGAAGGACTGGTTGCCAGGAAACATTAGGATGTGGGACCAGTCCACATCAGCTTCATAGTCCAGATTCAAATGCCTTTGATGCTGCTAGCCAGAATTCCATGCTGGACTCAACAGAGGCAGACACTAGTATTCACTGTTATTTCTCAACACTTTCAGAAATTGCTACTATCCTACTTGACAAGAAGGTGGCACCATCACTCTGAGATTGGTATTTCTCAAAGGCTGCGACTGCAGATCCACATGGGTACCTTTAAAACAATCTCTATAGGATGCATCAAGTGAATAACAAAATAGCAACTTCCCTGCAGCTGCTTTATATGTTTTCTTTTTTATAGAAACTGCCACACTGAAGTCCTGCTCCCTTGAAAGTAAAGAGTCCTCCATTGTGCTTTTCATGGGAGATGTACTGCTTCAACTGGATCACTTCATACCCCACCTTCATTGTATCCCACCACAAAACGGCTTTCCTTGATTTCCAACTACAATGAGTTTCTTTGTAACTAGGGTGCTTTGCTGGTGACCTGCCTGAGCAGAGTTTCACTTCAACAGCATTGAGGGGACAATGCAATGAAGAATCAGAGCTCCCCCCACGTTTGTATCAGCACACAGCTTATTGGTGCTGCAGTGACAGATGCTCGATGCAGAAATCTGAATATAATTCTTAAATGCCTTGGCTGTACTTACAGATTACTCCTTAGTGACCAAATCAACATATTAAGCTAAACTTCATAAAACTACCTTCCTTTCTGGGCTGCACGTGGACAACGTTTATGCCAGAAGATAATGTGGACCCACGTTCATGACTAATTTTATGCTAACTGTAAAGGTGCAGGAATTTATCTTCCCCCTTAATGTATGGGCGTATAACTTCCCATAATGTTAGTGAATGGTCTGCACATGCATCAAAGGGTAAATTATTGTTCTTTGTTGTTTGCACTGTGCCATAGGTGTGTATGGTGTTCTACAAACAAATAAAACACATGCTCCTGCTTGTAAAGGCAATCAGTATTTTAAGCAGTTATTATACAAAAACCCTTAAGAATCACATTTGCATCTTTTGTAGTGAAAACATGTGACAACTTTCACACACCATAAGCTAGAGAGTATAGAGGAGATGAAAGGACTAAGGCTTCTTCCAATCAGTGGCCAAATGTTCTATATATATGTCATATAGGTACTTTTTTTTTCTCCAACCAGAGATTTTGAATTTAGCTAGGGAGCTTTAAATATCAAAGTTCTCTTTGAATCATGGATTTGTTTCACAAAGGCAGTGGTTTAATAATCAATGTGAAATGCTATCCTATTCATAGATCTACCCTCGCTACCTAATCCCTGTTACTTTCTCTTTTAATAAACATGGGGGTGAAGAGGGTGGGGAAAGTTTTTCAGAACTAAAAGCTGCTCTCTGCAACACAGCCAAGCCCTTCCTGACAGAACTGTGGTTACACTGCTATGTAATTTGTGCAATACAGGGAGCCAATTTTCATCGTAAGTGGTAAATACAAAGGCCTCACCATGCTGCCCACTAATTGCTAAATCGTCAAGGAGTTCTTCAGACATGTATTTAACACTAATTGCATTTGTAAATACCCTTTAGTTTACAGTGTGTGAAAGTTGCAATGAATGCCTGTAACAAAGGATGTCAAAGCGACACTTCATAGGCGGATATGACTGCAGCAACGTTAAGCTCCTTTTCAATAATATTAATCATTTATTAAAACTTGGCCCAGCAGAACAGGCAAACAAGTTCATGATGAGCTCTTATCTTCCATGAGATATGGAGAAAGGAATCTCCCCCTCTAAAATTTTCAGAATATGCATTAATTTTGCATATTAAATAAATGGTTTTAGCCTATGAATTTTCACCTTAACATGTTAGTAATAATAATAAGGGGATTACAAGTGGGGAAACCTTGCTACAGGTTTTGTTTTACTTGCACAAGGCAAAGAACTCAATGAATATACAAACACTGAAGGCCTTTTGGATTGTTGTCAATTAATTTTAGTATTGTGGCAGGGCCGGACAGTTTCCAGTCATAGATCAGGGCCTCATTGTGCTCAGCACTGTGCAAACACATAGTAAGAGAGTCCCTGCACCAAAGTGCTCAGAATCAAAATAGATGCTTGGTGGGGAGGGAAACAGAGGGATGTAGACTTAGTTAAAAAGCACAAGAGCAGGTCAGTGGCAGAGTTGGGAATTAAACATAGGTCTTTTGACTCCTAGTCCAGTGCCCTAATTGCTACAGCACGCTGCTTTGCCTTAGTGGGCTCCGTGCTCCAATCCCAGCACTGCTGAGAAACACAGATGTGAGGTGGGGCACTGGGCATGCAGATGAGAACACAAAACCCATTGCTGGCATCTGAGTACTCAAAAAACAACCCTAAAGTCATGGGTTGTCTAGCTGTGTCATTACTGAATTTCACAGTGTAATATAGCTCATGAAATCATACAAGAAAGGAAATTATACATTGTGTTTCTAGAACATATAATCATGTGACATATGTTTATAGATGGGCTTTGCTTCGTGGTGTTTCCTTCTCAAGCCTGCAGGAACAGGCTCTAACAAAAAAAGTGGTGTGTATGGTGTGCACGAAAGGGAGATACTAAGAGCAAGAGCACAGGCAGGCTGTATTCAGCCTTGCTCATACAAATTGGCCAGTAAAGCTCATCTGAGTTCTAAACTCACAAACTTTACCCTGCTGCACTAGGTCTGAGTCCTTTCTGGATCTTGAGAGTGGGCTGATGATGGGGATGCCAAGTTATTATTGGTGTAAGTTAGGGAAAGATGCCCATCAGGGATGAGGATGTGATGGAGGTTTTTAAGGCCCTGCTTGACAAAGCCTTGGCTGGGATGATTTAGTTGGGGTGGGTCCTGCTTTGAGCAGGGGGTTGGACTGGATGACCTCCTGAGGTCTCTTCCAACCCTAATCTTCTATGATTCTACAATGTGATCTAAAGAGAATTTGGCTGCAAATCTGTAAAAGATAATCATTGTGTCTAACTCATTGTACCACTTAGTTCCCCTTGCACGATGTTATTAACTATAATAATAGTGCTGAGTGAAGCCAAATGTTCAGAGAGATACAATTTAAATGTTTATCTGATTTATTCATTTTAAAAAATTTCATCCTGAAGTCCTCTGTCATTCAGTTTTGATTGTTACCTACATCACCATTACCTACAATCTCTTTACTTGGGAAATCAGGCCGGAGCTTCTGTGAAACAGAGTTCCCTGTGGGACTTTTAGGCCTGATTGGTTTCAGCCATGTGAGTAATAGCATGAGATCAGCTTTTCTCAAGGTATGCTGAGTGATTAGGGCAGTGGTTGGGGAGACCTGGGTTCAGTTTCCTGCTCTGCCACAAACTTCCTGGGTGGCCTTAGGCAAGTCACTTAGGGCCAGATCCTCAAAGGTCCCCTAGGCATCTACCTCCTATGGATTTGAATGGGTTAAATACCTTTGAGGATCTGGGCCTTAGCTTCTGAGCCTCAGTTCCCCATCTGTAAAATGATGATGATTGTTCTTCCCTACTTCACAGAGGTGTTGTGAGGATTACAGTGGCAAGGACTATGTTAACGATTGTGAGGTGCCAGTTATTGTGGTAATGGGGGTCATATTGCTACCTTTCATACATGGCAGAATTCTGCCCTCGTGTGTGGGTGTATCAGAGGGGAAGGAACATGCAGGGTGCTGCTTGGCCACCCCCTGCGCGGGAATTTGGTAAAATATGGATATGGCTCTAGCTCTCCCTTGAAGGATAGACTGGAGGCCAGATAATGCACCTAATAGCATATCTGTGCCCTGAGGTGGGATGGTGCTCTCCTTGGGAGCGTAGCTAGACCACATGTCCTGCTGGGCATACAATTCCATCCAGCGGCTGGTGCTAGGGGAGCACAGGCTGCTCCCCTTTGGAGCAGAATCAAGGGGCACTGCTGTATGTGCTACCCAAGGCTTATCTGAGCAGGCAGAATGGCTCAGGAACAATGTGCTTGGCTATTCACACTACATTCTCCACTCTTCCATCCACGTGTTTCAGAGGAGCAAGGGCCAAAAGTACAACAGAAACCAGGACGTGAAGCAGGGCATGAAAGTTAAAAAAAAAAAAAAAAAAACAGAAGAAAAAGAAAAAAAGAAACAAAAGAAAAGTTCACCAAACTTATTTTAGCTTCAGAAAATGTTTGTATGAACTTTGGGCTAGGATTCAAGCCAGCTCTTTTGTTAGTCTGAAAGGGCTCACCCATCCCTACATAACAGTCTGTTAAACAGAGCTGTAGGAAGAGCTTAGTACATATGGTAACGAGAAGCTATCACATTTGGGGCCTGATCAAGCGCCCTTTGAAGTGGAAAGATTCTCATTGACTTCAGTGGATCAAGCTCTTATCTTTTTGTCAGTTTTGGAAAAAGGTGCAGGGGGGGGGAGGGGAGTGGGGGAATCACTAGTGTACTTCAATTTGGCAAGTTGTAGCAATCATCCAGCTCCCTTCTTTCTTCATTCCTTCCAATCTGTGTTTGAAATAAAGAATTTCTTCACATTTTGGAAAAAAAAATGAAAAATGGATGTGCAATTTACAAGATATAAAATACACTTTTGGAAACTAATTGCAGATTTGTGAAATATTATAGAATAAACTTGAGCATGGAAAATATGCTTGTGCAACCAGCTCAGCTTTAACACATGTGGGTGGCGTCTGAATGCTATTGCCATCTGACAGCTGCATGACGGTCTATGTGGAATAAATTGGTGGTGCCAATCCACTTCCTAGTAGACATGGATTTTCATTGCCACTGGAGTTGGCATTAGTTGGCAGCCTCAGAAGAGAGCAACAGATGAAAGGGCTGGGGATGGAGAAAATAGGTCAGTTAAAACGAGAACAACCCAAATCTTTGCACAGTGCTGGAACCAAACTGAATTCAATCATTTCAGAGCTTTGTGAAGGGTTTGTTTGTCTCCTCACTCACTCCTTTGGTAAGAGTGGAGTGCATTGAATTTGCTATTATCTGGGTCTTCCCGCATAATGACACCCCAGAGGCTATAACTCACACAGGAAACTGTACAGCCTAAGTTCTCTCTTCTAAAGAAGCCCTAAGGTGTGAAATTCCAAAGGGTCAGCATCAGCTCACATCATCACCTCCTATTGCTCAGAAAAGGCCATAAACCAATGCCTTCCACAAGGAGAGCACTGAAGGTGGTAGGAGAGAGCTGAGTGTTCCCCAAGGAGACTGCAGCGGTGGGAGGATGCATGGCCACTTCTAGGAGAATTACTGCCAGTGTGGGAAGGAGGGTAAAAGTTCTGGAGCCTTCCCCAAGAAGACTACCTACAGCATTGCTAAACATCCTGTGAAGAACTGCTGCTGCCACTATAAAGGAGAAGAAAACCAGAGTGAAGGAAAGAAGTATCAGAGAGGGGCCTCACTTAGGATGGTCACTGAGTTTGGATAAGGTTTATATAGGCACTCAAACTTCCAAGTGCTTACTCAAACTGGACCTGGGAACCTTTTAATCAGTAACAGAGATTTAATTCTCCCTTTGTACAGAAAGGCCAAGTGAGGCCCACTTGGGCTTGATTCTCCACTGCCATACACAGTAACTGGTCATTTCCATCTGCACAAAGTGGTTGTACAGTGCTCTCCGGTCAGAATTCTCCACTCACATGCCACTGTAGCAGCGTTTTACCTTCCCTTTGCACAGGTATAAATTAGTACACTAGGTGCAAAGCAATAGAAAGTCAGGGTCATTGGTGGGAGAGATTGAGAAAGCTTGCACGACCAGTCTCTCTCTCGTTCATTCATATGGCATCTACAGAGCAACATGCTGTAGATGCAGTTGTAGGTCCATAAGCCATTTCAAGGCTTCCTCTGCGACTTTGTGGATATCATCCAATTCACCTTTGAATCCATATTTGGGGCATTGTGTTATGATATGTTCAATGGTTTGGATGTTCTCACCGCAGTCACACAAAGGGGCGTCTTTGATTTTCCACTTGTGCATCAAGTAGCCACATCATCCCTGGTTTGTCCAGATGCGGTTCAGTGTGGTCCAATGTCTGCATGGCGAGTCTAAACTGTGAGGGCGGCTTGTTAGGTCAATAATAATGTGCTCGTATGGAACATTAGATGAGGTCCAGAGACTTTGGTGTTCCTTGGCCAGATCGAGAGACATGCCAGTGTTGTGCTGTAACCATTCAGTGACCATACAAATGCCTTTCATGTCTAAGGATGTCAGCCCAGTACCATTCATCAGATGTATTCCATTCACTTTTCAAAAAGTAGCCAACAATGTCTGTGGAGTTAACAATATTTTATGCCTTTAAAGGGATACTGTGAATGTCAACTTGTCCCAAAATCTCAGGTTTGTAAAAACAAGTTTTTAAAACCTGGGATCTATAAACATATTCCCACAATTAAAATTAAAAATTCCAATGAAAAGAATTGTTTTAAAATAAACAAACATTCCCCTGCAATATTTTTAACCCAAACATTCCATCACCAAGAACCTGAAAGAGAAACTAACTGCACTGATTTTCATTGTCCAAGACAAAGGAAAATCAAAATGTAACATAGATCATAAATAGTGATATGTTCACTGGATTTCTGAAATTTCTTTAATTTGTAATAACCTATGGTGTTAGTAACACAAGCAGACTGTTTGTTTACAACCTACCTACCTATCTTTGAGTCCAGTTCTGCTATCCTGACTCCCCTTGAGTAATACCTCATTCCAGGACCCATCCCACTGATTTCAGTGGGACTACTCCTGGAGTAAAATACTATTCAAGCTGAGTAAGGATATCTGAATCAGGATCATAGTACTTTCTAAGACACCTAACATTGCGGTATCTAAGCCAATATGATTAAGTTGTCAGTGCCCCTTTAATGTCACAATTGAAATGTTATGAGGTATATACAATTTCCCAATGCTATGGCTAAGTACAATTCTAACATAACAGGGTAGGAATAATTAGGGGCTTTAATGCATGTCTTACAATGGAAAAAGCCTTGCCAGGTCCTAAGATACTTACTCAACTCTTACCCAGGCAAACTGCTATTGATTTCTGTGGGAGTTTTGCTGTTTACCAATTCAGGAATGGGCCCATTTTTTCACTGCTGTATTTTAGGGATGCATGTAATCAAGAAAGATCAACAAAAAGAAGGAAATTCACAGGATTCATCCTTCTCTCCTTCCCATGCACACCCCAAGAAGGGAAGGGGAATCACATTTCAGACACTAGGAAGTCACACTTGCCCTGTCCGTTCTCTGATACAGACTTATAAACAGAGTCATTCAGTCTGTAAATAAGTCAAACTTACAGAGTGACTGAAAGATAACAGTCCTGGCCCCCCAAAAAAGGTGGGGGGAGGACTGACAGAGGTTGCAATAAAAACAGGACCGTCTCTGTTGGTCCTCTTGAAGTCTGTGGTTCAAAACATCAAAGCATGATTTTTTTCCCAACCAGACTGCTGTGTCACTTTATAATTCTTCATAAAGTAGCCCATCCAGGAACTAACATACTGCAACTGTTAGCTGAGGCTCTGCTTTGATTTAGAGAAACTGTAGCTAGCTTCAGGCAAGTTAGGTTAAGGACTCTCTTCAAGGTTTACTTGGCGTGGTGTGTTTCATTGAAAAACTAAAACTTTTCAGAGCTGACAATTACAAGCTCTTCTTCCTTTCTTTCTTTTTTTAAATTCCCAAGATCGTAAGAGGTTTGTAATGATTTGGAGAATTTCCTAGCTTGAAACTACAAACAAGCAAGTTAACTGTAGTGTTCATATCAAAGCAAAAAATCTATATTCTCTGCTCAGTTAATTATTCAGCTGCTGGGGGGAGGGGCAAGTGAGAGATTTTCAAGTTCTATGCCAGCAGGGTGCATCAACCCTCTATCTTTGATAGGAGAAAGAGAGTTGGCTGTCTCATATGAAACTAATTCTTATAAGACATTCAGAGAACAGCATTGAGTTTTGCTTCTTGGCTGCCCTTGGGAAAGTAGCCAGATAGAGATAGGTGGGAAGAGAAGCTAATCAGGAAAAAAACTTGTAGAATAGGAAAAGAAACAGCATTGTTCTGCAAACGGGCCTAGTGAACTCTCATGTAAACAGGGTTAGAGACTTCTCTGTACTACACAATACAGACAAAAACAGCTTGATTTATTATGATTCAAGAGCTGACATATTTAAATTAAGCAGCATTTGTTTTCAGATCTAGTGTAAAAAGGACAGGCTTCCATTTGCTGAGCTGATACCAGTAACAACAAATCTGTACAGATGGAGCGTCAGGAAACAGAGAGTGATCAGACTTTCAAGCAGAGGGCTGAATGTAAGGAATATAGCCCTACAGTAGAGCAGCCTGGTTTTGGAATCAGAGGTTAGATTTTATCATCCATTATCGTGGAGTTGCCAGTACAAAACTGTGGCAACTACTGTAACTCAGGTGATTTATTTAAAGCAATGAAGATAGTTTTTGTAATGTCTTTGGCTTTCCAAGGCAACATTTGCTTGTCCTGTGTCTGCCCACGCTTGCTGTAGAGTACAGATGGGTGTGGACAATAAATAGTTCTCCCAGCAGACAAAGTGTCTCAAAAATAAAGACTGAGCCCAAGCTTATCTTTATCCCTGTATCCATTTTTCACTTGGGACCACTAGCAGAATTATCAATTTACTTGGGTCCACTTGAAGTCAGTGACAAAATTCCATTGACTTAGTGAGAACAAGATTTGCCCATTGTTGTTTTGCTTACCAGTCCAGGAGCAGGAAACACAGGAACTTTCAAGAAAAAGCCTGTACTTTTGAGATTTCCATGATGATTTCTAAACTAGATAAATTTAGGTTTCAGAGTAACAGCCGTGTTAGTCTGTATTCGCAAAAAGAAAAGGAGTACTTGTGGCACCTTAGAGACTAACCAATTTATTTGAGCATAAGCTTTCGTGAGCTACAGCTCACTTCATCGGATGCATACTGTGGAAAGTGTAGAAGATCTCTTTTGCTTTGTGTGTATAAAAAGATCTTCTACACTTTCCACAGTATGCATCCGATGAAGTGAGCTGTAGCTCACGAAAGCTTATTCTCAAATAAATTGGTTAGTCTCTAAGGTGCCACAAGTCCTCCTTTTTTTTTAGATAAATTTAGTTAAGTTTTGAACAAACATCCAAACTTTTGGGGTCTTATTCAGACTGAACTGAACTAAACTCCTGACCCTAAGTCTAGATGCCCAAAATGAGAATTGAGATCATTCAGCACCTCAGAAGCCTGGGTGTCATATAGAAGTTTCATAGTAGTATACAGGAAGAAATCTGGGTGAATAAAGGAGGGAGGGGGAAGGATCCAGGAGCATTCATCAAATAAAGGCTGTAAAATCACTTCTGAATCTTTCTATTTGCTTTTCATGAATATTTGTATATATGGCGTTTTGTCTCAAAGAACATCCCACAGAAGGAGAAATTCCTAAATAGTTGTATGAATACATTTGAGAAAATGTTCACACCACAAGTTATGAAACTTGACATCTTTCCCATGGTTATGAAAGCTTGACATCCAATCAAAGAGCAGAAACAATACCGGGTGCGTTAGATCATTGGTTGCAAAGCACAAGGAGCGAATACTACAAAGCACTGGCTGTAATGAACAATTTATACTTTTAAGATGTTTTAATATGAAACACTTGTAGAAAAAATTTGAATAAGTAATACATTAATAAAAAAATCAAAGTTTGTGAATCAACCAATTTGCTGTCAATACTTCATCCACCACTATGTTCGATCATAGTCAGTCATTAGCACTAAAGGAGAGCTAAAATGCAGAGGGTGCTGTAGAAGTCTTAGGGTGTGTCTATATGAACATTTAGTTCATAGGAGGCCTGGGTTTATCTATCCCACTCAGCCTGCTGCTCACTAACTGCCCCTGTGGACCCTCCTGCCGTACACCAAAAGTTCTGTAGTGCATGTTAGTCCACCCAGCTTTGGAACAAGACTGGATTAAAGCCCATTAGAGAACTTTTAGTGCGTGGCAGCAGGGTCCACATGAACAGTTAGTGCACAGCAGGCTAATATGGGGTAGATTTACCTCCCAGTTTGCCATGAACTAAGTGTTTGTATAGATAAGCCATTAGCATCAGATTTAATGTATGCAGCATTCCTTGGACCAAAGTTTTATGTGTGGCAGCATTGACTCTTTTCATCCTTCCAAGGTAAACACATTAAGTTCCATGTAACTTGGTATGAAGGTAAGAACTTAAACATGGAGGTACTCTCCAATAACATTAGAGATTCCGGGCCAAATTCTTAGCTGGTGTAAATCACTGTAGCTCCATTGACTTCAAGATGAACTATTCACAGCAGACTTAAATGGGGCTAAGTCAAATTTTACCAGTTTGAGGTTTGGGCACTTTCTGTAACAGCAGGGGGTTCACCAAAGGCCAGATCAGAAACCCACTAAAATCAATGGGTGTCTCTCCAATGACTTACATGCATTTTAGTTCAGGCACCAGGTGTCCTAGTGACCAAACATTTCCCCTCTGTTTTGTCTGGCTAATGTCCTTTCCCACTGTGGTGGATGCATTTCAATGATGCTAAATAAGCCCCCAAGCTTGTGATTCTCTGCACAGAGGCACACTACTGCACCTGCATGGAGCCCCATTGACTTCAGTGGGTCAATAGGCAGCAGTGCACCTATGTAGAGAGAATTGCAGGACTGGGCACCTCATTTGTAAAGCACTTTGAAATTCTGAGGCATGTAAGGTGCTATATAAACACAAAATACTATGCATTGTTGTTATTCAGTAACAATCTTCATTGTCCGATGAAAGTTTATGACAACCCGAGAAAATCACCTTCTCATTTGGAAACAGGCATGGCTTGATCACTTTTTTCCTTAACCATGATATGTTTTTGAAAATTAAATAAAATACATATTTCTACTGGTCACTAATAGTTTTATTTGACTGAAGTAATTAGCAGTGACTTAGTATGAACTATGTTTTTCTTGGTCCTCAGCCTGAAGTTTCCAAGATGGCATCACCTGGAAGCGAGAAAAAAAAATTAATGTCACTGAACAGAGGAGGAGATGCTGATTTCTATGTGAATGGAGAGGAGAACAGAGAGAGCTTTGTGGCTGAAACTCAGTTATCTGGAAACCTCGGGAACTGCAAATTTTACAAGACTGCGGTTCAGTGGGACGGAGTCTTGTGCTGATAACTCAGAGATAAACGACTAGATCCTGGTTTGGTAGCTGGTGCTGGAAAACCTGACCGTTTTCATGGATTGATGCTATACAGACTCTGGTTGCCGTGGAGGATTCCGTATCCCTCACTAGCTTGTACTGTGCTGGAATTGAACTAACTGGCAAGGCTGATAGTGGGAGGGAAAGCATGCTGTTTGTGCAGTGTTGTTGTTCCTACTTATCTGTTAAACAAAAGCGTGCTTTTAAAATATTTTCCTTGTCTGAAGTCGAGTTTGTTCCAAGCATGAGAAAATGGTGAGGCTTTTGATGTGCTATTGTCAAATGTCTGAATTTCTTAGATTTCGTAGTATTGATTTAGCAAAATCCCTTGACAGCCTGAGTTTTATCTCTTCCCGATGACATTCTGTCTTTCTCTTTTCAAAGAAATGGCAGGTGTATTATATACAGTATCATCAATTTATACTTCACGACCATTTATCAGTTCCTGCTCTTCCTCATATTTTCTATTTATGTACTTAAAGTTGTTCAGCCATTTTTTCTCGGTGAAATGCAAAGATGTGGTTTAAAGCAGGCTATAGCTGAAACATGGCATTCATAAAACAGTAACATCTTTGTCAAACTTCAACAGAATTAACCTTAACTGCCAAGGAAGTCTTGACTTCCATCATAAAAATGTTTGATTAGTGTTAATAATTTATTAAATTGGTTTGTCCTGACATTGCCAACATGCTGGAAATCTCTCAACCATTAAAACATTAACAGAGGCTGTCATACAATGCTTCCCCTGTTCTGTGTTGTATTTCAGAACCACATTCTTCTGAGGCTGGTTCTGCGGTGTTCCAATGTGCACTCATTAGGACTGCATTAAAAGATGAAATATAGTGAATATTAAAAAGTGTGGCAATAGGAAGCAGAGCATGCTGAGCATACCTCCACAAACAGCTTGGCTGGGATTAAACCAGGCAACAGCAAACCTTTTGTCAAAACATTGGGAAATACAATTGTTAGCTGAGTATCTTTAGGAGACGGATCCCCTCTCTTGGATTACTGGTGTATTTTAGAAATTTGGGTGAGACATTATTAGAACTACATTGAGTCGTGAAAGTGATAGTTGAACTGTTTATGTTGAGGCATATCACTAAATTGTATCCTCGGCAGAATTCCATTCAATAAATGCACTCAGACCTTGAGAATGGGTTCCCCAACTTTTACTTTGATCAGTTACAACCACAGTTAAATTTCCAGAGGTTGGAGCCTAAACTGTAGCAGCAACACCTGCTTTACCTCATGCAAAATAGAATTGTGTGTGTTATTATTTGTTGATATAGCCCTCTGCTTGTGCAGAAGACTTTTTTATGAACACATGGAAGACAAATAGCTAAATCTATCCATTGTTTGCTTCTATTACCTTCAGTGGAGCTACACCAAGAATGAATTTGCCCCAAGGACTTAGTCCCAAGGAATTTACCATTTCCTTTAGACATACCAGTATATGGGACACAAGGTGCAGAGTCACATTGGAAGGCTGTGTTGAAAAAGTACATAAGTGTTCACTTATGCAAGCTAAACCTTTCTTTGTGAGCACACACTTTGTGGACTGCATTTAGGTGCCAACCTTGAAAATTTGGCCCAAGGTTTTTTTAATGTGGGAAGATGTTCTCTTCAAAAGAAATTCAGAGCAGCTGTGGTTTATTCAGTGCCCCGTGATACCCAATGTGATGGTTGCATTAGAACAAGAGGCACGTTTCTATTTTTTATTTTTTTATTTTTTGGTTAATAAATAAACTGACTTTGGCAAACATGTCCTAAACTCTTATCTGTTTTTGAACTCATGACCCTTAAAGCATGACCCTTTCATTAGCGTCTGGGTCTTGCTGTTCCCAATCAACATCAACGCTATGAGTCAAAGTCTGTGCTCAGTTACAGTAATATAAATCTACAGTATCTGAAGTCAGTGGGGTTACTCTGGATTTACAATAATGTAACTGATGGGAGAATTTAGACCCATTTTTTCACTTCTGTCAGTGCTAACTGGCAATTCAGGGAATACATGCTTTGTACTGTGAACTTCAACAGAAGTGTCCCATGACATCAAAATATAAATCAAGCTGCTGAATTCTCTGAAATTTAGCAATATGTACTATTAGCACTGAGCTAAGTGGATTTTGTAAAGGGGAACAATTTTATAATATGATGGCCAAAATTGCATAAGAAACTATGTATTACCAAGAAAGAAAAAATAACCAGTTGTTCCAACATCAGAAATTCATAGACCTTCAATCTGATACATTCTGACAGATATGTCAGTTACTTGACTGTTCAGGGAACAGTTTTTAAATAAATCCACATACATCTTAAAACACTGACTCTGGAAGTGATGAAAATAGAATCACTTCTGCTCTTCAATATCAGTGTTCACAGCTTTAATGATTTCTTAAATGGTTGCTGTGATAATATTAAAAAGTGTTAAACATTCTGAAATTTAAAAAGAGTCCTGCATTCATAAATTAGAAAATGAAAAACAAAAATGTGTCTGACTCTACATATTACATGGGATTATTTTAATCTTGGGCACCAGGCTCGCCTGTGAATTATGATGTCACTACTGATGGAATTATTTCCTTATAATTCACCGGCCCCATTTACTGTTCTCTATGGAATAAATCTTGATCTCCTGTTTCAGTTTTTACTCCATTCTTAGTCAAGTAAAACTTTCATTGACTTCAGTAAGCTCTTGAACGGACTATTGACCTAGGGGCAAATCGTGCTAAGTGCTGAGAACACCCTCTTAGGCTCTGAGCATCCACAACTTCCCCTGACAATACCCCTTGAATAAGTGCTTCAGGATTTGCCCCTATATAATGAGCCAAACAGCATGCATGATATACATAAAAAGACAAGAACGGAAATTTGATATTAATGGTTAAGAAACTTCCTGTTCAAACTGCGACACTGGCAGACAAGTTGCCAGCTGATGCCAAGGGCTCAATGTCTGATACTGACATATCCAGAGCTGAAATTGGTCTGGCTCACCTGTGTGTTAGTATTGTTAAAATAGGTATTAGAATTATAAGAATGTGTTTAGTGTTTAGACTTTATGCAATGCTTGTAAATTGCTGCATACATTAATCTCACTTATAACGTCTGTATACCATATTATAAGGTAATATCTGAGTATTTGCATCATAAACCTCTGTGACTGTGTAAATCACCAGACTGGAGAGAAACATTAACTGATACGGATCTCCAACAGAAGGTGCTATGTCCTGGCCAACAAGGATAGACACCGGACAGACTAGAGTGCGATATTAAAGAGGACAAAATACCTTTTTGTTTATTCTCTCTCCTTCCCTCTGCTGGAAGATGAGTATTGCAAGTTAATTCTTCCCATCAGCTGACTCAAAGCAAAAAAGGGGGAAGGGATTAAAAACCCCTAACAAAGAGGAACTGTACCTTTATGCTGCTTAGACTCGGGAGGACAAGAATTACTAGGAATAAGTGTAACATCCCCAGTGCTTAGCCTGGGTTAGCCCTAAAGGACATATGGATCTTGCTTATCACAGAAGCCTCTTTTACTTTGGAAAATTAAGACTGTAACTCATTTGTGTATGTATGTTTACATGCTTTAACCTTGTAAATATTTCTTGCTTTCTTTTCCTATTAATAAATCGGTATATAGTTTATGGATTGGCTACAAGTCTTGTCTTTGGTGTGAGAACCCCTAAGGTGCAATTGATCTGGGGTAAGGGATTGGTTCTTTGGGACTGAAAGTAACCTGAATATTGTTAAGTTTCAGAGTAGCAGCCGTGTTAGTCTGTATCCACACAAAGAAAAGGAGTACTTGTGGCACCTTAGAGACTAACAAATTTATTTGAGCATAAGCTTTCATGAGCTACAGCTTACTTCATCAGATGCATGCAGTGGAAAATACAGTGGGGAGATTTTATTTACACAGAGAACATGAAACAATGGGTGTTACCATACACACAGTAATGAGCATGATCAGGTAAGGTGAGCTATTACCAGCAGGAGAGAAAAAAAACCTTTTGTAGTGATAATCAAGGTGGGCCATTTCCAGCAGTTGACAAGAATGTGTGAGGAATGGTTGGGGGGGGGGGGCAGTCTCTCGTTGGAGTCTGTTTTTGAAGTTTTTTTGTTGAAGAATTGCGACTTTTAGGTCGGTTGTGATTTGTGGTGTCAGGGGCTATCTATCACCAAGGTAGGCTTTCGTGGATGGCAAGACAGATCGGTTTTCCCAAGAGAGCTGTCTGTGACTCCATGTTAAGGCAGTTATACCGCCTGATTTTCACGTGATGATTGATCTGTGAAACTGAAGTATAGAACTCACAGCCAATTTGGGGTTTGTGCCCTGGTCCCCAACAGTCTGCCTGAGGTTGGTACTCATGCTCTTGATCCACTTCAAGACAGCTTGACACAAACCTTCTCCAAAATAAAGAGGGTCATGTGATCTTGAATTAAGTTTGTAAGCGTTTATGAATTATAATTCTACTGCTGTTTCCTTTTGAAATAAGACCCTTTGTCTCATTGTATTCGTAAATGCCCTGCAGAAATTTCATCCCAATTGTGGTCAGAGGGTGGGGGGTCGCAGGGTGGGAAATGAGATCTCATCGGTCATCTTGGGAAATTAAAGGGACAATTTTCTCTTTCTTTCCAAACTAATTACTCCTATTTTATTAGAACAATCCTTACATGCATGTTGAAACCTTCGTCAATGATACTATTTTCCTGTCCTCAGCTTTGATGTTAAAAAAAAAAAAAGAAAAAAAAAAGCAGCAGCAGCTATGCATTGAGCACAGCACTCAGTCACTGAAATATCTGCTAGTGATGGATTTTTATAATGTTGTATGACTTAGCCAAAGTCCAAGAGGGAAGAACTCTGCTCATCACATCAAAACAACACCACGTTTGCTGCTCTGTCTTTCCATTATTTGGACTCATCTTCTCCAATCTGTCTCCTTCTTCTATGAATAGTACAGATAATTACTTATCTGGAAATAACCCAGATACACCACTCCCCTTATATACTGTGTGTTGATCTTCAACCTGCTGTAGGTCTGTTGAGAATCTTGGATATCTGATTGCTCATGAAGTACCTGATTTTAGTTTGGGTGGATGGGGTCACTTTGCCATCCACAGTGTTATATTGTTTTATCCCATCATGGACCTCCTTGGTGAGTCAGGTAGCCTAGGTTGTATGGGGCATGCCCTTTTCACTATCAAAAGTGTTGATAAGTTCATGGATTCTGATGTTCACTCTTTTTCATTTGATACTTCTGATCTGATCTAAGTATTATAATATTAAAGCCTTTGGAAAACATGCCCTACCATTAAGTGCAAATGCAGTATGCCATAATAGCAACATTCAGTATTAGGAAATACTATCTCCTGGCAACAACCAAGAAAACAAGTATTATAAATTATGAGATCCTGGGGAGAGCATGGAATTGGTACCCCTGGGTTCTATTCCCCACTCTACCACTGACTTACTATGTAACTTTGGCAAGTCACATAACCTCTAAATATTGTGTAGAGGGTAAAATCATTGCCCCTTACACCTTGTGTAGCCATTTATACCTGTGAAAAGTGGGTGTAAAACTCAACAAATCTTTTATATTCACTTTGCACCCATGTAATTCACTATACAAAATGCAGGTCTCAGTAGAGAATCAGGCAAATTGCATCAACCTTTGACATATTCCGTTTTCTCCTATCTTTTTAGACTTGGCAATCATTTTACATAACTAGTTACAAATAGAATGCTAAAATGTCTTGGGTAAAAAATGTCCAAGACTAATGTTTGTATTGTAAAGTGCCTTAGAAAAGTATTATTTAAACAAAATAATGTTATCTGAATATGTTTTAATACTTGCATTTTAATATGTTTGCAAATATGTACAGGAGGTAATAAGTATTAATATTTAAGAAATTATTTCCATGGGAGTTAGGTGGCTAACTCATTTAGGCACTTAAAATCCCACTAGGGGCCACATCCTCAAAGTTTGTCTCCATACCTTTGAGGATTTAGGCCTATGTGCCTATCTGCATCATTAGACACCTAAATACCTTGTAAATCTGGCCCTGTCTCTTTTGAAAATGGAACTTAGGTTCCCAAATCATGTAAGTACTTTTGAAAATTTTACCCACTCAGTTACCCACTAATGGTTTTATATAGGGATTCAATAAACAAGCCACCAACACTTTCATTTGGTAGAGTGAGTAAATTCTAAACTATGAAACCCTGGAAATTCAGTTGGAAATCCATGACTTCTGAAAGCAAGGAAGCCAAACTGATATGCTAAGGTATAGAAACATCCAACAACAATGGGTAGTGTCCATGTTGTATGTGACTGAAAACAGAAAGAGAAATTCCCATTGTGCCTTCCTTGTGATACTCCTATGGGCCAAAATGCTATGTATTTCCATCTATTATATTTGTAGATTTCATGACCATTCCTTGATTTGATCTTAACTTCATGGCCAGCACATGCTCAGACAGAAGTGAAGGTGGTAGGAATTAAAGGTGAAATCTGCTTGAGTCACACCTGTAGCCAGTTTTATTTATCATTTCTAGAAGTAAATATTTGATGTTTTATTACTCACTATAAAATTTCAACTTTTTTTTGGTCCCACCTGCCTGATCCAGTCGTCAGTTAATAAGTTAACAATTTCTTTAAGCAGCTGGGCGGGAAAAATAGAAATCCAGGAGTTTACTATTGGCTTCTCAGTCATATCTTGGCAATTTTTCCTCACTGCATTGATTGTTTGTTTGTTTTTTGAGGCAGTGAATCAACCTCTCCTTGGCAGCAGAGGTAAAGAGCACTGAGAAAGATAACTACTCAGGATGTTTCTTATACTCAGTGCCCCTTTCCTCAGCTTAAAGGTTTGTGTCTGAATAGCAGGTGCAGCTTAGACCTTTTTTTAGTTAACTACCTCATATGCAAAGAGTTCAAGATTTAAAGGTGCTCCACAAACAGTCAATATTTGACTGTGATTGCTTAAATTGCACTGATATCGTGTGATCATCATCAACAGGAAATGAAGGACTTTGTTCCTTCATGATAAAGATTGTATCTATATTAAAAACCAGTCGGGCCACCTATGTGCCTGAGTTTTCATATGCAACTGCTTTTGACTACTTACCTTTTAGCAATCTTCCTTGGGCCAACAAATAATTTAATACTGTAGCCTGGTAGAAAGGATTTTGTTTTACTTATCTAACTTTATTCCAGCTCACAAACTGAAAATCACTTCCCAGAGCACCAGTGGGAGGGAATGTTTCCAGAGATATAACAACCAGATAATTTACACATTTCATTATGGTTTGATATAGCTCATAAAGATAGGGGCTCTTTTCAGCACGGTTACTTAAGTATCCAAATATTTACTTTCAATATACTGTACCTAGCATTGTGCTATAGCACATTGGACAAAGTGTATATTGTGTGGGTGGGTGGAACCTGGCAGATATCTTCATCTTGAGCCCAGGCCGAAGTAACGATAACACTTGGAGGGAAACAAGACTTATCACCCCATGGGAAACTACAGAAAACATTTTATGATTGTGGGAGAATAATGGCAGGTGGGTTATCATTGGGGCAGGTGTTGACAGTACTGCACCCTTTCTGGAGCAGCTGAAGGCATAAAGGAAGTACTTGTTACAGGATTAAGTGCATATAAACCCTCGTGAGCCTGATTCCCCTCTCATTTACACCAGGACTAATTCCACCCAAGTAGGGATAAAACTGACGTGAGCAAGAAGAGAACCAGATGCATTCACTTTCTGTCATCTCCCCTCAACTGGGTGGAGGATTCATGAGGCAAAGGGGGTAGGGGGCCAGGACTATCCTGGGAAGTGGGGGAGCCAGTGGGTGGGAACTTTCAGTGCATCACCTTCAGCTGCTACTGCCAGCTGGGCTCATGTGGACCCCAAGGAGATTATAAAGGCACCCATGACAGAAACCCTAAAGGAGGGTAGTTAATATACCTGCTCTCCTTTAAGGTGAACATTTCTCTCCATTAAATATAAAGCCCAGTCCTCCCCAAGCTTTAAGGTACCTTAAGCACCTTTACTTCCCCTAATAATACTTTACACGTCGATAGCATTTTCCATTCCCATATTGCTAAGCACTTTAAAAAAGTGGTTGCATGATGTTATCTCCTTTTATGGCTGGAGTCAAGAGCATGCAGAGAAGAATTGAGGTGCCCAAGATCACAAGGCAAGTTAGTGGGAGAAGTGGGAGTTGGATCCAGGTCTCTTAACTTCCAGCTTCATGCTAGACTCCCTAGAGCCTCAATTTAGCAAAGCACTTAAGCACATGCTTAACTTTAAGCATGTGATTATTCCAGTTGACTTCAATGGGACTACTCACTTAAAGTTAAGCATGTGCTTAATTACTGTCCTAAATCAGGGCCTCCATAGAACTAACCTGCATTTTTCTGGTTAGACCTACACATGCATACAAGTAGGGTTATGCCAGTGCTTACCTATGAAAATTATAACCAAATTACTTATATTTTTAAAAAGAAACATAAGATTTGGTTTTAAAACTGTGCAATTGATGAGAGAACTTTACTCCTCGGGCTACACATTCTCTTGCTGGGGGTGGAGGTGGGTGAGTAGAAAAAGTATTTTAGTGCAAGAAAAAGAACATACATTTTTAGTCTAACAGCCAAGAAGTAAACTCTAATCATAAACAAATGTAAGCTTGAATACAGAAGACAGTGATTTTATTGTATTGACATATGGTGCTCAGGAAACAATGGAGGGTTTGTTCTTTTACGTAAGTCAGGGCACATTGGCAGGCAGACCAATCCTGTGGCCATTGCCTCCAGATAGCATGTGTCATAGCTTGAATTATAAAATGGCTAAGAATGTACAGGCAGGAGCGAGGAGAAAGCTTTCTTTAAAGGGAAAAAAAATCTCTTCACTTTAGGGCACAGATGGCTACTATAATGTATCATACTGAAAATCAAAACAGAACTAAGAAAGTGCTTCTCTCTCATAAGGTAACTGCTTTGCTTCAGCCGTTCTCTAAAGGAATAGTTTGATTTGAACTCTGCAAATCACATCTGTATGTGATGTCTCAAAGCATACAAATACAAAGCCTGGCTTGCATAGCTAGGCAAACCGTGAAGAGACAAATGTTTTTGCAAGTTGGCACTGCTGCTCAACACAGTAAAGTAATCTGTCCAGGCGTTTCAGACCTCTGCTCTCAATGCCATTAACTTTAGTGCCCATCAGGACCCTAAACAGAAGATCATACTTGAATCTAGTTTCCTGATATGGATCACAGTGGCAGGTGGGGATTGTTCTCTGTGATAAGAGCAGTTACCCTCAGAGAGGGACAAGTGTTTTTTTGTCCCCCCAGCACAAGATACACCGCTCAAGTGATCAAAAGCAAACAGTGACTATAGGCACGAGAGAGTCATTTTGAAGTTGGTACCTGTAGAAGGTGTCAGCTTTGTGATAATGTGTCTCAGGACCTCTTAGAGAAGGCATTTGTAAGAGAAATACTGGCTATTATTTGTTTATTGTTTGTATTGATTACAGTGCAGTAGTACTGAAGGGCCCAGCCACGACTGGGGCCTTTTTATACTAGGCGGTCTATAAATGAATAGTAAGAGGCACTTTCTGCCCTGAAGAATTTTCATTCTAAATAAACTAGATAGGCAGAGAGTGGGAGAAAGGTATTATTAATTACTATCATTATTAAATGACTTGACCAATGCCATATAGAAAGTCTGTGCCAGAGCTGGCAATTGAAACCAGATCTTCTGAGTCCCAGTATAGTGCTTTAACTAGAAGATCATCTTTCCTGTCTTAAAAACTGCAAATAATGGGGGAAGGGAGCAAAGGAAAACACTTTTAATGATTAATTATGGAGAAGTAGTAAAGGTAGAGCAAAAATATCTCCAAAATCTTCCATTTGTTGGATCCAAGGTCTGAATTAATGTAATTGCACAAAATGCATTTGAAAGGCTGGTTTGTTTATATGGGGATTTCTAGATGCTGGATTCAAGAGAATGTCAATGCTAAGATTCTTCTGCCTGTATTTCTAAATATTTTTGTTATCAGCCAAGAACTCGAAAGTTAACACAAATGTCTATTAATCTATCCCTAAACTTACTCTCATTCTAAGTAGCATATTCCACCCCGAGCATTCACTGCTAACCCAGGGGATGGAATTATGCTCTTCTGCAACAAACATAAAGGAGAACCCAGACTGTATAGCAATCCAAGAAGGAGAAGTTACAAAGGCTGCATATTCCTCTTCTCGGTAAAATGTTTCATACTCCAAAGTAGTATTCCTAAAAGGAACAAATCATCTCATTAGAGACCACAAAATTGGGCATTTCTTCATTCAGTGATAACTTCAAGGGATTCAAAGACACAATATCAGGGACTGAATGTTTTAACACCCCTTGGGAAGTGTACAGTGCTATATAAGTGCTAAACCTTAGTAGTAGTACTAGTAGTCGTAACAGCAGTTGTTGTTAAGAGCAACTTGAGTCACGTTTCCAAGATGGCCTCCCTTCTACAACACTGTGTTACATCACATCAAGGTAACAGCAATAGTCCTTTTGTCCAAAGCAAAAGCTCAGTTTAATCTGTAATGAATATGTCCCAGTTTTCAAGCCACCAGGAAAGACTGGACTCAAGGAGTAGGTTATTTCCTTGCTGGAAGAGGAATGCGTTGGCATGGAGGCCGGATACTGTATTTCTAATGTAATTTTTGGCAGGTATGTACACTCTCAACAAGGATGCTAGATGCCAAAAGCAAAGTGTGGCTCATAGTGCTCTGATGCAGCACCAGAAAGAGTGTTGTGTTCCAACCTTCAGTCAGCCTGTGTTTCCATGGCTATTTGTCAGTGAATAGTCAGAAAAAAATATTTGTGAATGCTTCTGTGACTTCTATATTGAATTTTACTTCAACCAGGTTTATGCACATTTTACTTGCAATGAACATTTGTGCAAGTGAGCTGTTGGTCACACAGCTATTGGAGACAGCAAATTTCAGGCCCACCGCTGAATTGAGATTCATTTAATCACAAAAAGAAAATCATCTCATGATCAAATAAAACTTTTTTTGTGATAGCAGAAGCTGTGTTGCCTTTTTAACAGTGACCACTGCATGTATAATAACAGACATGTGCAATAGGTTTGCATTTGATGAACAAACATTGTTAAGGCTGGTCCTCAAAAGGTCAATTTACCAGATTTAGAAACATTTTTTCTTTCCTGCAGAGAGCTATAACCCATACATTAAAATAGAGGAAAACATGAATTATTTGCCATTGCATCATTTTAGGAGGCCATCTCATCAGCAACCTTCACTTCCAATGGGAGGGAAAATATAGATAGTGGAATTATTTCATAGGAAAGATGTGAAGAGTCACTCCAGCAAACATGGTCTCTTGATTAAAAATTCCTGACTGCATCCTGTCTGTCAACAGCTCCAATCTTATTTGCTTTGGTGCAACCTGTCTTCCTTGTAAACAAGGTTTCAAAGATGTTGTGAAGACAGACGAATGTCTAAACAGAGCAAACAAAACCCAATTGTACCATAAATTGTTTTTCTTAGACTCAAACATCTACCTTGCGTTAGACCTGTAAGACTTCGCTTGAATGAATAAAGCTGTTTTGCTACAGTTTTCTTTTCATATACCCTGCTGAGAACCTTGCTCTTCATTTGTTACACTTCATTTCTTTCACTCCTCATACAGACTGCTGTAGTTATACCTTGTTGATTAAGGGAAGCTGGTAACAGCTTTGGTACCCTAGATCCACTGCTCAGAACAATAGGGAACCAAGACCCTTTCAAAGTTGCGTTTGCCATTTGGCCAGCCCTTGCAAACACCATTAGCAGAATTATTTAGAATTGTCAACAAGGCTAGAGGATGCTTTGGTTTTTCTCTTTCTAGCTGGATATTTTTGAAATAGTATTTACTTTCCTATAGGGTCAATGACCACATTGTTTATCAGCAAAATGCACCTTTTATACCCTCCTTTTTATACCATTAAAGGACGCATGCAGGATTCTCTGATTTGCCAACCCTCACAGGAGGTGTCCACGTTGGGAAAAGTGGGGGACCAGTAATTCTCCATGGGTGCAGCTTGACCCTGGGTAACAAAGATGGAGGTGGCAATGTAGACTGGTCTTATGTAAACTTACTTGCACCAGGTCTGGATGACACCAAGCCAAAAATGTCTGAGCCCTGTTTACACCACAGATTGATGCATTGCTATCACTAAAGAAGCTACACTCTTGAAGAATTAGAGGTCTCAGCTTTCTTAGTGTAGACAAAGCCACAGTATATGGATGTTAGTGTCATGAATGGGGGCCTGCAGCTGAGCCTGGGATTGGCTAGCTAACTTTGGCTGAAACTACTAATTGGCCAGATTGCCTGATTGGCTGAGTGATAGTGCTGGGATTGCTCTTAAGGCCAGCAGGAGGACTAGTGCCGGCTCAATTTTCACACCTGCAGATGTGGCCGCTCCTGTGCCTGCCTTGTTTTTCCAAGCTTTCCTCCCGTCCTGTTCCTGCCTTCTTTCTTGGGTTGCTCCTTGTTGTACCAATAAAATAAAAACCAGCAGGATCTTATTAAAGGGAAAAAGGCAAAATACCACATTTATTGTGAATATAGAAAGAATCATAGTAAGCAGTTAGTTATAGCTATAACATTCCATTCAATCTCATATTTATTCACACATTCATTCATACAAACACACACACATACACACAGGTTCTGCAAGGTTGTTATCATAGTTACCAGCCTTAGAGTTGCTCATGCCAAGCCACTGGCCAGGTGGCCTGGACATGAGGAGGGAGCAGGGCCTTGTCAGATGCTCATCTGATGCTCCTGGAAGTTGGTTTGCAGAATCAGACCCCCCAAAGTTCTCACTTTTTAGAGTCTATTTTTTATAGGAATTTCTTCCTATGCCAGTCTATGGGAATTGCTTCATCATGCTGTTGCTGAATCAATCAGCAGATAGCACATTCCTGACGGCTCCAAGATGTTATCTTGTTCTTTGGTTCTCCCATTCTTGAGGCTGTTGGGTGGATTCCAGTCTGCCCTCCGGGGGGGTCCTCTGGTTATTTCCACTTGACGCCTTCTTCAGCCGATGGACACTGGATTCTTAGGCTGGCACCTCCCTGATCATTCAGTTATTATCCACACCAAGCATCCATCCACATACATCCTCTATCTCTATTTTAATCACAATTGTTAATACAACAAAAGGGTGGGGAGTCTCTGGGTGTTGTTTCTGTTGTTAGAGTATTGCTTTGAGTCTCTCTCTCTGTGAATTGCTTTGAGAACAGACTCTGTCTTAGAATGTACTAACACAATTAGCAGCTTGCAAGTTTCACACATAGAGGGAGAGAAACAGTACCAAAAACCAAGAGACTTCTTAATTAGTAATACCCTGGAATTTAAACTCTGGGGAATCAAACTCATTTGTGATTTTAATACAGAACTTCTTTAATATGATCCAACATAATCCCCCTTTTGACACTAAGATTTATAATCGTCAGTGTCACTTTCTATGTAGCCTATTCAAGAGAAAGTACTGTGAGGCTATTTGAGTTTGTGATTCCAATTCATGCCACATACATGATCCTAGTGATGTATCTTTACTACAAGGTTCTGGGGCAACAGGCAAGGTGAGGCACACCCACTTTTGAGGAGTCCATTCGGTACAACCTCTAGTGTCCAATAGCTTCCCTCCCTCCCCAGCCCACTGGCTTGAGGTCCAGGGTAGCCAGAAGTATCCCATGTGTAATATGGGGAGTGGGTTAACCTTCAATACCTTTGCCTCCAGGGACTGTTGGTGTGCAATTTTGACAACAATTTCTCCCATTAACAAGTCTGGTTTACAGTACTGGAAACATATTGCATCCATTCATATTGATAAGTGTCAAACAATGATCTCTTTCTTTTTTAACAAATGCATCAAACCCTTAATATTTCCCAATATGACCCAGAACATTTTGTGTTCCAAAGTAGCTAGTGCAAGTATCTGCATTTCAATGCATCCCATAGCTATGGCTGTGTAGTTTCCTATTTCTAATATTTTTTTTTTCTTATGGATAAGCCATGTGGTAGTATTAAGCCATTACTAAAGATTCCATCGGCCTTTTAGGTTACCCAGACCAATTTGGACCAAGTCTACATTGGCATGTACTTGTTTTTGTATCAGGCTGTCCTGTAGCTGGGACAGAAAGCTTAATTTATTTTTAAGTTCCTGCAGGTCTTCAGTATTTTTTTTTTTTTAAACACACAACAGTGCTAGCAACAAGACAAAACACAAGACAAAACATAGAACACAGAACACAATTTCTATTGTGACAATAGATTCATGGTATTGGGTTGCTTTTCAGCTGGCATCAACTTTTCCTGATTTTCTGAAAGACAAAAAGAACATGTTTCTACCCCTTTTGGGGTGGCAGATTATTGCTTAAAATATTTCTTTTACAAATACCCTTGCTGATTGCAGGCAAAACAGAGAAATTGCCCCCATATTTTCCTGCTTTTGTTCTATAGGCAGGCCAGGGTTCAATGGCTTTTATCTTTTAAGGGTTATGGGGAAATTATCCCACTGTTTAGTCATTAAATCCCTGAGTTTTCCTTCTTATACAGCAGACCAAGTTTATAATGTTTTTCCTGCTGTGTTAAGCTTTAAGTTTTATTTACAGGTAATAACTGAGAAGCATCATTACCATACGACCTTAAAGGATTTTTCCAAAAATCATACACACTATACGTTGTTACAGGGATACTTATTATCATTAAATTTATTAAAATTATCTTGTTATCCCATGCCTTTTATTTAGACAATTTGTTTGCTGACCAGGTATGTCCTTTATCTGCAGCTCCTTTGTGCTGCTAGTTCTTTCCTTCATCATTTAGGTAATTTGCATTTTCACAGAAACTTCCTGCTTTTGGATTTAAAGCCATCAGCAGCTCAGAGAGTCTATCTTAAAAGGGACACAATCAGCTTTAACCAGAGTTTTGATTACTTTTAACTTCTGCTTCCAAAACACACAGCAATCTGAAAAAGAAAACCCAACCTATTGTGGCTCCCTTTGGAGCCCTAATAGCATTTTAATTAAGTAGCATGGTATGTTTGCATTTCTTTTGCCCCTTCTACAATATACCCTGCACATGTTCTGGGGCAAATGCACATTCCTTCCATAGTTTAACTTCTATAACATTATCCAGATCCATTTTTACATAAGGTGTCACTATTTCTTTTTTTTTTTGCTTACAGAGTTTTCATGCACCTTTATCAAAGTGACAGTCTGATTACTCAGAGCCATTTTAAGACTCAGTGTTTCTAACATTGCTTCTTTTTGTTTTGTGCACCTCACCCCTGCTGTTGCTTCAGAGAGACACTGTCTTTTTTTTAATTTTTTTTTACTACAACTCTCATCTGCTATTACAAAAACAAACAAACAAAAAACAAACAAACAAAAAGAATCCAAAAATTTTTTTTATATATTCTCCTGATTTTGACTGCCCTGCTGCAGCCACAACTTAAAAACATTTTAAATTTTGTAAAGCATTGAGTTACCTTTTAAGGGTTAAATGCCAAATCCCAAAGCCAAACAACACTAATTACCTGTGTCTAGCAAAAAGGTCTGTCAGTTTTGCAACTTTGAATTAAAGAGTCAAATGGATTTTTAGTGGCATTATTTAAAACAAAAACAAAACTAACTGGTCCTTAGAACTTTACATATTTACACACACAGAGACAGATACATACACGTTTAACTGCTTAATTCCCTCCAGCCTCTGCAGAGTTAACTTTTTTTTTTTTTTACTCTCTTTTCTCTTTGTAATTATGCCTGGGGGTGCCGTACATAGGGCCTTCTCCCCCTTTACCTGCGTCCCTCCAGCCTCTGCAGAGTTAACTTTTTCACTCTTTTTGTATTCCTGGAGTGCCTCTTTCACTATTTTCAGCTGGCTTTGGGTATTTGTAACCAGCACCTTCCAATTGTCTGCTCCCTTTTCCGTTTGTGCCTTTTCCTCTTTACATGAGGACAAGCGGAGGGAAGAATCCTTACATGCCTTACATGCCTTACATCCTTACACAACAACCAAATTGCTGCTGCATCTCTTTTGGCAGCACTAGAAGGTTTGTATATGAGGATATACTGAGCCAATCTATCCTCTAGGTCCGAAATAGTGCAGACATCAGCTAGGGCTTGTTTAGTCCAAGGACTGTGCCCACATTTTTGAAGGATTTGTTTAAAAGGTGTAATTTCTTTAACAAAAGGTGAGGTTGGAGTTCCTTCTGACTCCATTCCTCCCTCTGGTACTGGCTTACCCTGTTTTCTTTTAAACATCTTTAACATGGATATTTCAATCTCTTTGTCACTGCTGGTATTACTTAGCAAGTGACACAGCCTAGATTCTGAAATCATAGCTTAATCTATGCGTTTTTCCCCTGCTACCTTCCCGGAGGCCAGCAGGTCCCCTGCTACCTTCCCAGAGGCCAGCAGGTCCAGTTAACCTATTTCTCCCTGCTACCTTCTCGGAGGCCAGCAGGTCCGGTTAACCTGTTCTTCCCTGCTACCTTCTCGGAGGCCAGCAGGTCCCCTGCTACCTTCTCGGAGGCCAGCAGGTCTAGTTTAATCTGTTTTCCCTGCTACCTTCTCGGAGGCCAGCAGGTCCCCTGCTACCTTCTCGGAGGCCAGCAGGTCTGGTTTAATCTGTTTTTTCCTGCTACCTTCTCGGAGGCCAGCAGGTCCCCTGCTACCTTCTCGGAGGCCAGCAGGTCTGGTTTAATCTGTTTTTTCCTGCTACCTTCTCGGAGGCCAGCAGGTCCCCTGCTACCTTCTCGGAGGCCAGCAGGTCTGGTTTAATCTGTTTTTTTCCTGCTACCTTCTCGGAGGCCAGCAGGTCCCCTGCTACCTTCTCGGAGGCCAGCAGGTCTGGTTTAATCTGTTTTTCCTGCTACCTTCTCGGAGGCCAGCAGGTCCCCTGCTACCTTCTCGGAGGCCAGCAGGTCTGGTTTAATCTGTTTTTTCCTGCTACCTTCTCGGAGGCCAGCAGGTCCCCTGCTACCTTCTCGGAGGCCAGCAGGTCTGGTTTAATCTGTTTTTCCTGCTACCTTCTCGGAGGCCAGCAGGTCCCCTGCTACCTTCTCGGAGGCCAGCAGGTCTGGTTTAACCTAATAGAAATGCCTAGCTCACTAGAGCTGGCAGTGTGCACACCAATATTTACAATAACTGAGGTTTTTTTACCAATATTCCCCCTTTCGCAATTCTCCACCAAAATGTTGTACCAATAAAATAAAAACCAGCAGGATCTTATTAAAGGGAAAAAGGCAAAATACCACATTTATTGTGAATATAGAAAGAATCATAGTAAGCAGTTAGTTATAGCTATAACATTCCATTCAATCTCATATTTATTCACACATTCATTCATACAAACACACACACATACACACAGGTTCTGCAAGGTTGTTATCATAGTTACCAGCCTTAGAGTTGCTCATGCCAAGCCACTGGCCAGGTGGCCTGGACATGAGGAGGGAGCAGGGCCTTGTCAGATGCTCATCTGATGCTCCTGGAAGTTGGTTTGCAGAATCAGACCCCCCAAAGTTCTCACTTTTTAGAGTCTATTTTTTATAGGAATTTCTTCCTATGCCAGTCTATGGGAATTGCTTCATCATGCTGTTGCTGAATCAATCAGCAGATAGCACATTCCTGACGGCTCCAAGATGTTATCTTGTTCTTTGGTTCTCCCATTCTTGAGGCTGTTGGGTGGATTCCAGTCTGCCCTCCGGGGGGTCCTCTGGTTATTTCCACTTGACGCCTTCTTCAGCCGATGGACACTGGATTCTTAGGCTGGCACCTCCCTGATCATTCAGTTATTATCCACACCAAGCATCCATCCACATACATCCTCTATCTCTATTTTAATCACAATTGTTAATACAACAAAAGGGTGGGGAGTCTCTGGGTGTTGTTTCTGTTGTTAGAGTATTGCTTTGAGTCTCTCTCTCTGTGAATTGCTTTGAGAACAGACTCTGTCTTAGAATGTACTAACACAATTAGCAGCTTGCAAGTTTCACACATAGAGGGAGAGAAACAGTACCAAAAACCAAGAGACTTCTTAATTAGTAATACCCTGGAATTTAAACTCTGGGGAATCAAACTCATTTGTGATTTTAATACAGAACTTCTTTAATATGATCCAACATCCTGCCCTACTCAGTTTCTGACTCCTGGTTCTTGACCGCCCTGGCTCCAACCACTAGGCATGATAGCCCATGTCCCAGTCTGTGGCAGCTGGAAAGTCTGCTTTAAATATCAGAACTCATTCCCTCATTCCTGTGGTGTTGGTTGCATAGCTTTGACATGAATTGTCAGGGTTAGTAATTTAGACTGAGGGTACATCTACACTACACAACACAAAACAAAAAAACGCTGCAGCAGTGAGTCTTAGGGCCCAGGTCACTGACTCAGGTTTGTGGGGCGTGCACTAAGAGGGGTAGAAATAGCAGTGTAGACATCCAGGCTTAGTCTAGAGCCTTAGCTCTGAGACCGTCCCCTGTCACTGGATTGAGCCCAAGCCCACTGCTGTGTTTAGTCCTCTAGTGTGAAGCCCATGAGCCGAGGCATTTGACCTGGGCTCTGAGGCTCACTACCACACGTGTTTTTTTGCAGTAAAGATGTACCCTGAGACTTCGAATCTCCTGTGGGTAGTAGCACATGAGGTCACCCAATCTTCCACTTTTGTCTATCCAGAACAAGATGTTTGTCCCACTGTTCTCTGTCCAGAGTAAGTGATCTCCAGGTTGGCAGTTATCCTGCAATAGGTTATATTTTTGTCCTCCATGCCTTCTCTTCCCTTCCCTTAGATTGGAATCCAATCTAAGATGCACCTTGTGCTTCTGCTATGGGGTAGCTTGATGACATGGCTAAACCACTGTAGCTGCCCCTGCCCTCCCATAGGGATTGCATCTTGATGTGGTGGGAAAGCTTGTGTGAGAGTGAGAGATAGTCCCTCTACAAAAGATCTTACTGCTGGGAGAAAAACTTTGAAGAAACCGTCTCCTTTTGGAAAGTACAGTTATGTTAACATTGAAATGTTTTGTGAAATCCTGCCGATTTCACTGAATGCTGTTTTAGATGCGGATGGGGGAAAAGAAGGGGGAAATAAGTTCTGAAAATGTCCCATTTTGACATTGTTAGTATAAGTTTTGATTTTTCATTTTGAAACAACTTTCTGTTCTGAATTTTTAAAATCGTGTATATTATAAAAAAAGGCAAAATGAAATGCTTCAGTTTTGTCACAAACTTTTCCCCAAATTTTCTTTTGCAGAGACTTTTTTGAAATTTTCAGGTTTTGTTCCTAATTGGAACAAAGACAAATTTTGAAATCTCAAAATATTCCATGAAATGGAATTTGCATTCAATGCATAGCTCTACTCCCTGTCTAAATCAGTGGTGGGCAACCAGCGGCCCACGGGCTGCTTGCGGCCCATGAGGGTAATCTGATTGCGGGCGGCGAGACATTTTGATGATGTTGACTGCCCGCAGGCACAGCTCCCCTCAGCTCCCAGTGGCTGTGGTTTCCATTTCTGGCCAATGGAAGTGGCAGGCCGCAATCAGATTACCAGTCTTGCAGTCTGCAATCAGATCACCCTGATGGCAGGTTGCCTACCACTGGTCTAAATAGACAAGACAGGCCATGGTTGGAGGAAAGGAATAAAACATGCAAGCAGAGTGAACAACGTGATGTTTTTGCAAAGTCATGTTCGTTCCATGCACGTTTTTGTTGTTGTTGCTGTTGTGACGGAGGAAGTATTTTGCTAGAGGAGGATTAGAGAAACAGAAAGGAAGGGAAGGAGAGGAGAGGAGACACTGAAGTGTGAGAGGCAAGAAGGGAGGGAAAGCAGCGATGGAGCATGGTGACGGGTGAGGCTGAAGTGGATTGACTGTGCAGGAGTAAACATCCAGTCAGCACAGAGCAGAGAAACGGCCGGAGGAAAAGCTGGGGAAAGCGTCTGAGGATATCACTAATGTCCTTTACTGCAGCTGTGTTTGCTATCAGCTGGAGTCTCTGGCTGGCTCCTCCCATGAGTTTCTCAATCTCAAACCAACCTGGTCAGTGGGGGCCTTGGTACCCACAGAAGTAGGGGCTCACCCTTTTTATCCCAGATTTGGCAATCCTTACCAAGATATTTCTCAGACTCCTCTTACACTATTGTGAGGGGAGGGTAGTAGTATTCCCATTTTACAGGGAAGAGGCAAAATGACTTACTTGGGGTTACACAGCAAGTCAGTGGAAATGCCAGGATTAGAACCCAGGAGTTTTGAACTCTTGTTTTAACCCTCAGTTTTCTCCTCTAGACCGCCTACCTTTAAAAACACAACATTCCATTGTCGGTGCCTCATTACCATGACTGTCAACCTCAAGGAAGACTGTCAAGGAGCAGGGCAAAGACCCCAAACTGGTGGTATGTTCTATAATCAGACTACCAACCCAGTCACAAATGTGAACTCTTGAAGCACTACCAAGTCTTACCATGGAGTCAGAAAGACTGGAATGCCCAAGAGGACTATTTCGCAACCTAGGCAAGCTGCACTTATTGCTAGTTGGTTGCTATACCCCAAAGATCACAAAATATTCAGGTTGCTCCCAGTCTAGTCACTTATCCCAGGTCAATTTGTACTTTAGATCTCAATTTGTACTGTAGCTCACGAAATCTTATGCTCAAATAAATTGGTTAGTCGCTAAGGTGCCACAAGTACTCCTTTTCTTTTTGCGAAGACAGACTAATACGGCTGTTACTCTGAAACCTGTCACCAAAGACAATGCTTGTAGCCAATCCTGTAATAATTAAGAACTCTATAGTTAGTTTCAGAAAAAGAAATGACAGCTATTACAAGGTTTAAAGCAGGCAAGAATAGATACACAAATGAGTTAGTCTATAGTTTTAAAAGGTGACAGAGTTGACGTAATCGGTCAGTTCTGAATGTCTGGGTTGGCCCTGGGGATCTCTACTCCAGCACTGTGAGAGTTCAAACAGCAAAAGAGAGAGATCAATTTTTTTCTTGTCAGCTGTTTCTATTTCCTCCTTCCAGAATTCAAGCTGGTGGGATGAGACCTTTTGCACATAGCCTCTTCATCAGTGTATTGTGATGTCCCACAATGGCCCATTTCGCTTTGGTTAGAAGACAATCCTTCATGACATGGTTCACAGTTTCAGAGCAAACATTTTTTTACAGTTATGAAGCAAAAACTTAAATATTACCTTATAGCACGTGAGAAAGATACTATAAGTAAGATTAATGAATGCAGCAATTTACAAGTATTTCATAAAGTCTAAACACATTGTTATAAGTTCAATACCCATCTTAACCATACTAACCATACACAGATGAAACAGACTGGTTTCCAGCAATAAATTTGTCAGTGCTCAGCTGAGGCCGAAAGTCCTGGCAAGAGCTGGCACCTAGTCTGCCAGCGTCACAGCCATGACATTATGAGATCAAAGACTTTGCCAGCTTAAAGTTTCATAACTCAATCAGTGATGTTGATTTTGACCTAGGAATAAAGATGCCTGGTCAAATTCATGCCACCGTATCTCCAGTAATGGGATTTGATCCTCTTGATTTTCCCACTGCAAACTAAATGATTCTACCAAGCCCTTTTTGGCCTGATTCCATGTCCACTTCCACACTTTGTGTCCTCTACTCCCTCCATACCTATTCCTTTCCCCTATGTTGCAAGCACCCTTCATCTTAAAGCAAACATTATTTTAAAAAGGATTCAAATGAGGAGTTAGTATTCTCCAGTTTGTTTCCAAGTCACAGCATTCACTGCTACCGTTGGATCTCGCAATGGGGTCAGATTGTTTTATAACCTCTGCTGTAAATTTGAGGAAGCTTCTGTTTTAGTAGCATTATTTTAAATTGTCTGAATTTTGCTCATGCTGCACCCAGTGATCAGTAGGGATGGAGGTGAACTCAGCCTGTAAAGGCACATATGTCATGCAGAATTTTTACATTCTGTCAGCTCTAAAAAGACCTGTATTCTAAGATACAGTAGTTGGTATGACAGTGCCTGGAAGGGTTTTATACATTGAGACTTCCAGAAGGCACTAAGATTAGTGAGTTAAATTAATAAAATAAAATAAAATAAAATAAAGGGAGAACATTTTTCTTTTATCATTATTCTTCTGGATCTACTCAGTAAAGTTATCCAGCTCCAACCCTGTCAGTGCAAACAGGAATTGAGAGCAGCTTCTTTCTCAAGGGCTTGTTGGCTCAGTTCTGTGATATGAAGGCAAAATGAAGGGATGCAAGAGCTGGCCCTGACGGGTCTTTCCCTATCTCCCACCACCTTCAGCTCTCCTTCACTAGAGAAGAATCAGAAAGAGTTAGGTTGCCTTCCTTGTCCTGGATTCTGCTTCAGTGTGCGTATAGGGGTGGGAAATAGAAGGAAAATGAGCTATGAAAAGAGCCACCCACATATTCTGGGAAGACAGAATGACAGGCTGGAAGAGGCCATCACAGTTTCATAGAGTCATAGATATTTAAGTCAGAAGGGACCATTATGATCATCTAGTCTGACCTCCTGCACAACGCAGGCCACAGAATTTCACTCACCACTCCTGCAAAAAACCTCTCACCTATATCTGAACTATTGAAGTCCTCAAATCATGGTTTAAAGACTTCAAGGAGCAGAGAATCCTCCAGCAAGTGACCCGTGCCCCATACTACAGAGGAAGGCGAAAAACCTCCAGGGTCTCTTCCAATCTGCCCTGGAGGAAAATTCCTTCCCGACCCCAAATATGGCGATCAGCTAAACCCTGAGCATATGGGCAAGATTCACCAGCCAGATACTACAGAAAATTCTTTCCTGGGTAACTCAGATCCCACCCCATCTCATATCCCATCACAGGCCATTGGACCTATTTATCATGAATATTTAATTACCAAAACCATGTTATCCCAGTTCACTTATCTTTTTCAGTGGAAGGGGTCAGTGTGGTGATATCCAAATACCATAGTGATGAATGGATAAAATCTCTGGCCACATGACAAAGTTTGAAATCTACTTAGAATCTTCTATGGTTGTTCTCATGACTGAAAAACTAAAGGGGAACCCACAGAAGATAAGTTAAGCAGAGCTCTCAGATATCATAGGCCATGTGCTAATGGCTCATCCAAGGTAGAACCATTTTCAGATTGTGCTTCAAAACAATGAAGCACATCTTCTAAAGAAAATATCTGAGACAGATCTCTCCATGCATGAAATCCACTGATACTGGGCCAGCAAGTGGACACATGACATCTGCATTTTAGTGGGTGGTTAGTGCTTTGTTAGGATGCTATAGATGTGTAAATAGTATATTTGTATGCCATGTGTGTATGTAATTTATAATTGTATGACACTTTTTATATCTGTTGTTGATCAATTGAATGCATATCTTGTTTATCTTCAATTTTTATTTGATTCTGTATTTCTGCAGGATCTTAATTCTCTAAGCGTTTGGGGCAAAAGGTTGGGCTAACTACTTGGTTGGAGAAAACAGGTATTATTCGGTTGAAATGAAAGGAGACATGTTGTTTTACATCAGCTGAGGAGCCGGACTTCAAATATTTTTCAGTGAGAGATCATAGTCTGCAATTAGAAACTGATTATGCTGCACTAAGGTACTGCACAGACTAAACCATACCCACTAACTGCACCATCTTGCAAACTTGTGAAACCCACTAGTCTATGTGTGAAGGAAATCCTAATCCAAACATCTTATTTACATCCAAATACACACACGACTCTTAACCTCCCAAATTGTTTTTAACTGGCCATAGTTAGGAATGAATGTTAGGATCTGAAACCGATTATAAATCTAAAAAAGCTCTTGGATTAATTATATAATTTTGTTTTTATTAGTGTTCCAATGGATCTCTCTCTCTCTCTCTCTCTCTCCGTGTGCATAATTTCACACCCAAAACTCAACTTCATTATGATCATCCTCACAATACCCACCCCCCCTTTATACTATCCAAAAAGCATTGCTCTGAAACCAAGACAGCATAGTGTATTATTTTTAACTCTGATCTAATTAATATTGTGTGTACGTTATTGGAATCAGCACAGCAAGTCCTTTGTTCTTTGTATTTCATGTCATAGTGGATGTTTGCTGTGCGCTGTCATTGTGAGGAACACATTTCTTGCACATGTCCAGTATGACCATAATTTTAGAATGCTTCTCATTGCACTAGAGATTTCTGTGACATCACAGAAAGCACAACTCTACCTGCCACACAGGAGGGTCTCATTTCTGGTGTCCACTTAAAAACCACCACCACAACTGCTTCCCTATTGGTTGTCTCAACACAGAAACCATGGCTTGAATGGCCAAAGAGATTTAACTCCCCTTCTGCACCCATTGGTGGTCCTTCCAGGTCTGTTTGAGTCACAGTGGTAGGGCAATATGGGGAAGCTATCACTTCCACGGGCTGTGCTGCACCTGTTCAGCCATAAATCTAGGTCCGGCAACTGTCAGAAGCACTCAGGCTTTGACTCAGCCCAGTACACAGCATGTGCGTAAGTCTCATTGACATCAATAGGACTTACGCCGGTGCTAGGGTTGCCAACTTTCTGATCACACAAAACCAAACAACCTTGCCCTGCCCCTTCCCTAAGGCCCTGCCCATGCCCTGCCCCTTCTCCGAGGCACTGCCCCCTCACTCTCCTCCACCCTCCCTCACTTTCACTGGGCTGGGGCGGGGGTGGGGTACAGGATGGGGGTGAGGGCTCTGGCTGGAGGTGCGGGCTCCAGGATGGGGCTGGAGATGAGTGGTTCAGGGTGTAGGAGAGGCTCTGGACTGGGGCAGAGGGTTAGGGTGCGGCAGGGTTATGGGCTCTGGGCTGGGGGTGTGGGCTCCAGGTGGGGCCAGAAATGAGGGGTTCAGGGTGCAGGAGAGGTCTCAGGGCTGGGGCAGGGGCATGAGGTGCAGGAGGGGTGTGGGCTCCAGCTGGGGGTATGGGCTTTGGGGTGGAGCCAGGGATGAGGGGTTTGGGATGAAGGAGGGGGCTCTGGGCTTGGGCCGAGGAGTTCAGAGTGGGCTCAAGGCTGGGGCAGGGGGCTGGGGGATGGTGAGGGCTCCGGCTCAGAGTGCAGGCTCTGGGGTGGGGCCTGGGATGAGGGGTGTGGGTAAAGGAGGGGACTCCAGGCTGGGGCAAGGGGTTGGGGTGCAGGAGGGGGTTCCGAGTGCAGGGTCCTGGCAGTGCTTACCGCTGCTCCCAGGAAGTGGCCGCCAGCTCCCTGCAGCCTGTAGGCGCATGAGCAACCAGGGAGGCTCCGTGTGCTGCCCTTACACCCGCAGGCACTGCCCTGGCAGCTCCCATTCATCGCAGTTCCTGGCCAATGGGAGCCACAGAGCCACCACTGGAGGCGGGGGCAGTGTACACGGAGCCACCCTGGCCGCCCATGTGCCCAAGGGCTGCAATGACCTGGCGGTTGCTTCCGGGAGCCACGCAGGGCTAGGGCAGGCAGGGACCTTTTCGACCGGGCATTCCAGTCGAAAACCGGACGCCCGGCAACCCTCGCAGGCGCAGAAAGCTAGCAGAATTGGGATGGGTTTATATGCATGCTTAAAGTTCAGCATATGTTTCAGTCCATTGTTGAAACAGGGCCTACATTTCTAAGTAAAATGTGAAGAATTTTTATTTTTAAACCCAAAATGTACACATAGATAACATTTTAATTTTCTGTAATCTATTAGAATAGCAGAGCAGTGATGCAGCATCTTGTTTATAGCAAGAGAGTGCTTAAGAGCAAGATTGTGCCACCGTTGCTCACACTGAATAATACCTTACTCAACCAGATGTCTAGGGTTACCATATGTCTGTGGTTTCTCAGACACAGCCTCTTTTTTGAGCCTCCTTTCTCTCTCCAGGGGGATTTAAAAAATAACAGGAAATGTCTGTGGTTTTTGCCGAGCGGGGAAGTTGCAGCTCAGAAAGAGCCCCGATAGGTCCACTTCCCAGCTGGTCCTTCCCCTGACTCTGCAGATGATTGGTCCATTCCCCTGCAAGCCAGAGCTGTCGGATTCCACCCACCTAGGCCCCAGCTCCCAGCCTTGGGGATGGGGTCCCGCGGGGAGGTGCTGACTGACGGCTGGCACTGCATCCTGGGCTTGTGCCAGCCGCCCTACCACTGTGACAGGGAGTGACACTGCCCCCGACCTCTAGTGAGTACCCCTGCCACAGGTACCCTCTCCAATTTCCCCTGAATACCCCTCCCAGTACACACACACACTCCTCCAGCATCTCCAAGTAACCCCCCCCCCCCGCCACCCAGTTTCTCCCCCAGCAGTGTCCTCTTTTGGGGAACTTGAAATATGGTAACCCTAAAGATGTCCCACTCACTTGAGTAGAACTAATCTGCAGGAGTCACAGTGGCAGCATTGGGCCCATTTTTATAACTGGGTTGATGGAGGTCCAGGAAGGTTAAGAAATTTGGTAAGGGTCAGAGACTAAGTGTCTCAAACTAGATTTCAAACCTGGGGGTCTCTTACCATTTCCATCTCTTTTCAGTGGCTAATTCTAAATACACAAAGGAGGTGAGACTCCCCTTGGATTTCTTCCATGCCTATCCAGCCCCTGCTGTTTCACTGAGGTCACTGGGATCGGGTGCTGTTTGCACCTGTTATTTTTAGTATTGCAGATCAAGTTGCACAGTTTTGGAAGTCTTGTTCATAATGAATCACAACTCTTTGCTCAAATTGTAGTAGTGTCAATATTGTGCAGTTTCACCAGGGGTCATTGACACCAAACAGACTTGTCCTGCAGAATAAAGAGGCTTCAGCTACAGTGACCAAATGTCTCCTATGAAACAAATTTCACTGTGAGAATCTTACAAGAAACTGCTTGTGGACAAACACTGACTAGGGCACAGATTTATTTATCATAAATGAATACAGCAATGAAGAGGTTTAGTATTACTTTAGACAACAAGGTTTCTTAGAATATCATATTTAAGGTAAGCAAATTACACATTCAGCTTACTGAGAAGTTACAATAGCTTAAGTGGCTGCAAATGGAACCTCTCTGTGCAATTATAGTAAACCCAGCCCAAATTTCAGCATTTTTCAGGCAGGATGGATTTTCTCCCCAGACGAAGAATGCCAAGGTGTTTTTTTGCACCATTAGCTATATTAGACCAGTCCTTTGTTCATTACCTGTAAATGGAGTTCCCCTCTCCCACTGCTGTTCACCTCTTTCTGTTAACTTTTTTCTCTTTAAGTCCCTGGCAATCTTTTCATCTGCATTTGGCTCAGTATGCAAACAGACTCCCAGTATAAGACATGCAACTGTCCACCAGGGAGACAAGTGTCTCCCTCCCCTGTGGTTTGGAAATTATCTTAAGGCATGCTATTTCTGGAGGTATGTCTACATTGCAATTAGACACCTGTGGCTGATCCTTGCCCACTGATTCTGCCTCACAGGGCTTGGGATAAAGGGCTGTTTAATTGGAGTGTTGACATTCAAACTCAAGCTGTACCCTGAGTTCTGGGACCCTCCCCCTCGCAGGATCCCAGAGTTTGGGCTTCAGCCCATGCCCAAACATCTGCACCATAATTAAATAGCCATTTAGCCCAAGCCCTGTCAACCCAAGTCAGCTGGCATGGGCCAGCCGCAGGTATCTAACTGTAGTGTAGACGTAACCTGGGTGGACCTGCCTTTAACTACAAGGCCTTATGAGCAGAATTTCAAATATATATTGTAACCTTTATGGCCTAATTGATAGGGTTTAACAGAGTTGGGGCTTATGCCTTATAGTGTGGTGACGGTTGATGAGGTTTGGGTCTCCTGATTGGCTATAGTCCTGAGAGCAAGAAGGTGAATATCACAGTCACAAGTAATCACCAAGGAACAGTCACAAGTAATCACACATCCATTTATTAAGAATTTCACTAAGCAGGTAAATACCACAATCACTGATCCAGAACAGAAGAAAGTGGGATAATATAGAATGTACAGCATTAATATGTGCGTTACTCACATCTCCATGTGGGGTACACTGGAATATGGATGATCATCAGGTGGCCATCAGTTGAGCACCTCCTGATGCATTCCCTCCCAGCACAGACACAGAGTGGTGCCTTTTATTATGAGTTATACTAACGCCCACAGAGGTTCATACATATGCACAAAAGGTTCCACCTCTTTCCCTTGTTTGTACTTCCGCACCCCACTAACTTTGGGGTGCCCCATTTTTCATAGGCTAAATATGTAATTCCTCATATGCTCATTAACATTTACATCAATTAATCACCATAGCAACTTGAGGTTAACTTATTACTCACACTCTATATCTACAAAAAATTCCCCCAAATGTTACAACCCATTTTAATTGGCATCTTGCAGTTTTAACTGCCACAGTGTGATACATTTTCCCCAAACATAAGCACTTAGCAAAGCTATTTACTGTAACAGCACATTTTATGGTACAAAGTTATCCTCATGTTAATCTATTTCTAGGCCTGAGGCCTTGTGTTCCAGCCTTAATCTATACTAAATCATTTGGTTCTGTAATAAGTCAATACACACCTATCAATCTTATGCCCCACTAACATTCTATTTACTCCTAACCACACCAGCTAAAAACTAAATAACAAATCCTATTACTTGCCTCTTAGCTACCATGTACATAACTATTATGTTGACCCGGGTGACACAAGCTTTCAGTAGAGACTTTACATGATGCTTTTTGGTGAACAAGTATGTAAATACCAGACCCAGGGGATCTCTGTAGCCCTTATGCACCCTGAGCCCTCTGCCAGTTGACATCCAGAGGTCCTTGAGTCACACATACAAATAGTCCCTACTCGTCCCAATTGCTTCTTTTGTAGTCAGTGGGGTACTCAACAAACCATATATCAATCCTGTAAGATACTGGCTAAAATGTCACTACCTCTCAGGGATGGGCTGCAGAATCCATTTAACAGGTGCACTGTGATGCTAAATTAAATAGCAGTTTTGAATAAGTGAAGCCCTGTGCAATTAAATCATACAATGCAAACCAAATTCTGTTCCTAGTGAAGTTGTTGGAAGTTTTGCCACTAATTTCAATGGCATCACAATTTGGCCTTGTATGCATAAAGGGCCTGAGGAGGGCTGCTTGAAATTTTTCTCTCTAAACCTTTTTTTAATGGAAAATTGGGTTTTCAACTAAACATTTTTTTTCTAGAAAGTGTCTCCTTTCCTCTAAAATTTTAGCTTCTTCAGCAGAAAACTGAAACCCCAAAAAGGGTGGTGGTGGTGGTGGTGGTGGATATCTTTCTTTCTTTCTTTCTTTCTTTCTTTCTTTCTTTCTTTCTTTCTTTCTTTCTTTCTTTCAACTAAAAGGCAAAAAATGCCCACAGGGAAAAAAAAATGTTTTTCCAACCAGCACCATTCCACTAAGACCCCTTTTCATCCTTGGAAACACAGAGTAAAAAAGAATAGGAGTTATTTATAGGAAAATACTAATTTGTCACATGAAAGTTACTGAACAAACAACAAAAGACAAATCCACAAGCAGCAGTGCTTGCAGTCTGTCTTAAAATCACAAAGTATTACAAGCAGTGACATTGCTGCCTTGATGTATTGCAGACAAAGGCACTCTACCAATTAACCTTTCATGTCACTCTGCTCACATCAAATGCTGCTTGATGCCAATGCTTTGCGAATGTTGTTGTTGCAGATGCAGCCATTGCACATTGTTGAAAACAACCGTTTCCCCCCCATCCCGTGTTTCAATGGCAATGAGCATTTAAGGATACCCATCACTAGTAATTTGCAAATGAAATCTGAAGCTAGTTATTCCTTAAATACACCTGAATATATTCATTCTTGATGTCCTAAGGGATATCAGCATGAGCTCCAGATTGTATTTGTGCACCTTCATGTACATAATAGTGTTACTGGAGAAGTCAATTAAAAACAGTGTAAATATTTTATGCAGTACTTTATAGAAACACACAGAAGGGGGAATGATCATGAAGCAGGCTGCGTAGAGCTAGGTCTCCTGATTCCAGTCCAGAGATCTAAGGACTTGGCCCTGATTCCTCTAGTTTTGAGTAGGTATTTATTTTTCCCTTATTTTTTCCAATTTTATCCACTAAATATAAGAGATCAATATTATTTTAAAAGTAGAAAACTGCTCCCCACACTGACTAAAGGGTCTAGTCTATTATTCTATGTGCATCCTGCATACTATGACACTCATTCACCCCAGTATAACAGAAAGAAGATTCTGACCAATCTGTTACCCATGAGTAGTTTGTATTCACAGAGACTCTTTGGTCCTAACTATGCACATCGAGTCCCCTCATTATATGATTTAAGGAAAGGGAGAAAAGAGATGGAGAAAAGAAGAAAAACCACAGTCTAGCATTATATATGCACTATTCTACAGAATCACAGCAGTTTATTTTCCTACTCTCAAAGCAGCCACACTTATTTTTAATTATTGGTATTACATTTTATGTACAATAGATGTTTCTAGCACTTTATCGTTATAGCTATTTGTTAGTTTGTTTTCTTGTTTTATGGGAGTTTGTAGTTTTTGTCTTGCTTGATTGTTTGCACAGTTAGGGTTACTGTCACTTACATATCCTGCAATAACAACCATCCTGTGGGGCGGCTGAAAGGTTTTTATTTAAATTGCGCAAACAGCTGTGGTGATAGATCAGTGGTGGAATGCTAGCCAAGGTCCATACCAATGCCATCAGTGGCAAGCTGTGCTTAAAAAAGTCCATGGCATAACATGGTCCCAAAAAGAGATGGACTTTGAGGAGCGATTTGAAGGAGGAAAGTGCAGTCACATTGGAAGGGATAGCAGCTCCAGGCATAGGAACAGTTCCAGAGAAAGTGGTAAGTGAGAAAAGGAAGCAGAGGGGCATGAAGGTGATTACAGCGTAGAGTTTGTAATAGAGCACAGAAGGCCATATCAGATGCAGGCAACGGTAGATTCATGGGGAGCCTTGAACTAAAGTTGCATTATTAGTTTGTCTTACACCGAAGTGCATCTGTCCATTACTGAGTGATGAAAGCTCAAGAAATGCACCATCCACGCTAGACCAGTTTTACGGGATCAGCATGAGAAATTCACTGAATAGTTCAACTTGCATGAAATGTGACCATGCCGCTACTTGTATAAACAGAAACACAATGGAAAGTACACATGGAATACGATCAGGCATAGCTGATACAGAGTCCTTGAAAGCCTGTAGTAAATACACTCATTTAAAGACTTTCACCTGTTGCTGCAAATCATTCATACCAATGACATGTCTGTTGACACTCTGATCCCTGACGCAGAGTGAAGAACATCAAAGAAAGATGTGAGCAGATCAAGTCTCAGGTAGGCATTGCATCCCTGTTACGGATGAAAGAAATGTCAGGAAGTTACAAAACAGGTGGAATTAGGATATCATCTCCACAGCACTAGTGACGTGACAAATATTAGCAGATTGAGCTATCGGCTCATGTACAGTCACAAAGGAGGTGTTTCAAAAAAAACATTCTGAAATGTTTTTAAGGTGCTGTTCTGCTTCTATAATACCATATGAAACGTTGTACGGAACCTCTCCCACGATCTTCACTCAAACGACTCTCCCATTGACTTCAATGGGAATTTTACCCAAGCAAGGATTGCAATATCTGGCCAGACAGATGATAATAGATTAAAGTGTGTGCAGTAAAATGTCCATGAAACTAGTCAACTTTAGTCAAAAGTTCAGATGCACTATCTCTTTCATGTAGTATTCACCATACACATTATCTATAGCACCCATCTTCTTCCCCTCAAATGTCTATATTTCTGACATGTAAACATGCTATCCTCCCTTCATAGGTATTCTGCATTTACTTTTAAATACAATATACACTCATTTTAAACAGGAGAGGTTTCACCCCATGTGTGAACTGCATTCTTAAAATGAAGACAAGCATATTTATGATCAGAGCCAACATGTCTGCAAACATATCCTTTGGAAATCTAATATCAGGTCAATTTGGGTAATGTTCATCTGCCTGAGAGCTGTATAATCTACAGTTATTGAACCAGAAAAAATCTATTGGAAACTGTGTTGCAAAACACTATCATTTCAAAAGGCCACCAGATTATGACATTCGAGATGTTAACAGTATGGAAACATATGGAAACTGAAGTCAGCTTGCAAATCAGATATAAAGACAGTACAATGTGCAGGTTCTTCCTTAGAAGTAAACATCTGATTTAAAAAAAAAATTAAATTTAACAAATGTCCCTGCGATGCTGAAATAAAGGGCTTGACCCTAATATCACCCCCATTAATTTTACATTTGTGAAACTCCATTGACTTCAATGGAGCGATTCCTGATTTACAACTGTGTAAGGGACATTAAAACCAGGCCCAAAGAAATTCCATAATTTTACAACATTCACTGTGATTCAAAGACTAGAACAATGTTTAAAATTCAAGCCATAAGAAAATGTTCCTCTACAGACGCAAATGTTTCAGAGAACGTTACCTGAGGTTGAGATTTATAATAAATCCGCAAATCAGGTGAGCCATATTTTGTTACAGTTTTTCATGGTTACACTCATCTTATCTACATAAGGATTTTGTAGTGCCACCAATCACCACAGTGTCTGAACACCTTCCATATAAAATCAATAGCAATAATGAAGTCCCTGCTGAATTTTATGGAGTCTCTGGTACTTCTCCCTTTCTAGAGTAAAATCTCTGCATGAAATAGGCTTTGTGCTTTTGGTTTTAAGATTTTATTAATGTTTTTGTATGGTGATTTTAGCTGGACTGACTTCATTTTTAAAAAAAAATCTGTTTGTTTGGGTTTTTTGGGGCGTGGGGGGTGTCAGTGATTTGTGATTCTTATGATGTAAAGGTCTTTCCAAAGAGGAAGGTTTTGCAATGTTTCCTAATAGTCACACTGTGGATTTACCTACTCTCCTCTAGAAGTTTGTGCCATAGCAGGAGCCTTTAAGTGAGAATGCTGTGTCCCCACCTCTTATGCACTCTGTCCTGGGCTTTGTGAACTGCATTAACCCAGAGGACCACAGCTGTCAAAACCATTCATAGATTAGCATTTGGTCTTTTGATGTAGCTGGGGCTTGATCTATTAATTGCCTTGAAAATAAGGACCAAGACCTTGACCTGGCACCAGAAGCTGAGTGAGAACTAATGGGCCACATATTCTCACAGCAGCCTGAGCCATGTAGAAGAAGGGCAGCTGCATTCTCTACCAGCTGGAGCCTGAGAGTCGTCTTCACGTTTAGCTTCAGATACAGTGAATTACAATCCATGACGTTACAAATCAGGTTTTATTCTGGGAGGAAGGGATAAACTTTCCTAGTAAGCTAGGTGTCAAAGGCAGCATTTTTAGCTACTGATTCTACTTGGTCATCCAAGCTTAATAAAGAGACAAACAGGACCACAACGCTTTGATGAATGGGGCCTGTGAGCCTTCAAGGAAGGTGGAGACAATGTCTCCACTAGCTGTCGTCTTTTACACATTCTGATATTCTAGTTGTGTCAGGGTACATCACTCTCAACCCTAGGCTGGCGTTACATAAAGAGTGCTGCGTGCTTAGGGCTAGACAGCTTTGGCCAATAAGACTCTTTACAGGCACAGATGTCTTGCTAGGGGATCCTGATGCAGCACTGAGGCTTTATAGGGGGCCTTCCTAATGTCCCTTTGTAATGTATGGTTTGTTCATATTAGGATATGGTTCTTGTTGTGCTGTCCTAATAAACAATAATGGAGCACGATGTTCATACAGATAAGGAAGCTTTGCCATTTTTTCTATATTCTCTGGTAACGTTTGTGAATTATTTTCATTGCCCCTTTCTCCTTCTTCACCTGTCACAGCTCTCAGAAGTGAAAGAGCTTGATTCAGCATGTGAGGAATGTCACAGTGCAGAGGCACACATCATAAAGGAGAGGGGACAATGCATGGGCACCTTTGAACTAGAGCTTGCCATGAGCTGCATAATGTAGATCCTGATGTAGAATCTCCCCAAAGTTCAGAGGTATTTTGATCTATTATACATGAATCAGCTGTGACACTGGGACCCAGATTACAAAGCTCTCCTGCCCAAATGCTGGTGTATTCAGATCTGAGGGCACTAAGTTGGGCTCATTTCCACTCTGAACAGAGCTGTTTTAAGGTCTGCCAATAATGGAAGCTGGGAATTTGGTCTACCACCAAAACTGTGTCTGAAATACCATTGTATACTTTCGTCATCTCTTTTCACATCACTGCCAATTATCACTGACATTGGCTTGAAAGCCATTCTCCCTTGTAGCCATCCCAACACCCCTGCTTACAGACCTCCCCACAGCAACCTTTCCCTGGCCATATTGTGCTGTGCACATGTTTGCAACTGCTAGTCAGTAGTGCAGGCAGGTTTTATGGCTAATGGGTTGGTGCCTAGAGCCCGAACCACTGGCAGGAGTTGGGAAGTTAATTATTTGCTATTAAGTTGAAATCCTGCCTCAGTGGGAGTTTTGCCATTGACTTCAATGGGGTTAGGATTTCACCATTATGCTGTCAGAGATTGTGTCTAACAAAAGAAAATGTCGCAACTTGATGTACTGCCAATTTGCGAAGCTTTGATTTAAAATTGCTGCAGCACTACTTTCGCCCCCTTATGTTAGCGTACGGGAAGTTTTGACCCCATCCACCACCTGGGCTTGCTATCACTCTTTTTTTACCTAATGAGCAACAAATTATTATTTTTATTGACTGGCTTATGCTCTAGATATTCCACAGAATGTTACTGGACACTTTTCTGTGTTGAGGCAACTTCATATTTTATTTTGGAAACTTGGCTAGTGGCAACTTAACCACAGAAGCTAGGAATAGAAATAGCAACGTGTGTGCACTTTAGAGAACGGTTTGACAAAATTACAATAAATTACAGAAATTCTACATTTCTCACATGAGCAAGCAGGGACTTTTTTTGTTTGTTTGTTTTTTGAACAGCTGGGAACAAAGATGCCATGGAAACTTTTGGTAATAGTCAAATAGTTGTTGTTTGTTAATTAAACTACTTGTCATTTTTCTATTAGCATTAAAAGACTGGAAAAGATCATTATACATTTTCTTCTTTGATGGTGAACTAACAAAGGGCCAAATCCTAAGCTTTGGATGTAGTCTTGTTGGCATTAATGGGACTACTGCTGTGAGTAAAGTTGTGCAGGATTTGAGGGATTGGGCTTTCAGTTTAAATTCGTTCCTTATTCTGGAAAAACATCCACTGAAGTCAGTGGGAAAGTTTTCCTGCGCATGGACGGAATACAAACTGAATAAAGACTTGAAGATCTGGCCCATGCTAAATAGCTCTACTCCCTGAGCACACATAGCTGAGGGTTCTGGACTAGCCATGACCAATGTGTTTCTTGTTGGAATATTTTCTTCTTTATTGGCAAAATGTAACTTCTAGTAATTCATATGATAAAGACCACTAGGGTGGCACTGGAAAGAAATATGTCTCCAACTGATGATAGGCAGCTTCAAACTATAGTTGATATAGTCCAACAGTCTCTTTGAAACGTGTTTAATTCATATCTAGACCTGAATGTTGCTCAGCTTGTCCCAGTTCTTTTCACTTGTGGTATACAGAGACAAGCAAAGCACTATGTTCTTCCCACAAGGTTTTTCCCTTCAAAGGACAGGGCTGAAATGGAACTAATAGCCAAAGGAAAGTTTGTATTTCAAATGCCAATAAAAGAAAAATACAAAATACATAAGAATCCAGGAAAGCAGCTTTCTCTGATTTTAAATATTTTGGCCAAATTCTGTCCTCAGTTTGAAGTCAATTGCTTCCATAAAAAAACACATCATATGTCTGTTTGAATGTCTTTCTAATACACTACCCAGCACCCTACTGGTCTATTACTGGCTTCTGAGTCCTACTGACCACAAATTCTAACCCTAACTTACTGCTCCGGGCCCTCATACTCGTCTACAGTATAGCTCGATTCTAGCATCTTATGATTCTCATTCGTATATATTAATCACATACTGTACCGTGCACTAGTGCACAAAAAATACAGTTCTTCCCTACTCTGAGCTACTTCACAAGAGGATAGAAGTCACTCCTGTGCAAAGAGCAGAACAAGACCTATGCACCATATAAGCTCTATTTGCAGGATTTATGTGACTCTGGAGGCCTTCTCTATACACACAAGTTTCACCAGTTTAACTATATATATAAATACTTCTAATCAATTTACTGCCTTCATCCAAATCAATATAAGCCAATGTGAAACTGATTGCAGAAGCCAGGGGTTTGTATTCTTTAACTAAATTGATTGGAAAAAAATTACTTACACTGGTACTATTTTTGTTTATAAATGAGGGTTAAGTGGCATGTAGGCATTCTGGGGTTTCCCTGCACAAGGATAAATTTCACCCAGAAAAGTGAAGGGACTATCTACAAAACAAAAACCTGACAATCAAGAAAGCCACTTTTTAACTGGGGAACTGGATGACTCAGTGGGAAGAGAGCCTTTCTTCTCTTAATCACTGATTCAAATCTAACATGTTTAATATAAGAAGTATTTTAGCATTCAAAAGTAAAATTTGTATGACAAGCAGCGTATAAAGAAAATGATCCTGTGCTCACTGAAGTTGATGAAAGCACAATCTGACCCAAATGAAGTAGTTTTTTCCAGTGAAGACAGCACACTGTGTTTATTTCTATTTTCCTGGTCTTGATGACAGCAAATGAGATTGGGATTTTAATTTTTTTAACATCGGAAATACCATGTTATCTTCATAACAGCAGATGTCATTTTTTCTGGCAAGAAAGGTGCTCTTTAATTCACTTTGCTAAACACACTTATGGTTCAATTGGCAGTATGTCAGGAAAATGAAGTGAAAATGGTTATGCAATTGCCAAAACTAAAGAAGACTTGGATTTAAAACATCCGCACCAGAAATCCTGTACTTTTCAAACCATTATTTTTGAAGATTTTCTTTTTCTTTGGTTTTGGTTATAATAAATAGAAGGTCAACAAATGCTTTAACAACTTAGGGCCAGATTTCCATGGGAGCTCAGCATTTTCTGTGCTCAACTTCTTTGAAAACCTGGCCATAAATGCGGCAATGGGAGTGCTGGGAGTGTCCGCTTCATATTCTGATCCTTATATAAACACTTAAAGGGAGCTGGTTTATATTGAAAATCTGGCCCCAGCTGGCACATAACCTGATGTTTCAATGTCTGAGGGTCCTCTGGGTGGGGGAGGAATATGTGCGGCAGGAGCCCATCATTCTGAATCCAAGAAGTCCAAGCAAGCTGGAACTGGGGGAGTAAAAGGTTATGTTTCTATTGGGCCTACAGGAGTGACTAGCAGCCCAGCTCCGAGCAATTTAAAGAAAAACAGAGCACATTGATAACTGTCACAGATTACGTCTAGGATGGTTTGAAAGCAGGGTTGCTACTTTTTGCAAAGACTCTGTAGAAGTCTCAAGAAACAACATGTGTGAATCAAAATAAACAAATTCCATCAGGGTTGGTGGGAAGGTTCAGTCAATTCCAAATATGCACCCTAAAGAAACCAGTTAGTAAATGCAAAACAAAATGCATGGGGCAGTGAGGGGTTGGTAGTAGCTAGAACCAGGTGCCCAGACTATGAAAGAACTGACTGAGTTATATTTCAGCAGGATCATTAACTCTGGTTCACTGTGAATCTAGGCAGACGTTAGCTTGAATTACAGTGTTAGAATGTTAAAACAAAGATATTGCTTTGAGAGAGAGAGGGCAAAAGGAAAAGAAAGTTCCCTTTTCATTATCCTTCAATGGAGGGCTTTTCCCCCTCTTTTTTTGATACCCTGCTCCCCAAAGGCCCCACATTGTGGCCACCTGCCCTGCAAATAGGGTGACCAGACACCCAATACTCGGGGCTTTGTCTTATATAGGCAACTATTACCATCACCCTCCCCGTCCTGATTTTTCACACTTGCTAGCTGGTCACCCTACTTGCTGAGAAGGGCTGAATGGATGTGTGTAGCTTAAAAAAGGATTTCTGCAGAGTGCTCCATCCTTATGGGTAAGCTAAAGTCTCCTCCATGCAACCTTAAACACAGAAGTCATGATTCTCCTCTCACACCAGTTTTAAACCATTGTAACTCAATTGTCTTCAAGAGTATAACTCCTGAGTGACACTGATGCGAGCGGGAGCAAAATCTAAACCAGAGCCTCACAGGTGTCCCAGGCAGTTTCTCTTATTAAGTGTTTGCCATTTGCAGAGCTGGATAAAATTTGGAAAATGCTTGGGGGCTGATCTTTCAAGCCTTCAGTGGGCAACACTTCCATTGACCTCATTGGGAGTTTGCCTGTGCAAAGACTGCACGATATGGGCCTAATATAAAGAACATTTCAACCAATCTATCCCAAGTGAGTAAATTCCAATGAACACGTAAAATGAAATTAAATTATGTGTATTTTCCTGTCTGTCTGTGTCTCTGTGACTAGAGCCTCCTGATTTGATGGATTCTTCAGAAAGCTCTCGCCCTTCGGAGGAAATGATGAATGCTTATGGGCAGGCTCTTTTAATTTAAATCAAACTTTGGCTAAAAGAACTACAGCCGTTAAAAGTGTGGTCAGTAGTTTAACCCACAGACAATGCACAAAACAGCCACTTAATTCTTGGCAAAAGCAGAATGCAAACTCAGAAAGCCCTGTATATATATATATATATATAAAGGACACAATAATATATATATATATATATACTACTACATATATTACTGTGTCCTTTTTATTTTAAACAGTAATGCCGCTGGTAGTGTTATGTACAGTATCACTATGTTAGCTGTGTTGGAATTTATTTTTGCTACAGTTGTAACTTTTCAGAATTCATATTACCTTTGCTAGAGTGTCTATCTCTGAACTGATATGAGCAAAGCAAAGGAGAATGGAGGAAGTTAATTGTGTGTGTGTTTATTTTAGAGCCAATAGCTCTGAATCTGAAGAACAGGAGCCAAGACATTGAACAATGAATGCATTGTAGTCTTAACTAGAAAGTTTGCTGTTAGTACAAAATCAAAAAAGACTTTGGTGCTACCTTTTTATCTTTTGCCATTGAGTGCTTTTGCCAAAATGCTGGAGGTGTAATATAATCCCCTGTAATTACATGTTTTTGTGATAGAGCATTCCTTGGCTGTTTATATGGATTAAAAATTGACTTAGAATGCTGGAAGGCATTTCAGCCAAAATAGTAAACAAATTAGCAATCAATATCGTGCTACAGTTTAGCAGTCATTGTTCCATTCTACTTTGCTATTAAAGTGTAGCTATTCAAGTAACCTATGAATGGCTTCATAGTGTCTTATCTTGTTGCTATGCTACCGTCTTTGTTCCATGCCGCTTTTTTCTGTTTGCAGAGAAACAGCAATCAACTAAATAAACCTGATCTAAGGCCTAATCCTATTCTCATTTACACTCACGTAAAGCAGGAGTAATTCCCCTGTAATCAGTCGCCTTCCATATGTGTGAAATCAGAATCAGGCCCCACATATTGGCTTTACACTGGCATAACCCTACTACCTTCACTGAAGTCACTCCTTTTTGCAAATCTGTAATAGCCTGATCCTGCACCATGTAAAACAATGCAAGCTTTGTTGTTGAGTTAAATGAGAGTAGGGTCAGACCTTTATAAGTACCACTATAAATCAATGTATGAATAAATCAATCAGGGTTCTATTTTACAATGCACTCTCTTCCTCTTAGGGTGCTATAGAAAACCATAGAATGGATGGATGGATAGCAAAACACAAGAAGGATACCCTTCACAAGATCCATACACAGATACAGTATGGTACATTTTTCTAATAATTTAATCTGTTTGGCTGAAAAAGTATGGATGCTTTTTTGAACTATATCCAAACGGAATATATGTGACCTAAGGGCTTGACCCAAAACCAATTTTTTTAATTGACTTCAATAGGCTTCATAGAAGTCCCTAATAAGTCTTCAAAGTTGGTCTGGAAATTTTGTGTAATCAGACTTTCTCTCAAAATTTCTGTCACTACCAATTTTTGATCCTGGTTCCAACCCCAGAACCAGGATATGCAGAGGCATCTGAAAACAAAAAGTAATGGCTGAAACAAAATGGCCCTGACTTCTTTGAAATGGTTAACTAATGACAGTTTTTCTGGAAATATTTCAGAAATAATGGAGAATGGAGGCTGATATTGCTCTTGTGCTGGCTTTATCCTGGTGTAACTCCATTGATTTCAGTGGACTTATTGTACTCTGGTTTTGTACTGATGTAAATGAGAGTAGAATTTGGCTCTGGATCCATGGAAATAAGACAAGTTTGTGATTCTCAGCTCCTGTGCCCATTTCCATCTCCAGTTTCCATTTCCTTGGAAATGGACACCCACCTGGCAAAAAATAGGGCAAGATTTTAACAAAAAATGTTCCCCATACCTGTTTGCAGATCTGACCTCTGTTTACATGAAAATGGACTTGGAAAAGCTGCCAGTACGAGATGAAAGTGAGAAATTTCACTCTCGGTGCTAGCTGTCAGCTAAAAGCTACAAGTGTTGGTTTACAAAATATTGTTGGTTAAAGCATTTAATAGTTCAAACAGAAAAGAAAACTAATAGGCAGGCTCCTTTTATTAGGTGCCCTCATACCTGACAAAAATGATTTTTCATGATTCTCTTTCATCAGCACTGGTTTTACTCCATCAACTAGGATTTCTCCACTCTAACTGGCCTTCCTTAATTCCCCACAGAACTTTCTCACTAGATAAGTCCCTCTCCAATCAGGTCCAAGAAACTCTACTCAAAACCTCTTAGGTAAGAATGTGGGGTCTCTAGACTTTTTGGGAGGAGGAAATGGAGAGAAAGGTTTGAGATGGGAGTGTTGACAGGTGTTCCCTGGAGTTTTGCATTTCCTGAACTTGATCTTCCAAGAGTAGCAGTCAGAACTGGTTTGTTTCCAACTAATGTCATGCAAAAATATTCCCAGTGAAAAGTAAAGCTGCTTGCAACGTAAGACCTATTTGTCATTCTCTAGTCTTTGCCACTTTCTCCTGAGCTGCAGAGGACAGGAATGAAGTGGAATCAGTATTTTGCTCTTCAAGATTTGGGGAGCCTCAGAGTGTCTCCTCACACCCTGGATACCACAAAGCTCAGTTCCATGGCAGCTCCTGCAGCTCCCAAAGCAGTTGATCCATGCTCCACTATCCACCGGCCATTGCAACCCTGCAGTCACCAGAGGGGCATAGACTGCTGCAGCTTCAGGGCTGCGGTAGCAGTTGAAAAGCATTCCTGTTGCCACTCCACAAACTAAAAGGATTCTTCTGTTTCCCAAGCCTCACGAGGAGCTCTCTGCATCAAGCCTAATAACTTTGATTTTGGACTAGGATCGGTATGTAGCGTAAAGGAAATTAACATATTACTATTAAAGAGTCAGCCTAGTCTAGTGGTTAGGGCACTGGCCTGGAAGTCAGGAGAACTGGATCTATTCCTTGCCACTGATCTGTTCTGTGAGCTTGGACAAGTCTCTGTGTCTTATACTTTACGTGTCTGGTCTATTTAGGCTTTGGGGCAGGGACTATCGTTTTTACTATATCTATGCACAGTATCTTATCCAGTGAGTCCCCATTCTCATCTGGGGCCTCTGGGCACCAATGTAATACAAATAGTAACAATGTATGTGGGTGCAATATATCACTTAATAATGTAAGACACTAAAAATCCTGGTAGGAAACTGCAATACACAAGGCCTCATTTATGAGTTTGGCGGGTGACACTCTCCACCAAGTTCTTACACTTAAGAAGCATTCAAAATTAGATTGAACCAAACTTCTGTTTCCCCTACTTGTTGTCAGTCTGACTCCAATTGCTAATCTGGATTTAAACTTCTGCCCCAATCGCGCTGTCATTTCATTAGCCTCATTTAAGTAGCATGATGTTACAGGAAAAACAGGTGTTCCTTTATCAAAAATCTATTGCCAGTCTTTCTTTTCTCATTCAGTGTATTCAGAATGATGTGAATGAATATAAAGCTCGCTGGTGCTGAGAATGTTCCCTTTTGTTGTGATACAGCAAGTGTCTGGAGCACATTAGAGGATCGGAACAAAGTACGTTCTGGTATTGATTTTGTCAGCAGTGTTGCTATGTCAGACACAATTTCCCCATGTGTATGGAGAAGAGGGATGGTCAATTTAAAGGCAGCTCCAAGTTTTTATTTTTCATCTTTAGACCTTAGGTGATACTGGCAATGCCCTGTGGCTTCTGGGGATAATAGCAATGGCAGCTTGAAGTAGAAATATTAAAAAGTATCCAGACAAGAACATTCATGAACAGGACAAAGGAACATAGTCATGGTTCTGAGTTATATTTCCAATATGAGGTGCCAGAGCATGGTAGCTGTGTCCCTATTTACAGGGAGCTACTTCAATAAATGCACTGGGACCCGATTTTCTTGAATTCTGAATTGTTTTTCAGTTCAGCCTTGAAACTGGTCTCTGGTTGGGTTTCCAAAAACATCTGAGAGAGCTGGTTTTATTTACATGAAGGCTGAGTTGTTCTATATTATGTGACGAGGCTGATCAATCATGCACCACAAAAAAAACTAATAATGAATAGCAAGTAATCAAAGATACAGATGAAGTGATTAGTTTCCAAACCACCAATAGGTTGAAATACATTTGTATAAAGTAAAAAGAAAAGGAGTACTTGTGGCACCTTAGAGACTAACAAATTTATTAGAGCATAAGCTTTCATGGGCGTATGTTCTAATAAATTTGTTACCTTCTAAGGTGCCACAAGTACTCCTGTTCTTTTTGAGGATACAGCCTAACACGGCTGCTACTCTGAAACCTGAAATTTGTATAAAGTGTTGTTTGCATTTGGATTGATGACTTGTAATTGTTCAGTCATCAATCCAAATCTCCAGTGAGTATTTTGTGAATGGGGAGCAAAGGGTAAATATATAAGATACATTATTTGCGACCAATCATAAGTTTATGGATCAAGGTCCTGATCCTGCAAATACTTACAAATATACTTCACTTTACAAGTGTGAAGTATCCACATGGCACCACTAAGATACCAAGGCAATAACCCAGCATGCACTGGGCTGAGTGTAAAATGCAGGAAAAGCTCTTTGGGGATAATTTTTTCTGGTTATTCTAAAATCTTGATCAGGAATGTGGAGGGAATATCCATACAATATGACAGTCTTCATGGGTGAATTGATAGATTCATAATCCAATGAGCACTCTCTGATCATTCCTGCTGGCTGAAAAGGTATTAATTGGGCCAAACAATTAGCACTGTTTTGAGGTTTATCTTCCACTAGTAATGGACAAATCTAAGAGTTCAATGGTTTCATTCATTTATTCTAAGAATGTTTATTGGAATCTTATCCAAAATTCTGTGGGATAGAAATCTCCTGAGATTAAACATTTGAAACACTGTTGTTTAGGTCTCAGGAAACTGGGTGTGATCATTCCATTATGCACCTATTTAAAGACCAGCTAACTCCTTGTTTTTCAAGTGAAAAAGCACCAGAAAATTTAAGAAGTACTGAGCTAGATTTTGATCTCGCTTATATGATATAAATCCAGAATCACTCTATTGACTTCAACAGATGCTCTGTGGAACTGAGATCAGAATCTGTCCTGTAGTCCTCAGTCACTCCAGAATGAGGAGACCAAATCTATGTTGTACAGCTAGCTGTCACCCAGACAGACCTTTAGGGGGAGAGAGAGAGAAATCTGGTAAAGTTCAAATTATTTTCTAGAATCACAGATGTGGTGTTAAAATGGTGGCTGTCTCAGCCTGCAATGGTTTGAAACAGTAGCTTACATTTCACAGCAGTTAACCTTGATTGTGCAAAACAATGATCAGTGTACCATGGAGAAATCCCATAATACACTTCAATTTAAAAGAAGCAAAACAAAATCTGATCCACTGGTAATCTTAGAAGTTATTTGCTCTAGCAGGTCAGACAACTGCTCCAGTTGCTGAGTTTAAAGACCTAAATTTGCCATTCCACATGGTTTTAAGTATAGATGGTGCATATGTTATAAACTGCAAAACAACTTTTCAGTTTTAAAAGCTTTACTTTATATCAAATAAACTTCACTATATATGTAATCAGTGGATGATACTGTTGTTTTTTATAATGTTGCCAAATTTTTTGGACTACATGAATACCTGAAGGGTGAAACACCTATAAGCTCAATTAAGGGTGTACAAAATGCCATATTTGTATTCATTTTTTCAAGTACATTTAGTGCTCATGAAAGATATCAGGGTGGCAGACTAGGCCAGTGAAAAGTTATTTAATGACATACACAGAACAAATATAACAAGGTAGCAGAAGTGCACATTTCTCCCACCGTGCCGTACTATATCTAAAGGGAATTGTTCTATGACTGAGAAAGCAGTTCAGTATCTATGCCCATTCAGTCTTTGGCATCCCTGCTGAGACAGTCAGTCAGCAAGATTTGGGTGGGTTTTTTGTTTGTTGTGTGTGTGATATAGACACTTAGGCCTGATTCAGCAAAGCTCTTAAGATGTGTTTGAGTCCATCCCTGTTCACCAAAGCACTTAAGTACATGCTTAACTATAAGCAGAGGCCTAAATCCCATTAAATTCGAAAGGACTTCATCATCTGCTTCTTATTAAGCACATGCTTAAGGGTCTTATTGAATCAGGGCCTTAAGCATTAGGAGAGAAACAGAGACCTCTGACTTATTTCACAGGGGCCATTGAACAGTCTTCAGATAGATAGTAATGACTCTCAGTCACTTCTGAGCAGGGTTGGCTTTAAACTGGTGACCTAGAGGTGAAAGGCTCTGCAGCCCATTAACAGTCCCCTGAGCAATCCAGCCCTATTTGAGTTCAATAATTAATGAAGTAAAATCAAGCCAAAATGTAACCCCATTGATTGCCTTTTTTCGGTAATGTGTCCAAGCCAGTATCAATAATTTTTAAAATGCTACAATAGAAAATCCTATGAAATCAGAGCTGCCCACATGTTTTCTGGCAGGTTTAAACAAGGAAAGTCTTTCCAGGGCAGTCTTAAGAATTGAACTTGTTGATTAGTCTCTGAAAATGTTTCGAGAGGGACCTTTCCACAAATGTTGATAGCTGGTATTCATCAAGGGAAGCTAATTTATGTAGTAGTGAATTATTTCGGGGTCTATTCTACCCATGATATGCAGACATAACTTGCATTGACACAAATAGGAGATTCATGTGTGTGTGTGTGTGGAGGGGAGATGAAATCTGTAGAGAGTATTTAGAGCAGCGGTGTCCAATAGAAATTCGATGCTAGCCACACTGCTAGCCACACTTGTGGTTTTGACTTTTCCTTATTAGCCACATTATTCAAAAGCCACATTATAAAAAAGCCACATGCATTCGCCACAATTCAATAGCCTATTAGCCACATGTGGCTAGTGATGAACGTATTGGACACCGCTGATTTAGAGTATATTCTCTGGGGGAGGGAAGGAATTATCAACATAAACATGAATTTGTCATTTTTTCATGGGTAGGGATGTGTGTGTGAACCCCCTTGACTAAAATACATGCAGTTCTGAAATTACAACTCCCCGTGCAAGGGGTTTACCCTGAAATGTGGGTCATATGGGAACCCCAATTTTTAAATGGGTGGCTGCTAGAACTAGGAAATGAAAACTCTCCATTGTGGTGCTCTGTGTTAGAGCATAACCGTTAATGTTATGTGTCCCTTTTGTGGGACTTGGACATCTGGCTCTTTGTGTACCCATGTTCAAAACTACAGCAGGCTTATTGTATGTTGGTATCAGTCTGAAATCTATAATCACTGTTTGCTTTGGCATAAAATAACCAATTGCAATTAACTGGTTTATATGTTTCAGCTTTGATCTTTAACTGTGAGCTTGATAAGAGAGACAGAGTTCTAACCCTGACCCATTTCTCTAAAAGGATAAGTTGTTTTAGGGCAGTATTAAGGTTACTGCATTTAATGACCTCATTCAGCATTTTCCAATCTGAGTTTCAAGTACTGGTTTAAGACAAAATTAAGAGTCAAATTCCACATTTCTCCAATATGCACATACATCTCCCATTGATCTGATGGCCAAACTTTGCCCCAAATCTCTTGCAAATCTTTGTAAACAACATCAGGCTACATGCATCCCTGGTGTAACTGCACTGACTTCAGTGGGATTAAATAGATACAATCCAGAAAATCTATCTTTGCTTTAAGAGGTTGCTTTAAAGCAACACGGCCAAAAATTATAATTTAAATCCAAAACATAGGTTTTGTAAATAGATATTATATACGCACATGTATATATCTAAAATATGTATTTTGTTATGCATTATTATTAATAATGTATTGTTTGTTCAGAACCACATATAAGCATGGTCTCTGCCCTAAACAGCATGCAGTTTAGATTTCATCTGGTCAGTGTTGAATGATCTAGAGGTGTTTCACTATGATCACTATTACATTGAAATGAAAACATTTTACCTTAAAATTGGATGGGTTTTGGGTTTTTTTAGAACTGACTCATTTCAAAACATTCCCGTTTCTGATAATGCTCCCCTTTAAATAGTATTTCCTGATGGTTTTAATCTGCTGCTCTCTTGAGATCACATTCTGTCAGGTTCTTACAAGGGAGCTGGGAGGAAGTAGGATATAAGGGGCCTTCCCATGTGTGCCCATAGGGTCCAGCACAGTTGTAGCCGCAGCCCCTGTGATCTAGGGAGTAGAGAGGCTGCCTCTCCTTACTCCACCAATGGTGGTTCATGATCCAGGAAAGGGTGAGGCTGAGAAGAAGGTAAGGTCATGGTTCCACCTCACCAACATACTGGCTATTAGAGTCAGCTGGCTGGGTAGTGGAGAGGAATAGTAAACTACAGGGGAGTGGGAGTGGGAGTGGGAGCTTTGCTTCTTCATGCCTGGATCCTCTGCTATGTATTCTGCCTCTGTGATGGAGAGTATTTACAGGGGCAGAGTAGCCCTGCACTCCTCACAACACAGGATATGCCCAATAGGCACAACTGAAACCTTGATAAAAGGGTATTTCCAGCAAGGGAAAAACAATGTAGCTAACTGGACATACAGAGGGAACTGTGATATTGGCACAAAGTGCTGTTGGGTGCAAAGTGGTAAATAAGCTTCAAGCTTTTCAGCATTTTAGTAACTTACTTCCCTTCAGTGCTCCTCCTGGCATGTCATGGCTCCTTGAGCCTAAAGGCTCAATTTAGTAATCTTAGGTCCTGCTTGTAACTCTAGTAGGTACAAAACTTCCAGACAGAAATGTGATTTTCAAGTTGGTTGCATTCCTTTACTGTAAACACTTCTCCTCTGTGCTGGAAAGCCCGAAATAACACCACTGTCTAATGCACAATTACTGGAAATTGAGACTGGCCAGAAACAAAAATAAGACTGAGCAAACTAGTTACACGGGAACAAAATGCAAAAGAAACCAACAGAATTAACAGTGTAAAGTAAATTGATTTATCAAAACACTCTGTTTAATTAAGCCAAGATGGTATCAGTAGTTCACAGAGAACTATTAGAAAAATCCATTATCTTGACAGCATGTCCGTTAAGGTAGGAAATTGGAAAACCCAGTACAGAGAAAAGAGTTCACCTAAATAGCACTTTAATATTTCTAGGAATAAAAAGTTTCCTAGCCTGAGGGGATTACAGGTCATTTTAGCCTTACTTACTTTACAAAAACATTGAGCAATTGATACAAGTCCCCTCTCTCCCTTGTTTTATTATATTTTATATTCTGATGAGCTAGAACTAGATGATATTTATCACTTTCTCCATTGTTGGATTTGCAGGTTGACATAAAAGTGTAAATTCTTCCCATATGAGAGAAATATTAATTCAGACAGGGTTAGTAGAACTTGTTGAAAATATTTCATCATAACTTTTTTAAATGAAAAACATCTTTTTGATTACATGGAAACTTTCTCATGAAAATTGTTCCATTGTTTGATGACATTTTTCAGGTTTTCGTCAAAAATTAATTTTTTTTTGTTTTGACAACCAAAACCCCAACATTTTTGAGGATAAAGAGTCTTTTAATGGGGTAGTGCTAGGTCTTTGTTCATTTGCATTGTTTATTTCTGCTTACAGGATTTAAGATTCATTGCCTGACGCTGAAGAGTGATTATTTTGAAACTGTATTGAGTAATCAAGCTGGAGACGCAAAGTACCATAACTCACCCTATCATTGTGAACCATTTTTATGGTGCTGATGTTTCCAGTCACTGTTAGCAGACCACAGGCAAGTATGCAGAAACATATGGATTGTCATTTCTCAGTGAGGAGTCCTATTGGTATTCTTAAGTGTCTTATCCCTCATCAACCACTCTAAGCAATGTGGGAGAATGCTGCACTGGAATGCTGGTGGCTTTAAAACCAGTTCATACATCAAATAAGATGTACACAGGGCACAGAAAATTATTTCTCACTTCATGTGTAAAGTATATGCATAGCAGTCTTATGACCAAATGGAGTTTTACTACCAACATGACTTGTTTTCTTAGGTCTTACAATGACCATCACACCAGGTCATGTAGGCCAAAAGCCTAATGGGGAGAAATTACAGTCAGAAGGGGCAGTACCCAATCTGGACCATTTGTGTGCCTAAATATCAATACATTTTAACTCACTAACACAATGTCTACAAACAATTATATTATAAAGGACAAGGGGAAGGGCTGTATTCTAATATTTGTTGGGATTTTTTTAGCACAAAAACTATCTTTGCCTTTTGCATCTATGGGGGCTCCCCCGACAATAGAAGTGCACAATAGGGAATGGTTGCTCAGCCTCCGGGGACAGAGAGACATTGAGGAGGGGAGGACTAGAGCTAGAGCTTATGCTGTTTCACAGATTTTTACCATCCTCTCCCATATGGAAATAGCATATGAGTCTCATGAAGGCTTCTCTATGCTCTGTAGCCTGGGCACATTGGGTAGCTACTTGTTATACAATCTGGGACTGTGGCATGGTGCAGCCTGGGTGCATTTTGCCCATATTGAATATTTGTCCCTGCCCAGTGAGAAATTGAATATGCATCACTGCATTTGGACTGGTAATGGATTTATTCAAACCCCTTTTCCAGCTGGCATTTTCAGTGCTTTGGTCTGCAGCTCCTTAAGAAAGACATATGTTGGGATTACAAGATCTTGAACTAACCTCCCAGGTTAGTCATAAAGTACATATCAAAAGTGCTACAAGCTCTCTTTCTCTTTGGGGAATGTAAAGAGAAATGTTATAAACAAAGTAATACAGGGTAATTTTTAATCTATCCATAGAATATGTGTACTGCTTTTCCATTCCAATGGAACTTAATTTAAAAATGTGCTAGCTGCAGAATTCTTTCTAGTAAGACGACACCAGTTAACTTCTCTTTCAAAAACTTTTATTTTTTAAAGGAACTGTCGACGTTTTATGTCATGTCTAACATTATAATGTAACTTAAACCCTTGAGATACATGGACTTTAATTTTTCTTCTTTTTTTAATGTTTGGAATCCTTTAAAGAAAATCCATGTTAGGAGAGTAAAGTTCCTGAAATACTTATTCCCCCTTGCATCAAACCAAAATATATTAAATAATGAATTTGTACCCTCCTCAAAAAAGTTAACTATAAATACACTTTCTGCATGCTGAGACTGTTTCCTTGGGTTCCTTTGCAACATTGTTTTCTTCTAAGCAAGTTGGCTCTTCGTGGTACTACGGGTGGCTTGTTGCTGGCAAGAATCCCATGTTTAACGGAGCCCAGTTTCTGAAGATTGGTTCAGCCATATGGGATAGGGATACACCACATTTATTTATCTTTTGACAGTTCCCAAGACACTCCCTTAAATATCAACCTGTGGTTTTCCTTTCCTACACTTGTCAAATAACAGAATTGGAACAAATTGTGTAGAATTACAAGTGGCACAAATACAGAGTATAATTACCTACCTTGCTACCAAAAGACAATCATAATTATGTTGTTGTTTTTTTAAAATCACACTGCAAAGATAACTTGGTTTCTGATAGTTTTAGTATGACCATGACCATAATAACACTTTAGGCTACTAATTAAGAAGTATGGTTTAAGCTTTTTTTCCTCCTGGGGAAAATTATGGGATAAGAGGCAGTAGGCAAATGAACACTTTACACATTGGCACATACACAAAGCTCTTGGAATTGACTATATTGGAACATGTATTTGCAAATATCTAATGAAGGTCTAGATAATAATGGGTAAAGTTTCCATGTGGTGAGTGGGATATTAATCCTGTAACAAAATCAGAATTTGTGTCTACATTTCCAGCATGCACTAAAAATGTACCTCTTGCTTAGAACTTAGATTGCTGTGTTTGCAGACTGAATACTGAGCAGAATTTTAAGGAAAGAATACATACAATATGGCAACTGCAGCTGTGAGGGGGGAAAAGATACGAGCTGTCAGTTGGCCCAGCTAGTCCTTATGGCAAAGATGTCAAACTGTAGTGCCTCACACCCTTTACACATGTCACACTATCTACTGTTGTTTATTTGCTGCAGTCTTGATCAGAGCCTTGGGACCTTCATCCCACCTGTTCCTTTTCTGAGCACATCAGACATGCTATTGCATCTGTGGCCATGTAATTTGTTCCTGTCTGTTAAGACTAGCTCTCCAATCATCAGCAAAGCTTACTGGCCAAGACGCCATCCGTGACAGAGGTAGCCATATGGAATCACATACTGTTTTCTAAACATTATTATAAAGTATGTTGAGACAGAGATTTCACACTTGCTGTTGCCGGATATCAACAACACTGTTGTTCTTATGCTATGCAGTAGTTGGATGTTAGAGAATCTTGTGAGAACAAAATCCAAAATGTGCAAAATGTTTTTGGTTTTCTCTAAATAACTAGGATCTCTATTAAAAGCTATCATAAAAGAAGCAATGAGAAGTAAAAATGACCTTCTCCCAGAAAGACTGAGGATGAGAGAACATTGGTAGGAGACGGATCAAAAGTAACACCCTTCCCCTGCCCCATGGTGTTAATATTAAGCAATAGAGATCATAAAAGGTCTGCTTCAACATATTTTAGAATAAAATGTTATATATAATACTGCAGAACCCCAATGTAAAATCGCACTTACATATTAAAGGTCATCATTGGCATTCGGAAATAAAGCCTTGAATGCTGAAATGATGACCCCCCAATTTCTTTTCCTTGTTCCAGTGACTGACCTCCGATCTTTTCTATTTTTACCCTCTGACCTTTTCTATTGTCTCTTCAATCTGACCTGTTAAAGGCCCAAATCCTCCTTGCATGCTAGAAACACCTCTTCTGTTTATTCTACATCCCTACCTTTGTAGGGATGTGACACACCTCTGTGTAACTCTTTGTAACTCAATAGGCTCACATTTTAACAAGTAAATGTACTCCTTTGCCACCTGGAGATGTTAAACACCTGTGTTAGGAAGGCACTGAATGTCTTCAAGGTATTCCTGAATAGATTTGTGAATAAAGGTATCTCCTCAATCTCAAGACATGAAAACAATAGTCCCACTGAGGCAGAAGCACTGTATTAAGAAATTTAAATGTGTTTTACTTCCACCAGTCTCAGGAAAAATCCTCTTTCTTTCAGCTGTGAAATCCCTCTTTCAATACCTCGAATAACTCTCCTGAATGAAATCATTCCAGCAGAGCCCTTGCAATTAATTCCTTTATGTAAACCTGCATTGTACACACTAGCCTGACAAATGTTTCTTCAGAGCTTTTTTCTAAATTATAAATCCTCATCTAGGCACTTTTAAAAGGCTGTTTTTCTACCATGTAATATAGGACTAAGCACTGTGGATCGAATTAATCTTGGGCAAGATTTTCAAAAGTTATGCTCCTAAATCCATCTTTAGAGACATAAACAGTTGGCCTCATTTTCAAAATTGTTGGGCACCCAGAAGAGATCTCAATGGGAGCAGCTAGATTTGCAGCACTTTTGAAAATCAGGCCACCTATATCAGAGAACTCCCTAAGTATCATCAGCTGGGTCATGCAACATGCTGCAGATTGGCCATATTCCATCTATGATTATGGGAGAGACACTTTGTGTTAAGCTTCACTGGACCAGAAAGGTGGGCATCAATCATCCAGTAAAGTTCTTAGTTCTGCTGGGCCAGTACAATGGAACTTTGACAGCATGAGTAGTGATGGGACTTTCCAGAGGCTGAGTGGTCAAGGTGTCCTCCACACGTGTGGGGCTGAGGCTTTAGTATAATGGATCCCTAAAAAAATTAATTATCCAAAAATTTCATAAGGAACTTTTCAAGAAAACCCTGGATGAAATGATAGATTACTCACAATTGATTTTTGTTTTGTTTTTACATTTTCATAGAGGGCATTTGCCCTGATAATTAACAATAATGGCCAGAGAGTGTGAGAGGTAAGAGCAAACACCTAGCCAGTCATTGAAAGAATGGAATTTTGCTAGTCCTCTTACAAAGATGCTGTTTCATGCCAAAGTCTCTTTCTGAATAAGGCAGTCAACGTACATTTTTAAGTCAATGAAGAGTTGAGAGGCAAGAGATATCAGCTTCCTCCACAGAAAAGAGTTTAGTTTGCATCTCGCTATATTGCATCATAGATTAATCATGGGTCCAAATTAATTTGATACAGCAAAAACTTACTATTCCTTCATTGCATGTGAGATTTTATATCCTCTTTAACAAACTGTCACATTTTATTTCACAATACAAACAGAGGGCAACCTGTATAGCCTCTAAATGGCCTTTAATTTTGCTTGCCCTCTTGTGTATGTGTACAGGTGATTCTTCCCGCAAATGCGGGCATGAAACCATTTTGTGCATAGCTAGCACAAACATACACACTTAAATGACTGCTTGAATATGCAAAACAAAGGCAAGCAATTCTATTATTTACACTTTACAAAGGTCGATAAATGTTATTATTCCCATTTCACTGGTGGGGAAACAGAGGCACCAGGAGAGTTAAGATTCACCTTTTTAAAAGTGTCTTTACTGTGTCTCAGTGTTTTGGGTGCCCAACTTTACATACCCAGGCCCTGGTTTTCAGCCATGACAGATACCTATAACTGCAAGTTGAAGCCAGAGTTTGGAAATACATGTCTAACTTTGGACACCCTAAAAACTGAGATGCCCAAAATTAGAGACCACTTTTCAAAACTGAGCCTAAGTGATTTGCCCGAGGTCACAAGGAGAGTCAATGGTGGAATCTGGCTTGGAACCCCATCAAGAGAGCTATGATTGAGCAAGGCTATGGGAATCAGGCATTCTCTCTCTTATTGTATTTTAATACAAGTAGAATATTAAAAACAAAAACCGCAAATGACAGTGAACATTTCTGTGGTAGATTGTTTGGGTGGGAGGGGGGTATTTATTTTTCCTCTCTAAAAATGTAATATCCTGACTTCAATTAAGGAATAAACAAAAGACTGGCCCATTTAGGGTGAGACGTAGGAGAGCAATGAATGAGTCAGTTCTTTCTAACTTTACACAGCACAAAAATGTCAGACCCGCTGCAGGATCAATCCCATTCTATGGCATGCTGTTGTTCAAGGAACAGAAAGAGGAATTAGAGTTTTATCTTCATGCACATGTAACCAGGCAGAATCTCTTCATAGCGCATGGATAGAGTAAGTTCATATGCTTGGATACATAGCAAAGTTCTCAGCAGTTTTTGGCTTTTTTACACATACGACTTTATGAATTTCATCCATGCAACAACATGGGTTTTCAGCTAGTATATTATAAGGGATCATCACTGGATGATTTCTTTTAAAAGGTTCTGTAATTTCCACATGAAAACATTCCATTTTTGGGGAAAAAGGCACTTCTAAACTGCCTGTGTTAATCCTATAGTGACTCTTTGGTAATGCAGCTCTGTGAAAACATCTGGAGTCTCTAGGGATTACTAGAGTGGTTTGAGACTCATCAGAAAAGCCCCGTAGCTCAAGCACAGTTAACACTACACGAGCCTTTAACCATGATGCTATCTAGTTACACAGACTTTTGGGAATTATACAAACCACATAGCGCACACGTTCTCATCACCTTTGGTAGCAGGAGGGTGAAAACATTTACTGTGATAATTTGGGAGCTGGCCTGTGTGAATTTACCCGGTGACTGGAAACCTAAATTTTACCAAGTAGTGGAATTAAAACCACAGGACAATAGAGGCGAGGCTATTCTAAAATAAGTAGAGCTATCAGGACATGTATTAAATAGACTAAGTTAGGGGCAAAAAAAAAAAAAAAGCTCTCATTTGCTTTTTTTCTTGCTTTTTCCAATGTATACAGATATTTAAGATCATGCAGAATATTAAATATGATAACTTTATAGTCCTTCATATAAAGAGCTAGTGTGGTATTGTGGGAATACTCTTGCACAATTTTCAACATTGGTAAAAGAGATTAAAACACCCATTTTTTTTAAAGTTTTGAAATAATAAGTCCAAGGTGTATATCAAATGCTGGTTCTCCATTAAGAATATGAATCTAAACTCAACAATGCATATTTGGCTGCCATGTGCTAGAGATGCGTTCTGTGAGTGGATCATCATGTGTGGCAATATTTGGGTCCTTGGAAAGATGCTAAGGGCCCGATCCTGAAAGCCCTCCATATTTGTTATTCCAAATCAGATGTCAAATGTCAAGTGGTATAAACTAGTCACTCCTTATTTACACAACCTTACACATCAGTAGATTTGATGTAAGTTTAAGGAAGTCTAAATTCATTAAGAGAGGCTAACTTACACCACTTTATACCTCACACCTGAATTTGGTCCACTGATTTCAGAGGCAGTTCCACATCTAAGCACTTGCAGGATTGGATCCAAAATGTGATTATATTTCCTTTGAAGGGTTTGTTGCTAGTGTCAATATAAGAGACTGAGCACTTTAGTTCAAGCAGTAAAGCTAGGGTTGCCAGTTTTGGTTGGATATAGTCCTGGAAGTTTCATCACATCACATAATGTTTAATTAAAGATTAATCTTTAATTCCTGGAGACTCCAGGGCAATCCTGGAGGGTTGGCAACCTAGGTAAAGACCAGAGATTCCCAGATTTGGTTCCCACAAAGAAACTAACCAGAAGTCTCATTATATCAGGACCCAGATAAGTTATTGAGATGTACTAATGATCCAACAGTACATGGGGAGAGAAAAGAAATTGCTGCAAAGTCATGGAGCTACAATGGAAACCATATAGTGCAATGAATGGAAGGAATTTTTATTTTATACAAGAATAAAACATAACAAATCACGGGCTGTGCAGATTTAAAAAAAAAATTCACAACTTTCAGTGAGAGTGGGCCAGTTCCCTGCTTCCGTCTTACAGCTTTGTTCAGCAGTGAGTTAAGTTTATCCCCTTTTTAGTTTTGTTTCACTTCATCATGTTTCTTGCTGAGATGCCATCATTATAGGCCTGACTTGAATACCAGAGTTATGAAAAAAGAGCTATGCTGATGGAGGATAGATAATGACAAAGACTTCATTCTCCTGTCCAGACCATCAGCTGAGAGGGACCAGTTATCAGCTGAAACTGAGCCTTGAATTGCATGTTTTCAGTGCTGCAGGCGGGAGATGGTCTTGAGTTACAAAGCTGGGTCTCACATCAATTAAAGTCTGTGTGCACAGCAGCTGCATTCAGAAAGGTGGAGAAGATTTAATCTTCACCTTTCACCTTGGTGAATACAAGGTCAGAATACAAGGTTATCAAAACAGACTGTTATTAAAAGTAGATTGCTTCTGCCAACTTAATGTTAAATGTTCGCAGGTACTACCAGAGTGCTTTATTACTTTCTGCTTTTATTAAGGTGGCTTGCACTTAAATAACAAGGAAGTAATAAAACTGTTGAAAGAGAAAAATAAATAATTACAATAGACTTGCAATGTCTTTAGTAGTTTTGCTCTTTCTCCTTGTTGCTCATCATGAGAGGAATATTTTCCAGTGCACTTTATCGACAGGTAGATTAACTGTGCTGCCTAAATGTATGGAAAACCTATAGGGATGAGGCACTGAATGCATGCTTAGCAGTTTTCAATGGGTGTGTGTGTTTATGTGTGAAATAACATTGTTGTGGGCAAGAGGGGTAAATTTAAGAAAGAAATATAGTGGAGGTTTATGGCATTAGCCTTTTGGATACAATTCCAGAAGTCATGAAGGCCCAGATCCTCAAAGGTTAGGTGTCCAACTCCTACTGATTTCAATGGGAAATCAGATACCTAAACACCTTTGAGGATCTGGGCCTAAAGTCTCAATCCACCCCCTCAGTGAAGTCAGTGAGCATCTTTCCCTTTATTTGTATGGGAGCTGGATAAGGCCCTAAGAGGAACATATATTGCTGTTCTGGGATCCTTTGACCAGTGTGCACTAGCATTAGGCAAGGCGAATGCTCTCTTTCTGGTCTGAGTATAAATAGGTTTGATCTAGGATTCAGGTTTGAGGCCAAGCCAGAGCCAATTGATTCAAGTCATTAAACAATTGTGTCCTTCAATTTCTCCTTTCACAGAAAAGCAGAAATCTTCATAGGGAGTAAAACACTGGGATGTAGTGTGTTTGTATGTTATATAATGCTTATTTTCCAGTGCGTCTTCAGTAGAAAAACGTGTGGCTACAGAATATGTGTTCCTAGTGTTCATATATATGTTCTTGAAATATGAGGTTGAATCCTGAGCCTGTGCTTGAAATCCTGGAACTATTGAAATCAACAGAAGTTCTTCATTGATTTCAATAGGGCCACGAATTAACGCCATGTGAGCAAAGTGGAACTTTTACAGTGCTAGTTAATTTACAGAAACACCAGTGGCCTGAGCTACCGCTCTGCTGCATCAGTTTTACACTGTTGACTTCAATAGAAATAAGCTAATGTAACGCTGCTGGAACTGAGTGGAGGATCAAGCTCAGTGAGTAGCAGCTCTGACTCTTTCAAGAATAATGGGTGTTTATTTGTGCATGTGAATAAAAACTGCCAAGGAACAGAAGGGGAAGGAATCCTCACTCCTAACCTGAATTAGGGCTCAGATTTCCCAGGCAGTCAAAACACACACACACAACCCCAGTAGGTATGTGCACATTGGGTGAGGTGGCACACGGATGGGGCATATGCCCTTTTCCAAAACTGAGCCTGAGTATATATTAATCTTATATGTGCAGCGTATCACTCAGGACACATGTTCAATATGTCAGTTAAAACTGAATATAACTTTTTAACATGTTCCAGATATATTAAGCAACAACTGAGGAAGTATCCGGAGCATATTCTAGTTTTCATTCTAATAAGATGTACGTATTTTACTTATATGCGGAAACCACATGGTCACCACAGTAATACCAGCTTGTCAGCTTTTTTTCTCACTTTGATGGCTTATTTTTGGAAACAATCTATTTGTTGAAATCTGTAGCAGGGTTTTTAACTTGACTTGTTATTTAAACATGTGCCTTATTTTACCGAGTGCCTAATTTTACTACTTACTACTGTTACATGCTAAAATTTAGCATTTATGCAGTCTTGGAACTGACAATCTCAAAATCATCATTTGACAGTAGGGTAAAATGAGATACAGCAAGGTGAAGGGCTGAACTGTGCCTTAAGGAAATAACTGTTTCACTGTTAAGTATAGAGGGGGCAAAGCATGGTCCCATCCACTCCCTAATCTTTCCAGAGAATTTGGCAGCAATGTGAGCCTAGAGTACTCCTTGGGGTCAGAGGGGCATCAGGCTGTGATCGCAGTAGGCCTATGCACAGGGACGTGATGTGGAGAGGGTGAAGCAAGTTTAAGCAAAAGACAGATGCTCAGCACTTTCTGAAAATCCAGCCCCAGGGCTGGAATAAAGCATAGGCATTATAGGCCAGTGGAGACTGACTTTCGTTTAAAAAGAAGGTAAGTGTCTTGCACACGTGGTTGTGAAAGTAAAGGTTGAAAATGTGAACTGAGCATAACTGCAGTGATGTCTACCTGAGTCTGCAGAAAGCCTGTGTGATGAGGTGGCCTACCTCTTTAGGAGCTAGAGGCTGGAGCTGGCCAACCCCTTCCAATTGACCTTGCCTGACACACCTGGGATGGGGTGTGAGGTTTAATGAATAGAACCAGCTGGGTACCAGGAGCCAATTCCTCTGTGTCGAGTAGCAGGAAGCTGTAAGGGTGGGGAAAAGGGATTGTGGTAGGGGGTTGCTAAAGTGAGGAATGGTTGCTGGGACTAAGTATTCCAGCAGGGAACCTCTAGGTATCAGGTGGGAACTGTGGAAGATTGTGAAGGAGTAAGTAGGCTCCAAAGGGAACCTTGAGTTTTCAGGGAAAAGACTCCGGGCAGGGAAAGCCTGGGAGACCCCAGTGGGAAAGATGGGCAGTATGGAGTTTGAGAAATGTTTTGTTATCTTACAAAACGAGGAGTACTTGTGGCACCTTAGAGACTAACAAATTTATCTGAGTATAAGTTTTCGTGGACTAAAACCCACTTCATCGGATGCATGCAGTGGAAAATACAGTAGCAAGATATATATATACACACAGAGAACATGAAAAAATGGGTGTGGCCATACACACTATAGTGAGAGTGATCAATTAAGGGAATTATAGTGTGTATGGCAACACCCATTTTTTCATGTTCTCTTTGTGTGTATATATATATCTTGCTACTGTATTTTCCATTGCATGCATTGGGTGAAGTGGGTTTTAGCCCACAAAAGCTTATGCTCAAATAAATTTGTTAGTCTCTAAGGTGCCACAAGTACTCCTCGTTCTTTTTGCTGATACAGACTAATACGGCTACCACGCTGAAATTTGTTATCTTAATAACCCCATCCCCAAGGAGGGGTGTTGCTGAATGAGAAGAGTTTGAGTATTTTGACTGAGAAAGAGCCCTGAAAGTGGGGAAACTGAGGCAGGGTGCTGCAGTGTGAACTTATGCCACGACCGGGTGCAAAAGGAGGTGACTAGCCTATTCATAGCCTGAAACAATACCTCTGTGAACTGATCCATTCATCTCAATGAGGGAGTCCTCCCATTACCGCCTCTGCAGAAATGTACAGTAGGAAAAGAGAGCTACAGGCCCAACCCACCCAAGCAGATACATTCTGGTTTCAGGGGTAAGTACTGAGGGCTCCCTTGCAACCATCCCTACTGTTCCTGAGGAGGGCTCTTTTCTTTAGGAGGCAGGCTGCTCCCCTGTCTGCCTGCGAAGGGATGGTACTCCCTGGTTACCATTCCAAGTGGGGGTTGTGGCAGGGGGAAGGGCTATTGTGCTGGAGTTGGAGTCAGAGTGTTCTTGAGACCCATGTTCTGGCATTTCTTGAGCCTCATTTTGAATTGATATGGCCCTGACTGCTCACTTTGAAACCAAAAGGTATTGATGATACAAAAAGCAGAGTTAGTTGGAATTGCTGTGACATATTTTCCCTTATGTATCTGTAAGATTCCTTGCTTAGATTGGCTGGGATGGAGTAAATGGAAATATTTATTTCCAGAAGAATTAAATAAGCAAGATGGCTGGGCTTTTACATATTGAAGCTATGAAATGAGTGCAGGCTTAAAGTGTTGTCATTTTTAAAGCTGGCCATGTGTTCCTTGTGGCTGGTGTCAACCTTCGATATGGGGAAGACAGAACAAGCTTTCAAAATCAGCAGCTGACTCAATGAGAGGGAGCAACTGTTTGTAGTTACTGTAAATCATCCCCTCCCCTGTCCCCAGCAATGTAAAGCTTTGAAAGAACCAGTGATGATTAAAAAAAATCCCTGAACCGAAATCCCCTGTCAGATTAGAAACCAAACAGTTGCATTTTTTTTCAAAAGCTCTGCTTTCTGCATACTCAATGTTGTTCTGTTCAGTTTTCAAGGCACAGGGTAAAACAAAGAACTAACTCTTGGGGGCACAAAAGTCTTAGCCCTACAAAGAGCTTTACTCTGCTAGACCCCTGCATGGAGGCTATTGACTTGACCAAGGCTTTGCAGTACCCCTCTGCGTGCATGATTGCTGCATGGCTTTGCACAGGAGCAGGGTCCACTTGCATGGAGTTCAGTGCAGGGCTTAGGCTAAACTCACCTGAAATTCTGCTGGCAACATGAAAAATTAATGTGCACTGTTGTATATAGCCTCATTAAACACAGAAGTAGCTATGATGGGCCTGTTATCTGGAGCTAATACTCAGCATTATATATACGTATCCTAAAATGTAGAATGTTTAAAAATAACCTTTAGGAATGGAGAAGGATCCTATTTATTAATCTAAGAAATTAAAGCTCTTGAGCATAGCAATTTTAATATAAGCATTAGGAACTGGAAAATCTGACATTTTAATGGATAAGTATAGAATTTCTTTTGTGTTGCTTTGTCTTTTAAAATATTTAATGTTGTTTGTGGTCAATGTGTGATGTGGCTGATATCCCGAGTTAATTTTGCCAGTGCAGTCTGACTTTGTTTGATCTTTGGAAGTGAAATGAGGCCCATGAAAACACTGTTAAACTAAAGATAGCTGCCCAGGCTCAAACTACCGCATTCTGATAAAGGGTAGTTAGGGCCTGATCCAAAGCCCATTGAAATGTGTGAAAAGGCATCCACTGACTTCCATGGCCTTTGGATTGGGCCCCTCATATGTAGGGCAGAAGAGAAAAAATAATCTTAAAACCCTCTTTAAAGGAAATATAAAGAGAAATGCTTTTGATGCTGGTTTTTAACCTCATGTATCAGTGCAAAATATGATACGTAGATCCAAATGCAGAATCAGTACCTGCTAGTGTGGACTCCTGGCCACATGTAGAGCCTCACTTGGCTTTGCACAGGTGTGCGGTGTATGCTAGTGGACCTTGATGTCGGACCTGAGAAGTGAGGAGAGAACTTCAAAAGGTTTGAAATTTGATTTTAGTTTGGATGCTAATCTAAAGTTTATCTGAATTTCTTGGCTGCAAAACTGAGCTGGAAATTTCACAAGAAAAGGGGTTTTGGCAAGGTCTCTGGTATTTCCTGCTTCCAGAAATACAACACAACCATCATTTCTTAGTGGAAAAAAAAATCATATGTCCAATGTCTGACTGCTAATGTGCATTTCTTTTGCATGATCATTTGGTGGAGTAAAGCCAGGTCTACTGTAGGAAAGCTAGCTATATGCAGTGTTGTGGAGTTCCACCCAGATCAAACCTGTCATTGAGACCCAGCTGGGCAAGGCTGCAAGACCAGTTTTGGCAGAGAGGAAGGATGGTCCAGTGTTTAGGGCACTGACTTAGGACTTAGAGAGAATATTTCTCTGCTCTGCCACAGATGTCTTGTGTGATCTTGGGCAAGTCACTTGACCTGTCTCTGCCTCCAAGCTCACACAGAATGCAGAGGGTGAACTGCAGCTGAGTATGCAATGTGGCCAACCACTGAACTTAGTTTATTTGAGCATTAGAGTGACCACCTGTTCACAAGCAGAAAAAGAATGGCTGTGTGAAAAATACAGGTCCTAGCTTAATTGTAAGGAGCAGCAGCTCCAACTTTCATGGCAGAAAAGCATTACGAAGCTAAATCATGCAAGGTCATAGACAGTTCCTTTAACATTTGTTTGCTATACCTTTTCTCAATATTTTAAAATACTTTTCAGTTTAAACCTCAAACGGTCATTAATTCTCTAGTAGGGTGTTGGCTTCTCTCAATGCAAAATATGCATTATAACAAACAGGGCCCCACTCTTAGCCCACTGAAATGAATGGAAGCTTTGCCATTGACTTCAATGAGAGCAGAACCCAGCTCCTGATTTTGTACCTGTAGAAATGTATCATCAAAACCTTTAAATCATGGATTGTGGGTGCTGACGTAAGCCACTGATCAGTGTGTGTTGTACCCAAATCCACAGAGAATGTGAGTCTGTTACCACTTACTACTTTAGAGCCTGGCTCTTTAACTCAAGCTGTAAGAAACTGATGTTTTTAGCTTTCAAGGCCCCAGTTCAATTTCTGCTGTTAGCCAAGATGGCAGCTGTCATATGAGTGGGGGCCCAACCAGGGTTCGAACTGCTACAAATCTCAGATGCTCAGAATAAGCTTTCTTTCTCCAGGGAAGAAGCCCACTGGTCCGTTTGTGTTAGCAAATGTGAGTCTGTTATAGCCCACAGATACATAGCTTGACTCCATAGCTCAAGCCCTGCAGACTCTCATTTTCAGCTCTGGAGTTCCCCCACTTCATTCCCCAGTATGTCAGCCAGGACAGCAGCGATCACACTAACTACTTGAACATCTAGCCTGACTAAATAAAGAACAAGCACTCTATGAATTGAAAGTCTTCCCTTATCATCCTCGCCAATAAAGAGAACCAGAAAATATAAAATTAGAAAGAAAGGGGGAAAAATGTCATCTGCTTGGGTTTTTTGTTTTCCTTTTCTAACAATAGAAATATGGAGAAAGTATCTTCCCTGCTTTATTTGAAGGAATTGCTGGAGGCCTAAAGAACTGAAGCAGGAAATATCAGGCCAAAACCTGAGCTCCAGTTTTCATTCTATTGCAATATCTTTTTGTTTCATTTTGTTCTTCCAAGGAGTACTCCAGAAAACATGTTTGATGTTCCTCGTTGAGGACCAATTAGATAACTTTCTTGGGAATGGAGAGGATTTGAACCGTGCTCTTTGTTGCATTAAACTGGGAAATTGTGGTGGTGATAGTCATAACAACAAAGAGCCCCTTATCAGAAACACCTTCCCTGGTGAATTCCTGCTGCCTCATTGCAGAGTTACCCTGTTGTAGAAACATTTTCTGAGGATGCCTTTTTGTGGCTGGCTCTTTAAATATGGCAAAGCCATGAAGCTTTTAGCTCTAAAGTGGTAATTTTGCAGTCAATAACAACTGGCTATACCTTGCACTGACTGACTGGGGGGAGGAGGGGAGAGAAGAGAGGCTATGTTTTCATCCAGTTTTCCTTTTCATATTTCTAAGGAGATGATTGCTGTGAGAAAGTACTCTTTCTGCTGTCCTTTGCAGACAATAGTTCATGTTTAAAGCACTTGTGATTTGCAATAGGCAAGTCCTCCATCTGGTTTATGATACAAAACCAAAACATATGTATATCTACAACAAAAACATGCATTTGTGTGATTATATTCTCTTTGAGATGAATATTGCTTAAAAACATACTCTTTATCTTGTTGGCCGCTGCTTATTATTCTTACTGAATAATAGAAATCTATTGAAGCTGGCCTTTACCTGGGGCCCACCTAGTCAAATATTAATGAAATAAGTTAGTCAACAAAAACTGTTTTATTATTCACCCAGTTCTATTTCACAGTGTCAATCGGGGTTTCTAATGTTGTTCCAAAAGAGGCTAAATGGCTGAGAACTCTTGTCATCAAACTTTCTACATTAAATAAAAATGTGCATTAGGATGTTTTGTGAACTGGGTATCTCAAAGTTTTGGGTGCCCAACATGAGACACCATAAAGGTGCCTGATCTTCAGGTGGTAGGTGCCTAGCACTTCTGAAAAATGAACACCTGAAATGGACTGTCCAAAATCACTAACTGTTTTGGAAAATTCAGGCCTGTGTATGCAGCTAGATAGAAGCATATTTTGGCTATCTTTTTTACTGAGGGAAATCTGGATAATTTCTGACATATGTTATACTGGTATCAGCAGCGGAGTAAGAAGACAGTTGAAAACTTTAAACCTTGTGAGTTTAGGTTAATTCTGATGTTTTCAATAGAAAAAAAAATTATACACTGCTTAATTGACTTGAATATACAAGAAGCATCATTTAACAGACTATGGAGTTCTGTATAACTATAAATATGCAAGTGAAGTATACAACAGAGAATGCAAATTCTTCACTGGCTCTAAGGCTGCCTCTCTTGGAAATCCCCTCAGAAGATGACTTCACTTTGTGTCTCAGATCGGTGTATGTATTATTTTTAAATAAACTACTCCAGCTTTCCTCAACAGGCTGCAAAACACCCTGGTGGAGAGGATGTAAGCCGGGCCCTTCCCTTCTCTGTCCCACATACAGGTCAGCAGAGCAAGGAAGCATGCTACACCATTCTAAGAGCTGATGTAGTCGGGGTGTTATCATTGCATGGCCATGAGTTCTGGGAGGGCACATGCCCGAGCTACCCCAAGGGAGAACTGTATTTACATACCAAGGCAGTATGGAAAGCACACTCTTGTCCTAGTATACAGATCAAGTGATATTGTTTATGGGTCCAATTATTCTAGAATGTACAAAAGGCACAACATTATTATACAAATAATCATTTAATAAGAGCAGTGACTTCATCCTTCCAGCAGGATCAGCAAAGGACAATGAAGCTTTGAGTGACCTAAGATGGCTTATCCATTAAGTATCTGATTTCTGTATTCATGGGGAAACTTGTTTTCCTCTATGCACTACAAATAACCACTCTCCTATGGCATTAAATAATGAAATTCAAATGTACAGAGTTAATCACTGGAAAAGTGCTTCATCTGAAAACTCCATGGGGTATCATGTTTGAGAACACAAGTGTCCTTGTACAGTATGCATTTCCTCTTTGGCTAGTGGGTTTGCCCATGCAGAGATTTAGGGCAGTATTAAATTACTGCCTGAAGCCATGCCTGACTATCTCTCTCGTTAATTACCTTCCATGGCTTTGGGACAGATTAACTGATAAAAATATGAATCCCTAGTGTAGTAACCCTGACTATGTAGCTAGAATAAACTGATAGGCCTGTAAACTCGTCAGGGTCTGTGAAAGAAACTCTTTTCTTCTCCTGCTCCTCTTGGTTGGTAGATTAAATAGGAATGTGTTTGCTATCTGAGTAGCCTGCACATCCAACCACGTTGCATGCACTATAATGTCATTATTCTGGCAACTAAGAATTGTACAGTAGTGGTACAATTTTCAGCCCAAAAGCAAAAGATTTCTATAGCTGGTCAGAGAGAACAACAGAAAACACATCTGACTCTTCTTTCTTATGCTGATTTTAAAGATGGACCAGAATAAAAAATGCCTCTTATTTTCTTCTCTGTGTAAACTGATGTACACTTGGTGGCACACTCCAATAGCCATTCTACTATTTCTTCCTCAGAAATGCTTCTTGGCAACTGGTAGTGCTGGAACTGCCATTCCAGAATTATCTAAATACTGCTTACCAGATACAGGAGCCACTCTGTTTGCTTCCCCCAGCTGCCCTACTCTTGATCAAACCCTAGTCTCTACTGAGACTTCCAACAAGTGTGTCAATTGGCCCCCTTATACATGGCGGAACTACTTGTTGTGAATTATTTGACAAATTGAGACCTCTTTTGTTTAGACTGTTCAGTTTATTCCAAGACTTTCACTTTTATCAACTAGTTTCTTATTTTACACTATTCAATGAGCAGTTTATGGGAACCACTTTCAGCTTCTTGGTTATTCACTTTAATTGTGTACTAATTGTTTATCAATTATTCTTGGCATATGATTACCAAGTTATATGGTAATGTTTCCTCGTAGGGATGATAGAAACTTCTGCATGTTCATAGATCAGAGTTTTCAAGATGACAGCTCATATGTTTTTTCTCCCCAAAATGGTTGTTCAATATTCACTCACATTCACCCATAATGAACATTGATTCACAAGAATATTGCTTTTTTGTTGTTGTTACAAACATTGTAAAAAGAAAAGGAGTACTTGTGGCACCTTAGAGACTAACACATTTATTTGAGCATAAGCTTTCGTGAGCTACTTGCACAAAGAGTTAATGCAACTGAACCAAACCCAGGTTTTTTGGACAAATCTTTTTGATTATTCCCTTCTCTTGCTAATTATGACACCTTTTATTTTGGTCATGTGACCATCTGTTAATTGAGAAATGATCTGAGACCAGCAAATGATTTCACAAATGCCATTGAACCAGATCAGGTGGTAACTACTTTCAGTCGCTACTTTTAGTCACTGAGTTGGGTTAGATATGAACTGGTTACCTAGATTTAAAAGACATGATATCCTGTTACCAATCCCTTGAGTCATCCATTTGCAGATAACCAGATTTCTATAGTTCTAGTATCTTTGCTATCAGACTTGCTTTCAAAGGCGGATTATCTTCTTTACAATTTCTGTAGGCGTATGTGACTATGAGCAGGGATGAGAGAACGGACTTGGAATATCATGATAGTGTGAAATATGGTCCTGAAGGCTTCCAAACCATCGCTGCACCCCTTTTAAAAAATCCCATTAGTTCAGAGGTCTTCAATTATGAAAATGAAATAAAACTCTGGGAGATGCATGGTTGTCATGGTTTCAACTTTTTGAGGTTTTGACACATGTATGGAATTTCTTTCAGTTGAAAACACACATTTTTTCGAGAATTACATGAACGTGTAAGAAAGAATGTGTATGTCCAGAATATACAAGAACATTGTTAGTCTACATCTCCTTACGGTGGTTGAAGTTTGGCTTTGGAATGCGGTTACACTGACCTGATTATATCATGGACATGCATAGCAACATCTATTCTCCTGAATCTGATTACTCCAATTCCTAAGCACCTGTGTGATTTATGTCTATGTAAGTATTCTGCTTCCCACAACAGTAATTTTTCTTCAGTCTGTTCAGCTTTAACAGGAACATGTTTGTTAAATGGTGTTTGGAGAGATGGTGGAGATGAAATATTTTCCCACCCTGAAGTTAGGATCATTACCGGTCTTTCTAGGTTTAAAGCTGATATTGTTAGATTGAATAGTTTGAACAGTACAAATATGAGGAAAAAAGTGACTGCACTTGCCTTTATAATCTTGAGTACTCTTTCCCATCACTATTCTAAGAATTATGATATACAAATAAAGACTCACTTAGACTAATTAAGGGTAGTTTTACTTCACCTGGCAGTTCTTTAAAATTAGATTAATTCCAGTCCTTGTAGTCAGATACTCTTTCAGAATCAAGAAGCCATGGCCATGTAAACACTGAAGTAATTATGCCTCCTCTTCTTTTTTCCTTCTAATGTTCGTTCTTACAGAAAAGAGTCAACTTGAGTTTCAGAGTGTCTGCCAAAGGCTTTTGGCATTCCCCGGGGAATTGAATTTTACATTCTTTGGCAAATAATGTCTGTCTCCAGAAAAGCAAGAGGGAAAAACACTATTCCTCTTTTTCATCTAATACCAATGTTTGAACTTAATGCAGCTCTGCTTTTATTTTCAAGCTTGAAGAACATCTTGCATTGACGCTGATACACACCCTTTTAAGCTTCATTTGTTATAGCTGAGCAGCTGTCAAAGTGCAAACAGCATTTAAAAAAAAATAAAGGGGGGGCTGTTACTCTTCCAAAAACATTGTGATGGTTTTCACAGGTTTATATTAATGACAGTAAGAGTATATATCTGAACACAGCAGATAGTTTTATTTCAGTGCCTTTTTAATCTGGGTCATTTAAATTTTCTCTTAAATACCTGTATTTAATTTATGTTAAAAATACAGAAAAAGAAATCGAAACGAAATAAATCAGTAGCATCATAGGAGGTCAGCTGTGAATTCTTTCAAGGATAATAAAGAAAATATATGTTGTTGTGACTTTATATATATTAGGGGTGTAGATGTGGCTCAGATTTCCAAAGATAACTAGTCATTGTAAAAATAATGAGGAGTCCTTGTGGAACCTTAGAGACTAATAGATTTATTTGGGCATAAGCTTTCGTGGGCTAGAACCCACTTCATCAGATGCATGGAGTGGAAAATACAGGAGCAGGTATAAATACATGAAAAGATTGGAATTGCCTTACCAGGTGTGAGGTCAGTGCCTCAGTTTTGGAGTGCCCAGCTTATAACAATTTATAGGGGCCTGATTTTTCAGAAAGTGCTGAGTGAATGGCTGCTGTAGCCTGGCATAGTATAGAGAAGCCTCAAGGCTACACCTGTGGCCGTATCTCCCAGTCAGATTGCTGACCTGCAGCACACTGTGGCCAGAACTTCACCTCTCTAGGATCACTCCAGTCATGCCTTCTACTATATTGTATATAGGTTCTTACACTGTGCTCATTATTGTATCTGAGTGCCTTGCGGTAGTGCAATAAACAACATGAGTAAAATCTGTCACGGTTGTTCTTTCATCTTCTCCCTGTGGGGAGAAGTATATGCAGCAGAGTGTCTTGTTGCTACGTGTTCCTATTGTAGAAGGCAAGGTAAAAGAAATGAGCCTTGCACTTGGAGCAGAAGGTGGTAATGGCCCTTAGTTCCTGTAGGAGTACATTCCACAGTCATGGGCTGGATCTCAGGAAAGCTCTCTGTTGGGGACCATGGGGAAGGTGGTGTGAGTAGTACTGATACCGGTGCTAACCAGTTAGTAACTCCCAACATTACAGTAATCTTCACCAGGGGAGCTCAAGTGGCGGGGCTTATTGCTGGTGCAGGAACACAGAAACAAGTGTATTTAGCACAGAATCTGCCCTTACCCTATTTAGCTAATGTTTGTTATGCACAGTCCCTCTGAGAAGACTTCTGGCCTCAGACCTTCCAGTGGGCCCAAGAAACTATACTTACGCTTTTTTACGTCACTTTTCACACCATATATTTTGTCTGCTAGTTCATGCAAAGCACGATGAGCAAGATAATACACCCAAGCCTTGCACTGAATTAGAATCCATTTAAAATGTCTGAAATACAGAGGGTGGAGGTTACCTGAATGTACTGCTGCATCAGAGGCACACTGAGGTGTGGGATTTTGTGTGTGTGTGGTGGGGAGGGGTTGTTGCTTTTTACATTCTAGACAACAGGGTTATGTCTTAGCTCAGAGGTTCTCAAACTGGTCCGTGGACCACCAGTGGTCCGCGAGCTCCATTCAGGTGGTCCCTCTAAATTCCCACTAAAGTATGTGCCGGGGTGGCTGCACATGAGAGAATGAAGGGCCACCCACCTAATTAGTGAAGCCGTGCAGGTGTGGCTCCACTAATTAGGTGCCTGGGTCCCGCAGAAGACACACATGTAAGATGAGGTGGTGGCTTTGGGGGCAATAGTGGGTAGGTGGGAGGGGGCAGTGGGGTGAGAAGAGGGGGTGGAGGGAATTTGGGACATGCAGGGCTGAGGCAGCCAGACTAAGAGGCGACTTTCCCCAGCTTCAGGGCTGCAGCTGCAGGGAGAGACCCCCCCACCACCATTCCTTCCCAGCCCCAGCTCGGGGGCTGCCGCAGCGGGGAAGAGAGGGCACATCCATTGCATTAGAAAGGTAAGTCTACTGATATTAAAATAAGGAGTACTTGTGACACCTTAGAGACTAACTAATTTATTTGAGCATAAGCTTCCGTGCATCCGATGAAGTGAGCTGTAGCTCACGAAAGCTTATGCTCAAATAAATTTGTTAATCTCTAAGGTGCCACAAGTTCTCCTTTTCTTTTTGCTGATACAGACTAACACGGCTGCTACTCTGAAACCTGATATTAAAATATTAGTCGTATGCTTTTATTTGTAGAACAAAAAGTTTATTAAGGTTTTTTTTATATAGTGCTTTTATCCCAAGCACTTTACAATAGTTAGCTAACAGTACGAACAACATTTGGAAAGATCATTAAGTGGTCCGCTGAGACCCTCAGCAATTTTCAAGTGGTCCGTGGAAAAAGTTTGAGAGCAACTGTCTTAGCTGATAGTCTGATCCTGTTTTGCAATTCAAGGGTGTCATAAATAATACAGTACTATGTTTTTTGTGTGTGCTACAAACCAATATGGGAATGGATTACAATAAGGGAATGCAACTTTTATGAGCGATCCTTTAATATTATTTTGATTAAGGACGGACTGAAGGTATATAGATAAATACAGCAGGGGCCAGGAATCACTAATAATTTGTTCCATGGGAAATCTATGGAAGTATAACAGATTTCAAAACCTCAGGAATTGTGAAAATTGAAGGGGTCATAAAACACTTAACACTTCTGAGTTCTACACTTGATCAAAATTGAGTAACTAACTCAATTAATTCCCCCCCCCCCCAAATATATTAGATGCTCCAAAATCTACTTTGAAAATATGGGGAGTCGATAGAGCAGGTGTGAGATTAGTCAGAATATGAAGAGAAATAAAGATATGTAACTTTCTAGCTTGAACGTGTGCCACCTTGGGCTGTGATCTATTCAGGTTCTACGGGGTACTGTGTAGTTGGAGTTTCTTCTTTCAGATCAGAGCTAAAACGAAGGTCCTGACTGTCACAATTCAGGGCAACTGCACCTGTATTTCCCCCTCTGTGATCTGTCAAGGACACCCACTCGAGGCTCCCAGCTCCTCAGCTATCGCTTCTCTTGGGCAGAGACATGTGTCTGTCTCCCTCCTCCTGACTGGGGTTTTTCTGGGCTGTACAGATCTCTGCCTACACTGTGATGTCTCCAGCAAGCTAGTCTAAACAGGCCAGCATCTGTGCTCTGCTTTCTCTTCAAAGGCTATGAACTGTTATAATTGCCACCAGTTATAACTTATCCCACTATACCTCTTTATAAGCAAGCATGTTTATTCTTAGAGTGAAAGCATTACAGAGAAAACATCCATGCTAATAAACTTCCAGAAATCACCCCCAAGTCCTATACAGTCTCTGAAAGGAGTCAATCCTTCAAACCCCACAAAGGGTTTCTTTGTGGTTATGAGTTAATAACAGCATTTCCTCAGAACTAGCACCCTCGTAAATAATTCAGTCTTTCCTTTATGCAGCTTGCAGCTTTGATTTTGAGACTCCAAGAAATCAGCAGAAAATGGCTCCTACTTCAGAGTGTAGCTTCAAAAGGCTGGATTTCTGCATAACTAGAAGTGGGGAATTTTGCATTCACCAACCCAGAGAGCTCCCCAAACAGACTGCTTGGCATGTTGGTCCCAAAAGTCCATTCTTGCCTGGCACATCATTCACTACAGTCCCAGAACATTTTTCAGGGTTAGCCCTAGTGTCCCCACCCATGTTTCTAGTTAGAGTAATTTATATTTGGTGTTCTTCAGTTCCTCCCTCAGTCTTAATTAGATATAGTTTTCTTCTACCTGTTCTGTCTTATACTATTACATATTAGCTGCTACATTCTGTCAGAGACATGGCTCTATTCTAGTGGTCAGTGAGTTGACTGCTATTGTTAGACCTAGCCAGGCCTGAAGTCCTAGGGAATAGAGAGCTAAATGTCTAGAAGAGCAGCCCAGAACTTTTTGAGATGGTGAGCAAGAGGAAATGATTGAATTACTTCTGTTATGTGACAGTTGGCATAATTTGGTCAAAATTCAGTTAAGTTTTAAGGCAGGGAGTAATAAAATGCTCTTATCCCAGTTGGTAAATGAAAGGACAAGAGAACTGCACCAAATTGACTGTGGTGAGGAATCACCCTGACTGAGGCCCTATTCAGTTACTGTTGGATAAGGGAGCCTGGACAGGGACAGAGGGAGGGAGAGGGCTTCTACTTTTTCCTGGGAGTGCCTCTCTGAGAGTAAGAACGCTCTCTACCACTGATTTCTCTCCCACACGATGCAGCTTCAGCCTGGAAGCCATCCACCATCCTGCAGACGGAGCTGAGCTGAGGCAGTGGACAACACTGAGGTGGCTTGAGCTGAAGCCTCAGAGCAGAAGAATGCTGGTGTCGGCCTCCCTACCCAACAATTAAAGCTGGAATCAATGGGCCAGGTGGTGGAGCAGCACAGATTGCAATTCCCTTAAGAGCTAGAGATAGACCTGTGAGAAATCTTGGATTCCACCCGCCCTGGACAGCAAACTGTGAGTGATGAGCAGGGGAGGAAGTGGCTAGAATGCACCAGCCACTCACAACTGCCAGAGGAGACCTGTGGTTGGGACTATTGTTAAGAGTAGCAGAGGGGTTGGAGTCTAACCCCAATATACACTGTTAGATAATTAACCGCTGGCTTTTCAAAGTTTATTTTGTTGTCCTTGCAAGGAGTGCTTGCAAGGAGGCTACACATACAGTCTCCCAGGTTTCTGGGTGGGGGGCTTGACCTGGTGTTTAAGTTTGCAGAAGGAACCACTAAAAAACTGAACCCCGGCCCTCTCTGCTCCTGACTCACACCTAGCAAAACAGTTACACTGTATAAGTAACAAATTCCTTTGTAATCTCTCTGAATAAAAGGCACTACATGAATGTAAGAGGATGTTATCCCTAATATTGTGACCAGTTGCGCATGTAGCTGGAACAAAGCAAATCATCACTGTTAAAGAGAAGTCTATTCACTGTTTTGTTGACCACAGCATTCTTGTGATCAGAAACACGGGGCCATTACAGTTAACATGCTGCCAATGTGCTGTGGCTGGTATTTTGGGCCTAAGGAAGCTAGGTGCCCAACTCTCTTAGGCTCCTTTGAAAAGCCTAGCTTTTGTGCGTTGATTCTGAGCATCCTAGCCATATACTTGTTTTACTTTTAGGCCCATTTCAACAGCATCCCTCCTCCCCCCATGCAAATATATATAAAACAAACAGTGGTTACTGAATGGAAATAACCTATCCAGCTCAATACATGCTGGAATAATCTTCCATTTCTCACTAGTACCCACTTCTTAACTGGTGTAGCTACTAGGATAATGATCACTGCTTTTTTGGGTTGTTTATTGAGTAATGTCTGGCCTTCAGTAATTCATGGAACAGGTTGTTTTTATCAGTTTCCATCATGGGTGAAATTTACCTTGCTGTGCGAACCAGCCCAAGGTCTATTCACCCCTTGAATCCTACTCTGAGGGTTTGAAAGTGAGACTTGAGTGGTGCAGGGGATTGGTACTAGACCTCTGTACAGGAGTCAGTTTCAGTCTATAGCTGTGCAGTTAAACTACAGTTCTGGGGAAATTACCCTTTTATCTTTCTATTATCTAGGGAGAAACTAAGAAAAGTTATTTTTGAGCCAAATGAGATTGGCACGAACATTATAATCAATCCTGTGCTGTCTTAGAGTCCATATGATTCCCGTGACTTCAGTGGGATTGAATTAGGGCAGGATATAGCCCTCTTTTGTGAACTAGTCTCCAGTTGCAAGAGGCCTACAAAATGGTTTAAGCTGAGCCAGGACTTGGGTTCTTTCAGTGATTCTCTCATCACACTGCTGAAATTACCGTGAACTCATCACCCTGGACGGAGCTACCTCCTGAACTTAAACTCCTACTGGCAACTGAACGTCCTTACAGTCAAAAAGTAGGAATCTCAAACAGATACCGCACGCTCCTTAATCTGGTACAAAAGAAATGCAGAGAGCCATCTGTAATGGCAATACGAAGTGGAAAAGAGGCAGAGTGGTGTGAGAGAGTAAAAGCCATGGGTGGTATGGGAGATAGGGAAGGAAAATAAAATAGGAAACTAACTCTGCATAACATGTAATTATGTAACCAAAAGCAGAGTTTGCGTTTCAAAAGGTTGGCCATGGCTCTAAACATATGTACACACACCATTTACAATGGGCATGATTCTGATCTCTCACCGGTAACAAGCAGGAGTAACTCCACTGAATTCAACAAAGTTATGCTGTTGGAAGTCTTGCGTAAGGTCAGAGCGAGGCTCACAGATTGTGTAAACGTTGTGATTCTCCAGCTGAACTTTAAATTCTCACGTTTGCAAATGTAAAGGAAAAGCAAAGCAAATAGCTTACTACAGATACTTTCTAGCTTCTAGTGTATTTACAAATTAGTTTAGATTACGTTTGCAAGGCATGCAGTGTGCTCATGTTGACCCCAGTGTGCAGATGCATATTCTTCATGTAAAACAAGAAGTTCCTGCAAGTGCTAATCCATGTTAAAGGCATGTGTTGGTCCATTATTTTAATACATTAACTCTCTTCAACCTGCCACTTGCTGAAAGGGGACGAAACTGTAATTTGATGTGTGGGCTGGGTAATCGGAAAAATCAGGTTTATCACGCTGTAATAGCTGCATTTCTGAAAATCGGATCAAGTCCTGTGTTTACAGTTACCAGGGGAACTTCATATTATTTTTTAAACTGAAGTTTATGGGTAAAGCTTTTAGAAGCACCTAAATCACTTAAACACTTCTAAAAATGTCACCTTATGTGCTTCCACCCACGAAATTAGTAACAGGTTTGTGCATACACAGCCCTAGGCACTCAGCCATGCTACTTCTGTGGTTAACACAGTGCTAAGGATTCCATGATTAAACAGTCCAGGATTTTCTAAAGTGACTCAGTGCTCAACTAGAGTACACTCATGGGATCTGATCTCCCCCCACCCCACCCCGATCATTCTGATCGCTCATCCTCCACAACTCAGGCTGCCTTAAAAGTGCCTCAAGTTGGGCACCTGACACTAGTGGCAATTCTCGCACGTCTTGGCCAGGAACAGTATCTTCCTTTAGCGTTTGAAAGGCTCCCACATAACAATCTATTGTACCTGCTGCAATATCCATCCTTGTATTCATTCCTCCTTAACAGATGGAACATACAAGAAGCGTGTTTTTTAAAAAAAACTTTACGACTGTTAATAATGCAGCACTTGCTTAGGCCACTCTATTAGATACCAGCAGTCAGAAACATAGAAATGTTGAGAATAGAGATGCAGAGGGTTTTAGCACTTTTTTAAAATAACCTTTATACTCAAGGAAAATTCACTCTGTTCACTGAACCTCATGCTTTCAAAGCCACTTTCTGTAAGTAACCTTCATTGCGATATAAGTGGAGATGAAACAAAGTTTCAAAATCTGCATCAAACATCATGTATTTGACGTGACCCAAGCCCCAAAATGTTACCCTGTCTATTTTTCTGCTTCCAGTGGTTAGCTATATTAAAATGTAAGCCCTTTTGGAAGCCACTGCATGCTTCTTAGCATAAAGAGGTTGGTCGAGTGTATCAGGTGCTGGACCCTGTCTGAGGAGAAATGGGCTCAGTTCCTGAGTCAGTCACAAAAAAAATGATTTGCCCTTAATCTACCTCATGCCTCAGTTCCCCGTTTGTAAAAAGAGGAGAATCCTTTTCTACTTCATGAGGGTGTTCTGAGGATAAAAACTGTTAAAATGGTGAAGTGCTTGGGTGCCACAGCAATACGAGATTTGTGTATACCCAGGTAGATTTCACTCTTGCTCTTACACTTCTGTAGACTCTAGGCAAAACTTCTTGAAAATATTCGGCAATTAATTTAATGAAGAAATGAACAAGTGGCTGTGACTTAGTGTGAGATGATGACTGATGATGAAATTTGCTCACCATAACTAAAAGCCGTGTGCAGCATAGAAGCTATTCAACTGCATCAGGAAACTTAAGGTAACCACTTTCTCATATGTCACTGTGACTCCTTGCTTAGACACAAGGGGTCTCTACTAGAGTGATGCTAGATTTAGCATCTCCTCTTTCCCAGTGTCCCCCCACTGAATCTGGGCACACTGTGCCTCTGGCCTAAGGTGTGAAAAGCAATGTGTCTAACATGGCGAGCAGGACAGTTTCATTACAGGAAGGTGGCAGGTTATGTTAGGGCATTGAAAGCCTGACCTTTGTTTCTGGATACTAGGCTGATCAGGTTAGCCAGGGATATATGGTTGATATTTTTGTATGACCCAAGCTGTACTTAAGTAAAACTTGTTTATGAAAACCTCCACTAAAAAGCAGGTGTTGTTGACATCCCATTAGTAACCTTTGACTTACCTTCCCCTTCTGAAACTTTTCATCCCAAAGGACTAACATTTCAAAGCTTTTTTCCCCTCCCTCCACGTTTGCATATTGTAAACATTTTTCATCTCTGCCCTGGTGGAACAGAGCCAAAAATCTGCACAATGGGGGAACTAGATGTTAATGAGCAGAGATTGTGGGAAAATGTGTACCAGGCTGCCCTGCCTGACCTGCATGATAATGCTACATTTAACACATTCTTTTCCATTAGAGTCGTGGCCTTGAAATGATAGCAAACAACACGTAGTGTGAAGTTTATGTTTTAGAGAAAACTGCTTTCCTAGAAAAGTAGAAACAACAAATTTTATTGTCTACTGTTAGCAGACAAACAGCTGCCCCTGGAAATATTTATAGGCAAACTGTGCTGTGAGTTTATACATTCGGTTTTCACTGAAATTACATTTTGTGCAAATTTACATAAAACACACACGTCTTACATATAGACACATTAAAATAAATACAATCACTGTATAAGATAGTTGGGGAGCTGACACAAAAAACCTTATCACTGCTGGTAAAACAGTAAGGGGGGAACTATTGGGATATTTGGTACTTTCTAAATAGAACTTTGCTTTGAATGTGCTCATACCCCCTTCTAACATACTTTTTTCATGGAATTTTTGTTAGTTTGAATGTTCCTGAAAAATGAATTTTGATCCGATGAGCCAAGATTTACTTAATTACAAAACAATTTATTTAGTTTATTTCATTACCATATGGAAATCATTAAGGGCAGAAGCACTGAGGGAACATAAACAATACCATGTGACTTAGACAACCAATTGTACAGCCTGAAGCTATCAAATAGTGAACATATTAAATACTAAAAGGAATGTTTACAATCAGCAGTTTGTACATAATGAATAAGGTGAAATTTGTTTGCATAAAATCTCTAACCATGAGTTATACCAAAGAGATCCATAACAAATCCTGATTGCAGACAACTTGTGAGCAGAAAAAAGGCCTAAATTCACTGGACAATTATTTTTTTTTCAAATTTACTACCCAGCTATTTTATACATTACAAAGAATTTGTATATGTCCAACTATAGTCTTTATTTTAAGGATGCCCTTTAGCATGCGGAAAACTGTACAGAAATGTGAACTATTTGCAAATGAAATTCTAAATCCCAGATTGGAAAACATCTCCTTCATTACAGATAGCTGAACAACTTTTGCATGGGGAAATGGCTTTATATCTCTTTTCCTAATATAAAGAAATCAGCCCTGTTCCAACCATTGAGTGGAAATGGGCCCTGAGCCATATTCTGCAAAAGATCCAGTGTGTTCTTCAATGGAACATCTGTTCGATATGGATGGCATTTCTTAGAACAGGCTTTCTGATTAAAGAAATGCTGAAGCCTTGATTCAAAAAGTACTTGTGCCCCAAGACAACTGCTCACTCTGTGCCAACTCTGTTATGTACGGTATCTTTATAGAGATGGCTTCAATCCTAACTGATACCCAAAATACAGAGAATGTTGTCAGCATGCTTTGGAGATGAACATGCCAATCTGTATGTAGTAACAAACAAATAGCAAAACACTAAAGAATAAACTCTCTTTTCAGATGTCTGAAAACTGTTGCCTGGCAGTAGTCTCCCTGCCAAACATTTGACCAGTTTCTTCTGCTTCAAAAGCTACTTCATAGGTATTCCACAAGCAATCTCAATATGCTGTCAGTCGTCTGTCGGCCCAGTCCTCAAATCGCCAATGAGCACCTTAAAAAGGGTGGAAGTTGCACTGTGCATCCTGGGTAAATATGAAGCCTGCGTGAAATAAAGGAGCTGTTACTTGCATATGCTTGTGCCTGCACTGTACTAAAGCCAGCAATGCACTGCAGTAACACACACCACTACAGTACCATCAAAAAAGTGGGCACGGTGTGGAGGAAAAGAGTCATGGCTACGGGGGTGTACGTTGTCCTTACAAAAACATGTTGCTTGCCCGTGCTAGGGTAGTACACATTTCAGAGCAGAACCTGAATAGAGTGTGTGTGTGTGTGTGCGTGTGTGTGTGTGCGCGGGGGGTGAGGGGGGTGTCTGTGCTGTGACTGGTTGGGTGGGCACATGGGGTGGGGGAGGAGTTTTATATTGTAAGTTATAAGACACTTGGGGCTTACTGTGTGTTCTGAAGACTCTTGCCGGTTAGCATGGGTACTTGTAGTTCCTGTTGCTCTGTTCCCCTTTCCTGCATCCCTGCTGTCCAGAGCAATGTGTGCTGTGCTACAAAGCTCTCCCTCCATTGACTCACACACTTCTTCTGGGTATCAATTTGAGCCTAGTGTGGGACCTTTTATGACAAGTACTAGCTCACTGCTTTGATAAGGGCAAGCTGCACACCCATTTCTTGCTGAGCATTGGCTTGTCTGTCCACCTCCCGGGCTCATCAGGCACGACTGCGTACCTCCTTCTCAGGGTATTTTTGTGCATTTCTTTTTTCATCACATGACTTGAACTCAGATGACCAAGGGCTATGTTTACTTCTGGGCTGTGTGGGTAAGAGAAGGAGACAGCTCCACTGTGATTTGGGTTTTTTTGTTTGTTTTTTTAAGGGACTGGAGAGGATGGAGTACTGGGTCGGTAGCAGCAGGAGAAGGAGCGAAGGATCACGTTGCACCCTTCCCTGGTTCCTACTGGGTCCTAGCAACCATGGGGTTCTGAGCTTTTATTTTTTAGCAAGCACAGTACCTTCAGTAGATCTGAAGATCATGCCACATGGGTTGAGAGATACTGATATAACCCATCTTCCTGCCAGTGCTGGAGTCTTCCCTACAGTGTACATTCTAATGCTTTTTCCAGTCTTGTTTGAGTTGTCCCAAATGAGTTTAACACCATCTACCTGAACACACTACTATACAGTCTAATAGATAAGGAATATCTCCCTATATTTAGTCTAAAAGTTTTATCTTTCTTAATTTAATCCCAGTATTTCTTATAGCACCAGCCCACCCTCCCTTTATCACTGGTGTCTTCATCCTTCATACATTATGCACATAGATAGTTATCACTTTCCCGCCCTCAGGTATCCATTTAGCTTTGCACTTCTAGGTCTGTTAATCTTTCTTCTTAAATCAGTTCCTTCACTGTCACTGGCTGAATTCCGACACAGTTTAGGCAAATATAATTCCACCACATGACTCTGCTCATGGACCTTAGTTCTCATCCGCACCACTGTCTGCTATTCAGAGCCTAACTTTCTCCTGAGCAAAGACTGTCAATAAATCAAATTGTGTAGGGACTCTCAGTCGATCCTGCAGCATGCCTCAATATTCTGCAAAGTCGGGCTCTTGTGATGTGGGCAGGATTCATCCCATGAGGCTTTTACTATAAGTAGAGCAGGATGGATTTGAGTATGTTCCTATCATCTACACTCCTAGCCAAGAGTCAGGATGGAAATTTAAGCCCATAATGTTATATTAAGGGTAGAATGTATTTCAAAATTTTCTTTCCTATGCTCCTCCCTAACTCAGACCCTCATTCAGTGTGCCTGCCCAGAGGCAGAAACCTAGATACCCTAGGGAACTCTTACTGCAGAATCTTAAGCACCTAGACTCACTTGGTAGCTACGCTGTTCCATGAGAGTTTTGTGCTTCACGGTGGTCCTGAAACTGGGACTTAGATGCCCAACTCCTTTTGTTCATCCAGGCCAGACAGACTAAACAGCTTGTCCAGTGTCACACGAAGTCTGGCAGAGCAAGGAATTGAACTTTGGTAGTCAGGGACTCCAGAGATCCTTTTAATGACTGGACCATCTTTTCTCTCCCAGGATGCCTGCTCCCTCCAGAAAAGGAAAAAATGTGATCTCTTTTGAGAGTAGTGCTTTGTAGCTTCACTGTGGTTCTACACTCCTGTTGCCCAGCTTTGTGCTAAGGAAACCCAATTGTAGCAAAGGGCTTCTTCCCTTAATTGGACAAGTCTTGATGTGGATGAGACTGTGCTTTAAATTCTGTCCAGCTGTATTTTGTAACTGTTTTTAATTAATGAGTTCAGTCCTTTTTATTAACACACATTCGTGTTGAAATTGAATGTTAAAAGATTCTGTGGACTAGTCCAATCTGTTAAACTATCCTTAATTATAGAGTATGTCTATATATAGTAGTTTACCAGGTATATTAAATTTTCTGGCATGTTTTTTGTTCAGCTGAGAGAATTTGGTGAGGCATTGTCAATTACTTTTAGTGGACATAAAAAACATTGCTAGAAAATAAGGTCTTGCCTTCTTTAATCTAACAAAACAGATCTTGTCTGGCTCTCTAACAGATGGGCTAGTGTCCCATGAGAAGACAGTCACTTCCTTGGCATAATAAACAAAGACAGAGAAATTCTGTCTGCAAATGATTAGTGTATTATAAAGTTAGATGCAAACGTTCCGATATTATTGGAATGGGTTCCACAGCCACATTTCTTTAACTGGTTTCAGAGTAGCAGCCGTGTTAGTCTGTATTCGCAAAAAGAAAAGGAGTACTTGTGGAACCTTAGAGACTAACCAATTTATTTGAGCATAAGCTTTCGTGAGCTACAGCTCACTTCATCGGAGTGAGCTGTAGCTCACAAAAGCTTATGCTCAAATAAATTGGTTAGTCTCTAAGGTGCCACAAGTACTCCTTTTCTTTAACTTTCTGTCATAAGTCTGATACAAGACAGCAGTAAATCAGGAGTAAAACTTTACTAGGCTACAAACTGCTAATGTTTCTAGCAGAGCAAAGATAGTAAAATTATACTTACTTACCATCTGATGACCAATCATTTGACTATAATAAACTGGCTAACATGTATGTATATCACTGGCTTTTATTAGATGTAATCAGAGCTGCTCAACTGTATGTCATAGTTTCTGCACTTCCAACAGCTAATGGAGATTTTCTCTTTAGTCCAAATGGTTGGGACTCATACAAAAAGATCTGAGTTTTATTCCAGCTTTTTTCCATTAAGTACAGAATGCTATGATGTGTCCCATAATAAGAACTGTGAAATTGCTAGATGGCCCTTTAGATATAGTTTTCACTTTACATGACATTCTTGGAAAATTCTCTTAGGGCCCATTTGACTTCAATGGAAATTTCTCCATTAATTTCAATAGACTTTGCATGATGCCTTTAACTCACAAAACTTACCAATCTGCATGTTATAACAACACATGAAGGTCATGCAGTATATTTTGTTGGTCCAGAAGTTCTTTGATTTCAAAGGACACTGTATTTTTCTGTGTCTGGGCACTTCCCCAGATAGATCCCATTCCCATGGGCATTGTACTTAATGACAAAATTTGCATTTCACAGTTTAAAAAAAAAGGCGGGCGGGGAGTCAAATGACAGTTCTCCATCTGTAAAATTAAAATAAAATAGTGATAAATAATGCAGCAAACTATTAAGTCACAAACCATACTTTCTGGCTCGTTCTCCAGCCAGAAGTTGGGAGGGGGTGTTTTTTTCCACCTCTGATACTTCATTTTTCACCAATTACTTGTGGGATGTTTGACACACACATTTAGAAAAAGGGTGGGGAAGAAAATCAAAGTTCAGAACCAAATTCCACATGTGTAATTATATTAAGGCTGCAGGGCTTGGCTTTGCTGAGAAATATTACCATACCTGGTTACTTTCACTGCTTTGAGAGTCCTAACCTTAAATTCCAGATTCAAGTCTTGAGACAGAAATAGCTCTGGTGACCTGAGGCAGAAGAGAATTAAACTGGATTGTCTGTAGTGCAGGCCCTGAGCCTTAAAACTAATGAAGATTTTTAAAAGAGACTAAACACTTTTAGATACCCAAATAACTCATTTTAGATAAGCAAAGCCATAAATATACACTGGAGATACAAAATACAAGGAGATTCACAGCCCTGCAGGCTATTTGTGATGGGAGATTTTTTTTTAACCTTATTGTTTGTGCATTTCTACTTCTAGAATCAGTTGTCAGTGAAGAGAGCTTCATGGGAAGAAAGAACAAACTACTGTAGTTAGAATAATGTGACCTCCACTGCATATTTCCTTTTCTCCTTTGAGATGGATTTGCTGGAGTGGGTTGAATGTGTCTAAAGCTAAAAGAAATCAGAAGAGGGATTTTCATAGAGCTCAATCATGCCTGAGTGTCTGCAACCATAGATCAATATGCAGTACATTTTGTATTAGGACGCTACGTGTCTCTGAAGTGCTTTGACTTTGGATTGGTATTTGTCTCTCCCTATAGTACACTTTTCTTTTCATCTAGCTACTTCCCAAGTCTACTTAGAAAATCCACTTATGCCATTTTTCTGGATGACATAAATGCTACAAAATATGTAAAAACATAGCTCCTGTTAATAAATATAGCTCTTTCTACTCTGTTAGCATGTAACTAAATTAGCATTTGCTCTCGCCCCATAAATTGCCTTCCCATTACGTTTTGAAGACCTAAGCAACAACTAAATAAAACATTCAAATTGCTTAACTGTCTCACAAGGTGATCTCAACTAAAGGAGAATGGTGAAGGATATTAAAAGCAGTAAATGTTTATCTGTGTCCAGTAAGTGTCTGACTCCTCAGATTTTAGATAACCACTACCATTTTATTTGCCCTAAAATATATTAAAGTCCCCCCAAAAGTAATACAATTGCACATTTCTGATAGATTTCGTTCCAATGAGTGTAGTGAGTTTCTTATGAAGCAAAACAAAAAACTTCTCTCCCGATTTGAGTGACATAGTCAATGAAATCACTCAACATATGAAAATGAACGTGATTGAAAACTGTCTTATTCCACTGTTCATTCTGTATGATGCAAAATCCAAGCATTGATAAAGGACCTTAGGGCAGTCCTATGGAACATAAAGCAGAGTTTACCCTTTTTTGGGAGGGCTTTGAATTAGCCTTCCAGGGCATTTAAAGCAGAAGAAGTAGGAATGTCTTTTCTAATCCCTTCCTTGAATGGAACATTCAAATTTCAAAGACTGCAACAGTTTTGATAACACAATTAAGCTAAGCCCCTTTAATTTCGCATCCTATTTCATGTGATCATATGACTGGGAACAAGGATTTTGGTTTCCAGTTCTGGCAGAGCTACTGATTCATAGTTTGAAGTTAGACAAATCCTTTGACCTTCCTTTATCTCATTCATTCCTTCTTGGAAACTCCGTAAAAAGTAGGATTTTACAATGAGCCTCGGCGATGAGCTTTTCTGGGTGCAAGAGAAAGTGAAAACAAAAAATGAGGTTTGTCTGCTTATAAGGAAGGTCACTGCATTGCATTTCATAGCGGATATTTTCTTAGTAATAGTCCTGAAAAACCTGTTTGTGGACAATGAAAAACTATAGCTGGAATGCACAGATTTTTCTTAAATTAAAACCTAAAAAATAGCCCCATTAAGATGAATATTTCAAAACTTTATTTTTTTGTAGTTTTGGAATACATACTGCACATAAAAAGAACATATTTAGTATAGCTTGTATATAGGTTTGACGAATACATCCTAACATTACAGGGCATCATATCAATACATCATTTCATATATTCACAATGGTGTTTGCTTCAAGTGTTCTCAAATTACTCCACTTCAGCGTTGGCTTTATATTTCAGTTCCAATCATATTTCTAGTTAGTAAACTTTCCTTTTTAGCCTTATTGTTTATTTCAAGGAGTCCCCTAATCTTGCTATTTTCCTATGTCAGATGAAAATAATCATCTCAACTATGAAATCAACAGAACAGTGCTGCAACGGGTGAACTGATTGAAATGATTTATGAAAGACAGAAAAAAGGAAACCTTTTAATTGACATACTTTTTCAAAAAATAGAATACACAGTATCACTGATGGATCCCATTCATGTAACAAGTTATACTAGAGATGTACCTGGGCAAAAGCCTGTTAAGGTTTATTGTTGCTGTCAGAGATTCTGGGTAGTGACAGTGATATTCCATACTGCAGCTGATCAGCCAAGCTTAATGCATCCAGATACCATGGTAATGGGTGTGGGCATAAGAGTCTGATTAGAACAGAATTTGAGAATGAATTACTCTAACGATATCATGAGCAATGTGATTAATTTCTCAAACTCCACACTGAAATGGTCTCCTTGTGGCTTGCAAGATTTTGTTTATGTGACACAAAAGGGGAGACATTCAAAGACACAAATAGGATTGATGCATCCAATGGAAGACAAATTGCCCTTTGTACCTTTGAAAATTTTCCCCAAAAGGTGTGCATTACTTCTTTAATATGGTTTCTGCGAGGGTGCAGAGTAATCTAAGGAGCTTCTCCATGTGATTTTTTGCACCTGCCAACTCCCCAGAACCTCTAGCCTTCTTCCTCAGGGCATTAGCAATTAGAGCTGTGTGAAGTTTCACACATAAAGCGAAACTGGAGAATTTTAGTTGTTTAATCAGGTCAAAGGCTAAATTCCTCCTCTGTGCAACATGTTGCCCTAGGCTGAAGCTTAGCCACATAAAATGGAATGTTTAGACCCCAACTTGACAATTAACATATTAATTTAGGGCTTATGTCACAGATCGGGGGGGGGGGGGGGAACTTCATTGCACAGTTTGCAAATATAAGTCAATGTATATCCCTGCCTTAAACAGCCAGGTAATTCCACTTTCAGATTTGGTAACTGGACAATCTTCTATCATGTGTTGCATTATCTGTCTGATACTGTAATTGTAGTAGGCCCCACGAATGGATCACAAATCACTCATGATCTATGACTCAAGGGGAGAGAGAGACACTGGTATAAATCAGCATATTTACTGATTTACACTAGCTGAAGAACTGGCCCAACAAGTAATCCCAATAGTGCTTAGTGCTGATAGGAAAATATACATTTTCAAAGTGCTGTACAATCCCTAAAAATTAATACCTGGCTAACATTGGAGCATTGGGGTGCTCAATATTGGTGGTGTAAATTAGTTCCCATGGCCATGACATTTTACCTCTATAAAGTTAAGACGCAAGCCCTGGCCATACAAAGGGGATCTTAAGAGAAGATCAAGGTCCTAAAGATGGTGAGTTCACTTGATTTGCTGGGTGTGTTTGGGGGAGTTGTGCCAAGTGCCTCAAGAGCTAGCAACCAGTTTGTTGTTCGCTTTGTGATCAATAGCGTTACATGTGGGTTTCATGTTTATGCTTACTGACGCAAACATAGAGGATGCCTTTGGCTCAAATTCAAGTGAGAATCTAAGATAAGGGTACTTGCATCTTCTTTCAGCCTCCTCAGCACCTTACACCAATTTAGACTCAATCTTTCTGATTCCCTCAAACCCTCCTCATATTTTTTCCTCCTTAGGATTTATGTTAAGCCCCAAAGATTGTAGGCTACCCTTTTTTTCCACTGGTAGCCATATCTCAGACCTTGACATGCATTCTGCACCTCAGAAAAAGAACCTTTTTTCCTGACAACCCTGTAAGCAGTTCACAGCAGTGGAGGATGTAATACCTGGTTTCAGTGTTGCAGGCTCACAAATCAGTGAAATTAACCATGTGTAAGTGACGGCAGAATTTAGCTCCTTGGGGATTATATTGTGCCTATTAGCATTGCCACGCTGAGGTGGAGTTGGTGCAGAGCAGCATTGCTTCAGGAAGATCTGGCTATAATTCCACAGACAGACACACATGTACTGGATCAATGAGCAAGATGCACTGTTGCATCAGATGTTGTAGCCTGCACCTTTGTGACCTGGTCTGCAAAGAGGAAGGGCCCAGAACCCTGCTTCCTCCTCTAGTCTTTTCTAGCCTTTCTAAGGTGACTGGTGTCTGGGGACACAAAGGGGAACCAGTCTTTTCACTTCCCCAAGCACAGGGAATACAATTGTTCCTTGTCATTGTGAAGGGTACACAATGAGTGGCCGTGTCCCCTGGCATTCCTCCACTCCAGATGCATGCTTAGGCAAAGACCATGAAGTATCTGGGCCTATGTTTGCAAAATGCATGGCTCTCACCTCGCCCTGCAAAGACTCTTACAGGAATCCTTGAGGTTAGCAACTAAATAGATTGGTTATGATAAACTTCCTTCTGGCTAAGCCAATAGGATTTCAGTTAAACTTTTATCAGCTGCAAGTCATTTTTGCACTCAGCATGTTACTATATGTCCTTGGTGTAATAAATTAGATCAAGAGGGTGGATACCCAGTTCAACTTCTCTCCAGTTCTCGTCTTTCTAAGGTATTTGTTTTTGCCATAGGGGACACTGCTACTTACCTCCTTGTGCACTGCTGAACTAGCAAGAGAATACATCCCTCTGAGCCAAACACCTGCTCTCCCTTAGACAGAATGAAAAAAAAATGCCTTTTTAATCTTATCTATATTCTTTTTAATTTATAAAAAGACCCTGATTATAAAGTCTCCGGAGACTTATGCATAATGTAATCAGAGGCCAAACCCAAAAAGAAGAAGCCAGGCATCTAAAATAAACTAAGTACCAACCCCCTCAAAATTCCCATGGCACTCACAGCAGAGCCAACCCTGGCCATGTGACCTGATCACTTGATCCTGGAAATTGCTTCCCCATTTGATCTCCAATAAGAAAATGGGTTTGTGAGCTCCAACCCCTAGCATGTCAGCTGACCTCTGCCCACAGGTGTGGCACTGGTAAACTGAGAGAGAGACTCTGCAACTTTGCTCTCCAGTTATCCATATTAGCCGCCTGTCTCCCAGTCTAGAAATGTCCCTTCAAGGTGGCACCTGTGGTGGCCGCATACCCCCCTCACTGATCCCACCCCATCCACTACTGGGACCCCTGTAGCAGAGACGTCAAGAAGACAGGTCAGTAAGAATTGCACTATACTCAAGCTACCTGAAAGTGGCACTGGGTCACACTTCCAAGCCCCGTAGCTCCCGGTGCCCTTGAATATTAGGTACCTTTTCAGAGCTGCTACTGAGAGTGATCTTTTCAGGAAACGTGACAAAAGCCACCGTTAACATTTTTGGATGGGGCTTTCTTAGGTCTCTAAAGGTATGTCTACACAGCCAACTGAAAAAACCCACGGCAGCAAGTCTCAGAGCCTGGCTTGACTGACTCAGGCTTGTGAGACTTGCACTGTGAAACTGAAAAATAGCGGTGTAGATGGCTTAAGCTGGAGGCTAGGCTCTGAGAACCTCCTTCTTCCCTCTGTCCGTCCCAGTGAGGTGGGTTTCAGAGCCCTATACTGCTATTTTTAGCCCCACAGCACAAGCCTAAATCAGTTGACCCTAGGAGTCAGGCACCCTGCTACCACTAAAAATTGAATGGTGAGGCGAGCAGCTAACTTCCATAGCTCTTCTGAAAACCCCCGCCTAAACTATATTTTTCCTACACGTTTTGAGAATCAGGGAGACTTTCATCTTGTGGCTGACTTGCCGCAGGGTGTCGCAGTGCGTGCTGTGTATACCAGATCCCTCCAGATGTCCAGTAGCCATGATCAGTGAACCCTGAGCTCACAGGCAAGCACTGTTGGCACCCTGAACGCTAGCTGCCAACCCTTGGTGGGTTCTCTATCACTCAGATTTTGAGTTGGTATTTTATTAGCGCTTGCAAAAAAAGGGTGCAAACATGCTACGTACTCAGGGTGACTTCCTGGCCTTATTGAGGTCAGTAGGAGTTTTGTCATTGCCTTCATTTATTTGTATTATCATAGCACCGAGGAGCCCTCATCATGGGCCAGACCGTAGGGCACAAACACAGAACAAGACACGGTCTCTGCACCAAAACATTTACAGTCAGAGGGCAGGATTTAATCCCAAAATTTCAGCAATAACAACAACAATCAGGATCAAAACAATAATCTCTAATTCAACCCCCTAAGGCTAGCACAGTACTGAGAGACAGATATGAGTCTTGTAACCACTACACCATCCTCCTGCCTGTAGTCTGCCGTAGCCATTGCTTGTCCCCTGTGAGCAACCGGGTGTCTCTCTGCCCAGCTCTCAGCCTTCTGGTCCAAGCAATCAGGCTGTCTGGCTTTCCCTTTGCAGCCAGCTCCCAAGCCTCTGTCTCCAAACCACTGCTCTTGTTTTCATGCAGCCTCTGGCTCCATGTTGAACTTGGTCCTCCGCGTTCAGGATATTGCATCCTTTTCCTGTGCTCTGGGGATTATGGAGCCCTGTTCTCGCTGGATCTTGAAATGAGTAACCTACTGCCTGCCCTTGTCTGGATCTTTTCCGCTCTAGCTCAGTGGTTCTCAGCCAGGGGTACATCAACTCATCTAGATCAGTGTTTCTCAGCCTGGGAGTCACAACCCCCAAGGGGGTTGCAGGACAGGTTTTGGCGGGGGTTGCAAGTGCTGTGTTAGGGGATGGCAAGTAGGCAATTGCCCAGGGTTCCACACCAGAGGGGTCCCCATAAAGTTAAATTACATGCTTCAGCCCCAGGCATTAGGGCTCAGGCTTCAGACTCCTGAAAGGGGTATGGTAGTAAGAAGAGGTTTCTCTGAGCCCAGGCTGGGAAAGGAACCTAGCAATGAGTCAGCAGGTAGATTACAATAGAGACAAGAGGAAATGTAATGAAACAGTCATACACATGCATTTTAGAAAGGACAAAATGTTCTAGACTAACTTCATCATACTTTTTTTTTTTTTTGTGCTCACCAGAAATGTGGGGGCAGGGAGGACTCCGTCTCAAGCCACAGGATAGATTTGTGATAGATGGAGAACTTTTGAAAGATTGTTTTTTAAACTGCCCACTGAGACACTATCTCATTAGCAATTGTGCATGTAAATAATTGGAAATATTTTAATAGCAGCGAACTTGGCATCTCAGGTCATTTAAAAGGGGAAATAGTTGTACATGCAATCACATGCCTAAATGGAAAAGCAATTGCATATGCACAATATCAGACAATGTAAAATATATATAATTTTGCAAGGACAATTGCTTTCTGATCACAGCTCCTTTGCCATAAACAAACATGGCTTGTCTTACTTGCACCCTCGTTTGTGCTATTTAAACTACATCTTGCAGTTTCAATGAAAAGAAGAAAACTAACAAAACAGGCTTTAAAACAAAACAGAAAATCAATAGCGGGTAGAAGCCTAATTTAACTGAAACCATAAAGGATATGATAAATGTGGAGGACCAGATTTTGATGCACTTATCCTTAAATTTGTTCGTCTCTTAGGTGCCACAAATACTCCTTTTCTTTTTATCCTTAACAGTTCCTGACCCCACAAGTAGTTGCATGGGCTGTGGTGGCATTCCTTGTGAAGTGGTAATCGGTGAATGTTTATCAGAATCTAGCACAGACATATTGAAATATGAAAGAATTATTTAGCTTTTCTCTCCAGTTTTATTTTTTAACTCTTAACAGGTGTTAAGTGTAGCTTGCCTTTTCAGACTATATTTCTGAAATAAGGCTCGGGGTAAATCCTTTGCCTGTCACTTCAGTCCCTGGAAAAATCATGGAGCAGGTCCTCAAAGAATCAATCCTGAAGCACTTGCATGAGAGGAAAGTGATCAGGAACAGCCAGCATGGATTCACCAAGGGAAGGTCATGCCTGACTAATCTAATCGCCTTTTATGATGAGATTACTGGTTCTGTGGATGAAGGGAAAGCAGTGGATGTATTGTTTCTTGACTTTAGCAAAGCTTTTGACACGGTCTCCCACAGTATTCTTGTCAGCAAGTTAAGGAAGTATGGGCTGGATGAATGCACTACAAGGTGGGTAGAAAGCTGGCTAGATTGTCGGGCTCAACGGGTAGTGATCAATGGCTCCATATCTAGTTGGCAGCCGGTATCAAGTGGAGTACCCCAAGGGTCGGTCCTGGGGCCGGTTTTGTTCAATATCTTCATAAATGATCTGGAGGATGGTGTGGATTGCACTCTCAGCAAATTTGCTGATGATACTAAACTGGGAGGAGTGGTAGATACGCTGGAGGGGAGGGATAGGATACAGAAAGACCTGGACAAATTGGAGGATTGGGCCAAAAGAAATGTGATGAGGTTCAATAAGGATAAGTGCAGGGTCCTGCACTTAGGACGGAAGAACCCAATGCACAGCTACAGACTAGGGACCGAATGGCTAGGCAGCAGTTCTGCGGAAAAGGACCTAGGGGTGACAGTGGACGAGAAGCTGGATATGAGTCAGCAGTGTGCCCTTGTTGCCAAGAAGGCCAATGGCATTTTGGGATGGATAAGTAGGGGCATAGCGAGCAGATCGAGGGACGTGATCGTTCCCCTCTATTCGACATTGGTGAGGCCTCATCTGGAGTACTGTGTCCAGTTTTGGGCCCCACACTTCAAGAAGGATGTGGATAAATTGGAGAGAGTCCAGCGAAGGGCAACAAAAATGATTAGGGGACTGGAACACATGAGTTATGAGGAGAGGCTGAGGGAGCTGGGATTGTTTAGCCTGCAGAAGAGAAGAATGAGGGGGGATTTGATAGCTGCTTTCAACTACCTGAAAGGGGGTTCCAAAGAGGATGGCTCTAGACTGTTCTCAATGGTAGCAGATGACAGAACGAGGAGTAATGGTCTCAAGTTGCAGTGGGGGAGGTTTAGATTGGATATTAGGAAAAACTTTTTCACTAAGAGGGTGGTGAAACACTGGAATGCGTTACCTAGGGAGGTGGTAGAATCTCCTTCCTTTGAGGTTTTTAAGGTCAGGCTTGACAAAGCCCTGGCTGGGATGATTTAACTGGGAATTGGTCCTGCTTTGAGCAGGGGGTTGGACTAGATGACCTTCTGGGGTCCCTTCCAACCCTGATATTCTATGATTCTATGATTCTATTTTCAATTAACGGAGGGGAAAACAATGCACTAAATCTGAGGTGGTTCCTCAGTTTTTGGTCAGCTTTTACTCTTGGGAGCTTGCCTTAGTAAGAGGGTCCAATAGGGTTTCAGTACCTGTAGGGTTTAATCTGTAACTATTACCTCACCCAGAAAAATAGGTGATCTCAAGAGTAAATAGATATTTCCCATAAGAAAGGAGTAATTGTGCAAACAATTTACCTATTTTTGCACAGGCAAATGTATAGCTTGCAAATTCACCAAATAGTTGTGCATCCATGCAGATAATTAGTGGGGACAACATTCTTCTGTTTTTTATAAAAGCGAACCCCATATTGTACATAGAACTGCAAATACATCTAATTCCAAGTGACGAAAAAGAACTGCACAGCCATAGTTCTTCTTGCCTTTGATTGGAGGGAAAGAGAGACCAGAGAACAACAAACAGAATGCTTCACTAATTACACATGCAGATTAATCATTTTGGATGTGCAGTTAAACAACCTCAGTGATCACAGTTCAGAAATACTGAAGATGTCAGTTAGCTAGATGACCATGTCTTTCACCTGCCAAATTGTTTATGGCTCTCATTCAAAACTGCAATAGCTTCTTTGCTGTACAAAACAGCTGGTCAGAAAATAATTGTGGAAAATGTAAAAGCTATTTTCATTCCATAGGTATGAAAAGGAATACTTTTTCAGTGTCAGAATTTTTTATGAATATTTATAGACAAACTTGCATTTGAAATTTTTCACTTTAGGCACACGTGTCTTTTTTGCTTTTTGTTTTCCCCGTTTTCTCTCTATCTTTCCTTTGTTCCCTTCTTTCATTTTCCTCTGTACCCATTTTTTCCTTTTTTAATTTTGCCTCTGAAGAAAAAAGGGAAAGGGGAGAACAATAAGCCAAAAACAAAACAGGAAAACCAGCAAAGGACTTTTTTAGTTTAGTTTTGTTTTTCTGATTTTGTTAAACCAGATGGTTTGGGAAGGGAGGGGGGGAGAGAGGATTTTTTTTAATTTTTTTAAATTTTTGTTTAAATCATTTTGACCAGCTTTGCTGTACAACATCACCTGTTGAATAATGGAGTAAGTAGAGCAAATGATACATGTGTGCCTATTTATACACCTTAGGCCTTTTAAAAATCTCACTAGCACTGGGTTATACATTGGGTGTAACATGATTGCCTCCAATGGACTCATTCCTAATTGACATGAGAAGTAAGCTCACAAATGCTATTTTTACACTCTCAACAAAATTATGTTGTATTTTTCACATTCATTCCACAGTGGTGTTGTATACAGCCTTAGTGGCATTATTAAGTGGAGCTTCTCAAACAGATGAAGTGTGTTACTTACTGTTGCTAAATTGTAATGAAAGAAGAGATGGCTGTTTGCCAGTAAATGGTGTGTAGCTTGTAGAAGCATGTAATTACATAAATCACAAACATATGCAGAAGATGTTTTCTCTTTACATTTAGCTGGTGTTGCCTGGAGCTATAGCTGTTTGCAGCTCTATTTAATCACCATAATTATTTTAAATGTGTATATCTGGGCAATCTTTGAGCTTTATGAGAATGTTATTCATACCTTATCGGTAAAAATCTAAAGAGTCCCATTCTTTCCCCAAAGGGACGGCAGCAACCAGGTTTCTCCAGACTTGAGGCAATGGATTGTTGTAATGTTTATATCTCTTTTTTAGAATTACAAGTTTTTTAAAAACCCAAGCCTTTGAAACTAATCAGACTTTGAAATCTCAGTAGACACTATAATATCCTTGTAGGAAATTAAGTATTGTATATTGTTGGTGGAAAAAAAGTACCTGGAGAGGTCCTGATTAGCTACTTCTTTTACATCTTAATTTGCTGACTCTGTAAATTTTGTTTAGCCATACAGATTGACAAGGATATACGAAAGGTATTGACTCTGTTAAAATGGATACTTCCTATGGGAAATGTCAAAAACAAAACAAAAAAAAAAAAACACTGACAGGCTAGCAGTGCATTTCCAGATAATTTTGTCAAGCAGTCAAACTACAGTCAGGCAAATTTTGCTCTCCTTTACACCAATGTAAATCTGATTCAATGACTGATGTCCTTGGAGTTACTCCAGATTTATGTGGTATAACAGAGATAAAAATTTGGGCTTTGGGGTCTGGTTCTACTTTCACTTACACCAATTTTACATAGGTTTAAATCCATAGACGTAAGTGAAATTCATCCTGATTTACACACATTTTGAATGAGAAGAGAATTGGGCCCCGTTTAGGATCAATCGTCAACCCAGATATACATTAGCCTGCCCTAAGTAATGTATAAGTAAGTCTAGAATTTCTCAATCTATTACATTTAAAATGGTATAACCGTTGGGAATTAAGAGATCCTATAATTAAATAACTGCAAAAACCTGAGGAGTAGGATTCATGCTCATCTATCAGTTGTAACCAAGAAAAGTAGGTATTTGTACATTTAAAAGACCATACAAAGCAACACCCTCACAATATGTGTGCGGAGGTAGGGAGGAGGAAGAGAGAAAATTGACAGTAGTTTTCATTTACAACCAATAGGATTTGAAGGATTTTTCCAAAGGGCTATTACCTGATCTGACATGAAATATTGGCATTGAGTGATGTCATGTTACAGAACAATAATGAACTATTAGTACCAATTTTTAAGAAAACAGTGTTTAAAGTAAAAATAAAACTGGGCAAACAATCAAAGGAGAATCAGATTGAAATGAAATGCCCCTTTCAGTGCAAATTTTCTGCAATGTAGTGTCACTAAACTATAATAGCACTTTGCACCTCAGTCTTTATTGACTGTATTTTTCACTGAATGCATCCGATGAAGTGAGCTGTAGCTCACAAAAGCTCATGCTCAAATAAATTGGTTAGTCTCTAAGGTGCCACAAGTACTCCTTTTCTTTTTGCGAATACAGACTAACACGGCTGCTACTCTGAAATCAGTCTTTATTGACATTTTAGACTTAACTCTGAAGTTGGAACATCTCCAAAGAGCTCAAAATCTTTTTTTTTAATTGAGAACATTTTGTTATTTGTGACACACTAGCTACGTATAAGATACATAGTTTTGTGACCGCTTTCAGTCTCTTCTGCCACCACTCAAGAGGAAAAGTATATAAAGCTTGGTTGTCAGATATCGGTTACTACTTAGCCTCGGAGGGGGGCGGGAAACAAAACAAAAAAATCGCTGGCAGACGGAATCCAAAAGCACAATGTACTTTCCATATCAGAGGCTGGTTTGTGTAATAACTGAATATTATTTCAGGTAATTTGGCACAGATTTAATCAAACCCACAAAAGCATATTTAACAAAGTAAGAATCTCTCTCTCTCATGACGTGTTAAAGCCCCAGTCTCCATTCATTAAATTGTGATTAGCCTCAATTATACCCAGTCTATCAAAAACCTCACCAAGTGCTATGCTGTAAGCATACCAGAAAGAACTTTAATGTGATATTTTTGAAAAGGAAGCCAATGAAAAAAGATACCGATCCCATGTATTGTAATGAGATGGAAATCTTTGAGATGAAGGTACATACTAAACCTGTAATTAAATGGGTATTATGTATAGATCACAACTGAAATCCAGTCAAAACAGTTATTGGTAACCACCTTTCATTAAAACTGAAACTACAAGCCCAAGCCCACCAGAGCGTAAACCTATTAGAACTATGTCTGATGGGTAAAGTGTTGTGATAAATTAAAGTTAATCTGAGTTAAAATAGATTTAGATTGTTGGAAGGTTTGGGGAGGAGTTGTTTACTATTTCCAAATGACTGTATGATCATGCTTGAATGATTCTGATGGTAGTATTAAGCTATCTTCTGTGGAATCAGTCACTAGACAGAATGTGACAGACACTCTGCCTGTGGCTTTTACAACTACTTGTTAGATCATTGGTTCTCAAACTTTTTTTCCCCGCAGACCACTTGAAAGTTGCTGAGGGTCTCGGCGGACCACTTAATGTTCTTTCCAAATGTTGTTTGTACCATTAGCTAACTATTGTGAAGCACTTTGAATAAAAGTGCTATATAAAAAAAACCCCTTAATAATAAACATTTTTGTTCTACAAATAAAAGCACACTACTCGTATTTTAATATCAGCAGTCTTACCTTTCTAATGCAACGAATGTGCCCTCTCTCCCCTGCCGCAGCAGCCCCCGAGCTGGGGCTGGGAAGGAGGGGGCTCTCTCCCCCTGCAGCCCTGGAGCTGGGGAAAGTCGCCTCTTTCTCTGGCTGCCACAGCTCTGCATGTCCCAAATTCCGCCCACCCCCTTTTCTCACCCCACTGCCCCCTCCTACCTATCCCCTATTCCCACCAAGGCCACCACCTCACCTTACATGTGCATCTTCTCCAGGGTCCAGGTCCCTAATTAGTGAAGCCAGGCCTGCGCAGCTCCACTAATTAGGTGGGTGGCCCTTCATTCTCTTGTGTGTGGCCGTCCAGGCATGCACCTTAAAGGGAACTATCCGTGGACCACCTGAATGGAGCTCACGGACCACTGGTGGTCCACGGACCACAGTTTGAGAACCTCTGTGTTAGATAACAGAGGAATATTGGGAACAGGGAATCCTCCTATTCTGGATATGGAAGGGAATGTAGTCTAGCAATTAGATAGTAGAACCAAACACACAGATCTGGCAAATTCATTCTGAAAGGCAATATGGCAAAGACTTTGGTCTGCAATTGTGCAGGCTTTGCACAGAGTCTCATTTTCTCTCTGCCCCTGCTTCACAATTGCAGACCAAAGACTTGGGAGTTTTGCCATTTACTTCAAAGGCGGCCAAGATTTCACTCCTGAGTTCTACCCAGAGCTTTGTTAGAAGTAATCTGGTGCAACTTCATTTATCCCATTGGTAAAGTAGGGAAATAGTATCTGTCTTCCTCTTAAATTAGGTGTATGAAGACTTGCCCAATAACAAGGGCTGCAAAAATGCATAGAGCTCTAACTCTATTATGGTTGGCAACTCTCCAGGATTGTCCTGGCATCTCTAGGAATTAAAGATTAATCTTTAATAAAAGATTGTCATGTGATGAAACCTCCAGAAATACATCCAACCAAAACTGGCAACCCTAAACTCTCTGCCTAATATGTATTTAGCTGTTGGGTGTAGCATGTATGCTCAATACATTTGGTATTTAGGGAGCTTTGTGGGGCTGGGTACATGCTCTATGCAGATTGAATTTTCAGAGATTTTAACAGCTAGCCTCTAGCAAACACTATAGAGCATGTGCAAATGTCAATTTATCAGAGATTGCTTGGATAAATCAGGCTGAATTTTCACAGGAACAGCACGCTGTCCTATCTCTGACTCCAGGGCTCTTCCTCTGCCAAATTTTAATATGTCTGCCACAAAACACTAGCATACTTCAAAGAAATGGGGTCGGGAATGTAACACTGGAAAAACAATTTTTCATAACATCGCTGTCAGCAACTGCTGAACCACTTTCGCTGAAATTTTTCCAAAACGTTCAGCCTGAGACAGAGCAAGCATAGAAATTTCAGCCAACATGGATAAAGTCTGGCAAAGTCAAATGCAGCTGGATTCAAGGGCTCCTAATGGAAAGCATTAGGCAACCTTAACTATAATCATTGCTAATAGTTCACCTATAAGATAATACATAGGCTTCACGTCAAGCTACATTAAAAGATTGGGCAGGGCTTGTTTTGGACTGTCAATACATTCCTTTCGAAGGGTTATCAGAGTGGATGTTCTGCATGCCTAATATTAGACCCTGATGACCTAGGGATGTAGTAGACTCTTGAATTAGAATGTTTATAGCTGGTAGGATTTTTGTTAAAGCTGTGGTGGTTAACTTTTGCCAGGTATTTAAGCCCTGGAAGTATCACAAAAAGGTCAATTTGCAGACAATTCTAGGAGTTTTTTGTTGTGTGTGTTTATTTTTGTTGAGTTTTTGGTAATATCATTCCAATACAATCCTAAAGCATTAGCTAAGCTCCAAATGAATTAAGATAAACCAAATTAAGTCCACTTTCGCTCTGAATAACAACATCCACACAGGGATTTAACATGTTTTAATTAATCCACTTCAAAATTATACCTTTAACTTTCCTGGATGTTTCCAAATCTCCATAGCTCTAGTGGTCCCATGGAGTCTGTGCATTCCCTCCCCCACTTGTGGAACTAGAGGGGGCCAGAGCAAGCAGCAGGCAAGGACCAAATGTTGAGAGGCCAGAGATCTATATGGATCTAGGCTTTTCAACCCTATCGGGCTTATCCAGCAGCAAGGAGAGATCCTTTTTCTTGCATTCCTGCAAATACCCACAGCTGTGGCAGACCAGAAGGACCAGGACTTGTTCTGCCATTGGCTACAGGCTGCCTGCTGTACATTGAACAGCAACCTCACAGTGTGGGATGGAGCATGCTACTTAGTGCAGTTACTCCTCCATCCACTTCTTCCTTGAAAACTAGAGGCCACCATGGCTTTTTTCGGCAGACTTATTTTCCCTACACTCTGCAGAGGAGAGCTACAGATGTACAAGATTGCACAGCCTCAGAAAGGTTGTTTATGAAGTTCATTCAGTCATTATTTCTCCTTCACATCAGTGTGGTGGCTTTGTATCCACTTTAGGTCCAAAATGTCCTCATGGTGCCACAAAACAGCACTGTCTTGAGTCAAAAGTGACCATTGTACTATACAGTAAGTCCATTCCTCTGAACACATTGTTCATCTCTCCAGGTTTGTTGCAAACTATTATTTTTTTGTTCCGATCATTCCTTGATTGTAAATTTTCATTTGCCATTTGCCTACCCCTCATCCGTGTGTCTGTTACCTGCTTAGTCTGTTTCTGGAGAAATCTTAATCTTTACCCTTCTCATAGTCTTTCAATCAGTCCTATCAGTTCTTAGCTATCTTTTTATACAATTATCATTGAGGGATTTGAGAGTCTCTATAGTTATGAATTCACACTATGGAACACTCATTTTACCCTCGACTTTAATTGGCCTTCTATTGGTTTCTTTGTCTTATGATTGCAACTGTTGGGGGAATGTGAGGGACAGGGGTTCTGCAAATTAATAGTAAATGGATGACAACTGTGAGAGCAAAAGCTACAACAAGCAGCTGGTTACTTAACTTTATTAGACTTTGAAGTCACCACACTATTATAAAGTTTACAAAACATGTGATCTGGAGTCCTTTTTCTGTTTAGAACACATGGTAAGTGGCCCAACTTAAGGCTACATCTATACAATGAAAGGCTGTGGTACTTGAAACATGAAGTGAAAAGGACTGGATGTGATTACAAATTAAACTGTAATGAAATATGGGCTTTTCCAGTCAAGTTTTCCAGCAAAGTTGTGATTGGCTAACAATTTCTTTCCTGTGTGCTGCCCTGAGAATCTGTTCTGTTTCTCCAGGGCACCTTGGCAAGAGACTTACAGATATTTAACACCTGTAATTAATGCCAGGTGTCCAGGTTCACTTTTATTTTTAAATTATGAAAAATAATTACTAAGCCAAAGAAAAAACAAATACTCTCCATTTGCCATTCATTATGGCTGTCAGGCAGCCATAAATATAGAAATGGCCAGCTGCAGGTGTACCCTTGCTCTGTTGTGTAATGCACACTCTGTTCCTATAACACAGCTAAAATTGGGCCCTCTAGCTAATAAATAGCACTACTATTACACAGTAAGATGTGAAAATTCATGTGAATGCTGCTGGTGAATTAGCTACATTATAACAAGCCAATCATGCAGTATTAGTGGTTATAATTGGGGACAATATAAACTAAGTCTAATGTCAGGTTTCAGAGTAACAGCCGTGTTAGTCTGTATTCGCAAAAAGAAAAGGAGGACTTGTGACACCTTAGAGACTAACCAATTTATTTGAGCATAAGCTTTCGTGATGAAATCCGATGAAGTGAGCTGTAGCTCACGAAAGCTTATGCTCAAACAAATTGGTTAGTCTCTAAGGTGCCACAAGTACTCCTTTTCTTTTTGTAAGTCTAATGTGCGCCTCTGAAAAATCTTTTAGTGTTAGGAATTAAAAATCAGTGCTATCCCAAACTCTGTTTCTTTGAATTTGGGAGTAAAAGACAGTAAGGAGTTATCAATAAAGACACTGCTATCTCCATAGCAAAGAAATAATGAGGTCCAGTCCTACACTGTCATCATACACCCAGATCCTCTGTTGATTTAAACAGGGATAGCTCTATTGACATCAGCTGAGGGTCTGGCCCATTATTGATTATATTGCACTAGCCCCTGAAATGGGCTAGGAAGAGAATGCACTGGAGAGATTGTGCCTCACAGAAGTCTGTGCAGGGGTTACTCGTTGGGCATGGGGGACAGAGCAGATTGCTCCCCTTGTGTGCTCATCCCACTCCCTGCACCACTGCGGACAGGGAAGAGGTCATGGCCCCACTTCCTCCCCTCTCTTTCGGGCATCCTGCTTCCCACAACACGGGGAATTGCTGTTGTGTGCAGGCTTTGCACAGATTCTCATTTTCTCTCTGCCCCTGCTTCACAGATGTGGGAAGACCACATGCAGCCTGGCCCACGGGGATCAGGAGGTTAGGAACCTGGCTGACCAGTAACTGCATTTGTAGTCCTTGTTTGTTTTTACATTTAAATCAAATGCACCATCTTCTCTCAACTCTTCAACTCAATTTTTTTGGCTATAGAAAATCACTTAAAGGAAAATGTACCCCGAAAGGCTAAGTGTTATGCTTGACCAAGATGTACTGTGTAGCTGTGTCTCAAAGCCATATTTGATTTTAATTTCTTTTTAGAAGATGAATAGATTAAAAGAGAATTAATAGGAGATTTTATTACCTTTATTGGTTTGGCATATAAATCTGAGGCTGTGAAAATTAAAAGATAAACATCTCTCTCCTGAAGACTTGTCAGCTTCCAAATGTAGCACTCCACTGTTAGTTGTGTGAGTCCCTCAATGATATGGCACACCTCACCTTCTTCCCACAGCCACATATGAAGCAAATGAATATTCATTTTACCCCTCCAGTGCTACTCTCAACACCACTGTTCATCACAATCATACAAGATCTATAGACACCCATATGTATGTATAATTTAGCACAATAACTGCATATCTCGTATTCCATAAGCAATGCAGACAGATTAAAAATCAAGATCTGTCAATTTTTGGGTGGGAGTGGGGGATTAGGAAGGTTCGTATGGGATTTAAGAACCAAATCCTGCTCTCATTGATGTCAATGGCAAAACTCCAATTTTCAGTGGAGATTAGGCCCTATCAATTTCTCTCTTACCATTCTTAGGGTTGCATCTGAGACCACTTGTACCTCTCCTAACCAAGAGTGAACAAATAATTTCAAACAAAATATTAACCTGCCTGCATCATCACCCCAAATCCTGAGCAAACCTTTCTCAAGCTTTGAAACAGTCTGGATAGCATTTTATAGCTACTTTAATATTCATGGACATTTGCAGCTCACGGTTCCAATCAAGCCAAGAAGTGGTGAGATACTGCAAGGAAGACTGTTTCTTGCGTTATTTTTACCCCTGCGAGAAGTGGGATGTACCAGTAATCTTTCAACAAAGCAGGATCTAGGAAGATTTCCAGCCCAGTTGTGCAAGCGGTTGGTGCTAATTCAATTTAAACATCTTTTTGAGGTTTTTAAACCATTTTGAGGTTTAAACATTGCTGCTGAAAATGCAAATATACAAGAATGTTTATTGCAGAAAGAGAACAGGGTAGAGTAAATGATTTGGCAAGGCCAAAGCGGATATGTGAAAAGATATCAAATTACAGCTAAATTTTTTACAATGTATTCCTTGTCTTATATTCTTGATTTTCTTTAACAACCATTCCAACAGTCTGTCTAGCTGTCCTTACATTTAGAAAGGAAACTAACTGCTGTAGCCTGGTTAGTGGCTAATTCCTATTGCACGTACAAAGGAGTTACCAGTGTCCTGACAAAATTCCCAGTTTGTATAAATATGTTCTGCCCACTGAAATTTTCAGACTAAACCTCCAGTTTTGCCTCTAAGCTTGCTGTAAAGATACACCTCAGAGGAGTCTGCAAAATTATTCCTATGTAAATTATAACGTGGTTTAGGATGCTTTATGATGAAAGGTGCTATAACTAGTAAATGTAAGAAATTATTGCTGATGAGCGCGACAATAGAACAAGTATAAAAAGGTAACTCAAGATGAACTATGATCACATTAGATAAATGGCTTTTCAGAAGACACATTCTCAGACTGTAATGGTATGTTCAAGAATAACAGTGTTTTTCACCATTATGTCATCTTAGTATTCTTTACCTTTCTGCTAATTCTTGGCCAGCCTTTCTGTTGTCCCATCATTTCTAATGTCACTGCCACTTGTGACATTTTCTCTCTGATGACATGGAAACCCTGGGTACCTGAGGACCCAGTTGTGTGTGATTGTAATCAATGGAACTTTTATCACTAACTTCAGTGGAAGCAAAGTTGGGGCCTTGATGAGGGCGGGGGGTGGGGGGAATCTTTTGATCAATAGAGAGAAAATCTGCAGGAGACCCAAACCTCTTCATTTCTGGGCAAGAGGAAGTCTCCATACACCACCATCTGGAATATTTATAATGTATAAGCCAAACATAATAAAGGTGTGAATGCTAAAAATGGGAAACACCTACCACAATTCCAGCTTCCAAAGCAAACACAAAAGAGCTCAACACTTACTGCTTCCAAGAGTATGTTCCTTAAGCCTTTCCATAATTCACTGACATTCTCACAGATGCTGGCCCACTCATATACCGTGCCACAAACTGATTTTAAACACATCCTAAAATAGAACAACAGAAGTCTTATTGATCAGAAGTAGCTGTCTGAGTGATATTCTGGCCATGTTTGTGTTTTAATTTTCCGTCCTTTTGTTTGGATGACCTTGCCAAATGGCCAGAGAAGAGGATCAGTTCATGTATTTTGTTGCATTATATTTTATAGCACATATACTGTGCACTGAAGGAGACCATAAAAATGAAATTAATGTTCTGTCTCTTGCTTCTGGTTTTAATGCTTAAAAGAAAAACAACTGAATGAATTACTAATACATGTGATGATTTGACTTTTCCAGCAGGATTATGCTTGTTCCATGCATGGTGGATAGTACTGTGTTTCTGCTTCACTTGATATTAAAGATTTACTGCAACTACTATTCACTGAACAATCTAGATAACAAGTGGATTCATAAATATTTCTATCAATAAACTTATGGCCAGATCCTCAGCAGCTGTAGATCAGCACAGTTCAGTTGAAGTCAACAGTGTCGTTAATTTTCACATGGAGAGGATGTGGCCTATCAACTTGATTAGTCATTCAAATGAAAAACTTAATTGGGACCTACTTTGCAATCATTTAAGGAACAAGCAGAATCCATCCACATGGTGTGCTAATTTGGAAGAAACCGCGCTTTTCTTAAGAGAGGCTCTCTTTGCAACTTAAAGCCTCTTTTTGTTTTCAGAATTAACATTGAGTTTCTGCAGCCCAGCTTGCCGTTCCTGAGCCACCTATTTTCCGTGGCTTTAGCTATTATACAGTCACAAAGAGGCTCGTTCACCTGCACATCCACCAATGTGATATATGCCATCATGTGCCAGCAATGCCCCTCTGCCATGTACATTGGTCAAACTGGACAGTCTCTACGTAAAAGAATAAATGGACACAAATCAGATGTCAAGAATTATAACATTCATAAACCAGTCGGAGAACACTTCAATCTCTCTGGTCACGCAATCACAGACATGAAGGTCGCTATCTTAAAACAAAAAAACTTCAAATCCAGACTCCAGCGAGAAACTGCTGAATTGGAATTCATTTGCAAATTGGATACTATTAATTTAGGCTTAAATAGAGACTGGGAGTGGCTAAGTCATTATGCAAGGTAGCCTGTTTCCTCTTGTTTTTTCCTACCCCCCCCCCCCAGATATTCTGGTTTAACTTGGATTTAAACTTGGAGAGTGGTCAGTTTAGATGAGCTATTACCAGCAGGAGAGTGAGTTTGTGTGTGTATGGGGGTGGGGGGGAAGTGAGAAAACCTGGATCTATGCAGGAAATAGCCCGACTTGATTATGTAAAGAGTTGTCACTTTGGATGGGCTAGCACCAGCAGGAGAGTGAATTTGTGTGGGGGGGTGGAGGGTGAGAAAACCTGGATTTGTGCTGGAAATGGCCCACCTGTTGATCACTTTAGATAAGCTATTACCAGCAGGACAGTGGGGTGGGAGGAGGTATTGTTTCATATTCTCTGTGTGTATATAAAGTCTGCTGCAGTTTCCACGGTACACATCTGATGAAGTGAGCTGTGGCTCACGAAAGCTCATGCTCAAATAAATTGGTTAGTCTCTAAGGTGCCACAAGTACTCCTTTTCTTTTTGCGAATACAGACTAACACGGCTGTTCCTCTGAAAGATGTTAATGTAATTCATATTGAACAAGGCTTTCAAAAGCTACTAGTGATTTTGGGTGCCGCCATTTCTGGGTTACCAACATGACACCTTAAAGGCACATTATTTTCAGAAATAATGCTGAGCACTTGCCCTCTGAAAATCAGGCCTCTTCAAGGTATATCAGCATGGGGGCTTCAATATATATAAGTTTGATGTGTACAAAGCCTGTAGGGGGAAAACTTCATGTTTAAAGTATGCCAGATTTGTTCAACTAAACAAAGTTGCATGTGGAGAGGGGGAGGGAAAAGGAAACATTCACAAACTTGAACTCCATATGGAACCCCGAAACACAGACTCATTTTAAAATAACCTTTCCTGACAAGACACAAACCTCTCATCTTCTACATACCATGATCTCAGTCCTGCAAGGCCGTGTTCTCTGGTGCTGATCCAGCAAAGCACTAAAGCTAATATTTAATTTTAAGTCTTATTGTGGTTGAGACATTGAAGGCTACTCCATGTACTTAAAGTTACGGGTCAGGGTCAGAAATGCTCAGCATGTTGCAGGACTGAGCCCTCTGTGCTATATACCTAACAGCCACTCAAAGCTTAAAATGACACAGAATTGTCTTGAATATCCAAGCAAGGTTGGCAACATTTTAGGACCGGTGAAGGGCCACGATTGTAGTGGGTCCAAAGTGCAAAAGTTCAGAAGTTTGCCTGTAAGATCAAACCAGCACAATCTGGTTTTACTGCTGGCCATAGAAACAGAAAAACACCATTTTTTTTGGTGTGTGTGTGGGAATCCTAACAACTGTGTTTTCCCATTTCTCACTCAAAGTAAAATTTACCCCTCTGTAGCCAAGGATATTGTGCAGGGAACTCGATGGGTTGGTGGGGGTTAGAATTCACACACACACGGTCTATGAAAACACATGGGGCTACAGCAATATTAGCCCTCTGCAGCTGCTGCTTGGGTTTATTTCTAATGTTGAGAGACTGCAATGGTGGCTGAAACCCATCTGTGCCCCCTATGTGTGGATTCTTGTCCAATACCTCGATGTAAGTGTGGATTCAGTAGACCCTATTCCAACCTACCCTCAGATGTTACACTGGCCTAACTGTAGCCAGCACAGACTCCAACAGACAGTGCTGTAGCTCAGGGGTTCCCTTGCATAGCTGATCCTCCCAGACCCCCTGCTGCCCTCTCTCTCCCCTCCCCTCATAGGCAAAGCACAACTGTAGGGTTTAAATGGCATGGTGAGCTTTGTGTGGGCTTCTCTGCATGGGGTGAATTTCACTTTTAGAGAACACACAGTTTCATGCTGGAGAGTGAAAGGGGAATGGAAGATCAAAGAGGAAAAATCCACTTGCTACAACACATGTTCTGGATCTGAATCTTTCCCACATGAGCAGCAACACTCACACTCATCACAGCAAGGCCTTGGCAAGGACAGGAGGTCATGAATGAACACATCAGGAGGAAAAATCAAAGAGAAATATTGAAACAGAGTTAAGGCACAGAGGTGATATTGGCATTGCTTAAATCAGACTTCATTCCTGTTCTGCCTTCTGCCTAGGAGGAAAAGGTTATGTGAACAGAGAGGGTAAAGAAATCTATTCCTATTTAAAACTTAGGGTAAAGGAGAAAAGAGAAACTGGAAGTGCAGGGGAGGATTACCACTTATGCCCCAAAATGAATGCCCTATGTAAGGGTTTATTCCTGTGAAGGTGGGAGTAAGCCTTATCTTTATTTAAACAAAATGCATAAAAATAAGCATTTAGAAAAGGCTGTAAGCCTGTGGCCTATATACATATACAGGTGCTAACAAATAAAGCATATCAAATCAATACATATGACTGTACATAATGCACATTCAGGGACAATTGTAAGTATGCTTACAAAATTTGCAGGCACATCAGTGGATATTTATTAAAAACCTGCCTTCTCTAGTACCTAACTGGGGAACAAATGAAAATTTGGCCCTCAAGCCCATCTCTATCTGGGAGGCAAAGTCACATTTAAAGTATGCTAACCCCCATGGGTCAAATCCAAAGAAATCATTGCTCCAAACTCACACGAGAGGAATATGAGGCTTCTATCCCCTAATTTGCTTTGTTGATGGAATGGTGGCTCAGGGTTGTTTATTGTTATGAAAAGGACCAAAGCAATTTTGCTTTCGTACTATGAAAAAATTGAGTTTCAGCCAAAAAATTGGACAAACATCTCAAATTTGATGAAACAAAAAGTTTTTACTTTTACACAAGATGTTCACAATGCAAAATCCATGGGGTTAAATTAAAATTAAATTCACACTTGCAGATTCTCCTTTGAGTTCAGAGTATTTATATGAGCAGGCATGGACTCATCCCACGAAGTTGCTCAATTTGACTTTAGTTCCCTCACTATGTCTCAACCTTTCCCTCCTCCAAATGGTGTTCTATGGACCTGGTCCAGCAATGAAAAAGGGTTCTTTGTAACTTACGCAGCACATGAAAAGGGCTTTGACATATTTGCCAGCGTGATGTGAGAACTCCTGGGAACATTTGCTGCTGCTATGAGCCCCCTCAAAAGCCCTGCGATTGTGTGGTGAGGGGGAAGGGACTTTAGGATATTTTAACAGCTGTCAGCAGTGCTTGATGTAAATATTCTTCTCTCTGACTCTTAGCTTCAGCGTGATGGATTTCCTGACGCTGCCATCTCTGGTATATAGCCTAAGTGTAATTTCCTTAGATGCCTCAAAATACTGAGGGTTTTATTAAGGATACTGTGACCCTAAGAAGATGCCAGTGCCAGCTGGCACACTGTTGTCATGATATTTACCCAAAGGGTGGCATGTAATGTATTACTGGAAAAGTCATAACTCACTGAGCATTAATATTATTGTGTGGTGTAAGTATGGGTAACTTGCAAAATTGCAAATGTGCTGAAATTCTGTTCTTAAAATGTGTGCCACCCTAGACAAAGAAATGTGGTTCTGCTTGAGTGTGTCTCCAAGGTAAACCGAGAGATATTTGAAATGCATTTACATAAAAACTAAATAAAGCCATCAAGCTAACAAGGGGAAGAACTACCAACTATCATCAGCAGGGGAGGAACCAGCATGAAGTCTTCACCATACCACATTGCATCTCTTCCCAGCAGGAGAAAAGGAACCCTGACTGAGAATACAAAAGGTTTACTGGCCTATGAAGAGACGGGGGAGAGAACCTCCACGTTATTCTATACATGAAGAGAGAAAGGAACTGAGCACTTTGAGATCTGTGAAGGTTTCTGGCCGGAGAGTCTGGTCAGCTCTGCTGGAAAAGAAACTTAGTGAGAAACACTTTTTTGAACAAGAGTGAGTCTAATTTGTTAAATCAGGTGTCAGCCTTAGAAGCATATTTTTATTTTTGTTTGCATGTAACCCTTTCTATTTTTATTCCTTATACTTGCCATCACTTAATCCTATGTCCTTTTTGTTAAATAAACTTGCTTTACTTTTACTATAAACCAGTTCAGTGCACTGATTGAAGGGAAGGGCATGTTAACCCCAGTTAAGCTAGCAGGCTTCAGTGTATTGTTTCTTTAAAGGCTCAACAAATTTAATAACTTATTTGAGTGCTCAGTAAGCAGGCTGGATACTGCAAGGAGACAACTCTCGGGAACTTGGGAGTTGGGGGTTCACTGTTACCTGCAAGGCAAGGCTTGGACTGAGAGACTCAGGAAGAGTTTGCTGGCCAAGCAGATAAGCTGGTGTGTCAGGGGGTTGTCACACATCTTAGCAGTAGCAAAACTCTCACTTGCTAAGGCTGAGAGAGGTAACACACAATTCTAGGAACCCTAGCAGACTGTTACAGACATGGAAGCTCTTGATTACAGTTCTGTTTTCCTTTTACTGCTCAAGAATGACAGCAAATGGAAAGGTTAACTTTTTAAAATACCTTTGCCAGTTAATAAATTGGCTTCCATGATATCTGTGTACAGGAGGTCTTCCTGGTTACCCTACTTCTTTGTCCTTTTAAGTTGGTATATCCAGCCATTTAACTATGCTCTCCCTTCTTTTTGCCACAGCCTCCAAGGTTCAAGTTGCATTCTCTTGGGATAGACTCGAGGATACAAATGATACAGGGTTAGTATTGTCAAACTGCATGCACTAACATTTATGCAAATATAAGACATGAATTCTTTGACAGTATCCATCACTCTTTTTATTTGTTTGTCATAGCCATTAATATAAGTGAAACACTGTTCAAGAATACTTGTGGAAAGGAAAAGTGATGCAAAAACTTGTGCAAACATGCATTGCCCATAACAGTTCACATGAATATGTATTTCCTCAAGTAGTCACCTCAGAAGTGATTGAAAACCCCACAGAGGTTCAGATTTGAGTTTGATTCACTTAAGCATCCCAAGGCTTGGATAATTATCCCTTTGAACCATATCAGAACTACTGGAGTCTGTAGAACTGGTCTGAAAATCTTGTGACACTTTCAGAATTATTTTGGTAATAGAAATTCCAGAGGAACCAACTTCCTCTTAGCATTCTGACTCTTCTATATTTAGTCCTGGCCAGGAACTGGAAGTGAAAGAAATGAATCTGAACAGTTCAGATTTTAAAAATATAGGGTTTTGTCAAAGCAACCCCCAGGCAATGCAGCTTGAGAGAAGGCCTGTCATTCTGGAGGAAAATAAATACATTAAAGATTGTGAAGTGCTCAGATATCAGGATGATGGGGGCCAGAGAAATAACAAAGGTAGATTAAAGTGCGAGGACAGAAAATGCCTGAATTTATAATGCACATGTATTATTTCCTCACTATACCTTCCAATGAGGCCTTGGTTTCCCCATGGAAAAAGACTCTGGGGAATCATAGAGTTTACCTTGGTCTGCTATCTTGTGAAAACTACAAACTGCTTTGTCTTTACTAAGATTTTACCTCAAGTTAGGTAACTAGAGTTTGAAAACATACCTTCTTTTAGCGAAGATACAGTCCAAATGAATGCATTCCTTCTATGAATACTCAGAGGCCGTGATTTTCTAATGAGGCTCCTAATTCCCATTGACTTTCAAAGGGAGTTGGGCACCTACTGCCTTTAGACCCCTTAAAATTCCCAACCTTCATTAAATCCACACTTCATTGATAAGCAAATGACTTCTAAATTCTGTGTTTGATGGCACATATTTGTGGCTGGCTTAGGACAACTGGATTGTAGTTTGCTGTTTGTTAAATTTATTACCAGTCCCCAGTAATCATACTGAGTGATTAATCTAAACACCCTGGGATTGGGTTCACCATCAGATATCTTGTTTTTAGGAACACTGCTACTGAAAAGTGCCACAGTTATAAATCTAGCTACCTTAGGTCTTTATGGAATATGCATTGCTGTAGTAGCCAGGCCTGAAATACAATTTTAAAAGCATAAGAATCACCAAATTTGCCTTACTAAATTTAGTCTGCTTAAACTTTTTTGATCCCCCCCTCCTCCTTTCTTCTTATCCTTCGATTGTATGAAACTGCCCCTTAAAAACATAGAACTTGAGTTTGAGAACTGAAAAACCTAGGAAACATTAGGTTTATACATTTAATATGGACTGAATTTGCAGCTGTCAGCTAACACTCTGTGCTTAGCATGTTTACTCACCAAAGTTTTTTGGGGAATAATGCTGTGAATTTTCCACATTACCGCTGATGTGCCAGTTCGTTTGCTGGTGATTTATTAATGCTTCTTGTGATTTATTACTGTCACTTTACTAGATTGTGTGCAAATCAGTGACAAAGCCCTGTGTGGATCATGCCTTTTTAGTCATAAAAGCATTCAAGCAGCCATGAAAATCAGTTAAGCTTGAACCTATTGAACAAAAGAGCATAGTGATGCCTATTGATCAATAGTCTTTAGATATGTAATGAATAGTACTTTGGTCACTGTCAGATAGTGTTTTCCTTTGGATCTGATAAATTATACTCTTTTGTATTAGCAGTTTGAGATTTGACGCAAACCTGTGTTGTGTTGGTATTTGTTTAGTTTCTAACAAGTTGGTGAGGTTGGCGGCTAAGGCTAGCAAACATTACAAGAAAATATGATACTGTACATTCTCCACACTCCATTTTTTTAACCATTGTTACCCCTGATTTGCACTGAGTTTGAGAGGAAAGTCAAGCCCTGTAAAACATAAGTATTTTGCAGGATATGTAAAGATTTATTTTGTGTCTGTGTGCATTAGACCTTGTGATCAATCTCTCTCTCTCTCATTAATAATTATTAATACAAATAAGGAGAAGGAAAGTATTTTGGATTAGGGCTATCTAATTTCTAGATTATTACTGCTCAAAGTACAACAGAAGAAATTATCCTTAACTTATCATTAAAAATGTTAAACAATATGTAAATATAAGGTCTGATTCTCCATTCTCTTGCATTTTGCTAAGATTGTTATGTTTGCATGATCAGGATTGATGGGCCTGATTCTCTACTGCCTTGCCCTTTTTATAGTCATTTACACCTCTGGAAAGTGAACCTGGAGTATACGTAAAAGGCTACCATGCTGATTTGATAGAGTTTTACACCCACTTTAAATGGGTGTAAATGTCTACTCAAAGCAGTGGTGACTATGGACCATAAAGCCTGACCATACAATACAACAACATTGAATGTATTTCTAATTCACCATCAATAACAACAGTAGGAGTCCAGTCCTCCTCCTGAGCAACCAGTCTACGCACATGGAAGATCCACTGGAGTCCAGAAGTGAAGGAAGCTGCAAAGCACCAGCTGAGCTTCTCTGTACTTCCACCTCAGGTTGCAGTAGCCACAGTGAGTATTGCACAACACCTGCCATAGGATGAATGATCACTTGATCCACAATTGCCTGGAACTACTAGCTTGCCCCTGCGTCTGATCCCCAGGCCCTGCACTGCTCCAGACCATCCAGCATGCTAGTGTGCAGGTAGCCGCTACAGATCACAGATCTTCACTGTGATAGAAGTAGGTGTGTTTTGCCCTTTGTTCCACTGCAGTCAGTGACCTCATAAGTTGTGGTGGTGTGAAGCTGGGTTTGGGCCCCTGAATAATCAAAGTTTTGAGCCAGATCCCCAGCTGATGTACATTAACATTACCCCACTTACACCAATGGAGCTATGCTAACTTATACCATCTAAAGATTTGGAAGGTGGGTGGCTGGTTTCAAAGGTGTAAATGGCAGTTAGACACCCAGCTCCCATTTGTGTCTTTGATAAAGTCACATTTTGCCTTTAGAATTTAATAGCAGGAGCAGATGCAACAAACTTCCACCACAGAAGTCATCACATGGGACTATTTCTGATTTGTTAAAAAAACAAAAACATTTTCATCCAAGGTTTCACTGGACTTTTGGATCTAAGAGCTTGTCTTCACTGAGGTGTTAACTCCTTTCCAGTTACCTCAGCTTGAGTGGTCATGTTGCAAAATTCCTGAGCAGCACAGAGCGATTGGATGACCAGTGCAGAGTAGCAGCATTCCCACTGCATTACTAGTTGTGTCACTAGAGTGTCAGCAGCACTTAAGCTTTAACCCATATTTCCTGTTGGGCCATCTAGCTCAGATTTAAAGCACCATTCAAGCTAGACATTTTCCTGTGTAGACTGGAATGGGGTGTGGGGCAACTCTTGAGTTGTACCTCAATTAACACAGCACTGAAGACAAGCCTTTAATAAACTGCAGATCTTTGATACAAAGAGATCAGCTCCTAAAACATTTAAGTATATAGACTCATCTGCATAAAGGCTTTCACTAACTGTAAATACAGAACTGTTATGGCGACTGGAAGTTGAATAAAGACATTGCTGTGGTAACTTTCCACCCCAGAGTAAGTGGCCAAAAGCTGACATCTTCCTCAGCCTGGAATGACTTGGGGGCAGGGGAAATGAAGTATTTATGAGCATTAAGATCTTTATTTGGAGCTACTGCTGTTGGTTTTGTGCTGTTTTTGCTGGATCTCAAAACAGATGTTCCAGAGACTAACTTCAGACACCCCACTTGTATCAGCTCTTGTCCACCAGCAAAACAATCTCAGCAGGTTCAGACAGTAGTCACAATCACAGCCCACAAAGTATGAGTCTTATTTGCTGGATGAACTGCTAAACTGGATGAACTGCTGCTTGTCTCTTATGTTGGTTTAGTTACTGCTTTAAGGCCAGAAGTTCTGCAATTAATATCCTCATTCCCTCAGTCCTTTCAACTACATATGTATGAATTAATAGAATTAATTCCTATCTAAAGCTGGTGTCATGTTTGAAAACCACCAGATGCAGAGAACCAAATGAAGTGACCCCCCTAAATAGTAAATGAAAGCTTAACCCCAAAAAACAAAACAAAAAGTCAAAGCTTAGTGATGCCTGCAGTGTATTAGAAAAGGCTCTGGAGCTGCAGCACATGACCTGTCTGTGTCCAGCAGCCCTTGGAATGTGTCTCATGGCAGCTGATTATAATCCCGGTTAACACAAGTTTGAGCCCAGTTAGGTTACTTGGTGGCAACTGGAGGGGTGTCAGGCATAACTGGTGATCCAACCCAGCTGAGGAGGAGCTGGATTTTGATAAAGGAAGGAACATGGGGCAGTGGCAGAGCTGCCTGAGGAAGGCCAAGGAGGAAACCCAGGTGAAAAGTAACTTGCTGTTTCTTTGCTTGGGCTAAAGGCTGAGACAAGTCTGGGAGGCCTAATGCTTGGAGCTAAAACTGGAGAGTTCTGAGCTCAGGAGGAAGCTTGGCAAGTGAGTGGCAGTGAAGCCTGGGGCCATAGGTAGGTTGCCTTGAGCCAGGAGGAAGCTGGAGGCAGTGACTATAATGCCTATGGAGGATTTGGACTGGAGCTTGAAGGGCTCCAGGGAGAGAGAGAAGATATCTGTAGTAGTCAGTCTCTGCTCACTAGAAAGTGGAGCTACCTGGAAGACACAGGATTGGAACAAGCTCTTGTGGCTGACCCTGATACAAGACCATGAGTAAGACCTCTGGGAAAAGGCCCTTAGAAGTGTGGCTTGCTATAAAGAGCCCAGGAAGGGGTGGGGGAAAGGCCTGAGGAAAGGTTAATGGTAGGAAGAAGTCCAGGAAGGCAGCAGCAAGAGCAAACCTTGGCTGTCTGTCCTGGGGTCTCTGGATTGGAATCCAGTGTAGTGTATGGGCCTGGGTTCCCCTACCAGCCTCTGGGAAGGTGATGTGAAACCCCCCCTAATGTAAAGTGAAAAGGACAACTCAGAGCCTGGAGAAATGGTGTAAGGACCACTGGCACCAGAGATCTGGCAAAAGGTCTTGGAATGACTTGTTGGACTGTGTTACCCTGGAACGAGTGGAACTGAAGTACAACCTGACTAGAGGGCTGAGTCATGAGAAGAGGCGGATCACCACAGGACTGGAGTGACTGACAGGGGGCTAGAGAAGAAAGATCTTCTACACGACCTCCAGTCAAGAAGGGGCATACCAGCCGTGAGCTGATCCTTCTACACCTCCATGCCAAACCAATCCCCGGTCCCAAGTGCTTTGAAATATAGACAGTTTGTAATTTGGATATAGATCCTAACTCCTGGGCTTTGGACATTTCATTTCTTACTACACAATTGGTAGTAGTACACAGTTGGTCAAATAATGAACAAAAATACTGATGGAAAAATGCCAAGACTCACAAGAAATATTATTTGCATTTAATTATTCAGCTAGTTCTACTAGACAAAATGGGCCAGATCCTCAGCTTATATAAATTGGCATTGATGTATTGAAGTCAATAGCACAACCCTGATGTATATACCATGTGAAGAGCTAGCCTTTAAACTGTCTGAAATTTTCTCTTGCTTATAACATGGAACATAAGGAACAAGGAATAAAAGGCTCAGCAATTATCAGCCTTCTCTGGCTAACTGGAAAATCATCATTTACTCTTCTGAAAAACTAGCAATGACTCTACTTCTTTCCTTTCTGTCAGGAATACAGTTAGGCGAATTGTAACAGTTCACACTACCATATCAATCCTTCTCCCTCATGACATGTAGAGGGCTCCAGATCCTTCTTTAGATTGTTCCTTTGTTATATTGACTTTGCGATTCATCAAATGATTCCACATTTCTTCACTTTAAAATGACAGATAAGTAGTTTCAAAGATGGCCACTAGGAACCACTTGATCATCTCGTCTGGTTTCCTGAATATCAGAGACTATAGAACCTCACCATGTATTTCTACATCAAGCCCATAATTCTGTAGGAGCTGTAGCATATGTTTTAGAAACATATCCTGTCTTGATTTAAAGATTTCAGCTGATGAAGAATTCACCAGATGACTAAGTAAATTGTTGCAATAGTTAACTATATTCACTGTTTAAAAGTATCTCATTTCTCATCTGAATTTATCCAGCTTTAGCTTCCAACCCTTAGTTCTCATTATGCTCTTTTTTTTTCTTTTTTTTTTTTTGCTAGACTGAAGAGCCATCTACTCTCAGAAATCTCTTCCCCATGTAGGTATTGTAGACCTTGATCAAGTCACCTTCTCTTGGATAAATTAAAGAGATTGAGCTCCATTAGTCTCTTGCTGTAAGGCATGGTCTTCAAACCTCATATAACTTCTATAATTTTTCAGCTTCCTTTTTGGAGTGTGGACACCAGAATTGGACACATTATCCAGTAATGGTATATACAAAGGAACTACCACGTCTTTACTTCTACCTGATATTCTTCTGCTTGTGCAGCCAAGGATCAAGTTCACTGTTTGAGCTACAGCATCACACTGAGGGCCCAGGTACCCATCCACAGTTTCCTCATTGAAAGAAAACACCCACTTTTAAACTGTATCAGCTTCTTGACCTAGTCTTGATGTCCCTACCCAAATCCAATCCAGCTTACATCTCTGTTTTCATCTTTTGTCACATACCTTCCTATCAGTCCTGAAGCCCTATTTATTATCTTCTCTCAATCTTCATGCCTATTTTCACACCTTGACTTCTGCATGGAAAAAATCTCTCCATCTAGCCACTAAGCATTCAAGTCCCTCCTAAAGACTCTCTTCGTCCATAATTGTCCACAAAAAGTGAGCCATCAATAATAATTATAGCCCCCATTTTACCATGCTTATTCAGGATCTTACTCTGCAAGTACGTACTGGAAATTATATAGGTGATGGGGACAAAATCGAAGTTTTTCCTCAGGATTTCACAGGGGATCCTGTCTTTTCATATCTGACTTTTCAATTCTGAAGCCCAGATTTTTAAAGGTATTTAGGTGTTGCTTCACTCAGCATTTTGAGGCCTGAGTGACTTAGAAGCCTAAGTCACTTTTGAAAATTACTTAAGTCACTTAGGCCTTGAAACTCTGAGGAGAGCAACACCTAAATACCTTTAAAAACTTATCCTAATTTGCAACAGAAACTGTCATTGTTTTGTGTCTCCTACAGGACCAAGTACATTGCCAGCATTTAAAAGATCAATAATAGTAATGACAGAAAGGATAATGATTTGAATCAGCGGGCACTGCCCTCTGTACTGCTTTGTCAGTGAAAGCCTCTAATGCAATGGTTCTCCTACTCTTGTCTAGAGATCTCCAATGGTCCAGGGAGGTAACTTGAGGGACTGGAAACTTGAGAAGAGAAATTGTCTATTCTATAACCTCTCTTTCAGGGTGGTCTGCAGTATGAAGTGGATGCTATACCAATGTACTCTTTTCATGCAGGATATTTTCAACAGAGTTTGGGAATGCCATGCTTTTTTAAATGAAAAGGGAGATAACTGTGGATGGGCAAACTGATTTGTATTAAATAAAAACTCGCAATGGAAACTGAACATCTTCTGAGGACCCTAAAAATATGGTTAATATAATATCGAACAAAAGTGCATATATTTCTGCACTTCAGTTTTCTTTGGGACCAGAAAAGGAAGTGCCAAAATATCTCCCAAAAGGCTGTTGTCATAGCATTTGGGCATGGCTAAACCATGGAAGAAAAGGAGGTGCAGCAATCTACAAATCTTGCCAGAAAAGAGTTGTAAGATTTCCAGTCCCCAGATTATGCAAACACTTGGAGGCTTATCTCAACAAAAACCTCTGAACTTTGAAGTTCACCCATCCCTTCTGATAATTACTAGTGCTCCGGGCCTAGAGTTCGATTCTGGTAGGTAACGAATGCTCTCCCAAAACCCATTGATTTCAATGGGCATTGAAAGGGTTCAGCTCTTCCTGGGAGACATTGAGCACCTCACAGAGGCTCCAATTTGGGAAAACATTTAAGAATGTGCTTAACTTTAAGTGTTTTCCTAAATAGGGATGCCTGCTGGAATCAATAATGAATTATTCTAATGGTATCTGAAGATAACTAGAATTGGTTCCTTTTCAAATTCTGAGAAATACTTTGGTATCCAATATACCACCAGTGGGGTCACTGTTGGCAAAGAGTGCCTGTTTTAAAATGAGAAAACTGTATTTCAGGTCACTATCAAATTTACCATTGAGAAATGGGATTTTTCCCTGCATAAGTGAGAGAGAACATCTCTCATTTTTAAAAAAAAGTTGGTAACATAGCTTACAAACACAATAATGTGATTAAATGTATATGCACAGATTGTCATATACTGAACATGATTTTGAAACTTTTGTGTTTTGCCAATGACTTTTAAACACAGAAGAAACAGAACAATGACCTGAAATAAATGTATGCCCTTTTCAAAAAGGCATTTGTACTGTTGACAATGGAAAGACAGCAGAAATCTTTAGACATCCACACCAATGCTTTTGGAGCAAAAGTTTTTAGTGAAAAATAATGAAAAGTCTCAGCTTTTTTCTCTTTAAAAAAAATTCCAAAAATGATTCCAAGTAAACTATTATACAAGTTGACTGTAAGTGATGTTTTGTTGTTGCGGCTTTTTTTGTTTTGTTGTTTTTTTTAAGGATTAAGCGGATGTAAAGGCCACTCCAGTTGGAACAAAGCTCAGGGCTCAGAAGTTGAAGATATGTAGAGTTCAAAAATTCTCTGTTGAAATGGACTTATATTGGTGCATCCTTCAGTGGATCATGGGGAAAGAGAACAGGGTTAAGAGAGCAGTTAAACTGTGTTTTACAGGCCAAATGGACTTTATTTCCTTTTCCAAATGCCTGCACTATCTTCCCCTTAAGGGTGCTTTGCCCAAGCCTACTGGGAAGAGGAATATTATTCCATTTGTCCAGACTATAATTGGTCACTTCAAGGAAAAAAGTCTTTCATGATTTTCCAGTGGCAATATGAGTTGTTAAATACAATGGTTAGTCTATATAGTATTCTAAATTCTCTCACTAAAGAACAAGTGAAGATTTATTAAGGAAATAAATAAGACTCCTAAACTTGGCTGGTTAATTAATAACTCTTCCAAGTCATCACTGGTATAAGTGCCCCTCTGCGTGCCTTTTCTCTTATCTGGCCTAAGATATCAACTGTCATGTCAATATCTATACAGTAGTGAAAATAATAGAACAGATGGAACGGATCCAAGAGAAATGAATTTTTTTACCAAGCAAATTACCTTAAGAAAATACTAAGCAAACATGCATTTTAAATCATAAATGTTTTATAGCTTTAATTTGCTTTATACTTTCACCTAAAAACCCCAATTCCTCCATCCAAATCCAATTCCCACCTTTCTGTGCAGCTTCACTTTTATGTTTCTTTTAACAAAAAAGTCATATAAAGTTGATAAATGGCTGCAAAGTTTTTGCTTTTACTTGGTTGCTTTTCTGTTGATTTAACCAAAAAAAGCTCTTTAGTCCTGACTTGGGCCTTGTCAAATAGACTGTGTTTGGTAAACTTCTCATGCTACCATTAACTCCTAGCTGTTTCAATGATCACTTTTGATTAATGGATCAGATATTACTTACGTCATTAGAATCAAGGATACTGAGGGAAGTGTTATAGCATATATATCCCAAATACTCACCGTGTATTTCCCAAAACAGGAAGTGCGCAAGTAAAGTGATTTGTTCATTGCATAAAGAAAATGTCAACTGGTTTAAATAACCTGATTTAATATCTTTCAGACTCAAAGGAGTTAGAAGAAAAATTCCTCAGATTTCATATTCAGTATTATCTCTATGTGGTCCAAGAATACTAAGCACCAGATGCTGATATCCTTAAAGATGCTGAATTCCTTGAAATGGAAAGGACTACTCACAGGGTAAAGTACTAGTCAGTGTGAGTAAGCCTGGCAGAATCAAGCTCTGAATATTCTGTAAGGAATACAGATATTTTCCTTTACTTCCCTCATCAAAGATTCAATTATCCTTACAACCAAAGGTGTGTGTGGGAAGAAGCCATACTATGCAATATGAAATGGAAAACAAAGTAACCCTGTATGTGACATGTCAAGGAGGTAGGCCTCAATTCTGCAAAGTGCTGAGCATTCTGGCCCAGATCCAGCAATACCCTTAAGCATGTGTTTAACTTTAAGTATTTGAGTAGTAACCTTATCTGAGCTTTCTTTTAACCACCTATCAGCTAAAAGCTGTATGTGTTCAGGCTTGTCAATATTTGGCAGCGCTCACCAGTTTTCTAGTTAAGCATAGGCTAATATTTCAGTTTATATTGTCTGGTGCCTTTGTCTGCCCTTTGCCGTACTTAGAGCAGAGTGCTACCATGGAACAGAGTTCAACATTAGTGCACAAAAGTAGGGTAATAACTTCAAATGTTTGTTTTGTTTTTACTGTTTAAAAGTGTACCTAAAGGTTAACAATTGTTACCCTGGGGTCTGCCAATCTTCTTATATTCCCTAGACAAATGTAATGAATAGGATATGGAGATGCATTCAAATGCTCAGCGCTACACATCTCTAGATTTATAGCAGTGCTAATCACACAATGGTCTTTAGGACTGTATTCATATTTACATGAGAAATCTGTTTTTAAGGATTTGGTTATCAAATGTAAAATAAAAAAAAAATTTACTCCAGCCTGAGATTTCATATACTCTCATCATGAAAAGGAGTTTGAGAGAGAGAGAGAGAACGTGCATGTGAATAAACATACATATAAATGTATGTATATCTGCAGGTATCTAAAAAATCTATATGGCCTAGTTCTGATAGCACTGACTCTGGGATAAATCTGGAGCTCCATTTAAGTTATTAAAGTGATTCTGGTGGAAGGTCAGAATCAGGTCCTGTATTTTTATACTTTCAGGGTAATGCAACACTTTAAAAAATTTGTTTTGTGATACCAAACATCACAAAGACATTCACGGCTGTGTGTGACACGACTGGCCAGATTTTGCCTGTATTTACACCTTTGCAGCCTCACAGAGTCAATAGGCGCATGGCTGTAAGCAAAGGCAGAAATTGGCCTGGTGTCTGTCTAATTCTTGTTGTTGTGCCTAGCTGTTGTTTTGGCAAGACCATTGAGGATGTCAGATCCTAGGTATGGACATGAAGGAGCATCAGCCTGAACAGATGATTTGTGTCACAGCCAGAGCTTGCTTTAATATTGTTCTGTGAGGCTTTTAATATCTGTAGGGTTCATTTAAGTCCCATGTCCTTCCTTATTATATATCCTACTACAAAATTATATATTTTACTACAGTACAGACCCTCAGGTTAGCAGGACCCATATCTTAGTCCCTTTCTACCTGTACAGTTTGTTTATACATCACACTGGACCCATATTCATTAGCTCTTTGCTCTCTGTTTTCACAGTTACTCAGCCCCAAATCACATACATTCAATATGCCAAAAGCCATCACTTAACCTTCAACCCCTATCCTGCTAAAGGGTACAATACTTGGTGGATAATTAATTACCGTATCTCAGTTCACAAGACAAATTGCAGTATGTTTGTGAGGAATCCTGGTGAGATAGCTGCAAATATCACATTTATTTATCTAATCTATCTTTTAACATGCAGCCTAGCTCCATTTGGTGCATGTCTCTGAGTGAGTGTTTACAAAGACGAGGAAGTGGGATGTTTAATATGGCTTTGACAATTCAGACTTATCAGGGAAGGGCAGAACTTAAGGGAAACTTGCTAGAAAAAGTTTTTAAAGCCTGTTGACATCTATTTTGCCATAGAAATGCCAGAAAACAAACCAACCACCCTATCATCAGTTTGTTGTTTTTCTTTTAAGCAAACACAAGGAGGCCTGAGTATCTGCTCACTTAAAACAATTTTATACTAGTCTGTTACCCAAGTATACTTATTCCTAGACCCACCTCCTTTATTTGTTTTTTATTCAGCACTTATTTAGCCAAAACACTGCATTCAGTGGGAGTTTTGCTTGAGTAAGAATGGGAGGACTGGACTGCCTCTTCTAGCGAGTCTGTCCCACATCATTCTGCCCCCATCCCTCTTTCGCCTTTCACACTGCAGGCCGCAGTTCTGTCTTCAGACCCTACGTAATCCATACAGCCCCTGCTCTCCTGCCTTAAATAGGTTCAGTCCTGTGTAGTACTCAATTAGGCCCTTTAATTTTTTTGCAGTGCTTTTTAAGATATCCTAAAGCATTAAGGGGGAAATTCACCACACCATAGAGGGCCATATGCTCTGTGTTGTCCTCTAGCGGCAAGTACAGTTGACACAGCCACACGTGGCTGACTCTGCAACATATGGCTCTGATTCAACACAATTTGAAATCAATAGAAAGACTTCAGGAGACATTAGATGAAGCCCCAGATGTGCTCAGAACTGGGCTCTGTGCCACCTCCAAATAGGGCAGGATGCAGGGGGTGGGAGAGGAATGAGCTGCCAGAAGCACTGGATATGGGATTCCACTGATGGCTGATTACACCAGTTTGTATACAGTGGTGTTGTAGCCATGCCAGTCTGAGGGTATTAGAGAGACAAGGTGGGTGAGGTAATATCTTTTATTGCACCAACAGAACTTGGTCCAATAAAAGAAATTACACAAGTGGCATTATCCATACCATCCTCTCCCCAGCCACTATTCCAGCCCATGGATTGACGGCGGCTGGATTGTGTTCATCTGAGTCCTGCTGTGTTCCTTACACAAAGTCTGAATAATATGGCTTTGCATAGGGTGGAGGTGAATTTCACCCAAAACATTAAAACTTTTAAGTGTACATAATTCAGATCTTGACATTGATTGTGTATTTACACAACACTTTCCATCCAGAAAAACCCTAAAGCTGTTTCTACATTTTATTAACTGTCTGCATATAATCTGTAGTGCCTGCTTCTGCCCTTGGATGCATCAAGTAAAATGATGTTTGATGTCTGCATATATATTTGGTATCCTAATTACCAAAATGCATGGCAGTCCTCCTTTCATTATTCACTGAACGGCACTGCTGCTAATGAGTAAACATACATTATTAGAATAAATGCCCTGCTCAGCCTCAACTGTATTGTTGCTTCTGGCTTTGCTATAATTTAATATTTATCAAAAACAAAGTAGAAAAGCTAGGATCGTTCCCTGATGGGACTTCTTGGGGTTTTAATCTGTTTGTTGGTGCTGCTAGAATACTATAATTCTTAGGAGCCCTATAATCCCTGGGCTCTGGCTTCAATTCAGTTACCCCAGTGGAATGCAGAGAAGAATCAGGGCCTGTATTTAGTATTTCATTCTATGGGGCTGCAATCTGGCAGGACAGCTGAATCTCAGGATAAAAATATGAAAGTGTAAAACCATGTAGAGAGTAGTATCCAAGAACCAAACTCACACAGATTATTCCACTAAAGTCAATGAGACTTCTCATGGATCAAAGATTCCTCCTGTGAGTAAAGGTTCACAGGATAGGATACAAACATGATTTCTAACTGAACATGTCCTAGACCTTTCGGAGATTCAGAATTTTGGGGTATAGGAAATGTAAAACGTAAATCAGATTCTCAGCTAGGTGTTAACACAAGGAAACGAGGCACCATTTTAGGATCTGGCTCGTTAACAGTGAAGCTGATGCACTCAGTCTATAAAGGGACATCTGTGAGGTCAGAGTAGAAAGATAAGAAAGGCATGCTTGCTCTTCTCCACTGTTCAGTGTATAAATGCCATTGATAGAAGTCATGGAGTGAGCATTATGCTTCTTCCACTGGAAAGGGTCTATGACTAATAGTCAAAGTTTACATTAAAGCTCAGGAGCTGAAAGGGGAAAAGTAATTCAAGATGAATCAATTAAAAATGTGAGATTTATTTTGCTGATGGCAGTGATATTAGGGCTTGATATTTAATTTTTCTTTCTAAGTAGTGTTTATTTTTTTATCCGTAGGGAAACAAGCACATAGAAATAACTGCCATGACATGGAGATATGCTGTCCCTAGGTAAATATCCACAGGGACATTTCAAAGTGGCATATTCCACAAGAAATGCTCACATAGTCTAGCCCAGAGCCTGAGGTCCCTCTGGGGCAAGTGACAGACACCAGACTGTGAGCACAATTGGTAACAATCATCTAGAAAACGAGCTTATTTTCACTTTTATTTGTGTTTGGCAGGCCCACCCAAGCCAAGTGCAAGCTCAGCCAAAGTTGGTATGAGAATTTAAAATGAACAAATGACTCTTAGCTGAGGACAAAACATACGGGGCTTAGATTTCCCCTGCAGTAAACCCACCAAAATCAATGGAGTTGAAGCACACGTTAATTTGTCCTTATATTTCTTACTTGTGGGTTTTCTGTTTAATGATATATGTTAAAGTTTCTCTCTAATTTTGCATTAAAATTCTCACACTAACTCACCTCAGCCAAGGTCTTGGCAGGGCCATGCAGAATGTTCCTCAGAGCAAATGAACACTGCTTATCTTCTACTTGCTGCTCTTGGTGGAGGTCTTCTCAAAGCAGAGGGGAAATTGTGGTGTTCCTCAGATGCATTCTAGGATAAATACGGATAAAATAAGGGGCGAAGATAGCAGCAGAAAACTAGAGCTGAAGGACATTTTTTTGCTCAAGTTTTCTTTATGGCTTCATGAACAATATGAAAAATGTTGATGCAACTTTTATTTCATTTTAAATTTGAGGGATTTTTGATTAAACCGGTTTTAAAAAAAAATCTCATGTTGACTCTCATCAAATGGAATCGAAAGGAAAACCTTTGAGTTTCGATTTGTTTTTAAACAAAGGGAAAATAAAAATTTCAATTTCATTTGATGCAAATATTAATACTTTTATTTATAAAGCACACCCTCAAGCACCTGCAGGGTGCTGGCTTTTAGGGTACAAACAAGGTGAGTAAACAGAAGCAATAAAAATAGAACAGCAGCAGTAATTTTAAAAAAAAAACCTACTGGAAAAAATATACGTTTTTCGGTATTTTTTTAAAAGTGGGGAAAAATGAACAGAACCAGATTTCAGGAGGGAACGAGTTCTATACTGGCAGGGCCTGTCCCTCAACAACTCAATTGCCTAATGCCCATAGGTGTTACGGAGGAACCTCTAAACACATAGTGGTAGGTAAGCGCAAAATCCTGTCAGGTTGAGGCTCCAGGACGAGGTCTCACATTCGGAGCTTAATACAAGCCTCGTTCCAAGCTTTATACATCCAGAAGGCTGAATCTGCCGCATAACAGGCAACCAATGTACAGAATGCAAAAGAACAATCAAACCCGTGAGCAATCATGCTGCTGCATCGTGAACAGGCTGCAATCAGTGGATCAGCTTCCCTAGCAAAGAGGGAATGATTTTTTCCCCTTTAAATCAATTAAAAATAATTGAAATATTTTATTTCAGATCAATTAATCAAAATACGTGGAAAAAATCAGTGGAAATTTTTGAAGGAAATGAAAGTTTTTCCTTTTGTTTGATATTGTTCTCACGAAATCATTCTGCTTTTTCAATCAAGCAGCGGGCACTTCTAACTCAGATTTGGTCAATATACCCAGAGACCCCCAATAACTGTAGGAATTAGATTAAAACATAATGGCATAATGTATGTACTGTAATTTGGATGTGATAGGATCAAAGCAATGGTCTCATCTTCCTAAATGGTGTGGCTGTGGGCACGATTTTCCCTGTCATTTTAGAGTCTTAACTCATCATCTGAGTTTGCTTCTTGACTTCAAAGTAATAGCCTATCTTTCCTCTGTTTTCTCCCTTATTTTTGTCTCAGTTATGTAACAAAATAAGGAACCTAAGTTTCCAAAGAGAGAATGCAGTTTCTGAATGCAGTTTCACAAAAGTTGTAGCTATTTAAACCTTTTCACTCAGCCTGACTGGCTCTACAAAAGATAATATATAAAATAAATAGCCAAGGGCCTGGCACCAGTGTGGTGTGCATTCTAATGTGTACTAAGGTGTTGCACACTAACTGGCCCATGTAGATCCTGCAGCCATGCACTAAACATTCCCTTGTGCAGATTCATGTAGTGTGCACCAGCAGTCCATATAGGCCGGTTACTGCACACGGTGTGCATTAGAATTCACACCCCACTGTTGCATAGGGTGACCAAGTGTCCGGATTTTGAATGGAACACCCGGTCGAAAAGGGACCCTGGTGGTTCCGGTCAGCACCGCCGACCGGGTCATTAAAAGTCCACTGGGCGGTGCTGTGGAGCCATGGCAGGCTAGTCCCTACCTGCCCTGGAGCACCGCACTGCATCCCGGAAGTGGCCAGCAGGTCTGGCTCCTAGGCAGGGGGGTCACGGGGCTCCGCATGCTGCCCTTGCCCCAAGAACTGGCCAATGGGAGATGAGGGGGCGGTGCCTGCGGGTGAGAGCAGTGTGCACCGCGGAGACTCCTGCTACTCCCCCCTGCCTATGACCTGGACCTGCTGGCCGCTTCCGGGGTGCTGTGCGGTGCCCCAGGACAGGCAGGCAGCCTGCCTTAGGCCCCCCAACCCCACCCTGCTGCACTGCTGACCAGGAGCCACCCAAGGTAAGCCCGTGCCCTAACCCTGAGCCCTAACCCCCTGCCCCAACCCTGAGCCCCCCTAAACCCGGATTCCCCCTCCTGCACCCAAAACCTCTCATCCCCATCCCCACCCCAGAGCCTGCACCCCCAGCCCAGAGCCTGTACACTCTCCTGCACCCCAATTCCAAACCCAGAGCCTCCTCCTGCACTTCACAGCCCGCAACCCCAGCCCAGATCCCTCACTCCCCCTGCACATCAACCCCCTGCCCCAGACCAGAACCCCTCCCACATCCTAAACCCCTCATCCCTGGTCCCACCCCAGAGCCCTCACCCCTTCCTGCACCCCAATCATCTGCCTCAACCTGCAGCCCCCTCCCACACTCCAAATCCCTTGGCCCCAGCCTGGAGCCCCCTCCTGCACCCAAAATCTCTCATTTCCAGCCCCACCCCAGAGCCAGCACCCCCAGCCCAGAGCGCTCACCCCTTCCCACACCCCAACTCCCTGCCTCAACCCGCAGGCCTCTCCCACATTCCGAATCCCTCGGCCCCACCCCTCAGCCTGGAACCCTAAACCCCTCATCTCCAGCCCCACCCCAGAGCCCTCACCCTCACCCTCACCCTCTCCTGCACCCCACCCCCCTGCCCCAGCCCAGTTAAAGTGAGTGAGGGTGGGGGAATGTAGTGTCGGGGACAGGGCCTCGGGGGCAGGGGATGGAGCCTCAGGGAAGGGGCAGGGCTAGGGTGTTTGGTTTTGTGCCAGTAGAAAGTTGGCAGTCCTACTGGTGCACATTACTGCACCATGGAGACAAGCCCCAAGAAGCACAAGGGCTTTAAGTGCTGTTTTGAGACTTTTCTTCACTACTTTTCCCTTCCCTCTCTAGCATGTACACTCTCTTACTGTCTCTTGGAAGCTTTGGAGGATACTGGTGGAAATTGTAGTCATTTGTGAATCATTTAAAAATTCTGCATTGAACTTGCATATCTGTCTTTTCCCTGTCTTTCTCTTTGTCTCCAGCACTGTTTGAATTAAGTAAATCACTTAAAGCAAAGTCAAAATATATCAGTCATTTTCTACACAGCATGTCACATTGTCCCAAGCTGTCCAGACACCTTGAGAAATAATAGCACCTGGAAATGGTAAATAAAATATTTTGGTCTCATTGTGCAACATCTAGGCTCCATTGAAATCAATAGGAGTGTTTCTGTTGACTTTGGTGGGGCCAGGTTTTTGCCATTATCTCTCAGCAGTATGAAATATGACCTGCATCATCATTATGAAAGTGCGGATATTGTGATTCAAACATCGCTCTCTGTTCCCTGCATTCTTCCTTCCCCAGTGTTCTTACTTACCCTGTCAACTATTCCATCAACCCCAGCGTCAACCAACACAACTTGACTGTGTTAATATTTCTGCTGGAAAAGTCTTGGGAATGGGTTTTCTTGTGAGATTTTTGGTACTTCTTGCTTTTGGTTAAACACTCCCAAACTTCAGGGAAGTTCTTTACAGGATCTGAACTTCACAGCTACCTCTACCTCTAAAAAAGGCCAAACTAAACTTCTGGAGCTGAACTACCCTGAGCTTTGGGGAAGTTTGGAGCTGAATTCCAGGGTTGGGGGACTAAGTTGCTGAGTGCGCCCATGAAATTGGGAGCCCCTTGCAGGGCTGTGCCTCTAACCATCTTCAGAAATAGTTCTCGTTGGGTTTGATTCTAGAAATATGCTTACTGTTTGTTGTGCATCTAACCCACACCCTTAGATATAAAGTGACCCAGAGGGATAGGCAATGAACTTACAAGATTTGAGTGCACCAAATTGTGCTGAATCATTCATGGCGGTTCTCCTAAGAAGCTGTTTGAAAGTTTGAAAAGCAGAGAATCCCCATGTCTGTTTTGTACTCAGGATGTTAGATTTCAAAACACCATCCTGTGCTTGTTTTTCCATGACACAAACTCCCTTCTGGCCTCACTAATTTCCTGACATGAACTGAGACTCTTATAATGATAATAATTATTAAGTATCAATTCCAGGGAACTAGACTGGAGTGAGCTGAGCAGTTAGGCTTAAGTCACTTGGAAAAAAAAAATACCCCAAACAACCAACCACTTTGCAGGATTAATTCTATTAAGCGTTTTAGGCATACTGCGCTGACCTGTGATTACATGCTAATTAAGCTAAATTGAAGAAGGGGGGTTTTGGGGTGGGGATAGACTGATAAAAGTAAATAATGAGAATGAAAGCAACTGTGCTTTTCAAGGACAACACTGCTGCTATAACAACTCAGAGGAGTGTTGCTAAATATGTGCACCACCGTCTGTCACATTCTGACACTTCTCCAGTAGTTTATAGACAGATCTTTCTCCCATGTTTGATAGGACCAATCTCTTAGGACCACATTCTACCTTCAGTCTCTGTGCAAGACTCCCATTTCTGTTGTGCATGCATATTACGGGCAGTATGTGGCAGTATGTGATTATCGAGATTAGCTTAGCATATTTATTTCATAGAATAATAACAATGGTTAAGGTGGTGTTTGGTTTCTGTTTTGTTTTTAAAATTAATTTTCATTTTTCAAAGGCTTTACAATCTTTCCATTTAAGCAATTTACATGGAAGACCTGATTCTGATCTTACTTACACCAGTGTAAATCAGGAGTAACTCAGGCAAACTGCCTTGGAGCAGGCGATCCCAGGGTCTGTGAGTCTGGGGCATCACTGCAGGTGGACTGCCCCAAAGCCACTGGGGCTGTATTCCCTTTTGTGGAGAACTTCAACATTTTTGTTTACATTCCAAATTGGAACAAAGCCAGATTTTGATATATCAAAATCCACCACAGAATGGAAGTGTTTTTTCCGCCCAACTCTACGTACCAATCTCTATAGGTATGATATGCTGTATTATGCTGCATTACATTATTGCATTACATTTTGCAAAACAAAAAGTTAAATAGCAAAGCAGTAAACAAAGTGTTTGGCATTTAACATGCAGAATTCTTTAGCGTGGATAGTGTCCAGCATGGCTTTTCAACATTACACTGTGTTGTTGTTTTTCTGTTCTAATTAACTTTTTTATGTGTGAGATGAATGCAGATTCTGCAAACAATTATTAAGAATCAACATCAGATTTATCTGAGCAATGTTCATGCTAACAGGAATTTATATGTGGAACTCATACATGGGCATAAGGAAACATCACATAAAAGCAGGACTACATGGTCAACTGCTGTAATTTGTATGCATTCCTTTTAAATAAAAAAACTGTGTTCAACCAATCTCCTCTTTACTGCAGGTCCATAAGGTAGCCCCAGTTGTAGTCAGTTAACCCTTCTTTGATTTTGAAAAAAAAGGAATAAATCAAGCTATAAACAAACCTGCCAGCATATGAAAGGTGTAAACAGGGACAACGTCTTTTAACTTCACTGAAATATATTGAATTAAGAAATGATCAATGTTTCACTAACAAAAGAAGTGTGTGGTGAAGAGGGAATCATCCCTTTAAATAGGGAAAGACCACATGACATAAAGATGCTAGTAAATACAGAAGAATCGGGCCTTGTGTTGAAGGCTGAACATGAACAATTGTGGACACCTAATCTGCACACACAACTACTTGTAAAGTGGGTGCATGCACATGGCCAGTTGGATGCACAATTAGCCCTGTGCACACAATTTACTAGAAGCCAAAGTTTGCACTGAAGAATGTGTTTCTACTACTTATTTAGTGGCACAAGCTCCATATGATATTTTAATAATGAATACAACAAAGTACTACTCCTGGGGGCAAATTCGGAGGTCCTTACTCAGGCCCATATACCTCCATATTTGGAAGTGGAACGTAGCCTATCCATGGGATCTCTGAGAGGACAGGGAGAGGGGATACAGTAGGGAACCTTCAAGTTTCTGTGGATTTTCTGTTATGTAATAGTCATGGGATAGCTGGCATAAATTACCTCAGACGGATTCTGTAGTAAGTAATTTATACTGCATTACCCCCCATGGGTGTTTTGGGGCAGCATGGTTGTGGAAGCTGCTGTAACCAATATAGTGTGTAGCAAGCAGCTTCCACTCTGTAACAGCACCCACTGGAATCAGCAGATACTGATGTTTGTAATGTGACAAGAATATTATTAGCCTTTGGTCACTTTGACCCATGTCAGTGACTGGGGCCAAGAAATAAAATTCTTTCTCTGTAACAAGCACTCTCTTGTGTAGTGGCACAGAAGGTATGGCACAAGAGAGTGCTTGTTACAGAGAAGGAATTTTATTTCTTGGCCCCAGTCACTAACATGGGTCAAAGTGACCAAAGGCTAATAATATTCTTGTCACATTACAAACATCAGCATCTGCTGATTCCAGTGGGTGCTGTTACAAAGTGGAAGCTGCTTGCTACATATTCTTACCCCATATTCTTCATAGAGATATTGTTATGCTATGAATATGTTGTAACTAAGCCCTGGTCTACACTGGGGGCGGGCGGGATCGATCTAAGTTGTGCAACTTCAGCTATGTCAATAACTTAGCTGAAGTCGACGTAGTTAGATCGACTTACTGTGGTGTTTCCACTGCCGTGAGTCGACTCCTGCCACTCCCCCGTCTACTCTACCTGTGCCTCTCGCGGCGCTGGAGTACAGGAGTCGATGGGAGAGCGCTCGGGGGTCAATGTATCGTGTCTAGACTAGACGCAATAAATCGATCCCCGCCGGACTGATCGCTGCCCCGCCGATCTGGCGGGTAATGAAGACATACCCTAAGATATGTTTTACAAGATGGGTCATGTGAGGAATCATTGGAAAGGTTATCATTTACTGAATGTGATTATCCTATTTGTATGCCTGTATCATTTCTGTATCTGAAGTAAGGCATATTGACTATGTACAATTACAAAAGTGTTTTCACCCAGAGAATGCCCACCAGACAAAATGCAATCAGTCTGACTGGTTAATCAATAAACTATTAGGGAGAACAATAGGCCTTTGAAGATGCTAATCTCCCACCTTCCTGAGAAGCTTCCTGGGATGCTGCTTTGACACTGCAGGGTCATGTGAGCATGTGACCTGGTACTGGACACCAGCTTGGCCTGCCGGTATTTTTCCACAAAAAGGGTTAGAGACCAAACTGGGAAACAAAGGATTCCTGCCATATGTAAATCCTATTTAAGGAGTGAGTTACTTTAGGTCAGTTCTTCACTGAATCTCTGTCAAGACATCTGCTAAAATCACCTAAGACTGAACTGGGGAAGAGCTAGACCTAGGCTAGAAGGTGTCTGGCCTGTGAAGGGAATATCTGGAATTCTAAGCTGCAAGCAAAATAAGTTTGTCTTCAAGAATCTCTGCAACCTGCTTACAACAACATTTAGACTGAGAAATTACTACTTGTAGCCAGTTTCCTTAGTGTATTAAGCTTAGTTTGCATGTTGGCTTTATTTGCTCAGTAGTCTACCTTGATACCTTGATATGTTTGCTATCACTCAAAATCTATGCTTCATAGTTAATAAACTTGTTTCATTTTCTAAAACCCAGTTTGTGCAATTCATAACTGGGAGGGGGGTAAAAAGCTGTGCATATCTTCCTCCACATTGAGGCAAGGGGCAATTTTCATGAGCTTACCCTGTACAGATTTCTGTGCAGCGCAAGACAATACTATTTTGGGTTTACACTCCAGAGGGGTTGTGCACTTGAATACTGGGCAATCCCCGAGCTGAGTCTTCCCACACAGAGCTGATCTCAGTGTCTGTGTGTTTTTGCAGTTGAGCATGTCCCCACCTGTCTGTGGGCTAAAGCAGGCTTGAGGGCCTGGCACAGCAGGACAGAGGCAGGGAGCCCAGGCTGGTGGAACGGGCTGGCTCAGTGGGACCCCAGTGCATCAGGTGGCACGCCGGGGTGGGGGTAACCTGTCATACCTTCATAACACATATGGATGCTCCTTTCTTCCAGTGGATTTCCCAAGAACCATAAGGATATTGGAGGATCTATTGTTTTATTGTACAGCATCTCTGGCCTCTTTCACAGGAGTGAAACCACTCTCCCAGTGAAAGAATGAGGTGAGAACGCTATGAGTTTTGTTCACCTACATGGGAATATCCTGGGCAAGGGAAACCTTGGCACTTAGTTTTCACTCATCTAACCTACTTTTGAAGTCACGAGGAATTTGCCTAGATAAGTACTGAGTAAAACTGAGAAAACAGTTCTAAGGCTAGTAGGATTTGGACCATATCATTTAAATACATTTTAAGTATATTCTATGCCACAGTAATTCTAATAATACGATCATGCTTTGAGATTATCTGATGGAAGAGTCAGAAAAAGGCATAGCAATTTACAGCCAGTAACTAATTGATGCTCTTAGAAACTCTTGTTTTCCCTATTTTAAAGGTGGATAAATTGAAGCACAAGAAGGTGAGTTGTCTAAGGTCACATAGCAAGGCAGCAATAGAGCATTCAAGAGAACCCGGAAGTCCTGGTTCCTAGTCCCATACCACACATTTTGCTCTTTGTACAGACTGTACTTTTGTAAAGAGCATTTAACATTTACAGATGGTGAAGTACTTCCTTTCGTGCTTGTTTTCTTTTTTTACCTGCTTCATCTCTTTCTGCCATCTCCTTCGCTCTTTTGTGGCTTCTCAGCCTAAGTGCCCACAGCGAAACACTGTTAGAGATCCAGAAGTAATCCTTCACCACAGTCCTAAAGCTGACCCCAATGACAGCTGCTGAAATTAAATGATCATATGTTCCCAGCATCCTATCATGCTGGCAGTGGTAGGAAACTCCAGTTTATGTTAATAAGGTTTGGAGAGTGGCCAACATATTTTGTGTGTTTTCCAGCTCTAAAGAGTAGTGAAGCTACCTCTGTCTCAGTAAATTGGAACAAAATCAACCCAAACAAACCTATTCCGGAAAAGAAAACTGGAACCCACACAAACTTCTCAGGTTTAGCACTTCCATTGGTAGCTGGAGTTTTGCCTATTTCCAGCTTCTCCTAGCCACGCTATTCCCCTTTCCAAAATAATAATAATAATGGCGGGCAGGGAAGAAGGAACAGTTTCTACAGATAGGCTTCACTCAGCTGGCCCTTGCTTGGAAGTAGGTGCTCTAATACATTTTTTACACTTAAAATAATGTATTATTTAAGACAAAACATCAACTTTCCTCTATAAATGATCAAATTCACCTATTTATTAGCCCACAGTAAAAAGCCATGGTGAACATTATCAGCCTCTCTTGGCGTGCTTCAAAAAGCTCAGTATTAATTGTCATTCCTCCCCAATCCCCATTAGTCCTGGGATGAAAAACAAGCCAGAAATCTGTTGAGAAATGGGCTGAGCCACTGTTGACCTTTGCAACTCTGATTGCTTCAAAGGAGACGCTAATGGAGGTGGAGGAGGCCTTGTGGCACCTTAGAGACTCACAAATTTATTTGAGCATAAGCTTTCGTGAGCTACCTGAATTTCCACTGAATGCATCCAATGAAGTGAGCTGTAGCTCACAAAAGCTTATGCTCAAATAAATTTGTGAGTCTCTAAGGTGCCACAAGTCCTCCTTTTCGCAGATACAGACTAACCCAGCTGCTATTCTGAAGCCGCTAATGGAGGTGTTTCTATGCATCTCTTGCTGAAACATATGACACAAGGCTGGAAGTGAAAGCATCATGGCACACACACAGTGATCACACACAAGTTTTGCAAACCACACACATCTTTGAATATTTCGTACTTGGGAGCCTTTTGTTGATGTTTGCCAGCCCACCAGCAAACAAACACGTTCAAGTGAGTTAGGGGGAAAAATAGGCCTATGATCAGACAGTTCACACTGAGAACTTGGGCTGAGTCCCCCAAATTGATAAACAGCTTATTGAGAGTGTGGTTAAGTGCATAGGTTTAAGTGGTGAGTGTGTAAAGCAAATATAGGCATATAGACTGGTGTGGACTGAAGATGGGGGTGGCTGGAAGGAAGAGAGAAAGAGGGATAAACTAGCTTTTTATTATGAGCAGATGGGCAGAATGTGCGAGCCCAGACAGTAAGTAAAGGCTTGACTCTGACCTTACTTATGGCAGGTTTTACACCAGCATTACTCCTGATTTCAGCTGCGAGAAGCCAGAATAAGGTCCTGGGTGATTTTACGTATTCAGATATTCAACTATTTTGAGCTCAGTGAGAACGAATTTCACCCCCATTATATAGTGCATATTAGTTCTGAAATTATAGTTTGAACTTTAGAAAATACACATGCAGTATAATAATTTACACATAACAATAATGCATGATGTATCTAGTATTCTATGATTGTTATTTGTACTACATCTCCCCTCAGAGGCTTCCAGGACCAGGGCCCCCTTCTGTTAGGTTCTTTACAAAACCACGGCAATTAGTCCACCACAGGCACAACTTACAGATACCTGTGTTGGACTACTGCCTCTAACACGAGGGCCACATATGGTGCTTTTTTGCATAGGCCCTCCCTCCCATGGTGGGTGACTCCATCCTCTTCTACATATTGTGCTGCACCAGACGTAGGCTATACAAGGCTGGATGGAGCCCTTCATGAGTCCTTCTGAAGTGCACAGCTTCTTTACTATTTGTCATCCTGGACCTTATGTTTCTGTGCAACCTAACTTGCTGCCATAGGGTGGGTGACAGTTTTGGCTATAGAATGAAAGTCATTCAGCAAGGTTCTTTTGAGCTTAACATCTAAGCATCTCCCAAGAAGTTTAGATCTTACGACGCAGAGCTGTTAGGGCCAGATTATTCACTCCATTCCATTGTGTATACTCTACTAAAGCTGATTAAGTGGAGTGGGGAATCAGGCCTTCAGATTATTGGGTTTCTTAGGCTGTGGACTTTCTAATAGCACATCTCTCTTCTCTTTCTCAAATTATCCTTAAGTGATATGAATCATTGTTTTCAGGACCAAATGTCAGCCTGACTGAACGTAGTGCTATTTTCGGGCTCTGCTAGCTGTGAGTCTCTACTATAAAATGGATTAGTGGTAACAATAATAGATCTGCACATTGCTGAGACTTCAGCATTTGATTTTCTGCTTTCTGACAAGCCAGGTTTTGAAGAGCTTCTCCATCAGCAGGGGTTGCCATGAGAGACTTCTTTGTGTCTGCTCACACTAAGTAAGAGTATTTCTTACTCTCTCAATATTATTTCTTCGCTTTCTCCCTCTACACAATCAGATTTTTCATTATGTGAACAACTGAGATCTCTGGAGAAGAGATTGCTTAGGCTGGAATGAGATGGGAACAATATTACCTTTGGTAAAGGTATTGCCTCTATCATGGTTCTTAGACATAGTCTTCTAATCGAGTACTTCAGTAACTCAGCCAGAGGTTGTGGGGTCTATTACAGGAGTGGGTGGGTGAGGTTCTGTGGCCTGCAATGTGCAGGAGGTCAGACTGGATTATCGTGATGGTCCCTTCTAGCCTTAAAGTCTATGAGTCTATGCTTCTTAAAAAGAAAATGGAACAGCAGGCTCTTAGTATTTTTCATTATTATTGTGATTAGGTTGCCAGGCCTAAATTTTCAAGTGACGTGCTTTTGGGGTGTCTCATTTTTGTGTGCCATGAGTTTCCTGTAGGGTGCCTAATTTTCAGAAGGTGCTTGCTCAGCCTAACATCCCATTCCTTTTAAGGCATGTTGGGCACTGCAGAACTGAGACATCCAATACATGACTAGTGACACTTGAAAATGTAGGCCCTCTGAATTGGAACAGATAACATGTTCCAGTGAGTTCCCTGAGAAGGAGATTCAGGAGAACATACTACACTGATGCAGATTCACAGCTGGTTTATATTGGCATCTGCCTCTCTGTCGTTTAGACTGCATGCTGCTAGGGGGAGAAACTGTTGTGCATGTGTGTTTGTTTTGTACAATGCCAAAACCATTGTCGGGCACTTACCAAATCCTGTAAATTAATAATAAAGAAGTTTCTGAGTGTAGCTATTCCAATGAGAGAAGGACAAACTCATACAGATAAAATAAGGACTGACCTGAACCTTCGTCCAGACTAAACAAAGCCAAACGGATTTTCCCCCTGACATTTGAAATAGTTTGTTTAGCATTTATGTGGGTTGTTTTCACACGCTGTACTTTTGGATATAGTGACAGTAATAAAAACACTGAGGAAAAGGCAGCACATACAGTATATTCTGCCTGACTAAAGCCAACAAGAAGCACTGGAGATGTCACAAGGATAGCTGATTTTGTAAGAGATTCAACCTGATTTCCAAATCAAAGAGATTCAGACAACATCAAATGTAAACATTTTTTTTTCCAGATTAATAAACCTAATCCTGCAAGGTGTTGAGCACCTTTCAAAGTGCGTTGAAATCACAGGAGTGAAATCTTGGCACTACTGAAGTCAATGAGAGGCCCTTTGAGGAAGTGCTCAGCGTCACAGGATTGGGCCCTCACTCAACAGTTTCCTAAGGGAAATTGGGCATTTCAGTTTCTACCACAGCAGAGTAGGTAGCCTGTTCTTCTACTGCAGGTTTGGCTGATGCTGCAGGATCCCAGGGGGAGCAGGACCTGCTGAAGGAGCCATGTCCAGAATTCTCTTTTATGATTCATTTTTTCCATTATGCTCGAGGCTTCCATCACTGAGCTCTCAGACTTCGGAGCATTGTTTTTCTCATTCGTTCACTCTCTGACTTGTGTGCAAGATATGAAAAACCAAGTAATTCTCCAAGGAAAAGAAGCCCTTGTAAAGGAGCTGCTGAGCTTTTGTGCTAAACTACAAATTTTCTCTCCACAAGTGGTAGAGAAATTTAAATTTCCTGTCAGCTCAAGGATGAAATTGTCAAGGATATTTGTCAGCTCAGTCCTTAGTGGAAGTCTACTATACGGAGCATTCACACTAGCAGTGAAGAGCAAGCCTACCAGGCAAAACTACATTGGGCCAGCAAGTTCACAACCCAGTGGGGCAGTTCACTGCAGACAGAAGAAAGCAATGTAATTTCAAAAGTATGTGCAGCTTATTCACTCTAGCCATTTGGAATTGCCCCCCTTGTAGTGGTGCTATGCCACACAACTGCATTTGCAAGAATAATGCAGAACTTTCAACACAAAAAGGCAAGCTGAAGAGGTGTCAGCTTCCAAAACTGAAGGAGTTGGCAGGATTTAAGTCCCAGAAACAAATCTTCTAGATAATTATTTCCCCTTTTGTTTATTTTGTCTGATTATAGTCAAGAGCCAAGAATATTTCAGTAGCTCCAAAAACTGGAGGCTAACCAGATGTTTCAAAATGGACTTATTCTTTTGTTCAGCCCGCTTAGGAGTGGAAAGAAATATTTTTTCTTCTTTAACCATGCTGATGTTTTGTTTTTATTTTTGCCCTGCTGGCAACTTATAAAGAAATTGATGAAAACTGATATGGGACAAATATGCAAATTGATGAAGGGTCTTTTTTTTCCCCTCTTGAAAAGAGCAAAATTGCTATGCAGAATTTGTAGAAGTTAAAGAACAAAGCAATCAGACTGAAAAACTAAAGGTACTGTTCAATAAGGATAAAATCCCAAACAAGGCTGATGTACTATTTGCATTCCACTTATGCCCTTTGAGGTGGAACTTCACGGTGCTTGGACTTTTCTTGATTTTCTATGCAGGGTGAATGTCACCCAGAGAGCACATCTATACTGAAAAATTACATTGTGTTAGAACACAACCTTGGGGTCTTGTGGTAAGTAACATAATATTAAATACAATGGAACACTTGTGCATAGGTAGAGGCTGGGGTTAACCACAATCAGCTGGCGCTATGTTAAACATGACAGTCTGTCTCACTGAGGAGGACTCAGTTCTAGGTCCTGGCTCTGGTGTTTTGTGCTGCTCAAAGAATCTAGAAAGCTGCCCTAAAGAGGCAGCTGAGGACTCCTCCTGTCACAGAGGAATCCTTGGGTGGCACAAATCTAGCAAAGTTGCTCTATTCTCCAACCCACTCCCCCACCCATTCTTGATGTAGGAGTCAGGGAGGAGGATGCCAGGTGCCCAGTGGAATACATGCCAGAACCTTGGCCACTGCAACCTCTGGATGTGCATGGAGTAATTTAGAGCAGCCTAGAAGCTGTTCTAAGTTACACTAAGGGCTGTTTCAGCCCCCCCCCCCCCCCGCTAGCCCAGAATCAGGGGGAGCAAAAAGATGGGTGAAAGTCACCTTCTTCTCCTTTCCCCAAACTACACCATGTAAACTTTGCACAGCTGAGGGGCCTGGCCTGAAGTGTTTAACATCATGTTAGTTGACCATGACTCCTCACGTCATATTCTAATACCATGTAATTTTCCTAGGTAGGCAAGCCCTAAGTGAGTTCCCTCCTTGATAGGTAATGGATCTGGGCCAAATTATTCACTCGTGCAACTCCACTGAAGCCAATATGGTCATATCAGGCATGAATTTATTCTTGCATGTTAAAGAAATAATACACTGTTTAACCTAGCTACAGTCATCTACTTGTACCCCTCCTTTACATGTTTACCAATTCCTTTTTCTAGGAGCAATTACAAAAATATATAAAAATTAGGGTGCAAGCTCTGTACATCAGCAAAAAATGAACAATTGCAGTTAAAGCAAATGTCCAATCATTTATTTGTCTGGTGACTAATATCATAGAATCTCAGGGTTGGAAGGGACCTCAGGAGATTGTCTAGTCCAACCCCCTGCTCAAAGCAGGACCAATCCCCAATTTTTGCCCTAGATCTCGAAATGGCCCTCTCAAGGATTGAACTCACAACCCTGGGTTTAGCAGGCCAATGCTCAAACCACTGAGCTATCCCTCCCCCCTTCTATCTATGGGTGATAGAATCTGCTGCTGTGGCACCCTCCTCAAAACTGTCAGTAAAGTCCTATCATTCTGATGCAAAAGCATTTTACACTCCCTTTGGGCAGGTCTAAATGACCACGCTTGGTGCACGGCAACAGAGAATCAGGCCCAATACTTCACAAACCATTCAAATCTTTCAAGTGAGTTCTGTGGGCTAGGGCATGGGCATTTCTGGCATTTAGATTATGATATATTGGCCTACTGGAAACATTTCTGTCACTTCAATCCATGAACTTGTTTCAGAGCTATTTGTACTGGAACTGTAGAGCAAACTTTTCAGGACACCATTGATAGGCATTCTAGACATGCTGGATGAACAGGGCAGCTTGCAAGGCAGAATGGATATCAGCACTGAACCACCGCCAGATGAAGAAATAGACAGAGCAATGAAGCAGTTAAAAATGAAAAAGCTGCAGGAATAGACAGTATAATAGCTAATCTGCTAAAAGCCGGCAGGACACGCCTTATGAAGTTTAAAAAAATATATGAAGAGGTATGGGAACAAGAGAAAGTACCAGATGATTGGATAAGGCAATAGTTCTACCAATCCTGAGGAAAGGAGAGCCTATCGATCCGAATAAATATAAGCTTATAGTTGGTACCAGAAAAAATCATGATGAAAGTAATTGTCAACAGATTAAAGCCCGTTTCAGAGCAAGAAGAAGGTGAGGAACAGTGTGGCTTCAGACCAGGCTGAAATTGCATTGCTCAGACATTCACGTTCCAAGAGTTGAAGAAATGACAATGGTGATTCAAGATGTTTGCTCTTTTCATTGGCTTCATGAAGACATTTGATTTGGTATGGAGGGAAGCATTATGGAAAGTAGCAAACTCATATGGAATGCCTGATAGGATAATTGCAAATATACAAGCTGTGTATGAAGTCTCTGAAGGGCTGTAAGAATTGGTGGAAAATTAAGCAACTGGTTCAAGTCAATGTTTGATGTAGGACAAGGGGGCATGGAATCACCATTGCTTTTCATCATGTACTTAAACTGGACATTAAGAATGTTAGACAAGTTGAAGGGATGGTGTAGAGTTAAACTCCTTACTTTATGCAGATTATCACAGTTTCAGAGTAACTGCACCTATATTCCCTACTCCGTGGTCCACATCAGGAATTCCCAGTCAGGTCTCAAGTCTTCAGTCATCACCTATCTCTGGGCAGGGACCTTTTTCCCTCTCCCTTCTGACTGGAGGATTTTAAGGCCGCACAGCTCTTCGCCTTACACAGTGATGTCCCCAGCAAGCCAGTCTGCTGAAAGGCCAGTGCCTGAGCTATGAACCTGCAATTATAACTTACCACACAGCTCTTTCTAAGAAAGCACAGTTATTCTTAAGGTTAAAAACATATAAAAACACTAAAAGTTCCTACCCATGTGCTACAAGCTTACCAAAGTTCACCCATCAGTCTTAGGGCCCTAGTAGGCCAAAGTCTTTCCAACTCTTCTGCAAGGGTTGGGGTGCATTTGATGGAACAGAAAGCAGTCCCTTGAGTAAGTTTAAACCCAGCCTTTTTGATATCAAAAGCCCTTTCTTTGTCTGTTGGTCTCTGGAAAACCCAGTTTGATCCAGTATGCAAGCCTCCCCAGGAGATGGAACCTCTTTGGAAAGGTTTACAACCTAGGTGATTCACCTTAATCACACACTCCCCACACATGCTGTTTTTGGTTCTTGGAGGAGCTGTGACTACCCTGCCCCCTGAATCTCTGGTTCACCATATTACATAAACTTAATACTATATGGTCTCCAAAGATACTAGAGGTTGCAAGATCCATCACCCAGATGGTACTGTACACCTGTCAGACCCTTTTGAATTAATGATGATACTCTTCTCTGCCTTGGAAAATTGGTCTAGTCAACTTGGACTTATAATAAATCCCAAGAAGAAGAAGTGGTTGTATCATAGAAAAGGAACAGTAGATAGAGTATTGAAAAGTAGTCATCCAATAAGAAGTCATCAAACAAGAAGAATCTTATGTGTTCTTAGGAAGCTTGATCAGTGCCGTAGGTTTAATCAAGGCTGAGGTTAAAAGGAGATGTGCTTTAGCCGAAAGCACTGCTCAGAAATTGATGGAGTTATGAACTGATAAAAACATTGCTTAATATCAAAGTGAAAATGTATCAAACCAGGGGGACACTGAAAAAGACAATCAGGTGATAGAATGCCAAAGAAAATATGGCAAGCACAATCAAGGTCAGTCTGACCTAGCAGTCAACCACCTACTAGATGGTGGGACATCATATGCAGGGACAGACCAATGCTGAGCTTACAGGAGCAACAAGCTGTGGACGGGAATGAATGGCAGTGTGGTACTGCTGTGTGTGTGTGTGTGTGTTTGTGCGCGCACAGATGCTCTGGGATGAAAGAGAGGGAGATTGCTAGGCATTGTAGTAATTCTTTTTACTGTTTTTATTTAACACTGGCAATATGTTTGGAGCTGTTCAGCACACAGAAATAAAGATAGTTCCTGCCTCAAAGAGTTTACAGTCTAGAACAGTGGTTCTCAACTAGGGATACATGTACCCCTGGTGGTTCGCAGAGGTCTTCCAGGGGGTACATCAACCCATCTAGATATTTGCCTAGTTTTATCACCGGCTACATAAAAGCACTAGCGTAATCAGTACAAACTAAAATTTCATACAAACAAAATGAGAAAGCAAGCAATTTTTCAGTAATAATGTGCTGTGACACATTTGTATTTTTATGTCTGATTTTGTAAGCAAGTCATTTTTAAGTGAAGTGAAACTTGCGGGTATGCAAGACAAATCAGCCTCCTGAAAGGGGTACAGTAGTCTAGAAAGGTTGAGAACCACTGAATCCATAGCAGACATACTTATAAATCCAGATGAAAGAGGTGAGGGTATCTTTTAAAAAAATTATTACGCAACTTATGACTAAGAAATGTTCTCCAAAAAGCATTACAGCAAATCTTATTCATGGGAGCACTAAAATGTGGTACTGGTGGTCTGAAGCAGGAGAGAAGCTGTCAGGTTTGACATATACACCCAACAGGGGATTAAACCAGCATTGCTCTGACATTACACTGTGAACAAATAACAGTGTTTTTCTTCTAAAATAATTGCATCCTCATAAACTCCGTGGAACCACAGTTTTGAAGTGGGAGACTTAAGTACGACACATAACCCTCAAGCATGAATGAATCTAATCTTACTATCATTTACAGGGAAAAGAATTAAGATTACTGGGGACTTGCTGCATAGATACTGCGCATAGGATGTAGCAGTGTATGCCATGGGTTAACTCAAACTGTCAACTCTGCTCTGGCCTGTTTCTCATTTTGCATGCTCAGCACTTTGACCCATGGCATAATGTAGGTACTCATGACCCTGGGAACATGCTGCCCAAAACTAAAGATGAAATCACTTAATCATATGTACTTGATAACTTTTGACATAGCCATTTCTCACATAATTCTTATTGTGTTCCATTGTTTGCAACCTGGTTGTGACTTTCAAGTGTCACATATGGAGATAAACAGATAAACCGGGGGGAGGGGGTGGGAAGAACCCTATTGCTGTGAGAGAGATTAGTTAACAAGATAATGAAAGTTGTGTAACACTTATAGTTCATAATTCAAACAAGTGAAGATCCAGTTATACTTTGTGTTCTTTTCTCTTTCCAGCAAGGACTTTTCTCCATAATCTTAATCTGTCAACATCTATCCCTGATGCCCACGTGTAGTGCCAGTAAGTAATTTACTTTCTCATATATGTTGATGGATGAAAATTACTCTCCATTATACCACTATACATGTATAGACTTACCAGTGGTTTCACTGGTCATTTAGCATTATATGGGGGTACCTCAGGTCAGACTCTTGCCCCTTTACATTTGTATTTGCAGCTAATGGGATACTCTTGATCTTCAGCAGGTATAAATTGTCAAACCTTCCTTGAGTTCAGTGTTGTTGAGTCCATTTACACCAGCTGAGGATTTGGTCCAATGTTGGGTTATCTCTAGCACTTATGAATACAATTTTTAGAATTTCAAATGACCTTATAAGCAGCCATAGGATATTTAACTTTTCATGTGTAACATCAGATTACCTAAAAATAGACTGAAATGATCAATATTTCTCACTAGTTTCAGTTCTGTTATGTCACTAAGTGTTCTTCGGAAGAACTCAGTTTTACAAAATATGAGCTTGTAACATATTTTTATCATATTGGCTTTTTGCCATAGTAAACAAACTCAATGGAATTAATGTGATTATCGAGAAACATCCAAAATGCATGCTTCAGCAGAATTCAGAAATGTAGTCAGAAAGCAAAGCTTCTGTTGGCTTCCTAGAAATAAACACTAGTTACTGTATATCTCTGAGTGAAAGGGGACTTTTTAAGGGATGGGGGTTGGGTTGAGGTTGGGGGGGGTTGGTTATGAATATCAACGGTCAAAGGAGAAGTATACATTTAAGAAATTTTCTTGTAGTGAATTTAGTGCTTTTGAAAGGTTTACTGGAGGCCATAGTCCTCTGCTTGTTTACAAATAAAGCATCTGCAAGACTCTGCAGTGGCTTGATAGGTCCCATATATCACAGTAAGAATATGCTTCAACCCTTGATCTGTATGGGGTACCACTAGCAATGAGAAGATGGTCCAGTCAGTCCTTGGCCTATTTTCTGAGACTGCCAACCAAGATGCTAATTAAGGAGAGGCAAACCTCCTGGGGTCCAAGTCGTCTGAGTTTGCAAAGCTTTTTTCTCTGTAATTTTAAGCCACATGTTTTTAAGGGGTGATTTAGCTCGATATAAAAAAGAATGTTTCTAGCTAAAGGGAAGCCCGTGGTATGTGATAGGGAGAGCAGAGCGAGGCTGGCTCATGTGCATGAGCTATAGCCACCTTAATGGGGCCTGGTTTTCAGAAAATACTATGAAACCCACTCTCTCAAAATCAGCCCTCTTGAAGACATATCAGTTGGTCACTCAGGAACTGAGACACCCAGAATTCTCAACTGGTGTAAATCAGTATTCAGCAAATGAGGATCTGGCCGAATGCATTTATTGTTTTCAATGGGCTTTTTTCTTGCTGCCCTCTTCTCTGCTCCATTGTTCTTAAACCATTTCCTTCTTCTCACATTACTTTTTTCATTTAATGTTTTTGGTCTCCCTTCCTCCCTTTGGTGCCATCACTCCATTTTTTTGTCTAAGGTAAAGGAATGTAAAGCCAGTAACACATGTGCCATGCCCTTTCATGACATTTGAATAGGCTGGAAATTAGCAAGTACTCTTACCACTAATTCCAGCTGGTACCAGATATAATGGTGATGGATATTCCTTTGTTGGTTGCTTTTTGTTTTGGGATGATTTGCTAGTGAAACGTGAACTGAGATCATCATCTCTAAAGACTAGATTGAGTGACAAGGCTCAAGGTTAAATATTTAGTGTGACTGTTCAGTGATAAGTTATTGCTCATTGTGAATAAAAGATGGCAGTTTCTGGCCCTGCAAGATGGACTATTCTTGCAGTATGTTAGAACCAGGAAATCTAGAAATTTTGCAAGCAAACGTGTGCTCATGAAATTTGGTCAATTGCTAGAGAAGCTTGGATATGCTTCCGATTCACATCCCTATATTTTTGCATCCCTATCTGAATTGAACTTCCTAGCCGTCACTGATTCAGGTATAAATATTTCCAGTGCTAAATGGCTCACCTGTTCCTACCTTCTTAAATTCATTGCAGTCTTAGAACCATTATTTTTTCTTAGCCTGGCTACCACCTCTTGAGCAAAATCTGCTGCACAGATTTGCAAAACTTCTTAAAATTTAAAATATGTATCAGTGGCTGGTTTTGAGACTTTTTAAAATAATTTCCACCAGTAAAAAGAACACATTTAGGTTACCAAGGTATATGAAGAATTTTGTATTCATTCAACCCTAGAATTGTTTCAATTAACCAGATTTTAGTTAATAGTCTCCAGCTACCTGGCTACAGTATGGGACATGATATTCACTTGGAGAAACATATAGCATATTACAAATACATCTAGAGTGGACAGAAGTGTGTCAAACTCCTGTGAAAAGAAGTTACTGAGAAAAAATATACCCATGACGAGTTTGGCAATGTAAACTTCGGAATTCCTTCACATTTCTGTGAAGATGATGGCTGACTCTAAGGTCTAGCTTCCACTCTCAGTTACGGTGGTGTAAATCCAGGGTAATACCACTGAATGTAACTCATTCCGAAATCTGGCTCTCAGTCCATTTGGTTAGAGCAATAGCAACACTGCACAGGCCGGGCCCCATGGAACTTGTATTTTCACTATAGATAAGGCCAGGTAGCCAGATTTGAACATTGCCAAACTTTGTAGGGTCAGGGATTGAAACTGGGAATTTGATTTCGGTTCATCCTTCACAGTCACCAGTCTACTCTCTCACTCATCTACACTGAAAGACCCTGTCACCCACTTGAAGAGAGAGATTTTAACAAGAAAATTTTTTCAACTCCTCTTTGTTCCCATAATGACAGTTATGCTGTGAAATGACTGATGATACTCTCTGTTGTCCTCACTTAAAAATACAATTCATATTTACTGCTGGGAAAATTATATTTTCCTGCACTAACCTGTAGACTGCCACCCCTTCAAATCATTTCTTCTTTTAGAGTTTTTAATTGAACCAAGAAAAGTGGCTAAGGAATGACAATTCTTACTATCCTAAAGCTATAAAATCTCTGAAATATTAATGCTCTCTCACCTTCATGTAAACATCACCAAAGAACTCAGTGTTAAAGTGCCTGGACTAGGACTATATGAACTGAATTCCTGACTTACTGAAAGGTCTTTCTGAGTGCCCCCCAAGTAGCAGCTGGTTGTCTCTGAAAGGCTATGTATGTTCATTTTGGTTTTGACATCTTCTGTCAGTATATGGTTTCAGCACCAGTCGCAAATGTCCATTTAGGGACCTTGTGCTCTTGGGAAGCCTGTGTATTCATGCCAATTCCCAGACTGGTAGTGGGACTGAGGGGAGAACCTGGGGTGACTCACAGCCTAATTTCCACCACTAGCAGTGAGAATGGAAGAGAAGGCAGCTTGAAGCCACGTGTGAGCCCTTCCTTCCTTTGAAGAAAATCAGCTCCGCCATTTTCCAAAGTGACCAATCCTTTCACCTTCACATGGATAAAATATTCCAAGCAATATCAAACCACTAATATTTTACACTGATGGGCACATCGAAAACAGAGGAGTAGCAGTGTTGTCCATAGGCACAGCCCTGGGTGAGAATAAGAGAGACATCGTCTCTTCCTAGCTGTTTCTCTTCCTATTGATAAAGACCAGCAGGAGTGAGAGGTTTTGGAGCCAGGTTGTTCATCCCATAAGAGAGTTCAAGATCCTGTAAAATAATGTGATGTCTGGTTCCATCACATGGGCAATATACTCCACTTAACAGGGACATGCTTCATCTGGATAATTACTATCTGAAAATGTACTTAGTCTGAATGAATGGCAATGACTGCTGTTTAATCAGGCCACTAACTGGCAATGTTTCTTCTTAATGTTGATGCATTCATGTTGTGACAGGCTGACCCCCACCCCGGGGTGCCACCTGATGTACTGGGGTACCACTGAGCCCACCTGTTCCAACAGCCTGGGCTCCCTCAGTCTGTCCTGCTGAGCCAGGCCCTCAAGCCTTCTCCAGCACACACACAAGTAGGGACACACCCAACTGAAGAAAGACAGACACTGAAATCAGCTCTGCATGGGAAGACACAGCTAGGGAATTGCCCAGAACTCAAGTTCACGCCCCCTCTGGAGAGTAAACTGAAAATTGTTTTGTCTTGCACTGCACAGAAAACTATACAGCGTAAGTTCATAAAATTTGCTCCCTCCCTCAGTGTGGAGGAAGATATGCACAGCTTTTTGCCCCCCAGTTATGAATTCCACAAACTGGTTTAGAGAAAACAAAAACAAGTTTATTAACTACAAAAGATAGATTTTTAAGTGATTATAAGGGATAGCAAACAGATCAAAGATTACTAAACAAATAAAACAAACATGCAAACTAAGCTTAATAGATTAAAGAAACTGGTTACAAGTAGTAATTTCTCACCCTAAATGTTGTTTTAGGCATTTCTTTCACAGGCCAGACACCTTTTCCAGCCTGGGCTCAGCTCTCCTCCCCACTTTTGTCTTTGTTTCTTAGATGTTTCCAGCAGTCATCCTGGGTGGGGATTCAGTGAAGAAAGACCTGGATTAACTCACTTCCCTGCCTGAATTACGATTTACATATGGCGGGAATCTTTTGTTTCCCAGTTTGATCCCCACCCTCTATTAGTAGAAAAATTCTAGTAGTCCAAGATGGAGTCCAATACTGGGTGACGTGATCACACGACCCTGCAGTGTCAAAAGCAGCCATGAGTCAAAGGTTGTTTGCAGCATCACAGGAAGGTAGGAGATTAGCATCAAAGTCCTATTGTTCTCCCTAATGCCCCATCCAGGCTGACTGCATTCTGTCTGGTGCACATTCTCCAGGTGTAAACCCATTTGTAATTGGTACATTGTCAATATTCCTAAGTTCAGATACAGAAATGATACATGCATATAAATTGGATAATCATATTTGGCAAATTACAACCTTTCCAGTGATACCTCACATGACCCATCTTGCATAGAACACATCTTAGTTATGCCATATTCATATCATAACAGTATCTCTATGAAGAATATGGGGCGTAGTGTCAGACAGACAATGTCAGGCGATATTTAATTAGTCATTACATTAGAGTGGAACTCTAAGAGGGAAGGGAAGGGAAGATCCTTGGTCCCAACTCTGTCCCATGGTAGACAATGAACACAGAACTGGCCTAACATAGCAGATCAGGATTCCCCTTGCTCAGGGGAAACCCTGGATGATGTAAAGCCAGTATAGCCACATCTGTGCCACTGCACACTGGCCCCTCTAGTGTACAAATGTGCCAGAGCTGGAGGAGATGTGGTCAACACTGCACTCCAGTTGTTCAGGGCCAACAGAATAGCTCATAGCCAGCCATCGCAGTTGGCATGAGTTTACTCTATGACCCCAGAATAGCAGAAAGGTGGCAGAAAACCACTGATGCTTCCTCTATCCCTTTCCTCAGGTATACGGAGTGGAGTTCAGCAGGGTTAAACACTACTAGGTACAGACATTTCTATCTTCCAGCCAACATTTGTGGAGAGTTTCCAGTAGCATGTACAATCATGTAACTTAACACATGCTAAAACACAACTAAAAATTCAAGCATAGGCGTGCTCTTAGAGGCCAATGGTGGCTCTCTGGTACTGTGTTACAGTGTTTTAGATTTTACTGGTTTAGTAGTATCCACTCATGTGTGCGGTGGACTCTTCTCAGCAGTTATGGTGTTCCTTTTGAAGTTTCTCATTAGCTGCGTTTCTTGTGGCTCTCTGTAGTTTGCCTTTGGACAGTTATCACTGTCTGAGTTTCCACTGTACTTGAAGGGCCAGTGTAAATCAGCTTCACTCCATTGATTTCAATGAAGCTACATTGATTTACACCACCACTGGATCTGGCCCTCAAAATACCCAACTCTGTATATGTCACTGAAGTGAAACAGCTACTAGAGTATCAATAATATCCTAATGCACGGTGGAAGTCTGAGCGCAAATGTATGAATTAGCTAAAGATTAACCAGGATGCCAGCTGAGCTTTGATTCACCTGAGAAACATTGCCAGGCTGAGATCCAAGCTCAGATCAAGCGATGCCAATATTTTTGCTTATGTCTCCATCATTCCTTGTCTAGAGTATAACAATTGCCAGTAATTTTGCTTAATAAAGAGCTTTTCTGCATATTGAAGGGCTCTCCTTTCAATGTGAGTCTCAGTGATTGTGAATTCCAATTTGGAACAGAATACCTCTCTTACATTTTAGTCCTGAAGAGTTCCTTTCTTAAGATGATGTGAGATAGTCTAAAAAAGATATTACTGGTATTTCATGCTCACTTGCAGCTCAGCAAAGTCTTTATAGCATGTGAGTCTTTATATAAAGGGCAAAACAATTATTAATTAAGTTGAACAAAATAATGTTGCTTTTAAAATTCTCAGGCAACTGCTCTTGAAACAATGCTTTTGCTAGAGAGGTATATTTTCAAGGTGTTTTTATAATGCCTAGGTATGCACTTCTTGACAGATGGATTTTCTGCTGCGGGAATGAGTAGTAAAAGATGAATGAATGTATTAGCTTTGCATGGATCTGTGCTTATTCTTATATTTTCAAAGCATTGCAAAGAGCTCCAGTGGCCCAACACCTATTAAAATCAGTGGGAGTCTTAGCACTAAAGACTAGCAGGTCTCTTTAAAAATGTTCCCATTATTCTTGATTTGAAAAGTAAATCTGTTAAGCTTTGTTAATCATTTAAAATGTTTAATTTAGATACACTGTACTATAGCCACATCCTTCTGCTGCAAATTAACTCCTGACCAGATACTTTCATTTTAAAATACCCAAATATTTTTTTAGTGCTGCGTTTTATGATCAAAACATTTCCATTCATCCATCAGGCCAATACGGAATGTGGTACGGATCTTGTAACTGACTGCACACAGCTGCACCCCTGTGACTTCAGTGGTGCTCCTTACAGTTGCAGAGGTATGCCAATGAGCAGTCAATTGCAAGCTTGGGGCCTTTTGTTTTGTGTAATGTGATATAAAGTATATTATCTGTACATTCACTAAGGTTCCCTTAGACTATGACTCCATTAGATTCCCTTAGATCTATTCATACTCATTTATTAATATAAACCAAAGTAACTTATTACATGCTGAGGATGATGGCTAAAATGAGGCCCAAAGCTCAATTCTGTACACCCCCCAGTAGTTGTTTTCCTTTTTATGTGTCTTCTTTTGGCCGTTGGCGTGTAATTCACCAACCTAGACTTCCTTCCACTCAAGTAAACTCTGAAGTCCAAATTATGAGGTGAAGTATGTGTGTGAGGGGTAAGTTACATTTTTTGGGAAAGAGTCTAAGAAAATAGGTGATGTTCAGAGGTGACTTGAAGGGAGTCTAGACTAGGGCCTGGTCTACACTGTGTGGGGGGATCGATCTAAGATACACAACTTCAGCTACAAAGAATAGCGTAGCTGAAATCGACATATCTTAGATCGACTAGTGAGGAGGGCTTTAAACTAGGTTCACCGGGGGAAGGAGACCAAAGCCCTGAGGTAAGTGGGAAAGCGGGATACCGGGAGGAAGCACAGGCAGGAATGTCTGTGAGGGGAGGGCTCCTGCCTCATACTGGGAATGAGGGGCGATCAGCAGGTTATCTCAAGTGCTTATATAAGAATGCACAAAGCCTTGGAAACAAGCAGGGAGAACTGGAGGTCCTGGTGATGTCAAGGAACTATGACGTGATTGGAATAACAGAGACTTGGTGGGATAACTCACATGACTGGAGTACTGTCATGGATGGTTATAAACTGTTCAGGAAGGACAGGCAGGGCAGAAAAGGTGGGGGAGTAGCACTGTATGTAAGGGAGCAGTATGACTGCTCAGAGCTCCGGTACGAAACTGTAGAAAAACCTGAGTGTCTCTGGATTAAGTTTAGAAGTGTGAGCAACAAGAGTGATGTAGTGGTGGGAGTCTGCTATAGATCCCCTGACCAGGGGGATGAGGTGGATGAGGCTTTCTTCCGGCAGCTCACAGAAGCTACTAGATCGCATGCCCTGATTCTCATGGGTGACTTTAATTTTCCTGATATCTGCTGGGAGAGCAATACAGCAGTGCATAGACAATCCAGGAAGTTTTTGGAAAGCGTAGGGGACAATTTCCTGGCGCAAGTGCTAGAGGAGCCAACTAGGGGGGGGCGCTTTTCTTGACCTGCTGCTCACAAACCGGGTAGAATTAGTGGGGGAAGCAAAAGTGGATGGGAATCTGGGAGGCAGTGACCATGAGTTGGTTGAGTTCAGGATCCTGACGCAGGGAAGAAAGGTAAGCAGCACGATACGGACCCTGGACTTCAGGAAAGCAGACTTCGACTCCCTCAGGGAACGGATGGCCAGGGACTAACATGGGGGACTAACATGAAGGGGAAAGGAGTCCAGGAGAGCTGGCTGTATTTCAAGGAATCCCTGTTGAGGTTACAGGGACAAACCATCCCGATGAGTCGAAAGAATAGTAAATATGGCAGGCGACCAGCTTGGCTTAATGGTGAAATCCTAGCGGATCTTAAACATAAAAAAGAAGCTTACAAGAAGTGGAAGGTTGGACATATGACCAGGGAAGAGTATAAAAATATTGCTCGGGCATGGAGGAATGAAATCAGGAGGGCCAAATCGCACCTGGAGCTGCAGCTAGCAAGAGATGTCAAGAGTAACAAGAAGGGTTTCTTCAGGTATGTTGGCAACAAGAAGAAAGCCAAGGAAAGTGTGGGCCCCTTATGTAATGAGGGAGGCAACCTAGTGACAGAGGATGTGGAAAAAGCTAATGTACTCAATACTTTTTTTGCCTCTGTCTTCACTAACAAGGTCAGCTCCCAGACTGCTGCGCTGGGCATCACAAAATGGGGAAGAGATGGCCAGCCCTCTGTGGAGATAGAGGTGGTTAGGGACTATTTAGAAAAGCTGGACGTGCACAAGTCCATGGGGCCGGACGAGTTGCATCCGAGAGTGCTGAAGGAATTGGCGGCTGTGATTGCAGAGCCATTGGCCATTATCTTTGAAAACTCGTGGCAAACGGGGGAAGTCCCGGATGACTGGAAAAAGGCTAATGTAGTGCCAATCTTTAAAAAAGGGAAGAAGGAGGATCCTGGGAACTACAGGCCAGTCAGCCTCACCTCAGTCCCTGGAAAAATCATGGAACAGGTCCTCAAAGAATCAATCCTGAAGCACTTGCATGAGAGGAAAGTGATCAGGAACAGCCAGCATGGATTCACCAAGGGAAGGTCATGCCTGACTAATCTAATCGCCTTTTATGATGAGATTACTGGTTCTGTGGATGAAGGGAAAGCAGTGGATGTATTGTTTCTTGACTTTAGCAAAGCTTTTGACACGGTCTCCCACAGTATTCTTGTCAGCAAGTTAAGGAAGTATGGGCTGGATGAATGCACTACAAGGTGGGTAGAAAGCTGGCTAGATTGTCGGGCTCAACGGGTAGTGATCAATGGCTCCATGTCTAGTTGGCAGCCGGTGTCAAGTGGAGTGCCCCAGGGGTCGGTTCTGGGGCCGGTTTTGTTCAATATCTTCATAAATGATCTGGAGGATGGTGTAGATTGCACTCTCAGCAAATTTGCTGATGATACTAAACTAGGAGGAGTGGTAGATACGCTGGAGGGGAGGGATAGGATACAGAAGGACCTAGACAAATTGGAGGATTGGGCCAAAAGAAATGTGATGAGGTTCAATAAGGATAAGTGCAGGGTCCTGCACTTAGGACGGAAGAATCCAATGCACCGCTACAGACTAGGGGCCGAATGGCTAGGCAGCAGTTCTGCGGAAAAGGACCTAGGGATGACAGTGGATGAGAAGCTGGATATGAGTCAGCAGTGTGCCCTTGTTGCCAAGAAGGCCAATGGCATTTTGGGATATATAAGTAGGGGTATAGCGAGCAGATCGAGGGACGTGATCGTTCCCCTCTGTTTGACATTGGTGAGGCCTCATCTGGAGTACTGTGTCCAGTTTTGGGCCCCACACTACAAGAAGGATGTGGATAAATTGGAGAGAGTCCAGCGAAGGGCAACAAAAATGATTAGGGGTCTAGAACACATGAGTTATGAGGAGAGGCTGAGGGAGCTGGGATTGTTTAGCCTGCAGAAGAGAAGAATGAGGGGGGATTTGATAGCTGCTTTCAACTACCTGAAAGGGGGTTCCAAAGAGGATGGCTCTAGACTGTTCTCAATGGTAGCAGATGACAGAATGAGGAGTAATGGTCTCAAGTTGCAGGGGGGGGAGGTTTAGATTGGATATTAGGAAAAACTTTTTCACTATGAGGGTGGTGAAACACTGGAATGCATTACCTAGGGAGGTGGTAGAATCTCCTTCCTTAGAGGTTTTTAAGGTCAGGCTTGACAAAGCCCTGGCTGGGATGATTTAACTGGGAATTGGTCCTGCTTCGAGCAGGGGGTTGGACTAGATGACCTTCTGGGGTCCCTTCCAACCCTGATAGTCTATGATTCTATGATTCTATGACTTAGAATCACTTACTTCGCATTCTTGCGGTGCGGGATCGACGGCCGCCGCTCCCCCGTCGACTCTGCTTCCGCCTCTCGCCCTGGTGGAGTTCCGGAGTCGACAGCAGAGCGATCGGGGATCGATCACTACCCGCCCATCTGGCGGGTAGTGTAGATATGGCCTGAGAGTCTAAATTGGTGCAACATGGGTGCGGTAGAAGAAGAAGAAGGTGTAAGGTATTCCACTTACTTCCCTTCTGAATTTGGCCCAGTATGTACAACTGTTTATTTTAAAGAACATCAAGAGTGCCCAGAGCCTTAGGAGGGGAACTCTTTTTAGCAGTTTAGTATACATTTAAATAAATTAATTAAATAAAGGCTGGCCTTTCTAAGACCTTGAATTATTAATCTCATTCATTATTATTATTGTGCTGCAGAGTGCTGGGTATTTTACCAAAATGTATGAAGACAGGGTCCTTGCTTTTAAGAGTTTTCAGTCACATTTGTGCACAGCTCAAAATAAGGGTCAGTGTGGTTCCACCCTGCACTGTGGAGCACTGGGATGCATTCTATCTCAAGGAGACCTCTCCCTGAAGTCCCCACTGTGCTTGGGAAGCATATCTGCTACAACACTTCTGTGCTGGGTGCAGTGTTCTCTATGGTGGTCCCGATTTGTGGACTGGTGCAGGGCATGGAGAGGGCAGGGTCAGTGTGCAGCTTCTTTCCCTCTTCTTTCGAACTGGTGGGAAGGATGAGGGCCAAGGGAGAAGGGATAGAATGGTCTCTCCCCATCTCAAAAATGCAAGGACAGTAATTCTGCATGTGAGTCATGCAAATGCTAGGGAAGACTCATAGAATCATAGAATCATAGAATCATAGACTATCAGGGTTGGAAGGGACCCCAGAAGGTCATCTAGTCCAACCCCCTGCTCGAAGCAGGACCAATTCCCAGTTAAATCATCCCAGCCAGGGCTTTGTCAAGCCTGACCTTAAAAACCTCTAAGGTAGGAGATTCTACCACCTCCCTAGGTAACGCATTCCAGTGTTTCACCACCCTCTTAGTGAAAAAGTTTTTCCTAATATCCAATCTAAACCTCCCCCACTGCAGCTTGAGACCATTACTCCTCGTTCTGTCATCTGATACCATTGAGAACAGTCTAGAGCCATCCTCTTTGGAACCCCCTTTCAGGTAGTTGAAAGCAGCTATCAAATCCCCCCTCATTCTTCTCTTCTGCAGGCTAAACAATCCCAGCTCCCTCAGCCTCTCCTCATAACTCATGTGTTCCAGACCCCTAATCATTTTTGTTGCCCTTCGCTGGACTCTCTCCAATTTATCCACATCCTTCTTGAAGTGTGGGGCCCAAAACTGGACACAGTACTCCAGATGAGGCCTCACCAATGTCGAATAGAGGGGGACGATCACGTCCCTCGATCTGCTCGCTATGCCCCTACTTATACATCCCAAAATGCCATTGGCCTTCTTGGCAACAAGGGCACACTGCTGACTCATATCCAGCTTCTCGTCCACTGTCACCCCTAGGTCCTTTTCCGCAGAACTGCTGCCTAGCCATTCGGTCCCTAGTCTGTAGCTGTGCATTGGGTTCTTCCGTCCTAAGTGCAGGACCCTGCACTTATCCTTATTGAACCTCATCAGATTTCTTTTGGCCCAATCCTCCAATTTGTCTAGGTCCTTCTGTATCCTATCCCTCCCCTCCAGCGTATCTACCACTCCTCCCAGTTTAGTATCATCCGCAAATTTGCTGAGAGTGCAATCCACACCATCCTCCAGATCATTTATGAAGATATTGAACAAAACCGGCCCCAGGACCAACCCTTGGGGCACTCCACTTGATACCGGCTGCCAACTAGACATGGAGCCATTGATAACTACCCGTTGAGCCCGACAATCTAGCCAGCTTTCTACCCACCTTGTAGTGCATTCATCCAGCCCATACTTCCTTAACTTGCTGACAAGAATACTGTGGGAGACCGTGTCAAAAGCTTTGCTAAAGTCAAGAAACAATACATCCACTGCTTTCCCTTCATCCACAGAACCAGTAATCTCATCATAGAAGGCGATTAGATTAGTCAGGCATGACCTTCCCTTGGTGAATCCATGCTGGCTGTTCCTGATCACTTTCCTCTCATGCAAGTGCTTCAGGATTGATTCTTTGAGGACCTGCTCCATGATTTTTCCAGGGACTGAAGTGAGGCTGACTGGCCTGTAGTTCCCAGGATCCTCCTTCTTCCCTTTTTTAAAGATTGGCACTACATTAGCCTTTTTCCAGTCATCCGGGACTTCCCCGGTTCGCCACGAGTTTTCAAAGATAATGGCCAATGGCTCTGCAATCACAGCCGCCAGTTCCTTCAGCACTCTCGGATGCAACTCGTCCGGCCCCATGGACTTGTGCACGTCCAGCTTTTCTAAATAGTCCCTAACCACCTCTATCTCCACAGAGGGCTGTCCATCTCTTCCCCATTTTGTGATGCCCAGCGTAGCAGTCTGGGAGCTAACCTTGTTAGTGAAAACAGAGGCAAAAAAAGCATTGAGTACATTAGCTTTTTCCACATCCTCTGTCACTAGTTTGCCTCCCTCATTCAGTAAGGGGCCCACACATTCCTTGGCTTTCTTCTTGTTGCCAACATACCTGAAGAAACCCTTCTTGTTACTCTTGACATCTCTGGCTAGCTGCAGCTCCAGGTGCGATTTGGCCCTCCTGATAACATTCCTACATGCCCGAGCAATATTTTTATACTCTTCCCTGGTCATATGTCCAACCTTCCACTTCTTGTAAGCTTCTTTTTTATGTTTAAGATCCGCTAAGATTTCACCATTAAGCCAAGCTGGTCGCCTGCCATATTTACTATTCTTTCGACTCATCGGGATGGTTTGTCCCTGTAACCTCAACAGGGATTCCTTGAAATACAGCCAGCTCTCCTGGACTCCTTTCCCCTTCAAGTTAGTCCCCCAGGGGATCCTGGCCATCCGTTCCCTGAGGGAGTCGAAGTCTGCTTTCCTGAAGTCCAGGGTCCGTATCGTGCTGCTTACCTTTCTTCCCTGTGTCAGGATCCTGAACTCAACCAACTCATGGTCACTGCCTCCCAGATTCCCATCCACTTTTGCTTCCCCCACTAATTCTACCCGGTTTGTGAGCAGCAGGTCAAGAAAAGCGCCCCCCCTAGTTGGCTCCTCTAGCACTTGTGCCAGGAAATTGTCCCCTACGCTTTCCAAAAACTTCCTGGATTGTCTATGCACCGCTGTATTGCTCTCCCAGCAGATATCAGGAAAATTAAAGTCACCCATGAGAATCAGGGCATGCAATCCAGTAGCTTCCGTGAGCTGCCGGAAGAAAGCCTCATCTACCTCATCCCCCTGGTCCGGTGGTCTATAGCAGACTCCCACCACTACATCACTCTTGTTGCTCACACTTCTAAACTTAATCCAGAGACACTCAGGTTTTTCTGCAGTTTCGTACCGGAGCTCTGAGCAGTCATACTCTATGTCCTCCTCCCATGCTGTGCCCCATGCAGAATCTGGCCCTAAGCAAGTCATATGCATATCAAGGCTAGGAGATGGGAAGTAATGAAAATCCAAGTGATTGAGCAGGGTGATCAAGAACACTCCTGGTTAGCTCCAGGATTTTTCTGATTTGTAATGATTTATGTCTTCAATGCATGCAGCACTAGGGTAGGTCTTTCGGATTAGATGGATTTAAAGGGGAAATTTGAAGGTGGAGTGGAGGGACATGGCAGACTGGGTCAGAAAAAGGACTCCGACTACAGTATATAGGGCGAAGTGGAAGAAGGGCAGGAGATTACCAATGCCTCTGTCCATGCAGGTTGTTCTAAGACACCTTTTACCTTAGTATCAAAGGATCATACAAAGTTAAGCAGAAGAGTCCATAACAAAAAGTTTGCTGTTGTTTCCCATGATCAAGGGGAATTAATCTGAGTATTCAAGAATGTAAGGGGGTGAAAGTCCAAGAAGTGCCTGAAGGGGAGGTAGCTTGTATGGGTCAGTACAGAGCAGTGGGCAAAGTAGGGAGCAAAAGGTAGTAGGTTTCCATCATACATGTGAACAATGTGGTGTTGCAGTGGTGATATGGGATAACTGTGAGATCCATGCTGTCCCTAGAGAGGGGCATGTTTTATAGCGGCACATATCCTTCTCTCACACCCGCTTCACCTCACTTCTGTCATTCAGTGACAACTCAAAAATACAGTGGCCACAGTCCTGGGCAGCATCACGCTGCACATATGCAACTCAGAAGTCAGGGGCAGATGGTTTTATGCCACTTGTATTCCTCTCCAATCCTGGGACCAAACAAACACCAGCCTGGTCCTCAGCATCAGATAGTGCCGCCTCTTGCTAACCTTGGCTGCATATAGCCTCAAGAGTCCATTAAAGCAACCAGGTATAAAGATGCACCAGAATCTGGACTCATTTTCCTTCCAGAGACGGCCCACATGCTGTACACTCTTAGGCGATTCCATCCTGAACTGGTCCCTTAGGCTAGCATTATGCCTGGGAGAATGGCCCAAAGCAGTCAGAATGGCACTGAGAAACTAGTGTGTTAGCTGTATTGTAACTAAACATTCTTAATGTATACAACAACCAGGATGCTGACTGGAAATTGCTTGGCCCTTGGCGAAAAAACGGTTTGGCAGGAGTGTCATGTTCTACATATGGTTCACTTAAACAGAACTACTCACACAGCCTTACTGTATTTGTAAACCATTTATATTTAGAAGTTAAAATAGCTACTGGCCAACATTTCAGCAATATTTCCCTTCTGTTTCCGCTCACAGACAATGATTTGATAAAAATTAATTAAAAGAAAAGGTTACAAGGAGTAATTTGTGAAAGTTAATGTCTAAATATATCTCTGTCACTTTCTTCCTTTCAGGAGGTATCTCATTGCCTCTCCATAGTTTTATCTGAAAATTTCTGACTGCCTATGTTAGGCCCCAATCCTGCACTGTTTTCCTTGTAGGCAGAGAGCTATGCCTGTGTGGAGCCAAATGGTTTCTCTTTCTTAGCTCTGTTTTGTCTGTGGGTCCCTGTATGTGCTGTATGTGACCGATGAGTACACCAAGAATAACACTGGTGGTGTGAAGGTCAGAATTTGGACCAAGGTATGCAGCCCCCATCCAGGGGTTGGCAGGCAGAGGGTTAATGCACTTTTGCTTAGCAAAGATAAAACCACAGCTGCATGCCGTCAGTACAGGAATTATGAGGGAACCAAACTGTGAGGAAAGTGATGCTGGGCTCATCTGTGGTGAATAGTGTAATCTCCCCAAGATGTCATAAGGGGGATGTGCTCTAAGGCCTCATGAGTAGTTTGCACTAGGAGTCAGGATGTTTATTTTAGGAATGTGGACTATGGAAAAAATAGCTGTGTCTCCATAATAGTGAACTTGTTTTGCCTATTTTAGGCCCACTAGCATGTTAATGGGTTTGTCCCTTCCTTAGGATAGGTTGCAGGGGAGAAAAGGGAAAAGATACCCTAGTTTTAAAATTGCAGTTGAAAAGGGGAAGAAAGTGGACAAAATAAAAAGCAACTGCAGAGTGAGTTGAAAGTGAAGGAAAGGAAAGATTCGGTGTGGGGGGAAAACCCACATAAAGATAACACTGGGCAGCAATTTGAGCCTGCCTGACTACTGGAAGGTTTTTCTGTTTGCAATAAAAAACCCAGCCTTCTCTTTAGCTTGAAGAATATGACTAAAAATGGATTTTCCCTCAGTAAAGATGAGTGTAACTTATGCTTAAAATAACGTTATAAACATTGTGAGGGAGTTTTACTCTCCCTAACATACACTTATATACGCACTCTGTGTGTGTGTTGTGATTATACATGAACATGGTACTTATACAGGCACTCAATGAGAGCATATGCAGAGACAATTGTCCGCAGTTAATATACATCTAGCTAAAAAATGTTGCTGGGTGACAGGAAAAAGCAACATCTTTCTGGGCTGTCTAGGGAGCAGGATTCCGTCTCTGATCTCTGATGCTGGGAACCCGTGGGGCTGATCTCAACAGTATCCCTAACAAATTACCCTGACCTTCCAGATTTTACTCAATGCTCTGCAAAGTGAAAGGCAGCAGATTTACAGGACCATTCCACCTCAGTGACCCTAAGAAACTATTTAAACCAAGAAAGTCACCGATGGGAAAAGCTTTAAAAAAAGCGGGTTTTCTCCATGTTTCCAAAGCTATCAGAAATGTGCCAATAGGTTTACGCTCTTATTCCATACAGGGGGGAATTATACACAGCTGTAGAGTTTTTCAGGACTCTGGACCAGAGCTATGAATCTTTTGAAAATGGCTTTCTCCACCTCTAGCATCGTGCCAAAATAACAGTAAGAGCTTAATAACCTGGGATCAAACAGTGAGACTCAAGGACAGAGTACAACTTATTTGTTAAATAGGTAGTCTAAGGCCAGGAACATTGTATCAGGGTAACAAAAGAGGTTTTTTGGCTCAAAGAAAAATGTGTTACTCGTATAAATAACAGGCTTGGGCAATATTCCAAAATCTGCTCCAAGTGAGTATGTGGAAATGTCCATCATTGCTATGATAAAACAAACTAATGACATGTGTAACGTCTGTTCCTTTATTACTGAAAATCTTTGAATCCATATTGGTCTGCCAAGGAAACAGAAGATGAGGTAGATAAGAAACAACTTAATTAGGCCAACAAAAATTGGCAATGTGCAAGCTTTCATGTCAGAGGACTGCTTTCCTTTAAGTACTGGCAAATTTCTGAGCATCACGGTGAAATATATGTGCGATCACAGAAGTTAGAGATAGAAAAGATATTTTTGATTAATTGAGTTTGGATACCCTAGAAACATAGGTTTTAAGGTAACAAGGAATTATAATAATCATCTAAAGTCTGACCCCATGTATCACACAACCATAGAATTTCACCCAGTAATTCCTGCACCAAGTCCATAATTTCTGTTTGAGAGATAGCATATCCGTAGGAATAATATTGTGTCAATACAAATGACATCTTTACTCCTACTAATAGTCCTATGACTGCTTCACATCTTTACTCACACCAATAACTTTAATGGGGCCACTTGTTTCTGTGTGAATAATGGTTTGTAGAATCGGGCTCTGGGATAGTTCCTATTATAAAAATGAAGCTTTTTAAACACAAAATGCAACTGTAGAATGCAAATGCAAATATGAGGCCTCAAACCTTGCATAACTGTGTATTATTTGTTAATCAACTACAGGCATCATTTTATCTTCCTTTGTTGCTCATAAACCTTCTGAAATGTAGTGCTCTCCACCAGAATATTAGGCATGAAGCTGGTTGCAAAACAAAAACAAATCTCATGATATTTCCTTTTCATTTTTTCTATGTGTATTCCAAATTTTGTTTTAATGGAGATTTTCCTACCAGTTGTAGCCATGGGCCATTCCCTAGACTAAAGTAAGTGAATATTATTATTTTGTTTGCTATCGCAAGTGTCTATTTGGTGCCCATCACAAGTCTTAAATAGAGACATTCAAAGTCTTAAAAAGAGAGGTCAAACACTGTGGTGGCCTGTGGCTCCACCACTCACCTGGAAGGCCTGACCAAGGGGCACATCCTGCAGTTGTTTCTAAAAAGAGCCAGGTGTGTGCTTAATTGGATTTCCACAGGAATCAAATTCTAGAATCAGCTACTAAGATAGCTCTGCCACCAGCACCCACTACTTTGTAAATACAGTACAATGAAGCATATACAAAGAACATGTAACCCACACACCTTCTGGGCGTGGTGGTTTTCCCATCTAGTGGCACCGAGACCACTTAGAGAGATAAAATGAGTCTGCTCTACAGCCTCAGCTAACAGGCAGTTGGCTTTTAGCTCATGCGGTAGAGGCTCATGCACTAAATTCCAGAAGTCATCGGTTTGATCCTTCCTGCCGACGACTAGGGTCTGTCGGTGTTATAAACACATCAATGCTCTCAGCTCCTAAAGGTCAACTAAAATGCAAGACAAGAATACATGGTAACTATTGCAAAGCTGGGTGGCAGATACCTCACCAGTTCATCTTTGTTGAAAGTGAATTGCTTCCTTTATAGATCTGAATATGCTCCACAATGAGCAAAACCTGACCTGGGAGAAAGAAGGGGAAATCTTTACAGTTGCAATTCTTCAACAAAAAAACTTCAAAAACAGACTCCAACGAGAGACTGCTGAATTGGAATTAATCTGCAAACTGGATACAATTAATTTAGGCTTGAATAGAGACTGGGAGTGGATGGGTCATTACACGAAGTAAAACTATTTCCCCATGTTTATTCCCCACCCCCACCCCCCACTGTTCCTCAGACATTCTTGTCAACTACTGGAAATGGCCCACCTTGATTATCACTACAAAAGGTTACCCCCCCTCCCCCCTTCTCCTGCTGGTAATAGCTCACCTTAAGTGATCACTCTCCTTACAGTGTGTATGGTAACACCCACTGTTTCATGTTCTCTATGTATATAAATCTCCCCACTGTATTTTCCACTGAATACATCCGATGAAGTGAGCTGTAGCTCACGAAAGCTTATGCTCAAATAAATTTGTTAGTCTCTAAGGTGCCACAAGTCCTCCTTTTCTTTTTACAGGGAAAGCTTTCTTTTCTTGTTCCTTCAGAGCCACAACTGAGTGGTCAAGTAGAAATAGGATGGAGAAGTGGCTTAGGTGTGTCTTTTGGAAGGTAAAATGATGGGTCTGGGACACCACCATTCCTAATGTGCTTTTATTTACAAATACGATCTTTAGTAGAAAAAGCAACATAGGTCAGCCCTGTACACTCACATGAAAGTTACAGTAGGTGCTTCTCTTACATGTACAATACTTCCTTGAACAAATTCATTGTTTGATTTTCACCCTACAGAGAATCCTTGCATCATGCTACCCTATTTTTTGTCTAGCCAGTTCAGCACCAGCTTTGCATGCCAGTAGTTTGTCTATCAGGCTGGAGAAAGGAGGGAGTCGGCAGGGATTTGAGGAAATTTTTATTCTTTGGCTTGCAGAAAAATTGGGTTAAAAGTATTTTATTGTTGACAAAAATTTCCCCAATCAAAAATAGTGCATCATTGACACTCATCAGTTAAATACAGCTCACTGTGGAAATATCTGACTGGACTACCCTGCACAACCTCTACCACACACAGAGGTCAGAAATTAGCAGCATCAAGAGCAATTGAACTCTCTCTTTATGTATTTAAATTCAACTTGAAAGTAGAGAGCATAGGATTTTTGGAAGGAAGTTCACTGCTGAAGGGGATAAGGAGGGACATATATATATTAGGAGAAGTGGAATTCACAGACCCCTTAAAGGGAGAGAAATAACTTCAATTTTATTTTAAAATGTACACAAATCCTTTTGCAAACAGGAGTATTTTGTCCTGTTCTACTCATTTGTCTTGTGGGGTTCTTTCATAAGCTGCACACGCCTTCTTGCCATAGTAATAATGTCAGATGCAGGAACATGTCTCTTTTATGATATTGAGAAGGCACAAGTCATGTACACAAATGCAGGAAATATTTATTTGTGTTTACTAGATATTTAAATGGTTGACTACAAATCATTTAAAGATTCCTGTGGCATGAATCATGCCACAGTTTCACATACAAGTAGAAACATTATGTATCTTATTGAGTTTTTAAAGCACTAATGAATGTGAACTATACAACAGAGTTCAGCTGGACCTTTTCACCCCTTCTAATATATGCTGTGGGTATTTAATATTCCTCACTAGGGAGTAATGCTGGTGTACAAGTCAGTAATATATTAGGGACTGGAGCCATGAACCTACTGAGAACATAAACTAAACTGATTTACAATTGTGGTACATTACAAAAAGGACCATTATTGTGAGGTTAGAGATGTCAAAGTTGGTGACCTGGTAGAATGAAGTATTCCCTGCCACATAGTCCACCTTGGAAAAGTAATTGACAGAGATATAATCTTTTAGAGACTTGTTTTTCTCCCACATTAAATATTGTTTTAAAAACTTTTTTTTTTAAATCAGAGTTTTTGTGAAACTGATTGTAAAACAGGAATTATTTCCAGGTAAAGTTTGCAGTAGATAGGAAGGTGGGCAAGTGTGTTTACCAAAGTCAGATCTTAATCATTGGGTTACTTAAATGCACTGATGAGGTTCATATGATAATTTTTGGAAAAGTGAGTTGCTACTTCCCAGTTAGGTGCAGCACTAAAATGATACAGCAGGATGTTACCGGTTTGAGGGCTTGGAATATTTAAAAGGTGTAAATAGTTCATGGAGTATCTTTTTTTGAAGAACACTCCTGAAGGAAAGGAGTACTTGTAGCACCTTAGAGACTAACCAATTTATTTGAGCATGAGCTTTCGTGAGCTACAGCTCACTTCATCAGATGTATACCGTGGAAACTGCAGCAGACTTTATATACACACAGAGATCATGAAACAATACCTCCTCCCACCCCACTGTCCTGCTGGTAATAGCTTATCTAAAGTGATCATCAGGTGGGCCATTTCCAGCACAAATCCAGGTTTTCTCACCCTCCACCCCCCCACACAAATTCACTGTCCTGCTGGTGATAGCCCATCCAAAGTGACAACTCTTTACATAATCAAGTCGGGCTATTTCCTGCATAAATCCAGGTTTTCTCACATCCCCCCCCACCCCCATACACACACAAACTCACTCTCCTGCTGGTAATAGCTCATCTAAACTGACCACTCTCCAAGTTTAAATCCAAGTTAAACCAGAACATCTGGGGGGGGGGGTAGGAAAAAACAAGAAGAAACAGGCTACCTTGCATAATGACTTAGCCACTCCCAGTCTCTATTTAAGCCTAAATTAATAGTATCCAATTTGCAAATGAATTCCAATTCAGCAGTTTCTCGCTGGAGTCTGGATTTGAAGTTTTTTTGTTTTAAGATAGCGACCTTCATGTCTGTGATTGCGTGACCAGAGAGATTGAAGTGTTCTCCGACTGGTTTATGAATGTTATAATTCTTGACATCTGATTTGTGTCCATTTATTCTTTTACGTAGAGACTGTCCAGTTTGACCAATGTACATGGCAGAGGGGCATTGCTGGCACATGATGGCATATATCACATTGGTGGATGTGCAGGTGAACGAGCCTCTGATAGTGTGGCTGATGTTATTAGGCCCTGTGATGGTGTCCCCTGAATAGATATGTGGGCACAATTGGCAACGGGCTTTGTTGCAAGGATAAGTTCCTGGGTTAGTGGTTCTGTTGTGTGGTATGTGGTTGTTGGTGAGTATTTGCTTCAGGTTGCGGGGCTGTCTGTAGGCAAGGACTGGCCTGTCTCCCAAGACTTGTGAGAGTGTTGGGTCATCCTTTAGGATAGGTTGTAGATCCTTAATAATGCGTTGGAGGGGTTTTAGTTGGGGGCTGAAGGTGACCGCTAGTGGCGTTCTGTTATTTTCTTTGTTAGGCCTGTCCTGTAGTAGGTAACTTCTGGGAACTCTTCTGGCTCTATCAATCTGTTTCTTTACTTCTGCAGGTGGGTATTGTAGTTGTAAGAAAGCTTGACAGAGATCTTGTAGGTGTTTGTCTCTGTCTGAGAGGTTGGAGCAAATGCGGTTGTATCGCAGAGCTTGGCTGTAGACGATGGATCGTGTGGTGTGGTCAGGGTGAAAGCTGGAGGCATGCAGGTAGGAATAGCGGTCAGTAGGTTTCCGGTATAGGGTGATGTTTATGTGGCCATTGTTTATTAGCACTGTAGTGTCCAGGAAGTGGATCTCTTGTGTGGACTGGACCAGGCTGAGGTTGGTGGTGGGATGGAAATTGTTGAAATCATGGTGGAATTCCTCAAGGGCTTCTTTTCCATGGGTCCAGATGATGAAGCTGTCATCAATATAGCGCAAGTAGAGTAGGGGCGTTAGGGGACGAGAGCTGAGGAAGCGTTGTTCTAAATCAGCCATAAAAATGTTGGCATACTGTGGGGCCATGCGGGTACCCATAGCAGTGCCGCTGATCTGAAGGTATACATTGTCCCCAAATGTGAAATAGTTATGGGTAAGGACAAAGTCACAAAGTTCAGCCACCAGGTTAGCCGTGACATTATCGGGGATAGTGTTCTTGATGGCTTGTAGTCCATCTTTGTGTGGAATGTTGGTGTAGAGAGCTTCTACATCCATAGTAGCCAGGATGGTGTTATCAGGAAGATCACCGATGGATTGAAGAAAAGGAGTACTTGTGGCACCTTAGAGACTAACCAATTTATTTGAGCATGAGCTTTCGTGAGCTACAGCTCACTTCATCAGATGCATACCATGGAAACTGCAGCAGACTTTATATATACACAGAGAATATGAAATAATACCTCCTCCCACCCCACTGTCCTGCTGGTAATAGCTTATCTAAAGTGATCATCAGGTGGGCCATTTCCAGCACAAATCCAGGTTTTCTCACCCTCCACCCCCCCACACAAATTCACTCTCCTGCTCGTGATAGCCCATCCAAAGTGACAACTCTTTACACAACAGAACTCTTTACACAACAGAACCACTAACCCAGGAACTTATCCTTGCAACAAAGCCCGTTGCCAATTGTGCCCACATATCTATTCAGGGGACACCATCACAGGGCCTAATAACATCAGCCACACTATCAGAGGCTCGTTCACCTGCACATCCACCAATGTGATATATGCCATCATGTGCCAGCAATGCCCCTCTGCCATGTACATTGGTCAAACTGGACAGTCTCTACGTAAAAGAATAAATGGACACAAATCAGATGTCAAGAATTATAACATTCATAAACCAGTCGGAGAACACTTCAATCTCTCTGGTCACGCAATCACAGACATGAAGGTCGCTATCTTAAAACAAAAAAACTTCAAATCCAGACTCCAGCGAGAAACTGCTGAATTGGAATTCATTTGCAAATTGGATACTATTAATTAAGGCTTAAATAGAGACTGGGAGTGGCTAAGTCATTATGCAAGGTAGCCTGTTTCCTCTTGTTTTTTCCTACCCCCCCCCCAGATGTTCTGGTTTAACTTGGATTTAAACTTGGAGAGTGGTCAGTTTGGATGAGCTATTACCAGCAGGAGAGTGAGTTTGTGTGTGTATGGGGGTGGGGGGGGGATGTGAGAAAACCTGGATTTGTGCAGGAAATAGCCCAACTTCATTATCATGCACATTGTGTAAAGAGTTGTCACTTTGGATGGGCTATCACCAGCAGGAGAGTGAATTTGTGTGGGGGGGTGGAGGGTGAGAAAACCTGGATTTGTGCTGGAAATGGCCCACCTGATGATCACTTTAGATAAGCTATTACCAGCAGGACAGTGGGGTGGGAGGAGGTATTATTTCATATTCTCTGTGTATATATAAAGTCTGCTGCAGTTTCCACGGTATGCATCCGATGAAGTGAGCTGTAGCTCACGAAAGCTCATGCTCAAATAAATTGGTTAGTCTCTAAGGTGCCACAAGTACACCTTTTCTTTTTGCGAATACAGACTAACACGGCTGTTACTCTGAGACCTATGAAGCTTTTTCTGCACTCACTCACACTGGTTTCACACCCATGTTAGTTCAAAAACGTAGTGGAGTTACTCCTGATTTACGCTGGTATAAAGGAGATGAGAATTAGGCACACCATCTATTTTGAATAAATGGGCTGCTGATGACATGCTGATGACAATCCTATGTGAGGAGGAACAACTCCTTCATGGCTCACTTGCTTTCACGTGATTCATGATCATTTTTCTGTTTTTAATAATTAATGACACCACTATTACACTAAAAGGAAAAAAAGGATTTATCATTAATTAATTTCTTCAAATGTATAAAAAAAATGTCTGTAGGTGCCCATCCTGCGCTGTGGGCACCTGTCTCATAAATTAAATACACAGAGAATGGCTACCCATAAATAGACATTAGCCCACCCCCTTCTCAACAGCTGGAGTAAAGGAGGTAAGGAAAAGAGGAGCCTTGCAGTAGGCCCAGAGAGTTAGCAAATCCAGGCTCTGGCAGAGGAAGCGGGGAACCAGCTGAAGACCCTTCACAGAGAACTTGGATTCAAGCACCACTGCTGATCTCAGCTGTGACAGTACATCATGGGGAGAGAAGTGATCTCTTAGGCAGGCAGGTCCCAAATAATTTAGGGTGAAATTCTTACCCCTGCTCCAGCCCCTACATTCTGGAGTGGAATAATGGGGCTTTAAAAGCCCCAGTTCTAGCTGGAGAAGACTCTCCCCAGGGCATATTACTGAGGAACAAAGCTGCAGGATGCCTGGCAAAGAGGGCGTGCCTGGGGTGGGGCTGGGAGCAGGAAGGGCATGTCGGGGCAGGGCTGCAGTGTATAGTGCTCTGGAGATTCTGGCCAGTGCTGCTACAAGACGAGGTATCTGGGGATAGCCTGCCATAATGTAGACAGCCCTGTAGGCCTGTCAGAGATACAGTGGGGGGCACAGAGGCCCCAGAAGCTCAAGCTGAAGATTGGGAGGGTACAAAGGTGGCTTAAAGCTATTTTAGCCCCTTCTCCCTCTTGGCTGTGAGTTCTCTGCTGAGATCTGCCCAGAATCTCACCCTTAGAGCTTTTTAGGTTAAAACAAATTGAATTCTACTCTAAGCTTATTGGAAGCTAGTGCAGATCCCAGAGCACTGTTTAAGTGTGCTTCCAATGTGCAATTTGCTTAATAAGAAAGTCACTGTGTCCTACACTAGCCTTGGCTTCTGGATGGGACACAACTCACATACTGTGCTATGTAACTGAAAGGCGGTGTCATTCTGTGTTCTGTCTATTGCACCTTTATGCAAAGGTGTCTCCCAGTCTGTCACAGGGTGTGTTGTGAGGCAAAACTATTAGTAACTTCAGTGTGAGTACTGACTGAATACAGATAGTAGGATTTGGTCGTTATGGCAGTAATTGCATATCAATAACTGAGCCATTAATCAAAGTACCTAAAGAGAAGCTGGGGAATTATAGACCAGCCAACCTAATTTTGATACCTGGAAAGGGATTGGAACAAACGATTAAACAATCAATTGGCAAGTTCCTAGTGGAAAATACGTAATAAGGAATAGTCAACATGTGTTTGTCAAGAACAAATCATGCCAAGCCAACCTAATTTCCTTCTTTGACAGGGTTACTGGACTTGTGGAAGGGGGGGAAGCTGTAGACATGCTATATCTTGATTTTAGTTAGGCTTTTGACCCAATTACACATGACATTCTCATAAGAAAATTAGGGAAATGTGGTCTAGATGAAATTGCTATAAGGTGCACGTATAACTGGTTGAAATACCATACTCAAAGAGTAGTTATCAATGGTTTGCTGTCAAATGGGAAGATGTATCTAGTGGGGGACATGTAGGGGTCTGTCCTGGGTCTGGTACTATTCAATATTTTCATTAATGACTTGAATAACAGAGTGGAAAGTATGCTTATAAAATTTGTGGATGACTCTAAGCTGGGAGGGGTTGCAAGCACTTTGAAGGACAGGATTAGAATTCAAAACAACCTTGACAAATTGGAGAATTGGTCTGAAATTAACAAGATGAAATTCAGTAAAGACAAGTGCAAAGTACTACACTTAGGAAGGAAAAATCAAATGTACGAATACAAAATGTGGCATAACTGCTGAAACATATCTGGGGGTTAAATAGAATAGGAGCCAACAATGTGATGCAATGCAAAAAAAAAAATTCTGGATTGTATTAACAGAAATGTTGTAAGTAAGACACAGGAGGTTGTTGTCTTGATCTACTTGGTACTGGTGAGGCCTCAGCTGAGGTACAATGTCCATTTATGGGTAATGGACTTTGGGAAAGATATGAACAAACTATAAAGATCGCAGAGATGTTTAGAAAACCTGTCCTATGAAGAAAGTTTAAAAAAACTGGGCATGTTTTGAGAAAAGAAGACTGACCTGATAAGAGACAAAGTGGGTGAGGTAATATCTTTTACTGGACCAACTTCTGTGGGTGAGAGAGACAAGCTTTCAAGCTTACACAGAGCTCTTCTTCTGGTCTGGGTAGTGTCACAGTTAAAATACAAGGTGGAACAGATTGTTTAGCATAAGTCGTTAACACATATTTCAAGAGACCATGCAAAGTGAAGTGGCCTATTAACACCCCTCCAGACAGAGGGAGGAAAAGGATGGAGGGATGTAAGTAGGTTATAGATTATTATAAGAAGCCATAAATCCAGTGTCTCTATTCAGTCCATGATTTTTAGTTTCTAGCAGAGTTATGAAGTTAAGCTCCCAGGCTCATCTTTTGAAAGTGTTGGTGCAGGTTTCCTTTGAGGATGAGGACTGATAGGTCAGATGTAGAGCGATCGCTTTGTGAAAATTGTTCACCCACAGGTGATGTGGTGTTTTTGTCTTTTATCATTTTCCCGTGTGAGTTCATTCATTCATTTGAGAGCGTAGTGATTGTCTGGTTTCAGCCACACAGTTGCTATTGGGGCATTTAGTGCACTGGATGAGGTACACCACATGTTGTATAGGATCCGTGGATCTTGAAAGATGTTTTCGGGGAGTGTGTGTGTGTGGGGGGGGGGGGGGGGGTTGATCACTGTAGCAGTCAAGGTATGTCTACAGGTTTGCATCTGTTGTTCTGGCAAGGTCTGGTGCTGCTTGAGTTGGTGTGTCTTAGTTTGTGGGGAGCTTGCTGATGGTGATGAACTTGGAGAGGCTGGGAAGTTGTTTGAAGGCCAGAAGAGGTGGTTCAGGAAAGATTTCTTTCAGGATGGGATCCTCACTGAGTATGTGTTGTAGCTGATTGATCAGCTCCCTGTATCGGCTCCAGTGTGGGGTGGTAGTTGACAACTAGGGGTGCGCAGTCATAGAGGGTTTATTTCAGTACTAAAAAAGCCTCTCTTGGGGTATTTCGGTAGCCCATTCCATTATATGATCTACTTCTCTGGCCTTCAAATGTGTTCAGGGCTCTTATAAAGAAGATGGTGATCAATTGTTCTCCAAGGCCACTGAAGGTAGGACAAGAAAAATGGGTTTAATCTGCAGCAAGATAGATTTAGGTTAGATATTCAGAGAAGCTTTCTAACTATAAGGATAGGTAAGCTCTGGAATAATCTTCCAAGGGAGGTTGTGGAATCCCCATCATTGGAAGTTTTTAAGAACAAGTTAGACAAACACCTGTCAGGGATTGTCTAAGTGTACTTGGTCCTCCCTCAACAAAGGGATCTGGCTTGGATGATCTCTCGAGGTCTCTTCCAGCCCTAAATTTCTATGATTCTATGATTCTGTGTTTATTTCAAAATTTAATACCTTGCATTTAGAGGAAGATATTTTCTGAGAAACCTGCAAGATATTTCAGCATGTATTGCCAGATTATATCTATTTCAGACAGTAGTTAAGAACTGAAAAGACCGTAAAGGTGGCAGCTATTTTTGAGAGAAAAGCTGGGTGAGGTAAATGGACCAACATGTGTGGGTGAGAGAGACAAGCTTTTATTTGTACCCATAAAGATTCCACTGAATGAGCCTTTCCTCTCTACTCCAAGCTGTTATGTCATTAGATAACAGTGTAACCGAGCTGCCAGTCAGAGTTGGCAGCAAAAAGTGCCGGGTTCAGTATCTAGTGGTTCCTTTTCAACAATACAACATGAAACTGACTGGAGCCCCCACCCAGTGACCTCGGACAATTACACACCACCCCCTGGGAACCTCTAAGAGGCAATACTTCCCCCCATGCACGCACAGAGTCCGAGTGTAGCAAAGAAGCTTTTAATAAAAGGAGGGAAGTAACTTGGCATTAATTTGGGAAAACACCGCTTACAGGATTCATAAACATAAACCATGAGCAAAAGACCCCACCCCCAAGTAAGTTGGGCAGTGTCCTTTTCCCTCTGGTTCTTAAGTCCAACAACCAAAAATCCCTTTGATGTGCCCGTCCCTTCTCTGCACCCCACTCACAGTTCTTGTCCTTGATCAGGGCAGACCTGGAGTCCAAAGGTGCATCTGCAGAGTTGACCTCCCACCCGGGGTGTGGAGGGGAGAGCAAGAAGGTTCCTTACTCACTCTGTTGCCCCAGCATTCGCTCGCCATTCCTCTTCACCGACAGCCCTGCCGGTATATTAGGGTGATAAATGTTTTATAAGACTGTTAAGGTTGCAAAGTCAGGCATTCAAAATTTAGAACACCATGCAAACTCTCCATTTACCATGTTCAGTTGACTAGAAATCAAAGAAGATATGTTTATCCTGTCATGAATTGATCATCTTTTCTGTTTTGATTACATAGGTTAAGCCAGGCAGTTTGAAATAAATTGATATCTAAACTACACCTAAGAACATTCTGCGCCTGCAAGCTGTGACCATTTATCCTGTTATGTTTTCTGAGTACTCTGGGATGGTGGGGATGAGAGACATTTCATTGTGAAATATTTGAAGCAGAAACAGAGAGCCTAGACTCTTTGGTTCTAGCCTGCCTGCTAAGTTTCTCATATACCACAAGGTTTTCTCTAGCAGCTAAAGAAAATAAACTGTTAGCATCTAGTGAACCCTGACAAGAATGTGCATAAGTACGACAATTTTTTTCAATTTCTTCCTTGTTCCAATTTCTCTGCCTGGAGTGTTTGCATTCTTATTACAGACCTGCTTTTCTGCTAGCAGCTCTGTCTTTTTTCAAAGCACTGCTCTTGTATAAGTTTACAAGTCATAGTACTTCTCTGACAGGACAACTAAAGTCAAATGCAGCCTCCTGTTCCTTGTGCAAAGCTGCATGGTGCAGTCACTCAGTGTCTGAGAGGGAATGAGACTCAGACAAAGCACAATGTAGGCCTCAGAGGTATTTGAAATGAGCCCGACTCATGATGAAGGGAGATCAGGGAGAACAGTTAAATTTAAATGCGTTGTTTGACCTGAAAAGGAGAAAAACAGGCCTTGTAACAAGTAATGACCAGTTTTCTCATAGGTGGAAAAACATAAAGGAATTCATAGAAGATGATGATAGATGTTGTGAACTGGTTATAATAAAAAGGCACAAAGCTTTTGTTTTCTTTCTTTCTTTTTTTTTAAAAAACAGATAAAATTGAATTAAAATACCAGAGTAGAAATTCAGAGCACGAGTAATTTTGGGGGACTCAGTTGACAGAATTAGAACTATTATCTGTATTTAATAATAAGAAGAATTTGCACTAAATTGTGCACTCTGCAGTGGAGTTTAACAGTATATTGGACTCTGTGACATGGTGATTTATATGGATCTGTATCTACGGGCCTTTGAGATAAACTAAATCCATTACATCAGCATGTCTGCAAAATCAAGACCTGTCTTTTAATGAATGTTTGTGACTTACCCCATTCCAGTGTGCTTTCAATTAGCTTTCAAATGATATGTTCATCCATGTAGTGAAAGATGCAAGGTAAAGTAAGCATAGTGCAGTGCTGTTCATCAGTAGAATGGAACCAGATGAATCACCAGAAAATTACTAAATATAGATATACAAATAATGTAAAAAGACGAGCAAACTGGAGCCAAATTAGTAATTGATTGTCAAATTATAATTAGTGGTATTTAACCATTATTATTTGTATTGCAGTAGCAACCAAAATATGATGAGCACTTTTCAAACACAGAATTAGACTTTGTCTCCACCCCAAAGGGGCCACAGTCTAAAAAAGGCCAGGTGAGTACAACTGGGTGACCAGATAGCAAGTGTGAAAAATTGAGATGGGGTGGGGGGGTAATAGGCACCTATATAAGAAAAAGCCCCGAATATCGGGACTGTCCCTATAAAATTGGTCACCCTAAGTACAACCTAAAAAGAGCAAAACAAAAATGAAGGGAGGAGGAAAGGGATTCAGTATGTCCAAAAATTTCAAAAGTGGTCTGAATTTTGGGTGGCCAGCTTGATTGAGACACCTTGGGCCTGATTTTCAAAAAGAGCTGAACACCCACAACTCCGGCTGTAGTCTATGGGAGCTGCAGATGTGAGCAGCACCTTTGAAAAGCAGACCCACAGTGTCTCAGTTTGGGCATCTGAAATCAGACCACTTTGGGGAGATTTTTTTCTTTCAGCTCCTGCTCTTCTTCCCCCCTCACGCAGTTTTTTTCACCATTTTTTCCACATTCTTTTTTCCTCAGAACTGCATGTTTCTTGTTTTCATAATATTGTATAAATTACAGCTTTATTAGCAAATTAGTATTATGGGACCATAGAATTTAGAGATGGAAAAATCCTATTCGCTCATCCCTCCGCCAATACACAATTCATATTCCAGTACTTTTTTCTTACAAATTAGGGCTATCTCAAATGATGAGAATTGCACTATTTCCCTAAGGAGCCTATTCCACAGTCTGGTATGTCTCACTGTATTTTTGTCCCTGATTTTTAGTCTAAATTTCCTATTTTCTTATTCTATTTATTTATTTATTTGATTTACTTATGAAAGTACAATCAGGGAAATCTTTCCTGTATCTTTTCCATCTCTTTTCAAATCTCCTCTTAAAAGAAATATTTGCTCTTATTTATGCTTCCACGCCTGCAGGTCTTGTGTTTCAGGCATTGAACTGGAACTCAGTAGATCTGGGTTCGATTGCTGGCTTTACTACGTGCTTGCTTAGATGCCCTGGGCAACTTACTTAATCCCTCTGTGCCTGAGTACTTCCTATGTCTGTCTTGTCTCCAGCTCATAAAATCTCTGGGGAAGGTTGTCCTTTAATATATGTTTGTACATTGCCTAGCACAATGGGGCTTTCATCTCAGTTGGTGACTTCTAAGCACGGCTGCACACATAACAAATCTAGTTTCTTGTTCCCACTGTTATTGATCTGAACACTTTCATGAAATCACTATACCATGTCTTTACACCAATTTGCTATAATTCATACCCTATGCTACTATCCACTGACTTTCGCTGTTTAAATTTAGAAAGTATTTTGGGGTATAGTTTGGGAGAAAAGTGTTATATCCAATACAGCTGTGTTTTTATAAGCTAAAATACATTTTTTGTTGCTTTCAGTTTCAGGACATCCTAGACAATCTCTTGTCTCAGAAACAATGAAGGGGGTCAAGCGAAGAGCAAGATCTGACTGGGTCGGGCATGAAAGAACAAGCAGCCTGTGCCTAAAACAGAGAACATGTATAGGTCAAGGGAGGATTCTGGAGTGTGTTCGAAGAGAAGTTTGACAGAGAAACAAAACCTGGGACACAGAATGTAAAAGGCAAAAAGAAAAGACAGAGGTGAAAATAGGCTGTGGGGGGGGGAATGTCTGAGGAAGTGACAGAATAGGAGACAAAGTCAGCAAAAAGGTGAGGTGGATGAACAGATTCCTGGAGATATGGTAGAATGATTGACAAGATTAGATGGATATTTTCTTCATTAAAGAACGTGACCAAAGAAAGCTTTCCATGACCTCAGTTCCATAATGTCTGTACCTTTGAGCTATGGTGAAGATTTTTGTTTTTGGGTAAAGATTACCTGCAGTATGTAAGACTTGTTGTAGTAGCTGTTGCCCCAACGCCTTCCAATCTCAGACTTGACAAATCAATACTAGAAAAAAGCAATAGATTTAAAACCAGCGTCAAAGTGTCAAACTGAACAGTTTCTGTCAAATATAAGTGAAGTTATAATCAGTGGTATGAAAGGCAGTGAAATCTTATATTTGTGAAATCCAGGATAGGACTCAAACTTTCCTGAAGGTCCCTAGGGTAATTCTGGAATAGTGGAAGTGTGCTGGTTGCATGCTGCCCATGATACTTTGTGGAAATTTTTGTAAACCTATGAGAGCCACTAAACTAAATAATCCAGAAGTCTTATTGTAATGATACAGAGGGATATGGTGTAGAGTAGGATATCTGTGTCACACAAATATGGGATCAAGTGGAATTAATTCCTTTGCCTGCCTTTGGGTTTTTATTGAAGAGATGCTAATACCACAGTATTTACACAAATGCAGGAAAAATCCCATGTGACACTTATAAAATGATTTTGCCATGCTAACTTTTAAGTTACTAACATGGGTGAGTTAGATATCCTTAAAAAGTTGTAGCCAGTGGAGGTCACACAAAGAATGTATCACTATCAAATGTGTTTGTTTCTGCATATGATAGTGGCGGACATTGGGGGGAAAGGATGGATACTTCATCATATTATAAAGAATTAATTCACATACCTATCCACATACAAAATTATTAGGTTGAGTACAAAACAAAGAACATATATAATTGAAGGGGGGAAATTCATATTATAAAGTAAGCCTGGGATCTTCCTTTGCAAGTGATCCAATCATTAGCTAAGTCTTTGGGAAAGCTGTAGTGTTTACAGACCTATTGTACCATAAGAACGTGAAACAGCCTGATGCATTAAAGTTAGAGTTATTTTGATATAATATAGGCACAAGACATGATAGGAGGACCTCAGAAGATTCCATTCCATTCAAAAAAGAATTCATAATTCTCTATCGTTATCCAAATGATCAGTTTCCTGGGACTGCAAAATTGGGCTGAGGATCTTATCGGAACAGACTTTCTTGAGAGATTCTCAAGAATTTGTTGGTTATTATTAATTGAATTGCAGTAATATTTGGAGATCCTAGGCTGAGGTCAGGCCTATATTAGGCCCTGTACAGACACATAGTAAGAGGCAGTTCCTTCTCCAAAGAGTTTATAATCTAAATAAATGTGACAGACAAAGGGAGGGGGGAAAATAGAAGTATTATAATCCATGTTTTATAGATGGGAATTGAGGCACAAAGAGATTAAGTGACCTCCAGAATCCAGGTACAATGCCATTACCACATCTCTTAAGAAGTATCCAAAAAAGAAAACCAATTTAAAGACCTGATCAAACTTTTTTGGTTTTAGCTCAGTTTTGGTTTGGTATAGGGTGACGGCTTAAGTCACAGCTCATGTCATCTGAATGCATCCACCTGTCTCAAATCACAAGCATCTAAGTTGCTTGACTTTAATTTTTCATAAATTTTGTTGTCGGGTCTTTTTAATCCTAGGTAATGACTATTGGATCTTTAGCTGATGTGTTCTAGCTGTAAATTTCAGCATATGCACACTGTGATTGTACCAGATGCTTCAAAGAACATTACTAAACTTGTGACAAGCTAAATGTCTTTTTTTCTGTGATCATTGGTATTGAAATGAATGTTGATTTCTTGCACATGACTCTTGATTACCCTTCATTGCATACAATGAAAAAGGAGGCTAGATTAGTAAGCAATAACTCTTCTCTTTGCTGAAGGCTAGACTCTGCTATCCTTACTCATACTGAACAGTACTTACAGGAGTAGTTACCTGCACTTAATGGGACTACTTGTGTTGGTAAGGTTTGTTAACGGAGCAGTTTGTCCTACTGGATGGAGCACTAGACTGGGACTCAGGCGACCTGCACTCTATTCCTTGCTCTGCCAAGGCAGCCTTGGGCAAATCATTTCATATCTCTGTACTTCAGTGTCCACATCTGTAAAATGGGGATGATACTGACCTGCTTGTAAAGTGCTTTGAGATCTACCAATGAAACATGCTACATAATTATAGTATTATTCAGTGTGAGTAAGGATTGCAGAATCCTGTCCTGTACTTTTATTGTTTATTATTTTTGTCCCATTTTTTCTTTTTATGTAAGTAAACTTTTAAAACACTCTGAGTTCTACCTAATTTTTTTATTAGCATAGAATTTAAGTGAAAACAGTTCATATTTAACTTCTGGTGGTCCTAATAAAAATATTTTTTAAAAAATAGTTTAAATATAACTGATCATAGAACATGAGATCTTATTTCCCTGCTAATTTTTGTCATCCCTTTTTTTGTATGAAAGAGTAAAATTATGTCAGAAACCCATTACATTTTTCCTTTGTTACCATATTTTACAACATATTTCTTTGTCTTTAATGGACTGATACTCTTCCATCTAATTTTAGGTGGAAAGGACATTTTTCTAGGTCTTTGTCACTCATTCAGGCTTAAATTTACTTTAGAGTTTCTCCTTCCATTAGGACAAGGAACTATTTTGCACAATCTGGCTCTTTTGGGTTTGGGTAGTACATAATGGAAGTGATGACATAATAACCTTAACTATAATACCTCAAATGCAACAATATAATACATTTGCCTAAGTCTGAGAGAGGGAAACCAAATCAATTTATTATAGCCAGTTGCCTTACACTCACATGCTGTGCCATTTCGTGTGAATGTCCCATTTACTTTTTCACATGAACTGCCACAGCATGGTTTAAACAGATATTTCTCTAGCAGTGGTGTTAAGATTCCTCATTAACATCATTTTGGGAGTCATTGGGCCAAATGCATCCCAAGTGTAATTCCACAGAGCTCAGTGGGGTTGCATTAGGGAATATTTGATCCATTATCTCCATTCAGCCTGCTTGTTCCTCTTTGTTCTCTTTTACAATTTTGTTACTTTTGAGCATTTCTCACTTTGCTGGGAATTGATCTTACCAAAAAGCTCATGAAACTCTGAAATCATTTTTAACATTCATCAGGTATCCCCTCCCCCCATCCATTCTACCATTCTAAAATAGATTTTTTTACATAACTGATGTTGCTATTTATTAGTCACAGTATTCAATTAAGCTATTTAAATATTGTGAGGCCCAGGAAAATAAAGAAATACACTACAGCTTTTTCAAGATGATTTTTGAGATTTTAGACTTAAATTGCATTTAGTATAGATCACCTTGTCCTGTTGTTTTAGCTTCTGCAAATATGGGAATATCTCGAAGTACTGCGCAGTCGAACCCCCATGATTAATATATTCTCCTATGAGAAAATTAGTGTTCTGTATTTGTACTGAATGTTTATTTTCAACCTTTCTTTATTTCCATTAGAAAAAGCAAAAGCATGGATGCAGTTGTTAATCAGCCAACACAGAAAATTGTTCACAGGTTAGATTTGTACTTAGATTCCATTGTGTGCCTAATATATCAAGTATTTATATGATTAGTCTTTATAATGAGAACAAACAGTATCATTGGATCAGGCAATGGAACAAAATGAAAGCATTTCCGTGACAAAAATGGTAATGAGTTAGGTAAATGGAACATACCTATCCCTTTTCAGAGCAATGATATCTCTTGCCCCTTATCATATCCGCTGTATGCTATTGTGATTTTTCACAGACAATGTGAGGCCTAGTTCTGTTAATCTTTCTTGGAAACTGTTAACTCAGCTTATGACCCTTTTCATTTGAGTTTTTGTTTAGATGTCTTCATCTCTGTGAGATCTTCTAACGAGATCTGGTTTTTACCAGATCTATACGTACTGATGTGATCAATAGAGAAGACTGACGTGAGGGGGCAATCCTAGGTTCCCTCAGTGTGTTTTTATTTTCCTATCAAAGATCTTTTTGTTCTTCGAACTCTTAAAATAATTAAGTCCTAATGTGAGAAGCTCTTGGGTTTGCATTCCTCAGGGAACAGCCTTCAGGCTCCAGTGGAATTAAAGCACTGGTTGTTAGCTGCTGCTTGAAGAAGTAGCAGTTGGAAGGCTGGTGGTAACAACTGGAGATGTGCTGGTATCAAAAGCCATGCTGCTAGAATAAATGTAGCTTTATCTTCACATCCAGACTTACACATTCAGTAACGTACTGTGAGAGAAGTGTGATTGATCATGCACCCATGTGTTCTATTTCTCATTCAGACACACAGACAGCATGGCTGTATTTTTTGTGTGTGTGCCTTCTGCTTCATTTTAATATGTGTGAGACTTAAAACTTTTTTAATTATTGTAAGGGGCAGTAACAATACTGCACCTAAATAAGATGCATGGGAAAAGTTCTCATTGGAAGTTGCCCAATGGCAAAGATACTGTGCAAACTGTTGGTTGGTTTATGTTATGATAGTTTGCAGAGATATATATGTAATGAGAATGATAAGGAAAAACAGAATTTAGTTTAGATAATTGTCTTTCTCAGAATCCTAAAGAACTCTTTAGGAGTTAGGAGTTAAGTGCTGGTAAATGTAGTCACTGTGTACGCAAACTTTCACAGCCAAGCTTTAGTCAATAACAGCCTTGAATATTATATGACAAAGTGAATGTTGGGTAGAAACCAGGAAACTATCCCCATACTCTTTTCAAATAGTCACTGGAACTTTTTTCTACAGCAGACTAGAGCCCAGATAAAGCCCTCATCTGAACACTGTCGACACTTATAACAATGCAACTTTAGATGTGGCCTTCAGCAATGCTCCCAGCCATACTCCCTGTCTCCCAGTCAGTTTGGAACAACTATACCTGCTCTTCACGAGCCAGAGATTCCCTCCCCATGGGCCAAATCCTCAACTGAGCAAGCTTTACAAATGCTAAAAGAGAGCATTCTCCGTGCTGCCTAGGGCACAGGGTCTGAGATCGTCCCTAGTATGTGTGTGAAGTGTTTGCTAGTGCAAAGATCCTTGCACACTCATTCAAGGGTCAATCATAATCTAGTCTACAACTAAGTGGAAAGACCTCAGCAGCTGTTACTTTGTAACTTGATTTCCAGAGAACACCACATGCAGAACCAGTACCTCTGCCTCCGCAGACAGCTGAGGGGCACAGTTCTCAGATCCAGTCCTGGAAAGTATTTTAGTATTTTCAGTAAGAATCACTAACAGTGGTGAGTAGCTTCCTGGATAGCAAGTGTATCAGGCAATGTGTATTGTTTCTGAATCTAATAACTTCTTCGTGGGGAGTTTTCCTACCATGGTGTTGCTGTTCTCTAATGTAGAGAATCAAGAGTTGAGCAATCAATAGAGCATAGTAATGATTTTAACGAGAGGAGTAGTCAAATAAATGGCATGTTACCAAGACATGCAGTTGCTTTGAAGGTGTTGTCAGCAATAAACCATGAAGTTACTCCAAAGTCTTACTTGCTACAGGGTTTTTGGGGGGAAGGGGCTGCTTATTTGTTTATTTGGTTTTTGGTTATAATGCATAGAAAGTTATAGAAAACAACCCTCTCAACTAGCCCTAAAGATACAGAGCCTTTCAAATCCCAGAAGGATTTGTGCTTCTGGCAGTTGCCTTTTAAGCTTTCTGAAAGCTTGGTCTCGGCATCTTAAGGGTGAACTCCTCAAGTGCCGTGCATCTAGGTAGGAAAATCACATTGCTTGACGAGTGTGCCTAACTCAGTATCAGAGATGCAGAGAACCAAGAGAACTGAACAGGTTATTCAAATATTATCATGAGTGAGGGGAAGAAGGCCATTTGCTCCCAAACCTCCAATTGACTAGCCTCCCTGCAATCCAGATTTGACATTTGTTTTCTTATGGTATGAAACAAAGCAATGTGACTTCACTATGGAATCCTGTAGCACATTTAAGTTCTCTTACTGTAACAGTGCCTTGATCTGAAATTAATAACTACAGGAGTGGCACAGGACAACCATGGCATCATGTCTGTTGTAGAGTTGAAGTCATAGAGAGCCTGTCAGACTAATATGTAGAGGTGAATTTAAAAAAAACACAAAAGCCTAGGAATCAATATTTTTTGGCTTTCCTTGGTGTGAACTTTTTCAAGCCAGGGAAGGCAGGGTAGCTTTTTCATGCAATAGGACAGATGTTTGAACTTGGTTGGCTTTAGTCCTTTATTAGCCATGGTAATGCTTTTTCTGTATCTTGTACATAATCTCATCAGTGGAGCAGCAAATCATCTGAAGAGGATCCAGGACCACTCACAGCAACTGTTACATGTATCAGAGTCACACTCTGTTACTGGTGATTCAGACAGTACAGGCAGTCCTCAGAATTAAGACACAATTGGTTCCTGAAAATTGCATCGTAAGTCAAAATGTCATAACTTGCAACTGCAATATACTCCATTGCGGGACCGAGTGTTGTAAAGTTGAAACCAATTAGTGTAAGTCGAATCAGGGTGTCAATTCAGAAACACCGCAAGTGCCGTTTGTCGTAAGTCGAACATCGTAAAGTTGAGGACTGCCTGTATCTTACAATTCCAGTTACTTATAAAACTGAGAAGATGGGGTGGAAGAGAAGACAAAATCAAGGGCCTAATTTGCAGAGGTATTGTTTATTCATCACCTCAAATGAAGTCAGCTGAAGTCTAGATACTGGTACCTATTCAGCACCTCTGGAAATCAGGCCCTGGCAGTGTGTATGTTAACAAACAGAGTCCCTGATGTGACAAAGTATTGAGCCAATGGGAGTAGTCACGGGAATTGGAGGCACTCAACATCCCACAAGATCAGCCCATTGGAAAATGCTTTCAAGAAGAAAAGCATTTGAATCTTTGGATTTAGTACCATCTATGTCAACATATCAGACTTATTTGGGTATTTGGACCTGTATTTGTTTGTTTATTTTGAGGAGGGAGATTTGATTTTCACAGTGTTACCTGTAATAAAACATTCTTTAACCTGTTCCCAAAGTAACTTTAAAATACATCCTGCTGACAATGTGACCCACCGACTACAGGGCAGAAGCTGGGGTGAGTCATCACTTTCGTTCTAAGACAAAGTTCTTTATTTCTGTGGTCCGTAGCAGATTAGATGCATGTTCCATGGGGACACAATGCTGATTTGATTGTGTTTCCTAACAAATGTGTTGATTTTCTTTGGTGGGGAACTGAAAGTCTTGGCCACTGAAGACTTCCCAAATTACTAAAGTTGAGGGCAACACAGACAGTATACAGATTGCTCAAGCAGGATGCCTCTGCAAGCTATTTAGCTGCATGGGGTAGACACTTAAGAGCATGTTAGAACATATGATATTTTGTTTAGTATCATATTGTAAAGAAATGTAACATAGTGTAACACTGAAGCAACATTACAAAATAGATTGAGCTGGCTGAGTTTATAAAGGACCAAATTGGTATTTTCAGCCTGCCTCACTGCTGTCTGCCTTGTATCTGATCCACAAGAGGAGCCAAATGAAGCAACATCCTAGTTTGCACTGTTACCCCTTAGTATTTTCCAGGGAGTTCAGAATATTTCCACAGCATTTCAGATTCAGATGGGCACATCTGCCATGCTGTAAAACAGCTGTGTCCTCTTGTGTTGCTTGTAGTTGTCCATAAAGTCAACTGGTACGTGAAGAAAATTATGTAAACCTCATACAGCCAACACTTTTCATACCTTAACTGGGCCATCTGGGATTGAGTGGTTGTTTATATGATGGTGTCTCCCCCCCAGGAAAGTGGACAGTACTAATGATAACAATGCAGTGCAACAATTGCAGTGAAATCTAAACAAAATAAATGAAAGATGGATAAGTGAGAGGTAGTAAATCTATATAAATGTTACAGGGTAGAGGAGCATAAAATAATAATTTATTGCCTATAAGCATGTGATCACTCTGGGTCAATTATGCCACATTCCTTTGTAGAACAAAAATATGGTATAATGTAGAAAGGGCCCATTCAAATCTTGAGTCTTTAGAACAATTACTGCAGAATGCTGTGACATATAGTGTTATCCAGTAACCACGAAACCCAATGAAAGAATGTACAAAGAACTCTCATGCATTTTCTACCATTTGAATTTGAATGGCTGTCTATGAATTCTACATCTGGTTTTCCTTTTGCAGTAATCCATTAAAGCCTCAACTGATGTTACCCTGTGGGGCTCCCATGCAGCTGTGGACGCCCACACATGGAATTCCAATTGAAGGACGCTGTCAAAATACCACATGACTGACATGCATTGACGTGATTAACAATTACCTATAGCTGAACCTCATCTCTGCCTACTGTACTTTTGTTTCTAACTTTAGACAGGACAGATGTTCCTGCAGAAAATACCACAGCATTTTAATCGGCTATGAAAGCCTTGCTAATGGTAAAATACTTTATATTGCCTATAACAATTGAGGTGAGGAACTTCTTAATCAGTGTTAGTTGAATAGGAAGTTGGTAAGAAATTAACAACAAAACACTTAATAGGTTCATTTCATTGACAGACAGTGAAAAAGTGATATGTTCGTTCATTCCATATTGAATATGGGGTTTCAGAGATATGGATCATGCACCATTGTTTCACTACATCTCCAGTGTCACAAACAGAGATTGGCAAAACATACATCCAAACCACTACCAAGTCATATGAAACTTGCCTGTTTGGGGAGTTCATTACAAACTTAAATCTCAGCCTAGGTTCATCTTCTCGAAGGCCCCCATTCAAGAAAGCACTTAAGAATATTTTAAAATCTAGTCCTATTCAGGAAAGCACTTAAGCGTGTGCTTAACTTTACGATGTCTACTGCACATAGCATGTAAGAAGAGAATACTCTCTATTTTTATGAAGTTCTTAGTGAACACAACAAATCAATTGTAAAATATTAAATTGAGAGCCTCCCCAAGACTAAATTTTTCATGAAGCAAATGGTAGATTGAAATATTTCAGAGTTCCTGAGACTCTAATGCCCCTCTTAATCTTTGCCTAGGATATAAGGATTTCTTTAGTTTTTAGGAGAATTTGTAGCTTCTATTTTATGATGTTTTTCAGCTAGCATGCTTAACTCTTGCTGGGCTTTTAACTGCTAATTTCATATCTTAGTGCTGATGATAAATATGCTGATTCATGGATTGTGTTCTATCCAATCCTGCTTTTGCTTCTTTCCACGACGAGTTGTATCAAGCAGTATTTGCAATCTTGTAGATTTCAACTCCCTCACATAAAGGGGGAGGAAGTACCTGGAAAGAAATTTATGAGAAAGCTTTTAGCACTGATCAGTCAACAGATATTGGTTGGCAATGGATGGAGGGAGCATTGCTTAGAACCTCTGGGAAAACCTACATGCAGGAATTCATGGAAGGAAAACAATTAGCAAAAGCCACGTTGTCATCTGTTGTTTCCCTTGAGACTCAGTGTGCTGTGTTCCCAGTTCATTTGTAATGGAAAAGGCAGAGAGGTACTGAAAGGTTGAGCCTACTCTTCTAGCACCAGGTAAAAAACAAGAGAGAATATTTTAATATGTGCGCTGCTTTTATCTACTTGGAAGGAACTTGGTGGACGTTCACTAATGACTGTCCATAATAACAGGAAATAACAGATACTGAGCAGAGGGGAATCATGTCCACATTTTCTTTGTGCTGCCCTGGATAATTCCATGTTATGTATTATGAATTATCATTTCTATAAGGCCAACACAAGGATAAGTGCTGTACTGATGCATGTAAAAGCAGGGACTAGAGAGTTCGGTGTCCATATTGGAGCAGCCTGATTTTCAGAGTGCAGGTGCTCAGCACTGTCTGAAAAGCAGAACTTTCTGAGGCATCTCAAATTCAGCAACCAAAATCATTAGTCACGTTGGAAAGTTTAGTTCAGTGTCCCTCAGAGTTTATTAAAGCTATTAAAATAGGCAGCATAGAGTAGAGGCGAAAAATAACCCTGTAGGGAGCAACAAGCAAGTGACTCGAGAGTGCCTTGTCAGTTTAGTTCCACAATGTTGGTCTAAGGGTTTTGTGCTGGGGGACTGGGTGGTTGTTCTTAATGGTTTCCTTTTCTCCTGTTGTCTGTGATAACCCTTCTTTTATGGGTTTAGGGATTACAGGCCTCATAGAAGAAGTGTGTTTTGAGGCAGATATGGTGGAGACATGATAGACTGGGTCAGGTAAAAAATGCCAGGCAAAAGGAGCTGCATAGGTGAAGATGTGCAGGCCCAAGAGGGGATGATTGTTATTTGGCAGTGGGGAATCAAAGGGTGCAAGACTGAAAGTGAAAAGAGACAATGTCAGCACAGTAGGCAAGAGCAAGGTTGTGCTGGGCCATAAATGCAAGCACGCAGCACTTGTATTTGATGAGAGAGTAGGCGTATTTGGAGAGGGGCTGGGCATGGCATGAATGGTGAGCAAGGCACATGATCATTTCATATCAATTTAGGTGACAACCAAATATCATCCAACATGTCCAGTGAAAACACTGTGACATGTCACACCAGAGGTATGACAATACTAGACATAAACCAGTCTTCTCCTAGACAGTTTGTCATTCAGCTCTTATGAAGTAGCGGGCAACTTGCCTAATGTAGCATTTGTTTCTTTCTGTTGAGTCACGGTGTTCTAGCTCAGGGGTGGGCAAACTATGGCCCAGGGGCTGGATCCAGCCCCGCAGGACTTCAGATCTGGCCCTCAGGATTGCCCCCCATGGTGCCGCAGGCCCCACACCGCTCTCTGAAGTGGCCAGCACCACGTCCCTTTGGCCCTTGCCTTCAGGCACTGCCCCCAGCAGCTCCCATTGGCCGGGAACAGGGAACCGCGGCTAATGGGAGCTTTGGGGGAGGTACCTGGAGGCGTGGCAAGGGCAGCGCACGGAGCCCTGTGCCCCCTGTCCTTCAGGGACCACACAGGGACATGATGAGTGGAGTGGCATGGGGCCAGGGCAGGCATGCAAGGAGCCTGCCCTGGCCCTGGTGCGCGCCACTGCCACCCCAGAGCTGCTTTAGGTAAGCGGCACCGGGCCAGAGCCCAAACCCCTCCTTCACCCCAACTCCCTGCCCCGAGCCCCCTGTCACACCCCACACCCCTCCTGCACCCCAACCCCCTGCCCTGAGCCCCCTCCTGCACTCTGCACCCCTTCTGCACCCCAACCCTCTTCCCTGAACCCCCCCATACACCTCACACCCCTCCTCTGCCCCAATCCCTTGCCCTGAGCCCCTTCCTGCACACCGTACCCCCTCATACACCCCACACTCCCTCCCGCACCCCAACCCCCTACCCCAGCTGTGCATACAATTTCCCCACCCAGATGTGGCCCTCGGGCCAAAAAGTTTGCCTACCCCTATTCTAGCTGGTGAAGCAAGCTACTGTAAATAACAGTACTGAGCCAAGATTTCAATAGCTACATTCTTTTTGTGACATTGTTTTGTGGCGTCTTCTTGAAAATGTAAAGTGATATAGTCTAAGTCCAGATGGAAAGCCACTTTTCTCAGCTAGAATGAAGCAGTTTGGTTACTGCATGGAGGCAGGGATGAGTGTTTGTGAATTTCATGAGCTGGTGACCAGGGCCTCTTGCCAGGACCTGAATAGCTGGTGAAATGAAGAGCATTATCTGTAGAAAAAAGTGGCAATTACTTTGCCTTGCTTACTGGCATTTTATTTTATTTTAGAAGGAGAGGGATCCCCATTACTGTACTTGAGTGACTACTCCAGCCTTTAGAATGATGCATATGGTCTGTACGAAAACACTGAAATGCAGTTTAAGCTAAAATTGGGGCTTAGTTTTGACTTACTCTAATGGCAGATTGCAGAAGGAGAGTCAGCTGCAGTGCATTTCTTATAGCTTGAATGCTTACTTTCAAGGTCTGGACAAGAGCCAAAACATTTAAAACAAAGCAGCGTTTAAAAAAATCCAAGAATGCTTGATTTTAAATACAGGCTCACTAGGAGCTCCATCCGGCAGGGTGCAGAGGCCTCTGGGTCAGATCCAGAGTAGCACTTAAGCACATATTTAATTTCAAGCATATGAGCAGGCCCATTGACATCAATAGGACTACTCGCATGCTAAAAGTTAAGCATGTGCTTAAGCATGATCAAGCCATAAACCATTTATGGTATAGCATACAAGCCATCCCTACCTGGTGACTATATATTACTAGTAATCAACTGTTATTTTTTTCTATTCCCACTTTTCATACTAGATATACAAAAACATTTTCCCCCAGTGGAGATGCACGTTCACAAAACAGCAAGAGACAAGCCTCACTGATTTGACATGGAACACTTTTATACGCAACCCATTAAAAAACAAACAGAGAAGCACCGGTTAAATTAAATATATATCTATATATATATAGATAGATAGATACACATATAGATTGTACTGTTAATCCAGCAGATTGGAACTGTAAACATTTAAAAGCAATTTTTCATGGGTGAGCTGAGATAAAGAATTCCCAATGGGTTCCATCAGGATGACTTGTTTCCCTTGCAGCTGTTTTTAATTTCAAAACTCCTTGTTCCCTCTAAATTCTTTTTTTAAAATAACTCATTTCTTGAAATGTATTTTTCATAGATTCAATAGCCTGTGGTTAAATAAATAGAGCACACTAGTTTCCACTCTTAATCCATCACATCTTTCATGCTAACTAACTTTGTTTCTCGGGTGTAGAAAATACAAATATATTACACTGCCCTGCTTTTTTTGAGCAACATAGTCCTGACTTTTCCTGGCACTGAATGCATTGACGGCAACTGAAATGCCAATAAAAAAGAAATTGGTAGTTTGTGGGGAATTGTTGGTTCAATCCAAAGACAGGCTAGAAAACTCATTGGTTTTACAATAACCTGCATTAGTAATAATTGAAAATCAGGGTTTGCTTTCAGTAGAAAAAGGAAGGAAAAAGTAATGTATGTACAGAGGTTCTCTTTCTTTTGTGAAAAGAAAAGGAGTACTTGTGGCACCTTAGAGACTAACCAATTTATTTGAGCATAAGGTTTCGTGAGCTACAGCTCACTTCATCAGATGCATTCAGTGGAAAATACAGTGAGGAGAGTTATATACACACAGAACATGAACAAGTGGGTGTTTAAAGGAAGATGATGTCTGTCTGTATCTGTACGAGTTTTTTCATGAAGTTGATAGATTTCCACTCCATACGGCTAAATGCAGTGCCTTGCATAATGACAGGTTTCAGAGTAGCAGCCGTGTTAGTCTGTATTCGCAAAAAGAAAAGGAGTACTTGTGGCACCTTAGAGACTAACCAATTTATTTGAGCATAAGCTATCGATGCATTCAGTGGAAAATACAGTGAGGAGATTTATATACACACAGAACATGAAAAAATGGGTGTTTAAAGGAAGAAAAAACTTGTACAGATACAGACAGACATCATCTTCCTTTAAACACCCATTTTTTCATGTTCTGTGTGTATATAAATCTCCTCACTGTATTTTCCACTGAATGCATCCGATGAAGTGAGCTGTAGCTCACGAAAGCTTATGCTCAAACACATTTGTTAGTCTCTAAGGTGCCACAAGTACTCCTTTTCTTTTTGCGAATACAGAATAACACGGCTGCTACTCTGAAACCTTTCTTTTGTGACTGTTTGTTTAGTTCCATCAGCTTCTGCACTCCCATGGTGTAACATTATATTCCAGGAAAGTGACTGATTTCACTCTTTCCACTTGTTCCAATATTCACATACGTCTGTTATTTATTTTCATGGGGGGCGGGGGAGAGGGGAGGAGATGTAGCAGCAAACAATTACTTACAGCTAAAATTATACAGGCAGGCATCTGAAAAGCAAACAAGAAGTATTCAGGCCTGACTGTCCAGCAGAGCAGACTGGAACCTGGCTTACAGACTGGAACCTGGCTGAGGTACTGTGTGCAAGAGGAAAAGAAAAGCCCTTCGCATCCCTCTCTGAATACAGAGAGGAAAGCATTTAGTTTGGCACATGCCCTGCACATTCCTCAGATCCAACTAATATTAACACTGACGCTGTCACTCAGGCTGTTTCTCCTCTCAAAATGGCAGGGCCTCGGCCTGCTCATAAAGACAGACTGCCGTAGGGAGAAACAAAGGGGGAGTGGCCTTGGCTTCTTCTCTTAGTTCAGATTTCAGAGCACCAACCTTATTTTGGTTTCTGGAAGGAAATGGTAAATATTAGCTGCTGTGCGTCTGGTTCTCCAACGTACTCCTGATTTCACTTAGTGCCAGGAAATTGGCAAGTCCCTGGATGTTGCAAGCAGTATTGCCAATCCCAAAGATACAAAAAACATGATTTAGATCCCCAAAACACATGAGACTGGCTAAAAAACATGAGATTTTTTTCCCCCAAATAATAAATTTGGGGTTCTTTTAATTTCGCTCTCTCTATTTTATTTTTGTTGAGTCTTTATAGTGCACTCAGGTCACTTTTTCATGCTTCTCTCTGCAACCATGAGGGCTAGAAAAGTACTTTTAAATTTTTTTTAAATTAAAGTTGAGATTGTGACATGGTCATTTGTTTCCAGAAGATTGGCTGGGGCTTTACATAAAGCATCAAAGAGCTGTGATGAAAATTGTGAGAGTTGGGAACCACGTGTGTGGTAGGTGAGCTTCTTCCCAGATGATTGGAAATATTGTGTGTATTGATTTTAAAACCCTGCAACTCAACTAGAATGGGGCAAGGAAGTAAGCTCTGAGTTGGGTACATGGTGAATTTACACTCTATCTAGAGTACTTTGATCTATCACTTCCTGAAGTCCAACAATGCACTAAATTACTAATGATATGGACACTTTTAAAAATTAGCATCTAGCAAACCTATCTATGTATGTGAGTAATCTCTTTGGACTCAGAGGTACTGTAGGACCTTATCCAATGGCCACACAATTCAGCAGAAAGATTCCCCCTGACTTCAGTGGAACATTGGCCAGGCTCTGTCTACACACAAAAATTGTACCACTAAAAACTGTACCTTCCTGCATAGGAATAAGCTACACTAGTGTAAGGTATCTTTGTAATGACTCCAAACTAGGGGTTGTCCCAGTATGACAATTTCATTATAAAATCATCTGCATAATTGAAGTAATTAAACTGGTAAAGCTGTCAGCAGACCAGACCTTTGTCAGTAATAAGCAGGGATCTCAACATTACTAATAAGGATTTTTGATTGGATTTTTATTGGATCCATTTTTTATTTTGGATCGCTCATAAAACACTATATTAGTTTTGAAAATATTCTGACAAAGCCCTTCCCTATGACATGTTATAAACACGAAGTCACTGGGAGCGTCTTGCATTCGTCATATCTGGAAATCAGGTCATTTTTATTTAATATTAAGGGTCTAAATATGAATCTAGCTGCCTGACTTCAGGCACCCAGGTTTGACAGATTTGTCCATGATGAACACTAAATAGCAGTGCTCTTGAAGGCAGTGTTAATATGTAGAAGTGCTGAGTTCTAACATACCAGTATCACTGAGGTAGAACTATAACAATATAATCTGTAACTCAGGTTTCTTACCAATTCAGAGTACTGAGTAAAATTGCTGGGAGTCCCTCAGGAGACTAAGATAAATACAAATGTGAAACATGAAAAGTGACTAGAAACAGTCAAAACAATTACTGACACAAGACAATGAGTAACAGATGCTGCACAGAGGCCCCAACTCACTCTTCTGGTTTCAGCAACAGAGAAAAAGCCAAATAGAATAGATCCGGTGTGGGTGGGGTTGGAGTGGAAGGATTAGCATGCTCTCAGCATGACCCCATGCACCCCCAATATAATAGGAGCCCCTACGCCCCCAATCTGCAGGATTTGGGCTCTACTGTTGAGAGGGTAGGAACGGTAATGCCAGGTGTTTGGCCACTTTCTGAGGCACCCTCTTCCTTCTAACCTGTATGGATATATGACCATAAGATAAAACCAAGCTGCCCACCCATTCTTACCAGCTCCCCTCCTACCAGTTCTCCCCTGTGCTCTGTTCCCCAAGGCTTGGCTGGTCCCCACTTGCTGCTCTGTGTCCTTCATATTGTCATTTTTACCATATTCACTCAAAGTAAATGCTTGTATATTCAGGGAAGGGTTCAGTCGGGCCATCATCTGGCTCATTTAATCTCCTATGTGTCAAGAGCCTGGGGAGGTGTTTGGAGCATTGTCTGTTTCTGCTGTGTTAAGCTTTGTCCCATCCCATATAGATCACTCCACTTCCACTGTGAATAGTCACCCATATGATTTTAAACTTCCCTACCAGTGTGCAAATGCACAGTTCTCTTGCAGTGACCATTTGTAGAAGTACCATTAGTACAAGTAAAACTCGATTGCTCAAATATTCATAAAAAGTGAACACCAAAGAGGTGCAAAAAACACTGAAAAGAATTCAGGGCATGATTCTCGCATATGTTCCAGCCCCCTTTCATCATTCACATAGCACAAAAGGACTAGATTATAGCAATAAATCATAGAATCATAGGACTGGAAAGGACCTCAAGAGATCATCTAGTCCAGTCCCCTGCATTCACAGCAGAACTAAGTATTATCTAGACCATCCCTGACAGGTGTTTGTCCAAGCTGCTCTTAAAAATCTCCAGTGATGGAAATTCCACAACCTCCTTAGGCAATTTATTCCAGTGCTTAACCACCCTGACAGTTAGGAAGTTCTTCCTAATGTTCAGCCTAAATCTCTCTTGCTGCAATTTAAGCCCATTGCTTCTTGTCATATCCTCAGAAGCTAAGAAGAACAATTTTTCTCCCTCCTCCTTGTAACAACCTTTTATGTTTGTGGAAACTGTTATCATCGTGTCCCCTCTCAGTCTTCTCTTTTCCAGACTAAACAAACCCAACTTTTCAATCTTCCCTCATAGGTCATGTTTTCTAGACCATTAATCATATTTGTTGTTCTTCTCTGGGCTTTCTCCAATTTGTCCACATCTTTCCTTAAATGTGGCACCCAGAATTGGACACAATACTCCAGTTGAGGCCTAATCAGCGCAGAGTAGAGCAGAAGAATTACTCTCGTGTCTTGCTTACAACACTTCTGCTAATACATCCCAGAATGATGTTCACTTTTTTTGTAACAGTGTCACACCATTGACTCATATTTAACTTGTAATCCACTAGGACCCCCAGATCTTTTTCCACAGTACTCCTTCCTAGGCAGTCATTTCCCATTTTGTAAGTGTGCAACTGATTGTTCCTTCCTAAGTGGAGTACTTTCCATTTGTCATTATTGAATTTCATCCTATTTACTTCAGACCATTTCTCCAGTTTGTCCAGATCATTTCTGCATTATAATCCTATCCTCCAAAGCATGTGCAACCCTCCCCCATCATTGGTATCATCCGCAAACTTTATAAGCGTACTCTGTATGCCATTATCTAAACCATTGATGAAGATATTGAAGAAAATTGGACCTTTGCTGAGATCAACGCTCCATTGGCATAAAACCAGCAGTTGTGGCTCTTGTGCCATCTCCACCACAGTGTACGACATGCTAGAGGAGAAAGAAGGTGTGATGGATGGAACAGAGCTACACCAATCCTCCACTGACATGACTTCGGGTATAGCTATACTACAGGCTTTCCGCATGTTAAAGCATGTGGAGATACCCACCCACCCCCATTGTCCACATTCAAAGGGTCAACTGAGTATATCTTAGAGCAAATAGATTTGAGCTGGTGAGTCCATCTGGGGGGTGTGAGTATGTCCATAGCTTGAGCATAGTTTGAACTCCAGCCATGCAGTTTGTGGTGTGGTGGTAGCAAAGGTGCTGGTATCCAGGCTGAAGCCTAGAGAGTCCTCCATTACCATTTCCACCATTTTTTTTACCTGTATCTTCTGGGCCTTCTACATACAAACTTCCCACTTGCCCTTTCTGTGATGTTATGGAGCAAAGAACCCTGGGATATGCCTTCAGATCTCATAGTGCCAGATGTGGATACCAGGAGCACCAATGTGGATGCAGGTAAACAGGGTTTGGCATGTCACCAACCCTGCAATGTGAACTCTAAAGGTGGTCTTGCCTGCCTCACACCCACATGCGCACAAGTCAGGATTTGGGTATGCACAGCAGCATAGACATAGCCTTATACAGGCTAGAGGATGCTCTATTTGATGCAGAGGCTAGGGATAGGCAAGCACAGACTCAGGAACCCATAATCGACCCACACATTCCCACTCTCTTCTGAGTGGAGCTCAGGCTCAGCGAAGAACTGAACCCTTCATTTTTCAATTATAGAAAGGTATTTGCTTGCCCAGCTCTAATAAAGACCCCAAACTTTTTTATAAATACACTTTTCCATTTGACTTCTACTTTGTCTTTCTGTACCTATATTTTCTTTCCTGACATTAACAAGCAGTTTAAAGACACTGCCTGCCTGTCTCTCCAGAACCTGATTTATACATCACATGTTGGGAGAAAGGCTGTGCTTTCAAATCTTCATAGGCATCCACCCCTGCTGTGTCCTTTGATAGTCAGATAATAAAAAGATTTAAAACCACATATGCTGTCACTCTGCATGTCAAGGGTACTCCAAGTACCAAATGATGTTGCAATTGCCATGGCAACTATTCACTGTTAGTGAAAAAAATAAATAGTTGACTCATATATTTTACATGTTAAACCAGACTGCTTTGGCATAATGTATTTATATTTCTCTATTATATGAAGGCTATGCAATATACATTAGAGCCAGCAGCCATGACTTATACCTTAAATTAGGCTATGTATCATTTTGGAAAGAGTATATTTAAAGAAAGTTATTTAGCTGCTATTCGACTGTTGTTCAATATTATGCACAATTAAGGTGAATTAATTTAATTAGACTCCCAACTGACTAGGCTTTCCAGTTGGTTGAGATTTTTGCAGGCACCATTTTCTACGTGTCAATAAACATTAACCTTTTCATGTAACAGTTGACCCTTAAAAAAAAGTTCCACTAAGAAACCATATCACATACAGTGCAGACTAACCACATGCACACAGAAAGGTCAGAAATTTCCACTCTCTTTTAAAATGAGTTATACTAGAGACAGGATTTTATTTTATTTTTTGTTACTCATGCAAAACTCTGTTCTGTTTCTTTTCCTTCAGTTTTACTTTCTGAGCCTTGAGTTATTAATTGCACATACAACACAGCTTGAGTACATCACAAAGAACATTGTGCATTTTAGACCCACATTTAACTCCATACCACACAAAATGGGATTCTCTCAAAAGGCAAGGTAAGGTTCTCATATAGGACCAAATTCAGCGGTCTTTAGTGAGCCTTTTCCTCTATTAAGGACAGCAGAGTTTGACCCTGTACAGTTATTGCTCTTTTAAGATTTTTTAGAGCAAAGAGGTTAAAACAGAAAAATATTAGTAGAGAAAATGAAATTGCTTGATGTTTTGCCTGCATATAGACTATGGGCCAAATTCTTCCCTCTAATACATGTGCAGAGCTTCACTGATTTAGCCCTACTTAGGTTAAACAGCACCTTACTTCATGGCTGGTACCATTGAAGTCAGTGGCACCACCTGTGGAAGGAAATATTACCCAAGCTTCATCAGGTTACCTTTCAGTCTGCATTTAACATTTTTGACTGGGGCCCTGATCTCATTTGGGACCTCTATGCACTACTCTAATACAAATCACATTAATAACGGCATTCTAAGTACCCTGCACAATTATGTTTTCAGTGTCCCTCCTTTTAGGTTTTGGTTACACCATATTGTGTACATTTAGGCCTTTGGATTTTCTCATATTTCTGTAACAGTCCAGAAAAAACTTAGCAGCCAAGAGACCAAGAGATACAAAAAGGCTAGAAGGTGATGTGCTGCTTAGTTTCCATCCACAAAGAAATGTCTTCATAAATTCCTTACAGGCATCAAACACTAGCTTAAAAATGGAGGAACACAGTGAACAAGGCAATAATCTTACCAACAAACTCCTTTGGTGAAAGGGTAGGTAGAGCTTAATAGAAACCATTTTTTGGAGGTATTGCAATCAGATATCTTTTAGAAAGGGCTTAGCAGCTTTTTAGATACATGCCTGTGCTGAATTGTGGAATGTTAAAGCTTTTGTATTGTTAGAGATCCTAATGTAGAGGGAGACCTCAAATATATATTTTTGCACGATTTTTCTACATAAGAAGTTACAATTGTATTTAATTTGCAATCCTACGGAGGATTCTTTTGTCTAGCAAGCAGTGATTGTATTAGATTTATTCTCATGTACTATACATTAGATTGTTCTAAACTGTTCTGTGTTTGATTAAATTAATATTGGAGGAAATAATAAAATAATGATAACATTATATTTCTTGTGATTATTCCAGGACTGTAAACATGTTTCTTTTTGTTCTGATCCCTTCTGTTTAGATGCTAGGACAAAAATCCAGAAAATTACTACAATTTGGATAGGCAAGATTTTAAAATAGTACTAACTTTCTGGTGACTGTCTTCATGATTAACCTTGTAGGTAATATTTTTGTCTGTAGAAATGTACTAAGTACATTCATTTGAATAGCCACCATAGTCATACTTGCCTGTATAACCAAATAAAACAAATCAAATGAATAGTATAATTATATATGACTTCACTGTAATTATTCCTCATTTATACCAATGTAAGAGAGATCAGTATCAGGTTCAACCTCTCTAAAGGCTTGCCTATACAGGCACATCCAGGAAAATTAATTCAAATTAACTAAATGTGTGAATATGAAGCGGATTAGTTAAACCACATTAAATTCCTGTGTGGGTGCTACTACTCAGAATTAAAGTGACTTTAATCTGGTTTAGTTTAATTCACTTTGTAAGTAAATCAGACTAAACCAAATTAAGGCCACTTTAATTCTGAATAACAGCATACACACAATAGTTTAATGCGGTAACCAATCCACTTCAAATTAACACCTTGATTAATTTTCCTGGATGTCCCCATGTAGATAAACTTTATCTTCAGATGCATGCCATGCATACTAAGGACTCGATTATGTCATCCTTATGCTAAGGCGAATTTTGCTGTGTGAGTAACTTCATTGAAGTCAATGGGACTCTCACTTGCTTAAAGTTAAGCTTAGCTGAATCAGGGCCTTACATGCTAAGGTAAGAGGTGCCAAAAATAGCTTTGCATTTACAGGACTTAATGTAGCTATGTGCCAATGGTCTCTGTGTCCTGAAGTCATAATAAAAACAAGAAGAGACTGCTGGCAAACTCCTCTGGAAATATGAGAAGGGTGTCCAAAGGCTTACTATTTATTTACACCCCTAAACATAAATAATCCCCTCATGTACCACTTTTACCCACAGCCTCAAACACATAGTTTTACAGTAACATCATATCTTCACTAATGTTTTGGAAACATAATATATCTTTTGAAGTTTGCAATTCACTGAGTTCCAGCTGCGGGTTTGTAAATCACTCCACCTTCTAAGAATTCAAAAGCTTCTTAAGGCTGTTTTCATTCGCATCAGGTAGCAAGGTTTTCATTCGCATCAAGTCTCTGATTTAAAAAAAAAATCAAGCCCAAGTATAATAGGTACATATTATTTCCCATTATTAGTGTAAATATTTGGAGAGGGGAGTGAGAGATAGTTTGCTTTTTAAAAAGCCAAAGTATAAGTACCACTATCAATGAAAAGCTTCTGTTTTCAGTAGCTATGGGGAAAGAGGAGTGTTACCTCTAATGGCTCCCCTAGTGAAAGTTTCAAGCAAATATTAGCAGACATGCCTACTTGTGCTGAAATTTAACACTGGGCCTGATCAGACAAGACTTTACCCAAACCTTGTCCAAAACTCGAATAGACTTTTTTGCCTTTTCATGTGCCTGTTCAATCCTAGGCCCAACATACCAGAGGAAGTGTGGCCTTGCAGAATGTCCATCTTGAGTAGTCCACACACCCAAGAAGCTGAGATACCGTGAACAAGGTCTGGGTAAGTGTCCAAACTCTTGGATGCTTAACCAATCCCAGAACCAGATCATGGCCCAAAATGTTGCCCCTTTGCACTGGTGCAGTGTGCAAAGGGGCCAGAAAGCTGGATCCGGGGAATACTGGCATGGGGAAATACCTTGGTGGCATAAAACTGGCAGAGATGACTCGATGCCATCCGCTCACCAAAAGGCACATGTTGGTGAGACGGCTTAGGCTAGTGGGTGTGGATGGAGTGTCTTCCACTCCAACAATCTCTAGTTGGCTTACAACCCCCTTGGGGGACCACTGCAACTCGCACTGATTACAGGCTGCTCTAATTTGTAACCCAGCACCAGTCCAGATCCCTGTAGCCCAGGCTTCCTCAGTCACATTGGGAGCAAGGGGCTAAACCAAAGTTCCCACTCCCAAGAGTGTCATCTTCTTAGCAATCTGATCACCAGGCAGTATCACAGCTACATGTGCTCTCTTGCCACAGACTTCTTATCACCTTATTGATACTAATTTCCATTTTTTTTTTAATTCTGTAGCTTGAGTCTTGCTTTGCCCTTCATCTTTCCTTTGTGCTTCCTTATTAGAATTCATGCTGTCTGCAATCTAGCCAGACAATTTAAAATAAGTAATCTTTCATAATTATGGGGCTGTTATGTGAATAGGATATGTTGCACATAAACTATACTTCAATCTGACAAGAAGCCTGGTTGTTACTGTCTAAAGGGAAGATTCAGTTAGCTCAGGTCAAAAACTATTAACTCATAAAGTTATTCTAGCAAACTGATTATTGCTGATTGGAATATCCTGGACTAATCAAGTGAAGCTAAACATTCCCACATCTCAGATTATTCTGAGTTTAAGGGACACAGTTGGGAGTCAGGAGACATAAGGCCTGCTTTTCATTTCCTACCAGTCTAACTTCACAGAATTTAAATGGAATTATTCCTTATTTACGCCATTGTGAGATCAGAAGCTATGTTCCCTGTTCTGCCACAGATTTCCTGTGTGACCTTAGGCAAGTCATTTCAAGTCAGTTTCTGTGAGTGGGTATCTTGCTGGATGAGATCCCTAATTTTCCAGTGTTCTGTCTGACCTAGAATATAAGGGTCTGTCTACACTTCAGTTAAACACCTGCAACTGACACTGTGTCAGCTTACAGACTCACGGGACTCAGGTTGTGGGGATGTTTAACTGCAGTGTAGACATCTGGACTCAGGCTGAAGCCCAGGGTCTGGAACCCTAAGATCTCTGGGGCAAGGACTATCCTTTTTGTTATTCTTCTGCACAGTGTCTAGCACAACGGGGCCCTGATCCTTCACTGGAGATCCGAGGAACTAACATAATTCAAATAATAATAAACAAGTGTTTTACAGGACTAATAATACTTACCTGTTGTCACAGCACCCTCTGTGTGGGGAGCCCCGAAGACCCTCAAATGGAAAATGATACAGAAAAACAAAGTATTATTATATCTCAGATTTCCTGGAGTCAAAGCTGTCACAGATATGACAATATCCTGGACAATCCTGCTGGAATTAAGTTGAATCTTACTTAAGTATTTTAGGAGTACTTTGTAAAATTTTATGTACTACTGTGGGGCTGTATAGAACTTCTTTAAGGCAGAAATTAGAATTAATGCAATCTCTTGGAAGAATTAGGAACTTCAAAGGACTTTTTGGGACAATATGTGTGAAGTAGATTTCCTAGGAAATACATGGGGTGAGAGGCATGCAGATCACCCACCTCAGAGTCAATCCTTTTGAAGTTGCTTCTTGAACAGAAAACCATTGTCTAGCTGCTCGCCTATTCAAGGTCTCTTCAAAGGACCAAACTAAATAAATGAATGACTCACAGTCATGAGTGTTCTTGTTCTGAGGAAAGGGTGTTATGAACTTGAAGACACAGGAAAGGTCCTGTGTGGGATTTTGAAGGATTTATCATTTACCAGAGCCCATGTTAGAGTTGGGGTGATCTCTGGTAAGCTTATTACCATGTGTGTAGGTTCTTTTATTGTTTTTAATATGGTTTCTCTGTAATGCTTTTACTTTAATAATAAAATGTGCTTGAACATGAGATCATAAGAACATAAGAAAGGCCATAATGGCTCAGACCAAAGGTCCATCTAGCCCAGTATCCTCTCTTCCGACAGTGGCCAATGCAAGGTGCTTCAGAGGGAATGAACAGAACAGGAATCAAGTGATCCATTCCCTGTCGCCCATTCCCAGCTTCTGGCAAACAGAGGCTGGGGACACCATCCCTGCCTATCCTGGCTAATAGCCATTGATGGACCTGTCCTCCATGAATTTATCTAGTTCTTTTTTGAACCCTGTTATAGTCTTGGCCTTCACAACATCCTCTGGCAAAGAGTTCCATGGCTTGATTGTGCATTGTGTGAAGAAATACTTCCTTTTGTTTGTTTTAAACCTGCTGCCTATTAATTTCATTTGGTGACCCCTAGTTCTTGTGTTCTGAGAAGGAGTAAATAACACTTCCTTATTTACTTTCTCTATACTACTCATGATTTTATAGACCTCTAGCATATCCCCCCTTAATCATCTCTTTTCCAAGCTGAAAAGTCCCAGCCTTATTAATCTCTCCTCATATGGAAGCTATTCCATATACCTAATCATTTTTGTTGCCCTTTTCTGAACCTTTTCCAATTCCAATATATCTTTTTTGAGATGGGGCGACCACATCCGCACATAGTATTCAAGATGTGGATGTACCATGGATTTATATAGACACAATATGATATTTTCTCTTATTATCTATCTCTTTCTTAATGATTCCCAACATTCTGTTCACTGTTTTGACTGCCACTGCACATTGAGTGGATGTTTTCAGAGAACTCTCAACAATGACTCCAAGATCGCTCTCCTGAGTGGTAACAGCTAATTCAGTCCTCACCATTTTATGTGTGTAGTTGGGATTATGTTTTCCAGTGTGCATTACTTTGCATTTATCAACATTGAATTTCATTTCCCATTTTGTTGCCGTCACCCAGCCTAGAAAGAGCTATGTGGTAACTTATAAATGTTGCCAATTGCTCTGTTGTTAGTCTCTGAAGAGAAAGCAAAACAAGACTGCTTAGGGAGCCTGCCTTATACTGGGGATATCACAGTAGAGTCAGGGGACTGTACAGCAATACTTCGTTCAGAAGGGAGAAAGACGGATGTCTCCACCCAAGAGGGGCAATGGCTGGGGAGCCAGAAGCCTAGAGTAGGTGCTTTTGCTTGGCCACGGAAGTTGCCCTGAACTGTGACAAAAACTACAGGATTATTTAGCCCCCTTACATAGCCAACAAGCAGCATAAATAAGATCAGTGCTGTAAAACATGAGTGGCTTTTTTAAACTGAAAACATTCAACTATCCAGCTGCCCCTTTGGGATGAAAGACACTGTTACAAATGAAAGACACTCTTTTTGTTGTAAGGTTTTATTAGCAGCATTTACCTGTAGTACTTCTCACAGAGGAAACTGCTGTAGATATCCAACTGACTTCCCAGTAACAACATCACAGTTATCATGAGGAGGACTTACATTCTACTTTTGTTTTTATCAATTCTATTTTACATCATGAACCATTGGCTTAAGAAAATATTTCTAAAGCATGAATGTAAAGATTTCAAAACCACTGACTGAAATCCTCCCTGGGGTAATATCACTGGGTTCAGTAGAATTATACCAGAGATAAATTTAGGCTGATATTGGCAGTTCTGCAAAATTGAGAGATACAAGCTGATGGGGACATTGTTAAAGAGATTGTAGCCCCAAAGCCAACCTAAAGTTAAAATAAAAATAGGGGTTTAAAAATACAATAATTCATTTTAACAAACATTTAACTTAATTTGTTAGTGCAGACAAGTTTGGCTACATCACAGGACCAATGTACAAGCTATGGATAGAAATCGTGGAGGATGAAATCTTGGGGACCATTGAAAGCTTACAATGGAGGGAACCATCAGGATCCAGAGGGACCATGTAAACACTGTGACAATAGAACAGAGTTCTGTGGTGGTGCACTCCATGGGACTGTCTAAGCTATTGGTGATCCACTAGCTTTGGTCCCCGTAGGGAGGGCAGCAGGCTGGATGCTACTGTAGACTACAGGCTGCAGTGAGGTATCAGCTGTCTCATGCCTTGCCTCTGGGCTGCTGGAAAGGGGAGAAGTATTTATTCCACTCCTTCCCTCAAAATTGTTCATTTGGGCTTTGCATAGAGGACCAGGATTTCATACCCTGACTTCCGTGTATGAGACATGGGGAAGAGTAGGGTTAAAAAATTAATGTCTTGAAACACTTTCATTTAACATAATTTTTAATAATTTTTCATTTTGTATAATGTCTTTAAAAGTCTAAGGCCCAGACTCCTTCCTGTATTCAGGCTGTCTAGGGGAACCTGCCAGTGGTACACAGCCAGAGTAATGGCTTTCACCGCACATCATCTCTCTGTGGCCAGCATAGGGTTTGTGGCTGGCTATCCCTCTTCTGTAATGATCCCTGGTAGTTGGAACAGTTCCCACTGACATTGGAATTGGAGAATTGGAGCAGCCTTCAGGCTGCTCTGACTTTTTCTGTAGGACTGACGTGGTGAAGAGCCAGATCAGGAAAGCCACTTGTGGACTCCTATCCCCTTGGTTGCACAGTGCACTACTTGGCCACAGCAAAAATCTGGGCCTAAACTATTAAATAAAAGTGTATTTTTCTGGCTATGTATTACCATCCCAAACTTCCACTCTTTTACAATCCTGTGAACGTATTAGCAATATGAAAATAATGTGAAAGGTAAGCCATTAAGGGCTGATGTCTGTGTCAAAAGAGCTTTTTGATGTGAGATGATTTCTGAAGTCAAATTATCACATGATGTTGTGTCACAAAGCTTCCTACAAGGTATTATTGCCTAATTAACAGAGGGTGTTAGATGCCCAGAAATCTCTAATCACCAGATAACCATGTCCCTTTTAGACGATTTGATTGATATGACGCTTGGTAACTTTTCCAACTCCCCTAATATTATAGTATTTCCTTTTAGGAGATATTAGCTTTCCTCTCCAAAGCCATGTGTCACAATACTTTGTTCACACAAACTCTTTCAATAACTTTACAGAGACCACTGCAGACTTGATCTTTCCTGAGTGTAAAAAACCAGCTAGCCAGTGTCATTAGTGATGACTGTTTTCTCTACCCTTCTAAAAACTGTTGTACATTCAATCTTGTTAAATGCATCCGATGAAGTGAGCTGTAGCTCACGAAAGCTTATGCTCAAATAAATTTGTTAGTCTCTAAGGTGCCACAAGTCCTCCTTTTTTTTTTTGCGGATACAGACTAACACGGCTGCTACTCTGAAACTTGTTAAAAATTTATAAGCATCAGTGCATTTTAATCACTGCTGTTTTCTAAAATCTTCTAGTATCTAGACCCTTAAAAAGAAAAGGAGTACTTGTGGCACCTTAGAGACTAACCAATTTATTTGAGCATAAGCTTTCGTGAGCTACAGCTCACTTCATCGGATGCATACTGTGGAAAGTGTAGAAGATCTTTTTATACACACAAAGCATGAAAAAATACCTCCCCACACCCCACTCTCCTGCTGGTAATAGCTTATCTAAAGTGATCACTCTCCTTACAATGTGCATGATAATCAAGTTGGGCCATTTCCAGCACAAATCCAGGTTTTCTCTCCCCCCACACACAAACCCACTCGCCTGTTGGTAATAGCTTATCTAAAGTGACCACTCTCCTTACAATGTGTATGATAATCAAGGTGGGCCATTTCCAGCACAAATCCAGGGTTTAACAAGAACATCGGGGGGGGGGGGGGTAGGAAAAAACAAGGAGAAATAGCAGCCTATTTCCCCTTGTTTTTTCCTACCCCCCCCCTCCCCGAGTGGGTTTGGGGGGGGTGGGTGGAGAGAAAACCTGGATTTGTGCTGGAAATGGCCCAACTTGATTATCATGCACATTGTAAGGAGAGTGATCACTTTAGATAAGCTATTACCAGCAGGAGAGTGGGGTGTGGGGAGGTATTTTTTCATGCTTTGTGTGTATAAAAAGATCTTCTACACTTTCCACAGTATGCATCCGATGAAGTGAGCTGTAGCTCACGAAAGCTTATGCTCAAATAAATTGGTTAGTCTCTAAGGTGCCACAAGTACTCCTTTTCTTTTTGCGAATACAGACTAACACAGCTGTTACTCTAGACCCTTAAAATCTTCTTTCCCTTATTTAAATGTCAAAGATGTGATTTTATTTTGTTGATCAGTTTTCTCAGCACCTTAAGGTATTGAATTGTTCGAGGCATTTAATCTGTATGAGTTTATCTCTGCAATACTTGTTTCTTTCATAGGGTTCCTATAATTGGCTAATGGATTTGTTTATCTGAGTGTCTGGCTGTTAAGATTAATGTGTAGTGTTGCTGTCTTTCTCTGGTGATGTATTACTCACACCGAGAGCTAGCAGGAAGGAAAGAGTCGGAGACCCATTAAGTTTATTTTAGTTTTTTAAAGCTCTAACTTAAAATATTTTTAAAGGACACCTTTATTTTGTGAGGTAAGAGGAGAGAGCAACTCCTAACACACATAACACAATCTGATATAAATATCTTGCTAATATGGAGCAAGTGAAAATACTGAATGCTTAATAGAATTAAAATCTTGGGTCAGCCATTTGCAGATTTGAAGTGTGAGTGTTTTCCCTGCACTAAAATCACAGACAGCCAAATATGAAAATGTTGGTCACAGTCAGATGGCTTATAATTTTATATTTCCAGCAGTGGATTTGCTAACTTACCTTGCTTTTGCTTTGTAAAAGCTTTCAAGGCTAAACAAACTGAAATGATTCTGCCTTTTGTCTATGTGTCCTAACTGTTATCACAATGAAGTCAATCAGCATGAAATTATGCCCACAAGTGAAGTTCCCAGGCAAAGAGAACGCAAGCAACATGAATAATGTATTGCTCATAACTGAAGCACTGAGTCAGGTTCACTGTGTATAGTTTAGTTATAACTGTGGAGAAACTACAGTAAGAATAAGAAATTCTCACAGTAGTTAAACTGTTTTTTAATGACATTAAAACTATAGTCAGACCCATTAGAATCAAACTTGTATTTCTGGTTTACTCCCATTTCAAGAGAATGACTGTAAACTAAATGTTAATTGTTACTTGAGCACTTAGGTCCTTCATGAGAATGAAATACTATTCAGTATTGCAGCAAATTAGGAGTGAATCATATAGAAAATAGATTAAAAGCATTTGTCATTTGTCCCGGTCTATCACTGAAGTGGTGGTCTCCACTATTCAGCAGCACATTGCCAACTGCTGAAGAAAGAGACAAATGAATTCTCCATTCTGCCCAGGAAAACTAGGCAGTGTGTGCAGAGGGCAAAGAGGCAAATGCTGCAATTCAGGGGCCTGATTCTCCACTGCCTTTGTAGCCATTGACATTTATGCAAAGTGACTGTCAGATTTTCCTGTCACAGTCCAGGGCAGCTGTACTTCCCCCTCATTGTCTACCAAGAACACCCACTCTATGATCCCGGCCCACAATAATACATAACCTTTGCATTTAATACAATAGGCCCCAAAGAAACAAGTAGTTCAATACAGTTTTTCAAGAATATTGCAGGAAATTGCCATGTGTCACAGCTCCTATTCTAATTTAGTAGTGTTTTACACCCAGTTTGCTCTCACTTTGCACAGGTGTAAATGACACTCTGCAGGGGATAATAATAATAATAATTAATTACACCTAGCTGTTATATAGCAGATCATGGAGAACGAGACCCTGCAAACAGAATTTTCCTTTTGGTTAGATGTTCAACTCATTCTGTACTTCGTCTGCAGTTTGCATAATCTAGCAGTGGAACCTGACCATACCCATCTTTAATTTTTCATGTGAAATGATAAGCACCAGCCTGAAAGCCCTGGAAACCTGTTCTATATTTAGCCGCAGAACACTCATGGGGATTGATCACTCCATAATTGCCCTATTCTGTTCATTCCCTCTGAAGCACCTGACACTGGCCACTGTTGGAAGACAGAAGACTACGCTAGATAGACCACTGGTATGACCCACTGTGGACTTTCTTATGCTCTTAACGGCAGTGTCTGGGTGTCTGTTTTAGGGTTTTATAGTGCCATCTATCACTGTAGAACTCAGCACTTTTCATGTAAAACCTATCAGCAGTAGTGGAGTCTCTGGATCTTCTACCTTTTGGGGGATAAAAGCTCTTCTTGGGGTATGTTTTGTGTGTTTGTTGGAATTGTATGGGGTTGTTTGTTCATTTTGGTTTCTACAGGGAGGAAGGGGATAAATAAAAGAGGGTGTTAGTACTGTGTCATTCTTGTCAGTGTTCATCACTGGGGAGGATGACAACTTATAGGGTGAGGAATTCTTATAGGATGAGCAGATTTTTAAAGGTATTTAAGTGCCTGAAATCAATAGGAGTTAGGAACTTTTGCAAATTTCACTAGGCACCTTTCTACATCTTTAAGTATGTAAATACCTTTACAAATCTGGCCTCAGGGCTACTAGTTCTCTGTCCTCTGTGCTGAGACAGACAGCATGTTGCTAACTGTGATATGAATGCTAGGGCCCAGCTCCTTGGTTGGTATAAATTGACATAGTTCCATCAGTTTTATTGATTTACACCTGTTAAGGATCTGGCACTGGGAACTGGATTGACATCATCAGCTGATTGCACATAAACCACTTTGCAACCGTCAGATTAGAACCAACCTGTAATGTGAGCACTCCCAACCTTGGCTAGAGGAGACCCAGTGAGTTAGAGTAGCTGGTCCTTTCAATGTCTAACTTCTTTGGTTGCATGAATCTTCTCTTGTAACTACAGCTGGATTAATAGTGAAAAATATCATTTACAAACATTTCAGAAGCTTCTACATAGAAATTTGCTTCAAATATATTTGAACACTTTATATGTATCTTCATGACCCTCCCCACCAGGTCTGATCCCATTCTGATGCTCTACAGAAATCACCCTAATTTTCTTCTTCTGAAGATCTGACAGGTGTGAATGTGAGTATATGAATGAGTAAAAGAGAATTTGCCAGATGAAGTTGACTAAACAGGTGAAAAAAAGAAAATCTCCAAATGAAAGTCTCAAAGGAGACTGTCCAGTTGAATTAAGCAGAAGGAGGCAAGGGAGTAGGTGGATGTAAAATTAAATGGAGAGTTTTATGTGAAAAGCTGTAGAACAATTTTTATTGGGTTCAAAATTGGATAGGAAGACACAGGATGGGTTGACATAATCTTATTCCCCAGAGTGGGAAGCTAGCCTGGCTTCAGGATTTTGGATCCTTGAAGTTCAGAGCATAGGGATTTAGAAAGATCTTTTTTAAAAGGGGGATTGTCAGCAGTTTAGAACAAAGTTGATTAAGAAATGAATGATCATTTCAGCAGAATCCTGGTGAAAGAAAGACATGAATTCTGGTAGTGTTTTAGAGATGGTAACAGGATGACTAAACAGACAAGGGAAATGGAGGAAGAAAAATATCTATGGTCAAGAAGAGAGACAAGGTCTGTGAGGTCAAATATTTTATTGGCTTCTGATGGTGAGAGAGACAAGCTTTTGAGCTACGCAGAGCTCTTCTTCAGATCTTTCTCATAAGAGTGAGTCCAAGATATTTGTCTTGACAGAAAAAATAATTTGAGTTATAGTTGTAGTTGTAGTTACAGTTATAGTCAGAGACATGGAAAAAAGACTTTCCATCTAGGAAAAGTACTTCAGTTTATGACACAGTTATGACCTAGCTGGAAGATGAGGTAATGAAGATAGAAGAATTAGAGCACAGAAGGAGCTCTAGAGTTGGGCATCATCTGCACAGAAGTGATATGCATGAGAGACGCTAGCAAGAGGGAGTCCAACAAATGAAGAGCTAGGTAGAAGAGGAAAGGGAAATGGATACCGTCAGGGTTTGAGGCTTTAGATGAAAGGCTTTAGATGAAAGATGTAAGAACTCTATCAGAGATTTTAAAAAGGGATAGACAGAATTCAACGCAGAAGAATAAATTTACTGGGATACTGGCTTCTTTCTCAAGGCTATCAAAAATAGGGGGACAATTGAAATATTTCAATATTTTCCTCAATTGTTAAACTGTACTTTTTTTGGAATAAGGACTATGTCATCTTATACATTTATACAGTACTCAGCACAATGAGGCATGAGGTCTTTGTGTTTTACTGCTGTACAAATAAAAACAATAATAACTAGGGGCCTGCCAGTTTTCAGTCAGTGTGCAAGGACTCCAGGATATGGTTCTACAGAAGAAGAAGAAGGTGTAAAGAGATACCAATATTTTTCAATGGTATCACCAACTGTCTTCTCATCTTGATAATTAATGATATATTAATTAAATGAATTGTGTGAAATTCCCTGACTACATACAACACAATGTGTACTCCAGTATTGACATGGCTCAATATATTATTCCAAATACAGGAAAGCCACTTTAGATCCTCATCTGCTGGGAGCTACTATAAACTGCCCATATTCAATGTTCGTATACTGCCTGTCTGGGTCTCCTTTATTACACAATGGCCTTTCTTCCTGACCGGCAAAACACTGCTCTTCAGTCTTTTAAGTTTTCTTACCCCTGGTTGAGGGTCTAAGAGAATATTTCTTATTATTAGACTTGGTATTCTGTTGTTTAACAGTGTGATTAATTGCGCGATTAATGGCGATACATTTTTTTAATTGTGATTAAATTTTTTAGAGTTAATCGCATGAGTTAACTGCAGCCCTCCACTATTTGAATTTGGTGCTATTTAGTAGGTAGAGAAAAATACACATCCTCTAAAACAGTGGTCTTCAAACTGGAATGTAAGGCACTGGGTCGCGGGGGCCTGGGTCAGCACCGCCAACCTGGTCATTAAAACTCCTGTCAGCAGTGCTGCCCAGCTAAGGCAGGCTAGTCCCTGCCTGTTCTGACATCGCACTGCGCACCAAAAGCGATCAGCAGCAGGTCCAGCTCCTAGTCAGGGGGCCCCCAGGGCTCCGCACACTGCCCACGCCCCGAGCACCAGCTCCGTCCAGGGGTGCGGGGGTACAGGGCCTGCAGGCAAAAGCCACATGGAGCCGCTTGTGCGCCTCCACCTAGGAGCCGGACCTGCTGCTGGCCGCTTCTGGGTCACAGCGCGGTCCACAGTGCCAGGACAGGCAGGAAACCTGCCATAGCACCCCACTGCACCACTGAGCAGGAGCTGCCCGAGGTAAGCCCATGCCCCAACCCCATGCCCCAATCCTCTGCCCCAGCCCTAAGCCCCCCCACCCTAAGCCCCTTCCTGCGCCTCAAACCCCTCATCTCTGGCCCCACCCCAGAGCCTGCACACCCCAACCCCCCTCTCACACCCTGAACCCCTCATTCCTAGCGCCCCCCTGCAGCCCTCCACCCCTCACCCCAACCCTCTGCCCCAGCCCTGAACCCCTCCCACACCCCAAACCCCTCATCCTCAGCTCTGTTGGGTTGCAGGCATCAACAATTTTTTTCAACTAGGTCGCCAGAAAACAAGTTTGAAAACCACTGCTCTAAAACATCCTCATATATTATATGTATAATAATGTTGAGAACTTTAAGAAAAAATCTTGAAAAACTGCTTCTTCTTTCATTTCTTATCCATGTGAGTCTTCCTGTTAATACCCTTTGTGCTGCATTAATAATGAAATCTGTGCCCAAATCTAGCATGTCTAACTGTCAAAAAAAGTGACAGAAAATATATTTATCTTTCTTATTTTCTTGGTGTTAGAGGGAATATGTGCTGATGATGTGGAATCACTGCACCAACTTGTGAATGATGCATGAAATGAAAGGGCTTGCCCAGTGAACAGAGAGAGAGAGAGAGAGAGAAATTTGCTGTGCTATTTGCTGTGTGCCTATAGGACCTCAATCACTGGCAAGCTTCTAGCTTAAAATAACCCAGTGTCCAGCAAAATAATGAGTTCATTTCCGTGTAAAGGGGCTCAGTGTTCTCCCCTCCCCTCAGTGATTCACTAAGTGTTTTTCTACTGTCAAAAATCAGTCCATGAATGTGGAGGGAGAAATAAAATTAAGTCTTGGTAAATCCCAGCTGTGTTTCTTCTTTTGAGTATACTCCAATGTTTCTGAATAGCCGTGAAAGTGTAGTCTCTGCAAGTGAACTTGCGAATGGTTTTTCACATGGATTCCCCAGTGATGGGAGATAGCATGTCTATCAATGTCTGTTAACGCAGCAGAGAAAATGCTGCTGGCCTGTGAGACAATTAAGGATAGCAGCCCCACAGGTCAATGGTGCTTAGTCTTTATTTGCACACCTAGCAAGCGGGTGTTGGTGACATTCCTCCAATCACACTCATCCTCCTTCCCTTTTTCTGGTGTTCTCAGGTCTGGGTCTATGTGTAAACAGGATGTGGGGCTGTACTGAAATGTATTCAAGTGCTATACACCTCCATCCTCACCTCTCAGTGCAGTATATATATATCCTGCTTAGAACATCTGCTTCACATAAATACAAGGAGAGTTCAGAATATGCTGAGGAGAGCATGTCCTGGAATTATTTAGCCGATTCCCGTGCTTTTTTAAAAAAAACAAAAACAAAACACTTACACTCTTGAAAGATTAATACACCTAAGTGTTTTGTTTTTTTTTCTGAAGAACCATGGTATTTATTTTTAATTATTAAAAGATATGATAATCCCATTGAGAAAAGCATATTTATTTATTCAGTTTGAAGTCATGCTAAAGAAGGTGTCCATCCACACACTGTAGGACCTTGACCTAACTCAGGATGTGTAGCTGTAGGTACACAATTTTATGTGCAGCTTTAAAAAGAAAAGGAATACTAGTGGCACCTTAGAGACTAACCAATTTATTTGAGCATAAGCTTTCGTGAGCCACAGCTCACTTCATCAGATGCGTTCCAATTTAAGATAATCATCCACCAGAAAGCTATGTACATTAGAATTCAGAGCTGGGGCAAAACATTCATAGTGAAACTACACAAAAGGATTTCATTACAAATTAATTCAAATGTCATTACAAATTCAAAACTCCAATCTTCAATGATAGATTTGCCTTGGCTTCTGAGAGAACCTAGGCTCAGTTGCTGATATTTCATGAAACCCATGCAAAGCTTATGGTTCTATATGGTGCTACTATGAAACAGGGTGAAACTCAGCAGTCACAAATTATTAATTAATTAATGCCCAAACTGGAGGTGCTGGCAGAGAGAAGAAGGATGTCTCATTGGTTAGGGTGCAAACGTGGCACACTAGAGACAAAAGTTCAATGCTCTGCTCCACTACAGATTTTGTGTCACTTTGTCTGTGAATCAGTTCCCAACCCATAAAACAGAAATAACAAGCACTTCCCTCCCTCATAGGGGTGTGCTGACTGAGAGTAAGTACACTGAAGACTATGAGGCGCTCAGATACTGTGGTAATGGAGGTCATATAAATCCCTAAGAGAGATTGAATTTTACTTTCATTGTTTGGGGACATTTGAGCCTGAAACACAAGTGCAACTCAAGGGTCGGAAAAACACATGGATTGAAACCAAAGGACATGTTTATGTGAACTCATCCAGAGTGAAATCTTTTTCACTCTGAGGTTTGTACTGCTTTAGAGAAAGTCAAAAGCTTACAAAGCAGAATGCTGTTGCTAAACCTGAACTATTCTAAATCATTTTGACCTTCATCGTTTTGCTTTCCTGCTTTTTGTTTGTCTTTTTTTTCTTTTACTTCAGGGTATCCTTTCCCTCTCACAGTCATTCCCTCTTTACCACACTCTCTCCATCAGCAATGGTTAATTGAGCCATAGTGACATGAAATACAATAGAGTACAAACTGCTAAGAAGAGAGAATATAAATGATAGAGGCAGCTCTAACATAAATGGAACTGGCAGATAGGAGAGAGAGTAACATTGAAACCCATGAAATATTTTTAAAGTTTATAAGTAGCTCAGGTGCTTCATTTTATGTACCCATAGAACACATTTTATAAGCCAATAACAAGCTTAGCAAGATGAAAAATCCCAGACTCAGAAGAACAAGATCATGTTATTGACTCGCCTTCTGGAAGTAAAATCTAGTTAAACATCTACATGACATTATGATATACAGAAACTGATTCTTTATTATGATATTTCCAGGAGGGTGTCCATTTTCAAACTAGGATGGCTTAGGCAATAAGCTCCGGTTTGAAATAATTAGACTTCCCGAACTGCAGTTTAAAATCCTAGCAGGAACAACTCTTCTCCTTCATCTTTTGAAGTAAAATAAGTAAGTTAATTGTGTGACAGTCATTGATGTGAACTCTTGAGACCAAGGCTCTGTCTGCTTTGCATCGACATTAAAAATACTATGGCACTTTTCATAAGAATAGGAATTGCCCTGGCACCACTGTCTTTGGGCAAATTTTCCCTCCTTCCCATCATTGTGGTATATCAACTGCTTGCCTCCTGTGTATTTAAATGCTTATATCACGCATATCACCATGGTCCCTAAGACCTTACCAATTCTGAAAGTCTTTTTTTAACAAATACTCTATTTATGTTGGAATCAGTGGAGTTACTCTAGATTTACAGTAGCATAACCAAGAGAATAATTCAGCCTATTAATCTTCTTTCAATCTCTCCTGCCCACATAGATTTTTTTTTATGATGATTGCTGTGGGAAAGTGAAGTCAGATAAGTGAATTTTGTATTTTGTTCTGCAGGAGGTGAGATGTGTCCACAGTGCTGCCAACTCTCATGATCTTGCCATGAGTCTCATGATAATTATTGTTTTCCTTAAAGCCCCAGCTCCTGGAGTCAAGTGGATGTGATGATTTCAGCCATCATTCTTAAAGAAAAAGTAAGTTTGTAGCCCTCATAACTGTTGAGAAAGCTTCAAAATCTGACCCTAGTGCACCCTAAAGGCTCAAGAAGCAGAAGGCAAATAAAAAGATCTGTTATTTTTACAAAAAGAAAAGGAGTACTTGTGGCACCTTAGAGACTAACCAATTTATTTGAGCATAAGCTTTCGTGAGCTACAGCTCACTTCATCGGATGCATACTGTGGAAAATACAGAAGATGTTTTTATACACACAAACCATGAAAAAATGGGTGTTTATCACTACAAAAGGTTTTCTCTCCCCCTCCCTCCCGCCACTCTCCTGCTGGTAAGAGTGATCACTTTAGATAAGCTATTACCGGCAGGAGAGTAGGTTGGGGGGGGGGGGGAGAGAAAACCTTTTGTAGTGATAAACACCCATTTTTTCATGGTTTGTGTGCACAAAAGCATCTTCTGTATTTTACACAGTATGCATCCGATGAAGTGAGCTGTAACTCACGAAAGCTTATGCGCAAATAAATTGGTTAGTCTCTAAGGTGCCACAAGTACTCCTTTTCTTTTTGCGAATACAGACTAACACGGCTGTTACTCTGTTACTCTGAAACCTGTCATTATTTTTACATACTCTCATGATTTTAAAGCCAAACTCATGATTTTTGGTGAACCTGACTCGTGATTTTTGAACATTTGGGCTTGGCAATACTGTGTCCAGGAATGAGTTCCACCATCACGGGCCAGCTGCCAAGGAAGCAGTGTCCCTTATTCTCTTGACTCTTGCCATGGTAGTTGATGAATCCCACAGTGGCTGCAATTTAGTAGTGTCATTTTTTTCTAATTTTCAAAAGGACTTAGACATACTTTGGGGTGAAAGCCCACCCTTTTTCTTGAGCTTTGGAGGAAAAGGTGCCAGAGGGTTGAGGCTTTTGGTGGATGTTTATGGGCATTCTTTTATATTCAATTGTGTATTGTAATTTATGGGACAAGCACCAGGAGCATACGATGAACACCCATAGCTATTTTAAAGCATGTATATAATATGTAAGGGCCCTATTCTGCCACCCTAATGTACAGAGATTGTTTATTACACAAGTAGGCCCATTAAAATCAGTAGGGCAGGTACTATTCAATGTGAATAAAGAGCCTAAATAAATAGTTGGGCCCTAAATAAATAAAAGTATATTTAACTCCAGTCTTACAAACACACACACACACACACGGCATATTCAACTCCAGTCTTGCAAACACACACACACACACACACACACTCCTAGATTAATAGATTCATAGATATTTAGGTCAGAAGGGACCATTATGATCATCTAGTCTGACCTCCTGCACAACGCAGGCCACAGAATTTCACCCACCCACTCCTGCGAAAAACCTCTCACCTATGTCTGAGCTATTGAAGTCCTCAAATCGTGGTTTAAAGACTTCAAGGTGCAGAGAATCCTCCAGCAAGTGACCTGTGCCCCACGCTGCAGAGGAAGGCAAAAAACCTCCAGGGCCTCTTCCAATCTGCCCTGGAGGAAAATTCCTTCCCAACCCCAAATATGGCGATCAGCTGAACCCTGAGCATATGGGCAAGATTCACCAGCCAGATACTACAGAAAATTCTTTCCTGGGTAACTCAGATCCCACCCCATCTAATATCCCATCACAGGCCATTGGGCCTATTTACCATGAATATTTAATTATCAAAACCATGTTATCCCATCATACCATCTCCTCCATAAACTTATCGAGTTTAATCTTAAAGCCAGAAAGATCTTTTGCCCCACTGCTTCCCTTGGAAAGCTATTCCAAAACTTCACTCCTCTGATGGTTAGAAACCTTCATCTAATTTCAAGTCTAAACTTCCTGGTGGCCAGTTTATATCCATTTGTTCTTGTGTCCACATTGGTATTGAGCTTAAATAATTCCTCTCCCTCTCCGGTATTTATCCCGCTGATATATTTATAGAGAGCAATCATAACTCCCCTCAACCTTCTTTTAGTTAGGCTAAACAAGCCAAGCTCCTTGAGTCTCCTTTCATAAGACAAGTTTTCCTTTTCCACTCCTGTATCAGTATGACCAAGATCAGGCCCTTATGTGAGTTCCTCAGGGTTGCAGACACAAACACATACCATTACAGGCAGGTATTAAGTCATAAACAACTGGCAAATCTCCAATTCCTCCCTGATTGATTTAAAAGTATATTTCCTGAGACAATGGAGAACGATTTGTGAATTTAACATGTGTATTATGTTTCCTTCTAGTTTTACCACACAACACTTGGGTTCAAATGTTCAGTGGTTTTGATTAAACACTTGTGAGAATGAGTTATTCAAGACATTGGGGAGGAAATAAAGCCCAACAAATCTTGAGGGATATTATGGGATAAACTCGAAAATGGTGTGAATTAAATTAAACTGTTGGCTTATTTGGTAGGCCCCCTTGCAGGTGCTCTTTGTGATCTAATACCATTGCATAACATACACCATTTCTCTTTGTCTTTTCTTTTTTTTTTTAAGTTAAACTTGGCAAAAGATACCCCCATTGTACTGTAGTCAGGAAACCAGCAGGTAAGATGGATGATGGTGCCCAGCCTTTGCGTAGGTAATAAAATCAGTCAAAATGACAACATCCCTGTTCATGCTAATATTTCATACAGTATGTACTGGTCCACAGAGTCCTCACCTACGTGTCCACACACGCAATGTATAATTGTCAATGAGAAAGACGTTATTTTTAGTCGATCATACTGTAAGCTAAGAATTGTGGTGGGGTATCTTTTTATAAGGGAGAGGCTGATGGTAGCCACTGGAGCAGTATGGATCCGCTGTAATGTTAATAGAGCACTGATGATAACGCGATTATGATAAGGAGTTTGTGAATGGATGAGGCTCTCCCCTCCCCCGACCCCCACATCCAGTTTCCATTCCAGACCTACTGAGATCAAAAGGGCAAAATTACCATGCAGAATACTTTCTTTGTAGTATTCCTTTATAGCCCTACATTGAGGCAGTGGCTACACACCACCCCTGAGAGATGAAGAAGAGAGCAGCCAGCTGCCCCATGAAGAGAGGTGATGTGACTTGCCCAAGGTCACTCAACAGGTCAGTGGCAGAGCTGACAATTGAGCCCAGGTCACCTGAGTGCCCTATTGACCAAAGCACACTGCCTTGCAAAAATCATGCAAACCTTTAGCTGTAATTCATTATCATTATCACCAAGGTGATCAACTTTGCTGCAATAAAGTGATCCTGCAAGTCCTTGCATGGGTAACAGCAGGGTTCCTGAAACTGTGAGGCTTCAGTGCAAGTGCAAGTGAAGGCTCTGAGTGATTGAAAGGTGTAGTCCCCTGCACTATACAACAGCAATCGTTAAACTCCTTGTGCGGTTTCCCCCTTACTCATAAGTTCACAGGGTAAAAGAAATAGGAGAGGAACATGGACACACCGAAGAAGAGATGGGCTTGTGTGACCCTTATTGTGCTAATAAGATGCTTAGCTAGGTTTTTCCTGTTAGGCTTACTTTTGGGAGAAGTAACTTACTAGTTGTGCAGCCACCCTCCAATTAGTGCGGGGCATAGTTCCCCTGAGCTCCGGGCCCTGTTCAGTGTTTATATGTACAGCCCTCTGCACCTTCATTGTACAGGATCAAGTAACCCGAGCAGGATTCTAACAGCGCTTGTGTGAGGTGAGTCTATGTTATTGTTACCATTTTACAGATGGGAAAACTGATGCAGATGTGTGAAGTGACTTGCTACAGTACCAACACTGGGACTAGAGCTCAAGATTTGCTGTTTCCCTGTCCCTGATTGGGTTCAGCAGAAGAAGGGGGAGTTTTGCTATTGACTTCAGTGGGGTCAGGATTTTACCCCATCTCTCTCTCTCTCTCTCTCTCTCTCTGCCTATCTTACCATTTACTTTTAAGTGTTTAATACTCAATTTCACCCATTCCTAATTCTCCATCATTTCCTGTGCAGAAGCATATACATCAAATATTCTGAAATATGATTTGCAAACCAATGAGGATTTCTCCCCCCCAAAAAAAGTCTGTAGACTTGATGGATCAACACATTATAATGTGTTCCTCATCACTCGGCGCTGTCAAGTGGCAGTACCATGTCATATTTTTACCTTGCTAGTGAAAGCTTGCTTGTCTGGAACAGCCCCAGCACTTTGACTCTGAACCTAGTCTCTATTGCTCATGTGCAGTTCCATTAAAGTGTCTTTTCTCCCATTTTGATTACAGGCGCCTATTGCCTTACCTCCTTGCCATCGTAATCCACACGTCTGCCAGCCAGCAAACAAAGTGTAGAGCAACCCATAGCGGCCATCGCTTCACACTCTAAAAATAAAAAAAGCAGGCTTTTTCCTTTACATCACTGACATGACACATCACAGAGCAATGCAAGAGCGACACTAAACTGCACTGGGTTTTTTTAGTCTTGTAACATAATGTAACCTGCTGCAAAGCAGTGAAATAGCAGCAATGTGAAAGGCTTTTGAAAAACCTGCTAGCAGCAAGTAATTGCTGTGGATGGGGAGGAACTGAGTGGCTGGTCTTATCCTCAGTCCTGGCCCCAGTGTTTCTAGCTGGACTCTGATGGAATGGAAAAACCAACTTACACATTCTACATCAGTTCCTGAGGCCACTAAATACCACTGGAGTATGCCAGTGCTCTTGAGATGGAGAGTCCATATCTCTGGGCTTCTTGCAGGGAACTTCAGCACAGCAACCACAGAGTGCATGTTCTTTTCCCATCTCTGTTTCTGATCCTGTGGACTCTCTTGCTTCTTCTCCAGGGGCCTCTGCATCGCCCTGCTCCATGCAGTCTTTGTGGCAATAGGCAATGTGCAACAGCTGTGGGAAGGGGAGAGAGAACACAGCGCAGCACAACAGCCAAAACTGAGGAAGGGCAGCCACAGGACGACAGCAGTAGCTGGGGAGGATTGAGTGACTGGGGAAAGGGAGAAACCAGGGGAGCACTGGGGAAGAAAGACAAGAGGAGAAGAGAACTGGGGCTGGCAGAAGAGGATGGGAGCATAAACCAGAATGAAAGGGCGGGGGGGGGGGGGAAGAATAGAAAAAGGGGGAAAGAAAATAGGTGATGCATCAACAGTGCCAGGACCTAGCAAAACAAAATCGGGGAACAAGCATCCTTGCTACAGATTTTGTGTGAGGGGAACTGGTCTGACACAAAGTATTTGGGAGCCCTTCTGGTAACTGACTCTGTCGTTGTTGGCCAGACCTGTTCTACATGCACTGCTGTGGAGTCGGCATTTTGAGGCCTGTGTCCAAACTGTACTTTTCTGCCTCCTGTCTGTGGTGCATTTAACTGTGGAACTTGGCTGCCTTTTACATTCTGCATGAAGCACCTTGATGTTTCTGTTTTCTGTTTGATGGGGGGAGGGATAGCTCAGTGGTTTGAGCATTGGCCTGCTAACCCAGGGTTGTGAGTTCAATCCTTGAGGGGGCCATTTAGGGATCTGGGGCAAAAATTGGGGATTGGTCCTGCTTTGAGCAGGGGGTTGGACTAGATGACCTCCTGAGGTCCCTTCCAACCCTGATATTCTAAGATTCTATGATTCTGAGAACTCGCCATGATCCACACCACCTCGGGGGATCCTCAAAGAGGGATTGCTCCTCCGGGGGACAAATTCCTTCCATAAGGGGCTTGGTGCATAAGGGGACTTCAACCTACCTCCCTAGCCCTGTTCTATAGGTCAATATAGTAAGAGTAGGGTCATAGCCCTGCCTCCTCCCCATCCCCTTGGGGATGAAGGACTCCTCTGCGGGGTCAGTGATTGTGACTGTTCCTTGTACAGGGCATGCAAAGGGGAAGGCTCCTTGCACCATCCTTCATCATGACCCTTGCAAAGGCTAGTCGCTATTTGGCCTCCTGCATGCAGAGCATAGTAGCTGTTTTGTAGAGAGAACACACAGACACAGCACGGGTGGGAAGAGACAGAACTGAGAAGGGGCAGCCAATGAGGGACAGCACTGGCTGGGGAGGATTGTGAGATCTGGGAGGAAGAGGAACTGTGGGGAGACACACACAGAGACACACCATGCTCTCTCACAGAGAAATGACTTTAGTTCATTCTTATTGTTTTTTGCATAATCTAAAGTAAGTCATTTGAGTTGCAATGTGTTTTGCTCTTTGGATTTGGAAATAGAATAGTTTATCCCAGATGCAATGCTCCAGATGTTGTCTGTGTGCAATATAACATGACCTGTAGCTCCATGGGCCCACATGCATACCAGTTAACAGTAAACACTTCAGTGCTTTACTTAATGTTGCCATTTTTACAGAGCCCTCCTACTTTCCATGAAATTAAGTCACATCTTCGACATCTGCGGCTGCGGATGTGAAGTACTGTTTTGTCTTGAGCTTTCATATTTGCATGTTCTCATTGTCTTTCTTAATAATAGTACCTTTCATAACCTTTTTTATTGTTTGTTGTTGTTATTAAAATTATAATACCATTGACATCTAGTCAGGAAAAACTATGCATAATTATACCCAGCAATTCTGCTGGTCGACTTTCTCTCCTAACTAGTCAGGATGAAGGAGTCTGAGAAGTTTCTTAAGTTTCTTAAGTTTCTTAACATTGTCCCCATCTGGTCAGTTGTATTGTGTGAATGAGCTTTGAGTCTAGAGAAGTCAGATTCACAACAGCTGGGAAGTCAGATTCACAACATTAAAACCAGCCTTTCCAATAGTACGGCTGGTTTTAGTGTATCTCAGTTGGGTCTCTTTGTCTGTGTGGCAAGCTCCTCATTTCAGTTGGAAATCTATTTACAGAGCTTTCACTTATTAAAATCTTGCCTGGAAATGGTTTGTGTGCCAGATTGGGCCACAGTGATGGCTCTGCCAATTTACAGACTTGCAGTCACATTTTGTACCTCAATAAAAACAGCTAATAAGAAAAATAATGTTTAAAGAAAAACTAAAGGATAATTAACCTCAGATCTGGTCTCAACAAAACAAGGCCACCTCGATAAGTAATAAAAATAGCCTCTAAATGGTCCTTGTGGCTGTCAGATTTTCACTCTGTGATCTATCAGTCAAAACCATGGGAAAAAAGGAGTACTAATTTGCCATTGTCGTGTGTGTGTGTGTGTGTGTGTGTGTGTGTGTGTGTGTGTGCCCGCGCCCAAGGCTGCTCTGCTCTGTCCTTCAAATCATCTCCACCAGTAAATCATTTAGCTCACCCTGTCACTCTCTGCCATTGTGAGGAGACAAAAGCTACCCATTTAACCCCAACCATGGCTGATTCACTCTGCAGGGAAGGGAAGTTAACAAAAGGGGGCTAGAGGGGAAGGTGGCTGTTGGGTTGAATTTCATGTAGTCTGGTGGTGGTTTTCTCTCCCTCTTTCTGTTGTTTTAAATCAGCAGCACCTCTCATACTGAGATTGTTTTTGAAGACCACATGTTTGTCAACAGAGCTGGTCTGCTTCAGTAACTTGACCCCAGTCTGGCTTAAAAGGTTTGAAAGGGCAAGAAACACATATATCCAGATCAGCATCCATCTGTTAACCCTTTCACCTGGCCAGCTTTTGTAGGGTACTTCTGTTATTTTAAAAAAGGTAGCACCAAAACATTGAATTAATCATGGGGGAGCAGAGGTATTCCAGTCAACCAAATTTTACATGAAATCTGCACTACACTTATTTGGCCTTTCTCACCCAATGCACTGCTCCAATTAATCAGCTAAAAGCAAACCCTCCTGAATGGTCATATCCCCTGCCCCATCACCCCAAAGTGTGAGAACTCAAGATTATAGCCTCAGACATTTGCCTCCCATGCTACTGTGTGTCGTCCTATCTGCCAAAATATCAGGTTGGGCACAGATTATTATTTTTAATGAAAAATTGGGGGACAATGGATCGGCATTCATAACATCCTTTCCCCCCCACACCCCCCCGTAAATATCCAGCTATAGCCCGTCTGCAGTCTGGAGAAACGGATGATCCATCTATCAGTTGCATATGCCAAATAACTGAATTTCTCCCATTGCGATAATCTCTTTTTCAAAACTGTACTGACCAAGATTTAGCCTTACAGCCTCTTTAAAATATGAAAAATCCAAAAGCCATGAGGTCAGAGAGAAAGAAATTTTAGCAGCACAGTTGGAAAAATAAAATGCACAAAGAAACAACGTGATATGGCGGTAGATACGTTGTTTACTTCTTCCCTACATTTAACTACAGAATCTCATGGCCTGGCACAGAATTTGAAATGACGAGGACTATACAGTTTATATATCAACTAGCATGCAATCACAAATAGTTGAAACTGAGATTTCTGATGGCACATCGTTAAATCAGTTTTAGCCATTACAGAAGGCCTTCAGTATTTAATGACAAGGTACTAAGTATGTTCTGTTTTAAGAAGCAAGCAATGCCTCACGAGCAGAGGAGACACCAGCTATGTCATCTGTATTACCCACATTCCAGGAGACGAATATGAGTTAAACTTTTATTTTACATGTGCAATTTAATGACAGACAATTCAGCATATGGGTTTGAAGGTTAATGCTTATCTTACTCTGTATTCTTTATTCTTCTGTCAAACATTTAAAATGTATTAAATTCTCTTTTCACTACGAACAGTGTTGCGTCAAACAGTTATTTTTGATGGCAAAATTGTACATCATATTGCCATGTCTTTATCAAGAAAAAATTGCCTCTCTTTGGATCAGTCTTCTGATCTCTCTCTCTCTCTCTCTCTTTTTTAAGGCTCACTGTAAATTTTCTCACAGATGTATCTGCAGTAGGTGGGGAAGAAAAGCTTTTTTCCCCTGGATCTACAGTGTATGTGAATTGTCTTCTCTTTCTAACTATGGGGTAGCCATCACAGATTTAAGCACAAATGTAAGAAATATCTGATTTCTCATTCCATCTGTATTCAGTTGCTTTCTGCTTCTTTGTATAGTTTCTTAGAGACATTATGGAGTGCAGTGGAGGGGCTGCTTACAAATGCCTATTGCTGCACTGGGCAAACTGCCAGAGTTTCACTCCAGGAGGTTGGAACTGGAATCTTTAATTAACTTGAACCAAAATGTTGAATGTTAAAGAATAAAAAAAGGGGGGGAAAGGTGAAAGAGGGACAAGAAAATAATGTTTCCAGTATTGCAATCTTAATTTTTGGTCATGATGTGACATAGTCATAAAGTTATTCCTTACATATACTTAGTAGATCAGAAAAGGAGTACTTGTGGCACCTTAGAGACTAACCAATTTATTTGAGCATGAGCTTTCGTGAGCTACAGCTCACTTCTGTAGCTCACGAAAGTTCATGCTCAAATAAATTGGTTAGTCTCTAAGGTGCCACAAGTACTCCTTTTCTTTTTGCGAATACAGACTAACACGGCTGTTACTCTGAAACCTGTCATTAGTAGATCAGATAATTCCAACTAATATCTTTTCCAATGAATTTCGCCTCTCTCTCTCTCTCTCTCTCTGCTCATGGAATATCTGTGAGCTGATTGCCATTTCCACAACTTCAATATTAGCATTTATTTAACTTTTTTTGTAATGTGTTGCTTGATCACAAGTAGTTGACCCTCTGCAATCTGTGCTTAGTATTCTCAATTTGAGGAGCCCCAATCTCCACTATCTTACACCCTGTGTAGTTAGTATTGTTATTATTACAATTATTAGTTGTTATTTGTATTGTGGAAGCACCTCGAGCCCGGTCATAGATCAGGACCCCACTGTGTTAGGCGCTGTACAAGCATGTAACAATAACAAAATTCCTGACCCAAACTGATTATAATCTAAGTATAGGACAAGAGACAACAGGTGGGTACAGACACACAGAGGAGAACAATTAAACAATGAGACTATACTGGTCATTTACACTTGAGCAAAGTGGATATCAAATGTTATGAAAGCAGAATGGTAGCATTTTACCCCCATTTTGCACTCTCTTTGCACAGGTATAGAAGGTGCAAAGCCGTGGAAAATCAGGCCCAAGATGTTGGCTTACTTGAGATCAGTAGGCTAAACCATGTGGTATATTGCCCATTCCCCTCCCCCCATTTCCTGTCTGAATAGGTACGAGTACCATGAATGCAAAAACTAACATTTGGTTTCTATGAATGCTCATGCAAGTGACTTTGAGATACAGTTTCTGCAAACATTCTTGCCAGTAAAGTTTAGTTGCTTGAATGTTTATGGAAAGCAAACATAGACGGGGTATGCACATGGCCAATGTGAATTACCATAATTAAAAATTCAAAAGAATATTCACTCTGGGCCTGGTTCTCCTCTCATTTACCTTTCTTATATTGATGTAATGCCATTTCTTTCATTAGAGTTACTCTGACTGTACAGCAGTGCAAGATAAATTTACCAAGTTCAGTATTTGTCAAGTGCTAGCATTCAACATGAAAAGTTTTGTTATTCTTTACATTTAATCGCATTTGCTCAGCCTGGCCTCATCAAGCATCAGGTATTTGGAAAAGAAAAATACAAATGGCTCATCACAAAAGAGAAGCTCTGGTGCTGTTTCGATCATCTGTGACCTTCCCAGACGAAGAGTTGAGCCAGATTAAAATACTCTAAGCCAAAACTACCCACAAAAGCACACAGACTGCTCCCTGCTCTCCCTCCTATATTCCCACTGCAGTTTCAATTGAAAAAGGTATTAATTTCCTCTCTTAAACTGATGTTTAGCATTGTTATGGGCTGTTAAATAGTTGCAGCATTTCACCCCAGAAGGTGTTTATATTTCACTTGTGTGTGAATTGAGCCCTGTGTATATTTTAAGACCCTTGTAATGCAATTGGCTATGTGAAGGCAGACCCCCTATGCTAGCTCAGAACCCTTTTGAAGTCAATGGGACTCCTTCCAACCTCCAGCGTCTGCCTTCATGGATGCAATATCAGGATCAGGGCCTCAATCTGTAAAATCATTTGAGATCCTCCAACCTGAAAGGGGCTGTGTAAACATGACATCTTCAGGACAGCTTCTGCTAGGATTTGCACCCCAAGAAATCCTATTGACTCAGTGGACCCACAGAGTGAGAGTCAGAGCAGAAACTCAACCTTTAATATTATCTCCAGCTGCCTTCAATAGGAACCCTGGTTTGACTTTAAGGTGTATATATTTACCCTTTAATAAGCAAATTTGACGCACATGCATTAAATGGAATTATGCATAAACTGTGGGAGAAGTCTGTTCCCTTTGGAGAAGGCAGTCAATTCATACTCAGACACAAATTAATCACTATCAGAGTGTACAAACTTTGCTCTGACTTATCCTGCATAAATACAGAGCAACTCCTTTGCCTTCAATGGAGGTATTCTGAATTTAAAGTGAGGAAAGCAGAATTGGCTCAGAGCACATATACAGTACGTATCAAGTCATGCGCAATGAAAAAGTAAAACACAGTTATTGGAACTTGTCAAGAATGTGCACGATGCAGTAATCAGATCGAATCTTTCATCTAATCACTAATATACAACAATCTTGCTTTGCCAGAACTCATTCCTGAGTGGTGTACGCAGCATTAATCTGAGTCCAAACATTTTAGGAGGTTATCTATGACTATATCAAAGACCGCATTGTTTGGTTTATATTATAAGCATGACTCCATCTAACCAGGTAAGGAATAACAATTTGTCATGTAATGTACTGTAGCCTACAGGCCTGTCTGAAAATCTTTTTTTTTATTATTGCTTGTTATCCTCAATAATATCAAAATAAGAAAACTATCCCAACTTCAGAGTGACAGCAGATTTATTTAGAATAAACCTTTTAAAATCCCTGGTCAACATTCATCTCTGTTATAACTCCACTGAAGCTAGTAGTGTTCTTCCTGGGATGAATTTAGCCAGAAATATTTACCTGTGGCAAATCAAACTCTGTTTCATTTTATTGCTTGGTTTTAACTGTGCCAAATAGTCACAATTAAAAGTGAAATTACTCAGAAGTAGCGTTGTTTGGCTTTTCATGACAAACTTGAGTATAGTCTATGTTGCTGAAAAATTTGCCTATTTATACAGATTTTTTACTTAATTGGAGGTTCCCTTTTTTAGTGAAGATGAGCCTGTTTTGAGTGACAAATGGCTTTAGAATTCAAGGTTAGAAATTCTAAATTCCAATGAAAACAAAACAGCCATTATCAGAAAAGTGAAATGTTAGGGGCACAAATCCCTTGAACTGAAACAGTGAACATTTTCACAGCAAGGTTCCCAGGCATTTTCACTAGTTGAGACATCTTTAAACACAGCACATTTAACTCTATGTGTGGTTTCAGAGTAACAGCCGTGTTAGTCTGTATTCGCAAAAAGAAAAGGAGTACTTGTGGCACCTTAGAGACTAACCAATTTATCTGAGCATAAGCATCCGATGAAGTGAGCTGTAGCTCACGAAAGCTTATGCTCAAATAAATTGGTTAGTCTCTAAGGTGCCACAAGTACTCCTTTTCTTTTTGCGAACTCTATGTGTGAGGCACGCATTGATATGCAAATATTGTTTTCCAATTTACTCAGTGAGGCCTGACTACAACTCTTGCTAGTTTTCAGAGATATTCCTAGGTAGGGCCCAAAACTTTCTCCTTCTCCATTATCACGTGGTCCCACATCAGATATTAGCATTTCCCCCCTTTTTTTAAAATTACAAGGATATTGAGAATTCTCTTGGAACAAATTTTAAATGAAACTCTCCTTATAAATGTGTGGCTATCTTTCATTGCTTAGGGCTGTGAACATTTCAAAGAAACAGGTAGGCTTTTAGTAATGGGCACTAACACTATTGTGCTTGCAAGGAAACTGCTGGCCATTCTGGGTCTAAACAATCCAAGCTCCCTCCACAGAAGGCCACACAGACCTCACAACTCTGAGGGCTTGTATACACTACCACTTACATCAGTATGTCGCTCAGGGGTGTGAATAAGCCACCCCCCCGAGTGACGTAAGTTATACCAACCCAAGTGCCAGTGTGGACAGCGCTATATTGGCAGGAGAGCTTCTCCCGCCAGCCTAGCTACTGCCTCTCATGGAGGTGGTTTTATTATGCTGATGGAAGAGCTCTCTCCTGTCGGCATAGAGCATCTTCACCAGACACGATACAGCAGCGCAGCTGCATCGGTACAGATGTGCTGTTGTCGCGCTTCTAGTGTAGACTAGGCCTCACTCTTCAGTTTGTGTGGGTTTCTGTCAGTGATGAGTAAAGATCAACATTGGGAGGTGCAGGGGAAATTAATTTCTATAAACCTTTGGGGAACTGTCCAAACTCTCCAAAACCATTTTGATTTACTTAATTGGGCTGGAAATCTCACATGAACAGGTTAAGGCCAATGGTTCATGAACTGGAAAAACCATGAGAACAGCTTTCCCTGCTGTTGCTTTCACTTGTGGTCATATGACTGACACATCTGTCTGTTGAGAACCTAGCATGCTGCTACTGTCATGCAAAGCATACCGAAAATAATGATAGAGGAGCCCAAAAAGGAGGGAGGGAGGATTGATACCACTTTTTGAACCATGAGAAATGTTTGGTTCAATGGATGAGCAAATGTTCAATTCTAATTTTATCTGGACTAGTTTTCTGATGCCTAGTTTTTGCGGTGCTTGATGGAATTTTTAATGACACTGACCACTGATCTGATAAGTACCATGTACTGCAGCAGCAGACTAATTACGTATGCCTGTATAATTACAAAGCAAACAGATTTATGGCATCTATCAGACTGCAGTGTACAAAGTTATATTAATTTTGAAGGTACACGTGTAATTGCTAAATAAATGATAGGAGCATTAAATTGTTATGTAATTACATGGTACTTAAATACTGAGGACTTACTACGCAAGCAAAGATTATATGATTCCCCATAGGTATGCCTTGGAACTCAAAGTGTTACCAAACACTGAATATCATGAAAACTCTCATTATTATTAATTTGTTTTGAAGGTATCAAAGCCTATCCTCCTTCCTGTGAGTCTCTGATAATGAAATAGATGGGGGGAAATGGAAGATTTCACATTATACACCGGCACACACAGTGCACTCGGAATATAATTGTGGCACAGGTTTCTGAGCTTTACCTCTTGGCTCTCACTCTTTAAGAAGTTTCACTCATCTTATGGCTTAGCCATTGAGTGGCAGAATTTTTCCCTGAATTCTTGGTCAGACCCTATTGCAGTCTTTTGCAAGTGAGTTCGGGGAAGTTTTTCATGAAGGTTCAAATCTCTTTGCCCTGAATTCAGTTTTGCTTCAGAGCTCATTTCAGAAGCAGGCAGTCACTAGGGAAGCTGCAAATAAGTGTGCAGGGGAAGCCCTAAAAGGCTGTCGCTGAGTTTTTTTCACAGTTTTACTGTTAGATGATTTTTTTAAACTAAAGAATGTTTGTCTTGTGTTTTGAGAAAAACAAATGGTAAACCTCTGCAAAATTGATGGAGTATTATGGGGTGATGCCTCAAGATTAGAAGCAAACCTTTCTCTCTGAGGGGCTAACAATGCTGCAGGGGGCCATCTTGCTTCACTGAACTGGAACATCCAGTCTTTGAGACCACTCACACATTAGGGCCTAAGAAGTACTCCTTTTCTTTTTGCGAATACAGACTAACATGGCTGTTACTCTGAAATCTCTCTATAGCAACCCTCTTCACTCCAATCCTTTCTTTTAAAGAAGCTTTATGATTTAGCAGTGCCATAGCCCACCTTCCCTCCTATTTTCCTTCTGAACTTCCTCCATCTAAGTAATCCCAGTTAAGTCTTATGCAGGAATCTACTCCTGTACTTTAGTTTGTACATGGAATTGTGGTGACTGAACAGAGCAAATGCTTCACTCCAGATTTCTTTATTGTGATGTGGCATTGGCTTGTCAAATCAGAGACATAGAATCAACTGGGTCCCATATGACTTGTGTGTGTGTGTGTTGGGGGGAGGGGCATGTGTGTACATGCATGCATACTCTTAAGGGAGAAGTCATTCCAAGGCATATTGAAACCAGAGCTTTCTAAACTGTCTCTTTGAAGGCCCTTTTCCTTTATTAAACATTTAGGAATCAACAACAAATGAGTGATTTCATTTGAAAATTTGATTTCAGGATCAAAGAATATATTTACAGTGTCTCAAAGGAAGTAACACACAACATAACCCAAATAAAAATCTGAAAAGTTTTATAAACATGCTCGAGATGGCGGTGGTGGACCAGAGAATGATGAGCTTTTCAGAAGATCAGTTGAGTGATGATCAGTAGGGCTGTCAATTAATCGCAGTTTACTCACACAATTAACTAAAAAAATTAATCATGATTAAAAAAATTAATCGCTATTAATCACAGTTTTAATTGCACTCTTAAACAGTAGAATACCAATTGAAATTTAGTAAATATTTTGGATATTTTTCTACATTTTCATATATATTGTATTGTGTGTTGTAATTGAAATCAAAGTGTATATTTTTGATTACAAATATTTGCACTGTAAAAACGATAAACAAAAGAATAGTATTTTTCAATTCACCTCATACAAGTACTGTAATGCAATCTCTTTCACAGTTGCCAACTTTCAAGTGGTAAATAAGCACCCCAACTTTCACAATAAGCCAAAAAGCAAACTAATCCCATTTCAAAACAAGGCCAAAACAAGTCAATATCTAAGAACCCCAAAACTTTGTGTGACTAGATCCCCCCGAAATGCAGTCTGGGACTGTGGTGGGCCTGCTGTGGACCTCTGACTCTCTCCCCTCCCCCCATACCTCTGCTTGCACCTTGCCCCTGCTTGCCGGGAGCTGATCAAAAAAAAGAAGCAACAAGCAACAAGCCAAACAAGCGACAAGATAGAAGCCAAACACTAGCCAACTAGCAACTCACAAGCCAATTAAGCCAAAAACAAGCCCAATTTCTGCAGGTTTTTTTGCAGGTTTGGCATGTCTGATTCTTTATTGTGAAAGTGCAATTTACAAATGTAGATTTTTTTTGTTTCATTTCTGCACTCAAAAACAAAACAGTGTAAAACTTCAGAGCCTACAAGTCCACTCAGTCCTACTCCTTGTTCAGCCAATAGCTAAGACAAACAAGTTTGTTTACATTTACAGGAGATAATGTTGCCCACTTCTTATTTACCATGTCACCAGAAAGTGAGAACAGGCATTCACATGGCACTTTTGTAGCCGCATTGCCAGGTATTTATATGCCAGATATGCTAAACATTTGTATGCCCCTTTATGCTTCGGCCACCATTCCAGAGGACATGCTTCCATGCCGATGACGCTTGTTAAAAATATAATGTGTTAATTAAATTTGTGACTGAACTCCTTGGGGGAGAATTGTATGTCCCCTGCTCTGTTTTACCAGCATTCTGCCACATATTTCATGTTATAGCAATCTTGGATGATGACCCAGAACGTTGTTCATTTTAAGAACACTTTCACTGCAGATTTGACAAAACACAAAGAAGGTATCAATGTGAGATTTCTAAAGATAACTATAGCACTCGATCCAAGGTTTAAGAATCTGAAGTGCCTTCCAAAAGCTGAGAGGGATGAGGTATGGAGCATGCTTTCAGAAGTCTTAAAAAAGCAACACTCCAATGTGGAAACTATAGTGCCCAAACCACCAAAAAAGAAAATCAACCTTCTGCTGGTTGCATCTGACTCAGATATTGAAAATGAACATGCGTTGGTCCGCACTGTTTTGGATCCTTATCAAGCAGAACCTGTCATCAGCATGGACGCGTGTCCTCTGGAATGGCAGCTGAAGCATGAAGGAACATAAGAATCTTTAGCACATCTAGCAAATATCTTGAGACGCCGGCTACAACAGTGCCATGAAAATGCCTGTTCTTGCTTTCAGGTGACATTGTAAACAAGAAGCAAGCAGCATTATCTTCTGCAAATGTAAACAGACTTGTTTGTCTGAGCAATTGGCTGAACAAGAAGCAGGACTGAGTGGACTTGCAGGCTCTAAAATTTTACATTGTTTTATTTTTGAATGCAGGTTTTTTGGTACATAATTCTACATTTGTAAGTTCAACTTTTATGATAAAGTATTGAACTACAGTACTTGTATTAGGTGAACTGAAAAATACTATTTCTTTTTTTACAGTGAAAATACTTGTAATCAAAAATAAAGTGAGCACTGTACAATTTGTATTCTGTGTTGTAATTGAAATCAATAGATTTGAAAAATGTAGAAAACATCCAAAAATATTTTAATAAATGGTATTCTATTATTATTTAACCATGCAATTAATTGAGCAATTAATCACAATTAATTTTTTTAGCATTTGACAGTCCTAATAATTAGCAATCAATCATTCTCTATCATATCTCTTCCTTGCCTTCTCTCTCCATTGCACTGTACCACCAATCTGGGAAGTGCCTGTGTACGTACACTGAGGGCAATGTATTCATTGAAACATGCTGTTGGAACAGGGTTTTAAAAACACAGAGGTTCAGGGAAGAAAAAGGATCACATTCTCTGCAAATGAACAAGTTGAAGATAGATTGCTGTAGGAGTCAGAGAAGACTCCATAAGCAGAGAAACCTGGGCCAAGGGCATGAGGTCCAGAACAGAGGACCTGGGACCTCGGCCATCACCAACCAAAACTCAAAGAAAGCTCCAGAGTGAGGGTTCTAAAGTAGGGAATTGTGTATAGAAGTACCATGGATTTATATGGTGGCATGGTGATATTTACTGTCTTATTATCTATCCTTTTCCTAATTGTTTCTAACATCCTGCTTGACTGCTGCTGCACATTGAGTGGATGTTTTCAGAGAACTATGCACAATGGCTCCAAGATCCCGTCATATTGTATGTATAACTGTGATTATGTTTTCCAATATGCATTACTTCACATTTATCAACATTGAATTTCATATACCATTTTGTTGACCAGTCACCCTGTTTTCTGAGATTCCTTTGTAACTCTTCACTTGTCTGCTGTGGACTTTATGTTGAGTTGTTTTGTATCATCTACAAATTATGCCACTTCACTGTTTACCCCTTTTTCCAGATCATTTATGAGTACATTGAACAGCACTTATCCCAGTTCAGATCCCTGGGGACACCGCTATTTACTTCTCTACATTCTGAAAAATGTCCATTTATCCCTAACTTTGGTTTCCTGTTTTTAAACCAGTTACTGATCCATGAGGGGACCATCCCTCTTATCCCATGTCGACTTACTTTGCTTATAAGACTCTGGTGAGGGATCTTGTCAAAGGCTCTCTGAAAGTCCAAGTATACAATATCCACAAGATCACCCTTGTCCACATGTTTGTTGACCCCTCTCTGCTCAAAGAATTCTAATACATCAGTGAGGCATGATTTCCCTTTACAAAAGCCATGTAGACTCTTCCACAACAAAACATGTTCTTCCATGTGTCCGATAATTCTGTTCTTTACTATAGTTTCAGTTAATTTGCCTGGTACTGAAGTTACACTTAGTGGCCTGTAATTCCCAGGATCACCTCTGGTGCTTTTTTAAAAAATTGGCATCACATTAGCTATCTTCCAGTCATCTGGTACAGAAGCTGATTTGAGTGATAGGTTACATTCCACAGTTAATTGTTCTGCAATTTCATATTTGATTTCTCCAGAACTTTTGGGTGAATGCAACCTGGTCCTGGTGACTTATTACTGTTTAATATATCAATGATCACGAATGAGGAGACCAGAGGTGACCGATGTAGTGCAGGCGATGTACTACATAAAGCGGAGATATAGTCCACAGGCAAGACAATAGGTGGACAACCCAAATCAGTGACTGGATTCCCAGAGACCAACAGTGATTGCTGGGCAGACCGAAAACGCGCTGAGCCAATCCCATGACAAAACTCTGACCAGAAATGGAAAGAACGTGCTCACAACAAAACAGAACGGTGTGGCATTTGATTTGCGTTTGTGGAGGGATGAACAAGGACAAGCCAGACAAAGGTGACAAAGGCAGTGGTGAGCTGGAGCCAGTTCACACCGGTTCGCTGGAATCAGTTGTTAAATTTAGAAGCCCTTTTAGAACCGGTTGTCCCGACCCAGCCAAAAGTGATGCCTTAGGCACTGACTCCGTGGGTGCTCCAGGGCTGGAGCACCCCCGGGGAAAATTTGATGGGTGCAGAGCACCCACTGGCAGCTCCCTGCCCCGCCCCACACCTGGCCCCAGCTTACCTCTGCTCCGCCTGCACCTCTGAAGGCGCCGCCCCGCTCTGCTTCGCCACCGCCCCCCCCCCCTCCCCCCGGTTTCCCGCGTATTAGCTGTTCATGCAGGAAGCCATGGGGGGGAGGGGCTGAGAAACAGGCAGCAGCTTCTCACTCAGGCCAGGTAGGTGGAGGCAGAGGCGGAGCAGAGGTGAGCTTGGGCACGGGGGTGGGAGGAGGGCCGCCCGCGCCGCAGCAGGTAACCTGGGAGGGGATGCGCAGGGGAACCACTCCCCGCCCCAGCTCATCTCCTCCTCCTTGGGCCTGAGCGCGAAGCTGCTGCTTGCTTCTCAGCCCTCCCAGGCTTCCAGCGCGAACATCTGATTCGCGGGAAGCCAGGGGAGGGGGCGGAGAAGCAGAGCAGGGCGGCGTGTTCAGGGGAGGAGGCGGAGGCAAAGCAGAGGTGAGCTGGGGCCGGGCGCAGGGCAGGGAGCTGCCGAGCACCCACCAAATTTTCCCAGTAAGTGCACGAGCCCTGGAGCATCCATGGAGTCGGTGCCTAAGGCACCACTTTTGATGTGATCAGTTGGGGGGAGCGGCCGCTCCCCCGGCCCCCCCAGCTACGCTCCCCTGCCCCTAGGAGCCAGAGGGACCTGCCGCATGCTTCCTGGGAGCTGCCCCAGGTAAGCACCGCCAGGACTCCCCACCTCGCCCCCCGGGAGGTCCCTCTGGCTCTTAGGGGTGGGGTGGGCACCCACTATGGTGGCCCACAAGACCCTTCTGTACGGTTCTGGGGGCAGTCAGGGGACAGGTTGAGGGGGGTGGATGGGGCAGAGGTCCTGGGGGGGCATCAAGGAACGTGGGGCGGGGCGTTGGATGGGGCAGGAGTCCCGGGGGGTGGAGGTGAGCCACAACCCCCTTGTGGGGTGAGGAGGGAACCAGTTGTTAAGCTTTTGGCAGCTCATCATTGGACAAAGGTGAATATATCAATTTGTTCCAAAACCTCCTCTACTGACACCTTAATCTGGGACAATTCCTCAGATTTGTCATCTAAAAAGAATATCTCAGGTGTGGGAATTGCCCTCAAATCCTCTACAGTGAAGACTGATGCAAAGAATTCTCTTAGTTTCTCCACAATGCCTCGTCTTCATTGTACGTGCTTTTAGTACCTCGATCATCCAGTGGCCCCACTGACTGGTTGGCAAGCTTTCTGCTTCTAATATACTTACTTTTTTGTGTGTGTGCTGTGAGTTTTTGACTCTTTTGCTAGTTGTTCTTCAAATTCTTTTTTGGTCTTCCTAATTCTACTTTTACATTTGCCCTGCCACAGTCCATCCTCCTTTCTATTTTCCGCAGTAAGATTTGCCTTCCAATTTTTAAAGGATGTCTTTTTGCCTCTAACCATCTCTTTTATATTGTTGTTTAGCCATGATGGATTTTTTTTAGTCCTCTTAAGTGTTTGGTTTTTTTTAATTTGGAGTATAGTTAATTTGAGCCTGTATTATGGTGTTTTTTAAAGTTTCCATGCAGCTTGCAGGCATTTCACTCTTGTGACTTCTTTTTAATTTTGGTCTAACTAGCTTCCTCATTTTTGTGACATTCCCCTTACTACTAAATACTGTTATGGTGGGTTTTTTTGGTATTTCTCCCAGTCCTCACAAGGATGCTAAATTTGATGATATTATGATCATTATTACTGAACGGTTCAGCTATATTCACGTCTTGAACCAGATCCTGTGCTCCACTTAGGATTAAATCAAGAATTGCCTCTCCCCTTGTGAGTTACAAGACTAGTTGCTCCAAGAATCAATCATGAATGGTGTCTAGAAACTTTATCTCTGTATCCCTTCCAGAGGTGACATGTACCCAGTCAACAGGAGAATAATTTAAATCCTCTGTTATTCCTGTGTTTTCTAATTTTGTAGCCTCTCTAATCTCCCTGAACATTTCACAATCACTGTCACCATCCTGGTCAGGTGTCTGTAATATATTCCTACCCCTATATTTTTATAATTCAAACATGGAATTTCTTTTCATAGAAATTCTGTGGTACAGTCTGATTCATTTAAAATGTTTACTCTTTTTGACTCTATGCTTTCTTTCACATATAGTGCCACTCCCCCACCAGATTCACCTACTCTGTAATTCCTATATATTTGGTATCCTGGTATTACTGTGTCCCCTTGATTGTCGTCATTCGACCACGTTTCTGTAATGCCTATTATATCAAAATCCTAATTTAATACCAGGCACTCAAGTTCACTCATCTTAGTAGTCAGACTTCTAGGATTTGTATACAAGCACTTATAAAATGTGTCACTTTTTAGTTGTCTGCCTTCATGTGACGTAATTGAAAGGGCCAGTTTGTCATTTCACTGTTTTGCTTCAGTTCCCACCTGTACTTTATCCTCCATGAAGTCTGCATGTTATTTGCTTCAATAGTCACCTATTCCTGAAGGGTTAAACTATAAACCAGAATACCTACCAGGGTAGAGCTCTGGGTGCGGTGAGGGACAGCCCTGTTTCAGGGACGCAGGACAGCTGGTCCCATTCCCAAGAAGAGGCTCCAGACAGAAAATCTGTCCCTGGGAAGTGTAACTGAGAGACTGGAGCCTGCTTAGACCCAAGGGAGCTTAGAAGAACATGTATCTGAGATATGGGTCCAAACACAGCTGCCTCGTGAGCGTCCACAAGAGGAAGCTCAGCCAGGATCTGGACAGATGACAAGTTAGAAGTCTTATTGCAAAGTTTGACAATAATGGGATCAGGAGACGTCATACTCTGCAGTTAGGTTTCTGGATCCCAGTGATGCTTCAGCCTATAAGGACTCCTTAGAGACAGAATAGACTCACACACAGGCAGGGTAAATCACACAATTATACATATTCTCTCTCTCTCCCCACAAATTGCAAAAACAAATGTCTACCAAAGCTCATGAAGGAATAGGGGAAAAGCAGGGGAGTATAGGGTGTTATAAAAAGTGAGACCTTTTATCTGTAGCTGTCAGAATATAGCTGCCCAGATAGAGACTGATCTTTTTCCACATACATTTTGACACATAGCTGGCAAGCACAGTTCTATTCAAGAAATCATGTCAGAAGAATGGGCAAGACTTATGGAAGCTAGTGGTTGAGTTATCTGAAATATAACCTGACTTGGGTACTGAAAGCAGTGATCTACATTATGAGATGCACCTAAGCAAAGAGTTTCCGGACTTCAATCATTGCAAGCAGGAAGGGTCATTATCTGCGTGATGAAGTCTGTTTTTGTCCCTGGGGAAGTGAAAAAATGAACTGGCCAATTTCACATCATTTGAGCTGGGTTTACGTTCTTGACCCTTGATCGGGTGTTGACAGAAGTGGGGAGGAGACGGAGGAGGCTTTCTTTTGCTCTGCCTAAGCTATTTTGAAACTAAGGTGGACATTTCCCTTGCCACACCATTGTGATCGCAATAGTGACCTTAAAGGCAAAATATTTCCCTTGCGAACACAGCTGTCCATGTAGCTTTGCATAAAAAGCAACAGGGGAGATGAAATAGAGCTACGCTTGCCCTAGTTAACTGGAGGATGCAATGGTGACATTGCAATATCAGGGATTTGGCTGTACCTGGGTATCCCTTGCCCATAACCAACTTACACAAGAAAGAACACTTTGAGAGAAAGCTTCAATAGCATCCTTCATTCAGATCCACTTCGTTTTGGCGGTATACAGTGAACTGCCATCAAAGGATCTTAGAACAGTGGAATTGGTGACTTTACATATGTTCTGCCATTAGTAAGGTACAGTGGGGCATAATTCAGAGCAATTACTATAGAGCAGTGGTCTCCAATCTTTTTAAGCCCAAGATCACTTTTTGAATCTAAGGACAACTCAGGATCTACTCCGCCCCTTCCCTGAGGCCCCGCCCCTTCCCCAAAGCCCTGCCCCGCTCACTCCATCCCCCCACCCCTCTCCATCACTTGCTCTCCCCCACCCGCACTCACTTTCACGGGGCTGGGGTAGAGGGTTGGGGATCGGGAGGGTGTGCAGGCTCTGGGCTGGGGCCAAAGGGTTCGCAGTGTGAGAGGGGGCTCTGGGCTGAGCCTGGGGCAGGGGGTTGGGGTGCAAGATGGGGTGAGAGATGCAAGCTCTAGGAGAGAGTTTGGGTGCAGGAGGGGACTCCGGGCTGGGGCAGAGTGTTAGGGTGCAGGAGGGGGTGCAGAGTGCGGGCTCTGGGAGGGAGTTTGGGTGCAGGAGGGGGCTCTGGGCTGGGACAGAGTGTTGGGGTGAAGGAGGGGGTATGGGGTTCTGGCTCTGGGAGAAGGTCAGAGCTGGGGCTTGGGGTGCAGGAGGGGGCTTGGTATGCAGAAGGGAGTATGGGTGCTGGCTCCGGAAGGGGGCTCAGGGCTGGGGGTTGTGTTGCGGCCTCCCACTGGGCCTCCCTCCGGTGACTCCCAGTGAGCAGTGGGTGCAGTGAGACTAAGGCATGCTCCCAGCCTACCCTGGCCCCACACCACTCCCAGAAGGGGCCAACACGCCCCTGCAGCCTCTGGGGTGGGGAGGGCGGGAGGCACATGGCTCCGTGCTCTGACCCTCTTTGCAAGTACTGCCCATGCAGCTCTCCTGGCCAATGGGAGCTGCAGGGGCGGTGCTTGCAGGCAGGAGCAGCACATGGAGGGTGACCCCTGCCCCCCCTCCCCCTGGGGCCACAGGGCTGCAGTGGCCACTTACGGAAGCTGTATGGGGCCGGAGTAGCCTTAGCGGCAGCCACACTGTGCTGCTGCCGGAAATCACAATCGACTGGGAGATCCTCTAGGATCAACCAGTCAATCGCGATCAACCAGCTGGTGGCCACTGCTATAGAGCAATAAACTAAAAAGTGTCTTCCTTATTAACATTCATTCAAATTGCTTTACATTTAAGTGTGTGCATGTTTGTATGCATGTGTACAGTTCAGGATACTTTTACTTTACATCATAAACTAACTTGAAAGATCAGGGAACCAGCGCCGCTTTTGGTAATACAATGTAGAGGCTTTAACCTCAGGATCATGGATTTCAATTCAAACCAATATTGGCAATGACCAAATGTTGTCGCTACCATCTGCAGAATGACTTTGATGGTCTTGATCCATTTCCCAAAGGAAAGACAACAACATCATGTCCCCAGTCACCACTAATTGGCATCTTTCTGGACAGTCTAAGCAAAGAGCCCCAGAACAGAATGGAAATATAAAAAGAATAACCCACTTAATCCTAGAGGTGGTCCATTGAGATAGGGATCAAGACACATCAGCAATGTATCATGAGGAAAGTCGCCATGCCACTGTCTGTTCTGTACCTGTTTTGTGGCTGAACAGAGGACTCAGGGGCTGTCCGTGTGACACCTTTCAGGAACCCTAAATTCCAAGAAAATACTTTAAAAGTATTTTAAAACTGAAGAAGCCCTAGTTCACTAGGCAGGGTGCTGGTGTCGAAGCAATCTTGGTCAAGCAATGAACTTTGGAAGACTTTCCCCCCACAGGTTTCCTTTCTGTCTCGAAAACAAAGGAAAGTGAATGAAAAACAAGAAGTCCTCACTGTACAGTACAGCGTTATGTAACTGAACCAGTTGTTGTCTTGATACTGTTTATTTCTGCAGCCAAATCTATTCTGACAGAAGGAAAAGCCTAAGTGTGCCTGCATAACTGTTGCTTTTGATAGCTAGACTATTTGTTGTGCATGTAAGTGATTCTGCATTGCCAGCAATGTATAGTGATCGTTAGTCTAGTTCATTCATTTTGTTTTTCCTACCAGAGGTTAGTCTGGATGAATCTGATCTTTAGGCATTTACATTCTGTGCATGGTTATTTCCCGTCCCAACACCTCCAGAAGTCAAAGTAGAAGTATAGCAAGTTATTCCTCAAGGATTCAAATTTTAGCCAGGATGCCCTCCCCCGTCCCCACAGCCATTATGCACTAGTATTTTAATGAGAAGCCAGGCAGAGATCAAGCCAATTTTTTGTATTTAAATTCAATACAGCACCAAAGCAAGAGTTAGAGCCTAAACAACTCCTTTGCCAAGTACACAGAAATAATTCCTGGCACACAGCAGCATACCCAAAACTTCCACTGTGCTCACAAAGCTAGCACACCAGCACTGGGTGCAACCTTCAAGAGCATTCTGGGTATTAGAATGCAAATCAGCGCAACAAACATCAGAATTTGCATATCCAGTTTTCCCTCAGCAAGGAGTTTTATAACAAGGGCTATCCAGACCAAGTCAGCAACCATGGACTTTGCTGGAGTTCATCAGCATGGAATAGACTTGGTATGAGTAAAGTAGTTATGCGCAAAATAACTTACTTGATTTCATGCTTGACCAAGCATTAATTTAAACCAGTATGTTAAGATAATAAGGAGGCTTTAGTTAAAATAAATGAAGGCAGTTGAACATTTTCCATGAAATTTTGCTGACCTTTTGATGAGAATGCCTAAAAAAAATAATGAAAATTTCAAGAAAAAATGCATTTCATTTTTTGACCAGTGCTAAAAATGACCAAAGCCAAGAAGCTGAGCTAAAGCTGCCATTCCATCCCTAGTTCAACAAGTTGTACCCATGTACTGTAGGATGTTCCAGACAGTAGGTAATGATAGTCTATTTTACTCAGGATCTAGTGAATCTAGGTTGATTTATGGTTTAGGCTCAAAATCCGGTGACATTTAGCAGTTTGCGGCTGAGTTTCACTTTTAGTTTTGGGTTTGTTTGAACCTGGAACTCAGTAATGCCATAAAACCTCTCACCCACATACAGCAAAACAAAATATCTGGCATGAATTTACAATGAACCAAACCCACTGAGATTCATATACCTCTGCCCAGAAAAATGATGATATACAAAAAATTAGCACTTCCTTACTTGACAGACCTATTGCTACAGGCCAGATTGTGAACCCCTTATGCATATTGGTGATGGATAGTCTCACTGACTTTAAGGAGACTACTTGAATGAGTTCCTGGTAACCAACTGGAAAATGGGAGGTCACAATCTGACCCTGTGTCATATCTGCTTACTTTAGGGTAAAAAATAATGTTACTATTTATTTATTCCAATTAGCTCTTCAGTGAACAACCTGTGTTGGGAGAGAGAGAGAGAGAGAGAGAGAGAGATGGGTACTAGTGTTGCTCATACAGAGAATTATTTCACTAAATTCTGTCTGAGGAACCTGGATTACTGGTGCTCATGTGTAAGCCAGATAGTACACAGCCAGGGTTTTGGTTTGAGGTTGGGTTCACAGGACTGGCAGTTAAGGCTGAAAACCCTGCATGTATTTGTACTCTGAGAAAATCATTTCTGGAATTACAGAGACAATAAATAGGGAAACCACACTTCTATGTTTGCAGTCACTTTTTACAGTATACCCACACTTTAAGGATGAAATTCAGACTGGGAGTTACCTCTGCCTTCACCAGGTATGAATGTGTGCCAAAGTATGGGATGCTAGGATGACCATATTGGGATTTGTGCACACCTAAGTATAGCAATATAAATGTTGACTATTTCCTAAAGAGATCAGGAGAAGACACATAAACTTAATAATAATCTAAAGGATTTACATCATACAAAGATGTAAGGAGAAGGCTGGCAAGTTGAAAACTGTTGAAAAAGTTGAACTGGCAAGGTTAAAAAAAGAACTAGATACATTCATGGAGGATAGGTCTATCAGTGGCTATTAGCCAGGATGGGCAGGGATAGTGTCCCTAACCTCTGTTTGCCAGAAGCTGGAGACAGGGGATGGATCACTTGATGATTACCTGCTCTGTTCAATCCCTCTGGGCACCTCGCATTGGCCACTGTCAGAAACCAGGATACTGGGCTAGATGGACCTTTGCTCTGACCCAGCATGGCCGTTCTTATGAAACGCCGGCACACTAACTGACTGTAGCATGGAGCTGGCAGAGACACCAAAGAGGAGGAAGGTACAGAGAACATGCATCCAGGAACCAAAATGGAAAGGGGAAAAAGCCTCTGAGATTGGGGAAGGCTACAAAATAATTTACTGTGGAGCCTTCAACTCAAGATATGGAATAGGCATAGCTCTTGATAATAAAATAAAGGAAAGAGAATCAGCAATAGGTTAATGATGGTCAAGCTGACTTTTGAATGTGGCTTGCTAAACTTAGTTAGCACACATCCACACCAGTCTGGCTGTGGCAAGGATGAGAAGATAAGTTTCTGGGAAATGCTAGATGCTGCTCTTCAGCAAATTCCAGGAAATGAGGAAATAATTATCAGTGCCAACTTGAATGGACATCTGGAAGAGGCATGGATATAGTCGAGGACATGGTGGTTAGAGCTATGGAACTTTAAACGACAAGGAAAGCATATTGCAGCTGGCACAAGTTCATGACCTAGAAGTATCCAACACTTCCTTTATGAAAAGAGGTGAACATTGTATTACTTACAAGAGTGGAAGGACTAGAAGCCAGATTGACTACTTCCTTGTTTCCCTGCAGAAAATAAAAGATATAAAAGACTTCAAGTTGATTGCAGGAGAGAGTCTTACTAGTCAGCATAGTTAGACCTCTCATTTTATTCTTAGAACGAATGTACAGTGAAAATCAAAGTGGGTAACACCACACATAAGGTGAGTAAGTATCAGGAATAACTGTGGCTGTACCTGCTCAGTCTCCTGTCCCCCTAATGAGCCCAATTGTGCTGCATCAGCTAGACCACCTAACTGAACGTCCTGCCGAATTGGCTGAGGAAGCTTGCAGCACTTCACTGGCTACTCAAAGCAGTCACCCACCACTGTGATAGCTCCTGCACCTGCTTGTTCCCAGCCCTGCTCCTGCCTTGGACCCAGCCCTGCTCATGCCTTGGACCCAGCCCTGCTCCTGCCTTGGACCCAGCCCTGCTCCTTGCCTCACTCCAGGTAGCCCAGTTCTGACCCTGGGCTCCAATTCCTGACTTTGGCTCTGACCCTTGGCTCCAGCATCTGGCCTCTGACTCCGGTTCCTGACCCTAAGCTCTGACTCGTGACTCTGCCTCTCGCATGTGACTACGGCTCTGTCCACTAGGCATGACTGTTCTCATCCTGGGCCCTGATAGTAAATCTGAGAAGGACTTTGGAGAGTTGGTTATGGAGAAGATGAGGTCAGCACCACATGTGGAAGGAGTGCATACATTTTGGGATTTTATGGCAACAAATATAGTGGAGAGGGTTAAACAAGTTATGGGTGAATCAAAAGGGAAAACCTTTATTCACAAACAATTGGGAGTGGAGTGAAGAAGTACAAGAAGTGATAAAAGATAGAAGAAAAAAGGAGTAGTAGCAAAGGAGACCCGGACGACAGGAAATTGGCCAGAAATATAGATGCAAAAGCAAAGGTTTCTGAGGACTTTACTCAAGACTTGGAACAAAGGATGGAGGGAAGAAAGCCTGGGAAAGAAGTACCAAAGATACAAGGAAGTGACGTTCTTCAAAGATGATAGACACATAGAGAATCAATGGAAAAGGTATTGTTAACAGTTTTTAAGAGAAGATAATCCGAGCGAGCAATTTGACTCCAGAATGTTGAACTTTGATGTAGTGGAGCTGATCACACCAGAAAAAGTTGCAAATGCTATAAAAGAAATGAAAAATAATAAGGCACTAGGCCCAGATGGAATCCCTATTGAGGCATGGAAGAAGCTTGGAATAGAAGACATCTGCTGACATCTCTGTTCGGTTCCATCATGAGATGGGGAAAGATACCAAACACATAGAAGAGAAATATCTTGGTGCTGTTTTATGAGGGAAAAAGTGAGATGTATAAAGCTGATGAGTCATACAATGAAACTATGGGAGAGAATCATTGATAAGAAACTAAACATGAAGTAGATATTAGCACAAATCAATATGGATTCATGCCAGGAAGACCTACAATAGATGTTGTTTGTGCAGTGAGGCAGCTAGTGGAAAAAAATTAGAGAAGAAGGGAAAAATATTCATGTGATATTCATTGATCAGGAAAAAACCTTTTACTGAGTTCCAAGGGAAATTATCTGGTGGTGTCTGAGAGAGAAAATGGTACCAGAACCATGGGTGAACTGCAGGCTTGGGGAGGCTAGCACCTGGCTGACCCGCCACCTCTACCCGGGGCCCTGCCCCTCCCGCCCTTTTCCCCTGCCAGAGCCCAGAGGCCCCTCCCCGACCAGCGCCTGCCCCACCCCCCAACCCCAGAGTGCCCAGCAGGCAGGCGGGCAGACAGCGCAGCCCCCAGACCAAGCCCCGGAGCAACAGGTGGGCAGGGGGCACAGCCCGCAGCCCTGGAGCGCCGGGTGGGTGGGGAGTGTGAGCACCGGATCCAGCTGCTCAGAGTCCCTGGATGCAGGCCAGCCTCCAGTAGCTCCAGCCCAGGGCAAGGGTGCCAGAGCCCTCTCAAAAGTGTGTGGGGTGGGGACCCCCTCCCAAAGTGGAGGCAAAAGCAGTCCCCTGCCCATGTCTCAGGCCCCATGCCCAGGGCAGGTGGAGGGACCCAGGCTCCCCACAGCTGCCCATGCGGCTCTCTCCAACCCGGCTTCGGCTGTGGGGACCTTTGGAGCCAAAGCCCGGCCATGATAAGAGCCAGGTGGGCAGCTGTGGTGGGCAGGACCCTCTACCTGCCCACAGTGCAGGAGCCTAAACAGCCCCCAGCTCATGTCCTCACTCCTCAGATTCCCAGCCCACCTGGGGCAGGTGGAGAGTCCATGACTCTGCGGCTTCTCACAGCAGCCCACTCGGCTCTTACTATGGCCGGGTTGCAACTCCGAGGCCCTCCCCACAGAGCCGGAGCTGCACAGGCAACTGTGGGGAGCTGGTGTGGCGTCACAGACACTCCTCCTGCCCCCGGTGACCAGGGGGCGAGGGCACAGGCTAGGGACTGCTCTCAGCCCCCTCACACACACACACACATCCTGAGCAGGTGGAGGGACCGCCACGGCTCCCCACGGCTGCCCGGGCTCCTCAGCAGGGCTCCACGCTGGCCTGGCCAGGGGGTAGGGCCTCAGGGGAGAAAAGAAGGGGAAGGGGGCCAGTAGGCCCCAGCAACAAGTAGATGGGCCAGGCCTGTCCACTTTCAAAAAGTGGGAGCGCTATGCCCTCCTGGTCCCGTCCCCCCCCCTCCCGGTTCCAGTGCCACTGGCCTAGGGCCCTGGCCACATGGGAAGTAAGAGCCGCAGCAGAGCACAGAGGGAAGCAGGTCAGGGCCTGGGGTGGAGTGTGGGTGGGGCCAGGCAGGCAGTTTGGGTAGGCTTAGCCTTCCCCTGCCTTTGATACCTGCTGCCCATGACCAGAACTTTATGTTTGGCTTGTTCAAGACATGCATGTAGGTGCAATGTCAATAGTCAGAGCTTCTAGTGGTGAAACAGACAACTATCAGTAAAGATAGGAGTGCATCAGGAATCAGCACTGAGTCCTTTCATTTTTATTCACATTCTGGACACTCACATAAGGAACATACAGAAGGAGGCACCTTGGTGCATGTTGTTTGCTGATTATTTTCTCCTCACTGCATAAAATGATAGTTTAGACAAGAATCTTGATAAATGAAGAGATGGGTTAAAGACATGGGCTCAAAATAAGCAGAGGAAAAACATAGAATGGTATGTAATTTCAATAATGTGAATACTGAAGAATTATCCTTGAAACTAGATGATCAGACAATACCAAAAACACAAAGTTTCAAGTATCTAGGTTCCAGAATCCAGGGAAATGGAAGACAAAATAATAAATGCCTGGATCAAATGGAGAAAGATAAGGGTTGTAGTATGTGACAGGAAGATACGGGTAAGATTAAAAAGGAAAGTCTAGGAAAAGGTTATCGGTCTGGTTTTGATGTATTGCACCGAGCATTGAGCAACAAAAAAGAAACATGAGAAAATGATCCATTCCACAGAAATCTAAAGGTTGAGATGGATGAGTGGTGTAAGCAACAAAGACCACATGAGGAATGTGTATGTTGAGACAGGCTCAAAGTAACACTCATAAATGAAAAAAATGAGGGCGTGCAGGTCTGATGGTTTGGTCATGTAAAGCTCAGTCTTGATAGCTTTATGTGTAAAATAGTTGCACAGATCAAGACTGAAGGAAAAAGACCAAGGAAGAAGTGGTGGGAAGTAATGAAGTAAGACATGTTGGCATGTGGTGTGACAGAGGATACGGCATTGAACAGAGCACTTGGGAGGGAGAGGACTCATAAAGCAAACGCCATTTTATGGAATGAATGCAAGGTAGAAGAAGAAGGATGAAAGGAGTAGCAGAAATGTCTGAGTGACTCATGAAAACCTTCTAATACTAAAGCTATACCCACTAACCAATATGGACTAATTATTTGAACCAAAGGTGTACAATTGCAATTTTTCCTGTGTGTGCCCTACATTGCTGCAACTGCCTTACTACTTTGATTATAAACTGAGGTTGTTTATAATGGTATAGGGTTTCTTGAAACTGGACTCTGTCAGACGGTTTTGCCACACCTCTATAACTACAGTCTGCTATGCAGATTACATTGTGATTTGAAAACAATAAAAATGTTCCGTTTTTAAAAGTTCCAGTACCATGAAATCACTGTTTCACATCTCACCAGAAGGTGCAAAGTGGGCAAGAGTAGGTATTGCAATATCTTTTAATGGACCAGTGATTAGATTACAAATAATTTCAAGAAAGGCCCTTCTTCAGAACTACTGCTTGTTTGTGAAGAACAATATGCTTTCCTGTTTGTGTGTTTAGAACACTAAATCTCTCACCTCTATTAATACCCAATGTTTTCTTAGTCCCTTCACAAGTGTCCATTAGTATGTTCTAGGGTGACCAGATGTCCCGATTTTATAGGGATAGTCCCAATATTTGGGGCTTTTTCTTATATAGATGCCAATTACTCCGCACCCCCATCCCAATTTTTCACATTTGCTATCTGGTCACCCTAGTATGTTCCACTGTTTGCAAACAGAGTGCATTAGAAAGGAACCAGGGACAGGCTTCGGCATGTGTGAAGAAAAAGACTGGTATATACTGTTGTTAAAAGTGTGTATCACTATTTAGAAGGGTGTAGCTGAAGGAGGACCTGCAAATTAAGGGCTCAACCCTGCAAATGTCTACTTTAGAATTTAGATTGGTGCCTTGCAACCAGCAAATCACAGTTCAGTCCCTGATTACAACTTGTTCCATAGCAAAAGTATGCTGTACCGGCCCTATTCCCAGTGTAGCTTTCCTCCCGCTCTGGCCAGCACATTGGTGTGGGAAGAGGAATATCAGCCCTGAAGCAGCTCTTCTATCCTGTTTCTTCTCCTGCCTGCATTATGATCAGCAATATAGAGAACCTGCAAAGGAGAGTGAGGAGGCATCTCCTGCACTCTTATTCACCTACACAGGAGTATGGGCCACCAGCTCACAATTAGAGCCCTGTGGGACTACTCGCAGTAGTAAGAATTTGTAGGATCAGCCTCTAAGAAATAGCAATTTCAAGCGCCCCTTCACAGATTATATACAGGAGTCAGGCAGGGTTATTGCATTCCCCTTTCACCCCAGTTTCATGTATATGTAAGATGCTGAAAGGGCTTTCCAGTTTCCATACATCTACATACATACATACCATTTCCATACATCTATATACATACCATCCATACATCAGGGTATGGTAGATGCATAAGGTGTTGGAATAAGTAACAGAGCTCTTATAGTGTTTCTAAGGATAGAGCAAGTTACAGGATGTTCTTCTGTAACATTGTTCCTATTTGCTGTTAATAAATTACCACAACCCTGGCTCACAAATGGAGCTTTTCTTCAAGAAAACCTAAAGATGCCACTCTCTGACTGCAGGTTAAAAGTACAGGCTACATAATTGGGTAAAAGAGACAGCAAGCAAAGGAGTGATCATTCAGTTGAATGCAGCTCATGAGTGATCAAATTAGTTCAGCACTCCAGTGAAAAGTGGCATTTAAAGGGGATACAGCCTTCTGAACAATTTCATTTCATTTTTTAAAAAAACAGTGTGGTACAAGCAGTTGTTATCTATCAGCTTGTAATGGGAACAAATATTGGTTTCAATAAATCACATTAACACAAAGATTCTGATATGCTTAGGCTATGTTTAAATGACAACATGAAGGTGTGATTGTAGCGTGGGTTAGCATACCAATGTTAGCTTTAATGTAGCTAGCACTGGTAACTATAAGAAGCGACTTGTCATGGCACCAGCTTCAGCATGGGCTCCCAGAGTACAAGCCCTCCAGGGATCCTGGGTGGATACTCAGACTGCTAGCCCATGCTGAAGCCTGTGCCACATCTAGAGTGCTAGTGTTACCTATGCTAGCTAACTTAAAACTAACACAGGTATGCCCACCTGGGCTATGCTCACACTTTCACTTTGCAGCATAGACATAGCCTTTGGGTATGTCTACACTACGAAATCAGGTCGAATTTATAGAAGTCGGTTTTTTAGAAATCGGTTTTATATATTCGAGTGCGTGTGTCCCCACAGAAAATGCTCTAAGTGCATTAAGTGCATTAATTCATTAAGCACTCGGCGGAGTGCGTCCACAGTACCGAGGCAAGCGTCGACTTCCGGAGTGTTGCACTGTGGGTAGCTATCCCACAGTTCCCGCCGTCTCCGGAAATGAGATTCAAAAGTTTGCGGTTCTTTACCTGTCTACCTGGCCAGTGCATCTGAGTTGAGAGTGCTGTCCTGAGCGGTCACAATGGAGCACTCTGGGATAGCTCCCGGAGGCCAATACCATCGAATTGTGTCCACAGTACCCCAAATTCGACCTGGCAAGGCCGATTTAAGCGCTAATCCACTTGTCAGGGGTGGAGTAAGGAAATCGATTTTAAGAGCCCTTTAAGTAAAAAAAAAGGGCTTCATCGTGTGGACAGGTGCAGGTTTACATCGATTTAACGCTGCTAAATTCGACCTAAAGTCCTAGTGTAGACCAGGGCTTAGTAGTATACTCCATGACTCCTCCCACTGATGTCAGTGGGATGTCACTTAGTAGAATAAGGTGCTACTCAGTGTGAGGCAGGGTGTCAGAAGCTGGTTTCCCAAGCCACTGGATCTCCCTGTCACCTGTCCCCCCATCCTCCTCTTCCTCATCCTGCACCTTGTCCTCAGAGTTCACTCTTGTGGCTCCTGGTGGTGACAGTGGTGTTGCCACTGAGGATTGCGTGCAGCTCCTTGTAGGAGTGTCAAGTCTGTGGCTCTGCACCAGAGCAATTATTTGCCTCCCTTGCCTTCTGGTATGCCTGCTGCAGCTCCTTGATTTTTACATGGCACAGTTGCATGTCTCTGTCATAGCCCTTCTCCTCCATGCCCCGAGCAATCTGGCCATAGATGTTGAAGTTCCTGCAGCTGGAGCAGAGCTGTGAGTGCACAACCTACTCTCCCCAAAACCCAGGAGATCCAACACATCCTCTGTACTCCAGGCAGAAGTGGAGCTGGCATGGTCAGCTGGGCAGTTGCTATTTTGGCTCTCCTCCCCAAGCACACAGGAAGAACAATTTCAAAAGTTCCTGGGGCTTTAAAAAAGGAGGGGCATATACCTGTGTATCTGGCTGCAGGGCCACTGAGTTCAAAATGGTGACCAGAGCAGTCACGATGAGAATTGTGGGACACCTCTTGGAGGCCACTGAGGTCAACATAAGCAACACAGGTTTCAGAGTAGCAGCCGGGTTAGTCTGTATTTGTAAAAAGAAAAGTAGTACTTGTGGCACCTTAGAGACTAACACATTTATTTGAGCATAAGCTTTCGTGAGCTACAGCTCACTTCATCGGATGCATCGTGTTAGTCTCTAAGGTGCCACAAGTACTCCTATAAGCAACACAGTGTCTTCACTGATGCTGCATCACCCTAACTACTTCAACCTAAGTGCTACACCTCTGATTTAGGTGATTTTATTAGGTCAACCTAGCAGGCAAGTTAAAGCAGCAGGAGGAGCATTGTAATGTAGAAACCTCCATAGTTAGGTCGATGTAAGCTGCCTTACATTGACCTAACTCTGTAGTGTAGACTACGGCTTAGTGAGAGAACTGGGCTTTATCTATGCCTTATTGCTCAAAGAAGAATTTAAAAAAATAACAAAGAACTTGAGCTGAACATTGTTTCTATTAAATCATGTTCACCAGGCCCTGTTTGAAGCAGTCTAGAGAGCAGAAGCGGGGGTCTTGGAGGGCCTTGTTTCATGGCGTGGAATATAGACCTAGCTTGGGGATGATTTTGGATTAGGCACAGTGCAATACTCAAGCACACAAACTAATGCGCAGAGCAGGGCACTGTGCTACGAAGGTGTCTGGTTCTCTTCCAGGTGCAAACACCAGTTCTAGCAATCTTGATGCCTGTGCAGATTTGCAAATCATGTCAAAGGTATTTTGAGTCAGCCACTGTCTCACCAGCTATTATGCCCTTGTAAGGAGCCAAGTGGGTTAAATAAATAATTTAAAAAAGACCAGCAAAGTCATTTTCTTGCCCCCAATGTGTGAGACTTCGAATCACATCATAAATTACTGCAAAAGAAAGAGAGACTTCTGTGTGTCAGAAATGTTATCGTTCAACAATGTGTTATGTTATTCAAGCTAAAGAAGAAATGCAGAGAGGCTTTTTGACAGATGCAGAAACTCCTTGAGCAGTTAGAAGAAGCCTTTTCTAGGTTTATGTTATTATTTATCCCTTAACGAAAGAAAAGCCTTATTAATAATAATAATAACAAAATTTACATTTGCCCTTTAATTTGTTTTGCAGCCTGGTGGGTGGAACAACAACAACAACAAAAAAGCAGAAACCAAAAAAAAAAAATCACAGTTTTGATTCTTTTGAGCCCATAGTCAGAAGTACCTTAGTGGTTCCTTCATGGGACAAACTAATCTGTGACAACTGTAGCTAATCTGATAAGAAGGATTGCATATACGCTAATATGCTAATATGAGCGAGCTCAGAGCAGTCAGTGGTACTGAAAATCATTGCCTCTTGAATGGGCCCTCATAGGTAATAGCCCTGGTAACATATGCACATTTTAACACCCGCTTAACATTGAGAGAATGCATTAGCCTTTGTTGTTTAACACAGAGAAATGATTCTAATGGTGGGAATTTCTGCCTCAAAAGCGACATTCTTTCAGATGTGATGAAATTTGTTAATGGCCCAGACAGACACATAGCAAGGAAATGAGAGGAAAATTCAGTACTGCTTTTTTAGAACCAGTTATATGCACATATACATAATGAAAATCCTCCATTTATAGCCTCTCTGAGGGAATGCACAATGGAACAATCTCAATGTGAAATGGAAGAAAAGTAAAAAGAAAGAAACATTGTGCCAGTTCCTTAGCTGGTATAAATCAGTGCAGCTGCCTTGGACTCTGTACCCAGATTTACACCAGCTGAGGATGTGGCCCAATATTTGTTCTTATATTTAACCCTGTGGGGCTGATTCATGAGTCCAGACATAGAATGGTGTAAATTACAACTCCTTACACCGGCCTGCCCCACTGCACCACAGGGAGATTCACTCTGAGGAAGAATAGGCACTCTTGGGGGGTAGGGAGATTAGTTTTAAGTTAAGGCTGGGTCCCCCGTAAGCCTTGTAGCTGAGGCTGCTGAGGGGATGTACTGAAACAGTGCACTCCTCCTCCCTCCCTGTCCTGGCTCTGCTATCTTTCTAGTCAACATTGCTCACCTGCCTGGGGTATGCTAATCACCCCTCTCCAGGCACAACTGCCCCCCTTAGACCAGTGTAGACTCTGTGCCCAATTTTCCATGGTTCTTCATCATGTGTAGACCTGCACCCCAGGGCAAAGTGAGTATAAAACACTAGTAAATCAGAATGGTAGAGTATTAAACCCACTGTGCACTGGGGTAAAGAACTGCACAGCTCTTCCAAAGCGCTTTTCATCTGCAACTCTCAAAATGCTTTATTAACCCTGCTTTACAGCTGGGGAAACAGATCCACATAGAAGGTCAGGCCTTCAGAAGTGGGTTCTGATTTTGGGAGTCTTTATCCTTAGGTATCCACCTATATATTTTTATTTATAGACCTAAATGAAAAACTAGACTCACTTTTTGCAAAAACTTTGTCCAGAATTGTGCCCCATGTTTCTCTGATTTGAAATGTCAACAATTCTTTTTATTGAAATTGTGAGTTAGGAAATTTTTCAGCCAGCTCTATTTATCTATGTGTTGAGCTTGCTTAGGGTCACTCTAGGCTTCCATTTTATGGCCTAGAAGCCCCTTGCAAAAAAACCTGTACAAATCAAAAGCAAGCAATGTCAATGTTAACTAATGGTGTTGCCATGAGGAGTCTCTCTCCTTACTTCTGTGCTACACATTTTCCTATCATTCCCCTCAGCTTGCTCCCCTTGCTTGAATCATCTTCTGCACAAACCACATCAGCCATAAGAAGGAAATGTCGGCAGGTTCTGTTGTCTGTATCAGAAGGAAACTGTGTTAAAGATTTAATATTCAATCTTCGTTTGTGGCTGAGCTCGGCTTAGTGCAAGTGGTTGTCAGAGGATTGGGGCAAAGGTGGCTCTAATCCTTCTTCACAGTTCCCCAATCCTGGACCTAGTATATCCTCTGGTGCACCTTAGAGCCATCTCAAGGCTGCTCTAAATTTCATCTGCAGCCATGGAACCTAACATGCTGTTGCACTCACTAGGGATAGTAGAGCTCTGGTCATGCTTCCATTTCCCCAGTCGCACCCCTGACATGGCCGCTGTCCTGGGAACTGTGTGAAGGACCAATTATACCTGGTCTGTAATTCCCCTGGCATTGAAGGATTCCCCAGGTGGCAGATTAAGCAGCTTTATAGCTCTGTGCACAGCTATGGCCGTAAAAAGGGGTCAGAGCTAGAGCCAGCTTCTGGCCTTTGTCATTTAGAAACCTCCCCCACTCCCACCCATCTCCACCATCACAATCACCTCTACCCTCCCTTATTGAAATGAAAACTCACCAGAAGTGTTTCCCTTGCACAAGTATAATTGCTCCCAAATGAAAACTTTAACAAAACATGGCAGGGAGTCAGATAGGTGAAAGAGAAGTTAACGGAATACAAATAATTTCATCACTAGAATAATTATTTGAATCCAGCCCAGGGCAATCTTGATTAGCAAAGGCCCTGGCTTTGAAGTTCAGGTCCAGTTCCCCAATGTTTATAGATATTCAGATCTCCAGATTTGGACCATCCCATTAGAGAAGTAGGGGTCAGTCACAAAGTATGGCTCCAGAGTTACCCAGGTGTTCCTGATCCAGCATAAGAATATAAAAACGGCCATACTGGGTCAGACCAATGGTCCATCTAGCCCAGAATCCTGTCTGCCAGATGCTTCAGAAGGAATGAACAGAACAGGGCAATTATCACGTGATCCATGCCGTCATCCAGCCCATCTTCTGGCAGTCACAGTTTTAATGTAAGTGACATACCTCACAGTGGTGTTGTGAGACTTTAACTGATGCCGTGTAAGACTTAGGGACCCTGCTAAGCAGTATTATTTTGCTATCTTGGTCTTGTTTTATTTGCCTCAACTCAGAAGGTGATAGAGAGCCAGAATGACCTTTCTGATCATTTCCAAATGTGTAAATGGCAAGTTCTCATTGCTTCCTTTCCACTTTGTTGCCTTTATGGATGCTATTTTCCTTTCCAGTTTTGAATACATAACAATTGCCCCCTACTGAACAGTGACAACATTTCCTCTCAGAGGAAGTTCTGGGAAGGAAGGTCACACATAAACTTCCACTCAGTACAATAGAGCAGACCAGAAACGTGGCCATTTTTTCAGGGCCTGGGTGAGGCTAACGTTGTCTTCCTGCTCGTGTAGTTCAGTGCTTATCGCGGTCCTGTTTCCCTGTAATTTAAATGTTTGCACAGCTTCTTGTTCATTTATATTTTTTCTCCTACAGTGCAGATGTAGCCCGTTTTCCTGTTGCTGTGGAACACAGCCACATTTGCAAACAGTGTTACATAAATGACCATCTGTGCTTTAAAAAAATGCTGATATGCAGGACTACAGTGTGAGAATTTTAGCTAATTGGAAATTTTTTTGCTCTTAATACTTCTGACACTTCCTGATAATCAAGGCAAAATGTAGAATCTCCTTGTTTCACAGTACATATGGACAGCAACCATTGCCACTCGCAGGGAATCAAACCTTGGAGAATATTTAAGCAAACCCAGTATGAATTTCACCTGGCATTCTTTACATATAAAATTTACCCATGGTACACAGGGCCTCTGAAGTGATTTTCTTAACACTCAAGCCTTGCAGAAGACTGTGTGATCATGTAGTTAAAGACCAGACCTAATGGATAGGCACAAGGGGGCCAATTAAGGTAGCACAGGCCACCTTAATTCTGGAATTTCCTAATTTTTGAGTGCTTGATTTTGTAATCTTAATAATGTTCTTTTATTATAGTTTAAGTGTATTTTCCTCAGTTTCTAAAAAGCAAACTGAAAAAAAACCCCAGAAGTTCCAGCCTGTGGCATCATAATAACACACACATGGGTCATCAGCGGAGTTGGAACCTTTAGTTCCACAGTATAGACCTTTGCCTCTTGAGGGAACATAGTAACACACAGCAGTAGTAGGTTGTCATCCTCTATGCTGACCAGCACTAGAAGGGTTAGGACACTTTGCCATTGGGGTTCACAGCTACTTGCTGACAACAGAAGAATTGTGAGGCTTAGGAATCACAGATTCCATTTTAGGCTTTAGAGGCATGGGTGCTGGAACTAGAGGTGCGGGGGGTGCTGCAGCACCCCCCGGCTTGAAGTGGTTTCCATTGTACACAGGGTTACATTTTAGTTCTGCACCCACACTATAAAAATTGTTCCAGCACCCCTGTCTAGAGGTGAGTGTGTCTCATGGGCACAGACTCCTCTGCATACTCCCAGCAAGTATGACCCCTTCTGCCTTGTCCCCTCTAACCTAGTTGTCCCAGTCCTGTCTATTCCCTCTCTCCCAACCTGTCATCCCAGGCCAGTTATCATCATTTGGTCTCAGACTTCTCCCAGCTACTGACTCCTAGTACCCCCATCCTCCCCATTTCCTTTCCCAGCTAGTCCCAGTCTCCCTCCTCCAATTCACAGTAAGTTTCCCTCTCCCTCCTCCTGGCAGCTTACACTCCTAGTCTCCCTCCACCCCAGACTCCTTTTGGAAATTTACTCCCCGCACAGGCCTGTATGTCTGGCTCTTGTTCCCGCTGCATTCAAATCAGGCAGCTTTCTCCACCACATTGTCTGGGTACAGCAGGGGGACAATTAGAGCACAGAAAAGACAGGCTCTCTGCTCTGTTCAGGTACTCAGACTTGGATCCAGCATTTCCCACAGCAGCCCAGACCTGCAATTGCAGAGAAAGTCCTGTTCAGCCCCAGGCTGAAACATGTGTGGTATCAGATTCTTCAGAGAATTCAGCAGCTAAAATTTAAGGAATTTCTACTGAGCATGTGCAAAGTGTGATTTTTTTCAAAGGCTTATACGTAGGCCAAAGTGGTCAGTTTTTCATGGGGATGACAAGGGGCACATCCCTGACAAAAAGGCCACCACCTACAACAAAAGTTCAAGTTTCTGCTTCAACACAAGGGGGCCACTAGAGACTTTCAAAGAAAAGTTGGCCACTTATTTTTTTTAGCATGGGGAAAATATGCTGTATTCTTGGAAATGGCTGATTCGGTTTGTTGCGGGGGCAGAGGGGAAGAAAGCCTGAGGCAGATATCCAGCATGGAAAATTTCAGCCCAATCAGTTAAATATTAGCAAAGCAACCAAAAACAGGGTCATATAATGGCTAGTGCTGGGCAATCTTAACAACAGGGGGGACTACCAGCCTCATCTATGATATGCGTGTACACACACACACACACATTTTCCAAATATAGGTGCCGAAAGTGTACTCACAAAATAAGCACATTCATGGGTCAACAAGAAAAGTGTCTACAAAGGAAACATTTGTGGATGTAAAACAGCTAATTGCATGCACAAAAGAGAACTTGTAAACTTACAAACACTAAATGTTTATACATGTGTGGCCTGTTGCATGGTTTTTCTCATGCATATTTGTGCTTTGCATATACAGTTCTCTCTCTGGCCCTACACAATACATGTGCACATTTGCAGGTGCCTGTGTTCAAAATGTAGCCCACTGAGTCTTGTTCATTAGTGACTGAAATTCTGGCAAATGGTTTTGAGCACTTCTAGAGAAACTATCCCATTGCCACATTATGTGAAAGATTTTCATGAGTTACAGAACTCGACTGTGTTCATTCATAAATAAACAGCATTAATACTACATACAGCAAGTAATCATGACAAGGAGGAGAGATTGTTTCCTACGTTCAAAGCTAGACCTGAACAATTCGATTTAAATCTCACACATAGAAAAAAAATCTACTTTAGTTTCTTTCCCCCACTCCTCACCCCACAGACTAAGAGGTTTGTAGCCTCAGGGAAAGAATGTGGCCCTTTATACACTTCCTGAAAGCTAAACAGTTGACATACACATACCTATTATTACTACACAGTATTTGTGGCACAATATTCCACACAATATTTGTGGCATTCCTTTTTTTGTTGAATTGAACAAGAGTTCTTTCTGACTTAGTTATGCAAGTTTGATCCCCTTGCCTAGTAGGCCTTATAAAAAACTATTTGCCATGCCCATAGGAGAACAGACAAATTGATGTGCCGTCCTTTAAATAAGATTTCCCTGCCTTGCATTACCAGAAGAATTATTTTAGAGTAACATCAGGCATGCTCGATAAGCAGTTCAGTAAAAATAATGGAGCTCAAATGTCACATTCAGTCATTTGCCTCTACTTCAGAATAAATATTTTGCCACTTACAGAGGACTCATTGGAGATAAATCCTTCACTCCATCATGAAGCATCTGGTAAGAAGGTAAGCATTCTTTAGAAACATTACCTTTTCTAAAGCAACATGGATGTTCTTTATTTCTTTCTGGAAATACAGAGAGCATCTGAAAGTAGTTAGTAGCTCAACTACCATATTTGCTGAGACAGCAAAAAAAAAAAAAAAAAAAAAGGAACCTGGAAATATCCCAGAAGGGCTGAGGTTTCCGTTAATTAGTCAATTCCCAGAGCACTGCTTGTATTGACAGGGTTCCATTATTGTTCAGTTTCCCTGGTTAACATGAGAAAACAGCACAAAATATAAATATGTACATTTAAACAACTCAGAAATGGCCAAGGGGGTGGGGCTGTGTGGAAGCTGCAGCTGAGCAAATGAATATATAGGGCCTGATTCAGAGCTCACTTTCTCCGGTGTAAATGCAAACTGAATAAAATCCTGAAGATCAAAGTCATCCAAGCTCCATTTTCTTTTCTCCTAAAGGGGATTTCATTCAGACTGTTGAAAGCTAGCAACTAAACTAGATCTAGTGAAAGGCAAGTCTAATTGCTTTCCTTTAGAGTCTTGGATATTAGAATGATTAGACTCAGTCCAGTGGGCCCCAGCTCATGCAGATGAGGAAGGGCAAGGCTGCCAGAAAGCTGCCCTAAAGAGAGGGCAGTTAAGAATTCCCCCATCACTGAGGAATCCTTGAGTAGCACAACCTGGCCGAGCTGGCTCTATGCCATTCCCTACTCCGGCGTAGGGGGCGGTTACGAGGTCTGGGTAGGGGTTAAGGTGGAGTGCATGGCTGTCAGCCAGTATCACTGGCTGCAGGCAATATAACTTGGAGCAGTTTTAGGGTTGTCAGTATGACCAATGGCTTAGCCAAGATTTGGGGAAAGAGAATTGTGCTGTAGATCCCTCACCCTTACACCTCTGAGTGCACACTCAGTGCAGCTGAAGGCTGTGCACATTATTTATATAGTGGCACTGGTGCGTGTGGTATTTTATTGGTATGTAAGAATACAAGGCTCCCGGATTGAACAGCTTACAATCCTGGTCCCGGGTCCTGTGAGTTGCTAATTTGCCTCTTGCAAGGTCCTACTGAATGACAAGATCAGGTCCAATGCTGGCTGAGGTATAGACAAAGGTGTGGGGGAGGATCTGGATGTAATACTGAAGAATTGTGTTTGGCATGTGTCTTGTTAGTTCCAAGGAGGTTTGTTCTTCTGTTATATCTTATATGTGTATTGAAATGCTATTGAAACTTTAGGTATGAGGCATGAGAGAGGCATTGCCAGTGAGCAGTTCAAATCTAAAAAGAAGAATGAGTTTTGAGAAGGATTTGAAGGAGCTCCTGCCTTATATTGAACCTTCAAAGGAAAAAGCCTCTTTTTAAGTGGTATAAGGAGATATGCGTTCAGCACAGCTCACATTGAAGGGGTTCTGCATAAAGGACCTGATCTAAAGTCCAGCAAAGTCAATTTGAGTCTTTCCATTGATTTCAGTGGGCTTTGGATCAAGCCCTAGCTGCCAACCCAGTGTGTGACATTCAACCACAATCAACATTTAACCTACAACAATCCACTCAAATGCATAGTACTCTAAGTAATATCTATCTATATTCTTACATCTGGATCTGTTTCTGAACAAAATAATTAGCTATTATTTTTCCAAATGAGTTCATCCAGTCCTGGTTTAAAAAAATAAAAAGCATTAAAGATTTCTGGGGTGATATTTCCAAAAGTGAGTTAGAATTATTTGGAGAGGGAAGAATGGAGGAATGGGGTGTGAACACCCTTTAGCTAAACTAATCTAAACTAGTTTGATTGTAAATTGTGTCAAATCATTTCCCCAAGCTGAGACTTCCATATGCCAGTTTTTTAGCCTGGGTCTAATACTTACAGTCCTGTTATAAAACTCCAAGTAAAGGATCTAATGTGGAACTTTTGACTCAACATTAATCCAGGCTGCAAAACCTGAGCTGCTAGCCTCTCTGTTTCTTGTGCTAGTCAATGAAAAGTCACTTCCTATATGAGCGGTGAGGCACAGAATTACTGCAATCCTAAAATGACCTTAATTAAACCACAGTCTTCTCATATCCTCTTGTTTTTTTCTGGGATGAAATTTCAAAGAACCAATGCATTGAAACTAAAAAAGTAATTAACCAGCTGGCTCTTATTACTCTTATGACTTAATTCTGAGAGCACCCTGTATCCTCACTGAAAGCCAGGAGCATGGAAGGCACTTAGTACCTCACAAGATGTGCACACCACCATATGGGATTTGGCCCTTGAGGATCTGGGCAGTAGTCCTTGCTGCTTTGTTTTTCTCTTATTGTCCAAAGTGCGCACAAGCCCCTTCATTATTTTGCTTTTTAACTTTGTTTCTGGGATTTCAGGTAAAGCTCTCAAAATTATGATTCTCACAGTAGATTTAATAAGAATTACATTAATTCTAATGAATTGGTTCAATAACTATGTAATCAATGTATCGATTGATTACATAGGCAGTATTCCTCTGAAATTAAGATTATCATTTTAATATACAATATATACCTGCTATAGAAATACTTGCTTAAATAGATTGCCTACCTATGTCATTAATTTACTATCAATGACTTCCAAAAGCCTATTACTTAGGGATCGTCATCTATGTGTTGTTTTACTTAAAAGACTATTGGTATTATTGTTATTAACATAGAATAATTGTCTCATTAACTCTAAATTAGATGTGCATCTGGGAATCTTAATACATTTAGGACCAGATCCTTGAGCCCCCTTAGAAGATCTGGCCCTAAATTAGTTCATGCACTAAATTAAAACCAGACATATATTATTTGCATTACGGTAGCAGTTAGGCGCTCCAGACAAGATCTGTACCTTATTGTAGAAGGTGCTGTACAGATACATAGCCTCTGCCCTGAAGAGTTTCTGATCTAAAGAGATCAGACAGACAAAGAAAGGATATCATCACCATTTTAATAGCTGGGTAACGAAGGTACAAAGATTAAGTGATTTGTCCCAGACACACAGGGAGCTTTTGGCAGAACCAAGAATCAAACCCAGATCTGGTGCTTTAAGTACAAGACCATATTACAATACCAGCTGACTTCTACATAGCTATTAGCTCCTTGGCATTATGTTCAAATAATTCTTTAGTGGGTAAAGGAACAACCAGTCCATTAAAGTCAATGGAAAGACTCCCCCAGACACCAATTAAAATTACATTTAGACCTAACTTGGAGGTTTCTGTGCATGAAAAGCTGGCAGGATCAGACCAATAGTTCTACTGCTGTGTACGTACTGTGTAATACCTTCCAATTCTATTTTACTTATTTCCTATGGGAATTCTTGCAGTTAGGTTGCCTGTTCAAAAAGAAATGTGTTTTAAAAACTCACTGAAAATATAGCATGCATCTTCCCTCCAGCAGTCAACATCACTTTCCGTTGATCAGTAGACTCTGGCAATGAAAGCTTGTGCCTCTCATAAATTGTAGTAAATTGTGTGCTGGTGGCCGATCCATTGTTTATATGATTAGTCACTCTTTGACTAATATAAGGGGTAGATATATCATTTTATACATTTCAGATAAACTCAGTTTGTTTTCTCGTGGTTGATGATGACCAGTTATCTATAAACCAGGCTAATTTTATTTCCTAGAAGACTTTTTCCAAAATTCCAACATCATTCAGAATGAACATAAGCTTTTGCTTTTTCTTCCTTTCTTTTAAAAGGAGGGGATTGGTTGTACTGAACTAACAAAACTTGAGCTGAACTAGAGCTTTATGATAAAACTTGTGACTAGTTCTGGGAACCGAGCCAAAAATCAAACCAAATGTACACTTTATAGGGGTGAAAGGTTTTACTGGCCAGTCTGGTTCTTCTCCAAAATGGATTAATTTCACATGTAAAAGTAAATGGAAACAAACATTAGTGGTACCATTAACACTGCCATTCCCCCCACCTCTCAACCTTCTTTGGAATAAGCCAAAGAAAGAAATCTGCATGCAAAAGAATCAGAGGTGGGAGGGATAACAATACCAAACCACATTACATCTCTCTCTTGAAATTCCAGTCAGCGCACTGAGACCTCCTTATAATTATTTACAAAATTTGTTATTGATTTCTAGGGAGAAGGGCTCAGACAAACAAAAACCAAAAAGGATCAGTAATTATAAAAAGATGCTTTGTGTTCCCCTTCAGTCTTCTCTTTCTTCATAGCACTAAGCAAGCACTAGGCAGCACAATGATTCATTGGAGTGTGCCTGATCATCACTTTGGATCCAGTCCTGAAGTCTCCCACTCAGTTCTGATTGGGGCACAGCTCCCCCTGATGTCAATGGGAGTTGTGCCTTAATAAGCTGTGATGTGTTGGAGTAGGCTCCTGGGACCCCTTGCTAAAAGTTACATTGTGCACACTGCTAACCTATGGGAAAGCATGCCTGTATTATTGTTGCCTCTTCCAGCTCCCATTCATTTGTTTGTTTCATCCACTGATTGCATCTTGTAATTAACCAAGATTGTAAGCTACTTAAACAGGGACTATTTCCTTGCTACATGTTCGTACAAGACATACGTCCCCGATCTCTGGATACTACTGTAATAAAATAATAAACAACTAAAATAAATAGAAGGGATTGTTGACATGCTTTTCCTAAACTCTGATGGAATTTCCCTGTCTCTCTGGGAAGTGAGTGTTAAAGCCTCTCTAGCAGGCTGGCTTTTCCTAGGGATTGTTAAGAATCCTTCTGAAAACAAACGTGTGCCTTCTGGAGTGGATCAGTTCGTACCAAATGACAATTATCTTTAAAAAAAATTAAAGTGGGAAGTTGCTCTTTAGGAGGCGTTTTCCCCCACCATGATTGTCCTCCTCTAAATTCCACAAGCTGAGGTCTGTATTACACTATCCACACACTCTGTACATATATTTAAGAACCAAAGTGTAAACATTACTAGCACGTGATTCTTAATGCATTGATTTGCCAAGTAGTCATGCCCCCTTTCCTCGTTATGTTTATGAGAAAGGGCTTTTGTTGTTGTTGAACTGAATATATTCAATGAATGGTTACTCACCATTGGGGCACAAGATTTATCACAGGGTAAAGTAAGAAGTATCTGTGCAAGCACACTGTTGAAATTCTTCACCACCCATCACAGTAAAGACTTCAAAACTACGTTCTTCATACCTATGTGCATGAAGACAAGATAACGCTTAACATCGGGGGGGGGAAGGGGGGGGTTGATTCGAATCACCTGATTATCTACATAATAGAAGCAAGATACTTTGTTGATGACTACCTGTGTCCAGTGCCCAAAGGACTCTGACTACCTCAGAGACAGGTTCCAATCTCCAGGCTTTAGGGGCCCATTTAATCAGCTGCCCTTGCCACTTCTACAGCTGGATTTTTGGAATCGAGTCAGGAGAGAAGCAGCTTAAGACAAAAGTAGGCCATGAGCACAAATGTGAGACAGCTGAGCATCCAACACTGGTACTATATAGTACATTTCTATTCCTTTTGGTCTCAGAAGCTAAAGGCACACAGAGAAAATTGCATCTACAAAAGCAAAAAAAGGTGCATTATTGTGCCAGCCATAGTTCAATATCACTTCAGACTGGCAGGCACATCAGACAGATGTCCTATAAAGCAACTCTCTTTAATTTAACCCAGGTATTCACGGCATACGCAGGGACATACGCATGTTCACTTTTCATTTAGCTCAGATATATTACTTGTGACTCATTTTCACAAGGTCTTTTGGCTCAAATATGACATTAAAAAATTCTTGGAGTCAATAGCAGGAATACTCTTGTTGCCAACCTCATCTTACCTCATTTTACCTTCACTAGCTAAATTGGATCAACTGAATAACAGTAAATGACCTAAGGCAGGACGACAGCAAAAATTTAAAAAAGAAAAGAAAAAAAAAAGTCGACTTGGAGAGAAGAGGGGAGATCCAGTACAAGCAGAGATTCACGCAATGAGCAAGGCTGAAAGACAAACAAATAGCAAAGCCTTGGGAAAGAATGCGACGACACCAACAAGGAAGAGAAAAGTCACATGATGCTACAAACATTCCTTCTTAACAAATGTGATTTAAGAGTGTCGGAGACTCAATGTTACGGTCAGATCCCAAATGAACAGTAGCAAAACAACAAGAATTCGAGTCCAGGGGTTCTGTCCCTTCTCCCTACCTTTTGTTGTTGTCTTATGAAATTGATGGCCCAGATTCTCTTGGCCAGCTTCTGGACCAGGAAGGCAATAAAGCCTGCTTGATGTTTCCCTCAATTTTTCGGTTGATCCCTGGTGTAAATTACATAAATTACAGTAGCCTTAAGGTTGTTCTGATTTACAACCAGCTGCCCCACGTGAAACATAAAAATTGCCAGACTGGATTAGACCCAAGATCCATCTAGTCCAGTATCCTATCTCCAACGGAGGTCAGTACCAGGTGCTTCAAAGGAAGGTGTAAGAACTCTTCAGTAAGCAAATGTGAGCTAATCTGCCTCCGCACCCCCATTTGGTCTCACCCTGATCTCTACAAATTGGAGACTGGCTTAGGCCCTGAAGCATAAGGTTTAGAATTCCATCCAAAATTTTTGTTATAATGAATTATAAAATTCTTGATAAGGGTGGCAGGCTATGATGCAGAGGTGGAGCTGCAAGGTGCCCCATGTGGTAGTGTGTCTAGGGGTTGAGACTTCCTTAATGGATCCCTGATGAAAGGCAGTGACAGACAATACTGCCTTTGGGCCTGCTTGGGAATGAGCCAGCGAGTAAGAGGTAAGGCTCTATATTTCAGCATCAATCTCTGAACCAGCCAGTCTTCAGAACACAAAAATGCTCCTCTATTTTGGAGCTATCCACCTCAGAAACCAAGATGAAAGGCTTTCAAGGAATCTTTGATTTCATGGGAGAGAGGGCTCTCTGGATGGACAGTGTTGTGTAGCACAAAACCACAGCCCTGTGGGCTGCCTATTTGAAAAAGGCCCAGTACTAAGTGATCATCCTGAGTAACCTGCTTTTGTTGCTGCTTATGTATTTACATTCTCCTTCCAGTCTCTTTCTCCTTATCTTGGCTGAGGTTGAAGTCATTAGTAGAGAGTTAGTAGATACTGACATGAAGTTTGCATTCTGGTTGTCTGCCTCATTTCTGTGGTATAGACAAGAGAGAGAGTTTTCAGTCTCTGTGCCATGTGCAACCACAGCCAAATCTGTAAATTGCATCTTTTATACACTCAGCAAAATGCATTTTTCTTCTGCAAAATAGCCATTTAGTGCTCTTGCCTCTATCAGGGAGTCTGTCCTTCAGTCACTACCTGGGTGTGTCGCACATTAGCGTCTCTGGGAGCTGTGTGAGTTAGCAAGAGCAAAATGGCTTCTCTGTGGCAAGATGTTCTATGCTCAGTGTGTGCCAAATATGACCTTTTTTAAACAGAGCACTTTGCATTTAATATTTCCAATGATGAGGCAATAGCATCTCAGGAAATAATTCTAGAATCTGTTCCCAACTCAGGGGATAATTCTCCACCTGAGAGTCACATAGGGCCTTATTTTCAAAAGGTCTGAGCACATACAGCTCCAGCTGAAGTCAATGGGAGCTGCTGGAACTAGGCCCATATTGCTCTATGAAATGATGCGCAGAAATGTGAAAGCAAAGTAAGAGGTAACAAAATTACTTCTCCCATTCTTGCCCTAAGAGTTCCTTTCCCTCCCAGCCCATTTCTACAGTTACACTGCTAAATAATTCCTAAGGCTTTTGATGTTTCTCCAGATAGGATGTATGTGTTTGGATTTGATGTACATTCCAGATTGCCCTGTGAGTATTTGGTTTAGAAGATGCACACAGCACCCTGAGGCATCAAAGAAAAATGTTCAAACGGTAGAGCAACCCACAAGGCTGCCTCATCAAGGAAACCTTGGCTGTTGTTAAAAGTAGATTGATGCTACAACACATCTCCACGTGTTAGTAACAAGCAATGGGGAAAAAGCAAGAGGATGAAGGAATCAAAAGGACAAGGCACTAGTAGTCTGCTCTCTAAATCTGTAGCTCTTGAGTTCAGTATGTATGGAAACAATTTGTTAAGAGAGAGACAGGGACAGATTACATTTCTTCAAGGAAAGAAGAAAAATCCAGTTTATCATGCATCGACTTCCTTCTCCTTTCTCTTCTTCCTCATGGAGACACTCTTCATCTCGAGAGAGCTTCAGCATAACTTCAGGGTTTGTTTCAGCTTTATGATTATTCTTCCGATGGTTTTAATTTAGATTCCCATGCCAGATCCTTGAGCTAAATGCTTGTGGGCTGCTAGTGTCAGACGTGGTTAGTGCAAAAAAAAAAAAAATAGCTGACAGCCCATCATCACTGGTTGAGATCTTGATTACTGTTTGGGTACAAACAGCAACATGCTCCCTGCTCCTTACAAATGTTTTCAGTCACACAAGGCATGTTCTAATGCTAAGATAATGAATGTGAATATAGCCTGTTTAGAAGAGAGGAGCTGCTGAAGAAATGAAAAACAGGTAAAGCCACAATGTGGTGCTGTGGGGGCCGGGGGGGGAGGGCAAATTCTGTAACACTGACTTATTTTTTATTCAGACCTCACTCAGGCAAAACCTGTGGGAGATTATCTGCAGAACATTTGAACAAAGACTGAGGATTTGCCACGTTGTGTCTCTTTAATGGATTCCTACTTAAATGCTTTTTAGTTTCAACAAAATATTCTACTAACAAGAATAAAGACATAGGGACAGATCCTCAGATGGTATAAATTGTCCATTTGGAGATATGACAATTTACACTAGCTAAGGACCTCCCCCTAATGTACATAGATAGCTTTGTTAGCAGATTAATAAAAGTTGTTTTTTCTTTGAGTTCAAGAGCAATATAAAACTCAGGTTCTGGTCTGTGTCCTTCCTGGAGCTGGTCAGTAAAAGGTTATTTTTCCCACTGCAGATTTTGATTACAGAAAGAATAGAAGGAAATCCATTTTGTCAAAGTTTTCAATGGACGTTTTTGGACTTTTAATTGACAAACTGAAAACCCCCAAACTGAAAATTTTTTGGCCCAAAATTTTAAAGGCTTTTCAGTTTGCTAACAATTTTTTTTTTTAATTTCAAGAACAGTAGACACTTTCAATACACTAAAAACTGAAGAGATGACAAACCCTAAACACTGTGTTTGCCTTTGATTTGTAGGCCCTACTACAGCCTGATCCTGTAACTCTTACTCAGCCAGGGTCATTACAGGTCTGTCACAAGGAAGGGAGCCATGTGTAGCTGTGGTTGGTACATTGCTTTCTTCCATGACTGGCTGCGGGAGTCCCAGAGGATGTAATGCAGAAGCTCGACTGGTTTTATCTGAACCTACAGGAGTGCCTAAAGAAAGGATGGCTCCCTCCTCCACACCAGGCAGCCCAGGAAAGGAGAAAATGAGAACTAGCTACCTATTACAGCTCTAGCCAGTGTAGAGCAGCCTGAGGGCTGCTGTAATGTGCACAAGCTGCTTATGGTACAAAAGTGGCCAAATGCCAACTGGGGATAACTAAAGTGCAGCACACTGCAGCCATTCCCCCACTCTGACACACCCTCTTCCCTGGGAGCTGCAAGGAGGGAGGCATAGGAGCTGGTTATGCTGTCTCTATATACACTGGGGACTCCCCCATGCAGGGGAATCCCCAGCAGGAGACTTGTTTGTGGTTTTAGCTCCCTTAGGGGACTTTCCGCTTTCTTTGCACTGCTCAGGTGGCACAAGCATCAACGTGGCCTCCTGACCTTTTTTAAATAACATGTTTGTCCCTCAAGCAGTTCTCAAAGTTTATTTCATGGTTTGAATAACACATTCCGCTAAGCCATTTGTTGCAGGATGGCATGTGCAGATATAACATCTCTGATGCTGTCACTTTTCATGAAAGCTTGGAAATCAGCTGAAACAAACAAATTGTGGACCATTGTGGTTACAACATTGCTTGCAGTCCTGTGCAAGCAAAAAGGCTTTGTAGAATGTGTATGATACTTGCAGAAGTCATGGATGATATGCAAAAAACTTCAGGAATAATCGTCCACAGCTACTAGAAAATTGGTACCCAAGCATGGGCCTGTGAAATCCAGATGAATTCTGCTCCCAGGGAGCAGTTGGCCAGTTCCAGGATGAAGTGGTGCAAAGCCGGACATATTTTGCACCATCTAACAGCCAAAACAGTTCTTCGCTAGCTGTTGGTCAATACCTGGCCACTATACATATCCTCTAGTCAATGCCTTCATCTTGACTACACAAAGGTACATAGCATGCAGCTCCTCCAGGACTCTTGCCTGTAGTTTCATAGGTATGATGGCATGAATCCCCCACATCAGACATCCTTGAGCAACTGTGATTTCATTCCTCCTGTGGCAGAATGGTTTAAGCTCTCCACTGGTTCTTTCTTGCAGCCTTTTCAGGTAGCTTCATATAACTCTGCTAAGGTAATGTCTCTGCTTGTTGCTTGTTTCGGTATCTCCTAAGTAATAGTAAGTATGCCAATTTGTGCCACACTGAACATTTCAACAGTTGTAAGTTCATTTTGTTGTGTGGAGCTTGTATCCAACAGTGGAAGTCATGTTGGATACAATTTCAATGCTGAGCTGTTCCCTTAAGATGGACATCTAGTTATGGCCCCCAAGAATAAAGCCCATCTCTGATCATGAGCAGTGGCCATTTCCGCATTCCTGGGGTTAAAAATGGTCAACAAGTGTCTATGTTCTGTCACGAGTGAAAAACTTCCTACCATACAGGTAATGTCCAAATTTCTTAACTCCTCAGACCAGACTCATGGCTTCACAGTTTATCTGGGCATAGTCATGTTCTGCTGGACTTAAGGGATCTGGGAGCAAAAGCAATAGGTAATTCCTGGCCACCAGGCATCACTAGGGAGATCACTGGTCCAATTCCACAGGGTGATGTGCCCTATGCCAAGGAGATTGCTAGCTCTAGGTTGTAGTGAGTTAATACTTGCTCAGAAGTAACTAGTTGCCTTGCCTTCTTGAAAGCCTCTTCGCATTGCTTAGTCCATTTCCACTGCTTCCATTTCTGAAGCTACTGATTCAGTGGGTAAAACACTGTTTCTAGGTTTGACAAGAATTTATGGTGATAATTAATGAACCTGATGAATGAACAAACCTGTGACTCATCTTCAGGGTAAGGCTTCCTCATAACAGCTTCAACTTTAGCATCTATGATGTGTCCACAGTACGTCACTGCTTCCTCGAAGAATTCACATTTATCATGGTTCATCCATAATCTACATTCTTCCAACCTTTTGAAAACTTGCGCCAGATTTTTCAAGTGATCCTCACTGGATCCAGTGACAACGAAGTCATGTAAGAAACACCCACAACTTGGTATTCTTTGGAGTCCCTCGTCCAATGCCTTCTGCCGGACTACGGGGAGCAGATGCCACTCCAAATACCAGTCAGTTGTACTGAAACAAGCCTTTTTCAGCATTGATGGTGAGGAATTTCCTCAACCCTGCCTCTACTTCCACTTGCAGGTAAGCCTGAACTAAGCCCAGTTTGCAGAATTTTTCCCCTCTGACCAGTGATAAGAAAATATCTTGAATGCAATGTAAAGATATTGTTCCATCTGGTGCACAGGATTCCTTACTGCACCACAATCCCTTACTGCACCATTTTTCTTCATGATAAGAGCAATGGGAGTCACCCGTTCACTCCAGTTCTCCCTGATTAGTATGCTCATACCATCCAGACATTCCAGCTCCTTGTCAACTGCAAGTGGTGGCAAGTGGCATTTGTCGAGCCTTGAAGAACTGAGGGTTTGACCCGTCTATCAGAATGATGTTGGCTTTGATGACTTTCAGGTGCCCAGTGCCCTTTCTGAAACACTGACACAGCTCAAGAAAGAATCTCTTCCAGATATTGTTGTTAGCTAGCACTCTGATAGATTTGAAGAGCCTTGATGGATTGCCAATCCAAGCAAATGCTTTTCAGCCAACTTCATTCAAACAATGCTGATCCTCCAGTTTTTACTGATGTAGAAGTCCTTGTGCTGTTCACTTACTGTGTTCTCCTAAGAGACTGATTTTCTGTTCTGTGTACGTCTTCAGTATAATATTAGTCTGTCATTTCCAACTTGCTGTTGCTGAAGGTTTCCAGGTATTGTTTGTGTAAAATCACAGACACAGCTCCATCTTATGTCCCACTCCATCTTAAGAGGTTTCCCATTTACCACAGGTGTCACCCAGATGCCTTCTTTGCCTTTTTCCTGCATTCAAGCCACTTCCAGGCATGCAGTGCTTAACTTGACTAAGTAGTACTCACTGCTATTAGCTTCGGCTTGCAAAACATGCACCTTGCAGTATGTTTCAGGTCTCTTCTTGCCAGACAGACCTGCAGACTGCTTGGATGTGCCCCTTTTTGCCACAGTGCCAGTAGTCCTATGCTGGAAATGGTAATCAGTTGCATTGTGTCCACCCTTGCCATGGCAATAGCAGTTTCCCTGTGACTCTGTCTTGTCTTTTTGCCGTGAAATGTAATGTACTTTACTTGTAGAGTGTTCACTCTTACCCACTGATTGAAGCCCATGCGATTCTCAGAGGGCAGCCTCCATAGAGGCAGTTGTCTCCAAAGCTCTCTTGAATGTGAGGGTGGTTGCCATCAGGAGATGCTTCTGGGTCTCCTCATCTCTGATACCACAAACCAGTTGATCCCTCAGGGCATCTCCAAAATTGCAGTGTTCCTCTAATCTTTGTAGTGAAGCTCCATGCGTCAGGATGGTTTCACCTGTCTGCCGATTGCGCGTATAGAATCTAAAGTGCTCAGCTATCTCCAAAGGTTTAGGTGCAAAACGCTCTTGTAATATTGTCACTAGCTCTTCAAAAGTCTTGGTGCACCGGCTGTCTAGAGATGTCAGACTTCGAAGTAGGTGGCATGTCTTGCCATCCATACAATTCAGCAATGAAGGCACTTCTCATCTGGTGCATCATGAAGCACAAACTCTTGCTCCAACCACTCAATGTATGTAGGCCAGTCTTCTCCTGTGCTGCCAGACGTCTCCATATATTCGTTTTTGGGACCCCATGACATCACAGTGCCCCAAACTGTGTTTTCACTATCAGCAGTTAGACCAACACTACCTCCTTAAAACTTCGTAAGGCTGTTAACACCACCGGACATGCCTTGTCTACCTATAGGGATATTGCATGCTCCCTCCCTTCCATCAGTAAGGGAACCATATACTGCACCAGGTCTGTGTCAGCCCCCACCCTCAGCACAGCCATACTCACTCATGGGCTCCTGGTGCTGGAGAACAGTTAAAATAGTAGCTGCATTGTGAGCCCGACCTCATTGTCCTCACTGTTGGATCTGTTTATTCAGCTGCTGCATTGTTTCTTGCTCCCCCACACTCTACTACTCCCCTGCTAAGGATCTTGACACAGACAGATACCCTGTAGCAGATAGACATGGAACATGTACAATGGCATTACATACATTACACATCTCCCATTGGCTAGTATAGGCAGCTCTCTCTGCCCTGTGTTCTGGCATTTGCGGATTGTATTCTTCGGTGCCTGTCTCTCCCCAGGTATGTATAGGGAGGCTAGGCACCTAACTTGGCTTGAGGATCACAGTGTTGTTCCTGGGATTTTCTAGGCATCTAAAAATTAAGCACTGTGACACTCAGCGTTATAACATCCAAGCCCCTATGTGGATCCCACTCTAAGGAGACATCAGGTGCTTTAATATGTTCCTGAGGAGAAGTAGAAAATAGTAGAGATATGTAATGGGATCCTCTGATACAATACAAAATGCATTGCTAGGGATCATGTTCTGCCCTCAGTTGCTGTCAAGGCGAGGATAGACCTGAGGGTATAATTTACACTGTAATACTATTAACGTCTTGACCAATTAATGATCCACAGACCTCAGAAACTATAAAATTAATTCGTTTCCTACACATACACCTCACCTTTTCATGTTGTGTGTGTATATAAATCTCCTCACCGTATTTTCCACTGAATGCATCCGATGAAGTGAGCTGTAGCTCACGAAACCTTATGCTCAAATAAATTGGTTAGTCTCTAAGGTGCCACAAGTACTCCTTTTCTTTTTGCGAATACAGACTAACATGGCTGCTACTCTGAAACCTGTCAATACACCTCTCTAGTCATTTTCAAGTTCTCCTATGTGTAACTCTAACAGTGGGCCTGAATTTTGCCCATCGGTCATAGATATAATTCAGACACTTAACTACCACATTAGTAACCCACAAGTTACAGTCTCCTTGAAATGCAATTGTTCCAGCTCTGCCATGTTCTGTAACGTGCAGTGCTAACCACTAGTATGGGCTAAAACCGTTAATCTAATTCAGCAGTTCTCAAACTGTGGGTTGGGACCCCAAAGTGAGTTGCAACCTCATTTTAATGGGGTTGCCAGGGCTGGCTTAGACGTGCTGGGCCCCAGGCCGAAGCCTGAGCCCCAACACCCCAGGCGGGGGGGGGCCAAAGCTGAAGTCCAAGGGCTTCAGCCCTGGGTGGCAGGGCTCAGGTTACAGGCCCCCTATCTGGGGCTGAAGCCCTTGGGCTTCGGCTTTTGCCCCCCTGCCCGGGGTGTTGGGGCTCAGGCTTTGCCCCCACCCCCCAGGGCAGCAGGGCTCAGGCAGGCTTGGGCTTCGGATCCCCTCTCCTGGGGTTATGTAATACTTTTTGTTGTCAGAAGGGGGTTGCAGTGGAATGAAGTTTGAGAACCCCGATCTCATTTCATTTGGACCTGTGATGGAATTAAAGAGACGGATCCTCTAGAGGGAATGAGTCATTCACTGCCATGCTCTCTCTATCAGCTTCCTTACATAACTGTGTGATATGGACAAACGGATGTGAGGCTATGAAAATAACTGACCTGATCAGGTAATTGGGCAAGGCCACAGGGGGGTTTCTGAAAAATGCCAATGAACACTCAAGTGGTAACATGGACTTATCTGAACAGGTGCAGATAAGAGCTGCCCAAAGGGAGGTGGTATGAAGGTGGCTTTAAGCCTCTGTGATCCTATGCTGGTCAGGAACTAAAATGGTCTCTATTGCAACTTAGGCAGCCCAGGGAATTGCTAGGAGTTATGGGGAAGCTCTGCAACTCAGAGCTACCCAGCGTGGTTGTAGTGGCCTGCACCCTCCACACATCCTCACTATGCCAGAGTTTGGGTGGAAACTTCTGTAAGGCAGCTCATAGTTTTCCTTTGAAATACCTGCACCTCCCTGATAGCTAAGGAACCCTGTATGGCACAGTAACATTTAGGGGTTGTAGGGAAGGGGAGAATTCCTCCCAGGTACTTATTAGTCAAAGACAGTAAATACATGAAAATGATTTCCTGGGCCTTGAAGGCATGATAGCAAGCGACCCTCACCAGTATTCAACAACCTGACGATAGCATGGTGAGGAAAAGAAACCCAGAAAAATGTGAGGGGAGGGCGAGGGAAGGGGAGGAGATGAGATGGAGGGAGTTTCATGAGTTTGAGATTTGATTCCAAGGTTTGGATACTTGTCTAAGCCTATGGAGACACCTATACTCCCACCACAGCATGACCTCCAATCCACTCCTTCATCTTGTTCCGATTGCTAGGATAAGGAGTTGTAATAACAATACCTGGGGACTGGCTAGCTCTGGGATTACATGGGAAGGGCTAGGAATAGAGCTTTCCTTGGTTACTGGTTCAGCTCAGATCAGTCCTTGCGACTGAACATTGCTAGGACCATTCAGTGACGTGGAATAAATTTGTTTGACCTCAGTCCAGTTTCCAGATGACAAGTGCCCAAATCACAAAAACAGACACCCCCAAATGGGCTTAAGTTGTAGGCAGTTGCAGCAAAATGGCAAGGACTGAATAGACATGCAAGCTGCACTATGCTCTCAATGTCAGAGGTGATCCCTTCCTCCAGAGCAGGAGTGTCAGGTAGCTTATGATGTCACTGATCTATTGTGCTAATTCTATGGATAAAGGACCTACTATCTATTCAGTGCATTCCACAAACCAACCAATTAAAAGAACAAAACAACCAATGCAACTAAGGAAGATGGATACTGGGAATCGTACTAAGAACAAAATGTAAAGCAGCATAATTCACCCTGCTGCTGATTATGAGTGTATGATAAAGACCATTTTACAGTTGTAATAAATGTTATCGTGAGGAATATAATGGACTGATCACTCATTAAAAACCAACCTCTGCATTAAAATAAGAACATACCATAATTCTACCATTTCTTAAAGTATCTATTATATATAATCTTTGGTACAATAACTGCAGCTTTCCATTACAGCTCAAAGGCTTGTATTTTCTCAAAAATAATTATTAAATGTAATTAATCAATCAAAGCAAGCTACTAAACAAGCAAAATCATACAACATAAAAACTTTTAAGATCCCATAAATGTTATCTTAACACAAGCAATTTAGGAGTGAATATTGTTTGCACTTTTTCAGAACGTTTTGCCTCTGCAAGGTAACACAGCTGTGGACTGGCCTGCTTTTACAAACAAACTATGCAGACCTCAGTCTGATAACTTGGACCACAAAACAAAACTGTTTTATTACTTGAAGCTATAGTGCCTCTCAATGTTCAGGACTTCAGTTCAGTTTATTCTCAGGATCTCTGTTTAATCTCTCTCTTCCCTCCTCCCCCCAAAATAGGAGAGTTACCCAGAAGATTTCACAGCAAAGTAATAAGTATATAATGGTTATTGCTTTGTGTGATACACAGGGTAAGGTAGCAGTGTTCAGTCTGGATCCACTTTAGGTTTAGCCTAGGTTTGAGGACTGAATCAGGGATAGAGTTTCAATTCAGTGGAGCAGAAACCTTCTGAGATTCAGTATTTATTAGACTCCCCAGTCAAAATAGAGGTTTCATTGTGCTCAGCACTGTACAAGAACAGTCTCTGCCATAAAGAGCAAAGTGGTGGAGAACTTGCAATATCAGTGATACCCGTGAAATTTCTGGCATTTTGCCATCTAAACTGGATCAAGCTTACAGGGCCCTTACATTCCTAGATTCAGCTGGACACAAAATCTAAGGTATGGGTTTGAGTGAAGAAGTAATTGTCTAAACCCTTCCAAAGTTCAGAGTGGAGGAGACATTGGGTCAGAAGTTCTGATTTGGTGCCATCTTTGTTAGATATACAGAATGTAAGTATGTTATAACATTATAGTGTTCCAGTTTACAAGTTAAGGGCCAACTTTTGCCCTTGCTGTACATGTGAAGTTTATATTGATTGCACTGGAAGCTGGCAACATAACCAAGGGGAGAATTTGGCTCTAACTGGATAGGTAAATATGGCAGACTTAGAAACAAGCTTGTGTCTTTCACCAACGGAAATTGGTCCAATAAGAGATGTTACCTCATCCACCTTGTCTTTCATAGATACATACTTCATATTGAATGGATTCACACAGTATTATAGGACCTGTGAATACTAGGGAATGAAATAAAATGTCAGGATAAAAGATTTAAAATTAAGGAAAACCTCTCACTCACCTCACAAAACTGTCTCTTCATCCCTTAATATTCCCAGTAGTGTGGATGGAAGTTTGGCATACACTTCAGGGGACAATAGACCCCTACGACAGAATTCCAGAACCACAACACAATCCTGAAGAAGAATTGTGACAAAATAAATAAATAACAGTGGGCAGCTGTTAGGCACTCTAAGCTTGAACAGCCAAGTGTCTTTTCATTTAAAGAGTAAATTGAAATGGCCATAACAGGAAACCTAAATAATTGTTCATGAACTTTTCAATACAATTAAGTTACAACATTTCAAAGGCCTTTTTAAAAGGAGTCTTTGAAAACCAAGGAAAAGTCTGCGTAAGCAGGAATAAGGAATCTACTGACCCATTCATAATTTTTACAAAATTAAACCTTCAGCAATCTATTAGGGGTCACTGTGTGAGGCGGTATTAAACTAATACTGTGCACCTAAAACACAGAGATTAGAGAAAATATTGTGTGTAAATACTAATTCATTTTGTAAAACTTTTTTTTATAATGCTGCCATGCCTGCCCCCTTTCTATGTCTATGATTTCTTCAGTCATTAACAGGTTTGAGTTTTATTGGATTATATATTTGAAGAGAGCAAAATTGCACATATGTTTCCAGAAACTGAATTTTTAAACAAGCACGTGCAAGTATCCATGCTGCAATTGCTTGTGCACTCAGAGTACAGAGACAGTGGTACCTGACCAATCAGAGCTGAGCAACACAACTTATAGTTCATATAATTGCAATCAGTCCACAGAATAAAATATCTGAAAAATAAACATCAGTCTTGAACCTGTGGAGCCAACCCCTCCACCCCTCAAATGGATCAGATAAATTATTCACTGTTTCATTATTCACTCAACTCTGCCTTATAAATACAGATGTGGGTAAGTCACTTCAGCATTTCAAAAATCAGTCCACATAATGGGCTTACCTACTAGTACAGTATGACCTTGCCATTCACATACTGAATTCAGTAAAAATTGTGTTTTTAACAACAATATTCTAGTCCCCATTGAAAATAGATTAGCATAAAATACCCTTATCTTCCTCACAAAGAATATGTTTTGACACTAAATTTGACACATTTATTAAAATCAACTTTATTATTGGCTGCTGTACCCAAGATGACAGGGCCGTGCAAACTGCTATAGTTTCTCTCTTTATCCAACTCCATCTGTGCAGCCTTAAGGGGTATTTTTAAAAATAGGAAGTTTTGGATTTTTTTTGTCCATAACTAAAGAAACAACTTTATTCCAAATAGATATAATCTTTTGTATAAAATTTCACAGTTTCTAAAAGACCTCGGGTTAGTTATAGTTAGCATAATTCAGCATAAGAATGACAGTACTGTTGAAGAAATAGTGAATTCATCTGTAAATGTGCAATCTCACCTCTACAACGCTTCCTCATGCCTGGACACGATATTTCAGGGGACTTCCTCTCACACCCCCTCTGCTGGTCACTTTCTCAGCTATGGTGAACACTCCCAGCTGGTTCCTTCCCAACTATCTCACTAGGCCTTCTCTGGCTCAGCCTCAGGGCCAAGTCACCCGACGCTTCAGTGCCCTTCCCGGGTTCAGCTCCAAACAAAAAATCCTTCACCTTTTCTGGGCTTGACTTCACTTAATCCCCCTTGTGAGGATATTGACCCTCCAGCCTTTTCCCTGCTGGGAGTCTAAGTATCACGGAAACTAGCTTTCTGTCCCTTCTGGGCTTCTACTTCATTCCCTGGTCCTCACAGACCCTACCTTGGGGCTCCTCTCCACTCTAGGATGCTACCACAGGAGATAATCCTATTCCTCTAACTCTGATTCCTGGCCCCAGCCAGTTCCAAACTACAGGACCTTCCCAGGGTGAGATAACTCTCTCTTAACCATCTCCTCCCCTTCAGAGTTCCCAGCTCTATGTAAGTAGTGCTCTCCCCAGTTCACCATGACAGGTGGGGTCAGTCTTTCTAATTTAATCCCATTACACCCAGCTAGGGTCATTAATTAGTCCTTATCATCAGTGAGGCTGAGGAATAGCTAAGTCATAGGCAAGGCTGAGCCCAGTTTTCCTCAAAGGGCCATCCAGCCTGTGACACCATCTCACTGACTTTTGTTTTTTAAAAAAAATCCTCATGACTAATCAGATGTAAAAGACCTTTCATTTTTGCACTGGAAAAAGGTAAAGATAATGCTTAAGCCCTGATTTTTACTAGAGACTGTCAATAATGTGGCCAGTAATGACCAACTTGGATTATGACAATTGTCTACTAGGAATTTAATTAAGACTACCACACACATTTCATGACATCACAAAAGAGCTTTCTGATGGTAATAAATGTCACTCATTTCCAATCTGCCTTTGAATCAGCAATCTCTATATTGAAATTCTTTATGGTGCATTTCCAAGCCCTTGAGCCTTCCAGTCATTAATGATGGCTGCTGGATGCAAAGATAGTGAAATCCCATTAAAAAGAATGCTCTCCTGGTATTTTAAGCCTATTCCAAACTAGGAAGCACTAAAAATATCATAAGAAAGCTTGATCTTGTGAGATTTCCAGCCCAATTTTCAGACTAAACGTAGGCTTTGATAAATTTGCTCAACTAAAACTAACTGATCAATTTCCACAACTTTAGCATTTTACTCAAAACTACTTTTTTAGCTGTATCACACAATTCCCTTGCTCTTGCAGGTTAAATTCAGACCCTGGGTAGTACATTTTTGTCATTACTTACGTTTGGTCATTACTTAGATAGTAAGGTCTTTGCGGCAGAGGCCAACTATTCATACTATGTGTGTACATTGCTTAGCACAGTGTGGCTCTGATCTTCAGCTGGAGCCTGTTGGTGCCATCACAATACAGATAATGAATAATAATCACAAAATATAATCATGGTGCACCCACATTTAGTCCCATGCCAGCCATTAACATTAAAGGCAATTTTCGGATTATATCTGATTATTACCTATTCAAGTTATTTTAGTGGTATGACATTAGGTAGTGTAGTTATATGTAGATGACAGTAATGTTTGTCACATATTGGTTGTATGCAGCTACATTAAGGATGAGGAAGTACTTTTTAATAATGATCTTCCATTATAAGGATAATTTGTCCCATTTTGAGGGATTAATGTTGTTGGCCAGCAGTAAAAGCCAGAACTCCTATGCACAGAGAAAATATAGGTGGTAAATTATTTACTGTCTCCAACTACCCACAGTGAGGCACATAATATTTGTATGTCACAGTGGCCCCTTTGAACCCTTATAAACTACCAGAAACTTCTCATCTCCAGTGGCATCATGTGGTCTATACCTCCCTCAGAAAGGAGAATGTGTTCTTTTCCTTCTGAGGCTGAGTTATTTGATTCTCAATGAGCTCACTGGAGAGCAGATAACACAACAAAACATGCATTTATTATGAAAGCATTCAGAGAGAGGAAATAAGCTGGTATCTATCTGAATCTCAAGGATCATAGATGTCTACTGTTACAACCAAGAAGCCTGGATGACAGTCAAAATTCTGCTCATCCTTCTCAAGAATATTAAAATCCAGCTTTTTGCCAGATAACATCAATGATCAAAAGGTATAAACACTAAGGCTTTTATGCTAATGATTGCATTTAATTCTTACCTGAGTAGTTTCATCAATTAAAAGAGGCAGAAGTATTTAAAAAGGGTTCTTAACAGTGGATTAATTATTCACAATCCTTCTAAAAAAATATTTGATTTTGAATCTCATTTAACAAAGTTCCTTTTTAGCCTTCAGCACTTATGTTACATTTCCCTTGTTTTAAATCTTCCCAAACTCTTAGAAACTATCCAGCTAGCAGACTCCCTGCCTTCATTTTTATTAGTTTAATGTGGGATTCATTGAACTTTAATATATTTGTGGTTTAAACATAAAAAAGAAGACTTGAAAGCTTAAGTAATATGAGTCTTTTGTGTGTGAGAGAGAGAAAGAGAGAAAGAGAGAGCTTTAAGGCAAAGGATTTCTGATTTCTCTGAATTGGCAGGAATATGGAATATGGAAAACCTCTTAAGGTGAAATCACATTTCTGTAATTAGATTTCATTAAGAAGAAATGTCAGAGTTAAAGCCTATTGGAAGCAAGACAACAAATTTTAGCTGTAGAGATAGAAAATTGCATTCACGCTGGGAGCTATGCAATGGGAAGAATGTCTGCAACGTATTTTAATAAGAAATAGTTCTTAATTAAATATATCCCCCTTAGTACTGATTCAATTAATATTGGGTGGACTTTGTCTTTATACATTATATGTTAGCACAAAGTCATACCAGCTTGTAAACAGTATTTATTGCATGTGTTCAACAGTCACTGCTGAAAAACAGAAACGTATAATAAGTAAAATCATCATGGTCAATGCTGACTAAGCAAGAGCCTCTCGTGTGTTTTTACTAGAGGCAATTCAGAATGTTCACAATGTACAATATTCCTCTGTAGAATCTTTGCGCTCAACAATACTTGCAAATTAATCTTGATCAGAGTAGTGAGGTGTGAAAAGGAAAGGAAGGATGGTCTTGTGGTTAAGGCACTGGAATGAGTCTCAAGCAATAGAGCCTCGGTTTCTAGCTCTGGTGCAGAGTTCCTGTGTGACCTAGGGCAAATCATTTAATCTTTCTATGTCTCAGTTTCCTATATGCAAATTGAGTACAATAATACTTCCTTTTTTCACTCTTTGTCTGTTTAAGCTTTGATCCTGATTATTAAAGTGAAACTTTTTTAAATCTGCTGGACCTGATAATTTGCCCCCAAGAGTATTAAAATAATTTACTATTAAGTATTATTATTAAACCATTAATATTTATTTTTGACATATCTTTGAACACTAGGGAAGTTCCAGATGACTGGAAAAGAGCTAAAGTCCTGCCAACATATAAAAAGACCAAGATATAGAAAGGATAACCTGGGTAACCACAGGCCCCATTAGCCTGACATAGATCATGGGCAAAACCATAGAAAGGCTGATATAAGACACAATCCAGTAACAAAGGATGGTAAGATAATTAATGGCACGTAACATGATTTTATGGATGATAGGTCTTGTCACACCAATTTCGTATAGTTTTTTTTTTTTTAGGAGATCACAAATTTGGTTAATAAAGGTAACTTTGTGGACATAATACATTTAGACTTCTGTAAGGCATCTGACATTCTGATAAAAATTAGCACTATAGAAAATCAATGTACCCATATTAAATGGATTAAAAACTAGTTAACTGTTAAATCCCAAAAAGTAATTGTAAATGGGGTACCATTATCGAATGAGGGTGTTTCTAGTGGGGTCCTGTAAAGATCTGCATAAGCCCAATGCTATTCAATGTCCGTATCAGTCTATGTGAAATTTGGAAGAAAATACAAAATCATTACTGGAAAATTTGCAGATGACACAAAACATAGGTGGAGTGGCAAATAATAATGCCATTAATATAGGTCATTAATACAGGCCAATCTGGATTGCTTGGTAAAATGGGCTTCTTTGAACCACATGCATTTTAATATAGCCAAATGCCACGTCATGTATCTAGGAACAAAGAATGTAGGTCACATCTAGAAGATAAGGAACATATCTAGTGTGACCAGATGTCACGATTTTATAGGGACAGTCCTGATTTGGGGGTCTTTTTCTTATATAGGCTCCTATTACCCCCTACCCCCATCCTGATTTTTCACACTTGCTGTCTGGTCACCCTAAACATATCCTGGAATACAGTAACACTGAAAAGGACGTGGAGGTCATGGTATGTATCCAATTGAACAAGAACTTGTGATGTTCTTGCTAACAGGGTGAACTCAATCCTTGGAAGTATGAGCAGCGGAATAACAAAGAGAAGTAGGGATGAATACAGCATTAATGAGGTTATTACTGGAATACTATGTCCCGTTTTAGTGTCCACACTTCAAAAAGGATGTTGAAAAATTGTAAAGTGTTCAGAAAAGAACTACAAAGAATGATCTGAGGTCTGCAAAACATGCCTTATAGCAAGGGACCTAGGCAGCTCTATCTGCTTAGTTTGTCTAAGGCTATGTCTACATGAGAGATCTTGCAGTGGTGCAGCTATACCGATGCAGCTGTGCTGCTGTAAGATATTTCGTGTAACCACTCTATGCCAATGGGAGAGAGCTCTTCTGTCGACATAATTAATCCACCTCCAACGACCATCAGTAGCTATGTTGGCAGGAGAAGCTGTCCTGCTGACATAGTGCTGTGCACCCTGGGACTTATGCTGGTGTAACTTATGTCACTTGGGGGGGGTGGAATATTCACACCTTTGAGCAACATACATTTTGCTGACATAAGTGGTAGTGTAGACATAGCCTAAAAGGAGGCAAAGAGGTGACTTGATCGTGGCATACAAATACCTGCAGAGGGAAGAAATTTATGCATCTTTAACATAGCAGAAAAAGGCTTAATAAGAGCCAAAGGGTATAAGATAAAACTAAACAAATTCAGGCCAGAAATAAGATGCATATTTTTTACCAGTGACAGTAATTAACCATTGGAACGACTTACCTGGGGATGTGATGGATTCTCCAACTCTTGTTGTCTTTAAATCAAGACTGGATATCTTTCTAAGATTATGCTACAGCTCAAACAGAAGTTAATTATTGGGTGAGGTTCTATGGCCTGTGTCCTGCAGGAGGTCAGATTAGAACCCCATGTGGGCACCCATGAGCAAAACACTGTACTTTACAATGTGTTTACACAGTGCCTAGCACAACAAGTACAAAACAAATATAGTCCAACTTTTTTGACCAAAATGTTCTTCTACTTTTTCATTAAACACTTTTCTAACCCCAGTGTTTCCATCTAGGTGATAGTGAGATGTGATTGGCTTATGCTGCCAACAGCATAATGATTACATTAAAAACATCTCTCATTCTCAACTGAGATAACTACCACCACTGCTAAAATGTCAGAATGCCTATAGGAAATTAGCTCTTGGATGAAGAGCTGCTGGATCAAGCTGAACCCCAGTTACACTGAAGTGATGCTTTTGGAAAGGGGAAATGTTTTGAGGAGTTGGCCAAGGTGTTGTCTGCACCTTCCATCAGAGGCATACAGTCCCCATTCATCAAAGTGGTGCAAAGCCTCAGAACTTGTTTGACCCTCACTAAGCTTGGATGACCATGTAGCATCAGCTTCCATAAATGTCTTCTTTCACCTCCAGCTCATTAAAACACTGCATCCTTTCCCCATGGATGAGGACCTGGCTACAACATAAGAACATAAGAATGGCCATACTGGGTCAGATCAAAGGTCCATCCAGCCCAGTATCCTGTCTACTGACAGTGGCCAATGCCAGGTGCCCCAGAGGGAGTGAACCTAACAGGTAATGATCTAGTGATCTCTCTCCTGTCATCCATCTCCACCCTCTGACAAACAGAGGCTAGGGACACCATTCCTTACCCATCCTGACTAATAGCCATTAATGGACTTAACCTCCATGAATTTATCCAGTTCTCTTTTAAACCCTGTTATAGTCCTAGCATTCACAACCTCCTTAGGCAAGGAGTTCCACAGGTTGACTATGCGCTGAGTGAAAAAGAACTTCCATTTATTTGTTTTAAACCTGCTACCCATTAATTTCATTTGGTGTCCCCTAGTTCTTATATTATGGGAACAAGTAAATAACTTTTCCTTATTCACTTTCTCCACACCACTCATGATTTTATATACCTCTATCATATCCTCCCTTAGTCTCCTCTTTTCCAAGCTGAAAAGTCCTAGCCTCTTTAATCTCTCCTCTTATGGGACAACGTTCCAAACCCCCTAACTTTAGTTGCCCTTTTCTGAACCTTTGCTAATGCCAGTATATCTTTTTTGAGATGAGGGGACCACATCTGTAAGCAGTATTCAAGATGTGGGTGTACCATGGATTTATATAAGGACAATAAGATATTCTCCATCTTATTCTCTATCCCTTTTTTAATTATTCCTAACATCCCATTTGCTTTTTTGACTGCCGCTGCACACTGAGTGGACGTCTTCAGAGAACTATCCACGATGACTCCAAGATCTTTCTCCTGATTAGTTGTAGCTAAATTAGCCCCCAACATATTGTATGTACAGTTGGGGTTATTTTTTTCCAATGTGCATTACTTTACATTTATCCACATTAAATTTCACTTGCCATTTTGTTGCCCAATCATTTAGTTTTGTGAGAGCTTTTTGAAGTTCTTCACAGTCTGCTTTGGTCTTAACTATCTTGAGCAGTTTAGTATCATCTGCAAACTTTGCCACCTCACTGTTTACCCCTTTCTCCAGATCATTTATGAATAAGTTGAATAGGATTGGTCCTAGGACTGACCCTTGGGGAACACCACTAGTTACCCCTCTCCATTCTGAAAATTTACCATTTATACAGTCATTCCTGCATTTGTCACCACCAGGCTGGATTACTGTAACTCACATCTGCAGCTGAATATGAAGACAATGCACAGGGTACAGCTGATACAGAATGTAGCTGACCATCTTTTCCATGACTTAGGCCACCATGAGCACATCAAGCCTGTGCTTGACTCCCGCCACTCGCTACCAGACAGCTTCAGATGCCAGTTTAATACATTGGCCCTAATTTTCAAAGTGATTAATGGATCCAGACCCAGCCATATTCAAGACCAAACTTTGATCCATGAACTACACAAAAAAACAACTGCAAATGCTGGGATAATGCAGGTCACAAAGCCCAGGATGATGCATGTGAGAGCTGAGGACAAAGCATTCTCAGGCAAGGGGATCTGGCTAGGGAACAATTTTCCAGTGAAGAGCAGGAGGACCCAGAGTCTGACCATCTTTAGGAAATGTTGCAAAACCTTCCTCTCTGAGAAAGCCTTATTCCATTAGGTGACCCTCACAACATGGATCATAGAATCATAGGACTGGAAGGGACCTTGAGAGGTCATCTATTCCACTCATGGCAGGACTAAGTATTATCTAGACCATCCCTGACAGGTGTTTGTCTAAACAGTGATGGAGATTCCACAACCTCCCTCGGCAATTTATTCCAGTGCTTAACCACTCTGACAGTTAGGAAGTTTTTCCTAATGTCCAACCTAAACCGCCCTTGCTGCAATGTAAGCCCATTGCTTCTTGCCCTATCCTCAGAGGTTAAGAACAACAATTTTTCTCCCTCCTCCTTGTAACAATCTTTTATGTACTTGGAAACTGTTATCATGTCCCCTCTCGGTCTTCTCTTTTCCAGACTAAACAAACCCAATTTTTTCAATCTTCCTTCATAGGTCATGTTTTCTAGATCTTCAATCACTTTCGTTGCTCTTCTCTGGACTGTCTCCAGTTTGTCCACATATTTCCTGAAATGTGGCACCCAGAACTGGACACAATACTGTAGTTGAGGCCTAATCAACACGGAGTAGAGCAGAAGAATTACTTCTCATGTCTTGCTTACAATACTTCTGTTAATACCACCTTATACTTCCAAACTCTTAACAGCCCATTCCCTCCACCCCCACCCCAAAAAAACTCTGCCTCAAACAGAGTTTTAACTCCTCACCACCCGAAAGGAGAAAAGTGCCAGACAGTCCATTAAATCTGCTTGGGACTTCACTATTGCTATTGGTTTTAAGTAGAAGGTGTTCAGCTATGACTGTGATGGGTGGCAGACTAAAACCCTAAGATAGATGGATACTTTAGGCACCTTAAAATACCTAGATAGGAGCTTCAGAAGGACTGAATCTGGGACCTGCAGGCACAAAGAGAGGATTGAATCAAGGCATAGAGAGGCAGACAGTTGGGGTAAATCTGTGGTCAAAGGGGGACGAGTTGGAGCCTGTGCAACACCTTCACATAATATCTAATCATCATGCAATGAAGAGGATGAAGTTAGCCAAAACCATACAGGAACTTTTAACATGTCATAGATTTTACCAAAATTGGTAGAGAAAACTATAAGGAAGAGGACACAAAAGAAAGAAATATTTTTTAAAAAAATGGGTTCATGGAGTTTTTAAAATTATTTTATTAATTCAGTCATTAATTACTTGCAGCATAGCCTGTGACATGTAGCATTTTACACATATTAAAATTGTGTCACACGTTTAGGATACATTTTCCTTATTGTGGCCCATGCTGCTGGCTGGTTAATGTGTTGAGCAACGTGTAGACAACTACTAATAATCCCAGTTTGCAAATGGGCAAATAACAGCACAGAGGATGTGGCAGAGCCAGAGCTGGTACTCCAGAGGTTTCTGGTCCCATGTACACCCCACTAGAAACTACGGTTCCTCTAACAGGGAATAGGTTGCTGTGAGTCAGATAGTGTATAGTGCCAATATACAAACAAAACTCTCATGGAGGTTCACAGGGCTTTTGCTGCATAATCAACGTATGAACGGGCAATGGACAGTCTTTACTGAGTCACAAACAGGCTAAGGCGTTGTCACATTTTATGGAGTTTACTTCTCATTCTGAGGCTGCAAGGTCCCCCATGGAAGTCTTTATACTACAGCTTTTCTGGCACTCATGCCACTGCTATGTTTCCACCTGGGCTGACTATGAGTAGGTCTACTGATGTGCATTAGTTCTAGGATGACCAGATAGCAAGCGCGAAAAATCAGGACACTTTCTTTTTACCTAGGGTGAGGGGGGTAATAGTTGCCTATATAAGACAAAGCCCCTCATATCGGGACATCTGGTCACCCTAATTGGAGGTTTATGGAGGCCTCTGTACTAATCTACCGTACCCACTAGTCAGGGGAAACTTTGTAACCAGCCAGCAAGGATCTAAGTGGAGAAGAAAAAAATAGAAGAGGTCTTTAGTGATGGAAGGTCTACAGAAGTATTTTATATTTAAAACAATTTAGGTGTCAGTGAAAATTAATAGGGAGGGATAAGGGGGGAAATGATTTTTCCCCATCTTGAGGGAAAATTCAACTGCTTAAAAACTGTTCTGCTGCAGAAAAATCATCACCGATCAAGTATTCAGATGACACAAAAAATGGGGGAATGATAAATAATGAAGAGGACACGTCACTGATTCAGAGTCATCTGGATCACTTGGTGTACTGGACACATACAAATAATATCTGTTTTAATACAGCTAAATATAAATGTATACTTCTAGGAACAAAGACTGTAGGCCATACTTACAGAATGGGGGACTGTATCCTGGGAAACAGTGACTCTAACAAATATTTGAAGGTTATGGTGGGTAATCACTGGACCATGAGTGGCCAATGTTACGTTGCAGCCAAACGAGTTAATGTGCTCCTTGGTGCATAAACAAGGGAATCTTGAGTAGAAGAGGAGCTTTTTTTTTTTACCTCTGTACCTGGCAGTGGTGCGACCACTGCTGGAATCCTGTGTCCAGTACTGGTGTCCACAATTCAAGGAGGTTGATAAATTGGAGAGAGTTCAGAGAAGAGCCACGAGAATGGATAGTGAGTGTAGTTAACCATTGGAACAATTCCCCAAAGGTTGTGGTGGATTCTCCATCACTGACCATTTTTAATTCATGTTTGGAGGTTTTTCTAAAAGATCTGCTCTAGGAATTAGTCTGGGGATGTTCAATGGCCTGTGTTATACAGGAGGTCAGATGAGATGCCTTCTTGCCTTGGAATCTATGAAGTACAGCAAATACAGCATAGGGATATTTGAAACTGCTGCCCCATCTACTCCCAAATTGCAATTGAGGCCGGGGGAGGTGGGGAGAGGCCTACAATGTTGAACTCTAAAATAGGGCCAGGTTCTGCTCTCACTTACAGCACCACAAACCCAGCATATTCCCACTGAGGTCAGTGATGTTACTCCAAAATTACATTGGTGGCACGAAAAAAAAGGGGTAAAATTTTCAAAAGCACCAAAGTAACTTAGGAACCTAGGCTTAGATCCTCAAAAGTATTTTGGCACCCTACTCATTCTATTTAAATCAATGGGAGTTAGGTGCCAAAACAGCTTTGAGGATCTGGGCCCTAAGTCCCATTTTTAAGAGCAACTTAGGCACTTAGGGTGGGATTCCCAAGAAGGAATTAGCTGCTACAACATTCAGCATCGCAATGTCTAAATTTAGGTGTTCTGCTGGTGAGCGGAATTCACAACCCTGACTTAGGCACAATGTCTGGGGAAAGTTAGGTGCCTAAGAATGGGATTCACAAAAAATAGCATGGTGAATGGGGAGCTGCCTAAGTTAGCCAATAGGAGATGGCAAGGAGAGGGGTGTGGCCAAGGCCCCCATCAAAGGGTGTTAGGGACCAACTCCTAGGCCAGGGTGTATCTTCACTCAGGACTCACAGCCATGCTCCCACTCCTAGAACTCCATCCAGCTGTTTCTTGCTCTGTATGTAGGAAAGGAAACTGTATTGCTATGTGAGAACGTTCAGCAAATGCTGATTTTGTTATGGTGATCACTGTGGTTAGTAAGATAAATACTAGAAACAAATATCTTGAAATGGCCTCAGAGACCTTTCCAGAAAGAGACCACTGCAGGCCTTCAAGCTTCAAAAAAATCTAGTTTTCAGCAAAGAAATATCAGTACTTTCCCTTTTGTTTAATGCACATGAAAATCCACCTCATTGTTTTCTTCACTGAGCTCAATTACTAGGATATTTGGCTACGAATTTAAATCATTTCTCTAATTTTCATCTTTCTCTGAAAATAATATTTTTTCAACATTCTCCTTGTGCTGCAGAAAATCCTGCCAGCAAGAGACCCTCCAACTTTAATTGGGGGAGCCAATTTTCTTTAAAAACCTCTGTACCTTTTTTACCTCAACAATATCTCCAGCCGGCACAAAGTACTCACAAGTGAAAGGAGCACGTTCACCATCCAAAGTTAATAAAAAGAAGCGGTGCAGAGGAGAAACTCTTTAATGTTGCTCAAGAAAATACTTTTCAGCCAAACTCCAGCAGTGAAGTGCCTAATTCCTGTGCACAGCAACAAAGTTAAAGCTGCATGTGCCTAGGGACGATTGGCAGTCTGTTCTGGGTTCCTTCACAACCCTGCTAATCTCCACTAATACTCTCCCATGCTTCATTTAATTTCACTCTCAGAGCACTTTTTCAAATTCTTCCTCAAATCTTAAACCAATGGCTTCATTGTTTAGGATTCCTTTACCCTGACAAGGCTGACCTCAGATATCCTCTCTTCTTTCCTGCTCTGTAACTCAGACAGCCCACTTACTCATTCATATGGTAACCACACATAATGGCCTCCACATTAATTAAGTAATTTTGGTCCTTTACAGCTCTACAGAGAAGTTTTCAATCTCCCAGTGCCTTTCAGGCCAATTGAAACTCACTTTTTTGTTGAACAGGCCAGAGAGTACATGGAAGAAGAGCCAAGGAGAACATGCTCTCTCTAGGCCTTTCCTTTCATGCTGCTTCAGGGTTAGGCCAAAACAACATCAGCAAGTCTAATTTGCCCCAGCAGCGGATGGGAAATGACTAAAAAGCCCCTGCAGATTAATTTGTGTCAGATGTCTGCTTTAAAGAGAAGAGAGGGGGAGAGAGAGAGAGAAGGCGAGCTCATTTAGAGAAAAACAAGCCTTTGCTGCGGGACACAAAAGTGCCCTCTCATCTCAATGCTCTCTGAGGTCAAGTGGATACCTTTAAACTAGAAAATGCCCTATCTTCAGGCTGCATTCTCTTCTTTTTATCTTTGACATCCTTGTTGTTTTTCAATACTTTGACAATTCAGCACAGAAACCACAGGCAAAAATAGATGCAAAAATATAGCAGGTGACATGCATTACAAAAGACTATGACCGGCTTCCCTAAGAAAAGCCGTTTCCTATTATATAATTGACACAAACATGGCAGAAAGTTATTCTCCAGGGTTCCAAACAGTACCAGAAAAGCACAAGTATGAGAAACTTTCTAGCATTGTAAAAGAAGCAAAGTATGTGATGATGATCAGCATATTAATAAGAAAGGGCCAGGAAGCTCAGATCAATACATAGATATTAGAAATCAGTACAACTGTTAAGATAGATTGGATGGTACTGGGGTTGGTACTGTGCTTTTACCACAAGGAAGCTAGTTCAAGTCCAAGCAAGTTCAGAAGCAACCCAAAGATGTTACTATGTGATGGCTGTTTAAGGTCCAGTGCTATCCTTGTAGTGAGTAGTAAGTACCTTATTGGATGAGTCATACCATTGAAACCCACTGGACTGTGTGTGTGTAGCAGTGTGCAATTCAATGTGACTAAGGGTGGCACAATTTGTTTCTTAGTGACCTAAGTGACCAGTTCCTATAGAACAAATATCTACATCACAGATGGCACTAACTGGAAATTGTATTGTTATTATAAGAAAGGCCAAGAATTGGATGGGCATAGAGATACCTCTCACTCCTGTAGGTGGTTGATGATGTTGATGCAGACAGGAGGGGTAACATGAGGAAGTGTGCACTGCTACAATATGTTCCTTACCAGTTCTCTGGATAGAGAGGTCTTTAGTCTACAGACTATCAATCTTGCTCAGGGGTGGGCAAACTTTTTGGCCCGAGAGCCATATCTGGGAATAGAAATTGTATGGTGGGCCATGAATGCTTACAAAATTGGGGTTGGGGTGCGGGAGGGGGTGAGGACTCTGGTTGGGGGTGCGGGCTCTGGGGTGGGGCCAGAAATGAGGCGTTCAGGGTGTGGGAGGATGCTCCAGGCCGGGACCAAGAGGTTTGGAGGGCGGGAGGGGGATCAGGGCTTGGGCAGGGAGTTGGGGCATTGGGAGAGGCTCAGGGGTGCAGGCTCCAGGCAGCGCTTACCTCAAATGGCTCCCGTAAGGTGCGGCATGTCCCTTCTCTCGCTCCTTCGTGGAGGTGCAGCCAGGTGGCTCTGCACGCTGCCCCATCTGCAGGCACCGCCCCTGCAGCTCCCATTGGCTGCATTTCCTGGCCAATGAGAGCTATGGGGGCAGTGCTTGGGGTGGGGACAGCATGCAGAGCGGAGGCCCCTGGCTGCCCCTATGCATAGGAGCTGGAGGGGGGACCATGCCACTACTTCTGGGAGCCGCCTGAAGCAGCCCCTGACCCTGCTCCTCAGCTGGAGCACCGGAGCAGGGCAAGCCTCAGACCCTGCTCCCCAGCGGGAGCTTGAGGGCCGGATTAAAAGGGCTGGCGGGCCAGATCCACAGTTTGCCCACCCCAATCTAACACCTTCCTGGAGCACTCAAATACCCCATTCCAGTCTGATCCATCCAGCCCACATGGGTGTGCTAATCTACCATATAAAGGCTGAGAGGAATCTGCAACATTGCTTAAAACAGGGCCACATTTTCAGGGCCACCTCTGAAATTTCTGAAGTAGCTAAAAATATGTCCCACAAAATTAAAAGAAAAATAAGCTCAACACTATGATACATGTGTTATCATATGGTTAAAAATAGAGACAGACCCACAGCAGGAAAAGGCCTGGTTAGAGACCGTCGAATAGTGGAAGTCAACGAATGGCTATGCAGGTGGTGTTGGAGAGAAGGCTTTAGATTCTTTGACCATAGGATGCTGATCCAAGAAGCAGGAGTGCTAGGCAGAGATGGGCTCCACCTAAAAAAGAGAGGGAAGAGCATCTTCGCAAGCAGGCTGGCTAACCTAGTGAGGAGGGCTTTAATCTAGGTTCACCACGGGAAGGAGACCAAAGCCCTGAGGTAAGTGGGGAAGTGGGATACCAGGAGGAAGCACAAGCAGGAGAGTGCGAGAGGGGAGGGCTCCTGCCTCATACTGAGAAAGAAGGACAATTAGCGAGTTATCTCAAGTGCCTATACACAAATGCAAGAAGCCTGGGAAACAAGCAGGGAGAACTGGAAGTCCTGGCACAGTCAAGGAATTATGATGTGATTGGAATGACAGAGACTTGGTGGGATAACTCACATGACTGTAGTACTGTCATGGATGGAAATAAACTGTTCAGGAAGGACAGGCAGGGCAGAAAAGGTGGGGGAGTTGCATTGTATGTAAGAGAGCAGTATGACTGCTCAGAGCTCCAGTAGGAAACTGCAGAAAAACCTGAGTCTCTGGATTAAGTTTAGAAGTGTGAGCAACAAGGGTGATGTCGTGGTGGGAGTTTGCTATAGACCACCGGACCAGGGGGATGAGATGGACAAGGCTTTCTTCCGGCAACTAACAGAAGTTATTAGATCACAGGCCCTGGTTCTCATGGGAGACTTCAATCACCCTGATATCTGCTGGGAGAGCAATACAGCAGGGCACAGAAAATCCAGGAATTTTTTGGAAAGCGTAGGGGACAATTTCCTGGTGGAAGTGCTGAAGGAACCAACTAGGGGCAGAGCTCTTCTTGACCTGCTGCTCACAAACTGGGAAGAATTAGTAGGGGAAGCAAAAGTGCATGGGAACTTGGGAGGCAGTGACCATGATATGATCGAGTTCAGGATCCTGACACAAGGAAGAAAGGAGAGCAGCAGAATACGGACCATGGACTTCAGAAAAGCAGACTTTGACTCCCTCAGGAAACTGATGGGCAGGATCCCCTGGGAAAATAACATGAGGGGGAAAGGAGTCCAAGAGAGCTGGCTGTATTTTAAAGAATCCTTGTGGAGGTTACAGGGACAAACCATCCCAATGTGTAGAAAGAAAGTAAATATGGCAGGCAACCAGCTTGGCTTAACAGTGAAATCCTTGCTGATCTTAAACACAAAAAAGAAGCTTACAAGAAGTGGAAGATTGGACAAATGACCAGTGAGGAGTATAAAAATATTGCTCGGGCATGCAGGAGTGAAATCAGGAAGGCCAAATCACACTTGGAGTTGCAGCTAGCAAGAGATGTTAAGAGTAACAAGAAGAGTTTCTTCAGGTATGTTAGCAACAAGAAGAAAGTCAAGGAAAATTTGGGCCCCTTACTGAATGAGGGAGGCAACCTAGTGAAAGAGGATGTGGAAAAAGCTAATGTACTCAATGCTTTTTTTGTTTCTGTCTTCACAAACAAGGTCAGCTCCCAGACTACTGCACTGGGCAGCACAGCATGGGGAGGAGATGACCAGCCCTTTGTGGAGAAAGAAGTGGTTCAGGACTATTTAGAAAAGCTGGACAAGCACAAGTCCCTGGGGCCAGATGCACTGCATCCAAGAGTGCTAAAGGAGTTGGCAGATGTGATTGCAGAGCCATTGGCCATTATCTTTGAAAACCCATGGTGCCTGGGGGAGGTTCCGGATGACTGGAAAAAAGCTAATGTAGTGCCCATCTTTAAAAAAGAGAAGAAGGAGGATCCGGGGAACTACAGGCCAGTTAGCCTCCCCTCAGTCCCTGGAAAAATCATGGAGCAGGTCCTCAAGGAATCAATTCTGAAGCACTTAGAGGAGAGGAAAGTGATCAGGAACAGTCAGCATGGATTCACCAAGGGCAAGTCACGCATGACTAATCTAATTGCCTTCTATGACGAGATAACTGTCTCTGTGGATGAGGGGAAAGCAGTGGATGTGTTATTCCTTGACTTTAGCAAAGCTTTTGACACGGTCTCCCACAGTATTCTTGCCAGCAAGTTAAAGAAGTATGGGCTGAATGAATGGACTATAAGGTGGATAGAAAGCTGGCTAGATTGTTGGGCTCAATGGGTAGTGATCGATGGCTCTGTCATAAATATAAAGGAAAGGGTAACCACCTTTATGTATACAGTGCTATAAAATCCCTCCTGGCCAGAGGCAAAACCCTTTCACCTGTAAAGGGTTAAGAAGCCAAGGTAACCTCACTGGCACCTGACCCAAAATGACCAATGAGGGGACAAGATACTTTCAAATCTGGAGGCGGGGGGGGGGGGGGGGAACAAAGGGTTCTGTCTGTCTGTATGATGCTTTTGCCAGGAACAGATCAGAAATGAAAGTCTTCCAACTCCTGTTAAGTTAGTGAGTAATCTAGCTAGAAAATGCATAAGATTTTCTTTTGTTTAAATGGCTGGTAAAATAAGCTGTGCTGGAGGGAATGTATATTCCTGTTTTTATGTCTTTCTGTAACTTAAGGTTTTGCCTAGAGGGATTCTCTATGTTTTGAATCTGATTACCCTGTAAGGTATTTACCATCCTAATTTTACTGAGGTGATTCTTTTACCTTTTCTTTAATTAAAATTCTTTTTTTAAGAACCTGATTGTTTTTTCATTGTTCTTAAGATCCAAGGGTTTGGGTCTGTGTTCACCTGTACCAATCGGTGAGGATTATTATTAAGCCTTCCCCAGGAAACGGGGTGTAGGACTTGGGGGGATATTTTGGGGGAAGATGTCTCCAAGTGGTCTCTTTCCCTGTTCTTTGTTTAAAATGCTTGGTGGTGGCAGCATACTGTTCAAGGACAAGGCAAAGTTTGTACCTTGGGGAAGTTTTTAACCTAAGCTGGTAAGAATAAGCTTAGGGGATCTTGCATGCAGGTCCCCACATCTGTACCCTAGAGTTGAGAGTGGGGAAGGAACCTTGACAGGCTCCATGTCTAGTTGGAAGCTGGCATCAAGTGGAGTGCCCCAAGGGTTGGTCCTGGGGCCAGTTTTGTTCAATATCTTCATTAATGATCTGGAGGATGGCATGGATTGCACCCTCAGCAAGTTTGCAGATGACACAAAACTGGGAGGAGAGGTAGATACACTGGAGGGTAGGGATAGGATACAGAGACACCTAGACAAATTAGAGGATTCGGCCAAAAGAAATCTGATGAGGTTCAACAAGGACAAGTGCAGAGTCCTGCACTTAGGATGGAAGAATCCCATGTACCGCTACAGACTAGGGATCGAGTGGCTAGGTAGCAGTTCTGCAGAAAAGGACCTAGGGGTTACAGTGGATGAGAAGCTGGATATGAGTCAACAGTGTGCCCTTGTTGTCAAGAAGGCCAGTGGCATTTTGGGCTGTATAAGTAGGGGCATTGCCAGCAGATCGAGGGATGTGATCGTTCCCCTCTATTTGACATTGGTGAGGCCTCATCTGGAGTACTGTATCCAGTTTTGGGCCCCACACTACAAGAAGATGTGAAAAAATTGGAAAGCGTCCAGCGGAGGGCAACAAAAATTATTAGGGGGCTGGAGCACCTGACTTATGAGGAGAGGCTGAGGGAACTGGGATTGTTTAGTCTGCGGAAGAGAAGAATGAAGGGGGATTTGATAGCTGCTTTCAACTACCTGAAAGGGGATTCCAAAGAGGATGGCTCTAGACTGTTCTCAGTGGTAGCAGATGACAGAATGAGGAGTAATGGTCTCAAGTTGCAGTGGGGGAGGTTTAGGTTGGATATTAGGAAAAACTTTTTCACTAGGAGGGTGGTGAAACACTGGAATGCATTACCTAGGGAGGTGGTGGAATCTCCTTCCTTAGAAGTTTTTAAGGTCAGGCTTGACAAAGCCCTGGCTGGGATGATTTAGTTGGGTATTGGTCCTGCTTTGAGCAGGGGGTTGGACTAGATGACCCCTGAGGTCTCCTCCAACCCTGATATTCTATGATTCTATGAGTACCCCAGACCCTAATATCTCCAAACCCCAATCTAGAATCATATTTTTGAAATCCTTCTTATCCTTATAATGAGATATGATATAATCTCTTCCTCTTGTATGTCTTCCTCTTGTCTAACCCATAATAGTACAAAATCACAATAACAGCAATTAACATTACATATAGTGCTTTGCATCAGAGGAAGAACAGTTGTGATTATCGTCATTTTACACTTGTGAAAACTGGCGCGCAGAGACGGTAAGACCAACAGTTTCAGAAATGTCCCCTAATTCTGGGTGCCCATCTTAAGACCCACTTAAGGCCTCAGTTTCTCTCCCATATCTAACCGGGGGCTATAACTGTCCCATTTGCCTATGTGGGATTTACTTGCACATGAGCCAGAAACCAGCCAGGAGCAACTCTCTAGTCTTATTCTTCCGCTAGCAGCCTCCCCTTCCGGATGACAAGTGCTTCTACTCTTGACTCTTAGTTGGGCAAGAGGTTTCAATAACTATGAGGCCAGGTCTCTCACAGCAACAGCACTGAAAGCTCCTATCAGACTTACCTAACCTGTTCATATAATGTCTGGATAGATTGGGGCCTGGTGTTTAGACTCTGGGCACAAGTGTAGGAAGAAGCACACTCAGTAACAGTTAGCCCATGTGCTACTATGCTCTCAGGCACCATTCACATTCTCATACGCTTGGACTTCAGACACTGGCATTGGCCCTGTAGCCTATTTCAGGGACTGACTCACTGGGCAGACGTCTCTATTGACCTACGACCCAGTCTAGGCATGTTGCTCATATAGCTGCACATGCAGCTTTAGAGGGTGGTCTTGAAAATTGAACCAATGGCATTAATAAGAATTGTGGGGTCCTTTGTGAGAGGGCAACATATGATTTATGCACTGAAGGGAAAACTGTGCATTGGCAAGAAGGTGTACTGGATGATCTACAGTGCATCCAACTTTAGGGCATCTCACTTCAGCAATGGCTCAGCCCTGCTCCTGCTAAAGTGCTCACCATTCAAAAGTCAATATTTTCTGACAGTTAGTACACTACAGTATCAGAGAGACCAGTTGTTTCCTAATTCATCTGGAAACACTACAGAGTCCCAGATAATTTATGTATGGTCACCATTAGTAATTACTGTCATTTTAATAGCTAGCACTGGAACTGAATTTTCTGGACGAGTTTAACAAGATCTGTGAAATAACAATGGCTTTTGCTGATTGTTTAAAATGTACAGTCTTTAAGTGGCTGCTTGCAAGTACTTATTCTTCAGTTTATTGATCCTCTAGACAGAGGGATTAAGATGGGACTCACCCACCATTGGTTGAATACTTGCTGATACTATATAGAGAAGTTTGCACAGGAATAATTACACAGTGAAAACTGGCAGTTTTACTTATTGGCAACACACATTAGTTCTGGATTTTCCAGGCACATCCGTAAGGGTTTGTAGGGCAGAGATCACCTCTCTGGAAAATACTTTGCTACAGCTAATTTGTTTCAGCAGAAAGATCAGAAACACAGGTCTATACTTTAGGAGACAGGTTAATTGGATTTGGAGGGGTGGGGAAGATGTTAAATCATGACTGCTTTTTAAGTGAAAGCTCTTGATATCAGTGGAAGCTGTGGATGCTCAGCACCTTGGAAAATTAGAGCCTGGTTGTCTAGAGCCAGGGCCCCAAAATGGAGACACACAAAATTAGACTGCAGTTTTACATAGTTCATGTACACAAACCCTCCCTCACCCCCGAAACTTCTCTCTTTGATTTCCTCATTTCGCGACTGTCTGACTCACTGTTCCTGTTTGTAGGCACTGGCAAACATATTTTATTTCCATACTCTGTTTAAACTGACACCGTTAGGGAGCTCAGAGCCAGGGCCAAATTCTGGTTTCAGTTATGCTGGTGTAAATCTGGAATAACTCCATTAACTTCCATGGATTCACACCAGTTAAATCAAAACCAGGATTTGGCCCTCTCAGATTTGACATGCATTAACACAGTTATAATCTCTTTGAGAAAGCTCCCTGAAATAAAAAAAAAAATATAGGTGTACAGGAAGTTTAGTTATTTGATTATAGAAAATGTAATAAATATTCAGAAACTTTGGGCCTGATTCAGGAAGCACTTAACACATGCTTAAAACCATGGCTATTCAGAATTGCATTTAAGCATATTGCATAACTCTAAGCACATGCTTAACTTCTATCTTGAAGCGTGATGCTTTTCTGAATCAGGGCCTATATTTGTAAGGCCAACAAAGACAATATTTTGTGCTGGTTCTGCTTCTGCAATTCACTCAGAAAAACAAATCACAAAAATAATCTGGCATTATTTGATGGTGCCAGTGAAAAACTTTGCATAAAACTGTAAATAAGATGAAGTAGTTAAATAATAAAAAATAGCTCAACTCAAATCCAGGGTTTAAAGAATCAATGGTCACTAAGTGAAAAAAAGCACAAGCTACAAGGGAAAATAATCAAACTTCCAGGACAGTAAAAGAGAGGAAACAGTTAAAAAATAACTCAAATTATAACTCAAATAACTCAAGAAAATTATAATGGTCAATTCATTAAAAACTACTTTTCACTCCTGTAACACCTTCTAGCCAAGGAACTCAAAGCACTTTGTAAACAAACTAAGTAAGGTGTGTTTCTAGCCTGAAAAAGACTAAAAAATGGCATTGTGTGGTTCCATGCATAATATACAGAACCTCACAATGCCATTTGTACAAACTTACTAAGGACATGTACTGAAGACAACATGACTGTCTACATAGGCACTTTTCAGAGTAGCAGCTGTGTTAGTCTGTATCTGCAAAAAGAACAGGAGGACTTGTGGCACCTTAGAGGCTAACAAATTTATTTGAACCTAAGCTTTCGTGAGCATAAGCTTTTTGCGGATTCTTTGTAGCTCACGAAAGCTTACACTCAAATAAATTTGTTAGTCTCTAAGGTGACACAAGTCCTCCTGTTCTTTTTACATAGGCACTGACTTTCTGATTTTCCTGGGGGGTGCTTGACCCCCGTGCTGCCTCAGGCCCAGCCTCCAATCCACCCCTTCCCCCAAGACCCCACCTCTTCCAGCTCCATTCTACCCATTCCCCCAAGCGCGACGCACTTGATCGGCTGGGCCTGCCGGTGGGTGCTGAGAACCCACTTTTTTTTCCCCGTGGGTGCTCCAGTCTGGGCTGCTGTAGTGGGCATGGAGCAGCTGCACTGGTACTCTGCCAGCATTTTGGGTCCTCTTCCCAATACCAATTCATTTGGGCCTTGTTCAGGGAATTAGGATGTGGCCCAACATCTCACACTAATATAAGTCCTGAAGGGAGCATATACACTCTTTATCCCTTATGCTCTGTATTATTCTTAAAATATTTTTCAGTTGTAAAGTTTATTAGATGTGCTTCAAACTTTGTTTCATGGGCTAAGCTATGATTCTGCAGACTAACTCCTGAAGGATCCTATTTCTCTGTGTTTGAGACTTAGCACAATGGGACGGACCTTCTGAAATATCATTTACTTCCTGCTTCTGACTGGCAAAGGAACACAATAATGATAGCCTTGCTCACAGTATTTTGATACTTGCTTCAAGTCCTGGCCAAACCAGCAAATGGAGAGACAGGCAAAAATGAAAAGTAGTGGGGATAAAAGTGAAGCAAATGCTGAAAGATAAGTCTTAAGTTTTGGGGGGTGGGGACAGGTTAGGCTGGTTCTTAATGGATCTGAACCACTTCACCCTTCCATTGTAACAATAAGTGAACTGTACAAAGAGGCTAGCTCTTTTTGTCAAACAATGTCCTTCATGATGCTGCTAAACATGAAAGGTTTGGGTCTCAGCCATTAAGTACCAGTTACTATAACTGGCCCTGTTGTGGAATCAGTGTGTGATCTGTCAACCTGACTTTTCAGCAACTCTTCTTTTGTACTCCTCAATCTGAGACCTTTTTTTTCCCTAGGTACTTATATGGCCCCCATTACTCTAATAGCTGAGTGCCTCACACTCTTTAATGCATTTAACCTCACAACATTGTCTAGCTATGAGGTAGGTCTAGCTTTGCATTGTCTAGCTATGAGGTAGAACTGTTATCCCTATTTTACAGATGGGAAATTGAGGTACAAAGAGGCTATGACCCAGCTTTTTGTACCCCAGTTCCCCACATCTGCAAAATGGGGATAATCAAACTTCCCTAGTTCACAGCACGTAACTAATGATGAAGCCAAACTCTGAATAGCTGTACATTTCCTCGGCGCATCACTGATTGTTTTCTATGTCAAACACAGGAGACCAGTGTATGCAAATGAATGTGAATGATACACAACTTGAAAAGAATACAGGGGTACAAAGCTAGCTCTGATTGCACTGGAAAGCCTCCAATGTCTGGTTTGCAAAGAGGTTTGCTAACTGTCATTGAGGTCACCAGAACTGGAAACAAACCAACCCTGTAAATGGAGATTTGAGCTTGACACTCAAATCCTCCTTTCACACACACCCGCCCCCGCCACAGGGATCTGTCTTTTTCCAGTAAGTCCCATGTTCCCTCTTCCCAGAAACATCTAACGTAATAAGGAAAGGGGGTGGGGCTTGTTTGAGAAGGAGAAGGAGAGAGGCTGGCTTGACAAGCCTGAGGTCTCCAGTTTACCAGCACTGATGGAGGAATGGCTGGTGCAGATGCACAGGGGTCCACACAACTTAAAGCAGGGTTTTTCAACACCTGGGTCATGACCCAAAATTGGGTTGCCAGAATGCATCATAGAGGTGCTGGCTGGATTCACTCCGCACTCTGGGTGTTGTGACCTGGTGCATGGGGTTGCAGTAACACTGAGGTGTGGCCCAGCTACCCAGCCATCATGGTGATGGGGCGCAGCCAGGCAAAATGTGAGTGAGTGGCACTACAACCCCAGGCACATAGAATCAGAGACTATCAGGGTTGGAAGGGACCCCAGAAGGTCACCTAGTCCAACCCCCTGCTCGAAGCAGGACCGATCCCCAACTAAACCATCCCAGCCAGGGCTTTGTCAAGCCTGACCTTAAAAACTTCTAAGGAAGGAGATTCCACCACCTCCCTAGGTAACGCATTCCAGTGTTTCACCACCCTCTTAGTGAAAAGGTTTTTCCTAATATCCAACCTAAACCTCGCCTACTGCAACTTGAGACCATTACTCCTCATTCTGTCATCTGCTACCACTGAGAACAGTCTAGAGCCATCCTCTTTGGAACCCCCTTTCAGGTAGTTGAAAGCAGCCATCAAATCCCTCCTCATTCTTCTCTTCCGCAGACTAAACAATCCCAGTTCCCTCAGCCTCTCCTCATAAGTCATGTGTTCCAGTCCCCTAATCATTTTTGTTGCCCTCCGCTGGACTCTCTCCAATTTTTCCACATCCTTCTTGTAGTGTGGGGCCCAAAACTGGACACAGTACTCCAGATGAGGCTTCACCAATGTCGAATAGAGGGGAACGATCACATCCCTCGATCTGCTGGCAATGCCCCTACTTATATAGCCCAAAATGCCATTGGCCTTCTTGGCAACAAGGGCACACTGTTGACTCATATCCAGCTTCTCATCCACTGTAACCCCTAGGTCCTTTTCTGCAGAACTGCTGCCTAGCCATTCGGTCCCTAGTCTGTAGCGGTGAATGGGATTCTTCCGTCCTAAGTGCAGGACTCTGCACTTGTCCTTGTTGAACACTACTCACACCAACTTGCAACACTATTCACACCAATTTGACCTGATTGGGCCAAATCTGAGTGGGAATTGCAGAGCCAAGCTCAGGCAGTGAGAGGGAGTGATTCGTATCATATTCTACAGTAAGTAACAGCCCCCAATAAACCCTCTCCACTCTGCAAGTGGGAAGCACCCCTATCTTCCATACCCTCTGCCCTCTAGCTGCCCCAAAACAGCCCCCCAGATGTACCCCTTCCTCACAGCTGGGCAACTCCCCCTGTTATACCACCTGTCCTGGCCCCCAGACCCACCCCCAGATCTTCCCCCATTGGATCCCCAGCCATTTCTCCCCACAGAAATCCTTCCCCCCAGCCTGCCACTTTACCCACAGGACTCCAAATCCCCCCACCCCTTACCTTCTGTCCCCCATGGGCCATGTATGGGGGCTGTGCATTTTGGGAGCTACCATGCTTCCCCTGCACCCTTCTGCCCCTATATCCTTCCCCTGACCTCCACTGCACACTCCTCAGCTCCCCAATTTCTTCACTGTCCCCCCTAAAAGTCCCAATTCCTTCCTCACTACATCCCCAACCCCCCTTAATTTCCGCACTTCACCTCCAGGTCCCCAAATCCTCCCCACCCCTTACCCACCACCCACCACGGGGGTGGGTGCTCTGTGATTTTTGAGGCGTCTTAGCTCACCATCACCACCCAGTTATTGGGGAACTGAGAATTAAATGTTATGATGTGTTGAACTGGCATGTTTGATGTATATAAATAAGTGTTACTCTCATTAAGATTTGAGGGTGGAGGTCCACAACAAAAATCTGCACTGGGGCCCATCCTTCTGTCCCTCTATCACTGCCTACCAGCTGTGTGAACAAACTCAGCCCAGATTTGATGAACTTCTGTGAGTGCAGAACAAATCAATCAACATATCAGAGCTCAAAGCTGAGGATCTGTTCGAGCAGGTTGGGGGTTTTAGTTGTGATCTGGAACAGCGGGTGTGAGCTCCTGAAGCAAATGGAGATGAAAACAGAATGCGATTGTATGTGCGATCAGCCCCATGCTGACGTGATAATAAATTCAAATTTCTCATTTCTGTAGAAAGCTGACCACAGGCACTTCATCAATCAGTATTTCAATTTGTAATGGATTCCGTATGGCCCTCAGTCATTACTTAATGGGGAACATCCCATCTGCAAACATCTGACTTGGAGCTCGGAATCGAGGGAGCTGCTCATATTTCAACCACGTTTCCCAGAAACTGAACACTCAGCAACATATTCATTTTAGTGACAACCACCACTAATGAGAAACAGCCATGTGCTTCACCAAGTCTTTTACAACCAAAAGTATTTCACATTAAGGGGGGGGGTGGAGGGCATCAGCTTAATTTAAATGACGAATACACCTTTAGAACCCCACCAGCAGTATTCTGAAGTCCTTGATGCCTTGCACTTATGTTTCCACATGCCTTTTCCCTGTGTTTTTCCCATTGTTGTTTGGTTGGTTGTTTTTTAAACACCACTAGTAAGATCAGTTGTTTTGACATGCAGCATAACCTCAGAGTTACAAACTGACCAGTCAACCACACACCTCATTTGGAACCGCAAGCACACAATTAGGCAGCAGCAGAGACAAAAACAAAAAAAAACCCTACTGTATTAAATATAAACTACTAAAAAAAACAAAGGGAAAGCAGCATTTTTCTTCTGCATAGTAAAGATTCAAAACTGTATTAAGTCAATGTTCAGTTGCAAGCTTTTGAAAGAACCACCATAACGTTTTGTTTAGCGTTACGAACATTTCAGAGTTACAAACAACCTCCATTCACTTGGTGTCCGTAACTGTGAGGTATTATTATATGTTCTTTATATTAGAACCAGGAAGCCTGAGAAAGAATCATTGCATCTGCTGGATCACCAGAGGTTAAATTAGGCAGCAATTCAGGAAGGTAAGTACTTTGGTGAGAAGCTAAAGAATCTTTTTGCATCAGCCTTCACTGCCAAGAATGGTGGGTAGATACCAATCCAGGACCTGCTTCTTTCTGGTAATGGAGATAAGCTATTATCACAGATTGAGATGTCAGAAGAAGAAATTCTAGAGCAAATTGTTAATGTACAAAGCAATAAGTTACCAGTCCTACCTGGTATAGCCAAGAGTTTTGAAAGATTCTTAAGTATGTAGGGGCTCATCTGCTAACAAAAATATAATATAATATAAAAATATAATATTATAATATAATCCGTCATTAAAAACAGACACTATTCCAGAGGACTGGAAGGTAGCAAATGTTTGTACTTTTATTTACAAAAAGGTGATCTAGGGAATTACAAACAAGTAAAGCCTTACATCTATACATGCTAAATTGGTTGAAATGATAAAGAAAATGAAATACCTGGAAGGTTGTGGGCTGACAGGGTCTAGCAGCATGGTTTCTGCAAAGGAAAATCATGTCTCTCTGATATCCTAGAATTCTTTGAACCTATCATTAAAGTTATGAATAAAAGGTAATTTTTTCACCTAATGTGAAGCATCAAGTACCAGCACAGTGCCAAAAGCAGGACACTGAGCTCGATGGAGTTGTGGTGTGAACCAATATAGCAATTCCTCTACATCTATGGGCCAGATTGCAAACTCCTTATTCCCAGTGATTTCAGTGGGGCTAGTCCCATGAAGTGCTTACCAGTGGAAATAAGCGTTTTGTAATCTGACCTTGTGACATTTCCATTATAGTATATGCTCTTCATCAGAGAAAAGTATAAGAATTTATTTTTTATCTAAAAAAGACTATTTTAAATAACAGTGTATGTTTTTCATCTAATTAAGTAGAGATCAGTGCTGAAATCTGCTCTAAAATATGCTGAACTCAAAGCACAATTAAAAACACAATACATTTCATTTCTAAAAGTACAGGCAGTTCACTAAGGACTGCAGAACTCTAAGGATAGGTTGTGCTTCCTCCCAAATCCATCACTAGTAAGACTTTGGACCCTCCAAAGTAGATTCGTTTTGAAAGACTGTCACATTTTCACTTGTACCATACAAGCCATTTGTGCTCTCAGTTGTTGGCAAAGTAGAGAAAGGGATAAAACTGCGGAATACAAAGAGACAAGGACATATTTCCTAAATTTTATTAGATTGGGATATTTATAATTGGATTGAAAAAAGTTCTAGAAAATATACTGTAGAAAGGAATGCTGCACAGACAGAGAGGTTGTTGGATTAGTTGGCTTTTTCCATCTTTCTTTTTTAATTTGATTTGATGAGTGAGGATGTCCTAGAAAAAAGAGAAGATATTCAAAAATGAGAGCTTAAAGAGTCCTCAGACACAAAAGGGACCTCGGGCATTGATAAAAGGGCTAGGATTTGGAGCAAAGAGATGAATTGGGAGGAAAGCTACAATGAGAAAGCAAAGGCATGGAGAACAGAGATGGGAAAAGAAGAATGCTAAAGCAGAGAAAGACACTCATAGAAGAGAATGGGATCAGGAAGAAAGGAGCCTAAATCCTGCCAAGGGAGAGAAAGTTTCTGGTGCACCGAGAGGAGATTGCAGGAAATATGGGCATTTGTGTCCCATGGGTGGTAGAGAGCTCTCTGAAGTAAAGAGGGAAGCCCAAAACAAAGAAAATCTCCTCTAGATGTGATAAGGCCTAGAGTGGAAAGATAAAATCAGAATACAGAGGGTGTCTACTAATCCAAAGAGATTCTACAAGCAGAGTCCTGGCTTGAGAATTGAGACAAAAGACAGAAAGAGGGGGATATGAAAAAAGAGAGAGAATGCAAAAGGTACCAAAGGATCCACCAAGCTAAGGAGATTGTAACATATGGACATTGCTCTAATACATACCCTTTTTTATGCAATAATTTCGAACTACTTTACAGAATCTAAGTCTTGAGTGTCAGAGATAGCCCATAATTATTCTGATATAATTTTTAGCCAATAATGAACGACTAGATTAAATCTTAGCAGTTAAATTAATCTAAGTGCAGGTGCAAAACTACAGGTGCAATCTTGTACCTGCAAAAACAGAAGATGATTTGAGGGCCAGCTAAAAATCAGGCCTATAGTAGGAAAAATGGACTTCATTGCATTCTTTTTCTCCACATGAAAATACCACAGCACTCTGTTATTGATCACTCAGGATTATTCTTTTTCTGTTAGTTGCCTTCAACCAACATATACATAATTTGCATCTTGAACTCTGTTGGATTCATTTTCTTTCTGGTTTGCTTTGTCTTTTTCTGCCATGGAATCACCTTCAACACAATGCAGCACTTGTAGGCTATATGCTTCTTTTACACACAATTTTTCATGGGGGAGATGAGGGACGTGCATTTCCCAAGCACCTCCTGGAATGGAACCTCAACAAATACATGTGTACTGGAATTTTATCTTCCTTTGCTGCGCTGATCAACTATTTTTTTCCTTTGGCACATAAGCTCTACACATGCTTATCTCTGAAAAGCAAATGACGTACAGTCTGGTGTGGGCTGAAATATTGAACTGATGCTCCTTGGGATTTTTCCAGTCTTCCAAATGATCTGAACACCTGATCCATGTGGCTATCATATTTCAGATGGTGGTGATCCAAAAAGTGATGCAGTTTAGCCAAAGCGGGACATTCTTCCTACTACAATCTTAGCTGAAGTTGATAGCAAAAGCACAAATTATTCCAAACCTTCTGTACAATAACTCACTCTATGAAGTTTTCTCTGATGTGCAGCCAATAGAGAATTGGCTAGCAACATTGGGTTATGCATGTGTATACTACACTCCTTTCTAAAAGAAACAATGCAAACTGTAGGACATAAAACATCAGGAGTTTGGGATAAATCCTGGATTATTTTACTTTGATTAATAATTACTTGGGCAACATCACATGTAAGAGCACAAGAGGTTCAAATGAGCTTATCCCATATGCAGAAGAGGATTGAAACTTTCTGTGCTATGCATATCAATTAAGTATGCCACACCCCTGCTTGTCCTTTGCACGTGACTTAGATCCCATTCTTTATCATGACACCCAGAAAACAATGCTGTAAACCCAAAAGCTTTAATTTGGAAAGTGGCGACAGTAAACTTGACTTGTCAAGAGGTCACACACAGGTGTCAGATAATATTGGCACAGCAGTACGACTTCTCTGGTAAATATTTTACAGAACAACCCATTACGGATCTGCAAAACTCACCAGTTGATAGATCTGCATGTTGGGAATATGCATTAATGATAAGAAAGGTATTGACACATTGTACTCTCCTGGTTATTCGGAGATGAGCCAAAACCAGAAATTAAGCATTATGATTTCATGTATTTTGGCTTCAATCTTCAGCTATACCTAACGTTCAGTAGGCAAATGTGGGGGCCCATTTGTGGTTCCTCAATCCTGAGGACAGCCAAGAGCTGGTTGGCCACCAGCGCAGTTTAGGTGGCTCACAAGGGGCTATCCACCAGCAAGGGATTTGCTAAAAAGTAATGGCTATGTCCCCTTCCCCTCTATTCCTAATCCCCAGGAATACCCCAGGTACAGCCACTATGTAGGACTTAGCATAAGAACTGGCTATACCCAACTGGGGCCTTGCACACACCTGGACAGTCTCCAGCCTCTTTCAGGCTGTTCTCTGTGCCATGAATAATAATACCTTAGGATATGTCTACACTACAATAAAAATTTATGGCACTGAGTCTCACAGCCCAGGTCAGCTGACTCAGGCTTATGAGGCTCAGGCTGTGGGGCTAAAAACTGCCGCATAGGCTGGTGCCCAGGCTATGAGACCCTCCCCTCTTGCAGGGCCTCAGATCCCAGATTCCAGACCAAGCATGAACATCTACACTTCAATTTTATAGCCCCACATGTGCAGCCTTGTGAGCCCAAGTCAGCTGACCCAGGCCAGCTGCAGTCATGTCACAGGTCTTTTATCACAGTGCAGATGTACCCTGAGATACCAAGGTGATGGACACTGTAAAAATACCTAGCAAGATAGTTGACAAATACCATAGGTAGGTAGGCTTCACCATATCATTGCTGTAGTTTACGTAGAGATGTTCAGCATTCAGACATACAGTACTCTGCTGAAAGAAGCGACATTATTGGCAGTATTACTTAGATTGTACAATCTTTTAAGTTCTGTGTTTGTTTGGCACGTAGCACAGTGAGGCCCTGGTCTGTTGGCTGGAGGCACTCAGACGCTATCGCAACACAGCATCCTCCCGCTTATCTGAAACCCTATTATCCGAACTTCTGCATTATCCGAATCCCTTTCTTGTCCCCACCTCCAAAACAACTGCCAGCATTTAACCCCCTCAGTGAAACCCCCTGCCACCGATGCTCAGCTGCCTGCATGCACATCCCCTCCTGCTACCCTTTGCCTCTTCCCATACCTCCCCACACTTCTGCTGTGGAGTTGCTGTTCACCTGGTTGATGTCATAGCTCTGGCCCTGGCTGATGCAGCACCAATGTGCCCAGCTCCCTCTTCAGCGTGTCCTTCATACTGTTCCCATGGCGGCCTGCAAGAGCCCATGCTGGGGTGTGTGCACACCAAGCCAAGCAGCCATAGGAAGAGCCCAGAAGCGAGGGAGTCTGCTGCCTGTCTGTTACTGCACATGCATAGTGACAACAGCAAAGCTTGTACTTTGTCCAGCTGTTTCCGACTGCAAAGGAGAGCACTGGGGGGAACTGAGGCAAGAGGCTGCCCTCTCAATTACCCAAATTCCCAATTATCCAGATGAAATCCATACCCCCCATGCTATGCAGCTAAACAGGCATATGCTGTATACATAAATAAAAACAATAAATTAGCAATGGGTCAGATCCTGAGCTCCCTACTCAGTTTTACTCAGACCTTGCTCAGGGAAAACTCCCACTAATGTAAAACCGCAATAAGAACGTTAGGATTTAGCCTGATGCCATTTTTTTCAATTCAACAACGTGATGTGATTTCACTATCATCCTGAATATGTTCTATTTACCTTTCCCACCAGCGACAAACATGTTGATTTATTTTGAAAGAAAAGACGAGCTGTAACCATCTGCATTCAGAATGGGGGAGGGGGGAAGAGTAGCTTGTGATCGCATTATTGTTTTTTGACTTGAAAGTTAGAATTGACAGTGACTCATACTTCAGTTTCAGATCACTCAGGCAGCTGCCTCTTACTGTACCTTTGAATCATCATTATCATGATCTTCACTATTTGCACAAAGGGCAGAATTCACTGATCCTTTCATTTCATAGCCTTATAAAACAATCTAAACATCCAGTTCCCTTGCACAATTAGGCCGGATTGGTTTTGTTCAGAAAGGAAAAGCCAGGATTGTGTTCATGAGATAAATGTATAGTGTCAAATCATAATTGTCCTTTCAGCTTCTTTTGACACGTCTTGCAGAATATGTTTTGGTAGTGGAGATTAGTGTCTGAAAGAAGGTACTAGAGCACCAGGATGGTCAGTCTCAAAGAGGCTACAATTAGACTGGGGCTAAACAGTTTAAATAGTCCCACGTTCTACTTGTAAAACTCCACAGTTCTCGCATCCATCTTTTAGTATAGACAATTTGGCAAACAAATAGAATATATGTTGGGTAAATAGAAAATTAACATTGAATGTCAAGCCATTATATTTAAAGCTGAGTGACAAACCTCTGGAAATATGGATTTAATACTTGAACGCAGTTAGACCCTTTACTACAGTGTTGCTGTGCAACATAAGGCCCCAATCCATGATATCACAAGTATGCATATACTTGTTAAATATTACTTGTGACAGAGTGGGAAACAGACCCAAGATCTCTGAAGTTGTATACCCATAGCTCATCCCTAGACCACAGCACTTCTCACAGGAGCAGTTTCAAATGTGCGTTCTTAGTTAAGCCAAGTGTAAAATGGGTGCTAACACAAAGGCACCTTTTTACAAAGTTCTTTGAGAGTCACCTCTGAAGAACACTGTGTAAATGCAAAACAATATTATTAGGCAAATGTTTCAGCTGTAGTAACTTATGTACAAAGCAATTCAGTGACTTGGCAGGCAAGGCAGGCTCTGTTTTCTAGTGGATCAGAGATTGGCTGTGCATCTGAAAGACTTGTATTCTAGTACTAGGTCTGCTACTTAATGTACTATGATAGCCATGACGCTTTACCAGCATTCTGAGTCAAGGTATGCTGTGCTGCTCATGAATGGCTAATATGGCTAATGTAGCTAGCTGAATTTGGCATGTGTGCATTGAATGAGACAGGGCTCTGCAGCAACCATTTTTAGCTTGAACAGTGCCGTTCACTCCTTCAGTATAATAATCTGTATCGTCATTTACCTACACAAAAGAAAAATGAAAAGATGTTTAAAAAAACTTGAGCAGTTTCAAAAACACGAACTACATTTCAAACCTCAATGAAGGTTGCTAAGTCACAACAATGTACTTCTTGTACCTATCATATCATTTACAAAACTCAAACACTTAAAAGCAAGGAAATGAATAATTAACAGCAACATAAATCTTCTACTGCCCCCGCAATCAACAGATTAATTTGATCAAGTACAAAAGAAATATGTTTTATCACAAAAAACCTTAACGCTAAGGCAAAATAAACATCATTCTTTATTCAGGAATCTTAAAATATCAACCTGCAAACAAACTTTTGAAAAAAATACATAAACATTATCTCAGATATATCACTTCTCTGTTGATAAAACTCTCATTCTAGCCATATGTATACATAATTTACCATAAATCAATTATGGTATACATGTTCTGTGTTTAAGCATGTAATGCAATATTTTTCTCAAGACTAGAGTTGGGTGAAATTTTTCACATGAAACATTTTTGACAGTGACACCAAAATGTTATGCAAATTTATGTCAGTTTTGGCAAATTGATTCAGTCAAGGAAAAAAAACCTGATTTTTTGGGGAAAAAATCAAAATGTTTCAATTTTTAAATTTGAAAGGACTTTTCCTTTCAAAATTTCCTTTAATTTTATTTTAAAATGGGCAACATTGAAACAACCCATTTTGACTGTGTCTTAACAAAATGTTTCTTTAGATCAAAAATGAATTATTTTTCAACTTTTCTATTTGCCAAAAATTTCATAAAATGTCATTTTCAGTTCTACACCAAAAAAAAAAAAAATGTTTTTTGGACTTGCCAACAATTCTGTAAAAATCTGTTATTTCTCCCAGCTCTACTGAAGACGCAGCAGTATACTCACTCACATACAAAAATCAACAACACACACAAACAAACAAACACACATACTAAAATCAAAGCAACCAAAATACATTCAACCCCCCTGGACTCCAGAATCTTTGGGTCACACTTAAGGTTATTGTATTATGATGAAGTGTGATTGTTTTTCTACTTGATCAGAATAATCTCTTTGGTCAGTATATGGGCAGTGTAATATTTCGGATGCCTTTAACTATTCTTTTTCCTTGCTTTTTAAGTACTTGGTAGGTGTTCGGTAGCTCACTTTGTCGTCACCTAGCAAATTTTACTAGATTTTTTTAAACTTTTTTTTTCTTCACTGAGTATAATGCATGTGTATGAATTATTCTATAAAAACACATTCTCTCTGCCCTAAGGACCTTAAAGCCTAATTCAGTGCTCCTATGATTAGTAAAAATTCTTTGCTTTTTTTTTTAGTTTTAAGTATTTTTCATTGGATTTGAGCTAATCAAGTTGGGCTCAGTTCACACCGGAAAATCTGCATATTCTACAGCATCATGTGGATGATGTTTAGCTGAGCAAACAGCTGTTCGAACCCTTCATTGTGGGCATCACTAGGAAATGCTCTCTGAAATGCCCACAGAAAGAGTATTTGTGTGTTTTACCAGTGGGAATTAGGAGGGACTCTTTACATACACTGTATTTACATTGAGTGTTGCACAGTCACTTTCCAAGTTTTGAATCTTTGCAGGCAATTTTGGCATAGTTGTTTATTCCCTGCTGATCTCATCATCATATAAAATGTGGCTGGTAGAAAGAAAAAAACAGGTGGAGGCTAAATATTAGTCCTTCTCTTTCTGCTCATTCCCCACGCCTCACCCCCGCCCCCACTGCCCACCAGAAGGCAAAAGGTCAAATACTAACCAACATCATTTTGCCCTTCCCCCCCAAATTCCAATCCTGTAACCCTAACAAAAAGCTTTATTAATAAGCTATTACAATTCAGTAAATCCTAAAAGCCCCACACAGTGTGAACTGTTAAACAAAGTTGTTCAGTTATTTCTTGGCTAAATGTCTCTAAGTAAATAGCTTTTACATCCAATCAGAATTATTTTTTTTCTTTAGCAGTGGTCAGGGATATTGGAACCTGCTACTGCACAGACAAATAAGAACCACCGTGATTTTAGCTTGATTACATTCTGATGGGCTGTCTCCAGGAGCATTGCTCCTGACAGTAAATGATTCTGTAGAGAGAAGGGGGGTGGGGAGGGGAACCCGCCACGGAGATGATAAGGAAGGCTGGGATGAATTGTGGGCTCTGTTCTCTGTTATCCAAGGGTGGCTAGCTGCTGCTGCACTGAAGGCCTTTATTCCCTGCCTGTGGGAAAGTGGTGGGCGAAGGCTGCATTCTCAGTTACACTACACATGCAGATTTTAATTAGCTGGATTAAAAACAAGACCGTATCATGTCCTTTAGCGGTATTCTATATAGAAACAAAAGATTTTCTTTCCTGGCTTCTGCAAGCAGCACAGTGCGGCATTAATAAAAAGGTCATGGCAGTTCGAGATGAAAGGTCACACATGATAGAAACGCTATGTGAGAGGAACATCATGTTTGTTGCTGCGATAAAGGAGCTCTGTCTAGGCAGGTCATCACAACTTTCTTTGGGAGTAAGAAAATGCAAACATAAGTGGCTGACAGACAGAGAGAGAGAAAGAGATGGGTGGATGGATATTTATTAGAGAAAGGGCTGAGCTGCAAGGTTCCAACTTTGTTTGGGGAGATGGGGGGTGAGAGCCAGGGCTTGAGTTCAGCCTGAAATGGAGACTAGGTCAAGCCGGGGAATCTAGTCTGCTTCCAAAACTCAGAATGTTTTGATTGAGGTTGTTGGTTTGGACCCATTTCTAAGTAGTAGTTTTCTTCTTTTGTGGGGCGCTATAAAGGCCCAGCCTTACTCCCAGTTAAGGCAGTGGGAGTGTCATGATTGACTTCATTCGGAGCAGGCGCAGGCCTTAAATATGCATTGTTCTTTACTAGTAACTATAAAGCCTGATCCTGAAAGGTGCTCGGTACCTTCAACTCCCATTGACATCTGTGAATGACACCAGGGCTCAGCCCCTCTCAGGATCAGACCCTAAAATTAAATAGAGACACACATAGACCACAAAGTACAGCAGACCATCAGCATGATCCTGCATACCTTTGCTGATTTCCAATGTGGCTGCTTTCATGTGCAAGGGTCCACAGGATCATGACCTTGACACACAAAAGGAGAGAGACCACTATAAGCTTAAGGAGCAGCATGAAAGAAGTCAGGAAAAAGGGACTGGAGAAAGGAGAGAGGTAGATCAGATCCAATGTTCTGCTTTACTATTCTCCTTTCTACTGTCCCAAGTCCCATTCAGAAAAAGATTCATTTGTATGTACTGCTTTCCAACCTACCAAATTCATATGAAATTGCCTTTAAAGAGTATCTCTAGTGAAGAGTGAATTTAGCTTTTTGGCCTATTTAATATGAATTTCCATTCTACCGCTATTGTAATTTAACATATTTTTTTAAATAAGGGTCACCAAACAGCTTGGTCCAGGTATTATCATTGATAAGTCAGACCTTGTAGTATATTTTAAGTGGGTGATTCATAGCTAGCGCAATCAAGAAACAAAAGGTGGTTCTTTTCCTCAAAAGTATAGTAAAAAAGGTAAAGGTTAATGATAAAAACCTGAAACCTTCTGAATGAAACAGCGCTGTTTTTCAGTTGGAGCAGCACTTGACTACATTGGCCATTTATCTATTATACGACTAACACAGTAGTTAGAGTGCACCCAGTTCTGCTCCCATTGAGATCAATGGCAAAATCTGATTTAATTCAATACACGCAGGATCATTTTCCATAAGTCCATTATGTCCTAGCAAAAATCATCTGATTTAATCTGTGGGGTTTTTTAAGTAATTTATTCTTTCTTTCTTTATTTTTTTTAAGAATAAAGAAGAAAATGTTAGTTGTGCATTTACAGTATAAGGGGCCTCATTCTCATTTACACAAAGGATCCTTCACAATATTCTGGCCACATAAAGTGACCTTAACATTTGAAACCACCTTAACAGGCCTGATAAGGAACATAACTGCAATTCACACCCATGTTAATGTTCCTTTACACTGAGTAAAGGGGCCTTAGTATAAATAAGAATACAACACCATAAGAGCAGGCATTTTGGATCAGACGTAGTCAACAGGTGGACCGCAGGCCAAATCCAGACCGCCAGAAACATTTGAACAGACCCCGAAATCTGTTTATTTATTTATTATCATCATTATTGTTATTGTGGTGTGAAAAATGTTTCTCTGGAGTCTGGACCTCGACTATACCTTGACCGAGAAATTTGGACCTTGATAAAAAATAACTGACTACCCCTGGATTACACCAGTGGTCCATCTAGCCCAGTGTCCTGCTTTCTGACAGTGACCAATAACACGAGCCTCAGAAGGAATGGACAGAACAGGAAATCATTAAGTGATCCATCCCCTGTCGTCCACTTCCAGCTTCTGGCAATCAGAGGTTAGGGACACCCAGAACATGGGCTAATAGCCATTGATTAACCTATCCTCCATGAAGCGATCTAATTCTTTTTTTGAATGCCGTCATACTTTTGGCCTTCACAACATCCCCTGGCAATGAGTTCCATAGGCTGAATGTGCCTTGTGTGAAGAAGTATTTCCTTTTGTTTGTTTTAAATCTGAAGCCTATTAATTAATTTGGGTGACCCCTGGTTCTTATGTGAAGGAGTAAATAACACTTCCTTGTTCACTTTCTCCACACCAGTCACGATTTTATAGATCTCTATCATATCCCCTCTTAATTGTCTCTTTTCCAAGCTGAAAAGTCCCAGTCTTTTTAATCTCTCCTCATATGGAAGCTGTTCCATACCCTTAATAATTTTTGTTGCCCTTCTCTTTACCTTTTCCAAGTCTAATATATCTTTTTGAGATGGGGTGACCAGAACTACACACAGTATTCAAGATTTGGACATACCATGTCTTTATCAAGTGGCATTATGATATTTTCTATCTTATTATCTATCCTCTCCTAATGGTTCCTAACATTCTGTTAGCTTTTTTTGACTGCTGCTGCACATTGAACGTATGTTTTCAGAGAACTATCCACGATAACTCCAAGATCTCTTTCTGGAGTGGTTACAGCTAATTTAGATCCCATCATTTTGTATGTGTAGTTGGGATTATGTTTTCCAATGTGCATTACTTTGCATTTATCAACATTGAATTTTATCTGCCATTTTGTTACCTTGTCACTTCATTTTGTGAGATCCCTTTCTAATGCTTCACAATCTGCCTTGGCCTTAAATATCTTGAGTAATTTTGTATCATCTGGAAATTTTGCCATACCACAGTTTATCCCTTTTTTTCCAGATCATTTATGAGTATATTGAACAGCACTGGCCCTCCCAACAGAGATCCCTGTGGGGCACCTCTATTGACCTCTCTCCATTCTGAAAACTGACCATTTGTTCCTATCCTTTGTTTCCTATCTTTTAATCAATTACTAATCCATTAGAAGGTTTTGCTTCTTATCTAACGGCAACTTACTTTGCTTAAGAGCCTTTGCTGAGGGAGACCTTGTCAAAGGCTTTCTGAAAGTCCAAGTACACTATATCCACTGGATCACCCTTGTCCACACGTTTGTTGACACCCTCAAAGAATTCTAATAGACTGGTGGGGCATGATTTCCTTTTACAAAAGCCATGTTGACTCTTCCCCAACAAATTGTTTTCATCTATGTGTCTTGATAATTCTGTTTTTTACTATAGTTTCAACCAATTTGCCTGGTACTGAAATTAAGCTTACCAGCCTGTAATTGCCGGGATCCCATCTGCAGCCTTTTTTAAAAATTGGTGTCACATTAGCTATCATCCAGTCATCTGGTACAGAAACTGTTTTAAATGATAGGTTACATACCACAATTAATAGTTCTGCAACTTCAAAGCTGAGTTCCTTCAGAACTCTTGGGTGAATACCATCTGGTTCTGGTGACTTATTACTATTTAATTTATCAATATGTTCCAAAAATCTCCTCTATTGACACCTCAATCTAGTTTCACCTAATCCACATATTTGTCATCTAAAAAGAATGTCTTCAGTGTGGGAATCTCCCTCACTTCTTCCACAGTGAAGACTGATGCAAATAATTCATTTAGCTTCTCTGCAATGACCTTCTCTTCCTTGAGTACTCCTTTAGCACCTCGATTGTCCAGTGGCCCCACTGATTGTTCAGCAGGCTTCCTGCTTCTAACATACTTAAAACTTTTTTTACTATTAGTTTTTGAGTCTTTAGCTAGTTGCACTTGAAATTCTTTTTTTGGCCAGCCTAATTAGACTTTTACACTTGTCTTGCAATAGTTTATGCTCCTTTCTATTTTCCTCCGTAGGATTTTAATTCCAATTTTTATTTTTATTTTGCCTCTAACCACTTATTTTACTTTGTTGTTTAGCGATGGTGGCACTATTTTGGTCCTTTTACTATATGTTTTAATTTGTGGTATATATTTAATTTGAGCTGCAAGTATGGTGTTTTTTAAAAGTTTCCATGCAGCTTGCAGGCATTTCACTTTTGTGACTGTACCTTTTAATTAGCTAGCTTCCTCATTTTTGTTTAGTTCCCCTTACTGAGGTTAAATGCTACTGTGGTGGGCTTCTTTGGTGTCTTCCCCCCATGAAGGATGTTGAATTTAAATATATGATGGTCGTTATTACCAAGCAGTTCAGCTATAGTCACCTCTTGGACCAGATCCTGTGAGCTACTTCAGACTAAATCAAGAATTGACTCTTCCCTTGTGGGTTCCAAGACTAGCTGCTCCAAGAAGCAGTCATTTATGGTGTCAAGAAACTTTATCTCTGCATCCTGTTCTCAGGAGACATATATCCAGTCAATATGAGAATAGTCGAAATCTGCCATTATTATTGAGTTTTCTATTTTTATAACCTCTATAATCTCCCAGAGCATTTCACAATCACCACTGCCATCCTGGTCAGGTGGTCGGTAGTATATTCCTACTACTATATTATTATTGAAGCATGAAATTTCTATCCTGAGAGATTCTGTGATACAGTTTGATTCATTTAAGATTTTTTACTCCATTTGAAAGGGGGAAGGGATAGCTCAGTGGTTTGAGCATTGGCCTGCTAAACCCAGGATTGTGAGTTCAATCCTTGAGGGGGCCATTTAGGGATCTGGGGCAAAAATTGGGGATTGGCCCTGCTTTGAGCAGGGGATTAGACTAGATGACCTCCTGAGGTCCCTTCCGACCCTAATATTCTATGACTCTATGTTGCTTTCACATATAGTGTCACTCCCCCACCAACATGACCAATGCCGAGAATCAAGCTGACGGGATTTGAAACAGACATTTTTAGCTGATCTATTGATTTTAAATTGGTTATATCACTTCATTTCAGGCCTAATTCTTCTCTCAGATGTGTGTGCAAAGCCTTCACTATAATCAATGGGAGTATTATGTTAATATCGGTCTAAGGTATTTCTTATATGGCCTCTGTCCCCACATTATCTGAGTGTCTCACAGTCTTTTAATATATTTACCCATATGGGAAACTGAAGCACAGAGAGACTATGGCCCAGATCCTTAAAGGTGATCAAGTGCCTAACTGCTATTGAAATCAGTGGGAGTTTGGCACCTGAGTATTGGCAAGTCTGTGGCAGAGAACAGGGAATCAAACTGCAGTCTTGGGTCAGCACCCCATCCCAAGCTAAAGGCAGATCATAAGCCACTGTGTTAATATTATGCTTTAGTATTAAAATATTTCATTTCAGAACACATTTCATGAGAGAGAGAGAGAAAAACAGCCCAAAGATACAGTAATTCATATAGTCAAACAGCTTTTACTTTTCTATTTGACTTGTAACATGATGGGTATAAACCCTGGGCCTGCTCCTGCTCTTACTGAAGCCAGTGGTGTTTTTCCATTTGCTACAGAGATAACAGGATTGAACCCTCATTCTGACAGGGTTCTTTGCCTCCATTTCATTTTGAATTATTAATCAACAAATGTGTCCAGTAGAAAGGACATGATTCCCTCCCCCTCCCCCGTCCCCCGGCACACATACACTCCTATTTAATCCAGCAATTCTATTTTTAGTGTAGTCACTGCCATTGTAAAAAGCTGGTTTATAGGGTGACAGCATCTAGCATGACTTGGCCATGTAAGCAATATAAATGCAAAGCAGTTAATTATATTTTAAGAGGAAAGCACTATTATTTCAGGAGTGGATTGAAGCAAATCTGGAAGTAATATAAACACAATATGGAATGATGCAAGCTATTTAAGAATAAACAGATCAATATGTTTCAATTAATTAGGGAATAGTCATGTGCAGTTTGATACCACAAGCGCCATGTGCATAAATACAATCTCCACACAATATATCATTTTTATACATATAAAGCTTCGCACCATATAAATGCCAGGTATTAACAATTATAATAATAATAATAACTGATATTTTAAATCCCATAGAATCAATTTCCAAGGAGGGCAAGCTCTTACACTGTCTGTTAGAGGAGCTCCAGTACAAAGCAGGGATCATCAACATATGGCATCAGAGTACCATAGGCAGTTACCACATAGTCTATTTCTGAGGTGTGTCTGCTTTTTAGGCAGAGCAAGAGGAGTGCTGAACACAGTAGTTCTCTTCATGGATCTGATCCAAAGCTCACTGAAGTCAATGGGATTCTTTCCATTAACTTCATTGGGTTTTGGATTGCACTCCATGCTTTCTGTCACATCTAGGCAGGCAATGCAGCAAGTCCTGAGCAAACAGATTGCAACTATCAGAATTCCCCTCAGTCCTTCCAGTCAACCAGGAGAACGAGAAACTCTTGACACTTCATCCCAGGAACCAGGTCTTGGGATAGGAAAAGAGAGGTAATATTGGGTCCGGTTGTTTCCTGATATAACTCCATCTCGGTGTAACTCTAACATCTGCAATTTATTGTGCTTCAAGTGGAGTCATACAGAATCATAAAATAATTGCATGGACTTTAAAGAGCCCATAATAGGTTTCCATATGCAGGGGGTATGCACCACTGTCCTTTTTCTCTATTTCCTTTTGTCTCTATTATGTCCACCAGTTGACTACTTGACCAACACCCTCCCTCCCTTGAGGAGTACTCATGTTTGTATTTAGTTTGTAAAATGTCTTGGGGTGAAAGGTTCTATATTATAGTAGAAGTTTCAAATATATAGTTGAGGGAAATAATTATCACTAGAGATAGGCAGAAGCCACATTAGGATCTGGATTTCAAGTACTCCAAAGTTCAGAGTTGTGTGGATTTGGGGTTTTAGTCCAGTACATTATAAAAATAGGGGCGACTGGCAAAACCCACCACAGTTCACAGGCATCTCCATGTAAGTGTTAGGTTTGGTCCCATATTAGATTCTAGGAACATGATAAAATAGCCTTCTAAAAAGGGGGATTTGAAAAAGACAGAAGGAAAAGATAGAGTTTACATATTTGCAACTGTATGTCCAAAAGGACACTCCTCTTTTTCCAATTTATCTGTAAGGCTTTTGCCATTGGGGGAGTGGAGGAAGACTCCAGAGGGAAAAAGGAAAAAGCCCTGGACTGGATTAAATTGGTACATTTCAAGGTTTTTGCTGAGCTTTCACACAGGCTGCCAGGGCACACTGGCACAAATTCTAATTCCACAATATTTCAGTTTCTGTTTTCTCTAAATGGTAAGAAACTTTCTGTTTTATCACTGGTAAATCTTAGTTGGCACACACAAAGGAGATGCTGTCCACTGTCTCTGGGAAACTTAAATACTACCATGCACAGCCAACACCATGTAGAATAGGAGCAGACGTTTCAGTTTGTATCTGGATCCTACCACAGAAGCTGCACATACAGATAGAAATTAAAATGATCCTTTTCAAATCAATTATCTACTTCATCCCGCCCACACAAAGACTTTTGCAGTTTTAGTTTGAGGGGTTTTAAGGATCGTCTTTCTAATTTTTGCTTAGGTTTTTTTTTTTTAAAGGAGTTGCTGTTATATAAAGAACCAAAGAATCAGCAAACTCTAAAAGAATTCAAAGAGGGTGCAGTAGTTTTAGCCTTCTGTTTGTGTGTTTCCAATAGGTGTATTTAAATGTAAATGCTACCCTTTCACCTCTGAGCCACCTATTCTTATAGCTAGCAGAAAGAGAGCATTCATGGTATAATGTCTTTATGAGGAGAGATCTTATACTTAATTTCTCATGTGAATCAGACTCTTTTATAGCACATGTTTGAGAGATTGAAAGAACAATATTGGTCTAGTGGCTCAGCAGGCAGATCATTGCACTGTCACATGGGAGAGCTGGGTTCAAAGAGACTTCAGGGATCGCAGCTAGCAAGCACATGGGTGAAGCTGTAAACACTGATGGGTCCACTTTTCCACTCCAGCACAATGGTTTAATTGTGCACCATATACACTATCACATCATGGCAGGGCATCTAGACCCTGTTTTCTGGAAACCATATCCAACTAATGGTACACTACATGAAATCACGGGTAAAGGTAAGGCAGTATCCCACAATTCTGTACACAGTTTGCACTGACCTCCATTACACTATGGTAAGAATTGGTGGGCAGAGGGGGGTATTTGTAACACGCGTTTCCAGCTGTACATCGGTGCACACTTTTGATTGCATGATGATCCAATTATAAGAAAGTGCATGCATCTGAATCATTGAATGTTCAGTTCAAATCACCACAGAGCCATATATACAAATACCACACTTCAAATAAAGAGGCACATCAGCTCCCTGAATGTACTGCATGGTTTGCAAGTATCATGATGCAAGCGTGTTGACTTAAAAGGTGTGACTCGCCTGAGGGAGCTGACTAAGGTTGAAATCTTGTGAACACAGACTCTTGTGCCCATCCGGAGTCCCTCTGAAATCAATGGGACTCTGCATAGTTTGCATCAATGCATACATTTGTAGAATCAGGGTATAAGGCCCCATTTACATTGGCTAAACAAGTTTAAAACTAAATTAACTAAGCACTGGCCAGGCAAACTCTGTTAGCCCCTGTTTGCTTGGCCACAGCTGAATCTGAACCTGCGCCGCTTCCCACAGCTCCCATTGGCTGGGAATGGCGAACCACTGCCACTGGGAGCTGCAGGCGGGCGTGCTTGCAGACGGTCAATGTAAACAAACTGTCTTGCGGCCCGCCAGTGGATTACCCTGATGGGATGTGTGTGGCCCGTGGACCGCAGGTTGCCCACCACTGCTTTAAAAGTTTCTGTATGAACAGAGACCTAGACACCTGTGTATCCCACGCCCACAAGCACTGAAGCTCAGACAGAACTTCCTTACTTCCATAGATTCCCCTCCCTCAGACACACAGGAAATTCATTGTCATTGCACGAGGGGCCTGATCCTGAACCACTAAATTCAACGGGCATTTGCCATTAATTCAGTGGGTGCAAGATCAAGCACCCAGAACAAGTACAGAAGTACTTCTGGAAATGGTTCCAAATGCGAAATGTTAAAGAACGAAAGGGTGTAAATATTTATGTGAAAGAAAGGAATTTATGTTTGAAGTCATTTAAAAATGTCCAGGTCCCCTTTAAGAGCAGCCAGAGCAGAATTTGTATGGTCATGCTCTTTAAAAGCAAAACTAGCCCTTTTGATTTCTCCCCCTCCAGCAAAAAGTCCAAATTTCAGCTGACTTGCTGTTTCAAAAGGGGGAACGATGCCAGACTGTTTTAGTGGCGTTTTAAGCATTTAACTCTTTAAAATAATCCTGAGACGAGAACTGAATATCTTGGAAGCTCCACAGAAGTCATTTGGAAATTAGTTTTGATCATAACTTTAGTGCTCTGTTTGTCAGCCCCACAAGGTAAGTAATTAAGCCACTGATACCAGCTACAACCAGCCTTTAAAATATATATACAACATATCCTATGTCCTAGCTCCTACTCTGTCCAGAACAATAAAACAGTGTTCCTGCGGAAAAGACTAAGAACTTAATGTGACATTTAATAGTTGAGCAAACAGACTCAATATTAATTTGATTGTATTCAGTGACTGCTTAGTTAATTCTTAAACAGCTCTTTTTAATGTATCTAATGCAAGTTGAAGTCAAATAGGAGATGTCTATGATATATATTTTCTAAATAGTTGTAAACTGGAAATATATTAGTTTGATAGAAACAAGAAACTTTACCTAATGGTCTCTTCACCTCTGTGAGAAACTTGGCATAATTTATAAATATTTTACATAAATGTATTAATAATCTTTGCCACCAAAATATTTTGTGCCAAAAATCAATCATTTAACTGAATCCTAAAAAAACAAATAAATAAATAAATGACCAATCCAAAGCGTATTGTCATAGCTGCATGTGGGAAAATAAATACAGGAATCTGCTACTTTGCTTTCTGTACAGTCTTAATTTCCATCTACTAATTATAGGAGCCTTTGGCTTTAATCATTTATCTCAGGGCAGCCCATCTGATTATTGGATAAAGAAAAATGTATTAAAACTTAGTGAGTTACTGGAATCTTCTGGAACTAGAAACTATACAGATGGTCTGCAACATATTTGTATAGAACATGCCCAATTGTTGACGGTTTTCCAACTATTATAGTAGAATAGTAAGAAGGCAGATACTGGGCAGTGAGCACTGAGCAACTGTTGTCACAGAGCCTTCCCCTCTTGGCTGCTTCCCCATTCACCCAATGAGCAGTTTTGGTCTCCCAGAGCAGAGACAATGGTTGCTTTGGAGAAGGAGGGAAGCCTTAGAACACCATGTAGATTTAGGACTGGATAGAAGGTATTGTGCAGAGGCCATGCCCATTACTCATCCACTGGCAATGGGCTCTCTTCCTTTTGTCTGGAAAGACGGTAAACTTTCAATGCCATCTGAAAACAGAAGGCCTTTCACAGAGTGCAAGAACTCTGCCATCTCAATCATGTGAAAATATTGTAAACACTTTCCCAGCCCCCATTCAGCTGTCCGAGAAGCAGAGCTAGAAAACACCAAACAAAACAGGAAGGAAAGAAAAGGGGGTGCATGTGTTAATTTATATTTTAGTCTGAATAGGTGTTTTGCTAATTTTTTTTAACATTAGTGAACAGAGTTAAGTTAGCTATTACAGGAGAAAAAGGGGTTATAAACCTACAGTGAGTATTGTTTAGAGGAAAATCCAGTGGCCAGTAGTTTCCCTCCAGCTGGGCTTCTCTTGTGTTTCATTACAGATTCTGCAAGAGTAGATTTCAAATATGTGACAAAAATTAGAATTGTTTCTCTTTCCATCACCAAACGGACCCATCCCTGTGATCTTTTACCAACACAGTATCTTTAGCCCAAAACACTAAGCAATGCAAGCTTCCTTACTTATGTGTTTTAGAATTAGTGTGCTTACAATATATAGTAATAGATATAAACATACATATACAGACTATGTTATATGTAGCACCTGTGTGGGAGGTGGTTCACAGAGAACGCACTTAGAGTAATATTATATATTACTGTTATATAACAGGGGTAGTTAGCACATGTTAAAGTTGGTTTCCAATTTCCATTTTAATAGCCCCCACCCCACCACTCACCCCTTTCCAGTTGCTTTTAACTTTGTCAGACTAGCTGCTTTATGGTTTTGTGAATTTTGAACAAAATCAGTTCAGGTGGTTTTGAGTTGTGCTCACCCACCGCAACCAGCAAACTCTTGGCATTACAAAATGTATGCGTTTCTTATCATTTAAAGGGAATTTAATATGCAGTAACTACTATTTTATCTTGATACTTTTTTTAAAGTACACTTTCGGTCCAGAATGACTTATTTTATATGAAGGAATCAACAAGAAAGAACAAAAATAAAGTCCATTAGATAGCACAGTGTGTGCATCTCCTTTACAACTGTCTCTAAGAATTCGGAAAACTATATGGATGCTTATCTCTGCAAATAGGTAAAGCTCTTAGAAAACATAAAGTTATAGTATACAGAAGCCAAAGGCGTCTCAGTTTCAAGCTATATACTTACAATACATAATGACAAGCTTAACTGAGAATACAGCACTGTACATGCACAGATTTTGTACTTCAGACCCAGATCCACCTTGGGGGCAACATGGGACTGCACTGTCCAGTGGGAGATTCAGAAATGATTATATACCCTTAGGATTGTGTCACGTGCTCCCCTTCTATGTCCTTGGACAGGTCTGTTGGCCAGTGGGAGGGGCGGGGATCCCTGGCTCTATTTCCACTCCTTCCCTCTGGAAGAATTTGTGGCCCCAGGGATGCTAGGAGGGAAGCAGACTGATGGGACTATAACTGAACCTAGCCCTAACATCAAAAGAAAGGGTCCGTACAGCCTTCTTGCATGTGCACCTTCAAAGGAAGAGGAAAAATGTAGCCAACAGAATGTACATAAGGTTGCATAAGAAATGTGATATTACACATTGTGGATTTGAATGTTATCCAGACAGCCTATTCCTGTGCAAGATGCAGTTAACTATGGAAGACTTCATTCCAGCAGATTCCACAGCTGTGATGTACTCCCTTGACAAAGGAGCCAGGAGTTGACCCTTCTGAAACCAGTGGATCTTCAAAATTTCACAGTAGCCTTCTGTGTCCACACTAGCTTCCAGCTCCTTTGGTATTTTTAAACTAGAGGTTCCAATATAAATTTCATAATTAACATACCAGCATACTGCTGACAAATCAAGCAGCTGTGGTTACAACCGGGCAACATAACCATTTGCACTAAATCTTTCTCTAAAACTCAATGTTTTTGGTCCAAAGATGGACAGTCCCAATCTTGCAATGAGCTTCATGCAGGAGCAGGTATATCAGCACATGTGGAGCTTACTGCAGGATTGGGCCCTAAAAGTGTCACACATTTCTCCCTTGGGGCCAAATCCTGAACTCCTTACTCATGCCAAATGCACACTCCCATCACTGAGTGCAAGGTGAATGTCATATTACCCTCCTTGTGAACATGTTTTTCTAGCTTATCAGCCATTATAACCTTGGCCCACCAAATGTTGTGGATTAAAGGGAGGCAGCCATCTGATGGGCATACTCAGCAGGACTTTTCTAAAAGTACACAGTATAGCAACAGTGCAGCTCTACCTGATTTTTCCCTCCCACAGCCATGGATGCAAGCAGTCTGCTGATTTAAAATAAAGAGTACAATAACAACATGGAACTGGGACATTGCCAAGGACTTTGTGGCAGCTGGGAATCAATAGCATTCCATACTGTTCCAGCCACATCCCCTGCACCAGGGGAGGCTGCGTGGGGCTGGCTATGCTTGTCCTATGCCACCTATCGTTTCCCCCATGCTGGTGGAATCCACAGGTAACCAGGTAAGGCAACTTTCTGGTTCCTTTGCCACACCAAAGCCACACAAAGGGACTGCAGAGGGGTGAAGGATCTGGCCCATAACAAACAAGAAAGTGCTAAAAGAGAATCTTTCCCTGGTACTGTGGAAGGTCAGAGGAGGGTCCCTATTCATCATTTCCCATCATACCTACTCTACACGGCTTCCTACAGTGCTCATTAGCATGTTCTGAAAGCCTAGTATTTGTATTCTGTAAACAAAGGATTAAATGTATATGATTATCATCCCTGCAAAGTAATTTAAAATTTCTACATGTAGAGTGCACACACATGTCTGGGAGGAAAAGTGATCACAGACTATGAAAACTATTTGCAGATAAACATAGCACAGCCTCAGCTTGGGGTAGTTAAGAGGACTGATGCTTTAAATTTAAAAAAGCATTCCTTGAGTGTGCCTTGCACATGCTATCTCACTCCTCCCCCCTCCACCCCCCACCACTCCTTTTTATAAAGAGAAGCTGCAATAAATTAGAATTTTATGAGACTCCAAACAAAAACCTTCACTAAAATTGAAAACAAGACATGGCTGTACAGACATATGGAAGGTTTATGAGAGGGAACAAAATGATCCCTATGCAATAAAAAATCTGTTCCTCTATTTCTTGGTCTTTAAAAACTAAAAGTTAAATGAGACAGATGCGGTATTTTGCTCTACAGTATGCAGTGGTACATTTTCCACTACAGCAGCATAATACTTGTTACACCCAACTCCATCCTCCATAGCAATCCTAGTGGGAAATGATCTTTATATCAATTTTCTGACTTTCTTAATAAAAATTTAACCTTCTATTTGGAAATGATATATCTTTGCCCTCCAATATTTAGTTAAGATATTACAAGACAGCAACGAATTCCTGGGAGTTTCATATAATTTTCTTTTGAGTTGAATGCTAGACCTTTGAATTGCATTATTGGCTTTTAAAACATTTTATGGGAGAAAAGTAGTTCTGCTTCATTTATATTTACATATCTGCTCCAAACCTCAAAGTGCTTATTTTGATTACAGTGTGCACTTTCTTGCTTCATTTCTCTTTCTCCACAAAATGATTCAGGTCAGGGAGTTTGTTCAGCTAAATGCTGGAGCAGGTTATCACTTAAAAAAGAGAAAGAAAAAATCTACAATGCCATAAATTCCATGTATTTCTACTAAGCAGAGTGGTTTGGAACTGAAGACAGACTCAAACTACAAAGTTTGGGTCTGGATCCATATTTTCCCAATGTTTTAAGGGAAGGTTTGATATCCAGGGTTTTGGTTCATCGTCTTTGGACCATTATAGAAATGGAAGCCAGCCACAACCATGAGAGCTAAGTGATTGTGGATGTTTGGACCTGGGGGTTTGTTCAGAAGTGACAGAGTCTTGGAATAAAACACAGTGCTCTGTGTAAATGTGAAACTGACTCCTGTGCAGAGAGCCTACACCAGTCTTATGCACCACTAAGTCCCCCTTAAGCACTCAAAATACAGGTTAAGTGGGGTTTAAATATGCTGACCTATTGACAGAGTACAGACTACCACTTCATGGACACAACATAGAAGCCCTCTAGCTCAATGTTTCTGCTAAAATGATCAGTAGGGAAATGGTTAACAAGTGAATTATCCAGAGTTTTAACACGCCATTGAAATGAATTCAAAACTCATAATGGGGAGTGTAGGGACTGCTCAATGTGCCCTGCCCACTGGATACCCAAAAGGAGCAGAGTCCCAAAATTCTGGAGGAAGTGGGGTCATGGCCGAGTGGGCTGGTGTACTGAGATATGGTAATCTGCTCTAATGGACCTGCCAGATTATGTCCCTACCAGGTGGCCAGCACAAAGACTATGCATCGCTTAAGTCCCACTTCTCGCCTCCAAACAGAGCTGAAATGGGATATAAATGAGGGCTCTGTGCTGGGCCTCTGCACAGGGATCAATTTCATCCTTTGTGCACAAGGAGCAGCACCAGAGGGATTTTGCCTTCCTCAGGTCTAGCCTACATTACAGAGTTAGGTTGACGCAAGGCAGTTTACATTATCCTAACTACAGAAGTGTCTACACTTAAATTTCACTCCAACTACCATAACTGCCCACTATGCCAATTTAATAACTCCACCGCCCTAAGCGGTGTAGTGTCAAGGTTGTTGTAGTTAGGTCGACGCCATGACAGCATAGACACTGTGTTGCTTGTGTCAACTCTAACTGGCTTTCAGGAGCCATCCCACAATGCCTCACACGGACAAAACAATTGATACAAGCACTCCTGGTGAGGATGCGCAGTGCCAACACAATGAGCAAAGCTTAGACACGCACAGACGATGTAATTATTGCAGAGCTGTATGCCGACGTAAATTACGTCGACTTAATTTTGTAGTGTAGATATGTAGATATCTCAGACAAATCTCTTTGGTAATTCTCCTGGAGTTTAGCAGAGCTTCATTGCCCTCTGCTCACGATTATGACTTAAAAAGACACAATCTAGCCTCAAGGAAATTTCCCTCATCCACAGCAATAATCCGTTAATCGTAGGCCCTTTATCATTGCCTAGGACAGGAAGGAGAAAGAAGGCCACTCAGATCCTGAAGATTGCATTTTTGACTTCATGCTATTAGCATTTTGAATGTTTTTCATATCCTGATTTTGGCCCCATTCCAGGAAAGCACATGCATAGTCCCACTGACTTCAATAAACAAGGAAGATCAGTAGCATGCATTAGATTTTCCCCAAATATTTTTAGAAATAGGCCCAAGCTAGAGTTTGGACCTGAATCCAGACTTTCAGATTCCAAGGCCAGAAGGGACCATTGTCAACATCTAGTCTGATTTCCTGTACAACACAAACCATACAACTTCCCCAAAATAATTCCCAGAGCAGATCTTTTAGAAAATCATTCAATTTTGATTTAAAGATGGAGTGATGGAGATGGAGAATCCACAACCATCCTTAGTAAATTGTTCCAACAGTTAATTACTCTCACTGTTACAAACGTGTGCCTTTTGTGAATTTATACCATTGTTTGATAGATTAAAGAGCCCATTATCAAATATTTGTTCCCCATGCAGGTATTTATAGAATGTTACCTAGTTTCCCCTTAACTTTCTCTTTGTTAAGCTAAATAAACTGTGCTCTATGAGTCTATCACTCTGAGGCATATTTTCTAGTCCTTTAATCATTCTGCTGACTCTTCTTTGAACCCTCTCCAAATTTATCAACATCCTCCTTGAATTGTGGACACCAGAACTGAACACAGTATTGCTGTAGCAGTTTCACAAGTGCCAAATACCTCTCTGCTCCTACTCAAGATTCCCATTTATGCATCCCAGGATCACGTTGGCCCTTTTGGCCACAATGTCATACTAGGAGCTCATGTGCAGCTGATTATCCACCATGACCGCCAAATCTTTTTCAATAACTGCTTCCTGAGATAGAGTGCCCTATCCTGTAAGCATAGCCTATATTCTTTGTGCCTCGATGTACACATGTACATTTAGCAATATTAAAACTCATATTGCTTGCCCCCAGCTTACCAAACGATACAGATCTCTCTGTATCAGTGACCTGCTCTCTTCATTATTTACCACTCCTCCAATTTTTATGTCATCTGCAAACTTTATCAGTGATAATTTTGTGTTTTCTTTCAGGTCATTGATAAAAGTATTAAATAGCATAGGGCCAAGAACCAATCCCTGTGGAACTCCACTAGAAACATATCTGCTCAATGGTTCCTCACTGATTTATATTGAAACCCCCATTGATTATTTATATTTATTCTGACATGGACCAACTGAAAAATTCCGTTATTAATGGGCAATGAAAATTCCTACCCCCAAAGAATGGCCTGGCATGAATTTGTAAAGCACTGTCCGGCTGTACTGTTTCAGGGATGACTTCACTTTGATTATAAAGACAAGCAGTTCATCACGATATCTATGGTTGCACTATTTGTAACACGTTCCAGCTCTTGAAATTCTGCAGTCTATGTAATGATTCCTAATACTTCATCCTCATCATTCGATCAAATACAAGACCCACACATAAGTATTATCATTACTGAGACCTTTATATTGAAAGTCAAACAGTCATGAGATTCTTTTCAAGTCCTTTTCTGTTTTCCTACATGCATACTGTCCCCTGTCAGCGTATGCCATTCCTAAGGTCGAATCTTGCTTTCTACATATATAGTTTATTTTTCCTGGTGTTCTGAACATCTATAACGTTTTTTTCCTCCCCAACTGGGAGATGTAAGTCAAGTCCAAATACAACTGTCAAGTTCTAAAATGAGCATCAAAGCCCAGTAAAATCAGGAAGGGAAAACAATATGCTATGTTAAACAGTACTGTCTCAGATCTTAAAGGGTTATACAATAAAAGTCATACCCCCTTTGAGTTCTGGATGTGGCAAGCATTACCTAACATCCTCAGTCAGAATCCGACTATTTATGAGGTGATGAGAAAAAAATACAGCTCCTTCTCTTGTCAATAGGACATCTCCACTAGCCCTGATGGGGGCAGGGTGGGGGAGTGATACCTCAGATGTACTGAATCTTCTAGATACTGGAAAAGCAAAACATTCAATGCACACTTTGGAGCCATTATCCTCCTTAGTCAATTCACAGGGTCAAAGAGGTCATGAAAAAACTGTTACATCATATGTCCTACCTCTAGGCTGTTTTTACTTTCCTGGGAACCTGAAATAGGGATTTAAACAGATTTATCAAACCAGAAATAGAAATATTTATGTTTGGAAACAGTGATGTTCCTAAACATTGCTCTTCTTTCTTTCTTTCTTTCTTTCTTTCTTTCTTTCTTTCCACACTGATATGGTTCTTAGAAGTATGTGGAGTGACTTAGAAATTACTTTTCTACGAAAAATCTCCTGTTTCTTATACACCATGAAACAAATTTTAGCTTAGGCTTTCAATCAATAATGAATAAGAAAAATACAAAATAGTTTACTTTTACCACTTTTTTACCTGTAGATATCAGCATTTTTAAAAGTTCATAGACTTGTAGATTTTAAGGCCAGAAGGGTCTGTTATGATCATTTAATCTGACCTCCGTTATAAAACAGGCCATGGAATGTCACTCAGGTACTCCTGTAGTGAGCCTGATAACTTCTGTTTGACTAAAACATATCACCCAGAAAAGCATTCAGTCTTCTGAAGACAGAGAATCCACCATTCCCTTTGACAGAATAGTTGGGTAAGTAGCAATATCATTAACCCCATGTCGCATATGGAGAAACTGGCCACAGACTGTCCATAACACTGATAATAATAAATCATTGGCAAAGTATAAGTCTTACAATGATCACATGTAAAAGCTTTTCAGTTGCACTTGACAAACAGTATAAGTAGCATTCCCAATAGTGAGTGTAAGCAGTATAGGGAACACTGTAAATACTGAGCTAATATTATATAGGGATCCAAAACAAGAAGGGAAAGGTACAAGTTTAGCTTCAGATTGCAAAACATGTAAAGCAAAATGTACGCTGTGCCCAGATGCATGTATGGGTGATTAATAGAAACAAGTTTCTCCCTGTAGTGCGACTGCAATGATAAGACCATAGACTTTTCCCCATTCCCTTATTTTATCCCCAATTCCAAGGTCATTAAGCAGCAACAGTCTGGCTTTTAGCAACTCAGGATTTTTAACCATGCTGCACCATTTTCTCTCTGTATATTCCTTTCCATTTCTCTAGATGTACTTCCCCTGAACCTATTGCCTGCCCTAGAGTTGTAGGCAAGCTGCAAACCAAGTCACATTACTTGAGCCCTCCCTACTCTGGATCACAGAGATGAAGAACAGAAGCCAGGAGACTGGGCATGGCAATATGAAATGAAGACCCAAATATGGGACAAGAGACAGAAGCTTGAAATTAATGCACAGAAAGAAGGTGCTGCTTGAGGAGAGCATTTTCTGGAACCAGGCACTGCAGGAGGAATGTGAGAGGTTTAGGCAGCTAGGCCAACATAAAAGACAAGACAAAGGGGAGGAAGTAAAAGAAAGAGGCATTTTTCTTTTGGCATAAAAATGCTTCCAGATGGCATCCATTTTCCAACACCTTCCTAGATGAGCTTCTAGGAAGCTCACCACCATATTTTGGGATTCAAAATAAAAACAAAACAAGAAATCAGTTTCTGCCTTAGCAGCTCTTTCTCCTCATTCTCTCCTGTCCCTTTCCAGTCCATTGAGAAGTCAACTCATTCTGTCAGTGATTTGCTGTGTGGTCATGGGCTCTCTAGTTCAGATCCTCAGAGATATCTAGGTGCCTAACTCCCATATAAATAGGGTGACCAGATGTCCCGATTTTATAGGGACAGTCCCAATATTTGAGGCTTTTTCTTATATAGAAGCCTATTACCCACCACCCCCTGTCCCGATTTTTCACACTTGCTGTCTGGTCACCCTACATATAAATCAATCGGAATTAGGTGCCAAAATATCTTTGAGTATCTGGGCCTCTGTGACTGTTTCCTCATCTCTAACATCGGGATAATGATACTGTTCCTTACCTACCTTGGTAAAACACCTTGAGGTCCATAGGCATAAAAACTAAAGCCAGTGTTTGGCTATGCTTGTAGCTCACTACCAGCGTTTTGTTGCTGGGCCCAATATGTATCCAAGCAGATTCCAATCCACTCCTTTTCCTGAGGCTCCCCTGTATTTCAGACAGGTGGGTCCTGGGTTACTGCACTTCCTGGATTACTATTGCAGCTGAACTAGCAAATTGGTTAGTCTCTAAGGTGCCACAAGTACTCCTTTTCTTTTAGCAAATTAGGCAATTCTGCTACAGGTAACTATTAAGGACAGGTTACACTTCAGGCTTCAGAGAGGCAATAGCAAACAAGGAGACATTTCTAGAGTTTGGGCTTCAGCAAACTCAAAACAATACTCTAGTACTCTGTGCAATTCCTTGATTAGGAGATTCAAAAGACTATTGACTTTAATCCTAGGATAAACTTTATATTAATGGGATGGGTTTTTTTAAAGATATAACCACCATTCCATTATCTGTCATTAATTTTCCATGTGTTTCCCTTGCCATTGCTGTAAGGCTGAGTTCAGTTTGCTGAGGTAGATCAAATTACTTTACAAGCCAGGACATTGCTGGCTTGCTTACTTGCTTGAGGGAAGTTATGTTTGAGTGAGACCCAAGCAAAACAAGTGAGACTTGGTAACTTTCCAATGGGGAGGCACCAAATCTACACAATGTCAGGGGACTTGGGGGGCAAGGGGGCCCTAGTGTTTAATGTTTTTAAAGGGGTTGTTCTTTAGCTATTTTGGATTATTTGCAAAAGAATAGCTGCTCGTAGATATTTCCCCAAATATTGCTGCATCGCACTCTCAGATTACAGACATAAACCATAAAGCAATGTTAACTCATCAGGGGTAATATTCTGTTCTTTTTATTTTTTTAAATGTCACTCATAATAGACAAATACAACTGGAGGTTGGCCACAATAGATCAAATGATCTTTCTATGTTTCCAGAGTTCATGCGCAACAAATAATGTCTAATTTCTGCACTTTTTTCCTTTCAAAAAAATCAAGCGTTAAGTATTAAGGTAAGTGCTTCGCACAGTATTGAACCACTACCCTCTTCTCTTTCAGATCCCTCCTCTAAACATACTTCTTGCATGATGGCCACAAAATGTGAGTCAATAATAAAGATTTTTTTTAAATAGAGCAACCTGCCCCCTACTTTTAACTGAACCCTCAAGATGCACATAGGCCTAAACTGAGTAACAATGGGATCCAGTTACTCTTGTCTTTCCTCACTTCATCCCCTCCTTTCCCTTCTGTTTTTCACTCTTACTAATCTCATATAGCTAAATTAGATTTTAAATGTTTGGGGGCATGGTTTCCTGGTTTTTCTGTAAAGTACAAAGTACACTTTTGGGTATTCTAAAAGTCCTTGAAGAGTCAAGGGTGGGATTGTCAAAAGGAGTTGGGCAGTGATCTCCTTCAGGGACCTTTGAAAATCCCACACCAAATACCTTACACAGCACATGGGCTAAACTGGAATATCTCACACGGTGTACACACATGGGCTAAGTTGGAAGGACCTGAGAGCAGCCCAAAGATGGGAAATACTGTGGCAGTTACTGTTCTAGTTGTGCATCTGTTTAATCTAGAGATAAAGCTGTCTGGAAACTGATTAGACTGCTCTTGTTCTCTAAGTCCTGACAGATCTTCCATTTTTGCTTAATAAAACTTAAGCATTTTATTAAAGAAACCATAAACAGATGGTCTGTGAAGACTGTGTGAATGATGAACTATAAGAGTCATATTATCATTGTCATTATTTAATATTTATATATGATCATAGCAGTGAGAGACCCCAATCAGGATAAGGGCCCTACTCTGCTAGGCATTGTTCAAATACATATGGGGACATGATCCATGCTCTGAAGAGTTTACAATCTAAGGCTATATCTATACTAGAGACCTTACAACGGCACAGCTGTACGGATGCAGCAGACCCACTGTAAGATCTCTCATGTAGCCGCTCTGTGCAGATGGGAGAGAGCTCTCCCATCGATATAAGTAAACCAACCTCAATGAGTGGCAGTAGCTATGTCTGTGGGAGAAGCTCTCCTGCTGACACAGTGCTGTGCACTCTGTCATAAGTTCTGCCACTTATGCTGGCGAAACTTATGTTGCTGGGGGTGTGTTTTTTTCACACCCCTCAGCGACATGAGTTCTGCCAATGTAAGTGGTAGTGTAGACATGGCCTATGGTTAGGTGTGGCAGGGCCCACCCACTGCTGCTTCCGCTCAGGTCCACTAACTCAGAGACCTTTTTTGCTGGTAAAACATCCCATGCACCTGATTTACAATATTGGTTTCCACCATCCTTATTCACCAAATAGCCTCACCCCTACAGTCCTACAGAACCCTCAGCTCCTGAGACAAGCAGGGGAAAGCAATCTCTTTTTCCCTCCCTCTGTCTGTTTCCTCCCATCCTAATTCCTTCCTGTGCCTTTCGTATCATCTGCCTCATGGCCTAGTTATCCTTATTTCTCCTCAGCCCATTGGTTAGGCACAGCTCTTCTCAATGAGGTCCGCTCTGGGGTAATTAATTGGAGCTGAAGTGACCAGAGGGCTGGCTCAGCTTCTGTTGCCCAGCGCTCTGTCACACTGGGATTTTCAAAAGGAGTTAGGCACCTGAATGCCATTGTAAGTCAATGGAATTGGGTGCCTACCTCCCTGAAGCTCCTTTGAAATCCCAGCCTAAGATGACAAGTGACATAAAGGGTGGGGGGAAGGAATATATGCAAATACATGCTGTTTTGGTACACATTTTGCAATTTTTTCTGTACAATTATAAAGTAAATTCCAACTATTTCATCTTACCCCTCTACGAGACATTATAATATGGGGATTTCTTATTGGCATCATGGCCAGTGTGAGCCATCATGGCCAGTTTGAGCCTTGCTGAGAGATCTGAAGGAAGAGAGGGGGATAGCCTGATGGATCACGTTACAGGGTTGTTATATGGGTTAGGGGCAGTGTGGAAGAAAGCAAGTTTTGGGGGTAGGAGAACAGGATATGAGGCAGGAACAGTCTAGTAGAGGGTGCAGAGATGTGAAGAGCACTGAAGACAAGAGCTTTGACGTCAATGCCATTAAACAGAGGGGCAATGGAGGTATTCAAAGGAGAGTTGATATAATCAGAGTATGGACGAGGGAGCTCATCTTAACATTTGTGTATTGTACGGAGCAGAGTAGATCATGTGGGGTGTAAGTAGGGAGGCTGCAAAGGAAGAGGTGACAGTCATTAAGAGGGAAGATAATGAGGGCTTAGAGAAGCGTTATGGCTATCTGGATAGAAAGAAAAAGACAGATCATAGACGTGTTATGGATTTGGAGGTCAAGCGAGAGAGAGAAAGAGAGAGAGAGAGAGAGAGAGAGGAATCAAAAATTATCCCCAGGTTATGGGCCTGAGTGAGAGGAATGGTGACGATATCAGCCAGGACAAAGAATGGGGACAATGGAGAGGGATTAGGAGGAAAGATTTGGCCATGGTCAATTTAAGATGTCAGCGAGACAGCCAAGAGAGGATGTCAGGGTAACAGGCTAAGATGCAGGATTAGATAGAGGGACACAGATCAGAACGGAAGAGGTAGATTGCCATGTCAGTGGCATAAAAGTGGTAGATTTCTAACTCCGGCATTATATGAGCAGATGTGGTCACCCAGAGAGAGGGTGTAATGAAAGAAGAGGATGAGCCTAAGGATGGACCCCGAGAGATTCCCAAGGAGAGTGGAAGAGGAAGGGGAACCATCAAAACAGAAGCTGAATGAGCAAACCAAGAAGCAGAAGGAAAACCAGGAGAGGACAGTCATGAAAGCCAAGAAAGGATGAGTTTTCAATTAATGTGATCAGCATTGTTAAAAGAAGAAGAGAGGTGAAGGAGGATGAGGATGGAGAACAGACCCTGAGATTTAGCCAGGAAAAGACAGAAGAGACTGTAGACAGTGGGGTTTCTGTGCTTTGATATGAAAATCCTTACTAACCAGATGCTTGGCTGGACTACATGAAACCCACACTGGAATAATTAAAATAAAAGTTGTTCACTGAAATTATTTTTGGTGGGCATGTTTGGATCAGTATATTGAATTTTTGAGCACACAGTATGACACATGCCAAGAAGGCAGTAACATGGCTGCCATTGCACCATGCCATTCCTTGACAATGGGCTCAGAACCAGTGATGGAGGACTGATACTTACTTTGCAGTGAAGGACAATCTAATATTCCTGATGACAGTCAACACATACTCAGTATGGCCAGAGGTTGTGGCCCTCATTCTGACCCAGGGCCAGATTTAGGGCAGGCATCCCAGGCAACTGCCTGGGATGCTGGTCTTGGGGGGCGCCAGGCTCGGGGTGCTGTTTTTGTTGTGAGCAACAAAAGGAAAAATATAATGTTTGGAGTAAAATGCTTCACATATTCCATATGTGGATTACTTTTTCACTAACCTCCTAGAATGTTCTGGACCTTTGTAGGAACCTTCTTGGAACCTTCCAGATTTTCTGAGAACTACATTTTCCTCAAACCTCCTAGAATGTTGTCAGCCAGGCCCCCGCAGGTACATAAGAGGTGGGGCATCATCAGTCAGTCAGTTTTTCCCCAGTAGAACAATAAAAGATGCCCCCAAAGAAGCCTTCAGGAGCACAGTATACAAAGTGAAAAGCTCAATTGTAATCTAGTTTGCAGCAAGGGGCAAATTTGATGGGAAAATATCTGAAACAAAACAACACAGACCAGGCTTTAGGCAGTAGTGATCATCCCAGTGCAGAAGAAATCAAGAAGCAAAGCGTAAATGATGAAAGTCCTATTACTATGGAATTAGCAGATTTACCTGAAGATAGGAATAGAAATATGAGGAAAGTGATGGAGAATTGCCCAGTTTTCCTGGTGACATAAAGAAGAGTGATGATAAAGAAGAATGTGGCTCACCTGAAAAGGAGAGTAAAGACTAAGAAAAACCTGATTTACATGAAAAGGAGAGAAACGAAAAAGAAGAATCAGCCTTGCATGATGATAGAAACAGCAGTGAGAAAAACTGAACACCACAAATAGATACATCAGATCCTACTTGATGGCTGGCGACCCTAAACGCTGTCGATATTTATCGTACAATTTTGAACAGGCCGGGCAAAATCAAGGATATGACGTTTCCAGTAACTGAGCAGAAGCAACACTTCTCAAAGTCACACTGCGAAAGAGTGCTCAAAAGTGGTGAGAAATTGAATCGGCGTTGCCTAGTTTACTCAAAATCAACTGACAGAGTGTTCTGGTTTTGTTGCAAAATATTTTATTAGAATGCCCAATCATTTCTTGCGCTTTCTGGGTAGAATTACTGGCATAATTTAGCTGGTGCTCTGAAGAACATAAAAAGTCACCCGGCCATTTTATGGTCCATTCCAAATGGATGGAGGTCGAGTCCAGCCTCAAGCTGAATAAATGCACAGATGCAGAAAAACAGCACATTATTAGAAACCCAGTATTGGAGGAAAGTGCTGGTGTGTTTGATCTCAATTACCCTCTTCCTTGCAAAGAATAATTTGGCTTTCCAAGATTCCTCGGATAAGTTGTTCACTGAACATAATGGTAATTTCCTCGGTTTGGCAGAGCTCCTTGGGAAATACGATGATGTCATGTGTGAGCACCTACATTGAGTAGTTGTAAAGAAGCTATGGATCATGACTGCAGCAAAACAATTCAAAATGAATTGATTAACCTTATGGTATTGAAAAACATATTGATGCAGCTCAGCCAAGCGAAGTACTACACCATACTACTGGACTGCACTCCTGACATTAGACACAGTGAAAAGATGTCATTTACAGTAAGATTTGTTGACGATGAGGATGGCTGTATCCAAGTAAATGAACACTGTCTCTGTTTCCAGTCTGTGGACAACTCTACTGGAAAAGACCTACAGAACTGTCTATGAACATCTTGAATGAGAATAAAATAAAGCTTCAGGACTGTCACGACCAAGGCTATGACAATAGCGTGAACATAAAGGGAAGAAACAGTGGCTTCTAGGGAAGAATCCAAGAGCTTTCTTTGTGGCTGTGGCTGCCATTCCCTTAACCTGGTTGTGACAGATGCAGCGTCATGTTCTTTAGATTCAATATCTGTCTTCGGAGTACTGCAAAGGATATACCACCTGTTTTCAGCATCAACTATCAGGTGGAAGATCCTCATGGACAATGTTACAAATCTGTCTGTGAAGCCACTAAGTGATGCTCATTGGGAGAGCCGCATTGACAGCATAAGGCCAGTGAGGTACCAAGTGACTGAGGTTTACAATGCCCTGATGGAACTGGCGCAGTCAAGTAAAGCCCAGGCCAGAATCCGACATCAGGCGCAAAGCCTGGCAAAGCAGATCATTGACTTCATATAAGGAGACAAAAGAAGTCATATCATACAATGGCCTCCAAATCTGAGGAATTTGGGCACTCTTAAAGAGGAATAGTATCAAATATACCTGATCAGCTGCTTACCGCCTTTCAACAAATGCACTGGCAAATGGGTTGTTGCAACTCAAAAGAGCAATAGAAAATCTGCCCCACTTTGTGTCTTGTCATGCAATCTCTCAAACAACACTGCAGAAAAGCCAGGTAGCATTATTTTTTCAAATGCTACCTTAGAACAAGATTTTCTTCATGAAATTCCACAAAGCAAAGCAACTGCCGCAAACATGAGACGAAGCAGAAAAATTGTCAGTACGAGAGACTGAAGTCTGATTGAATCATCTCTCCGAAACAACAGTGTTGGCCTGAAATTACAGGGGAAGAGAGAGAAGAAAGTAAAACAGAGGAGCAATAAAAAGGGTATTGGAAATAGTTATCTATCTTCCAACTGTAAATGGCAAAGTTCCTGTCAAACATGTTTATTGTGTGAGAGTGCCATTGGACTCTGAAACTATGCAGACACCAGGTGTAATTGTGACCTGTGTATCCCTGGGCAGCTGAAAGTCTACCCCACAGGGGTCTTGCGGTGGCATAAGGCACCCACAACGGCTGCTCCACTAGTTCAATCCCAAGCTGGGGCGGGGCATGATGGCTATGCACATTGATTACAGTTGCCAACCTTCTCATTGCACAAAACCAAACTCCCCTGCCCTGCCCCTGCCCTGAGGCCCTGCCCCTGCTTACTCCATCCCACCTCTGTCCGTTGGTTGCTTTCCATCACCCTCACTCACTTTCACCGGGCTGGGGCAGGGGGTTGGTGTGTGGGCGAGTGAGGACTCCAGCTAGGGGTGTGTCAAGGTTCCTTCCCCACTCTGAACTCGAGGGTACAGATGTGGGGACCTGCATGAAATTCTTATCAGCTTAGGTTAAAACTTCCCCAAGGTACAAACTTTTACCTTTTGTCCTTCAACCTTTATGCTGCCACCACCAAGCGTCTCACAAAAATAACAGGGGAAGTGCCCACTGGGAAACGTCTCCCCCCTCCCCCCCGCATATCCGCCCAAGCACTACACCCCCTTTCCTGGGGAAGGCTTGATAAAAATCCTCACCAATTTGCATAGGTGAACACAGACCCAAACCCTTGGATCTTAAGAACAATGAAAAAGCAATCAGGTTCTTCAAAAAAAATTTTAATTAAATAAAAGGTAAAAGAATCACCTCAGTAAAATCAGGATGGTAAACACCTTACAGGGTAATCAGATTCAAAACATAGAGAATCCCTCTAGGCAAAACCTTAAGTTACAAAAAGACACAAAAACAGGAATATACATTCCATTCAGCACAACTTATTTTATCAGCCATTTAAACAAAACAGAATCGAACGCATATCTAACTAGATACCTTATTAACTCTTTACAGGAGTTCTGACCTGCATTCCTGCTCTGGTCCCAGCAAAAGCATCACACACAGAGACAGACCCTTTGTTTCCCCCCACCCCCTCCAGCTTTGAAAGTATCTTGTCTCCTCATTGGTCATTTTGGTCAGGTGCCAGCGAGGTTATCCTAGCTTCTTAACCCTTTACAGGTGAAAGGGTTTTTCCTCCGGCCAGGAGGGATTTAAAGGTGTTTACCCTTCCCTTTATATTTATGACAGGGTGCATGCTCTGGGGGGGCCAGGGATGAGGGGTTTGGGGTGTAGAAGGGGGTTCTGGTCTGGGGCAGGGATGCTGAAGGGGGTGCAGGCTCCAGCTGGGGGTGTGGGCTCTGCAGAGGGCCTGAGGATGAGCGGTTTGGGGTGCAGTAGGGGGCTCAGGACTGGGGCAGGGGGTTGGGGTATTGGGGGCATATGGGGTGCAGGCTCTGGGAGGGAGTTTGGGTGCAGGATGGGGCTCCGGGCTGGGGCAGGGATGCAGAAGGGGGTGAAGGCTCTGGCTGGGGGGTGCGGACTCTGGGGTGGAGCTGGGGATGAGGGGTTTAGGGTGCAAGAGTGGACTCTGGCCTGGGGGTTTGTGGTGTGGGGTCCCGGCAGCACTTCCTGCAGCTCCCAGGAAGCGGCCGACAGGTCCCTGCAGCGCCTAGGAGCATAGGCAGCCAGGGAGGTTCTGCACACTGCCCTCATGCTTGCAGTCCTGCAGCTCCCATTGGTCATGGTTTCTGGCCAATGGGAGCTGCAGAGCTGACCAGAGCTGCCAGGGTCCCATTTCTTCCGGGCGTTCCGGTCAAAAACCGGATGCCTGGAAACCCTAACACTGATGCACTGGTGGATTTTTACCCTGTGCAATCTCCACTGGTTGATCTCCTGTGAAGCCCCACCCACAGTTTCAAACTGTCCTTCCCTGGCAAAACCCCTGCAATGGCCAATGATAGGAGAAATAGGGACTACTTTTTCCTGAGCGTGACTCCCTGCTCCAGGACAGCAACCCCTCCTGATGCAGTTTGTTTTTCTCTTATTTGAAGATTCCCTCCTCTCACTCCCACCCCCATCATTGGACAATGCAGAGGCTCATTAGAGTAATCCTGCTATTATGCAGATGCTCCTTCGAGACAATATGTTCCAAATGAGACTCTTAGGGAAAAGCAAAACAAAAATGCATCCCTGTATTTTTCTTATTTATAACTTGGGAATTACTTATTTGCAGGGCTAAGGAGCTTGATATGGGCTTTGCATGATATTTAAGTCAGTAATTAAAGGGTTACTTACCTCACAGTATACATACATGGCCTAAGATGGAGTCTCTGTGAGCGGTTGTGTTTCTGTCAGATGAAAGTTAAGCACTGTGTTAAGAAAATCCAAGCAGTGGCTTGAAATTCCTCAGAACACAACAGAAAGTAAAGTATGTGTGCTGTTCTCCTCTAAAAGCCCAGCGTAGAGAACTGGAAAGGAAAGCAGCAGCTCTCTTAAGATGGCAGTTTATTCTTTCAAAGCAGAGAGTCTATTGTGGGGCCTTGCTGCTGTCTTATGTTATTAATGGATTCACTTTGGTGGAAATCTTGTTTTTACTATATGTGTTTGGTGGTTTCATCTCACGGATAACAGACTAGTGCCTGTCCATTCCACACCACCACAAAAGACCAGGCAGTTTCTGCTTAATTGGGCCTCAGCAGTGGAACAACCAAGTTGCTCTCAGCTTGCATAGAGCCTGCCTGTCCTATGCCGGCCTCTAGCTAGTTCTGTTATGTCCCTCCTTTTCCTGAGCACTAAGTTCACCTTCAGAAAAGTATTATCTAAACCTTAGTGGGCTTATGCTGCTTATAGTCATCTGTCTGAACCACAAACATCTAGTGCCAGATTATTGCTTCCAAGAAACTCAGATCTACTGGGTCTGAGGTCATGAAGCTAGTCTTGACTCACAGTTACTGCTCTCTTACAGAATATTTCAGCATTTATTGTATACTTTAAGATGTCAAGAATAGTTTTTGTGTAAGCACATTAAGAGTAAGATGCCAATCTGTATCCAGATATTTAGGCCAAACTTCAAAACTAGGCATCAGTTTTGGATGCCTCAATTGGATGTCTTCAGTTGGTCACTGAAAACTGGGGCACCTCATTTTGGTTGGCCCATTTTGAAAATGTAGGCTGTATTCTGCTCCATTAGGAAAGTACAGGTTTAGACACATCTCATGTCATAAATATCTATTCCTTCATCCTTCTTGCCCAGACAAACACATAAAGAGAGAGAGAGAGAGAGAGAGAGAGAGCGCTTTTATTTTGAAACATCAAGGGCCTCAAGAATTTCATTTACAATTCGGTAAATCCAGAGTAACTCCATTGACAGTAATGGAGTCACACAGGGGTAAATTTGGCACTTCACCTCTTTCCATGCCTCATTATGTTTTTGCTTTTCTAGACTGCCTTTAAGAAAAAAAAAAGATCTTAGAGCCATTTGATAGATATACTGTTCACAGCTTACAGCGGGGGCTCATGTCAGCACACTCAGGAGAATGCCTTCAAAACACTACACCCATTTGAATTCAAGCGTTTCAGGTGTTTCCTAACACTCTTAAGGGCTTATAAATAGAAACAAGGCAATATATCAGACATTTTAGCTACCCATTTTATTTGAAATACTTCAACAAAGATACAATGTCCTGTATTTTTCATAATGCAGAAATATAAGATTCTGACTTAACAGTTTCCATCAATCTCAGCTTGGCAGTGGGGATTTCAAACTTGGGACTTCATACCATTCTACTTATCATTATCAAGGCCTGGTGCAGCAGATCGCAAATACGGTTTACACAGACTTGCTTTTTGGCTCCCAAATTGGAAGCAGCCAGCTAGTTTGCACAAGTCTCCCATTCTGAAGTACGTGCAATTTATTTGAGCTGATAGAAAGGATAAGAATCAACTGCCTGTTTCCCAGTTAATAAAAAGCATACAATGAGAGCCGAGCTTTGCCAGCATATTTTGTTTACCCCAAAAAATGTTTGGCAACAAATGTGAAATCGGAAATGAACTCAGTATCTGATTATTTTTATTTTGAAGAATTAAATCCTCTGGGGGAAAAGCTTGTCTAGAACAGTCCTTTGTGCGGATGAGTAATTAGCTCAAATACATACCTCTGAAGAAAACAGCAGATTATTCTGAATCTCACGGTAGGACACAACATTATCAATCCAGTCTTGTGAGGTAACTCCCTTCCCTTCATGTGTCATTATATAACACCTGTGTCTGTAATTTTCACTCCATGCATCTGAAGAAGTGGTGTTTTACTCACTAAAGCTTATGCCCAAATAAATCTGTTAGTGTTTAAGGTGCCACCAGACTCCTTGTTTTTGTGGATACAGACTAACACGGCTACTCCCTGATACTTGAATCCAGTCTTGAACATTACGAGTCTGATTGTCCTCTCATGTAACTTCAGTGTATGTCAGGAATAAATCCATTTAACTCAATGGATTATACGGATGTAAGTAAGAGGAGAGTTTCAAAATATGGACTAGATTCCACAACACTTATTCGGGCAAAACTGAAGTCAGTATGACCATATGGGTTCAATCCAAAGTGGCTGATTGGTGCAAGATGATTATTCAAAGTAAATTTTTTCCCTCTCTTGTCTATACAATAAAATTCCAGGACACTCTGCCTCTGTGTCACGCTGAAGCCTAGAATGTCTGCTGAGTCAGTGTGAAGCAATGGAAACAGCTACAAGCACAGCTGTGAGCTCTTTTTGTTTAGAGCAGTGGTTTTTAACCTTTACTGCAACCTGCACCCCTGTGGTTCTCAAAATATGTTCTTGCACCCCTTATCAAAAATCACTGAAGTAGGTCAGTTCTTTAAACCTAGAAATATCATAGCTATAGAATGAAAGAGATAGACTTATTTTAATTTCGCAGTAAAAATTAAGAATACATGAAAAAGTACACACTTTTTTTAAGTTTACCAGCTCAGTGACTCTTCTGCTGTTGCTTTTGTTCCATGATGTCTGAGAAATGAGGAATTTTTTTTTTAAATAGCCACACGCATGTCATCACTCGCATTTAGGTGGTTTCTGGCCTTTGTTTTGATGTGTAAGAGTGATGAAAACCCTCTCTCACACCAGTATGTAGTCGCAAGTGGCACAAGGATCTCCAGTGCTGTCTTTGCCAGTTGTAGAAATGGTGCTAGTTGAGCACACCAGAAATTCTCAAGCTTCATTGATCCAGTATCCATTTCTTTGCCACATCAAGATCTCCAGTGGAAAAATATCCTTGGAAAGAGTCCCTCAACTGTTGCAAATGCGATGTCACTTCAGTTGCGATGGTCATTCCTTCATTTTCCAAAACAACTATTTCTTCAAAAGGAAAGTTAGTGACATTTCTTTTCTCAACACACTTTATCCAAACTGGAAGTTTCCGAATAAAAGCAAATAACTTCTTTCTGGCCGTTACCGTATTCATCCCAGTTCCTCGCATAGATGTGTTGAGTTCATTTAGGTGTGTAAATACATTTGCCATGTACATTGGTTTGATGAAACAAAGTAGCTGTACTTACTCGCCTGTGCTAAATTTGTGTTTTCAATGATTTACCTTCTAAAAAAATATGGCATGTCTCGCACCCCCAGAAAGGGCATCTCGCACCCCCATGGGGTGCATGCACCCCAGGTTAAGAACCACTGGTTTAGAGTAACACAAGGCTCAATCATCACTAGGATTCCTGGTCTATTACTGTTCAATTTTTAAGTTCTTAGTCATCTTGACTTTACAAATTACACCTGTATAACAGCTTCAAAAATCCTATTGGATTGAGTGTGTGGTCACCTGAGTCAGCAGACCCAGATAGGAAGTGGTAGGAGGGAAGCACCCTTCTGGACAGCCTGGGAGGGTGTGGAGGCCTGGAGATGCTCCTTCCAAAAGGTAGCATTGATGAGGTGGGACCATAGGAGGAGACAGAGATGGAAGTGTCACAGGAACAGCTGTCTGGTATCTGCCATTTTGGTTTGGATGCAAGATATGAATTTGAACCTGCACTGCTGTGAGCATTCAAAACTTCACCTCAACCTGAATTATAAAATTGGCAACAGCCAGGTCCAGACACCACCAGAGTAGCACAGCTCGAGAAGAAACATAATTTTCAGGGAGTTCTTTTTTTATTCCTTGGCTGATCGACTATTGACTTTAGAGGTCAGCTCTGCATTGCCCTAGAGCTCCATTGGCTAATGCTTCTGGTCTCATCCTACTGTAACCAGCTTCAGTGCAAGGTGTGACCCCTTGTGCTGTGCTATGCCAGGCCCCTCTCGAGGTCTGGCAGCATGCTCCGAGGGTGAAGGCAAGAGGCTGGAGGTAAGTGCTCTTGGCACTCCAAGCACCAGGCTGCAACCCTCGGTGAGTTCATGCATGCGTCCTGTTTAGCAGATAAGAAACCAAAAAGGTGCAAACAGCTAGGCACAAGGACTTCAAATTATAATGAAAAAATAAAGCCAACAGTTCCTATTCCAGCTTCTAGGGCAGCCCAGTACAGGGATACAAAGGTAACAGTCTGTTGGGGATCCCTTCCAAATCAACCTCCTAACATATGTGGTTGCTATCACTGCTTATAGTCCACTGTGCAGTATCCTGTTGCTGTGATTACTGCTGCTTCTTTTTTCAGTTCTCATTGGTATAATCCCAGCTTTCAGCCTGTTTGCTGCCTGGCCTTCCCTCTGCAGCCACCTCCCCATCTACTGCCTCCAGCCTGCTGCTCCTGCTTTCATGCAACATCTGTCTCCCTCCTGAGTCTAGCCCCCTCTGACTTCAGGTTACTACTTCCTTTTCCTATACTCTAAGGATTTGGGCTGGATTTTAAACAGGGTAACACAGTGCTCTGCACTGGTTAGATCCTTTCCTTACAACTCAGCCAGAGTGGAGGGAAGGTACGCTGTAATGGGCCAGCAGGTTCATTACAACACAATGCTACACTATTCCTTGGCTCCTGCCCCTCAGTCCTGATCCTAGTGTGTTACAATACAAGCGGTGGTGAGTGCAGATCAGAGTAGGAAGAGAAACTCACCACCAGCTGTTGAATAGGTTTGGAGCCCCAGACACTTCCTAGCCAGGCACCTGCTCCTCCTGCTGCTTGCATAACAGAGTCTTCCACAAGATGCATTCACCATTCACCAGCCAGTGAAGAGGCCAGTGAAGAAGGAGCTCTGAGGCAACTGAGATTCCCCCAAGACCAGAATATGGGGAACTGCCATATGCACACCTTTTATTATAATCCCTGCTCAGCACCTCTAGCTTGGTTCACAGACACCAACATACAGGCTTCTGTAAGGGTTACTGACTTAGCACTTCTAGCTTTCTGGGCTATTGTCAAGGCTGAGGTCTCTGGATAACACCGAGACACTAGTTTTGGTAAGGTTACCGGCTCAGCAATCCTAATTTTCTGGACTGATGTGAAATTACAGGCCTCTGTGTAGTTATTGGCTCAGCATGGCCCCATGTAGTAGATTTATACTCTCATCAGAAAGAGTTTCAAAACATTTAAATCATTCTTTATTGAGATGCTTGAGATCAGTCACACAAGCTTGCAGGTTCAAAAAGATTACCTTGTGATTAGTTTGTGTTTTCTAAAAATTATGGATGAGCCTGCACTTCCTGGTTTTGGTTGAAAAAGTCAAAATACCTTGAGAAATTATCTTGCAGAATCGACATGCTAGGCAAAATAAAACTGTGACTCAAGATCTCACCCTACAGCTTGAGCATGCGAGATTTCAAGCATCGCGTCCAGTGGCACTTTATTGTGTAGATTTTTGTTACAGGGATGCGATTTCTGTGAGAGCTCTACTGGTTAGCTTGTCATTATTGTTTTTATCATCTTTTGCTGTTATTGGAATAGTGTAATTAAAATATTTTAATTTTAAGTTGCATTCAATTTAATTTCAAGTTGCATTCTGAGGAACTTGGCCTCACCCAAGATGTGTAAAAATAAACACATTTCCCCATTTGAATGGATTATCCTTTGTGCTGGAATAAACAAAAATTTAAATGTCTATTTAGGCATTTGCTCACTTTTCCAAGACATCTCATGGGGCCTGAATGACACATCTGAGTAGACTGTTGCACATGTCCACAATGTATTTTAGTAGTGCCTTTGAGGAATGTGTTCTCTCAAAGTATATTGTGGTGTGAGCTTTTAAAACAGGCCACTTTTGGTTTTCTTTCATTATAAACATAGAAGGTAATTAGCCAGGAGATTTAAGTTAACAGTTAAACACAAATGCAACAGAATAAGTTGTTTGATTCCCTTTGGGTTCCCAGAGAAGTAGCAAAGAAGGAGAGTTAGTCTTGTTATAAGAATTTGTCACCAGTGCTGCCTGCAAATGTCTTCCATGTCTTGTTATTGCACAGACCACCAGATCCTAAAGCCAGAACTGTATCTCCTTATCTTTCCTTCTACAGCTCTAATCCAATGCTGCGTTGGTTTCTTTTGTTTGTTTTTTTTTTGTTGTTTTTTGTCTCAGTGAATTGCTTTGGTGTTCCAATATGGTGTTTGCAATCATTTCTAGAAAGCCAGGAGCCACATCTTCTCCCAGTCTCATCAAAACAGCACAATGCTAGTTCCCAGTATTTCAACTCTCTATGGATAGTGTCACATCTTTCAACGCCTGTGACTGTGCTCAGCTTTTATCTCAATTAGTGAAGAGCAATCAAACAACCTAAGGCTGGCAACCTTTAGATTCTGATTAGAGAGGCAGTCACATTGTATCTGTTAGTCTAGCTACACACACAGCTGGCTTGTCCTAGAAGGACTATGACCCTACTGTAGTCTTTAACTCGGCCTAAAAAAGATCTTCTGGCCTAAAATTCTGGTTTTTGGTATTTTCATATATTTCCCTTTGATTTATTTGCTTTACCCCAATTTTGGATTGGACAAGACATGAATGTTTAGGGGAAGGTTCTGCCCCCGCCCCCAGCATGCTGGATAGACTCAGGGGATATGGCATGGTTGCACTGTGGTTGGAGGCCCAAGGTGAATTGTTGCTGTGTTAGCCAGAATTCCTCCTTGGGGCTTCCAGGAAGTACACACTGGAATGGTAGCTCTGCTATCCTTGTAGAGAGTGCAGCAAGCTTCTCTCTCCATGTCAGCTAGCTTTGTAGGCCAAAGTATGTGACTGGAGGGAGAGGAGGAAGGAGGCCATGGTCCCCCGTAAGGATGGTTAGCACAATGGGAGAAGGGATGAGTATTCCGTACCCTTCCCCTCTGTGCATTGATACAAGAGATGGCTAAGATAAGGCCCTTTATTTGTTCTGTGCTCATTTAATAATAAATATTATGAATATCTAATTTTCAAAGAGAAAGCAAACAAAACTGGATAGGTTGGACTGAACAGAAAAGGCTGTAGGAGTTTCTGTGCAACAGGGCAGACTTTTTATATCTCTGTTTAAGCAGACATTAAGAATACATGATCACTGACACTCAGTGAAGAAAGAGGTTGTGCTGGGTAACTTTTTGGAAAGTCCATTGCTAGTGAGGACTGTGGTGAAGAATGCAGAAGTCAAGCTAAAAAGATAAATGCCAATGGAAGCTTCATTGGTCTTACAGTAGTTAGCAAAAGGAACATGTCAGGCATTTAGGACAAGGGGCCAATCCTCACTGACAATTTTAGCCATCAAAAATGAAAAATCTAGGTACAAATATTGAACTGAATGTTAAGTATTTGGAATCATTCATGATATTTGTATATTTGCAATGCTAAACTTTTGTATCTGTTTTTTGGCACCTGAAATGGGCTGAGCTTCCCCAAAATGGCAATGCTACTGTTCCCCAGAACCTATAAAGTAACTTCTGCTATGCTGGTCCTTTCAGACTCACTCCAAGCTGAAATGACATACAAAGCTTTGAACAGGAAGTTGTGACATGGTGGGGGCCATATTTTGGCCAGAAGCCTTTCAATGTGATGTGGTGTCACCTCAAGGTGATGACATCTCTGCTTTTAGAAACGTAGAGTGTTCTCCTGAGATCTATCGTTTCAGAGAATCTCATCTGAGATGCACAGTCTCACTGTTTGAAACTAAATGAGGATGCCATTGACATCACTGAAGTTCAGTTTGATATATTTTTTTCTTTTTTACTTATTAATAGATTAACATACATCTTAAAAAATTGTTTTACAACTTAAACAGAGATAAATGTAGTATAGACAAAATTATATTTCACCTCCGGAAACCCTAAAGCTGTATTGATGAGACCTGCCACCGGTCACTTTCTTCAGCTGTGTGGTATTGATCACATAGTGTGGTTGATTCTTTTCTACTCTTCAGCTTCCTCTTCTGTCCTGTCAGGTTATAGTGAAAGATTTTAGCCAACACTATCTCATGTTTAGGTCCAAACTTCTGTTTTTCTTACATTTAGGTTTGTAATCTGTTTATTAGTTGTCGCATACAAACTCAACTGTATATGATATTAAGCTAGTCTCCTTTTTCCTCATTTTAGTGTCTTAATTTTGCATTTAATTTTTACTATTGTTGAAGGGGTTTCTCCCTTCCTTAGTGTTCAAAAAAAAAGTTCTCAAACTATCAGATTTGGTAGCAGGCAATGACCCTCTTCCAGTGAACTTTAAAAAGTAATAGCACTGACTAGTTACTAAAGGATATTTAATAAGCAAGTGCTGAAAGAAATTCACCATAGGGAGTTAAACCCATATAACAGAGAGCAGAACTGGGTCCATAATGTTAGCAACTTATTTCGTCTTGTATAACGTACCAGCACTCAAAAGCTAAATGCCCTATGCTACCTTGCCTCCAAATAAGCTAGGTGGTAAATTGCGGTATCTCCCCTGTGAAAGTTCTATTAACCGACCCTGAAAGTACTCTCTTGCCAATGAGTTGATTGTTTATTTTGTGGGAGGGGAGATTGTATAAATAGGCTTTTCCATCAGCAGAATCTCCCACATCTTCTGGAGCCACTTAGTAAGTGTGGGTATGTAGGCTGATTTTCATGCCACAGCTATTGTTATTCAGGGTTTTTCTGGGATTCTTCAGCTAGCTTTGTCATTGGTTCAGTATGATTCAGAGATGAATAGGAAGAGCTTGAAGCAAAGATTCAGTGGGCAAGCCACCCACAATAAGCTTCTTCGGATTCCGTTCTGCTGAAATGCCAAGATATAGAAGATCAAATTTTCTTTCCCATGGCTTGAAGCACCAATTCTGTGTTGAAGTGATTGTCAGAATCCTAGCAGCTGGCATTACATGCAGGTGTGTCCAATCTTATCTCAAAGGTCAGCTCCTCAAAGACCTCAAGAATATTAATCACAGGCTGTGCCCTAGCACAGTCAGTGTCTCAAATTTTGTCACGTAGGTGCAGAATATAATCACGGCCCTTTTGTTTTCCACCAAGATGATTTTAGAGGGGATGGGGGTGATTAGTAGAAAAATGTGGAGTTCCACCACATGGCTGCATCCTGGGAAAGTTGTTGTACGTTGCCCAATTCCACTTGCCACCATGGAACTTGAGAGTGCAGCTGAAGAAAACTAAATGGCCAATTAGCTTCCAGGAGAGTGAGAGAATCTTTTATACACTGCCTTGTTTTAATGAAACATCAGTACAGAACTGCAATGAATGGGCAAGCACCCTAATCTTCACAAAGTCGGAGGAATCTTATGGAATGTTTGTGGCATCATCTCAGGGAACCACTTGAGTGTTATTTGTCATTGTTATAATTAGCCATTTATTATTATGCCCAGAAAGACACCTGATATGGAGATTTGCATCTGTCTGGTTTCAAATGCACCACAATAAGAAAAAATACTGACTGACTTTTGAAACCTTCCAATGAGCAGTCAGACCAAGAGAGCGGAAGAAGTTATTCTGGGTCCTACTCATTCCATTTCCTAGTCCATCTACATGGACGGTGCATGATGATGTGTTTTCACTGAGCAGGGAATGTGGTGCAGTGCAAAGTTATGACGTGCAGGATGCTGTTGACTAAAATAGAGTTATGCAGATGTACACTGGTGTAACAGCACTGAGAAAGTGCTTCAGGTACAAGACGCAATTTCAATATAAGATATTATTCACTGTAGATAAAAAAAATTGGCAGAAATAAAAACAGAAATACCAGCTGAGTCAAACTATTCCACAGCCAGGACATTTTACATATGATCAGCCTAATCAAATGGAAAAATGTGTAAATGTTCTCTATATAGAGCACTGTGGCAGGGTGCTGGTTGAGAAGCCCTTAATCAGCTCCTGACACTTGAGCCACAATCAAGGGGAATGGATTGGGGCTGGGTAAAATGCCCTGTGCCTGCCTAGTAACTGGCCGCACCTGCCAGTCTTATTAGCCCAGAGCTATAAAGGCTGGGGGAAGGCTGGGAGAGAAAGGTCTGGCCCAGAAGGAAATGGGAGTTTTCTAGTCTGTTGCTGGCTAGGCATGTTGAAGGCAAAGTAGCTGGGAACTAGTGGTGGGAAACCTTTTGAAAATAAAGAGCACGGGTGTTGCACCAGACTGAAGTATCCCTGACTCATGGAAGAGGGAGGCCCAGGGGCCGAATAGCCAGGGGCAAATCTGGTTACAAGCACTATAAAAATGGTATTACACAGAAAAGATTGATTTTCAGAACTCTAGGGGGTTTATTCTCCTTTCCTAAGGCATGTATTTAAGTCCTATTAACACCCCTATCAGGGGAAGATATCCATGTCAGTATTTAGTAGGTAATTAGATCCCTTTGAACTACAACTCTAATTAGCATTTGTGTCAATTATCCTATACAGTGCATCAAATATTTGATGAGGATTCAGTTTCCAAATAAAATAGGCTGTTTGGACTATAAAATCCAAGGAAGCACCCCAGCATTGTATCACTGTTATTATTATATGACGGATAAGAAGTGAAAGATTAGACATTGTTCTTCCTATCTTTCCTATTTTATAACAACTGTAATTTTGATGGGGCTTCACCTGGCATTAGAGACAGCCCTATATTCCTATTTGATGAGGCACATGCTGTGTAAAAAGAAAAATTTTTCTTCAGACTTCCAGCCAATACTTTCTTTTCTAAAGTAGTTGTGACACTGAAAAATCAATATCTGGGCTGCACTCCTCTAACCTCCTAAATTGAAGGACAATAAACAGAGTGAGATTCTACAGCATTTTTGTCAGACAAATCTTTGCTTCATCTCATATGTCTCAGGATGAAGAGGATTTAAATGCATGCAGTTACATGCATCCACTCAAGGGCAGTTTGACTATCAGATTATATCGCATATTAACATTATTCTAAAAAATCTGGGTTCCCACCTCCCCATCATCTAGGTTCAAGTTGCTAAACAAAATTTGCCTAAATCTGAATTAGGACCTAATTCAGCAAAACACTTCGGCCCCGATTCAAGCAAGGTAGTTAAGCACATGCATTATTTTAGGCATATGAGTATTCCCAAATTGTAAGTGCTTTGCTGAATAGGGATGGACTGCTGAATCAGGATCTACATTATTTCAAACTCAAGATTGCTCTTGTGCATCCGAAATTGAGGTCTTTAAAAGTTTAATCCCTGTTACTGTTAGAATACTTTTCTCTAGATATCAGTGTTTTTCATTTTTATGGGGTGTAATATATATTTACCAAAGCCTCCCAACAAATATCTTGCTATTATTTTAGAGTCCAGCATGAAAAATGATGTATACTACCAGTAGGTAAATATTGGGAAAAGAAATTCCCCAAATATTTGGTGGAATTTTTAAATAGATTCACTTTGGTCATGTTAAGGTTTGTTTTCCAAAAATAGCCTAGTGAACTAGTTTATTGTCCCACAGTATTAATCAATATTGTGATGTTTAAGTGAACATTGGCGAATATGTGCAAAAAGCAAATTCTGAATTCCTAATTGGAAGTAATTGTGCCAGAAACCTGATTCTAACAATGACACTCATCTATTGAAAACAAACATACCATGGGATTTATGTGTCTAGTCTAATCAGCCCAAATTTTGAAGATCAAATACACACGATGAACTGTCCCTGAGCAAGCTACAGACCAAGAATTATTCAGAGGAATTAACAGGGAAATCATTTCAAATAACAAATTTGAGAAAACCATGATCTGCTCATCGACAATTAGCAAACTGAAAAAGAGACAAAATTCACCAAATAAATAATTTTTCATGAACTATTCATCATCCATCTCTAGTCCCAGTTAAGAGATTCATGTTGCTTATTTGTTAGTGTTGCAGTGGCTTGGGGTGAGACAGAAACAACGGCTGAGGAAGAGCAAGTGTTAATCAAATAAAAAGGGCTACCTTTATGAAGTCACTTAAAACTTGTGGCACCTTAGAGACTAACCAATTTATTTGAGCATAAGCTTTCGTGAGCTACAGCTCACTTCATGGGATGCATACTGTGGTCTTCTACACTTTCCACAGTATGCATCCCATGAAGTGAGCTGTAGCTCACGAAAGCTTATGCTCAAATAAATTGGTTAGTCTCTAAGGTGCCACAAGTACTCCTTTTCTTTTTGCGAATACAGACTAACACGGCTGTTACTCTGAAACCTGTCACTTAAAACTGTGGAACAAAAACTTCAGTCTAATTTTTTCAGGAAAAAAAAAAGAGAAATCAAACATTCAAGTTAAACCAGAAATATGTAGGAATGTTTTCAGCACTTAGAGGCTATTTTAGCAATAGGATTTTCTTTATAGACAAGAAGTATGGCTATTACAGTTAGGTTACATCTACACTGCAATTAAAAACCCGTGGCTGGCTCATGCCAGCTGACTCAGGCTTGTGGGGCTCAGGCTGTGTGGCTGTTTAACTGTGCTTTAGACATTTGGGCTCGGACTGGAGCAGAGGCTCTAGGACCCTGTGAGGTGGGAGGGCCCCAGAGCTCAGGCTGCAGTCCGAGCCTTAATGTCTATACTGCAGTTAAACAGGCCCACTCAGCCAGAGCCCCTCACCCCCAAGTAAGCAGGCACACCACAGCCAGCTGATGTACAAGATGGCAAGCCAGTTGGGCAAGATTTCAAAGGCACAAGTTGGAGTTAGGAAACTGAGGCTCAGAAGCCTATTAATAAAACAGGGGATAATGTTTCCCACCTTTTGTCATTTCTACTAGGATTGTAAGGTTTTTAGGGCAGGGAGTATCTCTTTACCATATGCATGTCCAGTGACTAGCACAGTGGGACCCCCATCTCAGTTGGAGCGTATAGATACTATTATAATACAAATAATAAACAATGGGATATTGGCAACCCATGTTTTGGGAAGCTATTTTCTTTCCAACTAAAGTCAATTTTTTTCTCCCAGTATCTATCTTACTTTTGCTTTTCACCACCACCCAGTGATTGAAGCCAGTGAGAGGGGTCATTCTGTACTCTCCTTTTCAAAAGAAGCTAGTAATGTATATCTAGCAGTGTATATCTCTTATTAAGCAAAGGTCAATCTAATTTTCATGAACTGCTGTTCTCTCCCTCCCATCTCCACAGGTTTCAACTTTACTTTGAAGTGACTTCCTTGAATGCCAAGTTGAAATCCAGAAACACGTTGCCAATCATTGTGGCTATGGTTCATGGCCTGGCTAGCCATAGCATGAGAGACTAATCTCCTGAATAATGTAAAATCTGTAAATTAACACCAGCCAGACCTCTGTCATGTGGACCTTTGCCTCGTGTGTGTGTGTGTGTGTGTGTTAGTGTTAAAAATTTATTGGTTTCAAGTCGTCATCTTCTTAGCCTTACAAAAGAAGTCAACCTCAGGAAACCCAGAAAGGTATGCATTTGTTCAATTCTCTCCTCATTCCTCACCCCAGAAATCTGAACCAAATTAATTTTTTTTTAAACAAAAAAAAAAGGATAGACAGCCTTAATCCCTTTCCCCAGAATAAAATAATAGTATCTACAAGCAGTAGGCAAAACAGACACAAACACATAGGTATGCTCAGAATCCATACAGCACCAGGTAGAGCCATCATATATTCTCAGAACAATTCTTTTCAGCCTCCACTGTGTTCCCCCCTCTTTGAAGTATAGACATCTGCATTTCTTTGCTCTACAGAACAAAATAAACCCCAAAACCTGACTGCTCCAATCACTGGCATAATGAAATGTTTAAAAAAACTTCAACAAATCAAAACTTTTTTAGGCTCCAAATTTAGACAAAGACTAGAGATATGCATGTAATGAAATACCAACTACCCACAGCTACCCATGGGATGTGGTTAGAGAAATGATGTCTGCCAGGGTGGCAGAAAGCTTGCTGGCACTAAACAATAATTTCCATAACACAGTATATGAGGGAGGGGCTGCGGCATGAAGAAATGAAGATTCATCACAGTGAGGGATGTGCCATTTCCCAGACAAGTAAACTGTGGGGAAGGGCAGTCTAATGACCACTTTTACCTAAAGGTACTTAATGCTCTGAGGTACTTGAAAACTCACAGGTGGTGGACTCTGGATCTCTCTTCCAGCAATCCAGAGGTGCCTCACTAATCTTCCACACCCAAGAAATCTGAGAATGATTGGCTTATTTTTATTCCCCCCCCCCCCATGAAAAACTAGATCAAAGGCTCATGGTAGGAGCTTTAAACTAAAGCTATTCTTGCTCTCTCCTAGGTTTCTCATCTATGATCTCCTACTGGGCTCTTGTTTTCTGGGTTTCATTTCTTTAGAGCTTGTGAAGATTGTTGGAATTTTCTAGGAATGCAGGAAAGATGGTGGAGGATGATCTGTTCACCACATATCCCAGATGGAAGCGTCCTTCCTAATTATATTTCCAGAGAGGAAAGTTAGCAACTATAGTGTAACCCTAACTCATCCCTCAACGAGGTCCTTGGGCCACATCGGCATTAATGTGGAATGAGAAGGTCTGCAAGGCATCAGCTTTGGATGAGGGGAACATCCAGGATAGTGTGAAATAGTTGGAAGGCATGGTTTAAAAGTGTAATCTGAAACACTGGAAACTAGTACTCACAGTGGGGCTTAGCAACAGAATCAACAATCTAGACAGCTCATGACATGTGATCGCCAAAGCAGAAACAAGGTTGCTTATATATAGCCTTGATAGGTATTGGAATATTTCTGAGAAGTACACATCAAGCACGAGACAGATGCTGCTAATACGTAAAGAGCTTTAGACATTTATTTTTGTATTTCAATATCCAGCTATATTTATCTGAAAGATTTACCACTACATTCTTGCCATAAAGGTATGCCAGTGACTTATATCTTTTTGTCTAGACAGCAGTAAAACTGCAGAAGATAACTTTGAGGAGGGATATGAAGAAGTACTTTAGGACTCCACCAGGACAGATTATCAGCACTTCAGGTGGGTCTCTGATGTTTTGGTTTTAACAGCTGTGTCTGTTAGGGCATTCAGTATTTTTATTGTGTAAACACTGCTTCCTAATGCCTGGTCTTGAATCTATTATAATTGTCTGTTCCTTGTCAGTATACTGACTCTCTTCAGCTCACTACAATCTGAATTAACATTTATTTCAAGTAACAAACACAGGACTTCTGTTCTGTCACATCCAGAGACCGTTGCAGAGATGCTCGCTGACCATGACCCTACATTCTGGGGTAGCAACCATAGACAGCTTACAATTTTAAACAGGACATAGGGATATGAATCATTTGTAACAATGGGCAAACTGTCCTGATTCCAAACCTCTTCAAAAACAAATCCAGACTATCTGGTCACTCTATCCTAAGTGTTTGCACAGCTTTGGATCATCCTATGACCCCAGTGAAGAAATGATTCTTGAAAATGAGTTATGTATTTTCTCTGCTGTTTTTAGCATAACCATAAAGCAGAACTGCTAAGCAGAAGTTCCCAACCTCTCTTACAGTAACTTGGTACCACATGGTAACAAAATCTGGAAGGAACCAGAATAAAAGCAGAAGACAGAGTTAACTAGACTTTAAGGAGTATTTCTCAGGGAGGAATTAAGAGTTTGCACAAACTTCCCAAAATATCAGTAACCAAATTTTTTTTTTTTTTTTGCATAGGGCAAATAGTCCTCAATCATTGTTTCCTCTCAGAGTTTCAACACAGAACTGAACACAAGACAGACTAATAGCAGCACTCAATTACACTTCAGAACCTCAAATCCGTGTAAGAGCAGACAGGTCAGCCAGATACAGCATAAAGTGGCCAGAAAGTTGCCCTAAAGAAACAGCTGTGGATTCCACCTGAGGCCAATCCTCAAGTGGCATAAAATCAGTGTAGCTGGCCCTATGCCACTCACTCCTCCCAATCTAAATAGGAGGCAGGTCAAGGTAGTGGAAACTAAGCTACAGGCAGGGCCGTGGGCATGACCTGCAGTGCCAGAGTGCGCAGCATTCTCCATTATTCTGATAGGGCAATGGTGCTTCTGGAATTGTTGCAGTCAGCAGGGTAGACTGAACAGTGAGATGGAGCCAGCCACCTTCCTCTCCCTTCTCCTCAGCTACGCCAAGTGTGAATTGGCACCATTGAGTACTCAACGTTTATTCTCTAAAGTGGATTGCTTCGTTTTCTTGCTCACCTAAGGGGGCTACAATTCTGCTCTGTTACACTTGTGTAAATGTGAAATAGCTATCTTGATATCAATAGAGTAATTCCAGACTCTCACAGTGTAACAGAGAACAGAGTTTAGCCTTATGCTTTTAAATCAGTTATACTGTATAATTAAATTCACTATGATAACAGCACTTGCTTTTTAGGTTTTATTTTCTATCCTTTAGAGCTAGGCAAACACTGAGGAGAGAAAAGGAGTACTTGTGGCACCTTAGAGACTAACCAATTTATTTGAGCATGAGCTTTCGTGAGCCACAGCTCACTTCATCAGATGTGTACCGTGGAAACTGCAGCAGACTTTATATACACACAGAGAATATGAGGAGAGAAAATCCACTAATAGTCCATCACAATTTTTAAGAAATTCATTTCCATTTTTGTTGGTGACCTCTTTGTATTTGTTTCTCATGAACATTCTAGCAAATAACAGGAATGTCACTGACGCAGATAACATTAAAAAAATTAAAAGATATTTTGAGTTTGTAATCACAAGTGTTCACAGTGGCAGCACAACCCCAAGAGTTATGTTCCTTCAATCAAGGAACAGAAACACATCACATAACCTTTGTGACCAATCAAAATACCTCAAATTTTGAATGTTCATAGCTAATACTAACAACAAACAGTACCCGAACATTCTGCTTACCAAGAATTACTCACTGCATTATTTTGAATAATGAATATATTCAAGAAAATAACAGCCAGCTCATCAACAAATTAAGGAGTGACATTCATCAAATAAAGTATTGCTTAAAGATTATTTATTCAACTAAATACACTATCTGACTCCAGTTGTTAAGTCCATCTCCAGTGCAGGCAAGAGTCCCAATTCCAACTAAAAGTAAGTGATACCACAGTTCTTCCCCTATATCTGTAAGAGACAACTGTACCTATAGTGGAATAACTGCAGTATCTGGAATTGTTAGGAAATGTTAATATTTTATTTATCACCATGGTATATTCTGTCTTTATTATTTCATGATTCTCCTCCTCCCACCCCCCCCCACCCCCCGCTTCTGTCCTCTTTCTGTTCATTTTCTGTAGTCTCTTCTAATCAGAATCCAAACCCAATAATATCTGGGTCACACTTTTGAACTCAGTTCAAGTGTCAAAACCAGTCAAAACAAGTTCACCAAACTCTAATTGTTCCATATAAGCTCAATTCTACAACCCTTATTCATGTTGAATAGGACCTTTCTCCGGGACTAGTCGCATTGAAATCAATGGGTCTACTTGAAGAGTGAGGTACTATTCAGTATTAGGAAGGGTTGCAGAGTCTGACCTTATATTGCCATCACTGCCCAGGTCTTTGCTTGGCTCTGTCATGAAGACATCATGACATGACATGAACTGTGATAATGCACCCAGGGTCATGCATGGAGAGATCATACTGAGATCAAAAGGAACCTCCATATTTTGTTTGCATAAATATTTTCCTTTCACAAACTTAGTTTAACTGCTATTAAAGGCAAGATCATCTGTGAGAGGTTTGACCTGGGATAATACCTCAAAAAGTAAGAATGAATGGGAGTTTGGTGCTATGCGTGATACATTTTGCCCAGTCAGCATTTGCAGGAAACATTCCTCTACACTGTCTGCTTTATGTCTCAATACAGAACCACTGGAATGAAAACCCTACTAAGTGCATGGATATCATGTGTTAGTGAATCAATTATGCTCTTTCTGATCACACTGAAACCACTTATGTCATATTGTTGACTCTTCAGCCACCTGCTCTTGTCAAGAGCTCTAAAACACTGGCTCAGAAGCATTCTTGATTTGCCTCAGTCATGCTGTGTTGTTGGGTTGTTTTTTTTTTTAAATCTGTTGCCATCATTTTCATATCAGTATCTTTTTTAATAAGCTATAACTATCTGTATAATTACATGAGAGGGAGAGAATGGCACAATATATACTACAGTCCATGTACATGCTTATGCACCAAACACATACAGCAAGGTAATAAAGCCTATTTAAATAAGCTCCTGTTCAAAAATGAAATCCAGTTAAACTTTCGCTTCTACTATTTTAAGGACCAGATTTTGCATTGACTTACACCCAGTGCTCTCCATTTGAAGTCAATCAGATTGCAAAGGGTGTGCAAATCTTAGAAGCATTCAAATTCAAGAATTAATATCTAGCAGAATTGCCCCCAGGAAATAGAGCTGATAAATTAATACTTTCTACCAAAATAATTTATTCTCACTCCCACTATTGATGTAACAACTGCACTTTATTCAATGAATAAAGTCACTGAAAAATATACAGTGTATATATAAGTCCATGTCTGATGTACAAGTCCCAGGTTAGGACTTCTTGGTATCAAAGAAAATAAAAACTGGGCTCTGCATGGTGATTCACGTGAAGAATATTAATAAATCTATAGATAATGTCATCCATGAATGAACCCTATTTGATCTGGGTACTCAAGCCAGAGTAACTCATGGTAGTCCTCCCATTCAGCCACAATTATGAATTCAGATAGACTCTGATCCAGCAAAGCACTTAACCATATGCTTCACTTTAAGCCCATGAGTAAGCACATTCACTTTAGTGGGACAACTCACATGCTTAAGTGCTTGGATAGATTGAGACTATCATAAACCAAAGCCTAAATACAGCCACATAAATACCCTCTTTAGGGATCAGTGTGATTCTGAAATCCTGGATGGATATATGTACACATGTATCTGCATATATATGAATGCTAATCTGACCTGGCACCTTTGAGTTTCAGCAGTCTAAGGGACTGGATGGATATAGATAACAAGATCTAGAAACTTTCACATCTGGTTCAAATTCAGTTTGGATTGGTACTGACCAGAAATTTTGTTATGATCTAATGGCTGTTTAGTGGCCTAGGTGAAAAGAGTTGGTGGTCTCAATCCACATGCCCTTAGATATGTGTCCTGCCATGAGTGCAGAGGACTGGACTAGATGACCTCTCAAGGTCCCTTCCAGTCCTATTATATTACCTTGAAGATCATCTCTGGAGGGAGGTCAAAGGATTGGAAACATGGGGAGTGAATTGCTCTCATGCATAGAGGTTGGCACCTCTATGTCATAGCTGAGGCACATTTCCAAGGAATTGCTGCCGCCCCTTATCACCTGTTCTTTGGATAGATAGAGGGCTTAAGTCTCCAATATTATCCACTCATCTGGCAAATTTCAAAATCATTTAATTTCACTTAGAATTGAATACTAAAATATAAGTCCAACAAACGAGGACCTATTAGTAAGATGATATGTCATTTAATATGTAAAATGGTAAGATATCAGGATCCCATTGCTAATCTCATAGCCCTGATTCAGAAAACCATTAAATACGTACTTAACGTTAAAATACACGATTAGTCCCATTTCTACTTACGTGCTTAAAGTTAATCGTGTGTTTAGATGCTTTGCTGGATCAAGGCCTGAATGGGCCAAGGCATTTCTTTGAGGATGAATGGTCTTTTGAAAACATTCCACTCCTCAATAGTGTGTTGAAGCAGATTGATTGAGGCAGAATCACTCTGCTCCTACTGCTGCCTTGCGGTTAAGTGCTACAGGTGTTTTGAAGCGTGTATTATACAATAACATTGCCTCCCTCTATTTAGCTCTTATTTTCCTCTCATCTGCATCCCTAAAGGATGCTGGGACTAGCAAAATTTTAAGTCAGCAACTGTATGAGACAGTTGAACAATGAGCAAAGACAGAGTCATTGAAAGTCTACCCTTCTATCATGGATCATGTCATGCCCTTGCCCCAAAATGAATTATTTGGGCAGACTTGTGTTTTTGTTTTGTTTTCACCACCAATAATTCTGGCCTCTGCAGGAGGGCCTTTCCCCTCTGAAGATGTTGTTGGGGTGGGGTGTCTTTCTAAATTACATAGACTTGGATAACAGAACTCTTCCTTTATGAGCAGGGTTCTTGTTGTTAGGACTTTCTTTCTCTGAAGCTAAAGGTTTTCGTTCTACGCGCTTGATTAGTTGGGATGCTAGTGAACAGAGTTGCTCAGGAAATTATTTATTTTTTCCCCATGAGAATTTCCATTTCACAGAAAACCATTTTCCATCAAAAATCTATTTTGATGGAAAACTTTTTATCAGCTCTCCTAGTGACCTTGATAAGAAAGCTCATTGGTAATGCAGCATGAGTAACATTGAATTTGTTAGCTGTGGTATCACAATATGAATAATTACAAATAATGCCAGAAAAAAAGCAATCTGACAATTGTCACCAGGCAGGGCTACTCCCCAAATGTAACGTGTGTGCTACCACTCCCAGTGTCTCTCAAGGAGGTTTATTTTCTTTACAGAAGCAAGTAAACAAACAGAGAAACAGTCTTCTAACTTAGTCCTTACTTTCAGGTTTCTGCTCCATCCTTCTGAGCGTTTCTAAGGGTATGTCTACACTGCACTTAAAAACCCATGGCTGGCCCATGCTAGCTGACTTGGGCTGAGGGACTCAGGCTAAGTGGCTTTTTAATTGTGGTGTAGACATTCAGGATGGGGCTGAAGACTGGGCTCTAGGACCAGGAGTGAAAGTAATACTAAATTCTTACCAGAACGGGGGCCTTGGGTGGAAGGGGCGGGGTGGGGGGGGGGTCAACCTCCTCCAGCCAGCCCATCCGCGCTGCCTGGGCCGTGCCACCTGAGGCTCCGGCCGCTGCTGTGGTAGCGGTGGCCGGGAGCCCTGGGCCCTTTTAAATCGCTGGCCCCAGAGCAGCTGCCCCTTTTGCCCCCTCCCCCCCACCTGCCTCGGTCAGCAGGGCCACCAATAGGGGCGGGAGCATGGGGAAGGGGCAGCGACATTAAAGCATTGGCTGTGCATGGGCCAGTGCAGCTTCTTACCGGTATGCCGTACTGGCCCACTTTCACCCCTCTCTAGGACCCTGTGAGGTTGGAGGGTCCCAGAGCTTGGGCTGCAGCTCAAGCCCAAATGTCTGCCTGATAGTCGAACAATCTCTTAGCCTGAGCCCTGCAAGACTGACTCAGCTAACATGGGCCAGCCGTGGGTATCTAATGGCAGCACCACTCCACTGTGGCTTTCCTTCCCCAGGCACAGTCTGTATCAACCAATCCCCTCTTCTGTCCCACTGGCACCCCTTTCCAGTGTAATCTAACCTGCTTTAATTGGTTGATTGGACTCACCTGCTCTGTTCCATGGGAGCTGGACCTAGTCTACCCACAGGGACCAGCTACCCTGTGACAGATACTGTTCAAGATTAAGTTTAGTTCTGAGGCTGGTACTGAAGATGAGCCAGGTAATTTAATGATGCTATCATCTGGTTAGTTTTGGACTGTACTATTCTATTTTCTAAATAATCATCAATTACACTAGGCGAAAATCTATTTTTCTTTTGTTTTGATGTCTAGTGTCCAGTTTTATAGCTTGAGGTCTTTCTATCCCTTTCCAGCTCTAGATAATTTTCTTGCCTATGCCACTGTTTAAAAAAAAAGTTTTTGCCTTTTTGGCCTTGTTTAAAAAATGTCTACTGAATGATGTTTACTCAAATGATAACTCAAGCAGAAATTATGGGAATGATTCCGGACTCACTGTATGAAATTCTATGGCTTGTATTGTATAGAAGGCCATGCTGGATTATCATAATGGTCCTTTCTGGCCTTAAAATCTATGAGAGACAATGTGTACATACTCTCTCATTCACTCTCACACTCTATATATGTCCCTTAGAAAGAAAGAAAACACAAGTGCAATCAGTTTTATTACCATAAACATGAAATATACATTTAAAATATTTTGATGTCATTAAGGCCATGATCCTGCAAGTAGTTCCACGTGGGAAGATTTGTAGGAGCAGGTAGAGGTCCCACTGAGGCTCACAGAGGTCCTTTTGTGGTGCTTGTTGAGGGATTAAGTCCTAAAGCTGCTATGTAGATTAACAAAAGCCAGAAAAAAGTATGCACTAGACATTCATGGCCAAAATTTGTTCTCAGTTATACTAGTGTAAATCTGGAGTAACTCCACTGACTTAAATTGAGTTATTAGTCCACTGAACTCAATGGACACCATCCTAGCAACTATGGATGTAGAAGCCCTCTACACCAACATTACACACAAAGATGGACTACAAGCCATCAGGAACAGTATCCCCGATAATGTCATGGCAAACCTGGTGGCTGAACTTTGTGACTTTGTCCTCACCCATAACTATTTCATATTTGGGGACAATGTATACCTTCAAATCAGCGGCACTGCTATGGGTACCCGCATGGCCCCACAGTATGCCAACATTTTTATGGCTGACTTAGAACAACGATTCCTCAGCTCTCATCCCCTAATGCCCTTACTCCACTTGCACTACATTGATGACATCTTCATCATCTGGACCCATGGAAAAGAAGCCCTTGAGGAATTCCACCAAGATTTCAACAATTTCCATCCCACCATCAACCTCAGCCTGGACCAGTCCACACAAGAGATCCGCTTCCTGGACACTACAGTGCTAATAAGCGATGGTCACATAACCACTACCCTATACCAGAAACCTATTGACCGCTATACTCACCTACATACCTACATACCTCCAGCTTTCATCCAGACCACACCACACGATCCATTGTCTACAGCCGAGCTCTACGATTCAACCGCATTTGCTCCAAGCCCTCAGACAGAGACAAACACTTACAAGATCTCTATCAAGCATTCTTACAACTACAATACCCACCTGCTGAAGTGAAGAAACAGATTGACAGAGCCAGAAGAGTACCCAGAAGTCACCTACTACAGGACAGGCCCAAAAAAGAAAGTAACAGAACGCTACTAGCCATCACCTTCAATCCCCAACTAAAAACTCTCCAGCGCATCATCAAGGATCTACAACCTAACCTGAAGGATGACCCATCACTCTCACAGATCTTGGGAGAAGGCCAGTCCTTGCTTACAGACAGCCCCCAAACCTGAAGCAAATACTCACCAGCAACCACACACCACACAACAAAAACACTAACCCAGGAACCTATCCTTGCAATAAAGCCCGTTGTCAACTGTGTCCACACATCTATTCAGGGGACACTATCATTGGGCCTAATCACATCAGCCACACTATCAAAGGCTCGTTCACCTGCACATCTACCAATGTGATATATACCATCATGTGTCAGCAATGCCCTTCTGCCATGTACATTGGCCAAACTGGACAGTCTCTATGTAAAAGAATAAATGGACACAAATCAGATGTCAAGAATTACAACATTCGAAAACCAGTCGGAGGGAGAACACTTCAATCTCTCTGATCACTCGATTACAGACCTAAAAGTCACAATTCTTCAAGAAAAAAACTTCAGAAACAGACTCCAATGAGAGACTGCTGAATTGGAATTAATTTGCAAACTGGACACCATTAAATTAGGCTTGAATAAAGACTGGGAGTGGATGTGTCATTATACAAAGTAAAACTATTTCCCCATGTTTATTTTCCCCCACTACTGTTCCTCACACGTTCTTGTCAACTGCTGGAAATGGCCCACCTTGATTATGACTACAAAAGGTTTTTTTCTCTCCTGCTGGTAATAGCTCACCTTAACTGATCATTCTCGTTATAGTGTGTATGGTAACAGCCATTGTTTCATGTTCTCTGTGTACATAAAATTGTCCTACTGTATTTTCCACTGCATGGATCCGATGAAGTGGGCTGTAGCCCACAAAAGCTTATGCTCAAATACATTTGTTAGTTTCTAAGGTGCCACAAGTCCTTCTTTTCTTTTTGCGGATACAGACTAACATGGCTGCTACTCTGAAACCTGAACTCAGTGGAGTTACTCCAGTTTATGCTGACTTGTGTAACAGAAAAAAATAATTCAGCCCTTCATCCTTAGCACCTTATGTCATTGAGACTTCTATTACTGTTATTTAAGTACTTTTGTGTTTTTTGCAAAGGATTATGAATACAAGTGGTCATTACTTTGCAAACTCATCCAAAATCCAATTGCATCTGCCTGATTTTATTTTCCAGCAATCTTTCTTAGTCTAAAAACATAATCTATTCTTCAAGTGCAGATCTTCCTGAATTTGCAAGAGTGGGAAAGGATAAAAAGAGCATAACAGAAAATGTTACGTGAAGCTGGAGGCAAAGCCCCACCATAGACAGAGGTCCACCTGCAATCGAGTTTTTATTGGACATGTGTGGATTTCTAACTCCTATAAACAGGGAACAGGAGAAAGTAAAACTTGCAAACTATAAATCAAAACCACGCAGACCCTTAGAAAATGCTAAAGTTATACATGGCCTTAGGCATCTTCAGGACTTTACAGTGTTCCGTTCCCAAGCATAAAGTGTTGTATTGTATTCTTGTCTGTAGCCAGAAATTACTGTGCAGGAACAAACAGACTGGTGCCTCTTTGAGTATTTGGCAGTAAAATTAACAGTCTGAAAGAAAGAAAAAAAAAAAACCTCAGGAGAATTGCTGGTCCAGATGTTAACTGGATATTTCTTTCCATGTGGATATTGTTAAATGAAATACCAGCTTCTAAAGATTCCTTCCTCATTCGTAGTACAGAAGATTGGAGGCAGGGGAGGCGGCACTGAATCCAGAAAGAGTATGCAACCTTTTGTGAGTACTTTTGAGTCTAAAATTCACACCCACAAAATTTAATCCCCTTCTGAAAACCAAGGCCTGAATCCATGCCCTCAGAATTCATCTGCCTCTATTTTTCTTTATTACAGAGCCGTAGTTTGCAGGCACTCTGTAAGACATGGAGAGCCAGACCTTCAGCACATGTCCATTGACTTACATAGTGCCATTCCAGTAGTTGTTCCCTAGAGTTTATAATCTAGTGATACTTGCAGTCCTTGTGCCCAGGTGAGTGCAACAATGGCAATTCTGCTTGACCCCTGTGTAGGAGTCTGGAGTGAGTCCTTGCTCCCTTCCTCACTCCTCCAGTATCCATGAAAGGACAGGGCACAATCCAGCCCTATATGAACTGCCTAAAAATGTCACCCGCTTAGACCAAACATGGAAAATACTGATGACAGATAAAACAGAGGGGAAAACAAACTTTCTGCTTCCTCTTAAGTGTCACTTAAAGTGGAACAGGGAAACTGCTCTTCCTAATCTAACCCTAAACCTGAGGCAGTTTCCTGAAATGCCATTCTCAGATCATGGGAAAACAGGTTACAGTGCAGACAGAGCAGCTATTGGTGGAAACAAGGTTTAAATTCTTCAAATACAGGACCACAAGCCCTGTTGCTAATCTGTTAGCACCTTGCAGAAACAGTGCTGTGATAACAACTAGCTCCCAGTCTCCCCTGAAGAGAAGTGTCCTAATATGTGCTACATATTATGCTTTGCGACACAGGGACAGACATTTTAGTGTTTACTGAGGCTTCAGGCACATTTAAGCCATTGCATTCCTAATGTCACTGTGGATACTGAGACCAGTGGTAACATACACCTGATAGATTATCACAAAGCAGCAACACTTGTGGGTACACTTAAATAGCTTGCTCCAGTTTTTACAAATGTAATTGGTTCCAGCTATATTCCCTACACCTGAAATGGGGAAAACTGCAAGAAATGGAATATCTCCCAAACTGGAAGGAACTTTTCAAAGGACTGATCCAAAGCCCATTGCAGTCAATGGGAATCTTTCCATTGACACAAAGGGCTGTGGATTAGGCCCTAAGTGATGCCATTCAGAAAGACTTAAAACAGCAGCAGCAGAATCCCCACAAACACGGCTATAGAAAACAAAATTTTCTTTCGTTAATTGGAAAACATTTGAAAAAGTCTATGAGGAACAAGAGAGGAGGAAGAGGTGGATGATATAAGTGCAGCTCTCCAGGGACCTGACACAGCTCCCAGTAAAGTCAAGGGGAGTTGTTGGATAAAGGGGCTGATGAAACAGGTTTAAACCAGCCTGTACTCACAGGTCACTCTGTCAGAAATTCAGGCCTACTCAAAATTGTGGTGAAGTGCTAGCCCCTGTCCAAGGCGTGCAAGACTTTAACAACAATAGCTCTGATATGATTCCACTGCGCAGTGAGGAAGGCTACACAGTCGATTCCACACACTGTGACAGAATGTGCCCTGGTGTTCACACCCCACACACTATTGTAATAATTTTTGTACAAGGCATGTCTTATAAGGTGTCATTTGAAAACTCAATTTGCTGGCCATTTTTGTCCTGGTAAAATGTGTGGCAACGTTGCATGTGAAATTATAAGATTCCCCTGTATGGTGTTAACCACACATGTTCCAAACCCCGGGCAGAAGTTGGGAAACAGGTCTGTCCTAAACAAAGGAATGGGTGTTCTGCTTAATTTGCATTTAAGCAGAGTAATCAAGCAGGAAGAAAAGACAAAGGAAGTTCAAACAGGTGAAAAAAACAGCAGGGAATATCTTCCCACATAGACTTTTTGTTACCTGGGTCTCAGCTGGAAATGTCTTTTAATAGGAGGACTGATACTATAAAAAGGAGGGACAAACACCCCCAACAGACTCCTCTCTCTGTCCTTGCCTATTGCATTAACTGCATCTGAAGACACAAAAGAAGCAGACGGACTCTGGGGGACAGGTCCTGACCTGAGAGTTTGGTCAGTAATCTGCTGGAGCATATGGTGGGAAACCCTTGAATCTAATATAGTTTAAGTTAGACATTAGTAAACATCTTATCTTTATTTTTCTTGTAACCGTTTCTGACTTGTACTCACTTAAAAGCTATCTCTGTGTAGGTGACCAGACCAACTATGAAAAATCAAGACAGAGTGTAGGGCGTAATAGGTACCTATATAAGAAAAATCCCCAAATATCGGGACTGTCCCTATAAAGTCGGGACATCTGGTCACCCTACCTCTGTATAGTTAATGAACTTGCTTTATTGATTTATCTAATGTGTGTGTTCAAGTTGAAGTGTCTGGGTAACTCAATTTGGGATAACAAGTTGATGCATAATATTCCCTTAAAGGAATAACAGATTCAATATATTTTTAGTGTCCAGGAGAGGCCTGGGCAGTACTTGACATGCATTTCTGTGGGGAAATCTGAGACTGGGAGTGTGGTGGTGTCAGCCTGTGGTAAACTTTAAGGCTGGTAATAGCCAAGGTTTGGCTGGCTGGCTGCAGCACACACACAGACATAGCTGGGAGTGATTTACATGCTGGAGGCTGTTTGTGAGCAGCCAGGCATTGTAAAAGGCACCCCAGGTTACAAGGAAGGGGTGACACAGCTACTCATTAGACCGGATTGTATCCTGGTATGTCACACACACCCTCTGTGTTTGTGGAGCTGTGCCCTGTAGCAGCTCTCACTGTGAGATCATGTGGGGCATGGCAAGGTTGTGTGAGAACAAGCCACAGGTGACATCATGTGGACAACTGAGGAAGCCAAATTTATGAGACCACCAACCCCAAACGCATTATTGCAAACCTTGCCTGGGGCTGGGTTCTTTGGTTACTATTACAACGCAGCAGATAACCCAAGTACTTTTAATTCTGGCTTCAGGCTGGAGGGAAAGATTCCAATCTTAGGTAGGTCTGCTGCATAAAACACTTTCCTCAGTGTAGCATGGTGACATCAAGGCAAAATAGACACAAAAGAGCCCAAGTAGCTCTAGGGTGAGCAATCATATGGAATAACCTGGACTTCCCGCCTCCCCTGCTTTTCAATGTGGGAGGCGAATTCCATCCATTTGATTTGTACCTCAGATCCATTCACCATTTTTTTTTGGATAAGCATTCAAAAGCAGCTGAACATATTCAAGCCTTTTTGGTTTAGAAGCGGAGGTGGAAATTGTGAAGAGCTGCTCTTGAGGTTTGTGGTGCTTCTTGGTTCCGGCACCAGTAGATCAGAAATACTGCAAAAATAGCTCATGTCAATTTGCTCATTCCTCACGGTGACAATTGAAATGATAGAATATGTGATAATGGGAAGTAAGTCAAAATTCTAATAAAAAATGTAGAACTTTGTCAACTTATGTTTGAAGAATCTGACTCAGCCATTCTATAAAGGGGGTTGGGTTGGTCTATCAGAATCCCAAATGTCCTTGGTTTGACCACCTGTTTATGCTGTTAACCATGACTTCCAGCATTCTTAAAGCAATCTAGAAATGAGTTTTCACTTCCTGTACTCTGGTGTTTTCCTTCTCCCATTCAAAATGAACTGGTTGTGCCAAATACAGCACAGTGAACAGTGACATCAGTTATGAGCAGCCATATGATGTTGCGGACACAACATGGGATTGGAAGTCAGGAGCTCCTCACTCCTAAGCTTGTCTTGGACACTAACTCCTTGTGTGATTTTGTGCAAGTCCCTTAATTTCACTGTGCCTTATATTCCTGAAAATGATATGTTCCTTATAAAAAGCTCGCTGGCAGTTATACAGTACTTCCAAGATGTTATTTGCTAAGAATTTATTATTTATTGCTGCATGTGCTTACCACATAGGGAATAAATGGATATATTACTAAAGTACTTTATTTTTACTCTTATGTCAGAACAACAGTCATGAGAATAATTAGATTCTGTTGTCTCTGAAAGAGCTCACAGTTATCCATGTCCCTATTTCCTGCCCTGTGGTGAAGATGGGCTGCTGTCTTTAAAACTTTTATGGTTAACAAGCTGACAGCCAAAACAAATAGCCTCTTTTTCAGTCCAGAATCAAAACCCTTAGCACCAAATTAAACTTGTTGTTGTCATGGCAGCTGCTTTCTTTGCTCACACTTGGTCGTGCACCCTGAATGGCAAGTGCAATGAAAAATGGGACTTTACATTTTAGCCAGCTCCAAATGTACATCTGGACTCAATCCCAGACTTGAGCTGTTCCTTCAAGTTTCCTTTAGCAAATATTCAAACTCCCAGAAAAGGGAGTTTATAATCACTTGAAGGTGGCAAAGCATTATCTCCCAGTGGGACTGAGCTTTAATAGAAAGCAGTTTGATATGAAATAGCTGTTTGGAATTCTTAATATTACAGGGAATTTACAGATCAACTGGCACAAAGAGCAGAGTAATCCCCCCCTGATTCAAAAGCGTCTTTAGAAATTAAGAGAGTGAAAAACTACACGGTATAATTTCAGCATACTACTATATATAGGTATAGATATAGTAAAATTCATCAGCGATCCCACAGACTTCACATATTTGGGGGAATCCCTGTTTTGAATTGTTGCAAATATTTGAAAGATGATTATTTAAAAGCTATGTTACTGGCATGTGGCATGCTAGCAAGACAGCCTATAACTATGCCCTTACTATTGGAGCAACCTTAGGTCTCCTGCTCCCTAGCTTACTGTAGATCAGATGCCTTGTGAACATGTTCAGCTAGATTTCTGGTTAGGGCTCAGTTCTGCAAGGTGCTGAATGGACACTCACTGAGTACTGCAGAGAGCTCCAGCCGCTCATTGGAGACATGTGGCACTCCACAGAATTTCAATACTACCAGAGCAAATTAATAGCAGGTTTAGAAGAGATTGTAAATTCTGCCCTCCCAGCTGTAAGGAAAGTGAAGCAATAGCAGAGGGCAGTAGGGGATGGATTAGGGGAAAACAACAAGTGCTGGGGACAGACAGCTGTGGAGTGAAGAGCTATTTTCTCTGATTATATTAAGCCTGAGTGTCCCTTGCTGGGGAAAAGAAACAATCAACATTTTCATTTTAAACAATCAACTCAGGTTTTATGATTTATTCAAAATATTTGCAACTAAGTGCTTACTTTTTAGATGCGGTATAAGAAGTCCATCACTTACTGACTATTCCACTACCGGCTGTTAGTAAACAAAACAGCACTAATTAGTCATTGATATCATGCTATTATTGCTCTAAAGCGTTTAAAAGTTCATCTTCAAATTAGATTTCTTTTAAGTACACAATTGGGGTTAATTTATTATTTGAGTTTGTACCTGAATCAGTAGAGAGATGAATTTTAGACTATCCCAGAAAATAAAAATTACAATAGCAGGGGGCCAGATTGTTTACACTAGCTGAAGATCAGTCTCATAGCCTCAATATTTTCAAGGGATATTTACAGAGCTGAATTACACTGGAAACAGCTGTCACTTGCAAAGATTGCCCAAATGTATATGTGTCTACATGACAATGCCTTTCTCTCCTCAACACTATAAAGTTAGACTTTTCGCCTCTTTTCCTCACACTCTCTATTTTCCAATTTGGGGATCTCCCGCTGAATGATCTAATAATGACTTATATTTATACAGGTTTCAGAATAGCAGCCATGTTAGTCTGTATTCGCAAAAAGAAAAGGAGTACTTGTGGCACCTTAGAGACTAACAAATTTATTTGAGCATAAGCTTTCGTGAGCTACAGCTCACTTCATTGGATGCATCCGATGAAGTGAGCTGTAGCTCACGAAAGCTTATGCTCAAATAAATTTGTTAGTCTCTAAGGTGCCACAGTACTCCTTTTCTTTTTTATATTTATACAGCAATTGACTCACGACTTGAAATGCTGAGTTAGATTAAAATTATACAAGGTTTGTCTCCACCAAAATTTTGGGCTTTTACAAAAATTTCCACACACACACACACACACAGAGCATAAACAGCCTTCACTGTGCACCATGCACACCATTTGAGTCATTTCTTCTTCTTATGTATGCACAACATGCCTCAGGTGGCACGTCACCAGGATTCATCATCCAAATCTGGTTGGATCATTAGCTTGCCCCGGGACGAGTACGGACGGAGAATGCAACGTGAACACTGATTCATGCCTCCCATTTGAGTCACTAACACAACTCACAGCACCCGTCTCCCTGTTCTCTTACCCAGAAATCACACTGTGGTGTGACCAAGAGGTTGAGAGGATACTATGTGCATTGGGTGTATCTCCTTTTCCCTCAGCTCTGTACTGGCAACAGGTAAGTAGCCCGCAACAGTCATCTGTGTACCATGTCATCTAATGCTTACTAGTATATTGTTATGTGAGTAAGTATCCTAAATGGGTGACCTATCCTAGTTGCCAGCTATAAGGACTGGAATGAGCTGGAACTGGACTCTCTCAAAGACCAGCCTCCCAGCCACAACCCACCAAGTCAGTTAGTGAACTCAACCATGCATATCATCATAGGCACCCTACACCCCACTCCTACCCAAAAGCTACTCATTCTCAGCAACTTAGTCCCTCCACACATTCATCGTAGAGAGTCTACAGCCAGACTGGTGGGAAAGCTACATGCCAATCCAGGTCTCCCACTGTACATGGACATTTTCAATCACCCCAGAGCACAACTTACATTGAGGCATCCATTATGGTCTCAACTGCCAGACTGGAATCTGTCAGCAACAACCCTATGGTGTGATGAGTGGTCAGCAAAAGACTTTGGAATGGTTTCCATGTCGCTGATCCGACCATTCGACTACCGGGATTTGACCTGCCACATCATTGGACTCTGCTGAATAAAACAGACCCACTACTAATAAAAGCCATGTCAATGGCATACCTTGGCTATGTAATATTTTCCTACAGAAGATACGACTGAACCTAATTGGGTTCATGTCCAAATGCAAGATCTAGTTTGACAGAGACGGAGACGGAGACAGAAAAAAAATGTTAATAGGCAGAAGATACCTAAGAATGGAGATGGTGCATTACTAGATGAAAATGGAAGAATTAAAAATAATAATGCAGAAAAGGCAGATGTGTTCAATAAATATTTCTGTTTTGTATTTCAGGGAAAAACAGATGATGTCATATCATATGACAAAAACATTAGGCCATACTTTCAGAATGGGGAACTTTATTCTTTCTTTCTTCACTCCCTCCCTCCCTGGCAGGGAGAGGAGGGGGAACCAGCTGTCAAAAAAGTAGGTCTTGCATTTGGACGTGAACCCAATAAGGTCCAGCCTCAGTCCTATCTTCTGTAGGAAAATATTCTTGGAACACCGGGAACATTCCAGAAGACTAACAGAAAGTTAATTTTGTCCCAGTATTTTTAAAGGGTAAATGAGATGACCTACGAAACTATAGGCCCATAGGCGCAGACTCCATAGGTGCTCTGCGGCTGGAGCACCCACGGAAAAAAATAGTGGGTACTCAGCATCCACCATCAGCCCCACGATCAATTCCTCCCCCTCCCCGCAGCACCTCCCCCCAGCCGGTGGGCCACACTGATCAGCTACTCCCCCTCCCACCCAGCGCTTTCCATCCACCATGGATCAACTGGACCCTCCACCTCCACCTGCCCTTGGCTGGACAGGGAATCCACGGGATGGGGCACAGGAAGGGGACGGCTTCCCCCCCTCCTCCCCTCGGGTCTGCGCAGCTCCCACAACTGCCCGGGTTTTTCAGCTGGGCTCCACCATCTGCTGGCCTGGCTGTGGGGCTGGGGCCTTGGGGGGAAGAGGAGGGGAAGGGGGCAGGGTCTGACCTGGCAAAAAGTGGACGGGCCAGGCCCGTCCACTTTCAAAAAGTGGGAGGCCCCTGGCCCTTCCTGTTCTGGTGCCACTGGCTGATGGGGAGGGAGAGGAGTGAGGGCGCGGCCTGCGGTGGAGAGGGGGTCGAGCATCCCCCAGTAGCTTAGAAGGATGGTGCCTCTGTATAGGCCTGTCACGTTGGTTTTGGCCCTATACTATTTAACATTTTTATTAATGACCTGGAAGAAAACATTACTAATGAATTTTGCAGATGACTTAAAAATTGGGGGAGTCATAAATAATGAAGAGGATGGATCACTGATTCAGAGTGATCTGGATTACTTGGTAAATTGAGCTCAAGTAAACAATATGAGTTTGAAGATGTAAATGCATACATGTAAAAACAAACAATATAGGCCATACTTCCAGAATGGTGAACTTTATTCTAGAAAGCAGTGAGTCTTAAAAAAAATAATTTGAGGTTCATGGTCAATAATAGCTGAACATGAGCTTCCTATGTGATGCTGTGGCCAAAAGTGCTAATACAGTCCTTAGATGCATAAACAGGGAAACCTCAAGTAGGAGTAGAGAGATTATTTTAAATCTGGTTCTGGTATCCACAAACTTGAAGAAGGATGTTGATAAACTGAAGAAGAAAGAAAGAAAGAAGGAAAGAAAGAAAGAAAGAGTGAGGATGATTAAAGGATCTTAGGATAAACACATCTGGTGTGTATGAGCAAGCTCTGCAACCAGTCCATATCTGGTAGGAAAATATGATATAGTGTCAGGAGTAAATTAAGAACAGAGGCAGAAGGAACAAAGCAACAAAGGTTTCAGACAGAAGGAGCACAGCAACAACGGGTACAGGATCAACACACCACTCTTCAATGCACAACAGAACTTCAGTTTTGACAAACCTTCAGAACAGACAGACTGAAAACAATATTTTGCAAGATTTCTTATTGCTACCAAGTTCCTCAAAGAAACTGGAGACATACAGATATATTCTTTAATTTATGCTATAGGGAAGTAGGCACAGCATATCTTTACATTCTTTTACTTATTGAAGACAATCACAAGGATGACTTAGATAGGGTTCTGGCTATGTTTGAAGTGTACTGTTTACCTCAGAGAAATGTGATTTATGAAAGAGCATGTTTTCACCAGAGAATTCAAGAACCAGGGGGAAACCACTGAATGTTTTATAAGAGCTTTGCATACATTTGCTGAACACTGAGATCTTTGGGAATGCAAAACATGAAAATATCAGAGACAGGTTGGTTATTGGTAAAACCTTTCACAGCAGCTACAGCTGAAGAGAGAATTAACCCTAGCCACAGCTACTCAAACAGCAATGGACTCTGAGCTGGTGAGACATCAAAACCAAGAGCAACTGGCCAAACTTGAAAAACAAGGAATTAGCTTAGGAGCTGTTAACAGACGCAGCAGGTGTGCTAAAAGTCATTACCAGAAGATTGCTGAGGCAAGGAGAGAACTCCTCAGTGAAGAGGAACAAATTCCATGCACAAGGTATGGAAAAAGTCATATCCCAAGAGATGATGCACATCCAATTAGAGGTGCATGGTGTAATACAGGCATGAAATATAGATACTGTATTTTATAGTAAAGAACAAAATTGTCAGACATATAGACGAAAATAATTTGTTGGGGAAGAATCAACATGGTTTTTGGAAAGGGAAATCACGCCTCACCAATCTACTAGAATTCTTTGAGGGGGTCAATAAGCCTGTGGATAAGGGCGATCCAATGAATATAGTGCACTTGGATGTTCAGAAAGCCTTTGACAAGGTCCCTCACCAACGGCCGTTAAACAAGATAAGCTGTCATGGGATAACATGGAAGGTCCTCTCATGGACTGGTAACTGGTTAAAAGATAGGAAACAAAGGGTAGGAATAAATGGTCAGTTTTCAGAATGGAGAGAGGTAAATAGTGGTGTCCCCCAGGGGTCTGTACTGTGCCGAGTCCTATTCAACATATTCATGAGTGATCTGGAAAAAGAGGTAAACAGTGAGGTGGCAAAATTTGCAGATGATACAAAACTACTCAAGATGTTTAAGTCCAGGCAGACTGCGAAGAGCTACAAAAGGATCTCTCAAAACTGGGTGACTGGGCAACAAAATGGCAGATGAAATTCAATGTTGATAAATGCAAAGTCACACACATTGGAAAACATAATCCCAACTATTCATATAAAATGATGGGGTCTGAATTAGCTGTTACCACTCAAGAAAGAGATCTTGGAGTCATTGTGTATAATTGGCTGAAAACATCCACTCAATGTGCAGCGGCAGTCAAAAAAGTGAACAGAATGTTGGGAATCATTAAGAAAGGGATAGATAATAAGACTGAAAATATCATATTGCTTCTAAATAAATCCCTGGTACATCCACATCTTGAATACTGCATGCAGATGTGGTCACCCCATCTCAAAAAAGATATGTTGGAATTGGAAAAAGGTCAGAAAAGGGCAACTGAAATTATTAGGGGTATTAAACAGCTGCCATATGAGGAGAGATTAATAAAACTGGGACTTTTCAGCTTGAAAAAGAGACAACTTGGAAAAGAGACAGTCACAATAGATCAAGGACACTGAGGGTAGATCAAGGACACTGAGCTATACCCACGCACTATGAGTTTGAACCCTATACTTGGCAAACATCTGAAACTGAGCTGCAGGTATGTTGCAACTATCCACCACTGTTAAGGGAGTTCTATATGTTTGTGAAATGTGCCCTGCTGATCTGTACCTCTGATTTAGCAGGGGCTCTAACTCTTTTCTGAAAGATAATAAATTACACGTGCTCTGCACAGATGTGAGAATGATTGCTGGGTATGTGACTATTTTTCCAGCATTGATTAATCAATTAGCATTCATTAACTACAAGGAAGATGAAAGACAGGGTAATGTAATCATGTTTCCTGAACCATGGGCCTTAGTGTGCTTACACGTTCCTGATACACAGCTCCTTCACATGGGGTGCTCATAACACTGTTAGCTTCTTATAACCTTTTTGATGGATGGGAGACATGGGAGTGGGGGGATTATGGGCTGGGGGAACTGTCAGCCCCATATTCTTCCCGCCTCCCTGAGGGGGCCTGAGCAATTCTCCCTGCCCCACCCCAGCTCCATGTGAGCTGGTGTCTGGGGGAGCCCTGCCCCTTTGAGTGGGAGACAAGAACAGGCAAACTCACAGTGTGCACCAACCACTGGCTCACAAACACTGGCACTGGGGAGGGAGAAGAAAAACACCCACTGAAATGAATGGAGCCATTCTCACATCTCAGAGATGTTTCAGGCTGTCTTCATCCCTATGAGATGTTCTCATTCAGATGGGGACTATCACATTGAGATAAATGAGCACTTCAGACCTCTCTGAGCCACCTATGCCACAGGTGGATGTAAAGAGCCCCTTCCCAAACACCACACCCTGATTGGGGTAGGGGCTTTGGATCCTCACTCTACTGCCCCTTCCTGCCTCCAGCTGGTAAAAACACTCCTCACAGCCCCACTACCTTCCCACCTCCCCGTAACTCCTCCCAGTTTACCAGGGGCATGGAATGGCAAGGAAGAGGGTAGAGGATACAGTGAAAGGGAACGGTGTGAATTTCCACTGTCCTGAATCCATAGCCACTGAAATTTAGAAATGCGCTGCATTAAATGAACAAATTATATCAAATTTGTAGACCCATGAGTTACTATTTCTGGCTTGTCCACTGTCACAATTTGACTTTTCAGACCCCCCTCTCACATTTGTATAAAGAATCCTGACCTGTCTCCTGCTACAGCACAGAGAAGAACTAAACTGCAAAGCAGCAAATGCAGAAGTTTCCGTAAACATCATGGCACATTTGTACAAATTTCCACCCAAATTACCACATTTCTTTAAAACCCTGAGAGTGACCATGATTTTGTGCCAAAGAAAATCCTGCAAAATGATGCCCTATACAGGGAGATAACTTCCACTTTCTCTAGATCCCTCAAAACCCAGGTTATATTCCCTCTCTATCAGATACAACATACAGGTCTGGATTCTGCAGAAGTTAGTGAGTATGCACAGGGCAGCAGGAAGGACTCTGCTGGGGACAGAAGCGGATCTCTGAAGGCAGGTAAACCATATTTAACAGCCCCCACCCCCCCCCGCACCACCACCACAAAAAAGCCAACTGTGAAAACCATTTAAAGTATCAAGCACTAGTTTAAATGCTGGTATCCCATTCATATGAAGATGAACCCAGCACGTATATTTCTCTTTGTATCCATTACATTTCAGGGATTCATGCCTCTGTTCACTAGCAATACAAAAAATATAAATGCACAGCAGTAATAAACCTACAATGTGCAATGAAACAGAAACATTTATCGACTACCCATATACAGTAGAGCAGTGCTTCTCAAGTTATCTGATGTGGGGGACCGGCAGTTTTTTTTTCCAATGTGCGCGCAGACCGGCCAGCGATGGCTCGCGGACCGGCACCAGCCTGCGGACCACTGCTTTGAGTAGCACTGCAGTAGAGAGCTTGCATTGTACTTCCTTTTTGTCTCAAAGGCCTTTTCATAGCAATAGCTGTCTTCTCAGTGTCTTTTCCATAGTCTTCTGAAGTTATATGGGAGAATTTAATATTTTCAGCCTTCCTTTTAGGTGAATCTTGCTTGTTTTTCCTCCAAGCAGTTATTTCCTACTTCTGTATTATGTTTAGATTGAGGTCAATGGTTCTGAGCCCTGTTTCCTCCCTAACTCAGTTAACTGCCTCTCTTCTATACAGGAAAACCAGTGAGACAGTAAACCGCAAAAGGGATGGTCATAGATCTCCTTGGCTGGCCTTTCACTCCTTTCCTCTGCAACATGAGTCAGCAGGACTCCTCACAAATCAGTTCAATCTGATCCCAAGTGACACCAGCAAGAATAAAACTTCTGTGTCTGACACCTGCTTGGTGAGAAATAATTTCTAATCCAATCCAATGCATCTGTGTGACAATTTGGGGAATCTGTCTCTACAATTTATGAATCATTTGTGTGATTCTGAACTCTTTGTATCTTTATCAAGCAGCAGAGTCCATTTCGAGTGGGAGGGTTAGTTGCCCTCGCTGTTGCCTCTTCACTTCCACATTGGAATGAAATTCCAATGGGTGGTGATAAAGGGCTGACAATAAACAGTCAGCAGCCTTTAACAACAGTACTCTGATCACACAATAGTTATGTTAGGGAGGGTGCCTGAGCGGGGAAACCAATATAGCAACATTGGTCTGTAGGGCTGGTGTTTGGACCTGTGGAAAGCCGTGAAGCATCACAAAGACAGAAGTAGACTAAGCAGACGTTTATAAAAGTTGTCACAGGGGGAAAGCAGGGAGAGCCGCAAAGGAAGTTTGGGCAGGAGAGGGGGATGGGATGGGATGGGATGGACCAGCCAAAGTCAGAGCAGCTGAGCAGGGTGGAGAGAAGGCTCCATGTTTCAGAACACAAACCATACATTCCAAGTAAGGGATGCTGGACAGCCCAGGTCCCCAAAATGCTCCACAATGGTAAGGAAACTGAGGCAGAGAAACTCATGTATGTTTTAGTCTTGTATAGATCTGTGTACTTCTTGTGCTATTAAAGAAAGAGCAATAGGGTTGTAGCACCCTGAGCAAAGCATGTGTTCTGTGCTATACCTTATCATGCTCCCCTTGGAGAGGTAAACCAGAAGGCTCAACCTTTGGATGGAGTTCTGGCAGAGAGTGTATTTAAGCTACTGGGGATGTCTGAGGAGTAAGTACTGGTCCCAGGGGACAGGTATTTGGGCTGCAGGGTCTAAGCTCTCAGGACAGTAGCCATATAGAAGAGTGTGCTTAGGGACCCCAATGCAGAGAGAGTGCCTAGGCTCTCTTCAGATTCTGGAGGCTTAAAACACACGGGTGCTAGTGGCTGGATTATCTCCCAGCAGCCTGGTGCTAGACCAAGAGGCGGCACTTGACCAGAGCTGTGACAAGTTGACAAAAGGGCATATCTTGCAAGGAGTTAAGCACCCCCAGTTTTCATTGAAATTAGGCTCAGACCCTAAATTTGTGAGTGCATCAAATGATTGATTTTGCTTTAAATCCTGATTTCACTGAATTTAATAGTAAATGTCCAATTGGGTTAACAACAAGCAGGATTTGATGTTTTAAATATTTTTTTTCTTTCAAATATAGCTTTAGCTGATGCATTTTGACAATAGATGCCTCTTCAAAATATATCATTCTTATGCAGGTTTTTCATTATCAAGTCCCTTCCACCATGAGCTTAAAGGTATTCCATTGGAACTGGGTAGATTTATTGTATGTATTAGGACTCACACTTTAAAAAGTGACCAGTGATTCTGGCCTCAATTTTTGGTTGCCTAACTTGAGACACTTTAAAGGGTGCTGATTTTCAGAGAGTTGGTGCTCAGTACTTTTCGTAAATCAGACCTTTAAGAAATGCTAAGCTGGGCACTAAAAAATTGAAGTACTCCAACTCAGTAGCTATTTTTCAAAAATTGGACCTAAAAGCAAATATAGTATTACAAATCAAATTACAAAGGTTGAATATGAACAAATAACACAAGTATGCAGGGACAAAATTAGAAAGGCTAAGGCACAAAACGAAATCAAACTAGCTAGAGATATAAAGGGTAACAATAAAACATTCTACAAATACATTAGAAGCAAGAGGAAAACCAAGGACAGGGTAGGCCTGTGACTTAGTGAGGGGGGGTGGGAACAAAAACAGAAAATGTGGAAATGGCAGAGGTGCTTAATGACTTCTTTGTTTCGGTTTTCACCAAGAAGGTTGGTGGTGATTGGACATCTAACATAGTGAAAATGAGGTAGGATCAGAAGAGGCTAAAATAGGGAAAGAACAAGTTAAAAATTACTTAGACAAATCAGATGTCTTCAAGTCACCAGGTTCTGATTAAATGCATCCTAGAATACTCAAGGAGCTGAGGAGATAGCTGGGCCATTAGCAATTATCTTTGAAAACTCATGGAAGACGGGAGAGATTCCAAAAGACTGGAAAAGGGCAAATATAGTGCCAATCTATAAAAAGGGAAATAAGGACAACCTAGGGAACTACAGACCAGTCAGCTTAACTTCTGTACCCAGAAAGATAATGGAGCAAATAATTGAACAAACAATTTGTCAACATCTAGAAGATAATAAGGTGATAAGTAACAGTCAGCATGGATTTGTCAAGAACAAATCATGTCAAACCAACCTGATAGCTTTTTTTGACAGGGTAACAAGCCTTATGGATAGGGGGAAGCAGTAGACGTGCTATATCTTGACTTTAGTAAAGCTTTTGATACTGTCTCAAATGAAAAAAGAAAAGGAGTACTTGTGGCACCTTAGAGACTAACCAATTTATTTGAGCATGAGCTTTCGTGAGCTACAGCTCACTTCATCGGATGCATCCGATGAAGTGAGCTGTAGCTCACGAAAGCTCATGCTCAAATAAATTGGTTAGTCTCTAAGGTGCCACAAGTACTCCTTTTCTTTTTACGAATACAGACTAACACGGCTGTTACTCTGAAACCTGTCTCAAATGACCTTCTCATAACCAAACTAGGGAAATGCAACCTAGATGGAGCTACTATAAGGTGGGTGCAAAACTGGTTGGAAAATCCATCCCAGAGAGTAGTTATCCGTGGTTCACAGACATGCTGGAAGGACATAACGAATGGTGTCCCTCAGGGATCAGTTCTGGGTCCGGTTCTGTTCAATATCTTCATCAATGATTTAGATAATGGGATAGAGAGTACACTAATAAAGTTTGTGGATGATACCAAGCTGGAAGGGGTTGCACGTGCTTTGGAGGAAATGATTAAACTTCAAAATGATCTGGATAAACTGGAGAAATGGTCTGAAGTAAATAGGATGAAATTCAATACGGACACATGTAAAGTACTCTATTTAGGAAGGAACAATCAGTTTCACACATACAAAATGGGAAATGACTGCCTAGGAAGGAGTAGGATCTGGGGGTCATAATGGACCACAAGCTAAATATGAGTCAACAGTGTAAACGCTGTTGCAAAAAAGCTAACATCATTCGGGGATGTATTAGCAGGGGAGTTGTAAGCAAGAAACAAGAAGTAATTCTTCCGCTCTACACTGCACTGATTAGGCCTCAACTGGAGTATTGTGTCCAGTTCTGGGTGCCACATTTCAGAGAAGATGTGAACAAATTGAAAAGAGTTCAGAAAAGAGCAAAAAAAATTATTAAAGGTCTAGAAAACATGACCTATGAGGGAAGATTGAAAACACTGGGTTTGTTTAGTCTGGAAAATAGAATACTGAGGGGGGACATGATGACAGTTTTCAAGTACGTAAAAGGTTGTTACAAAGAGGAGGGAGAAAATTTGTTCTTTTTAACCTCTGAGAACAGGACAAGAAGTAATGGGCTTAAGTTGCAGCAAGTGCGGTTTAGGTTGGACATTAGGAAAAACTTCCTGTCAGGATGGTTAAGCACTGGAATAAATTGCCTAGGCAGTTTGTGGAATCTCCATCACTGGAGATTTTTAAGAGCAGGTTAGACAAACACCTGTCAGGAATGGTCTAGATAATACTTAGTCCTGCCATGAGTGCAGAGGACTGGACTAGATCTCTCAAAGTTGCTTCCAGTCCTATGATTCTATTCCACATCATTGATAAACTGAGGCACAGTGCTTCAATGATGCCACACCTAGAGCTGCAAGGACAACCCTGGATACTGGAACCCACCCCACCAAGGACAGATAAAAATTCTAGTGTGGTATTTTCTGCTCATGTTCTACTATCATGTGCCATGAAGTCCAAACTACTTCATGCTGACTGACAGCTTTGTGGTAACCGTTACATGAGCCCACTAGAGAATTACAGCCTGTCATAAATATAAAGGGAAGGGTAAACCCCTTTGAAATCCCTCCTAGCCAGGGGAAAGCTCCTCTCACCTGTAAAAGGTTAAGAAGCTAAAGGTAACCTCGCTGGCACCTGACCAAAATGACCAATGAGGAGACAAGATACTTTCAAAAGCTGGGAGGAGGGAGAGAAACAAAGGGTCTGTGTGTCTGTCTATATGCTGGTTTTCTGCCGGGGATAGACCAGGAATGGAGTCTTAGAACTTTTAGTAAGTAATCTAGCTAGGTATGTGTTAGATTATGATTTCTTTAAATGGCTGAGAAAAGAATTGTGCTGAATAGAATAACTATTTCTGTCTGTGTATCTTTTTTGTAACTTAAGGTTTTGCCTAGAGGGGTTCTCTATGTTTTTGAATCTAATTACCCTGTAAGATATCTACCATCCTGATTTTACAGGGGAGATGTCTTTATTTCTATTTACTTCTATTTTTATTAAAAGTCTTCTTGTAAGAAAACTGAATGCTTTTTCATTGTTCTCAGATCCAAGGGTTTGGGTCTGCGGTCACCTATGCAAATTGGTGAGGCTTTTTATCCAACATTTCCCAAGAAAGGGGGGGTGCAAGTGTTGGGAGGATTGTTCATTGTTCTTAAGATCCAAGGGTCTGGGTCTGTAGTCACCTAGGCAAATTGGTGAGGCTTTTTACCAAACCTTGTCCAGGAAGTGGGGTGCAAGGTCTTGGGAAGTATTTTGGGGGGAAAGACGCGTCCAAACAGCTCTTCCCCAGTAACCAGTATTAGTTTAGTGGTGGTAGCGGCCAATCCAAGGACAAAGGGTGGAATATTTTGTACCTTGGGGAAGTTTTGACCTAAGCTGGTAAAGATAAGCTTAGGAGGTTTTTCATGCAGGTCCCCACATCTGTACCCTAGAGTTCAGAGTGGGGGAGGAACCTTGACACAGCCTCTCCCTGCTTATCACATTCATGGGTGGTCTCCCTGCCTTCCCCCACCCCAATGGTTTGAAACCCTCAACTGACTTGACAGTTTTGGGCTGGTGAAGGACCAAAGGTGGTAGGTACATTGAATTTTGGGTCTTGTAGCCAATAGGACCCAAAAGAAATGTCTTTTCAGAGGTCCTCTGGTTTGCTAGAACAAGTTTTGTTGAAATGAATACTGATAGCCTACTTTCAAAGGGTGAGTCAACCCTATTGCAGTTACAGTGGTTGACCTAGAAAGGAAAGATTGTCCAGTTCTCAAGTTAGTCTAGCAAGTCCCTGCTCTGTCTGTCCTATGTGACCTTAGGAAGGTCACTTAGCCTCTCTGTGTCTCAGTTCCCATCTGTAAAATGGTACAGATAATAGCACTTCCCTGCCTTACAGGGGTGATGTGAATACATTAGAGGTTATGAGGTGCTCAGATACTATAGTAATGCCAGCCATATAAGTACCATAGATATACAGAAGGGCTTCTCTCTCAGCAATCATACCTCATTGTTCACCTTACTTTAGACCACAAGGCAAGAAGTGAAAGATTAAAAAAAAGAAGAGACTTTAGACAATTAAGGGTTTTTTTTCATATTTGAGAGGATTTGTGTTTTTTTTCTTAAATACAGTAATTTCCGTTAATTAATAGAACATAACTACACTTTATGCCACTGCATTTATAATGATGGAAATGTAGCCTACCAGCCAGATATGTAGTCATCAAGCTATATTATAAATGTGTGCTTAGATAGCTAAGAGATTCTGAGGGTTGAAATCTTGAGATACTGTACATCACAACGTCATTATTTAAATATCGTATGGCTCCCGCTGGGAATTCAGCAGTTATTCATGGAGAGGAAGCATATGCATTCCTGAGTGCCCCAAACATGAGACAGTTATGAAAAGCTTAGCGCACAAATAAAGCAACCATGGTATCCCACTGGGAAACCTAACAATAGCTTCTGTTGCAATCTCAAAACCTATTGTACCTGTGGGGGCTGGAGGATAGCTAGATTGCCAGGTAGCAATATTTATTAAAAATTAGTCAGACCCTTCTTGTATTGGTTTAAAACTTTGCACCATTACAATACAAAAAACAGAGTATGAAAACAATTGAGGTGCTGATGATATTCAAATGATCATTCAAGGGGGAAACAGCCATTTCTACAGCTTTTTGAAAAGCCTCTCCTTGGCAGGGTGAGCTAAATTGTCATTCTAATGACAGTTCTTCCCCATGCTGGTTTCCTTAGTAGGGCTTTTGGATTTGCTTCTTTGTTTATTTCTAACTCCCCATCCCAGCCCTGCTTTGCAGTGGTGATGGATGCCCCCCAAACTTTCAAGTACAGGCTTTCTTAGCCCTCCCTGCCCCAGGCTGGAATGTAAAGAAATGGGCTTTCACCTGTGTAGGGCTGGTCCAAATCGGGCTCCTGGAGCTTTCACCTAGTCTTGTGTTCTGGGATATAATTTCTTCAAAGAGAAAGAATCATAGAATATCAGGGTTGGAAGGGACCTCAGGAGGTCATCTAGTCCAACCCCCTGCTCAAAGCAGAACCCATCCCCAATTTGAACTCACAACCCTAGGTTTAGCAGGCCAATGCTCAAACCACTGAGCTATCACTCCCCCCCCCCCCCAATTATATTTAATGGAATATAATCTTGTTTTACAGGGGACTTTTCACAGAGCTGGGCAACAAAATGACAGATGAAATTCAATGCTGATAAATGCAAAGTCATGCACATCGGAAAACATAATCTTAACTATACATATAAAATGATGGGGTCTAAATTAGCTGTTACCACTCAAGAAAGAGATCTTGGAGTCACTGTGGATAGTTCTCTGAAACCATCTACTCAATGTGCAGCAGCAGTCAAAAAAGCGAACAGAATGTTGGGAATCATTAAGAAAGGGATAGATGAGACAGAAAATATCATATTGCCTCTATATAAATCCAGGGTATGCCCACATCTTGAATACTGCATGCAGATGTGGTCATCAGATCTCAAAAAAGATATATTGGAATTGGAAAAGGTGCAGAAAAGGGCAACAAAAATAATTAGGGGAATGAAACAGCTTCCATATGAGGAGAGGTTAATAAGACTGGGACTTTTCAGCTTGGGAAAGAGACAATTAAGGGGGAATATGCGAGAGGTCTATAAAATCATGACTGGTATGGAGAAAGTAAATAAGGAAGTGTTATTTACTCCTTCTCATAACACTAGACCTAGAGGTCACCAAATGAAATTAATAGGCAGCAGGTTTAAAACAAACTAAAGGAAGTATTTCTTCACACAACACACAGTAAACCTGTGGAACAACTTGTCAGAGGATGTTGTGAAGGCCAAGACTAAACACAGTTCAAAAAAGAACTAGATAAATTCATGGAGGATGGGTTCAACAATGGTTATTAGCCAGGATGGGCAGGGATGGTATCCCTAGCCTCTCTTTGCCAGAAGCTCGGAATGGGCAACATGGGATGGATCACTTGGTGATTGCCTGTTCTGTTCATTCCCTCTGAAGCACCTGGCATTGTCCACTGTTGGACTAGATGGCATTGGCAACACTAGGCTAGATGGAGGGAAGATGTATCTAATGGGGTCCCACAACAGGGGGCCAGTCCTTCGTCCACTACAGTTCAACAGTTTAATTAATGACTTGGATAATGGAGTGGAGAGTACGCTTATAAAATTTACTGCTGACACCAAACTGTAAAAGGTTGCAAGCACTTTGGAGAACAGGACTAGAATTCAAAAGGACCTTCAGAAATTGAAGAATTGGTCTGAAATAAACAAGATGAAATTCAGTAAAGACAAATGCAAAGTCCTACACTTACACTTACACTTACACTTTTCAGAATCTGAGACTGCAATCCTACGGTATTTATCAGCTACTTCAATAGAATCGATGGCTCGATAAGTTGGTTGTGCTTACATAATATGATTACAACCATTTGAATACCGCTGTTCTGATCATCAATGTGGTAAGTAGCATTGGGGTTCTTCTGGCCCCTTTACTACTCCTACATGCCTACAGGGCACCAGTGACCAGGAATGCTTTTTACCACCGTCAGCTAGCTAGGAGTACTTTCTGTCAATTGCACCACTAGGCACTGTGTGCCTGCATACTTCAGGATAACAGCAACCATGAAGAAGCTTCAGGTGGCCCCATATCTGGCTGTTCATCTTCTGAGGAAAACAGGTTGACAAGATGACACCAACCTAATGCTGTTCAGTGTGGTGTACTGGCTCACTGGTGTACTGGCTCACTACCTGACATCAGATCCAATTTAAGACCCTGAGCCTGTTCTTCAGGGCCCACACTGGACTGAGCCCCATATCTTATGTACTAACTCACTTGACAGCTTTCCATGACCTAGCATGACAGCTGTGGTCATCAGTGATCATTGCCAAGAGTGAGACTCATAGGAGGGGGCGGAGGGGAAATCAGGCCTTCTTGGCAGCTGACTCACAGCTCTGAATCTCATTTCTACAAACCATCAGTCTGGAAAAGGGTTCTCTGTATGTTTAAAGTGAGAAGTACAACCCTCCTGTTTTCCAATCATTTTCCCTCAGTAACTGCATAAGAATAGCTCGGTTTCCCTTCCCTGAAGATAGAAGAAGAAAAGGGGAAAAGGAGGTAAAGTGAAAGGACCCAAGAGCCCCTCCAGCAAAGTAAACATGGAAGGGACAGAGAATACAGTCCCTCAAATTGCTGCTCTGTTAAAGTAACTTTTGTTAGCTCTCAGATACCATGGTGATGGCAGATTAACCAGACAGGGAACATTGGCATCTGTGAAAAGCAGAATAGAAGTGTTTGCCATGAAAACAGAAAGTTAAAGAGTTACAAAATACAGATAAGTTTTAGCTTGTTTTCTGTGTAGTACACATACCACCCAGCCAATACTGTACAATGGCAGAATTTTTTAAATATTTGCTTTTACTATTGCATTCCCATGGATCACATTCTATTAATGACATCCAGAAGGGCGCAGTGGGGCTGCGTGCATGTACAATACATAAGGGCAGTATATGGTAAAGGCAATGGGCTAAATTCTTCCCGGATGTAATCATGACCATCAGAGCTGACTTCAATGGCGTTTAGCCTCATGAACTCCACTTCCACAAACCTAAAAAGCATTCTGCCTGTTGGGCTCAGATTGCAGCTTTTCTAAAAGCAGATGGAAGAAAAAGTAAAAAGAGGAACAAACCAAAGCAGGATTGTGAAATGATACATGCTGCAAAAGCCACTGATTTAAAAACAAATAAATAAAAGTTCAATAGACATGTCCACCAGGATAAAGCTCCAAAGTTTAGAGAATTCCCCTGGTTGCTTGGACTGCATATGATTTCAAAAAGGCGTTGTGAAATCCTCCAGCTATTCACTCCAGCTGAGCCTGCTTAATTAGAATTCCTAAGCACTTAGGCATATTTCCTTAACAGCTAATGGCACAAATAATCACTTCAGGAGACAGTGAAATATACAACATTGACTTTATTTCCTTCAGTTTTATAAAAACAGTCATAGCAAGGCTCCCCCACAGTTTTGTGGCTGAATCAAAACCACAGCCCAAAGTTTTAGCAGTCAGACACGCTTGCAAAGTCCCTGCTCCCCAGAACTTCTTCAAGTGAACAGACATCCAAAGACATTTCATGCACCATGGCAATGTTGAATTGGAGCATCATTAATTCCTTAGCAAAAGGCTGTGGGAAGCATATTAAAATGATGGAGAGCTTCATTTATTAATCTGTGATGAAAACCAGGCTTCTGTTGGGGGTTTGGCGGGGGGACAGGGGGAGGGAGAAGATAGGCTTGTCTGTTTAATGCTTGGCTCAGATTTTTAAAAAAGAAAGAAAGAAAGAAAGAAAGAAAGAAAGAAAGAAAAAGGCAGCTGAGTGCAGTGCTTCTGGCTGTGTCTTTCTGTATGTTCCCGGTCGCCAGCATTCACAAAGACAGAGTTATGTAATGCTCTCCTATCAGGAATCCGAGTTCAAAAACATTTCATGAAGTCTCATGCTGTTCTTGCCCAAGCAATTGTTTCAGATAATGAAAAGGCTGTATCAGCGCAATTCAGCTGTCACAGTCCTCTGCATGCAACAGCAGCGCTGTGCGCTCTTGCTCACTCACTGACTCTCTCTCTGTGCCTTATGACAATCTCTGTTCACTCCCTGGGGAAAAAAAATCTCTCTCCCAAACCACTTCATTGGTTCTCTCTGTGGAACAAAAAAAGGACAGGTCCAGGTGTGTTCTTCTTTTTTTATTCTAGTGCTCCTTCTGCTCTTTTGAAACGGGCTCTTCTCTTTGCTAGTTGTTTTTAATGTCCGCATTTCTTTGCTGTGTGCCTGAATCTTGATGCACACTGGAAACCAGCAAAAGAAAAGCTGGATGTACAGTGAATAGCACATTCATTGCCAAGAGCATCAAAAAGAGAGAGTTTTCTCATCTCGCTTTCAAATTAAGCTGTTCCCAGAAACATGCTAATTTCCGGTGGAATCATTTGAGGTACATTTTGTAAGCTGTAGCTCTCGAAAGCTTATGCTCAAATAAATTTGTTAGTCTCTAAGGGTGCCACAAGTCCTCATTTTCAGAAAGATGCACCACGATTTCATGCAAACAAGAAATTGTGAACCTACTTGTTGAGCATGGAATTTCACATGCAGGGTACTGTGCTACTTTCAAAAGGTGAGACTCAAGATGATAAAAATCAATTAAGTGATTAGGCAAGAGTCTAATTTAGAAGACACCTAAATGAGAGTGCAAAAATAAGTGGGTGGAACAAAGACATGGCCATATATTTAAACCTGTATTCATTATATTTATGCACCTAACTGGGCACCTAATGTTAACCAATATATTTCCACATGCAAATAATTCCAATTTGCCTAAAAGCATTCTAACTGTAATATTTTGTTCCCTCTTTTCTACCAATCAAATTACTGTGAGATTGGTTTGATTTCTAAAGATCTTTTATTATTCCTTTAAATTTCTTTCTTTAAATTTTACAAAGTTAAAGAAACACAGATGAAATATAAAACATAACACTAATGTAAAACAGTGCAGTTGAACATCCCATAAGATAGCTTGGTCAGTATCAACTTGCCCTAGTAGCTACTATTACAGACAGTAAAGAACAATTCAAATTATTAGTCTTTAACAATATATGTCTGGTATAACACTTGACTCTCATCTATCAGATTTCATTCAACAATCACAAAATATTTTTCAAGAACTAAGTTGTTAGACCTTGCAAAATTCCTGTGAGGTGGATTCATATAGATATACACACACCCATTTTACAGATGAGAAGTCAATGCACAAAGAGGTTGAGTGATTTTCACAAGATCAAGCACCAAGCCAGTGTAAGACCCAGGATTAGTACCCAAGAGCCGTGGCTCCCAGTCCCGTGCTCTAAACACTATGCTCCTTTTTTAATTATCTGTGTATTGACCCGCTGGCATACATGTTTAGCTAACAAATACCTTATTCTTTAGAATGAGCAACGCAAATTTAGTTTATATCACACTGTCCAAGTAAATATGAAAATGATGACAAATTATCATTGCAAGACTGAGGGCTTGATCCAAAGCCTTTGGAAGTCAACGGAAAGACTCCCAATAGGCTTTGGATCAGACCTGGAGCAAGAAGATCAAGGGAAAATATGTTTTGTATTACAGAAATTTATGTGGTACTTGAACAGTACAGTGATATGACAGATAGATCAGAGAGAGCACCCTGTATAAATTCCAATGGGTTTTCATCATGTTTCATCATATGTATTGAAAAAAATGAAATGAAGAGAGAAAAAGTAAATGTTACTCTGCTAAAAGACATATGGGGTTTTTTTTTTAGTATTCTTTCAAAATCGATAAATATCTGTAAGGACTTAAAAAGAAATTAGGAGGGAAAAAAACCTGTTAACTTAAGGTAATTATATTTTTTGTTCCAGCATAATTAAAAATAGGCTTTCATCTGCTACTAGTTTCCTTTGTGGATACCAAAGGTGTTTCTTTGAATGAAGGGAAGAAAGGTGTCAGACACCATTTACATTTAGCACAATCCTGAATTCCTTACTCATGCAAAACTCTAATGGACTTTAGTCCCATTAACTCCCAAGCTAACAGTCTCATTCCTTTGAATCACTCTTCATCTGAAAAAAAACCTTTGTGCTAATATATAGCACGATATGAAAGATTTTTTTATTATTACTACTACTGAGAATTAAGGAAGGGTAAACTTTAGCCCAAACAACTATCAACACTTTGAATCAGCACCTTCCAGTGGAGGAACTCAAAGGGCTTTACAAGCATTCATTAATTCTCGCAACATCTCTGGCAGAGAGAAAGAGAGAGAGAGGTATTAATACACTCATTTTACAGATGGGTAAACTGAGGCACAGAAATCTTAGTTCTCTTACCTAAGGAGATACAGCAAGTCAGTGGCAGAACCACTATCAAAACCCAGGTGTTCTGACTTCCCGTCCTGGGATATGAGCAGGAGACCATAATCTGTCAGAAATACCTTTAAAACAAAAATTCAGTAGAAAACACACTAAGGTTCTGACCCTGCAAACACTTAAGCATATGTTTAACTTTACTACCGTGAGCAGTCCCAAGAGACATCAATAGAGGAAGTGTGGACCACTGGATAGTGCACTGGACTGAGACTTGGGAGACCTGGGTTCTCTGCTCTGCTAATAGCAATAGGTCTTGCTGAGTCTTGGGCAAGTCACTTCTCCAGGACCTCAGTTTCTCCATTTGTAAAAGGGGGATAATCATCCTAATCTCCTTTGTAAAGTGCTTTGAGATCTACTGATAAGAACCACTATATAAGAGCTAGGTGTTAGGCCATAATACTCATACTTAAATCAGTGGCAAAACTCCCATTGACTTCACTAGAGAGAGAAATGTGTCCATGACCCTTGCCACTATTTCTCCCTCCCAATTCCTTCTGAAAATCCAGTATAATATGGTTTTCAGAATGTTTAATCCTAACCCAGAGCTCTGAAAAAAATGAATAAAAACCATGGCATGTGCAAGCTTGCTGCTTCATGCAAAAGCACTATGAATGGAACATGTAAGGAGAGCAGCTGGTTCGGAAAGGGAGAGAATGGAAACTCTGAGGGATTTTTATGGCTTAAGGTCATTGAATATCACAGCATAAGCAAAATAAACTATTTATTGCCACCAGATTTATATAATTAGGCTTTCCCCCCCCCTTTCAAAGTATTAAAGATTGAAATCTTAATGACTCATTCATATTGCATACTCCATTCAAAATTATGCTGATTGCCTCTAAACCTATGCATAGCAATGATTTGTTGAAGATTTTATTAGCAGCACAAGGTGAACTTAAGTGCATGTCTCATATATTAAGGAACATCAACAATATTCCCTTAGTATCAAGCACCTATGCTAGAGTTTATCAGAATTTCTGGCCAGCTGCATTAACTCTAATAAATATATTAGTTCATGCTTGAAAACTTACATGGCTCCTTGTCTTATCTTGAGTGTCAGACTACAAATGCAATAGAGTTTATAGGCCTGTTTCTAATCTTGCTTCCTCTATTGTAAATCAGAAGTCAATGGAGTTAACTGGTGCAAAATTGGAGTGAGAACATAATCAGGTCCAGTGTGTTTATAAAAGAGGTACTGTGAAAAAAATGAAATTTGACTGACCCAAAATGCTGACATGTAGGTAATCAATTATTTATGACCATAAAAATCAGAACTCAGGTTCCCATCCTGACATGAGGTCTATGTGGTGGACCCCTGTATCCATACCTTGTCCCACTGACTTCAGTGAGGCTCTGCAGTGGTACAGGGATCCTTCATTAACAGTGTACATTGCAGGATTGGGGTCTTATTTATTAGCTAGTTCTTAAAACGTACCCAACATAAAATTATATTTTGTGAAATCAATCACACACTTCAACAAATGCAAATTTTTGTTTCACGGCACATCCATTATATGTGGCTGCAAAATTGGTGACAATCTTTTTGTGAAAAGTTACATGAATAATACAAGTTCATTCTGGCCAACTTTTCATCTCCTAGCATTCTGATTTTTTGTAAACAAATTTTCAGAAGAGACGACACATGACTTGATGACTTGGGGGACTTCAACTACCCAGACATCTGTTGGGAAAATAATACCGAAGGCACAGATTATCCAACAAGTGTTTAGACTGCACTGGCGACAATTTTTTATTTTAGAAGATGGATAAAGCAACTAGGGGAGAGCCTTTTCTAGATTTGATTTTGACAAATAAGGAGGAACTGCTTGAGTGTGGAAAGTGGCATGCAGCTTTGTGAAAGTGATCATGAAATGACTGAGGTCATGATTCTAAGGAATGGTAGGAGGGAAAAGAGCAGAATAAAGATAATGGGTTTCAAGAAGGCAGACTTTAACAAACTCAGGGAGTTGGTGGGTAAGATCCCATGGGAAGCAAGTCTAAGTGTAAAAACAGTTCAAGAGAGCAGGCAGTTTTTCAGAGAGACATTATTAAGGGCACAAGAGCAAATTATTCCACTGCATACGAAAGATAGGAAGGATGGCAAGAAATCACCCTGGCTTAACGAGGGGATCTTCAATGATCTGAAACTCAAAAAAATAAAAGAGGTCTACAAAGGTGGAAATTAGGTCAAATTGCAAAAGATGAATATAAACAAACAACACAAACATATAGGGACAAAATTAAAAAGAACAAGGCACAAAACGAGATTAAACTAGCTAGAGACATAAAGGGTAACAATTAGAAGCATGAGGAAGACCAAGGATAGGGTAAGCCTGACACTCAATGAGGTGGAAAAGACAGTAACAGAAAATGTGGAAATGGCAGAAGTGCTAAATGACTTCTTTGTTTCAGTTTTCACTTAACAGATTAGTAACGATTGGACGTCTATATAGTGAACGCCAGTGAAAATGAGATGGGATCTGAGGCTAAAATAGGGAAAGAACAAGTTAAAAATTACTTTGACAAATTAGACGTTTTCAAGTTGCCGGGGCCTGATGAAATATATCCTAGAATACTCAAGGAGCTGAATAAGGACATATCTGAGCCATTAGCAACTATCTTCAAAAACTCATGAAAGATGGGAGAGATTCCAGTGGACTGGAAGAGGGCAAATATAGGGCCAATCTATAAAAAGGGAAATAAGAACAACTCAGGGAATTACAGACCAGTCAGTTTAACTTCAGTACCTGGAAAGATAATGGGGAAAATAATCAAGCAATTTGCAAACACATAGAAGATAATAAGGTGATAAATAACAGTCAGCATGAATTTGTCAAGAACAAATCGTGTCAAACCAACCTGATAGCTTTCTTTGACAGGGTCACAAGCCTTATGGATGGGGGAAAGCGGTAGATGTGGTAGATCATAACTTTAATAAGACTTTTGATACTGTCTCACATTATATTCTCATAAACAAACTAGGAAAATACAGCCTAGATGGAGCTACTATAACATGGGTGCATAACTGGTTGGAAGACCACTCCCAGAGAGTAGTTATTCATGGAGCACAGTCAAGCTGGAAGGGCATATTGCGTGGGGTCCTGCAGGGATCGATCCTGGGTCTGGTTTTGTTCAATAATTTCATCAGTGGTTTAGATAACAGCAGAGAGTAACCTTATAAAGTTTGTGGATGATACTGAGTTGGGAGAGGATGCAAGTGCTTTGGAGAATAGGATTAAAATTGAAAATGATCTGGACAAACTGGTCTGAAGTGAACAGGATGAAATTCAATAAGAACAAATGCAAAGTATTCCACTCAGGAGGGAACAATCAGTTTACTCCTGGGAGGAATCTGTTCACTGAGCATGTGCAGAATTCATGTCCTCTGCAAATTTCTTTGCTTCCTCACAGAAAAATGACTTTTTGATGGGGAAGCAACTGCACACATACAAAATGGGAAATGATTACCTAGGAAGGAGTGTTTGGAAAGGGATCTAGGGGTCATATAGTAGAACCTCAGGTTACGAACACCTCAGGAATGGACGTTGTTCATAACGCTGAAATGTTTATAACTCTGAACAAAACATTATGGTTGTTCTTTCAAAAGTTTGCTGCTGAACACTGACTTTGAAACTTTACTATGCAGAAGAAAAATGCTGGGTTCTCTTTATTTTTTTAGTAGTTTACATTTAACACAGTACTCTACTGTGCTTGCCATTTTTATTATTATTTTTGTCTCTGCTGCTGCCTGGTTGTGTATTTCCAGTTCCGAATGAGGTATGTGGTTGACTGGTCAGTTCATAACTCTGGTGTTTGTAACTCTGAGGTTCTCTTGTAGTGGATCACAAGCTAAATATGAGTCAACAGAGTAACACTCTTGCAAAAAAGCATCATTCTGGGATATATTAGCAGGACTGTTGTAAGCAAGACATGAGAAGTAATTCTTCCACTCTACTCCATGCTGATAAGGCCTCAACTGGAGTATTGTGTCCAGTTCTGGGCGCTGCATTTCAGACAAATGGACAAATTGGAGAAAGTCCAGAGGAGAGCAACAAAAATGATTAAACGTCCAGAAAAAATGACCTTTAAGGAAAGATTGAAAAAATTGGATTTGTATAGCCTGAAGAAGAGAAGACTGAGGGGGGGACATGATAACAACTTTCAAGTACATAAAAGATTGTTACAAGGAAAGGGGTGAAAAATTATTCTTGTTAACCTCTGAGGATAGGACAAGAAGCAATGGGCTTAAATTGCAGCAAGGGAGTTTTAGGTGGAACATTAGGAAAAACTTCCTAACTGTAAGAGTAGTTAAGTACTGGAACAAATTGCCTAGGGTGGTTGTGGAACCTCTGTTATTGGAGGTGTTTCAGTTCAGGTTAGGCAAATACATATCAGGAATGGTCTAGTTATTATGTAGTCCTGCCATGAGTGCAGGGGACTGGACTAGATGACCTCTCAAGGTTCCTTCCAGTCCTATGATTCTATGATTTTCATCAAGATGTGAAAAATTCAAAATCACATTTTCCACATGAAATTTTAGTTGTAGATTTTGAGAAGGAAGAAAAATTTAGTGAAATTTCTACTATTTCATAGTACTTTCTACATATTTGAATTGTATCAGAATAAACATTCACAACTGTTTCGCATAGCTCCAGTATTCACTATCCAAATCAACTACATTTATTCTGTGTAAATTGACAATGGACTATAGCATCTATTTAGAATGGGTATAGTGTAAATATAAAAATACAGGTTTTTGTTCATATTAACCTAATTATATTTTTAGTTAAACATATCCATGTTTCTGAGAAATATATCTCAAAAAGTGCTTCATTTTAACCAACTTGTATTTTTTATTCTCTTATCAAAACAAACTGTGCTTTACCATATATACTGTAGCATTACTGCACTTTGAACATTATTCTTAGAAGCAAAATTCTTGTATTGTAGCTACCTAAAATTTTACCCACTCTATATTCAAAGTCCAGTGAAGTCAATATGGCCCTGATTTCAATGGGCATTAGGTGCTTAATTACCGTAGAGTATCTTAGCATAGGAGTCTATCCATTGACTTTGCATCAGGCCCTTTGAGATCTATCACACCTGATCTTCATCCACTCATGAGAAACAGCATGAGAAAGAATTTTCCATCAGTAATAACATGAATTACAAAAGGTCCTATGAAATAATGACTGTTGAAAATCCATTGTTTGGCATCGTTACAATGTTTATTTTGGAAATCAATTTTTTTCCTTCGTTGAAGAAGTCTAATATTGGAGAAGTTCAAAAAATAGGATGTGAACTAAATAATAAATGGGACAAAGCAGTCTATCTATACTTTGACAGAATCATGCCTAATGAATCGTATCTATTCTGAATAAGTATTTGTTTGGGGCATTTTTTCTGATTTGTCAGATGCATTCATATTGTGAAACATCGTATTAGGAGACATGATTAGCAGTGAAAGAAAGACCAATTAGATTTATTATTATTATTTTTAATTTTCAACATAGGGACCTTTATGCCTTCCAGTGGGTTTGTTCCATGTCCTTCCACCCGCTCCCCTGCCTACTGATGATTCCACTATTGTGGCATCTGAGGCACTTACCCAGTCAGAAAAAAACATGAAAATGAATTCCAACTGAAATAAATGTACATCCTTTGTGAATTCACAGTTTAGGATGATGACCCAGGGGTTGACAAACACCCTGGACATTTTGATGCAAGATGCAGAAATGTACAAGTGGTATCAGTCTCACAGAGTTTATTGCCTTTTTAGATGATCTTGTGATCAAAAGTGAAGAAGGACAAGCACTGCCTGATGAAAGGTCTTGAAACAACCATCTAGCCAGTGGCTAAAATTGCTCCCTTTAGTATTCAAACTATTTTAATAATCTATAAGGAAGATATGTGAGCTCAGAAAACAGGGTGAGGACTGGAAGAAATAAAACAGCTGTTTTAGGTTTTGTACACACTTGTCTTTTCCCCACTGTTAGCACCAATAGCTATGCTAGACAAGATACCCCTGGCCACCACCCTTTTTACTATAAATATTGTTTAGACCTGCTTTGAGAAGGGATACAACATGGTGGTAAAAACACCAGTGGCCATTAGAGTCCTCTCTCCATTAGCACTCCTGCTGTCGCTACCACCAGTGAATCTAAATTGTTGGTAACAACAGTGGGAAATTTTGGGAAGGAAAAGGCTACTGTAGACAGGGCACAGAGGAGTGTCCAATGCCTTGGAAGTTGCTGGCTACTCCTCACTGGTGTTTGTTCCTGAGTACACCACTGAGTATTCATAGACTGAAAAGCTACTGAATGACAAACATTGCAGGCCATTGGATAGCGTGGTGCAGGTCTTAATTAGAGTACTTTTCAGCATGTGATCATTTCATCTTCAAGATGAAGAAGGAAGCAGCTGGTGCCACAGCTCAGACTGTAGAGCACATTCTAGCAGGAGTTCCAATTAAGAAAGGCATGTCACACACCATTATGAGCCCTTACTGTTCATTGCAGAGTGGTGCTCCATGGAGACTGTCAGTGTTGACAAATGCAAGGTTATATACACTGGAAGGAATTATTTGAACTTGTTTTCCAGATATCTGGACTAAAAACTAGCTAAAAGGATGGGCGTGGAGGGCTACTCTCCAGTCAGGAATCAGTGTTAGATCTAGCTTTATTTAATATTTTCATAGATGATCTGGAAGGAGTGAAAATTACACTAATGCATTTCTCAGGTGTTGTTAAATGAAGAGTTGCAACCACAAAGGGGCATCGAAAGATTAAAAAGGTGGGCAAACACACAACGAAATGATAATCACCTTGGAAAAATCTGGGGTGGGAAAAGAATCCAATGCATATCCTCATGATGAGCAGTAATGCTGAAGAAGACCTAGGAGTGGTAGTGGCAAATCAGATGTATTTGCAATGTGACATGGCTGTAATGAAGGGCAATGCAATTTTCATTTGCCCACATACAGGCATCTTGACATGATGCAGAGATGTTAAGAGGGATGGTCCACTTTGATACAATTCTAGTGTGTCCTTACATGGAATGTTGTATTCAGTTCTGGGTATCACATTACTAGAACAACAGGAGAAAACTGAAGAAGTCCAGGAGCTGGTGGAAACAACTTATGGTAGCTTTAAAAAAAAATAAAATATATCTATATAGCTTTGACTGAGAGCTGTCAAAGGAGGAATATAATAACAGTTTGGTAATATTTGCAATGTGGACAGGAATCAATTAGGATAGTATACATGGAAAATTGATGCTGAGTATCAGGAAAATCTTCCCACCGGATGTACTGGGCTGTGGAATAGCCTCCCAAGGAACGTAAAGGAATCCCCAGCTCACAGAACTTTTGAAACTAGATTGGACAAAACACTGTAAAATATTCCATAGAGAACAACCAGGTATTGGCAGGCTGAGAGACTGCACAATCTATTAGGTGTGTTCTGTAACTGATTTCTGAGATTCTATCCTCCATTAGAGTTAGCTGGATGGTACAACATTGGACTGACACAAGGTAGAAGCTGGGAGGTAAGGGGTGGTAATTAAGTGATACCTCATACGAAAATGAAGGTTGTCATGGAAAACTTTATTTCTTCTGTTACTGAATCCTATGAGGGTCTAGTCACCAAAGAACAATAAAGCTTAGGAAAGTTTCTGAATTCTACGCAGGCTGTAGAGTTAGCACAAGACCTCCTCCAATGAAGTTGCATTATCAGGCATCGCGTAGTTTCTTTGGCCAGGCGGGAAAACGAAAGATTTTCCACATGGCAATTTGTCTTCTTTCCACCTTGAATTCAGTTTCTATTTGTTTGCAATTGTTATGTATCAAGGCCCAGGTAAGAATTAGCCCAATATTCATTTTCCCCCTGTATCCTAGACGAGCACAGCATTAAAAAATAAAATAACTGAGATGATCTAGAAATAACAGTAGGATGTTAGGTCTCCACTACAGTCATATCATTTAATAGCTACTGTAGAATAACTGCACTTGAAGAACTGGCTTGCTCAGTCTAAAACCCTCTGTGTTATAATGTATTTGTTGGTACAACAAAAAATATCACATCGCCTACTTTGCCCATTACATTATTTGCTAGATAATAAGTATTCTTCAGTCCATCTCTACTGCTTCTTGCAGTTAGTAGTATTAATGTTCACTTGCAGAATTCTCTAATCATTGAAGAGGAAGAAAATAATTATTCTAATTGCCGAATGGTTTTACTTTCCCAAAGTAATTGACCGTCTTTCTTTTTGGAAAAAAACAAAAACAAAAAAACACTTTTCCCCTGCCTTCTCACCCTCCCACTGCTTGTTGGCAACCTTTAGAAAGAGAGCTGTGTGCACATTTTTTGTGCAATGAGAGCAGTGCAGTGACAAAACTGATCTCAGACTTTCCAGATGTAATATCTGAATCCTTAAAGTTACATGTAGGTGGTGCTTACGACGATGTTAAATTAGACTTTAGCTTCCAGTAAAGGACTGGTTTCAGAGTAACAGCCGTGTTAGTCTGTATTCGCAAAAAGAAAAGGAGTACTTGTGGAACCTTAGAGACTAACCAATTTATTTGAAGTGAGCTGTAGCTCACGAAAGCTCATGCTCAAATAAATTGGTTAGTCTCTAAGGTGCCACAAGTACTCCTTTTCAGTAAAGGACTGTGACAATAGTAAGGCAGGAAGGACAGCTTGCAATGCAAAAATGTTTGAGTGGTGGGTGAGTGTTCATATCAAATAGATTGGTTCTTTGGACCAAGATTAACAAAAAACAAACAAACAAACAAACAAAAGCAGCCATCAGGAGGCTCCTAAATTCCTGTTCAGGCATCCGCCTGATTTTCAGAAGTGCTGAGCACCCAGCAGCTCCCACTCAGGTCAAAAGGGTACTCAGCATTTTTTAAAAGATCAGGTAGGAGTCTCCCTATGGATTGAGGAGTCTAATTTTCGGCTTCAGGAATGTTTTAAATCTTGTCCTTGGCACACAAGTCACCCCTTTTATATCTCTCTCACACACACACACACCCCCTTTGAAGTTGTAGGTCTGTTACTTTGAAATGCAGATCTGGCAGACAATATTTCCCCCCTCACCTTTGATTACTATCACTGACACTTATAGGTGATGTTACCCAAAAATTACCTTGAGCTGCCAGTTGCACATCGAGCCCTCCAAAAGCTTTTGCTGCCACACACCCTAACTTCTCTTTTCTTGTCACTACTGGGAAAAAACATTGCTTTTATTGAACATTGAGAGGAACCTGATGTGCAAGAATATTTTCACAGGGTGGTTGTCACATTCTGGCCAAAACTGTCAAAAGTGGCTATAGATTTTGAGCCTGATCTCTGGAAGGCAAGTTCTCAGCACTTTCTTAAAAATCAGGTCCTTTTAAAGTGCATCAGGTTCAGCACACAAAAATTGGAACACCCAGAATCACTAGTCACTTTTGAAAAACCTGACCACTGGGTTCTGTTTCTCAGTATTGGTTTACAAGGTGGTGAGCTTGCTTGCTATACCGAAAATTACTAATATTTATCTACAGAAGGTCAGTTTCACACACACACATTGCCTACATGCATGTGCATAGTGATTACATATGGTTCCAAAAGAATGACTTGTGCATGCATACAATGAATACGAGCAGGGAGAAAGGTGGCACAGGACTGGGAACCAGGAGATCTTGGTTCTAATTCCAGCTCTGCTACTGACTCCCTGTGTGACCTTGGATGTGTTATTTAACCTGTGTTCATAGTCAGTGGAATTACTCCCATCCTGCCGTGGCACAGGTGCATACAAATGAAATAATGAGGGGGAAAGTTATTCATGCTTTTTAAAACCTCAAAATAGGTTTGGTTCATTTTGTTACAGTTTTGGACAAAGATTTGGTAGGTTCTTATTTTATCTGAACTGGCTCAGCCAACTCTTCAGAGGAGTTAAACATGGGCATGGGGGAAACAAGATTTTCCCATCCTGACTCTAAAGGCTATAGCTTAAGTGCGTTACGTAGGACCAGACTCAAAGCTCTTAGGGTACTTTAGGAGCAGCTCCAATTTATGTCACTTAGCTGTGTTCTCTGTTGTACAATATGCTGGTTGTGAAGTGGTGTAGCACAGGGAGGCTGATCCCTGCCCCTAGTGCCTCATCTCCTCACCCCCCCCCCGCCCTCCCTTGCAGTTGGCAAAAGGACCCAGCTACATCACTTTATGCCGGAAAGTTCCCCTGCATCAGACAAATTCTCAGCTCTCTAATTAGTGCCAGATTCCACCACTTTGCACCTCCTGCAATGCACAGTGGCCAGAGCTGGAGGAGAGAATCTGCACCACAATCTCTGCCCTAGGGTGCTCACAAACAAAGTGGACTAATGCTCTAATTCGCATGTTTCTGGTGATGGAAGCTTGAATTACAAGAGTTATTCCACTTGTGCCCAGGTTGCTAGATTAACAAAAATAATGAGTTAATGAATCCATTATTTTTTTCACAGCATAGCAGACAGACAGACAGATTGCTGGTAATTGACTATGCTTATGTCTGCCACCAATAGAGTGTTGTGATTTAATATGTACATCTGCTACGCAGAGAATGCCTCTCCTGCAGAACGTTCATATCAAATAACTACCACACTGGATAAGATGTGTTCCTATCATGGAGATTTCCAGAGTGATTGTATAAATATTTTTTCCTGCCTCAGAGATGTTGTGGGAACAACACAAAAGGATTTGCATCCCTCCAAATATGCATTAACTCATTTCCTAAAATGTTTACAGTCTATATTTTAAAAAAAAATTAATTGAGCAAAGTACAAGGTGTTTTTATATATCATTATTCACACACAGCACTGCAAGATGCTGATGCTAAGAAGGAATACGTTAAGCTCATTTTGATCACATTCCACCCTATTCACATCTGAGACTGACAAGAATTTCCAAAGTACAATATTTCATATTTATCCTTTCCCCTAACCCATCCCTCCCCCCCCCCCCCGACACAAACACAAGAACTCCCTCCGCCCCGATGGAAAATGCCTATATGAATAAAAGTGCCTTGGAAAAACTTTTTATTGGCAGCTGTATAACATTATGGACTCATTATCTACTTTGCAAGAGCTGGAATTAAAGTGCATTAAGAAATAAAGAAAAATGTTATCACATATCACACTGGGACAGACAGCTTTAGAAAAGCCTCAGCAGTAAAGGAAGAAACCATTTGCTTTTCTCCTGTACCATTAGTATCATCAGACTGATCGCTAATTGTAAGGGTGAAGCACTAAAGACATCTATTCAAGTAAGTGCTGGCCGAAAACAAAAACAAAACAAAACAAAAAAACCCTGCACTTTTTCATTCATCAAAGCACAAGTACTTTCAAAAGTAGCCTAGTAACACAGAAAGGACCTGAAAATCCTCAAAGTCCAGCCACCTATGGAGTGATCATGTGAAAAAATGTCAAAGAATCACTTTTGTAAATGCTAAAGACAACTGCTACTGAGTGTTAAATACAAAATACTGTTTAATTGCAATTTTCAAAAATTCTTCCTGCTTTCAGTCATTATAAGTCTGCACCTCTGATGGAAATGGGAATTCTTTCAGTTTCAAGCCTGTACTCTCCTTTCATTGCAATGAGGACCTAATTCAGAGCTTTAAACTGTGTTCTGCAATGCATAATTAATCTGGCTTCATAGAGACCTGGACAAAAGACCCCATTCAGTCTTTAGCTCCTTCCCCCTGAGATCTTGTTATTTCTAAAAACTCTTGCCAGCTGGGCTGGAGGGAAATCTCAGCACTGTGGGAGAATGAACAAACTGTAGTCCTCTGAGGGATTTGAAGTAACTATCTGAATAAATTGGATTAGAAAGTAAGTAAGGGGAGGAGAGGGAAAGCTCATTCTGAAGTCGATAAAGCTCATCAAAACTTTGTAGAAGATTTTCATACAGCAACTGAAAGAAACTATGCAAGTTCCTGTAACAAAACGAAGGAAGCATTTTAAAACTTTAAGTGAGTCAGTATGTTGAAGAATGTTAGCAAGGATTATTGTTAGTATTTCAGAAAACCTGTTGTGTCTACCTTTGGGTTTTGGCATTGCAATTTTTTATCAAAACCTGGCCTGCTTTCCAAACCATAATTCTTATCATTTCGTGCCAGGGATTTGATAAATATCTCTCCTGCTTGAATCTAAAATGTAAGGAGTAAGTTTTTAAAAGTTGTGCTAAGTGCATTGCAATTAAAAGCCTCTTACCCAAAACAACCTCAGATACCCAGGGAAAAACAAAATTCAGTCATGTTAAGAGCCAGTATCCTGCTTTTCTTACCCAGAAGCTCATTTGCCACAGTTCATTAGTGACGCTGCCCAGATCACTTGGCCTCTTCTTGTACACTTCACCATAGTTTGGGCATGCACCGGCATGCGCCTGAATATTGCTCAATTTACCATCAGACCTTTTAGAACACTCAAGCTGGGTCTACACTAAAAACGTAGGTTGACCCAGCTACATTGCTCAAGGGTGTGAAAAATCCACACCCCTGAGTGGCATAGTTAAGGCAACCTAACCCCTGGTGTACACCATGCTGGGTTGACAGAAGATTTTTTTCCGTTGACCTAGCTACTGCCTCTAGGGGAGGTGGATTACCTACACCAATGAGAGAACCGCCTGTCAGTGCAGCTAGTGTTTACACAGAAGCGCTACAGCTGTAGCATTTCAAATATAGACAAGCCCACACTGAAAAAGAATTACAGTTCTATTGGGAAGGTGGGTGGCTCACTGAGGTGTTACTACTTCTAATTCCTTCCCATTCCCCCATGCTGCTCCTGCCCCACAAACATAAAACTCGCTGTTCAGACTTCAAAATCTCTGAGCCAAATTCTGTCCAGTCACACTTGTGTAACCCCTCCGAAGACAAATGAAGTTACTGAGCACAGAATTTGGCCATCTAATTTCAGAAATATTTAAGAAAAAAAGCTCTGTTCTCCATAATCATAATTTTCTATATTTTGATATGCTGCGTAGAATGCGAAGTGTGTCATTGTGACAGCAACAAAAGGAAAAAGACAAGCTTATTGGATTTTACCTTCTACAGAGAAGAAATGAAATAAATATGTATGGTAGGGCCAGTCCCCTTTCGGGCAATGCTCCCACGGACAAAAGCTGTAATAAAAATTGGATAACTGGTTCTCTCTCCTTCCTTCTCTTTTCTGTCTCTGATATACACCATGAAGCAGAGGGAGGTAAAATTCCACAGGGAAGCACAGCTGTTCAGATTCATTCTTTCTGAACTTGCCTCCAGGATGAAGGACATTTTCAAGGACACAGTTAGAAGCACCAAATTCTCTGCATAAAGCCTATGCAAGTCTTCCCAAAATTAAGTCTCTAGGGACCCATACACTTCCATGATGTAAAAACTGGGTGTAGCAGTTTTCAGTGCTCTGTCTCCTAGTGAGGAACTGAGCGTGCAATATGAATAATATACCCTTTTGATTTTATAAAAATTGCTTTTAAAAAAGGGCATAAAAATTTACAACTATTTACAAATACTTGTCAAGACAATGCTAATTGGATAGCCAATTTTCAAATTGTGTTGTTACAGTTTGTATTTAATAATGGAAAATAACATAACTAATTATTATCATTAGGCCATTGTCAGAATAGATGCCATAGAATCGATATTTTTTAAAGGCTCCAAAGGTGATCCTGGCACTTATGGACCAGAAAGCCTAACTTCAGTAGCAGGTACATTTGTTGAGGGTGTGAACAAACATGTGAAGAAGGGTAAAGCGGTCAATATGACAGGTTTCAGAGTGTACTTGGACTTTCAGAAAGCCTTTGGCAAGGTCCCCCACCAAGGGCTCTTAAGCAAAGTAATCAGGCACGGGATAAGAGGGAAGGTCCTCTCATGGATCAATAACTGGTTAAAAGACGGGGGGAAAGGGTAGGAATAAATGGATAGCTTTCAGAGTGGAGAGAGGTAAATAGCAGGATCCCCCAAGGATCTATACTGGGACCCAGTGCTCTTCATTGTATTCAGAAATGATCTGGAAAAGAGGGTAAACAGTGAGGTGCCAAAGTTTGCAGATGATACAAAATTGCTCAAGATAGTTAAGTCCAAAGCTGACTGCAAAGAGTTACAAAGGGATCTCACAAAACTGGGTGAATGGGCAAGAAAATGGCAGATGAAATTCAATGTTGGTGAATTCAAAATAATTCACACTGGGAAACACAATCCAAACCATACGTACAAAATGATTGGATCCAAAGTAGCTGTTTCCACTCAAGAAAGAGATCGTGCAGTCACTGTGAATAGTTATCTGAAAACATCTGTGCAGTGTGCAGTGGCTGTCAAAAAAAAAAAAAAACCCTAAGAGAAGGTTAGGAACCATTAGGAAAGGGATAGACAATAAGACAGAAAATATCATAATGTCACTATATAAATCCATGGTATGCCCACACCTTGAATACAGCATTCAGTTCTGGTCACCCCATCTCAAAAAAGATATATTGGAATTGGAAAAAGTACAGAGAAGGCCAACAAAAATGATTGGGGTATGGAACAGCTTCCATGTGAGGAGCGATTAAAAAAACAGACTGTTCAGCTTAGAAAAATAGACGACTAAGGGGGGATATGATAGAGGTCTATAAAATCATGAATAGTGTGGATAAATTGAATAAGGATACTGTTATTTACCCCCTCACATAGCACAAGAACCAGGGGTCACCCAATAAAATTAACAGGCAGTGGGTTTAAAACAAACATAACGAAGTACTTCTTCGCACAATGCATATAGTCAACCTGTGGAACTCATTGCCAGGGAATGTTGTGAAAGCCAAAAGTAAACCTGAGTTCAAAAAAGAATTACACAATTTATTGGAGGATATGTCCCTCAGTGGTTATCAGCCAAGATGGTCAGGAACGCAACACCAAGCTCTGTGTGTTCCTAAGCCTCTGACTGCCAGAAGCTGAGACTGGATGACACTGGCCACTGTCGGAAGACAGGCTACTAGGCTAGGTGGACCATTGGTCTACCAAATATGGCTGTTCTTATGTAAAAATGCAGCTGTTTTATATTTTTCATGCTTGCAAATTAATCAGACTTTGAGGGAGAAAACCCCCAAAATTTAATAGACTCTTGCATATCAGTGGAACTCTTTCACGCAAAAATATGTTATTTCTTTGTACACCTTTAAAGTTACATGTAGATAATAGTTCACATGCTGCACAAACATGAAAGTGTTTATTATATAAAATGCATTCAATAAAGTATCACTTCACACTCATCCTTTATTTTCAGAAGCATGGGAAAAAGTCATGTCAATGCCACCTGGCTTTCTTTCCCAACCAGCATAATATGGAGCAAGGGCAATGTGTTGTAACTAAAGGTCATATTCTCATCTCAGTCTTTGGACTCTTAATGCATGTTGAGGTACCACATTTGCAATTTTGACCTCAAGCAGTAACCCAACGGGTTTCTAAAATAAACTTCAGTGACCCTGCTGCCCTTTCTCAAGGGCACACTGAAAGAGTGCATTGCCCACCTAACCAAAAGGTGAGAAGGAAGACACCTGAATTAATGTATCCTGAATGATGTTAATGCATGAGGACAGAGTTACTTGTACAGCTTCTGAGGTCCCCTACTGAGTATTAAAAAAAAAAAAATTGGATCCCAAAGCAGGAGCTGATTCACTTGAGCTCAAGAAGAATCTCCATTGTCCATCAGTAATAGTAACAGTAGCAGCCACACTAAACTCTTACTCTCTTTATTTCTAGGCCTCCGGCTACCTGAGAGTGAAATCAGGGCTTGGACTCTGCCAGGAGGTGCAGGACAGAAGAAAGAGGAAAGTAGGCAAAAGGCAGATATAAACCACATGTCTACTCTGGCATGCCCCTGCATTAGGGATTGTGTCGGGGAGACCAATGTAGGATGTGGGGAACTTCTTTCCTGGAACCTAACAGCCCCTGTATGCTCTCATAGCAGTCTATAGCGACTGGAGCAGAATGAAAAAAATTACCAAAATGTATCAACTACTTGATTTTTGTGACAACAGCAACAACAAAAAAGAAGAGTTTTTTTCCTTTTCATGCTGTGCTATGATGAACTCAATTGAAGTTTGAGGTTTTGTAGGCTTTAGCCCACTTGTGTTTAAAACGAAGAACTGCTTTTCCCCTGCAGTACTTCATTACTTCCAGCCATGACCATAAAATGCAAAAGAACAAATGATGGACACAAAACTAGGTTAAAAGTAGATGTAACCCTTCTGCCAGGTGCAGCCAGCAGCAACAAGGGCCGGGTTCAGTATCTAGGGGTTCCTTTTCAACAACACAACACAAAACCAGCTTGAGCCCCCACTCAGTGACCTGGGACAATTACACACCACCCCCTGGGTGCCTTTAAGAGGCAATACTTCCCCTCTCACAAGCACAGAGTCTGAGTGTAGCAAAAACTTTTAATAAAAGGAGGTAATTAACTCAGTATTAATTTGGGAAAACACCACAGCTAGGGTTCATAAACACAAACCATGAGCAAAAGTACCACCCCCAGGTAAATTGGGCACTGTCCTTCTCCCCTCAGGTTCTCAAGTCCAGCAATCCAAAAGTCCGTTTAATGTGCGCATCCCTTCTCTGCACCCCACTCACAGTTACTGTTCTTGGCCAGTGCAGCCCCGGAGGTTCGTCCGAGCCCCAGAGGTTCATCCGCAGAATTTACCTCCCATCCTGTGTGGAGGTGGGGGGGAAGTAAGGAGGCACCTTACATGCTCCACTGCTCAGGCACTCACTCCTTGCCCCAACGGCCAATTGCCGCGCCTCTGTGAGGCTCTGCTCTGGCCCCCTCCACTAGCTGCCCTGCTGGCCACTTGCTGTGCCTCTCCACCAGCCACCCTGCTGGCTGCTTGCTCCACCAGCTGTCCACTCACCAAGATGTCTTCAGGGCCCCCCCCCACACTTAACACAGCTCTCAGTGATTTCAGCTGCTAGTGGGGGAGCCTCACTGCTAGTGCACACTGGGCAGACTCTTGCAATAGAGACTCTGTCCCAAAGTAGGTCTAATACATAGACCTAGGTATCAGTGATTTCGCTCTGCAGCATGTAACAAGACTCTCAGTTGAATTTAAATTAGCTCTTTTATTATACCAGGGAAAGAGAAAGGTGTCTAGGACCCTTAAACAAGGCCCATATCACCAGATACAAATACCTATCCCCACACTCTCTCAACTCATTGAGTTTTGGAACCCATGTCCTCTGCCTAGTGAGTGCCATTCAGTTGAGGGTGAGTCCCTCCATTGGGGTATGCCAGGTACAGTTCTGCTGTCCTCGGTTCACACAACAAGAATAATAACACTTTATTACTCCTGCTCCAATAACAAGGAGACTGGGGATCTGACACCAGCCACAAGTGATCATTTGGGCAAGCAATCCCATCACGCTGAGCACCAAGGCAGGGTGGGTGTGTCCATACAAACGAAACCAGCTTCTGAAGTCTTTTTCCACAGCTCACCACTAGATGTCAGGGGAGAGCTCATTCAGACCATGCATACATAAATAATATGGATATAAAAATAAATTTGCCTACCTCTGAACTGTAATACTCAGCACTAGAAATGTAAGTGCCTGGATGACATCTATTTCTTAGTGTTTTCCATACACAGACCTCAAAGTTCTTTACTATCGTTATTCCCTTTTTATAAATGAGGAAACAGAGGCAGAGAGGGGAAAGATAAACAACAGGCTAGTCGCACAGCCAGAACTAGAACCCTGGGCTCCCAAATCCCCATTCAGCACCTCGTCTGCTGGGCCACGCTCTTGCCTACTGTGCTTGATGGGAGCTAGCATTTTTCATAATCTGGGCCCTTGCCTTTTCTTGACTCCTAGCCGAACATTTTGAACATTCATCTTAGGTCGGATGCATGCTGTATCTTTACAAAGTCTGTATTCTACCAGGTGGATTACAGAGGAAGATCAAGGCAAAAGTAACAGCTCATTTTACTAAAGGATTTGACTTACCCATTGAAAAAACATTAACTCCGTTTTTGACCAGTTTATTTTAACTGGATATTAAGAAGTCACTTCAACCTGCAAAAATTCAATGGATATGGAAGTACCATATGACTTGTAGACTCACTTCACACTCTAAACATCAAAAAGTAACCCTGCTCCTTTCAGTCAACAACCTCTTGTCTCTTTATGGTTCAGCACATCTGATACTTGCTCAAGATCCACTTACAGCCTGATAGAATAGGTATAGGCCAATCACCATCTTTCCCTAATGTCCACTCCACATTCAGAAAGTACACACAGAGTATAATTTTTGAGCCTGCTCCCTTCCCTTTGTCCCCCTTCTGCGGGGCTTCTGTAAATCAAACTCAAGATTTTTCTGACTCAAAAGTGCCCAAGAGACCTCCAAGATCATATTTTAAACTGTAAGTCCAGTTCTCTGACTTACACCAGTGTTACTCCACTGTCTTCAATGGTCTCATTCCAGATTTACACTGAAGAAAGTGGAAGAAAAAATCAGGCCCTTATACTTTCCAAAGCAGGCAGAAATTCTGCCATACAGAACCATCCAGTAATTTTATAAACGAATTTTCTCTGAGATTTCCAAAAATTCCACAGTACGGAATGAAGACACAGAAGTATTCTAAAACTGGTCTGGTTATCCAAAAACCACCCTGCACAGCTCACCACCTAACATATACTGTCTGCAGGGCTGGATTAATGCAGGGGCTTTAGGGGATGCAGCCCAGGGCCTCGGGCGAAGCAGGGCCCCGCAGGTGCCGCGGGCCGGACACCAGCCCCTGAGCCTCGACGCCCCACCCCCCAGGGCTGGAGCCCCGAACGTCGGCTCGCCAGTGTGCCCCTGTGGCCCCTAGGTGAGGTGCATCCAGGGAATCTCTGCAAGCTGCTGTGGACTGGGGCGGGGGCTGGCGTCCAAGGGGAGCTGTGGGGGCAGCACCTGCAGGCACAAGCAGAGTGTCCCGCGCAGAGCAGCCTGGCCCCCCTGCCTAGGGGCCGGACATGCTGCCCACCTCGGGGAGCAGAGCAGTGCGGAGCCAGGGCAGGCAGGGATCCTGCCTTAATTCTGCTGCGCCGCCGACCAGTAGCCACTCAAGGTAAGCACCTCCCGGCTGGACCCTGCACCCCATACCCCCTCCTGCACCCCCACCCCCTGTCCCATCCCTGGCCCCACACCAGAGCCAACCCTTCCCCCCCCCAGCTGGAGCTGCACCCCCTCCCACACCCCAATCCCCTGCCCCAGCCCCGGACCCACTCCCCCACTTCAAACCCCCCACAAAATCTAATAGCCCCAGGCCAACAGGAGAGTTAATCTGGCCCTGACTGTCTGTTGCTGCACTTTGTTTCAGAATGTGTCCCCCATAAGCTACAAACTGCATGAGCTCATATAGACCATCTGTTCCTAATCTAAACCATTGAAAAATAATAGCTTACCAAAGTTTGAGCCTAGGAAAGGAAGTTACTCAGTGTTTTCAAGCAAGTCTAAATTAGGCATCAAAAAACCAAGATGTTGCCTAATAAAATAGGAAAATTAATGTGAGGCTCTCACTCAGCTATGTTTAATTGTGCATACAAAATAACTCCAGGATGTAGAACTGCTAACTTCAAAGTTTTGATTTATTGTGCCTTTTAATCATGCTGAAATCTGTGGTTTATATATTCATGCATTAAAACCTAAAGTAAAGCTAAGGATAAAGAGCTACAGAAAAAAATTAGAGGCATAAGTGTAATATTGGCCCAAAGCCTCTATGGTTCTTGTACTTGTAAACTGGTTCTTGTTATTTTTACAAGCATGTTCTTGTCCAGTACTAAGGCAATGTCAATTATATCCAGAGGAAAATGTCTCAGCTTGTCAACTTCACTGACAATGACATTGGGAGCCAGGTGACACAGCAAGGGTAGGGGAAAGCTATTTTGTGTTCCATAAAAGTTAAAACTTGCAGGGTTTGTTTGTTTGTTTAAACTAAGCTTAAGATAAAATATTTTCCACACAGAGATAGAGGAGATGGAATCGGATGGATCAGATCCTCTGTCCACAAAACATTACATCAGAATGCCTTCTGTTGAAAAGTAGCAGCATCAGCGATATAGTTTAACAACTTTACTAATGCTATAAACAGAAAACAAAGTGAGCTCAGACAGCTTTTGTCAACTGATATATCTCAGTGATTGAATTGGGAGGAAGAGAAGTAGCAGCATTCTTCCTAAATAAGCAATAGTATGTTCCCGTTTTATCTCAACACTTGGAGCCAATTTATGGCCCAAATCCTTCTTCCCATACCTAAAACGCCTACCGGTATGTCATCTCCACTAATAGAATGCACTAAAATGGCCCCAATCCCTTTCCCAATTGTCCTTTCACTTTCTATCACTTCTGCTGTTGCTGGGAGAGAAGTCAAAGATCATTACCAGAGCCAAGTACTTGAGCTATGGAAATCTGATATTTAAGCATGCCTGGTGTTTGCATATTTAAGAGTGTCACAGGGTGGCTTTCCCTTGAGGGCTTGGGGCTAGCCAACCCTAATTATGAAGGAGGCGTACATGGGCTGGATCAGGTAATTCACTATAAAAGGCAGCAGCTGGCTGAAGTAAAGGCAGAGTAGAGGACACTGAAAGAATTAAGAAAGGGTTCTGCAGGGAAGACCCTGCTACACCAGAGGGTTTGAGAACCAGAGGCTCCAACTAGGTAGGGCTTAGGAGTGGCCTACAAAAGCTGCAAAGGCCCCAGACAGGCCTGGGAGTAGGGTGTGGCTGACAAGAGGAGGACACCTGGCCAGAGAACTGTGCTCTAACAGAGAGGGCTGGGACTGGTGGCTTTGAGTGGAACACATTGTGACGGAGGAAGAGCTCTAGGTGTGGCACAAGAACCAGGGCTGAGTCGGAATGTTCATAGAATCATAGAATCATAGAATATCAGGGTTGGAAGGGACCCCAGAAGGTCATCTAGTCCAACCCCCTGCTCGAAGCAGGACCAATTCCCAGTTAAATCATCCCAGCCAGGGCTTTGTCAAGCCTGACCTTAAAAACCTCTAAGGAAGGAGATTCTACCACCTCCCTAGGTAACGCATTCCAGTGTTTCACCACCCTCTTAGTGAAAAAGTTTTTCCTAATATCCAATCTAAACCTCCCCCACTGCAACTTGAGACCATTACTCCTCGTTCTGTCATCTGATACCATTGAGAACAGTCTAGAGCCATCCTCTTTGGAACCCTCTTTCAGGTAGTTGAAAGCAGCTATCAAATCCCCCCTCATTCTTCTCTTCTGCAGGCTAAACAATCCCAGCTCCCTCAGCCTCTCCTCATAAGTCATGTGTTCTAGACCCCTAATCATTTTTGTTGCCCTTCGCTGGACTCTCTCCAATTTATCCACATCCTTCTTGTAGTGTGGGGCCCAAAACTGGATGGGGTACTCCAGATGAGGCCTCACCAATGTCGAATAGAGGGGAACGATCACGTCCCTCGATCTGCTCGCTATGCCCCTACTTATACATCCCAAAATACCATTGGCCTTCTTGGCAACAAGGGCACACTGCTGACTCATATCCAGCTTCTCGTCCACTGTCACCCCTAGGTCCTTTTCCGCAGAACTGCTGCCTAGCCATTCGGTCCCTAGTCTGTAGCGGTGCATTGGATTCTTCCGTCCTAAGTGCAGGACCCTGCACTTATCCTTATTGAACGTCATCAGATTTCTTTTGGCCCAATCCTCCAATTTGTCTAGGTCCTTCTGTATCCTATCCCTCCCCTCCAGCGTATCTACTACTCCTCCCAGTTTAGTATCATCCGCAAATTTGCTGAGAGTGCAATCCACACCATCCTCCAGATCATTTATAAAGATATTGAACAAAACCGGCCCCAGGACCGACCCTTGGGGCACTCCACTTGATACTGGCTGCCAACTAGACATGGAGCCATTGATCACTACCCGTTGAGCCCGACAATCTAGCCAGCTTTCTACCCACCTTATTGTGCATTCATCCAGCCCATACTTCCTTAACTTGCTGACAAGAATACTGTGGGAGACCGTGTCAAAAGCTTTGCTAAAGTCAAGAAACAATACATCCACTGCTTTCCCTTCATCCACAGAACCAGTAATCTCATCATAAAAGGCGATTAGATTAGTCAGGCATGACCTTCCCTTGGTGAATCCATGCTGGCTGTTCCTGATCACTTTCCTCTCATGCAAGTGCTTCAGGATTGATTCTTTGAGGACCTGCTCCATGATTTTTCCAGGGACTGAGGTGAGGCTGACTGGCCTGTAGTTCCCAGGATCCTCCTTCTTCCCTTTTTTAAAGATTGGCACTACATTAGCCTTTTTCCAGTCATCCGGGACTTCCCCCATTCGCCACGAGTTTTCAAAGATAATGGCCAATGGCTCTGCAATCACAGCCGCCAATTCCTTCAGCACTCTCGGATGCAACTCGTCGGATGTTTGTATGTTCTGATTATGGATTTTATTTTGGGGACCCTAAGGACTGTTTGAAACATTTCTGTTATTAAACCAGCCATGGGTGTGTAAGGTTTATTTGTTTATGTTCACCATTTTGTTGAATTGCCATCTTGGATTCATCCAAGTTGTTGTTTGGACTCCATTTTGAGTATCCTTGTTAGAACTTTGACACCTTTTTCTCCAAACAGCGAGAAGAAGGGGGGGGGGGAGAGGGGTATGTGACTAGACTGTATAGCCACTTTGCCCAGCACAGGGTGCTCTCCGTCTGAGAGGCAGCCCGTGTCCCGTTTATTTGCACACACGTCGTGAGTCAAGATCCATCACTGTTACTTACCTGGAAGACCATCTCCTGTATCCAGATCTCTGTTCCTCCTGTGTCCCACCGGAGTACAGTTGAAGGTCCAGATTCGACTGGTAGCTGTGACAGACCTGAGACATGTCGAGCTGTTTGCTCGTCTTCATCTGTGCGCCAGAAGTTATCTACCTGCAAGTAAAGTTGTGCTAGTATGCCCATGGCTTGTTAAGGGTGTATAGTGGGACTTTGGCTTCATTGTCTGTGGGAACAAACCTACAAGCTGTTTTACTATTTTCCTGTCATACTGTTAAAGTTCCCTTCAATCTGTTTGCCTTGTTTGTCAAATAAACCGCTTTTTTGTTTCCAGCTTAACACTGAGTCAGTATTACGTACCTGCGACCAAGGTGATAGAGATACTGTTCCTGAGTCCAGAATACAGCAATTCATTCAGTTAAATTTCCCTTGATAACAGGTGGGGGTGCTGTTAGCCACAAGAGAGACTATCTGGAGTGCTTAAGGGACCTGCAAGAGGGAGCTTCCAGAGGCAAGTGACCACAAGAGGATGCTTGGGACATAGCAATCCTGCTACAATGAGGTATTGAATATACTAAGGCCATGTCTACACTTACCAGGGATTGACGCTGCTGTGATCGATGCAGCTGAGGTTGATTTAATAGGTCTAGTGAAGACCACAGAGTGCTCTCCAGTTGACTCTGGTACTCCACCAGAACAAGAGGAATAAGGTAAGTCGACGGAAGAGCATCTCCCATTGACACAGCGTGGTGTAGACACTGCAGTAAGTTGACCTAAGCTATATCGATTCCAGCTACGTTATTCACGTAGTTGGAGTAGCGTAACTTAGGTCAATTTACCCCCGTAGTATAGACAACGCCTTAATAACAAACACTCGATGAGCACATACAAAATTCCACCCACCCACCCCCGCCCAAATCAAGTGTTTGAGCCATACTAGGTCTTCACTTACTCTGGAACAAGCAGGAAGAGAAAGCACTTCTCCGCCAACCCACATGCACCTGTTCTAGGGGCAGTCATAAATTCTGCACCTTGCTCTCAAAGGGTAAAACTCACCCATGGAGAGAGCGTTCCCAAGGTCTATGTAACACTTCGTTACTTAAGTCCCACTTAAGCCCTATTCTGAGGGCTAAACAGGTGCAGAGGTGCCAATTATCACACTACCCCAGGTGTGACATTTTATGCAAGTTACTTAATAAGAATATGCAGATTTGCAAATAATGTGCATGTGGCCATAAATGTCAGCTGAAATATACCTTAGTGCTGGTGAGAGGTGTCAGTGTGATGATCCTGATAAATGAGATCCTTCATTTAGCTACAGAGCAAGCTTCCCACACACAAACACTGGCCTACCTCTACCATGATGAGGAGAACTTCCTCAAGGGGTAATGGGTAGTTCAGTTTCCATGACCCATGCAGGTCTTGGCCACTCTGCTAAAACAACCGACTAGTGCAAAGTGAAGGGCTGAGTTTGTGCTGTGGGGGCTTAGACCCATCAAGCACCAAGTAGATGGGAGCAACTTTTAATCCCTACTAAAATGGGATCGATTTGAACTGGTGACCTACAGGTGAAAGGCTCTATCGCTCCTTAGGAAGCTCTGGGCAGCCAGTCCTCCAATAAGAGCTAACACACCTTTGAGAATGAGGTTTCCTTTCTGGAAAGACAAGTTTATTACATCTAGTTCTGAACTTTTTGGAGCTTAGCCTGAGACTCTGCGTGACAATCTGGACACACAGGCAAAATCTCCCATAGGCTGGGCTTGAGCTCCTTCAAACACCCTATAATATGGTGCCCCAGTCTGTTCTTAAAGGGTCAGCTCCCACTAACCATCATACAAACCTTAAAAACACAATAAAAAAACCCAACATCCACATTCAGTTTACACAAAATATTTGGTAATACAATATTGTTCAACAATTACATTTATTCCAAGGTTCTCGAAATAATGGAGGGTGTTATATTTCCCTATGTGGGTCATCAGCAGACTACAACTTTAAAAGGAAGCAGAAACCTCTTCCATCTGAGCTCAAGAAATACCTAGTAGTGAGAGCAGGCTGTTTATCCAACCTTTAGATCAGGGGCGGGCAAACTACGGCCCGTGGGATTGCCACCCCCGTGGCACCGCAGACCCCGCGCCACTCCCAGAAGCAGCTGGCACCAAGTCCCTTCAGCCCCTGGGGAAGTGGGGACAGAGGGCTCCGCGTGTGCTCTCACCTGTTGGTACCTCCCCCGAAGCTCCCATTGGCTGCAGTTCCCCATTCCTGTCCAATGGGAGCTTCGGGGGAAGAATCCACAGGTGAGGACAGTGCACAGAGCCCTCCGCCCCCCTTCTGTCAGGGGCCGCAGGGACGTGGTGCCGGCCACTTCCGGGAGCGACACGGGGCCAGGGCAGGCAGGCAAGGAGCCTGCCCTGGCCCCGGTGTGCACCGCTGCCACCCTGGAGCCACTCCAGGTAAGCAGCGCTGGGCAGAGCCCGCACCTCGAACCCCTCCTGCACCCTGAGCCCCCTACTGCACACCACACCCCTCCTACATGCCAGCCCCCTACCTGCACCCCAACCCCCTGCCGCACCCCGCAACCCTCCTGCACCCCAAACCCCTGCCCTGAGCCCCCTGCTGCACCCTGCACCCCAACCCCCTCCCGCACTCCTCCCTGCACCCCTGCCCTGAGCCCCATCCCACACTCCACACCCTCTCCTGCACCCCAACCCCCTTCCCTGAGCCCCCTCGTACACTCCGCACCCCTCCTCTGCCCCAACCCCTTGCCCTGAGCCCCTTCCTGCACACCACACTCCCTCCCACACCCCGCACTCCCTCCTGCACCCCAACCCCAGCGCTACATTCATGGCCCTGCATGCAATTTCCCCACCCAGACGTGGCCCTCGGGCTAAAAAGTTTGCCCATCCCTGCTTTAGAGTGAGACACAACATATATATTGCTAGACAACTATTTGTGAGACAGAACTGGAATGCTGGATACCAGGATTCCTGGAGTCTATTCCTGGCTCTGGGAATACAGTGCAGTCTAGTGGTTAGAGACAGCATATGGATGCACATAGTTTGACATTCTTTTTGAAAACATTGTGGCAAAGTAGATGAGACTTAAATCTGTTGTATCAGTTCTGTTTTCAGCTCTGCCTCCAGTAAGTTTGTGTATGTTATCGTTTCTGAAAAACGAGTGGATCATTGCTGTTTCCCCTGATGCAGGAATAAAAAGCCTTGCTTAAAATAGTTATGAAATGTACAAAAATGTTAACAGCAGTCAGGAAAAAGACCTGGGACTAGAACTTGTGGTCTTCTTGCTTGCAGTTGAGGTTATAGATTGCTATAAAATGTCTCTCTCACACACACTCACACACACATACTCTCTCCCCCTTCTCCCATACCTGAGATGCAGGAAAGCATGACAGACCTGGTGAATGAGCAAGTGTCACACAAGACAAGTAACACTTGGTAGATCTGCTGCTCAAGAGTGAACAAGATATGGGGAAGAGTCCATGCCACCACTAAACAGTTCAAAGGGTCTGGTGAGGCATTAGCAGAACCCCACTCCCATTCTGCACTAGGTGAGCCATAGCTGGGAGCTCATGGTGCAGCAGGGAGCTCATGATGTACGTGTACAAAAATGGTAGCAGCTGTTGATTCGTTGTGCACTACTCCAGGAGTGCAGCATTAGGCACTGAGAGAGCGGGATTTTTTTTAAAAAAATGTAATTTAACACTTTTGAACTAATATTTTTGTTTGGTTGGTTTCATTTTAAAAAAAGGTTGACCGTGTAAAAGTATAAGTTAAGCCAACCCCAAAACTGAACTTTGCAGGCTTTTTAGGACTGAGCCAGCTGTTATAGAAGTCTAGCATTATGGAAATATGTTCAGACCCTTTCTCAATAGTATTTTATCATTTACAAAGCTTTCATTACACTCTGCCTACAGTACCTCCATCCCCAATAGTGCCCGTCTCTCCAACTGATCTAACCTGGCTGAAGGGATAGCTCAGTGGTTTGAGCATTGGCCTGCTAAACCCAGGGTTGTGAGTTCAATCCTTGAGGGGGCCATTTAGGGATCTGGGGCAAAAATTGGGGATTGGTCCTGCTTCAAGCAGGGGGTTGGACTAGATGACCTCCTGAGGTCCCTTCCAACTCTATGATTCTATGAACTCTAGATGCAACATCTCCATAGCAGGTGACAGCTCAGAAGTGCTGACTTAAGGGATGATTCAGCTCTGATTTACATCAGGAGCAACTCCACTGAGTTACACAGGTGTGACTGCAGACTCCAGCCCTAAATGTGGCTGGAGAGTTGGATGAATGCAACTGGAAGGAAAGAAAAGCTCTACTTTCTCAAAGCTATTTAAAATGATGGGGGGGAAAAGGTGGGAGCAAAGACTGTGAATGTCAGGGAAGTCAAAAAATCATGCAAATGGCAATTTAAGACAAGCAGTCTAGGATGTCACTTTAAAATAATTTTTAGGGCCTTGGTAGAAATATTTCCCTTTTTAAACATACTTTAAAAAGCAAGTTAGGAAATGGGACTCTAGTTGAGGTTGGGATAGAAAGAAGCAAAACAGCAAAACAAAACAAAAATCAACCATTCATCAATTACTGAAACTTCTCATCTACAGTTTGTAGTTCAAAAATAGAAATTATTTGTAAATACATGCACTTTAATCAGTATGCAAAAAAACAAAGCCAATAATTAAAGGCTCAGAATAAAAGTTTAAATTCAAATATAGTTTTGCAACTGCTGTTATATCCAGATTACAAAATTCCTTTCACACAACGCACATAGCATCCATTGAGACTTAATGACTTTCTGCAGCTGGGGTAGAATGAATTTGAGTTCTTTCTGTTCCGAGTTATTTACTTCTAAAAGAAAATTCTCCATGGCAACTGGCCAAAGGGACTTGTCTCTTTAGTGTGTGAAATGTGAGTAGATAAAACTTGACACCATATTTCATCCCTTCGTCTTCCTTCATGTCTGCATTCCTAACAGTAAATTATGGGGTGTCACTGACCATTCGGGGTGACAAGGAGCAGTTTGTTCAAAAAAAGACCAGGGAAGATGGAGAGAAAATACTGCAGTGTTTTGAAACAATCCATGAAACTATAGTGGGATTTTTTTTCCCCTCCACCACAGTGAAGAGAAGTTTAAATTGAGCAATAAGTGTGGTTTTCTTTTCTCTTTCAGGAATGTGATATTTATTCATTTTGGTTCACTTTTTAAATAAGTGTTTATCACTTTAAATGAAGTCAGTGGGAATTTGTGTCTATTTGATACATACATGTGTGCGTGCACATACGCATCTCATTCATTACTTCTTTACAGGGACACATGTGTAAGCGGGGGAATAGTCCCGCTATTGTGAGGAACTTTCCTGGCTTCTGCACTATCCCAGTGAAGTGGGCTAGCGAAAGGATCTGAGTCCTCACTCCCGCTTCCTTTACCCAGTGGCCTCCGTGCCCTTGAGGACTCCCCTTCCACTCTCCTGTCTGGCAGAGTCCTTGTAACCCCAACAAGGCTGGGCCCAGGATTCCTAGGGGGGGCTCGACCCCAACTCTGCTGCAGTCACCTAGGATAGGGGCCAGGGTGTCCTCACTCCAGGGTACTCTCTCTGCAGTGGGCACTTCTCTGACCCACTGACCATTACATACAAGTTAAAGCAAATGCAAGTTATTTAATCAACAATTAATTTTAAAAAGAGTAAGGAAAAATGGGAAGGTTAAAGGAAACACATCAACCCGCTCTTTGGCAGGGAACATCACAAACAGTGTCTCTGGAATGTCCGGGCAGTTCACAGTCTGTTCCTCGTAAGTCCCAGGCCTTCTTCTCAGGCCCTGGCTGTGCTGCAGGGATGCTGCGGGTTGGACACTTGCTCTGGTGGTGGCCACAAGCTCTCAGGCTCTAAGTGGTAAGACCCTTCTTCCCAGTGTCGTCCGTGCCCAGTCGGGGTTACAATCCAAGCCTGGCCTGCAGAGCCTCTTGGCTGAGGCATCTCCCTGTGCTGGGCCCGCTGCCCAGGGTCCCCCTCGCTCTCCCCAGCTGATCACCGCACCCAGCTCCAGACTGCTCCTGCCCCAGCTGCACCTCTCTGTCTCTGCTGCTCTGCCTCCAGCTCCCTGGTCTGCTTCTTTGGCCCCTCTGCCTCTGGTTGCTACAGCTCCGCTCCCAGGACAGGGGCTGCTTTTCTGGTCCCTCTGCTCCCCAGCTCAGCTTGGGCTCCTGCTTTCTCCTTAGCTCGGCCCCACTCTGTCCAACCCAGGCAAATCCAGCTCACACGGAGGACGAGACCTCCCTGGCCTCCTGACTCCCTGATTAGCCTACCCACCCTGTCATTCAGGCTGACCTGGAGCATTGGCCTCTCCCCATTGTTCCTGAGGACAATCAGTCTCAGGGTCCTGATTTCCCATAGACCCTTCCCCTTTTAGTACTGGGAGCTAGCCAACCAAAACACCCCCACTGATGGTTAGTAAGGGGGCAACAGTCCCCTTACACATGTATCACTAATATTGAGGGTCTGAGAAAATACAAAAAGAAAAGGAGTACTTGTGGCACCTTAGAGACTGACAAATTTATTTAAGCATAAGCTTTCGTGAGCTACAGCTCACTTCATTGGATGCTGTAGCTCACGAAAGCTTATGCCCAAATAAATGTGTCAGTCTCTAAGGTGCCACAAGTACTCCTTTTCTTTTTGCGAATACAGACTAACACGGCTGCTACTCTGAAACCTGAGAAAATACAGGAAGTTTTTCAGTCAAAACTGGTTATGAAACAGGCAGTTAGGGACATCTCACTTCAAAGTGGAATTTGGGAAACAAGAGGCATCCTGGGTAATGCTTTGAAACTCAGTGAGGCTAAATATGATTTGGTAAGACTGATTTCCCTAAGGAATTCAGCCAAGGGTAAAACAGAAACCTTGGACACATGCTTCATCCTTCTTGGGGCTCATCTGCATGATGCATCTGTTGCTTTAGCTAAGGGATAACTAGCACTATGATCATTTCCCTTTGCACCCTGGAGTTGGTTCTAATTTCTGAGTTGAAGTAAAAAAAAAATACAGCAATGTGGAGAAGTCCTGTCCAGGAAAGTTTAGGGTTTTTGTTTTCGATTTGTTTAAATGCCTGTATCCAAAAAGACATTTTTTTCCAAGAAAAACTGAAAGAAACTGACTCTAAATGATTAAATGAAGAAGAAAATATAAAGCCACTATATTTAGTGTGCATGGCTTGATAGCTTGTGTTTACATATAGTATTTAGTTGTGTTTGTGCTTCAGCTTGCTCCAAAGGTCTGTGTTTCTTTCCAAGTACTGGGTTAATGGGACACTGTCAACTTAGTTTACATCCAAAGTTAGAATGGTGTGACACTTTTTAACAATCTCAGTGTTCAGCGGCTCTGAAGAACATTCTGATTAGTTTCACTTAATATGGGCTTGCCTTACTTTAAATTTCAGGTACAAACAAATCACAAGATGCAAAGCAAAATTCTGTCAATCCCATCATGTTTCACCCAGTTTTGTCAGATCTGCACAAAACCAAGGACCAGATTGCCAACCCCTGATAAGATTGCTTTGTGCTTCTGGAGCGCTGCAAACGAGCCCTAAAGTGGCTGATGAGAAGTCTCCCAGAGCCAGGAGAGCTTTATTCTGGCTCCACCTGGCCCCACATCCTCCTCCACACAGGAGCAGGGATTCATGTCAGCACTGGCTGAGGTAGGAGCAACATTCCTGGGGAGAGAAGCTGAGCCAGAGTACAAGGCACTCCACCAATCCTCAGCTAGTGAAATGGTCCCCAGGGGATTGTTCTAGCATGAGCATGTGAGAGCAGCTGGTTTTTCTGGAATGATTTTGAATCAGAATAATCACTGGAACCGGGTACAGTCAAAAAGTTTGCTAACCTTTGCAATTTGACAGCTCTGCCAAAACTGAAGTTTGATTATTAAAAAAAAAAAAAAAAAAGCGGGAATTTGAATATGAAGGAATTTGTTAATAAGGAGAGATCAAGGGGCCAGATTCTGAAGTTCTTATTCAGTCTTTTCTCAGCCTCTACTGTAGGAAATCTTCCACTGGAGTTACATGACAACTGTATCCATGAAAATCAAGAAGTGACTATAAATAGAAGTAAAAATGATCAGCCTGGGTTTATTGTCCCAGCTGTGAGAAATGTAAAAAGCAAACTGCATAAGTGGTGAAAAGCAAATTAGGGTTTTCAAACTGAATCATCTCAGCTATTTATTAATACGAGAGAAGTAGGAGAAATGCTAATATATTGTTTATCCTGCAGCATTTACTTTTACAAGTAGTCTCATGGAAATCAATGAGATTACATGTTGGAGTAACTGCTCACCAGTGGGAGTAAGGGGTTATCAATCATCTCAGAAAATGGAATGCAAGTAAGTGATGCTGTTTAAATCCTGCACACAGAGGAAATTTCTAAGCACAGTACATTCTGAAGCGCTGCTGTACAGAAGAGGGGAAAAACTAGTATGTTTTGCCACAATTTTTTAAGCGACAGTGAAATCCTTCTGGGATGGTTCCAGATAAACCAGCACTCCCCTAGTCCTCTGTTTGTAAGGAGGATGGAAGATAGCCCATATCCCTTATCCTTTTCAAGAATGCAGAATGTGTTGGACCCACTAATCCCTACATGCAACAGATATATTTATAATGGAACTAGGTATCCAAGAATGCAATCGAGGCTACATTGTAGCTGACCACTACACAGATTAGCAAGGTGGGAAAGGAGGCTCCCTAAGAACAGCTGCTAGATCACAAACTATCCTGATAATGGTGGGAAAGAGTGGGGAAGGAGGAAAGGGAAATAGGCCTCCATCTGTGAAGCTGGCCAGCAATGCAAAGGAGGGGATGCTGAACCTTTTGGAATGGCATAGCAGAGGGCACACTGCCCCGCACATCTCTGGAAGCTCCAGGAGGCAGTGTGGCCTATGCAGAACTGTGGTGAAAACCACTACAGAAAACTTGGTACTGCCAATAATTTACAAACCACTGTTATGACTAGGCACCAATAAGTGGGTTCAGGACAGTGTAAATTAGAGATGGGACCTAGGCTAAAAGTCCAGGTCTGAATTCTCACGAACTTTTGGAAAGTTAGAATCTCAATCCAAGTCTGAAGTTTGTGGTTGGCTTGGACCCATATAATCTCTGAGACTGGGGTTAACGCCGTATAAAGGACAACAACTGTGTCAAAGAAACTCTACACCTTTTGCTTCATCATGCACCTTTGCCAGCTGTCTCACTCATCTATGCTATTATATCTGCACCCTTCCGTGCCCTCATCGCATCAATCTTCATGTTAAACTCTTCCACCAAGCTCTACTACAGCAGACACCTGCAACCTAATCTCTCTCTCTTAGTAGCAGAATACGAAAAGGCTGCTCAGGGTCTCATCTTACTTTTTAGTAGCCTCCAAACTACGAGGTGAAAGGAGATGGTAGCATAACCACTCTAGTTTTAACTAGAAGTTAATAGCTACAGGTGTTTACATGCACATCCTGTGGTTTGAGAGGCTCTCAATCTACCAGGCTGGCAGGGTCTTAGGCAGAGATCAGAATGCCAGCCATCAAAGCAATCCCCACACAAACAGCTCTGAAAGACGTGGAAGTCACTAGGTCTCTGTTGTACTGTGAGGAGAGAAAGAATCACTGCTTTCTCTTACATACCTGCAAATACAGTTCTGGAGAGAGAGCAACAGAAGGGGGCAGATTGGATCTTGCACCAAGATCCACTCTAGGCCAGAGAGGTGGGGAGCCAGGAAGGAGCAAGCTGCACCCCTTGATTCTCCTGATGCTTCTCCACTGGACCTAGCTCAGAAGCACAAGCTGGCGCATATAAGAGGCTATTCTAATGCATCACCTGACTACAGTTACTATTGGACCATACATCAATTGAGAATTGGCAGAATACAGGTGTGTTCATCATGCTCCCTCCCACTCCCAATACGTGCCCTCCTGCCGAGCAGGGGCAGTTGTTGCAGGAGTTGGCAACACCCCTTTATGCCAGGGGAATCCTCAGCTGGCCAGCTAAGGCCAGATTCTGCCATTCTGTGCCTCCAGAATGATGCATAATGGAAAGAACAGCGGAAGGGAATCTGAGCTAAGGATGGTGAGAAGAAGATGATAATGCCTGAATAATGGCCACTGATTCCCATCCCTCAAAACTCTTCCAGATTTCAAAAATGTTTCCATTCCACATCTGACAAAACTGAGACTCTTTGAAGATTTTTATGAAAAACCAGAGAGAGACAGAGAGAGAGAGAAAGAGAGTTTGTCCTGAATTTGGTGTTCTCAGTTGTGGCCTACTGAGGCACGGTTACACCAGGGTCTCCTGCATTTCAGCTAAGTGCCCTAACCATGAGGCTATTGTCTATTCCACAGTTCCCGTCTTGGTCATGTTTTGACCAGAAATGCCAACCTGGACTTGAGAAACTTTTCTTGGAAAAAGTTTCAACACAACTGATACATTCCCATTAAAAGTTTCAGTTTCAATTGATCAGCATTTTCCAAAAAAAAAATCATTTTATTGAAAAAATTCCAACCAGCTGTAATGCTGGTGTCATAATCTGATGAGCACATGGTCAAGCAATGCTGCAGTGGAAAAGTCACACAAAGGACAGGCTCAGAGGCATCCACGTGGATTTCAAATGCCACAAAAATCAAAATAGCTTTTGAAAAACGCGGGACTGGATCTAGGAACAGAGAAGTGGTTTATCAACTCTAAAATGGGGATTTGGCAATTCTAAGTCAGCCCCTTAACAAGATTTCAAAATAGTTGTTTTTAGTTTAGTTTCCTCTTTTAAAGAAAATTATTTTCTAACGTACCCTCAGCAGACTGTGTAAGAGTTCACATGAGAAGTCAAAATGGCTAACAAAGGAAAATGGCACTTTAATGGTTGAATCACAGTATCACTCCAGTTTCTATAATCACCCTGATTTTCGGTCCCTGCTAATTTTCTAAAAAGAGCTCCTTTCCACATAATGGGCCAGATGCTCAGCTGGCATTGCTCCACTGATTTCAGTGAAGAAACTCTCTTCAAAGCAGCTGATGATCTGATCCAGCCTTCCTCACGCTTAGCCTCTCCCCAGTGGAAAATTTTTCAGACAAGTCAGAGATGAACCAGAATACCTGTTTGTGAATTAGGAGGCTTTAGAAAGTGATGGGTTTTCAAAGTTCTCAAAATTGTTCGTTTTTTGTTGGTCCATTCAGAATTCTAAAAGGGTGATGCTCACACATCAAAGTTGTTCTCTGCACAGATCCTTTAAAGGAACTGGCACATAGGATGAAGTGTGACTGCAAACATTTTTAAAGGTCTGGTCTGCATGCATTAAGTCTGATGTGAGTCACAGGCTTCATCCCACATCATCTAACATTTCTTTAAAAAAACAACAGTATACGCCTGTTCATTGCAAAAAGCCTTACAAATATTAGTCACTTGCATCCTGATCCTGCAAAGACTTACCCTCCTGCTTAATGCATGTGAGTAGTCCTGAGGAGATCACATGGACTTCAGTGCGATACTCACAGGAGTAACTTACATGCATGATCAGGTCTTTTCAGGATTGGGGTCTAAGACTTGAAAGTTTGTCATGGTGATTTTTGTAAATATCACAGATTATGCCCAGTCCCTCCTGCTGTGCTCTTGGCTGCATGACCTCCAAGACTCACTCCTTTCCACCCACCACCGGAGCATCTGCCTTGAATTCTTGTTCCTGGTAACTGGTGACTTCACATTCACACCACTACAGGGGACACTGATATGATGATAGAATGTTATAGTTTGAAGGAAAGAATGCTACAGTCTGTGGAGCTGTGAGTCTGCTGTAGGAACATTCAGGGAGAGTACTGTTCAATCTAGAACCATTATGGCTCATGGAAAATTAAAGTGGTAATTCGTCCGTGTTATAACCGAGGGCCTGATCATTCTCTCAGATGTGTGCACATTATCCTCATTGGTTTCCATCAGCAGGTCCTTGTAGCCTGGGAGGATTAGGTCCTAAGGGTGGGATTTTCAAAACCACCTAGGGGATCTGGCTGCTTAATTTCCATTCATTCCCAAGGGGAATGGGACATCCAAATCCCTTAGGAGGTATGGAAAATCTCAGCCCAAGTGTTTTAACTTGGACAAGACCTACCCTCTGAAGGACCAAACTTCTTACTATTTATTACAGTCTCATCTTATTTACAGACTATTTTGGATTTTAACTATCAAAGACATTGCTGCAGTAGCACCCAGAGACTTTAATCAGGATCAGTGCCTCATTGTGCTAGGCACTGTATAAACACATACAAAGACCACAACCCTGCCCAGGAGAGCTTAGAATTTAAGATGATTCCAGCAGAAGATGTTTGAAAATTGCCATTTTGTGTTGAATGATGGACTTTCAGCTGCCATCTCTGAGACTGCACCGCAAGAGCTGAGGAATCAGAAGAGGCCAAAAACCACTAAGATATGTATGGTAAGAAATCATGAGAGTTGATCTAACACTCTTCGCAAAAGTTAGTGGTGGGTGAGGAGCAGAGTCCTAACATTTATAAGTGACTATTTTAAGGGAGAGATACTAAGTTTGAACAAGGGTAGCACCTTATTCCACAAGGGGGGGCAGCTGAATTTCAAGGGGATTATGTATGCTTTAAGGTACTGCTCAATGTAAGGGTATCAGAATATGATCCTAAACTATTTCTCATCAACAAAAATCCAAGACTAATAAAACCACATCCAGCACTAGTCTAGCTTCTCCCTAGTGAATCAACAAACAATATTGCTTTTTCAAAGAATATTCCTAACTTACCAAGCATTTGTTTTTTACCCTTTTCAGATCATTTTTTTAGCATCTGAATGTCTAATTTGTCCTCAGTTATTTTATTAAAAACAACAACTCTTAAACTTAGTGCAGATTCTCTGTGATTGATGCCAGTGCTGAGATGACTACTGAGCTCCCAGGCACAAAATTACATCTCCCTCCACCCCTCGCTCTTTGCTGTTACAATAAGACCAGACTGCCAAAAAATTCAAAATATATTCTGAGTGTTCCCAAAAATGAAAAGGTTTTAAGAAGTCTGAGTCAGATTCTTTGCAGTCATATCAGTAGGAAATCTTGCTTGCCCTGAAAATGCTTCCCCCTCAGTTCCATTTTCAACTTGAGAGGCCCTCCGAGACGCCATTTTTTTTAAATGGTGAAACTTTGGAAGAGGAAGAATATCACCGTTTTTTGCCTCTAGATCACCAGTTCAAATCCAACCCAGGTGAACAGTGACTGACGTTTCACTCCCTATTCTTTATGAAAATATACTTATGATATGAATGACAGAACTGAGATGTACTTTATGCAAGATGGGTCTTGTAAGGCATCATTCTCAAGATTATAATTTACTGAATGTGATTATCCAATTTGTATGCCTGTATCATTTCTGTATCTAGAGTTAGGAATATGGACTATGTAACAGTTACAACTGGGTGTGTATTGAGAAGACACCCACGAGACCACAGGCAAGCAGATATGATGAGCCATCAGGAAGAAACAACAAGATCATGAAGATACTAATCTCTCTCCCTCCTGGGAGGCATCCGGAGACGTAACTGTGACACTATCAGGTCAGGTGGTCTTGTCCTGATACTAAACATTACCTAGCATTTCTTGTAACCTTCCACTGGAAGGGAAAGGGGGTCAAGTTTGGGAAACAAAGGATTCCCGCCTTATGTATATCTTATTTAAGTGTGGGAGGAAGGCAAACAGTACTCCTCCTCTCCATGGCCTGTCTGCCCAAGAAGAAAGACTGCTGAAGCCACCTGAAGGAAAGGCGCGGGGGAGTCCAGACAGAGAGAAGGTCCAGCCTGAAGAGAAATATAACTGGAACTCTGAACCACAGAAACTTTGCAACCTGCCTAAAACAACATTTAGGGTAAGAAATTACATTTTGTATCCTGTTTCTTATGTATATTGAGCTTAACTTGCGTACTTTGTTTTATTTGCTCATTAATCAGGCTTTGTTATGCCTGTTATCTCTTATATGCACTTAAAATTCACCTTTTGTAGTTAATAAACTTATTTCTTGTTTATAACAAACCCCAGTTTATGCAATTGCTAACTGGGGGGGCAAGAAGTGTGCACATCTCTCTTCACATTGAGGAAGAGGGCAGATTTTTATGAGCTTGCGCTGTGCAGATTTTTCTATACAGCTCAAGATAGTAGTATTTTGGGTTTATCTCCCAAAAAGGAGTGTGCATGTGAGTGCTAGGGGAGTCCTCTCGCACAGAGCTGACTTCAGTCTGTGTCTGCATCAGGGTGTGGCCCTATGTGAGTATGTGTGTGTGTGTGTGTTCGCATGTGCTGCAAGAGGCCGGAGAGCCTAATTCAGCAAAGCAGGGAGAAGGAACCCAGGCTGACTGAGCAGGGGACACTTAGTGAAATCCCAGTACATCAGGTGGCGTCCCAGAAGGGGGGGGGGTCCAACCCATCCCAGTGACCACATGTGAAAGCTGTTTAGTGGTGGTCCAGTTCCTGGTGGAAAAGTTCCATTTCAGGAAATGCCACCTCAGTGAACCCAAATTAGCCCCCTTGTCAGCCTCAGCAGGGATGGAATAGAGTATGGAGACTGAATTGCTTTCTCAGAATGCCTCACAATCTTATTTCTGGGGTGAATACAGGTGGAGAGTTGCTCGGTGTTCCCCATAAAATTTCTCTTTGTGTCAGGGTGAAGAGCCAGAAGGTCTTTTCTCAAAAGTACTGTTGGCTTCTGAGGTAAAGGGTCCACAGGCTCAGGGATTTCTGCTGCTGCCAGTGAGGAAAGTGATCCCCAATACTGAATATTCAAAAGTAGGGGGAGCACACAGAAGCTCATCTTCAAAGCCTAATGGTCAGTTTTTCCAAAGCCTGCCAAGACTTCGGGCTTGCTACAAGCCTAAAAAAGACTAACATAATGTGCCAAGGAGTTGAGGAAGCACCCTCCATCAAGATCAAAGACTACGAACTTGAAGTGGTGAACAAGTTCACATACCTGGGGCCCACTATCGCAGTCAGCATTTCACTTGAAACAGAAATCTGCATCGGAAAAGCTGCCACGTCTAGACTGAACAAGAGGGTATGGCAAAACAACAAACTGACAGACCACACAAAGATCTGCATGTATCGTGCCTGTGTTATCAGCACACTTTTGTATGGCAGTGAGACCTGGACCTTATATTCTCTTCAGAAAAAGGGGCTCAACAGCTTTCAGATGCATTGCCTTTGTCAAATCTTTGGAATCTCCTGGAGGGACAGAGTCACCAACACTGAAGTGCTCAAACGGGCCAGCATGCAAACACTCCTCAAACAGAGACGCCTTCACTGGCTTGGGCCTGTGCGCCGAATGAATGATGGGAGCATCTCAAAAGACATCCTCTACGGTGAATTGGCATCTGGAAAAAGACCCAAAGGACACCCAAAAATTGCGTTTCAATGATGTGTGCAAGCGAGACCTCAAAGAAATGGACATGGATGCGGACAAATGGGAAGATCGCACTCAAAACTCCAGCCTTTGGAAACAAGAGCTTAACAAAGGTCTCTGGAGTTATGAGGGGAAGCAGCCCATCTTAGCAGAGGAGAAAAGTACATCTCCGGGGTACACACCCATGGTCTCTCAAGACTGAAGGATACCTGCTAGTAGGGGGTAGATGACAAGAAGGCAGGGAAGTGGTCAGCTTCTGGAGGAGGACTGGCTGAGGAGATTGCAAATGGTCTTCAAAAGATTCAGAGATTTAGATAAACAAATGGCCTGTTCCGTACCTGTATTTTCACTGTTCTGTGCCTCTAATGTCAAAACAGGCCAATTCAGCTGCTGAACAGAAATACAGGCCCTGTTGTATACTTCCAGATACTGCATAATGTCCCTACACATGTCAGGCATAAAACAAACTTACAGCAGTACCTGAATAGAGTTTGGTCCATGCCTGTTGTATTTGTGCAGACACCATGTAATGTAATCATAAGTAGTAATTACGCTACAAGAAATAAAGGGAGAACATCACGTTCCTATATGAATTGATACAGGATGGTTTTCCATGCACGCACACACAGAGTAAAAGGTTGAGCATTAAGGCTCCCTTGTAATGTGATCTTTTTTTAAAAAAAGAAAAGCATCAAACAGAACCTCACCAATCTGCACGAAAGGGAAGAATATCTAGTGTGGGTTGCCGAGGTTTAGGGACTAGCAAGAACTGGGTGGGGAGGAGCACCCAGTATCACTGGCAAATTATAAGAGTCCTACCTTGCTCAGCACATTACAGGGAGGGGGCAGGCAGTGGTGTAGTGATCCCTCACTGGCCTGTAGAGAGCATGACATCACCCACTCTTGGCTTGCCATTGTCCCCATCACAGGTCCAGTGCCTTGTTGACCTGTAATTCAGTAAAATGCAAACCAAAACATTTCCTACAAAAAAAGAGGCAGTGTTTACCCAATTAAGCCAAACCACTTGCATTTATGACTCCTGGAAATCCAGAACACAGCAAATAACCTATAACTAGAGCTACATATTACTATATATTATACAGAGGTTGGTAACAGCTGATGCAAGTAGACAGACAGCTGAGGTAACTCAAAGGACTATGAGAAGAAAAGCTCAGATGACTGAGCTATGAACGTGTAATGGCACCACTATGCACCACGTGTAACAGCATGGCGCATACAATATTATTTCTGCAGGGCCTGTGTATGTTCATCAACTCTGGCACAACATTCTTACTGATACTCATGCTCTTGGAAAGGTAGTGTCCATTTACATTCAATCAAAAAACTCCATCAACACAGCGGCGGATTAATGATTTTGCCACCCGTAGGCCCTGAAATAATTGTCGCCCCCCCGCCCCAGCTCACTTCCGCTCCGCCTCTGCCTCCACCTCCTCCCCTGAGCGCGCCGCCGGGCCCTGCTTCTCCCCACTCCCTGCCAGTGCTTGTGAACGAAACAGATTAGCGAAGGAGAGGGGAAGGGGGGAATGCAGCGCGCTCAGGAGAGGAGGCGGGGCTGGGGCTGGGATTTGGGGAAGGGGACCAATAGGGGCAGGGAGGGGTGGAGTTGGGGCGGGGCCTGGGGCAGAGGGCGTGAACCAGCGCTGAGGGAAGCAGCTTCTGGTTGTATCATAAATTTGCCGCCCCTGCAAATTTGCCATCCTAGGCCTAGGCCTTGTCGGCCTAGGCATTAATACGTCACTGCATCAACCCAATACAATGAACAGTAATAGCCAGAACAGACATCTAACTGATTCAATGAAAAAAGCTACTGGTGACAATGTACCAAACTAAGACCCAATATTTCTGTTGGATCCAGGCAGCCAGTGCCTGCACTCGTGTGGGGCCCTATCACACTTAATGGGGCTGCATGTGGACACAGTGGTCCACCCATGCAGTCCAGTTGCAGGATCAAAGTCGACATTTTATACCCATAATCCTTAAACACCCCCAGTATGGGGTCACGCTCACCTCTCACAAGTGCCCCCTGAGCAAGTGTGTGTGCCTGCACACTCTCTGTTTGTGGTGGGTCTTTGGAGACTCAGCCCTCCAGCCAAGTCACACACGGTCTGTCTGTGTGATAAAAGCAAAGCAAACCCCTTCTGGGGTATAAGTCCAGCAGGGGGCCTATTTCAGTGCCCTCTGTGAGTTCCTTTGATCTGCAGCCCTATCCTGGGGCTCACTCTTCAATAAGTCCAACAGCGCCTGTCACAGTACCACAGCCCAAACTGTCTCTCAGCCCCTTATGGGCTCCCTCAAATTGTCCCTGCTCTTTAAGCTCTCCCAGCCCTGGTGTGGGGCCATGTCACCCAGGGCTCTCTTCCTGGAGACTCTTCACCTCTCTGGGCCTTTCTGGCCCCAGCTCTTCAGCTAGGCCACTAAAAGAGTACAGTTCCCCTTCTGGGGTGCATCAAAGTCCAGGCCACTTCCTCAGCAGGGGGAACCTGGGCCCGCCCTCGACTCCGGGTCCCAAGCCAGGAACACTATACATAGCAGCCATCCGCCATGTCCCTTTAAATAAACTGCATCACTGCAACAATTCCCTGGACCACTTTCCCTGTGGCTCCAGCCAGGCACACCATCCACTTCTGCCCGCAGCTCTTCTTATATTAGCCTGCTGCCCCCGGATTGGCTTCTTCCCCCACAGCTGCTCTAGGCAGCTTGGAGGACCACTCTACTGCCCTCTCGACTGGGGCAGAGTGTGGCAGGACCACAAGGCTCCAACAGGAGGCCTCCAGGCTTAGTCCACCCTGTCACAAGCCCACATCCCAATGCATATGCTTTCCATAAACATGCTATAAGCATTATCACTAATGTGACATCCAGTGGACAAATAAATATTTCTTTACTAATCATATTCCTCTAGGTGCCAATCACCACCCACACCGTACAGCCCTACTGATATACACTGCAGTGCCATATGCAGAGCAGAAAACGTGCCAGTGAAAGTTGCCTTAAGAAGCTTTAACTCGCTCCTGTTTTCTTACCCTGCTGTGGGAGGGTATCACACCAAGTAAGGGATGTGGCTCTGACCACACTTCTTTTTTGGACAGCATACACAGAATGTGAGCAAATACTCCTGTGCACCATATGGACTGCTTTGAACCTGGGAATCCTAAAATGGCATCATTTTTATGTAATTTACACCCCTTTTTAAATTATTAGATGAGACTTGCACCACACACCAGATGGGATCATCAGGTACCAGATGACCGAGACCCAAATTAACACCCACGCAGTTGGCACCTATGCTGTAGTCTCTGAGTGCTACTGTCATAGCACAATTAGCCGTCAAACCACAGTGGAGCTTGCATATCTTGGCAATAGCTCAGCTAAGAGCTTTCAACTAAAAAAAACCCTCTCAACTCAGGGCAACAGCAAAGGAAAATCAGAGACAATCCCCCAGAGTACCCTTGAGGCTGGAGTGTAATAAAGATTAGCTATTGCCCTCCTCCTCCTATTGTTTATTGGGATTATTTAGACAGAGCTGGCAAATGTTATCCTGACTCTGCTAGTGATGATATTTCTCCAGCAACAGCTGATGAGGAATGCCAGGACCCATACATTTACAGAACAGAGTCAGTAGAGGTGTCTGCCTGTCTGTGGGGTAAGAAATGTATTTGCTGCCCTTTTGCTATGAGTCTGAAATTATGCTCAGCCAAAAGGTTCAGGGAGTATTCAAATGCAAGCTGGCTCATGAGCCCCACAGGCACCAGTAGAAATGGTTGTATTATTATACCCTCAACCATGTACTGCTGGACAGGATAGCGAGTACTGCCAGCCTCAGCTTAGTGAAAAGCCCACAGCCCTATAAGCTGCAAAGATTATTTTCGCATAGAATTGGGAAGCAAAGGGACATCAGCTGATACTATGCTGACAAGTGTAATTTCTGAAAAAGGAAGTCTCGTATCAGTAAGATAATATGCAACATATTTAAAAACAAGTTCATCATGGCGCCCTTTGTTCCTTTCATAATGTTTGTAAATTGCACGTAAGTTGTGCTAGCAGTTGGGGGAACCTGTCATTCCAGCTTTCTGGCAGGAATGGGGTGGCAGGCGGACTATATCTGACAGTGTCCTACCAGAGGAATATGAACTAATGTTTTGGTGTACACTGTTCCTGAATTCAGTATAACAACACTTTACATTTCTCTAGCACCTTGTACCCAAGAATTTCAAAGCACTGATGAATGAAACCTCCCAAACTCAGCTGTGAAGTGGTATCATCAGCCCCATTTTAGGGATGAGGAATTGTGCAAAGAGGCTAAGGCCAATATTTTCAAACTGGGATGTCTAAAGCGAATCTTACTTAGGCACCTGAAGAAATGGCCAAAAGTGTTGAGCAGCCATTACCCCACCAAGGTCTGAGCACTCGGCATCTCTGAATTGCAGACTCCTTATCTGCATGTCCAATTCATGATTTAGATACTTAACTTTAGGCCCCCAAGTCTGAAAATATTGATCCAAATGTGTTCCCCAAGATGACTCAAAGTCAATTGGCAGAGCTAGGAAGAGAACTCAGACTCAAGTATTGTGTTTTAGCCAAAAACCTTGCTCCTAAACATTTTATTTACTCTTTTGGAGGCACATGTAATGGCTTGCATAAATGAGGGAGGTCTTGGATCAGCACCACTACCTAACCCCTGCCCCCCACCCCAATACTTCCCAGCAAGGGAAAGAGAAGAGATAAGATATCCAAGAGAGACTGAGGGTCCCCCTCCTTGGAAAGGGGTCTGAATTACTACAAAGAATTCCAGCCTAGGAGTCTGGCTTGTAGGTCTTGCCCGCATGCTCAGGGTCAAACTGATCACCATAGGTTATGTGTCTATTACAGAAGTGGGTGGGTAAGGTTCTGTGGCCTGCAATGTGCAGAAGGTCAGACTAGATCTCAGACTCAATTCACCACAAGGGCCACATGAGGACTAGTACATTGGCCCAAGGGCAGCATCATTGACACCTTTTTATATAAAGATACAAAAGCCCTCTCCTCTGTCCCCCACTCCATTCCTTCCATGAGGCCCTGCCCCTGCCCCACCTCTTCCCTGCCCCTATTCCAATCCCTTTCCCCAATCCCCGCCCCTGCCCTGCCTCTTCTCCGCCTCCTCCCCTGAGCGCGTGGCTCCCTGCTCCTCCCCCCTCCCTCCTGGAAAGTGCTAAGCGCCACCAAACAGCTGTTTGGTGGCAGGAAGCGCCTGAAGGTAGGCAGAGAAGCAGGGAAGCGGTGCATTCAGGGGGAGGGAGGGCCGGCGGGTGAGGAGAGCTTGACGGCCGCAGGAAATAACTCCAGGAGGGTGGGGAGCTTGGTGGGCAGCAGCAAATAACTCCGCAGGATGCATGCAGCCTGCGGGCCGTGTGTTTGAGACCCAGGCCTAACAGAGAGACCCCTGGGCGATGGGGGATGGTGCCCGGTGCCCCTAATTAACAGACTGTCACAGGGGTCTCAAACACACGGCCCTGCCCCTAGCCCACCTCTTCCCACCCCTTCCACGCCCCCATTCCAACCTCTTCACCAAAGTCCCCTCCCCAACTCTGCCCCCCCACCCCTATTCCAACCCCTTCCCCAAATCCCCGCCCCTGCCCTGCCTCTTCTTCGCATCCTCCCCTGAGCGTGCGGCATCCCCGCTCCTCCCCCCTTCCTCCTGGAAAATCCTAAGCACCACCAAACAACTGTTTGGCAGCTGGAAGCGCTGGAAAGTAGGTGGAGGAGCAGGGACGTGGCACGCTGGGGGAAGGGGCCAGGCGGGAAGGAGGGGAGCTTGGCTGCCAGCAGAGACAGCGCCTATGGCAGGCCCCAGGAAATAACTCTGTGGGCCGCATTCGGCCCGCGGGCCACATATTTAAGACCCCTGGACTAGATCATCATGATGGTCCTTTCTGGCCTTTAAGTCTATGAGTCTATGGGAACCTGCCTCCTAACACCCTACCTGGGGACACTGGAAACAAAGACTGCCCCACAAATAATATAGATGTGTTGGGAGCATCCTAGGAGAGCTGTGAGCCAAGTGGATCTGTCATTCCTCCCCTGCTGCCAAGCTCCCCTGCCCACATAAACAAAATTTCAGATACTCCATGGAATTTTCAATGTTCTTATTTTAGATAACAAGGAATTTCAGATAACTGAATGTGAACTGTATTGTATCCCTAGGAATACAGGAAGTGAAACATTTTCATTGGAACCATTCATCAAAATTCCAGTGCAGGTAAGCAGTGAATAGGAACAACACTGTTATCATCTCATGAATTATAAATCTCTACTCATTCATTTGTAAATGAATTCACATTTTATCTCTCATTATAATAGCTGAAACCTAGATTGTTCTAACACGGATTCTTCAAGAGCTCCAGGACCCAGGATGGATAAGTAGCTGGACATTACTTGGGGCAAATATAATACTGCAACGTGTTTTATAATAGGTGTGCCCCTTGATGTTAATTAGCATGCATTTGAACACACCTGTCCAGTAAGCAAATGTAACATGACATTCGTGGGTGGGCTGAACCCAGCTCCTTTGTATCTAAATGCATGAGCCTCTTGTGTCTGAGCTAATAGACCCAGTTCTCTTAGCCAACACTGTAGCAGGCTCATCAATCTCTGTATGTGGCCCAGCCAGTAGAGAGAGACAGAGCGCCATGCAAAATGCATGTGCATTACAGAAAAACGGGGCCAACCCACGCCACAACATTTGAATCAACATTTTGAACACCTTTCAGCTCAGAGGTGTTTGGAACAGGGTTAGCCCATTATATACCCAGCTATACAATTTGGGTCTGGATCAGACTTCAGATTCCAAACCTCCCAAATCTGTAGAGTGTTCTGATTCAGGATTTAATTTGGGCCCATCCCTATAACAGCCAGGAACAATTATAGTCCCTGTACTTGAGAGAGATTAGGTACTGCTCTCTTCATGCTCCCCATGACTGCACATTGCCTCAAAGATGGTGCAGCCTGCAAACTTCCAGCAGGAATTGGGGAGCTTTGAGGAAGAGGCACACTCCCCCACCCAGCTCCTAGGATGATGCAACTCCACAGCACCTCCCCTAATGTGGCTAAATGCCATAATCTATCCAACTTTCATAAGCACAAGCAGGATTTTGCCTTGGTCTCTCTAGTTTCTTGAATATATCAGATCATAAAAGTAAAAATTGGATCATCATGTTTGTTTGCTTTTCTGTTTTTTTGCTTTGTTTAAAAGGGAACCTTAAATGGTTGTCAGTGCTAATTAATGCACACATATACAGCAAAGTACAGGGGAAAGAAATATGCCTTCAATTATTCCATCATGGCAAAAGGAAAAGGGAAGTATAAACAACTTTGCCCTGCACCGCATCCAAGAGATCAAGGCCTGTTTGTCACCAGATCCCCCCAAACTTTTCCCCCAATGAAACCCAAGAAGCATGTATGTAAGCAAGCATGTCAGGACTTGGAGGGGAAGCCAGTACAAGAATAACGACAGTAGTATGAGTGTTCCACATCCATGAACATCTCTTGTTACCAAGATAAATTCAGCCACAAGACTCACCCTTGTGCATTCTTAACCCCTTCGCTGTAGGAGGCCTTCATACCAAAAATAAAAAAAATATCAGGAAGGGATATTTCTCATAGCTGGAAATTACATCTCTACCATACCACAGAGCCGCTCTCTTTGCAGACAGCCTTGTTTAAAAGCTACTGATGCTGTTAAATCTTTGCCAGCAAACTATAGCAATGTGATCAAGAGAGGTTTCAGAGTAGCAGCCGTGTTAGTCTGTATTCGCAAAAAGAAAAGGAGTACCTGTGGCACCTTAGAGACTAAGCAATTTATTTGAGCATAAGCTTTCGTGAGCTACAGCTCACTTCATCGGATGCAATACCCACCTGCTGAAGTGAAGAAACAGATTGACAGAGCCAGAAGAGTACCCAGAAGTCACCTACTACAGGACAGGCCCAACAAAGAAAATAACAGAACGCCACTAGCCATCACCTTGAGCCCCCAACTAAAACCTCTCCAACACATCATCGAGGATCTACAACCTATCCTGAAGGACGACCCATCACTCTCACAGATCTTGGGAGACAGGCCAGTCCTTGCTTAAAGACAGCCCCCCAACCTGAAACAAATACTCACCAGCAACCACACACCACACAACAGAACCACTAACCCAGGAACCTATCCTTGCAACAAAGCCCGTTGCCAACTATGTCCACATATCTATTCAGGGGACACCATCATAGGGCCTATTCACATCAGCCACACTATCAGAGGCTCGTTCACCTGCACATCTACCAATGTGATATATGCCATCATGTGCCAGCAATGCCCTTTTGCCATGCACATTGGTCAAACTGGACAGTCTCTACGTAAAAGAATACATGGACACAAATCAGACGTCAAGAATGATAACATTCAAAAACCAATTGGAGAACACTTCAATCTCTTTGGTCACTCGATTACAGACCTAAAAGTTGTAATTCTTCAAGAAAAAAACTTCAAAAACAGACTCCAACGAGAGACTGCTAAATTGGAATGAATTTGCAAACTGGATACAGTTAACTTAGGCTTGAATAGAGACTGGGAGTGGATGGGTCATTACACAAAGTAAAACTATTTCCCCTTGTTTATTCCCCCCTCATCCCCCACTGTTCCTCAGAGGTTCTTGTCAACTGCTGGAAATGGCCCACCTTGATTATCACTACAAAAGGTTTCCCCCTCCCCGCCCTGCTCTCCTGCTGGTAATAGCTCACCTTAAGTGATCACTCTCCTTACAGTGTGTATGGTAACACCCTTTGTTTCATGTTCTCTATGTATATAAATCTCCCCACTGTATTTTCCACTGAATGCATCCGTTGAAGTGAGCTGTAGCTCACAAAAGCTTATGCTCAAATAAATTTGTTAGTCTCTAAGGTGCCACAAGTCCTCCTTTTCTTTTTGTGATCAAGATAGTTAGCTTTATGAGGCTAGCCCCTCCCAGCTGCCAAAGCATGAGGCTAGACCCTGCAAAAGTGTTTAGAATGGTAAAAGCGAAGATAGACATTGTGCTTCCAGGCCATCCTCAAAGAGCTCAGTACCCTGCGAGAGGTTCATTCCTTAGACGTCTGGAACTGTCATCATTTTAGGAATGGTTGTCAACAGTAATTCCTGGTGGCTGAACTAGTTGCAGGGACAATAGCAGTGAAGATAAGCTGCTCTTGCCCTCTTTCTGAATTCAGAGCACTACAAAACTAGCATTTAAGTTCCATGTCCCAGCTGATTACTAATTGGAACCTTAACTCAAAAGAAATTGGTTTTTGGTGCTATCAACAATGAGAAGGGAACATACCCTTACATGCACTTATCTCCAAAGCAAGAAGCTAAAATAAAAATTGAAGCAGACTTTCAAGAAAATGTTGAAGTTTGAATGTATTTGGGTACTTATTTTTTGTTCTTAACATTTGAAAAGCAGAAGCACTTCAATACTCTAAAGTAGCCTGTTTTTCTGACCCAGTCAGAAGCAAGGGAGAGGAAATCTCCAAACAAAGTGTATTCTTGTAAGCTTTCCAGTTCAGAGTGGGGGTTTAGGGCACAAAGGATGGTCTTGTTGTGGAGTTTCTACTGGGACTCAATAGATGTGAGTTCAGTTCCCAGCACTCCAGGCCCCATCTGCAAATTACAGATGATAATATTTCCATGTCTCGTATGGGTGCAGTGGGAATAAATCCATAGATACTTGGGAGGTGAGACATTCAGATATTGTAGTGGGCATATAAATAGGGTGACCATGCATCACATTTTGGCTGGGACAGTCCTTTTTTTTAAGCCCTGTCCCAGCCATCCCAACTTTTTTTTGGAACAAGGAGGCACTTGTCCCGTTTTCTCTTGCCAGCTTGATCAGTCAGCAAGAGCAAGTGGAACAAATGCCTACATTTGTAAAAAAAAAGTGGGGAGCAGCGGAATGTGGGAGCGGGAGGGTGAATGGCGACGGCAGTCCTGCGCAGCGGGGGCGGCAGGGCTTCGGTGGGGTGCAAGCAGGGCTTGAGTGAGCAGTGACCACCAGCCCCAGGCTTATGGGAGAGGGAGGCCAGGCAGTGCTTGGGTGAGCAGTGATGCCAGTCCCGCGCAGGGAGGGCGCAGGGCAGTGCTCAGGCAAGCAGCTCAGGCTAGCCCCCCAGGAGGTCCCATCTTTCCTTTGGGAAATACAGTCATTCTACATAGAAATATCTAACTTCTTAAGATTGAGGTCCAGTGGATAGGACACTGGACTGGGAGTCAGAAGACCTGGCATAAAAAGCTATTAGAACTTTGTGCAGGGTGGTGTGACAGGCAATAGAGGAGACAGCTGAATGCCCAACACGGTCAAAAGTTTGGGTGCTCAAATGTCCCCCTATTTCCAGATCACTCTTCCAAAGAGAATAATAAGCTGCAAACTGGAAAATTGGCACATGGAGTTGGAAAAGCATTGCACATGTTATCTGTAAAGGCCAATTCAACCTTTACCAGCAGTTCACATTTAGATCCAAGCACCCACGTTGAATCTCAGTTTGAACTCTTCACCTCCCCTTCAGCACGCTTCCCCACTAAATATAAACCAGGCTGCTGACATGACTGCAGCTGGCATTCACCTTTTCAGATGTTTTCTACACTGTCTTTGTTTTTGTTTACTATTTTTAATCAGGAGAAGTTCTGACTTAAACAGCAAAGCTGTATTGGAAATACACATGGAGGAAAAGTGAAAGAAACCATTCTGTTGACTAATGAACATAGCAGTCAGTGCTTGTAGCCCCTGAGATTCATGGAAAATAAATGACGGGATTAGCTCACACTCATTTGAGATGGCAATGTTACTTTGCAATAAGCAGGTTGATTATATCAGTCCTATAAATGTTAGAACCTACTCATCTCTAATCCTTATAAAAATAGTGGCAGATGGGACCTGAGAAACACCTTGGCACTGGAGTTCAGGGTGTTAAGTGAACTATTTAGAATTCAAGCTACTCCAAATATGCAGTCAGCTAGAGAAAGAACTCGCAGAACAACACTGCAGACAGACTGAGAGATTTTAGTTTAAAGATTGTGCGACTCCTTTGAGAAGCCGGCACTGCAAATCAGGCTGTGTACTGCAAATGTGGAGTTGCATAAAATTTTCAAAATTACAAGTCTGTTGACTCATCTAGGATTTCAAAGCAAATATAAATGAAGGCAGAAAAACGTATTAGCTATTGTGAAACAAGATCTTCAACCTAGCACTGTAAAATCTTCAGGTTCTCCATTAAAACAGAAGTGCAACAATAAGAAGCAATGATCTTTTCCTTCCTTTAAGGTAATAAGTGCTGATACTTGGGAGTATATGTTTTACAACAATTGGATTGCCTTGAAGATATACATAGATATCTGCTTTCTGTAGGGTATAGGTTGGCCATTTCCTCTGCAGTGGTCACTCTCTCTCAAGGTAAATTTGATGCTTCAGGGCATAATTCAGACATTAATTGTTGGGGGTTAGGAAGAAACTTTACCTAGGGGCAGGTGATCCCATATTTATTTACTGCAGAGTTCTTGCACCTTCCTCTGAAGCAGCTGGTACTGGCCAAATTGGTGACAAGATACTGAAGTTGATGGACCACTGGTCTGACCTGGTGTGGCAATTCCAAAATTCCTACAAACTATGGAATCATATTCTGTAGTTTTTGTTCTTCCTCATTCCCTGCTGTTTGTGCTCCACTTACTGTGTCACGTCTAACATGGGAACTGTAAATTAGAGCCCTGCAGCAGGACTAGGATCCTGCAGGTCCCACAGGACCTGCTGCCATAATAGCAGGAGTGGGTAAAATGTACTTTACTGCAGGCAGGATTGAGTGGGCAAAACAAACCCTGCCTGCGGTAACTTGAGGGAAAACATTAAATCTCTTGTAAGTTTGTCGTAAATAGAATTTCAGCAATGTAAAGAAAGTTTTCTTTTTCTTTTTATTAAATAAAGGTTTTAATAGTTAAATTTAAGTGAAGAATAAGAAAGTTTTTATGTCTATTATAACAGGAGTATTTTTACATGGTTTAAACAAGATTTGTTAAATTCTATTCGTGGTAAAAATTGTGTCTGAATTCCGTGTGTGTGTGTGTGTGTGTGTATATAAATATACAAACTGACCCCTTTTTTCGTTTGTTTTTGGGTTTTTAAGTAGCATGGGGGAATCTGTCTCTCTTGCAGGATGTGTGGGATCAAAGGCTTTTGTGGGTGGGAACGGGATGAGAGTGCCCGAAACAATGCGGGAAGAGGTGGGACTGGGTATTGCAAGGCGGGACAGGGGTGGGATTAAAAAAAATAGTGCCGCACAGGGCTCTCCTGTAAAATGTTTGGGGTTCGGATGATTATTTTTTTCAGGTCTTCTGTGAAGCGCTATAAAATGATGGCAAAGAACAGGAGTATGTCTGTGCAAATAATTCTTTGCCAAGCATATATGGGCATTCAGCCTGTTCACTTCATTGCCCGAGGAGGCCATCGAGACAAATACTGTGGCTGGGTTTTAAAAAGGGTCGGATCATTTTATGACCATTACCACCACTCGGAGGTAACTATACAGTATATAAGTCTCTAAGTCGCATGCTTCTGGGCATAAACAGGCTGCCTTCGAAAGCTTCAAAATTATTCCCACCCACTGCATAGCATTGTGCGGTCATTAATGTGCTTTGCAGAGCCCTCTCTGTGTCACATCAGGTATTGGGCACCACAGCTGGAGGCAGGATCTCAGACTAGACAGACCAATGAATAATCACATCTGGTATGGCAACCCTGTGTTCCTATAATCCCTTTGTTAATAACAAGATGGTAAAACAATTCAGGCAGAAATACAGAACATGTCAGATTCTGTTTACTTAAACTGCTGTTTTAGGTAATTGCTAGTAAACCAAGCCCTTGTGCTTTCCTCAGAAAAATTACAGCTTAGTAGTAAATTTATACTGCCTTCCACTCAAAACATGTCATCTGAAGCTCTAAACTAGTATCAACCAAGAGTTCTTGATTTGCCTGCAAGGGTATGAAAGCCAAGTACATCAATTCATGGGTTGGAGTACAAATGCTCTGTGTTTGTATTTGTATGCATAGGTTTTCCTCCCAATTATTTATGCACATTAATGGCCTGTTTTACTTAAATGGTACACAAAAGAATTGAAATGAAGAGTGAGAGCTTTCCCTCACAAACCAAAAATTTTAGTAACCTCCTTGCATATTAAGCTTCTGAGTAACTTGCAAAAGGGGATAATTGATAAAAACCATTGCATTTCGGAGACTGAAGTTTGATTAGCATTGTTTAGACCTGGACTGGTTCCTGCACTTGGAAGAGACTTTGGTGGCTTGAAATGCACAGCCTAAAGATCCCAGTCTCCTGAAAGGGGGAGGAAAGTCTCCGCGTAATTAAGTCTTATGCCAATCTGCAGAAATAATGGACAACAGCCACTTGGACACAAATATGAAATCTGGCAGAGAGAGAAGGTGATTATACATCCACATCTAATCAACTGGGCCTCAGTTTAACATGACGCATACTTGCAAACAAAAAATAATTACATTTGGGTTTCTCTGTCTATGCCAAGAGAAAAACAGCGAAGATTTTTTGCTCTGTTGACTAAAATCTTAGTAAGTGTGATACTGGTTAAAGTTCAATTGCCAAGAATGAATAGTAATGGGTTGAAAAGTGGCAGCAAATGTTTTATCTGATGGGCACTATATAACCAGATTTTAAAATACAAAATAATATTGAATGTTGCTGGGGCACCAAAATGGGGAGAATTGAGAAAAATGATTATTAGATCATTCTAGGGGTAAGGGGGAAAAGGCTTAGCTTTATTACATTGCCTAAATGTTTGCAATGAAACCCAAAACCACACAGAACTTGCCTGGGTTCAGGTTTCATTGCAAACTTGAAACTCAGCTCTGGGGAAAACTTTGCAAATATTTGCAAAACTATTGAGTCAACCTGAGCCCTGCCTCAACCAAACCAGAGTTATACTTTACAGTCGAAAGTGCCATGGGAAATGTGCAGTTTCAGGTCAAAACCAAGTGAAATGGGGAGAATTTGACAGTTTCACTTTGAATTGCGGGGACTGTTTGAACCAAAACTCAGAGGTTTCATGAATACAAGCAGACCAAAATTGATGGCAGTGTAAAGCATATACAGAGCAACGGAAAGAAACCATCACATTTAGTATCTTATCTACTTAATCGGTTTAATATCTGCTTCTATCTCACTATGTCACTTCTAGACTAAGAGTTACATTCACCCCTGGTTTAATTCAGCTTTCATGGGACCTTAGGTGGTGGAAAAGTCTGCCTGGTGGTAAGATAGGGCTGCAAGTTGGAGAGTCACCCCACAAGTTGCCAGTAATGCCCCTTACCATAATATCTGAGCGTGTCACAATCCTAATGTATTTATCCTCACAATACCCCTGTCATGTAGTGAAATGTATTATCAATATTACAGATGGGATACTGAGGCATAGAAAATCTGCCTGGTAGTGAGGTAGGGCTGCAAATTGGATGGTTATCCCACAGATGGCCAGCAATGCCTGAAACATAAGCAATACTGGCTATGAGGAGTACGTGGCCAGGGATCTGGGGAAGTTCAGGGATTCAGCACATCTCATTAGAAAGTTGCACCAGCAGGGCTCTTATCACCCCACTTCCCAGGAGAAACTAAGACTATGTCTTTACTGGGGAAAAAAGGCTTGTTTTTTATGTAGCGATAGCTAACTCAAGATAGATCTCACTCCAAAACCCTAGTGGAGACATGGCACAGACAGTCATTATCTCAGCGTAGCTAGCTGAGATAAATCCCAGGTTTGGGTATAGATTTGACCTGAACTAGCTACATCAAGATACAAATAAAAAGAGTTATTAGTTAAAACTAAGGAGACAGTGGGCCAGAGAGAGCAAGTGTGCACAAGCACGAGAATGACTCTATATCCTGTGGATAGAGCACCTGCCTGGGAGGTGGGAGACGCAGGGTCCAGTCCCTCTGCTCCAATGACTATTTATCCACAGTGGAACAGTTTCAATGGGAGAGAGTGAGGGAGCCCCACATCAGAATATTCCAGACTCATACTCATCTGAGAGATGGCAGAGACCTGTTCAAATCCCTTCCTCTCATCGGGTGAAGGGGGCACTTGAACCCAGGATCTCTCAAATCCCAGGTAAGTACCCTAACCACTGGGCTAAAAGTTCTGAGGGAGATGGTCCTCCTGCTCTCCCATACCCAATGACTATCTGATTTGTGTGAACTAGCCTGGGGTGGGGAGTGGTCCAATAGGAATGCTCTAAGCACACCTGATGGATCAGACTGCACATGCAAGTTAGGATTATGGTTGCAATCACTCTGGAGCTTAGCTATAGGATGACCAGATAGCAAGTATGAAAAATCGGGACCCCTTCCCCCCCCCCCCCCCCGGGATAGGGCGGAGGAGGATAGTTGCATATATAAGGGAAAGTTCCTAATATCAGGATGGTCCCAATAATATCAGGACATCTGGTCACTCTACTTAGCCAGGAGATATGCACCCAGATGCTTAGAGTGAGGCAGCAGTGTGTATGCCCAGAGGCACAAATTAGATGCTGAGGGAACTTTTAACTGAAAAAATTTAGAAGCTGAGTGAGTTTAGGTGCCTATAGGATTCAGTGAGAGTTTTGTGAGTAGCTATGGAGTCTAAAACTGGGACTTAGGTGCCTCAACCCACACTTAGGTGCCTAAATCTGGGGCTTAAGCACCTAAGTACCTTTGTGAATCTAGACCTTAATCCTTGCAACACTGAGCAAAGAAATACCTAAACACCTTTAAAAATCTGAGCCTATTTCTCCTACTGCCTTGACCAACTCATTTAGCTGTTCTTTAGTCTGTCCCAAAGAACAGCTGGTAGCTGTGCTCTGCATGGCTTGTTTTCTATTGGCTGACCAATGGTTTATGGTAGTGGTCTTTTACTAGGAAGAAACCTCCGCCTAATTTGGCCTCCCTCCTTATGCTGTGCAGGATATGAGTCAGTCCCACAGAAGTCACTTGGACTAAATGGGAGTTACTATTATCCTTAAGGGGGATAATTCAGGACCTACTCAACACGACAGTCTTTTCATTGACTTCAGTGGGGTTTGGATCAGGCCCTATTTTAAAAGCATTCGCTTTATAATACTGATATGAGCACAATGGAATCAACAAATATTTATGGCCCATTTGGGGTGATTCTGTTGGAAAATATTTTTCCAGAAGTTTCAAGAAACCTGTTCAACTTTTTTCTATACTTCTAATGTTCTCCAAAGCCCAAATTTCTCCTGGTTCTGCCATCTCCTATTGAATACATTTAACAGCATGTCAGAGAGAGAGAGACTGCCTTGAAATAAATAACTCTTCCTTGAGATGAGGGACACTTGGCTGCCCTGCCTAGTTCAAGAGCAGAGTTCAACTGAACAAACTATTTGAGTGTTATAAGATAAAGGCTAAATGTAAACAGTGTCCAAAAGGAGCCAAAGTCCTAATGTAAAAAGTTCATTTGTGTTTTAATGAACCGGTTCAGTAAGCAAGAGGACTGGAAAATTCAGAACTCATCCAATAAGCTCACAGTTGAACTGGGGGCTGTTAGCAACTAATCTCATGAGGACTAGCCTGACGGTATCAGTAAACGTAAGGAAATGAATATGATCTGTGTGTGCATTCCCTGCTCACCAGCCAAGTTCATTTCAGAAGCTTGTGGTACAGAGTTGTTCTCTTTGCTGTTGTTTGCTGCGAATGAGTAAGTCACAGCCGTCATTGAATATCACCAGAATTGTGTATATTTCGGGTACACAGAATATTATAATTGAAAGATGACTAGCATCTCACTTTAAGAGACAACAAATATATGAAAGTCCATTATATTCTAATACAGTATCTATAAACACACCAGTTACACACCAGAGCTATTGGATGCACAGGAAGAGGAACAAAATATATGAAGATAAAAAGTAAACATTGCATTTGGAATGACCTTTCTAATGTGCTCTCTCTCAGCTCTGTAGGCCATCAGCCAAGGCCGACATAACTTTTCTGGCAGCAAGCAGGTAGGAAAAAAATCAAAATCCATTTTTTTCCTTTCTTAAGGAATTCCTTAAGGGCACTATGGAAACAATTCTCACTGGCCTGTCTACCACAGTTAAGAGTCACCTAGCATCCCTGGCTGCCAGCTATTATAACACTAAGCATAGAGAATGAATATGTCCCTTTTCTGCCGTGATGTTCAAGGATGTCCCTGAATTCACCTCAAAATATTTCCTCTCTACTCTCCATCCCCCACCGCCCCATACCAAATACTGGAATACTTAAAGTGGAAAGAAATGTCAAGAGACACTACCAAGGTTGGTGTGCCCAAAATATGACTACTGTGCATTTTTTTTCTCGTTTCTGTTTTCCAAGCCCATAGAGGATTGGTGTGTTGTTTGCATCTTCAATACTCTTTATTTTCCAGGAATAAAAGATTAGTACCAGCAAGAGAGCACAAATAAGCAACAAAACACTGTGTGAATGGGATGAAGATACATATATGTTGGTAAGGAAATAATTTTGGCTCATAGCTGCCAAGAAATAACAAAAAATGAAAAATTCTGGAATTAAACTGGGGGGGGTATTCAAATGAATTTTGAGGGGAAATGCTTTTTTTCTTCATCACAAATAGCCCACTGGCAATATTTCAAGCCTATTGGTAAACTTTTCAAGTATCACTTGAATAAAGAAAAGCAGATTTAAAGCCAGTATTTTGATCATTTTGATCCTGCCAATCTGCTTTTTGTTCTAGATGTCCCTATATCTATGAACATCATCCTTAATTTCTAGCTTACCTTGCAAAAATTCAACTAATTTATTTTACTTTGAAAATATCATTTCCATTTTTGGAGACTAGAATACCAAAAAACTGTAATGCCATACATGGCCTTGCTCTTGCAAACATGTGGGTAACTTTACTCACACAACTCAAGTCAAAGTTTGCATGATCAGGGTCATGCTGACTGTTTCCAATGGTAAAACACAAAGGGACAGACTGTGACCTTCTTATTCACAGTGATGAGCTCTTACTCACAGGAACTGCCTCATTCATTTCAGTGCTGTCAGCCAAGTTCCTAGTGGACAGGTGTCCACATTACAGAAAACCCTACCACAGCTGGGAATGGTTGTCACTTTTCTTGTAAGACTCATCAGAAAGGCCAAGATCTGAACAGGGGTCCAAAGCATCCACAGAGGATGTAGGAGCAATTGGGCCTTTGTGAGTAACTTCCCGTTAACACTGTAGGTATAGCAACATTGCAATCAGAGGTGTGACTGCAGCTGTTGTAGACATACCCAAGCTAGCTTTGATCTAGCTAGCTCAAACAACAATAGCGGTGAAACCTCAGCAGCACAGGGTAGCCACTCAAGTACATATCCAGGATCCTGGGTGGACTTGTATCGTTAAAGTCTCGTTGACATCCATTCCAAATAAATACATCACAATCAACTTCACTACCATAATTTTAATTACTTTTTAGTGTTTCACATACATATACAAAAATCTAAAATGATTTGCAGTGCTAGATGGGATAGATCATACCCTTACAAACTGTGAAAGTGCCTATATGTGGTTATTTGTTATATTGTATATCTTCTCTAGAATGCAGGAATGATTCTGTAAAGTATGTTGGTATTGTCCAGCACTCTTTCACAGATTAGGAAATTTTAGGCCTCAAACTAACAAAACAGGTAGGCCCAGTGGCTTCAGTGGGTTTCAACAACCGAGATTTCACAACAAATGCTTAGGTTTCTTACCAATAACCTTGCAAATTAGACAGACATATTGGTTTGGTAACAATAACAAAGTGAGAGACATAACTTCAAAGCAGATTAGAGTTGCAGAACTGATTGCACTAACAAGCAAACTGGATCAGGTGTGTCCCATTAATCTTCAGATTCATCAGCTGTCTGTTCTCAGCCACAGGAATCAACTAAATGGTGATGCACTTCCAATAAATCATCTGCAGAGTGAATAAAGCAGCAAGATTTTCACTTTATACAAGCCGTTCATTTAATGAAGTGCCTTCAAATTCCTTCCAAAAAAGCAATTTTTGCACTCCCCCTTTTATAAACATAAAGGGCTAAATGACTAATTGTGTTGGATTATTTCCACATGCACCAAAATATTGTTGTGCACTAGTTCTACTTTGCAGTCATGGATAACATTTTTCTAAACTATGAAGTTCTGGACGGAACATATTTAAAAACTTCTCTGTGTTGAAACTGTGTCCCGCTGCACTGCAGTGAAATGAGTTGCAACTGTAGTGTGGCCTTTCACAGGCATGATTTCATAACATTGGCTGCTCACTACTTTTATTATTCTTGAAACGTATCTCTAGATGTGATAGGGACTTATCTTCAAAATGCCTGAAAAGCTGCATCTTAATAAATGCCTCACACTGGTGTGGCAGACCTAGGTACTACAGTTTTCTAGATTTATTTTGAAAATGCTTTTCCCTTGTTGATATTGGCCCATTTCTTACCTTCAGGTAATTTATTTGCCCTTTGTTGTTTATGTTTCCACCATAAGGGCTTCTTTCGTTTTCCAAATTACAAAGCAGAAGGACTTTTGGGCCCTGACTCTACAAACACCTATACATGTGAGTAACTCAAGAAAAAGAAAGAAAGAAAGAAAGAAAGAAAGAAAGAAAACTACTTTATACAGACTACTATTTAGGAGAGAAGATCACTAATTTGAAGGTGGGGGAAAGAAAGGAAGGAAAATTCTTTCCATTCTGTCCCACTAAAAAATATATCTACTGCAATGTTTCAGTGGGAGCTAACAGTGTGTCCAGAATTTTCCCTTAAAAGCCTATTAATTGCTTTCAAATATTGGCATCTGCATACTGATGAAAATTATAATATAAAATATAATATAATCTATAAATATAACACTAGGATTTATAGGCCAGTTTTGTAGGTATAAACCCAATCCCTTTCTTTGCCAGAAAAACCACACACAGAAAAAACAAGATAAACCAGCTCTAATCTGCACCTAGTAGCAGCTTCTGAAAACCACATTGTGCTTAAACTATTTGTAATAAGCCAGGTACATCTCAGAATCTGCTGATCCCATTTAGATCTCAAGGTCGATTTGTATCAAAATATCTGCTGCATACCAATAATATATACATCCTGGGAGACAAGTTCACAGAAATATTTTTCTTTTTCAAACTGAATATTAGATGGATAACATGTTAACTATGCCCCACTGCGTTGGTATTATCAGAAACCTGTTCACTGTTTATTTCACCGTAACCACAGTGGTGTACACATGGCTGTGTGGTTACTGGAGCTGCTGCTAAAGACTCAGAATGAAGCAGTTGAAGTCTATAAAGCGGAAGAAATGTGTGTTGTGCGTTCAAAATCTTTCATGGCAGCATTTTCTTTTTATCAAGAAAAAAGAAAAAGCCTGTAAGACCAATCCTGAGATCCCTGAGGAAGCAAAGTTCAGAGTGACGTCAATGGGGACTGGTATATGCGACTGAAAATAGTCTAAATACCAGAGTAGAAGGGGGAAAGCCTCCAAGCTTCAGAATGTGTTGATAATTGTATAAGTATTAAAGATGAAGAAAAGCCTGGATACCAAACTTCTGAGGGTCAGATTTTATATCCTGACTTGAGTTGAATAGCACCTCATGTCATTAGTATTTCCATTTAAATCAAGGGGATTACCTGTAGAGTAAGGCATTGCTTATTCTGAGGAAGGGTATCTCAATCTGGCCCTTAGGAGATTTCATCCATATACTTTAGACAGGAACAGGAACTCTCATATCACGAAGACAGTTTGGCAAAGGATAACTGGGTGGAAAACTAATCAATAAAATGGATTAATAGAAAGAGCTGCCTGCTAAGGTTTTGGCGCATATGTAATAATTAATTAAGCCCTACTACTGTATTTCTATTCACTGCACTCTGTGGGAGTTTTGCCTGGGAAGAGACTTAGCACTATATTTTAAGATGCAAAGCACTATTACAGGGCCAGATCCTCAGCTGTTTAACTATGCCATTTTATGCCATCTGAGGATTTGGCCCTTTATATGGCCCTCAATTATTATAGTTATCTAAAAACATATCATTAACCTTTCTAAGGCTTGTGGCGGGGGGGGGGGGGGGCTGGAGGCAGCTGTGTTGCTGGTTTTGTTAGAGCAACTCTTTACAATGACAATTCACTACTGTTGGCAGTTTATGTGGTCTGCTTTTGCTTAGTCTAGGTTTGAGACTACAGGTAGTTTCAGACTTTTCTATCAGCCTGTTTTGTGAAAGCGACTGTGTCACTTTCACAGATTGACACACACACCGTTTATGACTATGAAAGCAAAGATCCATTTCCCCAGCATGTGACAGACTAGAGTCAACATGATCCCCAACTCAGCAGTAGGCAAAAGCCTATCTGAAGAAATGATTAAAGTCACTTCATGGTTTCCTGCAGCTGTCATACGAGCAGACTCACCCTGTAGTCAGCTGGGCAACTGTCTTTTTTTCTGAGGTCTACAGATAGCAGCTTTCTCTTGAAGCGTATTTGCCGCCTGTATACCAGACACATCAGGCATCTTTGCCATCTCAACAGTGTCAGCTCAAATGACTTCCTAAGCAGTACCTTTTCTGCCAGCTCTAAAAGATTGATGTGTTTGCTCATCCAAACTTACTAAACTAGCTAATTCTGGCAGTGAGTCAGGAAACACACTAGATTTCTTTAATAGCTTCTTCCATCTGAAATCATGTGATGAACAGGCATTAGGCTTGCACAAATCTGTCTGTGTTCACTGGAAAGAAATAACTGTTTCTAGAGTAACACTAATGGGATCCACAGTGACATGTAGCCCATGAACAGCACTATACTGACCTGTCAACTATTCTTTATGTTTGCTTATCAGAGTCCATTCCGTTCTTGTGCTTCCCTTAAATCATACAAACCACAGATGTTAGAGGAGGAGAGGGAGATAGACAGTGACCCCAAAAGGAGCAAATTATCCTTCCACTTTCTATAGATTTGCAGAGGTCTACAAAAACAGATAGTGAGATAAGAGAAGTAATGTGTGTAAACAAAAAATGGGAGGGCCTATGAAGGAGTGACTATGCTCCAGCAAACTGCCACTCATTGCAGATGCACCGCCATAACATCAATTTACACAGAATAGAAAACCCCCTGCTTAGACACAAAGGTCCTTTATTCCATAGAACACTATAGAGGATTGTTAATGCATTTTGGAGTCCATAATCTCAACAATTATAGCTGAATACCCAGCCTTTCTTCCTGCCACACAGTACTGTGCTTTGCCCGAGCAATGGGTGAGATTATTTCACTGTATGCCCTATTGAGATAGGTAGGTGGCATACAGTCCACAGATGGAAAATGTGAGAATGTGGTCTGGCTTACTTAAAATATAAGCACTGAAAAATTCAGTTGTTTTATTAGAAGTTCATTTAAATTTCCCCTTTTGCAAGTCTCTTTCTCTTTCTTTGCCCTGCCTCCATAATATTCCCTGGCTCCTCCTCCCTATGACAGGTTCCTAGCAACCTGCAAACGCCCACTGCTCCCCTCACGCTCCACCCTTTGAGTTTCCTAACATCTGCACAAATCACTCAGACTTTGACATTAAGTTTCAGGGCCCATCAGCTTTGGCAGCCTTTCAGCAGAGATTGCATTCCAGGCGGAATATAAATATTGCATGCCAGACCACATAAATTTCCATTCAGAATAACACTAGGCCACCATAGAGAGGCCGCTCCAGCTGGCTGCACTACCATTTTAGTAGCAGGGGTACGTGTGTATGGGTGAAGCGGGAAGGCCATGCCAACCAACACTGAAACTAAAAGAAAGGTTGGTTCAGATCAAGAATAGGACAGAGGTTCAGACCAGTTCCTATTCTGGTCCCACGTTTAAACAAGGATCATGTTTCACTTGCTGTACTGTTAGCTCTATACAGGTGCACCAACACCAATGACAAGCCACAAAAATTGCATGGAATCTAGCAACATTTTCTCAACTAAGTTCTTCAGTCAAGTGAGTTTCATAGCAATGGGACCAAAGGAGTTTTATTAACAAGCGTATTTTGAGTACCTCGGGGCTACTGAAAGAACCATGCTAGCAATGACTTTGCTGCTGCAGTTATTACCTCGCAAAGGATTTCCTTGTTTGCATTGGCTGAAAATGTGCAGCCACGTCATCAGCTGGTGTAAATGACCACAGCTCCAGCGTACAACCATGTTATAGACCCGTTTTAACCTGTGTAGGGGTGATAATAATGTTTTAAGCCCGTGTCTTGACAAAGAGTTGTGTGCAACACTGTCCTTTTGGAAATGCAGATCAGCTCTAATATTACTGTGCCCATGTTATGGGACCTGATTACTTCTTACTTGTTCTCTAGTTTTGAGTGCTCTTTGGACTCCTGCTGTCATGATTCTGGGCAGAAGGAACTCAAGATCCCTTCAGTTATTTATCAGTGAAATTCTAGATGAAAATAAATCAAAAAAGGCCTCAAAGGTTAATAGTGTTATGTTGAGGATTGGGTGAAGCCTCATGGAAACTGGTGGGTATGACAGCTACCCTTCCTATATGAAGCAGTTAAGATTCTTTTGGAGCAAGTTAGCTAAAACAATAGGAGCCACTGCCCAAAACTCAGGCAACATGCAAGGCCAGTCAGGAGCTGAGCTATGGGGGGAGAGGGGTTTCACTGGGGGCTGAATACAAACACAGAGGGCTGGGTATTGTTTCAGTGTTACTATTGATAGAGAATAGACACAGCCAGAAACACCAACTAAGCAGACCAAGATGGCAACAGAAAGCCAAAGGCATAGAGGTTAACAGTATTTGGCATCATATACAACATGGTTTTACAAAAGGTAGATCATACCAGACCAACTTGATCTCTTTTTTTAAGAAGATAACAGATTTTTTAGACAAAAGAAATGCAGTAGACCTAATCTACCTGGATTTCAGTAAGGCATTTGATATAGTTCCACATGGGAAATTATTAGTTAAATTGGAGAAGATGGGGATTAATATGAGACTTGAGAGGTGGATAAGGAACTGGTTAAAGGATAGACTACAACAGATCATACTGAAGGGTAAATAGTCAGGCTGGAGGGAGGTAACTAGTGGAGTTCCTCAGGGATCGGTCTTGGGACCAATCTTATTTAACATTGTTATTACTGACCTTGGCATAAAAAGTGGGCATGGGTTAATAAACTCTGCAGATGATACAAAGTTGGGAGCTATTGCCAATACAGAGGAGGACCGGAATATCATACAAGAAAATCTGGATGACCTTGAAAACTGGATTAATAGAAATTGGATTCAATTTAATAGTGCAAAGTCTTGCACTTGGGCACTAACAACAAGAGTTTTTTGCTATAAAAAAGGGATTTATTCCTAGTCATTCCAAATTCTGTGGTGCTTTTTATAAATGTGTTAACCACAAATTCCAACTCAAATAATTGCATTCTGGTTACCTAAATTTCCCCTTCAGTTTCTCTTAGGAAAGTTATTCTTCATACCTATTCTAAACTGTTGTATAGGGCTTCTCTACACAGTAGAAAACAGTCACCAGAGGATATGAAATAATCTCTGCATACAGCAGAGCTGGTTGAAAATCAGAATTTTCATTCTGCAGGAAACACTGCTATTTCAACATTTGTTTTCATCCCAAACTGGGACAAGAAGTCAAAAATTTCAAATTTTTTCATGGAATGGAAAGTTCTGAAAAATTTCAATTCAGAAATGTTTAAACATTTGGTTTTGCCTAAGCTGCCTCAGTGCCTGATGAGAGTTGTAGATCAGGTGCTTCATACCCCATTCTCCTCTCAGGGCTGAGCTCCCCAACCAGATTATATTTCCCACGATACGTTTGAGTTATGGGACTCCTATGAGGCATTATGGAAGTTCAGCCAGAGACCATACCACAGTGCATCCTGAGAAGCCATGGCACCTGCACTCCAAGTCCCATGAGGCACTGCAGCAGCTCAGGCAGACACAGATTAGTGTCATACTGACTCAGAATGAAACGTTTTGATTTGGTTCAACACACCACCATGTTTCATTCTGAGACAATATGGTTCAAAATGAAATATTTCATTTAGATTTTATCAATGGAAATTTGAAAAATATCAGCAAAATCAAATTTTCCTATGGAAAATGTTCACTTTGTGGAAACTGCATTTTCCATCAAAAAGTGGACTATTCCTGACCAGCTCTAGTGTATAGTTAGAATATCAGTTTGATAAGGGCCTAGTGCTGTGTGATACTGAGCGGCAGAGCCAGATTAATCCATCAGTGGGCGCTCGGCAAAATACACTTACGGACTCATGAACAACACCAAAGAGACATACAGTATATTCACTGCAGCTTAGCTGCCATGCTGTGGATCTGCCCGATGGGCTGCACATCCCAATGCTGCTCAGGGCCCTACTCATCATGATGGGAGTCACAACACACCCACTCAAATTTGGCCCAGGGGCCCCCCTCCATCATGACATGGGTGGGGAGTGGCCAGGCCAAATCTGAATGAGTGACATTGCACCTCCCCATCATGGTGAGCAGTGCCACAAGAAGCAGCAAGAGGCACAGCCAGTCCTGGCAGTTCCACAGCATGCCCAGCCCAGCCACGGTGAGTATACTGTGCAGCTGTTTGTTTGCCTATGTATTAATCTGGCCCAGCTGTAGTTTACAATGGCTTCAGAGGAAACTGAGGGCACTTAGAACCAAGATACTTTGAGATGAGAGGCCCCATATAAATACAATATTGTCATCTGTCAGTGCTGTCAAACATCCTAGCTGTTTTTGGTAGTGAATGGGACCTGGATAACTGACGGGGGTTCATTCTGGGTAAGACCAAAGCAATAGTAGTACATTCAGAGAAACAGTCAGAAGAGAAGGCAAGGATTAGGTCTGTCCCTTGAACTGAGGATGAATGCTTGCCATTTGTCACTCGAATTCACAATTCCATTTAGGGATGTGGTTGAATCCCCAGCTGCAGTTAGATTATCAGAGAGCAACAGTACCCACGAGTTTTCCAAAATTTAATTGTGTAAGTCATACAGTCTAGCCTTAAATAAATAAAATTAATCATGAGATTAAAATAATAAATAGGACAAGTGAGTTCCATTACCTTAAACGTAGAGTCTCTGATGCCTGGTGGAAAACAAGGCAAAATATTCTATTTCAAAATAATTCCGCTGATGCGTCATATTTTATGTCGTTCTCTTTCTTGCTTCATTAGACATGTGGATGAAAATAAGAACTTTGATTCTTAAGCATGAATATCTTCCCTTTTTGCTACCCTTCCACCAACATTACACCCCTCTCTGACACTCCAATAATCACCAGAGTAGCCAGTTTCGATTACACGAACACAAACATTATGACTTTGGGTGGGGAATAAACAATTTTAGCAGACGAACCCTGAAGAAACAAAGATCCTGTTTTCTTGCAACAGTCATTAGTAATAAAGTAAAGGGGGTGACAAATGCAGGAACATATTGCATTGATTATAAGCAAAATTCTTTCTAAATCAAATGTTTTGCAGTTTTCTATGAGCTTGCAGCAGCTCTCTCTGACTCCAGTTTTAACTTGTACAAAGTGTCCACATTTTACTGACACTACACAGATTCTGCCTGGTGTCACTGTAGTGTAAAGAGTAGAAAATACAACATATTATCAGCCAGAGTGCCTAGAGATCTTGCACATGGAGGGGCTTGTTCTAGGGAAGAATTACTACCACCATCTTCCTTTGCAGTTTACACCAGGAAGGCAGAGTGGCCCAGCTTTGAATTACACAGGAGCACCATATAAGCTCCCAGGGCAAAAAATGTCAAGGGGAGGTACCAAATCAGTGTTCTCCTTACCTGCATTCATCATATCCCCTTCCTGACCACTTCATCAGCTTCATTGACTTCCTATGGCCCCACAGCTGCAAACCCATGCCCTCCTGGATTTTCCACTGCCATTGCCCTCTGCCACAGTCCATACCTACAAAAGTCAGGGTATCCCCAGATGTGAATCTGTATCTGTAAACTATCACCCACAATCATCCCACACACACTGCTCTGCTCCTACACTATAATACCTATGCCTGGATTTAGAATAAATGCTCATAATGAAACCTGGTTTCACTGCTAACCTGAAACTCCTGCCATGTTCACCAAAAGGTGATCTGATCGTCCAATCAGCTAAGGCTGAGTTTCCAGTAAATTAGGATAATTTGTGTTTTTAAGCAGAAGCCATGAGAAGCTGTGATTTTTACATGAGTTGGATCCCAAGCCAAGCAAAAACCCAGCAGTCTCATCTTTGGCTTTGATTTCAAGGGATTGTGTGAACTCAAAGCAAAATGCAAAAACCCCCAAGCTAAAAGGAGAAAAGGCTTGTTTGCTAATTCAGATCACCAAGGTCCACAGTTTTACTCTAGAACTTATAAATCACACTCCCTGTCTACTCATCTCATCAGACCACATCAAGTCACAGCACCTGTTAAGTTGTTCACCTGCTTGTACATAGGCCCCAATCCAACAAAGCATTTTAGTACATAAGAAATCCCATTTAAATCAGTAATCTTGGGTTTGTTCAAACAAAATCACGGCTAAAAAGAGTGATTCTATTCGTTTCTGGTTAGCAAGACTATCTCCCTGCGGTTACTTGGTTCATCTTTAAACAGGCTGCTACGTCTGAGTGCAATAACAGAAATATTAATTTGCCTTCTGCTAATCTGGACAAAACAGCAACTCTTTGTCTATCTAGTTTCCAGTAATAATTTTGCTCCCAGCACATGTGTTTACTGCCCTCTGTTTGATCAGTTTAATGGCTTCTTGTATAAGCTTTCCAAGGCTATTATTACTCTTACTTGGTGTGTGGAAAAGGCAAAGACTCATTAAATGGCCTGCATTCCTAGAGTCAGTTGCCTTTAGGCAGGAGTGCTCCTGATTTTCAACTCTGGCAACAATATCCAGTACTGCAAAAATAGAATAGCTTGCAATTGCAGTGCAGCAGATTGGCTGGCTAACTTAGGCCAAGAGAAATGCAGTTTGTTTTTATAACCTCAATGATAGTTGCCTATGCCTGTTCAAATCTCCAGAAGAGGAATTTATATAGATACTGATAACTGGCCAAATAGACTCTACCTTCAGTAATGGGATAACCTCGTATTATTATTGCAGTTCTGTGTATAAATAAAGATGGAAGATCTTTTTAGTAACATACTGGAAATCATTACAGCAACAGTCCAAAAACAATTGCCAGTGGGTAGTGTGCTGTCAACTCCTCTCAATTCATTGCTTCATCATTTCACATCATTCATGACCAACAGGAATGATTTCTTCTTCCTCAACATTGCAGCAGTTTAGTTTCCATGCTCATTAATGTCTGGTGCCTCTTACAATTACAGTTCCCAGCAAATCCAAAAGTCATAAAACATCCTAACATCTGTGAAATTCTATATTTACCATGACCATGTGGTACTGAACTCTTATCGTATGTTAAATCTGTTAAACCTAGGTTGTGAAATGATACAACATACTTGGCCCTGGAAACACCAGAGACTGATGAAGATGGGATGTCCCATTTGCTAAGAAAACAGAAACTAAATTAATCCTTTATTGGCAGGAGAACGAGCTAGGAAACATAATTAGAGAGCAGCCTAATCTGCAAAGTTTAGATTCACACTTCCCCAAGTCTGTGGTTCTGAAGTCCGGTTCAGCTTGGAACCCAATGCAAATTTTGGGACTGTTTAGATCATAGTTTAGGCACAGACCCCTATCTAAACCTATTAGGTCTTTTCTACCTCTTAAAGTCTATGTTTTTACCAATTATTTCATGTTGTTACAGTGCCATTCATTTTTATCATTAACATTTAATAGACAAGACATTTGAATAAAAGGATGTATAGATATCAAAGCATCCAGCTACTGTGCCTTCCCTGCCATGTGCTTGCCCATGCTGACCTACCATGCTGAAATCACACTGGGACGTATCATCTGGCTGGTTCTACCAATGATGTTAGATGACTCAGCATTTTTCAGCACTGTAATGTCCTTCTGGAAACAGCATTGTAAAATACAGCAATGATTGCTGTATATGCTCTTTAGGGCAGACAAAGGCAAAAGAATGAAAAATATCTCTCAACTATGTGTGGGTTATTCATAGCCTCTAGGTTCAGAGATATTTGAATTTCACGTTTCTACTTTAAGGGTCTCATAAATTTTTTACGGTCTAACGGCCTGTGAGAAATATATGTGTTATCACCTACAAATGGAGAAATTGGCCATTTTTGCCATGCAAACTCAATTAAATCTCCCACATTTTTGTTTGGTTTAGATTGGACCCCATTGGATGAATTACATTATATCTAGTGCACTATACTCCTCTTTGAGTACTTACATTAGTTTTGTCTGGACGGGCCTGTTCAATTTGTTCCCTGAAACTCCCAACTCTGCCTCAGATGTATTCCTCTTGCAAATTGAGCCAAGTTTATACCCGCAAATGGAAGAAGAGTATATTGAATATACTGAAATGGAAAAAGAGCATAACATGTCATTTTTACTCTCTTGAGACAAACCAGAATAACATGGGGTCTTTAAAAGCAGTGCGCTATTACCTGATTTTGATCACTCAACAAAAGTATTCTTCTTTCTGGAGCACCAAGGACATTTTAAAAACAATTGCAGCACAAAAAATAGATCAGCACAGAAAGGCAGCTGAGACAAGAAATTTGCCTGAATATCACAAACACCTATCTGTTTCACAATAGTGTAAAAGGCACCCTTTATGCATACTCTGCCCATTGGCACTGACAATGGATGTAATTGTTTTATATATTTATTTAGATTTCATACTTACACAAACTCTACACAAAAGGGACAATAAGAAAAAAGTGCTTTTTTGTTCCATAGACATTCTGTTAGTCATTATACAACGAGACTATGCAGTGCAATGATTCTTTGTCTGCAATGATTTTACCGAAAGAACTGCCCTAAAACTATAATGGACTGGATGATTATTTATTGTATTTTGGCTAGAAATCTTGACAAGTTAACCTAGCCACTCCTATGAAACCTCTACTTCCAGACTCAGCTGTGCTCAGGAAGTGCAGTCACATGACATTTTGAAGTAACTGAACTGATTCAAAACTCAGAACAGGTTCAAGCCAGTTCTTAGTGAATCCAAGCTGGTTTGCTGATGCTTATTAAAAACAAAATTACATTTTAATGGGAGGGAAATAGTAAATTTCAGTACTCATTACAGAGGGACGGTCCAATACTTACTGTGGGGGAAAAGATTTAATTATTTTCAGTTATTTTTTAAATAAAATAATCACTTTTCATGAATACGGTTATAATTAAGTCCCTTTATTTTTTGAAAAATTCCTTTCATTTAAAAATGTAACAAAACTATATTTAAAATCCCAAACAATATCCAACACCAAAGGATAAGGGGACAAATTCAGAGTGTATATATGAAGGTAAGTTACAGGTCAAATAGAGCAAATATAAATACATTTATTTTACATGGTAAGGCAGACCTTTTTTATTGCCATCCTGGCTTTTTAAGAACAAAAAAACAAAACAAAAAAACCACACCCTCTTAGTGATTGATTTGCCTGCTTCAACCTTGCCCTTCCACCCCACTTTGTGTGTTAAACCAACTTATCATCATTCACACCCACCTACTCTGACCTACTAACTTGTCCTATATACCACACCCTCAGGTGCAGTTATTGAGCAGAGCAGTAGAAATTATTGCACTTTGTGTGCATGTGGTTGCAGATTCACATACCAGCAAGTCTGTTTCAGGAGTGGTGACCATCCTCTTACCATATGACCTCAAGTTGGCCCAGAATGTGTGGCTATAGAAGATACTTGTGCTGAGAAGCACAAGGTTGAAAGCAGAGTGCCTTGTAATGAAGCAGAGGGTATCCAATAGATCAACCCACTATTATGTGTAAGGGTATGTCTACACTACGGAATAAGGTCGAATTTATAGAAGTCGGTTTTTTAGAAATCGGTTTTATATATTCGAGTGTGTGTGTCCCCACAGAAAATGCTCTAAGTGCATTAAGTGCATTAACTCGGCGGAGTGCTTCCACAGTACCGAGGCTAGAGTCGACTTCCGGAGCGTTGCACTGTGGGTAGCTATCCCACAGTTCCCGCAGTCTCCGCTGCCCATTGGAATTCTGGGTTGAGATCCCAATGCCTGATGGGGCTAAAACATTGTCGCGGGTGGTTCTGGGTACATATCGTCAGGCCCCCGTTCCCTCCCTCCCTCCGTGAAAGCAAGGGCAGACAATCATTTCGTGCCTTTTTTCCTGAGTTACCTGTGCAGACGCCATACCACTGCAAGCATGGAGCCCGCTCAGGTAACCGTCACCCTATGTCTCCTGGGTGCTGGCAGACGCGGTACGGCATTGCTACACAGTAGCAGCAACCCCTTGCCTTGTGGCAGCAGACGGTACAGTATGACTGGTAGCCGTCATCGTCATGTCCGAGGTGCTCCTGGCCACGTCGGCTGGGAGCGCCTGGGCAGACATGGGTGCAGGGACTAAATTTGGAGTGACTTGACCAGGTCATTCTCTTTAGTCCTGCAGTCAGTCCTATTGAACCGTCTTATGGTGAGCGGGCAGGCGATACGGACTGTTAGCAGTCGTACTGTACCATCTTCTGCCGAGCAGCCATGAGATGTGGATGGCATGCAGTCCTTCTGCACCGTCTGCTGCCAGCCAAAGATGTAAAAGATAGATGGAGTGGATCAAAACAAGAAATAGACCAGATTTGTTTTGTACTCATTTGCTTCCCCCCCTCCCCTGTCTAGGGGACTCATTCTTCTAGATCACACTGCAGTCACTCACAGAGAAGGTGCAGCGAGGTAAATCTAGCCATGTATCAATCAGAGGCCAGGCTAACCTTCTTGTTCCAATAAGGACAATAACTTAGGTGCACCATTTCTTATTGGAACCCTCCGTGAAGTCCTGCCTGAAATACTCCTAGATGTAAAGCCACCCCCTTTGTTGATTTTAGCTCCCTGAAGCCAACCCTGTAAGCGCCCCTCCCGGCGTCAGAGCAACGGCAAACAATCGGGCATCTGAGAGTGCTGTCCAGAGCAGTCACAATGGAGCACTCTGATGGGGCTAAAACATTGTCGCGGGTGGTTCTGGGTACGTATCGTCAGGCCCCCGTTCCCTCCCTCCCTCCGTGAAAGCAAGGGCAGACAATCATTTCGCGCCTTTTTTCCTGAGTTACCTGTGCAGACGCCATACCACGGCAAGCATGGAGCCCGCTCAGGTAACCGTCACCCTATGTCTCCTGGGTGCTGGCAGACGCGGTATGGCTTTGCTGCACAGTAGCAGCAACCCATTGCCTTCTGGCAGCAGACGGTGCAATACGACTGGTAGTTGTCCTCGTCGTGTCCAAGGTGCTCCTGGCCACGTCGGCTGGGAGCGCCTGGGCAGACATGGGCGCAGGGACTAAATTTGGAGTGACTTGACCAGGTCATTCTCTTTAGTCCTGCAGTCAGTCCTATTGAACCGTCTTATGGTGAGCGGGCAGGCGATACGGACTGCTAGCAGTCGTACTGTACCATCTTCTGCCAGGCAGGCAAGAGATGAGGATTGCTAGCAGTCGTATTGTACCATCTTCTGCCAGGCAGGCAAGAGATGAAGATGGCTAGCAGTCGTACTGTACCATCTTCTGCCGAGCAGCCATGAGATGTGGATGGCATGCAGTCCTTCTGCACCGTCTGCTGCCAGCCAAAGATGTAAAAGATAGATGGAGTGGCTCAGAACAAGAAATAGACCAGATTTGTTTTGTACTCATTTGCCTCGTCCCCTATCTAGGGGATTCATTCCTCTAGATCACACTGCAGTCACTCACAGAGAAGGTGCAGCGAGGTAAATCTAGCCATGTATCAATCAGAGGCCAGGCTAACCTCCCTGTTCCAATAAGAACGATAACTTAGGTGCACCATTTCTTATTGGAACCCTCCGTGCAGTCCTGCCTGAAATACTCCTTGATGTACAGGCACCCCCTTTGTTGATTTTAGCTCCCTGAAGCCAACCCTGTAAGCCGTGTCGTCAGTCGCCCCTCCCTCCATCAGAGCAACGGCAGACAATCGTTCCGCGCCTTTTTTCTGTGCCGACGCCATACCAAGGCAAGCATGGAGGCCGCTCAGCTCACTTTGGCAATTAGGAGCACATTAAACACCACACGCATTATCCAGCAGTATATGCAGCACCAGAACCTGGCAAAGCGATACCGGGCGAGGAAGCGACGTCAGCGCGGTCACGTGAGTGATCAGGACATGGACACAGATTTCTCTGAAAGCATGGGCCCTGCCAATGCATGCATCATGGTGCTAATGGGGCAGGATCATGCTGTGGAACGCCGATTCTGGGCTCGGGAAACAAGCACAGACTGGTGGGACCGCATAGTGTTGCAGGTCTGGGACGATTCCCAGTGGCTGCGAAACTTTCGCATGCGTAAGGGCACTTTCATGGAACTTTGTGACTTGCTTTCCCCTGCCCTGAGGCGCATGAATACCAAGATGAGAGCAGCCCTCACAGTTGAGAAGTGAGTGGCAATAGCCCTGTGGACGCTTGCAACGCCAGACAGCTACCAGTCAGTCAGGAATCAATTTGGAGTGGGCAAATCTACTGTGGGGGCTGCTGTGATGCAAGTAGCCCACGCAATCAAAGATCTGCTGATATCAAGGGTAGTGACCCTGGGAAATGTGCAGGTCATAGTGGATGGCTTTGCTGCAATGGGATTCCCTAACTGTGGTGGGGCTATAGACGGAACCCATATCCCTATCTTGGCACCGGAGCACCAAGCCGCCGAGTACATAAACCACAAGGGGTACTTTTCGATAGTGCTGCAAGCTCTGGTGGATCACAAGGGACGTTTCACCAACATCAACGTGGGATGGCCGGGAAAGGTCCATGATGCTCGCATCTTCAGGAACTCTGGTCTGTTTCAAAAGCTGCAGGAAGGGACTTTATTCCCAGACCAGAAAATAACTGTTGGGGATGTTGAAATGCCTATAGCTATCCTTGGGGACCCAGCCTACCCTTTAATGCCATGGCTCATGAAGCCGTACATAGGCAGCCTGGACAGTAGTCAGGAGCTGTTCAACTACAGGCTGAGCAAGTGCAGAATGGTGGTAGAATGTGCATTTGGACGTTTAAAGGCGCGCTGGCGCAGTTTACTGACTCGGTTAGATGTCTGCGAAACCAATATTCCCACTGTTATTACTGCTTGCTGTGTGCTCCACAATATCTGTGAGAGTAAGGGGGAGACGTTTATGGCGGGGTGGGAGGTTGAGGCAAATCGCCTGGCTGCTGGTTACGCGCAGCCAGACACCAGGGCAGTTAGAAGAGCACAGGAGGGCGCGGTACGCATCAGAGAAGCTTTGAAAACCAGTTTCATGACAGGCCAGGCTACGGTGTGAAAGTTCTGTTTGTTTCTCCTTGATGAAACCCCCCGCCCCTTGGTTCACTCTACTTCCCTGTAAGCTAACCACCTGCCCCTCCTCCCTTCAATCACCGCTTGCAGAGGCAATAAAGTCATTGTTGCTTCACATTCATGCATTCTTTATTCATTCATCATACAAATAGGGGGATGACTACCAAGGTAGCCCAGGAGGGGTGGTGGAGGAGGGAAGGAAAATGCCACACAGCACTTTAAGCACAGCACTTTAAAAGTTTACAACTTTAAAATTTATTGAATGACAGCCTTCTGTTGCTTGGGCAATCCTCTGTGGTGGAGTGGCTGGTTGGCCGGAGGCCCCCCCACCGCGTTCTTGGGCGTCTGGGTGTGGAGGCTATGGAACTTGGGGAGGAGGGCGGTTGGTTACAGAGGGGCTGCAGTGGCAGTCTGTGCTCCAGCTGCCTTTGCTGCAGCTCAACCATACACTGGAGCATACTGGTTTGGTCCTGCAGCAGCCTCAGCATTGAATCCTGCCTCCTCTCATCACGCTGCAGCCACATTTGAACTTCAGCCCTGTCTTCAGCCCGCCACTTACTCTCTTCAGCCCGCCACTTACTCTCTTCAGCCCGCCACCTCTCCTCCCGGTCATTTTGTACTTTCCTGCACTCTGACATTATTTGCCTCCACGCATTCGTCTGTGCTCTGTCAGTGTGGGAGGACAGCATGAGCTCGGAGAACATTTCATCGCAAGTGCGTTTTTTTTTCTTTCTAAGCTTCACTAGCCTCTGGAAAGGAGAAGATCCTGTGATCATTGAAACACATGCAGCTGGTGGAGAAAAAAAAGGGACAGCGGTATTTAAAAAGACACATTTTGTAAAACAGTGGCTACACTCTTTCAGGGTAAACCTTGCTGTTAACATTACATACATAGCACATGTGCTTTCGTTACAAGGTCGCATTTTGCCTCCTCCCACCGCGTGACTACCCCCTCAACCTTCCCCCCTCCCTGTGGCTAACAGCGGGGAACATTTCTGTTTAGCCACAGGCAAACAGCCCAGCAGGAATGGGCTCCTCTGAGTGTCCCCTGAAGAAAACCACTCTATTTCAACCAGGTGACCATGAATTATATCTCACTCTCCTGAGGATAACACAGAGAGATAAAGAACGGATGTTGTTTGAATGCCAGCAAACATACACTGCAATGCTGTGTTCTACAATGTTTCCCGAGTACGTGTTACTGGCCTGGAGTGGTAAAGTGTCCTACCATGAAGGACGCAATAAGGCTACCCTCCCCAGAAACCTTTTGCAAAGGCTTTAGGACTACATCTAGGAGAACCGCAAATGCCAGGGCAAAGTAATCCTTTCACATGCTTGCTTTTAAACCATGTATAGTATTTTAAAAGGTACACTCACCAGAGGTCCCTTCTCCGCCTGCTGGGTCCAGGAGGCAGCCTTCGGTGGGTTCGGGGGGTACTGGCTCCAGGTCTAGGGTGAGAAACAGTTCCTGGCTGTCGGGAAAACCGGTTTCTCCGCTTGCTTGCTGTGAGCTATCTACAACCTCATCATCATCATCATCTTCTTCGTCCCCAAAACCTGCTTCCGTATTGCCTCCATCTCCATTGAAGGAGTCAGACAACACGGCTGGGGTAGTGGTGGCTGAACCCCCTAAAATGGCATGCAGCTCATCATAGAAGCGGCATGTTTGGGGCTCTGACCCAGAGCGGCTGTTCGCCTCTCTGGTTTTCTGGTAGGCTTGCCTCAGCTCCTTCAGTTTCACACGGCACTGCTTCGGGTCCCTGTTATGGCCTCTGTCCTTCATGCCCTGGGAGATTTTCACAAAGGTTTTGGCATTTCGAAAACTGGAACGGAGTTCTGATAGCATGGATTCCTCTCCCCAAACAGCGATCAGATCCCGTACCTCCCATTCGGTCCATGCTGGAGCTCTTTTGCGATTCTGGGACTCCATCATGGTCACCTGTGCTGATGAGCTCTGCATGGTCACCTGCAGCTTGCCACGCTGGCCAAACAGGAAATGAGATTCAAAAGTTCGCGGTTCTTTTCCTGGCTACCTGGCCAGTGCATCTGAGTTGAGAGTGCTGTCCAGAGCGGTCATAATGAAGCACTCTGGGATAGCTCCCGAGGCCAATACCATCGAATTGTGTCCACAGTACCCCAAATTCGAACCGGCAACGTCGATTTAAGCGCTAATCCACTTGTCAGGGGTGGAGTAAGGAAATCGATTTTAAGAGCCCTTTAAGTCGAAAAAAATGGCTTCATTGTGTGGACAGGTGCAGGTTTACATCGATTTAACGCTGCTAAATTCGACCTAAAGTCCTAGTGTAGACCAGGGCTTATATAACTCAAGGTGGAGTGAAAATGAAGTTGTGAGTGTGTATGGTCATCGCTAATGAATGAAAAGAAATATGCTGCCCTGAGGCACACGTTCTTACACATTCCCAAAGCAGTTGTTCTGAGGGCATCTTTGACTATAAACTTGTAGGCATTAGTTGCCATTATTACAAAACTAGTATGATTTATTTATTGGTCTGATTTCCCATATGTATATCAGGAATGTGTGTTCACAACAATGTGCAAGCACACATCAGAAAATCCCCCTTCTTGTCAAAGCATCTGATCTTTTTACAGCAGAAAAAAGGCTAAACAGAGAGGGAGCTATTTTTAGTGTTCCTGAAGGAGTTTCTTCCAAATGTTCACACAGCTCTAGGATGAATAAATCACATCTCTGAATGCTCACTTTTGAATAGAGGACAAAATGAATGACTCCAGACTTCAGCCTCACCTATACCCGGTGGAATACTGCATCCTCTGCACCAGAATAATGCATCTGATCAAAAATGGCTTGTTTCTCAGCTAAGGGACACACCAGCGTAATTTACTATTTCCCTTTAAAAATCTGATACAGAATAAATCTGAGCTGGCGGAGGAAGTGTGCTTTTAAAGTCTAGCCTGATATTGTGTCACCTGTTTCCTGGAGCTTCCTTCCTGTAGATTCAATAGCTAATTTTGCACCATTGTGCTGATGAAGTGGCCAGAGCAAGAAGAGAGGAAAATACCCAGAGGAGTGTTAACAAAAGTTACATAAAATGAGTCAAAAAGTTGATTTTGGTTTCATTGGCTTGCAAACCACTTACACTTCTGCATCCCAAAGGAAAGCAAAGGTTGCTTTGTAAATAATAACTTTATAATCATTCACATTTTCCATCTATAGAGCACTTCCATTTATCATACTGCTAAAGATCTCAAAGCAGTATGTGAAATTAGTGCCAAATTCCCTCTTGTCAGTGGTGGGAGATATAAAGTAAGTCTTCCTGTGTCTACAAAGTTCCCTGGATCCTAGAAGGTTCATCCCAAAGCAGAGCAGGTAAAGGAAAATTCTTACCATCCTCACCCTCCATTGGGTTTCTTCCTGGGGGGCAACAGGAGTGGAGTTCTACAGGAGCTGTACCTGCAGAAAGTGCATTGAATCAGTACACCCCCTGACACCTTAGCCATGCTCTTCTCAGCCAAGGCAACATTTGGGCTGCACTGCTTTCCATGGCCCCCAGTGGGGAGATAAAGGAAAGCTGTGGCTATGGCTACCCGTGCCCATCTAGCAGGGGGTTATGCCACCAATAACCCTGAGCTGAATCTATCCCTGAAACTAGTCTCTAGAGAGGGGTTACAGATGAGATTTTTCAAAAGCCCTCAGCCAATAACAAAAGCACTGACTTCAATGGAAGCAGCGTTACAGCAGCCCAGGGTGCCTCTGAAAACCCCATCCATGAATTAACTGATATATAACTAAATAGGCGTGCATGCACACACACAGATTAAATACATCATTTCACCCTCTACTGAAATCCAGCCACCTCTGGGGGGAAACGTGGCTCCTGATTAACAGCACACAACAACCACAAGCTTTACTGTACACTTTCCTTATGGGAAGTGCCATGGGATCTTTAATGACTGAAACAATCAGGTCTTGGTGTTATATATCATTGAAAAACAGCACCTCCAGCCGCACAGTGACCACTAGCCCATGCTGGGGCATTAATTCAGATGTGCAGTCTTAAAAAGAGCCTTCTATTTCAATAAAGTGATTACATAACCCAGAAACAGCTGCGCCCATTTCTAGGGTAGTGTCCCCAGACAACATGAGTCTGTAATCACTAAATTACAGATACAGTTAAGACTATGTTGTGAACGCAAAGGAGATGTGCAAACAGAGCTGTGTGATGCAACACATTTTGCTTTGTGAATAACTCCTATCCAGGAACTCCAGTTTCTAAAACACCTTCTGCTTTAGCAAAGACACAAAAAGATTATATTTTTCACTGTTCTTGCCCATGACGAAAATGTTCTTTGCATAGTTCAGTCTGTGAGTTACGTACATTTTCTCCATTTCACTTTTCTGGCTGAGTTGCCGGAGGGGCTGCTTTGTGAAAACAGGCACTTATGCTTTTCATTACAGACTGCATTCTTTCTGTACGTGCCAGTGGATGCCTCACTACTGGTGTGACTAATTAATAAAACTCCTAATAGTATATGGTGCAGGCTCTTTTGTCTGCCAACTAGTGGGCAGACTAGTGCAGGCTTAACCAATTAGCAGAGTTTCCCCCTGTGACGCACTCTATATAGAGAGTGTGAATATAATGTAACTAAAATATGCTTCATGCAAAAGGTCTCTTGTAAGGTATCATTACAAAGCTTATAATCTACTGAGTGTGGTCACCCTATTTGTATAAATGTATCACTCTTGTATCTGAAACTAGAAATATGAAATATAATTCTGAGGGCCTATTGTAGTTATGCAAAGTGTGGGCCATTAATGGTGGTCTGGAATCTTGATGGCTCCCATCAACCAGGACAATTGACTGTGGATGACGCTGTTTGCAGGCAGGCCTTCCTGTGTGTCAGGCTGGGAGGAATGAAGGCTGGGGGTCTCACAGGACATGTGACCATGTCACCTGAACTGGAATCCATCTTTAACCTGGTGCTTTTCCACAGTGAAGGAGGGTTGGGAACCCAGAGGGACAAAGGATTCCCACCTTAGGCAAAAGATATATAAGTGGGAGAAATAGAACAAGGGAGGCAGCCATCATGAGGAATCCCCTAGCTACCACCTGAGCTGGAACAAGGGCTGTACCGGGGAAAGGATTGTGCCCAGACCAGGAAGGTGTCCCGCTCCAGTCTGTGAAAGAAACTTATTGAAACATCTCCAAGGGTGAGATTTTATCTGTTTTCAGTTTTTATTACTGTACTTAGACTGGCGTGTTTTATTTTATTTTGCTTGGTAATTCACTTTGTTCTGTCTGTTACTACTTGGACCCACTTAAAGCATACTTTCTATATTTAATAAAATCACTTTTTACTTATTAATTAATCCAGAGTATGTATTAATACTTGGGGGGGAGGGCAAACAGCTGTGCATATCTCTCTATCAGTGTTATAGGAGAGAGAACAATTTATGAGTTTACCCTGTATAAGCTTTATACAGGGTAAAATAGATTTATTTAAGGTTTGGACCCCATTAGGGGTTGGGCACCTGAGTGTTAAAGACAGGCACACTTCTGTAAGCTGCTTTCAGTTAACAGCTGTTAGGGGACGTGGTTCAGACTTGGGTCTGGGTTTGCAGCAGGCGAGCGGGTCTAGCTCAAACCAGGCAGGGCACTGGAGTCCTGGACAGGAAAGCAGGGGCAGAAGTAGTCTTGGCACATCAGGTGGCAGCTCCCAGCGGGTTTCTGTGATCCAGCCCCCATACAGTGGCTAAGTGTGCATCCTGCCCATCACTTCATCCAAGACTTAGTCCAGTGCCCATGTGATATGAAGCCAAAAGCTTTATGAGGTGAGTCTAAAGGCAGCCTCCTTCCCGTTAAGCTGGAAAGAGCTGTACTAAGCTCCTCTCAGCTGGAGGTTGTTCTTTGCATAGCTCACGCTGCATGCCAGTACCCATGTGAAATAACAGCGTTGTTCAATGATTCCATGTGCAGCATGCTTGGAAAGTTCGCCTTCTTGGTGACTGCATTTGGCATCAGAAATAATTTCTCAGCAGCAGAATATGCACAACAGCACAGGCACCAATGAGTCCCTGCAGCTCTGTGTAGAACTCAGTGTGGGAGATCTTTGTGAGGAAGCGTGGAACACATCAGACAAGGACCCCTGGCTCTGAAGAATGCTCCCCCCCTTCCTGGGATCCCATTGTACACAAGCTGAATGTCTACACTGCACAGTAAGCCCAGCTCTGACTCAGCTTTGAGCCCAAGCCACCTTTCTGTCTACACACAAATCACTCTGACTCAGGTCAGCAAACGCTTAGGACTCAAGTTGTACAATTTGGCTAGGTGGCTGGGTCAGAGCCCAAGTCCCACTGTGAGTCAGGTCCAGAAGGTCTCCAGTAGTGCAGTGTGGATGCGCGAGCAAGACTGAGAGACTCGGGCCCATCAATTACAAGCCTGGGTTTACAATGAAGTGTGGACGCTCAAGCAGGGGCTTGGAAACACTGAGTTCATGAGCCCAGGTCCCACAGTCCCAGGCTCAGAGTGCGGTGTAGCCATACCCTGAGAGGTCAAGGATCCATGGGATGCGGAGGGCGTGGTTGCATGAGGAAAAGGCAGGACCACAGCACCATCCCTCTCACTCCCTCAGGGATATTAAGTGTAAGATAATGTTGCTTCAGCATTCACTTATGATGCTTCTTCCCTCTGCACTACAGATGCTCCCCATGAGACTTTGGGGAACCCACTGAGGACCTACTCCATGCCAGCATCACAGCAAAGGGAGCAGAATGCAAAGGTATTGAGCCTCTGTGCGAATGCCACAACCAGAGCTGTCGATGACCTTATATCCCGATTGCATGGTTTTTCTGCACACCCTGGACTACCTGTGAATTTAGAGAGCCGAGGTCACTTCGTTCAGTGAGTGGTAGGGAATAAGGATGGGAAAATCCTTCCACTCCCAAAAGAAACATTTGGAGGAAGCTCCTCAGGTTGAAACTCTGTTTTTATATCCAGAGATGGTTTTCCCCTCACACAGATGCCTACATGGCTCATAGAAAGCAGCCATTTGTCATTGGGCTTTGAATACAATTCTGTGCAAATATACTGGGCAGAAAGGAAGTATGATAAGATGCAATAGTATATCTCATCCATGCAAGAAAGATAGCTGTCATGCAGCCACTCCAACAATGCCTGGTCAATTGCGCTTCGTCTCTAAAAATGTCAGTCAACTACCCATGCATGACGTTCACAGTACAAAGAAGTAACTTTGCTAGAATTTGGACAGGCCAGGACATTGAATTCAGAATCAGAATTATACTGATCATGATTTGGCCAGGTCCTGGATTTGACACCTCACATCCCACAGAGATGGGGGAAGAAGAGATAGGCGTTATAACATTAAATAAACTGTACTTTTGTGGGGTGGAAGCGATCTCTCTGAAACCTTTCAATGTCTCGGCAGAGTATGTAAACTCTAACATTTAGCTCCTCATGTACTCTAACCCTCTTCTTCCTCTACTAGCCCACTCTCCTGACACACACAAAGGACCTCTGCAGTTCCTTTTCTCCTGCCCTACGTTTTGCTCTCTTACCCTGCCCCATCCACTTTTCTAATTCTCTTCTTACTACTTTCTTATCTTCTTCCCTTGTTTCCCTCATCTGTTTTCATATTTTAATGGGGCTGGAAAAACTTTCTCTGACTCCCCAGAGAGAGAAATCTCCAACCTCTTCAGCATCCGATGCATGCCTATGTGCTGAATGAGCAGTAGGGGAATGAGGAACGCCTCTACCAGTATGACTGTATATGGAAAAACAGTCAACTCAAAGCAGTAAAAACATCACCAGAGGGTGCAGTAAAAGTCAAGGAATAGATTTTTTTTCCCCCTTCTCTCTCTTTTAGTATATTCCTGCTTTCAGTTGTTCTTGCTTGTAGAGCTAAAGGGAACTATACTGGAATGCAAGAGAGAAAGTCCTGGGTGACACTTATTACTTTTACTGTGGTGTGGTTACTTCGTTATTCATAATCAAATTTGGAATGTGTACCCACAGGGAGAAGGAAGAAAGAGAGGCCCCTTCTCTAACCAGTTTAGCTGAACCATTTGAAAGCTCAGTTTAACCCATACTTCTAGCTAAAATGGTTTAAGCCAAGGACCCCTATGCTCTCACTAAAGTCAATGGGAATTATTTGTAATCTGTACTCATGTCTGATTGTTAAATGGCAGTAAGTTATCATTTATTTTTCACCATCCTCATTCTAAAGGGGAAGTGAGTAAATGTTGTCCAGCAAGTGCATTTTGTGCCTGGTTTTGTAAATTATCATGAGGCTTTTAAACACAGACCAGTGGGAATAAGCTGAAAGTGAGTAATTCAGTTTTGGGGTAAATTGGTAGAACTCTGGGCTTCAAAACTGTCTGGACTTCTCCACACTGGCAACTCAAAATGTGTAACTATATTGGTTGGAACTGCTTTTCACTATATTTTGTAATCGTTCCACGAACTTGCTAAAGGCAAAAAAGAGATAGAAAAAGAGAGAGATGCATACAACTCAAGGACTCAGAAAAACTATGCTACTGAACCAAAGCCCATTGAGGTCCATGGGAATCTGTCCACTGACTTCAGTGTGTGCTGAATTAGGCTCTATATTATTATTTATCTAAGTGAATTCCATCCCTTCAACGGGAATCATGTATGCTTATCAGAAGGTTCAGACCTCTTTGATGACTGATTCACCTTCGGTATCATTGGAATGGTGCCGTTTTGTGACTTGGTCTGGAATTTTCAAAGAGACTTGGATGTTAGGTTCTCAGCAACCAGTGACTTACGACTCCCTTAGGCTCCTTTGAAAAGCCCACCCTGGGGTTTTAGGGCTGCGTTGGTTGTTCTTTTTTCAAAGTTTCATGATGAGATTTATTTCTTTCGTTAGAAACCTCACTTGCCTCTCACTCTCCACTCTTGTTACAGAGGTTTTTGCAAAAATTTGTGCAGCACCTCAGGAGTAATTCATTTTAATGGGTGAAGGCTCTACATTGTAACCAGTTCTTGTACTTTGTTCACTTTAAAGGGCTGTTGAAAGCCTTGCACCACACTTTTATCTCCAGTTTAACATCTCAAACCATGTTTTACTGCATCGCATTCTGGGACTTATGCAAAGAAAGAAACCAATAAAAACCCCAGGGTGAAATCTGTATTATTTTATAACAAAAATATATTTGAACTCCAGCTGTCTCAGTAAAACTACAGAACACATTTTATTATGCTATTACTACATAGGACTGCAGTTTAGACCTGGCATTATCAAACTACTTTTTAACATATGTCATGATACTAGCATGGTAATATGGCTGCTCTAATTTAATAAACAATAGCTATATTTTAATATCTATTAGCTATCCATTTCCCCATATCCCGATAGAAATCTGTGAGTGCATTCAGTTACTATGACTCCTTAAAACAGAAGATATGCATCCAGTGGAGTATATCTTACATGCTCAAAGTTCAAGGTCAAATCCTGCAGTCTTCACGCAAGAAATTCCCAGTGGCCAAATCCTGAAGTTCCTATTCAAAGCCATACTGTGCCAGCAGTTTTGTGCTTCAAAACTGGTAGCAAAATATTGCCCTCAGGCAAACCCCCTTTGAGAACCGTAAGAGTCTATTTGAATGGGAACCTCAGGATTCAGCTCTGTGACTTCAGAGGGAATTTTTCCGGATGAAAGACTGCAGGATTTGTCCCTCCGTGAATAACCAAGAGAGAGCATACTACAAGAACTCAAGTTAAATTAAGTCTCTTTGTCCTTCCCTACTTCACATTAAGGGCTCACTCATGCTGTAAAGGCACGGCTCTGAGCAAACTGCAGTGTAGAACTAACTGTGCCTGCAAAAAGGGAGGCCCTCAGCCATTAAAATGTACCATTCATCCATTCTAAATATATGTTGCATTGCTTGCTCAGTTACCAAGGAGCCATTAGGTTGGACATGAATTTGGAAAGGAGCTGATTCCGAGGTTTGAAATAGCTAGAGAAATTCCATCATATGCTAGAAGCCTTGTCACACTCTTAGCCCTGGTCTACACTAGGAGTTGAGGTTGAATTTAGCAGCGTTAAATCGATTTAACCCTGCACCTGTTCACATGACGAAGCCCTTTTTTTCGATTTAAAGGGCTCTTAAAATCGATTTCCTTACTGCACCCCCGACAAGGGGATTAGTGCTGAAATCAGCCTTGCTGGGTCGAATTTGGGGTACTGTGGACACAGTTAGACGGTATTGGCCTCCGGGAGCTATCCCAGAGTGCTCCATTGTGACCAACTCTGGACAGCACTCTCAACTCAGATGCACTGGCCAGGTAGACAGGAAAAGGCCCATGAACTTTTGAATTTCAATTTCCTGTTTGGCCAGCGTGACAAGCTGCAGGTGACCATGCAGAGCTCATCAGCACAGGTGACCATGATGGAGTCCCAGAATCGCAAAAGAGCTCCAGCATGGACCGAACGGGAGGTATGGGATCTGATCACTGTATGGGGAGAGGAATCCGTGCTATCAGAACTACGTTCCAGTTTTCGAAATGCCAAAACATTTGTCAAAAATCTCGCAGGGCATGAAGGACAGAGGCCAGAACAGGGACCCGAAGCAGTGCCGCATGAAACTTAAGAAGCTGCGGCAGGCCTACCAGAAAACCAGAGAGGCGAACAGCCGCTCCGGGTCAGAGCCCCAAACATGCCGCTTCTATGATGAGCTGCATGCCATTTTAGGGGGTTCAGCCACCACTACCCCAGCCGTGTTGTTTGACTCCTTCAATGGAGATGGAGTCAACACGGAAGCAGGTTTTGGGGACAAAGAAAATGATGATGATGAGGTTGTAGATAGCTCACAGCAAGCAAGCGGAGAAACCAGTTTTCCCGACAGCCAGGAACTGTTTCTCACCCTGGACCTGGAGACAGTACCCCCCGAGCCCACCCAAGGCTGCCTCCCAGACCCGCGAGGCAGAGTGTACCTTTTAAAATACTATACATAGTTTAAAAGCAAGCATGTTTAATGATTAATTTGCCCTGGCATTCGCCGCTCTCCTGGATGTACTCCCAAAGCCTTTGCAAAAGGTTTCTGGGGAGGGCAGCCTTATTCCATCCACCATGGTAGGACACTTTACCACTCCAGGCCAGTAACAAGTACTCGGGAATCATTGTAGAACAAAGCATTGCAGTGTATGTTTGCTGGCGTTCAAACAACATCTGTTCTTTATCTCTCTGTGTTATCCTCAGGAGAGTGATATCATTCATGGTCACCTGGTTGAAATAGAGTGCTTTTCTTAAGGGGACATTCAGAGGTGCCCGTTCCTGCTGGGCTGTTTGCCTGTGGCTGAACAGAAATGTTCCCCGCTGTTAGCCACAGGGAGGGGGGAGGGGCTAGCCACACGGTGGGGGGAGGCAAAATGCGACCTTGGAACGAAAGCACATGTGCTATGTATGTAATGTTAACAGCAAGGTTTACCCTGAAAGAGTGTAGCCACTGTTTTATAAAATGTGTCTTTTTAAATACCACTGTCCCTTTTTTTTTTTCTCCACCAGCTGCATGTGTTTCAAAGATCACAGGATCGTCTCCTTCCCAGAGACTAGCAAAGATTAGAAGGCAAAAGAATGCACTCACAATGAAATGTTCTCTGAGCTCATGCTGTACTCCCACACTGACAGAGCACAGATGAATGCATGGAGGCAGACAATGTCAGACAATGTCAGGAAAGCACAAAATGACCAGGAGGAGAAGTGGCGGGCTGAAGAGAGTAAGTGGCAGGCTGAAGAGAGGGCTGAAGCTGAAAGGTGGCGGCAGCGTGATGAGAGGAGGCAGGATTCAATGCTGAAGCTGCTGGAGGATCAAACTAATATGCTCCAGCGTATGGTTGAGCTGCAGGAAAGGCAGCAGGAGCACAGACCGCCACTACAGCCCCTGTGTAACCAACCGCCCTCCTCCCAAGTTCCATAGTCTCCTCACCCAGATGCCCAAGAACACGGTAGGGGGACCTCTGGCCATCCAGCCACTCCACCCCAGAGGATTGCCCAAGCAACAGAAGGCTGGCATTCCATAAGTTTTCAAGTTTTAAACTTTTAAAGTGCTGTGTGGCCTTGTCCTTCCCTCCTCCACCACCCCTCCTGGTGCTTCTCTCCTCCACCACCCCTCCTGGGCTACCTTGGTAGTCATCCCCCTATTTGTGTGATGAATGAATAAAGAATGCATGAATGTGAAGCAACAATGACTTTATTGCCTCTGCAAGCAGTGATTGAAGGGAGGAAGGGAGGGTGCTCATCTTACAGGGAAGTAGAGTGAACCAAGGGGCGGGGGGTTTCATCAAGGAGAAACAAACAGAACTTTCACACCGTAGCCTGTCCCGTCATGAAACTGGTTTTCAAAGCTTCTCTGATGCACACCACGCCCTCCTGTGCTCTTCTAACCGCCCCGGTGTCTGGCTGTGCGTAACCAGCAGCCAGGCGATTTGCCTCAACCTCCCACCCCGCCATAAACTTCTCCCCCTTACTCTCACAGATATTGCGGAGCGCACAGCAAGCAGTAATAACAGTGGGAATATTGGTTTCGCAGACATCTAACCGAGTCAGTAAACTGCGCCAGCGCGCCTTTAAACGTCCAAATGCACATTCTACCACCATTCTGCACTTGCTCAGCCTGTAGTTGAACAGCTCCTGACTACTGTCCAGGCTGCCTGTGTACGGCTTCATGAGCCATGGCATTAAGGGGTAGGCTGCGTCCCCAAGGATAACTATAGGCATTTCAACATCCCCAACGGTTATTTTCTGGTCTGGGAATAAAGTCCCTTCCTGCAGCTTTTGAAACAGACCAGAGTTCCTGAAGATGCGAGCGTCGTGTACCTTTCCCAGCCGTCCCACATTGATGTTGGTTAAACGTCCCTTGTGATCCACCAGTGCTTGCAACACCATTGAAAAGTACCCCTTTCGGTTTATATACTGGTTAGCAAGGTGATCCGGTCCCAAGATAGGGATATGGGTTCCATCTATGGCCCCACCACAGGTAGGGAATCCCATTGCAGCAAAGCCATCCACTATGACCTGCACATTTCCCAGGGTCACTACCCTTGATATCAGCAGATCTTTGATTGTGTTGGCTACTTGCATCACAGCAGCCCCCACAGTAGATTTGCCCACTCCAAATTGATTCCTGACTGACTGGTAGCTGTCTGGCGTTGCAAGCTTCCACAGGGCTATTGCCTCTCACTTCTCAACTGTGAGGGCTGCTCTCATCTTGGTATTCATGCGCCTCAGGGCAGGGGAAAGCAAGTCACAAAGTTCCATGAACGTGCCCTTATGCATGCGAAAGTTTCACAGCCACTGGGAATCGTCCCAGACCTGCAACACTATGCGGTCCCACCAGTCTGTGCTTGTTTCCCATGCCCAGAATTGGCGTTCCACCTCATGAACCTGCCCCATTACCACCATGATGCCCATATTGCCAGGGCCCCTGGTTTGAGAGAAGTCTGTGCCCATGTCCTCATCACTCACGTCACCGTGCTGACATCGCCTACTCGACCAGTTTCGCTTTGACAGGTTCTGGTGCTGCATATACTGCTGGATAATGTGTGTGGTGTTTAATGTGCTCCTAATTGCCAAAGTGATCTGAGCGGGCTCCAGGCTTGCCATGGTATGGCGTCTGCACAGAAAAAAGGCGCGGAACGATTGTCTGCCATTGCCCTGACAGAGGGAGGGGCGACTGACGACATGGCTTACAGGGTTGGCGTACAGGGAATTAAAATCAACAATGTTTTAGCCCCATCAGGCACTGGGATTTCTATCCAGAATTCAAATGGGCGGCGGAGACTGTGGGAACTGTGGGATAGCTACCCACAGTGCAATGCTCTGGAAGTCAATGGTTGCCTCAGTACTGTGGACACACTCCACTGACTACATGCACTTAGAGCATTTGTGTGGGGACACACACAATCGACTGTATAAAAAAGCTTTCTACAAAACTGACTTCTATAAATTTGACCGAATTTCGTCATATAGACATACCCTTAGCTGACAATTCAAAACACTAGTAGGGAATAATGCAACCTCATTGCAGTTCTGCTCCTGGCCTGATCCTGTCCCCACTGAGGTCAAGGGCTAAACTCTCACTGAAAGGAATGAGATACTGTCGTACTTGGCCAACGCTTTTGAGGTGAGGGCAAATACTTCCCATTGACTTCAGTGGAGGGCAAAGGTAGGCCAATGCTGAGCACTTAAGAAAGTCCAACCTTTACATTTTAACTGAACTGAATGAATAAGTGGATCTGTGGAGCTTGACTCCAAAGTGTGGATTCATCTCATCTCTACAAATTATAAAGCATCCATTACATGTTATTAACTCTTTATTTATTGTGCTTGGAAGGTGAGGTAGTCTGTCTTTTGTTTCACATAGGAAATCATAAATAAAAAGGTGTCTAGCAGTTAGGAATACTGGGCCAAACCGTGCTGTGACTCACACCTTGTGTAGCCACTGATGTCCATGGGATTGCATGGGATACAGGAGAGAAGTGGGCCCCAAAACTTGCAGATGAAACAAGCTATATAAGTATTATTGCTAGAGATTAACTATGTTGTTTCAAAGTTGTTCTAGTTGTGTTCATCCCAGGATACTAGAGAACTATGGTGGGTGAAGTAATCTTTTACTGGACCAACTTCTGGTGCTGAAAGAGACACGCTTTTGAGCTACACCGCTCTTTGTCAGATCTGGGAAAGATATTCAGAGTTTCACAGGTAAATACAAGGTGGAGCAGATTGTTTAGATTAACTATTAAGATTTGTGACATCTGTTAAAAGGCCAGTTGCTGGTTGCAGAATTCCACTTTCTTTATCTCTCTGTTCTATGCACCTGCAACCTGGCAATGTAAAGAGCAGTCGTTGCTGTTGGTCAAACAGGAGTGAAATAAACTTAAAACAGAGTTTGGTTTTGTGTTTGGCCTTTAATGTCTCAGGATTACCCAGTAAAGTGAGGGTTAAAAGGAAATATGAGGCTAGCAATTCGTTTTAGTAAAGTAAACCCAATCATTCCTCCCTTCAGATGCCTGCAGTCACGTCCAAGCTGATTGTGCCTGGAGAAAAGGGTGGGGGAAAGTGAATTTATGCCATCTTATGCTCGGTCAAAAGAAACTGCAAAGTACAGAGACAATTACAAAAAAGGTGGAAATTCTGACACACTGCACTTTTCAAACACAAACAGTGGGTGGAGGGATCTGGCCCAGCTGGCTGCTACGTGCACATTCTCATATAACCCTTATCAGCCATTTCCATTTGTAGGTAGCAGGAGCACAAATACCCTGAGGTGTGAGCAGAGTATAGGGCAAATTGAAAACAGGCTGCTATTGTCCATCATCCAGTGAAAAAAGGCTATCTCTGGGGTCTTCAAAAATGTCTTTGTTCCTCTATAACTTGCCTGCATTAGATATTGTAATGGCTTTGTACTTAGTAAAAAGAAAAGGAGTACTTGTGGCACCTTAGAGACTAACCAATTTATTTGACAGGTTTCAGAATAACAGCTGTGTTAGTCTGTATTTGCAAAAAGAAAAGGAGTACTTGTGGCACCTTAGAGACTAACCAATTTATTTGAGCATAAGCTTTCGTGAGCTACACCTCACTTCATCGGACGCATACTGTGGAAAGTTTAGAAGATCTTATTATATACACACAAGTGGGGTGGGAGGAGGTATTTTTTCATGCTTTGTGTGTATATAATAAGATCTTGTAAACTTTCCACAGTATGCATCCGATGAAGTGAGCTGTAGCTCACGAAAGCTTATGCTCAAATAAATTGGTTAGTCTCTAAGGTGCCACAAGTACTCCTTTTCTTTTTGCAATTTATTTGAGCATAAGCTTTCATGAGCTACAGCTCACTTCATCGGATGTACTTAGTGTTTCTTTGCATTTTTTTCTTTTCTTAGATCCTCTTTTCCCTTCTCCTTTCCATTCCTCTTCCTGCCTTGCATCACAATAGCTGGTTCTGGATGTAAGTAAAAGTTAGGTCTCAGTGAGTAACACCCATCCTTGCTGCTTTCTCATTCTGCCTCCCTCTGGCATGGTGTATGTATATCCACAATCCTTACAAAGTCCTGATTTATAGGGCCCTGTCACAGCGGCAGCTGTTTCACCCTGTGTGTATTAAACATGCACAGCTCTCAGGGCTGCATTTCAAAGGGGTGGGTTCAGAAAATACATTTCTGCCTCTGTAATCTCCCATTCTCATTGGTTGGCATCCATACCACTCATTAAAAGCTGCATTTCTATCTAAGTATTTTCTTTTTTGTCTTTAAGAATTCCCCTCAAACCCCTATATAAATAATGCAGTAACAAAGTTTCTATAAAAGGGCACAGTCTCAGCAGAAACAGTGTACAGGCTCCAGCGACAAGCTGCCTTTTAGCTCCAATTTAAACCACTTAGAACCAAACAGCTTTTAGTTCCAGTATAAAGGACATCTTCCAATTTAAAGGTCATTTACCAAGTAGATGCTGTTAGACTGTCTGGCATCTAGATATATCTTAAGACAGTGTGACAAATAAGGGTTTTTGGCCTTCTGACAGGGAAGCTTCCTTAGATTAATGCTTTCATTCCTCTCCAAGCCCAGTCCAACCATAAGGTTGGGTCTTCTGTTTTCTCTCAACTCCATCACATAACAATAGTGCTGGAACTTTTATTTTTTTCATTGCTTTGTCTTTTTTTAAATCAAAATTTGGAATACATTATGGGTTCAAAGAAGTGATAAACTGTCATTTCTTCTGGGCAAGTTCTTCATGTGTGACAGGTGCCCATTCCCATTTTTGACTAATTCTGCCTGACACTTTGTCCCACTCTTAGATGAGATTCTTTTAGAAGCTTGAAGCAGTTTTGCATTTTGTTGCTAACTCCAGAAGAAACCATCCGTAAAAAAGCTCTCTCCATAAGAGTGACAGGGATGTTCTTGTCATGTCATAATTGGGTAATTGCAGAAAGGGCAAGGGAGATGGTCAAACTTTGGATGGAGGGACATCCATAGTAAATTTTGTAGACATTATAGACCAAATTTATCTTGATTTCAATGTGAATTGTCCCTGCTTATGCCAGGGGTGACCACGACCCAGCATCAGCTGTATCTTTCGCTGTCATCCCATGTGTCATTGGATTACAAATGTATAAGGCAGGTGGCTCTGTGACACGGGAATTTCGGAAAACAGAAGTGACAAATGCTATTCTTGCCATGTGCCTCTGGTCAGTGGGAATTTCATAGACCATATACCAGTACTATTTTTCAGTAGTGAAGCCATAGATTTAATATAAAGAAGGTCTGCTTACATAAGAAGCTTGCACTGTTGCCCAGTGTTTTCCTAACTTCTCTATTCAAGTCTATTGGAGGTTTTTGCCATAACAAGGCAGAATGTCACAACAACTTTACCCATTTTGTTGGGTTTTGGAGTTCTGTGAGTGCCAAACTCTGAGATCCTTATTCACTCACACCTTTAAGTTCAGAGGTAGTTTTTCCATAATAAAGATTACATTGAAGCTGAATTGAAACCTCTCACTGAGACTCACTGTTTGGAAATTGTCTCACATTGTCTAAACTCTGCTGGCAATTTTTTTAACATGCAACCTGCTTGACTTTAGTGAAATGGTATAGGAGGCATATTTCCATGCTGTGTGCCAGAATTTTTGCTAGGAGTTGACTCTCATGATTAATTAGAAAGTCTGGTCTGAAGCTCTGGCTATGAACTGTGGGATTTTCTTTATATAGCAAACATAGAACGTTAATATATTCTTGTCACTTCCCTGTGTTAGTGGCCTTATGAATTGGTGCCTTAATTTGTTTGGCACAATATCTTTACATCATTATTTTCTGCAACTCTTACTATATAGTGAAACTTATACAAGTGTACATGTTAGGCAGCATACTGTCTTCAGGGACTGCCCCAAAGTAAAGCTAGTCAATTTTTTTTGTGCTAAACCCTTTTTCACTGAAAAATGCAGATTCAGGTCAACCAAATAATTTGTGAAGCTGCAGGAACTGCAAGAATTAATGAGTCAAGTTTGTCCCTGCTGCACAAGCAAAAGAATTCATGAAGCTGAGGCTACATACTTTTGAAATTTGCAGGTTTTCTGACGGTGGTGACACCTTGAAAATTCACATAAAGGCCAGTTTTTAAGCAGAGTGGAGAGTACATGGCTTTCAAATGGCTTGGCTGTTGGAGTTCCAGGTAACCAAAGAGAATGTTCATCCTCACAGTGCCCATGCCCATATGTACAAAGCCTCTCTCATTGCTTCTTTTTGGGTTGCACAATCTGATCATGTAAACTCTTCAGTAAAGGGATTAGCTCTTCTTATAGATCTGTACAGTGCCTAGCACATTTCAGATATAATAAATGACAATAGTAACTTGCATCACTTCTACTGCTGTCACTCCCTTAGATCAATGGAATTTCCATTTACTTCAATTGACTTTGGTCAAACAAGGCCAGCCAGGAGCATATGGTGGATTATGCTATAGCAGATTTCCTGCTTTCGGTGGCCAGTCCACTTTAGGTTTCCTCATGTTCTGAACCTAAGAGCCTGAGGAGGTTGGACAGTTTTGTTGTAGCAATCAAAGTGCTCTGTCCTGCTCCTATATTACAACACAGCTCTTTCCAAGCTCCTGCAGCTGAAGCATAAGTCAATTACCTCCTGGTTAGTGTTTGTCTGATTGAGCACAGAAAGCCCTGGGATCACCATTTAAAACAAAAGGGAAAGAAACTGATGCAGTTAGTGATTGGTGACACAAAAGGGTGAGGGGGTGCAGGGGGGAGATCGGGTACATTAAGTACAAACAGTCTGATTTGCCTTTTAGAACTCCCTGAGTAATCTATTATGCAATTTGTTCCATTTGTTGCTCTTGATTGCTATACATCTTCAGAAAACAAAGGCTCTCTTCAAACCAGTCAACAGTATCGCAGGGAGTGATATTGGGTTTCGTTTGCTGATGTCAGCAGCGTCGCCAAACACTCCTATTATTGGAATGCAGCTGACCATGGACAAAACAGAACAGACAAAAGGCACCAGGGTCCAAGTTTCCTGCTGAGATGAATTTCATTTTAACTTTGTTACTAGCACCATTAAGATATGTTAAGTTAATAAAAGGCTTCCTCCCCTCTCAGACCATTTCACAGATGAAAAATACTGCCAGAATCAGTACCTACACAGGTTCAAGTATCAGAGGGGTAGCCGTGTTAGTCTGGATCTGTAAAAGCGGCAAAGAGCCCTTTGGCACCTTATAGACTAACAGACGTACTGGAGCATAAGCTTTTGTGGGTGAATGCCCACTTCGTTGGATGCATGTCAGGTTCACCACTCTGCCTGTCTTTATTTTGGAATTACAAAGGGGTCTCTTAAACAAGATATTTTAAGAAATAAAAATGCATATTAAAGTGCTTTAGCTTTTTTCCATCTTGATGCATCCTGACAAAAAGTGAGACAGTGAACAGTAAAGAGATACAACGCCCATGGTGTGTCTCTTATTTTATTTGTGTAGGCTGAGACTTTTGAAGTCACTTAGGTGCATTTAGGCGTAAATTTTTAACAGTGAGAGTAATTAACCATTGGAACAATTTACCACAGGTCATGGTGGATTCTCCATCACTGACAATTTTTAAATCAAGATTGGATTTCTTTTCTAAAAGATGATCTAGGAATCATTTTGAGGAAGTAGTAGCTTGTGTTATACTGGAGATCAGACTAGATTGTCACAGTGGTCCACTCTGGCCTTGGAATCTATGAAAAAATCTCAGCCTTAAGGTCCATATTTACAAAGCCTCTCTCACATAATTTATACCTACATAGGTAGCCCAACTGGCCTACTCAGATGAAGGATTATCACTCTGAGTAAGGTTTGCAGGATCATAATTTTATTTACATTAACAGTGAAGAAGGAAGCAGTTATTTCATACAGTTGAAGTGGATCTAGAGGGTTTAATAATATTAAGATCCAGTTCAATTTTTTAACTAGAGGGGGGGTAATACAAAAGTTTTATTTTAGCTAGCTGGTCAAGATGAAGCTGAAGGGGGAACCAAACTTTAGTGTGCTAGCTAATACATACTAAAACAACGTATTTTATTAGAGCTCGCAGAAAATGGTTTTTATTCCCATGGAAAATTTTAATTTTGACAAACAAATCAAAACTCAAACATTTTTGTCTGAAAACTTTCAACTGAAAATTGAAATTTTCTATTCAGAAATACTGCCACGGTACCGCATAGGAGTTGTAGTTTGGGTGCCTTGTGCCCCTATTCTCCTCTATCAGTCTGGCTACCTGGCCATATCTCCCATAATGCACCATGGTTTCCCCTCTTGTTGACCCCCCATGGCGCATCACTAGAGTCCTTGGCTATGGTGGATCATATCCACTTGGGGAACCTGGCCAAGAAAGGAGAATGGCTGTTTGGGTCATCCAGACTACAATTTCCTATGAGGCACCGTGGTGGTATTTTCAAATAGAAATTTTTCATCTTTTTGACAAAAATATTTCAGATGTTCAGGTTTTTTGAGAAAAAGTTGAAATTTTCCACAGGAGGCAGATACTTTCATGAAAAATTTTGTTCAGTCAAAACCCCAAGTTTCCATCAAAACCAGTTTTGATGCAAAAATTTTGACCAGCCCTACTTTTCATCCTATTCGAGACAAACCCTTTGACTGTGGCAGTACACTTGGCCAAAATTTTATGAAATGGTCACTGATTTTCAGTGCTTCCAGTTTGAAGAGGCCAATATGAGACACCTTAAATAGTCTAATTTTCAGAATGCCAGAGTGCTTCAGCCGAGTCACACACACACACAGTCTGTATGTGAAACAAAACAGATCCCTTCTGGGATATACAGTACTACAAGGGCCCATCCCAGTACCCATCCATTGTTCAGTGTCATTAAAACTCCCAGCTCTGGTATGGGGCCATACCCCCAGAGCTTCCTCCCTGGAGGCAGTGTCCTCACCTGCTCTGGGCCTTTCTGGTCCCAGGTCTCCAGCTGGGCCACTAAACCATCTGATCCTCTTCTGGAGGTATTTACTGTTCAATATTCAGCCCCTTCTCAACTCCACTTCCCTAGTAGCTGGTGGGAGGAGCCAGGCCCACCCACTACTCCAGGTCCCAGCCCAGGGACCGTATGAATAGCAGCCACATACTTCTGTGTCCCTTTTAACGAGCCACTATGCTGCTATAGTTCCCTGGGCCACTTCCCCGCAGCCCCAGCACCTTCACAAAAGTTTCACCCTTATCATAGGGCTGAAGTCTTTTACTCAGCATGAAATACTCACAGTTCCAACCGAAATCAATGGGAGCTTTGGGTGCAGAGCAGTTCTGAACACCAGGCCCAAGAAGTAAAACTGATCATCCAAAAATTGAGGAATAAGAATGTAAGAATGTCCACACTGGGTCAGAGCAATAATCTATCTAGCCCAGTATCCTGTCTCTGACTGTAGCCAATGCCAGATACCTCAGAGGGAATGAACAGAACAGGACAATTTTGAGAGCTCTAACCCCTGTTGTCTAGTCCCAGCTGCTGGCCGTCAGAGGTGTTGGAGCACTTGGAGCTTGGAGCTGCATCCTTGATCAGCTTGGCTAATAGCAATGGATGGACCTAGCCTTCATGAACTTATCTAATTCTTTTTTTAACCCTGTTATACTTTTGACCTTCACAACATCCCATGGCAATGAACTCCCCAGGTTGACTGTGCCTTGTGCGAATAAGTACTCCCTTATGTTTCTTTTAATTCTTCTGCCTATTAATTTCATCAGGTGACCCTTAGTTCCTGTGTTACGAGAAAGGATAAACAACACAGGCATCCCAACATCGGCAGCCGTTTTTGAAAATTTGGCTGCATGACTATAATTTCTTTAATTGAAACACAGGGAACAAGACCATAGTATCTCGATTGGATAATACTCCATTTTCAACATGTTCCATTTTTGTTTCTTGGTTCTTTTTGGGTTGCTTCTCATTCATAGTTTGTTTCAATAACATTAAGAAACAAATCTGCAACTAATAAGTTATATGCTCTGATCACTTTTCTTGCATTCTATATCTCTTACCATCCACCCTTCATCTGTCTTTGTGTTTTATATTGTACGGTACACAATACTGGGACTGTGTACCTCTATGTTTGCAAAATGCCTCACACAACATGCAATATGCAGTCCCAATCCCAAAGACTGTATATCTTGGCTGTTATTGTTTCTTGTAGGTATTAGAGTGGAAGAGGGTTTTATATTAATTTGTCATTAATTAATAAAATAAAAATCGATAATGCTTTTCACTAAAGCACGTGACTACTGAGTATCTCAAAAGGCTCTACAACACTGCTGTGAGAGAGGTAATGATTCTCCCAAATTTGAATAACACCAATGACCAAGACACGTGGAAAGAGCCACCAAATTTTTCATTTAGAAGCAGCAGACACAAGTCAGCAGATTGCTGCTGTCACAAATGCAAAGGAGTCTAGAAGATGGATCAACAGAATGGGAGCAATAGGAGGAGGAAGAATCTGGCTGAGGGTGGAGATACGTTTTTGAGTAAGCCCTGAGATTTTGATGGATCTCAGCCCCATTTAAGCCTTACTCCACCCCTTCCTAGAGAACAGCCCAGATGCATGAGCAGAGGTTGTGGCTGCTTCACTCAGTGATAAAGAGTTTAAGCAAAATGTAAGCTTAGGAATTAAGAAAGGTAACTCAAAAAAGTCAGATCTCTGGGCCCTCCCATTAACCAAGTGTAAGTGTAAACCCACTTATAACAATAACAAAGGCCAATGCATGAGCAACCAATGAACACACGAGTTATTCTGGGGCCCCAATCCACCCAATCCAAGATAATAGCTTCACAAAAATCAATGTGTTCCCCTCTCCCCCCCCAACCACCACCACCACGCCAAGACACAGAATCCAGATCCAGACTGAATATTCTTCAACATTCAGGAGAAGGATCAGACCTGGAGTTTTGGTTCAGCTCATTATTAGAGTTTGGATCATCTGCAAAGTTGGGGGACAGGAAAAAGGAGAGAGAAGAGGAAGAGAAAGTTTTTCTATCCAGGGAAGCTTTCACACCATTGTAAATCATTACATTGGCTTTCATGGAGTTACACTGGTGTAAAACCAGTGTTAGAGGAGAATCAGGCTCCGACATTTTGCTTTGGCCTATTGCAGATCTAGGGGGCAGCTGAAAAGCTCAACGGGGTGCTCAAATCCAAGGTTTAGGTGCAGGCCTAGCTTCAATTTTTGTTTTCATATTAACATTTTATTAAGTTATGGTAAATGCCCTAATATGAGCCATAAACAAAAAAGTCACAAACAGGCCTGGCTAATTACATCAGTCTTGCCATTTGCTCAGGGCAATTCCGACTCATCTCTACACTCTGCTCATCTGTTTCTAATACAAGTACGTTTCAATTTCCTCCATCAATATCAGGAGCAGCAGTGGCTCTAGTACTCACCACAGAGTCTGACCCGGGGCAAGTAAGAGGGCGGAAAAGTCCTGATGCGCTCAGAACTGGCCTTGGGCCCTCGTGGCAAGGAGTCAGGTGGTCAGGGCTGCTGCTCTGACCCTCTACTATCCGTTGACCGGGGTACAAAATGCAGAAATCTATATAGATATTCTCATGGATATCATTTCAGTATCTGCTTCTGCTAGCAGTTCTGCAGCAGGAACAGCCTGCTAAGCATTCCCCCATTTCAGGAAGCCCTGCCTCAGGCCTCCTGCTTGTTTCGCTATTTGATGAGTGTTTGCTCGCTCTCTGCAGCTGACAGCCCAGAACCTCTTTCTGTGCTAACAATGTCAAGCCAATGCCCCATACTGCCACAGCCCGGCTTCTTGTCTCTCTTCTCCCCACTAGTCACAGACTGCTTCCCTTTTTTCCTTTTCAAACAAGAAGTAGACGTGACCAACAGAAAGTCTTTCACAACTGCATCTATGTGGAAACAGCTTGTTAGCCATATATTTGCTGTGTTCTGTACTGCAGAGGCCTCCCAAACTGCAGAGTACAAATAGACAGCTCAATTTAATTCATCCTGTCTCAGTTTCAATTTACTTAGGCCACAGTTTTAAAAAAAATAGATGCCAAAAGTTAGGCTCATATCTTCTTATTTAAGCACTTAAATTAGTGGCCTGATCTTCAAAAGTGCAGAGTCCCCAGCAGCTCCCATTAAAGTCAGTAACATTAGCTGGGTACTCAGCACTTTTGAAACGAAAGTCACTGATTTAGCAGCCTAAATACAGATTGAGACGCCTCATGTTAGGCATCTTTTTTGAAAAATGTGGCCTTGTTTTCTGCCTCATTGTTGGGTCTGGCATAAGCCTGGCTGATAACAATTTATGCCTCATTGAGGTCAGAATTCAGGTTTAGTGATTCTCATGTTTAGAGGCTCAGGCCAGATGCTTACTGTTCAATGGAACTTTATCCTGAGTAGGGAGAGACAAATCAAATAATAAATGTGCTGAATAGCATTACTGTATGCCCACCTGGATGCTATCCAGGTATCACTGGGATAACATTCAACTCTCAGCTGTTGCCCTTTCCTGATGCCAGGACTCAAAAATTACCTTTACACAAATCCCAAAGCTCTCCCTTCATCCACTACCGCTTGCCTTGATCTGCGTTCCTGCCCAATATATTGCAGATTTGAAGACGACGAAGGCAATGGCTTTATGGGCTTTGACAAGGAGTTTTTCCTATGCATGGCTTTTCCAACAGGCAAAGGTGCTTGTGCAAATAAGTGGGCAAAGGAGGCTGGCACTGCTGGCAAAACAAAGCTAGGGTCAATCATGGTAAGATAATAGGCTGCGGAGGTCGGGTGCTAAGTTGCAAAAGGCTTTGAAAGTAAGGGCAAGAAGTTTGCTCTTTGCAGTGGAGGAGGGGAAACCAGTGGCAGGATTCAAGAGGAAAGGGGCTTTAGTCACAGCTAGGAGCCAGGAAAGGTGATCTGAGCAGAAGCAATTTGAACAGACTGTGTCCTGCTTTTGGAGTGTTAAGTGAAAATATGACAAGATAATAATGAATCTGATTTTAAGGTAGACAACTCATCTTCCTTCCAGGACTTTGTTTCTCTGTGGTGGATATGAGCTCAGACAATAACATTTATTGAGCAGTTAATTTTATGTCCTAATTCTAACAATTGGCAAAGGAAGTCTGGCTACTTACAGATCTTGGGATTTTCCCCTCCCGCTCCCCTTCTTCTCAGTTAGTGCTTGATAGAAAGCCCAGCAGCAGGCAGAATTCATAGCTCCATCAGTTGCTGTCCCTTTTTGATGTAGAACTAATCATAAATGATGCTTTTGAATCCAGTCAATTACAGCCCTCATGTGTTAAAAGGTCTTGGTTTATCCAAAAGTCTATGCCTGAAACCTATGGAGAGGGATATGTGGTAGGAGGGGAAGGGCCAGGAGGAGAGAAAAACACAGCCATGCGGTTCTTACAATCTGCATTGTTCTATGCATCACATGGCACAACGTGCAGTTCCTTTTGTTTCAGGTTAAAATCCAAGGACCTCAAAAAGTTTTTACAAAAAAATTCTGAATTTACCACTCCGGAGGTGTCTAGCCAGTCTCAGCAGTTGCTGTTCGGTGAGTAAGTAAGTGGCTGTGGTTTGTGTAGTGTGGAGGTAGGTTCAGGATACAGAAATGCAGGAGGCTGGCTGTGTTTCTCTGAGCTGGACATTTCCCTGTGCAGCTAATCAGTAAAGCAGAACAGGGTGTTGCTGCATTCCGAGATCTCAGGGGAATCCTCCAGAGAGATCTCCAGGAAAGTTTCCTGGAGGTACTTGGCAATCCTTTGCTGAAGGTTCCTTGGCAGAGCTGCTTTGTTCCTTCCCCCATTGTAGGAAACTTTCCTGCGCCATTCGGCAATCACTTGTGCAGGGACCAAAGTGGCACACAAGTGAGCAGCATAAGGACCAAGATGCATGTAATAGATGTACCCTCACTTCCCTACTTATCCTCAGCAGCAAGATATCTGCTAGAATGATCCCCGCCTGTGGAAAAGTGTGGGAGAGTTTTAGAATTTTTTCCCTAATCGGCTGCACCACAACCCTTGCAGAGTACTATTTTCCTCAGGTAGAGCGCCTCCCTCCCTCCCCCAGCCAACACTCACCATGCTTTGGGTGTTCGCAGAGATGTGTGCTTGCCAAGGGTCAGTGAGAAAGTGGTGGTTATGTTACAAAAGGTGTATTTTACTGAAAGGTTTCAATGCTGTGTGTGAACTGAACAATCAGGTTTCTGTGAAATGTTTCTTGTGCTTCTGCACTTGTGCTCTGGCCTTGAGGGACACCCTACACACACCAGCAGAGCGTCTCCGCCAGATAAGAAAGTGCCCAAGCTGGAGCAAAGAAGACATGTTCTGGGAGGTCCTGCACTCCTCCAATGCAGAGAAAAGGGAACACAAGGAGTGGAGGGAAGCCAAAAGGCAGGACAGAAAAGAAAATCAGGAGTCTGTTAAGGATGCTACTGAGCGGATGATTAAAGTCATGGAGGATCAAACGCAGATGCTGAAGTCCTTAATAATGCTGCAGTCTGAGCAGATGTGTGCCCGCCCTCCCCTGAAGCACATTCAGAACACTTTTCCATGCCCTTCCCCCCCCAACTCCGCCCGCACATTCCTTTCCACTTTCCGGGACTTCTTGGTTTCCCCTTCACTCCACCGCCTTGGACAACTTTCAGAACGATAGCTGGACCTACACACAGCTCTGAAAGTCTGCCCTTCCCAGGCACCTCCTTTCCCACCAAGCATCTCTGTGTATATGTATGTATGTGTGTGTGTGTGTGTGTGTGTTGTTTCTTGTGCAATGAAAGCAAAGTTTTTGAATGGTAACTCATCTTTATTTGTTTCCTACAAATTGAGATAGCAGGCACTACCAATACATACACAGGTTTCAGAGGAGCAGCCGTGTCAGTCTGTATTCGCAGAAAGAAAAGGAGGACTTGTGGCACCTTAGAGACTAACCCATTTATTTGAGCATGAGCTTTCGTGAGCTACGGCAGTTTAATCATTTGCTTACTGGAATGTAAGGCCCCAAATGTCACTATTGTTTCCTAGGAAAACTACATGTAATGTAACATTGCAGCACTAATCACAGAGATATACTTTACTGATTCTCATTGTCAAAGTGTTGCCTCAAAGTTTCCCTGATTCGAATTGCCCCACTCTGGGCCTCTCTGATAGCCCTGGTATCTGGCTGCTCAAAATGAGCAGCCAAGCAGTCTGTCTAAACACTCCACCCCTGAGCAAACCTTTCACCCTTAGCTTCACAAATATTATGCAACGTACAGCACGCGGCTATGACCATGGGAATATTCTCCTCATTGAGGTCTAGCCTGTCATAAAGGCAGTGCCAGCACACCTTTAATCTGCCAAAGGTACATTCCACGGTCATCCGGCACCTCCTCAGCCTATTGTTGAACCGCTCCTTACTGCTGTCCAGGTGTCCCACGTAAGGTTTCATGAGCCACAGTTGTAAGGGGTACTCTGGGTCTCCCAGGATCACTAGAGGCATTTCAACATCCCCCACTGTAATCTTCTGGTCTGGAAAGAAAGCTCCCACTTGTAGGTTTCTATACAGGCTGGTGTTACTGAAGATGCGTGCGTCATGCACCTTCCCAGACCACCCCATGTGGATGTCAGTGAAACGCCCACAGTGATGCACAAGCGCCTGCAACACCATGGAAAAGTACCCCTTCCTATTGATGTACCCTTGCATTAACACAGCTCCAACAATTGACTTCCTGACTCCAAATTGATTCGCGATCAACCAGTAGCAGTCTGGAGTCGCCAGCTTCCAGACAGTGATTGCCACACACTTCTCTACTGATAGGGCTGCTCTCATTCTGATGTCCTTGCGCCGTAGTGCTGGGGCGAGCTCTGCACACAGTTCTAGGAAGGTGGCTTTCAACATCCAAAAGTTCTGTAGCCACCGCTCATCATCCCACACCTGCATGACGATATGATCCCACCATTCAGTGCTTCTTTCCAGAGCCCAAAAGCAACGGTATACTGTGCAGCTGCTCTGTGAATGCCAAAAGCAATCTAAAGTTGCTCCTATCCATATTACACGGCATGTCAGGCAACTGAGAGTCTTCTTCAGGTAGGAACTTTGCAATTAACTGCACTGCCATCTGAGATGTGTTAATGACAGTTATCTGAGCTTAGGAGAGCAGTGCAGGATCCATCCCTTTTCACAAAGGTGCTGTGGTGCACAGCAAATAAAGGCCACCGAAAAATGCTGTGAAAGAAAGTCGGAAGTCCATGAGATGCTGGGACAGAAAGCAATGCATCATGGGACATTGAGCCTGGTCCCAAGATGCACAGTGATCCGCTCTGCCTTCCCACAAGACCTAGTGGCAGAACGTGTCGAGCTGGACTGTGGGATGGCTCACAATGTTGATGCTAGTGTCCCAAGTGTGGATGCTCTCTGCTGACAGAGGGAGTGAGTGTGAACATACAATACCTATTTTTATTATTTGAGTGTCGACATAACTTTTGTTGACAAAACGCTGTAGGGCAGAGAAGGCCTTAAAGGTGAGGAAAAGACAGTAAGAGGAAGTCAGGGAAGAGGCTCAAAAAGTGAAGTGCTCTATGCAGCGAGAGAGAAAGATTACTTCAGATGCAGATTTTTGAGTGGACGGGAGGGGAGTAAAAAGAATCAGGGAACAGCAAGTGGTCAAAACTAAACTTCAAACAGAAAAGCATCTTCTGTATTCATAGGCTACATCTACATTTATGGTGGCATGTAAAGTACATACACTTTAGATGGTGAGGCATGGCTTAGGTGAACAGAGTAAAGACACACCTGAACCCTTAGGGCAGTGGTCCCCAAACTGTGGGGCATGCCCCCCTAGGGGGGCACAGAGAAATGTTCAGGAGGGTGTGGTGGGGCTCAGGCCAGCCCCCATGTGGGGCAGGGAGGGAGCACCACCTAGCCCTGCTCTGTCCCCAGCTCCACTCCACTCTGGCCCAGCCCCAGCCGCAGCTCCAGCCCCGGCTTCCAGGTGGGTACAGACAGTTCCCATTACGGGCAAGGGGGGCGCAACAGACAAAGTTTGGGGACCACTGCCTTAGGGTATATACCCTACACAGCTCTCTACACGCCCAAGCTCTGCCTCCCATGTCTAACTGCTATTTTTAGCAGTTTGTGTCCTGTGGCCTCCCTCTTGCCAGAGCCTTTCATTGCCACCACAGTGTGGACACAACCTGCCTTTCACTGCAGCATGTAGCTAGCTACACGTCCCGGCATAATGCCACCAGCATAGACAAGGCCATAAAGTGAGACAACACTCCATATTCAGGGGTAAAATTAGGGGAATCTAGAAATGTTTCTTCATCCCATGTCCCCTAGGTTAACATCCAGCCATGTGCAGATTGGCCCTATGAATTTGTAAATAGTGTGTGCTGTGGTAATATGGAACTGTCTGGAATATTGGAGTTATTATATGAGACCCAATGAGCCTGATTCTCTTCTCACTTGTAACACTTCTGCACCAGGGTAACTCTAGTGACTGTTGAGTAACTCCAGATTTACACCAGGGTAAATGAGGGGGAAGTCATTTTTGAAAATAAAATAATGCCTTCTTTTTGTTTTGTAATCAAAGTGAAGCAGAGAACCTCAGCTCACTGGGGAATTGCGGTTCTTAGTGAGAATCCATTGGTCTGGTCTTATGCGTCACACAGTGTTACCGCTAGCCTCTAGCTCTTTATTAGCCTCTCTTTCTCATGCATTCCAGGATTTAGCTTTGCAGCTCTCAGTGAAGTTTGCTCTACACTTTGTAATCACATCCATGCGTTCACTCATATGCACACAAATCTGGAAAGGTCAAAGGTCACAGATGTTTTGTTAAATACGTGGAACCCATGACTTTCATGAGATCTGGGTCACAAATCTAGGCTTACAGATGATGTACTGAGAAATGCATACATCCTGCATATGGTATATTTCACATTTACCTAATTTAAACATCATCCAGGTTTACTCATTTTCACACAGCACATCCCATCTAGAGTGGCTGGCTCTCAAAATGTTGATTTACATGATTAAAAATGCAATTAACATTACGGCAGATTCCCTATTTTAAGAATACCTGTAAAGCTAATTACTTCCCAATGGTAAATGCCAACACTTTAATGGAGATTCTAATTGCATGCAGAGAACTAAATAACAGTGTACATTAAATGCTGATTATTCATTAAAATAATCTAAAATGATTGTCATTGACAGAAATTTTAAGTGTGAAAGTGCACAAGATGAAAAATACCAAGCATGTGCATTTTTCCATATTGATCTACATGATAGAAGTCTATAGTTTGGAGTGGGAGGGAAATGCTTGCTGTTTATAAAATCTCTGTACAGAAGGAATGCAGGGTGGAGCTACTTTGCTCAGTTCCTCAATCTAACAATGGAAAACATTGCCCAAGAAGGCCTACCCTGCTTTGGAACGGTCTAGGAATGACAAAAAGCCTCAGGCTCCCCTGATTTCACCTAAGAGCTTATCATCATGACTTCTCCTCTTCATCAATACCTGGATGACGGCTTTTTTAAAAAAAGACGATGACAACACAAACTCTTGTCACTAAGACTTCGAAAAGTTTTACACAGGCAGGTGCAATGTACTATACCCTAGGTTACTAGACTCCACAAGCAAGTCACTGAATACATGACCAATGCAGAATATGCAGTCACACAAGGGAAGAAGAAAGGAGAAACACAGAACAGATACCAGCAAATACTATTATTATTTGTATTATGGTAGTATCTAGGGGACCCATTCACAGATTAGGACCCCACTGTGTTAGGTGCTGTACAAACACAGAACAAGAAGACAGCCCCTGCCTCAAAAAACTCAGTTTAACCCTGCTAAGCGTAACAAACCTTTATTCATCTCAGCTTCCCTGAATGACAATAAAATAACAGAAGTGTGCTTCTGCTAAATGCAGATGTGAGAGCTTCAGAAATGCTCCCTGCATCCAAACTATTGCACTTTAATAAGCATTTTCCTCTGCTGCAAACACAATTTAGACTACTGGGTTCACCACCACCTTTCCTGTAATACTAGATCACAATTACCCCTAAGACTTCTCTGTGTTTCTCTCCTCCAGTGCTGTGTGTTATTCAAACATCACACTGCACACATAGATCTACAGAGCTCATTTAAGTAAAGTTGCTCTCATGACACATAGTACACCCAAGAAGTTGGGTATACCATCAGAACAATCTTTCAGCTGACTTTTGGATGGGATATAAAATCAAGATCTTTCTGACCACTCGAGGTCATTCAAAATCCCGAGATACAGTGTTAACCTCTCTGTTCTGGCCAAATTCCTACTCAGCTAATCACGTTCCACAACCCTAACTTTTTCACACTTGCAATTGGATTCTATATCCAGATTCACTTCTTGCCCTAAACTGTTGTGTGGTCCACTCCATGAGGTGGATACATTTCACCAGTGAGGCAAGGTGATCTCATTACTTAGAAAGAGAAAGTTCAACATTTTCAAACTTATGTGCCGTTAAGCGCCTACATCTATATGTAAGTACTGAAAACATCCTGATCCTCAGGGGTGGTGAGCCACTACAGCTTTCTTTGGAGCCTCTCAAGGTGAGGTTTGCCATCAGGCTGTGGCCCTTCAATTGTAGTTATGCAAGCTATAATAAGGGTCTCTCATTCCTTGGTGTAAAGTGATTGCTGGCAGGTAGCAGTGTTTTCCTCCATGAGCACCACTGCACTGGTGACCAAGTGGACAACATATGTTTGTGGTGTTATTTGCATCCTTGTTTGCCTTCCTTTCAAGTAACAAGGTGGGTGAGGTCATATCTTTTATTGGACAAACTTCTGTTGGTCCAACAAAAGATATGACCTCACCCATCCAGTCTCGCTAACATCCTGGGACCAACACGGCTACAGCAACACTCCATTCCTCTGAAGTGTCACATACTGCCCATTGCCACAGGCAAAATCCTAGGCCTTGATGGACCAATAGTCTAAGCTGACATTCTCAAGCATTTACATGTCACATTGCAGAAGCAGACGAGGCTGCACTCAGAAGACGGGTAAAATGGGGCCAAGTTAGCTTCCCCCCACCCACCCCAGCACTTTCCCAGACCCAGAACTGTGCAAGACATTCCACCCCCACAACTCTAGGGAAATTAGGGTCCCAGTGATGCTTCCTCCCCCCTCTCCCTCCCACCCCTGCCATGTGGCTTTGGGGAGAAACTGCAGAGAAGAGCCAGCCAGAGACTCCAGCCAGTAGAAGCATTGGCAGACGTAGCCAAAGCAGGGACCTTTGGACAGTCAGAGAACTTCCTACAGTTTTTAGTGGACTTTCTCTGCCCTGTGCTAATTGGCTCTTTGCTACAACCCTCCCTCACAATCTTGTCACCTCAGCCCAGTCAGCCTCCCTCCATACTTGCCTCGTTTACCCTTTCCTTGCCTGCCCTGTTCCCTTCACCCCCTTCGCTTCTCTTCCCTTTTCTTTCCATGCTACTGATCCCCTCCTAACTAATCCCCCTCCCAAAAAAATCATGGAGCTAATGTGACATTTGTTGCCATTCTATTGTTCATTCCACTTGGGTATTCTGCTCTTTGCCCCACCGGTCTATTTGTCTGTCCGGTCTATTTAGAGAATAAACTCTTCAGGACAGGGATCATCTACTATCCTGGGTTTGTACAGTCCTTAGCACAATGGGGACCCATTCCTGGTTGATCTCTAAACCTGATCTTGTGAGGTGCTGATAGTCATCTGTTAACAGTACACTGAACTTAATAGGAACTGAGGGCACTCAGCACTCCTCTGAATCAGGCCCCATAGGATTTTTTAGCTATTAATGACCATGGGCTCAGGCTATGAAGTTTGAATTTCCAAGTTCAGAGATGCTTGCAGAATTCAGTATCCTGATTTCTGGGCCTGATTCTCTAATGCCACAATGCTAGCTCAAGGGAGCCGTCTAGGTGGCTTAATTGTCTGCCTATGAATTCCCCCAGTCTAAGGGGAATCCCTTAGAGGAAGTGAACTGGGGTAGCAACACAATGTAACCCTCCTTCTAAAAGGCATGACGGGGAGGAAATGGACGATGGCTGGAGCACTACTGCAAAACCATAGGCAAAAGTTAGAGCAACCCTGAGCTGCCTTAACTTGTCCTGGGGGCTGAACCCCGAATATCCAGAGCACAGAGATTGTGTAAAGTTGGCTTATCATGCACATGCACTCACACACCCTTCTTAGCATTGAGGAGCTAAGCCAGAACAGAGAATAGAGTCCTAACTTATCAGCAAGTCAGGTTTCAGTCACTGAGCTCAGGCCTGGATCCAAATCTCACATTTCCCCAAAGTTGGAGGGGTGGAGAAGTGGATCTGGTATGCCAGTCATAACCATCTAATTTTCTACAAAGGCATAATGATTTTCAGCTGTGGTCAGCAGGGGGTCTCAAGCTGGATCCCCTCGTTATAAGTGCTCCCTGTGAGTGCTCCCAGTCTCCAGAAATTGTTGAAAGCTGGGGTAAACTTCCTAGATGACAAAGGTAGTAGGTGGCTGGCTAGATGACAAAATGAGTTCCTGTGGCACTGATTTTAATGCTGCTGAAACTTAATTTAATTGTATGAGTAATTACATTATGGAGACAAGAGGCTTGGATAGGCATCTTTATTATTTTAAATCTAAATAAATACATAAAATAAATACATTTTCCTTGAGAGATTGTGTAGGAGGAGGATCTGGTGTGAACAGAAAAGAAGGTACTATCTTTAAATGAAAACAGAGAGGCCTTAATTTAAACTGTTCTGGGTATAAAATGAGTATGACCCTTGTACACCTGTATGCTCTAAGGGGGGGAAGAAGGGGGTTTCAGAGTAGCAGTAAGATCAATGGGATAAATTTAAGAAAATAAAAATGTGGACTGAATGTCAAAAAAAGCCTGTTAGTTTAGAGGAGCATCTCCTAAGGGACGTGAGTTGAGATATTTTTAATCCAAACTAGATGAAAAGCAAGAGGGAAAAAAACACTATGAGACTCCTACACCGGCAGGGGAATGATCTAGTAAGTCAGTTCCATCTCGGACTTTGAAGATTCAAGAGTACAGATGAGGGGATTATTACAGAAAATATGCACTGGAAACACTGATTTTTCCTCTTGCCAGTAACCAGAGCAGGAGACAAGAGCCTCAGCGGGTCACATGTACCAGCCCCGTCTCCAGATTGTCACCAATATGTATATTTTCAGCTCAATCTTTTTGTTTCTCCTTGCATTTCCTACAAATGTCAGAAGGCTCGCTTGGCTCTGCATCTTTCCATTTTAAAGGTTCAAGTCAGCAGTGCATGCTTTTGAGTCCATCTGTCTGCAGAATAAACACTCACCCCAAATGCTAGTGCAACTTGCTTAAACTCCAACCGTTCCACGGAGCCAGAAAGAAAAAAAGAAAGAGAGTCCTTCCCAAAGAGTGTGTCTCAAAGAGGTGAAAGGTGCCCACGCTGCTCTGTGAGGAAACTTCAGGGCCACTCTTTAAACTTTAGGGTTTTATGAGTGCCTTTGTTAGCATTGTGTGTGTGTGTGTATGTTTTGGTTTGGTTTGTTTTTAAATGGTGGCTGTGAATTCATCTGTGACAGACTCAAAACAGGAAATTAACACCCTGCGGTGTAGCGGCAAAGCCTCAGAGGAAGCAGCAGTGGGGTAGATGAGGCCTAGGATGGACAAAGACTCAAACATAAGATCATCCATAAAAGTAACACTTTTTTCAGGCACAGGAAGGATACTAAGTAACACTGGCCACAGTATGCACTTCTAATTAAAAAAAAAGCACGGAGCCAGGGTGAGGGGAAAGCATTTATAAGGCAGCTATTTTACTGAGCATTTAACATACAACAATATCGTTCAAAGTCAGGAATATCATTCAAGGTTAGGAATTATAAAAACCCTACATGCACACAAGACCTATGCTTCCACTTAACATGGGGCTAGGGTTTGAAATAATGGGTTTCACCGGCCTCCAAGCTTCCTTCAATTAGTCTTCCTACCACCATATTTTTTTCTTGTGTGTAACCAACTTTTCTGCAGGCCTCTGGGTGGATTTCTATGGTGCCAGGGGAGTATATATGCCTAACAAAGGTCTGACCTTTGCTTCTTTCGATGTATATGGGGCTGTTTCTGCATTAACACTTCAGAAGCCAAACTGCATTGGAGGGATCCTTCATTCTAGAACTTGGAATCCAAACAAGGTAATTTCAGAGAGTGGTGGAGACTAGTAAAGCCAGCAGATCGTGCAAGAAACTGAGTGGTATAAAATACAAAACATCTGTGGCCTAATTGTAAGAAAAGACAAGTATCCACAATTCCCACTGAAGTCAATAGGAGGTGCTTAGCTCTCTGAAAATAAATCAGGCCACTAACATTGATAGGGCTGGATCCCTCAGCTGTCTGAACTCTACCTGTATTTTCTTTAGATATAGATAACAGCAATGAGGAGGGAGGTAGCAGAATGGCTCGGACAGTTGCGTGAACTGTGGCGGGGAAATATTGGCAGTATGTCATAAGCGGTGTCTATGCTAATCCCTGTGATTTTGAAAGGCGGAGGTTATGTCATGAATCTGAAGTATATTCTGTACCATCTATTTCTGCAATGCATGTCCTATAAAGTATCAATTAAAAACCACAACTGGCACCATTTAATCTATCATAAAGAAGTGTGTCCTCCTCTTCACCTCACAGTGCCTTTCATTTCACTCAAAGAACTCTCAGCAGCAGACCAGTAGTAAAACAGTCTTCATCCTATTGACTTAAATGAAAGACAAGCCTCTGAAGGTTCAGAGATTCATAGGACAATAGGAACTGGTGTTCTGAATCAGATCAGTGGCCCATTCTCTTACAGTGGTCAATAGCAAAAGCTTCAGAGTAAGGTGCACATTTTTGAAAAATCTGCCCAGAGTGAGAATTTCTTCCTAATCCTAGACAGTTAGGATTAATTTTTTAAAAGGATAATTAGTGCTCAAATCCCATCAAAATTAAATGGGATTTCTGTGCCTAACTCCCTTAGGACCCTATGACAATCCCAGCCTCTGTGCTTGACTCATGCCCCGAAGAATGAGGGGTATATATTTTTATCTAATATAACTCAGCCACTTGAGATCTTATCCAAACTACCGGTATCTGCAACACTGGGCTAGAAATCTCATGAGAACAGGTTTTTTGTGGGGTTTCCAGTACATTTTAATTCAACTCAAACTAGAAATACCACTATACCCAATGTACTTTAGAGCACCCAGGGGACTGCCCTAAATTATTCAGGCTGGTGAATGGTTGTTGGTAGTGCATTCCTATGCCAGCAGCTGCAGATGAGGGGGTTGACCTATCTATGTTGACACTACGCCAGCAGTAGACTGCCCTATACTAGGGGAATCCCCAGCTATGGAGATCTGTCTGCATTCTGTGAACCACCAGAGCAGCAGAAAGGAACTGAATCACAGCTCAAAATCTGGCCCTTAATTTGAGAGTGGGTGTGTAGGAAGTGGGCCTTGTTTTAGTTAACCCAGCACTGTATTTTCATTCCCAATTAACACGTGGCAAGTTACAAAATTAGAGTAATTCAACTCAGACATTTTTATGTGGAATGTTTGGAAAACCCTGGTAATATCCAAAGAAGAGAGGAGAGGAACACTAGATTTATACCACTTTAGGAATCCAAAAATATTGGATTTGAAATAACTTTTTTATACACAGAATTAAATACTAGAGATCAGCCCTAGCAAGATATGGTCTAGATCCAACAAGCCTAGAGCTTAGGGGTCTTCAGATGCAGGGCTTTGGTTGAGGCCCTTTTGTAATAAATACTGCTATGAAAAATAAAGAGAGAGAGAGAAAGCAAAATACAGAACCAATAGCAGAGCATTCCTCTAGCAAACAGGAAATGAAGAAACACCAAGCACGTTACCCAGAGTTTATACAGTAAAAACTCTACACAGTCAGTTCGGATCAGATGTTAGTGAGCTGATTTAGTTCAAACTAGGATGTTGTTCAGAATATAGTCTGTATCAGATTCACCACTGAACCTTTCTGTCTTTAAATGAATGTCTTTCCATCATAAAGGCTGATATGGGACAAGAATACAGAGTGAAAAAACATATGATGAGATCATACCACTATTAAAGCCAAATCCTCTCTCACGCTGTGTCGCTGCAAGAGGCTAATTTGAGGCTGCCAAGACTTCTGGTGGGGCATATTAAATAAAAATCTATATACATTTTTCCACAGCCCTTTCCATGTTATTCTGTAATGTGGATCATTTTCTTGACAAAGGCTACAGCTCTCTCTCTCTTTTTATAATTAACAGCTCCTAATAGAATGTAAAAAAACCTCTCAGAAATATTTTGTTGAACAGGGAGGCAAACTCCCATTTCCAATGTATTTCATAACTAGGACTCTGAAATTCTTTTTGTTTATGGGGAAATTAAAAGCCAGAACACATTCAGTCCTGAATCTCCTCTCATTTACAGTAGTGGACGTCACGATGTAAATGGAGCTACAGCAGAGTAAAAGCAGTTTGAGTGAGGGGGTTATCAGGTTTGAATCAGAGCTAGTAGGAAAATGGGGAGTGGGGAGGGCCATGGAAAGTTTCACCTTTTTTTCTTTTCAGTTTGTCAGCAAAATGCAAGAGTTTGCAAGATTTTTAATTATTTGACAAAAAATAGAAAGTTTTTGAGGAAAGAAGACACTGCCTCTGAATATTTTTATTTCGTCAAAAACCAAATTTTCTCTTTTGACAGAAAATTTTCAACCAAGTCCAGTCCCTATGTAGCCAGCTCAACAAAGCTCACACAATCCCATTATTGTTTCCTTAAGTGCACAATGGGGCACCAACATAGTTGAGGCCTGTAGGCACTATTGCAATATAAATTTTTATTAATAATAATTAGTAGTAGTATAACTGACTGGAAGAATATACACATTCAAAACATTAGTTTGGTGAGGAACTTTCATGTCATTCAGCCTATGCGCTTCTGTTTATAAATAGATTGCAGTCAGGGCTAATCAGCTAGTGTTCATATAAAGCACTACATACTCACCATTTATCTATAAAAAGAAATTGCACCAGCTTAACTGAAAACAGCTTAGTTAAACCAGTGCAGTTTTGTGTCTGGACTCTAATATTGGTTTAAACATTTCAAACTAAACCAATGTAAGCCAGGTTTAAACTGATGTAAAAGAGAGCCCACACATGTAATTGTACTGGTTTAATTAAACTGCTACAAACTCACACCTTGACTTAAATTGATGCATTTTTGTATGTAAACCAAACATCACCTTGGATCTGATTCTCCACGGTCTTGCATTTTGTGTAGTAATTTACACCTGTACAAAGTTAGTGTAAAAAACTTCTATTTTGATTTGGGAGGGCCAGATCCTCCTCCCTGATTTTAACAGAGTAACATCAATTTGCATTAGCTGAAAATCTTACCCATAGTGCTTTATATTCTGTTTGCACAGGTGTAAATTGCTAGTTAAGTCATCTAATCACTAGATGAAGGCTGCCTTTGCAGTAAATCTTCATTGAAGTTTGAGAACAATAACTTCTGTTATTTGAGAACCACGAAGTTGTCGTAGAGGAATCTGAACCAAGATATTGGTGATCCAGATACAGAAAAGATGATGGTTACCTCAATAAAGAGTATCAGATATCCGAGAGGAAGCTAAGAAATTTCCACTGATAACTAAAGACACCAGTGGAGGAAAATTTAATGATGATAATGAATCTTTCAAGGGACCTGGGATGAAAATGGAAGACTGGGGCAACGCCAATATGGTGATTCTTAGGCTATGTCTACACTACTGCCAGATTGATGATTCGGCGACTGATGCACCCGGGGTCGATTTAGCAGGTCTAGTGAATACCCGCTAAACCAACCGCAGATCGCTCTCTGGTCAACCCTCGTACTCCACACCAAATGAGAAGAGTAAGGTAAGTCGATGAGAGAGTGTCTCCCGTCGACCCAAGGCAGTGTAGACACCACAGTAAGTCAACCTAAGCTACCTTGACTCCAACTACATTATTCACATAGCTGGAGTTGCGTAACTTAGGTCGACTTACCATGGCAGTGTAGACATCGCCTTAGAGAGAGTTTTCTGGTGCCAACCACAAGTAAAGGGAGAATTAGAGACCAAACACGATATGTACACGATATGTACACAGTAGTGTAAACAGGCTTTGGTATTCCCTGAATGTAAGGCTTCTTTAATGGAAGTCTTTTTTTAGATGGAGGCCTTCTGCACTGCTTTAGAAAGTCTCCATTTAAGCAGAAGTATACTTCCAACTTCAAAACTAGCAGGATTTGTGAGGCAGACTTTAAACGAAGTAGACAAGAAGGAGATGGGGGGCTTTAGCACAAATTAAATAAATCTGGAGTGTAATTCCCACGTAGCAGAAGAGGGAATTGTTTTGAAATAAAAAATGAAGATCTAGAATAGGATGAGTACACTAAAATGTCTTTGCACAAATACAAGAAAAGTGGGAAACTAGCAAGAAGAACCAGATGCAATACTAAATGAGAGAGTATGTGATCTAGTGGACATAGCTAAACCATGGTGGGATGATTCCCACAACTGAATGTCTATAATGAAGAATATAATTTATATACGAGAGACAGCAATGGAAAAGCTAGTGGAGTGTTGGTAGTATAACTCAAGAGCATGCATAGTGCCTGCAGACTGTAAAGCTCCAGTTCAAAAATGAATATAATGGGGTTAAATTTCTTTGGGTAAAAGATGTGAATGAACAGTCAACAGTGGTCATCTGCTATAGGCCACCAGGATCAGAGAAGAGCAAGACAACCAATTCTTGGAGTATTAAAAATACAAATAAATAATTTTAACCATCCAGCTATTTGGTCTTTTTCAACTCCATCTTTTACGATTCTATTAAAAGGCCCCTGGACAGGAGAAGGTAATGATATAACAATTATAAAAAAGATTATGAGAATGTGCACAAAAATACCATTTTCACAAAAGCCACATTTTCACTGCCAAAGGAATGAGCTCAGGGATAAAGAAGGATGAACCAGTTCTGAAACTCCACCCTCAAATGAACCTCTGCCCTCTTCTGAAATGCAACATTTCTGAAGTTCTGTAAACTATTTTTTCCATGCGCTTGTGGATTTAAAATAGAGCTGGAAGAGGAAGTGCAGAAATACCACAAAGAAGCTGTTCCTGCAGTGTTTCTAGCTTGGGTGGAAGCACAAACAACTAGAAGTCTCCTGAGAAAGTCTTCTGTCATGAGATTTCCGGCCCAACTTTGCAGACTTGGATAGCTTAGAGAAACTTCAGCTAAACACCCAAATTCTCTGGTGTTTCGTCCACAGGCTGAGACTGCAGTGTGAGGCTATAAAGATATTTTCCTGTGGGACCAGTCCCTTTCATTAGACACATAGCCCAGCTAGTAATGGAAAAGGGATTTTTTTTTACTGGTGCTCCACTCACTCTTCAGCTGTACCGACAGTGGCAAAATCAGGACCTATAGTTCCTGAGCCAAACTCCATTAGTGGTAGCAACAATAGAAGCCGGAGTGCAGAAAGAGGGCAGGCATTTTCATCACTGCTAGTCATAAAAATCAGTCATCGCCTGTCTTCTTTACAGCTTCCACTGTTGCTACCAAGGTAGTATTTTCCCCTGTGTAGAAGAGTCCACTTGTTCTAGACTAAAACAGAGGAAGTGAATGGATCTAAGATTTGAGTCCCCACTCTTCACTCTGCCTGAGACCTGGGGTCTGGATATGAAGATTCTCCTAGCACTTTCAGAACCCCCATCATTCACTCAACCTGGGTTCCCAGCAGGGACCTGAGATGGGGGTCAAGATTCTCTCTCAGCTCAAAATCTGTAGAGGGGATGAAGATGGTCACCTAGTGCCACTCCCAGCTCTGAAGGCCGGGGTGAAGATCATCTGTGGTGTCCTTTCTGCTCAGGAGAGGTGAAGAGCCTGATAGAAAGCCCCCATGCTTGACACCAGACAGAAAGAGCAAATACAAGGGAGCTACCAAAGTGTAGGGGTGTTTGAGCTGCACATTTTTGTTTGGCCCATCAAAATTCTACTGGAATTCCCTTTGATTTACCAAAGCCATTGGGCTATCATATACCTCTGTGCAACACCTAGACAGCTCTGAGAAACAGAGGGCAGTCATGGAAGAATGTTGTGAGCCATACAAAATATACTGTCCAGGCCACTTCTGCCACCTACCTGGCCTAGGGGGGAAGGAGACAAAAAGGAGGGTTTACATGGCCTAGGAAGAGAGGCAGAAGACTCGGTTCATGTGAGGAAAAGTGTGTGACGGGATTGGGCCTGCCTGTGTTTTGGGCTTGTCAGATTATGTTGCCTGGCCATGTTGTACCCATGAATCCTGCCCTGTTTATCTGAACCTTTTTCAGTTTGCCCACATCTACTCAATGATACAAATTGCTGTACAGCACAGGAGTTCATTAGACAGCTGTAAGAGCTCAAAACATTCCACGGAGGAGTGGCTTCATTTTATAGCAAAAATCTTAGCATCTTTTCTAGTTTGTTGAGGATAGATGTGACAAAGGCTTAACAACAGCTCAGCTTCCCCCTTTTCTTTCCACAGGCATTCAGGGAAAGGACTATACATTGGCTGCTTGGATGACAGAAGACAGAGAATGCCTTTGGAAAGGTCAAGTTCCTGTCCAGGGTCATAGGGCTGGGTTGTTTATTATTATTATTATTTATTTGTGTTACAGCAGTGCCTAGAGGTCCCAGCTGAGATCAGGACTCATTGTACCTGGTTCAAGCTGTTAAACTTAGTTAGCCTTAGATCTAGAGAAGATAATCAGGCTATTGTTGCTTCTTAATGCCTTTTACGAAGCTTTTGCATAGCTGATACCTTTGCCAAAATAGCACCTCGCTGTAGTTCTCCAACTCTGTAATAAAAAACATGAAGAATCTGTCTGACCACTAACAGTGTTCTCATAAGGGGATTTTCAACCTAGTTATATATAAGCATCTTCTAAGAGGTTTAAACCACAAAACTTTTACTGAAGTATTAAAGGAACTGTGCAGGACTTTCTAAAAACATTTGTACAGAGGCATTAATAGCAGCCTTTGGGAAACTCCCCTATATTAATAGCCCTTGTTGTCACTGCCCAGATGTGTGAGGCCTCTGAGGGAGTAATTAACGTATTCTTCTATGTTATTTGGTTTGAATGTGGTGGTTTTGCGAAAGAGATCTTGATAAGTGGGAAAGTCAAAAAGCAAGCTAATAAAGAGTGGCCGTGTTTACAAATACAACACCAGAACCGAAGGACTGTGCTGTATGAAGGACTGCCCTGTATCAACATACGCATTTGTATCAAAGAGGCAACCCATGCTGTGCACTAAGGTCTATAGCACAGGATCAAATTTCCCCTCTTTCCAGCTATGCACAGTTTCTGCACCAAGACTATTTCTATGTTTCATTGACTGCATTCTAATCAGCACTCAGACCCAACCCTAGACCTCAGCACTTTGTAAAATTAAACTGCTTGTTCTGGCTAGAAAAACAAAAAAGTCACAAGTCTGAATCCTTGAACGACAGTTGTAACAAGTGAGAACTGTCTAATCTTGTTGAACTATTGTCATCAGTTTGAGTAGCTGCCTACCTCAATAGTCCGAGTATCCCCCAGAGGTTTCAGTTAGGGGTTTTTCTTTTTCTTTCAATTGCCTGTTATCAGATAAAGTTGGGCTCATGAGTGACCAAAGCTAGCTACGTTTCAGAATGTGCAGCTAAAGAATCAATATCCAGGATACACAGGGGTATAGAAGTTTTAAGAACAATGATTGATGGGAAAGATTTGAATTAGTTATTGTTTCTTTTCAATGTGTGAATTAAAATGAATATTGCTACCGAACTGTCTCCAGTTTTTCCTGACACTTGACTATTCTGAAATGTTTTTAGTTTATTAACAAGCAGCAGGACTGCACAGGGAATAAAACTGAGAAAACAAGAAAACCTCATAAAGAGCACATGAGAGATTATGAAATATGTTATCTATTTTGCTTCATTTCAGAGACAGACATTCACAATAAAGTTAATGCTGAACTCCCTGAGAAATTGCATGCCAGCAAATCTCTTGACAGTAAAGTTCTTGACAGTTCCCAGGACTTTTCAAACATAACACTTGGCTGTCTTTAAAAAATGCAACTGTTTTTGACACTGTGTTTGCTGCTTACTCATGCTGTCTGCTTGTACCTGGCATTGGAATGGAACACAACATTGCACTGTGTAAGTGTCATCACCAAGGCTTTAGTGATCTGCTTGGAATTCCTTCACTATTTTCTTCTTATAAAAATGAGCTAGAAGAAACAATCTCTTTGCAAAAGAAACTAGGGATTTTGGGTGCTGAACTCGAGACAACCTAAAGGGGCCTTATTTTCACAGGCTGGGTGCTTAGCACTTACTGAAAATCAAGCAACTTTAAGGTGTCTCCAGCAGACATTCCAAACCTGCAGAAAAAATGCAGAAATTGGGCCTTTTTTGGTGTGTGGCTTAATTGGCTTGTTGGCTGTTTTTTGGCTTGTAGCTTGCTGTAGCTTTTTGCTTTTTTTTTTTTTTTTGATCGGCTCACGGCAAGCAGGGGCAAAGGGGAGAGAGTTAGAGGTGCACAGCGGGCCCACCACAGTCCCAGACTGCATGCCGGGGAGATCTAGTCATATAGAGTGTTGGAGTTCTTAGGGATTGGCTTGTTTTGGCCTTGTTTTGAAATGGGATTAGCTTGATTTTCGGCTTATTGTGAAAGTCGGGGTGTTTATTTACCACGTGAAAGTTGGCAACTGTGATCTCCAGTTAGGCACCCAAAAATCACTAGTAACTTTTGAAAACGTAGGTCTAAACTTTCACTAGCAGCTCAGTCTCTGTTTTAAAAAGCACATGGGGCAGATTTTCAAAAGAGTTCAGTACCCAAAATTGGTGTCACAGTGGGGGCTGTTGAGTGCGGAGCACTTTTGAAAATGTGCCCCTATTTAGGTACAGCAATTAAACACCCATGGCTGGCCCGGGGCAGCTGACTCAGCCTCATGGGGCTCGGGCTATGCAGCTGTAAAACTGCTGCATAGATGTTCATACTTGGGCTAGAGCCAGTGCTCTGGGACCCCGTGAGGGGTCTACACAGCAATTTTTGCCTCACAGCCTGAGCCCCACTAGCCCGAAACAGCTGACCCAAGCCAGCCTCAGCTGTGCTGTGGGTTTCTTATTCCAGTGTAGACATACCCTAAATGGGATGTGAGCTATTTTTAAAATCTGGCCCTGATGGTGATTGCTGAGCACTTGAAAATCTGGCCCATAGTTCCCTCTTATTTACACCACTATAAAATAGTTGCAAAAGTGTAAAATGGGTATAGATAACATGAGAATCAGGCATGTGGTCCACTGAGGAGCAGTTTCATTCCATTAACTGTTCTTTTAGATAGGCTCATTTTAGGGAAGGGCAAACTGGCCTTTAGACTGGGGTGATTCTCATTCCACAGTCTGATTTTCCCTATTCCTAATTTTAGTTAGAATGAAAGAGACTAGAAGCCAGAGTCTGATCATAGATTTACTTCAGTGTAAATGAATCCAGAGTATGGCCTTTATTACAGGTGGGGTTGATAACATCGCCTTTATCAAGGTTGCTCAACCCTTCCCATAAGACCCATTTGGCCACTGTATAAGCCCTTGGGGGGGGAGGGGGGAATCTGTTTTCACATGCTCATTACAGACTTCTTAAATCTTAGCAGCTAAAATCTCCAGATTCCATCCTCACTGAGAATGCTCCCAGCCTCTCCTTGCTCCTGATGCTGACCAGACTGTGCCTGCAGCAGCTCCACAGGGTCACGGACCATGCTCTAGCTTAGCTCTAGCTTACAGTATGGGGGCAATGGTGCTTCTGGCTGCTTTGGGCCAGGATGGGGCTGGGCACTGGAACTAAGAACAGGCAGGTGGCCTCTCCTGTGCCCTCAATGACACCCCATCCCACCCCCGAGGTGTCCAGACAAGGAAGATACCTGAGTTGAATGCAAATGGGGAAAAGCTGGATCTCATGGGTCGGGGGAAAGAGTGGGACAAAGAACACTGGGGGAGAGACTGGGACTGGATGGGGAGAGGAAGACTAGGAATGAGGGAGAAGACTGGAAGCCAGGGCAGAGACTGGGAGTAGGAGGGAAACTGAGAGGAAAGTTGTGAGTGAGTAAAAGACATAAAGAGACATAAAGGGTAAAGAGACTGGGACAAAGGGGAGAGGACACTGAAACTGGCTGAGAAGCAGGGGGAGGGATACGGGGACTGGGGATGAGGAACATGCATAGGGGAGGCTCTGGGAATGGCTGGAAAGGGGAAATGGGGACACGGAGATGGAAGACTGAGAATGGCTGAGCAAGGAGACTGGGACTGGGGGGATTGGCTAGGTGAGGAGAAAGAGACTAGGATGAGGAGTAAGGGATGGGGAAGAGAAAGGACAGGAACAGGAACAAGTTGGAGGAAAAACCTGTTGGGAATGAACAGAAGAGCCTGTGCTCTCTAGAGAACACTCCTCTTCAGAGCCTGGAAAGCAACACAAGATCCCTGAGTCCCGTCATTCTTCTGCTGTCAGCCATTGGCAAATTGTCCCATCCCCCTCTAGTTGTGGTCCACACAGAGAACAACAACCCGTTACTCCATTAGCTCAAGTGGCAGAGGTCTATAGGTTTCAGCCCTGTGGGGGTCAATTTGATGCCACATGATTGAATGTTTGTTTTCATTCTACTTTATAAAAGCTAGGAGATTACATAAGAAAAACCCAACATTAAAGAACATTATTATGCATGCATCTGAAGAAGCGGGTATTCACCCATGACAGCTTATGCTCCAGTAGTCTGTTAGTCTATAAGGTGCCACAGGACTCTTTGCCACTTTTACAGATCCAGACTAACATGGCTACCTCTCTGATTATTAAGATTGCAAAGTCAAGAACTCAGAAGTTAGGAAGTGTTAGAATTAAGGTTGCTGTGTAACCTTAGTTCAGTCCCCTTTTATGTATGCATTATGATACTGTTTTTAATTGCATAATCAAATTATTTTTTCCACATAACCACTGTTTTATTCAACGCACACAGTGGTCTTGCTCAGAGGTGAATCACTGTAATGCAGTGAAGGGGACTGTTGTCTATAGAACCACTTCCTCACTTGTTACAGAGGTTGGAAGTTTTGTAGTGAATTACGCAGGGGACTGCCAGAAGAGAAAGGAAAATCTGATGGTTAAGGCAATTGAATGCCATCCTAGAGAATTAGATTCTATCCCTGCCTATGTCACAATGTTCCCATATGATGCTGGGTAAGTCACTTAAATCAAAATTTTCACAGATGCTCACTAGCTACCCGCTCAACTTGAGACAACTGGTGTTTGACTGGCAGAAGTGCTATGCACTTAGGTACAACTGAAGTCAATGGGAGCTGTGCTTTGAACATGTAAAGTACTATAAAATGCTACATTCTTTGGGGAGAAAAATCAGGCCATAGCTACCTCAAATTTAGGACCTAAAATTAGTGTACACTTTTGACAATGTGTGCCTCAGTTCTCCACCTGTAAAAATGGAGATACTACCAGTGCTCAATTTGTGCCAGGGCTTGCCAAGGCTGAGCCCCGGCACCTCTAGGTTTTGCGGTTCATAGCCTCTGCACTTGCTGCATCAGTTATGAATGTAAAAAAATTGCTTGAGCCTGGCACCTCTTTTGTTACAAATTAAGCACTGGCTACCACCATGCCCTTTGGGCTGGTCATGTTCCTCAAATGTCTGACAATCAACTGCAGGTCATGTTCTCACAACTGACCCATGCCTAATGGATGGGCAAAAAAAAGAGCTTTAAAGACACCGTCAAAGCCAACATGAACAAGTGTAATATTAACAAACTCCTAAGAAGCCCAAACCCTCAATTGACCAAAATGGAAAAGGACCTTGTGGCAAGGATCCCCGTATTTCGAGATCCAACAAAGACAACAGGAAACAGAGAAAAGAACATGCCACAGCCTGACTCAAAAATCCAGATCCACTCCTTCCACTGGGAAATGTGCCACAAACAATGGGACCTGTTCTCAATTTACTGGCTTCCTGTTCCTGTTCCTGCCCCAACTGTGCAAGATCTGTGAATCCCAGATTGGTCTCATTAGCCACCTGCAGATCCACCAGCAATAACTGGCCATCATACCATGGAAGACAATCATCCTTGAACTCTGAGGGATTACCGACCATCTTTTAGAAAGACATCCAGTCTTGATTTAAAGAGTTTAAGTGATGGAGAATCCTCTACCTCCCTAGGTGGAGTTGTTCCAATGGCTAATTACCCTTACTGTTGAAAATTTGCACCTTATTTGTAGTCTGAATTTCTCTAGCTTCAACTTTCAGCCACTGGACCTTGAAATTTACATATTGTCACACACAGCAAGCCAGTGGCAGAGTAAAGACAAGAACCCAGGTCTCCTATCACCTGGATCACACTGCCTAACATTCACACTTGTGAAGAGGGGTGTAAAACATTACCTCTGGTGTGGGTGAGTGGTAGGTACATGGAAGTAAAGAAGCAGGCTCACAGAACAAAATATAAAATGCAATCTTATAGTCTAGAATGCATCTGCAAAGACCAAGTGGGGCTGAATCTTCCCTTGTTTACACCAGTGTAGATCTAGAGTAACTTCCCTGACATAAGTGATGTAAAACCAGCACAAGTGGAAAAAGTCAGGCTCTTTATTGTTATTATTTTATAGTACATATATTTTGTTTCCTAGTTATAGCATTAAACACCCATCAAAGCAAGTAGCTGAATAGAAGTAGGTTTAAGAGCAGTTTGCATGTGACCTACCAAGATCTTGGTGAACAAGATAAAGCAGAAAAAATTCTCACTTTAAATCAGTGCTGATTTTACCCAGCAAAGGAGCTCAAGATGAGTCTTTTATTTTTAAAAAATGCAGCCATAATCATGAGATTGCATAACAAGCTTTTAAAGGGAAAATTCTGCTGCTCTGCAGATAACTGCAGTCACATAGTTGCCATGCAGGAAGAGATGCATGAAAAGGACAAAAACAAAAGGTCTGTTTACAGTCATAGCTCAGCTCAGAAAGCAGGGGGGGAAAAAGCACCAGAAAGCACGCTGAACCTGGGACCTGGGTGGCTTCCGTATGTGGTTTCACACTTTTGATGTAATAGGCTGATGTTATGATGCTCTCTGTGCTTAGCGTTTGGCATTCACACCACAGTCACACTCAACAGAGAAGCAGAATGTACAATACAAGCATACAGTGGGTTTTCCACACACTGGGTACCAAAGTGCTGTTACAGGATTAAACTATACAAGGTGGTGGAGCATACATGATCTAAATGACAGAAACCAGCAGTGTAAAGGCTTGAATAGTGAATAAGTAAAAGCATTCAACCCTAGGGCTGATGAGAGAGGGAAAGAGAAATTAAAAGGTGGCTAGGCAGGGGAAAAATATTTGGGGAGTGATTAAAAACTGCATTTTCTTTGTGCCAAAGGTGAATTATAGCCATGGCACCCAACCCTGCAGTCAAGGTTTCTTGTCTACACACCACCCGTCTGGCATTGGTTCTGCTTTTCCATTCAGCTCTGTTCGTTTTATTTTTACCTCATCTTTCCAACCAGCTGTTTGTCTATTTCATCCACCTCCTGCCTCCTGTCTGACACTGAAGGTGTGAGCAATTTGGGGCAAGGACTGATTTCATTACTTCTTTGTACAGCACATAACACTATGGGCCCTGGTTATTGATGGGGGTTTTTAGGTTCTGCAGTAATAAAAAAAACAGTGGTAAGCGTTGCAGGTTTGGATCCTTGCTTTGATGTATATAAGGGCCTGACCATATCCCACTTATTTGAACAGGAGTTTTGCCATACACTGCAGTGGATGCACGTTAAGGCCCATTAGCCACAAACAATGGGACCTGTTCTCAGTTTACTGGCTTCCTGTTCTTGCTCTAGGTTTCTTCTCAAACCAGCTTTTGGTGGTGACACCAGTTTGACTTAAATTGGTGAGAGAGTGTGCAGCTAGTGTCTCAAGATTGTGAATTGGGCTCTCACTGGTGTTCAATCTTTACTCTTTCCCAGCAAAAAAAGAAATGTCCACTGATAACAGCTGTATTCTCTAGGGGTTGCCATGCTTGAGGGGTTGTCTGGATTTGGATTTTGTCTCTATTTTAATTAACTTCTATCTTTTTAAAAGACAACCAAATAAAAAATATAATTATTGTTCTGCAGCTAGGGTGACCAGATAGCAGGCGTGAACAGGGGGTGGGAGGTAATAGGCGCCTATATAAGACAAAGCCCCATATCGGGACTGTCCCTATAAAATCAGGACATCTGGTCACCCTATCTGTGGTGCCCCAAATGCTTCTGCTGGGACGAGGGGTATATTGCTTGGATTTGCAATTATATATACCTAAAATCAAGGTTGCAACTCTAGTTTTCAAATGAGCAATTTTTTTAATAAAGAGCTGGGAAGATAATCCCACAGAGAAGAACCAGGACTAGCTATGCTTGGTATGGCACAGAAGACTGTGCTAGGACCTGGGGAGGTGGCGGGGGGGTGGGAGGAAATCTCACCAGGCTAGATTCTCATCTCACTTACTCATGGGTGCAAAGAGATAACTGCATGCACAAAATGTACTATCAAGTATGCAAAAAGGATGTTTGTGTGTATACATATATACTAACCCAATCATTGCAATAACACAGTGTTAAAGAATTTCACTCTTTTTCACCAGTAACTTCTGTGCAGCCATTGGTCCGTGTTAAGTCTGGAAGAGCTAATAGAAGTTTTTCTGGTACTTTTCTACCCCAGTTTGTAAAACCCTGGCATATGAATGCTTCATTAGCACTTCCATTCCCAATGCTACACGTGGGATATGGATATGGAACACAGTTCTTCTGTTCCCCCTCACCACTGTGCTCAAGCCAACAGAACTCTATGGACCCATGTAAATTAAAAACTGCACTCTTATTTCTTCTGAGACACAAGCTTCTCCAGAAAAGCTTGGGCATCACTGCTTGAGTCTGATCAACATTTCTGTCACACAGACCAATAGGAAGGCTTATATTTTCCACTGTGTACTCCTGCTGGAACTAGGCTTTTGGGCAACACATCAGTTACTTTTCAGGAAGAAAGAAAAGAGTAACACACATTACTTACTTATTGTAGAAGTCCTGTCCTGAGTATGACCAGTGATTTGATGGAAGTCGGGGGACCTAATACCACCACAGTTTCGCACACGCCATCTAACCTAACATATGCACGCTGTCACAAATTTCCTCCTCTGCCTTGGTGGATCCTGCACTTACTGGTGGATTTGCTCACCTCAGAGGTTCATGGCAGACCTCAGCTTGGCCACTTTCATGGCTCAAATCTGCCATTCACTCAGTTAGCCTCATCACTGGCCAGCATGGGGAAAAGGAAGAAGAACAATTCCCTGCAGTCTCTGCTGATCCACCAGTGGATCCAGTGGATCGGGGAACAGGCCAGAGACCTTCCCGTCTGGTGGAACCCACAGTCCAGTTCAACTCCTCCAGTATCAAGTAGGGAGTTGGGGGGATGGAGGGATGGGGGGAACCCAGGCCCACCCTCTACTCTGGGTTCCAGCCCAGGGCCCTGTGGAATGCAGCTGTTTGCAGTGGCTCTTGTAACAGCTGTGTGACAGCTACAATTCTCTGGGCTATTTCCCTATGGCCTCCTCCCAACACCTGCTTTATTCTCACCACAGGACCTTCCTCCTAATGTCTGATAATGCTTGTACTTCTCAGTCTTCCAGTAGTACGCCTCCTCACTCTCAGCTTCTTGTGCCTCTTGCTCCCAACGTTCCGCACACATACCACAAACTGAAGTCAGGTCCTTTTTAAACTCATGTAGCCTGATTTGCCAGCCTGTCCTAATTAATTCTAGCAGCTTCTTAATTGGCTCCAGGTGTCCTAATTAGCCTGTCTGCCTGAATTGTTTCCAGAAAGTTCCTGATTGTTCTGGAACCTTCCCTGTTACCTTACCCAGGGAAAAGGGACCTACTTAACCTGGGGCTAATATATCTGCTTTCATCTCTGACCATTTTGGCTAATAGCTATTGATGGACCTATCCTTTATCTCTTTCTTCACTGAACCCAGTTATACTTTTGGCCATCAACATCTCATGGCAATGAGTTCCACAGTTTAACTTGCCATTGTGTGGGAAAAGTACTTCCCCTTGTTTGTATTAAACCTGATGCCTATTAAAAAAAATCACTCTTCTGTAGCCATTTGGCCTGACCCTGTCACAACTCTTATATGAGCCAGACCGTGTAGGCAAAGTTTTCTATTCTGGAATGTCATAGTGGGATGTCCTAGCCTTATACACAAGCACTGTAAGAGACAGGTTTATATAATGGGGTACTTATAAGCATCCCACTGCCTCTATGTCCTGCAGTCATTACAGGACATGGAACATTGTGTCCTTATTTTAAAAACCACCACAGGATTTTACAGTTGTGGTCTAAAAACACAATAGTTTCTAATCATGTCACTGCAGTGATTTGGACCAGTTCTGTTTACTACTGTAGTATTTTAAAGGTGGCTCTTGCTACCATCTACAGCTGTATACAAGCTTCATTATTTTATATGTAGGTCAACACTTCAGAATTCTAAACTGAGGCATGGTTGGGCAGACTGGCATACACTCAAGCATTAAATGCACCTAATAATAATTTGTGAGAAAAAGTAAAAAATGTTCCAAGATATTAATGATTTTTGTATGTTTATAAAAAATAAATGGCAGCTATTAAGAAGAGCCACCGGGTGTAGTTGCCATAATTTAATGTATGCTTATTTAAGATGTACACACATTTTCAGAAAATTAAAAGAAGATAAGCAATATAATGAACTAAATAATTTGAGACTTGGAGATCACTGAGCACTGATTTAAAATAACTATCTCTAATAATATCTAGCTCTTATATAGCACCTTTTATCCACAGATCTCAGAGCGCCTGTGATGGGGCAGCTGCCCCTCACTGGTGTGTAAGGGGTTAAAGTCTCCCTGGGGAGGCTGCGCAGGAGGCAGTCAATAAGGAAAAGGCTTGTTGTGCCAGCCAATTAGGGGAAGGTTTATTGGAGGAGCCAATTAGGGCCAGGCTGTTCCATATCATAGGCGCCAGCTCTGTGGGTGCTCTGGAGCTGGAGCACCCATGGGAAAAATTGGTGGGTGCTCTGCACCCACCGGCAGCCAAGCTCCCTGCCCCACCCCCACCCCGCCCCAGCTCACCTCACCTCCGCTTCTGACTCCTCCCCTGAGCATGCTGCATCCCCGCTTCTCCTCCCAGCACTTGCTGCTGCAAAACAGCTGTTTCGTAGCATAACAAGCTCTGGGAGGGAGGGGGAGGAGCGGGAACACAGTGCAATTAGGGGAAGAGGCAGGGAAGAGGTGGGGCCAGCGCAGGGATTTGGGGAAGAGGTTGGAATAGGGGCAGGGAGGGGGTGGAGTTGGGGTGGGGACTTTGGGAAAGGGGTTGGAATGGGGCTGGGGGCGGGGCAGGGTCAATCACCCACCGGCGCCAGCAGAAGAGGGGGCAAAGCAGGGGAAGTCACTCCCTGAGTCTGAGGGAGGAGGACTGGCTGCTTAGAGGGCTGGAGCACCATGGACAGAGCAGTGCTGGGCAGTGTCAACAGAGTAGGAGCTCCAGGCTGATGGCTGCCCGACTGAGGCCCTGATACAAGGGCAGAGGAGGTGCTGGGACTGCAGGGAAGTGGCCCAGGGAAAGAGAGGGCAGAGTTGGAGGAGGGGCAGTAGCTGGTGGGGGCTTGGAACCAGGGTGGACCAGCAGCCCCCTCCTCAGCTCCCCGCTCCGCTAAGTTCCCTGTGTGGCAGCCGCCCAGCAGGCTATCAATTGCCAGCAGTTCAGCTTGTCCCTCCCCCCACTGCCGTGTGCTGCTCCTGCTCTCTGCCTTGGAGCTGCTCCCCGAGCCTCCTGCTTGCTGTGAAGGGGGGGAAAAGAAGGGGGCTAATGTCAGGGTGTCCCCCTCCCCCTTGCTCCTGCACCCCGCTTACCCCATCTCCATAGAGCAGGGGGGACACACGACAGGGCTCAGGATGGAGGGAGCTTCCTGGCAGCAGCTGCGGTCTCAGCTTGCTGATTAACTTAACAAGGCAGTGTATTTGAGAGTGGGTCAGCGTACTGAAAGGGGAAATGCGCATCTCTCTCTCTCTCTCTCTCTCCCACACACAGGGTGTGTGTCTCTGTCTCTGTCTGCCATGCTGTCTCCCCTCCCTCCATTCCTGCTGCCTTGTAGAGTGTGAGGCTACATTAACAACGAGTTAACCCTTGAGGGCTCAGCCGAGTGCTAGTTCATCATTTAGCAGGAAGGCATCCCCTGGGAAATATCCCGCCCTCTTCCACCCTCTGACTCCACCACCTCAACCAAGCTTCACAATCATCACTGTGTAAGTATTAAATTGTTTGTTTAAAACTTATACTGTGTGTGTGTGTGTGTGTGTGTGTGTGTGTGTGTGTGTGTGTGTGTTTATATAGTCTTTTGTCTGGCAAAAAAAAATTTCCCTAGAACCCCCCCATTTACATTAATTCTTATGGGGAAATTGGATTTGCTTAACATCGTTGTACTTAAGGTCGCATTTTTCAGGACCAGAACTCCAACGTTGAGCGAGGAGTTCCTGTACAGACCTCTCTTATATTTGCCCTCAATAGTCCCTTTCCTGAAACGAACAGCCCTCATCTTTTTAGTTTCTCCTCTAATGGGAGCCATTCCATATCCTGGGTCATCTTTGTCGCCCTTCTCTGAACCTTTTCCCGTTCCACTGTCTCCTTTCAGAGATGGACACAATATTCAAGGTGTGGGCGCACCAGGGGTTTATGGAGTGGCATTCTGATATTTTCTATTCCTTGCCTAATAATTCCTAAGATACTGCTGTGCATTGAGCAGAGGTCTTCAGAGAACTATCCACAGTGACTCCAAGATCTCTTTCTTGAGTGGTAACAGCTAATTTAGAACCAATCGTTGTATTTGTATAGTTGGGGTTATTGTTTCCTAGTGTGCATTACTCTGCATTTATCAACATTGAATTTCATCTGCCATTTTGTTGTCCAGTCACCCAGTTTTGTGAGATTCCCCCTGTAACTCCTTGCTTTAGACTTAACGATCTTGAACAATTTTGTATCATCTGCCAACTTTGATACTTCCGTATTTACCCCCTTTTCCAGATCATTAATTAATATGTTGAACGGCACAGGCCCCAGTACAGATCCTTGGTTGATCCTGCTGTTCACGTCTCTCCTTTGTGAAAATTGACCATATATTCCTATCCTTTGTTTCCTGTCTTTCAATCAGTTACTGATCCATGAGAGGACGTCCCTTCTTATCCCATGGCTTAGTTTCCTTAAGAGCCTTTGGTGAGGGACTTTGGGCTTAGTTTCCTTAAGAGCCTTTGGTGAGGGACTTTGTCAAAGGCTTTCTGAAAATTCAGAATACGCTATGGACTGGATCACCTTATCCACATGCTTGTTGACTCCCTCAAAGAATTCTAATAGATTGGTGAAACATGACTTTCCTTTACAAAATCCATATTGACGCTTCCCCAACAAATCATGTTTATCTTAGAATTCTGTTCTTTATAATAGCTTCTATCAATTTTCTCAGTACTGAAGTTAGGTTCACTGGCCTGTAATTGCCAAGACTGCCTCTGGAGACCTTTTTAAAAATTGGCATTACATTAGCTACCTTCCAGTCATCTGGCACAGAGGCTGGTTTCACTGATAGTAGTTCTTCAGTTTCATGTTTGAATTCCTTCAGATCTCTGGGTGAATATCATCTGGACTGCATACTAGAGGAAAATTTGACATAATGGGTGAGCAGTCAAATAGCTTTTATTTAAAAAAAACATTCTTTTTCATTTCCTTTCCTCTTTATTTTGCAGCTGAAAAACATCCCTTCTGTGCACCTGCCTACCTACCTCCTGCTAGTCACAGAACAATTCTTGGGTAAAATCAGCACTGCGTCGTCATCTGAATGTGAACCGATTTCCCAGCAGGAGCCTTGTGTTGACATCTAGGAAAGGTCAACAAGTGAGCACAACTGAACAAAGTGTACCACTGATTCGGCATCACTTTAAAGTAGAAATGGACCCAAACTGAACACCCCTACGCTTTGAGTTCAGGAAGGTATTCAAAACCTGAACACAGAGCAGGTTCTGATTACAGAATGGACCAAGCTAAATCTTTTGGTCTGACCATCCCTGAACTCGGAAGTGTTTGAAATCTGTATCAGGAGCAGAATTTTGCTGTTTGGGCCCATCTCTACCTTAAACAGTTTCTCCTGACTTATAGTATCAGCAATTCATATCAATTAGCCTGACATTTATAAATTATTCCTCACCTGGCCCCAAAAATCTAACTAGCGTCAAGCTGAACTGGGAGTGAGAAGAGGGCTTAAGTTGGTATCACAATTCTGGTTTCCTCTCGCCACTCCAAAAAGAAAGGAGTTTTCAGCACAGAAACCAAATGTGCACGTTGCTTTTCTCCTCAAATCAAATGCAGTGACCTGTAAAGGTACTGACTGCAGCTCCCTGCACTGTTCCTGCCCTACAGAATACTCTTCAACTTCTCCAATCAGAGTCCCTCCTGAGTAGTGGATTTATCAATGGAAGAAATTCAGTGTCTGTTTTATTATTGTATAGCTAATAGCCATATAGTTACTGATTGCGTGGGGTCATATTCAAACATTCTTTTTTCCAGGGTCCTAGGAAGTGTCTAAAAGCAAAGCAGTAACCTAACCAGATTTTGCAAGGTGATGTCTTGCAACAGTCTTTTCAAACTGCCAGAACTCCATCACCAAGGATTGGTGGTGTCCCTAAATCTTCTTATGTCAAGCCAAGTGCATGTGGTGATAAAACAGTCAAAGACAGCTTGACCTAGACAGCCCACAGATGCAGGTTTTGTTTCAGCTATCAATCAAGATCTGCAGCAGTGAAACTGGCCTCGGATCATCATCCCAGCAGACCAGAGTGGAAACCCTGTGTTGAGTAGAAGAGTACTGGATGTTTCTCTCTGTAGCACCCACTGCTGGTTAATTTAGAGACTGGAACTGTCATTAGATCAAAAGAGAAGGATATGCAGAGCAGGTTCTTCATCAGCTGTGATTGCAGTGATCAGTTACTGGAAGAGGCAGATGTGTGCAAAGAGCTTGAAAAAAATATTTTGCCCATTTAATAGAGTTTTTATTTAATCTTCCTTTGTCACCTGTTAGTATCTGAGTACCTCACAACCTCCATGTACCCTCACAACAGCCCTGTGATGTGGGGAAGTACAACTATCCCCATTTTACAGATGTGGAAACTGAAACACAGAGAGGCTAAGAGACTTGTTCAAGGTCACACAAGAAGTGTGTGACAGGGCCAGGAATAGGAGCCAGATCTCAGATTTCTAGTTGAGTGCCTTAATGAAAAGACAGTCTTCTTTCGCTTGTATGTATGTTGTGTAATTAGCCACATAGCTTCCCAAACTGGGGAATACATATGCAAATATGTATTCACACAAGTGTTTGTGTGGCCCTTATAAAAGCTCTCTGTGGGCTTGTATCATCCCATCACTTAATATAAACAGCTAATTATGAATAGCAAATAATCAAAACAATAGTTACAGCAAATAGTTTGCAATCTGCCCATAGAATAAAATATATTCCCATTCATCATTCACCTAATCTGAATAATGAACAAATATGTTAAAATCAAAGTCAGCTTGCAGATAATTTGCAAACTGAAAAAAGGACTACATTCTTCCTACAATTTTTTCATTACAAATAGTTCATCCAGCTCCAGTCATGAATTCTAGTATCAGCTCTGCCACAGACTTACTGTGAGACTTTGGAGAAGTCACTTGGACCAGATTTTTTAAGGTATTTAGGCACCTGAAGATTCAAACAGGCACCTAGTGGGATTTCCAGAAGGGAGTTAGACACCTAGACGCTAGTTACACATCCACTAGGCTCCCATTTGCAGCTTTAGGTGCCTAAATATATTTTAAAATCTGGCCCTTCATCTCTTTGCCTCAGGACCCCATCTCTACAATGAGGATTATCATACTTCCCTGCCGCCCAAGGGTGTTGTGGGAATTAATTAGTCAATGTTTGTAAAGTGCTCTGAGCATGTACTGTAAAGCTGCTATTCAAGTTGTAAGTATTCAGCAGGTCGAGGTTTGCTCAGAAATTCTTGAGCCTTAGAAAAACTCTCAAGGAACCTGATCTGAGTTTCGACTGTCAGAAAACCTGAAACCAGCTGAGATTTGCCTGGTCTCAGGTTTCTCTGAGCATTGAGCACAGCTCTAATAGTGATCCCTTCTGATTTATGCTCTCTTTTCTTCAGTCTTCAATCTGCTTTCTAACTGCTGCTAGACATGAACAGACAGCTTTCTGCTTTTGCCCTAAGCTAGAATATTGATTGCTCAATTCCCCCCTCCCCCCCCCCCACCAGCCCCGCACACAGTTATATGTGTATTTAAACTAAGTTCAGTGACACTCATTTAGGAAATGTAAATACAATTGCTTTCTTAGCATATGCTTGGCAAAACTCCCTTAATCTCCCTCGTACAGAAAAATACTGGTGCCAAATTTACAAAACACATTACCAACATTTCTATCTGCACTCAACACTGTAATTCAAAACCAAATTCTGAATAGAATTTACATCATCCCAAACTTTTCAACATGGTGTAAATCGGATGGGAACTCCTGCAGAAGGAGGACTGGTTCCACTGGAGATTTCAATCATATTAGGAGGGACTGGCCCATTGTTGGGATATGCTAAGAACATAAGAATGGCCATAATAGGTCAGACCAGTAGTTCATCTAGCTCAGTATGCTGTCTTCTGACAGTGGCCAATGTCAATGCTTCAGAGGGAGTAAACAGGACAGGGCAATTTAATCAAATGATCCATCATTTGTGGATGACACTAAGCTGTGCGGGAGAGGTAGATACGCTGGAGGGTAGGGATAGGGTCCTGAGTGACCTAGACAAATTGGAGGATGGACTAAAAGAAATCTGATGAGGGTCAACAAGGACAAGTGCAGAGTCCTGCACTTAGGACAGAAGAATCCCATGTACTGCTACAGGCTGGAGACCGACTGGGTAAGCCGCAGTTCTGCGGAAAAGGACCTGGGGATTACAGTGGACAAGATGCTGGATATGAGTCAACAGTGTGCCCTTGTTGCCAAGAAGGCGAATAGCATAATGGGCTGCATTAGTAGGAGCACTGCCAGCAGATCGAGGGAAGTGATTATTCCCCTCTATTTGGCACTGGTGAGGCAACATATGGAGTATTGCCTCCAGTCTTGGGCCCCCCACTGCATAAAGGATGTGAACAAATTGGAGAGAGTCTAGCGGAGGACAACAAAAATGATTAGGGGGCTGGGGCACATGACTTATGAGGAGAGGCTGAGGGAACTGGGCTTATTTAGTCTGCAGAAGAGAAGAGTGAGGGGGGATTTGATCGCAGCCATCAACTACCTGAAAGGGGGTTCCAAAGAGGATGGAGCTAGGCTGTTCTCAGTTGACAGAACAAGGAGTAATGGTCTCAAGTTGCAGTGGAGGAGGTCTAGGTTGAATATTTGGGAAAACTATTTCGCTAGGAGGGTGGTGAAGCACTAGAATGGGTTACCTAGGTAGGGGAATCTCCATCCTTAGAGGTTTTTAAGGCCCAGCTTGACAAAGTCCTGGCTGGGATGATTTAGTAGGGGTTAGTCTTGCTTTGAGCAGGGGGTTGGAGTAGATGGCCTCCTGAGGTCTCTTCCAACCCTAATATTCTGTCATCCAGTCCCAGCTTCTGTAAGTCAGAGGTTTAGGGACACCCAGAACATCGGGTTGCATCCCTGCCCATCTTGGCTAATAGCCACTGATGGACCTACCCTCCCAGAACTTGTCTAATTCGTTTTTCAATCCAGTTACACTTTTGGCCTTCACAACATCCCCTGGCAACAAGTTCCACAGGTTGATTTTACCTTGTGTAAAGTAGTACTTCCTTTGGCTTGTTTTAAACCTGTTTCCTATTAATTTCATTGGGTGAACCCGGGTTCTTATCTTATGTGAAGGGGGAAATAACCCTTCCTTATTCACTTTCTCCACACCATTCATGATTTTATAAACCTCTTTCATATCCCCCCTTAGTTGTCTCTTTTCCAAGCTGAATAGTCCCAGTCATTTTTGTCTCTCCTTATATGAAAGCTGTTCCATACCCCTAATCATTTTTGTTGCCCTTCTCTGTACCTTGTCCATCTCTAATATATCGTTTTTGTGATGGGGCAACCAGAACTCTATGCAGTATTCAAGGTATGGGCGTACTATGGATTTATATAGTGGCAGATAATAAGAGTGGATATTATAATATCTCTTTCCTAATGGTTCCTAACATTCTGTTAACTTTTTTGACTGCCACTGTACATTGAGAGGACGTTTTCAGAGACTTATCCTCAGTGACTCCAAGGTCACTTTCCTGAGTGGCAATAGCTAATTTAGATCTCATCATTTGGTATCTATAGTTAGGATTATGTTTTCCAACGTGCATTACTTTGCATTTATCAACATTGAATTTCATCTGCCATTTTGTTGCCCAGTCACCCAGTTTTGTGAGATTCCCTTGTAACTCTTGGGACTCCACTATCTTGAGTGATTTTGTATCATCTGCAAATGTTGCCACCTCCCTGTTTACCCCTTTTTCCAGATCATTGATGAATATGTTGAACAGCACTGGTCTCAGTGCAGACCCCTGGGGGACACCAGCATTTACTGCTCTCCATTGTGAAAATGGAGCATTTATTCTTACCAGAGGCGGATTACTATTTTGTGGGATCCTGGGCAAGAGCAAGTGGGGGCCCCTCCCCCACCACTTCCGCCTGCAGTGTCTCCCCCCTCACACACACACATTCCTGGGGAAATAGGGTCCAGGCGCAGGGGCTTGCCCTACTCTCCCCCCTCCCCACCCCCAGAAGCAGTCCTCCTCTGGAGCGGGTTGGGATGCAGGGGCTTTCAGGCGGAGTGCCGGGCGGGCAGAGAGGGTCAGGGCATGGGGGTGCCCATTTTTCTAGGGCCCCCCAATTGGCTGGGGGCCCTGGGCATGGGCCCAGTGGCTAATCTGCCACTGATTCTTACCTTTTATTTCCTCTCTTTTAACCAGTTACTGATCCATGAGAGGACCTTCCCTGTTATCCCATGACTGCTTACTTGCTTAAAAGCCTTTGGTGAGGGATCTTGTCAAAGGCTTTCTGAAAGTCCAAGTACACTTTGATGGTTTGGAGACAAAGGTTTTTCTGCACTGTTCTATTTAATGTGAGCTTTTCTTTAGAGGATAAACTTCTCAAAGGGGAAGGAGATCATGCTTCCAGGTTCCACAGATACAGTTCCTTCTACATACATCTTTAACCCTTGTGCCTGTTTCCCTGGCACCAACCACCTTTGTCCCTGGACCTGCAGAAGGCATTCAAATGAGCTATTTGGGCACATAAGCCAACCTGAGCAGCAAAGCATGGAACTGAGTGTCATCTCTTAGCTGGGCCCATGGAAAATGGTTCCCAGAATGATGGTAATCCTGCACAGAATGCAGGCTATGCTTACACAACGTAACAATGCTATCTATAGTAAGACAGATATTGACATCTGAGTTTTAGTCCAGAAACCGTGCTTGTATCTCTCTCCATTTACATTAGTGCACCTTTGAAAATCAGAGTTAAGAAGGTGAACTTTTCTTTAAATGATCTCAAACAATATAATGCAACCAGCCTGATACCACTTTATGGCTTTTAAAAGAAATAATGTATCATGTATAATCAAAAACGATGAGATAAGGTGTTCTTGTGAATAGACTTACAGATATATGCAGACTATGGGCTTGGTTTTCAGCAGTGCTGGGCACCAACAGCTGCCATTGGTTGATCAGGCCTTATGTATATAGATACTCTAGCCCTTGATTTTGTGCGTGTAATCTGGTCCTAATCCAAAACCCATCAAAGTCAATGGGAACCTTTCAGGAGTTGATTCAAGCCTTTTGTGCGCACAATTACTTGTTGATGGAATTTTGCACCTGCATTTGAGAGTTAAACTCAGTGTATATCATTTTAATTTCTAACTAGATGACCGCACCTACAAATCAGGGACTTAGGCTCTGTCTACACTACACAGCTTTTAGCGACATGGCCGTGTCACTACAAGTCGGGCAGTGTAAACGCTTTTTGTCAGCACTTTTGCCAGCAAAATACTTCCACCCCCTACAAGCAGGGTTCACGCTGTCGACAGTAGAGCCCTTCTGCCAACAACACGGGCATTCACACAGGCACTTGCCGCAGCAAAAGACTTTTGTCTTTCGGCGGGAGGGGGCTTTTTTAAGCATCTGTGAACGACAAAAGTTTTGTCATTCAATTGGCAGTGCAGACAAAGTCTTAGAGATCTCAATGAACTCAGCTGTGCCCCAAAATAATGGCAAATCCAATTCACAAGTGAAAAAACTAAGGCCAGCTTTTCAAAATGATCCCACACTGCACCCTGTAATTAATATATGCATTTCACTTACACTTTTCTGTTGTGCATAAATATGCAAGAAGTAGAACAGAGGGAAGTCTGGTATTTTACAACACGATAGAAGACAGAGCATACACAAAGTGGTACACTAGCTTAGAAAGCTTCACAAATCAGGTGGGTATCCTATTCCTTGTGATTTATTGTTAGACCAATTCAAATAGACACCAGAACTTCGCTTTCAGGAGTTAATTTGCTCCTGCTGCTTATTCCTTAGCTGGTGTCATTCTTAGCATCAAAATTTCCAAAGCAACCAATCATGCTCGCACTAATTAAACACAATGGGCCTGATTCTGATCTCATTTATGTCAGTGTAAAATGGGATTAACTCTGCTGACATAAAAAAGTAACACAGTGCAAGTTACATCTCAGGCCCTATGCTATGGCCAAGATTTTCAAAAGTAACTAAAAATTATTCATATCTCCATTTTTTTTAGTGCCGAACTTGAACCACCTTAAATTGGCCTGGTCTTCAGACAGGGCCAAGCACTCATCATCTGAAAATCAACCCCTTTTATGTTTCTTGAGTTGGGCATCCAAAAATCAAGGCAACCAAAATCAGTAGTCACTTTTTTAAATCTACACCATATATGATTACAAGCAAAGAACAGCCAGCTTGGACACCTAATACTGAAGCCTCTGAACAACAGAGTTTATGGGCCTCATTCTGACCTTCCTACCAGAGTTCCTCATGTTCACACAAGTATAGGTAAAATTATTCATAGATGTTTAAGGCCATTAAGATCATCCAATTTGATTGCTTAAATAGCACAAGCCATACAACTTCACCTGATGGTTCAAGATCAAGAACAGGACCTGTTTTCATGCAAATATTTCTATGGAGAAAAACTGAAGAGAACACAAAATTGTAAAACACATCTGAATAGAATGTTCTTTAAACTTTCCCATGAAGTATCAGGGATCCTTTAAGATGATATAAAAAGTTCAGTGACTCTTTATGATCATTCCCTAGCAACAGGTTCTAGTCTACAGATGAACAGCTCTTGATTGGGGGAGGGGGGGGAAGATATGTGCACACCCTGCAAATCCCAACAGAGCACCTCTACTACAGTTAGCAAGCTGTCCCATCATGCATTATAGACTGATTGTGCTTCTATTCAAGTGCTACCACAAAAAAAAAAAATAATCAAGTGTGGTAGAAGGAATGTAGAGCTCTCAGCAGAGGGAGGTATTGACACAGTGTATAACTCCAGGATGGGGGAATCACTGACTTGACTGTTTCAGTGCTTTGATGCAGTCAGGAGCTATATTCTTATCCACCTCCTCCTGTCTTCATTAAATAAATAAATAAATAAATAAATAAGCAAGCTAGCTCTTGAAACAACTTTGCTGATGTTGTCTGCCTGCTTGCAGATGTTTGGTTTATATTACACTGGCAGTGAAAAGAAGGAAAAAAATGAGAGGGGAAAGGAAATAGAGATGTAAACTTTAAGGCCTTTGGTCACCAAAAATAGGCAGAGTAGCAGAAACTTGCCTAGTGTCCACGCTGCCAGTGCAACAGCACAGGGCAAAGTTACATAATATTTTCCACATTTATTTCAAGCAGGGCTACTAGCCAGCTTAATATTGTTCTTGGGAAGGCAGAGGAAGGCGGTTTGATTCTCTACGTTTTGCTATAAGATGAGGGAGAAATTCAAATGTATTGTAAAGAAAATGTGTGTGTGATTACAGCTCACCCAACAGTCTTTGCTTTCACCTCCTTCATAATTTACTTTTAAAGGGCTACAGACAGCCGCCACAGCACAATCCGGATTGGGTAGTGTTTTACCTTCTACCTCCTGGTGTAAAATTGCTAGCTTTTAAAACCATCTTTTCTTCTTCTTCTTCTCCTTTTTTACAGTGCTGACATGTACCAATTTGGAAAACATTTACCCTTCAGAAAACTATCTACCATATATACGCAAAACATGTACAATAAAAGAAAGATGCTTGAAAAGGGGGCATCAGGAGCTATTTCAATTAGTGCAGTAAGGAGACACTCTTTTGTCCAAAAATAGAAATTCTGAAGAAAAAAGGTTTACACAAATTTAGTAGACAAATGTTTTCACATTTTGTTTTTTTAATTTAATAAAAACTGCTTGTTTAAATGCGCTGCTTGTTTAAATGCGCTGAAATCTCAGATGTCCATCTGAACTTTGCCATAATTCTGGGTTACTTTGATCTAGGATTAGGGTGACCTAACATCCCATGTTTTAAGGGACACCAGTCATTTGCTGTCTAACTGCCTGTGACCCATACCCAATATGGAGTTACTACAAAGGATACAATTAAAAAAAAAAGTATGCTTTTCTGAAGTAAAAGTGCAAAGGATTAAATGTTTGATTTTGTACTATGAGTAAAGCATTATCTGCGGATGTCCCATGGAAATAAGTGTTGGCCACTATTTTTCATGGCGTTGTCCTTTATTTCCTTGAAATGTAGCTGGTCACCCTAGTTGGACTTACCTGTACATCTAGTTTAGATTTGATCATTGCATTTCAGGACTGCATCAGAATCAGCAGCAGGTGACACTGACTAGAAGAATGAATACAAACATAAAAGAAACCATTGGCCAACGTGGAGGACGTAAAAATGGGAAAAAAGAGCAAAGTCAAAAGTTGAAAGAAATCCTTTTGTTTAATAAAACTAAGGTGTTAGTAGTAAAACACAAGAAAGTATATATTCATACATTCATTTCCTGTGCATCCTACCTCACCTTTCTACCCCTCTGCCAAGGGCCACACATCATCTGGCCCTCTTGGCATATCTGAATGGGAACTATTAGAGAAATGAGCTGAGACCAGCAAAAGTCAGACTGAAACCTTTCTATCTAGCATAGGGATTTCTAATGCATCAGTCAACATAGCATCAAAGTATCAATACCATATCATTTACCACTCAAACTAAACCTCCAAAGGGGACTACTCAGTACATAATGTTAAATAAACAAAGACAAAAGGATTCCAGCTGAACTCCAGCGTTTGTCATAATGTTAACCTGAGAAGTGAAGATTCTTTTAAACCAGGACAGAGTTAAAACTCAAGCCCAGTTCATAAAACACGGCAGCGATATAAAGTGAAGTGTAAGGTATACACTTGATTGTGTGGGTTTTGTAATGTCTGTGGCAGTTCAGTCTGATCCTCCAGACCACACTCTCTCCTTTCAGTGTCAGTCTCACCAATGGTTTACAGCTGTAGTTTATTGACCTTGTTTCAGTGAACTATTTTAATACTCCCATAAGGTAGTATTAATAGCTGCTTAAAAGTTGATTTTCCTCTCCAGAGCCAAGCTTCGTGGCAACCACTCAAATGTTATCTGAGGTGAGGTTTTCCCATTTCCACTTCCAAAATTTTCAGTCCCAGCATGGGGCGATTTCACTAGAGACAAAACAGTGAATTTCCTTTCATTTGTCCCAAGAAAAAGTTTTGTCCCCTTTTTTCCTACAAAAAGGAACTTAATTTTAAAATAGAAAGTGAACATAAATGGATTAACAATGGTCAACTGTGACCAAACAAAGACATGCTCAAACTTTGGAAGAGAGAATAAATATCCTGTTCATAAGCAATAAACTATCTGTAATACAATAAACAAGGTGATTATGTTCCATCACACAACTGTTACTGTGCATTCTTCATTGCTGTTTGGTGAGTTATTGTAATTGGATATTTAAGGATTAAACATTAAGAGTGACAAGAAGGAGGAAAGGAGAAGAGAAAGGAAAGCTGAGGGAGAGAGAAGAGGAAGACAGAAAAAGTGGATAAATGAAAATAAAGGTGTTTGAGAAGAGAGGTTGTTTTGGCAGCCCTGGAAGGATATTTAGACTAAATAGGTCACCATGAGGAAAAAGGCTATTAATGAATGATTGTGAAGTACTAGGATTATGAGAATCACATACGTACCTAGATAGAGAAAGGGACATTTGTGATTAAAATACACTTTGTAGCAGCTCCCAAGGGATTGAAGAATTCATCTCGACAAGGGTTCCAGAGACAATTCAAAAAAGTCTCACGTAAACAGGTAAATGTCTTTACCTATGTTGTTAGAAACCTTTCTAGAAGTGAGGGAAAAAATCAAATCTCACTATTTATGCTCTGTGTTTAGAATTTTCATTTCTCACTGTTTAGGTAATGAAACTCAGCAAAGACTGTTCCACTGTTGTATATAGTCATTTTCATGGCCTGTTTCTCAGTGCTCTAATGTTTGGGTTTCCAACACTGCTGGGGAATGTCTATTTCTTTAAATATAACTGTTTTCATTAGTGAGTTGTTGTCATTGTGGGTTTTTGTTTTGGTTTGTTTGTTTGTTTTGGTTTTTTAATTGTGGAAACATTTAGTGCTGAAAGCTATTACAAAATTTAACTTATGGGCCAAATTTAAGTAAACAATGTCTTTAATTATTTCCCAGATTATTGTTGACAGTACCTCCTGCCTTCATTTATTGAAAGAAAAATGACCTTGGCCTTCCCAATGGTGTGGGAAAGTTCTTTTAAAGGGTGCACCTTGGTACTCAGGTTGTGTTTCTGTTATACATATTGTTATTATTATATCATAATATTGTTTTAACAATTATCACTTACACAGCACCACAGATGTGCGTGATACTCTAACAGCGATAAAACTGATAGACCCAAGAAGCTCCTAATTTACAGAACCAACCCTATCAGTTGGTAAGGGCCCTCAACTTCCATTGAAAAAGGGAGAGGAGAGTACTCAGAGTCTTTCAGGCAACAAACAGTGTGTGTGTATATACATACTCTGTGATGTACTGGAATAGGGGTGACTTCAGCTAGGCCTAATAGGTGTTGATAGGCCAACAGAGTGAAGGGGAAAGTAATAAGTTAATAAGCAAGATTATAGACTTCCTGACAGAAGGGATGCTCAGAGGGCACAGCCAGGACCAAGGTATGTGCAGTAGGGATGTTCAGGAGTTTTGATGCCTCCAGCATTTTGTAGAATGTTCTTAGTTTAGCTCAAAAGACCTTGCAGGAGTCTAACAATATCTGTTTAAGGTTTTGTTATGGGGTAAGCAAAAAGAAGGTACTGGAGATGAGTGAGACAGGGGACAAGCTCCCCAAGGGACTTAGGTGCCTAAAGCCCAGTTTTAGCTGCTATTGTGATCCACAAAACACCAGCTCAGCTGCCACCTAATTTTGTAGGCTCCTAAACTCACTCAGCACCTTTATTTTGCTGAAAAAGTTCCCTACATACCTAAGTTTCTGCCTCTGGGCATTTACTCTTCTGTCTCAGGCAGGCATCCAGATGCCAATTTCTTGCCTAAGTCCCAGCATGATCCTCAGACCCGGTGAAGACAGGCATTCCTCTGCCTATTTCATCTGCAGGGCCCAATCCAGCAGGTGTGCTGGGCACACTAACTCCAGGCACAGAGGACAGAAGAAAGGATGAGGCAGCCATAGCAGCAGCCTATCTCCTAAACTATGGGAGGCACCAGTTCAATTTTCCCCTCTGCCTGATGTTATAAGGTAGGCCACCATCTCGTCCTTAGCCATTTTGTGTGCAGTTAGGCATGTGCTGTCATTCTTGTAAGTAACCGCCTGGACACCCTTCCAGGAGCGGGGTTCCTCACTGTGGATCACAACCACACATGTACACCTCTCTCCCCAGCTTGGACTTAGGCATTGACCTCTCTGAGGGAGTGGGGCTTAGGAAACACCTCTCTCATTGGCATCTCCTATTGGCTAGTTCACCTAGCATGCTGGATTTGTGGATCCGAGGCTTAGGTGCCCATCTCCCCCCATGCACTGTACAGGGAGCCTAAGTGCCTAACCCAGAGTTTGTGGATTCCTAGGCACCAGGGCACTGAAAAGTTAGGCACGGCAACACTCTGCATTGCCATGCCTTAGTCCCTTTGTGGATCTGGGCCGTGGTCTTTTTCACTCCTGGCATGATGGAAGGTGAGTGCCCTGCCTCTGCACTATGCTTCTAGCCTGAGCAAGCTCAGGAAGCAAGAGACTTGGACCAGTCAGACTCATTAAAGACCACTCCCATTTAAGTGAGAAAAAGAGCAGAATCCACTATGGGCAATACCATGCAGTGATCAGATGTTTGCTGTAGAAATATGACAGATAGATACTATCAGGTTAGCGCAGTACCTCAGAACAACACATGTATGTTCCTGAGGCTACATTAAAGAACAAAACAGGGTAGGGACATTGACAAATATTTCACATTATTATAGATGACTAAATTTAGTTTATTAAACTTTCCTAGACTTTTCTTCATGCTCTGGGCCCTGCCCTTGGCATCAGCACGGCCACAACTTTCAATACCCAATTCACTTTCAGACGCACACATTTTAGTTTTCATTAAAAAATATAGTAAAGTCAGTAAATGTTTTATACTCACTTTGTTTTGCTCTTTTTTAAATTGAAAACCAAGAGTTAAAGCAAGTGCTATTGAAAGTTGCATCCACGTCGCCAGTCTCAGTTTCAAAACCATTTTTTTAATTTTAACCATAATATGTTTATTGTGGTAGATAGCAATCCTCCAGTCATCATAAAACATACCATAAAGACATCGCCACGTGCCTTAGAAATCAGCAGCTTTTATTTATGCTGACCCTCCATAAAAATCAAAGTCTCATTACAAAACCTCTTTCACTGTGTTTAGGTTGAAGAATTTTAGCTTGAACTTAATTTTGCAGCATCCAGAATTTTGCAGAACCTGTGCATTTGGTCTGTCCTCACAGAAGTTATCAACAGCCAGCCATTCTTCTGGTAGCATTTTTAAATGAAAGCAGACACAGGTCTACCTCTCAACTGTCTCTCTTTTTAAGGACTGGCATTCATTTTGCTCACAAAGCCTGCACATATTCGGTTTACCATCAATTTTATTGTTGTGAATTATTTCCATCGGAAATGAAAGAGCATGAAATTGATCACATAGAAAGAGTCGTCGTAGCCATGCTGTTCCCAGGACATTAGGGAGACAAGGTGGGTGAGGTAATATCTTCTATTAAACCAGCATCTGTTGATGAAAGAGTTTTCAAGCTATGTAGAGCTTTCGTTCTGTAGCTCCAAAGCTTGTCTCTTTCACCAACAGAAGTTGGTCCAATAAAAGATATTACCTCACCCGCCTTGTCTCTCTTATAGAAGGAATAAATCCCAATATCATTTTAAGTTTCCTACATGAATAATTATTCTGTGTCCTCCACTTTGGGTCTTTGTTACTCTTTCTGTGGGAGATCCTGACCAAAGGGGTGGTCAACCAACTTGCTGGAAAGTAGATTGGAAAGGAAACTATCTTGAACACAAAGGCAGTAGCTTGTTTTGTTAAGTCTTAGCCTCTAGAAAGCATTTTTTTTATTTGCTTTTAACCATTTCTAACTCAAACCTTTATACCTGAACTCGCTTAAAATCTTGTCGCCTTTTGTTAAGAAAATTGTTTTAACTTTTAATCTAAGCCAACCCAGTGCTCAGTTTGATTTAAAGTGAATGTCAACTCCATTTAATGTGGCAAGCTGCTGAATACTATATCTTTAAAGGAACAAGCAAACCTTAATATCTCCCTGAATGGCCCATTACAGCCCTGGACATTGCAGAGCACACAACTTTGGGAAAATCTGGGACTCAGGGGTGCCGGGGTCCTCTTGCTAGGTGTAACTGAGGCCAGAGTGTGGCACTGGTATAACAAGCAGGCTGCTGGAATCAGAATTGCTGCACCAGAGCTGCTTAAGACTGACACACCATGCATACCCGTATGCTGGCTGGACGCATCCAGACAAGAGAGCTACGGCAGCAGAGGCACTCAGGGTTACAGGGCAGGCAGCGACACAACCCCTAACTGGTCAGGATTGTACCCCAGAATACAACGATGGCCTATGAGGATGGGTATCTCAGGAACAAAACTGCTCTCGCCAGATGGAAACAGCTCATGAGATTTTGGTGTCTTTGAACCCACATGTCACTCCAGCTTCAAATCTAGACCTTAGGCAACATCCAATTCAGAGCCAAATCTGGATACTAGTGTTGCCTCTGTCCTGACCTGGAAAGATCATCTTCAGGGAGGAGAAGGGAGTTCAGTTTCCAGGACAAATTCAGAGGTGAGTCTAAGCTGTCTAAGGGAGTCAAGGTTGGGTGTGAGCTGCTCCTTCTTATGACTCCTCTCTGCAGGTGGTGACATCACTCTAGGACAGCAGTTCTCAAACTAGAATCCTGGGACCCCCAGGGGTCCTTAGAGACTGCACAGGGGGTCTTCAAACTTCCAACCCTCATACCAAGGATAGATAGGCTCTGCAGTAAGAAGCAGGCACACCCCTTTCACTGGTATCTGTAAGTATTCTTATACTCTTTTTCTTAAAGCATTACTAACCAGATGTGTTTATATGAAGTACACATATACCTTTGCCAATCAGTTTCTCAGCTGGGGGTCTGTGATTAACATTGCATTTGAAAAGGAGTCAGTCACAAAAAAAAAGTTTGACAACCTCTGCTCCAGGGCCACATCGTGACTGGGCCCTGTGTGGGTGTACAGGGGAGGAATCAAGGACCCTTCTTCCCTTTGTGTACCTCTTAACGGGCCCCTATGGGCACACATTGCCTCAAAGGGAAAAGAGGCAATGTACCATACCAGTTCACAGGTCAAGCCAGCCACACCATTGAAAAGATATTGTGTATCTCTACCCCTTCCACTTCCCCACACACTGGGCCGTTCTGCAAACGATTATGCGTCCCTGCAGCATAGCATCCCCCCTCACCCCTTAATCAGGCCCAAACTAGCCTTAGGCTCACATCCATTTATGACACATAAATTATACAACCATATACATCACCTCTGAATTGGGCCCACTGTGTCTGATGGAGTCTAACTCGTGTGCTGAGGGGCCAGAAGAGAGGAATGTAGCAGGAAAAACAACTGACAACAGAATAAAAGTGTAAGTTAAAGCAGACAACTTCTGCTCTAACTTACATTTCCCATCATTTCTTCATCTGTAAAAGCACTCCAGTTTAGACTCCCTTACACCAGGCTAAGGGCTGACGGATTTCATGCAGTTAACACCAGAAGAGATTATGTTCAAAAACCTATTGGCCTTTTTAAAAAACAAAACAAAAAACAAAAAAAAGAGAGAGAAATCTGAATGTTTGTTGTTCTTCACATCCATGCAATTGTGTTGTCAGAAGAAACTAAAAAAATTGAATTTTAAAAATATTGTGCCATACTCCACACTTTAATGTAATAAAAAGTTGGTCGAAAATTATTCATGATTTACTTTTTGCTGCTGATTTACACTCTACAGGTGCTTGATAAAGCGCAAAGAAAGAACAGAATCCCTCTCCCAGAGAGTAGACATTCTAGGGCCCCATCTCAATTACATTAACAGCCACATCAGGGAACTCAAGTACATTTCTGTCCTGCAATATAGTTAAAACACAATTGCTTCTTGTCGCGTAGACGAGATCTTGCCATTCTGCTACACCAAGCAACAGACCCGGACAGTTGGGTTGTATCATAGTATTGGGGAGGGAACACAAAACATGGTTAGGCCCTATCTGCACTAAAGATGGAACCATATTTTCAACGTGTCAGATTGTGACAGCGTTGTAGTCAGGTTCTCTGACTCGGTTCTTATTATGACTAAGATGAGTGGTAACAGGCATGAGCAGGAGTACAGAATAATGCTGTGTACAAATTAAACACAGAGGACCCGATTTTCCTGTCACTTACACTGATGTAAATCATGAGTCAGCAGAGCCACCACAGTGTGATGTTGGCTGCATTACACCACAGTAGAACTAGTGCAAATGAGAGGGGAATCGGGCCCCCAATGTCTAGTGGATGTTACAGCCAGAGACAGAAGGTGTCAAAATAGGGCAAAGTGCAAAAAAAAAAAAAACATGAGCAAAACCCAGCAGCATCTCAGGAGTAGTCAATAGCACACTTCTAGTATATTAATTGTCCAGCTTGTGGAGGTCCAATTTCCACCCACCTACACCCCTACTCACAGATCCAGTTAGACTCAGTGGTATTAAGAGTGGCTCTTATCCTGTCTGCTCCAGTCCAGAGAAGGCTGCACCATCTATCTCTGTTCTGATCTAGAGCTACCTAGTCCACTGTGGAGTTGGCTGTGTGCTTCCACCACCTGGGGGAGGGGGAGGGGGCGAAGTCATCTCCACACCACCACTGCGAGTCCCATCAGGCCTTGCTGTATCTAATGACCCTGCTGGACCAATGAACTCTGCCAATTCCTTCACATTCTCTGAGTGAGGAAGCCAGAGCAAAAGAAAACCCATGGACAGAGGCCCTCAGACAGAACCTTCTGTGCTCTCCTTATTGAGCTTGAATCCTATTTCCAAACCAGAGTCCACTGCCTGTAGAGTCAGCGGAACTCACTCACTCCAGGGAATATCCTGCTCAAGTCCTAGGCCTTTTCAGGAGTACAGTCACATTAACAATCAATTATTATCATTTATACCAGGGGTGGCCAACCGGAGCCTGAGAAGGAACCAGAATTTACCAATGTACATTGCCAAAGAGCCACAGTAATACGTCAGCAACCCCCCGATCAGCTCCCCACCCTACTCCCAGCGCCTCCCACCCACCGGCAGCCCTGCCAATCAGCGACTCCCCCTCCCTCCTGGTCACCTGTTTCATGGCGTGAAGGAGGTTCGGTGGGGGGAAGGAGGAGGAACAAGGGCACTGCAGGCTCAAGGGAGGAGGCAGGAAGGGGTGGAGTGAGGGCAGGGCCTGTGGCAGAGCCAGGGGCTGAACAGTGAGCCCCCCCCCCCCCCCCGGCACATGGGAAAGTTGGCACCTGTAGCTCCAGCCCCAGAGTGGGTGACTGTACAAGGAGCAGCCTATTAACTTCTGAAGAGCCGCATGTGGCTCCGGAGCCACAGGTTGGCCACCCCGATTTATACTATCAAAACAGACAAATTCCAGCTAAAGCAACAAAACACTGTGGGTAAGCAGCATAATAATATATGTACATGCGACTGGCTAGAGCTAGCTTTTCCCTTATATAGGGAGCACAGACTTCCATCCCTCTCAGCCTTCTAGCTCTGGGGCTTCCGCATACATACAGATATAATATTTTCCCTAAGCATATATATAGCTCTGCTAAGATACCTGATGGTCTTGTCCTCTAAACCTTTACAGAAAGCCAGCATTGTGACAAAGTACTGAAATCACTATAACTTTAGATAGCAGCAAGGGGATGAGGCAGGAAAAGATCTGCAGAAGACATAACTCTTATCAAGCAAAAGCTAACCAGAAAGAAATGCTGGGAAGGAAATGCACACCTGACAGAGAATGCTATGTGTCCTCATCAGAACCTGTGGGCAGCAATTCCTTTGTATATGGAGTCAGGCCCCTTGGAGAACAGCTATTATACATTGAGGTGGTGACCGAAATAAGTGTATTTCAGTTTGCATATACTCAACTCAGCTACGGAGATGAAGCAACCGTAGATGCTAATCATGCAATGTGCTTTAAGTGTGCTACAGATCAAGCCTCAGGTGCTAAAGGAACATAATGTACTCTAGAGCTAATCATCACATGCTGCCATTGGCTGTCTGCAGGTATCAGATGGAAACATCATACCACAGCTCAACCAAAGTTGCACCCATTCTTTCACAGCAACAGACACTTATGGCTCACAATCAGCATCAGTTATGTCCCCCAATCAAAGAACAGGAGTGTGATCATCTTCCTGCACTTGCAAAGTGCCTTATCTAGAATGCATGCTTTGTTGTGGGTCCTGTAAGGCAACCTTAATTCTGGCATTTCCTAACTTTGCAACCTTAATAATGTTCTATTAATGTAGGGGGTTTTGTGTGTAATTTCCTAGGCTTTTAAAAAATGCAAACTAAAAAAACCAGAAATTCCCTCACGTGGTATCATACTGACACTCTTACAGTTCACTAGCAGGGTTGGCTCCTTTAGCTCTATCGCACAGGCTTCTGCCACTTCAGCTAACAGAGTAACTGATAGCAGTGGAGGGTTACCAGCCTCTGTGTGGACCAGCACTAGATGGGAGTGAGACACTTTGCCAGTGAGTTTCACAGATATCGGCTGACAACGGAGGAATGGTGAGACCCAGAAATCCTGGGTTCTAGTCTGGATTCTGGAGGGGACTGTGCTCTTCTGGACACAAACTTCTGCCTGTTCCCCCCAATGTTGATCCCTTCTGCCTATCTTGTCCAACCTGTCCCTGTTCAAGTCCTGCCTGTTCCCCACCCCTGGCTTCTCATTGCAGTCCCAGTGTCTTTGCCCAGCCAGTCCTGGTCTTCCTACCTCCCAGTCCCACTCTTCCCATTGTTCCCGATCTTCTTACCCTCCCACTCCCCGCCTATATCTCTGACTCCTTGTCTCCAGTCTCTTTTCCAGCCTAACCAAGACTTTCCCACTCCCAGCTCCTTGCCTGATTTCTGTCTCTTCCTGCTCCCAGCCTTCTGTACCCAGCCCCCGCCCCCATCTACATTTCCATCCCCACTGGCTCAGAGTCCCAGTCTCCTGCCCTGGACTCCTCTTTGGTCTCAGTATCACACACACATAGAGCCACAGAATGTGATCATAGAATATCAGGGTTGGAAGGGACCTCAGGAGGTCATCTAGTCCAACCCCCTGCTCAATGCAGGACCAATCCCCAAATTTTGCCCCAGATCCCTAAATGGCCCCCTCAAGGATCGAACTCGCAAGCCTGGGTTTAGCAGGCCAATGCTCAAACCATTGAGCCATCCCTCCCCCCTAACATATACACACGTACGTAACTACTTGTCTCAGTCTCTTTGTTTAACCAGTCTCAGTACTCCTCTGTGCCCAGAAATGTCTCCCTTCCTCCTACCCTCATCCTCAATGGTTTCCAGTCCCAGTCTCCCTTCCTGGCTCCGTGTCGGATCTCAGTATCCCCCATCCACTGGCTCCAGCCAAACCCAGGCTAAGCTTCCCAACAGAGAGTCTGGGCAGGGCGCTGTGAAGCTCTTGTTGTTATACACAGACAGTTGGAGCCAGACCCAGAATAAAGCAGATTTCTTGCAAGCGTGGAGTGATGACTGAACACCACATGGTCTCAGGAGTAGCAAAGGAACTTGGAAAAGACACTGAGTGGTAGAATTGAGCAGTTAAAAGCCCCACCAGAATTTCAACTGTGGAAACGTGGAAAGCGAGTAGATGTTTAAACAACATTTCTTGTACCTGCAAGCAAAAAGGAAGACATCCAGAAGATAGCCTTTTGTCTGACAGTAACCAGTTCTGAAGCACTGGATGCGTTTAACAGTTTTCAGTTGACTCAGACAGGAGTCCGCCAATGAAACTGTATTACAGAAATTTGAGCAATACTGCACTCCACGTAAAAATGAGACAAATTAGAGAGATGTTTTTAAATAGAGCATACAAAAAGAAGGTGAAACCACAGAACAGTGTGCGACTGATCTGAGACTGAAAAGCCAATCTTTCTCTTTTGGGAGGCCATCAGAGACCCTGATAAGACATGAGATTGTGATTGGCATCTGGAACAAAAAACTCAGTCTACTGGACAATTCAGAATTAACCCTTGACAAATCACTTAGAATTTGTCAAGCAAAGGAACTCCCCCAGTCCAGAATGAAGCTTATGAAGGGTGGAATGTGCTCTGACATTGTGGACATAAATGAGAATCCAAAATACTACAAGAAAAGAGATCTGAAGCAGAAAGGCTCAGAGCTCAAAGGTGGAGTCCAACAAAAAACAGCAAATGGGCCTGCAAACGCCACAAGGCAAGACAATGCCCAGCACATAGGAAAAGATGCAAGAAAGGCAATGGATTACATCACTTTGCAAAAGTTTGTAAGCACCAGAAGAGTGTGTACAGCTTGAACAAAAAGCGTGATGATAGTACTACCAGCTGAGATCAGTTCTTCATCGGAGCACTGGAAAACGTTGCAACAGAAGATGATTGGACTATTAATCTGAATGCAAATGGGATGTTTATTACTTTTAAATTGGACACAGGTGCACAATGCAAGGAGTTGCCAGACACAGTGTTATTAGTGCGAATGGGAAAGCCACAGATATTGGAGGGTAACTGAGTAAAACCCAGGGCTTTCAGTGGTGAGGTTATGCCCTCTAAAGGCATATGTGAACTAAATATATGGGTAAATGACAACTTGGAAAAGATACAATTTGTAATAGTACCAGGGAAGAGTTCACACAATACTGAGTGAAAAGCATGTCAAGCCCTTGGTCTCATCAAAAGGGTGCACTCTTTGGAGAGGCAGGGGTGAAAACAATTGAGGACGAGTTTGAGGACATCTTCCAGGGGATAGGGAAGCTCTCAGAGCATGGGACAGAGCTGAAAGGCACAACCACCCCAAAATGCATGTCTCCCAAGGAAAATTCCCCTCACTCTACTGCAGAGGCTGAAACAGGGGCTGGAGAGGTTCCTTATTCTGAGAATCATAGAGAGCAGAGAAGAACCAACAGAGTGGGTACGCTCAGTCATTGTAGGAAAAAAGACAGAATCCTTCACTTATGTAAAAAAGGAATATTTTCCACTACCTACAAGGGGAGAAATTCTGGGGGATATGGCTGATGTCAAATATTTTTCTATTGAATGCGCATCACATTTGTCTAACAAAAACTAAGCGTCAATCTGCTCAAACAGAGAAGGGGGCTTTGGCCTTAGTCCACGGGTGTAAAACATTTCATGTCTTTATTTATGGGAGGCCTGTGTTAGCTGAAACTGACCATAATCCAAAAGGGCCTGGCCAACCCGAAAGCCCCCCAAGTAATGAGGGGTGAGGGGTTCAGCTATAAATGAGAGCCCAGAGAAGACAGGCTCCCTGCTTTAAGTTCAGGTGCCTGATCCAGCCTGCAGCAATCTTGAGCTACAATTGCAGGGAAGGCCCCAGGCTAGAGTATACTCCACACAGAGAGAATCTTTGGAGATTTTAACTGTGATGCTCTAGCTGGTCTCTACAGAGCATGTGTGAACTGAGATTTTTCAAAGTCTTATAACTTGGCCAAATTTGGGATAATTTTCCCAAGGATGGCAAAAGGCACATCCCTGATGCAGTGAGCATCCCCGTCCCAATTCATGGGGACACTAAAGCATCTTAAAGAAAAGGTTGCCAGAATTTTTTAACATGGGCAAAACACATATTTTTTTACTAGTCTCATCCATGGAACTGACTGAACCATTTTAGCTGAAATTTTCTAAAAAACAAAGCAGCCTGAAGAAGACATCTGGCATGGAAAATTCCAGCCCCAGTAGTTAAGGTCTGGCAAAGTTATAAGCAGCTGAAAACAAGGTCTTATAATGGGAAATGTCAGGCATCTTTAATAACAGCACGGCCTATAATGTCTCTCCCACACACACACACAAATACTACTTCCTGTATAGAGAATGGCTATACATATATATATACACGAGAATAGCCACCTCTTCAGAAATAAGAAAGGGAAAAGTAAGAAAATCCATAAAAAAAAGAAACTAAGAATACTTACCATCTGGAAGAGAGGGAGAGGCAGTAAGCAGAAGCCAGCTCCAAAATGGCTTCTTTACAGCTGCAGTTGCATATCTAAAAGGCCAGCCCCAGAAAATACAAGCAAACCATACTGGGAAAAAGTTCTTCTAAGAAGGCAACTCTACACTAAGCGTTAGTAGTGACCAGGATTTGATCAAGGAAGGTGCTCCTACAGAGGGGGCTACTTTTGTGTTGTGGGTATCACCAAGGGCCAGATTTTCACAATTAAGTGTCACAAAATGACTTGTTAGGTTCTGAGCACTGTCAAAAATCAGTCTCTTATATAGGTGCCTAAATGGGAGCTGGGCTCTTTGAAAATCTGGCCCTGAGTTCATTTGAAAAATCTATCCTGCATTATAATATATGTATATGAGAGACAGAGACAGGTAGGAAACACATGCTCAAGTGGTGAGGATCTGGCTGAATGAGTTTGCAAAGTCTGTAATGCTCACAGGTGGCAAAGGCACACATGTGTAAGGCAGGTCACTTCAAAGGAATGCAAAGCTTTATACCACTTCAGCCATGCATTCCATACACATCAGCTATTTAAGAAAACATCATTTTAGAAATATCTGCATTTAAAAAAAGGGGGGGGGGGACGACTGTATTGTGTCCTTTTTACCTGTGCAGCCAGGATCTCTTACTACCATGCCCTGAGATCCTGTATTTCTGAGGGAGAGTGAAAATATAACTAATACATTTAAAAACTTTAATTTTTACCTTATAATAGCTTTTCTATTGTAACCTTTCTGCCAGGTGGTGTTGACAGCAACAAGGGCTGGGTACCATATCTAAAAGTTCCTCTTAAAATTACAAAACAAAACGGGCTCAAGCCCCCACTCATAAATCTGAGAAAACTAAACACCACAGCTGGGCTCCTCTCCCCACTCAGGGGCACTGAATCTATGTCTAGTGTAGGGGGTGGAGGAAGCTTTTATCAGGGTGAGGGAACTGGTAAATCACAACTACAATGGCTCAAAGAATGTAAACAATAAGTAAACACCCACATCAGAGTATCTGGGTCATTGTCCTTTGCCTCAGTTTCCCACCTTGCGGTGTGAAAGTCCATGGAAGAATGTCCCTCTATCACACCACTCCTTCTTTCCCCCACTGCATCCCACTCACGATTTGTTGTCCAAGAACAGCGAAGTCACAAGATCCAGCTGTGCATTGAGGTGGGTTCACTCCCAGACCCTGGGGGTGGAGAGAGGTGAGTCCTGTCCTCTGCTGCCACTCATTGCTGCTGCCTCTGTCACTGCTGTGTCCTTGGTCCAGTCCAGTCCCACAGCATTACAACCACCTACCACAGCTATTAGTAATCACAGCTTTAGCTAGGACGCCATGTCTGGCGGTTCCACCATCTAGCCCAGGTCTTAGTGATTTCACAGGTCGTGAGGAACCTCATTGCTACTACCTCCTCTATATTGTCTTTCACTAGAACAGTACCTCCCCATGAGAATGAAGGCTCAACCGATAAACCAGCTTATCAGTGACTTCAGCTCTAGTGATCACTTTGAAAAAAGACAAGGAGTCTCAAATGAGTCTGGTCTAGTCAGCTCTCTCTTTAGCTTCATCTCTACCCCACCCTTGGCTTTACTTCACTTCCTCCCGCTTACCAAGTGAAGTTAAAGTTAGAGTGACCCCCGCAATTAGGGCACATTAAGTCCAGTTCTGCTACTCCTTAGTCATTCAATACGAGTAACAACACTTCATTACCCCTGTATCCAAGACTTAAGTGAATTTTTATCCCAAACTGCCAGAACTGATAACTTTGGAAAAATAGGCATGTCTATTGATCATCTAGACAAAGTAGGTGTGTCTATGCAAATAGAGTCTGCTCCTCAGGTGTTTTTCCCCAGATGGCAGGAGTTTATTCAGACCACTGGATTACATGATACCTTAAGGAGTTATAATCTTAACATCTGATACCTTGAGACATTCTATGGCTAGAAGCCAATGTTATGTGTCTCACTGGAAAGCTGGGAATCTCTCCTTTCTATTGGAAAAAGCCCTGTCATTTCTAATCCTGCAAGTTCCTGAGAGACCAGCCCTGAAATCTGTCACTGGTCTAGACTCGAGTAAAGTGCGTCCAGGGCATTGGACCAGTGTAGTTTAGGTAGGAACACTTCTCTGGCAGATGTATTTAGAGAATAAATGGCAGATGACTGTTTAGAATTTGGAATGTTTGAAATAGTCTCAGGGCACATGGATTAGTGGGCAGAGTGCAAGTGAGGCAGTCAAAGGCGCATGATAAATATAAGTTTTGGCTCTGCAATCTACTATATGGATATTACCAATGCATAAGTGCCTAGTATAAATAGATTAGATTGTCAGTGACAGGATATATAAACTTACACCCAAACACAAACTGTACAGGTTTTAAGCTATGCCCAAAACTGAAGGACATTTAGGCAGGCTTCACAGTAGCTGGAGCTGTAATGGGAGTTCTGTCAGATTCTTCGTGGGGCTCTGGAAGAGTGGCATGCTCCTACACCTTTTTAAGGGTGTGAGTTGGCCTTGCCCACACTCTACCCTTCTCTTCCCTTTTCAGATGGCTACGTCAACATGCAGACCTATGGATGTCATTTGGGCTTTTGAATGCTCATTAGCTCTGAGAAACCAGACCCCCAAGGTCACAGCCTCCACTCCCAAGCCCCTGTGTGCCTCTCCCTTGTGCAAAAATGCAAGGACAGGGAGTTTCTTTGCATCCTCTCTCTCCACCCCACCTCTCATACATTCACATAGAACCAGGCACAGGCTGACCTTATATCTCTAGATGTATTTTGTTGACTTAGTACATTCATAGTACAAATTGCATATATCTGTAAATATGCAATGCCATAAAAAGCTTGTTCTCAGCCCTTTTTCTGGAATGAAAAAAAAGTTGAAGATGCCTTGACTGATAACATTTAGCAGTTTTATCTATTGCTTTGCGCAAATCATGATTTGTTAAGTCTTGTGACATGCACGGAACAGCAAGTCGGCAGGATGCTGAAAGATATGCTCAGCATCAAAAATTTCCCTTGATGAATGTGGAGCAGTAGGGAGCCAGAAATTAAGCAAACAAGATGCTCAAAAATATTTTGCATCTAACAATTAAAAATACTCAAAGCCCCTAATGATTTTGCTTTTCCAGGCCACATTTTGCCTTTGGAGATACTCTGCAGCATCTCAACTGTATTTCATTCTTAAACATTCTGTAGCCATTGTATTCCAGATGGATACAATTTGACTCATTATTCATATCTCCATAACTGTTTTCTGTGGCTCTCTGACAGCAAGCTGACAAGGAGAAATGAGGTACTTGCCCAGAGTGGAAGTCACAAAATTAACATGCGTATTTTGGCATTAAAAATGTCTTTGCAGAGAGTTCACCCTTAAAATCTGACAAGCAATTTGCCCATTGGATCTATTTCCAAAAGTCCTGTAAGGTGCTGAGTACCTCCTGCAAAGTGATTAGCAACCTCACCTGCGTTGATATGAAGAGGAGTTGCAGTTGCTAACCAAGGTCAGTTTTTAGGACTTCTGACCACCCTAAGTAGATCCCTACCAAATTCACGGTCCATTTTGATAAATTTCATGATCAAAGGATCTTTAAAAGCTTAAATTTCACGGCTTCAAGTATTTAAATCTGAAATTTCATGATGTTATATCCGTGGGGGTCCCGACTGAAAAGAGGGTTGTGGGGGTGGTCAGAAGGCTACTTGGGGGGGATGCGGTATTGCCACCCTTATTTCTGTGCTGCTGCAGCCCTAACCATAAAGTATTGGCTTTTCTTACTACAGACCAGAATTTCAGTGCCTCTGTAAAACAGGCAGCTAACAGGAGCTTTTAGAACTATCACTGGCCAAAGGGAGACTGGCTCCCCTTTGATCCTGTAGTTCCATCCTATTCTCAATAGATACTTGCAGCACTTCATCTGCTGTAGAATCAGAGTGCCTTCCGCTAGTGCATTAGCAACATGACTAATCTGTTATGTATGGTTTATTCTCTCTCTCGTCATCTTCTCAGGGAGGGAATCACATGTGCAGTGGATTGTAAGGTTGGTTTGGGTTTGTTTGGGGTGGGGGCTCTTACATATACTCTGATACATGTTTATATGAAGAGAAGGAAAAGTCAAGAAGTGCTCCTTGCACTTGGTGCAGAAGGTGGTGAGTCCTTAGTTCCTGGTCCTTAGTTCCTGGGGAAGTTCATTCCATAATCTCTTACTGATCCCTGGCCTCTCTTTCCCACCAGACAAGCTCTATCTTTATGATAATAAGTGCCATTGTGCCTGAGAAACAGAAATGCTGACCATGGCCTTCATCCCAGAGCTTTAGGTGATTTTTAGATGTCCTGGCCATAGCAGAGCAGTTACATATGGAACATGAGTCTCCCAGTTTACCTAGCTATGATCATTTGAAAAGTAAGGGCTACTGCTGATTGAATAAGTCTGCTTTAATATTAGGTCATCAACAGACAGAAACATCTGACATAACCCATCATGTGAAGAGTTTGCTTTTCTCACACTCCCTCCAGTGCTGCAGAAAAGAAGGGAGAAGAAGTCCAGATCCATCTGACCAGTATATGCAAAAGGCACATGCTGTTGTCAAGTTAACTGCAGAGGAAAATGCTGTACCTTACAGGCCAAGTGAAGAAGCTACAGAACACGAAGAGGTGGCTAGATATCCTGCATGACTAGCTCTTTTTATCAAATGCATTTGAGGCATCTTGGGTGTTATACACATCATACTTTCAAGCCATGGTTTATGTAGCTGGTAAAGACACTAAAATAGCACATGCAAATTTCTTCCCCCCTCTCTCAAATCAAGACTCAAAGTTAATCCTAGGTTGGGAGATGCTTTGTGTCCACCTCCTAGACAGTTTATATTGCAGCCAGCACTGTAAGGGGCCAGAGCCTTACAGACCTCGTATGTAACATATCTCTTTCACACCATAGTGCAGAGGTGGGCAAACTATGGCCCGCGGGCCACATCCGGCCTGCGGGACCCTCTTGCCAGGCCCCTGAGCTCCTGGCCCAGGAGGCTAGCCCCCGGCCCCTCCCCCGCTGTCCCTTCTCCCCCACAGCCTCAGCACGCCATGCCGCCGGTGCAACGCTCTGGGCAGCCGGGCAGCGCAGTTGCAGAGCCACGGCCTGAGCCGGTGCTCTGGGCTGCGTGACTGTAGTGCTGCCAGCCACCGGTGCTCCAGGCAGCGCGGTAAGGGGGCAGGGGGGGTTGGATAGAGGGCAGGGGAGTTTGGGGGTGTGGTCAGGGGTCGGGGATGTGGATAGGGGTTGGGGCAGTCAGAGGATGGGGAACAGGGGGATTGCATGGGGCAGGGGTCCCGGGGGGGCAGTCAGGAAGGAGAGGGGGTTTGGATGGGGCGGCAGAGAGCAGTCAGGGGCAGGGGTTCCGGTGGCGGTCAGGGGACAGGGAGAAGGGGTGGTTGGATGGGGCAGGGATCCGGGGGGGCAAGTCAGGAATGAGAGCGGGGGTTGGATGGGGTAGCAGGGGGCAGTCAGGGGTGGGAGGTCTGGGGGTCGTCAGGGGACAGGGAGCAGGAGGTGGTGGATGGGGTAGGAGTTCCGGGGGGACCATCAGGGGATGGGGGGGGCGTTGGATGGTGCAGGAGTCCTGGGGGAGCCGTCAGGGGACGAGAAGCGTGGGGGACGGATAGGAGGTGGGGGCCGGGCCACACCTGGCTGTTTGGGGAGACACAGTCTCCCCTAACTGGCCCTCCATACAATTTTGGAAACCCGATGTGGCCCTCCGGCCAAAAAGTTTGCCCACCCCTGCCATAGTGTGTACTTTGCTTAGGCACTTAATGTGCATTGAAAACCATGTCAGACAGAGATATATAAGGGAGATATTGAAGCAAAAGCATATGGAACGTCGCCTACCCTTAGCAAAATGTATGTTGGACAGGAAAATTTGTTGAACTAATGCATGAAGGGACAGAAGATGATGCATTCCATGTGGGGTTATGTTGTTGTTGTTGTTTCTAAGCCAATAGCAAAAAAAGAAACTAAGCAGCTATTTGCTGTAATAGAAAAAAATCCACCATTATCTGTGGCCTACAGACCCAATTACTTCAGAACAAAGCCTCTATAGCAGGGTAGTCAATGGGCGGACTGCAGGCCAAATCTGGACTGCCAGATACTTTTGAAAGGACCGCAAAAGCTTTTTATTTACTTATTAGTATCATTATTGGGGGGGGGGGATTATTTTCTCTGGAGTCTGGACCTTGACAATATATTGACCAAGAAATTTGGACCTTGACAAAAAAAAATTGACCACCCCTACATTATAGTATGTCTCTTATACCTCTTTAGACACTGCAAAGTATAATTTAGAGATGGGGCCAGGCCAAACCAAAAACCCAGTTGCAAAGACCCCTAGATTTTTGGGAAACTTGGACCTGCATCCATATCTAGCATAAAGTTATGGCAGCTGGGTGCTAAGCTCTGGATCCAGAGGCAATGCCTCATGCCTCAACAAAGGTAGGTATTATACTAGAATCTACCAAGTTTCCATTTCTAGTATTTATAGATTGAATCAGTCCTGGTTTCTGATAGCCCATGCGCTAGCCATATTCTCTGTGAGTACACTCATTTGAAAATGATCTGTGTGAATCCCTTTTTCTCGGGTTCCCATAACAGCAGGATAGTATGACCTGCTGCTCTGCAAAAACCAATGGGGGGTTGCCCAAGCTTGAAATACTCTGCTCTCCAGCTACAAGGTCTCTGTGTTGTAGGAGTAGGTGCATCCTTCTGTGCCAACAACCGTAGCAGCAGAGCTAGGACGCGGTGGTGAGCACCAAGCCATTAGTGCTGACTGGCGTTTTCCATTTTTAAAATGAAAACATTAGCCAAGTTATTTTTTTTGAAGTACTATGCTTTTGGGCAGTGAGCAGAAGCTTTTCATGAGGTCTCAGACATAGCCAGGAACCCTGACAATAACACATTGTAGTGAAATAAACACTTTTGGTCCTACAGACCCAAGATAATTTGAATGGAAGTATCTTGAGGAAGGTCCATAACTTCCTGCTTTCTAAGGGGAACCATTGTCTAGTGAAACCATTGGGTCTGGGAGCAAGGATCCCTTGACTTTATTCCTCAGTCTTCCACTGACATTCTGTGTCTACATACAAATGAGACAGAATCCCAGATGCAGGCAGACTTCTGTGCCTATTGAAGTCAATAGGACACCATAGGGGGCTCAAAGATCCAGCCTCATAGATCAGGACTTCAGCTGTAATCTCCTCAGAGTAGGGATCTGTCATTTTTTATTTGTCTGTAGAATGCCATGTACCCCGACTGATGTGCAGTAATTAAATAACAGCAGCATCTACAAAACTCTAGAGCCTAAGCTAGCTATAAAATCATCCCATAAAAATCCTCCACTGCCTCCAGTAAACATACAGAATGGATAACAGCTGGGACTCGATCCAATGAGCTACTGAGCACCTTCACCTCCCATTCGGTTAAACAGCTTCAGTGGCAGGGAAGGGTGCTCAGCACCTCACAGGGTCAGGCTCTTGGAAACATGACAAACCTTTGTTTTGTTACTATAATAAAAAAATGAAGAATTATTCAAGGTAAACAGTAACGACTACCATCTGTGATATACAAGCACAGACTGTGTGGAACCTGGAAGATGGAGCATGTTAGAGGGATTGATTGATTGATTGGTTGATTTACAGTGGCTTCCATTTTTGTGGGTGTGAGTGGTACTATTTAGACATTTGGAGCCAGATGTTCTAATGACCCCCCCACTACCTGGTTGTGCCCGCAAATCAGGCAAACACCCAAATCCTAACATTTTCACCTGAAATTAATTGAGAGTTCAAAACCACAGCCTTAAAAATAGAGAGGAGGCCAAGCACCCTTTCAAAATTTAGCCCAGAAGGTTCCCTCTTAGAAACCCCCCTTATCTGATGTTAAGTGAGACCAAATTTAGTAAGACTCTCTTCTATGCTATGTTTGAATAGACGGCCTTAATTTGCACTACATGCTGAGAATGAGTGAGCAGCTCTTATGCAGCATTTTGTTTAATTGCCCGCAGTACCGAGGCGGACTTGGAGCGATTTCTCCTCTTCCCCTGTTGCCCTCCTATTAGCCTTTTAACTTGTAAGCCAAAGCGTTGCCCAAATCTTCGGTAGCACATTACTCAATAATTTGGGAGATTCTCAGCTATTGTTTTTAAAAGTTCATTTCATGTAGGGGAAATCCATTGCTCTCCCCGCTCCACCTACTCACCCCGTTCACACCCCGTCCTCTGCACAGATTGTGGAGTAGTTACTCCACATTCTGCCTGTCTGTATATCCCCCACAGTTCCAGATAGATATTTTATTCCTTTTCGCATCCTGTCCTACCCTGTTGTGTTGCTGCACACTGTTTACCAGTTTCCGCATTCCACCTTGTAGGTGTGAAGAATTTCTCCCAGGGTCAGTAAGTGATTCTGGTTTGTTCAGTACTTTTAGAATAAAAAGCTTTATAAATAAACATGTCAGATGTTATTTTAGAATCCTCGTGATGATCCTGAGGTGCAGAGACAGATGTATCTTTTATATGTAATTTAACTTTGTGGATAAAAGGCCAGGTGCTCATTTGGTGTAAATTGGCAGAAAATCTGGCCCAAAAATTATATACGAAAACAAAAATGATCACAATCCATGTCTGGGATGGAGGGGGAGAGTTAATAAATACTCCCAACAAAGGTGAGGAATTGCACAATGTTTCATAAAATCAGACCAGCAGAATAAACACTGCACTTTCCCAGAGGACTTTACCCTGTCCCAGCATTCTTCATTGTAGTACGTAACACACAATGCTGAATGTCCACCTTCTTCCATCCCTGGAACAAACAGCATTCTAAATCTGCTCTGGTAATCTGCTAGGACTCAATACATTTCACACCATAGTTTTATATAATACACAATTACAAATTACTTAAAGATGTGCAACTTCTGCAGTGCCCACAAAAAATTTTCAGACAGCTCCTCAGCTTCAAAGCTTTATGAACATCTCACTTATTTGTAGCCTAGCCAGAGTAATATAACATTGTGCCTTTTCTAAATTGAGTACATCAGGAAGGGTGGGCAATGATACCCAGAGATAGAGCCTCTACTGGTGTACAGCAGTACACTTCCATTGACCTTAGTGGAACCCTGCAGACTTCCTCAGCTGATGATATGGCCCATAGTGTGTACAGGAATTCACTTTGTGCAGAGTGGGTGTATGGAAAACAATTCCATTCATGGTACAGGAAAACACCAGTGGATGTTGAAGCAGCATGGATCTGCTTCACTGCCCCCACTAACGACAAACGATTTGGGACTATAAACATTCTCCCACCTTCCCCACTTTTATTCTGGTTCTATAAAGCTTTCCCTGGCCTCTTTGAAAGATGGTGTCTTCATAGCTCTCGCAGGAAGCTCAGACCTTTGTCTGACAGCTGCACTTGTAGAGGATCCAAAAGATTGTTCGCCCCCCCCCCCCCAGTACTGATCCAGCTACAGTAATGGTGTGGCAGACGCAGCTGGCTAACTTGGGTTGAAAGCCAGTATCTCTTCCCCCCTCCCACAACATGCACACACATACTCACTGTAACTTTGGATAACTGGGGAAGCTGACATCATCTCCTACCCCATTCTATTTTTTCCCTAATACAAGCCCATAGGACCACAAAACAAACCCACTGTGTGAAGCATTGTTGCGGTAGCAGAGGGTTGGGGAAGGGAAGCTCAGATTTTTTTCCAAATACTTTTCAGACCTTGATTTTATAAATCCACAACAGCTCATATCTGAGGGGTTGCTCAGGACAAACGCGTGTTTCTAAAAGTGACCCACGATTTCTTTACATTGTTCTGCCTTGAGAATTACAGCTACAAGTACTGTCGTGGAGCTCTGTTGACTCCTTGCAGGCAAAGATGTCTGGGAGACAAATTAACTGAGGCTCCATTTTCTGAGCAGATTAATTATACATAAAGCACACACCTGGTTTAAGTGATGCATCCAAGTATCCATTTCAAGTAGGGAAATGGGAAGGCAAAGATATATGGAGTGAACATGAATGTATTTTACAAATTAGAGTCCATTTAAAAATCCTGCCTCATAACTGTATTTCTGTGGACTCTGTATTTAATCAGTTGTGCAGTCAGGGGCTCCAGAGACATGGTTGTTTGAGAGATGACTGTTGCAAGCAGCTGAAAGCAGGAGGGTGGTTTTCCATTAAAACATACATCTGCTGGCTATTTGTAGAGGACCCTTCCTCACCAGAAATGCAGGCAATTATCGTGGAGACAGGGCCAGTTCAAGCAAATTCCCTGCCCTGCCCCCATCCCCCCAAAACAATGTCAATTATGGGGACCTCCCCTCTTCCAGCTGGAACCTTGAGGTTCCATGTGCATCCTTATCTCCAATCTCTTAGCCATGCCAGCCGAGGGCGGTTGAAGGGACTATAACCAACAGGCCTGAGTGATTCTCCAGAGCTTTGCATCTCCAACAGATATTATACTGGTGTGAAGTGAGTGCAAAATGCATCCAGTTCCAACTGGCAGCATTTTATACCCACTGTGCTCTCGTGTAATGACCGCACAAGGGTCTAGTCTCTGCGGCCCATACCACTATGTTCAAAACTTCGGCTGATTTGCTTATGCAGTGAATTTGGGGGAAGAGAGAATGGAGGGTTCCTCTTAAGCAGCAGTGGATGAAATCTGTGCTGTGTCCCAGCCAGGACAATGACACCCTGAATCACTACAAGGATCCAGTTATTGCCCCCAGAGCTCTGTCAGCACAAAGCAGCTTCCACTACCCAGCACTGGGGCGATTTCAACTTGTCCCTGCTAACTAGGGCCCCCAAACACCTAGTAGCATCCTAGGGTTGTAGGTCTAGCTCCTCACCTGAGCCAGTACTGCCCTGGGAGCTCCTTTCAGAGGAAGATGGAACCTTACGGGGGTTTTTTTAATGAAAAAAACCAGCATTGCCCAGTCCTTGGACTTCTTATTTCTTTTCTTTTATTTATTTTAGAAATATATAGCATCCAGGGTTTCAGGCTCTCAGGCTCTCATGTGTATGGCCCTGTGATTCATTCACCTCATCACCTCAGTTCCCCTCCCCACCTTCAGAGCTGCAGTAGCACTGAGTCCTCATGCACAGTATGCTTATAACACTATGGATACATGAGGCTTCAGTGCCGTCTTCTCCAGATGTCCATATTACACCAAGACCTTTTTAGAGATTTTATTTGAGTTGGACCAAACCCAACAGACCAGAAGGAAATAACCAAAGGAAGTCAATGACTGAGACACGCCAAGGAGTCTAGAAGGAAGGGCATGGGAAAGACAAAGAAAGGAAAAATAGTAGGGGACTACAGAGAGAAAAATCAGAAGGGAGATTGCAGCAGGGGATGAGAGGCAGAGGACTAGTGAGAATGGGCACTGGAAATCAGGGGGGCAAAAAGGAAAGATGTTCTCTCATAATACACCACAACCACACACTCCCATAATGCAACTGCCTTTCATCAACTTGAGGGACGACCATGGTGCATCATGGGAGATGTAGTCCAAACAAGAAGCCTGGTCTATTGAGAAAAATGGGAATATGAAACAGCCAAATTACAACTCCCGTGAGCCACCAAAGCAGGATTTCTTAAGTGAAATATTTCAGTTTTCAAACAAAATATTTCACTTTTTTGCCAAAACCTCAATATTTTCTACGGGAAAAAGTACATTTTCTAACCAGCTCTGCTATTGAAGTGTTGAGATTTTTTTATTTTTGTTTCTAGAAATCTATTTAGTACATACAATCCTTCCCTTCTGCTTCAATTTTTTGAGGCCTTATAGTCCCCTCTCCTCCACAGCCATCTTTATGGAGCCATATCTGCAGGCAGAAAGAGCAGGCCAGGATGCCCCTTCACTGAGATCATTCCAAGAATCAGTTGCTAGAGGCTTGAAAAAAACAGTGCGTCTTTCACCTTCCCTGGAACCCAAGCCCATCTGATCTCAGTAGAAAAATGTGATGAATCTCACTCTGCATTCAGACTCCATGAGCAAATAGTCCCACTGGAGAGGTATTGAGAAGAATACATAGCTCTGAACAGATGCCACAAGCATCCTCCTTATTGTGACATCGCTGTCAAGGAGATAAAATGCAAATTTTCTATATTCTGAATGGCATATTACTGGGAGGTAGTGTGGTCTAGTGGCTACAGCACTGGACCAGGGCTCAGGAGACCTGGGTTTTATTCCCATCTCTGCTGCTGGCCTGCTGGGCAGCTTTAGGCAAGTCACTTCACCTCTGTGCCTCAGTTATAATTTGTAAAGTGCTTGGAGCTCCTCAGCTGAAAAGTATTGTATAAAAGTTAGGATTTATTATCTTACATATTATGCTACGATATAGAAATGGAAAAGACCTATTTGTTATTCAGTCCATCTCTCACTGGTCCCTTTCAGTACACATTCTGGTGCTTTGTCCACTCAAGTTTCAACGGTTCCAAGAAACAGGGCTTCCTCCACTTCCCATGGGAAATAATTCCCAAGCCTCAATGTCCCCTTTCTAAGGGCAGGTCTACACTATGGCAGGGATCAACACTCTGAGATCGATCTACCGGCGGTCGATTTAGCGTGTCTCATAAAGACCCGCCAAATCGACTGCAGATGGCGCTCCAGTCGACTCCTGCACTCCACCTCTGATGAGAAGTGTAAGGTAAGTCGACAGGAGATTTTCTCCCGTCGACCCCCTGCGGTGTAGACCCCACGGTAATTTGACCTAAGGTATGTCGACTCCACCTACGTTATTCACGTAGCTGGAGTTGCGTAGCGTAGGTTGACTTACCATGGTAGTGTAGACATAGCCTTAGATTCATCCTATTAGGGCTAGTTACACTCTGCATCCCTCCCATGTTCCACACACAGAAATCCTTCTTCCTCCTTGCTGCTAATGGTCTTCAGATACCACTTTTGGGAGCTTATGCTGCTCACCTTTAGATCAATCTTTCCAACCCTCTGGATCATTTTTGTTGCTCTTTTAAGAATTTCCTTGCGTGTGCTAATATCTTTCGGGTGCTTTTCATCCATAGATCTCGAAGAGCTTTGAACTGAATACAACACTTCAGGGAAAGCAAGTAGGCCCCCACTTTAACCAGTTTTACACTCATATGATTCAATTGAGTTCTGTTACTCCTGATTTACAACACTCTAACCAAGAGAATGTTTCCTATTTGAAGTGGACTGCTGTACCTACCATACAGGAAGACTGTGCAGGTTTATTCTCTATAAAGCACTTGGGGACTTTCTAGATAACAAGTGCTATATATGTCCAGATATTGTTATTATACATTGCATTTGGCTGCTGTGGAAGCAGTTGCGATATGATCAATTTGCCATTTGGACTCTAGCCACAAGATTTTGTAGGCAGAGCTGTTGGGCAGTCAGGGGGGTGGAGGGGCAAAAGAACAGAAGACTCCTGCCAGTACAAACAGATTTTATAATTAATAGAAGTGGCAAAGAAAAGTATTAAAAGCAGATGCAAGGGAAATTAACCTATGTTTTAATGAAGCTACCCTTGCACATTTTCCATAGGATGAAAGCCCCTCTTTAAGGGCAGTCAAGCTTTTTCAGAAACCATATAACTGTTTCACAGCGTGTAGAATAACCTTTCTCCTGACTTTTCCCCCCTTTCCATATGCCAGTCCCATTTGAGAGAGCTGTGCAGACCACAAGGCTAATGTTTAGAACATAAAGAGAAATTCATCTGGGATGAAAGGAGGTTATCCACAGCTCTGTTTCCTGTGCCTTTCACCCCAACCCCCCTATCTTAATATCAAATATCTACAGAGTTTTTAGAGGAGATTGGGGGTATATTATGATTAAGCTTTTTTATTATTACCTGAATTTCAGCCAAAAAAATCACTAACCACAATGTTCATAAAATGTAGTCCCAGATCCAATTCATACTGCTCACTGTGGCACTAAAACTGAAGCTAAAAGTAAAAGAAACATAATGTTTGTTAACGCACATGAGGTCTCTTTATTGCTTTGTACAGCCCAAGAAGGAATTTCCTGTGTGTGAAGCCAAATGCTGAGTGCTCAAAAATGTCGTCCCAGCTTTGTACAATGCAACAAATAGACCTGTTCAATATACTCATTTATTTTTAGACTAGAAAAAATGTGCTCTGTGTGTGCAAATGTGTATAACAGAGAGGTGCATATGTTATGGAAAACTCTCAGGATAAAAATCAGCCATTAGGATTTAGGTAAATAGCCATACACAAAGAGACTTCGAAAGGACCCTTACAAGAAGATCCTGTCGTAACCAAAATTCTGCTACCTGCCTGCATTTGTCAATAGCACAAGCAGAAGCACAGAAAGGTAGATTCATATACTGTCTAAAATGCAGATTGATTTGATTGATTTTAACTGACTCAGTCTGGTAAATCTGTATTTAGGAACTGCGACATCATAGTCTACAGTGTCAAGAGTCAGACCTATTGGAGCTCTTAGTACATGGTCTCCTGACATGACAGACTAATGGCTGGTTCGGAGCTGCTAGGCTTTATTGTGTCAAGGGTTACTGAAAGGCTTTTTAGTTTTCACTTTACTGACGTAACAGTCAGGCGCACATCTGAGCAGCTGATGTGTGCAGCTAACATCTTTATGATGGGGAGAGGAAGTTAGTACTCATGCAGAGATTGGTTTCCTAAATAAGATCATTTGTTCTTTTCCATTTTATTTAGCTGTTGAAACAAAGGCCCCATTCTACACACACTCACCCACAAGAGTAACTTTACACATAGGAGTTAGTCTTATTGGATTCAAGGGGACAGCTCATGTGCATGATTGTTTACAGGATCAGGGGCTAAACAAAGATATAAACCCCTAAGCCAAGCTTGGTGGCATAACTGAGCACGAGAGAGACCTGTGGGCAGTTTCCAGTCTTGAGACCTGATCCAGCCAAAGCAGACCACATACACAGAAGTCCAAGAGCTACAAAGGACTTCTCAGCTGGAAGGATAACAATGATAGATTGAGGGCCAGGATGTGTGTTAGGAAGGAAAACCTGGAATTCATTTGATTAGCAATAGGTACATGGCAGACCCACAGAGGAAAAATAAAGCCATTTGAATTTTGAAAGTGCAGAGTGTGTCTGAAACTGAACCCACTAATATTTGTTTTGTTTTAAAATCAACTTGTTTGGGGTTTTGGTGGGTGGGGAATAAGGTTGGTTTTTAGTTTGTTTTACATGTCAGGGGGAAGGAAGCAGACCAGTGCTGCAGCCTGAAGTCAGTTATCACGTTGTCTCCTATGCTAGTTTTGATATGCTCAAATTATACATGTGATTTGGGGCGGACCAATGGTTCAACACTAAGCTGGCACATATATAGTAAGAGCCTGATCCTGAAAGATAAACAGCACCTTCAACTCCCACGGAACACAAATGAAGTTGAAAAAGCTCAGCACCTCACAAGATAAAGCTCTAAAGGCCCAAGTCAGCTGCTACTGAAATCAACAATGCCACAACAACAACTATGTAGGTGAAACCACACTCTCAAATGAACTCACACAGGAAAATGATAAAAGACAAAAACACCCTGCCATCTGTGAGTGTACGCTTTTCACAATGCGATCACTTGCTAGCAAGACTTGAAAGCTCAAATGTTCAGGGAGTGTGAACATAACTGCCCCCCATTGTGGCCAAACTGAATTCTGCTAAAAAAAAAACAGTTATTTAGAACTGTGTGCAAAATTGGTCAAACTCTGTTCACTTATGAGGCTACAGATTCTCCAGCCACTAGCTGTGTCCTTTCATAATGCTAATTTCTTAATGAGACAGAGGATGGAAAGTTCAGGGATAGAAATATCTAATTCGTTGTAGAAGGAATCATATTAGTGATATACATACAACTTTGTACACAGCATAGTTTCTGAGACCAGAAGGGATCATTTTGATTATATAGTCTGACCTCCTGTATAAAACAGGCTTTCCCAAAATAAATAAGGGAAGTACTAATCCGATCAAGCAAGAGAAGCAATGCTATATAACTTATTTGACAAATCACAACTAAGCAAAAGAATTTAGAATAGGCATGATCAATCCACAAAGTAAAAAGCTTTCAAAGAGATACTGGTAAAATCCATTCAAGTTATAAATAAATTTCCAAGTATTGCAATCTGATGGCAGATACTCCACAGTCAAAAAAAAGCTAAATTCTTTGGATACTTTGTCACAGACTGTCCAGTGAGCTCTATCAGCTGGCTAGTTTACTGGAGATGGAGGGGCACAGGAAGGTGAGTAGATTCACACTGCAAGTAGAAGTATACTAGATTTGTATAGGGGCTCATTCAAGGGCTCATGCAAATATTTTCAGTTGGGATCTTTGTAAAGTAACACACTCCTCCCTGAGTTTTGCCTTCAGGTATGTGTTCAAATGACCCCAAAATCTCAAAGCAAACACTCATTTGAAACCTCCAAATGTCAAGCTCATTGTGTTATCTGAAACAGGGGGAGTTTCAGGTTCCACTGTGATCACTGAGCTCTAGAATGTATTCGCCCTAAATTAATACACACATACATGAATGGGCAAGAGACTAGGAGGAAGAGATTGACTTGCTCAGCTCAAAATCCCCTCAAAAAGTTTAGAGGTTTATTTAAAATACCTGACCCTCTTGCAGCTGCACATCTGAGCTGGAAATCTCGAGGAGTAGTGCCTCAAGAGATTTTCAGCAGTTCTGACTTTGCCCTGGTAGCAAGCTAGAAAAACACTGACTAAGGCTATGTCTACATGAGCACTTTTGTCTGCAAAACTTTTGTCAGTCAAGGGTGTGAAAAAAACACCCCCTGACTGACATAAGTTTCACTGACAAAAGCACCTGTGTGGACAGCCCCATGTCAGTGGGAGACGCTCTCCTGCCAACATAGCTACCGCGCTGGCTGGGGGTGGTTTAATTATGCTGATGGGAGACCTCTCTCCTGTTGGCACAGAGCGGCTACACAGGAGACCTCACAGCAGCGCGGCTGCAGTTGTACAGCATTGCCGCTGTAAGGTCCATAGTGTAGACACAGGCTAAATGAGCAGGGTTTTCCCAAGGCTAAGGCACTGGAGTGGAAGTGAGGAGAGAGGTTTTATTCCCAGCCCCATAATTATCTCTGTATGGCCGTGGCCATGACATTTAACCTTTCCCTGCTTCCATTCATCAAATGGGTATAATGATACTTGCCCACTTCTGTAAATCAATTTAAGATCCTCAGACAAAAAGCACTACGTTTTCCATCTATTATATGTATTATATCACAGAACCTAAAAAGTGTTTAGTTCAAAAAAGCATGAGTAAAGACTCAAATCACTTCATTTTACCCAAACTAGCTCCCTTATCCCTAGGGAACATATTCTAGATATTCATCTATTTTCCCCCAAAGTTAACACTACAGGTGCACTTGAAATGGCATTTGTATCTTTTAACCTCCATCTGTGTCACTGACAAAAGTTTTGATAACACTGCTGCAAGCTTCCACTCCCATCCCCATGGAAACTGGCACTGAACTGCCAAAAACGGGATAGGGTGCTTTAAACTAATCACTGTTTCAAAATAGGAAGGCTCTTTTTTTTAAGATCCGTTTCCATGGGATCGGAAGCAGTGCCGGCCTCCCAATTGTTTGAAATCTTGTCAATTGCACAGGCACAGGCTGAGCCATTGCAAATGCCATTTTTCCACCACATTTCTAAAGAAGTGAGAAATTGTGGGCCTGATTCTTCTCTCATGTACATGGGTGTAAATCAGCAATAACTCAGCTGAAGTCAGTATTATACCAGTGTAAAATCAGCATCAGAGGAGAATCAGACCATATGTGTTGACATTGGGGGAAGATTTTTTTTTTAAATGGAGGAAGGAAAAGAGAGAAGGGATGATTACCTTCACTTACAACTTTTACCCAACATTGTTATAAAAGCAAGAAATACAGATCATTCAGTAGCCTTATTATGTATTTGAAGGCAAGAGTCAGGAATCTGAAACAGGGTACCCATGCTGTACACCTATCCGTATAACCACTTGCCTGGTCAATGCATATCTACTGGAATAATAGGAGGGTGCTAGTTGTTTCCAGTGAATAAAGGCGGGACTGGGAGTTGGGAGGTTGAGGCTTGATTCATGTATCTGACACTGATCTGAAGAAGCGCTCTGTATAAGATCAAAAAGCTTGTCTGTTTCACCAGCAGAAGTTGGTCCAAGAAAAGATCTCACCTCTTGTCCCACTGACTTGTTTTGTGACTTCGGGAAAGTTACTTAACCCACCTGTTACTCAGCTTCCCCACCTGCAAAAGAAAAATAATAGTTGGGTTGCTTACTTCACATGAAACCCTCAGATAGGGAACTGCAAAGTATTATTGTCATGCAACTCATGTCACCTCATGAGGTAAGAAGTTCTACCAAATCTGAAGGGATATTTTGATGTATAATTCCTTTGACAAACGCTTCAGACCAAATCCCAAAGTCCTCACTCAATTTTTAGTTCAGCCCTTCATAAGGAAAATTCCCTAGCAGAGAATATTTCCTGCAAAATGGCTTCAGGCGTGGCATGGGCGGTGGGTGAACACGTAGTTGGAGTAGGCTAGTCCCTGGCCCATCCCCCTCTGCCTGAGGCCCTGCCCTACCTTTTCCTCTCCTTCCCCCGCCCCCCTCCAGAGACCAGCACACACACACACACCCCGCATGATCAGAGCACCCCAATCCCAGCTCACCAGGTGGGCGGCGCAGCCAGAGCACCCCCAGCCCTGGAGTGCCAGGCAGGCAGCAAGGCCAGAGTACCCTAAGCCCTGGAGCCCTAGGCGGGTGGCACAGTCCCAGCGCTGGGTGGAGGGGTGGCAAGGTGTGGTCCCAGCCCCAGTGCCCTCATCCCCGGGACTTATGCACACCAGCCCCAGCCTGCCTGCCCCCCAGCCTCTTGGCCATAGAAGAGTGGGAAGGGAACTGGAAGCAGGCAGGAGGGCATCTGGAGGTGGAGCATGGGTGGGGCCACACCAGGCTGTTTGGGGAGGCACAGCCTTCCCCTGCCTATGCTACCCGCTGCCTGCGGGTCTTGGCCTTTTCTTTTGGTATTAAACAGCTAGACATAGTTCTCTTACGGTATTTCAAGCAGCCACATTAAGATGATATGCAGTAGCCGATATAGGAGTATACAATTGCCTCTAATCTTTTCGGAACATCAGGTTCTGTGTACCTGTAATTATTCAAACTGCTAACAAGACAACCAAACATGACCACAACCATGGATGTAAATTCAGATTGTTCCCAAATGTAAGCAGCATAAGAAAAAGTCAAAATTTGCTGCAATATTTGACAAGGAAATATTACAGTGATAAATATGAATTACAGTGATAAGTACAAATTTTAAGATTAACCGGAATAAATATTTATTCATTTGGATCCTTCATTCTCATAATGATGGTTATTTCAGTGTATGGTGTTGCTGTTAAAACAAGTGATGACTCATAAATATATGAAAATGTAACTAAGTATATGAGGGTATGAATAGGAGTACCTGTGGCACCCTAGAGACTAACAAATTTATTTGAGCACAAGCTTTCATGAGCTACAGCTCACTTCATCGGATGCATCGGTGCCACAAGTACTCCTTTTCTTTTTGTGAATACAGACTAACACGGCTGCTACTCTGAAACATGAGGCTATGTGATTCCCACAGCAAGTCTGCACTGTCTTTATTGCAATGCCTAAAGGAGAAGGAGGTTTGAAAGTAATAAAACTGGTGACAACCTGCAGGTTATGGGGATTGATTCCTTCCTGAAGGAAACTCAGAAGGAAAAAATTAGAACTCTGCATGTGTAATCCACTGGTCAGTGGGTCTTACATGTCCCTTCTGTGCCCAATCCACAGAGAGGATGTGAGCCGATTACTGCTCTCAGCTGCAGAGAGGCCAGCTGCATAGCTCAAGCTGCCAGACTCACATGTTAAGCTGTGGTGGTTCCTGATTTTGGCCAAGGTGGCAGCCATCACAACCCTGGCTAAAAAGCAAGGGAGAAGCTGAGAATTTGGGTCCAAACGATTTAGGGTCCAAACAAACAGGGTGCTGAGAGTTTCGTAACAGGATGAGCACCTTCAACTTCCACTGTTGTAAACTGGAGCATCACCTCACAGAATCAGACCAGGGAGTTCCTGGGTGGAGGTGGTAGTTACAGGCTTGATATTCAAAAGTGTTGAGCACCTGCAACTCCCGTTGAAATCACTAGGCACTGTGGTACCTTAGAAAAGAAAACCACAGACCCACATGTTTTCTCATAGGGGATGTCCGCAAGGCAAAAAAAGGTCTAACTCTTGTTAGCTAACCTGTATTAGTTAACTCAGTTTAACACAGCAGTGAAGAAACTGCAACTCTGCTTTTAACTTGAGTTAAAATTTGAACTTGAGCCACTAACCCAAGTTAAAAGCTGAGTTGCTCTGTCTTCACTGCTATTTTAACCCACATTAGCAATATGCCGTTTTTTCCCAGTGTAAACATACCCCCAGTGAGAAATCATTTCACAAGCCTCACCTACAGTCGGAAGTGGATCTGTGTTTGACGGCGAGTGTCAAATATGGCTTCCATCTGATCCCCTCACAACAACAGGCATTGAAAGTAGTTTGTTCTCTGAGTGTAAACATGGTTACCAGACTCAAAAAGCTGTTGCATGAAAGTTGAGTCTTATTAGGACTAAGGTGTTAGAAAAGAGGTTGACCATGGTGTTTTGCAATGGGTAAGAAACAATAAGTTAAACATTGTGAGAAGCTATGCTTAGGGTGAGTGAATAATGACTAGTCACTCTCTTCCCCAGCCCGTGTTCTTCTCCCATCCTCTCTTCTAGGCCTTCTTTCACATGTCCCACCTCTGCTTGGAACTTCCTTCCTGACCCAATCCACCATGCCTCCACACCTATGCCTACATGTCCCTGCTTACAGCATTCCATATAGATGGTCCATGCACCTTGGCTCAGGCTAGAAAAAACATTAACAAAATTAGACACCAGAAAACCTTATCCAAAACAAAATCCCACACAGAAATCCTGGAAGTGAGTGAAACATATCGAATGCCACTGTTTAATCACACTGCATTTTGTGGCCTCTCATCTCTAACCTTGCCTTCAGATGTTGACAGTTTACATGACAAGCTCTTTAGGGCAGGGGCCTGTTTGTAAGGTGCTATGCGCACCATTTCTGATATATAAATAATAAATGGCCGGAAAAATAGCCTCCTTGTACCTCCCCTATCAGTTTGATTAACTGGTAAACAAAATGCAAATATAGACAATTTTATCTCGGCTATATTTAAAAATGGATCAATACTGGAGTCCTTACTCTTCTTTTGAGTTGTCCTTCTGGTAAAAATCATATTGACTGCAATGAGACTTTTGCTCCAGGATTTGGCCCCATAAGACTATCCCTTTACAATTGACGGTGTTGGTCTGTATCCTCTCAGCAAGGATTCTGGCATCTGGCTACAGAAGTCACTTTTCTGGGTCTCTTTGACGTGGGTCTTTTTGTACAATGTGAAAAATATTTTACATTGTTTTTTATTAACCAGTAATCAATATACATCAATGTCTTGCTCACCTGTTCTTTCTAGGAGACGGTTTCTGTCATTCCCATTTACTTGAATGGGAGCCTTTTACACACCTTCCTGAGTGTGGTATTTTGTTTTGTTTTTCTTCTCCAAAAACCAAATAAAAAAAAAAAGACACACAGGGGAAAATAAATTGTAACTCAATAACAAAAAAAAGGGGGCTGTTTTGGGCCATGTTTCCTGTCAACATAAAGAAGAAATTGGATGAATAGTGAAAAGGAAAGGCTCTCTGTAATTGGAATCCCGCTGTTTTATGCAGGCCTGCACATCTGGAAGAGGGAGGGGGGAAAATAAGAAACAGAGAAGTAGAAAATGCTCAAGTCGCCTCACTGGAGAAAACTGTGGAGTCAGGAAAGCACACTGTCTGGTTTCTTAAGTTACAGAGAAAGTGAGCACTCAGCAAAGAAAAAGCTCAGCAATGCCACCTTTCTTACCACATCCCCTCAGTTCAGAAACCATCTTACCTCTTTTAAGCTGCCCCTCAACCTCCTATGTTAGTTACTTTCTATAGCGGTATATGCTGCTCTTCTTCTCTACCAACCCCAACAAAAACAACAGCAGCGCTTCTGTGGCAAGGTGGCTTTCTTCCAGCCAACCTGCTAGTTGCAGATTAATAGGAATAGGTCTGAGACTACAGAGCAAGCCAGAAAGACAAACACACTCATTCACCTGTTTGACAAAGAAGTGCATTTGTTTTTTGTTAAAGAATCTATGAATGCTTTTTCTAACATTGACATTGAAAAACAAGTTATGGAGGTGTCATTAGTAAGAAGCAAATCCTGTCCCTTGGCAAGGACCATGGAGGACCCTGGCCTAGCACAGCCACTGTGATGTCATGAGGAAAGGATTTGGAGACCTCGCCCAAATGGTCTCACCCACTGGGCTTTGGAACTCGGTGGGGCTTCTACTTTATCTCAGCCCCCAGGTAACTTGGGGAACAGGAGCAGTGCTGGTTTATCTGCAGCTATGCAGATCACTACCTATTCTCCCCATGAATTGGTAGTGCACCAGCCCAGAGCTTGCATCTCTGCTGCCCCTCCACAGTCTGTGTAGGACTTCTTCCCTCTTCTACCTCTCCAAAGAGTCCTCAGCACAGCCAAGCCACCTGGTAGTGGAGTCCAAGACAACAGCAACAGATACAGTCTGTAGAATATATACCATTGTATAGCAGGAAGAAATTAGAAGAGAGCACTGGCATTCAAGTTGGAGTCCTAAACAAAGAGGTTACAGTATGTTGGACCTACACTGTAAGGAAGTATTGTATACCTCAAGCACTATTATTCTTATTACCATTATTTTGTCATCCCAGACTTATTCAGCGACCCAGTTACAGCCTCAAATTCCATTCCACAGAGTAATTATGTTCAATCTTCAATGTAAAAAGCTGAATTAGCTCTCAAATTACATTACAGAAAGCAAGTCATTCTTAGAAGTTTCTCAACTGAATCGCAGGCAATTAAAACATCTAAGAGTACTCCAGTTAATTTTCTTTAACAGGAGGAAGTCTTGGAGGTAGGTATAAGTAATTTCCTTTGCAGAGGTCCTGTGAATGCATATGATACTATATGAATAATATATTGTTTGATTTAAAACATTTGAAGAACCAGTATGGTCTGTCACAAGCTGGTTCTAATGGCAATATAGCACAGGAGTGACAAAGTGCTGTCAGTGGGCCAAATGCAACCCATGCCATGCTACCATGAAGCATGCAACTTTTCTCACTAATACAGGGAGCCCTCAGCATAGGAGACTTAACCTTATTCTGAGCATAAGGCTGCTTGGATCATGATAGAGCATTGTGTCCCCAGGCAGCACCCCTATGGCTACGTCTACTCTGCACACTCCTTATGGCGGCATGGTGATTACATACACTGCACGCCCCCCTAGCACAGGTATAACAATTATAGACAGTAAGGCACTGCTTAGGTGAGCAGACTAAATACACGCCTGAACTGTTAGGGTACGTGCCCTACACGGCTCTCTACATGCCCAAACAGTGCCTCCCACATCTACACTACTATTGTTAGCAGTGTAGTGTCCTACTGCCTCCTTGAAGGGAAAGGCTCTAGCAGTGGGGAAGGGCTCCCACAGTGGGAAGAAGCGAGAAAAGGCTCTGGCAGCTCCCCTCTGCCTCCCCACAGACAGCGCCTTTCACTGCCATGTGTAGCTACATGCTGCAGTGTGGACACAGCCTCCTTTCACTGCCATGTGTAGCTCCACATACCCCTACATGCCACTATCACCATGGTGTGCAGTATAGACGTATCCTATCATGAGGATCAGGGGAAAGTTAGGTGTGTTCCTCCGTGGTCAACTGGGTAAAGTCTAGGCACCCCAAATAGAGAACACAGACCTTTTAACCAAATCATCTCTCCATCACTAATGCCACTGCAGCAGTACATTTATAAATTCAAAACTGGAAGATTTTGCAACTAAGAACCCTTTTGGATCCTGACGTTTTCTCATATCTACGTTATAATTGCCAATCCATCAGCCTCTTTGGTGCAGCAGGAATCTCAGTAATTCTGATTGTACAGCCCTGCCATCAGCACCAAAAAGTGAGAAACAATAAACCCTGTTCTACCTGATTGTTTTAAATACATTTAGAGAACAAGATAGCTTGGAAACATGGTGTGTGGGTTGGCTTGGGATTTGAGCTAGGTTTTGATTTCTTCCCCTCCCTATCCCCTCTTCTGATTAATGACATACTTGAAAACAAAATGCAGGTTCCAATCTGAAAGCAAAAACTTTGCTTTGCTTTAATGTTTGCTCAGACAGGACTGACTCACTCTCTTATTTTGCTACACTGGCTAAGCTGGGTGTTTTCAACATAAAAATATAAACAACCTTGGCAAGACAACTAGACAAAACATTCTTTGTGTTCTGTGGAACCCAGAACACTACATACAATAAATATTTGAGTTGAAGGTGTGGGGCTGATATGCTTGTATTCACTATCGCTATTTTATCCTGCTGGTTTTGTTAGTTTACAACCTCCTTTGTGGCATGGTAAAGTCATCCAGACAATTGCTTGGCAGCTGCAGTGAAAAGCATTAACCTGCTCCATAACATACACATTGCATCAGATGATTGCCACCTCAGACACTCTGATAAAAATTTCACTACATTTTTAGTAGCTGAAGTAGAATATGTAATGCATTACAGTGGCTTCCTGGACTCTCTTCGAATTCCAGTACCCATTATCGTCACCTTTAACTCCACCTGGAGGAGGGGCTTACCATTCAAAAAGCAGCACACTCCTCTTGTTTGGAAATTAAGGACCAGATTCTGCCACACATAGTTATGTTCAGTAGTACATTACTGAAATGGTCCTTTACTACCAGTAGAATAAGGTACTACTCAACATAAGTAAATGTGGCGGAATCTGGCCCTCCATTAAAAGCTAAGAGGAACTAATTCCCTTATGTAGTATAGAACAAAGTTAAATATTAATTAGATTCTGCCACTGTGACTCAAGTCGTACTTTACTCCAAGAGTACTCCAAGTGTGAGCTGTATGGGGTTAATTGAGAAGTAAGGTACTTTTTTATGTGAGTAGAGCTGGCAGAATTTGCCCACATGATTTAATCCTATTCTTTTGAAACTATCACACAAAACTGTCTCCCATCATGTCAATCTTGCTACCATTCAATTAGTTGTCAGGAACAGCCAAGGAGCTTCAAAATCTGCCTCCTCTCGTTCATGCCTGTGCAAATTATAAACGTTACTGAAATCTTACTGGGAACTAAATACTGAACAATGGTATGTTATAACACATCCAAATATAAACTAATAATGCTTTTGGCTTTCTAGCACTCATCTATCCCCCAAAGAGTCCAAACACAAGTCTTTAAGTAACAATGTTATTTAGTTTCCTTTTGCAATTTGCAGTTTCATCACAAAATGTAACAGTTTTCTAAGACTCAAGACCATGTGGACATCTGAATCAGACCCTTAGAATCTTCAGCCACAGTGCACGGGATGTTCCTATTATAACTCTTGTGGATCTGAACCCTTAGAAGGCAAGCAAACATGGCCAGGCAAACGTACTTTTGGACGGACATGTACAGCATATAGGCCACAATGGGTGAATCTACACAGTGAGTGGCAGCTCATGGTAGTGAGTCTCAGAATCCAGGTCAACAGACGTGAGCTTGTGGAGCTCATGCTAATGTATTAAACATAGCTGTGTAGACGCGGCAGCTAGGTGAAGCTCAGGCCCTGCAGTTTACCTGCAATATCTGCTCAGCTATTTTTAATGCGGTGGTCTAAGCCCCGTGAGTGCGAGTCTATTGACCCAAGCTCTGAGGCTTGCTGTCACAGGCTGCAATTTGCTGTGTTGCTGTACCCACTTAGTCCTTCCCCAGCAAGCCTCACACTGACTTGGCTGAATTTTGTTTGAATAAGGACTATAGAAATTGTCCCTGTTAAGGACGAGTGAATCAAGCAAGTTAAAAGTGAACCCAAATCTTGGGCCAAAACTCAAATATTTTTGGAAATTCAAATAATTTGGTTAACTTGGGGGATTTATTTATTCTTTTACTTTGAGTCTCTGCCCATTCCAGTTCCCACTTGGAATGAAACAACCACTAAGAATTCTGAGCTAGACAGTAGCCCAGAGCATGAAAAAACTTAAGTAGATTTTAAGTGTAATTAACTATTAGAACAATTTGCCTGGGCACATAATGGATTCTCCATCACTTGAAGCCTTTAAATCAAGGCTGAATATGTTTTTAAGAGACACATATGCTATAGCTCAAATGGACATTATAGACTTTTTGCATAATTACTGGGTGAGCTTCTATGGCCTCTATTAAGTAGGAGCTCAAACTTGATGATCATAGTAATGCCCTGTGGCCTTAAAATCTGTAAATTTGAAAGAGGAATTGGACATTTATATGTGTAACAAGAATATCTAGAGTTACAACATTTAACGTTAACCAAAAGAGTTTTGGAAGGCAAATAAAACCATGTTTCAGAACTCAAGCCAAATTCTACCTATTAGCGCAGTGTTTCCCAAACTTCGGACACTGCTTGTGTAGGGAAAGCCCCTGGTGGGCTGGGCCGGTTTGTTCACCTGCCGCGTCCGCAGGTTCGGCCGATCACGACTCCCACTGGCCGTGGTTCGCTGTGCCCGGCCAATGGGAGCTGCAGGAAGCGGCGGCCAGTACGTCCCTCAGCCCACGCTGCTTCCCACAGCCCCCATTGGCCTGGAGTGGCGAACCGCGGCGAGTAGGAGTGGCGATTGGCGGAACCTGCGGGCGCAGCAGGTAAACAAACCGGCCCGGCCCGCCAGGGGCTTTCCCTGAGCAAGCGGCAGAACAAGTTTGGGAAACACTGTATTAGAGATTAGGAGGAGACCTTATAGGGGGCTAATAACCCCATGTCTGCCCTCTGTGGGGACTGTTTACTTTCCTCTGAAGTATCTGGTGCTGTCACTGTCAGATACAAGGTACTGGACAAGTTGCAACTCAGTATGGCAATTCCTCTGGGCAGCCACACAGGGACACAAGACCTCCTGCCCCGTATAGCATACCTCTGCATAGGCCCGCTGAACCTTGAGTGTGGTGCCCAGGGTGAGAGGTGCTGCACACCCACTTACTGCCAGCACAGCAAATGGACGGGGAGCAGCTGTTAATGCATGGAGCCTTAGCTCTGTTCCCCATCTCCAATATTCACAGCATGCCAGCCACCAGAGCCAAACCAGTGCGGGAGGCAGAGGGGGCAGTTATTTGTTGGTATAACCCAGCAGCAAATTACTATGTCCCTGGTGCAAGTGAAATGTGCAGTGGGCCCTGTCCTCAGGATACAATCTTGCCCTCCATTTGGCTGCTGAGGTTCACGTATCCCCACAGCAGCATCCAAAGGGTTAAAGGAGGCTGTACTTTTAAGTCTCCCATACCAGTGTGTATTTCTTGATAGTTACAAATGGAAAGACTTGTCTCAGAATAAAAAGACCAAGACAGTTCTCCCCACTACCATCACCAGCTCCCAGAGACACATATGGCTCCAGCATTTCTGAAAGTGACTGTTGCATGATCTAGATACCAAGATGAGAAAAGGTATTTGTCTTCCCAGCAAGCTCAACAGGCAGCTAACTTTGCTTTGCCTCTCAGGAGCTATGAGGGTGAGGGGAGGGGGAATTGATTAGTTGTTTATGGCTTTGAGAACAAACTTTCATTCTCCTTTCTTAAATTGTTAGCTCTTTAAAGCAGGGATCATGTCTTAACAAGTATTTGGACAGTGCCTAGCACAAAGCAGCGCCAATCATGACTGGGACCTCTGGGCACCACTACGACCCAAAGAAGAAGAACGCAAAGAATGGGAGACATAACATGGGGCAATTTTGCAGCAAGTCCATGATTTGTAATACAGACATAGAACTCTGCACTGTACTGCCCTCCGTCCACCCACACAACTCCCATTGACATCAATGAGAGCTCCAAACAAGGATTAAGAGCAAGGAATGACCCAAATTCCAATCTGTTTGGCTCCCTCAAAGAGACAGCCTGGACTAGACAAATGAGCATGGGATTAAGAGTCAGAACCTCCTGAGATTTAATCCCAGCTCTTTTGACCTGATTCGCTGCAACATCAGGCAATTCACTGTTTCAAGCACATTGAGGATTAATGATTCTATAGAGCTATTGTAAAAAGTGTCAACATTACTGTGGTTCTAAGAGCAGCATATTAATTACACAGAGAACCAATGAGTATGTCTACACTACATCTGGGAGTGAGCTAACCAGCACAGGTCCACAGACTATGTTACCAGGGTTCAGACTAGCATGCTAAAAATAACTGTGTGTAAATTGTTACTCAGGATGGAGCTCAGGTTCTCGAGCATTACTAAGCAGTGCAAATCCTTCTAACATGTAGTACCACATTACAGAATAATTATCATAGCTCCTTAGTCAGGTTTCCTGGAACTAAGCTAGTGGATTCTGTCCATTTTAAAGCAAACTTTGTCTTTCAGTACCTGGTTCTTTTATTTTGCCAGGGCTAATATATATCAATTTAGATGAGTCACTGAATGTAGGTCCTTTATTTCCAGAGTTGGCCTTATAAATGTGCAGGGTCCCAGCTTCTGAGGAGGTTATAAGTGGTCTTCTACTCAAGAAGAAGAACATAAGAAACAGCCATCTTGCGTCAGACCAAAGGTCGATCTAGCCCAGTATCCTGTCTTCCAACAGTGGCTAATGCCAAGTGCTTCAGAGCGAATGAACAGAAGAAGAGTTCTATGTAAGCTCAAAAGCTTGTCTCTCTCCGACAGAAGTTGGTCCAATAAAAGATATTACTTCACCCACCTTGCAGTTGCCTCTCTAATACCCTGGAACCAACCAGGCTACACACCACTGTATTCTACTCAAGGAAGACTGCTGGAGTGCAGTATCTTTCAGTGTTTCCTTCTCCCCCTCCCCGCCTAAATGCCAGTGAGGTAATCAAGATCAGAGGGTTTGTAAGTACAATGCCAACACACTACACTGTACCGACTGGGTTTCAGGAACCCAAGAAGAGTTCATGAGTCCCAATACTTATTTACACCAGTGAAGAAAATCACAAGGATTTATTAACTATATATTTGTATTGCTGTAGAATCTATGGGTCCCAATCAGACACCAGGGCCCCATTTGCTAGGCACTGCATGAACACAGAAGCCCTGAGAAGCTTACAGTCAAAGACAAGCTATGGATAACAGCACATAATCATAGCATAACATAAGCATGACACCAAAGTGGTTAGCATCTTGAGGTTTAGGCAGTGGACTAGGATTTAGAAAACCTAGGTTCAAATCCCATCTCTGACATACTTTTCATATGTACCCTTAGTCGAGCCATTTAATCTCTCTGTGCATTAGTTCCCCTCGGTAAGATAAGTATTATACTTTTCTCCCACCCTTTCCCTGCTTTGACCGTTTAGACTGTTAACCCTTTGCAGCAGGAATTGTCAGTGCCTCGCATAACTGGGCCCTGATTTCAACTGGGACCTCTAGGCATTACTGTAATACCAACAATAATATTTGCTGTGCCTGGAACAAGATTAATTTAAAATAATAGGATATAGTCTGTTCAGTGACCATATACATTTTTGGTAAAATGAACTATATATTTTCTAGCCTTCCAGCATTATACTGATCATCTCATGAGAGGAAAGAAAATTTTTAAATGTTATGGGCATTCATAAAACCAACTCTATTGTTTAGGGCACTTTCTATTACGAATATGAAATAAAAAAAAAGTCACTTTGCAGCAGCATTTGGAAAGAATATAATGAACAATGAAAGGCAGCAACAGGAGTGGAGTTTGCCAAAGTACAGTGGTTGGCACCGTTTGGATAGCCTGTGTATGCATTAAGAAAACAGAATTTAGTAGACAAAGGCAATTAAAATTTAAGCCAGACTCTTTGCTGGTTTAAATCAGTTATGCCAGTTTACACAAGCTGAGGATCTTGCCCCGAAAGTAATTTACACTGCTGCTGTATTATCTATTAGCGTCTATTCTCCTCTCCTGCACACAAGCGGCTTGAAAGGAAGCGACCCATGGAGTCCAAGCCAAAATCCACAAGACATATCGCATCACACTTCCTCATCACATCCCCTCTGCCTCTGACCTATGGCCCCTTCCTTCCATAATCTTCTGCTGTCCCGATACCGCCTACTGCACAAGCATGGTTACCTACTTCCTCCAGAAACAAACTTTACCCAGTAACCATAGCCATAATTTACCTAGTCAGGAAAAGATACAAAACAACTGTCCATTGTGAAAAAATGAGAACTCAGTTCCCAGTCATTGACCCCATCTCCACTGACACCAGAGTGGTGATTTTTCTTATCTGAGGAAACATGACCATGTGTGAGAAGATTACGGGCTGGAATATTGCCATCATATTGGGTAATGCCGCCCCCACAACCCGGAATCACAGAATTGGAGAATAGATCTGACAGGATTTTATTGACACAGACTTTTTATAGCTCCAGTTAAAAGGTCCCCAGATACCCATTCTGCTTTCAGATGGCTCATTTGGAAGAACACTTAGTACAAAGGAATTGCTAAATCGTGGTTAGTGAAAGTATGTTTTGCACTGAAGGGGGCTTTTCCAAAGATCCCGAGACATCAATGCAGCACATCTTCCTACCTGAATGTTCTCATGTATCAGCTGAGTACCAGCATCCCACAAATAAAGTGAATAAATAGTAAATAATTCATCCCAGGTATATGGGATGAGATTTGTCAGAACCAATTCACAAAGAAAGGATATGTGCGCTCCATAAATACAGAAGATTCTCCACACTGTAACACAACGTTAGGCATTGTGGAATGGGACCAGGACTCCTATGTTATTTCCTGGCTTTGTGTCTGACTGACTTCATAGCCTGAAGGAAAGTCAGGGCTTGTCTACACTTGAAACACAACAGCAGCATGGCTGCACCGCGGTAGCGCGTCAGTGTAGCCACTCACTACATCACTACAGTGATGGAAGGAGTTCTCCCAGTGGCACGGTTAATCTACCTGCCTGAGAAGAAGTAGGTAGTGTTAGGGGGCTTATTCCTTCACCCACTTACTTTCCTGGTCCTTCTCGCATGAACAGAGAGCAACAATACCCGAAGTCCAAAGGTGCAAACAATTCGATGTTTATTGGGGTGAACTTCCAGCAAGCATGATTCCAGTTTCCTTCCTTAGTATCCTCCTTCCCAGCTCTGACACCACAGAGCCTTATACCTATGTCCCTGTTCCCATTCCTACCCTTAGCCAAACATGATTCCAACTTCCTTACTCCCATTCCCTGTTCCCATTTCCCCCTTTAGCAAAACATGATTCCAATTTTCTTACCCCCATTCCCTGTTCCCATCTCCCCCACCCACCCACACACCCACCCCCTCCCACCCACACCCACACCCACCCACTTCCTCATTGACTACAGATTATATAGTAAAACTTGAGTTCTGCTTAGCTATACCTTAACCGATCATTTTCCTGAAATTTAACTAACCAATCCTAACATATTGCAACATGATTATGTAACCAATTATATCCCACCACCTTAATTAGTTTACACCCAGCAAAATTAATTATACAGCAGACAGGAACAATCACAGAACCAGACAGAGATTATACAGACAGACAATAGCAAAGTGGGAACTATAATGACAAGACAATACAGAAGTGAGGATTTCACATCCCAGCTATTGATAAGTGAGTTCTTGCCAGACAGGATGCTATCAAACTAAGTTTCCTTTTACATTTTCTAGGCACTTCCCTTTCTCTGGAGGTGATAGGAATACAATCCTGTCCTGATAGTGCCTAACAGCCCAATAGCACCTTATTTCAATATGACTAGTTTGGAATGTGAGGATGTGACTGTTCGCTTCCTAGCTTATGGCTGCCTCTGCTGCTTAGCCAAAGGCCTTAGCCTAAGAACAGGGCCTCAGACTGTCACAGTAAGAGAAGGCCCTTACACCAGCAGACAGTGATTTTGATTCTTCTTTTATACCTCTAGAACTAGCCAAGTGATAAGAATACACCTAAATTCTTAAAGTACAGGCCCTTGCAGACAGGCCTGAATATATTTATCCTAACAGGTAGGTTGACAGAAGTTGGCCTAGCACTGTCTGCACCGGGGGTTAGGTTGACTTAACTACATCACTCAAGGGTGTGGATTTTCACACTCCTGAGCAACATAGCTGGGTCTACTTAATTTTTGAATGTAGACCTGACCTTAGATACAGCAATATGGGTTTAGGTACCTAATTAAAAGGCAGCTTGGTTTTTAGAGGTCCTGAGCACCCACAGTTCCCACTGAAGTCAAGAGGAGAATTTCTAGTGTAAAAACCATAGGGAAGAGTTTTTCTAGTCTTCTTTATACTTCTATAAAAATCAAAGTTCCCCTCCCGGTCTTTTAAGAGGAAGGCTGATCCTGTTGTTAACTAACTCCCAAGATTTTGTCTCAGTTCCTGGATTTACTCTGTGTGCTCTTTTGCAAGTGTCTCTTCAACTCATTTCCCATCTTTAAAATGGAAACAGTACCCACCCTTTCTTTGTCTTGTCAAATTAGACTAAGTTCTTGAGGGCAGCAACTCTCTCTTACGATTTACACATACACTCTAGTCCTTTTACACCTCAGAACTGCATCGAGGGCCCGTAAACCCCCCTCCTCCCCCATCCATCCAGGGGAAGTTCCTTCAGTGCAGGCACAACAGAATAAAGATGTAAAGCTGCCTCCTGAGGACCTTGTCATAGGCCTCCGCATAGCAGAATAAGGACCTGATCTCAGCTGGACCTTTTAGGTCAGGGGTGAGCACCACGCGGCTCGGCCCCACTCCAGCCGGGGAGCTGGGTCGGGGGCTGCACCAGCGGCTTGGTCCCACTCCAGCGCGCCAGCCTGGGTGCTGGGTCGGGGGCTGGACCATGCAGCTCAGCTGGGGCCCAGGGTCAGCAGCCACACCACACAACCCAGCCCCGCTCCAGCATTGCAGCCAGGGCACTGGATTGGGGCCGCACGACACAGCTCCTGGAAGCCGCGGCATGGCCCTGCTCCAGCTCCTACATGCTTCGATAGGAGCTGCAGGGGCAGTGCCTGTGGATGGGGCAGGGTACAGAACCGCCTGGCCAAGCCTCTGCATAGGAGCCGGAGAAGGTACATGCCACTGCTTCCGGGAGCTGCTTGAGGTAAGTGCCGCTGAGAGCCTGCACCCCCGGAGCCTCTCCCCATGCCCCAACTCCCTGCCCCAGCCCTGATCCCCCTCCCGCTCTCCAAACCCCTCGATATCAGCCTGGAGCACCCTCCTGCACCCCAAACCTCCCATCCCCAGCCCCACCCCTGAGCCCGCACCCCCTCCTACACCCCAATTTTGTGAGCATTCATGGTCCGCCATACAATTTCTATTTCCCGATGTGATCCTCAGGCCAAAAAGTTTGCCCACCCCTGTCTTAGGTGCTATTTGTGACGCACTCTATATAATTTTATAAAAATATGCTAATGAGCGTGAATATAATGTAACTGGAATATGCTTCATGCAAAAGGTCTCTTGTAAGGTATCATTACAAAGCTTATACTCTACTGAGTGTGGTCTTCCTATTTGAATAAATGTATCACTCTTGTATCTGAAACTAGAAATATAAAATATAACTCTGAGGGCCTATTGTAATTATGCAAAGTGTGGACCATTAATGGTGGTTTGGAATCTTGATGGCTCCCATTAACTAGGACAATTGTCTGTAGATGGCTCTGTTTCACATGTAAGTCTTCCAGTATACATGTGTGCTGGCAAATGGGTAATGAAGTCTTACAGTGATTTGATCATATCACCTGAACTGGAATCCATCTTTAACCTGGTGCTTTCCATTGAGAAGGAGGGGGTGGGAACCCAGAGAGGGACAAAGGATTCCCGCCTTATGCAAAAGATATATAAGTGGGTGGAACAGAACAAAGAGAGGCAGCCAACATGGGGAATCCCCTAGCTACCACCTGAACTGGAACAAGGGCTGTACCAGGGGAAAGGATTGTGCCCAGACTAGGAAGGTGTCCAGTCTGTGAAAGAAACTTAATGAAACAGCTCTAAGGGTGAGATTTTATCTATATTCAGTTTTATTACTATACTAGACATAGACTTGCATGTTTTATTTTATTTTGCCTGGTAATTCACTTTGTTCTGTCTGTTCCTACATGGAACCACTTAAATCCTACTTTCTGTATTTAATAAAATCACTTTTTACTTATTAATTAACCCAGAGTATGTATTAATACTTGGGGAGGGGGGCAAACAGCTGTGCATATCTCTCTATCAGTGTTATAGAGAGTGAACAATTTATGAGTTTACCCTGTAAACGCTTTATACAGGGTAAAACAGATTTATTTAGGGTTTGGACCCCACTGGGAGTTGGGCATCTGAGTGTTAAAGACAGAAATACTTTGGTAAGCTGCTTTCAGTTAAGCCTACAGCTGTTAGGGGACGTGGTTCAGACCTGGGTCTGGGTTTCCAGCAGACTAGCGGGTCTGGCTCAAACCAGGTAGGGCACTGAACTCCTAAGCTGACAGGGCAGAAAGCAGGAGCAGAAGTAGTCTTGGCACATCAGTTGGCAACCCTCAGGGGATTTCTGTGATCCAACCCATCACACTATTGTAATCCAAATAATAATGCCACCTTTAATTTAGATGTACTTTGAGATCCTCAGATGAAGACTACAGCAAAGAATTTCAGTGGTTAGTAGTGTCAGCAACTATAGTTAAAGTTGCAAAATAGTTTCCATTATAGCCCCTTGTGTTCATAACTTTCCAAAACATTGTTGAGGCTGAATTTCTCTATGCTTGACCTCTGCTTGAAGGTTAAAAAAAAACTTGCTGAAAATGTGAACAAAATCCCTACAGCTGTTTTTGTGCTGTGGGACAGTGGGAAACAAACACATACACACACTTTTCCCATTGTAATGCATTTCTAACCACACTTGTTTTTGAGCAGGGCTACAACAGAAACAGCTGAAGTTTGAAATGTGAAACTCAGCATTGGCATTGTTTTTAATAAGGGGTGCATGCAAGGCTGTGTTAGGGGAAGGCAGATTTTTTTAAAAGTTATAATTGATTGAAAAGTCCCTTCTCACAATGATCAGAAGCATCTGCTATGATTTTAACAGGGCTTAGTGAAGCCATCCCTTTCTGACATCACTACGGTTTCTCTCTGCCCAAACTGGCAGGCCCACGGGATTCAGCTGAGGCTGCTGCTATGACTATTTGCATGAGGGAGATTTTCAGAGAGATATTTATGCACTTCGCCTTGTTCAACGCTGCAAAGTGCTGAGCATCTTCTGTTGCCTCCCATTGAACTCAGTGGAGCAAGTAAGCATGCAGCTGTTAGCAGAACTGGGCCCATTATCAGGACAGAGCTGAAGAGCAAAATTATGTTTCAGCTAAATCACTTTCAAACATTGTTGTTTCCTACAGGGTTCTGGCACAGTTTTGACAGGGTTCCAGTCAGAGTCCCTTGGTAGGCCTGAGGCTGTAGAAGGGGCATCCCCCTCCACACCCACCTTCAATTTGTAGTACACCAGGACCACTGGTGCCAACTGAGATCCCCATTTGATCAACCCTGGCAGGTAGTTGGGGTCATTGCCCCGTTAAGTAAACATTTTAGGTAAAGTTGCCACTTCCACGTATTGTGTCCATCACATTGCTTCTATGTCCATAACAAAATACCTTATCATAAGTTTATGTGAGTCTTGTTGGTCTTTAGAATAAGGCAGCTAACCAAAAGTAACACTAATTAGAGATGGTTATGAGCTGTAAAGTTTGGCTCTAGCTATGGATTACCCCAGAAGGTGGGGATATTTGAATCAGGTATCTTGACTAGGCCTATCTCTACTGCTAAGGTACCATCTACTTTAAGGAACTAGGGCAGAAAAGAACTGAAAATGCACGTTCTTATCTGACACTTATAAGCTGTGTTTCATTTCAGATCACAATAAATTGTCTTCTGAGCCCCAGTGAATCCCGCGCGCCAGACCTTCAACTGGTGGAAACTGGCATAGCTCCATGGTTACCAGTTTATAACAGTTGAAGATTGGGTCCATTTTCTGCTTTTCTTTAGAATTAGCATGGAGTTGAAATGAAGTAGACATCCCTTTCTCAACAGGCTTTTCTTCAGGGGGGGCAGATATTTTTGTCTGAAAACTTAAATTCATTAAACTCATAAGAAGGAACCTCATCTTTGATGCCCCTTTGACCACAGCCTTTTGGATCACTCAGCAGGAGCTGTAAAGGGTATTGAGAAATGTGCAGGCTCCTGTAAGAATTGTATTTTGGAAGGCAAATAGCTCACGGTAACTCAAGTTTAAAAAAATAACTAGCCCAGTACAATGGGATGTTTACACTATTTTAGTTTCCTTTTTAATATCAATCCAGGCCTCGTTTCTCTTATTAAAATACCAGTATGTACATCATAGGTTATCATTCTAAACAGGTACTGTACATACCACACATGCAACTCTCTGGAAGTGTCCCAAAGAAGGAAAATATCAATAGTAAAGATACAGCCCAGCTCTAGAAAGCTGTTAAGATTCCTTTTTATCTGAAGTGCATCTTTCCTAAGCACACCAAGACAGTATCTTAGGGCTTGTCTACACCGTGCATTAGGACATACCAAAGAGGTGCAAATTCTAGTGCCCATGTGGACCTGCTGGCACACATTAAACATTCCTTAGTGCATGTTATTATAGTCCTATTTGAAACAGTACTACATTAATGTGCACTAGGGAACTTTTAATGCGCGTCAGCCATGTCCACACAGGCCTCTTAGTGCATGACGTTCTAACACCCACTAGAATTTACACCCCTCTGGCGTAGACTAATACCCCATGTAGACAAGCTCTCAGTGTTCTTTTATTGGTGAACCTCTTGTATGTCTTTTTATGCCATTGACAGCACAATGCATTGCAATGCAGAGACCTAACCTCTCAGCCATTAGGTCTCTCCCATAGCCTGTGAGTGAAACTTAAGTGCATGTTGGAACTGAAGTGCAGGTCTTGGAGGAACAGCTGTCCATCTAATCTATGTTAGCGTACAGCTGCTGACTTTTGTATATCACTCGGGCATGTGCACACCCGGCTGCTTGTGTTGGTGGTGCGCAGGCTCACACAAGTGGTTGCACTGATAGAAACTGAGGTGCATCACACATAGGTATCCTAGCGTGCCTCCTGCTGCTATCTGGTGCAATGCTTTGTGGGACATTTTCACAGTGCTTTCTGCGTTACCTGGACAAATTGCAGGTATTTCTGGCAAGTAGGGGTCAAGTTCAAACAATGCCACTTTCTCTACTCCATAATGCTTGTTCCATCCCACAATTTTTTCGCACCTTTTTAAAACTCCCACAGTGCTATGCATGTGCCTGCAGAGCTGAGCACATTCCTAATGACTATTTGCTAATACTGGATGTATGATTCTCCTGTATTTGCATAATTTGAATGAGCAGTACTACAAATGGGAATGTAATGAGGAAGAGGAGGAAATGTTTAAACACAATAACTAGATGCTGATGGACTCAGCGAATAAAAATGCCAGATTGCAGCTGGCATTCACAAAGCAGCTCCACATGGTGGATTGCTATGTCAGGGTCCAAGAACTGAGCACTGATTTGGGGGATCACATCATAATGCACGTTTGGGATGACAAGCAAAGGCTGCAGAACTTTCGGCTGGAAAAGGCCACATTCCTAGATCTGCATGTCACGTTCACCTCAGCCCTCCAACACAGGGACATAAGAATGAGAGCTGGGCTGACAGTGGAAAAGCAAATGGCGACCACACTCTGGAAGCTTGCAATGCTGGATTGCTATTGGTCAGTGGTCAATCTGTTAGGAATTGGAAAATCCACAGTGGGGGTTATCATCATCCAACTGGGCAAGGCCATGCTGAGAGTTACAGTCCTGTGCAGCAATGTGCAGGAAATGGTGGCTGAATTTGCAGCAATGGGATTCCCAAAGTGCGTGGGGTGATAGTCAGCATGCATGTCCCTATTTTGATATCACTCCAGTGAGTACACAAACAGAAAAGGATATTTTTCCATGGTTAGGCAAATGCTCGTGGATCACAGGGGTGCTTCTCTGATATCAGTGTGGGTTGGCCAGGGAAGGTGCATGACACTTGCATCTCTAAGAACACAGGTCTTTTCCATGCTAAGAGGTGACCCATATTATAAACACCCAAATAAAAACCCAAATAAACAATAAACATTTATGTTTATTTATTACAAACATATTGCAACGTTTTGGTCACATTAGAAAACATCCAATGAAGTGAGCTGTAGCTCATGAAAGCTTATGCTCAAATAAATTTGTTAGTCTCTAAGGTGCCACAAGTACTCCTTTTCTTTTTATGTAGTGCACTGTGACTGACCCTGTGGTTTTCAAAGGCCAATACAGGTGTACCTCAGGTTCTCCTTGTTTTCCCTTGGCATGGAATGAGGATATAGGAAGCAGTGACCGTGGAGCTTTCCATGGATTAGAAAAGCAGCTGAGTCTGGGGTCTTTGAGCATATAGGTTGATAATGTACTGAAACAAGTTTGTTGCCTGAGCAAACCCATGATGTCCTGGTGCACTTACAAATGTACCTTTCAGGCTTTTTGCCTCTCCTGTAGCAACTGCTCTCTCCATTCTTGGTCTTTTTCCATGGTCACAGTCATCTGGCCCCTCCAAGCCCTGTGTTCACAATCAGTGGCTGCAGAGTACTGTGGGATAACACGGGACATATCCTCCCAATTCTGCTTCTTTCTCCTCCAGATCAAGGTCAGACATTCAGCAGGCATGGAAGGGGCACCTCTCAAGGCCTACACACCAGAGGCTGGTGATTAAAATACAGAGATGCACCATTAAATTTACAGTCACAATGAAAATGGAAAGATAAGTCTCAAAACTCCTGTCCATTATTCTCATAAATACCTTCAATAAGAAATGTTAATTGTCACTTTAGCTTTGGAGTGCCTCGTTACAGTGCTGCTCTTACATCCCAAGACATGCTGAGTATGGCCTGGTGGGGAGGAGGAACGGGTGTCTGTTGCATGGAAGGTGTAGGTACTGGGGCCCTGGATAGGAGTACAGGAAAAGTGCAGTGAATATTGCCAATATTTTCACAGGTGGTGGTGATTTTGGCTGATATCTCACTCCTGAGGGTGACACAGGAACAAAGAACCCAGCAGCTGGTGGCATCCCAAAGTTCCCTTGGCCCATGTGCTGCTAGTTTGTGTACTGCAATGGTGCCTGCCATCGCAGAGCAGCATGGGAATGTGTCCTACCATGGGGGAAGAATCAAGGCTGCCATCCCTTAAAACATCCAGAAGAGGATTACAAAGTACCTCAGTGAAAGTTTTACCAAGATCTCTCAAGAGGATAAAAGGACATCCCTATTCAGATAAAAGAAAAGTACTCTGCATGCCCCCCCCCCTCGTTTGGGGAGGTGGTGTTATTGTGACGTTGTAACAGGGTGAAACAAATTTAGGTGTAGACACATTAACAACTAGGTTAACACAAGTCAGCTTAGGTTGGCCTACCCTTGTAGTATGCCCCAGGCCTGAGAAAGTCCAGAAGGAAGTATCTAAAATGCAATGTACCACTTCCAGCGAGTGGGCATGTCCAAGTTCAGATACTAAGATGATGAACACAGAATAAAAACCTATACAAAACAGAACAGAATAGTCTACATGGGAAAACCAACTGTCACAGCTATAGTAGAATAATTATGGGCATTATTCCAAAATAAGAGTTAGAATAATTACATTCTGAAGAAAAGCTATTTCCAAAACAGAGTAATTATTCTGGAATAGAGTCACTTATATTCTGAAAGTGTCCACATCTGGGAATTATCCCATAATAATGTTGTTGCTGGAAAAAAACCGTTGTTGCTGGAAAAAAGCTTCTCATATCATGTTGATCAGCAAAGCTCTGGATCTCCATGGCCTTTGCTTGCCACCACTGATTCTTGATGTCATGCAACCTCCTTTGAACTTCAACTTTAAGCTGACGATAAGTCTCTCGTTTTTGCTGGTTAGAGGATTCATTTTCCCAAGTGCAAAATGTGCTTCTCTTCTGATGAATAAGTGCTAGATTTCCTCGTTCTCACGAAACAAATCCTGCTGGTGGTGAATGGAGCATCCAATTGATTCAGCACATGTGTTTGAATATCATTGTTGTTGTCACGTAGGTCAGACAGCCTCTCAATGAGGCGTTGCTGAAAGGTCTCATGACAAGCATGATTTGGAGTGTCCTGATGTTAAATCACTTCTGTATTCCTTTTGGTCGTTGCGGTGCAAGCCACATGTTCACAACTTAGCTGATCAAACAATGGTCTGTCCAGCAGTCACCCGTACCTCTCATGGCTCATGTAATATGGATATCAATACGATCACAGACTCTGATGATGACATAGTCAAAAAGATTGCCAGAACGTGGGAGTTTCCAGATGGTCTTATATTTGTCCCTGTGTCTAACGATGGTATTTGTGATAACCACCTGGTCTTTAGTTTCTGTGGCCACAGTCCAGAAAAAATAGAAAAAATGCCATTTCAGAGTATAGCCATCATAACCTCTTATTTTTCTTTTCAGTTCAGAGCTGTCAAATTGGCTTTCTGGTGGGCGGGGGAAGATACTTGGATTTCTTTCCCCTCTTTTCCACAATATGCATAACAGTCTACCTCTCCTAAATCCAAAATCAGTCTTCTCTTCTTCCAAGTCATTATGAAATGCTTCCCTTCATAGGCACCAACTCCATGGGTGCTTTGGTGCTGGAGCACCCACACAAAAATAGTGGATGCTCAGCACCCACCAGCAGGCCCCCCTAATCAGCTTCTCCCTCTACCCCCAGCGTCGCCTGCCTGCCAGCAGCCCCATCAATCAGCTCCTCCCCATCCCTCCCAGTGCCTCCGGCCCACTACGGATCAGCTGTTCAGCAGTGTACAGAAGGCGCTGCAGGGGGAGTGGGAGGAGCAAGGATGAGGCATGCTCGGGGGAGGGCAGGATGGGGCGGGGCAGGGACGGGAAAAGGGTAAGAGGAGGGGGGATGGGAGTTGGAGCATGGGGAAGGAGCTTGGGGTGGAACAGAGGTCAAGTACCCCCCAGCTACTTAGAAAAACAGCGCCTCTGCTTCCCTTGATAGTTGCTTGAGTCTGGTTCCTGAGCGGCCTTGTAGGAATTTAAGACCCAGGCAGGAGCCAAAGAATGCTGGAGTCAGGTCAGCACAACCTATGGTAACAAGCATTTTTGTTCGAATCAGAACAGTTTTAGGAGTAGAGCTGGGCAGAAAATAGTTCTCCCATCATGGGGAAACTTCCAAACTTTGAAAAATTTTCCTGTCCCAAATTGGAATGAAAAATGAAAGATCTCAAAAGTTTGAGAACTGACAATCTGAAAAAAGAATTCCATTTGGGTCAATAGAACTTTTTCCTTTCAGTATTGACCTTTTTAAAAAAATATTGCTTTATTATAATTACTTAAATTTCAAAACAAAATAATTTTGAACTGAAAAAAGTGAATTTTGTTTTGAACCTATCAATTTTGACAATTTGAACATTAAAAAACTTGCCTGCAAACAGTTGCATTTTTGACGAATTGGCATTTTTCAAAGAAAAAAATATCACCAACAAAATCCTGCCCAGCTTTATTTAGAAGTCCCACTGAGTAGTCATGTCTGTTTGGAGGCTGTGCTCCTGGGGGGAGCGGGGAGGATCATCCTTCAGGCATTAAAAAATGTGACTTCATAACGGAAAGGGTTGCACTTCACTTTCAGTACATGAACATAGATCAGCTCTGGGAATAGGCATAGTGTCATTACTGCCTCATATAGAGTAAAGAAGAGCATTGCAAGTAAATGCCTTTATTATGGCATTGCTTGTCAACATTGCTTTCCTCCTTTAAACCATGAAAATCTTTTTTTTTCCCCCCTTAGGAAAGCCAACCATAGAGGTCCAGAGTTTCTATTTTATTGTAGTGATGAATAAATTAAGACTAGACACATGACATTTTTCAGCGTGGCACCTTCTTCTGGTGTGTGTTCAATCAAGAACTCAATCCTGCGTGTAATTGTACTCAAGGAACTAAACTTTCATTTTTTTAAGCAAATGACTTCTCTGGCTCACATGGTTGTGAAGAAAGCCATGGAGTGAAATTTGAACTGATGTAGTGATGTCTGCCTGTGTCAGCAAACAGCCTGAAAATGGTGTCAAAGTGTTCATGCTGAAATCTGATGATAATTTAAATGTCAACATTAATAATTCCTCTACTCATCAGTTTAGCAGAACCATCAAGCTGATCTGCTGATTTGTCAGTTTGGACATAAAAGGTAGATATCGGCAAAGAGGCAGGCAGTTATTGCCGAGGGTTGCTGAGATGGGGCACAAGAAATTCGAACTCCTCTCCCCTCAAGTTTAGAGTCACCTCTGCCCAAGTCCAAAAAGAAGAGTTAAATAAGAGGTGCGTTCCTTCCCAGTATCAAGAGCCATAGCAGCCTCTGGGATTCCAAACACCAACGCCAGCACCATGAGAGACATAGTCCCAGCAGCTGCTTACTCAGATCTCCCCCCACAGCTCCTACAATGCATTTACTCATGTCAGTGCAAAAATATTGGTGGCACAACAGAATTTAGGATTTGGGACATTACAAAATAAATTGAATTTAGTATCAAAAGCAGTACATTACAGAGAGAATGCTCTATGGATTGGACTGGACTGCAGGGGAATGAACTGCATACATCCGGGTTCCCTGCCACATTATTAAGGTCTAACATGCCACTTAGAACACTTGTCCGTGGTAATAAATATTGTTACTGTAGCACACCACGGGCTGCTTCTCTGTATGTAATAAGATGTAGGAACAGGCCATATAATGTACTGCAAAAAATTTTTACTACAGTAATATACTGGATTCTCCTCTCACTGACAGCAGCTTTAAATCTTTGCAAAGCCAGAGACTTCAACAGTGTTATTCTTCATTTAGTGCCAGGGGAGCTTTCCCTATTGACTTCTGTGGGAGCTGGATTGGGCCCTTAAACTGGTATAAACAAGAGAAAATCAAACCCATGCCTCTACCTCCCTGGACAAGGAGCGTTGCAAGAGTCAGGTGCTCAGCCAAGAGGTGAGACAAGGAGGTATCATGAAGCATTCCCTCTGGAGACCAAGGAGTGGTGCTGATGGCTCTGTAGAGAGTCCAGTTACATTCCCCCTGCTCAGAAGGATTGCACCCACAAGATATGGCCTCAAGAGTGGAGCACTGAAGGAGAGAAAATGGGCATGTCCTCAACTCTCTGGCAGGAGCAATGAGGCCCTCTCTCTCCCCCAGAGACAGTATAATATGTGGTTACTGCATGGACCCTAGTTTATCTGCCACTGCTCAGCAAAAAAGGATGGGGTAAAAAAGTGTAGTCTGAATTACATAGTCCACGTCAGATCCGTGTCCTGTGCTGGGACAGAGGTAGAAAAAAAGAGATAGCTTTTTCTGATTTTTCATTCTTTGTCTAGATTCACTGGCTCTCAGCTGGGGTTCAGATTCAACTGTGCCAGCAACTCATGACATTTGGAACACAATGGAAATCTCATTAAATCCGCTTTTCCCACAAAATTGTCCCCATTTTGGACTGAAACCTTGCAACATCAGCTATTCTGCTCTGATAAATCTCTTCTGGTTCTGAATCCAATCTAAAACCAAAATTCTAGTTTGGGTTTTGATCTAGAGAGTACAATATGAACACACACACACACACACACACCATTTTAATTCAAAAGATTTCAGGTCCAAAATTCCAGATTTAGTCCAGCTCTAATAACATGCCATCATACTTTAAAGGATGTATTACTGTAACATTAAATGATAGGCAAACATTTCCCAGGGTTACTTTAACTTAGGTTGATGTCATTTCTGTGAACAGTCTGTAATATGTTTGCCATGGGAAATGTTTTCCTACTGGTTTCAATACAATAATCTTAGTCAAACAATGCATTAGAATAGTAGATTCCTAGAAACATATGCACATGCTGTATTTGCTCATTTGCATGGATATGCTAAGAATAGTCCTACAGAGAGACCTTGTGCAGTATGGACTTGGAACTAATTCTGAAGTTGTGCCCATTCTTAGTGTCTTCAGAAACATAACTAAGTCTTAGAACCATGGGAATTTTTTAAAAACAGGTTTTTAAAGTATACCCCAACTGCAGAGCTGAGGTTTTTATTACACAAAACTTTGGTATTTTAATAATCAGAAGGGGAACAAAATGTACTTGGGAAATTTGTGCATATTGTATTACACTCCTTACTTGGAAAACAGAGAAAGAGAAGGGCTACTCTTCGAATCAAAAGCAGAGGCATCTCCCATTTTCACTGCCTAAAATCACACCTGTTCTCAGATCTCTGGACTCTGATTTTCTTCTCACACTGTGAGAATCAGGAATAAATCCATTAAGACAATGGAATCTGTAACAGGTTCTTAAGTTTCTGGCATCGCTGCCTCAGCTTCCTCATTGGTGCCTCCTTGCATTTCACTCTGGAGGCTGTCTCCTTCTAAAAGTAAGGTAATTTGTGCCTCAGTTTCTCTTCTGGTACAGTAGTTTGGCCATTCAGCCAAACCATAAAGTCCCTCATTTCCAGGGCAATGTAAAAAGCCAAACAAGACAATATTTCAGCACTACTGTTTTCTCAGGGTTTCCTCAGTAGTCCTTCATTCCACCCAGGGGTACAGCTTTCACCTCACACACAGGGATGCACAGTAATGATAGTAGTTTGCCCTCCACAGGCTAAACAGTTTCTACCATTGTCTTCCCCTGACTTTCTAGTTCACTCTCTCTATCTGGCCTTATCCTGGTCTCAGGAAACCCTGGTCATGGGCCCACAAACGAAATGCTAATGCTACACTACCATCCCAACCAAGCCTTTGCCCATGGCCTCTTGCATCACTCATACACCAGGATCTTTCTGCAACCTGATTAACTGTATGCCTCCTCCTACGCCCCTTTGCAGGGTTCCACCCAAGCCTTCTATCTCATGGACAATGCCTCACACAATTTAAACCTCCCTGGGATTCCTGTTTCTTCCCAGAACCATTTCCATAGCCTCTCCTGAGATGCTTGCCTCCCAACCCACACGTTGATCAAGAGGACCTCATTCCTGGTCTGCTTGTTGAGCAAGAACTTGCTCTATATTAGTCCCAGCTCACAGTCATATCATTACTGGACTCCATTTCCAATCAGCCCCTCTAGACTAAATCCCCCAGAATGCCCTGGTTCTCTGCTAAACTCAGGATTAGGGCATACTTGGCCTTTAGCCGAAGTCCACATACACCTTTATAGAGTTAGACGTGTAAAATCATTGCAAAGACTAGGAGAAACAGGCACAATGGTTTAGTTATTGATTTCTAGCACACATGAAACTAGTGACATGTAGTTGCATATTGCCTGTATATCCAAGGGCTATTTTGTACTTTACACTTTTGAAGACGAAAAAAAAGAATAGAAAAAATAGCAACAGCCATGTCACAAGTGCACGAAATCAAGAGGAGTCTGAGTTAAGACTGCCACAGAACTCTTGTTATTGCCTTATTATACCAATGCATATGGAGTTTGACCCAGAGCCCATACTTCACAATATAGCAGTAGTAAGGGTAATGGAGCAGTTTAACCTCAAACTTTCCTTTGTGAAAATATTGAAAGCCTAAATTCTCTATGTGTCCACAAAACAAACAGAACATGCAGGTAGCACAAGCTTCCCCACACTCCCCTTCTATTGTGGCTCAACAATGAACTTGAAGGACCATGACTGTGGGTGAGACCATAGTCTGGTCTCTAGATCCATTCAAATTCTTGACCTTTCCTTATTTTTAGAGGAAGCGTGGTGGAATGTTTGGGGCAGGGGGACTTTTGTTTGTTCGGTTATTTTTTTTTAAGTTATGTGACTTTTAAAAACAGGTATGTTTCAGCCAAGTCAGCACAGACTGAGGCCTGCAGATATTCCTTAAATCAAAAGTATTGTCTGAGTACTTGTACTTGACTATAGCCTCAATGTGACAAAAAGACTTTTGTTGATGAAGCCAATGTGACAGAATGGTTTAAAAAAAAAAAAGAGAGAGAGAGAGAAGAAAACATGTAAAAGATTTAAGGATAGACAGGAGCAACTATCTTTTCAGCATCCAGCTTGAATATCTTTTTTCAGTCATGCTTTCTCAATATGAAGAAGAACAGTCGTAAAACAAGATTACCACTTCATTAGAATCTGCCCAGGTCATAGATTCATAGAGTTTAAGGTAAGAAGGGAGCATCTGATCATCTATTCAAACCTATTATATAACATAGGCCATAGAATTTCACCCAGTTCCTGTCAGTCAACCAGGAGGAGGACAGTCTAGCCTTATGGCCAGCACAGGCAGCAGACCTTGTGGCCGGCGGCTGGGGTCAGAGCCGTAGTCAGTCATCAGGAGCCAAGGCCAAGCATAAAACTGGAAGGCTGAAACTGAGTACCTGAGCCAAGGGTCGAATCAGTGTGCGGAACCAGAGCCAGTCAGGAACCAGAGCCGAGGGTCAAACCAGAGGTCAAGAACTGGAGTGAGCGCGATAGCAGGTAAGCAGGGCCGGCTCTACCTTTTTGGCCGTCCCAACTGGAGAAGGAAAATGCCGCCGAAGAGCGAAGTGGAGGAGCTCTGCAGGCGTGCTGCCGACCAGGAACCGGGAGGAGGGGCTGCTGCATGCATGCCGCCGAAGAGGGAAGCGGAGGAGCTGCAGCCGGTGTGCCACCAAAAGCTGCCGCAGTGCTGCCCTTTCCCGTTTGCTGCCCCAGGCATCTGCTTGCTAGGCTGGTGCCTAGAGCCGGCCCTGCAGATAAGGAAAGGTCCAAGGCAGGGGCAGTGCAGAGGCAAGGCTGGGTGCCAGGCCGGAGCAGCAGGAACAAGATAACACAGCAGCAAGCTCAATGGTGGGCATGAACATTGAGAAGCCAGGAAGTTGCTGCTGCTGGCTGGCTGGCTGGCTTAAGAGCCAGGCTGCTGACTTCTGCAGCCAATCAGGTTGTGCAGCTAATCAGGCAGCCTGCTGCAGGCCCTGATTCCTGACAGTTACCCCTACACTCAGTGCAGTAACTTGTGTTTGATTAAAGCATATCTTCCAGAAAGGCAGCCAGTCTTGGTCTGAAGACCTCAAGTGATAAAGAATCCACGACTTCCCTTGGTAGCTTGTTCCCATGGCTAATCACAACCATTACTCGTAGTTAATGAATGAGTATAACGCCAATCAAAAGTGACAACATTTTACAAAAATAACTTATTGACCAACATGTGAGATCAAAAATATATTAAGCATGCCTGTAAATCTTCACATTTTGATGCTTTGGATTATAACAGTACATACTTACATCCTTTTCTATGGCTCTATTTGTCCTAACAGCAACAATCATTTTTAGCTGGGGGGGGGGCTTGGTGGTGGTTTTTTTGTTTTTGGTTGGTTGGGCCCTTTTCAATTTATTTATTTACTTATTTTAAGCAGCCATTCCTTTTGTGAACTTTTGTACATTTGCTTCTCATCATTTGGATCTTTAGGAACATATCAAATTTGGATGTAAAAATCCCTATTCTGGTTTCCATCTCTAGTGGACCCACAGTGCTGTCAAACAATGACTTCAGCACTTTCTTCTTACGCATTCCATGATTTTCATTCTGCCCTCTCTCCCAGTAGAGTGGAAGGCTTCTTCTCACAATGAAATCATTCCCAGATGGATGCGTTCACAAGTACTCCTGCACGTGCACAAAAAAGGAATCAAAACTGCAAAACAAACAGTTCTGTGTGAGTAATTCCTAGGATGCCACAAATCACATTTGTAGATATAATGATAGATAGCACTTTTATAGCACTTTGCAGCTTCAAGGCCCTGAAAATGCATTACATATGCAGATGAATAATATATGTAATAAATATTAATGATGTTATCTTTACTAACACTCAACTATCTCAGAGTTGGGGTCCTCAAAGACAGACAGAATAAAAGAATGGGTGGAGATATTCGGAAAACTATCAATACCTTGTTTGTGAAGGAGGATGGTCTTGTGGTTAAGGCACTGGCCTGGCACCCAAGAGACCTAGGTTCATTCACAACTGTATCATAGACTCTCTGTGTGACCCTGAGCAAGTCTCTTTATGCCTCCATTCCCTATCAACAAAGTGGGTATAAATAATAGAATGGCTAAAAAAATCAGTAAAAAATGTGGATTTGATCAAATGAACACTTTCATGGAAAATTTTTAATTTGGGTAGAAATTTTTTGAAACTGAAAAATGTACACGTTAGGAAATGAAAAATAATTGGCCCTCTTCGGCCACCTCAAATAAATCTTACAACCTAAATTGACAAGACAAACAGTGGGAGAAAAGCAAGGTTTTAGCAAAAGGGACTGTCTCATACAATGCTTTGGGTGTATGGATCGGGCCCAGTACAATGGGGCCCCAGTCTCAATTGGGGCAAGTAGACACTAATGGAATATAAATAATTACATTATAATTATGAATGATAGATTTAGAATGTTGTAGTTCATCCAATTTCCACAAGACTTTGTTACTGAGATTCTTGGAAGTCCCACTCTCTGAAGCAGTGACCGTAGAGTGCCATTTAAAGTGAGGGACCACAGATTTACTCCCTATAGTACACATGCCCCCAGCCACCGGACGCTCCTCTTCCCCAGTCTCAGCTGCCACCCTCCACCACCAGCCTGACCCCTCAGACCAGCAGCAGAGCAGGACCCCGGAGCTGCACTGGCAAAGCTCCCAGCCCTGTGACCTGCATGCTATAGTTAAAAGATTGCTGCACAGCCACTGGGACCACCACACATGCACACAGCTTATTGTTGCTAGTTGCAATGTGCCAGGGTTGGGGGGTGGGGGGGTTTGTGAAACAGAAAAAACCCAGCCCTTTGCAACTGGCAATCAGCAAGGCAGTAACAAAACCAGCCGGCCAGGTGGCAACCTTAGCTGCTTAAAACTGCTTGTGACACCCCCGCACCAGCTCCACAGCCTGAGCTCCGGATCTTGATCCTGCCAGGTGCTGAGCCCTTCGCCGGGAGCTGTGTGTGCTCCGCAGCGCACAGGATCAGACTCTATTGTCTCGTTCATTGCTGATCTGCAGGGCAGTGAGCAGGCCCAGTCCTGCGAGCCGTATTCGTGTGAGGGATGCTGATTCCCTGTGAGGGTCAGGCTCATGGAACCATAGGCGCCGACTCCATGGGTGCTCTGGCGCTGGAGCACCCGCGGGGAAAAATTAGTGGGTGCTCTGCACCCACTGGCAGCCAAGCTCCCTCACCTCCTCCTCCACCTCCGCCTCCTCCCCAGAGCACGCCACATCCCCGCTCCTCCGCCTACCTCCCAGCGCTTACCGCCGCCAAACAGCTGTAGCAAGCTCCAAGAGGGAGGGGGGAGGAGCGGAATGTGGCACGCTCGGGGAGGAGGCGGGGCCGGGGTGGGGATTTGGGGAAGGGGTTGGAATGGGGGCGGGAGGGGTGGGGCAGGAGTGGAGTTAGGGCGGGGCCGGGGGACAGGGGGGTCGAGCACCCACCAGCGCCAGTAGGCACCGGCGCCTATGTATGGAACTGTGTAACATCAACACTTACTAAATAAACAATAATACAACAATATCAAGAAAGCAACTAATATTTTTACATTTCGCACACATCTCTTGGTACCATTATGATGTGGAGAGGGGAAAAAAACAAAACAGTTTCTCTGATGAGATCCGACTAAACAATTTGAGTAACTTCTTTATAGGCCTGGACTCCTTACCCCACATGTTCCAAAGAACCAACCTGCATGAATACAGTATCGGACAAATTAAGTCCCCTGCCTGTGTAGACAGGCTTAGAGTTGGGGAGAGGCCGGGGCTGTGAAATCTCTACCCTAGAATGTGGAAGCTACTCCAGCCCACTGGGTGCAGTAGCCTACACAGGGCCCTCCCTTATGCATACCCGTCCCACTTGTGTCGTGAGAGGTTGCAGCAGATTTGCACCCTCTTCATGCTTTACCCACCACTGCCACATACAAACTAATCTACTAAGAAAAAATTCTTCGTAATTTTAGACAATGCAAAACAAAAAATTCAACAATGCAGAAGTAGTTGATAAACTGAAAGCAGAATGAAAGCTTAGTCCAGACCTTTGGACTATATTGCTATTAAAACATCTTCAGCAGAGGTGCACTATATTTTATAATGTCTGTATGATGCTCTCTTGTGCTTCAGAAGCTGTAAGAGTTTAGTCATCTATCAAACGTCCACTTAACATTTTCCTGTAGCCAAGGGTTCAATGTGTTATTTGTTACCCGCAGACTCCTGGATGGATCAAGCCCAAATCTTCGCTTTTGGAGATAAACCACTCACTTACAAGCTGAATTCATGCAGAGAGACTTCTGGCATAATATTTTACTTCTGACTTATGACACGTGACTTTTTTAACACAATATTTAAAACAGAAACTGTAATATTCCGAACACAGACTGCATTTTTTTTTAAAGTTGACACCAAACATAACAGTAAATGAACCCTTCTGAAAGGTTGCAGTTGCTTTCATATAAAACATTTTCTACCAGGAAATGGAAGTAGAAAGTTGAACTAAGCATTAACTTGAAAGAACTATGCACAGATTCCAATGGCTGCATTATCCTTTAAAACAAAAAAGCAAAGCTTTTTATGAGAGTGCATAGCTCTAGTTTCATAAGAAGGGTATTATGGTGACATGGAAAAATGAATCCAAGCCCAGTATTTTGGATACTCCTCTTAACCCCTTTTTAGCTCCCACACTCTGACACAGCAATTTTAGTGAGGCAACCATTCCAATTAATGGTTGTGTGTTATTTGTATTATAGGAACACAGAGACGCCTCAACTGAGATTGTAGTCCCATTGTGCTAGGCACTGTATAAACATAGTGAGAGAGAGTCTCTGTGCCAAAGAGTTTACACTCTAAAGAAAGCCAAGACAGACAAAGGGCAGGGAGGTGAAATGACTTGTCCAAAGTCACACAATAGATTAGTGACAGAGTCAAGAATACTGTACTGAGTACAGTGCTCTAGCCCAACAGTTCTCAAGCTTTCTAGACTACTGTACCCCTTTCAGGAGTCTGATTTCTCTCGCATACCCCCAAGTTTCACCTCACTTAAAAACTACGTGCTTGCAAAATCTGACATAAAAATGCAAAAGTGTCACAGCGCACTGTTACTGAAAAATTTTTTATTTTCTCATGTTACTATATAATTATAAAATAAATCAATTGGAATATAAATATTGTACTTACATTTTAGTGAATAGCATACAAAACAAAATAAACAAATCATTGACTGTGTGAAATTTTAGTTTGTACTGACTTCGCTAATGCTTTTTATGTAGCCTGTTGTAAAAGTAGGCAAATATCTAGATGAGTTAATGTATCTCCTGGAAGACCTCCGTGTACCCCTAGGGGTAGGCATACCCCTGGTTGAGAACCAGTGCTCTAGCCTATGCTTCCTCCTAATCAACAAGTGCCCATGTTCTGGGCACGTTTGCTTTGCTTGGAAGTACTGAAAGGGTTACATTACACATTGTCCTCTGTGTTCAGCCTGATTCTTTCATCACCAAATATAAAAAACAAGGCTATAAAAATGAATTTGGCATATAGTGCTATTTGCTGGTTTGCCAGCTTCCAGTGTCATCAAGCATGACACGGCATTATTACTAAACATCCTGCATATAAAATCAGAGGTGATTTAATCTGGCTCTCTGCCATCCCACCGGCTGTCTTCTTGACACCATGTAAATAATACATCACTTTATGGCCAAACTACTTTTGTACCCCATGCTGAGAGAGAAAAGGACAACACATGGTATTATTATTAGCCACATCTTAGCCACCTTGGAAATGTGTGAGATGAACATTGACATTAATCCAAAAGTGCTGTGATCTCCAATTTCAAATACTTCATTAGGCTGAAAAGAAAACCACGCATCCACAGTGATTAAAATCAGTGATGTGCCGATTTACATCTCACTCCCATTAAATGTCAGCTTCCTAATTAAGACTGTTACTTAACAACAGAGTTTGTAGATTGATGCAAGATTTTTAAACATCAGGGTTTTCTCAGAATGTTGTTGTTTGAAAAAGGCCGCAGCTTTGGAGGAAACTAGTAGACCAGCAAAAACAAAAATCACAACTCCAGCCTCCAAAAATACAACTACCTAATTAATATCCCCTGCTAAGATTACACTGGTTGCTCTCCTGTCCCAATCATGTAAAGGTGTACATCTATTGATGTCATCAGGGCATGCTCATTAAACCAAAGCTAATTTGAGGTTTTCACTGGGGAACAAAGACAGTGCAGCTGATACGATATGGCACCTCTTTCTTGCACTATTTGTCTTTTTCATCTAAATGTCACATACCCTGAGTTGAACTGAAACAGGCAGCAACATCTTATGCATTCTGTTTTCATAGCACCTTAACAGGGTTATGTCTTTAAAACAGTGGTTCCCGACCACTGGTGCAGGTACTAGTATTTCAGAATCTTCTGACTGGTATTCTGGTTCCATATTAGGGGAAGTGGCTAGAGCGGGATACATTTCCCCTTCCCACAGGGCACGGCAGCAGAAACCCTGCTTCTCTCTCTCCTGCTAATTAGTGCTGCTCCCCCTGTATTATTAGAACAGTGCCAGCAACCCTGGCTTTTCATCAGAAAGTAAAGCAATGGCTTCGAAATAAGGAGAGACAATATAAAAATAACCAGATTAATGAAAAAATAAATGGGGATTTCCAGTGACTAAGGTTTAAGTTTTGAAAAGGCTATGTTATGGGTGAGAGCTCCCTTTAAGCCCCATTTTGTTCTGGTACAGTATGTCTATATAAGGTGTTTGCACCAATATGGATGAAAAGTTTCCGAATCTAGACAAGCCCATACTTTTAAATTTTGGTTCCAGCCTTTTATATTCCCAAAGATTTTAAAAAAATAAATCACTTTACTCAAATACCTAAACTTTGCACACAGATCATCCATTTTCAAGGTGAATCCCCTACCCCTCACAAACTCTTTAGAAAACCACCAAAAATCAAAGGGGAAAGAAAGTTTTGTTCTATCTCTGGAGGGACTGTTAATTCTGAAGAAAGCAAACACAGATTTGTTTTACTGATGCTATAAGAGGAATACACTGTAGAATATTCCTGCACACTCCTACTTTACCCACAAGGATCACCATTTCAAGGGGACCTATATTGTCTGGTTTATCCTTTAATAAAAGAGTACTTGTGGCACCTTAGAGACTAACGAATTTATTTGAGCATGAGCTTTCGTGAGCTACAGCTCACTGAAGTGAGCTGTAGCTCACGAAAGCTCATGCTCAAATAAATTCGTTAGTCTCTAAGGTGCCACAAGTACTCCTTTTCTTTTTGCGAATACAGACTAACACGGCTGTTCCTCTGAAACCTAATAAAAGAGTGAACCTTGGGGTCTCTTTGCAAGGGTCTTAAAAATCATGCTAAGAGACTGCATTTGCAATATGTAATTTTGGGGTTTGTCTTCACTGAGAAAACATAAGATGGTCATACTGGGTCAGACGAATGGTCCATCTAGCCCAGTATCCTGTCTTGCGACAGCGGCCAATGCCAGGTGCTTCAGAGGGAATGAACAGAACAGGCAATCATCAAGTGATCTATCCCCTCTCATCCACTCCCAGCTTCTGGCACACAGAGGCTAGGGACACTTCAGGGCATGGTTTTGCATCCCATCCCATCCTGGCTAATAGCCATTGATGGACGTATCCTCATCTAGTTCTTTTTTGAACCCTGTTATCGTTTTGACCTTCACAACATCCTCTATCAAAGAGTTCCACAGATTGACTGTGTTGTGTGAAGAAATACTTCCTTTTGTTTGTTTTAAACCTGCTGCCTATTAATTTCATACGGTGACCCCTAGTTCTTATGTTATGAGAAGGAGTAAATAACACTTCCTTATTTACTTTCTCCACACCATTCATGATTTTATAGACCTCTAGCATATCCCCCCTTAGTTGTCTCCTTTCCAAGCTGAAAAGTCCAAGTCTTATTAATCTTTCTTCATATGAAGCTGTTCCATACCCCTAATCATTTTTGTTGCCCTTTTCTGCACCTTTTCCAATTCCAATATATTTTTTTTGAGATGGGGCGACAAGATCTGCAGGCAGATTTATACAGGGGATATTTGATACAGAATAAGATATTTTCTCCTTTATTATCTATCCCTTTCTGAATGATTCCCAACATTATTTTAGCTTTTTTTTGACTGCCGCTGCACATTGAGTGAATGTTTTCGGAGAACTATCCACAATGACTCCAAGATCTCTTTCTTGAGCGGTGACAGCTAATTTATCATGCAAGTGAAAGCTATCAAGTTATAAAATACATTGTGTAAATGGTTCTGAGGGAAAAGCTGGAATTTAATTTTAAAGATTCTTTCTAAAAATGTGTTTGCTTAGAATCTGGCAGTCCTTTGATTTCCAGGGGATGTACTATTACTAACAGAGACACAACCAGCAACATTTGTGATTCCTGGCACCCATTCTTATGGTCAGTCCATTAGTCTCTCCATATAACAGACTCTCCCTTTTTATTTTTAGTGGAGATTCATCAAGTGGATAGGAAAATTAAAATGGAGTTAATATTAGAGGTTCAAAAATCTAGCATAATTTTTTACTAAAGATATTAAAGTACTATATATCTGGGTGTATATAACATATATCCCCACACAAAAAGTGTACTTTGTATATCAGTTAAGACTGGACTGCAAATAACATACCTAACACATGGCCTCAGAAACAAGGAAATGAAAAGTTAAGCTGTCATTCTGCTCCTCCACCCACAGATACACACATCTCACCATTACCACAACCACCACAGACAATGCAGGGTCTCTCTTGCCCCAGTAGGAATGCCAGTCATCCAGCACATCCTTTCTCAGACTGCCCTCCCAACCATCATCAGACCAGGCTCTGGCTCCGCATTGCCTTTCCTCCCGTCCCCCTCTGCCAGTGTCCCTGCTGCACAGCTCTGGGAAAAGCCACATTCCCTGAAGTTCATAAATATGTATGTCAAATACAATGCAGGAAGGTATTTGACTTTAAAAACCAAAGAGTTTGTTTCTGAAAGTGACAGAGACCTCTTTTTTTTTCAGCTAAAGGAAACCACCATGACAGGAAGAATGTACCATTTCCTCTCGAATAGACTCATTGTCAGTGTCAGCAGCTCACGTTTATCCAGACATGACTGTTACTATGTTGACACGCTTTCATGTGCACACACAGATACATGCTGTGAAATGGACCTGTAAGTTTTAAGTAGCATAAATAGGACACTGTGGTACTGATGACAGGGAAGTCAGGCTATCATATAATGAGGGCTTTTTATAATAAACCAGTAAGTCAGTGCTGGTGGCTGCTGATCTTGGCTCCTTTTGAAGATTAGTAAGAATTTGCCAGTTGTTCTATTTGTATGTTACACTTGTCTAGGGTTGAATTTTTGTTTGGAATAGTTCCCCCTACCTCTGAACATATGAATGTATATCCACCAACAAGTAATTCAGAGAGACACGGTGGGTGAGGTAATATCTTTTACTGGACCAACCTCTGTTGGTGAGAGAGACAAGCTTTCAAACTTACACAGAGCTCTTCTTCAGGTCTTCTTGGTGTCAGCTCGAAAGCTTGTTTCTCTCATACGTTGGTCCAGTAAAAGATATTACCTCACTCAGCTTGTCTCTCTAAGATCCTAGGACCAACACAGCTACAACAACACTACATACACCAAGTAATTCAGGCAATTTTCTGAAGCTAACCCTAACAGAACTTCCACTGAGGACGAGAGAGAAAGAGCCTTGCTGTAAAAAGAAAAGGAGGACTTGTGGCACCTTAGAGACTAACCAATTTATTTGAGCATAAGCTTTCGTGAGCTACAGCTCACTGCATCCGATGAAGTGAGCTGTAGCTCACGAAAGCTCATGCTCAAATAAATTGGTTAGTCTCTAAGGTGCCACAAGTCCTCCTTTTCTTTTTGCGGACACAGACTAACACGGCTGCTACTCTGAAACCTTGCTGTAAAGAAGCTTTGACAGACCCTTGAAAAAGGCTCCCAAATACATTTGACATTCCTCTTACAATACTCACATTTTCACTTGAGGCGAGCACACTTCATTACCCTTGTCATGCATCATAACTTCTTGTTAACTTTTCTCATTTTACCCACCTATCTACTGTGGTGTTTTCCCCTCTAGATTTTTAGCTACCATTCTTCCTCCATTATCGACTCTTTCGAACCCCATGTACAGATGACATCTGGCTTTCCTATTTTGGGGCAATGTATCTGGGTTGAGGAAATTAAAGCCAAGTCAGCACAAGGCCCATGCCAAATGTAGTCCTTTGCAGAGTTTGTTTTCCACCTTATGTAACCTCCTCACTTTTTTATAATTCTTTTTTGCATTATAGTAGCATCTAGAAGCCACATTTAAGAGTGGAGCTCCATTCTGCTAGACACTGTACAAACACATGGATTATGACTATATTAGGAAAAAATATGTTAATGTGGGTGAGCTAACACTGTTAAAATCCTAATATAGAGAAGGCAATTTTAGTTTTAGCAGGTATGTGACATAGAGGTCCGATGGTGCCAAATGGCAACAGGTTCACCATTCTGTGTCAGCAACTCCTATCAGGCTGCCAAATTCATTACATCCGACACACTGCTTTCATTGTACTTTTCCAAAAAGTATCTCGTAAGTTATCAAATGAAAGCTTACCTTATACTGGTCATAATAAGCACTGCGAGATGAATGTGTGGTTGGTGTGCAAAGAGTTATGTGTGCCCACCAAATATGTTTTAAACGGTGTAACCAGGCAGAGTTGACAAACAGGTTTTTGTCAGACAGGAGATGCAATGTATATCTCTATCATGTGTAAATCAAGCCAACACAGTGGAAGCTCCATTTGCATGTGAAGTCAACAGGAAAAACAGGTTGACGGCGGGGGGTGGGGTGTGAAACCAACCGGGGGAGCACACTGGAGAACAAGCAATGGGGGAGAAGAGTCTCATCTGGGGGTGCACTTCAAAATGGAGCATTTCAGAGGCTTAGCAGATTAACGAGGATGGAAAAAGGCCCCTTTCTTATCCTTCACTAAACAAGCAAAAAAGACAGCACAGATTGCATTCATAAAAAAGCTGGATCTGGCACTGCAGGTTAGCGACGCTGGGAGGTTGCTTTGGGTGAGAAATTGCTTTAGACAAGGATTTTAGTCTGTTACAGTTAACTTTACACTCTGAGAAGTGAGTTATCCCTTTTGTTTTACATCTAACCTGTTGTTCTTATTATCTTTGCTCACTATCTCTGTTAATCTTTGTAAGTAAACATAATTTGTTTTCACTGTAAGTAGATTCCAGTGCTGTGTTGTTATAAAGGGCCTTATCCTGAGTTGTACCACTCAAGCTCTGTGTACATTGTGTCTTCAAAAACACTTTACCTGGTTATTTCTATGAGTGTCTAGTGACAGAGGCTGGATACTACAGAGAGGGGTGCTGGCAGAAGTTCTTGGGTGTTGGTGCGTATCTGTCACTAGCCTGTACAAGATGGGGTGAGGTCTGCAGAGACAAATCAGTGCTTGTCTGTGGCCAGAGGCTGTTAGTTTCAGGGAGCTGAGCTGCAGCAAGCATCAAGGAAGCCTTCTTCCCTCTAAGGATAGGTGGTGGTGAGGAGCCTCACAACCCTGAGTACCCCTGGAAAGCGTCACAAGATACTAGCTGGGGTAGCCTAGTGTTTATCATAATTTTAACGTGTGTTAAAGCTACAACTTGCCTAGGATTTCAACACATAGTACTAATGTGTTAACAACACACAGTTTTAAATCATTTAAATCAGCTTCTGTACCAGATGACTGGAGGATAGCTAATGTGATGCCAATTTTTAAAAAAGGCTCCAGAGGAGATCCCAGCAATTACAGGCCAGTAAGTCCAATTTCAGTACCAGGCAAATTGATTGAAACTATAGTAAAGAACAGAATTATCAGACACATATCATCAGATGAACACCATTTGTCGGAGAAGAGTCAACATGGTTTTTGTAAGGGGAAATCATACCTCTCCAATCTACTAGAATTCTTTGAGGGAATCAACAAGCATGTGGATAAGGGTGTTCCGGTGGATATAATGTACTTAGATTTTCAGAAAGCTATTTCATTCGTCTCCACCTCCACAATATGCATTGATATAAACATGCAAGAGAGAAGACTATTGAGACTTGGTCAGTACTAGAAGTGGGTCGGAGTTTCATGCAAACTTTTCAGATGACTCAGGGACAGATTTTTAAAGGTATTTAGGTTCCTAAAGATGCAGATAGCCACCTAGTTGCCTAACTCCCATTTATCTCATTGGGATTTAGATGTCTAGGTGCTTTTAAAAAAATCATACTAGTCACCTTTAAAAATTTGGCCAGAAGTACCTTGCTGCATCTTTCCACACCTAAACACCATTAAAAATCTGGACCCCAGTCCTTCCCACTGACCCTCTCCCCACAGGCCCAAATCTGCCATGTCACTCCAGTGAAATAACCAGAATAGTACCAGCTAGGATGATGCCACTTATCCTCTAGGAACTGAACTACAATCAGCCAACTCATTTTGTAAAGATGATGGTGAGTGAGAAACATCCATCTTGGCCTGTATTTGAACCTGTAATATACAGGAGAAAGGCTGTGTATACCATTACTAATCTCTAACTCGAGGCATGCAAAAAATAAAGTGTCTCTATGTCACAGTTTTCCTCAGGTCTAATATAAATGATCTGAAGTAGTATGGGGCACACTTGGGGAAATATATTGTGTTAGGTAAAGGGGGGTTTCATTTTCAGAATATTTATAATTTTTTATTATTTTCCTTTGGGGTGGTTTTCATATTATTTTTATCTCTTCCAATAGTTTGTATTTTTAGTTCTAGAACAATTTAAAATATTCTAAGTCATGGATGGAAGCTGCTAAGAATTTTACAAATCAGTGTTGCAAATAAGTAACTTTAAAAAAATCTATTAACAATAAGCTTTAAAATGTCGAATGAAAGCCTGCCTTTATGATTACAGTATATAGTGAAAGCTTTGGCAAGTGAAAATTCCTGGTTTTTCCATTCTAACAATCACAGAATCATTTGGGTTGGAACTTGGCAGGGAACTCTGGTGGCTCATCTAGTCTCTCCCCTTACTTTGTGGCTGGATTGGTTTCAGTATCCCTTCCCTGATACAGGAACGTCTAATCTAGCCTTAAATATTTTCAGTGATGAAGATTCCAAAAATCTCCCTTGGCAGCTTATTCCATTGCCTAAGTGTTCATGTAGCAATAAACTCTCCCCTAACATTTAATCTAAATTTTTCCCTGACACGGCTTAATACCATTCTTTTTTCTTTCTTCTGCCATAACTAATGAGAATATTTGATCTCTGTCCTCTTTATAACTTCCCTTTAGGTAGCTGTAGTTAGTATCATGGTCCCCATGGTCTCTTCTTTTTCTGTAGAGTGAACATGCTCAGTTTGCTCAACTGTGGGCATACAGTGGGTCTTATTTTGCAAACTTCCCATAACTTCTGTTACTTTCTCCCCAGACTGTTTGCCCCTTTTTGTGACAGGACTGCTGACTAATATGAACCACCTGCTATCTCACTGGTGAGCCCTGTGTTAACCCCCAGTGCAACATCCAGCTAGCAGAGGACTCCAAAACCTCTGAAGTACAGGAAAGGGAAATAATGCCAGAGGTTAGAGTAGACTGGGCTCCAACAGAAGCCAAAGGCTGCAGAGAACAGGCGCATCAGGCTGGAGACACCAGCTTGGGAAGGATAGATAGGAAGTCTATGACAAAGCTGAGATTAGAACCCTGTCTGTTAGACCCAGCAATTCTCCAATTTCAGTCAGGAGACTAGTCAGCTCCCCCTGGGAAGGCTAAGTAGCTGGCAACCTGGGAGGCAGGGTTAGAAAGATGGGAGCACAGGAACTGGGGTCTGGGAAAGGACAGCTGAAAGGGAGGCGTGGTAGAGCCCAGGAAGGGCCTAGACACAGGCTACAGCAGGGTCCTGGGTGGGGTTTTTGTAATGGGAAGCTACAGAAGAAGTCTTCCAGAAAAGGTTTGTTCCTGCCAGCTCTTTCCCTGCTGGGACCAAGATGCCTCTTATACTTCCCAGCAGGCCTTGCTCTCTTGGTTATATGATCTGAATTGCAGGAAAACCACAGACAGGCCAGAGCTGCGACTTCAACTCCTTAAAAGCCCAGCTCCCTCTGGGACACTCATGGTGAGTCTGAGCAAGTCACTTAAACTCGCTGTGCCTCAGTTAGCACATATGTAAAATAGGGATAGCTATATCTGCCCATAGTTGTAAAGCATTTGGAGAACTATGGATGAAAAGTCCTATAGAAATGTCCAGTGCTTTTCTTTTAAGCAATATCTTGATATTCATCTTGGTTCTTGCATTAACACATTCAGGGCACTCAAAGTGAAACTAGAATCTGATCTGACAGCAAAGCAACACGCATCAAGGACAAAGACACAGTGAGGCAGAGGTAAAACCTCAGGCACCAGAAGAAGAACTTGGCACCAGATTGCAACAAGGAACAGAGATGGGAGGCAAAACTAAGAAAAAGACCCAGATGCTTCTGTTCCCTATTCCTCTTAAGGAAATTTCCCTTTGGTTATAGGTATGTACCAAACATTGCAGAGAGTCAGGCAAAGTCATTTTAGTCATCACCGGGAACTGAACCTATGACCTCCACAAGCTGAGCTGAAGGACTAAAAGGCCAGATTTTTAAAGTTATGTAGGTCTCTAAAGATGCAGCTAGGAGATTAGTAGGATTTTCAACAGTGCTTAGTCCCCTAATTCCCATTGAAATTAATGGAATTTAGACACCTAGGCGCTTTTGAAAATCCCATTAGGTGCCTACCTGCACTTTTAGGTAGTCCCCTAACTGGTAGCTGTAGTTTTCTGGCTCAGACACAGAAGGTGATGTGTATCTGAACAGTGGGCTACAAAAGCAGAGTACTTTTTATTAACTGTATGAGCAGTCTGCTCAGATTGTGTTTGCTCAGGCTTCTGGAAACATCTAGTTCACACTGAATATGCTGAGTGGCTTAACACATGCATTAACAGGGTCACTCCCATGCTCACATTACATCATCCCACTTGCAGAGTCACTCGTGCTAATAATTTGATATCTATCCTTACAGTTACCAAGTAATCGCTTGTGCTTTGTAAATAGTTAACAGTACTAGAAGTCCCAGGATACCTAACAATCAAAAATGTTTTTGACCATTTTATCAAATCACTTCCAACCACCAGAAGTAATTTAGCCAGTTCAAATAACAAGAGACCTGCTTCTAGCTGGCCATTCATCCCTTGTGGTGACAATTAACAGTTATGTCATATTAGTAATGTAATGGCCAGTGACTAGATGAGCTCACACAAACCTCAGAACTGGCAGCCACAGCAGTTTTCAGTCCAGGTCCCATTTTCTCTCCATTGGCTGAGCTGTGAACAAGGTAAGCTTTGCACATACCTCTGCGCCAATATGTTCTAGAGACATTTCCTTGTGCCAACCCAATGTGACAAGTGTATCACGCTGTTTTCTGTCACCATGCGTGGATTACAAAGTTTGCCTTTTCACTAAAATACTATCACTTTTAACGCATGGGCTGTAATTTCTTTTTGTAAATAAAGGAAGTCTAACTAATTCTGCAAAGCCACTGGAGCCAGTATTTACACACACATACACACCCCCCAACCTGTATCAGTGTAACACTCCTCAGTGACTGCAGCAGTTTTGAAACCAGAATATCAGCTTGGTTACAGAAAAAATACAAAGCCTTTAAACACTGTGCCCTACTTGGGGGATTGTTTTCTGAAGCAGAGGGCTGAGATTCAGAGAAGAATACTGGCAAAATCTCAACACTCCAGGCTGAAAGTTTTCTTGAAACTGTAAGGATTCCTTGTGGTCCCTCAGTCAACCTTATCCAAGGCGGCAGCACCAAAGCACAATAATGGCCTGAGCATACACATTACATACAGGCCACTTGGTAACAGAGGAAGCAGTAGTCATTGCTTTCAGGAAATGGGAGCCAGAGGTTTAGCCCTCCAGAGAAAACTTCTCTGTTGCTGTAACACCTACCTTAGCATGTAGATTTTCCTGCTGTAATGTGGTGTTCCTTTTTGTATTTGTGACATAACTAGCCCCCCAGCTAGAGCGTGGTGCTGCAGACATAGGCAATAGTAGACCCTCAGGGCTGCTCTTCAGTAGCTTTGTCCTCTGCTCTCACAGAGGTTGCAATGGGTAATTGTGGGCTCCTCTTCCCGAAGAGCTCTCAAGTGTGGGGTCCCCCTATTCTGCCTCCTGGGCAAAGGATATATGGGGCAATTAGGAGGGGTGGGAAGGAGGCATGCTGTATTCAGTATGCTGATGACACCCAACTGTCATTGTACTCAGACAGTGCAGTTCAGTGCTTTACCCAGTGTCTAGGTGAGATTGGGGGCATCGCTGAGAAAGAGCTGGCTAAACCTCAACTTGATAAGACTGAGGTGATGGCGATGAGTTGGAGGAAGCAGCAGAGGAGATGGTGCAAGTAATATCAGCTCCTTTGATTAAAGGAGTGTATCCACCATTAGTTACCAAGCCCCCACAATCTAGGGCTGCTGTTGGACCCCAGCTGCTGTTTTGTGACCATATTGCAGCAGTATCCCACTCAGGATGTTACCATCTCCATCTCACTAAGAGGTTGCAAACCTCCCTTTCGGATGCAGACGTGGTCACTGTTACCCATGCTTTTGTTCCTCAAGATTAGGCTAATGCAGTGCACTCTTCATCTGACTAAAACCATTTCGAGAAGGTGCAGAACGGAGAGGCTCAGTTATTGAGTGGGACATCTCTCTGGGAGCATGACACCAGTGCGCTGCAACCTGCACTGGCTGCCTATTGGTCTCCAGGTGGAATTTAAACAGTTATGATCCATTAAGGTCTCTGATCTCCCTAGTATCAGGGAGACTAGAGACACTGTAAATTTAAGTAAATTAATAAAATAAATAAACTAGCAGGGCAATGCTAGTACAAATGAGAACAGACTCAGGATCTCTCACTCACTCATACGAATACTTTATGCATGGGATTTTCAACCTCAGCTTTGGCCTCTCTCTGCACCTACTGAAGTCAATTGTAAAACTCCCCCTGACATCAATGGGAGCAGACTTAGGTCAGTGTTGAGCGCTTTTGAAAATTCCCACCCCAGATGTTTAAAGCACTGTGCAAACATGAATCCTCAAAACACCCCTGTAAGGTAGGCACAGGTTATCCCCATTTTATCAATGGGGACACTACAGCACACAGAGGTTAAGAGATTTATCCTAGGCCATGGAAGAAATCAGGGTCAGAGCTGGGACTAGAACTCCAAGAATTCCTGGCTCCCCACCCTGTACTTAGACCTCTCTCTCTCTTATGGAGAGTCCTCCGCTATGCCAAACAATGGAAGAAGAGATTTCTTCACCTCAACCTCAGAAACCTGCAAGGAGGAAGTGACACTATCTGTAAGCAGTTTTATTTATAACCCTCATAACTGTTTGAGTTGTTTATGAAGAAATGTGAATGCAGTAGGGTGCTGTCACTCTCCACTCTGCAGTCTTCACTGCCTTACCACAAAAATGGAGGACAAAGCCTAATTGGAAACAAGCACTCATGTTTAATCAAGCTAGATTTCAATCAATTGATACATATTGCATAGGCCTTATTTAAAGGGTAACAGGTTAAATGCAAGTTTCATCGGATCCCTTTCAATTGCTACATGCAAATTTTGTAAGGCTAGAGCAAATAGACACTGTAGACAGACACAGATAAAATTTAAAGTGAATTCAGGTTTCCTTAGTCCCTCAATCCCACAGAAATCAGGAAGACAAACTGATTCTTCTTCTTTCAAGAATTCTGATAGTCCCTTTGTAATATACGGAGTATATGCAACTATGAAGCAGCTTTCTGGCATGTGCCCTCTGATAAATTTCAGCGTCTTTGGCAAAAGGGGAGCTGTCTGGAAAAGCAGAAGTTAGACAAAATTGCGTTGAAGTAGTTTCCAGGAAATACATTTCTTTTTCCACTGAAAAATTCCAAGATATTTTTACAACAGATCTCTATAAAATTCTTAATAATTTTTGTTTCTTTCCACCTTTGTCTTCGAAGTTAGTAGTTCCTGAGTCCTGCCCTGTGGCAAAGACATAACCTTTGTAACCTGTACCCATGTCATATGACTGGGGACAGGAATTAAAGACAAGTCTCTGACCAGCATTCCTTCATTATACCCTCTGCTAATTTAGTAGTATTTGGTCCTTCATCAGTGCATGGATGTGTGGGGAGAGAGTTCTATCACTCTATTTTCTGGTAGTAACAACAATGTAATACTTAACATCTAGCGCCTTTCATCCATAGATCTCAAAATTTCCTATTATCATTATCCCCCCATTTTTCACATGGTCACTCATGGTCCAGGGTCACCCAGCAGGCTATCTGCAGGTCCTGAAACAGAACCCAGGGCTTCTGAGGCCTGGTTCATCCCTAAAACCTAGGGCATGGCTACACTGGAAACTTCAAAGCTGGGAGTGCTCCCGCGGCACTGTTTTGAAGTGCGAGTGTGGTCGCGTGCAAGCACTGGGAGAGAGCTCTCCCAGCGCTCCTAGTAATCCACCTCCATGAGGGGATTAGCTCCCAGTACTCGGAGCCTGTCTACACTAGCTCTTTAAAGAGCTCAGACTTGCTGCCCTGAGGGGGGCGGATTTTTCACCCCCCTGAGCCAGCAAGTTAGAGCGCTATAAAATGTAAGTGTAGACAGATTGACCAAGGTGAGAGACATAATTCAGGCCCGGTATAGACACAGTAGGTGCATGGAAGAAGTCTTCCGTTGACCTAGCTGTCACCTCTCTAAGGGATGGATTAATTACAGCAATGGAAAAACCCCTTTCTTAAGTGCCCACAGCACTGTGGCATAGCTGCAGTGCCATAGCTGTGCCTCTGTAGTGTAGAGAAGCCCTGAGTCCCAGTCCAGTGAGATATCCACTAGGTCGGACTTCCTAAACGCCAAGACTTGGAGGTAAATGGCTTGTGTGTTTCATGTGTAAAGCATAAAAAGCACTTCACATCAGTGAGACAGTGACTCATAATTTCTGCAAAAGGGTTATTTAGGGAAAGGTATTACTTGTCCAAAATACATGTTGTGAAAACAAACAAATGCCTGATTTCTTTAATTTCATGAGCACAGGAGGTACTCTGCCCAAAATTAAAACTTTCAGAGGTGAATAGGGCATTAAAGGGCCAATATTACAATGGAGGAACCTGGAAGATCCACTGACATAACAGCTTTAAGAAGAGACAGATGTTTTCACTGAATGGGCTAGAGACATATTCTCAAAGGGGCTTATGAAAACATTCCTATCAGACTTTAAGGCATATCCATTTGCACGCACAATAACCCACATTGCAGCATACAGGCATTTTTATATTCAGTTATTCACATGGGAAACCTGCTTGTTTGTGGGAAGACGTATGCAATTTTTGCAGGCAGAGGTTTACCGCAATTTTCAATGGCACTTTTTTAAAGAAGATCCTTTGAAAAATTAGCTCTTACAAAATAAACTAGAAGAGTAGATTCGTACATACAAAAATTCAAAACAAACAGCACTATCTTCTGTGCAGGATATATTTAATGACACAGAAGTAGCAGGTTTCAGAGTAACAGCCGTGTTAGTCTGTATTCGCAAAAAGAAAAGGAATACTTGTGGCACCTTAGAGACTAACCAATTTATTTGAGCATAAGCTTTCATGAGCTACAGCTCACTTCATCGGATGCATACTGTGGAAACTGCAGAAGACATTATATACACAGAGACCATGAAACAATACCTCCTCCCACCCCACTTTCCTGCTGGTAATAGCTTATTTAAAGTGATCACTCTCCTTCCAATGTGTATGATAATCAAGTTGGGCCATTTCCAGCACAAATCCAGGTTTTCTCACCTTCCGCCCCCCCCCCCACACACACACACACAAACTCACTCTCCTGCTGGTAATAGCCCATCCAAAGTGACCACTCTCTTTACAATGGCCCACCTTGATTATCATACACATTGTAAGGAGAGTGGTCAGTTTGGATGAGCTATTACCAGCAGGAGAGTGAGTTTGTGTGTGTGTGGGGGGGGGGGGGTTGAGAAAACCAGGATTTGTGCTGGAAATGGCCCACCTTGATTATCATACACATTGTAAAGAGAGTGGTCACTTTGGATGGGCTATTACCAGCAGGAGAGTGAGTTTGTGTGTGGAGGGGCGGAGGGTGAGAAAACCTGGATTTGTGCTGGAAATGGCCCAACTTGATTATCATACACATTGGAAGGAGAGTGATCACTTTAGATAAGCTATTACCAGCAGGAGAGTGGGGTGGGAGGAGGTATGGTTTCATGGTCTCTGTGTATATAATGTCTTCTGCAGTTTCCACAGTATGCATCCGATGAAGTGAGCTGTAGCTCACGAAAGCTTATGCTCCAATAAATTGGTTAGTCTCTAAGGTGCCACAAGTACTCCCTTTCTTTTTGCGAATACAGACTAACACGGCTGTTACTCTGAAACCTCTCTTTACAATGTGTATGATAATCAAGTTGGGCCATTTCCAGCACAAATCCAGGTTTTCTCACACACACACACCCCTTTTCCAAAAACCACACACACAAACTCACTCTCCTGCTGGTAATAGCTTATCCAAAGTGACCACTCTCCTTACAATGTGCATGATAATCAAGGTGGGCCATTTCCAGCACAAATCCAGGTTTTCTCACCCCTCACCCCCATACACACACAAACTCACTCTCCTGCTAGTAATAGTTCATCCAAAGTGACCACTCTCCCTACAATGTGCATGATAATCAAGGTGGGTCATTTCCAGCACAAATCCTGGTTTTCTCACACACACCCCCCACACACAAACTCACTCTCCTGCTGGCAATAGCTCATCCAAACTGACCACTCTCCTTACAATGTGTATGATAATCAAGGTGGGCCATTTTCAGCATAAATCCAAGTTTAACCAGAACGTCTGGGAGGGGGGTAGGAAAAAACAAGGGGAAATAGGCTACCTTGCATAATGACCTAGCCACTCCCAGTCTCTATTTAAGCCTAAATTAATAGTATCCAATTTGCAAATGAATTCCAATTCAGCAGTTTCTCGCTGGAGTCTGGATTTGAAGTTTTTTTGTTTTCAGATAGCGACCTTCATGTCTGTAATTGCGTGAACAGAGAGATTGAAGTGTTCTCCGACTGGTTTATGAATGTTATAATTCTTGACATCTGATTTGTGTCCATTTATTCTTTTACGTAGAGACTGTCCAGATTGACCAATGTACATGGCAGAGGGGCATTGCTGGCACATGATGGCATATATCACATTGGTGGTGTGCAGGTGAACGAGCCTCTGATAGTGTGGCTGATGTTATTAGGCCCTGTGATGGTGTCCCTTGAATAGATATGTGGGCACAGTTGGCAACGGGCTTTGTTGCAAGGACAGGTTCCTGGGTTAGTGGTTCTGTTGTGTGGCCAGACTCCAGCGAGAAACTGCTGAATTGGAATTCATTTGCAAATTGGATACTATTAATTTAGGCTTAAATAGAGACTGGGAGTGGCTAAGTCATTATGCAAGGTAGCCTATTTCCCCTTGTTTTTTCCTACCCCCCCCCCCAGACGTTCTGGTTAAACTTGGATTTATGCTGGAAATGGCCCACCTTGATTATCATACACATTGTAAGGAGAGTGGTCAGTTTGGATGAGCTATTGCCAGCAGGAGAGTGAGTTTGTGTGTGGGGGGGGGGAGGTGAGAAAACCTGGATTTGTGCTGGAAATGGCCCACCTTGATTATCATGCACATTGTAGGGAGAGTGGTCACTTTGGATAAGCTATTACCAGCAGGAGAGTGAGTTTGTGTGTGTGGTTTTTGGAAAAGGGGGGGGTGAGAAAACCTGGATTTGTGCTGGAAATGTCCCACCTTGATTATCATACACATTGTAAAGAGAGTGGTCACTTTGGATGGGCTATTACCAGCAGGAGAGTGAGTTGGGGGGGGGGGGGGGCGGAGGGTGAGAAAACCTGGGTTTGTGCTGGAAATGGCCCAACTTGATTATCATACACATTGGAAAGAGAGTGATCACTTTAGATAAGCTATTACCAGCAGGAGAGTGGGGTGGGAGGAGGTATTGTTTCATGGTCTCTGTGTATATAATGTCTTCTGCAGTTTCCACAGTATGCATCCGATGAAGTGAGCTGTAGCTCACAAAAGTTTATGCTCAAATAAATTGGCTAGTCTCGAAGGTGCCACAAGTACTCCTTTTCTTTTTACAGAAGTAGCAGCAAATGTTGGAAGACACATTGGTATTACAACAATACAAGTTATGCTGGCTTTTTGTTATAGCTATTAGACATCCACAGCTTTCTCTTCAACCACTTATTCCCTGAATGTAGAGGTTACAACATACAATTGCAATCTCAACAAAAAATAGGAAAGGGCCCATTAGGATTAATAATCCCTCACTGTCCCCTATGAAAATAAATTCAAAGAAAGACAATAAAACAATGGGTAACAAAGTTCAACCATACCAAATGCAAATGCTAGAGGGAGCCTAAAGCATTTTGAAATCAGCTTCTCACAACAGTGATTCACTTAACTTCAAATCAAATTTTAATTTTAGTCTAGAACAGCAATTTCTAAGGAGCAGAAAAGGTACCCACCAATTTCTCTCTTGATTAAAAATCAGATTAATTGAGATAATCCAACATGGGGCCAAATTCTACCATCAGAGCCACAAAGGTGCAATTAAGAGAAGAATTTGACACATCATTTTCTTGTATATCCTTTAAGAAATTCACATAAGAACTATAGTGTGAAACAATCACTAAACTGTCAAGGATAGGAGGTATTTTTGCCCATGCAAAGTACACTGATGTTCTGGTGTGACGTTTCACTCCATATTCTTTATGAAAATATGCTTATGATATGAATATGATTTAACTGAGAAGTACTTTATGCAAGATGGGTCTTGTAAGGTATCATTGGCAAGGTTATCATTTACTGAATGTGGTTATCGAATTTGTATGCCTGTATTATTTCTGTATCTGAAGTTAGAAATATTGACTATGTATCTATATTTCAACTATGCTACTTTGGGTGACGCCCACTGCTAACACTTCAGGTACAACAATGGAAAAGTCAGACAGGGTGGATGGCCCATCAGCAAGGACAATGGACTATAAAAAGGCTTGGCCTTCCTGCGGATGCTCCATACTCCCACTGACTCATGGATGCTGTGATACTAGAGAGTCAGGTGGTCTTGTCACCTGATATTAAACATTACCTGGGACTTCTTGTAACCTTCCACTGGAAAGGAAGGGGGGTCACATTTGGGAAACAAAGGATTCCTGCCTTAGTATGTAAATCCTAATTAAGGGCAGGGAGGAAGGCAAATGGGACTCCGCCTCTCCATGGCCTGTCTGCCCAAGAAGAAAGACTGCTAAAGCCACCTGAAGTGAAGGCAGGGGGGCAGTTCAGACTGATACAGGGGTCCAGTCTGAAAAGAAATATAACTGGAACTCTAAACCATAGAAACTTTGCAACCTGCCTAAAATAACGTTTAGGATAAGAAATTACATTTTGTAACCTGTTTCTTAAGTATACTGAGCCTAGCTGGCATACTTTGTTTTATTTGCTCAGTAATCTGCTTTGTTCTGTCTGTTATCTCTTATATTCACTTAAAATCCACCTTTGATAGTTAATAAACTTATTTCTTATTTATAATAAAACCCAGTTTATGCAATTTCAAATTGGGTAGGGGGGAGGGGAAGAAGTTGTGCATATCTCCCTCCACATTAAGGGAGGGGGTAACTTTCATAAAATAACCTTTGGGTTTGTACCCCTTTAAGGAAGTGGGCACCAGGGTGTTGGGGCAAGCTCCTAAGGCTGAATCTTTCCAGAGCGGATCTCTGTCTCTCTGTGTAGCTGGGTGTGGCCCTGTCTGTGTGCTTGGTTGGAAGAGGCTTGTGAGCCTAACCCAGCAAGGCCAGGGAAAGGAGACCCAGGCTAGCAGAATAGGCTGACTCAGTGGCATCCCAGCACATCAGGTGACACCCCAAAGGGCCCAAACCCATCACACTTGGTGATGATTCCTCATAATGACATATGGCCTGCTAGGTTTTGAGGTTTCTTTTGAACCAGCTTTGATTGACAACTGCCTCTCCATCACAAAGTCACTAATAGCTTAAAAATGACATAGCGGGTGCCAGACAGTTGTTATTCCTAAAGAAGAAGAGAGAATGGAAAAAAACACAAACTAATGGTTTCCCGAAAAGAACATAAAGAATTATTTTCGTATTGAATCTATCACAGGCATCAGGAAAAGAAGTGGAAGTGGCTAAGTTTGATTCAGTGACTATTACAGCAGGTAAAAGGAGTATAGAATGGGATTAATATGCAATAATCATACCCTGTTTCTGACATACAAGCTATTTGATTAAACTGCAGTATAGAGTTTCTTTATAGGAAAGCAGGTGAGGCCTTAAATACCAGCACAGTTAAATGACTTGTGTCTGAAGTATTGTTGCTGACTCAGGCCCAGACAATAAAATTAAGTGCACATCATCCTGGGATTTGCATCAAGCATTCAAATCAGGGAAGAACCAGGAGGAAGAGACAAAGAGGCAGTAGGCACTCAGGCCTTGTCTATGCTAGAGACAAATTAGTATCTGTATTATGGCAATAGCCACAAAGCATGCAGCTGCACTACGGGTAGGAAGAGTGTCAGCAAGCAGTGTTGACAAGGCTCAGGATTCTTATCACCATGTCACAGAAATGGGCTCAGAGACGATTTTAAGGCACAGCAGTTAAAATGCTTTAGCCCTGTATCCACTAGCAGCTTAGCACCATCATCGCTGCATACTGATTTTTCTGGGGTTGGCAAATTCTTCAAAGGAGATGGAGAGAAAACAGAAGGATGCAGGGGCTTCAAAGGAGGAGCTGTAGGAGGAGAAGGGAGGGATGGTATGGGAGCACCAAAGGTTGGGACATTGCCCAGCCTTTGAATTGGGGATAATGAAAAGAGCAGGGATCACTGAGGCAGAGGGCGGTGACATGGCATAGGGAGAGAGGAGGGCATGAGGAGATGGAAAGAGCAGAAGATAAAGAGGTCATGTATCGAGGTGAATTTCTGGAATTGAAGATGGAAGAGAAGAAGTAAAGGGGATGGGAATAATGTTAAAATACATCTCACAATAGGAACCAGGTGACAAGGGAGGAATGGATGAATAGAGCCTTGAGAAATATTATGTGCCCTCAACACCCAGGATTGGGCCCAAGAAGATTTATGAGATGATGAGAGGAAGTTGAGGAGGTTGTGGTGATGATGGGAGAGAAGTCAGTAGAGCCTATGGGACCAGTGGTAGGGAACTGGGCCAGCCTACACTGTACACCATGGAAGAGTCAATATTAGTAGCTATTTCCACACAGTTATGGAGATTGCCTTTTCTGACTTTCAGATGGGAAGCAGTGTATCTACTGGTGCATCCTAAGGGAATATTCCAGTTCTGAGACAAATCAGGTCCCGAAGGTCTTTGCTGCTAGTACTTCTAATTAAGACCAGAGGTTCACAACTCACTGCAGTCTGGGCCCTGAGAAATTCAGCACCTTGATATCTTGCCACGAATGTAACAGTAACTGCATCTAGGTAGATGGAATCTTACTGACTGCATTGGAGTTCATTAGCACCAACTGCCACTGAACATTCAGTGGTTGGAGTACTGGGCCAAGCCTTTCACAGTAATTTTTTAAATTTATTTTTAGGGCCCTACCAAATTCCCGGCCATGAAAAACGCGTAACAGACCATGAAATCTAGTCTGCCCCCATGAAATCTGGTCTTTTGTGTGCTTTTACCCCATACAATACAGATGTCACGGGGGAGACCAGCGGTTCTCAAATTGGGGGTCCTGACCCAAAAGGGAGTTGCAGGGGGGTTGCAAGATTATTTTAGGGGGGGTGTGGTATCCCCAGCCTTACTTCTGCACTGCCTTCAGAGCTGGGTGGCTGGAGAGCAGCAGCTGTTGGCTGGGCACCCAGCTCTGAAGGCAGCGCCCCGCCAGCAATAACGCAGAAGGTTGGCAATACCATACCAGGCCGCCCTTATTTCTGTGCTGCTGCCTTCAGAACTGGGCAGCCGGAGAGTGGTGGCTGCTGACTGAGGGCCCAGTTCTGCAGGCAGCAGCGTAGAAGTAAGTGTTGAAATACCAGACCAGGCCATCCTTACTTCTGCACTGCTGCTGGCAGCGGCTCTGCCTTCAGAGCTGGGCTCCCAGCCAGCAGCCGCCACACTCTGGCTGCCCAGCTCTGAGGGCAGCGCCATCACCAGCAGCAGCGCAGAAGTAAGGGCAGCAGTACCCCAACCCCCACTACAATAACCTTGTGACACACACACACACACCACCTTTTTGGGTCAGGACCCTTACAATTAGAACACCATGAAATTTCATATTTAAATAGCTGAAATCATGAAATTTATTATTTTTAAAATCCTGTGACTGTGAAATTGACCAAAATGGACTGTGAATTTGGTAGGGCCCTCATTATTTTTAAACATGAGAAGATTTAGGACTAGCTTTTGTCACTATTCTCCTGGTCTTTGTTGTTGTTTTCAATGCCAGTGTTTCTTCTCTCCAGGGCAGGCTATTCCCACATCGAGGTGACTAGGTCAATAGTGTAAAACTTTAAATCCAGGTATTTAAATACAAAATGGGACTGAGTCTACACTGTAGAGTTTGGTCAGCTGTAACTTTACACATTTTAAATAAATTTTGAGTAAATATTAAGAGATTTATATTCCAGTTTGCAACTTGCACTTCTTTTTTTCACAGGTTTGGGGATAATAGGGAGAATCTAGGAGAACTCAGCTGGATTCTCACTTTTTCAGTTTCATCCTCTGCAAGCTTTATGGAGAAGAAACTTCACAGAAGCCCTTTTGTTCCAAAAAAAAAAAAAATTTTTTTTTGCTTTTGCCAGATACAGCAAAACAAGTTGGCTTGTTCATCAACAATGGGACACACAAAATACCTGGCTATCAATGTTCCAAAAGCAACCATCAGAGTAGACAGAGAAACAAGTACATCATATTACCTACCGGACGAGTGAGATGTGTAGTGATGGTGACACCATGCTAGAAGTCAAGCAACAAATATCAAAAGCAGCAAATAATTTTCACAAACTAGAAAAAAAATTAGAAAATTGAAAAGTAGCATGATCAGCAATATCTGAGCAGAGTCATGCAAATCCATAACAGCAATTTATAAGAAGATCAACTCATTTCAAAGTAAATGCCTGTGGAAGACTTTCAGAGTCCATTGGAAAGTGTTTATTACAACAATATTAGAAATTCTAAGTAGAGCTTACAGCACTGAACAACGATGGACCTATTTAGGACACGCTTGAAGGATGTCACCAACATGTCTTCCATGTCAAGTGATAAAGTGAAGACTCGCCGCAAAGAGAAAAAGAGGGTGACCTAGAGAATCATTACATAGATTAATAAAGACACTAAATCAATCAACATGACACTCGAAAGCCTGAACAGACCAGTGCAAAACCAAAATAAAAGGCAGAAACTGGTGGATGTCCTATGCACCTGAGGGTGTGGGAGGATAAAGAAAGAAGAAAAAGAAGGGAAAAGAGTGTGAGATGCATGCTGCAGAGTTAGAACTCCCCCATTCATTGGTCAAAGACTCCCCCTAAACTCCTGGACATGAGGAGGAGCATGGGACCCAGAACTTAGACGCACAAATATTCCATGACCCCTGCAAACTGTGAACTGAAGAGTAAAACTCAAGAGTCTAGCAGTTGGCACAACGGGTTAAGGCACTAGCTTTTCATTCTTGGTTACCTGTCTTGAAATTCTGCTTTAAGTCACATGTGAAAACAATTACCCTGGTGAAAAAAATAAACATCCCTGACCCTAAATACCCACATCACAATTCCACACAATCTCCCCTCAAAAAGTCATAAGACAAAACCAGCAAGGGCATTAACAGTAGCTCAGGATTGAGGTGCATTAGCCAAAGCTCATGAAGGAATGTGTATCACACACCAACTTTTTTCATTGGTGCCTTGTCAAGCTTATGCTCACACAATCCTGAAAGTTTGGAAACAGAGAACAATAACAAAGTGGGCTTATTCAAAGAAATATATATACATATGTTAACATGTCTCTAGGCACACGCTAGGTCAAGGAATGACGCAGGGAGGAATGTGTAACAGGGTTTTATGATGGCTAGGATTAAAGAAGTTAGGATAACTGCTCTGTGTAAACTGATCTGAGATAAAAGAAGGAAATGATCTCCTTTGATGAAACATTATGGCCCAGTTTAGAATAGGTACAGCTGCATTGTTCAGGAACAGGAACTTGGATAATAAAAGTATTTTGATGTGGTGTTTACCCCAAAACATTAGTGAACAAAAATAAATATGTGAACACAGAGCTAGCCAGTAAGTGCAATGACGCTATTCCTGGTATTAAAGTCTAAACACTTTACAGCATCATGGCAAGATTTCAGCTAGCTGGAAATTGAGTTTTCATTAGAATTCTACTGATTATTTAGGGTTGCCACAACTAAGCTTTTCACATCTTCTGTGTCACTATAACATGACTAGGAGGCAGAAACAAGGGGAGTATGGAATGTTTTGTATTATAAACCAGTCAGTTAAAGAAAAATCCGTGCCCTGAACCAGTAGCCATATCACACACAGTCTTTGTCAAGTTTGCTTATGAACATGGTTTGTATGGATTGTTACTATCCTAAAGTCACACAAGCTGAAGCCCTCTTGTTCTCACTCATTTAGGTTACTTTTTTCAGTCCACTACAGCTGTCAGTCAGGGTGTGATCTCTTTGAGAGCAACAAATGAGCCAAATGCACAGTTCAATGGCCAGACACTTCAAGTCATAACAAGCTAGTGAAGCGAGCTAATTCTGCTTGCAAAAGAATTAGCCTTTATTAGCCACTAATACCAGTTTTTACCCCGCATAGCCCTTTAACCAGCTGCAGCTCCATTGACTTCATATATTGGAAAGATTACAATTGGCATGTCTGGTTATGGAGAGCTTACAGAGTTTTCTAGCGGAGTTACCTTACTAGGATAGGAAAGAAATTAGGTTAATGAAGTGACCACAATTTAGACACCCAGATATGACATTTCTTGTGACTAAGGCCCCAAATCAAGCAAGGTTCTTAAGCATGTGCCTAACTTTAAACATATGCTGAAAGATAGGCATGCACCTAAATATCTTAATGAGTTGAGCCCTGAGCTGGTAAGGAACTTGTGGACAATGATAGCTGTCCCTATTCTGGGTGATGGACTCTTGACCTTGGACTTGTGAAGGTATCATCCAATAAGGTGTATTCCTCTGTCTTCTCTGTTTCTACAGAGTTGAGAAGAGAGTAATCTTGCATTGGAGGGTGATGACCCAGTTGTCCTAATAGAAATTATAACTGGAAAAAGACCTAAGAGTGAAATCCTGGCCCCTCAGAAGTCAATGTGAGTTTTCCCATTGACTTAAAACGGGGCCAGAATTGCACCCAGTAAGTTTATAGTTCTATATGGGTACTGCTGGGTAACTAGAACCTTATGATATTATAGTAGATCACAGCTCTAAAAGCATGCTGGAGCTATGAATGATTAGGGAAGAGAACAAGTTAATTTTAATGGGCTCTGGCACTTTCTACACAGAAAGGCCGCTCATGGAACTCTTGATGTCCTCAGTAACTACAGATGGGCACATTTACTTGATCTAATTTCAAATATGTGGGTTCAAAGTTCACCTCAGACTCAAATATGTTCAGATTTTTATTCTACTTTAGAGACTGAAAAAAGAAACGTAAATACAGGGAAACTGTTGGCAGTGGGAGTAGTAGGGGAATAGAGCACAGTGGAGAAAAAAAGAAAAATTCTAATGAAAAAAAATCAATACAATATATATACCACACACAGACTTCCAACTTGTTCCAGCCTAACTTTGGGGGAGCTGTTATAGCACTGGCTTTCCTTTAATCTTTGTTGGTCATTTGGTGGATGAGTTCCTACTCCAATTTCTAGTGGCCGTTGCAAAAACTACCAACAAAACTGGTTGAGACAGCAGAGAGGCCAAGGACAGAGGGCTGGGCTGAATCTTCCTCTCACCATCAGAGTCACTCCCTTAATTGGCAAAGCTGTGTAGTTAAATTAACCCTGTCATTGTCTGTGTTGTGACTGTTCTATGAAGACAATAGTCTCTAGGACCATCAAGCTTGTTCCTTTCACAAGTATTAGCTTTTAAGGGGGAGAAACAAAAAATGTTTGCTCTCCCACAACACAAAGTAGTCTCCTAACTGCCAGAACAGAATTCCATCTACATATGAATTTTTCTAGAGAGAAGGCAGTGAGTAGGGCATTTCTCCTGGAAGATGCATTTCTTCTACAACATAATATTACTGATGTACAGCAGCAAGCAGATTACCAGCTAAGGTGTAGAATTCAAAATCCAAACTGAGGGGTACATAAAAAGAACAGCAGAAGAGGAAAGAGTGACATTGTGTTTAAATTTCTTTAACAAAAAATAATATTTCCTATGGGGTTAGACACTGATGTCTGTGGTTTATCATTTAAAAATTCCAAAACAACTTCTGCTTGGGAACTGAAGAAAATGTGGGCTGAAAACAATAGGTGGGCATTTTAGTGAGGGGACAGCTGAGGTGCCCAGGCCTAAATCATGCCTCTGCTTGCATGGGTGAGATAAATGGGAGAAAAAGGGGGCCTTTCTCCTCAGTAGTACCCATGCAGGGAAGACACAATCAGATTCCAAGTTCTGGGGGGTACAAAGGGGCAGAGGCTAGCTAGGACTGCCAACACAATTACTAAATTCAGAGTTGTTTCTGGGTGGGAGGAAGATGGGGTTACATCTCCCCCACGTCCTCCCATGTGCTCAAATGGCTGTGCTGGGGAGAACACTATGTATTTACTCTGACAGTAAGGAATGTTCCTCCCAGCACTTCCCCAAATTTCTAGAGGATTTCCAAAGACATCAAAGATGGATTCTCAACCTGGAGGTCACAAACAGGTCCAAGGGGGTTCTTACCAACCTCCCTTTCTTTATGGCTAGACTGAAGATGACCCTGGACGTATTGGTCGTGGTCCTGAAAATTTCTCCTGTTGTAACATGGGATCGTGACATAGAAAAGGTTAAGAGCATCTGGCATAACATCTGAAGGCTCTGACCTTAGCGAATGCACTCCCTCTCCCTCCCTAGCATGGCTAAGGCTCGTAAGAGCCATAAATGATACCACTAGATACCACTGTATCTACATTAGCATTGTTCTTAGACTGTCCCATCATTGCACCACCACCACTGTGCAGCTTTGCCAGGGTACTAACAGTGGAAGTAGTAACACAGACAAAGTGATGGCACTTTAACCACTCCAGTGTTAATTCACCAGATCTAAATGACATGGCAAGCCTATCTCTAGTAGCCCTCGGTCAACGTTGCTAGCATCAGTGGAGATGTACGGAGGACAGTGTAGTGACAGGAAGAGTTTAATGTCGTTGAGGCCATAGGGAAGCATCTGAAATATCAGAACCCCCTTGCAAAAGAACAGCAGCCATTAAAAAGATACAGCTGTTTTACCAGAGTACACCAGCAAAAGAATGGTGGATGGTACATCTGCTTCAGAAAAGCTAGCAAAGATTCCTGGGGCCCATTCTCACCCTTCCCGGTAGCCAGTGGAAAGGCTCCCATTGACTTCAATGGAGCTGGATCAGGGCCCTGATGCAAAAACAAAAAATCCTCATAAAAGGAAAAAACTTACCCCAGCTTGACACTGAGGTAAAACTAGACATGTTTGTTAGGATATAGATATTTAGGCCTGTCTGTAAAGGCCTATACTCTAAGAATTTAGGTGTATTCTTATCACTTGGCTAGTGATAGAGGTATAAAAGAAAGAATCAAAATCACTGTCTGCGGGTGTAAGGGCCTTCTCTTACTGTGACAGTCTGAGGCCCTGTTCTTAGGCTCAGGCCTTTGGCTAAGCAGCAGAGGCAGCCATAAGCTGGGAAGCAAACAGTCACATCCTCACATTCCAAACTAGTCACATTGAAATAAGGTGCTATTCGGCTGTTAGGAATACAATCCTGTCCTGATAGTTCCTATCACCTCCAGAGAAAGGGAAGTGCTTAGAAAATGTAAAAGGAAACTTAGTTTGATAGCATCCTGTCTGGCAAGAACTCACTTATCAATAGCTGGGATGTGAAACCCTCACTTCTGTATTGTCTTGTCATTATAGTTCCCACTTTGCTATTGTTTGTCTGTATAATCTGTCTGGTTCTGTGATTGTTCCTGTCTGCTGTATAATTAATTTTGCTGGGTGTAAACTAATTAAGGTGGTGGGATATAATTGGTTACATAATCATGTTACAATATCTTAGGATTGGTTAGTTAAATTTCAGGGAAATGATTGGTTAAGGTATAGCTAAGCAGAACTCAAGTTTTACTATATAATCTGTAGTCAATGAGGAAGTGACTGGGTGTGGGTGGGGGTGGGCATGTGGGTGTGTGAGATGGGAACAGGGAATGGGGGTAAGAAAATTGGAATCATGTTTTGCTAAAGGGGGAGATGGGAACAGGGAATGGTGGTAAGAAAATTGGAATCATGTTTTGCTAAAGGGGGAAATGGGAACAGGGAATGGGAGTAAGGAAGTTGGAATCATGTTTGGCTAAGGGTAGGAATGGGAACAGGGACACAGGTGTAAGGCTCTGTGTGTCAGAGCTGGGAAGGAGGATACTAAGGAAAGAAACTGGAATCAAGCCTGCTGGAAGTTCACCCCAATAAACATTGAATTGTTTGCACCTTTGGACTTCAGGTATTGTTGCTCTCTGTTCATGTGAGAAGGACCAGGGAAATAAGTGGGTGAAGGAATAAGCCCTCTAACAATGTTAAGGCCCCATTTTGTACTGGTGCAATGCATGTACGCTGTGGGTTTGGGACCAAGATAGTAGTGTGGCTACACTGGTATATCCTCTGTATACACAGACCCTGAGAATAGATTGCTATTTATTACAGTCAAATAAGTATGATCTCCATTGCGTGATGCTGCCAGGGATAGTGACAGTCTCAGCAAATTTCTGGATTTGATGCATCAGGGATGGGGTTGCTGCTGATCCATGGGGAAAGGGCAAACTTGAAAGGAGGGATTATGAGCTGCACAGAACAACTTAGATTAAATCTGTTTCATGATGAAAATCAGGCTCAGATTTATGCTTCTATTTTCCCCACCTAATACTCCCTGTTTAACAGTTGAGAACAGTGTCAGATCTTTCACAAAGAGATTCACTGTTCCACAAAAAGGAAACTGGGAAAGTCCTCTCTAAGTCTTCCTTGATTAGACCAAAACAGAATTTTACTGATATTTGTGATCGTTTGCCAGAAAACTCAGACGCCTCACTTGATTTTTGTTATATTGGGTTGGGAAGAGAATTTTCTTAGGAGACATAAGGATTTGGATATGGATGGATCATATGAAATATGATCAACATGAAAATATGTAATGCTCCTGGAAACTTCTTCGCAACTGTAAATTAAATATTTCTAGGGACTAGTCCCCCACCACCACAGGGTTATGAATATTTGGAATTCCTTTCCTCAATTGATATTAGCAGAATCACTGGCCTATCAATACCAGTGATTTTGGGGGAAACGGATTATAAAATACTTTGGTATCATTATTCTTCATCAAGCATTAGTGTCTTCAAGCTCACTCCAATCACCATACCTGGAGTCAGAAAAAAATTTACCCCTGTAGCATAGATTGGAACTTCAGAGACATAGAGACAGTAGTGAGCTGTAGCCAGTTCGCACTGGTCCGCTAGAACCGGCTGTTAAATTTAGAAGCCCTTTTAGAACCGGTTGTTCCACGAGGGACAACCAGCTCTAAAAGGGCTTCTAAATTTAACCGGCCAAAAGTGGCACCTTAGGTGCCAATTCCATGGGTGCGCCAGCCCTGGAGCACCCCAGGGGAAAATTTGGTGGGTGCAGAGCACCCACCGGCAGCTCCCCACCCCACCCCCGGCCCCAGCTCACCTCCGCTCCGCCTCCGCTTCCGCCTCCTCCCCTGAATGCGCCGCCCCGCTCTGCTTCTCCGCCCCCCCAGGCTTCCCGCGAATCAGCTGTTCGCGTGGGAAGCTGGGGCAGGCTGAGGCTTCCCACTCAGGCCCAGGTAGGTGGAGGTGAGCTGGGGCGGGGGAGGGCATGAGGAGGGCCGCCCGTGCCGCAGCAGGCAACTCGGGGGTGGGGGGGCACGCAGGGGTACCGCTCTCCGCCACTTTTGATGCTTCCTGGCAGCTGCTCCAGGTAAGCACCTCCGGGACTCCCCACTTCGCCCCCCGGCAGGTTCCTCTGGCTCTTAGGGGTGGGGTGGACACCCACTATGGTGGCCCACGAGACCCTCCTGCCCGGTTCTGGGGGCAGTCAGGGGACAGGGGAGGAGGGTGGATGGGGCAGGGGTACGGGGGGGGGCGTCAAGGAATGCGGGGGGTTGGATGAGGCAGGAGTCTCAGGGGGCGGGGGTGGGCAACGACCCCCTCGTGGGGTGAGGAGGGAACCCGTTGTTAAGATTTTGGCAGCTCATCACTGCATAGAGGTGCCTCCTTAGAGAACACTGTGCAGAGGGCACCTTTTAGGAACAAGTGACATAGCCCACGTGCTGGATTACCTGCCATAGGCACCAGCTCCAGAGCTGGAGCACCCATGGGAAAAAAAGAGTAGCTCCTCCCCGTCCCCCCAGCACTTCCCATCTCCCAGTGGGCACTGCCAATCAGCTCCTCCCGCCTGCCAGTGATCAGCTGTTCAGCAGCGTACAGGAGGTGCTGGGGTGAGGGAGAGGGGGAGGAGTGGGGGCAGGAAGAGGTGGTCAGAGGGCGGGGCTCATTCAGGGGAGGGGGCAGAACAGGGCAGAAAGAGGCAGGGTGGGACGGAGAAAGGGCAGGAAGATGTGGGACGAGGGGGTCTTGGGGAAGTGGTGGGGTGGGGGCAGGGCCTGGGCCGAAGTGGGGGTCGAGCACCCTCGGGGAAACCAGAAAGTTATCACCTCCGTAATACCTGCAATTTCACTGATGCATCTGTCTCTTCTTCCCAGCTGTTGCTGGTGTTTGGCCTACCTGCCTAGGCTCTTATACCATGCTCATCATCATATTTTCTTAGTGCCTATATGATGCAGGATCTTTCATAAACTGTTTACTAGGAGATATTGTTAATTCCTTCATTTTACAGGATTCCTTTTTATCTCCCCTGCTGCCTCCTTAGGCCCCATCCACCCATTCCTTGAAACTATTAAGTGTCTTTTCCTCCAGCTAAGAGGGAAGGCTGTGCAGTCTGTTTTTTAGCTATTCTTTAGCCCTTAACAATTAAGTCTTCACAACTTCTACTTTATTTTTTCTCCTTGAATCCAAAGTTAGTTCTTTAAAGGGACCTTGTCAGATCACATCTGGCCCTAAAAATAAGCTCCTGCAAAAGCTAACATCAACAGAAATCTCTCCATGATTATTCTTTTAACTTCAATATTTTTTAAGGAAACATTTCTCTGCAACCCAAATAATGTATCTGTGCGTGAGCACTTGAAGATCTGACAGTGAAGTTAACTCTAAACTGACTGTGCTTGTGGTTCCCTTGTTCATATTGCAGCTCACTTTTTAAGAGAGAAATCTATGTTCTCCCCTCTCTTCTTCCCTATTCTGGGCCAGATTCACCCACATTGTGGCCACGTGGGGTACAGTTTGCTGGAGATTCATCTTGGAGAATAGCAGGTGTTGATATCACCACTGCCCTTCACCAGAGAAAGACATTTTTTAAACCCCATTGAGTCTACTCCAGAACCCTACCTGAAAGAACGTCCAACAGAGGCACTGTATCAGTGCATCTCCTGCTTGCCTGGCCCTACTCCATTCTGATCTGGATCCACCCTAACTAACCAGCTCAAGGCCCCAGTGGAAAAGGGCTGCAGACAGCTTGCATCGCAGCACCTGGCACTCTTTCCATCACTGAGGCCCAGCTTTTCAAAATGACTAGTGATTTTGAATGCCTCCATTTCTGAATGGCCAAACAGGCACCTTAACAGGGCTCAATTTTTCAGAGGGTGGCTGCTAAGAACTTCTTTTAAAAAATCATTCTCCCTTGGGGTGTCTCAAGTTTGACCGCCTAAAATAATTAATCACTTTTGAAAATCTTGGCCTATGTTCCACCAGTGAGTAAATCTAGTCACTTGTTCCATCCTTTTCAGAGGCAACTATTGTGTTTAATTACATGAAAAGATAGTATTACGACATGTAAATAAACCCAATGTCATGTGATGGGCCTGTTTGGCTCTATCTGCCTCTGTGATTATAACAAGTTATTTGTTATTTATATTGTGGCAGCACTTAGAAACCCTACTCTCGGACCAGGATCCCCTTGTGCTAGGCACTATACAAACACAGAATAAAAAGATGGTCCCTATGCCAAAGAGCTTAAAAGCTAATTAATCTATTTTGTATCGTTGCTGTTTATTTCCTCTCCCTTTATGCATGAATTTATATGTACTATGCTTGAATTGGGACAAAGTTGAAAAATCAACATTTTTCACAGAATAAAACATTTCAGTTCGGAAATGGCAAAGTGGATTGTTTTGCATTTTCTGTCAAAATGAAACAATTTAATATTCTCAAATCAAAATGTTTCATGTTATTTTCTTGAACTGACATGAAACATTTCATTTCATGTTAGTTCAACGTTAAGCTGAATTTCCCTATCCTGGCACATTGCATCATAGGAGCTATAATTCAGGTCTGATACCTCTATTTCCCCCTGTGGGAGAGCAATTCCCATGGTGCACAATGCTGTTCAGTCACAGAAGAGACTGGGTTGCATCGTAAGTGATCTAATCCAGTCAGAGATCCAAGCCCAAAGAAAGGAATGTGGACACCAGGCACTCCAAACTACAACTCCCATGAGGCAATGCACCATAATAGGGAAATACAATTTAATGCTAAACTGACTAGAAACTAAACATTTTTGGTCAGTCCAACAAACTGAAATATATCAATTGAACCAATCCAAAAAAAAAAAAAAATGGCTGCCAGTACAAAACCCACTGGAAAACCCAAAAACTTTACAAAATCAAGATTTTCCCCACAGAAAATTTCACTGTTAAGAAAACTGCATTTTCCATCAAAAAATCATTCCAACAGAAAATTCCTGCCCAGCTCTAATCATGACATTTTAAGCTCCTAGTGGTTTATATTTCCCAGGGAATTACTCTGCTGTCAATATCACTTTCATCTAATATATGAGGGAGGTACCTGAAGGTAGGGCACCAGAGCCCTGTACATCATGATTTTCACCTTCAAGTTGCACTTACTCTCCACTGTTCAAATGGTGGGATTTCTGGTTCCTAACTCATTCACATCATGTACTGTTGGCTGTTTCATGTTTTTGCCATTCAATAAAAACAGTTCGTTGTTTTCTCATATGGATTGAAAAGAAAAAAGACCACCATATACAAAACTGCATAGGGGGAAAAAAAGAATAGTTACCCCTCTTCCTACATGCGTTCTAGTGTATACAGGTGTTTTCAAACTCTTATATTGCTGTGAAAAACTATTTTCCCCATCCACACACCCTCTTGGCCTATAAAAAGACACTCCACATTGGAGTGAAAAACTATTTCGCTAGGAGGGTGGTGAAGCACTGGAATGGGTTACCTAGGGAGGTGGTGGAATCTCCATCCTTAGAGGGCTTTAAGGCGCAGCTTGACAAAGCCCTGACTGGGATGATTAGTTGGGGTTGGTCCTGCTTTGAGCAGGGGATTGGACTAGATGACCTCCTGAGGTCTCTTCCAACCCTAATCTTCTATGATTCTATGGTTTGCTTACTAAAAGGTGAGAGTGCCATAATACATTCATCATACAGGAAGGCAGTGCAGTCTGATGGTTAGTATAGGGGACTGGTCAACTAGGTTCTATTTCTAGCTCTGCTGTTGACTGTGACGTTGGAGAAGTCACCTTAGCCATATTTTAAAAGAGTAACAGAATATCTACCTACTTCAAATAGGGTTTGTGAGTCTTAATTAACATTTGCACAGTGCTTTGAGATCCTTGGAGAAAGGGACCAGAGAATCATAAAGTGTAAATGAATCCAACAAATGTATCTTTGATTCTCTTCTCTAGCCCATTATTTGTTTAAACAACACACCTTTCCTCTGGCTTTGGTATTGAGTGTTCTTACTGCACACTGTAGGGGTTCCATTACATTTTAATTGCTTTTTTTCCCCAAGTATGTATTATCAATATTTTCATTTTGAGGTGATGTTTTTAAATGGGAGGTTTAAATAAACCCATAAGAGCAGCTTTCAAAATAAATACTGCTCTTGGGTTTCCTCTTTTTCTTTTCACACAGTGCAAATCCATTATGATCCCACTCTGCCCCACTTATCCAAGGCAAGAAACGGAGTGGGGGTGGGGAACAAGAGGGAAAGGTGACTCTAAGCAACTGTAATACCTCCCATATTCTCAACTGTCCATGGGCCTATTCTCCAGGGTGGGTAGTGACAATGCTACCATGGGAGAGCCCGATTCTCATCTCATACCGAGTAAATCAGATTTCACTGTACTGAACTCAATACAGTTGTACCGGCAGAAAATCAGTATGAGAGAAGAATTTGTCCCAGAAGGCCAATACTGCACCAACTTAGGCAATCCCAAGGAATCTAATGGGATTTCACGGTATGATCAAGAAAAGGATTTGGCCCTTTCTACAGTAATAGTGACTTCAAAAACAGTCGCTTAAGCAAAATCTTCACTGATCACAAAATTGGCTGTGACAGCATGAAAAAAAAATGGACTTGCACCCTTGTTTGATTCTTCAGGATGTATAAAGAAGGCCCCAAAGATTTTTTTCCCCCTGCTTGTTTTTTATCCTAGCATCATCAGAAGTACTAAGTCTTGCTAGAGAGCTTGAGTGGGAGCTTTCTCAGCTGTTTATTAAAGGGTTAGTTATGCTGAGTACTGCACAAAATGAGCTTTCCTGCCCACTGCTTTTCCAGTGTTTTTTCATAGATTCATAGGTTGCAACACCAGAAGGGACCATTTTGATCATCTTGTCTGACCTCCTGTATAACACAGGCTACAGAACTTTCCCAGAATAATTCCTGGTACATATCTTTTAGGCAAAAAAAAATCCTATCTTGATTTTAAAATGGTCAATGATGGAGAATCCACCACGACCTTGGTAAATTGCTCTCATGGTAAATTACTCTCACCATTAAAAATTTACGCTTTATTTCCAGTCGATTTGTCCAGCTTCATCTTTCAGCCATTGGATGATGTTATACCCGTCTCTGCTAGACTGAAAAGCCCATTATTAAATCTTTGCTCCTCAAGTAGATACTTCTAGACTATTCTCCAATTAGCAACATCATTCTTGAATTGTGGGCACCAGAACTGGACACAATATTTCAGCAGCGGTAGCACCAGTGCTAAATAAAGAGGTAAAATAACTCTCTGCTCCTACTCAAGATTCCCTTGTTATGCCTCCCCAGACTGCATCAGCATATTGTTTGCTTGCACCCAGTTTACCAAGCGATCCAGATCACTCTGAATCAGTTGACCTGTCCTCTTCATTACTTACCACTCCCAATTGTGTCATCTGCAGACCTGATCAGTAATGATTTTATGTCATTCATAAAAATGTTGAACAGCAAAAAAGGCCAAGAACCAATCCCTGTGAGACCCCACAGGAAACACCCCTGCTCGATGACCTGTCAGTTTTTAATCAATGTAACGTGTGCTGCATTCATTTTATATCGTTCTACCTTTTAAATCAAAATGTTGTACGGTACCAAGTCAAAGGCCTTAGAGAAACCTAAGTGTATTAAGACAGGTTTCAGAGGAACAGCCGTGTTAGTCTGTATTCGCAAAAAGAAAAGGAGTACTTGTGGCACCTTAGAGACTAACCAATTTATTTGAGCATGAGCTTTCGTGAGCTACAGCTCAATCAACACAACTACCCGTATCAACCAAATCTGTAATCTCATCAAAAAAAGATATCAAATTAATTTGACAGGATCTCTTTTCCATCAACCCATGTTTATTTGAATTAATTACATTACTCTGCTTTAATTCTTTATTAATCAAAACCATATAAGACTCTCCATTATCTTGCCCTGGATCAATGTCAGGCTGACAGGCCTACAATTACCTGTTTGAATAAATAAAGACATTAAGAAAACAATAAATAATTTAAATAGTTCAAGTAAAACTCCCTTTTGACTTTCCCGGTCCATGTGACATCATAGTCCTACTAGTTCTCTAGTCACCTACAGGGTCTACCAGGAAAGACAGGTTAGGTAAATCCTGCATTTCTAATGGAAAAAAAAAATCAAGCAGAACAATAATCTTTCAACCCTTACTGATATGCCATAAATTAACACAAAGGCCCAACCAATTTTTTTTTATTCTGCAAGTCACCTTTAATTTAAAAGCCTGAGAGAAAGCTGAGATTGGTTATGGGTAAGAGACAAAAATTGATCAAAAAAATCTTAAGTGCTGGTGTTAGAAGGACCCTTCTGGGCCACCCAAACCACACTGCAGAGAATTATTTTTATTATACTCATCTAACCTTTGCTGCAATGCCTCTAATGATTAAACTTTATATTAAATGTACATCACAGACAGACATGGGGAGATGGAGAAATATTTTCCCTTGTTAAAAAGTAGTGACTGTTTTAAGGCTCCCTCTGTTATCCCAGCATGAACTGTGATGCTAGCACTGACAGCTGGTATCATCATCCTTATTTACTCTCATCATCCTATTTACATCATCCTTATTTTGTCTGTGCAAAAAGACAGGTTTCAGAGTAGCAGCCGTGTTAGTCTGTATTCGCAAAAAGAAAAGGAGTACTAGTGGCACCTTAATTAGTCTCTAATTTGTTAGTCTCTAAGGTGCCACTAGTACTCCTTTTCTTTGTGCAAAAAGAGTCTCTCTGGGGCATCTCCCTAGCTGGGTTAAGGCCCCCTTGCCACTCCCAGTTACCACCAGGGGCTCAGCCCAGTTCAGACCAAGGCCTTTTAGCCCTTGCAGTGGGCCCCACCCTTGAAGGCCTGCTTACTTTGTTTAGAGGTGGGGGAACAGCAAAAGTTCAGACTCAGAGAGAGCATAAGCCCCACCCAGAGTTTAAAAAAAAAAAAAGGCAAGAAGGTCAGTGGCAGTGCACCACCTTACTTCAGTGGTGGCTGGGTAGCAAATTTACTGGAGTCCTTATGGCCAGGTGGCCAAGTCAGTCTCTCCCTACCGGGCTTGCCCCTGGGGTTTGCTGGACTCCTTGAAGAGCCCCCCTTTTCCCCTGTACTCCCCCCCCACCCAGATTGCTTCCTGTTCCCCCACATTCCTGTCTCTTCATAGTGTCTTGTCCAGTTTCCCAACAAATTTCCCTTCCCTGCTGCCTCTATGATTCCACTCCTGGGGCCTTGGCATACTTCTGTCCCTTGCCTGTCTCTCACATGGTGATGAAAGGGCCACCATTGTCCATATTAGGACAGTCTAGTTTCAGCTCCACTGGAAACAATGGGAGATGTTGGTCAGCTTGCCAGGGGCAGACTGTGGTTTCAGTCCCTCCCTTCAGGAATGGGAGATGCCAGCCATTTTGTATAAGGCAAAACTTCACTTGTAAGTCAGAAATCAGAAAATTCATTAATCCCCTTTTAAAATCTCAAATATTATGAGTCACAGAACAAAAATCATGATTTCTGGCAACACAATTGATATTTCCTCTGGGAAAACCACCTGCCTGTAGTTGGCATTTGTCTACTGCACCTATAACTGGGACTGTCCCTGGAGAGGGAAAGCGGTGAAACCTCCAGCCTGACATGATCCTGGACTACCTACCACCAAGCTTGATATTATTCCTTGGCCCTCCGGACAAGCAGAAATATGACACATCCCCGTAAAACCCATATAACAGGGACCAACACAAACCACAGTGGGTTTTTCCAGTGACTTACTGTGGTTTGCAGATACACTTGTTTTCATGGTATTATTTAAAAGGTGAGATATGATGATTAAATGTTCCTGTTTTACAGCCAGCTAGTTGCTGTGGGCAAACTCACAAAAAGCCTGCCCCCAGCTCCCTTCTACTTTCTGTAGCCAGAGAAGAGCTGAACACCACAGATCAAGCCAGTGGAGGTGCAGCAGCACAGGAGTCAGGGAAAGAGCCAGCTTCATAACATGTTCCACACCTTCTCCTTAGTCCCACAGAATCCCCAGCACAGAGATGCTTCAGGAGGCAGTGAGAGGGAAAGGAGGCCCACCACATTTCACCAACTCCCCCCACAAAACCGGAAGGCAAACACAAGAGCAAGATGTCAACAGTAAATTGTGCAGGTTCGCTCTCCATGTCATGAAAATCCTCCAGTCGTGGAGCTGGAGACACTGTCAGTAAATGTAGCCCCTGGTGTCACTGCTCCAGCAGGAACTGTGCAGTCAAGGAGCAACAGAGAGACATAGACACTGGGTGTCAATGTAGAAACATGGACCGTTGCACAATGGCCCTTACCACAGGATGATCTCTGGGATGTGCAGACTTTGCCCAACGAACCTACTGTCTCTTCAGAAGAGATGGAGATCAGCCTCCCACACTGTCAAAAACATGACAAGGAAACTCTATTGGACAGACCTTCAGCTGGTATAAACAGATTTAGTTCCACTGACTTCAGATTTATACAAGCTGGGAATCTGTTCCTTTGAGTTGAAATGAGTGAAGTTTCCATTCCTTTATACGAGCGTAACCTCTGAAGAAAAACATGAGGCACCATGTTAAAACGCAAATATCTCATTTCATTTGGACAAAGAAGAATTGAGTCTTACTATAGAAAAGGTTTTGGAATATCTCCTGGGCCTGTAGACTTGCTTTTGTATAAAAAAAGATGCTTTGGACAAGATATGGGATTTGTCCTGCTTCTAAAAGGGCTCATTTATAGAACTAGTCTTGTTAAAATGAATGTGAAGGTCCAACAAGAGCCATCAATGAACATCTTGCCATCTCTACAAGCAGTGAAAGAACTGGACTAGGTTCAGAGCCGGACATACTATCTTCCACCAGCATAACCCATGGTTCCAGGCTCTATGTAACAGAAAGTCCAAAGAGGGGGGGTTTCAGTGGCACAACATGCTGCTGCTTACCATCTTTCAAGGGGTCTACATGGGCCAGAACAGCTGTAAAAGTGGGGGAAGTTGGCTGAGAAAGGAGCTGGCCAGGACAGCTGGGGAAGTGCACTGGCTGAGCATATGCAGTGGGAAGTCTTCACACAGAAGCTTACATGGAGCTCGGCCTCTGACTTCTGTTGAGTGCAGCTCACCACTCAGCAGAAACCCTCAGGTTGGGCAGAGCGAGCAATGAACTACCGGGGGGTTGTGGAAATAGAGACCTTCCACCACATTTACTGACAAATTCTGGCTTCACTTCAATCCATTCCTGCCCCTGCAATCCTACTAAAGTCAGTCATGGGATTGCACCACATGTAAATAAAGGCAGGTTTTGGCCCGCCTGTCTTGTTAAATAAAACAGCAAGGAAATATTTTAAGACTTATCTTTCAATGGTTAGATTTCTTCTTAACTTACGTACAGGAGAAGTGATTTCACTGATTCTACTCATGTGAGCCACAGAGAGCAGCATCTGGACCCAAACATTTTCAGGTGAAACCGTGGCTGGCCCCTTTGAAGTCAGTGGGAGTTTAGCCATTGACTTCAGTGGAACCATAAGGTCACCCTTCATCTATAGTCTCTCCTGTTATCTATGAAGAGAGGAAAAATCTGAACTTCCCCATATTTAGAAAAATTATAAGTTAAGAACTTGCTTTGAGGTTGTTGCATGTATGAAATGTTGTTCCCCCCCAGGGCTTTATTGCCTTGAACTGAGACAATAGAGAGTTGCAGGCAAGGGCATGGGGTGGGGCTCTGTAATTCACAAAGATTTAGAGTCTTCTTCCTACAGACACCCCATGGATTTTGTTGTATTTTCCAAAATCTAAGCTTCCATTTAAAACAATGAAGCTTTTAACACATCTGGGTCTGCGGAAGCAGAATGTAAATAGATGTACTGTTGTCTTATTTTAGAATCTGTAGTAAGCCAGACTGAAACAATAGCACTAAGAAATGTAAACTACTCACATTTATCTCAGTGGGATGGGGTGTTAACTTTGAAGCCTAATTGTGACCATTTAAATGCCAACATTGTTAACTATTTCACTGATGTCAACACACCAGAAAATCCAGGGTAATGAACTTATCTAGTGTGGGTGTTTGTACTAGTCACTTCCTGATTTTCTACTCATTTGAAAAGGACACTGCATTACAATAAGGTTACTTTGAATATTCTCTCACTTAATCAGGTAGCTGAGATGTTTGCTGCTGTCTTTCAAAATTATCTTAAAGGAAAGTCCGGGTAAAAGGTTAGCTTAATTATTTGTATTCTCTACTGTGTGGCTTGTGGGATTTTATGATTTTGTTATTAACTTTGATCAAGGTGCATGGAAGGCAATCCAGTTTAAATAACTGAAAAACAGGTTTGAACAAACCTCCCTGAGCCTTAAAATAGCTAGTACTCAAATATAAACAGGGCGAATTAAAATAGAAACCAAAATTAATGATAGATATTCTATGTATGTGAAGCAAGTGGGAGGGGAAAAGGGTTTAAAAGGGCCTGTGTTTTCAAAAGTGACTTGTGATCTTGCATGCCTGAAGATTTTGGGTGCCTGACCTGAAATACCTAAAAGGGACCTGATTGTCAACAGGTGGGTACACAGCTCTTTCTGAAAATCAGGCCTCTTTAAGAAATCTTAAATTAAGCACCTTAAAATTGAAGTATCCCAAATTACTTGACACTTCTGAAAATTTAAGCCAAACTGTGTATTTGGTTTTCAAATTTTGCAAGAGGATTGATGGTCCAAGATTGGCAGCACTACCCATAAACACTTGGAATCCTGAATTCAAATGCTAAAGTAGATCACCCTTGAAAATCAATACTGCAAGATTACTCTAGCCCACATTTGTCAATACCAAAAAGCCACCACCAAAGAGTTTAGCATGATTGATTTTGATCACTCAGGAGGGGCCCCCGGCTTCAGTAGTACTCGTGTTGTAGGTCATGATTGAGGGGCACTGGCAGACCTATAAGGAGGTTTGCACAGTGCCTGTCCACACTACAGCTGTTATCAGAGTTTGTACCTACTTAGGGTATGTTTACACTGCAATCAGGAGGTGTGAGTGCAGCATGTGTAGACATACCAGAGCTAGCTTTGATCAAAGCTAGCTCAAGTAATAATAGCAGTGTAGCCACAGCAGCAGGCCTCCCAGGTACATAGTGGAACAGCTAGCTCATGCCACTGCCCTTACTGCCATGGCTACACTGCTATAATTACTCAAGCTAGCTCTGATCTAGCTAGATCAAAGCTAGATCAGGTATGTCTAAACATGCTCCAATAACACCTTCCATTGCACACATACCCTGAGTGCCATGGTTGGCTCAAACAATGTTTTGTGTCCTCAGCCCACCTGGTGAATATTCAATTACACTGCAGCAGCTAACAGTGACCCACCTCTACCAGAGGCCTAGACTGTTGCGTGACTGCTCAGCACACAGGGTTTTTTGTTGTTGGGCAGACAGGGCCCCCTAACCCTAACGTTCCTGTGTAACATCTTTGATTGCTCTTCCTAGCTCTGTGAATTGCCCTGCACTGGTGCAGCTCCACTGGGTCTAGCAATGGCAGGAACGTATGTACTGATCACTCACAAGCATTTTTACCACCGTGTTACGTAACCTAACTCTTAGCAAACCTAGAAGACACAGCAGTTAAAATCCCCCATGTCTCTGCACCAATGCTAGCCCTAGTGGAACTACCCCAATGCAAAGGCAATGCTCGGAGAATTTAAGAAAATCCTCAGTGTACACATAGTCACAGAGAGCTAGGAGCAAGGAGGACAGATCTTCTTTTTACAGGTGACTCTTAAGATGACCTTAAATGAAATAGATTAGAGAAATTTTTTCAGGCTGTTTATGGATTTACCAGCACTTTATACATAGTCAGTTTAACCCAGTTCCCCTACATAGTCAGATCATCTGTTCCCCCTTTTGTTTGTGTAGGTCTTTCACACAGCAGTAGGGGAGAGAAAACACCTCAATGTGTATTCCTTTTCACCACACAAGATTCACATCCATATAGGAGGGACCGGGACCAATCTAGTTCCTACGGACACTTACACACGTATATATCTTTCCTCATATGACGAGTTACATTGAAGTCAACATTCTGTTCATGCACTTAAAGTTACACTTGTGCCTAAGGCCTTGTCTATACAGGAAACATTTTACAATATAACCTCGGGTATAAATTTTAATCACCATAGTTACACCAATATAATTCCCCACTGGGACACTCATGCTGGTATAAGAGTGTTTTTATTCAATTTAGTTTATGTTACTTGGAAGGGATTTAAACAAAAAAAAGCCACTTTTATACTGGAATAAGAGTGTCTACACAGAGGGTTATACTGGTATAACTATGTTGATATAACTGGTAAAACTTTCTTGTGTGAACAAGGGTGTTTCCAGGAACAGGGCCCTATTTCATGTAGTTCATTCTCTTGTGCAAGCAAAAAAAAAAGCTCTGAAGTTGGCACTTGTTCTTTATGAACTCAAAATTGCTCAATATGCAACCTCCATTTGAAGTTGGGAGTTAGGATGCTTGTTGTTTTCATCAACTAGGGTAACTGGGCTTCAGCCCTCTAAAAGTTTCCGGTATCAAAGACTGAGATTTCCTGGATCTGTAACACATCACAGCAGCATATTTGTAAAAGAAAATTATGTTTAAAGTAATAAACATCTGTTTTCTTTTTAAAATTTAGAGCAGTCAGCTACAAGTGCAGAGGACCCAATCCGGCAAAGTACCCAGCCAACTCCTCTTCCACTGACCTCAATCAGCTGAAGGGTGCTCAGTGCTTTTAGGACAGAGGTACTCAGCACTTCACTAGCACAGAGCCTCTAGGTACCACTGAATATCTTTTGCAGATGCCTGGAGGCACAAGACAAAAGCAACTGAAGACACATTTGATTTGTTAAATTTAAAGTTTTATTGCTGTATTAATTTCCTATCTCACCATCAATAAGGTACATCTATGTTACAGAAAGAATAAACAATGTAATAAAAATTACTTGAGCCCACCCTTTTGCTAGGCCTTCTTTTCAACAGTTAACATGAAGAAGAAAATAAAAACCCTGACAGCTGGATGTGTGTTAATTTAGAAGCCTTTGCCTGAGGTGTCACAATCTGAAGTTATGTTGCAGGCATGAGCATGTAGAAGCCTGGAATGCTGACGTTAGCAAGGCTGTCGTTGAGTTTACTTAACACTCATTTCTCTCAGTCTGCTTCAGAGCAGAAATGCAGACAATGAAAACTTATTCAACCTTTGACAACTTCAATTGTAGTACGATAAAGATTCTAGTTGGCAGAGTCCTGTCTTTGCTGGTACACGAAAGAGGTATTCAGAAGACACTTTTGCTCAGAAAACATGGAAAGGTAGCCCAAAAATGTCTCTGGTTTCCTTTTATTTACATGAAAAAGTGGGAAAGTTTCAGGACAAACCAAAGCTAGCTTTCCAAGATCTACCATTCAACTTAAAAATAAAAGCTTTGTGATTTCAAACTAAAGGAGCCTTTTTAGATTTCTGTCATTTAGGTAGTTTATTATACTCAAAAGCATCAAAAAGCACTTTTCAATCCAAACTAACATGGAGTGGATAAAAATATACACAATGATCTGATATAATTTCTCAGTCAGAAATAAGCATGCAGCATGCAGATGGGAAAATGTAGGTTACTAGTAAGTATCCAAGAATCTTTGTAATAAAAATATATACATCCCAATAATATCTGGACAAACAAACTGCTCTTGAAGCATTATGTTTACACAGTTTAGCAGAAGGAATAATCAACAAACTTTCTTATGCTGCCATTTTAGGGAAGCTGAATGCTGACTAAAGGTAACAACCATAAATTAAAAGTGATTTTCTTTGTAGAATCCTCCTCAAAAATGTTTAAACAGCAGCAGCTTTCTGTTCACAGCTGAATTCAGATTTGTAAACAGACACACAGAACTGCTTCACAGCATCTTCACAATGAAACTCCGTTTTCCAAAAGTTTTAGAATACAGCATAAAATCAAAGAACATGAGCAATGCATTGAACATTATAGATATAGACCCTATAGACTATAGACCCTGATCCTGCAATGAGCCTCTTTCATGTGCACCTGGAACTACTTTGTAAGAGAAAAAGGATGGTCCAGCACTAGCCTAGGCCTTAGGAGACTCAAGTCCTCACATGGATCCTGACTCCCTGTATGGGCTAGTCACAGTTTCTCTCTGCCTCAACTGTGTATTTTTTTAGATTGGGATAATAGTATATCCCCACCTCAGAGGGGTGCTGAGAGGACAAATACATTAAATGTTTGTGAGGCATGTACATATTATCGTAATGGGGGCCATATAAAACCTTTGACAGAAGATCAGGGTCCAGCAAGGGAGCCATGAAAGCGGTCAACAGATACTTCAGTCTGGAAAAATAAATAAATAAATGGCTATGCCTACGTTGAGTCTTGTAACAGTGTGAGCACTAACTCAGGGTCCCTTGTAAAATGAGATGACATTTGCGGGGTTTCTTGAGTCTGAGAATGCTTTAGCCCACAAGTAATTTTATATTTTAAAACTGTACAAAACCCAATGGCAGTGCATGTAGTGTATGTGTAATCTGCCAAATTGTAACTCCATACAGAATTTTCTGGAATATGCAGACACAGATTTGCCTTCTTACTAGTTTATCTGGTTGTAAAACATTAATCTGGATCATTGCACACTGAGCTGTCATCCCAAGGGTGGAATGAAATACATGTAGGCTGAAGAGTTTATTTGGAGTGGACTGCAAGAAGTATTGTTAGAAGAAATTCCCAGCAGTTTATATAATTCCTTCAATCTACAAAGACATGAAGCTAGTAATTTAGGGCCTGATTTTATAAACAATTCTGTACAAGAATAACTTTACTCACAAGAGTAACTTTTTTGTGCATCAGCTCCTTAAACTTGTTAGCATGTTTTCCAGGCAAACCTACCCTGCTAAATAGTTTAATCAGCTCAGTTTCTCAGCTATAATAGCTCTCACAGGGGCTCACATCCAAATAGCTTGTTGCATAGTCTAGGAACACTAATATGAATACTAGGGCTGTCCATTAATCACAGTTAACTCACCCAATTAACTCAAAAAATTAACTGTGATTACAAAAATTAATTGCAATTAATCACACTGTTAATAGAATACCAATTGAAACGTATTAAATATTTTGGATGTTTTTCTACATTTTCAAATATATTGATTTCTATTACAACACAGAATACAAAGTGTACAGTGCTCACTTTATATTATTATTTTGTATTACAAATATTTGCACTGTAAAAATGATAAACAAAAGAAATAGTATTTTTCAGTTCATCTCATACAAATACTGTAGTGCAATCTCTTTATCATGAAAACTTAACTTACAAATGTAGATTTTTTTGTTACATAACTGCACTCAAAAACAAAACAATGTAAAACTTTAGAGCCTACAAGTCCACTCAGTCCTACTTCTTGGTCAGCCAATTGCTAAAACAAACAAGTTTGTTTACATTTACGGGAGATACTGCTGACTGCTTCTTATTTACAATGCCACCTCAAAGTGAGAACATGGCACTTTTGTAGCCAGCGTTGCAAGGTATTTATGTGCCAGATATACAAAACATTCATATGCCCCTTCACCCACCATTCCAGAGGACGTGCTTCCATGCTGATGATGCTTGTTAAAAAAATAATGCATTAATTAAATTTGGGACTGAACTCCTTGGGGGAGAATTGTATGTCCCCTATTCTGTTTTACCTGCATTCAGCCATATATTTCATGTTATAGCAGTCTCAGATGATGACCCAGAACATGTTCATTTTAAGAACACTTTCACTGCAAATTTGACGAAACACAAAGAAGGTACCAATGTGAGATTTCTAAGGATAGATACAGCACTCGACCCAAGGTTTAAGAATCTGAAGTGCCTTCCAAAATCTGAGAGGGATGAGGTGTGGAAAATGCTTCCAGATGTCTTAAAAGAGCAACACTCTGATGAGGAAACTACAGAACCTGAACCACCAAACTAGAAAAGCAACCTTCTGCTGGTGGCATCTGACTCAGATGATGAAAATGAACATGCGTCAGTCAGCTCTGCTTTGAATCGTTATCAAGCAGAACCAGTCATTAGCATGGACACATGTCTTCTTGAATGGTGGTTGAAGCATGAAGGGACATATGAATATTTAGCGCATCTGGCACATAAATATCTTGTGATGTCAGCTACAACAGTGCCATGCGAACGCCTGTTCTCACTTTCAGGTGACATTGTAAATAAGATGTGGACAGCATTATCTCCTGCAAATTGTAACCAAACTTGTTTGTTTGAGCAATTAGCTGAAATAGGACTGAGTGGACTTGTAGGTTCTAAAGTTTTACATTGTTTTATTTTTGAATGAAGTTATTTTTTGTACAGAATTCTACATTAGTAAGTTTAACTTTCATTATAAAGAGATTGTACTACAGTACTTGCATTAGGTGAATTAAAATATACTATTTCTTCTGGTTTTTACAGTGCAAATATTTGTAATCAAAAATAAATATAAAGTGAGCACTGTACACTTTGTATTCTGGGATGTAATTGAAATCAATATATTTGAAAATGTAGAAAACATCCAAAAATACTTAAATAAATGGTATTCTATTATTGTTTAACAGCGCGATTAATCATGATTAATTTTTTTAATCGCTTGACAGCCCTAATGAATACATAACCTAAGGGAGCGTATGGCAAGACCTATATAATATTCACTGTTTGCTACTCTAGGTCTTAATGGTAGGGACCACGGGACAAATTTAGCTGTGATACAAAAGGTAGTGCACATTATACTTTTGTAAGTGGATGTAAATTAGAGCTGAGCAAATAATTGATTTTTCAGTTTGGATAGATCCTAAAAAAAAACTAACTGGTTAGTTTCAAATCAAAACTGATTTATTTATTTTTTTCAGTTTCTTACCAAAACAAAACACTGAACAAATTTCAGTGAGCTTAAACAAACTGTTTCATTTTCCAGTTCAAACTGAATTTTTTAAAACAAAATATTGATTTGAATACATATTTAATGTACAAAATGTTGTTTCACAACAAAATGTCAAAACAGTTCATTTCTAAACTGTTGAAACAAAATATTTTGACATTCCAAAATATTTTTCCAGGATTTTTTCCCCCCAAAACTATTCACCAAATTCAGCTTGAATTTTGTGCCCTGAAAAATGCATTTTTTTTTTTTTTGAAAAATTACTATTTGCTGAAAAAAATATACTAGAATTTAGTGTAAGGGGCCTAGATTCCACTCCCATGTATTAGTGTAAATCCAAAACAACCCTGCTGAAACTCTGGGTTTACTTCAGTATTAAAAATGGTGTTACTGAGCGCATAGGCAACTGGGCTCAGCTGGGGAGCTGGGGCATTGCCATAGTTGGGCCATGTCCCACCGAAATCTGAGCACCAGCCACAATCCTTAAAGTGACGAGGATCACAGCCCCTCCCCCTCCCCCGGCCAAAAAAAAAAATTTTTTTAAAGGTTTAGCCAAGTCGCTGAGGGGTGCAATCTTTTAGTAAAGCTGCTGCTGCTTTATACACTCCATGGGGCTCTGCTTCCCCAATAATACAGGCTCAGACCCTCTCTGACACTACCCACCTCCAGTTACTGCTCCCCGTTGACTAATTGGCTCTCAATTCCAAAGAAACAATCAGGTTCTGGCTGGGACCCCCCAGCAGTGGGTGGAGGCAGGGCACACCCCCATCAATGCAGAGAAAGTCATCAGATCTGGGTGGCATGTGACAGAGCTAGAATGAGGACTTTCCATGCACCAGCTCTCAATGCCACTCTTTGGCCCAGCCACCCCTCCATCACAGGGGAGAGGGCTCCGCCTCATGCCACCCAGCTCTCATTACTGTCTTCCCATTGGCTCCTAGCTCACAGCCAACAGATTGTGACCAGCCTGCCACCCCCGCCCTGGCCATGGGTGAGTCAGGGTACACCTCCGCTAATGGGAAGGCAGTAACCAGAGCTGGGTGTCATTATGGCAGAGCCCCTTCACTGCTGAAGTAACAAAGAGGCAGCCAGGCCACATTTGAGTGGCACTGCAACCTGGCACACTAAGTCCTGCTTCTCCTAGTCACTGCTTCCATTCTGCTCCCCATACAGGCTCAGCCACAGGGAATCTGGGATTGGGAGCGGGAGCTGATGTGCCAGCAGGGAAGTGGCTTTACCTGGCAGGGATTGATTTGGAGATGCTGAACCCCTTCTAGCGCTAGCTACCCCCTGCCTATGACTGAGAGCAGAGTACGGGCAAAGGTTTCCGATCCAGATTTCACTAAAGTCAATGGAAGTCTTTCCAATGACTCAGTGGATGCTGGTTAAGCCTTAAGCAAGTCTATACTGGCATACACTGAGGAGCCAGAGCAAGTCATAAGTACACCATTTTATTATCCCTTAGACTCAAGGCTGAATTTAGACCTTTGTCTGCAAGACACCTACTACACCTTCGGCACTATATAAACAAATCAATAATAATTACTACTGCTACTTTACAAAAAAAGAATATTTATAAGTGGAATTGAGACCTAAGGCAGCATCCTTTTATCTCTCCCCAGGATATATGTTGGTAGCTAATCTTGCCAGAGGTGTGATAGAATACTGCAGGAGACACCTGTTAAACACAACACAATCCTATTATATTAATAAAGACTCATTCTTTCTCATGTCATTTATATTCACAGGAGAGGACTCCATTACTTTGTGTGGTGTTCTGGTTTATCTGGTACCATCCATATATACTGTAATCAATAACCAGATCAACTTTCATTCAAATCTTTCTCATCCACTTGGCTGCCCTTCTGAGCTCTTTTAAACTATGGCCCTGTCTACACTGGCAAGTAAAGCAGCTTTCTGCCTTGTAACTCCCGAGGGGTACACACTGCCAAGCCACTTAGTGCGCAGAAACTGCACAGTTGCAGTGCTGTAAAAAAACCCACCCCAACGAGAGGCCTACAGCTTTGTGCGCCGGGGGTACAGTGCCATGGTGCCAGTGTAGACACCGTGGTCGATTACAGCACTGCGATTGGCCTCTGGAAGATTTCCCACAATGCCTGTTTTTGCCTCTCTGGTCATCAGTTTAAACTCTACTGCCCTGCCCTCAGGTGACCAACTGTCATCCCCACCCTGTAAATTCCTTTGGAATTTTGAAAGTCCCCTTCCTGTTTGCTCGGTGACGCGTGCAGTGGTCTCAGCGCATCCTTCCAGGTGGCCAGGCCTGCTCCATGCACCAGGCGATCCCCCGCTTGGAGCAATGCCGAGCTGCTGGATCTCATCAGCATTTGGGGAGAGGAGGCTGTCCAGTCCCAGCTGCGCTCCAGCCGTAGGAATTATGATACCTATGGACAGAATTCATGACGCATGACAGAAAGGGGCCATGACCAGGACACACTGCAGTGCAGGGTCAAAGTGAAGGAGCTGCAGAACGCCTACCACAAGGTGCAGGAGGCAAACCACCACTCCGGTGCTGCGCCCACGAGCTGCCAGTTCTACAAAGAGCTGGACGCAATATTTGGTGGCGACCTCACCTCCACTGCGAAGGTCACTGTGAATACTTCTGTGGCTCGCATGCCAGTCAAGAGTGGACTGAGCCAGGAGGAGGAAATCTTGTACGAGGATGGGGAGGGGCAGGGGACCTAGAGGCAGAGGATGACTCAGAGGTCAGAGATGCATGCAGCCAGGAGCTCTTTTCTATCCTGGAGGAAGCTAGCCAGTCACAGCTGTTGGATCTTGGTGAAGCACAAACAGGAGAGGAGGCCCATGGTAAGTGGATTTGATTTGGGAAATCGCTGAAGCAAGTTGTTGGGGGCAGAAGGGTTGCAGAAAGCAGGCTTGTGTCTGTATGATGCACTTACCACCACATGCCTAGTCTGTGTGGCGGAACAGGCTGTTGATTGACTCCCTCATTTTACAGGAATCTGCCTCAGAGATCTCCAGGAAACTCTCATGGAGATACTGGGCAATCCGCTGCCTCAGTTTCTTTGGCAGAGCTGCTTTGTTTCTTGCCCAATTAACGATAACCTTCCCATGCCATTCTGCCATCATGGGGCAGGACCATTGCTGCACACAAGCAAGCCACATAAGCACCAGGGTGGAAGCCACAGTCTTGGAGAACACCCTCCCTTGATTCCCTGCTCACCCTCAGCAGCGAGATATCTTCCATAATGAACACAGCCTATGGAAAATGTGGGGACAGGAATGATTATCAGATCCCCCTACAGCGCTGGCTTTCCCCAAGAGCCATGTGCCCAGTATACAGTGAGGCTCCGGGAACACTGATTTACCCTGCCCCTGCAGCTGCTCACCATTTTGGGGGTCTTGTGGCTCATGTGTGCTTGCCTGGGGTCAGCCAGTTAGTGACAGGTATATGAATACTGGCTCTGTTTTAAATCACTGAATCAGTGTTCTGTGTGTTGCAAACAATACTGCTTCTGTAAAATGTTGCGTTTTGGCTTCACAGAGATGACCTTGGGAGCCCAGCATCCCTCTTTGTTATCGCCGGCTGAACGGCTGTGCAGAATTAGAAAGCAGCCACGAAGAACTAAGGAGGACTTTCTGTGTCATGTCATGATGCTGGTTATGCATCCAACGAAGTGGGTATTCACCCATGAAAGCTTATGCTCCAATACATCTGTTAGTATGTAACAGGACTGCTTTGCTTTTACAGATCCAGACTAACACGGCTACCCCTCTGATACATGATGCTGGTTAGTGACCGATCGGTAGCAGTCTGGAATGGCCAGCTTCCACAGTGCAATCGCCATGCGCTTCTGCAATGGCAGGGCAGCTCTTATTCTCATGTTCTTGCACCACAAGGCTGGGGGAGCTCATCGCACAGTTCCATGATGTGGCTTTCCTCATCCGAAAGATCTGCAGCCACTGCTCGTCATCCCAGACGTGCATGACGATGTGATCCCACCACTCAGTGCTTGTTTCCCGAGCCCAAAAACATCATTCCCCTGTGGTCAGCACCTCCAAGAATGCCACAAGCAATCTCGTGCTGTAGCTACTATGCGTGGCGAGATCAATGTCACGCTCCTCTTGCCTTTGTAGTTTAAGGAATAACTCCACCTCCATTCATGACGTGTTAGTGAGCGTGAGCAGCACACTGGTCAACAGTGCGGGATCCGTTCCTGCAGACCGAAGAGGCAGAGTACGTAGTACACAGACTGTTGAAAGATGGCACCAAATGTGGATGGAAGCACAGGGACTGCTGAGATACAAAGCAGTGCATCACGGGGCATTGGGACAGGACCCAGGATGCCCCACAATCCCTTCCGCCTTCCCACAACTCTTAGCGGCAGAAGAGGAGGAGATGCTCTGTGGGATAGCTGCCCAGAGTGCACCACTCCGAATACCGCTGCAAGTGCCACAAGTATGAACACGCTACTGTGCAGGCAGCTGACAGTGTGAACACACAACAGCGGTTTCCCTTGGGAGAAGGTGTGGAGACAGCTGTGCAGTAAGCAAACAAACAGGGCATTGATAAATGCCTTATAAACGTTAAGGTGTTTACTTGAATGCATGTAGTCTCCTTTGACTTGGAAATCAGATTAGAAATTTTATAGGAACAAGCTGTCTCCTGTCAAACCAGAAATACCCTGTGAACAACCCCTCCCACAGCATCTTAGCTCTTTCAATTCACTTCTGTATGAAACCTGGAAATGTAGGGCAGCTATGCAATAATAGAAAAATATAACAATCTTTACAAATCTCAGGAAATTTCAACTTCAGGTCAGTTCTATTTTATTCAAACCAGTTTACCCATCCCCACTGCACTAACTTCTGTGAATATAATGCAAAACATTGTATGACAGAGAATTCACAAAATTAATCCAGCTCTATAAAGAATGATGCACCCCTTCATAAAGTTATTTGTTAGGTAATTACCAGCAACTAGAGGTGGGAAACATCTGCCTGATTTTTATTTATGGTTCTGCAAAACGACATTGGAAGATGCAAAGCCACAGCCACGGGGGCGGGGGGGAGAGGGCTTTCAGATAAATGATCCAGATACATTATCACTCGCTCTGAATCTTGCCTACACAGGAGACACAAACAGTTTGTAACTGAATCTGTCGTACTGAACTTGTATGAACACGATTCATCAATACATGCTGGTTGGTTTGTTTTACCCTACATCCACACTAGTACTCATCTACACCATTTCATTTGCAATGCCTTCTCAGTACTTGTGTCACAATTCCCAGCAGTCGTGCATTCTGCAAGAGTCCACAGGATTAGTGCACAGTGGGCAAATAGTGGGAGGATTAGTTGAATCATTTTAGTGTCTGTGTTACACTGGCACTGAACTGATTCAGTCTGAAATCAGGTTCAGGTTTAACCAGTTATTAAACCTGCTGAAAGGCAGTCTGCTCTAATCAGTGATCAGACCCTTCATATGCTGTTTAGGGTATTTTAGTGTTGCTTGCAGAATGTTTCACAGATGTCCTAGGTGCTTTAATTGGTTTTATTTCTCCAGCAAAGACCAGGCCTAAAAGTAATACATGCAGATGTAATATACAGGTTCTCCAACCTGTTGCATGAGGAAACAATTCAGTGCAATTCCCTGCTTGAAGAAACTCTGTCAAGGCAATGGGCTGAAAAATTGACCTCCCTTGACAGTTGTCCCCGTATACTATAACCATTCATTTTTTAAAAACTGGCTATGCTTCTATCCAGCTGTTTTTAAAACCAAATTCAAGACTTGAAATCAGACTAGTAATAAAAACACTGATACATTCATTCCCTCTCTCACATGTCACAAAACTACTAGTCTGTTTAATGTGAAGCTCGCTGCAAATCCCAGCTCTGTTTTTTTCATTCTTAAACTAGTATTATTACTCAGAGCAGCATTGTAGATAGTGTTCCAGAAAAAATTATTTGGACACTGCAGGGTAAAAACTTCCCAGATGGCACCAGCGTCAAACGAAAGTAAGCCCATTTTTAGGCTAACAAATCTTGACATAGCTTTTAAAAATATCTTAGGGTTATATTCTCTCCTATGCTTCCTGCGTCAGTGTAAGTTCCAGAACGAGGAGATTTGCTGGGTATGGAAGCTCTCTGGCTTCCCCTACATGTGAAAGTGGAAAATTAAGGAGGTGTTCTCACCTCCTGCCAAGTTTAAGTTACACATTGAGCTCTCTGGCTCCTCCTGTAAGTAAAAAGGGGAAATTGAGAGAGTTCCTACCTGCTGCCGGGTTTATTTTCAATACCGTACATGTATATATATGCTCCACTGTAGTTTCTTAAACTGCTCCCAGAAAGCTTCCTAGCTCTGGAGTTTACATAGGGATAAGTATCACATCAGTAGTATGGAAGTAGCTGTGCTAGTGAAGCTTGGTCTACACTAGCAAATTAATGTAATCTCTAAGGTGCCACAAGTACTCCTCGTTCTATTAGCAAATTATGTCAGTGTAACTACGTCACTCAGGGGTGTGGAAAATCCAGTTATACCACCCTAACTCCCAGTGTAGACCACACCATGTGAACAGAAGGACTTCTCATATCGACATAGCTACTGCCTACTGGGGAGGTGGAGTACCTACACTCATCGGAGAAGCCCTCCCACCGGCAAAGGTAGGGTCTTCACTGAAGTGCAGCTGCACCAAAGTAGCATTTTAAGTGTAGGCAAGCCCTGAGATGACAAAATGTTAACGACTATGCTAAAGCCTATGTTAAGTTTCTGAAGATGCTCAGTGCAAACGAGATGTTTCCAGATGCCTGTGTATATTCAGTTCAAAGAGAGTGCTCAGAACATTAAAAGTTCTGCATCTTCTCCCCAACCTAGCAGACTCCTGAGTGCTGATTAAACATTAAAAGGGAACTAGATCAATTGAATCCTGATGGAGGCCATGGAAGGAAGGCAGTGCCAGCTTCACAGTGTGCTTCTCCCAATGGCAATTTCACAGAACCCCTTTTGATGGATACACCAACGGACTGGTTTTCACATGGATTTAGGGGTATAAACAGGGAGCCACTGCTCTGCAGAGCATGCCTATCTCCAGGCCCTATGGTATCCATTTGGCTATTTGATCCAAAGTCTATCCCTACTCAGCTGCTTCTGTAGTTGTGGGGTAAGGTATCCAATCGCACCATGGCTCCTTCAGGAGCTATACATCTTGGGGAGCTGTGTGAAAACACTAGGCATCAGTAGCTCTGGTATAAGGAGACAAATTCACTGCCCAGTGGGGGAATTCCCTCTTCTTCTCCCCCATGGAGTGAGAAGGAAGAAACTTCCTGAGCTGAACCTTTCCTGTACCTACATGTTTGTTTTTATTCTGTAAAGAGAAGACTAGGACTTTTAATGGCTTTTTCAATTAACGTACAGTGTCTCTGTTCAGTCCATGATCGTTAGTGTCTAGCAGAGTAATGACAGGTTTCAGAGTAGCAACCGTGTTCGTCTGAATTCGCAAAAAGAAAAGGAGTACTTGTGGCACCTTAGAGACTAACCAATTTATTTGAGCATAAGCTTTCGTGAGCTACAGTTCACTTCATACGTAGCTTATGCTCAAATAAATTTGTTAGCAGAGTAATGAAGTCAAGTTCCCAGGCTCATCTTTTGAAAGTGTTGTGCAGGTTTCCTTTGAGGATGAGGACCGATAGGTCACATATGGAGTGATCGCTTTGTGAAAAGTATTCACCCATAGGTGATAGGGTGCTTTTGCCTTTTATCATTATCCCATGTGACTTCACTGAGAGCGATTCACTCTGAGACACAGTATTTATGGCTTATTACAGCAAACTGTAACCCACTGACCCCCTCTTTTTGTCCTATGAGGGCAGAGGTGTTAATGGGCCACTCTACCCTTACAATATGTGCTAACTACTTATGCTAAACAATCTGATCTACCTTGCATTTTGGTGTGACTCTGGGAGTACCTTTCCCAGACCTGAAGAAGAGCTCGGTGTGGCTCAAAAGCTTGTCTCCCAACAGAAGTTGTTCCAATTAAAGATCTTATCTCACCCACAGTGTCTCCATAACATCCTGGGACCAACACAGCTAGAACTACACTGTATAGGTAGATTTCAGAGTAGCAGCCGTGTTAGTCTGTATCCGCAAAAAGAAAAGGAGGACTTGTGGCGCCTTAGAGACTAACAACTTTATTTGAGCGTAAGCTTTCGTGAGTTGTTTCCAATGAAGTGAGCTGTAGCTCACGGAAGCTTATGCTCAAATAAATTTGTTAGTCTCTAAGGTGCCCCAAGTACTCCTTTTCTTTTTACTGCATAGGTAGACTCCTGTGCATTGGTACAACTCAACCGGCACCCTTATATTTAAGTAACTGCTGGCTTATATTATCATTTGGTTTATGACTCACCATGTCAGCACCACAGGCAAAAGGAGTAGGAGAATACTCACGTACTCACAACAAGTTCTGACTCGATCTGGTGCCCAAGACATACACTCTGCACTCTGAACCAGCTCACACATTTGTAACTATGATTAAATAAGGTAAGCGCATGCAAAGTGAGAAATTATAATGCTGAAAGGAATAGTCAGGAAAATAACTTTGGGACATTGGAATAGAATTTTCAACACATCCTCAAATTTCAGCAAGATGCTAATCTGCTATCGATAGAAATGTGCTGCCCGTTACGAAAGCTCAGGGTTTCTCCAAACGTGCATTTACTTTCTCTCAGTGAAACATAAGCCCTTCAGAAAGAAAGGGAATAATCACTGGGCCAAAATCTGATTTAATTTAGAGTGGAATCATTCAAAGTGAAGGCCTTCCCCCATGGGCCCAGTCCTGAGAGGCGCTGAGCATCTCACACTGCCACTGACTTCAGAAGCACACAAGATCAAACTCTATATGGAGGTCTTGTTAACGTAGCCAATAAGCCAAGGGTTCAGTTCAGACACAGCAAGCAATCCCAGACTCAGCTGGGATGTATTATGCTCATCTCAGCTAGCACATAAGGCTTCTTTTGCTCCTGTGTGTCACTGTAACAAGAGTTGCATGACTGACTGTACTGATAAAATTGTCCCTCAGAGAATCTGAGTCAGCCTCTCTTATCTCAATACTAAAATTAAATCATTCTATGAAATTTAGCCTTGACTTGTGTTGCACAAAGTAAACATAACTCCATTTCATTTCTTAACTAGTGGATTGCAGGTCTCAGAAGAGAGCAGGAAGAAGGTAATGGAAAATTTTACAGTTCAGTACTAAGGAATCCATTCTATTTAATCTATGATACACTTGGAAATGATTTTGTATCATGCCGTACTGTAGCTACAGCATTTTCTAACACCAGTTATCATTTTCCCTCCCTGAGCCATGTGCACCAAGAAATTTCAGACTTATTTTAATGAGTTTAGATCCTGCTGGCAGTTTTCTGTAAATACAAGAAGTAATGATTGTTTTTCTTTTCAGCTGCATCTTTTATCAAAAGCGTACAGTCTGCTTTGAAAGGCAGCCACACACACATTGGGCCAGATTATGAGGAAAATAGCACCAGAAGAGTGTCCTGAGTAATGCACCCAGGGAACAAGTCATACAGCACAAGGGTAGCAAATGGAAACTTTTAGCTAAAAACAAACATTTTACCAATGGGGAACTGAGGCACAGAAAGGCTAAGTGACTTGCCCACAGTCACACAGGAAGTCTGTGGCAGAGAAGGAAACTGAATCCATGTCTCCGAAATCCTAGGTTAATAACCCAACCACTGGATAACCCTTCTTCTCTTCATACAAAACTATGAATCATGATTGTAACTTCTTCTGTCTCTATGATTTGCTCTTAATTGGTTTAGAGGACACTTGTTTAAAAACTATTTGTAAAACATTTCAACACCTTTTATGTTATATTGACAATGATGAGCGCTCGTCTGTACCAGAAATGCACTCATCCCTGGCTTAAACAAGGAAAGGGAGAGCAAACCTGTCACCCAGGAAGGAAAGAGTTAAACACACAGTGGCTAAAAAAGCTGTGTTTCTTTAGGAACTCCTGTGGTTTAACATTTATAGCAGGATCGAGATTTCTAAAGGAGGCTTCTCTATTTTTTCCTCCTGCTGGAGCTCTACATTTTCCCAGCTGATTCTGATGAGAAGCGTCCTCCACTGCCCACAAGGAACCAACGCTGATGTCATCCTCTTATTCCTTTACACTCTGCAGACCCTCAGAGGCCTCTATGTGGCAGTCTTGCTGAGGCCTCCATTTCTTATTGTCTCCTTTCCCCCTTTGCTGTGGAGGCCAATCTTTCCCAGCATTCCCTCTCATACAATGTTAGTCAAAATGGCTTACCCTGGATTTCAGTTGATGATAATCCAAAAAGAAAAGGAGTACTTGTGGCACCTTAGAGACTAACCAATTTATTTGAGCATAAGCTTTCGTGAGTGATGAAGTGAGCTGTAGCTCACGAAAGCTTATGCTCAAATAAATTGGTTAGTCTCTAAGGTGCCACAAGTACTCCTTTTCTTTTTGCGAATACAGACTAACACGGCTGTTACTCTGAATCCAAAAAGTGTAAATAATGTGGCATCCTCAAACACTCAATTCTTTGTTAACATTTTTTGTTTCAAAATATTTGTTTCTGTGGGAATTTTTACCAAAATCAATGTTTTTTCAAAGTGTGTCCAGTTAAACAAAAAGATATTTTTTATCCAAAAAACATTTAGAGGAAAAATTTCCAATCAGCTCTACTGCCAAGATGATGTGGTAAGGCAATGTGGTCCCCTAAAGAGAGGCCAGTGCCCCACTGCAGCATCAGAGAGGCACTGTACCTGCCAGGTCAGCTGGGGAAGAGCCCCAGGCTGTGCTTGTGGGAAGATGGAGGAATTGGGTGGCTATAAACTGTATTCAGCTGTCTTTAGATGAATGCATCTTTCTTACTCACCAGTAGGAATAGCCCCAGGAGCCACAGAAGCCTCAGGCTCTATGATCAGAGATGCAACCCCACACTCTGAGTGTCCCTAGCCTCTGTTTGCCAGAATCTGGGAATGAGCAACAGGGGATAGATCACTCAATGATTGCCTGTTCTGATCATTCCCTCTGAAGCACCTGGCATTGGCCACTGTCAGAAGACAGGATACTGGGCTAGATGGACCTTTGGTCTGACCCCGTATGGCTGTTCTTATGCTCCATGTCAGGGAAGCTGGAGTGCGCAGGATGGGGCCATTGTTGACAGTTTTCTGCAAGACTGGGTTATCAGGGCAGGTATCTACTCAGCCTGTTGCTACTGATACTACAAAAGGAACAGAGAAACAGGGGATCTTACATTTATCAGTTCTCTGCAGTACAGAGCTCCTCTCTGAATAATGAGTCACCTTCCAGTATTATTGGGTCACTGCAATACAGTATTCTCCCATCAGTTCAGCTTAACTGAATTTGTAATATTCATAATGATGCTAATGAGTCAAGAAATATAGGGAAGCACTCAGTGGCACAGTACAATAGAAATTAACAAGTGAGGAGAAAATAATTACAATAAACCCAGTTGACCTTGGGCTTAACCCACTTAACCTCTCTGCATCAGTTTTCCCTGCTGTAAAATGGGAATAACAATACTGCCTCATCACAAAGGTATCATGAGGCACTGAATTCATTCATGTCTGCAAAACATTGGGATCTCAGCTGGAAGGTGCTATAAATGCACAACGTATTATTGTTCATCATCATTAATATTCAACCACAACAGCTTGGAAACATCGTTCAAAAATATTCCCGTCCTCCAACCACCTCCTTCTGCTTAAATCTTTAGGTCAGACCATGTCTACACTATGGGGACCATAGGGGCATATCTACAGCGTCATAGCTGGGCCAGCATAACCCCTAGTGCAGACGCAGCCTACAGCGATGGAAAGGGTTTCTCCATCACCATAGGAACAGAACCTCCCTAAGCAATGGTAGCTAGGTTGACAGAAGCATTATTCTGTTGATCTACCCTAACCAGGGGTTACATCAGCATGGCTACAGCACTCAGGGGGGTGGATTTTTCACGCCACTGAGTGCTCTGGCTATGTTGACCTAAATCTTCAATAAAAAGAAAAGGAGTACTTGTGGCACCTTAGAGACTAACCAATTTATTTGAGCATGAGCTTTCGTGAGCCACAGCTCACTTCATCAGATGTTCCTCTGAAATAAATCTTCAATGTAGACTAGGCCCAAGGAAAGCTTGTGCCTCAGACCTTGTCTACTCTACAGCTGCTTTGCCAGTACAGCTACCATGGCAGTGCTCCCTAGTATAGACGCAGCATAAGCCAACAGAAGGAGTTTTTCTGCCAGCATGTTAACACCACCTCCCTGGGCAATATTAGCCGTGTTGACATAAGCACTCTTCTCTCAGCCTTGCTCCGTCTACCCTGGCTGTTTTACCATGTCAGCTCAGGGGTATGGTCTATGCACATCCTGACCGACACAGCTATGCCAACAAAACTTTGTAGTGTAGATCTGGCCTTAGCTACAAGAAGATAGGTGTTCCCCAGGTTCAGACTTAACATCAATATACAGTCTATCTAACATAGTTCCATTCTTTCACCATTAATTGTGCCTCTTTCTAAGTTTGACCTTAATGCAAAGCTAATCAACACTGCAAAAGTAGATTAAATGCAAATGGATAGCAGAGCCACCCCAAAATTTCAAATTCCCAACATTTTATCCTCCAATCCCAGCCACCAATACTCTCCCTCCCAGTCACTATCCTTCTCCGTGGATAAAATGCAGAGTTCCTATTAATGCACAGGCCCCTTCACACCACTAGGCCTGGAGCCCAAACATCTTGTCTCAACTGAGTGACTGATCCTACTTTTGCAATTATTAGGTTCTTGGGTTGTTTTATAATGAAATACTAACGGCAGAGAAGGAGAGAAAGACAGAATGAGGCACACTAAAGAAGCGATATGTGTATTACTGACTCAGCAAGAGATACTGGCATACATGAACTATGGGTGACGCTATGGCTGTTCCTAGTCTACAATTCTAGCTTCCTGATAAAAGATGTGTTTTGGCGGGTGGTTACATTTTTGCAAGCACTGTATTTGTGGAGGTACTGCTATCTCAAGCAAACTCAGTCATGAATGCAACTTGTGAAACATTAGTTTATAATCTTCCAAGACTTTCCATTACGAATTCAGGCATTAACATGGAGGTTAAACTACAGGAATCATTGTGGCCTAGAAATGAAACCATTTACACACAGTCCTGCGTTCAAGCTGCACCTGGGAAGGTTTGTGGCCTGAGAGGTCCCAGGTGTGCAGACTGCTCCCTCCTTTAAAATGGTGTATTCCACTCCCCTGCCCTCTACATGCTGTTGTGGAAGAATTAGGGCCACCTCGCGCCTGCTCCCCATTACCTGTGGGGCCACTGGCTGCACTTCCCCAAGCACATGAACTGTTATTGTCCACAGTTTTGTACAATAGGCCCTGGACAATAGGCCCTGAACAAACACAAAGTAAATATCTTGTGCCTGTCTAAATCTTTGGACCCCTGCAGGCTCATGCATTGGTAGGGACAGTCTGGCCCCGTTAGTGAGAGGAGGAGAAAGATGCTTGGTAGTTAGGGTTCCAACTTCAGTTTAAACTCCCTGTTTCAGTTACACAAAAATGTGTTGAATTAATTTTTAGGGAGAAAATGTTTGTGTTTTACCTCAACCCAGAGGTGATTCTTGCGGTGATTGTTCTTGAAAGTTTGAGTGCAATCCGTTCCAACTATTTGCCAGTTATGTGTGCCAGAAGAGCACCCCATTCTCTCCCATATGTTCCAAACGAACATTTTTGCACATGGTAACTCCACAATGGCAGAATCATCAGCGCTGGCTTGATTTGTAGACCTTATTGAGAAAATAAGCATGTCAAGTTACGAGCATTCAAAATGGGGAGATTTCCCAAACAAGTGCACTATCCACTTTTATTTTTAAATCAACCTTAAAAGCTTAGAACACTGGGGCTGCTGAACCATTTAGGTTTGAGATGATTGAAGATTTTGAGACAGCTAAGGTTTCAGATGGTTAAGACCTGGAAAGCTCTTTTTCTCTCTGGTGTTCATATAGTTCCAATCAATGTAGTATTCAGGGCTCCATTAAGGATGATTGCATTCCAGATGTGTCAAGCTGAAAAACTCCAGATTCAGTAAATTCCTGGGATCCTAAAAGCTGGTGTTGCGAGTGGTTTTCTTTAAATTTAATTTTTAAAGGAAATTCCATGCCAAAATAGTGTTCTACAATGTTCAGGTTGATTTATTAAATCCTCAACAGTCAGGAAATTTGAAAAGTTAAGGTTGAGTGCTTACCCCTAACTCTGCCCCCTTTTGTGTATTCCTTAAGTTATCTCTTTCTATATCTTTGTTTTACTTGCTGAATAATAAAATATGATATAATATAATATAAACTGGAATTTCTTATACAACCTTGACAATACAACGAGAGTTTTGACTACATACAGGATGCAGTGTCACAATCAAAATGGTCATTGGCTAAATATGATACAGTCTTCGTGGTGAAATGAGTGATTTAGGCAACAGTAACTGTGGTTTGTCAGGTCCATTATTCTCTCTCTCTCTCTCTCCCTCTCAAAGCTGTTGTTTCATGTAAAAATAAGCATTTATCTGTCTTCCAAAGCATTAGAACTATAAATACTTTGAGTGACAAATACTTCTGTCACAGCATTCAGGATATGTTCAGAAGTGTAATCTCAGGCATTGTGTAGAACTAACCATAGTGGGGCAGAGTCTACCCTGATATATTTGCTTGGGGTAGTGTCGTTACTTACACATTCTTCAAGCTGACTGTATGTATAGTTTGGCTTCTATGCTTTGACAGTAATACTAGTATTAAATAAATTCCTAAACATTGTGTGGTATGTCGTTCAGCAAGTTTTATTGCAGAGAAATTCTGAAGTCTGGATGAATAAACTTTCACATAGGAAAGCCCAGAAAGATTCAGGAATGATTCACATAGGTTGCATTAACCCTCCCCCTAACCCCCCTCTCCCTCCGCCTGCCCCCCCCCCCATCCCCAGTAGATTACTTTCACAAAATTATTAGTGAGCCAAACAGTTTTAATTCAGACTCTAAAACCCAAAACAAGGCAAACATTATTGTCTACTTGTTAAGACCTTCCCAAAGTTATTCTCCGTTTAGTTGTCAGACTGACACTTGTGCATCTTCCAATTGTCATGTTTCTGGATTCTTGGTATAGCAGATTTGGTAGCTTCAAATTATACATAAGGTGTCAAGAAAAAATTCACAGTCTAAAATGTTTCCAGTTCAACAGCAATCCCAAAGGGTTCTCTTCAGTTTTAACAGAGTCCCTCTGAAGTTTGTGGTTTAATAAAGGAAATATTCTCTCATCAACATAGTCTCATCCTACAATTTAGAAGTAGCTGGATTGTCAGAGCAAATCAGCAGATTACAATGGTGCTATGGGTACGGAGATATTGTCACCTAGGGTTGAAATATTAGAACTAATCTTTTTAACCCTTTGTTGTCTCTACTCTTTACATTTTAATTCCTTTTGTCGGAACCTGTCTATGCCTACAACAGGCAGACGACCAATTCCCTACTGAATTCTTTGTAACTACTGTATATGCAAAAGTGTGTATCACTTTAGAGGCTCTTGAGAGTTACACACACAAATGCTTTAGATCTCACATTGGAAAAATACTGAGCTTTGAGATTCTCTTTCAAACAGAATTATTTATTGCCTTCCTAGTCCAGGTGGAGGGGAGAGGGGGACAAAGTGAAAAGATTGTGATAGCTAGCTGGGTTTACTTTCGGAGTTGGCAGAGTCTGGCTCTGAATATGGAATTTTGCATAGTTTATTTTAGGTATGTACAGCTAGCATCTGGAGTATGTCCCACATGCTAAACGCTTGGAATTCCCCTGGGAGAAGTCTTGTTTCATATTAAATTTAAGCACTCCAAAGCTAGTATCTTTTTCTTTTTCTTTTCAAATTAACTTACTGTAGTGTTGTATTAGGTTTTGATTATATTGATACGCATCCGTCCTGAGCAGTGAAACGTACCAGCCTTCAGCATATGGACTGCCTTTTGTTTTAAATTTTATCTATTAACGATATATGTTTACACACACTCCCTCAACAGGCATGGTCTCGCAGACTTTCTCAGCAGCTGTGACAACAACTGATGTCACCCCCTTTGCAGAAATTTCCACAAACATCTTCCAAACGCCAAGTTAAATGAGAGATAGAGCTTATCGGCTTCTTTAAAGTGCTCTCAATGGGAGCATGTCATGTGACCCTCTTCCTTGCCTGTGGGGTGTGGTCTGTCACAGTTCCCATATCAGCTGGCACATGTGTGTGAAAGATATGAGACAGCAAAAAAGGAGTAATAATAAATAGTAATATCATTGAGACTGTTAAAGAGAGTGTGAGTATGTTGAGTAATTTCAGTGTGTGCGCTCACATTCTGAAAACAGGGGGAGCGCTGGTCTGCCCGTCATTCTGCACACACAACCTACTCCGCACAGACTGGGAGTGGTATTCCAGGCTACTACTCATTCAAAGTGGCCATGGGGCGGTAGATGCATGCTGATACTTCACAGGTGACTTGCAAAGGATTATTTTTTAAAAACTAGACTTTGCCCTTTGGGGGTTCTTTATACATCCAAAAAAGCAGCAGAAAGGTGGTTTGTTTATTTTTTTAAGTCATTCCCCCTCGAAACACACACACTTTTTTTTAGCCTTAAAAACATTGGCAATGTCAAGTCTAGTCATCTCTGGTTTCATTAGAAGATTTCGTATCTGATGTGTAAGGCGAGTGTACTGAATCTTTCACAAAGATGGTCTTTATCCAAAATGCTAATTAGTTGTTGAAGCAAAATAGCTGTTAACAAAGAACAGCATTTTTAAACAGTCTAATAAAAAACCCTTCCCTTCTGAAGCCTTGTCCTCACTAGGAAAACTAGTGCTACCCTTGGCTCCCTCATAGTCTTTATCTCAACCTGCTAACGTGTGAGAGCTACAGACTGTTGTGTCTTCACTAGCAGTTTACCTCTCATTAGCTACCAGGTGTTCACGAGGTAATAATACACCTTCTTTCCCAGTAAGCCCAATTTGTTTTCTCTTTGCAATTCAACTTTAATATTAGCGGTTTGCTTTTCTGCCGTGCTGCACAATTCTCTGGACGTTTCGATCCGTTATCTCAGTGGTTCTCAAACTTTTGTGTTGGTGACCCCTTTCACACAGGAAGCCTCAGAGTGACCCCCCCCCATAAATTAAAAACACTTTTAAAATATTTAACACTATTATAAATACTGGCGATGAAGTGGGGCTTGGCGGTGGAGGCTGACAGCTCGCAACCCCCACAGCTCGCAGCCCCAGAGGGGTCACCACCCCGAGTTTGAGAACCCCTGCTTTATCTCAAACCGTTTTATTAAGGATTTGCTCACCAGTCTGCTCATTCAGACATCTACATTCTGCATCACCGAGGGCTTGTGTACATGACGGCTTTTTGTATTGGAGTGGCAATGTTGCTGCATTCAGGCAAACCTCTAGTGCAGATAAGTGTAAAAAGCAACTTGCATTAGTATGGGATACCCCAATTTCAGATTTGTGTAAGGTGCACAAGTGCAAGTCCGCTTTTACATTAGTGCAGCACATGCACACTATGGCCAGGCCAGTTTTTGTTGGTTCACTATTACCAGTTAGGAGTATGATTCTCCCCATACATACACATACACGACATTTCTATACCAGCTAAAGCCCTAGTGTACATGCAGTTATATGGCATAACAGTGTTTCTGCCAATATAGCTTATTTCTCTTGGGGAACCTGTATAAACGATACCAGCAAAAGCACTGGGGTTTTTTGGGGGTTTTTTTTTTTTTGGCCACTAAGAACTGTATCTACACTAGGAGGGCTTGTGTGCATAGTTATACCAGCAAACATTTTCTAGTGTCAACCTGGCCTAAGGATTTGACCAGCATGGCTCCATCAGTGTAGATACATTGATGCAAAACTCCCTCATTTGGATAGGCCTTTAATTCGAGAGGATGAGGCCGTGACTATGTAATGGTGGGGTTTTCTTCTAGAGAGGTGTAAGTAGCGCTTCTGATTTTAGTTTTAACCAATAAATACTAATAAAAACACCCCTCCTTTCATCTCCCCTTCCAAAATGAAATCAATGTTTATCCAATAAACACCAGAAAAACATCAGAAATGGTGGCTTGTGTCTAAGGGCGTGTCTGTAATGCACTCGACAGGATTGATTTCTAGAGCACACTAATGTGTTGTACATTAACTGGTCTGGGTAGATCCTGCTGGTGCGCACTAAGGGTTTCCTAGTGTGCTTTAAGGTGGTGCTGTTGGAAAGAGTGTTACTTTAAAGTGCACTAGGGAATATTACAAAGAGATTACTCATATATACATTACTCATAATAAATACAAAGAGAAAGCCTCCCTAAAACAGATTTTTGGATATTTACATAAAACTCAAATTGCTAAAAACAGATCTCCAAAAATGAAATGAATAAAGCCCAACAAACAGAATCCCTAGATTAAACTTTACAGTACTAATCTTAGGTTGCTGGCTGAATATTGACAGGAGAATGAGCTGCAATTAGATTTTGTTGCGGTCTTACTACTGCTACACATAGTTCAGTCTGTCACCTTTATTCCCATTGTTGGCTGTGCATTTGAGGTCTAGCTCAAGTCAATAACAGAACAAGGAGAGCAGCTGTGATTATGGGTATGACTTCACGGCAGAGTTAGCCCAGGATCTTGCCCCAAGCCCCTTCCTGTCCAGACACAAAAGTCTCTCACCCAAGTTTCATCGAGTCTTCAATCCAGGCTAGCCAGCTCTTCTGGCGTTACACACTAAAAGCCAAGTGACGCTTTCACTCAGGCTGGTATCCCACCCACTTGCAGTGAGGATGCAGGTTAAGTCACTTGAATATTGATAGTCTGTCCATGCCTTCCCACAATTCCTCCACATGCACACACAGACAAGTGCTCCCACAGTCAACTTAGAAACAATCATGGAGTGGATCAGTTTACTACACACAGATAACCATGGAATATGCTCCCAGATATGCCAACATACAGAGGTGAGTCACAAAGGGTCAGTGAGGACACTCTAACTCCAGTGAGGCTTTGCAGAGTAGCTGGTCACACCTGGATAGGCAAACGCAGGTGCTCAGGCCTGGATGCTGATTATCTGCACTCTCTCTGTGGTGAAGACATACCCTAAGGCCTTGGCTACACTTACATTTTATAGCACTCTAACTTCCTGGCTCAAGGGTGTGAAAAATCACCCCCCCTGAGCGCAGCAATTCTGAGCGCTTTAAAGCCCTAGTGTAGACAGGCTCCCAGCGCTTGGAGCTAATCCCCTCATGGAGGTGGATTACCAGGAGCACTGGGAGAGCAACCACACTCACACTTCAAGGCACTGACACGGGGGCACCCTGCGGCAGTGTTTTTAAATTTCCAGTGTAGCCATGCCCTAAGAGTTGCTGCGGTCTCCTTATTATGTATGGCTTTTTGTTAACATCACTCCTTTGGACATGTGGTTCAGTTTGTATGTTTGGGAGTTTTTTTGGTGGATAAACAGTGTTGCCAAAACCACGGTTTCAGTAATCATGAGTCAAGCCCCCAAAATCATGAGATATGCTTACAAATCATGAGATTTTAAAAAACAACAACTTTGAAGGTCCTTTTATTTGCCTTCTGGTTTGAACCTTTAGAGCTCTGTTTCCAGCTTCTCTTTGCAACCACAAGGGCTAGAAAAAAGAAAAGGAGTACTTGTGGCACCTTAGAGACTAACAAAGTTATTAATAAATATTAATGTTAATTAATATTAAAATGTATTAATAAATTTGTTAGTCTCTAAGGTGCTACAAGTACTCCTTTTCTTTTTGCGAATACAGACTAACACAGCTGCTACTCTGAAACCTGTCATTATGCAAAGGGCTAGAAACTTACTTTCTTTTTTTTTTAAATGAAATATGAGATGCTGATATATTCACATGACTCCCAGAGCTGTGACTTCATGAAAATATAACAAGTATCACAAGATTCTGCAATAAAATAGTCCAAGTGGCAACACACTATAAAACGTCTTCGAATTTTCTTTCTGCTCGACTATTTTCTCTAACTCAGGGTTCAGCAGCCATTGCATTGATTCCATGACCAGCAAGGATAGCATGCCTATTTTTTGTGAGTTTGTCACCTGCACTACAAAACTGAACCAGTACTGACAACAGCTGAAGCTGAACCACTGCTGAATACTGGTCAGCGATCAGCAATCGTTCAGTTCCTTAATGTTGACAAGGCCATAGACTCTCCCTTAAGGCTGTTCTGTCCTGATATTAGTAGGCATTCTGGTTTTCCCAAACAACCTTCACAGGGAATGGAATCAATACAAAAATCCTCTGGTGGTGGTGATGTGCTTTATAGGATGTAGCAGAACTACAGTGGGGGTTCAGGGAAGATGATTAGAGGCAAGGAAAGATTGGAATGAGATAGTTTAGAGGAAAAAACAAATAAAACGGGACATGATAAAGGCACACCAAATAATGAATGGCATTGAGAAGGCAAATTGTAAAATTGTACACGTGTTTTTGCACTTTCTCTTAAGGTAAGAATAAAAGAATATTGAAAGGGAACTAATTTAAAACTGACAAAAGGAACTCCTTTTTAATAAAATGTATAACCAACTTGTGGAACTCACTGCCACGAGATATCATTGAGGCCAAGAGAGTTGTAGGATTCAGAAAGGATTAGATGTTTATAGGGAAATAAAAACATCCAGAGTTATGTTAGTTAAGTTAAAACAAAGACATTTTAGAAGGAATATAAAGCTTCATGCTTCAGGACATAAAACAGAATTAAGAAGAAACTTCACCTAGGGAGAGGTCATTCCATAAGAGTCCACTACAGGGTTTATTGCACTTGCTTTTGTAGCATCTGATACTGGCTGCTGCCAGACAGAGGATAACTTGAACTATTGGTTTAATCCAGTATGGCATTTCTGTGTTCCAGTCCATGGGGTTTGCTTGAATAAAGTCAGTACTGAGTTTTGCTATGCAACAATCTTACTCCAAATTCATCTAGAATCTTTTGTGGGTTTCACTCAAGCTGTGTGGGAGGCAGTGTGGAATAGTGACAGGGCACTGGTTTAGGAATCAGGAGATTTAGGTCCTATTCCTAACATGTCCACTCATCTGCTGTACGTCCTTGACAAATCATTTCACCTGTTTCCACTAGCACTCTTGTCCATTAGCACACTTGTCAATCTTATCTATTTAGAGCATAAGCTCTTCAGAACAGAAACTGTCCTGATGTATCTGTACAGGGCCTAGAACAATGTGGCCTTGACCTTGGCTGGAGCCTCCAGGCACTGCTGTAGTACAACTGATAATAATGCATGATACACAAGATATTAACAGTGTTGCAAATCTGCATCCAAAGAAGGGGCCAATTTCAGTTTACACTTACCTTCCATTACGAGACAGCTCTCACTTCTGTTGTACAACCCATCTCAGCCTGCCAACAAAAGAGTCCCTGATGAGAACTGACACCAGCACCATGGTTCATAGCCTTGCCAAATATGTGTCAGGTTTATTTTTCCAACGAGAGATGCCAGTGCTCCTCCATAAGCATCAAAAGTCAGATGAGTCCAGCCCAAGAATACCATAGCTCTAACACTGGGCCCACACTGAGGCCATGCTATGGATATTCCTTCTCTGGCGTTTACACTGTCTGAGGTATTATAAAATCAGCTCAGCTTACAAATGATGAAACTAAGGCAGAGAGGTTAAAAGACTTGCCTATGGTCACGTAGTAAGTTAGTGGCAAAGCTACTAAGAAGCCAGAACTCCTGATCTCAGCCCAGTGCTTCACCCACAAGACCATCCTCTCCTCCCCACAGCCTCTTGCAGATGGCATTCAGTACACAATGGAGATTACATTTTCTTTAAGAACACAGACAAGCCCTCTGAGGTCCCGCCAGCCGGCACTAGCTTTGCTGTGATACCACATCTATTACAAAGCCCACTGGAGCATGCAGCTAGCCCACAAGGGATCAAGGAAGTTAGGTTACTATTATTCATTTATTATTTCTACTACAATAGCTTCCAGAAGCCCTAAGCCAAATTAGAACCTCAGCAACAGAAAGTAAGCTCTTCAAGAAAGGGACTGACCTTCACAATGTGACTGCACAGTGCCAGTTACAATCAGCCCCAGCCTTGGTTGGGGCTCCTAGGTGCTCCCACACTTCTCAATGATAAATCATTTTAGGGGCTGTACAGGCACATAGGATATGGTCACAGCAATGAGGGGAGCCCTAGTATAGTTGAGACACTGGTGGTCACTAGCATGTTAAACATGTAATCATGCAGACGAGGCTGCTGGGTCCCTCCCCCTACCCCCTAGTTTAGCTTGACTCGGCACCCCCGGAGTCAACCCTGCCTATACCAGTTGACTGAGCTCCCCACTGCAGCAGAGGACATAGATGCCTTGTGTTGTTGCACCCCCACAAATCTAGTTGCAGAAAGTCCCTCCAAAGGCCTGGGCTTGGTTCTAGGGGTGCAGCAGTTGTGGCCTGTCACCTCTAGCACAATCATTTTTACTGTGCTAACCATGCTCACAGCTGCTACCTCACTGCATTTATCATTGCTGTAGCTGCACCGGTCAAACTGTGGTCGCTGCACACCTGAAACTCTTGAGAAGCCCTGTGCTGTGGCAGAAAGAAGGGCTTTCAATATTCTTCCAGGCAAGTCTTCTGCAGAGGCAAATACGGCTTTTTGCATAATTTTTTTCCCCTATTTTCCACTGCTGGGATGCTCTCAATGGCTCTATTAGATGTTTGTTTTTTAAAAAAAAAAAAATCTTTCCCATACGGATGAGATGCCAGCTGTGAATTAACAGCATTTATAAAGTGTTGCCAAAGGCTCTCAGAGTTGTAAGTTACACACACGTGGTGCTTTAGAAACTAAAAAAGCCCTGCTTTCATTAGGCCTGAAATGTGGGGTCCCGGTGCCCCTACATCCGCAGAATGCACAAGGCAGTGGATGAGAGAGCGAGCAAAGTGAATTTTAAATCCAAGACTTGTGACTTCATCAGCACAGCCTACAAGCCCATTCACAAAGAGCGATCTATAGTACAGTGTTTGAAACACAGCAACTCTGAATCCAGCAGAGGCACCAAGGGCCTACGTGAAAAATATATTCTGTGTTGAAAGGAAGTTAGCCTGTTTTGATCCAAGGTGTTAATGGGCTATCCTCTTTACCCAGCAGCAGCCTGCTTACCTGAAAATATGAAAACTTCTCTAATGATGCAGTGCTATAGTTAGTGTGTACTTGATATGAGACCCTTCTCAAGGAAAACATTTTTTTAAGATAGATAAGCAAATGGTTAGCTTCAGTGCCCATTATCAGCCATATTCACTAAAAATGAAATTTGTGCAGCTGAATGGCAAGTTTTAAAGTATTTTGGAGTATGTGGGCATGTATACAGTACAGAGAGGTACAGACAGGACTGGGTTTAAGAGACCTTGTTTGTATCAGTAGGTACCTTTCCTGTTCTCACTGATGTCAATGAAAGTTTTGCCATTGACATCAATGATAACAGGATTCAGCTTTTAATCACATTAGAAGATACTGCTTTTGGCCTGGAAAAGATTACTTTTCTACTTAGGGAGATCTCCAGAATGAGGTTAAAAACAATAGGCATTGGAGAAAAAAAAAATTAGTGGATCATAGATATTTTTAAGGTGGAAAAGAACACTTAGGTCATCTGGTCCATCTTCCAGGCAGAATAGCCATATTCCCTACAGCTGGGTCTAAACTGCCCCCCACTCTCCGCCCCAAGAAAAATTTCTGCCACTAGTAAAGATCCACTGGCAATGGCAACAACTAAAGTGCTAGTATAGACAGGGCAGCAGCCATTTTGTCACCAGGCCATCAGAGATCTAGATGACACAGCAGCAAATATCTTGGAGGATACCATGCTTTATCTATGCCACAGCTCCCACCTGTGGTTGCAGCAGTAGGAAATTTTAAGGAAAAGCAGACTAGCTTAGGCAAGGTCTAGAAGTGCTTGTTTTCCTTCTTCAGATTTTAGTGACATACATGGGGATTTCTCTGTGATGCTCTCAGGTTCTTTTACTTGTTAATAGAAAAGCTCTCTTGCCTCACTTTTCCTTCTATTGACCCAAATTGCCTCCTGTACACACAATGTTCCCACTAATATTTTACATCCACGTGCGGAATGAATTTTGTTATGTGCACCAATGTGGAGGTGATGTGTGGAAGGGGTGGGGCCAAGTGGTTCGGAGTGTGGGAGGAGAACCCACGGGGCTCAGGGCTAGGGCAGAACGTTGGGGGGGAGGGTTTTGGCTGTGGGTGCGGGCTCTGGGGTGGGGCCAGGGAGGCGGGGTTTGGGTTGCAGGCTGCCCCGTGGCTGCAGTAGGGAAAGAGGACTCCCCCCAGCCCTCTCTCGCTGCAACAGCCTGGGGCCGGGGAAGAGGCGCCTCCCTTTGGCCACAGCAGCTCCCTCAAGCCTGACTCTCCCTTAGGTGTGACCTATAAGGTGAATTAGCCACTTCTGAGCCACCTTAACCCTTCAGAGCTGGTGTGGGGTGAACATCCCATCCCACAATACACCCATTTTCCTTAAAACAGTCCATAAAGGTTAAAGTTTGCAGCTGTTAGCTCCTGTTAAAGGCTGAATTATACACAGGGGAGTGGCACAGGCATGCCATTACAAGGGATCAGTTTGGGAACAAAACCAGAAGGGACAGGCTGCTAAATATAAGAAGCAATTGCTCTTCAGTATAAACAACACAGAAAGAGAGCTGAAAGTGAAAATTGGACCCAAACAGAATGACTGGGAACCTACACATAGCCAATAGAATGATGATATCACTATCAGCAGAAAGGCACGATCCTGCAAGGTGCTGACTGACCTCAGCTTCTACTGAGAAAACCACAGTGCCATGATTCACTGTAGGGCCCGATCCTGTCAGTTGCTGAACACCCTCCATTCCCACTAACTTCACTGAGAGCTGTGGGCACTCGGCACCGCTCAAGATTGCGCACCACCATAAATGTGAGCGGTGGTTGCAAACAGATAGCTACCTACCCTTTCAGTGATACATCCACCCTGCAAAAAAGCCCCTTGGTGAAACTGTCATTGGTAACTTTCTCTTCTCCAAATGTTCCTATTTTAATAGTAGGGCTTGCCAATAAATAAGCCACAGAATTTATTTCACTGCTTATTTTTAAGTATTGGAGCCAGGAAAGCTGAGAAGTGTCCATTTATGTTTGGGAAGAAACAAAAAGACTGAATTAATCAGAGAATCACTCACGCCCTGAACTGTAAAAAGCACTTTACACATTCATGATGCTATCCCGTTCTTAGGGACAGGAGGGCTCCATGCATTTGGCAGTTTCTGCTTCACAGTTCTACAAAAGCTGAGAGGTTTTATGCTGCACTCTGCTTTTGTTTGCTTTTCTTCTTGGGTTCTCGTTTACAAAAGCGAATTGAAAGGAAAGACCACTGGAACTGAGTTCTCAAGTGTCATGCTCAGTCTTAACTTGAGTTTTTATTTTACGCATGTTATTGGAAAAAGCACATGGAAAAATATTCTACAGGTCCTTAGGTTAAACAAATAGCTGTACTAAGGAACAGAACAATTGAGAGATTTATAATAGTGATGTTCTGGCTTGCCTTGGATTAACATGAGGTGATTCCTTCTGCATTGTTGTTTAATGCAGAAAGGTCACTAGCAGAACCCCATCTGCAAATGGCTCAAATGACAACCAGAGAAGTGAAAAAGCTACTCTGATGCCTTGTGTATACTCAAAATAATATTTTCTAACTCTGTACAGTTAAACTATTTCCATAACTGGGAATCAGATCAGTCGTACTTGGGAATGCATGGACTTGTGTGAAGCAGCTACCACAGTGTATGCTACCAGTAGCTGAATTATTAATAAATTATGAAGATATGGCCCCACGCCAATGAGCTTAAACTCTAGATTGGGCTTGAGAGGGCGTTATGAACACAAAAGACAGCCAATGGCTGGTGAATCTGCAGCTTTGCATTGCTGAAAGCAGTGTAGACATAAATGTGCATTTTTAAATGAAAGTACCTGTCTTTGTGGAGTGGATGCAGACACTTCATAATTATGGTGGCAGCTAAGTTTCTGCTTAAAGCTGCCCATAACACAACTTCTTACACTGGTTGATTTACATAAAGAGCCAGCATGGAATATGCACGTTTTGAGGGGGAATATAGAGGAGGAAGAGCCTTTGGTACCTGAGGAGAAAGGAGTTCCAAAGACATAGAGATACAGGGACGAACTCACAAAGTGGGAGAATGAAACAAAAGGAGCACTCCAGCAGTCATGGTGGGAGAAGCATATGCAGTGGGAACGGGGAGGAGGAGGAGGAAATGAGGGCAGGGATAGATTATGCATGGCTTGGAATGTGAGGATGACAAACTTGAGGTCAGAGGAAAGCCAGTGTAGAGTTTCCAATAAGGGGTATGACTTGGGGCACAGCTATGCTGGTGCTTTTGTTTTGCACTGGTGTAGCTACACCAATGTAGGAGCTTCACCAGTGCAAAATCCTAGTGTACACACACTGCATTAACTTAAAAAGTGACTTGTGCCAGTATGTCTTTTACCCCTTTACAAATTGCACCAGCAAAGTCACTTTTTGCACTAAGTGCAGCAAATCTGCACTACGGTTTTGCTCTGCCACAGCTACATCATGTTAGCACATTCACTACTGTTTCTTGTATTGATAAAAATGAAATACAGCAGCACTGAGGTGGGAAAGATTGTTCAAGGAAAGTAGAGGGGAGCAAAGGGTTAAAACCAAATTAGCAGATCACTGGGCAGGTTCCGATATAAAGGGACCACTCTAAACAACTAAGTCAAAGAAAGAGCAGAAAAATGGTAATAGCATGCTTTTGGGAAGTTAATAAAAACATGACATACACAAAGAGTAGATGCAGTGGGGAACCTGTGTAATTATCCCAGGATTAATTTTAGAACTACGATTGATTTTTTTTGTTTCCTGCTTAAGGTCAGCTTTTGCTCTGCATAAATCTGCAGGAATTCAGTTCCCTGCAGATAATAGAATTACTCTAGATTTACATCAGTGTAACCAAGAACAGAACCTGGCACATGAGCTCACCTCATGGATCCCACATAATATCACAGATGGGCTACTTCTTGATTGAGATATATTTTGTTCAGCTGGTCCAGAGTATTGTTTTTCAAACAGAGGGAGAAGTAGACGAGGAGGAAAGAATGACAACCATTTTACATTTTAAGGAAACTTTCTTTTTAGTATCCCAGAAGGGGGGCGAGGGTGTCGGGGCGGGGAGAGAGAGAGAGAGAGAGAGAGACTGATAACACTGGCTTCAGCTATGCTTGGCAAGGGCAGGCTCTGTGCCAGCCAACTTCCTAAATGTATTTCAGCCACTAAATCTCACTCCTGAACTACACCAGTCCCAGCTATTCCAGTCCCGGGCTTCTCCAGAACAGAGAGTGCCACTCCTGCAGAATTGTACCCATGTGTATAGAGGAGGCTCATGATAAGGATGAGTGGGGACTAAAATGAGATGGCACCAAATGAATTTCCCTTGTGTGACCTGTTTCCCAGATTTGAACCACTCTAATGGTTTGAACCAAAGCCCACTGCAGGCATTTGGACTCTTTCCATTGATTTCAACAGGCATTGGATCAGGCTTAGGACCCCAAATCAGGAAGCTATTTAAGCACACGTCTCACTGAGTGCCAATGGGTGTCTCAACCTTTCAAAAATATGCAGTTAAAGAATAATTAAACATTCCTGTTTATCAAGTGCAGAGTTATATATTTAAAGGTGACCTGCAAAGAAAGAATATGGTGCTCTCACGTCATTTTTTCCTTTCATCAGCTTTTTATTTTTATGATGTATAATGAAAACTTGAAAGCTTCCTTCAACCCCTTTAAAAAAAAAAAGTGCCAACAGAAGAGGGCTCTTCTCAAATGTTCTGCTCTGAAATACTTGATGGCTGACCAGAGGGCCAGTACAATGATGACATCACGAGTACAATGGAAGTGAAAGTTGTTAAGAAAATGAATTTTTATTCAGATTGTTTAAAATGCTTTGGTTGCTGATAACAACTATTTAGCTAAACAAGTGGAAGAAAAGCTTTCTGTTCAGAATTCCTCTCAATTAATGTTTGAAAAAGATCCAAATATACATTTCTGAATCAGAGATTCATAGATCTGAAGGCTAGACAAGACCATTAGATCATCTAGTCTTATCTACTGCATACCACAGAACACAGAATTTCACCCCATTACCATTGTACTGAGTCCCATAACTTGTGTTTAACTAAAGCATATTTAACCCAAGAAATCCTCCAGGGGAAAAGAAAAGGAAAGACATTCCTGAAATATCAGCCTTTGTCTACAACTTACACCAGATAAACTGATTTAGGTGGTACAAAAGGCTGTGTGGACACTTATTTCAGTTTAAACCAGGCTTACTGCAGTTTAGCTTAAGTCAGTTAGGACTAGTCTACACACAGTTTTTGTACTGCTTTACCTATATTTGGAAATTTAAAATGTTACATTTAGAATTTAAATGTATTAAATAAAGTTAGGGAGAAGCAAAGAGAGGAATCTTGTGCTCTAGTGGGTGGGGAAGGTGCTCCAGATGCAATTGCAGTGGGGAATGGGGGGAAGGGGCTCCTGGAGCATTGTGATGGGTTGGGAGGAAATGAGCAGCTGGTTAGAAGGACACACAAGATGGAATTGCAGTAGCTGAGATGGAAAATGTTCTGAGATGACCAAGAGTTTTCATCACGGGCAGAATCAAAGTTCCGGATGTTGCAATGGGCACCCTAACAAACAAAAAGGGTGTATTTTTGTTATCAAAAGTTTATTCTAATATTTCTGGCCTTGGAAACAAAAAGTTGAGGTTAAAACCAATGTCAGCAGAGGAGACAGGGGAGACGTTATGCTGTTGGAAGAAGGTGGTTTTAAGTGAGAAAGGGAAAGGTCTGCTATCTATTTATCTGTGATAGGTACTGGTAAAGGAATGGTGGCTGGCAGATAATCAGGCCAGAAGGAAAATGGAGATTAGAAGGTGATACAATGAAGAGAATGAGGTTGGTGATGGCTTTAATGTCATTACAAGGTAGTAGTGAAATGGAGGAAGTGCTGGTTTGCGCTTGGTTTGAGGGAGAAGGAAAAATGGAATCATGTATCTTTTCAGTCCTGAGAAGGAAGAAAATAACAAACCATTCTGCTGAAGCAGAGGAAGGGCTGGAGGAAGAAGTGCTGGGGAATGGAATGAGGAGTGTATAGTCCAGAACAGCCACCATGGTAAAGGGCACTGACTGATGACAAGAGTTACTGGCTCTTTGCACTCTGGCTGTTGTGCTAGCCTCTTTTTCTAAAAGATTTCCACTGTTGTTTACGCCGGTGCTGCAACTTCAACAGTAGGAGCATTAGTACAGTCAGGACTGCAGGCTCCGGGTGGCAATGTAACCACTATATCATCTGGCCCAGGCCTGCACAACACCATGACCATGTCTACACTAGTGCCCCCACATTGGAGCTGCACTGGCAGGACCAACAGTAGGAAATGTTAGGGGAAACGTTACTGTCGATAAAAAGAAAAGGAGTACTTGTGGCACCTTAGAGACTAACCAATTTATTTGAGCATAAGCTTTCGTGAGCTACAGCTCACTTCATCGGATGCATAAAGTGGAAAATACAGTGAGGAGATTTATATACACACAGACCATAAAAAAATGGGTGTTTATCATACACATTGTAAGGAGAAAGAAAAGGAGTACTTGTGGCACCTTAGAGACTAACCAATTTATTTGAGCATGAGCTTTCGTGAGCTACAGCTCACTTCATCGGATGCTGAAGAGTGATCCCTTAAGATGAGCTATTATCAGCAGGAGAGTGGGGTGGGGGGAGAGAAAACCTTTTGAAGTGATAATCAAGGTGGGCCATTTCCAGCACATTTCCAGGAGTTAACAAGAACGTCAGGAACAGCTTGTTAAACATTTTGGGGGCATATTGCCCCCACTCTGATGCAGAGACTCCTGAAGCTCTTTTTGAGAAGACCAAATGCTCTCTGACTGTTCAAGCACCGCATAAGGACGCTCTCAGACTTGCTAGAAGATTTATGATGAGTGAAGAACCAAGTTCTTTAGAAGATATGTCTCCTAATGTTCCAAAGGAAGTCTATGCCAGTGCTACATATCAAACCCAGGGCTCCTGACTCACAGACTAGTGCCTTAACCATCCAGGGCAGCTGTTGAAGCAATGACGATCTACCAGATCTCTCCCTGCTCTGTGGAGTTCGGGGCTCATCATGTCCCAGTGTTTCCTTCCTTGTGTGCAGTCCCCCACCAGGGCACAGCCAGGAGAGTGCAGGGAGAGTCGTACCATGCAGCCCCAACATCTGGACTGCAGCCCTCTTACTGTCGATAAAATCTCTGAAGAGCAACATCAGGCTATGTTTTCTGCAACCAGGAGACTTGTACCCTAGTTTACACAAGCAAATGCAGTGTAAATGAGGGGTGAATTTAGTCTGTCACATCAAGAGATTCTTTATGTCTCACTGGAGTAATAGCCCTTTCCTCAATATCAGGCCATGCTTTGGAAATGCCTCATATTTCACTTTCAAACAGATGACTGGCAGTGAACTCTGTATGATACAACCTAGTGGCCCCACAAATTTAACCCTAATCTAGTTTGAACTCAATTGCTCTTTATATTTGCAGTCACTCCTATGCACAGATTTGTGTTTACAGCATATTTAGCTACGTTTGAAATTATATTCTGAGTAGTAAAGAAAAACAAACCAGAAAAAATGGCATTATATATAGGCATTGTATTTATTGTCGTTTGTTTAAAAGGTGAATGAAAAACTGGCCTAGGAGTGATCCCCGCAGCAACCCCACTGCTTGCTTCTCTCCACCTTGAGCTGTTCTATTTTAGTGACACCTTCCCTTTCCTGTTTTACAACAGTTTTTGTTTCCAAAACAAAGGAAAGTATCATTGTAATTTTGCCCCTGGGCCACACAAAAACAAAATTGTTTACTGCTTCCAAGCCTGAGTAAGTCTGTTTGACGAGCTATAAATAAACCCTTATGTATAACAGTGAAATAAACATAACTTAATAAATCAATCAATACCAACTTAATCTAACAGCTTCTAAGGAGTAGAACTGTTTCCACTTTTGTTGTACCAATGTGGAGTGAATTTGCGTAGCCCTGCATTAAAGCAGTTCCTTCCTGAATCCTTTGTATCTTAAAAGGCATGCAAATGGTAAGCTTGACAGGTTTTTTTTATAAAGGCATGGAGGCTAAGACATATGGCTTATTCACATTGTGATAGCCCAAAACCCTCCATTCACCAGGGTGGGAGGAGGTTAGAGCAAACAGCCAATCAGATTAGAGAAAAACATGTCCAACATTCAGGTAGTAGAAGTTCAGCCAGCCCAGCCAGTCTATTGCATCCAAACCTGTGTAGGTCAGAGAGCCGGAGGGAAGCTCTGTCCCTTGCCTTGCCACTGTTGCTCCTAAGTCCCAGAAAAGTTAACCCGCACTAGAGTCTAGGGGGGCTAGGAGACATCATTGTTTATAGCAGTTGACAACATTTTGCATTGCCAGTAGAATGAAAACACCCAAAACCTGTTTGCCTGATGAGATTCAAGATTTAGGCTTTGTTTACTCTGGCTTTTGACATAGTATGGAAGAAGCATTTAAATTAGCTGAAACATGTTTCCAGCTAAACCAGTTTCTAACACCATTTGGCCAATATGGCTATCATGATTTTTAAACATGGTTCTAGCACAATTCAGGCCAATCTACATTGGCTGATCAACTGATGTTAGAAAGTTTTTAACACAGAGCCATGTTGAAAAATGGATCCTTAACTTGGAGGAGACACAAAAACCTAAGTCAAAATTTTCAAATGTGATGCCAAACATTAGAAAACTGTTTCCATATTTAGGGCTTGTCTACACTTGAAACGCAGCACTTCAGCGTAGACACTCATTAGAGTGACGGGAGGAGTTCTCCCATCACTGTAGTTAATCCACCTCCCCAAGAATTCTTCTATCAACCTTGCACCGTCTACACACCAGCAGTTAGATCAGCTTAGCTCTGTCACTCAGGGGTGTGGATTTTTCACACCCTTGAGTGATGCAGGCTGGATCAACTTAACTTTTGAGGGTAGACCTGACCTTAGGCCTACAAGCTTCAGAAATGTTGGCCACAATTAATACTTATGGCTATTAAAAAACCTTTTTAAGCAATAGGTGGAGTTTTTTGGCCAAATTCTAACTCCGGTACATTCTGCCTTGTAAAATAACTCCTAAATACTGGAGAACCAGACCGTCACCTGGTGTAGACCAGCATAACTCCACTGACTTCAGTGGAACTTATATGTTTCTTAACTGGTTCTGTTGTGAGGTTTGCAACAGTATTGCTCAGCAAGTCAGTAAGTGTAAAGGCTACATGCCATCCTTGCCAGTGGTCTATCTGACAAACCCACTTCTAATAATCAGACTGAATCACTTATTTTTTTGCTGCATAATTGAATCTCTAATTGTGCCTGAGTAACCAGACTTGTGACTCTTCCTTTCTTCCTGTATGGAAGAGTCATCATTTCAGGACCAAGTAATCCCTCCCCTCTGTATATTATTACCTGTCATTCCCTGTGCTCATTCACTCTTTATGCCACAATCTACAGTAGAATTATTATAGTAGAATTATTTTCTTAAAATTACCCACCAGTGGAGGCCACAAGTAACAATGGTCACTACCATGTTACTCACCACAACCTCACCCACGGTGGTTAAAATGGTGGTCAAAACATTGATACCTGGTCAACATTAGTATCACCAGCACAACAAACACTTGGTGCAGCTCCGCTCGCGGGAAATATTAGGAAAGTAAGTACAGTATAGGCAAGGCCTCTGTGGCTTCAAATAAAGGTGCCACACCAATGGTGGAGACACAGGTCATTGTGACGGCACAGGTCATTGTGGCGATGTCCATGCTCAGAAGAGGCCAACCTCCAAATATATGGAGAAGGAAAAGAGCCTCCAAAATGTCTCATGGTTCCACTTATGGTTTAAAAGAAAGTTACCCCTGAGTTCTGGACCTACCTACACCGGTCGACATGGCAGACTCCATCGATCAAAATGGTTATTTTAGAACAAGTGGCATTCGCCAGCTGTTCCCTCATTCAACCTTTAATACTCTCTTATTCAAGCTGACCTTTAACCAGATGCCTTGCAGCCCATCAGTGATCTTAGTCAGACAATGACATAGCAGCAAAACAAATAGTTATTTATTATTTGTATTACCAGAACAGCTAGAGGCCTCAACTGAGACCAGAGCCCCAATGTGCTGTGCACTGTACCAACAAGAAACAGTGCCTGCCCAAAAGCTCTTACAATCAAACTGGACATGACAGACACAGGGCTGGGGAAAGGAATATAACATGAACAGGTGAACAGAGTGATGGGTTGCAAATGGCATGGTAGTGCCACCATTTTTAAAAAAAACTTGGTAGTGTTGGGCTTTTGTATACACATTTTGGGCAGGTTTCTGTATATGGTACATGTTATTATATGCATAAAATGTATTCTATGGCAAGGTGGGAGAGAAGTGAAGTCAGAAAAGGTAAAATAAAAGGAAAACCAAAGGTGGAGGTGGTGGGAAGAATGGAAAGAGGATGGAGCTGTTTGAAGGCAGCTGGAGTGAAATGCAAGTGAAGAGATGGCAAGGGGAACAAAGGGATTGAAGCAAATAGCCAGGCAGCAGAAGGGAAAGAATAAGCAGTGGAATGATGTTATTCAAAACTTAATAGATGTGGCTCCCATTCTGCCAAGTCCTGAGTCTCTCTGAGAAGATTCTCAACAACTGGAATGGAAGGGGGTGTGATCTGGAACAGGTCCACAGGGGTCAGGAGACAGCTTCTCTTCATGAGTGTCACCCCCTTGCGCTGAGGTGATGTCCCTCCACCTCCCTGCATCATCATCTCATCTCTAAAATAGAGGTGACAATATTTACCAACTTCATAAAGTACTTTGAGATCCCCAAATAAAAGTGTAGTATAAGGACAAAGCACAGAGGTAGCAGGGCCTAGTGGATTAAGCATGGGGGTGGGAGCCAGGATCCTCCCAATTTTGCAAATGACTCACTATGTGGCCTTAAGCCACTTACATGTGACCAGTAAATGGGGGTAAGGGGGAATGTTTGTGCCCTTTTTGCTTCTGTATGATGTAGAAAGGCAGATTGAAATTGGTGGAGGCAATGGCTGTTATTCTGAAAGGGCTTTTTGCTTCTTTGTTTTTATAGGAGGAGTTCATGGAGGATTGGAGAACTAAGTGGCATTACAACAGCACAAGAGACTGCACCCAAGCAATCCAGTCAGGAGGGATTTTCAGCCAGTAAAGAATGAAGGAAGTGAAGGATATTTGGTTTTTAACTCCTATTTTATGCCCGTGTCTGACAAACTTTTGGTGGAAAGTTTCCTTTAAGGAAGATTTAAAATAATAAAGCAACTTGTCAAAGCAGAAGGGGAAAAAAAAAAGACTTAAACTGGCATTTTTTATTTTTCTTTGCAGTTTCCCTTTGTTCTTAGTGGGTGAAATTCACCCTGTGGAGAGGTGTAAAAAATACCTACACAACTTCTGCAAGGGCCAGCACAAGATGTATATGCCACTTTGTGCTGGCCTTCTATGCAGTGATAATTTTCACCCAATGTGCTTTTCCCCCCATCTGTAAAGTGTAGATAATTATACTCCCTGGAGGACTGGGGAACAATGAGTTAACGTCTGTATTGTGGTTTGGATATGTACAGCACTGTATAAGCATTACAGTGTTATCCTATCCCTGACAGACGGACTTGTAAGTCTTGTGTCAGCTTTTAGGAACTGAAATTCAGGATGGCCAGTACAAAAGGGAGAATCAGAGAGGACCATAAAATACAACTGGATCATAAAATAAAATTGGATCTTCTAATAACATTTTTTTCTCCAAGTTCTACATACACATTGAGCAAGAGGAGCTCATGCTCTACATTTATGCATGATACAGAGCACAATGAACAAGTAATAGCAGCTAGTTTAGACTGAACCATTTCACACATAGCTCTGGATTCAAACCCAGATACCCCGTTTCCCCCTCCCCCACCCCCACAAGCCCAGAGACAATTTAAAACAGCCCTAACACCCCTGGTTATCTTCAAGATCCCCATTGTTATGTTTAAAGGGCATCTTTTCCTAGAATAGCTTCTTTTTGATAAACAACTCCTTAGGCTTTTCAGCCAAATAACAGCTTTAGTCCTTATCACAAGTGGCCCAGCAACAGAAAGTGCGAGGGGGAGGGACAGACAGTGGTCAGTTTTAGCTGAAAATGAGTTCATTGTCAATTGCAATTGAGACTTAGATTTGTAAATTATTGGTTTTGGAATGCGGAGGTGAAGTAATTAAAAGGAGTTTACATCTCACCCATAAATAAAGGAATGTCTATTCAGATTTTAAAAGCACATCAATGTCTCAGATAATGGGTCATTATGCATTTGTATACAAAAGTACTTTGTATAAGTACTTCAGATATACAGGAACCAAAATACATATTGATGCACCCCTGGAAAAAAAGAAACGCTCCATTTAAAATCAAAACAATGCTACAGATCTCAGTTAAAAAGAAAAAAAACTTCCTGCCACTGCTGAACTAATTTTAAATGCATCTTGAAGAAACATGAGCTGATGTTTAATTTGGAGGCAACCTATCATCTGTTTGGACCACATGACTTTCTGCCTTTCACACAGTTTGTACGAAATGAATGTACATGCTGCAAGCTATTAGTGTTCAAAAGTTGTCTTTTACACATTTATGCAATTTCTGAAACATCTGAATACTTTACAATAAAAAAAAATGACTTTACTTAGCTTGACTATAGATTTTCTTTTGAATGGCTGGCTGTGATCCCACAAAATTGCTTTACCTTTTTATTTCCTCTGTTACTTGAATGTCATTTGAATGATCAGACACAGCTGAACATACTGTGGAATCTACTCCAGTGAGATATGTTAGTTTTGGGTGCAACTTAGGATCAAGCTACTCTAAAAGAGGCCATATAAGCTTTTATTGCAATAAATGGTATTCTTGAAATGTGCCCCATGGCTAATTTTACTCAGTCAGCAGAATCTGTGTGAAAAAGAAAATAGAAAAAACTTCGAAACGCAAAATTACCACATAAGGTGAGAGGTAAGATACAATAAAATACTAATTATATTAATTTCAGACAAAAGTTATATTGAAATTTAAAATATCTCTTTGTGACATTAGTAAATCTATTAAATGGAAATATATAGCAAAACAATATTCATATTTTATTTTTACTTTTAAAACATACACCGAGGCACAACAGCTGCCAACATCAACTTTGCTCCAAAATGTTAGCTGAAAAGCCATAAGTGGCCCAAACAACAAGAACTTCAAACATCTGTAGCAATGCTATCTCTTGTCAGGGTTAACTGACAGCATACCCTTTCTGTGAGAGAGGCCTAGGCCCACATAAACAGACTAGACCTAGGATAAAGCTGTTGAATTCTGAAAATACCACAGGTCAGTGCCATGTGGTTTCTAGGTTTCCCAGAGATAGAGCATCTGGGCAGCGTTTACCATGGCATTCCGTAAACACAGTCAACAAAGCGCCCACATAAACTGTTTTCCTCTGTTCCTGTTGTAATCAGATAGAGTGGCCAAATGTAGGCCTGTAGAAGAAAGCACTGGAAGTAGTTAAGAAGTGTTTATAGCACAGTATGTGATAGATAAGGCGACAGGATGCTTTTCAAGAGTCAGAAAACAAATAACCTTTAGAAAATGAGTGTGGGGCATGTAGGAAGGATTTGTACTAGTACCTATAGAGTGATATCAAAACTGAAATTGTTGCAGCCAATCTGGACTTCCTCCAGAAAATCGGACAATCTAATCTTCATTAGATTTGCGTGAAAAAGAAATATTTAGAAAGGCTCCATATGTTCAATAGCAGGAAACTCTTGTTTTACAGAAGGCATAGAAGACCACATAGTAAAATCAGGGCAGGATTTTACCCTAAGTGAGCAGAATCAGAGTTCAGAGTAGCAGCCGTGTTAGTCTGTATCTGCAAAAAGAACAGGAATACTTCAGGTGCCACCAGGACCGGATTAAGACCTTTAGAGGCCCTAAGCACTGAAAAGATTATGGTGCCCCCCATATGTAATTCAAAATAAAAACAATACTATACTGTAAAATAAAATATTATTTTTCGAAATGACACAAAAGTTACATGTGTGCTGAAATTAAAATAGCTTCTTTCTAGATTTTCTGATTGCAAAATTCTGGATAAAGTTCATTGAAGCTGACTCGATGAAGTATGGCCGCTTCCATACACAATAGAGAAAGTAAATCAAGTCTGTCCTGACATATTGTTGTTCTCTGAGGGTTTTTTATTCTTTTCAGCTGAGAAAAAGAGCGTTCTGCGGAGCAGTTCATAATCATCAATGTTAGAAAAATACATAGTGAGATCTCTACATTTGGAAATACATATTGTATTCTGTTTTTCAATATTGTGTAATGAAGATCAATGTGACTGAATTTCATTTTTCCTGTTTCATTAAACTTTGCGTGCATATAACAGTGGGACTGCTGTACTTCTCCACAGAGATTCATGTTCAAGTCAACAGGGTATGAGTCAACTAGCTTTTGGGAACTTTGTGAATATTGTTAGTCAGATAAGTCCATATCGTTTAGAAAAGAAAATCTACTTGATATTTCTTTGTACACTTCACCTCTCCTCTTCATATGAGCTTCAAGTGTATCAATTATAGCGTAGTAAGTAGAAACGCGAATTTTGTCTCTAGGACTCAATGCTGTTTCTGCTGCACTGCTATCATTTGCTTGTTTTTTCCTGATTCGCTTACGGGACTGGGCTTCTTTGTAGTTAGTATCAGGCAAGATATCTTTTGATATGTCTTCAAATCTTTCGAAATCATTCCTCAAAGTGTGTAAGTGGTCTGCTAATGATTGACAGAGGTCTGCACATGTTTTCAAATCCAATGCTTTTTCTTGGAGAGCTTGACTTGTGTCAGGGCCGGCTCCCGGCACCAGCGTTCCAAGCAGGTGCTTGGGGCGGCGCTGTGAAAGGGGCGGCAGTCCGTGTGCCATCAGGGCGGCCCTCGTCTTTTCGCGGCAGTGGCAATTCGGCGGCAGCTCTACCCTACAGGCCGCACCGCGGTGACAAATCGACGGCAGCTCTGCTCTGCAGGCTGTGTGGCCACGGCAATTCAGTGGCAGCTTCTGTCTTCAAACGTCCTGCTTGGGGAGGCAAAAACGGTAGAGGCGGCCCTGACTTGTGTGGTAAAAGTGTTGTAAAATTTCATTCCACATGGTCACCATGAATACAAACTCTAGTTCTTGCATCTTGTTTGCAATGTTTTCTGCCTCTCGTATAGTTTCTCCCTTTTGTGATTGGTCTTCAGCTATACTTTCTAATGCATCCACAATCTTTGAGTAGGACTCCAGAATTGCACTTGTTGCCACTGCGTGTGCCTCCCAGCAAGTATTAGAAAGAGATTTCAACACACGATCATTGCCCAAATGTTGAGGCAGAGAAAAATGTATAAAGTAACTGGACGGTGGAGGAAAAAAAGCTTACTGCCACCGGAAAACAATCAACAGCACTGCGGCCAACAAGGTTAAGAGTGTGCAGCACATGGTATGAATATGGCGCATTTGTTCTGTTCTATAAGCTTCTTCTGCATTCCTTGATAACGCCCTGACATGTTGGCAGCATTGTCATAAGATTGACCTCTGCACTTTGAGAAATCTATTTTGAAAACTTGGCACAGATAACGCAGTACTTGATTTGCCATTTCTTCCCCAGTGTGGCTTTTCAAATTGAGGAATGTTATAGACTGTTCAGCTGGTTTTCCATATGTGGGAGACACATGTCTTAGTACAATACTCAATTGATCAATATGTGAAAGATCAGGTGTAGAGTCAACAGATAAACTGAAGTACCCAGCAGTACTTATTTCATCCACAATAGCTGAACTAACTTTGTAACTTAGACCAATGAGTTCATCACATATTGTCTTGGATAAGTGTGATGGGTTACCTTTGCCAGCATTCCCATATTTTGAGATATAGCCTGCTAAAAAAATCTCTTGGTGCCCCCTGCTTTGCTTGTGCCCTAAGCATGTGCTTAGTCTGCCTATTGGGTAATCCAGCCCTGAGTGCCACAAGTACTCCTTTCAGAGTAGCAGCCGTGTTAGTCTGTATCTGCAGAAAGAACAGGAGTACTTGTGGCACCTTAGAGACTAACAAATTTATTAGAGCATAAGCTTTCATCACTACAAAAGTTTTTTTTCTCCTGCTGATAGTAGCTCATCTTAACTAATTAGCCTCTCACAGTTTGTATGGTAACTTCCAACTTATCTGTATGTGTGTATATATATATATGTCCCATCTACACATCCAATGAAGTGGGCTGCAGCCCACGAAAGCTTATGCTCTAATAAATGTGTTTGTCTCTAAGGTGCCACAAGTACTCCTGTTCTTTTTACAAGTACTCCTGTTCTTTTTGCAGAATCAGAGTGAAACAGCAAAATAGAAAAAATGCTGAAACACAAAATGTCAAAACTCCCATTGACTTCTATACAGCCAGCATTTCCTCCCGAGATCTTAACATGTCATCTCATAAGCTTTCCAGGCCCTGCTACCACTACTATTTAAATTAGTACCATAGGAGACCACATACATTCAGATCATCGAGTGAGATGATTTACATTCAAATCTTTCTTCGGTACAGTTTATAGTAAGGAAAAGATGTTGATTTGTGAAATGACAAGTTTCCTCATGCTTTGCAGCAGATTGTGACTCTAATTTAAAATATTTCCTTACTCATGCTTAGTAAAGCAATACACTAGTATTCATTCTACTTTCTGCTGTTCACACAAGGTAAAGGTTCACAATGGTAGAGACCACATCATCCTGCATTTTCAAGGACCCTCATCCCTTCCATTCGTGGTCATATACCATCCCTGTGACAATTACAGCAATTGTTGAGGTGGAAGAGTAAAGGATTTAATATGCCGTGGCTGTCTTTTGGTGCAGTTTAGCAGCCGGTTATAAGGAGGAGCAGTCAATTCTCTACAGCTCACTGCCAAGTGCTCCTTAAAACACAGTTTGAGCCATCTTCTTTACAGTTCACATAAAATTCAAAGGCTTTATCTGAGATTCCATCCGGTAGGAGCAGAAGCAGCTAAAGCAAGGATGACTGCTACACTGGGCCCCACTTTATCCCAGCCCCCTTACAGATAGGGCTACCCCTCTAAACAGCACCCCCAGAACTGGACCCAGAACTGTGCAGGGGAGACTCTGGGGACACTAGGATCAAGGTGTCTCCCCCCCCCCCCCCCCCCGGCCCGGCTACATTGCCTTGGCATACAACTTCAGAGAGTAGCCAGCCACCAGTCCAAAGCCAGGACCTTCAAACATTCAGAGAACTTTTTAGAGTTTTGACTGGGCTTTCTCTGCCCATGCTGGCAGGTTCTTTCCTTCCCCCTCTTCCCCCCTCATACAGTCTTCATCTCAGCTCCCCTCCACGCTTGTCCCTTTTATCCTCTTCTCTCCTTCTCTGGGTCGCTCACCCTCTTCCCTTTTCTTCCCATTTTGCTGATCTCCTCCTAACTGAACCTACTCCTACCCCAAAATGTGGCAACACATGACATTTGCTGCTATCATGTTGTTCACTCTGTTTGTGTGTTCTACCCCTTCCCCCACCCTGTGTCTATCTTGTCTATTCGGGCCAGATCTACATCGCAAGCCCTACAGCAGCATAACTATGGTGCTGTAGCTAAGCCACCATACCCCTATTGTATGGATGCAACTACAGCGACAGAAAATTTAGCAAAAGAAGGGGTTTTCTGTTGCTGTAGGAATTTCACCTCTCCCATTGACAGTCGCTAGGTCAACAGAAGCATTCTTCCATCTACCTAGCTATGTCTACATTGTGGGTTAGTTGGCATAGCCACAGCACTCAGGGGTATGGATTTTTCGCACCCCTGAGCACCGTAGCTAGATAGACCTAAGTTTTAAGAGTAGACTACGCCTTAGATTGTGAGATCTTCGGGGCAGGGACTGTCTGCTACTCTGTGTTTGTACAGTGCCAAGCACAATGGGGCCCCATTCTTGGTTGACCTTAGGCCCTATTGTAACAAATGTGATTAGCAACAATAGTGTATATATTTTTATAACTGGGGAAAAGGAAGGCTAGATGCATCAAAAGAAATATCAACATCCACTTGCTTTCTGTGATATATGTAACTATGATGGTTCTTTTCTGTGCAATGCCCCATGAATACCAAGGAGTCTGGTGTTCTGCTAGAGGCAGCTGGCATTCTGTGTTCATTTCAGATGCAGCCCCTTCAAAGGAGATATACCCTGTCCTCTCTTGTGGAGACTAGTTTTCTCCTCTTTGTTTTCTTTGGTTCCTTTTCCTTCAGTCTAAAACAAAACTCATTCTGATAAAGTATGTTTGCTCCATACTTATAGAAAAATGTAACATTTTCTTCTCTTTATTTTCCTTAACACATCTGTCTTTACAGTATTTACCATTTCTAGTTTTCTGTCCACCATGTCAGGTAGAGTGTCACAGCCAGCCATCTAGACACTAGGACATCATGGCAATAATACATCATGTTTGTAGGAACTGCACTATTCCACTTTGCCTCAAATGGAAGAGGGAGACTAAGCATGACTGACACACTTCTTCAACATTGTTTCTGGTATATCTGACAATCTTCTTATTTTATCTCCCCAGGGTTTTTTTAGTTTAGTGGGGGGTGGTTTCATTTGTTTGTTTAAACAGTTCTCTGGCCTGTTAGGAAGGTTAAGTCTCCATAGCTGTGTTTTGTTTTTTTAATTACAGATATTTTAAAAAAAACCATGTGAGACAACAGGGTGTCTCCTGAATAGATACTTCTAGCCTGTCCCATAAAGCATGCATCTTCTGAATGGAAATATGTAAACTGAGGAGTAATGTCTGGCAATGTGACAGAGCACCAACTCAGAACTCAAGGCATATATCTGGAGGGCATAAAACATAAAGCTGAAAAGAACTGCATTTGGGATTAAATCCTGGCCCCATTATAGTCAATTAGAGTTTTGTCACTGACAATCAAAATTTGCCCCCTTGGTTTCTACTTAACTTCAGATGAATCTCAGCTGTAAAGTCATGGTCCAGAGCAGACTTTCACCAGCATTCAGTTGTGTTCAAATTCAGGGATTTGGTTGGGACCTCTCTCCCCTATTAATAATAACCAAAGTTTTTTTTTTAATTTATGGATGGCAGAAATTAGATATGGATGAAGACACTTAAAATCACCTACCATCTGAAACAGAAAATGTATGAGGCAACTGAAGACAAAATGGAGAAAAGTAATGAATTTTTTTAAAGTAAAGAAATGGATTTATTTAACGTGGAAATGTAAGACTGTGTAATTTGTGTGTGCTTGATTTAAAACATTTGAGGAAAAAATAGTGAAGCATATAATTACAGAATTAAAACAAAACACAGATTAAAAGAATTTGCAAACAAATATAAGATGGGGGGAAAGTAAGTCAAATATTGGACCAACAAGTCTGACAGTACCCCTTTAATCTTCAAAATAGAAGTTAGGGGCCATCCAGATTGCTTGGAACAGAATCTGTTGTTACCTCAGTGACACAGAACAGATCCTTTAAGGAACTCATACTGCAGATATGTCAAGGCTTGTTAGCCAGTCAAAAAGGGATACAGCAAAAATACAGTTCCTCCCTGTTTCAAAACACTCCTTAGTTTAGATTTTACAAAATAAACACTCCCACCCCCCACCCCTTTTCCCCACTTTTATTTTTAACAAATTTTCAAATGCTTATGAAAAGAAAACAGACCAGATTGCATCTGGTTTGTCTATGGCGCCATTTGTTGCTATAGGGAGACTGCTTGAAGAAGGTGATGAGTGGTAAGTTGGTGACTAATATTAATAGAGAGACAATAGACAAATTGCTTCCAGTGTTATGGTTAACCCTTTGGTGAGCAAGTCTTAGTCTCTCCCTCTGCGTCTCTTGTAAAATGATGATTACCTAAAGCTCCCCACACAGTTGTTAGTTGTTCCCCCTCCAAGATGTTTAACATTTTTCTCGCTCTAGTTTCCAAAAGTAGTTTGTACGTAAAAACGTTTTTGGAAGGGGTAAGGAGAGGAAGAAACCCACTGAAATGTTGTTTTTTCATGATTCAGACCCTGAGGCAGAACTGAACAACATTTCACAACTTAATGAAAAGGGTGGTTTGTACCATTAACATAAGTCAAACAGTTAATTTTGCATTTATTCCTGAAGGTGTAGGTGGGGAATGTACAGTTTAATAGCAAAACACCACCAAGCAAATTATGAATTGAAGCATCAAAATCATTTATTGTAAAGATATGAATTTGCTGAGCTGAAACTTCCCCCTTTGAGTGCACTTAAAAACTAAAAGAAAAAAGTCCACATAAAAAATGACTTGTAGTTTCCTAATGAGCACATCACTTTACTTAATTAAATATTACTTTCAAAGTTTCAGCCACAATAGCTCTTGTCCCTTGCCAGTCATGGTAAGAAAGAAAAACTGAATGAGGACATCAATTGAATACTAACATTGATGTTCATGCCAAGTGTCTCCAGCCCTGCCAAGTCTCTGTCATCTAGTGAGAGGCCTCTCGTGTTTTGGACTCATTTTCAGGTAGTTTGCAAAGTACAGAATTCCTGATGAAAAAAATGTAGTGTGTTTCAGTGACACATTTAAGGCCTTAAGTTTTCAGGTCAGACTAGACCCAGCTTTTCTTTTCAAATAAATAGGAGAAATTTGTGTCCATAACAGCATGCCCACAAAATGAATCAATTTTGGGCACAAATCAGATTACTACCTGACTTCTGCCCACTGTTACAGGCACTGATAATCAGATTTAAGACCACAAATCAAGTGTGGGTGCAAATTTGTATGGGGATTAATTGTACCTGCTAAAGGGAGGCCACTCTTCTGAAAACATGGCCTTTATAATCTCAGACCAGCTTTTTAAAAATCTTATGTATTGAAATAATCACAAATGTATAGGCTAACTTCTTTTTCTCACCTCTTCCTTTACTAAACCAATATTTGGCTGTATTCAAATAACTAATTTTATGCATGGGTTACTGCACATTCGAGAACCTCTGTATTCAAATGTTTGGGTTTCCATTGTTCTCCATGCTATCCTTGATCAAATAATTCCTGTCAATACTGTTTAACTATTAAAAGGAAAAAAATCTATTTTCCATACAACAAAAAGACACATTTTAAGGCAGCTCTAACCATAAAGTAAACAGATCTTGAATGATAATGGCATATCAGAACTTCATGCAAATCGGAGTGCACAGTGAGATACAGTGAGTAAGAATGAGTGTGTGTTCCAAGAAATCAAGTTTATCCTACCAGATACTGCCATTTCTGTTACTTTCAATGCTAACAACAGAAGGCCTCCATGGAATTGCATCCAACCTGCAGAAGAAGCTAGATGAGCAGTGTGGGAGCAGAACAGAGATACTAAGTCTTGGGCTTTGGGGCACAGAAGCCTATGCTTGGTTCTGTCTCTCATGGTACCTTCTGAATTCATCCCTCTTGTTTTTTATTGAGTGAGGATGTCTAATGAGCTATTGTGACTACCGAGCACACATTTCTCAGAAATGTGGCCAGATCAGATGGCGCTGCTTGTTTCACATTTTAAAAAGGGCTCTTCAGTCAAGCAATTGATTAGTCATTAAGTTAGCTTTAAAACAACAGGCAATATATATAAAACTGTGCTCTTATGCAAATCTGGCCTAAAACGTGTCAAAGTCTGGAGGATTAGAGTGGGGTGGGAGGAGGTATTGTTTCATGGTCTCTGTGTATATAATGTCTTCTGCAGTTTCCACAGTATGCATCCGATGAAGTGAGCTGTAGCTCACGAAAGCTTATGCTCAAATAAATTGGTTAGTCTCTAAGGTGCCACAAGTACTCCTTTTCTTTTTGCGAATACAGACTAACACGGCTGTTACTCTGAAACAGGTAATTCTGTGTGTCATTTACTTTAGTTGTAAAACTGGTCTTAGTTTGGCCCTGCAAGGAAGTACTGCATTTGCCTTCAAACCGGGTTACAGTGTTGTGTTTGAGTCCTGTTGCTGCTAAAGCAGTTTGTACTGCTGTTTGCTCATCCAGTTTGGATGGGACCAAATGTGTTAGATCCCTTTTCTAGCCTAGAATCCAATTGATTTCAAGTTATTCCTTGAAAACATGATCCCCAAAGATGGTCAAGATGCCTACATAATCAGGTCCATAGGCTGGCCTGACCCACAATGGCCAACCAAAGCATCCTAGCAAAGGTTTTTGCTGCAACCACTTTTAAACTGAGTTTAAAGAGTCCTGTGTGAATGAGGCATTATTTTCAGCATATCTAACACAGTCATCCTTTGTCTTGGCACTATAAGTACTTTCAATTTTATTTTATCCTTCATTAACCTAACACAATAACTTTCTTTGAACAATGTATGTGGAGGCCATGGAGGTGTAACCCATTGGTGAGTGTATGTTACAGGGCCTCATTTGTTCTAGAGGATAGGAGTCTGTTACAGCCCTAGTTACAGAATTCCATCTGTTTAGCTCAAGATGTAGCAGCTCATGCTTTTAGCTCTGCAGATCCCTGGTTCAATCTCTGGTGTATTGGCCAACATGGCAGCTGTCACATGTAACCCTGCTATTTCAAGACCTGCTGCTTGGCACACTTGCTCCCAAATTATCATGCAATTTTCTTTGCCCATGATTCTTCCCACTCTAAGAACCTCCCGCAAAAGGCTGCTCTCTTAAACCTGGCTCTGCACTTGGGAGCCCATAGGCAAGAAAAGTGAAATGTTCTGAGTGCAATGCTCAGCTGAGCCAAAGATTACCTGCACAAGAAGCCTATTAAAAGGTTATTTTTAAATGGTTGTATTGGGTATTTCTGACATACATGTAAAAACAACTCAGCAGCAGCGAGCGGCTATTATCCCTTGTGTCCCTTTGCTGACAGTGGCCTGAGGTTAGCCACACCTTATTAAATTAAGACCGCCTTTCTGACTTGATTATCATCGCCTGTCTTTTTATCCAGTTTAAAAGTATGGCTTCATACCTTACCAAAATGGTGAAATGTTCATCTGAATGACTAAACTGGGTCATTTGCACAAGATACATGTCTCAACCCTACAGCCTCTAAAAACATCACAGGTGATCAAATGGCCAGTGTTCTCATCCTGTCACACAGAGACCCAAGTTTTTATTATATGCAATTAGCCTTATCAGAGATTTTGAAATATTCCATCTGTCACATGGTATGTGGTTTAAAACATAAAGTCTTCGGATCAATATGTAACATGGTGTGTGTTTCTTCAAAAACAGCATTCATGAATTATCTTTGAAGTATCTTTTTTAAAAAAAAACAAAAATAATTGGAGCTAGCTCCAGATGCAGGATTAAATTCTTCGCTTGTATCCACACTAAAGAGCACCATTATATATCCCACACTTGTTCTGAATATGGCACTTCGCCTGACATCCACAGGAATTCCTCACACAGAACATGTGATTGAAATATATACTGGGAATAAGAACCCCACAGTATGCACAAAAAAGGACAATATGGCAGCAGAAATAACTTCATCTCTTTCTTACATAGAAACAGCAACTTTTCTGTAAAACTAATCTGAACTGAACGGAACATATTTTAGGGCAAAATTCTCCTTTCCAGGCCACAAAGATGAATCTTATCCACTGACTGTAGTATAGTTCTTTGGTGTATCTTCTGCACGTATTCTTCACTACAGATAAGATATCTGCTGTGAAAATTTTGCCTTTAATTCTCTCATTCAGTCCTTCAACTGGCAATCTTATAATCAGAACCATAAAAGCCACCATCACAAAAGGAATTCTTATCTGGTTTTAAGTTTGACTACGTGTAGCTTACTCCTACGGTGGCAACCAGCAAGAGGGTTAGAGGCAAATTATTTCAATGACATTCTTAGCTAAAGAGACCATAAAGGTTTGACAATATTTACCAAGTTCTTCTTACTTTGCTTGCTGTGCAAATATGTAACTGTTCCCTTCCTAGGCATCCATAGGCCTGAAGAGGAATGTTACTGCTGAAGCAGCCCAGAGTCTAATGCTCTCTGTCTTATTCCCTTGCATGATTTTATTAAGTTGACCCAAACTATTCCTTTCTTATAGATTATTTTATAGAATTCCTAGTGTAAATGGCCCCATTCACTGGTTATGGTAGATATTACATGGAACTTTGAAAAGATAGAAATTGCCCTACTATTTTTTTCTCTGGCTTATTTGGTACCTACCATTTTGCTAATGGTCTCATTAACAATAGCAGGCAGGAAGACTGCAGTTTAACCTAATTTATGTTTAGAAAAAGGAACACTGGTTTCCCACAGTTACTCCTTGAATACAGTGTCAAGCCAAGTAACAGCAGCAAAAACAATGGATGCCTTCCATGTGCGTAACAACATTGTCTAACGACAGGCTCTTCAAAAGAAAGAAACAATCACTTAACATAAGGGAACTTTTCGGGGGAAAAACCTACTGATCTGTATCTAGACACATGACAACAAAACTACGGAACAGTTGCACAGTGTCAGTCTTCTCCAGGAAACAACTTATCTTAATGGTGCATGGGTGTGTTCTGGGGCGGATGTAAACAGTGCATCTTTGAGATCTGGGCCCAGCGTCGACAAGGGTATCTGATGCTTTGCCAGAGGTGGCAGGTCTCTACAAAATCCTCTTACTTCACTCTAATCTCCTTCCCTAACCACTAACACACAGGCTGCTGGGGAAGTAAAATAGAACGGGTCAAATTTGTCCCACATGATCTAGTTCAAAAACTGTCATGTACTCATTTATTATGTGCATTACCAAGGGGACGATCACCATAACAGCTGGGACTGGGAACGACCCTATGGGGGAGGATGAATGGGGGAGGAAGTGGAGGAAGGATGCTCTTGTAGTTAAAGTACTGGACTAGAACTCAGGAATCATAGAATCATAGAATATCAGGGTTGGAAGGGACCTCAGGAGGTCATCTAGTCCAACCCCCTGCTCAAAGCAGGACCAATCCCCAACTAAACCATCCCAGCCAGGGCTTTGTCAAGCCTGACCTTAAAAACTTCTAAGGAAGGAGATTCTACCTCCCTAGGTAATGCATTCCAGTGTTTCACCACCCTCCTAGTGAAGAAGTTTTTCCTAATATCCAACCTAAACCTCCCCCACTGCAACTTGAGACCATTACTCCTTGTCCTGTCCTCTTCTACCACTGAGAATAGTCTAGAACCATCCTCTCTGGAACCACCTCTCAGGTAGTTGAAAGCAGCTATCAAATCCCCCCTCATTCTTCTCTTCTGCAGACTAAACAATCCCAGTTCCCTCAGCCTCTCCTCATAAGTCATGTGTTCCAGACCCCTAATCATTTTTGTTGCCCTTCGGTGGACTCTCTCCAATTTATCCACATCCTTCTTGTAGTGTGCGGCCCAAAACTGGACACAGTACTCCAGATGAGGCCTCAAAAACAGGGGAACGATCATGTCCCTCGATCTGCTGGCAATGCCCCTACTTATACAGCCCAAAATGCCATTGGCCTTCTTGGCAACAAGGGCACACTGCTGACTCATATCCAGCTTCTCGTCCACTGTCACCCCTAGGTCCTTTTCCGCAGAACTGCTGCCTAGCCATTCGGTCCCTAGTCTGTAGCTGTGCATTGGGTTCTTCCATCCTAAGTGCAGGACCCTGCACTTATCCTTATTGAACCTCATCAGATTTCTTTTGGCCCAATCCTCCAATTTGTCTAGGTCCCTCTGTATCCTATCCCTGCCCTCCAGCGTATCTACCACTCCTCCCAGTTTAGTATCATCCGCAAATTTGCTGAGAGTGCAATCCACACCATCCTCCAGATCATTTATGAAGATATTGAACAAAACCGGCCCCAGAACCGACCCCTGGGGCACTCCACTTGACACCGGCTGCCAACTAGACATGGAGCCATTGATCACTACCCGTTGAGCCTGACAATCTAGCCAACTTTCTACCCACCTTATAGTGCATTCATCCAGCCCGTACTTCTTTAACTTGCTGACAAGAATACTGTGGGAGACCGTGTCAAAAGCTTTGCTAAAGTCAAGAAACAATACATCCACTGCTTTCCCTTCATCCACAGAACCAGTAATCTCAGCATAGAAGGCGATTAGATTAGTTAGGCATGACCTTCCCTTGGTGAATCCATGCTGACTGTTCCTGATCACTTTCCTCTCGTGTAAGTGCTTCAGGATTGATTCCTTGAGGACCTGCTCCATGATTTTTCCGGGGACTGAGGTGAGGCTGACTGGCCTGTAGTTCCCAGGATCCTCCTTCTTCCCTTTTTTAAAGATTGGCACTACATTAGCCAGATTAGAAGGAGATCTGCCCAGAGGCAGAAAAATAGGGACCTTGGGAACTTTTACTGCAAAAACTTGGTTCCCAGGCGCTGGCTTCCTCAGGGCCCCAGGGGTGCTCAACCCTCCACTCCGCCTCCATCCCACCCCTCCTGCCCCCTTCCCTCAGGCCCCCACCCTGCCCCTTCCTGTCCCCGCTCCACTTCACCCCAGGCTCTACCCCCTCCCCACCCCAGGCCCTGCCCCTGCCCCACTCCTTTCCCCAAGCCCCCACCCCTGCCCACCTCTTCCTACCCCTGCCTCATCCCCACTCCTCCCCTCATCCCCCAGTGCCTCCTCTATGCCACAAAACAGCTAATCGCGGCAAGCCAGAGGTGCTGGGAGAGGGGAGAGAGGCTCGGGGGGATGGAGGGGCTGGCTGATGGTGGGTGCTGACGGTAAGCACGGAGTTGGCGCCTATGAGTTGGGTGGAGAATGAATTTAGGAACTTACAGGGTTAGGTGGCAGCCAAGCAGGAGTTTTGTGGATCATACTGGGACATACAAGCCTATGTCCCATATGTCCCAGCCTAAGTACCTTTGTGGATCTGGACTTTGGTCTTTATTTTAATACTTTTTCAGATTCAAAGTTAGGCAGGTTTACTTCTTACTCTGCACTGCTGTCATTCAAAGCTGATGACACTTGTGTTTTATCACCAGTCAAAAATAGTTTGTTCAATAAAATACAAATGACAGCTCAGTCCAAAGCTTGTCAACGAGCAGTAGCTGAGGATACTGTAAACATCCATATGCATTTTATAAAAGGAGAAGGAATATGGGGTTGTTTTTTTTGGGGAGGGGAGGGTGGAGGATTTAAACTATTTCCAGCCCACGTGTGACAAATGTATTTAGATAAATCAAAGCATTTTCCACACCTAGTCCCAGTCCTGCACAGGACTATGTTCATGAAGATACAAACGACGTGTAAGGGGGAAATGTTGTGAGTTATATAGGCATGGAAGAGTTTATATAAACAAAACTGGGTTTAATTACATTCTATATAAAACTGTATAAAACTCCACTGGGTTAAGTAATGCTCTAGAATTATCTTCCCCTCCCCATGCACACCTTTGTATGCTATATGTATTACACACATACACACACACACACACACACTTACATCTTCTTGACAATTTTTACCTAACACACGAAAGACATGCAATCCAGAGTACACAACTGCTATTAAGTAAATAATGTGTACTTGAATTAACGGGAATACTCTACCTATAAAGGTAACATAGCTTAGGTTCTGTACTGGCCCTCTAGAGAATTAGTCAATTTATGGAACCAGAGAATTAAAGAAAAAGCAATATTGTAAATCGAAAGACTCCAACACACACAAGAATGCATCCGATGAAGTGAGCTGTAGCTCACGAAAGCTTATGCTCAAATAAATTTGTTAGTTTCTAAGGTGCCACAAGTACTCCTTTTCTTTTTGCAAATACAGACTAACACGGCTGCTACTCTGACACAAGAACCTGACAAACAAGACATTAGGGCTAAGCAATGATCGAGGCACATGCAGGACAGCACAAAAAAGTAAGTCAAAAACAAAACACACTAAGGCTGGAACATCACTGGAAACCATATGGAGAGTTGCTCTTTCAAATTAACATTTTTGGCCATTTTACATATTGCTTTGATGTTTATTGGTTTATTATGTATATTGCTAATGCCAATAGCTTACTTGGCTTATCTGCTCCAGAACATCAATATTAGTAGACTTCATTAGAGGCACAAAATAGAAAAATCCAGATAGTGGATAATGAAGGATAATGAGTTAACATATAAATATACACACATATATACATAGAAAACACAGTATAATTGTACCAAAGAAAGAAAAGGGGCCAAATTCTGCTTTCAGTTACATAGCCATAGTTTTCATTGATGTCACTCAGAATTTGCATTGATTCTATATTCATCATATAGTGTGCTGAAGGAACACACTATGAGGAGTAAAAGATCTCAGTTAATATGAAGCAATTTATACGCTGATTAACAGTGAATGGCCAATATATAGTTGACACACTCCAGACTCTCTCGCCTTTTGATGTTGACTCTGTGAGAACCAGAGCATCTATTTGTATGTTTAGAATTGCAATAAAAGCCCTGATTTAAAGTTGCTTCTTTCAACACTTTTAAGAGCAGAAGGCTAAAAGGTTCAAAGTGGCTAACTTGTCTTCCAGAGAGTTAAGGTTAAGCAAATAAAGTTCCTTAGGCCTCACTAGGCCATTATCAGCAATAAAAACCCACCATATCATGATAAATATGGTAGCATGAAGGCAACCAGACTAAGGAACTGTAAAAGTTTATCAGGCTTAAGGGAGGAGACCAATACCTGGTCAGTTTCAGCTCTGATTGATGACAGAAATCTTCAACCTTTATTTTTCTTTCATTGTCCTTTTCACCTCATTAAAAACACAAATATCTGGGGTATAACAACAGACGGAAAGCCCTAGATGCCAGCAGCAGTATTATGAATGGTTTTAACTTGAGGTGTAGAAAATTTAAAGAGCGAGAGACTTGGGTTTGAGTGGTGGAAAGTTCTGCCAGACTTCTATACAAAATAGTAGTAACAAGGCGTTGCACTTTCTATAGTTCCTCCCTGCAAAAATCTCAATGCCTGTTATAAACACTAATTTAGCCTACCACCACAGTGAGAAGCCCAGTTCATTATCATTCTTCTACATTATACTGAAGCAAAAAGAGGTTATCCTAATTTCCCAAGGTATCACAGCAAATTAGGGGCAGACCTGGGAACAGTACACACATTTCCTGAATACTAAAGCTGTGTTTTAACCACAAGACTATCCTTCCCATCTAACAAGGGTCTGATCCTACAGCAGGAGAGGAAGAGACCCAAAATCCAGTGTGCTGGGAGAGCAGCTGAGTAGTTCGGGAAAGCTGTCCAGATTTTCCCGGAAACTTACAAACACAGCTGACATGCTGTTGTGGTGATAGATAAAAGGTGCTGAGAGGACACATCCATATGTGTTGTAACCAGATGTGACGAACACAACACAACTTGGAAAAACACAGTTGTACTTTTAGTATTGACAGGGCTTTGCCTACAAGAGATGGCCTCAAGCAGTAACATTCAGATTTAGATCCAAACTCACACAAATTTTGTGGCTGAGCTTGATTCAAGCCCATCTATAATGTAAACATATATAAAATGTATATAAAGCACTGACTAACCAGTATATCTTCTTACAGGAATCTTAAAAGACTGATTGGTTACAAGAATAATACATTGTGTGGAGGGAGGGGGCAGTTTGGAGAAGATTTATAACACATTTTTGTTTGTAGGTCTCTCTCTGAAAGCATAGCTATAATTTAGACAGCCTTGCAGACTTTTCCTGTGGGGGCTTGTGTGCTTATGTTTCATCTAGAGAGAAAGTAAAAGCTGCCTAATGAGAGAGGGGGCTTGGAAATGCAGGAAGGAGCCTATAACCCTTTGCAGTGTATGAAATGAGAGTGAGATGCAAATTACATTACATGGTTTCATCGCTATTCATCGCGGTTCCATAAGTTTCTAGTCTCTCTCTTTCAGGAAACTGGTGGAATTCGCTGCTCTAAAATGCTAACATACACATGGTCTGGGGCTCAAAAGTTGCTTGAATATAAAACGTCTCTCCTCAGACAGTCCAGATTGCTGCTTTCTACTCACAGTTGCTTATTATCAGTACTGCTTGAAATTACTGAAAACAGAGGGAGCGGATTTCTCTGGCAGAGCCCCATGAAAAAGAGGCAGCTCACAACACATAAGACCATCAGCATGGGAAAATTGAAGACAAAAATACTGGGCCCCAATCTTCCTAAATTCCTCTTGAGAGATACTGAGCACCTTCGATACCAAGCACCTTCTACTCTCCCTGAAATCAGAGAATAGCTAGCAGGATCAGGTCCTTTGTCTGGAGCAGTCAATGGAATGCAAAGGAAATAATCATTTGTCCAGTAAGTAAGTGGGGTTGTGGTATTGGTCTGGCTCAGAGGGAAGTGACTTATAGAGAGCACTCGTAAACTGGAGGAGTTTATATGAATGCTGCAAGTGCCAGGCATACTCTCTTTCACATAAAAGGAGAGCCCCACAGAATTTTGTAAAATCTCTTTAGGAATTGCTTATAGAGTTGGATCCTCCTACTGATGTGCCGTCTGTAGCTATGCAACTTATAATATTGTTTTCTATCTTTTGTACCATTAAACTTCTAGTGGTGACGTTTACTGTTCGCTTGACAGCAGCCACCATTTTGTACTCCATTCACTGCAGACTGCTACAGACAAGATGCACACTGTAGACTCTTTCCTAGAGACTTCATTTTTGCTCTTTCATGGTTGTTAATCTAAACTAAAAGTCATTCTGACTAAAATTATAGGTTTTGTATGTAAAGTAGAGTTTTGGGTTTTTTTAGGTGGGCACAAAATATAGCATAGGCCCACAATAACTGAAATTGCAATTTGGACACTGCAAAGCAATGAAGTCGTTCTGGATGTCCCTATTACACTATAAATTGAATTTCAGCATATCCAAGTCCATTAGGGACACAATCCTGCACCACTGAATTCAACAAGAGTTTGGTTACGGAAAGGACCCTGGAAACAGTTGTATAAGACACATTTTCTGTATTTTGCATATTAGCAGAAAAACAAGGTCTTTACATTCATCTCCCACTTCAGCTTATTCCTCTACCAAAAGGTTAAAGCTATATATAGGGACATAACCTTTTAACTCAAATGAAATACCATGGAATAGGAGAGCTTCTTGTGGGGGAAGGGATAGAGATGAAAATGGAAAATATTTTGTTCAAGAAATAAGTAATGTCTCTTCTAAACAGGGACAGCAGACCATGTGTTTCACAGCAACCAACTGTGATGTCAAAAAAACACCAGAGGATTATACGTTTTGGGTGAGGAAGTAAGCAGCAGGACAGAGCAGATGAGCACTTAAAAATAAAGGTTATGTTATTTTCAAATGTAACAAAGAATGCAAGGAGAGAATAATAGGCAATAAAAATATATCTGTCAGCAGAATGGTTTCAATGAGGAATATGTGTCCCTGACAAGAGGCTCAGGAAGTGCAACAGGCACTCTACAGGTTTAAAGCTTCCACCCCCAATGCTCCAAGTTGCACTGGTTTCCTGTATAAAAGGAATTGAGAAGGAAAATATGTTTGATTGACTTCCCTAGTGATCACACAATGTATCTGACACTTTGTGGAACACTGCCTAAAACAACAAAACTGAGTATTGTTACAAAGAACTCAGAGAGTCCAACCCATCACTTCCCTTCATACATATTGCTGCACTAGCCTTTGATCACCAGTTCTAACTACCAGCAGTAAAGCAAACAGAAATCTGCATACAGTGTCAGCAGTAAATCCTGCAGTGAAAGGAAGGAGAGACCATAAGTGTCCCATCTTCCCCCCACCCCCTTCTGCTATCCACTCCCTTTTGACATCTGAATTATCTCCTGGTAGCCTTCTCTGATTCATAGGCAGATTCAGAATGAATGAAAAAGCACCACTTAAGTGACTCTCTAAAGCCACCCACACCTCACCCAGCAGAAAATCTCCACACTGCTGTTCAAAAGAAGGATCCCCTTCCTGAATGTGACCAATCCTGGTCTTAAGAGTAACTTGGGATTAATTTGATTTTCCATTAACAACTTTGTTTTTAGCCCCCATGATCCATGAGCCAGCATTTGGTAGAAACAAAGGGTTTTCTCTTTTATTCTGTGCTCACCCCCTGCACTGATTTTCACCTTGAGACCCCAAAAGCACCTAGAATTTGCCATTATGTCTTTATGTCCCTCTCTGCTATTATTTAGCTATGCTATCACAGTACATTGCTCAGCTCCACAGAGAGTCTGGGGGTAACTGTATTATTAATTATTAATTAATTGTTTATTATTATTATTATTATTATTAAGGCTATGAGTTCGGTGCAGAAGTCACGGTGTTCTTGGTAATTGTGAACTTGAATAAAGTCTAAAAAGAAAACGAGTACTTGTGGCACCTTAGAGACTAACAAATTTATTTGAGCATAAGCTTTCGTGAGCTACAGCTCACTTCATCAGATAAAGTCTGTTACCCCTGCAGTGGCGGCTCCTTTCCCCTCAGGGCATTATGACCTGGCCCATGTGGTCACAACATCCCTCAGGTTTGGCGCATCTGCCCCTCAGTCTTCATCTAGTGGGGGTGTGGGGACACGCCACAACTGAGTGGCATTATAACCCCGTGCACTAGGTCACAAAGCCAATCAGATTTGGCCCTTCACCCTTCTGTCTCCATCTACAGAGGGGCAGAGGCATCAAATCTAAGTGGCACTGGGACGATGTGGGTTAGACGGCAACTCCCAGAGCAAAGAGCCAACTCCAGTCCCACGGGACAGGAGCCAGCACTGCGGGGTGAGTGCAGGGCAGGCTCACACTCCAGCCCACCTGCCCAAGTCTCCCCTTTCCCCAAGCAGGGTTGGGCTCACTCTCCAGCTCCCCTCCCCTATGAGTAGGGTGACCAGACAGCAAGTGTGAAAAATCGGGACAGAGGGTGGGGGGGTAATAGGAGCCTATATAAGAAAAAGCCCCAAATATTGGGACATCTGGTCACCCTACCTATGAGCCCCCGTGCTCCCTCTTCCTTGACACATCATGTTTCCCCACACATCTACCATGAAATGTACTACCATTTTCCATGAAAAAAAGCATAGCTTTAACATTAAATATTATTCACTTCGGGCTCTAACTGGGCTTTAGAATAACAGAATCCCTGAGTTCCTTAAAACAGAGTTTTCTTCATGTCCCAAAGAACTTACAGTCTATGTCTAAGGCACACGCACAGGGCCAGCAGGAAGAACACAGCCTAGACATGCTCACTGGCCGGCTTTGCAGAAGCGCTTTAAAAGCAGTGAGGTAAGTGAGAGGCTGGGCCAGTGGTTAGGCTGCTCACATAAGTTACAGGAGACCCAGGTTCTAGTCCGTGCTCTGCCACAGACTTTCTGTGTCACCTCAAGGAAATCACTCCATGGTTCTGTACCTCAGTCCCTCCCCCTAAAATAGGAGACTAGCATTTCCTGAGGACTAGGGGGTGTTGTGAGGATAAACACATTAAAGGTTGTGAGATCATATAAGTACCTAAGAAAGACTGTTAAAGATCATCTTGGAGGCATGAAAGAAGGAATTGAAGCTCTGGCTACATAGCAGCTTCTTAATGTGCCTCTAGCCTGTAAGGGGCACGACTGGGTGAAGTCACAGTTTTTACCCACAAAGCACAGTTAATGATGAAACCAATTAATGATCAGTTAGTGCCAGATTCCACCATCCTTACACATGGAATAAGATACCGCTAATAACGGGGGGATTTAGCCATGCACTACCCTGCTGTCTACCTTGTCTGGCACATGGTTCCATTCCTGTATCAGCTTAAATCACACTGTTATTTTACTGTGCCTACCAAACTGGTAAAGCCAGTCCTCCCTCCTCCTATAGCTCTGTATGGGTACATCTACATTACCCACTGGATCGTGAATAGCGTAGCTGAAGTCAATCCTGAGAAGGAGAAAAAAAAAGAAAGCAGTAAGAAGAGAATGGGTGGGAGGAAATGAGAACAGAGTTGTGTGCAGAGTTGTGGTAGCCATGTTGGTCCGAGGATATGAGAGAGAAAAGGTGGGTGAGGTAATATCTTTTACTGGACCAACTTCTGTTGGTGAGAGAGACAAGCTTTCAAGTCAGACAGAGCTATTCTTCAGCTCTGTGTAGCCCAAAACTTTGTTTCTCTCACCAACAGAATTTGGTCCAATTAAAGATATTAGCTCACCCACCCTGTCTTTCTAACAGAGTTGTAGGCAGGAATGGGGTATGTCAGTTGGTACCATATATCAAGTACTTTAAATATTTTACAGTCATAAATATGGTGGGGCTATCCTAAGTTTGTGAGACAGAAATAGAGGTGAATTTGCATCTAATATGGGGAAGATCTCTTCAAACTAGTAACTGCTGGAAGATTTGGTTGTTACAGTAGCAGTTGATGCCAGTTTGCAAGTTATTCACACCAATAAAATCTTTTGTGTGGTCTTCCTACATCACCAATTTTCTAATTTACATGTAAGAGAATGGTACTGCTTAGTAATTTAAGATGGAAGCATCGACACCCCAGACTGTTATCCCTGCATGTCCTCAGAAAATGCTTTAAACTGGAAAATGCTGTAAGTGAACAGCCATTCGCAATTATCTTTCTCAATTGGCTGACATCCACAGTACTTAAAGTTTTACATATGAATCCCAATGGGCTGAGAGGATGTGAGATCTGTAACAGTTTTTAAGGCTCATTCTACAGGACAAAATTCTTGCAGGGGTAGGTGCGGGGGAGACTGTCTTCAGAGCAGATTCAATCAAAACAGCTTGTGATCTAACAGTACACAGACACGCAACAGTTTTTCAAGTGCTTGCAAAATCTCCCTAGGGTGCCATCATTTTAAAAACCACATCTTGAGGATAATCCATCAGACTAGTGCCAGCTCAGTCCTTGAGCCTACAGGAATTGGGACCACTGTGGTGTGAGCTCTCTCATGTCCTCAACCACCAGTTACCGGACTAGATGCATGAGTAAACGGAGAATGAGTACATTTAGTTTAGAAATTAGGAGGAAGGTTTCTAACCACCAGAGGAGTGAGGTTCTGAAACAGCCTCCCAGTAGGAGTAGTACAGGAAAGAATCCCAACTGGTTTTAAGATGGAAATTGGTAAATCTATTAACAGGATTATATGACAGAATTGCCAAGGGACTGGAATCAATGACCCAGGAGATCCCTTCCAGACCTTATGTTCTTATGCAGGCATCACCTGGTGAAGTTCTAGAGCCTGAATTATGCAGGAAATCAGACTAAATGATTATAGACTTTAAGAGACCATTGTGATCATCTAGCCTGACCTCCTGCATATGACAGCCCACAGAACTTCACCCACCTGCTCCTGTCAGACACCAGTAACCTCTGGCTGAGTTTCTGATGTCTGCAAATCTTGATGTAAAGATTTCAAGCTACAGTGAATCCACAGTTTAGATCAGTGAGGCACCCATGCTGCATGCTACAGAAACTTCACCCCCATTCGCTAAAATTTGTGAAAGTCCTTTGAAGACGTAAAGGACTTTTAATTTGTATATAGATATTATTCATATAAAAAAAGTTGTCACCACTTAAAATGTCAACATCTACCAGCAATTACCACCTCACAACATTGGCACTGACTCTGTGGGTGCTCTGGGGCTGGAGCACTCACAGGGAAAAATTAGTGGGTGCTCTGCACCCACCAGCAGCCAAGCTCTCTGCCCCATCCCCCCCTCCTCTGCCTCCTCCCAGTGCAACGCGTCTCCGCTCCTCCCCTGTAGCAAGCTCTGGGAGGGAGTGGGGAGAAGCGGGAATGTGGCGCACTCAGAGAAGGAGATAGGGAAGAGGCGGGGCCGGGGTGGGGATTTGAGGAAGGAGTCGAATAGGGGCAGGGAGGGGGCAGAGTTGGGGTGTGGACTTTGGGGAAGAAGTTGGAATGGAGGTGGGTGGGGGCTTGAGCACCCACTGGCGCCAGAAGAAAGTCGGCGCCTATGCCTCACAATCTGAGAGACAGAGAGAGAGAGAGAAAGAGAGAGACCATAGAACATAGGTGTTAGGTTTTTGTAAATATGGGGCAACACTGTGGTGCTTCACAACACCATGATGTGGCCATTGTTTGTAAATGCTGTTTTACGTGGTGATCACTGGAGTTATAAACAGTTCTTACATTAGAGAGGCCCTGCCGTCATGTGCACTCTTGCAAGCCCATTGGCTTCACTAGCATGGCGAGGTTGACCAAGAACAGAGTTTGGCTCATTTGCAGCTATTTAGATCTCTATTGCACTTAGCCCTGGTCTATACTACAGGGTTGGTCGAATTTAGCCACATTAGGTCGATTTAAAAATGAATGCATCTACACAACCAACCCCATTCTGTTGACCTAAAGGGCTCTTAAAATCGACTTCTATACTCCTCCCCGGCGAGGGGAGTAGGCTAAAATTGACCTTGCTAGGTCGAATTTGGGGTAGTGCGGACGCAATTCAACAATATTGGCCTCTGGGAGCTATCCCAGAGTGCTCCAGTGTGACCGCACTGGATGGCACTTTGAACTCCAATGCACTAGCCAAATACATAGTAAAAGCCCCGGGAAATTTTGAATTTCATTTCCTGTTTGGTCAGCATGGCGAGCTCAGCAGCACAGGTGAACATGCAGTCCCCCCAGAATCGCAAACGAGCTCCAGCATGGACCAAAAGGGGGACACTGGATCTGATTGCTGTATGGGGAGAAGAATCTGTGCAGACTGAACTCCGCTCAAAAAGAAGAAATGCTAATATATATGCCAAAATCGCACAGGGCATGGTGCAGAGAGGCTACAATAGGGACACACAGAAATGCCACGTGAAAGTCAAGGAGCTCAGGCAAGCCTACCAAAGACAAAGGAGGCAAACAGTCGCTCCGGGTCAGAGCCCCATACATGCCGCTTCTGTGATCAGCTGCATGGCATTCTAGGGAGGGACCCGACCACTACCCCACCACTGTCCGTGGACACGTGCAAGGGAGGAATCTCATGCAACAGGGAGGAGGATTTTGTGGATGAGGAAGAGGAGGAGGAGGAGAATGCGCAGCAGGCAAGCAGTGAATCCATTCTCCCTGGCAGTCAGGACCTTTTCATCACCCTGGAGCCAATACCCTCCCAAGGCAGGATCCCTGACCCTGAAGCCAGATAAGGCAGGTCTAGTGAGTGCACATTTGTAACTACAGTATAGGGTTTAAAGGCAACAGTGTTTAATGTTTGATTTGCCCTGAAGAATTGGGATGCATTTGCAGCCAGTACAGCTACTGGAAAAGTCTGTTAACGTGTCTGGGGATGGGATGGGAATTCTCCAGTGACATCTCCATGAAGCTCTCCTAGAGGTACTCTGAAAGCCTTTGCAGAAGGTTTCTGGGGAGGGCTGCCTTATTTCATCCTCCATGGTAGGACACTTTACCACGCCAAGCCAGTAGCAAGTAGTCTGGAATCATTGCAGCACAAAGCATGGGAGCGAATGGTCCTGGATTTTAGTTGCATTCAAGTAACATTCGGTCTTTATCTTTCTGTGTTAGCCTCAGGAAAATGATATCATTCATGGTCACCTGGTTGAAATAGGGGGAATTTTTGTAAGGGAACAGTAAAAGGACCCCGTTCGTGCTGGATTGTTTGCACTTGGCTAAAAGGAATCATCCTGGAGAATAGACACATGGCAGGGGGAGAAGTGAAGGGATCATCCCGGAAAATAGCCATGCGGTGGGGTGGGGGGAGGTGTGTGCTGCACATCCACCCGAAAACCGCAGCCCCTCCTTTTAAATGTGAAACCCAACCAGCATTGCTTGCTATGGGAAAGGATGGTGCTGCAGTTTGAAACCATTCCCACATGTTATGAAGGCGAAAGAAGCCAACCCCGCATACCAGAAGGCTTACCATGGCTTCCTGGAAATCGAATCCTGTTGCCCAGCCGTCTGTGATGTGTTACCATACCAGTAGGCACTCAATGTAAAAGGTAAAATGTGACCTTGTACCTAAAGCACATCTGCTGTCTGCTGTGAATTGCTTGATTCACTGTGAAAGAGTCTGCCTTTTGTTCTCAGAAATGTATTATCTTAAATTTTACTCTCCCTTTTTATCTCCCCCCAGGTGCAAATGTTTCTGTGCTCCCCCATCATCTCCATCCCTGAGGCTATCGCAGATTAGAAGGCGAAAAAAACCTCACTCGTGATGACATGTTTTCCGAGCTCATGCAGTCCTCCCGCACTGATAGGGCACAGCTTAATGCATGCAGGCATTCAGTGGCAGAGGCCAGGAATGCATTAAGTGAGCGTGAAGAGCAGAGGCAGGAGGTGATGCTCAGGAGAATGGGGGAACAAACAGACATGATAAAGCGTCTGTTGGAGCTGCAGAAAAGCCAACAAGAGCACAGACCCCCGCTACATCCATTGTATAACCGCCTGCCCTCCTCCCCAAGTTCCATAGCCTCCTCACCCAGATGCCCAAGAACGTGGGGTGGGGAGACTCCGGGCACGCAGCTACTCCATTCCAGAGGATGGCACAAGCAACAGAAGGCTATCGTTCAAACCGTTTTGATTTGTAGTGTGGCTACGATAAGCAATGTGCCCTTGTCCTTCCCTCCTCCCACACCCCACCCTACCGGGCTTCCTTGTCAGTTCTCACTTTTTTTTTTTTAATTAATAAAGAAAAATGCATGGTTTCAAAACAATAGTTACCTTATTTCCTTTTCCAGCTGTGATCAAAGGGGGAGAGTGGTTGGCTTACAGTGAATTAAAATCAGCAAAGGGGGCGGGTTTGCAACAAGGAGAAACACACACAACCGTCACGCCATAGCCTGGCCAGTCATGAAACTGGTTTTCAAAGCCTCTCTGATGTGCAGCGTGCCTAGCTGTGCTCTTCTAATCGCCCTGGTGTCTGGCTCCTCAAAATCGGCCGCCAGGTGATTTGCCTCAACCTCCCACCCCGCCATAAACATCTCCCCCTTACTCTCACAGATATTATGGAGCACACAGCAAGCAGCAATAACAATGGGAATGTTGGTTGCGCTGAGGTCTGACCTAGTCAGCAAACAGCGCCAGCAAGCTTTTAAACGTCCAAAGGCACATTCTATCACCATTCTGCACTTGCTCAGCCTGTAGTTGAACTGCTCCTTACTACTGTCCAGGCTGCCTGTGTTGCCTCATGAGCAATGGGAGCAAGGGGTAGGCTGGATCTCCAAGGGTAACTATTGGCACTTCAACATCCCCAAAGGTAATTTTCTGATCTGGGAAGTAAGTCCCTTCTTGCAACTGCTCGAACAGCCCTGAGTTCCTAAAGATGCGAGCGTCATGCACCTTTCCCGGCCATCCCACGCTGATGTCGGTGAAATGTCCCTTGTGATCCACCAGTGCTTGCAGTACCCCTTGAGAAGTACCCCTTGCAGTTTATATACTGGTTGGCAAGGTGGTCCGGTGCCAAGATAGGGATATGCGTTCCATCTATTGCCCCACCACAGTTAGGGAACCCCATTGCAGCAAAGCCATCCAGTATGACCTGCACATTTCCCAGAATCACTACCCTTGATAGCAGAACATCAGTGATTGCACTGGCTACTTGGATCACAGCAGTCCCCAAAGTAGACTTGCCCACTCCAAATTGATTCCCGACTGACCGGTAGCAGTCAGGTGTTCCAAGCTTCCACAGGGCTATCGCCACTCACTTCTCAACTGTCAGGGCAGCTCTCATCTTGGTATTCCTGTGCTTCAGGGCAGGGGAAAGCAACTCACAAAGTTCAAGGAAAGCGGCCTTACGCATGCGAAAGTTTCGCAGCCACTGTGAATCATCCCATACCTGCAACACTATGCGGTCCCACCACTCTGTGCTAGTTTGCCGGACCCAGAATTGGCGTTCCACTGTGTCAACCAGCCCCACTTCCTCCATGATGTCCCAACTGCCACAGCCTGTGCTTTCAGGAACATCTGTGTCCATGTCCTCGTCACAATCGTCCTCGTGCTGGCGTCTCTTAGTCCGGTTCTGCACATACTCCAGGATAATGTTCAAGGTGTTTACCAATTCTCACAACAGCAGTGGTGAGCTGAGCAGGCTCCATGCTTGCCGTGGTATGGCGTCTGCACTGGTAACCCAGGAAAAAAGGTGCAAAACGATTGTCTGCCATTGCTTTCACGGAGGGAGGGAGGGCCGGGTGACTGACGACACGTACCCAAAACCATCCTCGACAATGTTTTTGCCCCATTGGGCATTGGGAGCTTAATCCAGAATTCCAATGGGCAGCAGAGACTGCAGGAACTGTGGGATAGCTACCCACAGTGCACCACTCTAAGTCGATGCTAGCCACGGTATTGAGAACACACTCCACCTACTTAATGCGCTTAGTGGGGACATACACAATTGACTGTATAAAAGCGATTTCTAAAAATCCACTTCTATAAAATTGACCTAATTTCATAGTGTAGACATTCTCTTACTATGTAACTTGAGCAGCCTCTTGCCTTTCTGAGTATTAGAGTTAATATGAAGCGAGGAAAGAAAATGAAAGTTTTAAACAATAAAAAGAACATTTTCTAGAATGCAAAAACTGCTAACTTTTTTTATTATTATTATTAACTGTGCCTGCACTGGTGACACATTGCATTTATTTCTGATTTCATTCACAGTGTAAATCTAGAAACTGTTTCAGAAGAGTGTTTGCTGATCTGTAGTTTATCACAGTGCAAAAAGTCCTCTCAACTGTGGCCATTTCTAAAAGGTTTCGGAGTTTGTTTTTTTAAAATATTTGGGTTCTCATTGCACTGAGAAAAGTAGCATCAGGAGAACTGAAGCACCTAAAACAGTGTAAACCCTGACCAGCTAGCGCTCTAGGAGATGAATGTGCTTTTCAAGAAGAGGGCAAAAGCTAAACCTCTTTGAAGCTTATGGCATGTCCATATTTGCTTTAAAATGGCTCAACAATAAGTCAACTCAAAAGGCCTCACTCTGCATTAATATATAGTGGGCTACTCCCTGCACATAGCCCAGAGCGGCCTGCAATACATACTGCAAATGTGGCTTGATTTTCAGTAGTGCTGAGCATCCTCAGCTCACACTGAGCTAAGTAATGGGAACAGCAGATGTTCAGCACTTCTGAAAGTGAGGCCAGTAGTTTGCAAGCAAGCTGTTCAGCATAGCAGTGGCCTTTCTCTGCAAGCTGCTCTAGGTTACAAAGGGCTTGCTCAGCCCTGACTTGAAAGTATTTATTACTCCTGATTTACACTGCTTTAACTGAGACCAAACTCAGGTCCAATGTTTGTATGAGGTCAATCTATATTTGTTTGTCTGACATGTCTAATTAGATTGTAGGCAAGGCCCGTTTTTCCGCTCTACATGTACAGTGCCCAGTACAAGGAGCCCCGATCCTGACTAGGGCCTCTAGGCCTTACTGCACCAAGGTTTTCCCTTTGCATAGACATGAACCATGATATTTCTCTCTCAGATGTGCAAAAAGTCCACCTCTGCAGGGGAACTGGAGATGACTGTCAACCGCGAACAGCAGTGACAAGCTGCAAGGGTGGGTACATCCGTGGTAACAACAGTGTTTGGAGTTGTTTAAAAAATAATGTAGTGCATGTACAAGGCTGTGGAGTTAGAAATTCTTCCTCTAAAATGAGTTGGCCTAAGGAACAGTGCAAGAGATTAGAAAACCTGATCAAAATATATCCAGATCAATACAATGCTAAAGAAGAATGAGCTAACACATCATGTCAAGGCAAGGCAAAAGACTTGGCACATTGCTTCAGGTAATTTGATGCTGCAGGTGATTTGACAGCTAAGCATTAACTCCAATCCATTTCAGGAACCACACTTCTAACCAAGCTTTCTATTTAAACCGCTTTACATCAGTTTTATTTAAGTAGGAGTCTTATACAAAGCTGATTGGAGACAATGGACAAACTCTGAATGATCTCAGGGAGCTTTGGATCAAGTGCTAGGTGAGCTTGTTCTGTGTCCTGGGACACAAAGTATGGTGTGTGATCTGCAGTCTCCCCTAAACAATGTTAAATTTGACTTTTCTGCGTGGAAAACTAAAGATGGACCTAAACCAAAACCTTAGATCCAAATACTTGGGAAGTTCAGCCCTCAGTCCAGATCCAAACTTTGTAGCCAGACCCCAACTTCTACACTAGACAATTCCAAAACCACAGATCAAAATACCTTCTGGACTTTAGGGGTATACAGAATTCATGTCCCCCCCAGATTTCTTTGCTTTCCTGCAGAAAAATGACTTCTGATGGGGAAGCAAAGGGAAGCCACAAGAGCGGTCATGCGCTCCTCCCCAGCAGCTCAATCAAGTCGGTTCAGGTGCCCAAAGCAGCTGGTAGAAACATAAATCACTGCAGGGAGGGGCTGGGCAGTCATGTGCGTGAAAGAGTGAGAGAGATACTCTGTCCCTCTTGCTCGCTATTACCGCACATTTGGCATGGAGGGGCACAGCTTTGGGATGTTTCTGAGGAGGTAGGTGTGGGCCAGGCTCTGTTCCCTCAGGCAAAGCAGAAAGTAGCAGCCTGCCTACTTAGTGAATTGTTCCCATTGTCTTTGTGAATTCCCCAGGAGTATAAAACAGGTGTAAAAAGAAAAGGAGTACTTGTGGCACCTTAGAGACTAACCAATTTATTTGAGCATTAGCTTTCGTGAGCTACAGCTCACTTCATCGGATGCATACCGTGGAAACTGCAGCAGTTTCATTCGTTCATCTCTGTGTGTATATAATATCTGCTGCAGTTTCCACGGTATGCATCCGATGAAGTGAGCTGTAGCTCACGAAAGCTCATGCTCAAATAAATTGGTTAGTCTCTAAGGTGCCACAAGTACTCCTTTTCTTTTTGCGAATACAGACTAACACGGCTGTTACTCTGAAAGGTGTAAAAAGGTTACTTTACATTGCCAGGGGAGGTAAATGACAGTATGGCCTTATAAATGCTTATGGTGCATTAGTGATTAGAACTGGTCCAAATTTTTGGACTGAAAAAACTTTCTATCAAAATGTGCTCCATGAACTGTTTGTTACCTTTTTCTGGAGATTATTAATAGCCCTCACTTGCTCTTCAGTTGCTTACGATGTAACACTGAGCATATGGCTGCATATATTTGTTGAACAACAACTAGAAATAAACTATTTTATTACTATTAGACAAAGGGGGTTTGGGGATTTCCTCCAATGCTCCCCACTCCCATTCTCCATCCATTGTATTGTAGTTTAAATAAATTACCAAAATTGAAACAAGTATGATTATATTGCTTTATTTTGAGAAATAAAATATGCAGAATTTTAAAATATTGTGCACAGATTTTATATTTGTTTGGTGGAATATTTAATATTTGGTGCAGAATCCCCCCAGGAGGACATGATATTGCTCTGAGCCTGCTCAGATCAGGGTTACACACACAGTGATAAAAAATGCCTCAGGTGAAATCCTGGCCCCATTGAAGTCAATATAGCCAGCATTTCTCCCGTGAGCCCTGTCACATTCAGCAGCACTGGTGTTCCAACAGTAGTGGGAGTTTCTCAGAAAAAGCTAAATATACACACACAGCACAGTGGTTCATCTACATCGTCATAAAAATGACCCATTGACAGCAGTAGTTACTAACAATGGCTTGCAAGACCCCCACCTCCACAGTGTTGTTGAAAATGGTTAGATTGGAAGTGTAATTGGAGACATATTTCAACACTGTTACAGAAAGCACGCCAGAGACTTAGGAGAATGTGGGGATTTTACCCATAGGCTTTAATAAAAGTTGCATGCAAAGCTAAAACCCACACACAGTTTTGAAAATTTACGGTTAGGGCCCCATGAGATAGAACACTCTGTCGTTCTCTCACAGGAAGCTCAGAAATTCTCACCCTGAAGCAGCGTTCCCTTTAACTTTTTACGTCCATGTGCAGAATGAATTTTGTTATGTGCACCAATATGGAGGTAACATGTCACACATCACCTCCATATTGGTGTACATAAAAATTCATGTGGTGGGGGTGGGACCGAGGGATTCAGAGTGTGGGAGGGAGCTAGAGCTGGAGCAGAAGGCTGGGGTGCGGTGCGGGTGAGGGCTCTGGCTGGGGGTGCAGGCTCTCAGGTGGGGCCTGAGAGGAGGGTTTTGGGGTGCAGGAGGGGGCTAAGGGCTGAGGCAGAGGGTTGGGGTGTGGAGGGATGAGGGCTCTGGCTGGGGGTGTGAACTTTGGGGTGAAGCCAGGGAGGAGGGGTTCGGAGTGTGGGAGAGGGCTCAGGGCTGAGGCAGAGGGTTGGATGCGGAGGGGTGCAGGCTCTGGGGTGGAGCTGGAGATGAGGGGTTTGGGGTGCAAGCTGTCCCGGGGCTGCGGTGGGAAGAGAGGACTCCCCCCAGTCCTCTCTCACCGCAGCAGCTCAAGGCCGGGGGAGAGGCACCTCTCCTCAGCTGTGGCAGCGCCGGAGGGCCTGCTCAAGAGATGGGCTCCTCTCCCCCGGCTGCGGCAAGTCCGGGGCAGGTCTGTGCTGGGGCCAGCGGGAGGCGGGGTGCCTCCCCCTGCCGTGGCAGGTCCATGCTGGGGTAAGGGCATCTCTCCCTGCCACAGCCCTAAGCCTGTGCAGTTTAGAGGGACCTTAGCCCCATAGGGATTTGCAAGACTCTTGTCCTAAACCCTCGAAAGCTTGCCTCTCTCACCAACAGAAGTTGGTCCAGTAAAACATATTTCCTCACCCACCATGGATGGGAAGTGAGAATGGGAAAGTTTTTAAAGTATGCAAACAAATCTAAGAAAACTCTTAAGCGATACATAAATCCTCAACCCAGCATCCTCCTTATAAACCCATAAAACCCACCCCAATAAAGCTGTGAAAAACTTCAGGGGGGACTATTGACGCCCCTGAAATGATGATTCAGCATTGAAAATGTCTTCTGACGATTCCCTGGTCACTACCCCAACAACAAAGAAGAGAAAAAGAAAAGGAGATCTACATTTATGACTATATTATGCATTGGTCTCAAACTACAATGCATTTTATAGCGGGAATGATCCTTGTCGAGATAGGCCTGGACCAAATTCCCACAACCCCAAAGTCTGGATCAAGCTTCAAACTACCAGGCTTAACCAACTCCTGGATTCCACACATTCACCTACTTTAGGAAAGTTTAGATCTGCACCTTGCAGGATGAGCCCATCCATTTCCAGCTATGTCAATCACTATTCTCTTATAAAAAGAAATGGAGTACTTGTGGCACCTTAGAGACTAACCAATTTATTTGAGCATGAGCTTTCGTGAGCTACAGCTCACTGCATCCGATGAAGTGAGCTGTAGCTCACGAAAGCTCATGCTCAAATAAATTGGTTAGTCTCTAAGGTGCCACAAGTACTCCATTTCTTTTTGCAAATACAGACTAACACGGCTGTTACTCTGAAACCTGTATTCTCTTATAAGACACCTTGCAAGGATGTAAGTGCGCTTCATATCAACCTCACCCTATAATATTTGCAATAAAGAATGACCACAGAATGCACACCAGACAGCTCCGTCTAGCTGCTAAATGTGAATCATACTGCATCTAGTAAACCTGCCAATTATATAAACAACTTCATTCCAGGTGATTAGTGTAGATAGGGAAAAGGGACATCAGTATTGCTGTCCCCACATAAACGTAAGTTTTTTGCCTGGGAAATAAAAATCCGGATGATGCATTATGAACTCACAGAGCTTTCTGAGCATGCAAAAGCATGAGTCTTATACCCCTGATCTCAATTACCAGCTACTAATGCATTTTCAGATTTCAAAGGCTATTTTTATTAAAAAGAAAAAAATCTGAAGTAAAGTGTTTTATTTATGCAAAGTGTTTCTCCCACAAACAAAGATTATTGGATTTGTCTCTAGGGAAAGAACAGATCATACTGCAAATGTTAAAATCATGCCTCTGAAAATCATGGTGGTACGGGTGGCTACAAGAGTGTAGTGCCGCAACATGGTTAAAGCACATTTCCATTTTTTAGTCTAGACGGGACTTAAACATGTGCCCAAACCACGCCAACGCCTTAGACAATCTAAAACGTTAGCAAGATCTGAAGACATGACAAAAAAAGACCATGTCGGGGCTAAGTGTATTATTGTATGTGGGTCCACTCAGATGTTAGTATTTGTAGTGAAGCCCCTGTCTACACTACAGCATTTAGCTATGGTTGTCACCAGGTCCCCCAACACTCTCAAAAAGAGGACCCAGGATAGGGTCTTTCAATATGAGAGAGATCAAAAATATATGTATATCATTCTTCCCTTCTTCTCCCACACAGGAGTTAGGTGCCTAAATTCAATGGTAGCTGGGTGCTTAATTCCTTAGGCTACATTGAAAATCCCATCTTAAGCTCCTCAGGGCTACCTCTGTGTTAGCACAATGCCTAACATACTGGAGGTTTGATCCTGAGCATGCACATACTAAATAAAATATTAATAAAACATTACTGAAACCCTGACTCCCTATGAACCCATATTTTCACAATATTCACATAATTGTTAAAGCTGTTTGTTACTCTTCCCGTAATGACAGCTAATGAGGAAAGTGTTCCTTGTCCATGTTTGCTTATCTGAAAACCTACTGATGCACGACAACAGCTGACTGAAAGGCCGTTTGAATGAACTAGTTTTGATTTTTATTCATCAAGAGTTGACCGATGCCATTGACAATCTGATAGATGCAGTTGACTGTTTTTCAAAACAACCAGGATTTCAAAAGATCATTGCATAAAGCATTAGATAAAAACACACTAATCTTGCATAATAATCATGTGCACAATGATACTTATTTGCATTGTGGTCTCACCCATAAAATCCTAGATTCATTGCATTTAAGATTTCAGTCAGATTTTTGGTTTCTCTCTTTACTTCATTTTGCATCCTAAAAGCACTGTTCAGATGTGCTAGCCAAAGCAAATAGGTTTGATGCTGTACTTTAATACACTATCTACAGCACCATACAGGCATCTCTTTAAACTTTTAACAACAACTCAAATTTTTAATACCATCAGGACTGGATAAAGTTACCATTTACAACAGAAACTCTTCCAAAAGCCACTCTCTCCACCCTTCAACTCTGAATCAAATTGAAGCACCACTATTGTGCCAGGAAAATCCCTGCTGAAAAACCAGCTCTGAAATTGTAAAGGAGGAAAGCAGACAGGTCTCTTTAGATTCTACGGTTTCTTTCTAATAACAGTTACTACAGCCTTTGATATTCTATCTACTTTATTATTTTCCCCTAATTTTGTGGAATAACAGCTGTGATAATAAAATGTCATCAGAGCCCATCTTTTACTTTGCTTGTCACTGGGCTCAGTAAATCTGCAAAACAGAGAAAACACTTGTTTGGAGCCTTCAGCTTGCTTTGGGTCTGAGGCTAAAGATGAATCACCATCTGACCCAGGAGTCAAAGGTTATTCCCTAAAGGGAGTCAGTGAGTTGTTCAGTCCATTCATGGCTAATCCCCGATGAGTGGCTCTCACTAAAAGATTTCTTTATTCTAACGGCTTTTTAAAAAACAGAATTAACAAGCCTAATAGAAATCCATGACTGAGGCAAATCCTTAAGGATCAAGTGGGGAGTGTGGGGAGAGAGGAGCGCAAACTAATCCACAAGTCCAAAATGTCTTTTGCCAAGCCTTTTAAAAACAAAACTTCACTAGAGTCTTCTTGTTAGCAGCGATTACAGCAAAAAGTATAGGGGAAGGATTGCTTTCCTTTCCAGCGAAGGACCTCTTCCAGAAACATAAACAAGGGTGTCCATTGAGATGGCATAGTAATCCTAATCCATTAAAATCCTTGGCATAGCAGGGGTTGTACTTGGTCTTTAATAATATTGAAAAAAAATGTTTTGTCTAGAAAGAGAGCATGCATTTCTTTAGGCAAAGTATCAGTTGTGTTGCTGGATTTTCTGTTAACTCTGAAATGTTCTTGGTTCAACCCTGCTAGCATAATAATAGGAAAATTGTATAAACCCACTTGGGTTTGTCCGTCAGTAGTGCCAGATACAACAGTGTTGGCAAAACAACAGGAAAGCTTATACCACTTGGTTTTGAAGATCAGTAATGCTTTATAGAAGTAGGTCCAGCCACTTCAAATGATCCTTTCTTGGGTTTTTTGTTTGTTTGTTTTTTTTAAGAGAAAGTAAAAGCATCCTTATATTAGTTCTGCCACCACAGTTTTCAAGTCATGCATTTCCCAATAAATCAGCCATACACAGGTAGAACATTTTAAAGCGGCATCTGTCTCCATGGGGACAGAACAGCAGCACTACGGACATTACTGGTGCATGGTAGGTGCATGACAAGTAAACGTGCCCCTGTGAAGACATGTGGTAGCAGAAGCATGACAGAAGGAAGCAAAGGTACAAGAGAGGAACAGGGCCTTCAAATGATTCTATAAGTATCCAATGACACTTCTGATTTCCTCATTTGAACTTTGGCCATTAATCTATCTCTGCTGAAACCTACTTTGAAACAGAAATCTACTTTCAGACAGCTGCCATTTTCACATAAAAAGAACATGCCAGAGACTATTTTCTTCTTTCTCCCAAAATGGAGATGGGAAGGTGTGAGGGAAAGGGGGGGAAAAAACAGGGAGTGAGAATTAAACTGCATCAGTCCAAAAGCCAAGCCTAGCTATAGTATACTTGGTTCTGGGAGTGAGGACAGTTTTAAAGTGCAGCTCTATTCTGAAAAATGAATTTGTAACAAAATGGCACTGTGGGGGTTCTATGTTTAGTGTGTCCACTTTTGGATAGTAGTGTAAAAGCATGGTTTATTAACTGTCAGCTCTGCAATCTCAGGCTGGTATCTGCAGCCAATGTATGGCCAATGTAAAGCATTCAAAATCCATAAAACAGCCCCCAAAACATCATAAAGGTGTGTTATAATAATAAACTTTGAGTTATTTTTATTTGCCATCTGGTTTCTGAGCCTCTAAGGGGACACTCACTCCATGTTTTCAAGCTTCTCTCCACAACCACGAAGGCGAGAAACTTAGTTTAAAAAAAAAATTTAAAACTGAGGTTCTTGTGCAATCCCTTGGCTCCAGCAGCTGGAGCTTTAAGAAAAGCAACAAAAATCAAAAATGGTGAGTAGGCAACACTGCACTAAAAATCCAACTTGGCTAGAAATACTTTCTGCCTTCCCTTGAAGGCTACAGGATTTCGTAGGTTAAAGGTATTTGGAGACAATGTTTGATTTGGGCCCCGTGGTTAACCGCTATTAATTTTACCTGCTTCTCCACTTTTGCAGTTGGACTCTTTGTATTAAAGCAACCTAACCTGGCAGGCAGAAAGACATGAAAAATAGTACCAAATACTTTAAACTCTTTCTAAAATGAACTTTTCCATAAAATTATGCATAAAGAAGAGCACATGATGATAAAGTTGCGGTCTAAAGCTTTTACTGGCACTTATTTGGATGTCACTGCATGTCACTCATCAATTACATGTTCAGCCAAACTCATTCCTCTAAAGCCTTCAGAAATTCACACCATTATATATTTTATACATGTTTTCAAGAGACAAGGCTTATGTACCATTCTTTTAAAAAGAAATGTTAATCCTAAAATCATGTGTTTTCTCCAGATTGCTAGGCAAATTAATATTAAGGAATAGATTTCTATACAGCCTAAGTGTCCAGAGGTACTGTCAGCAAGGTCGCCTGGTTTCTATTCCCAGCTCCACAACCAATTAATATTGTCTTGGACAAACCACAACAATGGTTGGAAGTTGAAGCTAGACTAATACAGGCTAGAAATAAGTCACAGTGAGAGTAATTAACAGATAAGTAATTAAGCCTAGGGTGTGATGGATTCATGTTCATTTGCAGTTTAAGACAAAACTAAATGTCTTTCTGAAAGATGTGCATATCTCATATAGAAGTTATAAGCTTGATGCAGAAATTACTGAGGGAGATTCTAGGACTTGTGTCAGGCAGGAAATCAGACTAGAAGATCATAATGGTCTCTTCGAATCTAAGAAACTTTTCAGAGATGTTATCTGCTCTATGACTTATGTTGCTGAGAAGTAATTGGTCATGTAAGTCAGATGATACTGCTTTTGCTCCCTGATTGGATGAGCACAACTCTTCTAGACAGATATAAAAACCTGTAGAAAGCAAATTTAAAATTCATTTTCTGCAAATATTAGTTCCCAGGAGTACTCGTACTAGTAAAACTTAATCTCACAAAAGTCTCTAGAAGGCAAACACAAAAGCATTAGAAATCCACAAATATGTCTTTAAATGAATTTGCTTCAGGTATGTTCCTTTTTTATTTTCTTCCCCCCCCCCCACCCCCCCAGTATTCATCCAGCTCCAGTTGTCTGTACTCTCAAAGGAGCTGAGAGATTTTTTTTACAGGGTAACATTGAATACTTTGACTGTGTGCACAGCGTGCTCTAACACCTTTATATTTCAGATTCAGATTACTTTTTACGAACATGGACTGTTCACTTTATCTCACATCCAGTTTTAAGAAACATTTCGAATCCGCCTTTTCCTGAACACAACATGTACACTATAAACCCAACACCACAATTTGATTTGCACAGATCTGGGCATCATCCAGCTCAGAGTTCCACTGAAGTCAGTGAGGCTCCGTAAAGGAGACGGGCTCTCCCAGGATAGATCTGACTGCAAGATCTGATCATCTAAGGGCCAGATCTTCAATGGTGTTCAGGTGCCTGACTCCCAATGACTTCACTGGGACTACCTTTGAGGATTTGGCCCAACTCAACAGTTCATGGGTCTTCAGAGTGCTACCACATTTTTTCAGCTCTGTGATAATCAGCTTCCACAGATTCACTCATATTTTCTACCATCACGTGAGTTATTTTCACGTACTGGTTCCATTGGGCCAACAACAGAACCCCAAAGAGGATACATGTCTTAAAATGACATATTTGACAGGGCTAACACAAAACACGGAGTTGGAGACCTCAGAGTTAGAGCTAGACTTTTTATGTGAGTCTCTTCCTTAACCTTGTGGATTTGCTCCCCCTTCATATTAGAACTATTTCCATCTGGACTTTTGTAAAAGATTTCTTCGAAAGATTGTTGGGATTAAATATTTTAGGAGGCTTTCTGCCCTAACACCAAAACAATATGGGAATATTGACTCAAATGATGTCCACAGAAGAAAATTGTTATTTCATATACAATAAAAATTGATGTAATTACTGCTCCACATTTTCCTTGAAGAAAAAAATGTCATAGCACTATATTAAAATAAATGTTTGAAATTATATCTGAGAGGAGAAGAGGGATGACCAAGAAGTGGTATTTAACTTTAGAATATTTGGAGAACAATCTCTTTTTCAGAGGGTTGACAGCTCCAAGGTTAAACTAATTTAGCCTTGAGAAGTGCTAAAGTGAAACAAATGAGGGGAAGCTCTGCATAAGCCAGACTGGACTGAGATATGCACCCACCAGCAGGAATGTATCTATCATTTTCCTCTGTAGCCAGCTTCCCTTCAAAGCCCCAAATAAAGGAAACAAAAGGCTGGATACTTAATACTTTTTAAACAGAGATGGGCAGTGTCATTTTTCACATCTTTTATTTGCTGTTGCTTTGCAACTTACTTCTAGCCACCTCATTGCAAAGTCCTCAGTCAAGTAGAACCCGTTTGCCATTGGTGTGTGTAAATGTCTTCAGACCCGAACCCAAGCCAAATCATTTTGAGTAAGCAGGCCAACCCAGGGAGGAGCTGGGATTTGAACTGGAAACTTTGTCTCCCAAACAGTTGCGCCCTCTCCAGGTAAAGGAAAGCAGAAGCATTTCCAGAGTCTAAGCAGATGTCTCTGAAGCAATGTGAGCCAATGCTCCTTTCATGAAAGATGAGTGCTTATTTCACCTGGGCGGGGCAGTACCTTGGAGAGATGCTGCAATAAGAGCTTCTCTGTTGCTGAACTAAGCAGGCTGCTGGTTTTGCCTACTTACTGCTGACTTATTTGTTGAGGTAATGTTCTGAGAACAGTGTTTTTGTAGTTAATTCCTAGTACCACCCTTTTATCTCCATTAATATATCTAAATTGTGCTGAATGTCTTATGTAAGGCTTGCATTACTCACAACAAACAACGCTGGGTCTGCCAGCCAATGAGGAGGCCTCCCCAGACTGCAGAGTTGCATGGTGCCAAAAAATGCACCTCTTTAAACAAGACTCATCCTTCTTTAGCACTATGGGATTGATCTTTTAGAGAAGATAAAACCTAGACAAGCAATTCATAAGCCTCACCAAGCTGAGGTCTGGCAACAAAGGGCCAGGAACTGGCACAAAAGACTCATAAGAGGGCAAAGGTTAGGAATAAATAGGGTGAAGTGGAAAACATTCTCTGTCTATGTAGATAGGCACCAGAGTACGCCCCAACACTCATTAGGAATCGGGGTGTGGGTAAGGATTTCAAATCCCTTTCCCCCCCAAAAGTTCAAAGATTTTCAGATTTGGACCTTTAGTTTTCTCATTATAGACACAAATTCTGAACCACTATGGATCCTCTTATCTCACTCCTAGGCTGACCATGCCCAGCTCCAGTAAACTGTGGATAAAATTTTTCCTTTGGGCAGCAAGCTAGCTGAGGGCCCTTTGCACCACTTAATCCCCAGTTAGAGGTTGCATGAAAGTGGGGAGGGGGTTCACCTGCACCCAGCCTACCCACCACAGCCTGAGGTCTACACCCACTCTGCCCATCACAGAAAATGGTCTCCCCACCAGACCCATAAGCTTATGCAGAAAGCTAATTTGAGGGTGGTCTAGGTGAGTGGTCTAAAGGTGTGACAAGGAGATTGCACGAGCTGTGTGATCCATCAACACCGTCAGTGTGGAGGGGCTGTGGCATATATTCCAGTGTGTAAACTGGAGTAACGCTGTACCTAGGGTTGCCAGGGGGTCCGGTGTTTGACCGGATGTGGCATCATCCAGTCAGCACAGCTGACTGGACGCTAAAAGTGCGGATGGCTGCAGTAGGGCTGCTGCAGCTGCTGAAAGGCTTCCTGGAGCTGGGAGCTGCTGGTGACCACTGCTGCTGTGCAGATCTGCGTTGCCATCACATTGGCTGTGGGCTAACGGCCACCTGGAGCCAGAGCCTCAGGGACACCTCTCACGTTACATTGGCATTGCAGCCCGCATCCTCACTGCAGGGGGGAAAAGGGATGCAACCCTCACTGCAGCCCTAGTAAGTTTCCCCCTGGCTGCCCAGGAGGGGAAGCTGGCAGCTGCTGCTGGGGCTGGGCTCCTGGGGTAGAGAGAAGGTAAAAGCTGTCCTCGCAGAGGGTAGGAGCAAGATGCCTCAGGATAGGAGCAGGGCTTGGGCCCATGTGGCCAGTGGCAGCTCCCCGTCCCATGCAAATGGGGAGGGGTTGCAGGGCATGGTACTACATGCCACAGGGTGTGTGGGGGGGTGCACTTTGGGGGTGGGTAACATAGGGCTTGTGGCAGGGATTCGCTGCAGGGCTTTCAGGGGCTGGGCAATGCAAGCTGTACACTGGAGGGCAGTCACTATTGAAGGATATTGGGGTGTGATTATTTTGGGAGGGAAATAAAAATGGGGGGCTGTCTGGAAATTGCAAGGCTTTCGGATGAAAAGTCCTTTGGGGCTTTTGGGGTTCTATGTTCCGGGGTGTTTGTAAGGAGTTAATGAACATTGCAAGGTCTGTCTTGATGGGGGGGCAAAAACCGGTTACTCACCTTCTCGTAACTGTTCTTCGAGATGCGTTGCACATGTCGATTCCAATAAGGTGTGCGTGAGCTGCATGCAGTTGTTGGAAAGTTTTTGCCCTAGCAGCAGCCGCTGGATCGGCTGTGGAGCTCCTTGGAGTGATGCCTTCATAGCCGACCCACTGCCTCCTCAGTTCCTTCTTGCCGGCTACTCCAACAAGGGGAAGGCCGATGGGTTTGGAATGGACATGAGCATCACATCTTGAAGAACAGTTACGAGAGGTGAGTAACCGTCTTTTCTTCTCCAAGTGATCGCTCATGTCAGTTCCAATTAGGTGACTCCCGAGCCCTAACCAGGAGGTGGGGTCGGAGTTCAAGGAATTGCTCTGCCAAATGCTGTATCATCTCTGGTGTGCTGGGTAATCACTTAATGAGAGGTAAAAGTATGAAACGTGGACCACGCCACTGACTTGCAGATCTTCTGGATCGGGACCTGGGCCAGGAACGCCGCCAAGGAGGCCTGCGCTCGTGTGGAATGTGTCGTTAGTTCAGGAGCCAGTACTTTTGCCAAATCATAGCATGCCTGGATACAGGACGTGATCCACGACAAAATCCTCTCCAGCAAGACCGGGAGGTCTTTCATCTGGTCTGTGACTGCCACGAACAGCTGATTCCACTTATGGAACAACTTTGTGCATTTAATGTAAAAGGCTAGCGCTCATCAAACATCCAGGGAGTGGAGCCTTTGTTCTCGACCATCTGCGTGAGGCTTAGGGTAAAAGACCAGTAGAAAAATGTCCTATTGGGACACAACCTTTGGGAGAAAGGCTGGGTGAGGCCTAAGTTGCACCTGGTCCTTATAGAAAACGGTGTACAGAGGGCCAGAGGTTAGGGCTTTAAACGCTGACACTTTCCTTGCTGAGGTGATGGTGACTAGGAAGGCCACCTTCCATGATAAGTAGAGCAGCGAACAAGTTGCCAGGAGTTCAAATGGGGGCCCCATTAGTCTGGAAAGGATCAGGTTGAGATCCCAAGCCAGGATTGGTTGCTTAACCTGCAGGTATAGCCTGCACAGGCCTTTCAGGAAACGACTGACCATCGGGTTGGCAAAGACATAGCAGCCAGCCACTCCCAGGTGGAAGACAGAGATGGTTGCCAGGTTTATCTTGAGAGACAATACTGAGAGGCCTTGCTGTTTTAAGTGCAGTAGGTAGTCCAGGATAAGCGGTCTGCGCTCCTGCAACAGAGGAGCACGACCCTGAGAACACCAGATTACAAACCTCTTCCACTTGGCCAGGTAAATTACCCCGGTGGGGGGTTTCCTGCTACCAAGTAGGACCTCCCTAACCTGCTTGGAACACATGAGCTCCATTGGGTTTAGCCATGAAGCTTCCAAGATGTGAGGTGAAGAGACTCGAAGTCGGGATGAAGGAGGCGGCCGTGATTTTGGGTGATCAGGTCTAGGACCAGGGGCAGTGACACTGGAACATCCACGGCATCCAGTGAGGCCTATAAGGAGGTCCATGACACTGATTTGCCCTTGTCCACTATGACCCCAAACTCTGCCCTGAATTCAGTAGGAACCAGCTCTTTAAATTTCAACATGGAGTCCCATGAGTTGAAATTGTACCTACTCAGGATTCCCTGTTGGTTGGCAATCCTGATCGGAGCCGCCCTGGTTGCATAGACCTTCCACCCAAAGATGTCCAGCTTTTTGGAGTTTTTGGACCTCAGGGTTGGTCCCTGGTGCCCCTGCCTCTCTCTCTCTCTCATTCACTGTAGCCATCACCAACGAGCAGGGCTGTGGGTGAGTAAACAAGTACTCGTACCCCTTAGAGGGGATGAAGTACTTTCTCGCTACCCCCTTTGCTGTCGGGGGAATGGAGACAGGGGTTTGCCACAGAGTTTTAGTGTTGGCTTGTATAGTTTTGATGAGGGGCAAAGTCACGCTCGATGGACCCTCTGGGGCCAAGATGTCAACCACCAGGTCTTCCGATTTGACTACCTCCTCAGCCTGCAGCCCCATATTGTGAGGCACCCTGCGCAGCAGGTCCTGGTGTGCTAGGCTATCAATAGGGGGCAGCCCAGAGGAGGAGGTCCCTGCCACTGCTTCATCCAGGGATGATGACAATAAGGCCAGAAGAGGCACTGGGAATTCCTGGCCCTCTGGCTCCCTGGGTAAGTCCTGCTCAGTACCATGCTCCTCAGTGCCAACTGCGGGCTCGGCAGCCATGGCAGGCTCAGGATCCAGACACGCTGTGTAGCCTGTACCGATGCCGTCGCAGAGCCCTGAGAGGTGGGAGGACTTGTGGCTGGTGGGGGCACTCATGGTTCAGACACCACTGAGTGCGAACCTCTGGAGTAAGTGACCTGGGCCTGGTGGTAGGCCAACAGTGTCCAAAAGGGCCGTTGCATGGGCCTCTGCCACTGTGCTTGCTGTGGCACCGCTCCCATGTCCTGCCTTCTGCGGCAGTCTGACTGGCACCGGCTATGCCTTGAATAACAGGACTCCGCCTCCGAGTCTGATGATGTGGATCTGGAGCTTGAAGACCACAGTGGCGCCGAGCGGGCCGGTGCCAGGGATCAATGCTGTGGGGACAGTGTCGGTGACCGGTGACGTGGGGAGCGGTGCCGTGGAGAACTATGCCTGGGGGATGGTGACCTTATCATTGTAGGCTTGCCTCTAGACGGTGCCCCACATTGCAGCACCAGTGGTCTATCCCGACTGGCAGGGGACTCTGAAGCCATCATGGCAATCAAATTCCTTGCGGCCTTGAAAGTGTCCGGGATGGAAGGGAGTTCTAGCTCATCCACCTGGCACTCGTGCTCAGGAGAGTCCACCGGCACCAGACTCCTTGGTCCCCCTTGTGGGGCCAAAGTCAACACTGCCGGCTCCTGTGTTGTCGGCACCAGGGGCTCCTGTGCAGGATGCACTCTGGCAGCACTGTCCAATCCGGCAGCTCTTGGCATGGGCAAGCACCCCCTCTGTTTTCCTGTGCCATTTATGTGGCATCGGGGACTGTGAGCAGTGCCACGCTGCCTCCACTGGCTTTGGTGCTGGGGAGCGCCGGTGCCCAGGGTCTCTATGGCCAGAATCTTTCCTCAGCACCACCTCATGCACGGAGGCCAGAGCATTCCACATGGAAGTGCTCAGTGCCAGATCCTACGGGCCCTGGGGCAGGTGTGGACAAAGAGCTGCTTCCATCAGGCTCTGCTTGAACCTGATGTCCTGCTCTTTCTTCCGTCTTGGGTGTAACCCTTTGCAAATCTTGCACCGTTCTGTCTGGTGCACCTCCCCCAAATACTTGAGACAAGAGTTGTGGGGGGTCGCCCATTTGCATGGGCTAAGGGCAGGCTCTACAGGATTTAAACCCCTGGGATTGAGGCATGTCCCGAACCCCAAAGGGGGAGAGGGAATCTGGGGTGGGGGAAAGCCCCCTCTCCTATTAAAACTAACAACTAAACACTAACAACTTCAACTATTTACAAAACTAAGCTATGAGACTACAAAACTAGGGGAAGCACTTGCAAGAGCAAGCAACTGCCATCCCAATGACCACCATGGGTGGTAAGAAGGAACTGAGGAGGCAGCGGGTTGGCAGGGACCTATATTTACAGCCATGAAGGCGCTACTCCAGGGGGCTCCATAGCTGACCCAACAGGTGTTGCTAGGGGAAAAGCCTTCCAACGACTGTGCACGCAACGCGCGCGCACCTAACTGGAATTGACATGAGCAAGCACTCGAAGAATAAATAGTGCAGGGCTTTGGAGTGCCAATATTGCATGGAAGAGCAGCAGCTGGAACCACATGGAGGAGCTGCTCTCTGCTCAGCTGACAGAGAGCAGTGGTTTTCGGACCAGGCTCCAAGAAGTAGGTGCCGCCACCCAGAGGGGGATCCTGTCCGCCCCGCCCCCATACCCCGATTGCCCCAGCCCCAGCCCCTCGCTACAGAGACTGACCCCTCCCAACCCCAGCCCTTGCTCCGGGAACCAGCCCCCTCTGTGCCTCAATTGCCCTGACCCTAGTCCCTCACTACGGGGACTGACCCCTCCCCTCCACCTTGCTCCGGGCAGGCTCTGTGTCAGCTCCTCCCAGCCTGGCTCTGCAGGCAGCAGGTGAATCCTGGGAGAGGGGGGAGTGAGTGAGGGGGGCAGGTGGAGAGTGAGCGACAGGCGGAGGGGGAAGTGGAGTGAGCGGGGGGGCAGGGGCTTGGGGAAAAAGGCAGGGCAGAGGGCGGGGAAGGGTGTTTGGTTTTCAGCAATTAGAAAGTTGGCAACCCTAATCTGTACCTTGTCTCCAGACTAGCTGGGTGAATTTCACTTTTTCAGCTTCCCTGCACAGAGCCCAAATACTTAGGCTTTATGTGCATGGGGTGAATTTAAGTAAGTGTGTGTTATACACAGAATATATGATAATGTAAAGTAGGATGAAGTTTTTGCTGGCATTTGAGACGGTCCACATCTGTCACTCATAGCTTTGCCACTCAAAAGCAATGCAGCTATCCCAATCTCCGGCAGATACAGCTTTATATCACACAATCACATATTTATATACACACAATAACAGTATATATATATATATATATATATATATATATATATAAAATTACAATAAAAAACAACCCTATCTTACACGAACGTCATTAAGGTTGCAAAGTCAAGCACTCAAAAGTTAGAAAATGCAAGAATTAAGGTTACCTGTGCAGCCTTTATTTGACCACCTTGTGTGTATGTATTATAATACGGTCTTTAATTACACGATCACCTACTATTTTTTCCTACAAGAACCCTGCCACAATCAGTGCACTGTTATAATCAATTAAAAACCAAAGTTTTTATAAAAGTGCTTGGCAACCTTAATATAGGGGTCACCATACCCTCCCCTATAAGACACACTGTACATGTATATTGTGACAAAGTTCCAAGCCTGTGTTGGTGGGCCCATGCTTCCAGACGGATTCGATGGCCTCAGAAACTCGCTAAGGCCCTCAATGTGACCTCCCTTTCTCAGTGTAGTGGCAAGGGTCACAGCCTACCAAGCTACTTTCATCACAGGCCAGTATGGAAGGGGGAATACCCCACAGTCTCTGTTGCTCCATTGAGCTTAATAGGCACAGTTCAGCCTCCCGCCTGGACCAAGGCCTGCTTCCCGTCTCAAGGGAGTCTCTGTAGAGTGGGGAGGTGAACCCAGGACCACCCTCTACTCCAGGCTCCAGCCCGGGGACCCTAATGATAGCAGCCATTGGCGGCTTCCCCTTCACCACTGGAGCTGCTCTGATTCCCTGGGTCACTTCCCCGTGGTCCCCTTTTCTAGCTTCACCCTTACCTCAGGCTTCAGCAACACTTCCTTTCCTCCAGCTCTATTCACCTGGGCTTCATTGAGAGAACTGGAAGGAGAGCTTTTAAACAGTATAAGTGGGACCTTGATTGGTTCCAGCTGTCTCCAGTAGCCTAACGGCCTGAACTGGTTAATTGGTGTAAGGTGTCTTAATTGGCCTGGAGTAGCCTTTGTTTGGCTATCCAGGGAACAGGGACCTGCTCATTCTGAAGGCTGATATACCTGCCTTCACCACTCTCTTATATTCTTCTGGTCTGAACCTGTCACAATATATGTTTCATTTTACATTTAAAAATAACTAGATAAACATGGAAGAACTATGTAAATCACAGGCTATTTTTATTCACTGTGATTAACATGCTTACATAATATTTATCCAGTCTGTGTGATGAGTGAACTTTGGATCCCCGGTTAGCTTTGTGCCTAGCAGTTGTCATATTCTACTGTGACCCAGTTTGACCACACCTATAATGATTTAGTAAATTAAAAGTAACCCTTGGGATTGTGTTCTATCTTTTATCACTGCCTGTTCCCATTTCCAATCTGCCAACACCCTGTGAGGATTACTGTTGTTTATTTTATATGAATAGCTAAGAAATGCATTCATCCTGGCAATAAAGGTTGTCACTTTGTGAGGCATACTTCAGAACTGACTTGAAGAGTTTCCTGAAAAGTTACTCAGTTGGCTTGCTAGCATGGGAAGTAAATGGGAAGACCCACACAGTCCGTAATGACAGGTTTCAGAGTAGCAGCCGTGTTAGTCTGTATCCGCAAAAAGAAAAGGAGGACTTGTGGCACCTTAGAGACTAACCAATTTATTTGAGCTAAGCTTTTGTGAGCTACAGCTCACTTCATCGGATGCATGCAGTAGACAATACAGTGGGGAGATTTTATATACACAGAGAACATGAAACAATGGGTGTTACCATACACACTGTAACAAGAGTGATCAGGTAAGGTGAGCTATTACCAGCAGGAGAGCGGGGGGGAGGGGGTGTTGATGATGCGTTGGAGAGGTTTTAGTTGGGAGCTGAAGGTGATGGCTAGTGGCGTTCTGTTATTTTCTTTGTTGGGCCTGTCCTGTAGTTGGCAACTTCTGGGTACTCGTCTGGCTCTGTCAATCTGTTTCTTCACTTCAGCAGGTGGGTATTGTAGTTGTAAGAACGCTCGATAGAGACCTTGTAGGTGTTTGTCTCTGTCTGAGGGGTTGGAGCAAATGCGGTTGTATCGTAGAGCTTGGCCGTAGACAACGGATTGTGTGGTGTGGTCTGGATGAAAGCTGGAGGCATGTAGGTAGGCATAGCGGTCAGTAGGTTTCCGGTACAGGGTGGTGTTTATGTGACTATCGCTTATTAGCACCGTAGTGTCCAGGAAGTGGATCTCTTGTGTGGACTGGTCCAGGCTGAGGTTGATGGTGGGATGGAAATTGTTGAAATCATCGTGGAATTTCTCAAGGGCTTCTTTTCCATGGATCCAGATGATGAAAATGTCATCAATGTAGCACAAATAGAGTAGGGGCATTAGGGGACGAGAGCTGAGGAAGCATTGTTCTAAGTCAGCCATAAAAATGTTGGCATACTGTGGGGCCATGTGGGTACCCATAGCAGTGCCGCTGATTTGAAGGTGGCCAAGGCCCGAAGGCAGGGCTGGGGAGAGACTCTCACACTGGGAGACAGGCCAGTCCTTGCTTACAGACAGCCCCTCAACCTGAAGCAAATACTCACCAGCAACCACACACCACACAACAGAACCACTAACCCAGGAGCCTATCCTTGCAACAAAGCCCGCTGCCAACTGTCTCCACATATCTATTCAGGGGACACCATCATAGGGCTTAATCACATCAGCTACGCTATCAGAGGCTCATTCACCTACACATCTACCAATGTGATATATGCCATCATGTGCCAGCAATGCCCCTCTGCCATGTACATTAGCCAAACTGGACAGTCTCTACGTAAAAGAATAAATGGACACAAATCAGATGTCAAGAATTATAACATTCAAAAACCAGTCGGAGAACACTTCAATCTCTTTGGTCACTCGATTACAGACCTAAAAGTGGCAATTCTTCAACAAAAAAACTTCAAAAACAGACTCCAACGAGAGACTGCTGAATTGGAATTAATCTGCAAACTGGATAGAATTAACTTAGGCTTGAATAAAGACTGGGAGTGGATGGGTCATTACACAAGTAAAACTATTTCCCCATGTTTATTCCCCCCTCCCTACCCGGTCAACTGCTGGAAATGGCCCACCTTGATTATCACTACAAAAGGTCCCCCTCCCACCCGCGCTCTCCTGCTGGTAACAGCTCACCTTACCTGATCACTCTCGTTACAGTGTGTATGGTAACACCCATTGTTTCATGTTCTCTATGTATATAAATCTCCCCACTGTATTTTCCACTGAATGCATCCGATGAAGTGAGCTGTAGCTCACGAAAGCTTATGCTCAAATAAATTAGTTAGTCTCTCAGGTGCCACAAGTCCTCCTTTTCTTTTTACAGTCCGTAACGAAGAGCAAGAGCATTAGGCAGAATACTGAGATCACTGCATTAACAGGACAATCCAGTTCAGAAGCAATGAATGTAGTATACTAATAACAGCAACTACTACTGACGTTCATACTACAGCTAATTCGGAAAGTGCTAACTCATGTTGAGTCATCCTAACTCATCCAACTACTTGGGTGAGTAAGGGCTATAGGGTTGGGCTTAACTGTATGACAACTACTGTATATTGTCTCCTAACCCTTGCAGAAGTGCAGTTGGGTATCTTCTGACTCAGTGGCCCCATTCCCCCACATACACAGAGTGGTGTGCATGTTCCTCCAAGATCTGACGGAGAACCCTTCACTGGGCTTGAGAGCCAGGAGCAGGGCATCTTGGCTGGGGAATGTCCCCTGGATGTGTGTTTCTGGGTTTGCAGGGACCACAGTGCCTGGCAGAGGCCCAGACAGCACAGGTGCATATTGTATTCCATGAGAAGGCACAATCCAACCCAGAGAGATTACTTCACTCAGCCAATTCTAGGGTAGAAGACAGCAGTGTTTGAACAACACATAACAAGAGTATGTGGTGGTTCAAGGCAGAAAGCAAAAAATACCTTTCCAATTGAAACCAGCAAGGAATGTAGGGAGACATAATCGAAGAACTAGAACTGGGGTTCCGACCTACCTCGACTCCATCTACCCACTTTGTTGTAAAAACTTAAATTAAAAAAAAAAACCAACTGATTCAGCTAAAAAAGTTTTACAATGTTTCCCTTCTTGTCATCCTATACACTTACTGCTCACTGTCTATGGATGCATATATGATTAACATTTGCATGAAACACCAAGGCCCCCAACTCTTCCTGCTGTCAGTTTATCCATTTTCTGATCAGAGCTTCTCATTCGGAGGTGAGCACAGCAAAAAGGGCAGTGTGAAAGGATCAAACCTCAACCCCATTTTGCGAGATGAGTGGGTTCTTCACATGCCTCTCAGACCCTTAAGTTCCACTCCTTCCTTTAAACATTTTTCTCTGGTTTGCACTGCTCAGCCCTTCACTCATGTGTCCACCCACCCTTACCCTGTGGTGCCTCCGCTTCTGGATGAATGGAACACAATGCACTCAGTTCTTCCCTGGTAAGATAAATCTTTGATATCACTTATGAACTTGCTATAAGTTGCACAGCTACAGACAAGCTAACCAGTGCCATAAACAGTGAACCTAACCACTACCTAACTATAGCACATAAGCATATTTACAACATATTCTTCTCGTACCATGTTTGCATTTCTCTTTATCATCTCACAGTAGACCAAAAGGCTTGAAGGAGTTTTTTTATATAAGGTAAACTACCAAGTCTTGATCCTGGAAAGAACCCTTCATTTGGCTGAGGCTACTGTCTTATCACCATGCAGCTTTGTACTATGAACTCATGAAGAGACAGTTATCACACCTGGGTAATACTTGGATGACAAACATCTAAGGAAAAGCCAGCTGCTATAGAAAAGCTGCACCGGTGAATCAGTTTAGAAGCTCTCCCATTTCTGTGTCACAAATGAAATAATACCTGAACAACACACAGTAATCCATGAGTCTTTGGGCGTGGCTACACTTGCAGATGTAGAGCGCTGTGAGTTAAACCCGCCTTTGTAGAGCACAGTAGGGAAAGAGCTGCAGTCTGTCCACACTGACAGCTGCAAGCGCACTGGCGTGGCCCCATTTGAGGCACTTGCAGTGGCATTGGAAGCAGTGCATTATGGGCAGCTATCCCACAGAGCACCTCTTCCCACTCTGGCGCTGTGGCTTGTGGGAAGGGGGCAGGAAGTGCGGGGCATTCTGGGTCCTGTCCCAATGCCCTGTGATGCATCGGTTCGCATCCCAGCATTCCCTTTGCTTCCATTCACATTTGGCGCCATCTTTCAATGTTTTTTGTACTGCAAGCTCTGTCTTCCCTTTCGGTCAGTGGGAATGGAGCCCGAACTGCTGAGGAGTATGCTGACAAGTCTCGCCAGCACGTCACGTTTGGCAGTCAAGTTATTCCTTATGATCCAAACATGACAGTGAGGGCTCCGATGACGATATCAACTCGAGCAACGCATATGACACAAGTTTGCTTGTGGCATTCATGGACATGCTCACCACTGTGGTACACCACTTTTGGGCTCGGGAAACAAGCACTGAGTGGTGGGATCACATCGTCATGCAAGTCTGGGATGACGAGCAGTGACTGCAGAACTTTTGGCTGAGAAAAGCCACTTTTATGGGACTGTGTGAGGAGCTCGCCCCCACCCTGAGGCTCAAGAACACGAGATTGAGAGCTGCCCTGATGGTGGAGAAGCAGGTGGCTATTGCAATCTGGAAGCTGGCAACTCCAGACAGCTACCAATCAGTCACTAACCAGTTTGGAGTGGGGAAGTCAACCATTGGAATCATGTTGATGCAAGTTTGCAGGGCCCTTAATCGCATCCTGCTCAGAAGAACCATGACTCTGGATAATGTGCATGACATTGTGGCTGGCTTTGCACAAATGGGTTTCCCTAACTGTGGAGTGGCGATAGATGGCACACATATTCCAATTCTGGCACCAGCCCACCTAGCCTCTGAGTATGTTAATCGGAAGGGCTATTTATCTATGGTTCTCCAGGAGCTTCTGGATCACCGTGGGCGTTTCATTGACATTAACGCAGGCTGGCCCGGAAAGGTGCATGACACACTCATCTTTCGGAACACTGGCCTGTTCAGGAAGCTGCAAGCGGGGACTTTTTCCCCAGACCAGAAGATCACCATAGGGGAAGTTGAAATGCCCATTGTTATCCTTGGAGACCCCACTTACCTTTTAATGCCGTGGCTCATGAAACCCTATGCAGGGAGCCTTGACAGCAGCAAGGAGCGGTTCAACAACAGGCTGAGCCAGTGCAGAATGACTGTGGAGTGTGCTTTTGGCCATTTAAAGGGCCACTGGCGTTCTCTGTATGGGAAGCTGGACCTGTCCAATGACAGCATCCCCGCGGTTATATCTGCGTGCTGTACCACGTGTGAAGGGAAGGGTGAAAGATTAATTCAGGCATGGAACTTGGAGGTTCAACACCTGGAAGCTGAATTTGAATGGCCAGAGAGCAGGGCTATTAGAGGGGCCCAGCGTGGGGCTGCAAGGATTGCCTTGAGGGAGCAATCTGAGGCAGAAAGCCACCAGTAATGTCTGGTGCCCTGCACGGGAGTGAAGTGCAGTGGTTCTAATGTTAGTAGGAATCTGTGTTTGCTATGCTGACTTGCAGTGCCTGTTTCTTTCATGGGCTAAGGTATCTTTTACTTTATGCAATAATAAAGAATGTTTTCAAAGCCAAAAAATCCATTTATTGAAAAGAAAATTCATTTATGAAAAGAGACACAACTGCTTGGGAAACAGAAAGGGCAAGGGTGGTGAACAGTACAATCACAGATTTGTGTCTGTCCTGTCTGGAGTGCTGTGCAATGAGTGCTTCACTTCAGGATGGCTATACTGCATGGTGATGGGGGTTGAGTGCAGTGGGTAAGAGTCGTAGTTTTCAGGGCTGGGTGGTGAAGCTCCAGGTGTTGGAGGCAGCTGGTGGCGGTAAGAACCCGGATGTTGGGGAAAGTGGGTTAGAGGTGACAAGGGGGCACAAGGGAAAGAGTTTTGGGACAAGGGCTGCAGGGGCGGGGCGGGCACAGTAGTGCTCCACCTGCATTGCTACGGGCGCCTGTATCAAGTCTGCTTGGTGCTCCATGATGCTAAGCAGCCGCTCTGTGCTTTGGTGCCGGCACTCCTCATTCTGCTGGTGGACCCTCCTTTCACTCTCCCACCACTCCTGCACTTTTTGATTTTCATTACTTGAATGTTGCATTATTTCATGCAACATCTTCCTTGCTTCTACATGGCCTCTTTCTGATTCTTTGGAGTCTTTTTGGCCGATGATAACACGAATGGCTGAGATCTCAAGGTTGCATCTGTAAAGGCAAAATGCAACACTTAACAGAGGCAGCATTGTTCACACCAGACTGCGCAACGATTCCCCTGCACTTAAGGGCAAGCACAGTCTACACAATAGCATAATTTTCCCATCCCAAAGCGAGCGCACATAACCCATGGGAGCCCCAAAATGGTGAGTAAGCACAGGGTCAACTGTGACTGATTGTTTCACGGCTGTACTGTCCTCTGGGTTTTGTGCCTTGGGGAGAGCCAACAGTGACAGGGGGCCCCTATACTGAACACTGTCCCCACATTTTGCACAGAAGTTCATCCTGGAAGATATCTCGCTACTGAGGATGACCTGGGAAGCAAGGGAGGGTCTTCTACTGCAACGTGGCTTCTGCCCTGGCCCATATGCAGCTTGCCTGTGTGCAGCAATTGTCCCCCTGCCCCTCACGGCACAGTGGCGTGGAAAAGTTAGCCTGACTGGGACAAGGACCACAGTGGCTCTCCCGAGAAACCTGTGCAAGCACATTGCCCAAGTTTTGGATGAGACCTTTGAAGAGATCACTGAGGCTGATAACCACAATGTGAGAGAGCACATCAATACCCTATTCGACATCTAGGCATGCATGCAGCCCTAACCCTCCTCGCCCCAAGAGCCCACACCAAATAACTTCCTTCCTAAAATAAAAGCCGCTTACCAGGAACCTCCTCTGGTGTTTGTCCTTCCCCAAGCACTGGCTGCCATGACTGGCTACCTTCCTCCTGGCTTGAGAGCAGCTCCTGGCTGCATGCATCTAGGGATTCCGGGGTGTCTTCCTCCACCTCAGCACCCTCGCTCCCACTCTGCTTCTCGTCCTCCTCCTCCTGACTTGTTGCACTGGGCTCTGAAGTGTCCATGGTGGTCCCCGGAGTGGAGGTGGGGTCACCCCAAGTATCGCGTCCAGCTCTTTGTAGAAATGGCAGGTCATGGGGGCAGCACCGGAGCGGCTGTTTGCCTCATGGTCTTTGAGGTAGGCATTCCACAGCTCCTTCACTTTAATCCTGCACTGCAGTGCGTCCTGGTCATGACCCCTCTCCATCATGTCCCTCGATATCCGCCCGAAGGTATCGTAATTCCTACGGCTGGAGCGCAGCTGGGACTGGTCAGCTTCCTCCCCCCAAACACTGATGAGGTCCAGCAACTTGCCATTGCTCCATACTGGGGCTCGCCTGGCGCGTGGAGGCATGGTCTCCTGGAAAGATTCACTGAGAGCACTCCACGCCTGGCTGAGCAAACAGGAAGGGATTTTTCAAAATTCCCAGAGAATTTAAAGGGTGGGTCTGACGGTTGGTCACCTGAGGGCAGGGCAGTAGAGTAGAGATGACCAGAGTGGCTAGCACTGGCATTGTGGGACACTTCTGGAGGCCAATCAGAGTACACTAGAGGACCAGGGTGTCCACACTTGCGCCACGGATCTCCAGTGGGGGCGCAGCAAATATTATTCCATTCGCCAAGGTGGAATACCAGCAGCGCTGTAGCCATGAAGTCAGAGCGCTCTACGTACCTTGCCAGTGTGGGCAGGTAGTGAGCTTGTGCGCCCGGTGCTCCTTTATTGCACTGTAACTCGCAAGTGTAGCCAAGGCCTTTGACATGGTGTTAGGGAGACCCAGGATGAGACAGAAAGTGCCAACCATCAATTTAAAAAAATATAAGCCTCATGCACATCACCTAGCAGGACTCTTCACTGAAACCATTTCCCCAAATTGCTTCTAAAAAGGGTCCTATAATACGGGTGGGAACTCAGTGTAGCTTGGAACTTGGTCTAAACACCCCGGTGGAGCAAAAAGTGTCATGGCTTTTTACTAACCACAAGTGGTCATGACCTGCAGGAAATTAATATCATCAGCAGCACGATCAAAGGGCCATGCCAGGGTGGTTAGTAATTCTTGTTTCCAGTGGACAGTTGTGGTTTTCAGAGTCCCACACACCATGTGCTCTCATGCAATACAGTCCTGAACACCAGTGTTTATTTAATGCTACTTTGTTTATTTTAATTTATTTCACAAAGGCACACAAACTCATTGAGGTATAACACCTCTTTTACAAGAGTGCCCTGGAAAGCAGCATAAAATGACCACCACCACGAGCCCCTGCCCCTTCGGGGTGCTAGTTTCCTTATATCTCCTTTTCAAGTAATATAATTCCTGAGCTGTAACCTTACAACACAGAGAAACAAACAACTAGAACTAGAGTCACTGTTGCCAGCATGTTTCCTGCAGCTTTGAGTGGATTTTTTTTTTTTTTTTTTTTTTTTATGTAGTCAAGAGGAGAGTTTCACTAGCTCTGGGAAGAGAGATTTCATTTTCCTTTTATAGTTACCCTGAAATTTTTGCAGCTACTGGTGCTTGCAGCTCATCTTGCCTGAAATTTGTTCCGTGAAGTTCCTGGAGGGTTGTGACTAAGGTGCACAGTCAAAATTTCAGTAGACCAAGAGAGTTCTTATTGACGATCAGTTATTGTATCATTTCATTCCTCAACACTATTTCATCGGTTGTGCTAGGCACTGTACTAACACATCTTAAAAAGACCCTGTCCTGTGAGGTTACAGTGTAGATTTCAACAGGCTACATCAGATACACAAACCAAACATGGGGTAGGAGGGAGACGTGGAGGACAAGTTAACACTAAAACAAGCATATCTTGGTACAATGAGCATTAGTCATGGCTTGCCATCTGCCTAACTAATCTTCAAACAAATATTTTTCAGTAAGAGTTCTCACTTTTACCAAGATAGTCACATAACTGGGCGGATTTTTCTCTGCACTCTCAGTACTGAACCATCTACGGCCAGAAAACCCCTTTTCATCTGTTTGCTCATTGCAGTTTTCATCATCTTATGCACTGCAAAATAAATAAATTAATTATTTTTTTAAAAAATATCCCAAACAAGTGAACGAAATAAACCATAGCGAGCCACTCAGTCAGATATATGTTGGCATTTCTATTGCTAATGAAAGGGTATTTTCTCAAGAGTAAGAAACCCAGCCTTACATGGTGAGGTAAATGACCACATTTTTGAAAGTGCAGCATTCATTAGAAAGAATTGGACTTGGACACCATTTTATTGAACTAACTGGCTGATTTTGGACTTTCTCCTCAACATCGCTCTACAACACAGAAGCTTTTTAAATCATTCTTGCTGGCCTGTCTCCTCATCCTGAACATGCCTCCAACTAGTTGCCCAGCAACCAGCACTAGTTGCATGTGAACGCTGTGTATGTAGTACCACCGCTGCTTTAAAACTATCCATATACTGAATGTGGGAAAATGTTTATAAAAAGATGTTTTCCATGTGGTTAGAGGAGCAATAACTGGAATTCTTGAAGGCTGAATAACTGTCAAGGGGAGAGAATGAAAACAATGAGCTGAGTCACACTGAAACTTGACAACATTATATCATTTCAACTCTTTCTGAGAGAGAACGTTTAAAAATTAAAGAACACGGGGAATGTTTTTTGCTCCAAACTTCATTTCCTTTTTGTCTTCTAACAAGTTTATATGTACTGTTGTAAAATGCATAGCAAGACACAGCATAGAACTGTAGCATGAGCGTCCACACTTGGAATGCTTTGAGCTTGTGACCTTTGCATAATCCCATGTATCTGCATACAACAGCAGTACAAAGTGTTGCCCAAATGAGTGCAGCTGAACTAGTACAGTCTACAATGGTTTCTCCCGTGCGTGGAAGCCATGAATGCTGTGACTGCACTGGTTCTCCTACGTCTATCCCAGAACACAGTGAATAACATTTCAAAATTACCCAACTGCCCCTTGCTTCCAGCAACAGTGCAGGGCACTATGGGATAAGCGCTGCAGCAGCCCCAGCATACTTTGGTGAAATAAATGGTTGCAACATGTGCTGCATCCATGGAGTCACCAAAATGGGTTGGTCAATAAAAGGTGCTGTTGTCTGGATGTGCTACACCAGTGGTTCCCAAACTTGTTCCACTGCTTGTGCAGGGAAAGCTCCTGGCGGGCCGGGCCGGTTTGTTTACCTGCCGCGTCTGCAGGTTCGGCCGATCGTGGCTCCTAGTGGCCGCGGTTCACTACTCCAGGCCAATGGGAGCTGCTGGAAGTGGCGCAGGCCGAAGGACGTGCTGGCCGCCACCAGAGTTGAAATGTGGGTACTGTCGGATGGAGCTGTGTGAATGTGTGTGAAGAGAGAGAAGCAGCAGAAACACTGTAGAAGCCAACAGAGACAGCCAGAGAAGCCCTTATACTGTGACTCCGAGAAAAAGCTGAGAGAGTGTTTTTGATAGAGTGCTAGATGGAAAGAGGCTTGAAACTGAGAGCAAAGGAACTGTCTCCTGCTGTTTGAGTCCTCTTGTGTTCAGGGAAACAGGACTTTGTGTGCTTTCTATATAAATAAACTGGATTTCATTAAAAAAATAAAACACCTGACTCCATCATCAGTTTCTCAACCTGAATATTAACTAAACTTTGGGGCCAAAAGTGCTAAGTCATTTACACCTGTGCAAAATGTTACCACTCTGATACAATAACATTTGACGCCCACTTTGCATTGGCTATTATGACTGCACAACATAGAGACAAGCCCTGTGACTACGGGAGACACCACATTCTCAGAAGAATGTCAACACTTTCACAACATCATAGACACCACAAGAGCCCATGTATTGATATTCCAGGGTGCCTATTAGCACTGACTTATAAGCATTCACTATACCCTCTGGTCCGACACGAGCTAATTAACACTAACTTTATCATCATCCTTACAGGATGAACAAGAGATGCAGCTTTTGTGGTAATGTTCTAGATGCTACAAAACCTCGACAACAGTTAGACTGCTGGTGCGCTGAGGCTGCTGCTTATCATGTGGACCAACATTGTCTCATTGTTTCCTTGTACACCTTTGTCAGACTGTTTCCATCTGTTGTGTCTTGTCTTATACTTAAATGGTAAGCTCTTTTGGGGCAGGGACTATGTTTTTGTTCTGTGTCTGTATAGTGCCTCGCATGATGGGGTGCTAATCTGTGCCTGGGACTCCTAGGTGCCACATTAATACAGACAATAATAATCAATAATGATTGTATCCAAAGTTCAACTACCTATTACTGCATCAGGGAAACTATTTTCTTTCTTCCGTTTACTTCACAGCAATTTCTGTATCTATCCAGCTGTCACAAGTTCCTTTGCCTTCAGCTATCACAGCCCCTGTTCTCCATGCAGCTGTACCAAAAACTCTTATCACACATTCTCTGTTCCATTGTTCTACTTTACAATTGGCACGTTTCTTTCATTGAACCACTTGGCAATAATTCCAGTATAACCCCTCCTAGTCTAGTACAAGAGAGGCTTTTTTCAGTTTATCTTAAACTCCTTTCCCAGTGATAAATTAAACTAAAAGAAAAAAGAAAAGAAAAGAAAAGAAAAGAAAAGAAAAGAAAAGAAAAGAAAAGAAAAGAAAAGAAAAAAGGAACTCTTAAATTCACACATTTGCTTATACAAAAAAAACTTTCCAGTGAAGATAAGGCTTTAGTCAGTAAGACTTCTGAACTGGTAGTCAGCTAACCACTATTTTGAGTTCATTAAATATACTGTGGTTTAACGTAAAATGTTTGGCAAAGCATATGAGAGATCAGAGCTCAGGTCTGCATCTTGCCTACCTAACAGCACAACACTTATTTAAAAAAAAAGGGCTCCAGATTGGCATTATATTATGAAATGTGTTTTTCACAGGATAAACTGCTCACAGATTAATGCTCCTTTTGGTATCTCAGAAAGTCGAACTTCATTGGACAAGAGAGTCCTGCATCATGGTTTGGATCTATCATACTCTCTTCATTGATAAAGACTCTGGACTGCAGCAGGATTGGAATTTGTTCCTGAGCACATAACAGTGGGACTGTGAGAAAACCCACAAAATCTAATCTCACAAAAGCTCCTTAAAAAATTTTGCAGCAAACATAAGGCATGACGATCGAGCCAAGAGTGTAGGCAAAAAGCACTACGTAGACTGAAATGCTGCAGCACAAACAGACTGCAGATGAAGTGTTTTGTGTCGAGGTCTTACAACTGCCAAACACGCTACATAGACAAGGTGGGTGAGGCAATAACTTTTATTGGACCAACTTCTGTTGGTGAGAGAGAGAAGTTTTCGAGTTTACACAAAGCTCTTCTTCAGGCCTGGGAAATGAATGTATCCTGGGACCAATGCGGCTACAACAACTTTACAAAAAGAAAAGGAGGATTTGTGGCACCTTAGAGACTAACAAATTTATTTGAGCATAAGCTTTCGTGAGCTTTACAAGCACACTATAGGTCATGTGTGGACCCAGTTGTTGGCTCTAATGCTGTAACAGCTAAGGCAGAATCACAGAGAGAAGCATATATTCCATGCCACCTGTAGCCAAGAAAGTGTCTAGCTAGGCTTGAAAAGATAGGCACATACTTATTTGCATGGCAACTGCTTGCCCTATTGAGAAAGAAGAAAAGGCAAATTTCAGTTCAGATACACTCCAAGATAACTTTAATTTCCACATGGAATATACCTTCCAGGTCTCACAGACTATCCCTGGAACACGGTTTTAGAAGTGAGTTCCCTTATTTTCTCCCAGTTTTCACTGTTTCCTTATTATGCTGCTCTCGCCTGTCACTTACTTTAACTAGCATGAAACAATAAACTGAAACAGGCCGGACTCAGCTGTTTACAAGAAAGGACACAACTGGTGTTTCTACAGGAAATGAGCGGAGATTGCTGGAGATAGGGATCGTGGAGCAGGGGGAAAGGGGAATGGAGTATATTGAGGGTTTGGGGTTTTTGTTTTGTTTTACAAGCCAGGGGCCCCCTGGCCTTTCTCCCTCCATTCTTCTCCATGAATATAATTCTTCAGAAGAATCTCTGCAGCTAATAGGAGAAATCTTGGCCCCATTGAAGTCAATGGGAGTTTTGCCATTAACTTCAATAGAGCTAGGATATTATACAATGAATTTAAAGTCAAACATGCCCATGACACATGACAAATTTTTAATTTACTAAATATTATCCTCCTTTGAAAAATATCATTGTATATGTTGTAGAGGTGTTTGGGGGAGGATATGATGGAGACACCATATAAAACACTATAATGATTTAGGGTATTTTTCTGGTGAGGCAGCCTCTGTATAAACAAATTCTCAAAAGAATGCTAGAATTTATATGCAGCTAATCACTGAACAACATGGAGGATAAAATATATACTTAGTTTGTAAATCAGTTTATTAATTTATAAAGCACTCTGGGATCGAAGCTAATGAAAAGCATTCTGGGAAGTGGTAAATTATTTAATTTTATATATTTATCTCATTTTAGCCAATTAATAATCCCCTATGAGTTACTGCAAAATAATATGCAATGTTGCACAACTCAGTAAACAACCCATATCTCCAGTGCTGTGTCAGAGAAGTTAGTTCTTTTCCTTTCTCCCACTTTCAGTGCTTTTTATGCTGCAGTTGACTTTTATTTCATAATTTTGTTCAAAGTACCCTTCCTTTCCTTCTGTGGATCATGCCATAACTCATTCTGAGAGATGTGCTGCTGACATATTAACTAATGGAAGGGGGTGGGATAGAGGGAAATGCTGAGGATCAGACTCAATTTGCTTAAGGGGCAAAACATGTGCAATGTCAGAATGCTTTTAATATTCTGACACCATGCAAAGATATAATCTGCTTCCCCATTACAGCATTCCACAGCACTTCTTCCACCCTCCCGCACACAACCCATCTCTCCTCTCTCTCTCTCTCTCTTTTATTTTTTCTAAAGGAAGTGCCAGGAAAAGTATTTCATTAAAAATAAATTGATGTCAAAGTGGTAAGAAATTGGAGAAAAAGAATGGACAATGCTATTTAATACTTTGCTTGCTTGCTCTGAAACTGCTAACAGCAGCACTATTTAACACTGCTTCTGAAAATTCAGCAGCCTCACTATTATCTGCAAATACACTTTTAAATCAAAGGAATATCTAGGACAGTTTAGTTCTCTTTCCGTCTGTACACACCATGGAAAAAACTAAATAGAAAATGTTTTGCAATGAGAACTCATCATTCCAAGTAGAAAGAGACTACAGCCTTGTCAAGTCAACACTGAGATTTCAGCTAGCGGACTAAACTGGGGTAAATCATACCACAACAGAAGGGTTCCCAACCCTCCCGGTTTCGCCAGGACTCTCCCGGAATCAGGCTCTATCTCCCAGAGGCTACTGAAGCCAAACTGGGAGACTTCAGGTGCTGAAAGTGCAGCGGAACAGCAGGGCTAAGGCAGCTGGCATGTCCCTGCAGCCCCTGGGGGGACGAGGGGGGCCGCACAGGCAGCTCCACACGCTGCCCCCGCCCCCAGCGCTGACACCGCAGCTCCCATTGGCTGGGAACTTCAGCCAATGGGAACTGCGGGGGTGGCACTTGTGAGCACAGGCAGCGCGCAGAGCCACCTAACACCCGCGCCCCGGGGCTACAGGGACATGCCAGCTGCTTCTGGGAGCAGCAATGGGCCAGGGCAGGCAGGCAGCCTGCTTTAGTGCTGGGCCACCGACTGGGAGCCGAGGTAAGCACCTCCCGGCTGGAGCCTGCACTAGGGTTGCCAGGTGTCTGTTTTTTTCTACCGGAACGCCCAGTCGAAAAGGGACCCTGGCGGCTCCAGTCAGCACTGCTGACCAGGCCGTTAAAACTCTGGTTGACAGGGCGGCAGGGCTAAGGCAGGCTTCCTGCCTGCCCTGACTCTGTGCAGTTCCCCGGAAGCGGCCAGTATGTCCCTGCAGCCCCTAGGAGCCAGCGCCGGCTCTGCAGCTCCCATTGGCTGGAAACTGCGGCCAATGGGAGCTGCGGGGGAGGCACTTCCAGGTGCAGGCAGCGCAGATCGTGCATTGCTGCCTGGCCGCGCCTCCGCCTAGGGACTGGACATGCTGGCCACTTCCAGGAGCAGTGTGGAGCCAAGCTAGGAGGGAACCTGCCCTAGCCCCACTGCACTGCCAACCGGGAGCTGCCTGAGGCAAGCACTGCCCGGCTGAAGCCCGCACCCTAACTCCCTCCCAGACCCCGCACCCTGAACCCTCTACCCCATCCCTGAGCTCCCTCCCACACCCAAACTCCCTCCCATAGCCCGCACCCACTCCCGCACCCCAAACCTCCTGCCCCAGGTCAGAACCCCCTCCCACACCCTAACTCCCTCTCAGCACCAGTGTTCCCTCTAATTTTTCCCACCCTTGTTTGGAATTAATTTTGTTATGTGCACCAATATGGAGGTGATGTGTGGTGGGGGTGGGGTCAACAGGGGTTCAGAGTGTGAGAGGGGGCTCAGGGCTGGGGAAGAGGGTTGGGATGCAGGATGGGGAGGGGGAGGGCTCCAGCTGGGGGTGTAGGCTCTGGGGTGGGGCTGGTGATGAGGGGTTTAGGGTGCAGGCTGCCCTGGGGCTGTGACAGGGAGAGAGGAGCTGGAGTGAGTGTGGGACAGAGCCTCAGAGAAGGGGTGGGGCACGGATGGGGCCTCGGGAAGGGGCAGGGAAGGGGGCAGGGCAAGGATGTTCAGTTTTGTGCAATTAGAAAGTTGGCAACCCTAGCCCGCACCCCTGCCTGCACCCCAATCCCCTGCCCCAGCCCTGAGCCTCCTCCAGCACCCAAACTCCCTCCCAGAGCCCACACCCCGTACCCGTGCCTGCACCCCAACCCCCTGCCCCAGGCTCAGCCTGGAGCTCCCTCACACACTCTGAACCCCTTGGCCCCACCCCACAGCCCAGAACCCAAACCCCCTTCTGTACCCCAACTCCCTGCCCCAGCCCAGTGAAAGTGAGGGAGGATGGGGGAGAGCGAGCAATGGAGGGAGGAGGATGGAGTGAGCCGGGCGGGATTTTGGAGAAGGGGTGGGGCCTCAGAGAAGGGTCGGGGCAGGGGTGGGGCAAGGGTGTTTGGGTTTGTGTGATAAGACAGTTGGCAACCCTGCACAACAGAGTAAATCATATATACACTAGGGTTGTGCACCAATGCAGCTACACTGGTGGCTGAAATTCCAGTATGGACGAGGACTATGTTTAGCTAAAGATATTGTTTGTGGGTGTTAAGATCTTCCATTAAATCAATGTAGCTGGCAATTTGTGAAAGATGTGATGTAATTTTCAGGCTGGCAATCTCACTGAGCACGGAAAGTTGAAAACAGATGTTACCGAAGGACTTGATCCTCAGACAATGGGACTGGAGAGCGTTCAATGCACCTTTCAGAGCTGGGCTTCAAGAGTTCTTATGTTTCACTGTTTTGCTCATAATTTTCCCAAATCCTTAACAACAAGTGACATACTTTACTCTGTGTAGTTGGGTATGGCTAGTTTGTGTTTTCGGCTGACTCCATCCCATTGTGCTCCCTCATCAAATAACAATACATCTGAATGACAGGTGTTAAATGAACGAGTCTGCTTTGGAATTTGCCTCAGCACAATACACTGGTCATCTGAATCTTTCCCAGTGTTATTTCTTTCACAAGTTACAGCATTTGGTTATGGAACAGACTAGTTCCATATTACAAAGTAGAGCGGTCCCTTACCCATACATGCATGGAGAATAAAGAGCTCAATCTTGGCTGCATTTATATAATATTTCACCCATTGCAACACACTTCAGCCAGTGGTGTTGAAGATAAAGACGTGTAGCTATAAGACAAACATTGTGGGGGTGCAAAGCTCAAATCCATCAGTCATTTAATTTAATTTAATTTGAATAATTAATTTCCTGCACAAAACCCCCAAACACACAAACCATTAAAAAAGATTAAATGTATCTTTTTGCTTTATTCTTAATACAGAATCATAATAGTTGAGCAAGTCTAATTTTGTTCTTCTACTTACTTACAGCATTTATTTTCTCTCTCTTTTTACACACAATAATTCTGTGCAGTACATCTTACTCTATAAATAAATGTTTGGAAAAATTAGATCTCCTTTGAAATAAGCAATAAATAGTCTTATAATGAGATTACACAGTTTGACCATATTGTGCAGAGTGCAATACTGAAGCATTGGAAATTATAAGTGGACCTTAACATACAAATTAGTATTTAATACAGGACCATGAAGTGGAGGCATTTAAACTACCCATAAAGCTCCTCCTTCAGCTATCACTTGCTGTCAGACAGTAAGAATGTGACATGTATGGAATTTGGAAAAATAGTCCCACTTTTTTCCTATTTTGTGCAAGAACATTTTATAATTTTTAATTTTATTTTCAGGAGTTTCAAAACCAACCACAATAGCTATTCCTCACTTTGTCTATATTGGGACCTGAACACTGAAGAAACATGCAGTATTCTGTCAGGAACCAGAACATGTGGTACAATTTTGCAAACCGGTGTTACCAACTCTCATGATATTTGGGGTGGGGTCAAGCATTCGTGTGAGAATCTCAGCTCTCATTTTTAAAAAGAGTATGTTTCTGGCCCTCATGGTTATAGAGAAAAGCCTGAGAACATGACCCAAGTGCACCCTACAAGTTCAAATACAAGAAGGCAAACAAAAAATCCCAACATTTATTATTTGTCAAAATGTCATTGTTATATGTGAATCTCATGATTTTTATGGAGCTGACGTGATTTTTGAATGTCTGGGATTGGCAATCCTGGAGCACAGGAAAAGAGAAACATGGGCAAGTGAGCTCCAGCCTGAGGGAATTTTCTATTGGTAGAACAGGGATACTCAAAACTTTGTCCATCTAAGGGCCACATAGACACCACATCAGGATCCTGAGAGCCACACCAAAACAAAACAAATTGTAGCTCACCTCTCATCCTTAACATGGAGCTGTGACCTGTAGATACTACAGAAAGGAGCATGCAGTGTTCCATCGTGATTGGAAAGGCACTGCTCTGTGGTCAGGGGATCAGCACTTGCTGCTGGTTAGCCGATGTTACTTCCACCCTTGTCTAGCTACAAGATACAAAAAAAGCATTAAGGGTTAATAGCATTATGTTCCTCAGTAAATGCAGGTTCTCATACAAGGCTGTGTATGAGCTCATGCTGAGCACATAACTATCACCTGCAATCATTTATTATCCACTATCCAGCACATTGCTTTGATTTACCTGGAGTACGAAATGGACTACATTAAACTAAATTCAGTCAGATATTTAAGGCCTGTTTGTGATCTGAGACCATAGCCTACATTGTGATGGATCTTCAAAAATTAGCTACCATGAGCAATTTTCCCAAGGTATTCAGCAATATGAACCTATTATCTGTCTTTTATATTTTCTGTTCTTATTGTTGAAACCACTGGAGGTTGGAATACACGTGTACCCATCTATGGATTGTCAGACACCCTATGTACACTGCCAACCAAATTACCAGTTGCTGCTTTCATAATAGTTGGCACTGATATAATGCTTTACATCTTCAAAGAGCTGTACACACATCAATCAAATTAAGTTTCATAAAAAAACCCTGACAAACAAAGACAGCCAGTGGCAGAGCCAAGATTAAAATTCAAGAGTTCCTGGTGTCTAGTCTCCAGTTCTAACCAGTAGACATGCTGTCCTTCATGTTTCTAATAACTATCAGGTGTTTCATAAAACAGCTGGGAAAAAGTGGGGTGGTTATCACAGAGTAGCACGGAGCCACAGGGTGATGGATGAAGCCTGTCCCTGTGAGCATTTCAGGTTATCTTCACCTTTGCCTTTATGTCCACTGGGAATCACCTCACAGGTGTTTTAAGAAGAAGCAGCTGCTTAGTTTGTAACATCCCAGACATTTCAGGCTTTGCCTCCAAGACAGGAAGGTTTTACAGGATAAGGTATAATAAAGAGGAGACAGTCTGCTGGAGATTCAGTACTGTGCTGTAGCTCACGAAAGATTATGCTCAAATAAATTTGTTAGCCTCTAAGGTGCCACAAGTCCTCCTTTTCTTTTTGCGGATACAGTCTAACACAGCTGCTACTCTGAAACCGGAGAACTGTGTTTGATACTTCCAAACTAGAGCTCCTTTGGCAGTATGGCTTCCGCACCTCAAACTCAAAAGGCAGCTGGTCTCATCCCATTGATAATGGGGTAACTGATTATTATTATTATTTATACTGAGGTAATGCCTAGAAATCCATGAGCTTGGAGCCATATTGTTCTAGGCACTGTACAAATATATAGTAAATGACTGACCTTGTCCCAGAAAGTGTAAGAGATAATCTGTCTAAGTAATACCATATTTATTGATGAAGTATTCGTTTTCTAAACATGAACATAAAGCGTAGCTCAGTGCTTTGAAGACAGGACTGGCAGAGAGGAATTCTCACGTCCTAATCCCAGTTTGGACACAGATTCCTTCCCTGGCCTCAGACAAATAAATATAATATAATATAATATAATAAATAATATTTACCATTTACATTGCTCCTTTAATCCAAGGATCTCAAAATGCATTATAAAAGAAGGGTAAAAATCATTCCCATTTTATAGATGGGGAAACTGAGGCACAAAGGTTAAGTTATTTGCTCAAGGTCACAGTGATAGAGTAGCAGAGCTGCAAACAAAATGCAGAACTATTGATTCCTGGTCCCATGCTCCAACTACTAAATCCAGTACAAATTTTCCAGCTGAACTCTTGCAATTCTACTGTAATCTTTGCCCTCAGGAGAGTGTCTCTCAGAGTCCTTATGCATGTCTATAACACACTATTTTCTATATGGCACGGGGAGGAATTTGTGCAAATACCATTTCTTTCCATATAAATTCAAACTCCTAAAATGTACAAAGTCCAGAACTTCAACAAACCCCTGGAAGAGTAAGAAGAATGAGGTTGAGTGCGCTGAAAAGGGGTGTTGCCTGATTGAGAGAGCAGCTTAATCAATTCACAAAAGGAAGGGGTGTGGGGGGAAGCCATGCAGATGTCCATAATTACCCCTGCTATAGGCAGGCACTACATTTGTAGGATCAGCTTCACTTCATCACTTCTCACTGCTTAAACCTTGTTCTATCAATGAAACTATAGTAACTACATGACCATAGGGGATTAGCATGACCTCAGGTCATAAAATTTGATCGCAGTAGATTAGCAAAAGATCAAACCAGCACTGGATGATTTTTTTTTTTAAGAAGGCAAAATATAGGGTGCATTCATTCTGTTTCAAATCATGAATGCAACGTGCACATGATGAATCAAATTTGTGTTTATAAATTTATTGTCACATTAGATTAAATCATACCACAGAGACTAAACAGAGTCATTTGAAATGCAGTGCCTTGTGTTGGATATCCCTGTAAATTATACAGACGAGGTAGAGAAAGCAAGATGTTTATGCTTCATCATTGCATGGATCAGAATCATGAACACCAATGACATATCAGGTTTCAGAGTAGCAGCCGTGTTAGTCTGTATTCACAAAAAGAACAGGAGTACTTGTGGCACCTTAGAGACTAACAAATTTAGACATAAAAGATATATCAGTCGGTACTGAAACCACACTATTTTATCTGTCCAAATCTTTCTCTTCTCCTGTCACTCTGACCATATCATCCTCCTCCGTGATATCCTTTACTGACTTCATGTCTTTTACCTAATAAACTTAAGGGTACACACCTCACCTTTGAGGCCCAGTACAATTTTGTACCTATCTACACCTCTATCCTCATTTCTTCCATTTTCACTCCTCTTTATTAGTCCCTTATTTTCCTTCTCCTCTTAGCTCTGCACTTTCACCCCAGTCTCCTTCTAATACAAACACTCCTTTTGTGAAGCATTCTGACACTAATTGCCTCATCAACAATATCTCTGCATCTTCTTGCACCTCTGTTGTTGTCTTGTGTATCATATTGTCTGAATCAAGTGTAAGCCTGTTGGGGCAGGGACTTTGTCATTTCACATGCTTTAGTAAATATTTAAGCACATTTATAGCACTCCTACATGTAATTTAGATAAGTAACATACTGAATTCTCAGAGCCCTCTTACTTATGCCTCTCTCTCCACCAACACAAATTCTCTCCCACATGAGCGCAGTGTTCTGGGAACGAGAGGAGGGAAGTCTATGTCTAAAGAGGCATACATTCATAGATTTTAAGCCAGAAGGAGCCATTAGATCAGGGGTAGGCAACCTATGGCATGCGTGCCAAAGGCGGCACATGAGCGGATTTTCAGTGGCACTCACGCTGCCTGGGTCCTGGCCACCGGTCCGGGGGGCTCTGCATTTTAATTTAATTTTAGATGAAGCTTCTTAAACATTTTAAAAGCCTTATTTACTTTTCATACAACAATAGTTTAGTTATATGTTATAGACTTATAGAAAGAGACCCTCTAAAAACATTAAAATGTATTACTGGCACGCGAAAACTTAAATTAGAGTGAATAAATGAAGACTCGGCACACCACTTCTGAAAGGCTGCCGACCCCTGCATTATATCATCTAGTCTGACTTCTTGTATAACACAGGCCAGAAAATTTCACTCAGGTATCCCTGTGTACTGAGCCCAATAACTTATGTTTTTCTAAAGCATATCTTCTAGAAAGACATTCAGGCTTGATATGATGACTTTAAGAGATGGTGACTCCACCACTTCTCTTGGTAGTTTGTTCCAAGGTTAAACATCCTCACGGTCAAAGATTGGTGCCTTATTTCTAATGTGAATTTCTCTGGCTTTAACTTCAGCCACTGGCTCTTTTTATGACTTTCTCTGCTAAGTTAAAAAGCCCTTGAATACTGGATATTTTCGCCCCATGAAGATATTTATACATTTTAATTAAGTCACCTCTTAATCTTCTTGTTGATAAACTAAACAGATTGATCTCTATATATCTCACTCTACGGCATTTTTTCCAGCCCTCCGTTCATTTTTGTGACCTTTTTCTGTACCTTCAACATCTTTTTTTAAAAATATGGACAGTATTCCAATATCGGTCTCACCAATGCCATATATACAGGTAATATCAGCTCCCTGCTCCTACTTACTACTCCCCTGTTGATACATCCAGAGATTTCATTAACCCTTTTTACCATAGCTTTGCACTGGCAAAAAAGAGATAATGCTGAGGCCTGGTCTACACTACAAACCTGAGTTGACATAAGCTGCGTTAAATCAATCTAATAATGTATGTGGCTACACTACCGAGTCCCTTCTGCCGACCTAAGTGGCCTGTAAAGTCGACTTCTGTACTCCACCTCCGCGAGAGGTGTAGCACTTGATTCTACATCCACGGGTCAACATGGGGATAGTGTAGACATTGTAATGTGTAATTCGAATGACTTGGCCTCCAGAAGGCATCCCACAGTGCTTCGCTGTGACCTCTCTGGAGAACACTTTCAACTCTACTGCACATCAGCCAGATACACAGGAAACAGCCGCTCCCCTATTAAAGCCCTGGGAACATTTGAATTTTCTTTTCCTGTTTGATCAGCATGGCGAGCTCACCAGCACAGCTGATCATGGAGACTCAAGGCTGCAAACGCGCTCCAGCATGAAGTACAAATGAGGTGACGGATCTTATTGCTGTGTGGGGAGAAGAGTCTGTGCAGACAGAGCTCTGATCCAGCAGAAGAAACGCTGACATGTATGCCAAGATCGCTTGGGACATGGGGGAGAAGGGCTATGCCAGGGACATGCAGCAGTGCCCCATGAAAATAAAGGCACTTCAGCAAGTGTACCAGAAGACAAGGGAGGCAAACAATCGCTCTGGTTCTGCCCCACAGGCATGCCGCTTTTATGAGGAGCTGCATGTGATTCTCGGCTGCAACCCCACCACTACACCAAAATGCACCGTGGATAACTCCCAGGAGCCCCAGGTGACCTCGAGCAACAACAAAGAGGACATTGTTGACAAGGAAGGGGAGGAGGAGGAGAACGTGACGCAGGCAAGTGGAGGATCCACTCTCCCCGACAGCCAAGAACTGTTTTTAACCCTGGAGCCCATCCCCTCACAGAACCAGTTGGCAGTGGAGTGTGATGCCGGGGAAGGCACCTCTGATGGGTACACATTTCCAATCCAATTGTAGGGGTTGCATGCTATTATTTTTAATGTTTAATCTGAACAAAAAAGTAGGTGTAGTTGGTATCAGAGGCCACTTCAGCTATGCAGAGGGTGCTCTGCGAAAAAGACTGTTTACGCATGCATAGGGATGGCCTCGGAATCCTCCATGGAGATCTCTAGGAAGCTTCCATGGAGGTATTCCCAATCCTTTGCAGGAGTTTTCTGGGAAGGGCTGCCTTATTTCGTCCACCACAATAGGACACTTTCCCGCACCACTCCAGTATTAACTCTGCTGGCATCATTGCAGCACACAGCATTGCAGCATGAAGACCAGGTCTGTACCCAGATGCTTGCAGCATCTGCTCCCTTGCTGCCTCTGTTACCCTCGGGAGAGCGATATTGCATAGGGTTACCTAGAGGAAATGGGGGAATTTTGCATTGCTAGCCCTTAAACCGCAAACAATTCAGCAAGTAATCCGCCCCCTGTTTGGTGAAATCTGGGTCACACAACCATACTTTCCCAAACACGCTGTGGTTGGAAGGGATCACTGTATTGCAAGCAACACTGGAAAAAAAACAGGGGCGGTGGCTTCCTGTGTGTTTCCCTTCCCTGCCCACCCCCAACCCAGTGCCACTTTTGTAACAAACAAACTATGTGAAGGGCTTTACGTTTGTGCCTGTCCTTAAGCACCATCCAGGTTGCTAGGGGAAAGGGGGCTTTTCTCAACTTCCAACTTGTGATCCCAAGGCTGTCTTCACAAAAGCAGCAGCAGAAGACCTCTCACCCATACCTCATGGCCTTACTCACCATGGCTGGAGCAGCAAACCAACTATTGCAATAGCCGGCGGTTTTGATTACATTGTGACTTGCAGTGAAGTATATTGAGGGGTGTTTTTTTAATAAAAAAAAAATTAACCTTGCACCAGAAACAATGCATGTACTGTCAATGCTACCCTTGTGCTTTGCATTCCTTGCAGCTGAAATGCTTTGCATTCCTTGTCCATCGGCGCATCCTCCACACTGGGACAGAGACTTTCTCAGATTAGAAGGCGGAAAAAGACGACTCGAGAGGACATGTTCAATGAGTTAATGCGCACCTCCGAGAGTGACAAGTCGGAGCTCAGAGCATGGAGGATTACACTGTCTGAGAACCTGGACAGAGACAGGGAGGACAGGAGAGCATGCAGGGAACAAAAGCATGCCATGCAGGAAGAGATGCTGCAGATTATGAAGGAGCAATCAGACACGTTGAGGCATCTGGTTGAGGTTCAAGAAAGGCACCTGGATGCTAGAGAGTCCCTCTGCAGCCTATGCTGAACCTGCTGCCATTGTCGCCCAGTTCTACATTCTCCTCTCCCAACCATCCTATGAAGTGTGGGGGAGTTCGGTATCCCTTGCACTTAACACCAGGGGAGGGTACAAGGACCAGAAGGAGCCCATTCCCACACCTTTGATTGTTATTGCAGTGCCTCTGTAAGCAAGCTTTCCTTGTTTCTCCCACCACAGTGTTATCAGCCCTTTTGCCCCAGGTTATCTTATTTTTCTTTGCTATTTCTGTGTGTTTGTGTGCATAATGGAACTGAATGGACTGAGGAGAAAAGGCTCTTTATTAATTCAACACAGGGTGGATGGTGGGGGAGGAGTTTACAGGGGAGAAAATGCAATGGAGGGGACAGTTTGGTAAGGAACAACACAGAGAGGTGTCACATTACTCTGGCTCATTGCTGAAACTGGTTTTCAAAGTCTCATGGAGACGCAGAGCCCCTCATTGTGCTCTTCTTATTGCCCTGGTGTCTGGCTTCTCAAAATCGGCTGCTAGACAACCTGCCTCAACTTCCCCCAACCCCCTCCTCCACCCCAGGGGAAACTTTTCTCCATTTGTTTCACAGATATTATGGAGCACACAGCAGGCACCAATAACAATGGGGATATTGTTTTCACTGAGGTCTAACCTAGTAGGCAAACAGCACCTGCGACCTTTCAAACGTCCAAAGGCACATTCCACGACCATTCCGCACTTGCTCAACCTATAGTTGAACTGGTCCTTACTGCTGTCCAGGCTGCTGGTGTACGGCTTCATGAGCAATGGGAGCAAGGGGTAAACTCGGTCTCCCAGGATCACAACTGGCATTTCAACATCACCAATGGTTATTCTGCAGTCTGAAAAGAAAGTCTCTGCTCGCAGCTCTCTGAACAGACTGGAGTTCCTAAAGATGCTCGTGTTATGCACCTTTCTCAACCATCCCACGTTGATGTCAGTGAAACAGCCCCTGTGATCCACCAGCACTTGCAACACCATTGAGACGTCCTCCTTTCGGTTTATGTACTCTTTGGCAAGGCTGTCTGGTGCCAAAATAGAGATATGTGTTCTGTCAATAGTCCCACCACAGCTAGGGAACCCCATCGTGGCAAAACCATGCACTATGTCCTGCACGTTGCCTAGAGTCACTACCCTTCTTAGAAGAACTCTATTGATTGTCCTGGCAACTTGGATCACAACAGATCCCATGGTATTTTTACCCACTCCGAATTAATGCCCCACCAACCGGAAGCAGTCTAGCATTGCAAGCTTCCACAGAGCTATCGCTACTTGCTTCTCCACTGTCAGAGCAGCTCTTATTTTAGTATTGCTGCGCTTCAGGGCTCAGCAAAGCTCTTCACACAGTTCCTGGAAAGTGGCCTTATGCATTCAAAAGTTTTGCAGCCACTGTGCATCATCCCATAGCTGCATAACAATGCAGTCCCTCTAGTCAGTGCTTGTTTCCCGGGCCCAGCAACGGTGCTCAACTGAGTCAAGGTAATGCGTGACTGTCACCAGCAACTGCAAATTGCTCCACTCTAGGTCTTCCAGCAAGGCTGCTTGCATAGCATCACGTTGTTCCGTGTGGCAGCTGCTGCATCGGTTGTATAAATACTGTAGGCTAAGGCATGAGGTGTTTGTAGTGCTCACAACAATAGCGTACCACTTAGCAGGGTCCACACTTATCATGCTATGGTGTCCGTGCCGGTAACGCAGGTTTGCGAAAAAAGGTGCAAAAAAGGCTTGGTTTGTTTGCTGTTGATTTCAGAGAGAGAGGGAGGTAAGTACATAATGGGAGGCTAACACCATGTGCCCACTGTGGGATAGCTACTGACAGTGCAGGGCTTTGTGCGTTGATGCAAGCCCTGCTAATGAGGATGCACTCTGCCGACACAATGAGTATAGTGTGAACATGCAAGACTGACTTGCTTACATCGGAGGCTCGATGTCGACTTACACGCAGTCAACTTAACTTTGTCGTGTACACGTGGCCTGGGTTGTTTGTCCGCTAGGACCCTGAAATCCTTTTGAGAGTTGCTGCTTTCCTGGATATAGTCTCGCATTCTGTAGGTATGGTCTGAATTCCTTGTTACTAGATTAAAAGAATGTGGCTGTAGTAAAAAGCATTTTGCTTGAATGGACCCAGCTGACCAAGCAATCCAGATCAGACCTAATAACTGCCCTGTGCTTATCATTATTTACCATTCCATGAATCTTTGTGTTATCCACAAATTTTATCACCAGTGATTTTACATTTACTTCCAGATCATTGATAAAATATTGGACAGCACTGGCCCTGCAGAACCCATCTAGAAGCACTGCTATTCAACAATGATTCCTCATTGCCAACTAATTTTTGAGACCTGTAAGTTTCCATTTAACATGCTTTGTTATTATTGTGTACTGCTAGTTTTTTAATCCGAATGTAATGTGGTTCCAAGCAAAATGCATCACAAAGTCTAAGTATATTATTGCTACACAGTTACCTTTATCAACTAAATTTGTAATCTCATCAAATAATGTCATGAAAAAACAGAAACATTCTGAATTATGGGCTCACTCTGCTTCATCTGCTGCTGTCATTGTTGATCATATAATCTAGGAGTGGCAAGGTGCCATGGAGTGAGCTATGGAAGGGCTTCAGTAATTAGGGATGAACCCATAACAATCCCATCATGTGTTAATTTCCAGAGCAGGGTAGGGTGATAACCATGCTGGGGACCAGCTCCCCCAACACCCTCCCTCAAATGCTTATCCTCCCAATGGACTCCTTGCTCTATCCCGTCCAGCCAAACCTCTAGCAGACAGACCCTGCGGAGCCAAAGCTTTTATGTTTGCCTCAGCATGGTGAAGGCAGAAAATGCATTGAGGTGGAGAATAAGGTGCCAGAAATCCACCGCTGCCAGAGCTCTCCAGATGAACATTATGTGATACATTCTGCTTGCCTCTAATTCTGCCTCCCTGCCCAGCTCCACTGCAAATGCAGGTGGCATTCTAGGGGAAAGGGAACAGCTGCTGGGGTTGGGTGCAAGAGATCTCTCCCCTTCTTCTCTGGCAAGGCTGAGGCCTTTATCTCTGCCCATCCTCAAGGCAGAGAGAGATCTCTGAGCAAAGAAGCTCAGCTGTCCAAGAACATACTATTGTTTTCCAGGGAGAAAGCTGGGCTTCTACATTTTCACTGGGTGGGAGGAAGGAGCAAAGCAGCCGTAAAGCTGCAGCGTTCTCCACAAGTTGGGAGACTAGCCCCTTCTCCTCTTCTGTGAAATATAAAGTGGCCCAGCCTGCTTCTAGGAAATAACAGTCTGCTCCTGGGCAGGTGGACTTCAGAAGCCTCTCCTGTTCCCACAGCTTAGGACTGAGGAGCAGCAGCATCCATACTGGAGCCTTGCAGAGAACCACCCTGAGATGATTGTATGGGGTGGGAAGTCCAAACCTGAACTAATTGCACGGATGGCAGCCTGTGCAAGGACCACCCCCCTCCTTTCCACAGATTCCCCAGAAGAACCCGCTGCCTAGTCTTTATCCTGTGAGGCCACAATTGCTCTCCATATCATTGATGGTGCCCTGGCCAGTGTGGACCAGATCCTTAGCTGGAGTACAGTGGCTTAGTTCCACTGACTTCAGTGGAGCTATACCAATTGACACCAGTTAAGGATGTGACCCTGTGTTCCTGCTGAGATTAATATGTAGTAATATTTAGAGTATAAGCTTTCTGGAGTGGAGAGCTCATCCTTTTACTGTCTGTAAAGTACCTAGGAGAAGAGTGACAAACAACAGTAAAATAGCCATAGAATCATAGAATATCAGGGTTGGACGGGACCTCAGGAGGTCATCTAGTCCAACCCCCTGCTCAAAGCAGGACCAATCCCCAACTAAATAAATGACATGACAGACACTGGCTCGGGATAGCTAAACTTTGAGGAAAATATTGTTTTGACTGAGCACTTATTCTCCCTAGAGTGGTGGACAAAGAGAAAAGGACTTTTTCTAGACTCTAAAATGATATTCCATATATGGAAACAGGCCTACTATATTTGGGTGCTTGGCCTCACCGGATGGCTGAATATATAGAACAAGATTAATTTCACAATGAATTTGGTTGGGAATTGTTTGTAGTGAATGCGGTCTGTATCAAAGCTTTGTTTTATAGAAACCACCCTCTATCAGATCTTGCATTGAAAAAAAGTTACATTAAGTTCCGTGTGGTTACAGTTATATATATTTATATTTGACTGTCAATAGAGTTCATACCACAAGAACTTGCAAGAATAAAGGCCGCTCATCACTGCGCTCTGATTCACTGAAACTCAGCCCTATCAAGTACTCTGCTTAACAACAAAACCATTGGCATGCCTATAGCAGAGTGAAATCCAGAAGGTGAAATCCAGACACTGGGTGGTTACACCTGGAAAATTATTTGATTACAAGCAGGGCAGGAACAGTGGGCAAAGGGTAGAGGAAACAGTGAGAAAAATTGTGTGTGTGTTGCAAAACTGTAATATATATGTGTCATTATAACACAGCTTACTTTTCAGCCACGTACAGTACTCCACGTTGTTCACATGCTTTGCAAAGAAAAATGATTAGAGCTGTTAGCACAGCAGTCCCCTTCTCCAGGACCAAAATCAGCTCTAGCCAAAGTTAATGTTTGAGAGGGAATTAAATATTAACCTGCTGGAATGCACACATGTTGTAATGGTTTCAGTCTGTATATCAGACAGGCTAAGAATATTGCTGTGAAAGTGAGAAATCAAGCTTTATTTCCAGAACTCAAAAAAAACACCAAAAAAAAAAAAAAACAACAACCCCAACAGAATGTTCTGTCTCTTCATTGCTTTTGGGTTCCATGAGAAGGAAAGATAGCACTGTCTCCCCTCTTTTTTTCTGAGGATAGGTACATTTTCCCCTTTCACTGTATTTAGCAATGTCTTGTTAACAATACAAGATAGATCACAGTAGCTCAACCTGCTGATGAGAACTGCAATTTGATTCCCAGCCAGAGATTTGCAGGTAAAATAAAGTGCAAAGGTGACTAAACACCACAACAAGCAAGGTCTACCCCCCTGGTTTGCCTGGAAGGGAAAACAGAGGATTATTATAGCAATAGATTTACCGCAGGTCTATTCCTTTTTTCCTGTTCCAGCTATAGTACATGAGAATCCTTACAGCTGTCTGAGAAGGGTTTTATGGTAACAAACTGATTTGTTATATTAGCCTGCAGCATGTACACTTTTCTGTTTTACAGTAATCCCTTATTCTCTTTCCTTCTCTTTGTGTTCTCACTGCAGACTTATGACTGGAGAACACACTCTATTTTACCAAACTGCACTGCTACAAATATGCTTCAAAGGTTTTTAGGTCACACGCTGTACTGAACACCTAAAATAAAACTCTTGTTAAGATGAATGTTTGGTCTCAAATTCTTCATATAGCTCTTTATGCTCACCACTTTATAATGCTTACCTATTTAGTGCTTTTCATTTTCAAAGCACATTACAGATAGTAAAAAGAAAAGGAGTACTTGTGGCACCTTAGAGACTAACCAATTTATTTGAGCATGAGCTTTCGTGAGCTACAGCTCACTTCATTGGATGCATACCGTGGAAACTGCAGCAGACATTATATACACACAGAGATCATGAAACCCTCCACCCCCCCACACACAAAGGGTGAGAAAACCTGGATTTGTGCTGGAAATGGCCCAACTTGATGATCACTTTAGATAAGCTATTACCAGCAGGACAGTGGGGTGGGAGGAGGTATTGTTTCATGATCTCTGTGTGTATATAATGTCTGCTGCAGTTTCCACGGTATGCATCCGATGAAGTGAGCTGTAGCTCACGAAAGCTCATGCTCAAATAAATTGGTTAGTCTCTAAGGTGCCACAAGTACTCCTTTTCTTTTTGCGAATACAGACTAACACGGCTGTTACTCTGAAACCTGTCATTACAGATAGTAACTAATAGATCCTCTCAACACTCCTATGAGGTGGGCAAGTAATTGTTGTCCCCATTTTACAGATAGAGAGACTGGGGCAGAGAAGTAGAGTAGCTTGCTCAGTGCCTCACAGGGAATGAGTATGAGAAAGCTGTCAGGACTGTCTGACTCATAGGCCCAAGATAAAGCCATTAGTCTGTGCCTCCTCATTTATAACTGTGGTAAGTGAGCACGCCTCATTTCCACACACATAATTTTACAGCTCCTCTTTAGCACATGGCCCTTATGAAACAACTGAGAACTGGTAAGCAGCATTGCCTCAACAATGGAAAAAATCAAGGAAGAGCCTGAAAGAGCCTCCTCAAGAAAATGACAACTGTTAGGGCTTATTCAGCCTTGTGAGCCTGCTTATTCCAACTCCAGAGGAGGGACTAGCATGTAGTTGTCACTACACAAAATTGTATGTGTCATTGAAAACAAGGGGGTTGAAGCGGCAAAGCCAACAATTAGGGCCCCAATCCTGAAAGTGCTTATTCATGTAACTTTACACACCTGAGTTGTCCATTGCAGGGGCAGAACTGGCAGCCAGGGGGCCATGCCCACTCTCCCACTTTTTACCGGCTCTAAGGGTGAGCAACGGGAAGATGGGCGGAGAAGAGTGAGCAGGGAGAGGGGTGTTCTTGTGAAAGGGGCAATGCGAGGGCAGGGCCTTGGGGGAAAATGAGTGGCGCGAGGGTGGGGGCTTGGGGAAAAGGGGTGGGGGGCACCTGTGCGTCCAGTCCCCCCCCACACACTTCTAGGGCACTTTCATCGCTCCTGATCCATCAGACTTGTTAGGAAAGATACTCAGATGCATTAGAGTTTGCTCAAGGCCCACGCTTCCATCACCTGAGATCAAGCATTCCTAAAAGTCCCTACCTGGAATATCTGGAGATGTATTTCTTGGAGTGGGCCCATAAAACACTTTTCAAGCTTCTTTTATCCATGACTAGCATGCAAACATGAGAAGAAACTATTGGGAATGCCTTCTGCCTTGTTCTCCATTCTTTGGGAACCAGTATACAGTGAGGATTGGCCGTCTAGTGTGACAATAAACAGACTTGGGCCTGAAAAACCTTAGCCTCATTTTCTTTTCAAAGACTACTACGTGGCTTCTTGCCAGGAACAGGCCATGCAGAGTCTTGGAAAGATAAACATAAAGGCATAGGGGAGAGGAAGAAACACAAGTATCCTAACAGAGCAACAGGAAGAGATTGCTCCTCAGATGGCCACCATACAGCTGCCATTGCCTCTTTTCTCTGGAATGTAAGGAGCCAATTTCCTAAAGAGGTGAATACTGGGAGAAAGCCCTTTCTAAAAGGATTACGCCTGATTGCCAAAGAGCGGGAAATGCTGGAATGCCTAGAAAAGGTGAAGGTGAATTGGGAGCTGCTAGACATTTGGAAAGGAATTTTCAAAAGTACTTAGTGTTGGCCTCGCTGGTCCCACCCCGGGACTTCAGATCAGAAGTTAAGACAATACTGAGTACTTTTAAAAATCCCACCCTTGAAGGACAGGGCCTGATGTAACAGTCCTTTCAGGGAAATATCCTAAACCAGTGTAATATTGTACACTTATATTGGAGTATATTCATAAAACATTTTCTTTTATTAGCAGCATTATAATAGTGTCTAGGGGTCCCAGCCAAGATGGGACCCAATACATAGTAGGAGACAATCTCTTCCCTGAATAGACAAAACAAACAAAGAATGGGAAAATGAAATAGTAGTTTTAAAAAAAGGATGTTTTCATCTGACTTAGTATCATGTGGCTTTGCAGGTCAGGAACTCTGTTGCCACATATGTTATGGGCTACTTACAAACTTGCCAGATCTCCTACTGACTTGCTTGGCCAATAGGAGATCTGGCAGTGTGATGCCAGTGAGATGCCAATTTAGCGCCCTCGTAGAGATGGTGGCCTCAGACCCTGAGGGGTTTGGTTTGAGGACACATACAGCTAGACCACTCACTGGACTTGGCTAATTGGTAAGATGAAGCTCTCATTAATAGCTGCCACCTGGCATACATAGTGATTAGTACTTGGGGAGTATTACAGCTGTGAATTTCTCAGTTGTGGTACCACGTATGCATGCCCTTAAATTGTTCCTATCACCATCTTTTATCAAACCTGCCAAGCGTTATGCATCCCATGTCAAACTCACACATTTGGCAGCCTTGTCACGCTTCTCACATCTCAAGTAAAATTTCATGCATTGTATAAAGACAGATCCTCCTCTATAGAATATGCTTTATCCTGGGGGACAGTGACCAGGGCAGGGAGTCAGGAAATCCAGGGCCCTTGTAATATTTCTATGCACTTCACAACACTTATTATTGAGTTCAGAGTATATCCCCTACCCTTGGAACAGAAAACAACCATTCCCTCCACTTTACAAATAAAGTAACTGAGAGATCACACAAGGCCTCTTCAGGTAGAACTGGGAACAGAACATAGATTTCCAGTGTGAAAGAGTCACATTTCCCTCACTTGGCCACAATGCCAATGAATATGCCACATTGATGTGCTTGTTTATCCTCTCTGTACCCACCCACACCCACACCGACTCTTTGTCCCAGTCTCCTCCCACCCTAGATCCTTGTCCCAGTTCTCCCTCTGCACCTCAGTTCCCTGTCAGATCTGTCTCCCCTCCTACCATTTTCTCCCCTCCTGCTACCCAGTCTCCCCTCCACCCTCCATTCCCAGTTCAAGTCTTCTTGACCAACAGGTCTCACTCAGACCCCCTCCTCAACTCCTGTCCCAGCCTCACCAGATTCCTTTGACCTAAACAATTTCTTCCCCCCCTGCCCCGCCGCAGATTCTTGTCCCCTCTGCATTTGCATCACGCAGTGTCTTCCTCCACGCTGCCTGGGTGCCAGTAGCAGGTGCCTGACAGCACAGGAGACAGACCCCTGCTCTCAATTTTGATCCCTGACCTCACCCTGGAATACAGTAGCCTGTAGCTGCAGCCCGGAGTGGCAGCATGCCCAATCACACTGCAGGGATGGCACAGGCACAGGCCTGTCACTCCCCATACGTGGTGTGAGGGGATACAGCATGTTTGGTTACTCTGGGGGATGATGCATGTGCCATGTGGTGAGCCCTAGGAGCTTTGAGGGGTTAGAGCATGGCCAGTGCAGACAATCTTTGGAGATTTTACCTCTTAAAAGCCTCTATTGGGCATGCGTGAACAGCAATTTGTCAAAGGTATATAACTTGGCCAAATATGGGTGGTTTTTCACATGATCAACAAAAGGTACATCCCTGATGCAAAGGCATCCCCCTTGCCAAATTGCTCCAAAACAATGTTGCCTCAACAGGATGCAGCCATTACAGTTATAAATAGGGTGACCAGATGTCCCGATTTTATAGGGACAGTCCAGATTTTTGGGTCTTTTTCTTATATAGACTCCTATTACCCCCCACCCCCATCCCAATTTTTCACATTTGCTGTCTGGTCACCCTTGTTATAAAGAAGGTAGTGACCAGCTATCCCACCCTGAAATATGATGTGACTGAACTGACAACCATACAGGGTGATGCCCAGTGAGTCAGGACTTGAGGAATCCCTCCTACAAAAGGGACAGCTGGTAGTTTTCGCCTCAAGGACATTATCACCAACAGACGAAGATATGTCCAAATTTTAAAGGAATTTCTTGCAATACTGTTTGCACGTGAAAAGTTGGACCAGTATCTTCAAGGGTGGGAAACCATTAGCATAGAAAGTGACCATAAGCCACTAAAAAGCATTTTTAAAAGTCACTGCTAGAAGTCCCCCAAAACCTTCAGCACCTGCTACTGACACTGCAATGCTACAACTTAGATGTATGCTACAAGACGGGGACTGAGCTATACATAGCTGACTTCTTATCCAGAGCAGACTTGCAGGATGAAAATATGGCAGCTGAACAGGAACGAGATCCTCAACCTGATAGAAATAAAGAGAACATCGAAAGACATAAAAACCATAAACCAAACCAGTTAAGTACCAGTTTGAAGCCAGGGTCTGGAAAGAATCCAAGAACAAACTATACAAGACCAAGATTTACTAGTGATCACATGCATCATTCTGTCAAGATGGCCAGGCACTCTGGTAGATGCCCCACCTGCCTCTCAAAAACACTGCAACTATCAAGGTGAGATGAGTGTTCAAGATAGCATCATATATCAAGGCAGTTGAATCATAATAGCAAGATCACTGAGAAGAGAAATGCTCTCAAAAATACACTGGAGCCATTCTGGCATAGAAGCCTGTACCAGGAAAGCCAGAGATGCCGCACAGTGTTCAAAATCACCCAGAATACTTGAGACCTGATACAGAATTGTGGGACATTTGGGGAAACGCAGGCCAAGCAGCAAAACACACAATGAAAATACTTAGCATCCCCAACAGACCTTGGTGCAAAGCAGAAATGAACCTTTTCACAGCAAACTACCTGTAAAGGTACAAGCAGTTCCTGTGAGCCCCTTTGCAGCCTGGAGTGGTTCTGCAACTGTGCCCCAACTTAACTTCCCCTAATTGGGATGAAAGTAGATTCACTTTAACAATCAAGGGCAAGGAGAGACCACGCACTAACAAAATAGCATGGCTTCAGGTCAAGAGTAATTACAGGACTTCAGGACCCTGATTCAGCTCCTGAAATTAAAGGCCACAGAAAAAAGCTTCTGGTTAGGTTAGTCTCCTAGAGCCTTAGGGTACATCTACATGGCAAAACAAAAACAAAAAAACAGAGCAATGAGTCCCAGAACCTGGGTCTACAGACTCAGGCTCACAAGGCTTATGCTATGGCACTAAAAATAGCTGTGTGGACATTTCGGCTCGGGCTGGCGCTCAGGCTCTGAAGCTTGCCCCCAAATCCTAAAGGAATGGGAATCCTTCCATTCAGAGCCCCCAAATCCAGCCCAAGGTGGAACTTCTACATGACTATTTTTAGCACCATAGCACAAGCCCCACAAGCTGGAGTCTGTAGACCCATGCTCTGAGACTTGCTGCTGTAGGGGTGATTTTGCATACCCTGAGAGAAAACCACCACCACCACTACGCACTGTAGCCTGTATGGCTTCTACTCCCCTCTCTCTTGCCCAGCTTCCTGTTCTTGTCTAAATAGCCCAACCCTAAGCTGTCCCAGCTGAGGGCTTTAGCCTGTCCCTTCAAGGGGCAGTAGATTTCTTCACACTACCTCATTAATGCAGACTCCTATTCAGACTTCTGGATACTAGATGAACCATCAGAAACTACCGTAGTGACCATTACGGACAAAGCAATGAAGGATTTCAGCAGGCTAAGTATCTCAAGCTGTGTAGTTTCAGACAACAGACCCCAATTTACTTTCAGTGAGTTTGTGCAATTTACCTGGGAATAAGAATTCATTGATAGCCCATCATCACCATGCCACAGCCAGGGAAACAGCAAAACCGAATTGGCAGTTAAAACTGCTAAAGACTCTATTAAAGAGAGCTGCAAAAAGCAGAGATTATACAGCAAGACAGTCTTAAATGGAGACGCTCTCCCACAGAAGGCCTGGTGGTCTAGAAAAACAGACCTAGGGAGAAAGATTGAAGAAACTGGGATTGTTTCATCTGGAGAAGAGAAGAGGACTTGATAATAGTCTTCAAGTCTTTATAAAGAGGAGGGTAATAAATTGTTCTCCTCATTCATGGAGGACAGGACAAGAAGTAATGGGCTCAAATAGCAGCAAGGGAGATTTAGGCTAGACATTAGAAAAAATTCCTAACTGTAAGGGTAGTTAAGCACTAGTACAAAATTACCTAGTGAGGGTGTGGACTCTCCATCACTGGAGGTTTTTAAGAACAGATTAGACAAACACCTGTCAGGGATGGTCTAGGGTCATACTTGGTCCTGCTTCAGTGTCAGGGCCTGGACTAGTTGACCTATTGAGGTCCTTTGCAGTCCTACATTTCTATGATTCTATGAATAGCTGCCTGGTCCAATGCTTGATGTCAAGATGCATGCAAACCTTGGTGCCCATAGCCCCAGCATTGCAACAGCCAGAGGAAGGAGTAACAGACCAAAAAAAAAAAAAAGAAGAAGACGACGACGAAGAAAGAAAGAAAGAAATGCAAAGGCCAAAGTCTACTAGGACCAGCAAGCTAAAGACCTTCCAGAACCACAACCAGGAGACTCTATCAGGATTAAACTATTTCATTGGAAAAAATCATACATTTGGGAAAAAAGCTACTTGTATTGAACAGAAAAATCATTATTCATATAGCACAGAAATGGATGGGTGTATATTTCACTGAAACCACAAACATATTCACCCTCTACAAACAAGACACAAACACAAATAAGGAGGACAGTGCAATATGCATTCTGCTGATACTCGATCGGTAGGACACAGAAGGAACACAGACCAAAGAATGACCCATAGATATTAGAACTGGCTCTCAGAGCACCATGCCACCAGATGAACCAAATGCAAGGCAGTCTCCTGCCATCACAAGGCAGACTCGCACACACATTCCAACATTATTCACCCCCCTCTGCCCTTCCCTAGACTGCATGTTACAAGGAGGGAAAAGGGAGAAGCAGAGGAGCCATCTCATTGCTCACAGGAGGGGAGGGAGCAGGAGGGAACAGAGCTGCCCTGAGGTGCTGGGCTGTTTCTGCTCCCCACTCCCTTCCTGTGAGAACAGTGTGAGCTCCTGTCTGACAGCAGGCAAGGCAGTTTGGAAGACAGCCAATCAGAGGGGGTTTTCCCCCAGGTGGAGCTGACATTTGTGACGGGGCTGGAGTTTTCCACCTCATCGCTGAACTGTCTGTAACCCGGACAAAATCCTGTGACAAACAAAGAAATTACTAGAGCTGGCAATACTCTATTTATGTTTGAATTTGCTACCTCAGATGCAGCAAAAGGGACAAGATGGTAGGTAGCTTCCCAATAGTGGGTGCTATAGTATGATAGTACATGTAGGGTAATGTATTGGAACGGAGAGTAATGCATAGAAACTTCTGCTTTCAGGACATGCTTGATGAGAGAGAACAGTCTGTGTGGAAGAAGGAACAATCCGATGAAGTGAGCTGTAGCTCACGAAAGCTTATGCTCAAATAAATTGGTTAGTCTCTAAGGTGCCACAAGTACTCCTTTTCTTTTTGCGAATACAGACTGACACGGCTGCTCCTCTGAAAAAACTCTGACTGTTGCACTCTCTTGGCTCCCCCTCTTTTTACGCTTGAACACTGAACCGTTAAATGGCTGGTCGAAGTACAGTTACTTTTGCACCACTGCCTTCGCGCCCCTACCAAATGGCTCTGACAGTCTTGATCTTTAATGAAACAATGCAAGAGGCCTCAGATTTCTAATAATGACACTGCTCTTTGTTTCAACAAGGTGATCATGTTCCAGATGCTATTTCTGTTTAACTGGCAAGCAGAGGATCTATTTCCAGTGTGTTACAGAACAGACAGAACGCAGTTGTCTCACAGCATGTGGGAAGCCCAAGCAAGTCCCAGGTTTTCCTCCACTTCAGAGACTGAGTTTAAAGCATTCTTTTATATATAATCCCCAAAAAGTAATCTTTGCAATAAGAGGTTGTTAGAAACTTTGCTTTTTACCTTGTAAAGGAAAAAAAGGCATTGTTCTAAAATTCACAGCCACATACAGATCTGAGCAAATAAAAGTATCTGCAGACATGCGTTCAAGTAAAGCCTGCAAATTCACTTAACAGTCTTTAAGATCCCTTTCATTAGTTTTCAACAAACATTCATGGTGGTGAAGATTTGTTTGCAGGAAGGTTCACAGACAGGGAACTATCGCAGATTCTCGTGTGAATGTGTGTTCACACTGAAGACTTGTGCAAAGATTTGCACTGGAAGTGTTTGTGCAGCTATCTCAAAAGCTCCATCAGTCAGGGAACAAAAACAGATTATATGTACTATACTGAATTACGTAAGTGACCAATTGCAAACAGAGCTAGAGCAAACAGTTACATGTAATCCACAGACTGAAATGTGTTCCAATCAACTATACATTGAGTAATATCCAATAATGAAAAAGTTTGTAAAAATGAAAGATTGTTTGCAGATAATTTGTGAACAGAAAGGATACGTTTGTCAAATAAATTTTATATATCACCCATCTTTGGCCACATACGTCATATTTCTATTAGCAACAGCTTTCTGCTGAGTTTGTCCTTAGATCTCCCAGCCCACTCTTGAAAAGGTCAATGACAGGCTAACAGTTTATAGTGGGAAAGTAGAGAGGTGTTTCTGTTAAAGTGCATACTGTCAGCATGTGCAGAATGCAAAATGCCACTGGAAATAGAGAACCAAACACCAAACAAGGTAATGACTTCCCATTTCAGATGGAACTGATCATATCCTGGTCAACAAAGTCCTTTTGAGATATACTGAAGGAAGAACAATCCCCTGACTCTCAGTCCCAGTTTAAGAGAGTACTGCAGTGAGACTCTCCTGGAGGACTCATCAGTTGTTTCCACTGGATAGTGGACATTTTTTCCTCCCCTTTCCCTGTGGGCCCAGTGTGTTATGTGGAATGTCTGCTCACTTACAACATAGGAGTACACAGGGAACAGCTGTGATTTCTTTGTCATGGTGTCACTTTCGTGGTGCAGTCCAGATCAGTGTGAGGTTGTGTCACCTGCCTGCCCTGTAACTATGGGTGCCTCACAATGCTTTGATGTTGTAGCTCCCAACCCAAGCTGCCCACAACCAGCCTACAACCATGCAGGTCACATCCTGTGTGAGTGTGCACTAGATAATCCTCTTTCAGAAGCTCTGACCCCAGCAGTCTGTCTACCTCCCCACTCTGGCTTCCACCAGCCTTCATTACTACTGAGGGATGAGCACAATGCACTCCCAGTCCTGAATTTTCCCCAAACTATGTGGTCTGTAATGACAAGCCCTCTCCTGGACAGTTCAGAGAAATAATATGGTTTGCTTCCTACTTTAAGGAGACAAAACACTCCAGTTTGCCACATTAACTGGAGTTGACATTCACTGTAGTGCAAACACAGCACTGTTGGTTTAGATTTGATTGGAATAAAACAAGTTTATTAACAAAAGATAGGATTTTAAATGAGTTCAAGTATAATAGAAATGGTTACAAGCAAAGAAAAGTGAAAACATGCATCTAAAAGTCTAGCAAGTTTTGGTTCAAGGCTTTGTTCAAGATGGCTTGTCTCACCCACCATCCTCCAGCAAGATGGTGACTGACCCTCTCGTTGATCAGGATCTCTTCCAGAGGCCCAAAGGTGCTGGGGCCTTTGTCTTCTTACGTAAAAGAGATAACTTGGGGTTTTCTGTCCCTTTAATTTATAGTCCATTGACTCTTTGAAGTGGATTCTTCTGAATGTTACCCCTCCCTCAAAGTAGTCTATTCAAGCTGTGAGGAAGGTGCCATGGAGTCTGGGGATGAAGGAAGCTCCATACTTCTTCCCCCACTTCTGTTCTCTGACATGCAAATTGTTCTGTTTCCTGCCATCCCCTCCCCCTGCTGTCTTGATGATCCTGTTTACTATTTATACATGAATTGAGGTAAAATTCCTTTGTTTAGGACAGACCTCTAACAACTTTTTCCCAGGCAGGGCTGTCTAGTTTTGATCATGTGCCGATAACAACTTACAGTGAGAATTCATAACTTTCCCTTCAGGATGCTACATACATTTCACCATGATATCATTGACCAGTGAGTTATTCATTCTCAAAATGATACCCCACAAAGCCCATTTTGTATAAAGATGCTGTTTCTGCAGAAAGAGGGACAACCTCTAAAGAGCTCAGTGCCACCATTAGTATCCAAGCAGTGTGCATTGATCCAGCATAAGAGGGCATGAAGGGATCATGTTAGGACTTATTTACTCATAGAGTTGGTCAGGAACAGATATCCAGGAATAACACCATGTCTGGAATAAGCGCACTTTGTTCTGGTTAGTATATCCCACTTTGAAAGCACTCTTATTCTGGAATGAAAAGTGTCCACACCTAGAGTTATTCAAGAACAGCTATTGCACTTTAAATTTGTACACTACCTTAATCCATGTTAACTTTCAAGCGCAAACAAGTTTAGTGAAAAATATCAGTCTGGGTGAAAAAAGATTGACTGCAGAGGGGAGGCAGAGGAAAGGTTTTTAAGTACATCAAAAGCAGAAAGCCACTACACAGGCAGCATGGACGCTGCAGATATGTCTACACTGCAATTAAACATCTGCGACTGGCCCTTGCAGCTGACTTGGGCTCATGGGGCTCAGGCTAAGGGGCTTTTTAACTGCAATGTAGATGATTGGGCTCAGGCTGCAGCCCAAGTTCTGGGACCCTCCCACCTTGCAGGGTCCTAGAGCCAGGGCTCCAGCCCAAGCCCAAATGTCTACACTGAAATTCAGCACCACCTTAGCCTAAGACCCACAAGCCCAAGTCAGGTGGCAGGGGCCAGCTACAGGTTCTTAATTACAGTGTAGACATACCCGCAACGGCCAAGTTGTTAAAGGAGAACACAGGGAAGACAAGGCCATTGCACAGAAGATACATGAATTCTTTGCATCAGTCTTCACTGCAGAAGGTACAGGGGAGAGACCCACATCAGAGCTACTCTTTACTCTTTGGATGACAAATCTGAAGGACTGTCCCATGTAGGCTACGTTGACGTGTCTGTAGAAGGGATTTTAGAACAAATTGATAAATGAAACAGCAATAAGTCACCAGGACCAGATGGCATTCATCCAAGAGTTCTGAAGGAATTCAAACACGAAATTGCAGAACCACTAACTGTAGTATGTAGCCTATTGCTAAAACAAGCCTCTATACCAGATGACAAGAGGATAGCTAATGTAATGCCAATTTTAAACCAGGACTCCAGAGGCAATCCTTTTACAGGTGCCAGTAAGCCTAACTTCAGTACCAGGCAAACTGGTAGAAACTATAGTAAAGAGAACATAATTATCAGACACATAGATAAACATGATTTGTTGGGGAAGAGTTAATACAGGTTTTGTAAGGGGAAGTCATGCCTCAGCAATCTATCAGAATTCTTTGAGGGCGTTAGCAAGCATGTGGATAAGGGTGATCCAGTCACTGTAGTGTACTTAGATTTTCAGAAAGCTGTTGACAAAGTCCCTCACCAAAGGCTCTTAAACAAAGTAAGCAGGCATGGGATAAAAGGAAAGTTCCTCTCACGGTTCAGTAACTGGTTAAAAGATAAGAAACAAGGAGTAAAAATAGAAGGTGAGTTATAGTGGAGAGAGAGGTAAACAGACAGGTCCCCCAAGGATCTGTACTGGGATCTGTGCTGATCAACATATTCATTAATGATCTGGAAAAGGGAGCAAACAGTTAAAGTGGCAAAGTTTGCAGATGGTACAAGATAGTTAAGTCCAAAGCTGACTGCAGAGAGTTACAGGGGAATCTCACAAAACTGGATGACTGGGCAACACAACGGCATATAAAATTCAACATTGATAAGTGCAAAATAATGCACACCGGAAAAAATAATCCCAACTTCACATATATAATGATGGGGTCTAAATTAGCTGTCACCACTCAAGATAGATCTTGGAATCACTATAGATAGTTTTCTGAAAATATCAGCTCAAAGTAAAGCAGTGGTCAAACAGGCTAAGAGAATGTTGGAACTATTAGGAAAGGGATAGAAAATAACACAGAAAATACCATAATACCACACCTCCAATACTATGTCCAGTTCTGGTCTCCCCACCTCAAAAAGGATATAGTAGAACTAGAAAAGATTCAGAGAAGGACAACAAAGATAATCAAAGGAATGGAACACCTTCTCTATGAGGAAAGACTAAAAAGAGTAAGGCTGTTCAGCTTGGAAAAGAGATAACTGGGGGCATATGACAGAGGTCTATAAAATCATGAAGGGAGTGGAAAAAGTGAATAGAGAAGTGTAATTTACCGTTCCCACAATACAAAAACCAGGAGTCACCCAATAAAATGAATAGACAGTTGGTTTAATACAAATAAGTAGTAGACTTTCCCCACACAATGCATAACTAACCTGTGGAACTCATTGCCGTGGGATGTTGTGATGGCCAAAAGTATAAATGTGTTCAAAAAAGAATTAAATAAATATATGGAGGATAGGTCCAGCAAAAGCTATTAGCCAAGATGGTCAGGGATGCAACCCCATACCTGGAGTGACCCTAAACCTCTGACAGCCAGAAGCAGCAGTAGAAGATAGGGGATACGTCACTCCTACTGCCCTCTTCTGTACACTCCTTCTGAAGATCTGATACTGGCAACTGTTGAAGACAGGATACTGGGCTACATGGACGACTGCTCTAACCTGGTGTGGCTGCTTCTTATGTTCTCATCTGAAGATCCTCCCAGCCTTGTGGAATTGAACATGCAAACATACACCTCTGCTCGTGGGATCAATTGAGCTTAAATATTCTTTTTTCTGCCCTATCACAGCGAACAAATATTTGTAAATATCTAAGCTAGACAAGAAACTAAAGATTTATTGCACTTCCCTCTCTCCCTCCCCCCACCCCCAAAGTTCTGGGTATTAAGAGATATCAGCTAACACTCTCCAAGCTGCCTGTCAGAAAACAAAAATATTTTGCTTGCTGTTACCTCCCAAGCAGCAAAACAAGCAGCATTGCTGACAGTTAATCATTTTTCCTTCCCCTGTTATTTTTTCCTGAGGTTTTCACAGTATTTGGCTTTACCTGTTTTAAAGAAGTGTTTACATAAATTTGAAAAAAAGTCCTAATTAGACAAATATAAGTAGCAACATCTGTCACAAGTGGCAGCCAGAAGGAAGGCATGGGCACGGCCATCCAAGTTATAGCATATGGTATCCGAACCTAAAGCATATTGGAGCATGGAGTTGACTGAGCTGCACATAGTGTTCTGTACACAGATTACAAGTGACTCCACTGTGTTGAGTTCACAGGCCTTGCAGCTGGGTGTGTTTGCTGCCTCCTGTTCACGCATGTCCACTGTTCTGCCAGAGATTCCCATGCTCTAAGCAGTTATCTCCAGCACTCATGGATGTATATTAAGGATGATTCACTTCCTTCTGATCCATCTCTATGGGACTGCCCACGTTAAAACCACCTATAGGTTGCCATAAATGCTACAGACTTGCTCTATGTGACAATGTACTATGGTTAATACAGTTAGGTCCCATCTACAGAACAAGACTAAACCATATTTTAACTGTATTGAGGGAATAACCAGGGCCCCCGAACATTATAAAAATAGCAGAGATTTCCCTGGGTTAACTATGTCCCTGAACCATGTTACAACTTTAGGCCATGTCTAGACTAGGAAAATAGCTAACATTTTTAAACACAACATGCTATGTTTTAAATAGCAGTTCTAACAGAGCTTTGCACTTAATATAGACAGGGCAAGTCATGTTTAAAATAGGTTAGTTAAAACATTTTGAACTCATTTCTAAACACTAATTCTGTTTTAAATAGGTGAAACCCTATTTGTTAAAACATTACCTAACACACTTTGAAACATGACCTCTTTTACTAGACTAGACAGAGCAGGTCTTCAAACTGATTCTTGGAGACAGTTAAAACATGGTTGAGATTGTGTCAGTACAACAAGAGAGAAGTGTGTTTCAGGTGTTTCAGAGAACAACTGTGCAGTAAGCATGTCTTCCAACATGGATAATATTATAGTGTGGATGCCCCTATACACTTGATTTTTACTGGATCTCTTGCAACTATATGACAAATATAAAGACAATTTAGCAAGCCTTTATTTCTCCCCTACATTTCTACTACCCGCCCACCTTTTTCTGCCAGCTTTTCGTACATGGGATTGCAGCCAGATCAGAAATAGGCCAGGTCTATATTTAAAAACTGGATCAATCTGGCTACATCTCTCGGGGCTGTGAAAAATTTCTCACCCTGTGCAATGTAGTCAGGTCAACTTAACTTTCTGAGTAGAAGTGGCTAGGTCAACGGAAGACTTCTTCTGTCAACCTGAAAAGAAAAGGAGGACTTGTGGCACCTTAGAGACTAACAAATTTCTTTGAGCATACGCATCCGATGAAGTGAGCTATAGCTCACGAAAGCTTATGCTCAAATAAATTTGTTACTCTCTAAGGTGCCACAAGCCCTCCTTTTCTTTTTGCGGATACAGACTAACACAGCTGCTACTCTGAAATCTGCCAACCTAGTGACCACCTCTTGGAGAGATGGATTAACTACATCAAGGGGAAAAAACCTTTTCATCACTGTGGAAAGCATCTACGCTATGGCACTACAGTGGCAAGCTGCAGCACTGTAGCTGTGCAGTTGTAGCAGCTGTTAACGGAGACATATCCTACGTCTCCTGACTAACTCTTCCCTGTTCCTTCGTACCTTTCATTCAGTGTCACCAACCTATTTGCTGGGAGGTAAAGAAAACACCTGCCTCTGCAGTCAGTGCTCTGCTTTGACCTAACCAGTCATTATTTTGCTTTACTACTTTTTTGGGGTCAATCGGGAGTTCTTCACCACACCTCAGTCACCACTAACCAAAGGGCAGTCCAGATGGGACTCTCACTTGTGCCTCTTTCCAGACTCATGCCCTAAGTGCATCTTTAATGCTAATTCACCAAAACCAAGGGGCTTCTGAGGTTGATGTTAATGTTAGTATGTGGACTGGCCAGCAGGAAGTGCTCATTCAAAAAGAGGTCATTCCCTTCCTTTGCCCCACCATGCTCATATTTTCATCCTGCATTCTTAGAGCAGCAAAGGCACATGCTTGGGTTTCAAGGGACCTCTGAAACCTCTGTCTCTTAGCCCGGGTCTACACTATAAACTTATGCCGGTAAACTTATGCTATGTCGCTCAAGAGTTTAGAAAATACACCCCGCTGAGTGATGCAGTTATACCAGCCTAACTCCCAGTGTAAACAGTGCTATGTTGAAGGGAGGGCTTCTCTCGTCGACATAGCTACTGCCTCTCAGGCAGGTGCAGTACCTGTGCCAAGGGGAGAAGCTCTCCCGCTGGCTTACGTTACATCTTCACTAAGCACTACAGCAGTGTAAGTGTAGACTATCCCCCAGATTGAGTGTTCACAGTTTCCTCCAGAACAGCAATTACAAGAGGGTGCTAAAACACAAGGTTCCTCAAAACTCCTGTCATGGAAAATATGAATGTCACATCTGCAAAACACCATATACCGGGGTGGCCAAACTTACTGACCCTCTGAGCTGCATACAACCATCTTCAGAAATTTGAGAGCCGGGGCGCGCCTGCCCAGGCTTGGGGTTTCAGCCAGGGTTTGCTGGCTCCACTCGGTCAGATGGTGAAACCGGGCCCCCTCCTTGCATGGCAGCTGCTGGAGCTGGTTGTGGGCAGAGGCAGTGGCAACCAGCTGGGAGCTGCAGGGAGAGCTGCTGCTTTTGCTACCGCTTCTCTCCGTGGACCTGACACCTGGGAGCCGCAGGGAGGGGCCACTGCGGGTAAGAGGAGGCATGTGCCTGGCGGTGTGTGATGCAAGCTGTTGGGGGGGCCTGAACCTTTAAATTGTGCCCCCCACTCTCAGCCAGCACCAGTTGTCTCTGGCAGTAGCCTCTTGCCCCACCACCCCGCTGCAGGGCAGAAGCCCCAAGCTTCCCCTCCATCCCCCGAAGTCTGGTAGGTAGAGAAAGGCGGGCTCAGGTGTGGGGGGCTCCACAAGCTGCACTTTAACTATAAAAGATCCGCATGTTGCTCACGAGCCGCGGTTTGGCCACCCCTACCTTATAATCTTTTGATCCAGGCCCCAGGACAGAAGATGAGTCTCTTGAACCAGATCACCTAAATTGCAGCAGGAGTCTAACTGTATTTTTCATGTTAAAGCTAAAATGAAGTAATGGCACATGATGGTATATATCACATTGGTAGATGTGCAGGTGAACGAGCCTCTGATAGTGTGGCTGATGTGATGAGGCCCTGTGATGGTGTGTCCTGAATAGATATGTGGAGACAGTTGTCAACGGGCTTTATTGCAAGGATAGGTTCCTGCGTTAGTGTTTTTGGTGTGTGGTGCTGGTGAGTATTTGCTTCAGGTTGAGGGGCTGTCTGTAAGCAAGGACTGGCCTGTCTCCCAAGATCTGTGAGAGTGTTGGGTCGTCCTTCAGGATAGGTTGTAGATCCTTGATGATGCTCTGGAGACGTTTTAGTTTCCATCCCACCATCAACCTCAGCCTGGACCAGTCCACACAAGAGATCCACTTCCTAGACACTACAGTGCTAATAAGCGATGGTCACATAAACACCACCCTATACCAGAAACCTACTGGCCACTATACTTACCTACATTCCTCCAGCTTTCATCCAGACCACACCACATGATCCATTGTCTACAGCCAAGCTCTACGATACAACCACATTTGCTCCAACCCCTCAGACAGAGACAAACACCTACAAGATCTCTATCTTATAACTACAATACCCACCTGCTGAAGTGAAGAAACAAATTGACAGAGCCAGAAGAGTATCCAAAAGTTACCTACTACAGGACAGGCCCAACAAAGAAAATAACAGAATGCCACTAGCCATCACCTTCAGCCCCCAACTAAAACCTCTCCAGCGCATCATCAAGGATCTACAACCTCTCCTGAAAGATGACCCATCACTCTCACAGATCTTGGGAGACAGGCCAGTCCTTGCTTACAGACAGCCTCCCCAACCTGATGCAAACACTCACCAGCAGCCACACACCAAAAACACTAACCCAGGAACCTATCCTTGCAACAAAGCCCATTGCCAACTGTCTCCACATATCTATTCAGGGGACACCATCATAGGGCCTCATCACATCAGCCACACTATCAGAGGCTCGTTCACCTGCACATCTACCAATGTGATATATACCATCATGTGCCAGCAATGCCCCTCTGCCATGTACATTGGCCAAACCGGACAGTCTCTACGTAAAAGAATAAATGGACACAAATCAGATGTCAAGAATTATAACATTCAAAAACCAATCGGAGAACACTTCAATCTCTCTGGTCACTCAATTACAGACCTAAAAGTCGCAATTCTTCAAGAAAAAAACTTCAGAAACAGACTCCAATGAGAGACTGCTGAATTGGAATTAATTTGAAAACTGGACACCATTAAATTAGGCTTGAATAAAGACTGGGAGTGGATGTGTCATTACACAAAGTAAAACCATTTCCCCATGTTTATTTTTCCCCCCTACTGTTCGTTCTTGTCAACTGCTGGAAATGGCCCACCTTGATTATCACTACAAAAGGTGTTTTTGTTTGTTTATTTTTGTTTTTTTTTCTCTCCTGCTGGTAATAGCTCACCTTACCTGATCACTCTCATTACAGTGTGTATGGTAACACTCATTGTTTCATGTTCTCTGTGTATATTAAATCCCCCTACTGTATTTTCCACTGCATGCATCCAATGAAGTGAGCGGTAGCTCACGAAAGCTTATGCTCAAATAAATTTGTTAGTTTCTAAGGTTCCACAAGTCCTCCTTTTCTTTTTGCGGATACAGACTAACACAGCTGCTACTCTGAAACTTCTCCTTGGCACTTTACTTTTGAAGGAGATAATGGAGTGTGTCCAATGAAAGTAGGATGACACTGTGTATGTGCATGTGTATAACTGTCATATCCTAATATATATGTCTCCCTTCATAATGTTTCCTTATCTAGAGCCAGAGAGTCTAACAACTCACCTTATCCTGGCTGAAAAGAAACGTGTTTATTTTGCATCCTCAATTATCTAGACCTGCATTTTTTTAAAATAAACCTGGATCTACTGCTCTGGTATTATCAGTCCTAAGTGGTCAAAAATCATGATCAGGCCCCACAAAATCATGAAATTAAAAAAATAATAATAAAGTTGAATGTCTTTTTTATTTGCCGCCTATTTGTGAGTCTCTGGGATTCATTTCTTCAAGCTCTTCACCACAACCGGGGGAGCTAGAAATTTCCATTTTTTGAATTAAAGTTGAGATTCTCACATAATTGCATGACTCCAGCAGCTGGAGCTTTAAGAGAAACACCAAATATTGCAAGACTCATAATAAAATCATGCGAGTTGCCAACACTGTGATGCGAAATACTTCCTCTATGGATGAACCTGGAGAACTCCCTGGATCAGAACGATTTCAGCTAAGAGCATTAGGGATTATGGACAGAACACTAAGTTCTTGCTTTTCTAAGTATCCAAACTGGGTCCTCAAAGCTGAGCTGGGCTCTACTCTAGAACAGGAAACAGGAAAATGTGTCCCTGCATCAGAAAATATAAGCTCAAGTTTTTCTTGCTACAGATTCAGGGCCAGCTCTTCAGCTGTTATAAATCAGCATATCTCCATTGACGTATGCCATCGCCGAACCCTTCAACCATCCACTCCCCCAAATAACATCTCATCACTATCATTAAACACTCCCCATGCACTGAGTTAGTCCAGCAACCTGTTTATATTTTCCACAATACAGGCACCCAAGAGAGACCCCAAACCCTAGACACGGAAGAGCCAACCATGCAGTTGTTCAGTGTTTTCTCCCCACCACATACTTAGCAAAAGGGCCCATTGCTTTCCAAATTCACCAGGCTGACGCCAGTTTAGTTTCCTGCTGTGGCACCAATGACTGACAGTTTAGGGTTGCCATACAAATCTGACCTCCACGATAATGTCTTGATTATCTGGTTACATATGACCTATATTGGTTTCCCTGGAGATCTGACTAGCTGGCTGCCTCTTCGTCATTAGTCAGGTATTTCTGTAGGTAAGTTGTGCAGAGCTTTCCTCCCCCACCATTCATTTTTTTCTTCAAATCGCTCTCTTCTCTCTCCTTCTTTTAACTGGTGTGTAGAGCTGGGTGTTTCTGTTTCAGGGGAAAATCCAAAATTTCTATTTTTTTCCATTTTGAAATTGAACAAAAAAAAAAATCATTGAAATTTCCGGTGAAACAAAACACTGGAAAAAAATCATTTGAACAACACATGCTTTATATGCACCCAAACACAACATACATCAAGAATCCAGGTCACACAAGATGGGAGACAGCTTCCCAGTGCGGGGAGACAGATACGCACTACCTCTGTTCAAGCCAGTGGGCGCAAGAAAGCCATGTGGCCATGGCAGCACAGCCAGCGGCTTAGGCTAACCACCGGTGTACAAACCCCTCCAACTCCTGGGTACGTGCCCAGGTGGCTAATCTGAGCCACCGCCTGTACTGCCACAGGCATGCTGCTATTTTTACCAGGTTAGCTCAAGCAGAGCGAACGCATCTGCCTACCCAGGGTGGGAAATATGCTCCCAGCTACTGTGTAGACATACCCGGAAAAGATCTTAGTGGTCATGGTAGCAGAATATGAGCTTCCTGTGCAATGCAGTAGCTAAGAAAGTGAATGCAATCCTTGGATACATAAGCAGGGGAGCATCGAGTAGGAGGTGGTATTACTGTTCTGTACACAGCATAAATAAGACCACTGTTAAAATAGTGGGTCCAGTTCTGGTGTCTGTGCTTTAAAAATGATGTGGAAAAATTGGAAGTGTTCACAAAAGACCTATAAAATTGATGTAACGCCTGGAAAACAGGACTTATGGTGAGACTTGAGAAGCTTGATCTATGTAGTTTATCCAAAAGAAGGAAAGCAGTGACTTGATCATAAACTACAAGTACCTATTTGGGGAAGAGATTTCTGATAGTAGACAGCTCCTTAATCTAGAGAAAAGGGCAATGGGTGGGAGCCATAGCTAAAGAGATTCAGACTACAAATACGGTACAGGTTTTTGGACAAGTGAAGGTAATTGACCATTGGAACACCTTACCTTGGAATGTGGTGGATTCTCCATTACTTAAAGTCTTTAGGTCAAGACTGGACAGTTTTCTAAAAAGAAATTATGGGTTTGATGCAGAAATTACTGAATTAGGTTCTATGCCCTGTGTTATGCAGGCAGTCTGAGGAGGTGATCATAACGGTTCCTTCTTTATACTGAAATTGGAACAGGTCAGAAAACAGCAACAAAAATGATTAGGGATATGGAACTGCTTCTGTATGAGGAGCGATTAATAAGACTGGGCCTTTTCAGCTTGGAAAAGAGACGACTAAAGGGGGGATATGATAGAGGTCTATAAAATCATGACTGGTATGGAGAAAGTAAATAAGGAAGTGTTATTTACTTCTTCTCATAACAAAAGAACTAGGGGCCACCAAATTAAACGAATAGGCAGTAGGTTTAAAACAAACAAAAGGAAGTATTTTTTCACACAATGTACAGTCAACCTGTGGAACGCCTTGCCAGAGGATGTTGTGAAGGCCACATCTATAACAGGGTTCAAAAAAGAGCTAGATAAGTTCATGGAGGATAGATCCATTGGTGGCTATTAGCCAGGATGGGCAGTGATGGTGTCCCTAGCCTTCGATTGCCAGAAGCTGGAAATGGGCGACAGTGGATAGATCACTTGATGATTACCTGTTCTGTTCATTCCCTCTGGGGAACCTGGCAGAAGACAGGATACTGGGCTAGATGGACGTTTGTTCTGACCCAATATGGCCATTCTTATGTTCTTCCAGGCTTAAAATTTATGATACATAAGATAAAGTCCAAGCTGGAAATTGATTAAGATACCAGGCTGCCATTCCTAATTTTATGAAAATTGTGACAAGCTCTTTAGTGTCCACAAGTGGTCACTACCTTACTTTTAGGTATCTATCAAAAAACAGCATCTCCAAAAGCAGAGTGCCCCCCCCCAACTCCCTGTGCACTGACTTAGTGCTGATTTAGACAGAAGATTGTCACCTACTGATTATTCAGTACTGCTTCCTGCATCACTCTAGGGGGCTGGGGAAAGGCTCTCATCCAAGCAATGACCAAATCATACCTGCTTAGGCTCATGAGATCTGTCAAACTCCACAGGTCAAGGAGAAATGATCTTCATCTGTGCTCCCTCTTTTACTTCCTATTTCTACTAAGTAGGAAATAAAACAGTGCCCTACTACAATCATTGGCCACAGGACTTTTCTCACTAATGTGTTCAGCAAGCCTATCAAAGAGCTTTTATGAAACCAATGCCAAGTTAACTGGTAGACTCATAGGAAGCTGAGCCAGCTCTCTCATGTACGCCCCAGAAGTGAGACAGTGTAACAATCTTGTAAATGCAATTTTCCATTTTAGGATATGCATGTGCTCAACTCTCCCTTTTTACCTTGGTATGATCAGCATGACAATGCTGAGCAGACATAATTACAGCTAAAAGCACTAAGCTAAATAGAATGGGGATCAGGTAGTGATACTGAGTTTACAGATGGCAAAGCCAAGTATGATGGTGTGGGTGGATGAGCTGTATGGAGCCATCTATCCGTAAGAAGCAAATGGGCATAAATCGTTTACAGCAGTGTTTCTCAAAGAGGGAGAAGCTAGTTGTTTTGAAGAGATATTCTTCTCTGCCAGTGCAAACACAAGCAAGCTAAAGGACACTGAAATAAGAAGAGTTTCTTTTATCTAGACAATCCCACAGAATGCTCTGCTTCATATTTAATGTTCAGAGAGCCAGATCCTCAGGTAGCATAAATCAGCATAACTTTATTAACTTCAGTGGAGCTTTGCTGATTTATACACCAGCTGAGGATCGGGCCAGAATATTCAATATACATTAATGATCTGGAGGATGGTGTGGATTGCACCCTCAGCAAGTTTGCAGATGACACTAAACTGGGAGGAGAGGTAGATACGCTGGAGGGTAGGGATAGGCTACAGAGGTCCCTAGACAAATTAGAGGATTGGGCGAAAAGATATCTGATGAGGTTCAACAAGGACAAGTGCAGAGTCCTGCACTTAGGATGGAAGAATCCCATGCACCGCTACAGACTAGGGTCCGAATGGCTATCAGCAGTTCTGCAGAAAAGGACCTAGGGGTTACAGTGGACAAGAAGCTGGATATGAGTCAACAGTGTGCCCTTGTTGCCAAGAAGGCCAATGGCATTTTCGATGTATAAGTAGGGGCATTGCCAGCAGATCGAGAGGTGTGATCTTTCCCCTCTACTCGACACTGGTGAGGCCTCATCTGGAGTACTGTGTCCAGTTTTGGGCCCCACACTACAAGAAGGATGTGGAAAAATTGGAAAACGTCCCACGGAGGGCAACAAAAATGATTAGGGTACTGGAACACATGACTTATGAGGAGAGGCTGAGGGAACTAGGATTGTTTAGTTTGCGGAAGAGAAGAATGAGGGAGGATTTGATAGCTGCTTTCAACTACCTAAAAGGGGGTTCCAAAGAGGATGGATCTAGACTGTTCTCAGTGGTAGCAGATGACAGAACGAGGAGTAATGGTCTCAAGTTGCAGTGGGGGAGGTTTAGGTTGGATATTAGGAAAAACTTTTTCACTAGGAGGGTGGTGAAACACTGGTATGTGTTACCGAGGGAGGTGGTGGAATCTCCTTCCTTAGAAGTTTTTAAGGTCAGGCCTGACAAAGCCCTGGCTGGGATGATTTAGTTGGGGATTGGTCCTGCTTTGAGCAAGGGGTTGGACTAGATGACCTCCTGAGGTCCCTTCCAACCCTCATATTCTATGATTCAATTGTCTCTTCTGCCTTTTACTGGGTCTTGCTGTGTGTAGATTTGACCAAGACAATAACATAAATTAATAGGCTTACTGAATGTTTTAAATAAACTTCAGGAAGATAACAAAATGCACCATATTTTTCAAATGATTGCTGTGATACAGGGGTTTTATAGGTGCCTTCTCTTAAACACATAGCCTCTTTTACAGATGTTTATATCAGAGGAAGAACAAATATTTTGCCATAGCTTCAGGGAGAAATTCTATGGGAATGCTTGGAAAAGCCTAGTAGGGATGGACTTCATTACCTAATCATGTACAAAGAAAGCTTTCCACTGAAATGTAATTGAGGCTTGGGAATATTTTTACAGGCATGTGGTCTACACTACCCCCTCAGTCCCTTTCCCATGTGTGCGCCCAGCACCTCTGAAAATCAGGCTAAAGGAGTCCAGTTTTCTACAGATATTTTTCAGTCTGGTCAGTACATGGGAGACAGCCAAGGGAAAAAACACTAGGGCAATATGGGAAGTGGTGCTGACGATTCAATAGTGGCACTCTTTCCACCAAATTCATACTCCAGCATGGAAGCAGAGTCCAAGATGCTGCTGGAGGAGTTACCTTCTCTCAGATGAAAAGTAAAACTGACTTCCCGACCACATGTTATTGAAGATCCTCTGCTAATTCCAGAATCTTGGCAAAATCCCAATATGAGTCATTACATTCTGCCTCCCTAAATTCCAACTTCATGGGTCCACCTCCTGTCCTGATCTGTAAAATGGTACCTTCCTCCCCATAGGTAGCTGCATTTTAGCAGTGTGAAATCATTCCATCGTCTCTATGTAAAGCCTACACATAGCTTGGGGATGCTTTTCAATTAAAGGATCTTTATAGAACAGTGGTTCTCAAACTATTTACCATTGTGGGCCATGTATGCGGCCCTCAATATGTTACACGGGCCCCATCCAATACTACCTGCATGGCCCTGAGGATCTCACGTGGGCCGCAGCTCTGTGCTGATTGGGCCGCAGGCTGAGAACCACTGTTATAGAAATAAGAGAGAGTATAAACAAAATACCATGCTGCAAAGTCCAAAGACCGGACTTTTTTTTGGTCTGCTTTCAGTCCAGTGCCAGCGTTCATTTGAGAAACTGAAAGATCAACATGAAACTGATGGCCGGGCTGCAGAAATCAGGAAACAAGAAAAAAATCAGTATAAAGCAAATATTTATTATTAAAGACTTTTCTTTAATCCCAACAGACTGCCTGTTACCGATTCATTTAAATAGTTAAAACCTACCACCACACTAAAAACACTCAATCCACTGTTTCCACATATTGTCTTTGTCAACGCATGTGTCAAAACAGCTGCCTGAATATTTGGAAGGTTGGTGCGTTTTATGTACTAAAAGTTTTATAGTATGGATATTTTAGTTTTATATATAAATATTGGTTTTAAACAGAAAACCGGAAGCTTTAAATATATGAGACAGGCTGGTGATTTCAGGAGTGAATAAGACCTCAGTAACAACTTGTGGCCTTCTTTAGCACCTTTGTATGCTTTCCCTGATATGTCAGTTCCTCCCAAAACAGTACATTTTAACTCAGAATTGTACATTTCCCAATGAACTGCCAAGTTAGATTTAGTCTATTAACAACACCCCCATAAATTTAAGAAACAGACACACTTACATTGGAAACCCCTATTTTCAAGAGTTTCAAATTCACCATATAGACGTTTGCACCTATCTGAAAACTCTATTAATCTCCCCTTGGATAATTGTTCCCATGAACACTGGATGAGCTGTAATGAACACTGCAATGAAGGGAGGATTCTCACCTAATACTAGCCTTATGAGGTATCACACTGGGAGCATTCTTTGCTTCTGCAACGAAGCACACTCTGGAGCTAAATACTGTTTAAAAAAGTATATCGATAACCGTGGGCTTCTTAATGGTGCACATGCCAGCCACATGGAATTTTCCCAGCAATAGCAGGGATAGAACACATATCTTCCTGCTGTAAAGGCATATACACCGTTCCACTGAGCTACGGGAGAATCTTTTTAGGTGTTAATAGTACAGTGCCTATGACACATACTTCGGTATTTCTGATTTTAGAGGAAGGGAGACACACACGCTCTTTACAATAGCAGTTCTCAGACTTTAAGAGCTAGCTTACCACATCTAAAACTCGGAAGTATTTGGTGTGCCACCTTCATAAATTTACATCAGTGTAATTATAATGAGATTCCAATTCTGATACTATATTTTAAACCAACCTGAACATTGTTTGATTGTAACCATCATACCACAGTTTGAGAACTGGTGTATTATCATATACTCCAAATTCCAAGCAACACACAAACTCTGCTTCGCCAAGTGTAAAATGAGTATAATAATTACTTACCCACTTCAGCGGGGTGTTTATGAGGATAAATTAATTGATTGTAGATCATACACTCTGAGTATTTTTAATAGAGCATGGGACTAAGGACTCAAAGGGAGTGGTAGATTTGCAGTAGGTGATCCAAGCAGAACCACAGAGCACGAGACCTCCACATCTATATAGACTGATTAGAGCTGGTCAAAACATGGGTGGAGGGAGAAATCACTGAATTTTTTCGAAGTCAATTTCATTCCGCAAGTTTCAAAAAGAAACGCTTTTGCTTTATCCGTTTTTTCCTGAACATTTTTCAATAAAATTGTTCATTTTTAAAATGTGAGGGAAATATTTCCATTTTTCCTTTTACCATCTCCCTTTCTCCCCTTTTTCCTTCTTTGGCACTGAAAAGCAGTTGGAAGGAGAAGCAGAGAAAGGGGAGGGAAAGAATAATGATCAATCAAAACCCAGAGCACAAAAGGAAAGCCAAAAACAAAACGTATTAGCTTTCAGTTGTGTCAAAAAACAACAACAACCCAACTCTAATTTTTTTTTGTTGCAGAAAAAATATCAAAATTTTCATGTCTTTTTTTAAACAAAAATAAAAAAAGTTATTTGAACAATTTTGACCAGCTCTAGAGAAAATATGAAAAGAAAGGGATTAGGTCACAAACTAGCCCATAAACCTTAAAGACATTTGCCAGAAATATCTTGGGCCTACAAAGAGGATTAAAGGCCTGGTCCAATTCCCACTGAAGCCAATGAGACTTTTTCCACTAACTTCAATGGGAGCTAGATTTGTCCCTCAGTGAGAAGTACCCAACTGGTCAGAAGTATCCACAAAAACACAAAAACTGCACTTCGATGATTTGGTTTTACTACAAAACATGTCTATGAGCTTTCAGTTTTTCACGAGTCCTGCATCGTTACCTATAGTATTCATCTCTGCTTGGTGAGCCAGGATTTCCAACCTTGCTTCTGAATCTCCTCAGCTTTTGTTCCTTTAAGCCTCGTTCTCAATGCTATTTGCCACCTTCCCTCCTCCCCCTTCACATGTATGCAGAAGAGGCTGTATTAAAATGATAAGACTTTCAGCGTTAGAGAAAAAAAAAAAAACATTTTCTCCAAAAGCTCCATTTCAGTCTTCCAAATGGCCTGTAACTGAGAAAAGCAAATACATATTGTACTACTGTGATTACTGTTGAGTGAAACAAGCCCCCTTCTTCTGTTTCATCTAAGTCTTTTCACAGAAGGCTAAAGATAAGCTGTTTTCTGCCTACAGAATAGGCTGTGCAGGCTTTTTCTGTATGAATCCAGTCAGCCCACACCCTAACTGGAGGTCAAATTAACACATTAAAAATGGGTTTCTGAAAACTCTATGCGGCTGATCTTTGGAATAGAGCTGTTCCTGAGTGCCATGAGGTCTTTTCACCATCAGCGCTGTGAGGCCAAGAGATAGAAGGCCTTACCCTTTTATTTTCCCACTTTGCAAGGACTGGGTCAGGAGAGCGCTCTTGTCGCAATAGCCTGCAGCATTCGGGATGATCTGGAGCTACAACAGTGACCAGCCAAGCGTTCAGATAGTCCCTGTATTGTAGGTATGGATTAGGATTTTTGTTTCTGATTTTATAGGGCATTAAAGAAAGCCTGGAAAAAAATAAAGGGCCAGATTGAAGACTGGGTTTTGCCAGCAGGGCCCAGGGAGGGGCTGAGTTTGCCCAGAGAGGATGTTTGTGGTGGTGCGATGGGGCACACTGGCCAGGAAGCCCAGAGGATGTGCTGAATCCAAGTTGCCTTTGCCAGAAGGGCTGCCATGCCATACTTAAAAGCTGCCTTCCCTTAGCAGAAGTCCAGAGTAAGTGCAAACACCACTTGCGGGCACAGCTGCCCCTACTGCCTCAGGGGTGAGTTTAGTTTTGACTGACTGTATGAACTTTAAATTGCCAGCAAGAGATGTAGGCAATGTCAGACACGTAACGCCCAGCCTGGCTACTCAGCAGAGGATCTGCCCCCAGTGTGTTCACTAGCTGCTCTGCTTTGTGGACTAACTCAAGGCAACTCTTGCAAATCCACAGAACGGTTCATCTCTCTCACTAACACACACTCCCTTCTAGCATCTACTGCCTTTGTAATTCTCCTTGGGATGGAACCCACAAAACCTTTTGATCCTTATGCCCCAGCTAATGACCAACCCAGAAACACTCACTGATGACCAGAAACATTCACTTTGCTTAACCAGAGCTGGCTGGAATGAGTAGGTTTCAACCCCAAAGCCTCAGGAATATTTCATTCAGCAGAAATTTCACTAAATACCAGTTAATCTACAGGACTATCACCAAAAAAATAGCCTAAATTTTGGAAGTATCATGTAGCTGGCAGTCTCCGTGATGTTTTTTTTTAAATTGTACAACAATACATAGCAGACAGTGCTTTAACCACTTCTCATCCTCAGTAAAGTCTTTTGTCCCACCCCAACCAATTCCTCAGAACTATCATCTATCAGACACTGTCTCTGGATTGTTATCATCACTTTGAAAAGATTTTGCAAGTTGTATCTTATTTCCTTTTTCACTTTGTCATCCAACTCAACTTTTTGTGGTGGCAGAAATGGGGAGCAGAGTATTTATGGCTAAGACCAAAAAGTCCTGGGTTGTTTTGTTTTGGGGAACCTGCTTTTCATTTTCCCAGGGAAAAGTGAACTGAAAGTTAAATGAACAAATGTTGCTCCTTTGTGCCAGCGGTGAGGAGTTTTTCTCAAGGCTCTGTTTGTCACACCAGCAAAACGACCTAAATCAAACATTTGGGAAGGAAGTTTGGCTGCCTATGAAGGGTTTGGCTAGAACGTGGGTAGTCTGGCTTTGCAAATTGCTGTGCTCCTCTGTTCTTTATGACAGCAGCAAGGTGTGAAACATATCAGAGAGTTAACAGCCCAGTGTTGTGGGATGATTCACATGTGTAATGAAACTGACTGTTGCTTTTCTTATCCCTAACACTACTTGCTATTGTTAGCAACTTTTATACTGAATAAGAATACAACAGTGAGGAAAATTGGCCCTAAATTTGCTGCATCTTTGTTTGAATTCATATAGATCTAGTCACATTGCCATAACTAACACACAATACTGAATAACTTCCACCACATGGCAGCGGAAACCACATTGTCTAGTACATTACATATGCCAGATTTCCTATATCAGAATAGCAATTAGGAAACTTTTACATTGGTTAAACAATACTATTAAGGCAATGTCTTCCCTGTCACAAAAATATGACTTTCAGAGACTCTGTCTGTGTGTGTGTGTGGGGGGGTGTGTGTCATAAAAATACATAGGGCCAGATTTTCCGCTAGTGTACATCAGTGTAGTTCCACTGAAGTCTATGAAGCTATGCTGATTCATGCAAGCTGAGAATCTAGTCACAATCTTGTCAACTGGTTAGCTCACTTCTGAGCAAATCTGGCTCTAAATATGTCCAGGTCATGAAAGTATTGGGGTTTTTTTTAATTACTTTAAACAATTTTTATATAAAATATAGGAGAAGTGATTTTTTTCATGACGACATACACCTCTTAGACCAGTTAAAATATTCAAGCCATGATTTTTCCATTTTTTCCTTTCAAATTAAAATTACTTTTATATTTTTGCTATGACAACCAAGTCACCCTTAAGTATTAACAAGTACACTGTCCATATACTCCAAAGGTTGCCAACCCTTCAGGACTGCCCTGGAGTCTCCAGGAATTAAAGATTACGTCAGAAATAGGTCCAACCAAAATTGGCAACATAATTTACTCTTTTTAATGCTGGTGAAAGAGACAAACTACAGAGCTTCTTCTTCAGAGGAGAGCTCTGTGTAAGCTCGAAAGCCTGTCTCTTTCACCAACAGAAAAGTTGGTCCAGTAAAAGATATCACCTCCACCTTGTCTCTCTAATATCCTGGGACCCATATGGCTACAGCAACAGTTGCATAAAATGGAACAGATTACAGCTGTCTTCATTTCCCCACAGCACTTTACATTTAATTTATTTATCTGTCTATCTCCAGGTATAACAGCTATAGGTGCTTAAATCCAACGTGCACAAAAAGTTTACTGGAAAAGAGGCCTAGAGACATAATATTAAACACTGTGAATATTGCTGCAGAATAGTCACAAGGTATTTCAATTATATGTAATTTCACGTATACGAACTGAATATTGTTGTTACGTTGGGGGTTGGGTGAAACCTCACAGACCCTGGAGAGCATACCAGCCGCCCTTCATTCAGGAAGAAAGTAAGAAGCAGTTAAGCTCCTTTTGGAGTAAGATAGCGGGAACAATAGGAACTGAGGCCCAAAACATAGGCCACATGCAAAACTATCTGATGAAGTGAGCTGTAGCTCAGGAAAGCTTATGCTCAAATAAATTTGTTAGTCTCTAAGGTGCCACAAGTACTCCTTTTCTTTATGTGAAACTAGTGTAGGGGTTGAGCCATGCAGTCTGAGGGCTTTTCCTCAGGGTCTGAATGCAAATGCAGGAGACTGAGGGCATGGCTACGCTGAAAATTTCAAAGCGCTCCCGCGGCAGTGCTTTGAAATGCTAGTCCACCTCCACGAGGGGATTAGCGCCTAGCACTGGGGAGCCCAGCTCCCAGCACTCCGATCCTGTTTACACTAGCTTTTTTAAAGCACTCTGACTTGCTGCACTTGGGGGGGGGGAGGGGGGGAGTGATTTTCTCACCCCTGAGCCAGCAAGTTAGAGAGCTATAACATGTAAGTGTAGCCAAGCCCTCAGTATTGTTTGATGGGGAAGGGGTAGGTGGACGGGGAGGAGAGAACAAACAGTAGAAGACACCAGATAAGTGGACAGAGAAGGCAACAAAGAAACCCCAGAGACAGCTGGAGAAGCATGTGCGGCATGAGCCTGAGAAGAAAGTTAAGAGAGAGCTTTTGGATAGAGTGCTGCCTAAAAAGAAGTTTGGAACTAAAAGCAAAGAAATTGCCTCCACCTGTCTGATTCCTTCTGTGTTTGGGGAAACAGGATTTTATGTACATTCTTTGTAAATAAACAGGATTGCATCAAAGCCATACTTCTGTCAGATTTCTCAGTGTGTATGTGGAAAGGGAGGAGAGTCAGGGCAGGCTGAGGAGAGAGGGGTCAAACCTAGGCTGGCACTGGGATGCACATCATTCCCCTCCAGTCCCACACAAGATATTCAGCAAAATTTATACATCAACATTGCCATTCCCAAATATTCAAAAACCATGAGTCAGGCACACCAAAAATCATGAGCTTTTGTAAAAACAATACATTTGTGGTTTGTTTATTTGCCTTCTGCTTTTTGAGCCTTTAGGGTGCACTAGGATCACATTTTGAGGCTTTCTTAACAGCCTGGAGGGCTAGAAGCTTACTTTTTCTTTAAGAATGAAGGCTGAAATCATCACATCCACTTGACTCCAGGAGCTGGGGCTTTGAGGAAAACAATAATTATCATGAGACTCATGACAAAATCATGAAGGTTGGCAACATTACACAGCCATCCACAAGCTGTATCCCACTCCTGCCACTCCACAGCAGCCACTCTAGACAGAGATAGTCCCAGCAGGCAGGATCTGGGTGCTTAGAGCCCAGCGCTGCTGCTGGATTATGGGGCATCTGCACAGATAGCTGTTGCTTCTGAGGAGCCTGTCAGGTTTAAAAGCATGGGTAGGGGGTGAAGGGGGGGCCCTTATAGAGTTTCCCAAGTACAAAATCCCTGAGCATGACTTTTACAGCAGACAGGGACAATCTGGGCAGAGCATAGCAAATGGTACTATCTTCCAGAAAAATTATTTCATTGAGACAGTCCTCATCACAGGGGATTAGCATGAAAATGAGCTGCCTGAATTGGGCTGGAGTGGTGCATGCTGGACCCTGTAGCTTCCCTGTGCTACACCGCATTGTTTTTAGTAACACCAATAATAGTAATTTGCATGTACATAGCATCTTCCATCTACAAAAGGACGTTATTGGGAATGAGAGCAACTACTGACCACTACATTGCAGAAATTCTATGAGCCCCAGATAACCCATAGGATGCACTTTGGCACACCCTGCTCTAATGGGCTCTTTGGCTTCCCTGTCCCCTCCCCCCCATCAGCTTTTATTACACTATTTCCTGTTTCATAACATTGAAAAATTAACATTACCATTTGGTTCACTCTAGTCAGCTCATAAACATAACCCGCCTTCTCCCCCACAACAGGCATGTTATCCCTCTAGTTACTGAAGGAAACAATACTTGACTCACAGTGAGAAATCTTATTTCCCAAACAGTTCTGGGAAATAAATGCTACCATTCTACTGTTCATATCAGTAATGAACTCTGAACAGTAAGATCCATAGTAGCCTCAAACTAGGTTTGCAGGTAAGAAAGCAACGTCCCACTTCAGCAACATGTTTAAGCACATGCTGAACTTAAAGCATGTGCTTCAGTGCTTTGCTGACTCAGGGACCTTGATACTGAGCCCAACCAGTGCTTCAACAGCTGCCTTCTTTTTCCACTTTGCGGCATTGCCTGAGGACAACGGTATCTGAAATTCACATGGCACACAATCATCCAGATTTGCATAGCGACATCCACTCTTCCGTAAATTTGTCAGCTTTTGTTTACTCTTTTCTGTGGGGATTTTTTTGCTGTGCTTTTTGTTGCAATTACAATATTTTGTCTTCGCGCATTGGGTGAGTCTTGCGTTCTTCCGATTTGAGAAAAAGAAGAAAAAATAACAGAGAACAAAGAGGATTTTTTTCTTCTTCCACTGTTCCATTTCGCGAACGAAAAGGAAGATTTCCTGCTCTTCTTCCCCCCACCAACTACAGAAAGGTCCGTAAGTGCTCAGTTCACTTTGTGAGGCAAATAAGCCAGTAAGCTCTTATTTTTCTAGATGAATCGTGACTGGTAGTTTTTTCTCTTCATGTAACATTTCCAAAATCAGTCCAAGAAGCTTCCAGTGAAAAATGTGAAGCTCAGAATAAATGTATGTGTGTGTGTATGTATATATAGTATAGAGAGAGTTTGATTTTACTTTTCCCACATCACTTGCAATAATCTTTTCCTTATAGATATTGGCCTTTTTCCATTAGAAATCAGAGTGGTACTTTCCCTCCTTTTGTTTATTGCTGACACTTCAAATTAACAAGACCCCTCTTGTTTCCTTTCTTCTTTATGCATCCATGTGAAAATGAGCCCCGCTATGGGAATGTTTTTAAATGGACTGTGAGCCAGCAGAGGGAGCATCCGAGTAGCTGATAGCTCCTGCATTATTATTTATATTGCAGTAGCACCCAGAGGCCCTGAGAGATGTACTGATTCAGCAAATCACCCAGAGGTCCCAGGGCCCAAACCTGTCCCTGAGTGGCCCCATCCACTTTCTGGGCTTCACCAACCGGGTGCAGTCCCCCTCTCTGACCATGGTTTGCAGCACACACTGCGGGTAGATTTCCACTTCTTGGGAATCCAATACCCAAGCAGTGAATCCAGCTCTAAAACAGAGACTGCCAACAACTAATTTGCTCCCAGGGAACTCTACCATCAAAGCTACAGGAAGAGTCCAAAGCAGGGACTGCAGCTAGATGGCAGAGCGGTGGTTCTACCGCGGAAGCTGGCAGTTGAAAGCACAGCTCCCATAAATCAGGCCAAGTCCATTTTAACTGCCATGTTTGAAGCTATTTTACTCAGCAGCAGAGGAGCATAGAATGATGAAAAGTAATTCACCTTGCAACTGAAAATAAATTAAATCAGATACTGCAAAAAAGGCTAATTAACTGTTTCCTGTGTCTTTGGATAGAACGCCACATGAAAAATGTACAAGGATGCTCAAATTACTTGGAGGGCCTGACAAATAAATGAAACAAAACCCTATAACATTTGCAGCAAAGTCTCAGAGTCTGTCATTAAGCCATCTTCTGTGACACAGAGGCTGGTATTGCAGCAGGCACATGCCGCAGTATATGACATTACATACATGGAACTGCTTGCAGTACTGAAGTACAATAGATCAGGAACACTGTCAAGGTTGATAGTCCTAATATTAGACCTACTCACTTTGCTTTGGTTGGCAGACAAGTGTGTTGCACTCTCCCTCCTCCTCCCTGGGAGTGAGTAACATACTGAAATTGGCAAGAATCTTGTTCTCTTTAAATACCCTCCCTGCTCTGTGGGCAAAACAGAAGGACAGTGCAGCTTGCATAGACATGTCCAGATCTAGCACATTGTCCAGCAAAATTAGGCTCACTGCACTTTGCAGGCTTCAATTTGAAAAGCCGATGGACATTTCAGGAACAAGACACATGTGTATTTATCAAGGACATTAAATGTGCCTCCTTTGACAATGTGCAATAGGGTGTACAACTCCACAATGCCAAACGGGATCCATAGCTCATTTCTGTGTCATTTACACCAGTACAAGCCAGGTGTAAAATGCTACTATTCTGATTTACTAGCATTTTACAGCCACTTTTGCTCTGGTGTAAGTGACTACATAAAGTGCAGGACAGTGGAGAATCGGGCCCTTAAGCAGAGTCACTGCACAGGCATAACACAGCTACATTTTAAATCTCAACAATTTGCAGTTTGGGTTTTGTTATTTTAAAGAAAAATGCCTGAAGCCTAGCCCTCATAATTGTGAAATAACCTGCAAAATTCAGTGAACAAAGGGACTTGATTTAACTTAAAGTTTCCAAGGGGTCATTATAAACAAAGAGTGAGTGCACACAAGAATGTGATTTTCAGTTTCCCTTTAAGTTGCAGGAGCGCAGAAAAGCACCAGAAGCTGGGAAAGCTGTATTCATTTAGTGCCTTGCTCCCCCCCCACCCCTCCCCTTGCCTGCTGTTGGATAATGTCATTCTGTACCAAAAATCACACCTTTGTTTCTTTGTGTTTGTAACACCTTACATCCAATAAAGTGACTTGTGTAAAAAAAAAAAATTACATTCAAACAGCCAAGTGGAGTCTCTTCTTTAAAATGTGTAGGTAAAAATGTGCTTTGGGCTGATTGTTTGCTAGTGTTATGGTCCAGAATTAATTTCGGCAAAGGAGTTCTGAATGCTGGCAGGTCCTTAGTTAGCACACTGCTAGCAGATGCGCTCCTGGAGCTTAAATTGGAGATAGCCCACAAGCAAAATTCAAATACATACCACTCTGAACTTTGGGGTGCTTGAAATCTGCACCCGATTCAAATTTTGCAATTTAAGCCCATTCATGGTAAATCCATGGAACACAGACTTGGGTTCAAGAACCTCTCTCCTCTTTGCTGCCTCTTTGCTGTTGTCCTCCTCTTTGCTGTTGTCCACGATTAAAGATTGATATTTATGTTTTCTGTATTCTCCAATCCTGCCTGAGATGTCTCCAATTTACAGCCTTTGGGATTCACTGGGTTAGCTGAGAAAAATGTAAGTCTGGAGGGACTCCATGAAGAAAAAGAGCTTGTGAGGGTTACTAGTAGACAGGTAGTAATTTATATGTACTATCTAGGACACCTAGAGCATGTCAGACTCAATTTTCATTTACACTAAGGCCCTTGTACCCACTACTTGTATAGAATTGCTGTGTGCTGCTGAAGAGATTCAATATTCCACTCCAGAGACAGCTGCATTTAAATGGTAGATGAACTGAAGTACAATTACCGTATGGCCTGATCCTGCAGCATAGGAATAAAGGTACAGGTAGCTTTTATATATGGGTCCAGTCCTGCAACCTTATAGATGTAAATCGCTCATTGACTTCTACCTAATGGGTCTAGATATAAACACCTAACTCAGATTGTGTACAGTTACGGTAGGAGAATTGCTTTTTCAAAGAGCTTATAGAAGATGTTATATTAATTTCAGATTTTATGAATCATCATGATCTTATTGGTAACTGACCGCCCCAATTCTGATCCCACACCAGTTAATATCCATTGATTTAATTAGCATTACTCCTGATTTAGTGGTGTCAGAACAGAATCAGATGCTCAGTCTATTTTACAGATGAACAAGAATTCAAAATCCTACCAGTCACTTTTTTTTTGGTTTAAATTCAGTTTGCAGTGGGACTCGCACCTTTTTAAGGAAAATTCACTGATGAGGGCCACTGGGAAAGCATAAATCTGCTGGCATGGCTGTAAATAGGGCCTAGACACTCAGAACCCAGCCAGTTCTTATTGGGAGGATTGCAAAGAAAATGCGATCTCTTTGTCTTTCACAGTATTTGTTTAACTAAACAAAGTTTACAGAGGTTGTAGAGAATTATTTTGCAGGAAATTTGAGCTCAGAAGCTCCTTCATCTCATCAAGATCCTCTCCTCCCCTGAGCACAAGTAGTGCTTATAAAATACCAGAAAGTATCTGCTGAATAACTGAACATTAGTATAAGGAAAATATTTACCAAATGGGATCTGCTTCGTTATAGAAAACGTGCAAGTGTCCTTTGTGGTCCCTTACCAACGTATCTGCTCTAAGTGGATTCCACTGTATAAGAAGACACATTGCCTTTGCTATTATTCCTTACATGGATCATAGCTCAATATCCTTCTACTTGTGTTTATTTATTCATGCTGATTTATTTTGGCTTATTTAAAAGAGGCATGCTATGCCTGAAGCTTGTGTGTTTTAAATACCATCCCATGACCTCACTATCAGTGCTTGTGTAGTACAACTAGAACCTTGCACTGTTCAAATGAACAGTTTAATTTAGTTTCCCCTGGGGAGAATACACCAGAGGTTCACCCATACCCCTCTCAGAGGCTCAAAAGGCTGTCAGAACATGTACTCTCTCTCTCTAAAAATGTAGCAGAAATCAGACAGGATCTCTGCCCTGAAGCAGAGCAGCTTTAGGGATAATACTGTTTCCCTTATTCTAACAAAAATCCTTGTTCAGTGTTAGAAGAAAGCAACTCTTCCTGCTAGCCTTTACCAGTCACATAAGAAAGGCAGCCCCTGATTTTGTGCATTTATTCCTCCCAACCCTCAATGTCTCTTCATTGCCCAAATCTGTCAATATTGCTTCCTGAGTCAAAGGGGTCATTGCAGATGGATATGGTGCTCTCTCTTCCCCCTCTGCCCAAGTTATATATCTTTACAGCTCCCATTCCTGCCCCTCCAGGACCTGCCCTTGTAAAAAGATACTACAGTATTCTAGAGATGAACTGTCGTCTAGTGGATAGAGTCACGGAATTGCACTCAGGGCTCCTGGCTTTTACTCCCAGGTGTCACTGACTAGCTGTGTAATCCTGGACAAGTCACTTTGCTTCTTTCTGTTCCCCAGCTATAAAATGGGAATAATTGATAACTTAGCGTTCACTCTGCCTAAATTACACAGTACTTCACTAACTGGTGGGGGGATGATGTGAGGTCTAAGACTTGAAAAGCACCCTGAGAAGTGAAAAACGTTAGTATAAATTGCACACGATGGAGTTTTGAACAGTAACGACACTGCAGCATTTGGAGCTGTTCCATACACTTGTGGTCCCAGTTTTGAATTGCCTACATGGCAGCTTGTTCTGCTGCTATTGGAAGCTTGGGACAGTTTAACATGCTTTATGAAAACAAGCTCTCTTGGTCTAACGCAGAGCTTTTTGAAGCACCTTGGGTGAGTCTGGGACAAGCCTGTTCCACCTTCCCCAGAAAGCAGGGGAATTCTCTCCCAGACCTTCACTCCACATCTGTAACCAACCATGGCAGTGTTAATCCTTGTTTACTTTGACAAACAATAAAGCTTAAGTGCTATGAAATGTATGAAGATAGACTCACTTTTGTTTGCCAGCCTCTCACTCACAGTTCCTGTGGGCTGGATCCATTTGCCTCCCTTAATAGTAAGAGAGTGAGTTAAGGGCTAAAAACTAAAACATAGCTTGGCAGCTTCCTCAGCCCTCCCCACACACATCCCCAACATTTGATCTTAAAGTAAAAAAGGTAAAAATGTAAGGTGGTTAAAACACAATGACAAGAAATTCATCTGATGGCAAGCAGGCTGGTCTGTGAGTCTGTCAACCAAGTCAAAAGGTAAAGCCAAAATGTTCTCTTCCTCTGATTGCAGAGGCACACACACAGGTTGATTTTTTATTGGCCCCAGAAATATTGGTGTGTTATCAAGAAGTTGACAGGACACCCTATAGCGAACAATCCTGCATTAGCTCAGCGAGGAGTGGGAAAAAGATGACCTAATAGCATTAGTTTCCTCTGCCCTCCAATAAAAGTAACAAAATTTACTCAGAATGAAAAGAATGTATTTTTAGATTAAAAAAAGAAGAAAGAAGGAACAAATACAAAGTCTCCATGAGAGAGGGAGAGAAAACACAGTGTATGCTACTTACCTACCAGCAGCTGCCGGTTAGGACTAACTCACAGGGAATGGGCCCCATATTTATCTTAGAAGAGGCAGGACATTAAAAACAGTCGCAAGGCTAGATCTGCCACATAAAGACCTTTTCCCTCTCTATTTTTTATGAATAACTTCCAATATTTATATGACTTCCCATCAAAAAATTAGACAAAAATAAATGACTACGCTAGGAAAGCTTTTGCAGTTTTGTTAGGTTTATTTTTTTTTTTAAGTTTAAAAAATGTTTTCTACCAGTCTGGATTTTCACCTAGTGTGGAGAAGGCAAACTATCCTAGATGAAACAATTAAACATGGTTTGTTTTAAAATGGGTTCTTAGCACAGTCTCTCTTGTAATGGAGAGCAATCCTAAGCAGGAAACAAGGAAACGAAGTTTAGTGTTTCAATTTTTCCTATATGTATCTGCCAATATTAATTTCTCAGTCAGTGATATAAAATGTACAGAAAGACCTAGCTAGTTGTATGTTTCTGCTAAAACCACAAACAAGAGAGCTTTGCAGTAGGGAGGGGAACTGAGTATTTGCAACAAAAGTGTTATACCTAAATCTTGTGAGTTTGACCTATACAGTCCAAAATGTTTCCCTCTTCTGGTGACCTCTTCCTTTCCATGGATACATCAACCTCAACTGCAGCAGAAAGATCACAAAGCTATTGCTGAATTGTTTTCATGGGTGGTCAGGAAAAAGAGTTTTGCCTACTGGTGAAAACATCACACTGGGAATTAGTGATTCTGGCTTCCGTTCCCAGCTCTGTCACTTCCTCATGCTAACTGGGAAAGTAAACTCTGTGCCTCAGGTTCCCCATTTTCAAAATGGGAATAATAATTATCTTATCCTTACAGTCTTATATGGGTGTTGTGGGACTTAGGGTAAAATTTTCAGAAGCACCTACATGACTTAGGGTATGTCTACACTGCCCACTGGATCAGCAGGCAGCGATCGATCCAGCGGGGGGTCGATTTATCCAGACGCGATAAATCGATCCCCAAGCACTCTCCCGTCGACTCCTGTACTCCACCACTGCGAGAGGCGCAGGCGGAGTCAACAGGGGAGCAGCAGCAGTTGACTCACTGCAGTGAAGACACCATAGTAAGTCGATCGAAGTACGTCGACTTCAGCTACATTATTCACGTCGCTGAAGTTGCATAACTTAGATCGATCCCCCCCACCCAGTGTAGACCAGGGCTTAGGAACCTAAGTCCCATTTTCAGCCTAAGTTAAATAGAAGTCCACAGGACCACACAGAAGTTTTTGGGGGCCCAGGGTAAAATTTGCAACTGAGGCCCCCCTCAATCCGTCCAAAAATATTACCACTGAGAGGAGGCCAGGGGGGGTGGCAGTGTTGAAGAGCAAGCCCTTCCCACACTCACCCCACAGCAGCAGCACCTGTCCCACAGGACTGAGCCCACTCTGGGAGTTGCGACACAGTGTGTAGGGTGGCCAGGCCAAACCTGAGTGGTGCTGCAACTCTGCATGCCAGGTTGCATGGGGGGCAGGTATCGTAGGCCAGGGGAGGCTAAGCCTGCCCTAACCCAGGCTTTGGCCCCGCCCTCACTCCCCCTGTCCCCTGAAGCCAGCAGCCCTGGGCAGCGGGCCAGTACTCGGGCCAGTGGGCCAGGGTGGAGTTCTGCCGGCCCCTAGTGTTTGTAAAGGTCTTTGAGATACACGGAAGGTGCTATATAAACATCATTAACTATACGTGGTCGGGCCTGCTCTCACAATGAGTTCTATGCCAGCAGGCCCTGACACTCTTGCAGCACTCATTTCTTGATTGGAGCCCTAATTAGTACAGAAGGCCTCTGATAATATTTGTCTGTCACTTTAAAAAAAGAATGTGGGCCACCCCATGTTAAATAGACAGAAATCCAATGTAAGCATTCCCAAACAGGCCATTATATAAGCAAAAAACTGAACGATTCTAATCATCACAGGCAACAGTAGAAAAAGTAGAACAGATTTCACTTATCCTTCCAGAACTAGACGTGCTGCAGTTTATTAAAATACAACTTAAATACGTCTTTCAAAAACCTTTCATGATCTTGCTGACAAAATAAGAGATGTTCCAGTCAAACACGCAACCAAAGCAACATACACATTAACTACATTTGATCTGTGCTACCATCATTTTAAACTAACCAAAATTCCTAAGAAGAAAGAAATAAATGGCTGAAAAAGAAAACATTAAAAGTAGGCCAGGCCAGGCCACTATAGCATTCTGTTCCTTTAAGGACTTTAAAGAAATCCATTGTCTATTCCACTTGACATTATAGGCTCTTGTTTGCTGCAATAGCTATTCAGTTTCCCCAGTGATTTGTGATCAGGAAAGAATTTAAACAAACAAAAAGTGAGTCTGCAGGAGTCAGGGGGAAATTGAGGGTTTAAAAATGCAGAAGACAAAAAACCCCAAACCCCTACATGCACACATAACCCAGAGAGGATTACATCAGTTCTCCTCCCAGTTTTATTTAAAACAGACATGTCAGCAGTTTCAGATCTGTGGTTAGTGGAAAATATGATTGTAGCTTCAATGGAGTGCAACTGCATTTAAAAAAAAATTCCTTCTTCAGTGCAGCAGAGCTTGGCTGCTGATGTGGTGGAAGTGGCAGGTTTGTATGAAATCCTAATGCTTCTGTTTACAGGATGGTCCATTAACAGAAAGTCAGTGTGTGAGCGGCATAGCTATTTTTGCTCTTTGGCACCACTTAGGTACCTACCCACCCCGCTTCAGTAGACAGGGTGATGCAAAAACAGTATGGCATAACTGAAATGCCCAGCCATCCAAAGGATAATTGGCTCATTAATCAAATCCTTCTTTTAGAAGGAATTATTTAGACTGGAAATATCTCAGCTTTGACTATAGGAACAAGGGCAGTGTAAAACCTTCATTGTGAAACCAAACCTCTACCTGATTTCAGATTTACACTCAAAAACTGAACTAGCTGGGTTTCCTTCAGACTTTTTTTTTTCCAGGCCTGCAAACCCTTCAACAAAGCCAGAACCAAAACCCTCTCTAGGTAGGTGTGACTCTATTGAAGCCCAAGTGTTGCTGGTTCATTTTGGGTTCGATCGAAGTTTGTTGTGAAAAGTCACATGATGTTTATTACATGGCAGATCTTCTGGGTCCTTGATTGGATGAGCCTACCTCACGTGATGCCATGCGGCTAGCCATCCTGCTATTTGTGGTTTGGTCTCCACACAGAAGGGCTGTGTTTAGCTGATCACAGTTTTGCCAACCCCCAGCATTCAAATAGCATGAGCTACCAAAAAAAAAAAACAAAAAAAACCACCTGAGAGCGTCTTAAATATTGTGAAATGTTTAAAATAATAAATGTTGGGTTATTTTGATTTGTCACCTGGTGCTGGAGCATTTAGGGGTCACATTTTCCTATTTTTCTCCACAACCAGGAGGTCTAGAAACTTACATTTATTTTCAACTGAAAGCTGAAATTCTCAGGTTATAACGTGATTCCAGGAGCTGGGCTTTAAGAAAAACACCAAACATCACAAGACTTGTGACACAATTGTGAGAGTTGGCAACCCAGAATTCTGCTTACAGACACACACAACACAGAACGTTTTGTAACTCTCTATGCACTTGGGGCCACAATCACCACCAGTGTGAGTGCTGCTCCACTGAAGTGGATGGGAGTTTCACGCACGAATGCCAGCAGTCAATCTGGCCCTTAATCATTATGGGCTGAATCTGAATCGCGGCTGTGCAAGGAGCTTTCTCCCTTTATGCCCCCGTGCAGTAACCAACACAGACAAGCCCAGTGGAGGCAGGACCTGACACTCATCTTTCAGCAGATCTTGCTGACATGTAGCACCCTTCCAAGGAAGCACACTAGCTCCTTCTGTCACGGTGCCTCTCCTCGTAGCCCCCAAGCAGGGCCTGGGCCCAGCGGGCACAGTCTGGCTATATGTGTAAGTTATGATGAGGCTGGCAGAGTAGCAGCGGAATTGAGGGAGAGGCTTTTATAGAGGATGGATGTGGCCTTTGGCAAAAATTCCACGAGTATTAGCTCTTTGGGAAAGGGACCATCTCTTCCTGTATGTTTATGCAGCATCCTGCAGTGGAGCCTTGATCCTGATTGGGGCCTTTGGCCACTACCCTAATACAAATAATATTCCATCTCTCTGGGCAATGGGAATTATTTGTTTATCATCATGGTTTATTTTAAAAGCCAGAGATCCCTCACCATTAGGAGACACATGAACATACAATAGTAGCAAAGGCCTGGTTATTTTGTTCAGCAGCATGTATGGGGTGGCTACTATTTATATCATCTGATCTATAACAACTGCACCAATAATAAAGAGGGCCCGGAATAGCAAGGCAACCCCTCATCCACAAATCCCCAATGCATAGGGCACTCAGAGATTATGGGGCAAGGCCAGTACCAAAAACATCTGAAAGAAAAAAACCTCAGTAAGGGCAACGTTTTCAATAGACTGGTGTTCAGCTCAGGGATCAGCGACGCAACTCACTATCTTCCTCACAATCCATCTCCTAACAAAAGAGTCTGACCTACAGATACCAGGCAGCAGTTGTATTAAAGAGGAATCGGAATTTAAAATATGTAACAGAGGCAAAGGAGGAATCAGCCGCTGCAGCACTGGCCCACAGAGTGGCTACTGCTGGGACTATAGGTAATACTTTCTGTGTATCTAAGAGATTTAAGAGCCTCAATCTCAGGTTTCAAAGGTGCCTAATTCACTTTGGAAAGTGGGACTTAAGCTCTAAAATGCTTTTGAAGATTTTAGCTTTTGTAGCACTGAACCTTGTGGCACTGAGGGGACAGACACTTAGGATGACATAAAACCTCCTGAGACACCCAGGAGAAGAGGACTACTGTCCCATAGTGGAAGCCAGCCTTTGGGTCAAACCCCACTTCTACTGAATTAAGAGTTGGTGTTGGAATGTGCAGCCCCCGACTCCAGCAGATGATGTATTTGGACTGGGGGAACAAGATGACTTGGCTGGCCTCACTCAGGACTGTAGGAGTTGGACATATGTGACCCCGTCCCTCAAAGACATTGGGAGGGTTAAAGTCAACTAGCTGCCCACTGGCTCCTGCAAACCATCAGAGGCCTGGGGGTTGCAGGCCACTGGATTCCCCACCCAAGCACACCAAAAAGTAAGAGGGATTTGAGGAGACTCTCTCTGCAAGTGGCTTTTGGTCAAAACTATACAGAATTCAAGCAGCTGCAATTTGCTGTTAATTTTAGAGATCTGTGACACCCAACATTCAAAGTGAAACTGAGTGGCAACAGACCAACCTGAAATGAATGGATCCTTGATATGTGCATGGCCTACTGGTTAAAACCCTAGATTAGGAGTGAAGAGATTCGGGTCCTAATCCCAGTTTTGAAATTGACACTGGGCAAGTCACCAGCAGCTTTTCAAAAGTGGGTTCTGATGTTGTGTGTCTCAGTTTTTTTGTATTTCTCTTGGACTCAATTCTGATCTCTCAAACACCAGATTCACTCCACTACCTTTTCATTTACACCTGTGTGAGATTAGAATCAGGCTCCTTGGTGTTTGTTTTTTTTTAAAAAAAGGAAAGCACCTAAATCTGTGGCTTCTTTTGAATATTTGGACTTAACTTCGCTGCCTCAGTTTCCCATCTGTACAACAGGGAGATGATCCTTAGCTGTTCCTAAGGATGTTGTGAAACTTAATAAATATTAGTGAAATGGTTTGAGAGATTTGGGCAGAAGGTGCTGTGTAAATTCAAAGTATTTTAAATCCTCTGTGGCCTACTGTACGCTTAGGATTGTCTGAAATTCTCCCACTCTTCCTATAGCACTGGGGCAGTCTCATTGGTATTAGGGATTGGTGGGAGCCTGGAGCATAAGCAGTGATGGGCTTTTTAGCCACTCTGATATCTAGCCTTCATCCAAGCACAGTGACAAAACACCAGCAGTTCTGGGAGATTCGACTACACTGTCTGTGCCACCAGCATTAGTTATGGAGAGGAACTTGGGGGGGAAAAATCAGAGAACACGTTTGTAAAACCACAAAAATTGGTAGGCAGAAATTAAAATAGGGAAGGGTAGGCCCATAAAGTGCTTTTAAGTTAGACTTTGAAATTCACTAGGTTTCAAGTTGAATACTAGATATATGATCTAGTTTTGACTATGACGACAACCGATGGAGCACATAAAACCCCAAGTCAAGGGGTTTTTTTTTACATGTACCAAAAAATGGCCTGTTTCTTTTACTGCATTCAACACTGAAAGCTTTGATGAACATCAAGGGAGAATTATCTGTAAAATAAAGACTTTTGTATATCTCTGGTTCCTCATTCCAAATAGTCTGAGAAGCAGAGGGAAAAAAACAATTCAGGCATCAACATTGACCTTGCCAAAGGTCTCCATATTACAGATACACCACTGTTATATTTTACATAGCTTTAGGAAAAGTGGCAGTCATTTGACCTACCAAACAGCAAGCACTTTTGATGCAAGGCCTAATTGTCACTTATGCTTTGTCACGCCATTTAGCATCAATGATTGCCTGAACTCTTCGAGGAACTATGCTAATGTCCTGATTTTGCTTTTGTCAGTACCAATGCAAATCTACATTGAAACAAAGCTGTCAAAAATGTTTTGATGGTCTCTTTCCTGGACAACATGTGGTCTGTTCCCTGGTTGTCATGAAAGTCTGCATTTTGGCTATAGAGACAATAATTCTTTCCCCCTGCCCTAACTCTCAGGGGCCAGGCCACATTTTAATCTCAGAGACACAATCTGATGCCAGTTCTGCCATCTTTACTCATGGTAAGTAGTATCTTACTCCACAAGTAGTCATATTAGTTCCAACCCAGAGTTCCTCTGTTCCAGTGCTGATTGCAGGAACACAGGACAAACATGGCTTTAAACCATTATCACATTCACCATATTCTGAAGCAGCAGGAGACCTTCCTGTCCTCCCTCCAGCATATATTAGAGCAATCTCAGGGCTGTTTCAGCTTATGCTCTGCTTCCCATGATCCCCTGTGGGTTCTAGGAAGCAGAAAATGCTGTGACACAGTGCACTCTTTCTACCCCTCCATTCTTCCCCAACACACCAGCCCCCTCCCACCCAACCCCTGACAGGGCCGGGAACAGAGCTGACATGGGGCCTGTCCCACACCTCCACACCAGTGGAGGAGCCCCCTTCATCAAGGGGTATTTCACAGGGTCCGTTCCCATCCCCTTTATGTCACTAGCACAATATAACCGGGCTTTAGTGAAACAGAGAATTGACTCAATTTATTTCAGTAGGGTTCCTTGTGGATGATACAACAATTGAAAGTGAGTATAGGTGACAGAATCAGGCCTCAAGCATGGTCCCAGACCATAGTTCCATGAATCAGCTGACATTCTGCATCAACTGTGCTCGTAAGAAATAAGTCTCCTAACCGCTCTTACCCTTTGGCTTGGATTGTGCAAGCTGCAGGGCCAATGCAGTTTCCCAAGAGCTTTTTAAATGGAGTTTAGTCTGGTACTTTAAATGAATCATTCTCTGGGTGTATTAAATATGAAGTGCTCCATTTATCCACACAACCTTCATAACCTGGGTGGAGGCAGTGAAAGTTTACTCCCATTGTGTCACTCATGTATCCCAAGCAGCCAACTCTCAGGGTGAGAACATAGTTAGGTATCCTCTCCTATTGTCATAGATTTCTCTGCTGAGCCTGTTATTTAGTGGCAAATGAGGAAGCCAGCCTTAAGTTTAAAGATGATACATTGTTTAACAGGGTTGTAGACAGAATGGTTACAGGTGGCTCAGGTTGAAGTCACTCTGCTTAAATGAAACAAAATAAAGTCACTTCCACAAATGGATTTTTGACGTGTTCAACAGATGTGACGTTTACACTTAAAGGAATTCTAGGCAGTGCTGCTTTATTAGGCTAGGAAGCATGTGTCAGTGTTTAAATGACTTAATACAATCTTCAAACCAACAAAGCAGCTTTTTCCATTTTCCATGGAAATTGAAAACCTCAATTATCCATTTATATAGAAATTGGCTTGACAGCTACTCAGCTTTTGAGGGGCTTTTTCCAGAGACCTTTTTCAAAAGGCAGTTACACTGAAATCCTGTCTGATAGTGTTGCCAACTTTCAGTTTTATCATGTGGCATAGATTTGGTGTTTTTATTAAAGCCCCAGCTCCTGGAGTTGTGTTATTTGAGACTATCAGCTATAAAAAAAAAACCCCACACATTTCTGGTCTTCATGATTGCAGAAGAAGAGCTAGAAGACTCAAACCCTAAAGACTCAAAAGCCAGTAGACAAATAAAGAACCCAAATTTTAAAAAATTGTCTGAAATCATCTCATGATGTTTCAGCACTTGGAATTGGCAATACCCAGGGCTGGATTAACTTTTTATAGGCCCAGCACCAAACATATTTGTGGGCCCCCACTGGGGAAATAGGGCATGTGATGTGGGACGGTCTGCAGAGTGAGGGGCCAGTTGGGGGCAATGAGGCGCAGCACAGCGGGAGTGGCCCCACTCAGCCCAGCACAAGGGCACTGTTTACAAACCCACAACTGCTAGACACACACTGGCCCGCCCAGCCCTGCGCTGCCAGTGTGCCCCTTCCACACAGCCCCCCTGCCCAGTGCCCTGCCCTTATGCCCAGCACCCCCTCACCCAGATATTTCCCCCACAGATCCCTATGCCCAATGTCCCTGGACCCACTATGCCCAGCACCCCATGCCCAGAGACCCCTCCCACTGACCTCCCACCACAACTGCACAGCACCCTGCACACCATACCCCCCTGTCCAGCTCCTCCACCCACAGATCCCCTACTGTCCAGCACCCCCTTCACAGTCCCACCATCACAGCTGTACAGCACCCCATATTCCTGAGGGAATTCTGCATCAAATTCAGTGCATAATATTTTAAAATTCTGCAATTTTTTTCTTTTACAATAAATAAATGTGGAAGCTCCACCATGGCAGTGGGGAGCACAGGCCCCTGGCTGCATGGAGGTGGGAGACTACACTGTAGCCTCCCAGGACAGGGACTTGGCAGTGAGGCTGAACCTGACCCTGACACAGCACAAGGGCCATCACTGCTACAGAAACACCCTGGGGTCTGGCCCCCTTTTGCACCAAGCACACCAGATGTGGGCAGGGAGGCTCAGCCTGGCAGCAGGATCCAAGAACAGAGGGACTTAGTGCGTGGGGATCCTGATGGGGGTAAGAGGGTTCTGTGTGGGGCAGTCTGGGTGCAGGCAGCTTAGTAGGGGAGCTGGATGCAGAGGGAGGTTCCAGGTGCAGGGACAATGGGAGGCTGCAGGGACGACCAAGTGAAAGTGGTTGGAGCTCAGCAGGGGGAGGGGGAAGTCTGGGTGCAGGAGAGGTGGGGTTCATTTGGGTAGGGGTCCAGGTGGGTGGGGCTCACTGGGAAGCTCATCATGGTGGTACAGATGCAGGGGAGGTGGGGCTTGTAAGGGTGAGGGTTTGATGGGCCTCCTTAACAGGGGAGTCCCAGCTGCTGCCAAGGGGATCCACATGCTAGGCCTGGCTTCCCACATCCCCTTCTCTTCCCCCATCATCCCCACTGCCTTTTCCCCCCTGCTCCCAGTTCCCCAATCCCCTTCTCGTCCCCATCCTGGGCCCCTTCCCCACCGCTCCTTCTCCTCCCCAGGCTTGGGGGACAGGAGGGAAAACCGCCCCCCAGCACGAGCCAGCTGGAGTGGAGCAGGCTGGGGCCAGTTCGCTCCACTTCCCCCCACCCGGTCATTGCAGGGTGGGCTCGACCCCACACTCACGGGGCAACGGGAAGTGGAGCGACTCGGCCCCAGCCCACTCCACTCTGCTCTCCGCCTTGGGACAGGTGGGGGGGGGGAACGCCCCCCATCACTCACCGGCAGTGCAGAGTGGGCTGGGTTGCTCTGCTTCCCACTGCCCAGTGCGTGCAGGCCCGACCCCTGCTGCAGTTCCCCAGGACATTGGTCAGGGGAAGGGGTGGAGTGGGGGCAGGGCTGGGGTAGGAAGAGGCCAGGCAGGGGCGGAGTAGTGGCAGGGGCAGTTTTTGTGGCCAGCTCAGCCAGCTAGGGGATCAGGCTGGCCAGGGCCCCTTCAGACTCTGGGCCCAGCGCCATGATAAACCCGGTACTGGCAATACCAAGTGCTAAAATGGGCTGAGAACTGTGTTACCCAATCTACACCATAAACCAGGGTTGATATAATATTGCCAAGCCCCAAAGTCATGAGCCAGACCAAAACACAAAAAAGGCATTTTAAAGAAAGATATATATATTGTGATAGTTTGGTGTGTCTTGGTTTTTGAACAGCCCCTGCCCAGTGAATGTCAATTAATGTTATCAGCTCTCCCAAATCCGAGTTTGGTAATTTTTGGCCTCACTCTTGCAGGAGCTCTTGCTGACTGCCTGATGGTGCAGAGCTTGCAGCTTCGCCCCAAACCTCAACATTCAAATTAATTAATTCTGTGCTGTCCCCCCCACACCTGTTCCCTAGACCCCCACATAAATTCAGCTCCCTCATCTGCCTTTCTTCACCACACACATGCACCCTCCCAAGTCTGGGAGTGTTGCCAGAGCATCCTCTTCTCTCCCTTCCTAGGCTGGGTATTGCAGGGAGGAAGGAGCTAAAGCGGGAGCAGAGCTGCTGGAGTCTTTCTACAATCTCCTCCCCTCTTCTCCTTCCTCCTGCAGCTGACACTCCTCTCTCAGAAGGGGAAGAGCTCAGCCTGCTTCCTGCAGCAACCATGATTGACAGCTCTTCCTCTAGAGGCAGGGAAGTGGTGAAAGTAGCCTGGAGAAGAAACCCCCTCTGTTAGGCAATTCACTAGCAGGCTGGAGCTTCTAACTTCATTGCAAGACTAGCTCTAGCCCCAGCCAAACTCCTGTGACTCAAAGAAATCGTAGGAGCTAGCAAGACTGAAATACAGTCAGGCATCGCATAGGTTAGCCTTCCCTGTGTGGGTGAGGCTAAAGTACATAATATGCAGCCAGGTTAACAATAAGAGGCATATCCAGGCCTACAGTACAAACTTTTTAACCTAACCTGCACAAATTTCACTTTAAATCTGTTTCATTTTCCCCTCTTTTAAATATCCAAGTCAACAAAAAAGGTAACTGAATGCAATATGCACAAATGCAACTAATTTACACAAAGGTCAGACAATAAGTAGTTTTTCCTCAGTAACTATTTTTGAAGGTTGACATTTAATAGTCACACTAGTAAATATAAATGTTCTTGGCAAGTTATGCGCTGTGTCCCTGGAGGTGCAGCACAGACAGCCCATGGGTAGGTGGGGCAATGGTGTCCTTAAGACACCTTTGAACCCTTTGTTGGGTGCTGGTACAGCCCCCACACGATTTAGAGCAGCCTCAAGGGTGGCTCTAAGTTACAGCAGCCATGCCTGGGCAACAAGCTAGAACTGCCCCCAATCCTGTAGCAGAACGTACTAGGAGAACTCTCCACCCTGCCCTTATGACAGGGCTTACAAAGGAGCCTGTGTAGACCTGACTGCAGCAGCCCTGTGCAGTGCTCACACAGAGGAAATTCTCTCCTAGCTGCCTGAGGCATTTCTGGCCTCTACACTACTGCACTAGTGTACATGGGCTGTGCTGGGGAAGAATTCCTCCAGTTACATGTGCAATGTGAGGGAGTTATTACTATTAGAAGAGTAACTTTTTTCCATTTTCTGGCTCATGCACATTTGCATTTTGAGAGCATTTGATCGATCATAATTGAGACTCCATTACTGCAAAGGGCCCTGATGCCTGTGCAGAGTCTCAGGGGAGGAGGTATTGTTTCATGGTCTCTGTGTGTATATATAATGTCTTCTGCAGTTTCCACAGTATGCATCCGATGAAGTGAGCTGTGAGCATGAGCTTTCGTGAGCTAAATAAATTGGTTAGTCTCTAAGGTGCCACAAGTACTCCTTTTCTTTTTGCGAATACAGACTAACACGGCTGTTACTCTGAAACCAGTGAAGACAATGGAACTTCAAGTGGGTGTGAAGATGAATCCCTTAGCAGGAGCAGGCCATAGCTGTGTGTATAGGTAGACACGCATATTCAAATATCACCTGTTATATTCACTATCTCACATATGTCATTAGTAAGAGGTGGCAGCACCTCTTATTATTAAGGTTATCATCCCATTGTAAGGCCTGGTTTTCCATTGCTTAAAAACTTTAACCATTTGAACTGAAGTTTTCCATACTAGGTGGCTACTTCAGGGTGAAATGTTTTGGAAAGTTTCAGCCAAAATGTTCAGCTCTTTCAGAGAACGAGGCTAAGGAAAAAGGTTTTGACTGTATTAGAAGTTTCTGTTCACCTGTCCTTTGACTAGCAGGGATGTGCTCCTGGCCACCACTTCCAGCAGCTCCCATTGGCCAGGAACGGCAAACCATGGCCACTGGGAGCTGCGGGCGGCCACGCCTGCAGACAGTCAGTGTAAACACGGTCTCATGGCCCGCCAGCGGATTACCCTGATGGGCGGTAGGTTGCCCACCACTGCTTTAGCAGGAACAGCAAAAGGCACATCCCTGACACAGCAGCCACCCCTCTGCCAAATTAAAAGTCCTTGCTCCAAAGCCTACAGTTGCTAGAGCTAATCAAAGCTCTAGAGGTTGCCCACCACTGTGCTAGAGTTTACCCAAATATAGCAAAGTTATAAACCGTTAAAAATTGTACTTTGCACATACTCAGGAGAGACTTCGGTTTTAGCAGCTAAAATCTTTGAAGAGTCTATCCATACTGGGCATGCTCCAGCCCACAGCTGAGCTGGACTTTCCCTGCAATTACTTCATTGGACTACTGAGGTATGGGCCAGGACCAGGTATCTGAACTGAGATCACAGAGAGTCTCTCTTGTGTACTCTCAGTGACTCCTTGCTAGGCCCAGGCAGCATGGAGGAGGAAGCTGCCTGATTCAAATGCAGAGGGGACAAGAGCAATGCTTGCAGGGAAGCGGAGGGAATGGTTTGGGACAGGGAGCCAGGAGAAGAGGAGAAGTGAGGGAGGGGAAACAGAGTGGAAACTGGTGGCAGGAAGGTAGAAGGAAACAGACTGGCTAAGCAATGAGTAGGTGTGGGAGTCAAAGGGCTCGGGGAAAGAGATTGTGAGAGAGATGGGGCCACAGATCTGAGTCTTCCTTCCCTGTCCTTTATAACCCCATCCCTTCCCATTTTGCTTAGTGCCTCTGTAGCAGGATTGACTCACCACTGGTGGGCACCTCAGGGCTTGGTGTAGCATAACAACTCTTTTCTCTTTAGCAGCCTGTGCTGACAGTCGCGCCACTCTCATGGTGGCCTGCCACACCTCAGGATTTAACCCTCCAATCAGGTCATTTCAAAGTCTCTCCCAGTCTAGAGAAACAAAAATCCAACAAATAATTCCAAGGCCCTGTATCAGGACCTGGATCCTCCCTGTATTCCTTACCACTAGTCTTTCCTCAGGCCCTTTCCCCAACTCCTTCCTGCAGCCACAATATGCAACACCTCCCACAGCTTTGCCCCAGAGGTACAGTTCCTCCCCTTTTGTGAGGGTCAGCCACAGGAGCATACCTGGAAGGCACAAAATTGAACTATCTCCACTTTCTAGTGCCAAGAGGAAGATAGCAGAGGTCTCCCCTCTCTCCCTGCAGCCCCTCAAATTCCAGTCCAAACACACCTATGGCTTTACTATCACAAGCTCTTGGACTTCACTGCCTCCAGCTTGCTCCTGACTCAGGACAACCACCCTCTAGCCCCAGGCTTCACTGACTCTAGCTCAGAGGGACCCATTTCCAGCCCCAGGCTTCTTTCAGCTTTTAGCCTATCAGAGAAAACTCCCCACTACCTCTCATCTGTATCTTCTCCATCCCTCCCTCGCCTTCTTTTCCCACTGCCCTGCATTCCAACCTTTATGAACACCCAGCACCTCTCCAGCTGGATTGGATCACCAGTCATAGTGAACAAACACCCCTGCAGGTGCCATCCACTGGCCTAATTGGGTTCAGGCTCCTGTTAACCCTTTCTCTGCCTGTGAGGGGTACATACCTCAATAAACCTAAGTAACCTCCCCACCTTTCCCCGCCCCAGTTGTGGCACTAATATGACATTTGCTGCCATCACATTGGTCACTCTGCTTGTGTGTTCTACCTCTTCCCCCACTGCTGCAAGCTGATTGTAAGTGCATCAGGGCAAGGCCCATCCCCATTCTGTGTTTGTATGGTACCTGACACAGTAGGGCCCCAGTCTCAGTTGACCCTTAAGCACTACTCTAATAAACATGATTAATAATCTCATGCTGTGAAATAGCATGAGATTTTTTGCACTGGTCTGTAGTGAGAAGAAGATGTTTTTGCTGCATAAAATAATGGCAACAGGAAGTGAGACCTACCCCTAGGCCAGTGGAATGTGACTACTTAATCACCCCGTAAAGAGGAAACTACATGTTACTGAAGTACATACATACACACACCCTTTTGATGTCATTCTCCTACTTTTCTTGATGCCTATGTTACTTTAATGTCCTAACCCTTTAATATAGGGAGAATTTTGTCCTAGTTCAGAGGGCTCACACAAGGCCTTAAACCCAACTTAAAACTTTGAACATTGAGCCTGAGAAGTGTGGGTTCATCCCCCATGTTTGCTCCATCCTAGCCTGTAGCATTTACAGTGGGGATGAGCTACAAGTTCTCTATACAGGTGCACAAGAGGTCCTCATATGCTGCAGTCACTCTGCCAACAGTGCGTGAAGAGTTGTTGTGTGAGGAACATTGTGATCTTTGATTGTGTGAACTGATTCTCCAAAGTAGACATACAAGCCACTGAGAGCAAGATCCCATCCATCCAACCCCACTGCTTTCACCTGGGTCATAGGGGTGTTGAGGAGACTGGCATTTGACCCAGTGTGTGTGTCACGCTGGTTTCCATATCACTTGACCTCCCTGTGCCCTGCCTACACTAGTGCTTTCATAGGTAGAACTGCACCGATGCTAGACCAACATGGGAAAAGCGCTACAGTAAATGAGGCCTGCATGTGCAGGCATCCTATATGGATGCACTACAAGGATGGCTTGCAGCCATCCCACTGCAAGTAGCAAGCTAGTCACATATCCAAAGCTGAGCAGTGTCAGGCCAGGTCAGTATTTGGATGAGAGATCTAGTAGAAGAATCCACCCTGCTGCGAGATGAGGCTGTGGTGAATCACTACATGGCATATCCTTCCTCAGCAGGAATGGCCACTGGGCAGGGCCAGGGACATTGGATGGGCAGGGCTCAGGCTCTGAGGTGGCACCCAGCATTCTCTGTCTCTCTCAGGTGCTTGGCTGGCTGTTTCTTGCTCACATGCTAGGATCTGACTGATCGCCATGTGTGGGGTCAGGAAGGAATTTCCCCCCAGTCAGATTGGCAGTGAGCTTGTGGTTGTTTGCCTTCCTCTACAGCATGGGTTGCAGGTCACTTCCCAAGAATATCTGGCTATATCTCCCTAAATCATTTCCCTGCCACTCCAGGGGCCTCAGGCACTAGTGTACCTTAGTCCCACCTCTTTTCTGCCTGTAGCACATAACAGTCTAGACCTGCATAGGCTATACTACTTTGGGCTAATTTTGGCCTTGGGTGGTGGCGGTGGCCTGTGATATACAGGTCAGATTGGATGAGCAGGCAGCTCCTTCTGCCCTTAATCTGTGACTGTATGCCCTTTCTTTCTAGGTCATTGTGGAACCAGCGTCTCAGCAGGGTGGCTGGGAGCACTGTGCTGGGGAGGAGAATTGAAGCTCTTTGGGGCAGGGACTGTCTTTTTGTTCTGTATTTGTACAGCACCTAGCAGAAAGGGCTTCTAGGTGCTTTGGTAATACAAACAAACAACAATGACGTAGTCCTTAGCACTTGTAGTCATGAAAGATTAGACAATACTTTCACAAGAACAGGGGTCTTAACCCCACAATCCTGCTCACAGTCCATATCACCTTTTTTTTTTTTAAAGGGGTGTGGAAGGAGGGAGGAACCACATAAAAATATACTTGCCCTGCAACTTCCTTGAGAACTGAGGGAGAGACACACAGGTTGGTAAAATAGAAGGCCTGTAGTGGCTCTACCTAAGGATTCTGGCAGCGGCAGGGGGGAGAAGGGGAAGGCAAAGCACTGAAAAAAATCATTAGTATCTGGATAAAACTCTTTTCTCCTTTGGACTTGCTGCAATCCTTGACACAAGCTGCTTTGTGATGGGGAGAGGAGATGTGAGGTAGGCACTGAATGGGACACCAAATAGGGGGAGTCTTCAGGGATAAGCCATCCACTCACTGAGTAAAATTTAGGCCTCTCTGAGACTCAGTTTCCTCACCTATAAACTGGAGACAATGATACCTCCTTTCTAAGGCACTTTGAGACCTATGGATGGAGCACCCTATGTTAAATGCAATATGATCTGTTAGTTAGGAAGTAACACCCGTGCTGTTAGAGTCTTTTAGCTCCAGCCTCCTTTTCCCATCAAAGTGCACTTTCAAGAAAGCCTCCTCACCTGCCGGAGATTGATATTTGTCTGTTGGCTTGTCCTGAGTATGTTTCAAAACCTTCACCATCCCCACTGCACCCAAAGCAGCTCAGGACTAATAACACAGAAATTGCTCTTCAATGACTATTTATACAATCGGTGGGTGAAGGGGCTTAATACAAATTGATTCCTGACCCACCCTCCTCATTAAGGATCAGATCTTGTCAGCCTCTCCCTTAGGGCTTGTCTACATGGGGAAATTGGCTGGGACAGCTTACAATGAAATAACTATTGCACTGTAGCTAGTCTGGTATAACTCCTCTGGGTGATAGGCTGAGACATTCTATTCCAGAGTAAAAGTGACTTTGTTCTGCAATAATTCCTCCTTTTTGGAAGACTCTCTGGGTGACTATCAAATATTAATTATGTAAGCTCTTTGGGGCAGAGTTTGTACAGTACCTTGTATACTGGGGTCCTGGTTCAAGACTGGGGCTCCAAGGTGCTATCCAATAATAAATAAATAAAAAGTATCCAGTTTTTAACCAGGAGAAGCCAGCCTCTGTTAAATGCAGTCTCTGCCCAGTGGGTAGGCAACAATATGCAACAGGGGGTGTGCGTCTCACCTGGCTTCACTGGACTGAAATAAAAACAAAAAAGGAAAACATTTTTTTTTTAAATTGCCTTGGGATTTAGTAAACAAACAGTTGATTTTGCATCAAGGAGTTAATGCCAACACAACAGCTGGCCTTCAGAGGGGATTTACTAATATGGCAACTTGTAATTAACACAAGGTCATCACTAAAAATTACCAGGCCAATTTGCTGTTAAATAGCTTCCTCATGGGGACAGATCCTTGATGGTGGAGGAAATTTTGCATTGTGTTGAGAGAGACAGACAATCTGGGCAAGAGCTGTGCTTCCCCAGGGAAGACCGGATCACCATAAGGGGCTTCCCCCTCCCACACATGCATACAGCAGAACCCATCCTCTCCCAAAGCCTATTCACAAACAGAAATCCTCTCCACTCACTGGCCCTGGAGAGGGAACTGGCCTTTTGTTCCCTTGCAGATTGAAATGCTACAATAAAGCTCAACATTTAAGCCCTTTGAAGGCTCATATTGAGGTCATTGGGGATGAATGGACGTGTATAAAGAGAACTGTGAGTCAGTCAGGCTTCCCTTCTCCCCCCCCCCCCCCGCCCGCCCCCCCATTGCTCTGTGAATGTGAGCGGGGGCTTCTTAAGAAAGAGAAGTACAAAGGAAAACAAGAGACACTTTTTGGCCAGATTCTGTCCTCCACCACATGGACACAACTTCCTCTGTGTATGTCAGGGAAGAACGTCCCCCATGCGACGGATTAAACTGTCCTTGGCCCTTCTGTGGGGGAGTGAGAGGCAGAAGCAATGTATGCCTTGGGCAAGGGCCAGGGAAGCACACAGACTGCTCCCTCTTAGAGCCCTTGTGGGTGAAAGTGGCCTCAGCAGATGCTGGGAGGAGGTAAGGACATCCTCACTCCCTGGCATCTCTGCACTGGCCTACAGCGTGGAACAAGCAGCTCAGGGGAAGAAGGCTGCACCAGCTGAAATGATGGGGAAGCATGGGTGCACATCAGGGAGCGGGGAAGGGACTGCACCTCCTGTAACATGATCCCTTCCATGGTTCTCTCCGCAGTGCTGGCCTGGGCCTTATTTGCTTAGGCTAAAATCCTTCCCCTAAGGCACAGCCCCCCCAGGTGACTGGGGGACTTTGAGCAGGGTGTGGGGAGGAATCTCCCACCCCTCAGGTAGTGCAGTTGCTCCACAGTTCAGTGGCCGGAAAGCATCTAATACCACCCACAAGACTGGAGGAGGCACAGAGAGACAGATGCTAGCTCCCCACCCCCCTGCTTCTCCCACTCTTCTCTTGCATGAGGGTATTTTTAGTAAAAGCCATGGACAGGTCATGGGCAAGAAACCAAAAAAACACGGCCCGTGACCTGTCCATGACTTATACCATAAATACTTCTGACTGAATCTTGGGGGAGGGGGGCACTGCTGGGAGGGAGACCACAGTACCAGTGGCTGGAGGGGGGAGTCTGGGGGGCCAGCAGCTGCTCTGGCCATTGCTGTGGGGGAGCCCCAGGGCCAGCCGCTGCTCTGGCTGCCCCAGGACCCCTGCTCAGGCGGTCCCCGGGGCCAGCCACATTGGAAGGTGGTCCCTGAAGCCAGCTGCCTGGGGCCACCAGAGCAGCTGCCAGAGCTGGGGCCGCTCCAGCAGCAGCTAGTGTGGTTGGCTGCGGGGCCACCTGAGTGGCTGGCTGCAGAGCTGCTCCAACAGCAGCCGGTGTGGCTAGCCCCAGGGCCACCTGAGCAGCTGGCCCCGGGGTCAGGCACACTGGCCGCTGCAGAAGTCACAGCGGTCACAGGAAGTCATGGAATCTGTGACCTCCGTGACAAACACGGAGCCCTACTCATGGGGGTTTCCACACCAGCAGAGGAGGGGGCAGGATATGTCACTTGAATCAGAATGCTTCAGGGGAGTACTGGACCCAGAAAGGGTTTTCTTCCCTTTCCAAGTGTCTGAAGGGGTTTGCACTGCTAAGTGACCCTGATATTCACTCTTCCACATTCCATCCGATTTAGTTTTCCAGTCCGCACAGAGCAGCAGCCCCGATCCAGCAGCAATTCCTCCCACCAGGAGGAGGGAGTGCACTAAGAGGCGTTCTATCCTGCTGGATTTGGGATGATGCAGGATAAAGGCTCACTTTGCAGCTACTGACTTCTGTTCCTGCATGGGGCCATACACGTAGCGCTCAGGCTTTTCTCCTGCTAAGAGGGCATTCGGTGGAGGCAAGAGGACAGGGGAACAGACTGGGTCCCATGGAGATCCCAGGAGGCCTTTTGCCTCTCCAGTCCTGGATCAGTCTAATCTCCAGATCCCAGAGGAAAAAACAGTAGAGAGGAAAAAATGTTAGTGTGTTTACAAAAGAGTGAGAAGAGAAGAGTAACAAAGTGAGAGAATAAGTCATGAAGAGAACAAATCCAAACTCCTTATGATGCGGAGCACCCTCTCCCACCTCAAGGCAGTGCCCATCAGACTACCCCCAGCACCTTCACAGTCAGCCTCAGTTTGGCAGGGAGTTTCTGACCCTCTGCGATGGCACCTGCAAGTAGAACGACCCCCTTTGTTGGGTGGAAATAAGGAAGAAACCACGTGAAAAATAAGGGACAATGCTTTATTTTAATGGACATTTATGGGAAACACCATCTCCCTTAGCATATCATGAATTTTTCTCTCAGGTTTATGTTTCTACTGCCCTCAAGTATACAATGCAAGTATCATAAGCTTCAATTTTGTTTAAAACGGTATTTATTATCAGTTTTAATACATCTTAAAATAAGGGAAGGGTGGGACAAATTAATGAAATAAGGGACAGTCCCTTAAAAACCCTATCTGCAAGTGTGAGAGCACACCAGGGTATGGCTTCTGCCCCTTATGATGCATGTATGGATCCTCATGCAGGATAGAGCACTCCCAAAACATGAACAGGGTCCAACGACATTATGTACCATAAAGAATAGGCACCTGTTCCAGCCTAGCAAGTACAGGAAGCTATGCTGGGCATTGTGGGCAAGTGCTACAATCCACAGGCCTACAATAATTGCAGGGAGGAGTGTGCAGATGTGGGACTTTTATGATTAAAAAAGCCTGTAGAAGGATATCACTCTCTGTCAACATCTCTAGGTAGGTTAGAACAATGTCTACAGAACCCAATTGGTTTAATCCCTATTAGCTTCTGCAGGACTCTTCCATAAAACTAAGCATGAACGAATCAGTCCAGATAACTGAGGAACCTTCCATACCTCAAAAAGAAGCCCTTTGCCCCAAACTTGAACTGAACCCTCTCTGAGCCGATCTCCCTTTTCCATTGTCATTTCCCAGCTTCAAGTGTGTCTGCCACAGAACAGCTCCCTCAGCCAGAAAAAGGAGCCAGAAAGCTTAACTCCAGCCTAGTTTGTAGCTCCAAAGGATTTGCATACAGCAGGTCAGATGAACAATAAGCTCCATATACATTTAGGTGCTAACCAAGAAATGACACATTGCAGGAAAAGCCTTTGATTTATTTTCTTAAATTAAAAAAAAGCCAGTCTGGAATATTACTGTTCAGAAGCTGCACAGGATGAATATATTGGTGATCAGTGATTTCAGGGTCAGAATGGGGTTGCCTTTCTTATTCTCTGAGCTATAGAGACTGTTAGAGCAGGCACTCTGTATTGATGGACTATAGACCCGTACAGGACTATACACTCTTAGATCTTCTCAGCACAGAGGGAAAAGAGAGCCTGGCAAACCAGACCCAAATACATCCCACAAAACTAGAGATGAGGCCACACTGCAAAATTAATTTGAGATCCAAGCACCTCCAAAGCTCAGGAATGCTCAGATCCAGGGCCGTCATTGGACCTATTATAAAGACATTGGTCACCTGAAAAGTTTGGAAGCAGATCTGAACTTCAACAAGATTTGGGATCCTTCAGAAGTAGGTTCTGGTAGGGGCTTCTCTCAAAAATAAAACCCTTTCCCATGTTCTAGTCCCCTCACACCAACTTCCTCCCATCCAATCTCCCAAGACCCCTAGAGGTACACATTGTAGAAAGCTGTCTGATTTTTGCCTCCATTTTGCACATGGTGTGATAAAATCCCAAAGATATCCCTAGCTGGTCTAGGTGGTGGGCACTGGTGAAGCACTTTAGTATGCAACACACAGGGTCAGCCAATCAGACCTTCTTTTCCAGGGAGAGCTTCATCTCTTGATCACAGGAAAACAGCTAACGATCATCTCAGTATAACACACAAACATCCTCAAGTCAGGCTTTCTTACCCAGCCCTGGGTTCAGAGAACAGTGTTCTCCCAGGTAGTCTCTGCCTTACTCTTCCTGGAGCAGCTGTTTTAATGGCCCCTCCTTGGAGCACCTGTGTGACTAGCCTGACTTGCTATTAACTCCATCTGCACAGTTCAGTGTAAGGGCCTCTGCACCCTGGTCGTTACGGGTAATAAATTACCATTGGCAAATAAGCTGGGGACACATCAATTAGAAGTAACAGAGGAGGAGAAGGACCTTGGAGTATTGGTTGACCACAGGATGACTATGAGCCGCCAATGTGATATGGCCGTGAAAAAAGCTAATGTGGTCTTGGGATGCATCAGGCGAGGTATTTCCAGGAGAGATAAGGAGGTGTTAGTACCGTTATACAAGGCACTGGTGAGACCTCACCTGGAATACTGTGTGCAGTTCTGGTCTCCCATGTTTAAGGAGGATGAATTCAAACTGGAACAGGTACAGAGAAGAGCTACTAGGATGATCCGAGGAATGGAAAACCTGTCTTATGAAAGGAGACTCAAGGAGCTTGGCTCGTTTAGCCTAACCAAAAGAAGGCTGAGGGGAGATATGATTGCTCTCTATAAATATATCAGAGGGATAAATACTGGAGAGGGAGAAGAATTATTTAAGCTCAGTACCAATGTGGACACAAGAACAAATGGATATAAACTGGCCATCGGGAAGTTTAGACTTGAAATTAGACAAAGGTTTCTAACCATCAGAGGAGTGAAGTTCTGGAATAGCCTTTCAAGGGAAGCAGTGTGGGCAAAAGACCTATCTGGCTTCAAGATTAAACTCAGTAAGTTTATGGAGGAGATGGTATGATGGGATAACATGATTTTGGCAATTAATTGATCTTTAACTATGCATGGTAAATAGGCTCAATGGCCTGTGATGGCATGTTAGATGGGGTGGGATCTGAGTTACGACAGAGAATTCTTTCCTGGGTGTCTGGCTGGTGAATCTTGCCCACATGCTCAGGGTTCAGCTGATCGCCATATTTGGGGTTGGGAAGGAATTTTCCTCCAGGGCAGATTGGAAAAGGCCCTGGGGGAGGGTTTCGCCTTCCACTGTAGCATGGAGCATGGGTCACTTGCTGGAGGATTCTCTGCCCCTTTAAGTCTTTAAACCATGATTTGAGGACTTCAATAGCTCAGACATAGGTGAGAGGTTTATTGCAGGAGTGGGTGGGTGAGATTCTGTGGCCTGCATTGTGCAGGAGGTCAGACTAGATGATCATAATGGTCCATTTTGACCTTAATATCTATGAATCTATCTGAGTCTATAACAGCCTGAGCCTCACTCATTGAAATCAATGGGAAATTTGCCATTTACCTTTATCAAGCAGGATCAAGCCCTAAATAAGTAATAAGAGTTCTGGTGGTATCCAAAACAATCATATTTGCTAAGAATGAGATCATCATTCCAAAGGACTAACTTTTTAAAGCAGTGACAAACAAATGGCTGGGGGCGGGAGTGCTTGGGACAGAAAAGAAATCAGACATGTAGTCTCACGTAGTCTTCAAGACTACAAACAACAGGCTCTCTTGTGAGATTTCTAATGCTTCCTGCTTCCAAGCCAGACAGAAATACCAGGTCACCTGCCTTTCTCATCATATATCCACTGCTGGCCAGACCCGGGAAGGACAGTGGCTATAGACAATTAACAATAATGAGAGAGAAAAGTTGAGCAAACTCTTCTGAACCTTAAAAAAAAAAAGGTTAAATTAAGAACTCTGGGTGAATTTGGGGTTGGTTTGTATTTTATCTAAGCAGGTCCCTGTAATTTTAAGACTTCCTGCAGGTACTCAGAAAAGGCAGTGAAATGGGGAAGAGCACTGCAGAAGTACGTGAACAGAATGCTGGTTTCCACGTTAAAATAATTAATATAATAAAATGGTTGCAAGCACAGGGAGTTCTGCTTGATAAAGGCCAAATCCTGTCCTAATTTGCACCCTGTGCTAACCTCACTGAAGTTAATGAGGTGCAGTCATTAATCAGGGCAGCATTTACGCAAAGTATTTTTGAGTTAAGCCCCAAATGTTGAACTTTAGGGTTAAGCAACGAGCAGTACAGAGGCTTCACTCAACATGCAAAAAACCCTCAAACTGATCCCACTAAACAGTTCTTAACAGGTTGGGCAAACAAGTGATTCTTTTCATCCCTTTTCAGAATGTCATGTCCTTGAAACTCACACAAGTCTGGGAAGATGGAATTCACCAGTAAACAAGGTCCTGGGAAACATACATTGCCATAACTTTGCAGGGACACAGCCCTGAATGGTCTCTTTCATTTTTAGTGTATTTGGTAATTTAGGTTAAAGCACATGCACTGAGTTATGAAAACTTGGTTTTAATAGGTAGAATATCCCCTGCACAGAGCAGCTAGAGTCTCCTATTTATGCCGATTCCAATAGTGTCGGAGAGAAAAAAATATGCTAGTTACCCTAACTTGAGTAATACTGCTAGATTCGTTGAGAGTTTTCACTCTAATTTGAAACATCCCCATTAATGCTCCCTAAAGTAAGCAGAGGAGTCATCACAAGTGCAAGATGAGCTGGTATAGTTTGCAATTTTCAGTCTGGCTAAATGCAAAAATGGCAAGAAGCCAAGAGGCTTTGAAAAGTTTGCAGTAGAATACATGGAATAGTGCCAGCCTAAAGCTGCAAGTGATAAGAAGTCAAAACTGTGTTTCATTTTCCTCTGATGCTGGTGTCACACCACTGTAATTGTTCTGAAGTTTGTGGAGTTACTCCCAATTTACACAGAACCTACCCAGAACTATAAGGAATAATATACTGGCTGTGATCATTTGCATCCCTGACTTTAGAACTTTCTTTAACTTCCAATGTAAGACCCCAATCCTGCACTTGGATCTTTGTGAGCAGAGCCTTGCATCCTCACAGAGTGCCTGTGGCTCTGTTCAGGGATGTTGTAGGATTGGGTCCTAGATTTGGAAAACACCATCTGTACCTATTCTGTACATACTTGCAGTGATTTTTGTAAATAAAGAACACATTTAGATTGCAATACATTTCATGTTGCATAACGGGCTGACAATTCTGGTCAGAGAGAGAGAGACAGACAGACAGACAGAGACAATGTTAGAGTTCATGAAAGGAAGTGACTGATATCATGGGCTTCAGGACAGAGTGTGGGCAGGTTCTGTGCTATCTTCCCCAATACACCTCTGGCATGAGCTTCAAAACTCCTGCTATTTACCCGTCCTGAGCCTCTCCTGGGCATAGTATGCTAAACAAGTCAAACGCTGACCGATACTACATGGTGGTTTTGGGATGTGCAGAGATGCCCGCTTGGGACATAGGTTTGAGACCACCAAATCGTTACACTCATAAACTGAGCCAAGTCTGACCTTAAAGTACCTTGAGGTGAAACTAGTGCATTGACGAAATGAAGCAACCAGTCCACTTTCATCACTCTTTGAAGACAGAGAACAAATAATATTTCCTCAAAAGTGTTCACAAGAAGTTGCACATGAAGCTGTTACTGTGTCATCATCATGCTGACAGGCTGGTAGGTTTTTTCCCTTTCTTCCAGGATGATCTTATATACTTTGCTACAGGGTACATTTTTACTCTAATCTCAAGACATCAGGATTCCTTAGGTTTACGTTTGCCACAGTTGGTTTTAATTGGATAGTGTGTTTTATTCCAATTCAGCTGTTAAAGCTATCAAATGTCTAACTGAAGCCTAAACAGGAAGTAAAGGGAAAAATGGAGCAACATTTTGGAGCCTTTTCCAGGCTGTATCAGTTAACTTTTCCCAGAATGTCAAAACTGCAGAAGACATTAATAAATTTAGCACCAATATCCTGTCTGAACTGTTTATACTGCTCAGATAAAACCACATTAGGTGGAAAAACATTGATTTCCTTTCAGCATTTCAGACTGCAACAGCAAAAGTTTTGTTTATAAAATATCCAAATAGGAAAAAAAGCCCCAATCTGCTCAGCTGTAAATCCTGGCTTACTGATAAACAATTCTTGCTGTGTGGGGACAGAATGACCTTTTACATTGTGAACATTAAACTAATTCCTGTAGCTGATAATAATGCCCCCACAAAATGAATCTTTAATGTTTGACAAATATATCAATATCAGCAAAGTTTCAGGAGTCTTCCTCCTTCCTCCTCCCCTGAAATCAATAGGTTATTCACCTTACTAAATGATTTATTTATCTATTTATGGGAAGAATTTTTCATGAGATAGCTCAAAGAAACACATTTTTGTTCCCAAGTCATTTTATATACAAGAGAGCCACTGGAGTTGGGGCAAGACCAGCTGCCAGGCATCTGGCAGGTTTGTTAGTGTTGGCACACATGCTAGATATCTGGCAGTTAGCTTTTGCATCTGTTAGTTTCAGAGAGAGCCATAGCTACATCAGAAGCCACAAAGGCATGTCCTGGTTATTTTTCATGGTGTCTGCATTGATCTAACACATTCTAGGTTCACAGCCCAGTTTTTTTTAAAAAAAAAGTGTGAAATAAGAGAGCCACTGCCCCAGTTTGGCTGCAGTGGTTGGGTAATAACTGGAAGAAAGCCACTAGCAAACCAGGATTTATATATATATATATATAAAATATTCCTCAAGCTCCTGATGGTACCACTAAAGCAAACGTAAAGCCTCCATTTCCACTGTAAGCCACTACCCTGTATTTTTTAAGGGTCTGTACCCATTTGGTCCAGTCTGTAACTTAGAGACAGAAGGGTGGTTTTTTTTTTTTTTAAATGTAACTAATATTTTTTAAAATTGGCCTTGGACAGAATTAATTTATACAGGTCTTTAATAGAAACATTAATGGTTATTGTTGCTGTTTAGCCTAATATTAAATGATGGCTACCAGTGTGAATTGAATCATAAATAAGAATGTGAATAATAATTTTAGAAACGCAAAACTTGATCCTGCAATGAGCACTAGTGTATCTATAGGCTTCACACAAGTACAGGACTCATTGCAGGACCATGGCTTTAGCCAGTTACATTTAATAATGGCCTTAAACTCTATGAAAAGTTTATTTTAGTGTTGCTTCAGTAGGACCTTAATGCTAAAATGCATGACTGCTGCAAATCTTAGCAACTAGGATCTGTTCATTTTAGCTATTGGGGATTCTGTGTTTCTTTGAATTGCTCACACAAACACCCGATAGATAAATAGTACTGTTTGTGTGTGCCTCACGTACACATAGAATATTCACCACATCCCCACTGCGTTCATGAGCTTAGGCTGACCAGATGAAAAATTGGTACTTCATAAACTTTAAGGGTTCTCACAGGCCTCTGTGCACCACCTCTGCCTCAGATAGGCCTCATATGGGCTTTCTGCACAGAGGTGACAGCCAGAAGACCTGGGTATTAGTCTTCACTCTGCCCTCTTCTTCCTGTGTAAATCTGGAGATAACCTGTTCAAAAGTGGCCTCTAATTTGAGGGTTTCTGTTCTGGGGTGCCCATCTCTAGAGCTTTACGGGCCAATGATTTCCATTAGAGCTGTGATGGGCAGCACCTGTAGAAATCAGGCCCCAGCTGTCCAGTTCCAGATCTGTAAAACTGGGGTGTAAGGTGCTTTGAGATTCGCATATAAAAGGAGCCACGTTTATTAGGATTGTTATTATTGACAGTAATATATCCTTACCCGTCATCCCTAAAGCTTCTAAAATGCTTTACATTCACCCAACAATGAAAGGCAGCCCTCTCTGAAGTCTGAGGTGGATTTTAGCATCCATTCTGCAGACTCCATGATATTTCACTACATTGTTGTTAGTACTATGTAACAGTTAGTCAAGGTTTGAGCTACACCCAGAGAAGTCAATAGGATTTTTGCTGTTGACTTCAATGGAAGCAGCGTCAGGCTCTTCGTGTTAACAAAGGACACTGAAAATGCTATTGACTTTGTGGAGGGGAAAGGGAAGAATAATTTCTCCACCTGCAGGTAGATGCTGCATGGCTCCCACTGAATTCAGTGAAAGATGTGTGACTAGCTTTGAACATTTACTCCTGAGAGAGTTAAGCCAACATCATCTAAGAAACCCCGAGTTAAAGCTGAAATTCACCTGCTCTGTCTGCATTTCAGGGAACTGTATATGACATCTGAAAACCACCTACTATTCAAAGACCTCAACAATAGTTAACTCTTGATTTCCTCGATTGGGACAGTTTAAACCAAGTTGTTTAATTTTCTTTTCTTGGGATCCTGAATGTCCCTCCTAGAACCCTGAGGATTTCACCCATTTTCCCTTCTTCATTACTCTCCATCACAAAAGCCTTGTTTTATGGTGACCATCCTGCCAGTCATGGGTTACAGAAGAGTGAGGTGTGATGCTTCTTCCCCATTCCAGAGGTTGAGCCCGCTGTCCCTGCTGTGCTCCACATCCCTGCTTTTAATCCTGGGGGGGATCATTCTCGAGATCTTTCCTAACTCAAACCCTTCAGGAAGTAATGGATTGTGCTTCTAATAAACTGCTGGGCCAGCTATTTATACCAGGGCCTCACAGCTGCAGGGGCTTTGCGGTTAAGATAAGTAAAGGAAGGAGATTTTAACCTTAGAGATATATGGCTAGGATAAGTCTCAGCATCTCAGCTTTCAAAAGTGTGTCTGCAAAATTGAGCACATGCTCCTTTGCATGCATGTACCTCGCCATTTAACAAGTGAACTAGTGCAACTCTGTGTGTCAGACATCGCCTGTCTAAAAAACTGTACCTAATTTGTGTGCACAGCTGCCCATTGGCACAGGTAAATGTGAGATCTGCCCATCCAAATGGGCACATTTTCAGAGTCCACTGTTGAAAATTTAGCTTTAAGTTATAACAATTTTCAGCAGATTTTGTGTTTTCAGAGTCATGGTCCATTATACACTACTGTCAGTAGCAAAAACTATTTGGGAAGGGGTTCATTTATATTTCTCCTTTTTTTCTCTGTCCTTTCAGTGGCCTATAGTTAATCAAACCAACACCCCTTCATTCTGTTTCACAAATGAAATAAAGAAATAGACACTGTACATCCTCCCCTCTATTCTCTTGCAAATGGAGCAGCAGCAGAATTCAAAAGTAGTGCACAGAGACTGCGAGCGAATTATGCATTTGGCTCATCTCAAAAGCCAAGGAGAAGCTCAAACGCCAGGTTTTCTTAAAAGCAAACCATCTCGACAGTAAAACAACAGTGACTGAGGGTATCGGGCATGAGGGGTTTTTTTTCTTTTCAAAAATAAAATCTATTCACTTGATTTTTTTAATTAGAAAAACTGACAAATATAAAACAAAGGGGGGAAAGGAATGAATTTTAAAAAAAATAATAACAAAGACACATTTATCTGCTAAAGGGAAGTGGAAAAGAGCAGCTGTCCTTTAATGATCCCCATCCACATGAAATTAATCCAGATCTTTATTACAAATGCAAACCAACAAAAATAAATTAAAACTCAAGTCAGCCTGGGAGCCCAGGTGGGGAAGGAATGAGCAGAGCTCAATTCATTCTCAGCATGTCTGGTCATCTCTGCAATAATAAGTACCTTTGTTTGCTACTATTACAATTATTCTCTCATCACCATTCCTGCAGATGAGATAGGTTAGCCACTGCCCCCATTCTGAATAATAGACACTTTAGGGCAGGCTGATAAAGCAATAGCTCTAATTATTCATATGGTACATGGAGACAAGTGGTCTGGAAGCTTCATGTTTGAATTAAAACTAATGTGTGCATGTAGGGAACAATCCTGCATTGATCTAGTCCTTCTTCCTAATAGGCCTTTTCCACCATTGAGACCCATTCCTGTTGTTCTTCCACAGGCAAAACTCCCATTGAGTTCAAGGAGTTTTGCCTGAGAGAGGATTGCAGCATTGGGCTCCTCGTTTCTATGGTCCAGATTCTGCCCAGCCCTTTCACAGGCAGTCCCTATGCTCAGGGGAGTATAAAGATGGCTTCCTCTCTACTTTCCTGAGAGTCCACAGAGGCCCCACCTTCCTCCAGCCCCCAAAATGAGTTAGGGCATGCAGGGGATAGCAGCTGTACCCCACCTGTAAGATGCTCCCTTTAAGTTGCCAGAGAGTTCAGGGAGAATAGGGCTCCCTTGTGTTGAGTATTATATGCTGGCTAGCATATAAATATGTATCATATTAATAACATGCATTATCCTCCCCATATATATGTGTGTGTGTGTGTGTATACATATGTATTATTTATTAGTATGCATTAGGCACCAATAACATTAAGCACAAATATTGTAGCAGTGATACAGCCAAAACTGGCCTATACCATAATCCTGTTTGCTTATGCTAAGTATAACTCCTTGCATTTGCTGAAGTAAGCATTGGGCATCAGCAGATAGGAAACATGTCAAAATCAAGATACGTTCATTCCACGTCTTAGTACAAGCTAAGGAGGGACCTTCACAGACCAGCACCTGGAATGCTAGTATCCAAAACAAAGATAAGGAAGGAACAAAACAACAAATTAGGGAACTGCAAGAAACTGATGGGTTGGATTTTAGTGATGGGTAAAGAGGTGTAACTTGTGAAATCATCTTAAATAATACCAGCTGAAATGTCAGGTTTCAGAGGAACAGCCGTGTTAGTCTGTATTCGCAAAAAGAAAAGGAGTACTTGTGGCACCTTAGAGACGAACCAATTTATTTGAGCATGAGCTTTCGTGAGCTACAGCTCACTTCATCACCTGGGGAGCACACATTCTGCATAAGGTGAAGGTAATGTCACTGCATGGAACTGCTCATCGGAGACTGCTATCATACAGTACCTTTGTCCTGTACCGTATTAATAAACCTGACTGACAGTGCCTATTTGGTCTCTTGTGTGTATTTCATAACAAACTAAAGCGTGGTCAAGCAATTGACTATAGAATTAATCAACACTGGAGACGGTGCAGCTCTCCATCATCCCTTACCCTGAGCTGTGCCCAAGGCCCAGTCTAACGCTCTGATTTAATGCTGCTACACATACACCTGGAGACAAACAAGTTCTCATAGACTAGAGTGTTTCAATCCTTCTTAACAATGGAGCACAAGTCCTTTTGAATGCCATCCATGCAAGTCCAACACCAAGTTTTATTTTGTATTTTTTATATCTATGGTTTTATTTATGCAATCAATGGCAAAAGAAGGTTACACAAATAGCTATCATGAAATTATAAACAAGTTGGGTGAGACAATATATCTCACTGGACCAACTTCTATTGGTGAGAGAGAAAAGCTTTCAAGCCTCACAGAGCTCCTCCTCAGGTGTGGGAAAGACAGTAAGAGTGTCAGAACTAAATACAAGATCAGACAGCTATCTTAGCATAAACAGTTAGCACATATTAATTCAGAAAGCCCTAGTTTAGAATATATGCTAACTACTTTTTCTGTGACACTCAGTACCTTTCCCAGACCTGAAGAAGAGGTCTGTGTAGCTCAGAAGCTTGTCTCTCTCAGCAACGGAAGTTGGTCCAATAAGATATATTGTCTCACCCAACTTGTCTCTCTAATATTCTGGGACCAACCTGACTACAACAACACTGCATAGATCTATCATGAAATAACATTTACACATATAAATCTGTAGCATATTTAAAAGTACACTCAATATCTCAGTTCAAAATCAGCTGCTATAGGAAAAGAAATAAAATAATTTATTTTCTGCTTCTTGAAAAATTCCAGCACCTAAATCCACTTGACCTCAGACATCTCTTTTCCTTGGGAGAAGTGGTAGGTAACGTATTCCTATGGAAGACAGCCTTTTATTAAATTATTCCACAGAAATGTCATCTCTGTGGGCCAGTGATTTTTAATATACACTTTCTTTACAAGGAATAATAGAGGAGTTATATATTTCCAAATAGTTTTATTATTTTTGTGAACTTTGTTCCTAAGAGACAAACTTTGGAATTCAAGCAAATTTCTTTCCAGACGCTTTAAACACTAGCACAGAACCATAGTCTGTGAATGACATTTGGCACTCTTGGCCCACATGTTTTGCACTGGTACAGTGCAAACACACACACACACACACACACTAGATTTGTGAAGAAATGAATGTTACATAGACAATATACAGTTGCATTTCTCTTAAATTATAGCTTACGCTGACAATATCCGTGTTTTCCAGTATTTTTCTCCATTCTTATTTGTATTACAGTAGCATCTAGAGACCATAAACAAAATCAGGACTCCTTTATGCTAGGACAACACAAAATACACAAACATAAGAGATAGTGCCTGCCCTGATGAACTTGCAATCTAAACAGACAAGGTAGACACAGCATGGAAGCAAGCATCCTCATTTTACAGATGTGGAGCTGAGGCACAGAGAGATTAAGGGTTTGTCTCCATTTGGAAGACCAATGCCTCCCCCTGTGATGAAATCCTGTCTCTCTTGAACTCAGGGCAAAACTCTTATTGATTCCAACAGAGCCAGGATTTCACCCCTAAATCCTTAGTGTAGACAAAACCTAAATAACATGCCCAAGGTCCAGCAGTACATCGGTGGCAGTCCTAGTAGCTAAACTCAGATATCCTGAGTCCCAGTCCAGTGCCTGAGCCACAAGCCCATCCTTCCGCTCTGGGGATAATGGATTTGATGTGTCCTTCTGCCACTTTTGGTCTGTTCCAATTTACTCCACCTAAGTTGCCCAATGATACAAGCTTATATTCAGAAAGTTAAGACACCCTCTTCCCTCCTAGCCACCAGCACCGTGGCATATTTTTAGCCAACTAATTAATTCAGAAGAAAAATTAATCTTATCTTAATTTTTGTTCTTGAAAACAAACATGCTCAGCAACCCTTCTTCCTCGTTCCCTCTCTTCTGGAGCACAGTGAGGAAAGTTTTATATAGCTGTATCAGATAACAATAGCAGTGGGTGCCCACACCAGAAAACCCTAGCATTGGTTATGTCAGGCAGTAATGGTTAAATAACTACAGGTGATTAACAGTGATGTAAGTCCCAAGCATTTATCTTGTAATGTCGTGTTTTGTTTTCTAACTGAGTGGTCAAGGCAAATACTTCACAACAAAATCAAGATCAAATGATATCTCCCCAGACAATAGGGAGAAAAGAAACCCATCATAGTTTCCACTGTTCCTGGGAACAGAGGAGGACTGAACGAGCTGACATGTCTAGTTTCAGGAACAGAAAGTCACAGATAGGATAAAAATGTCTTTCTTGGTGAAGGACATGTCTGCCAGTGTTTGCTTCTGGAACCTCTCCAGCCTGGAGATAGCAAAGAAGAGTGGTATTAACTTGAGTAGGCTAGAAATGACCAGATGCCAACACTTATAACAAACATTACACCCACGGAGGACCAAAGGTCAAGTTTATAGTGTTCTGAAAGGTGTATGGAAGTGTCGGTCCCGCAGGCTTCCTCAGCAGGCTTCCCTTACCCTCTTTGTATAGAATACCCATGCATACCCTCAGGCCACTGTGGAATGGGACAACTATCTTCTTGTTTCATTCCACAGGATCTTATCCATCCAGTTATCATGGATTTGGACATATTTTTGCTCTGTAGCTTGAGGAATAAGAGACAAAAAGAGCAAATGATTTCTAGATGACTTTCTTCTTTAAAGATAAGTCCTTAGGGCCCTCTATGTCAGTGGTTTCAAACTGCAGGTCACGATCCAGTACTGGGTCATGGAACGTTAAGGCACTGGGTCGCAATGGCCCTGGTCAGCACTGCCGATCGGCCCAGTAAAAGTCCTGTTGGTGGTGCTGCCTGGCTAAGGCAGGCAAGTCCCTACCTGTTCTGACACCTCGCTGCACCCCAGAAGCGGCCAGCAGGGGGCTCCGCATGCTGCCCCCTCCCTCAGCACTGGCTCTGCACTCCCATTGGTCAGTTTCAATCCAATGGGTGCTGGGGGGGGCAGTGCCTGTGGGCGAGAGCCGCGCAGAGCCACTTGTGTGCCTTGGCCTAGGAGTGGGACCTGCTACTGGCTGCTTCCGGGGCATAGCGTGATCTGCAGTGCCAGGACGTGCAGGAAGCCTGCCTTAGCACCCCCACTGCACCACTGACCGGGAGCCACCCAAGGTAAGCCTGTGCCCCAACCCCCTGCCTCAGCCCTGAGTCCCCTCCAAACCTGGAGCCCCCTTCTGCACCCCAAACCCCTCATTCCCGGCCCCACCCCAGAGGCTGCACACCCAGCCCAGAGCCCTGACTCCTTCCCGCACCCCCCACCCTGCCCCAGCCCAGAGCCCTCTCCCACCCCCCAAACCTGTTATCCCCAGCTCTGTTGGGTTGCGGGCATCAACAATTTTCTTCAACTGGGTCCCCAGAAAAAAAGTTTGAAAAGCACTCCTCTGTATGTTGGATTTGTGCCATAAAATTTCCATAAGGTGTTTTCAGTTTAGGCCAAAAAGAAAGTTAGATGATTTCCTGAGAATGGCAAATGATCTGTTTTACCTTGGGTATGAACGCATGTGACAATCTGAAAACCTTTGTCTCCACAAAAGATGCAGAATTACTCTTCAAATGACCGATAACCAGCTCTGATGCTCTGAGCTGAGTGGATGACTAAATGACCTTGCTCAGTAGGATGGAATATGACATTCAGTTAATTAATTGGACTTGAATGGTTGACCCAGCTGGGCATGAAAAAACAGGTTGACTCACCTTATGTAATTGGAATGATAACTTCTTACAAATTCAATAAAATCACTTGTATTAAAAATAGTTGTCCATAGATATTCAGTTCTCTGCACAGAAAGCTATAAAAAGGTGATTTATGTCAGAATTTAGATTCTGAGCAAAAGGGAATGTGACAGGATAGTCTTCCTTTAAGGGCAGTGGTGCCTAGTGGTGAGTCCACCCTGTCACATGGCTTGCCCCTTAAAGTTTGAAAGGTGCAGTATACATATATAGAATCCTAAGAGTTACTGACAGAGAGAAGCGCTCCCAGGATTAAGTGGAGCTTGGAAGAAAATCCTGTAACTGTATCTTTAAAGGCCCGAGACCAAGAGTCTTACAGAGAGGATGGGGCAAGGGTCCCCTCTTACTCAACCAACTGGGGATGTGCTGGGACAAGGGGACCAGTATAATGCTGCCTCCTTCCTCATAACGGAGTATACAGTAGCAGGAGGAGGCTGGTCAGCTGGAAGGATGCTTCCTCTTTTAGGATTAATTGGGAAAGGGGGCCAGCTGAGTGGGCAGCTGGCTACCTAACAACCAAGCTCTAAGAATGAGAGCTGGGGGGCTCCTGTTTAAGGAAAAACCATCTGAAGCACAAGCCCAACTCCAGGAAGGGAGACTGGGAGAGTCTTCTGAACTGCGATGAGAGTTGAGTGAGCCCAAGAGGATGAGAGGCTCAAGCCCAGAGAGAGGTGAAAGATGTTTTGGTAGAGTTTAGTTTTCTTGGAGTTTTGGAGTTCTACTGAGGGATCAGGGAGAAGCCCTGGGATCTGCAGCTCTACAGAAAAAGAGTGTGAGTCTCTGTTTAGGAGGACTTTGCTGCTATCCCAGGGGCAGCTAGGCGAAGGGACTTTGAAGAGGCCAGCTAGGGGAAGCCAGCTGGGGCCTGACCAGTTACAGCTGGACTTGGGATACCCCAGAAGCGGACTGCACTTTTAAGGCAGCTGGCTGGAGGGCTAGGCCCCAGAAAATACAGAAGGCTCAACACCCCACACCTACCCACAAGGGGGTACTGGCTGATGAGTTACTTCTGTGCCTGTCATAGGGGACAAAAAGCAAAAATGAAAAATATTTTACTTTGAAATCAGAAAAGCTTTGGGTAGATCCTCAACTATGAGCTCAGGCCTGAAAAATGTTGAGATCAGCCATCAATAACTCTTTTCATAAGATGAGCTCCCTGAGGGTAGAATGATAATACCATGTTGGGTGGTAATCCTTAAGCAGCTGGACACTAATTGGGACTTGCCTCTTGTTTCCAGGCACTGCATATCAAATATAACCCTATCTTACCCTGTTGTGTTCTCCCTTATTTTATTTCCAGAACTAGCTACAAAACCCAGAAGACTGCTCCTGTTGTATGTACCCATTCGGTATTGGACTCTGGTTCCCACTACCACCACTTCCTCTGTTAGTCAGACCACATGTCTGCAACAACTCCGATTTCAGTGAGAAAGTTGCTCTTTATCCCAATGACAGCCAGTCACGGTAGTGAAGTTGCCACTTGAAACTCCATTTCTGACATCCAGGCTCTGTGGAGAGGTTCCTCTTGCCAGCTGGATCAGAAGGCTTCTGGCTGTCTTCAGTATTAGTCACAAAAGCCATTCCAGGAATCAAGCAGCCTGCAAGATGTTTCCTAGAATGATTGGACCAGCACAATACCACACATTGACCTTTAAATGCCCAGGCACATTTGTCAGTCTCAGAGCTTAGTCTCCCAAAAGAAGCACAATGGACCTTAATCCCTGACTGGGGCCTGTATGGCTAGTATGACATATATTAAAAACCTGTAGCTGCCCTATGCCAGCTGACTGGGGCTCAGGGATTGTTTAATTGTGGTGTAGTCATTGGGGTCTCCCTGGAGCCCAAGCTCTGGGACCCTTCCCTCTCATGGGGTCCTGGAGCTCAGGCTCCAATCTGAGCCCATGTGTCCACACCCTTAACCTGACCCTGCAAGCCCAAGTTACCTGGCACAGGCCTGCTGTGGGTGTTTAATTGCAGCATTGACATACCCTATGTGTTATGATAATACTAATAAACAAAATAAATAATAATGATCAAGTCAAACCTGCCAATATATGAGAAACTTCCAAAGAATACCAAGCTCCTCATGGTTCATGAGATAATTCAGTGAATGCATCTTTAAACAGGGAATGAATCCAGCACTTGCCCTTACACTCCCAGCTATTTTGTGTAATGTTTATAGGATTATGGGCTTTGCCATCCAAGCCTGTGTCTTGGACCTGATCTCTTATCTCAGTTCCCCACAGTGCTCCATCACTAATGCCAGCAACAATGCCCGGCTCATTTGCTTTTCCCATAACAGTCTTTTTATACTTTTTGCCTCACGTGCCCTCTATGCAAAGAGAGGCCTCCCAGTTACAGCACCCCAAAGCCACTACCCTCTCCTCCAAAAGACTCATTTCTCCTGTGATGCCAATGAGATGACAAGTAAATATTTAATAACAGCAGTTTCAAAATCCTAGTTATTCCCTCCTTTGGCTTTCCAAGGCAGCCTGCCTACTCTTTGACTTTTAGAATTTAAGCTTTTCAGGGTAGGGACTCATCATTGTGTACCTTGTGTAAGTCTGACACTTAAATACTTAACTGGTCTAAGTCACTGAGTGAACCAAGTAAACTTTCACGTGGGACATGGACTTTAATTCAACATCAAACACAGTCCAAGGAAACATCAAAGGCTGCTATGCAGGAATGTCCAAACACAGTACAAGGAAATATTAAAGGCAGTGATGTGGACCTGCCATTTTCACCCCTTAAAGATTTTTCCTGCCTATGCCAGACAACGGATGTATCAGTCTTTTGGGTAGTGGTCTAACAAACTCCTCCCAGTATAGCATAGCTCATCCCTTCAGCCGCTCTGAATGCGATAACATGGCTGCTGTAGTCTTCTCACTCTGCTTCAAATCAACGTGCACATGTAAACAATAATGCAAAGTTTATGTGTAAATCCTCAGCGCATTATCACACACATGCTTGGGGTGTTTCATCCATATTTGAACATGCCCTGGAATTTTAAATACCTTTGAATCAAAGCTTGGGTTTTAGAGGTTAATTTACATAATTTTTGCTGCCCATTTAAAGCCTTACATCAAATATGATTCAATTAATATTAAAATGAGCTTCCACCAGCATTTCACAAAACATGTAGAGAGAGAAAAAATAATGACAAGAAATCCTACACTCCTTCCCTAAACAAAACCTTTTGGATATATAAAGGATAGCAAGTAAAACAAGTACAGTCACATAGTTAACTACTAGGGGAAAAAAATAAGAGGTTGATTTTTCCCCTAAAATTGTGTATGTGGCTATGGGAGTCTATTCTTTTCTGAAAATATAAGAGTAAAAGGGCAATTTGTTGCTGCGGAAAGTGTCCATGCCACTGTTAGGAGCAGCCGAAGTACACGTATAGGTTAGAATATTTCCCCCCATATGGGTTTGTTTCTTGTTTGCTAATCAGATTTAAACATCCTAGAAAACCCCAGAGCACAAAAGAATTTTTGCAATAACTTGAAAGTGCGACCTTAGCAACAGCCTTGGAAGCCATGGGAGAAGCTGTGGTGAAAAACAGCTGAAAAATTCCTTTCAGACTCCAAGTCTGATGTCGTGCAGGAAACTTCAGCAGCAGTTTTTCTCCTTGGGAATGGTCTAGTTGCAGTCCCCCTTGTTTGAAGCTATACGGTATTGACTGTCACTGGCTTTAATGCCACTAAGTCAGGATAGAATTTGGTCCTCTTGGTTTAGAAAATGACTAAACTACTCATTCTGTTGGAGTGTGGGAGAAGGCAGGAGAGGAGAGGGGGACTCCGACATTAGTGTCACTCTTTTTGCATCTTGAAAAATAAAAAATATCACAGATTTTTGAAAGACTTAGAGGAAACATACAAAGGGATAATTGTGAACATTGGCATTCATTATGTATCAAGTAGAATTTCACTGCCAGTTAACTATCTACATTAATGTGGGCACCGTCTATTTAAATATATCTGCTAACGAAATACATGAGTTATAAAATATTCCTTGGAGGCCACAAAATTGCCTGTTCAGGTTATTCTGGCAAAAGGACAGAAAACCTGCACTTGGGGACCCTCCTATTCATCACTCTATCATTGCAAGAGGAAGAGTGAGGCTTTTTCCCCAATGGAGTGGGTGAGCAGTTCAGCATGCAGAATCCACTCATCACAGCTTTCTACTACTTCTGCTACATAGCTCTGGTGCAGCTGTGCCCTAGAGTTCTCTCTCAGCATAGTTTACACATCATCGATAGGGAGGGAACCCATCTAAATTAATTTTGATTTAGGTCTTGTTTACATTGTGGATTTCCCCCAATTTCAACCATCAGTAGGCAGCCACTGCGGTACTGGCTTTACCCCTTGTCATGGAATCACAGGGTCTGGTCTATGCCACAGCCTGTAACCAATCTCCTGGGTGTGACTCTTATTGGAGGAAGCCAGAAATATGGAAGTACTCTTCTAGACATGTGGCAATTCTCCAAAAAGGGCCATATTTTTGTCATTTAATGTACCCAACCAACATACACACACCTACATAATATATCATTTGAAAAGCTTATTTTATGTACATTTAGGTGAAGTATGATGTGGAACTGTCAAGTGTAGCCATAAGCCTGCAGGTTAGGTGAAACACTGGTATCCCAAATGAAAAAATGTCATATTTTGCAATGTTCTAATAATACTGCAACATGACTATGACTATGGTTTTTACTTTTTAAGTTAATTTCAACACCTTAATGTGGTGGTTATTGGTCAAAGCTACCAAACAACATGTATTAAAAGATCGTTATTAGTTTTGCATGAGCAAGTTTTTTTTTCTTTTAGAAATGAAGCTATTTAGCATGTGACAAAAATGGCAAATATCTACGTTTTGCAATATACTAACATGAAATGTTTTTATATCACATATTCTTAATTGTCAAAGTATATCACAAGTGATAATAGTTCTCTATATTTTCCATTGAAATTTGCTGACTAGATCAGTCTCATACTGAAGGTTGTGCACCGGAAGCAGCTGAATGCATGCCAATAGTTTGTACTGCATAGTGGATAGATTTAAATGTAGGTGAATTCCCACTGTAATGTTTCTCCATTTGTAAGTTTTTGTACATGCAATGTAGCATCTGGCCTGGAGAAGGTTTTAATTAGTAATTGCCAATGCATTCAGTACTAGCCTTTGAAGTATTTTAGAAACTAGCTTTTCAATTCAGTGACACTTATGCACAGGTCAGTATTAGTGTTAGAGATGACAACATACAGCTTCATATTGTGAATATGCAAAAGCTATGAGAGAAAGAAGCGGCCAAACAAGAAGTGGTGAAGACAAAGTCCAAAAACAATTCTTTGTCTCTGCATTGGAAGAGGATGCAGACCTTGTTACAGTTCTTACCAACCCTGTCATCAAAAATATGAAAACCCATTTGACCCTGAATCACATCCAAAGGTGCTTATCAACATATCTACTGTACTGCATGGAACATCAGATGTACAAGAGGCTTTACTGAAAATAGCAGATGCTGATGAAGAACAAATGGAGAGATTTGTGAGAGGTGCATTTGATTCTGATGGGACACAGCTTCTTCAGACCAGTCAAGAAATCTGGCATCAAAACTTTTACTGATATGGTGAAGAAGACCTTGCCACTGGTAAAATTCCTTTGTGAATATATGGTTCAAAATGCACCTGAGAATGTAGGAGCACACCCAAGCGAAACAAACACTCCTTCTTGCTGGAGGTTTTTCCAATGGTGAAGTAACAAAGTCCATCACCAGCAGAGGTGCTGAAGAAGCCCAAGACTTGTACAGTACTCAGGAGGAAGCAGACACAAGGGATGCTTGTTCTGCATGCTGTCTGTGGTTTTGGGTCTCTTGGTGTCAAAGAAACCATAGTAATTAGGTCATCCAATACAGATGTTTTGGTCCTTGCTGTTTGCTACTTTCCAAAAATGGAACACACAGACAACATGTAGATTGAAATGCACCATTAACAGCACAACTGACAAGTATTGCTTCATACCTGTACGTGCAATTTGTGATGCACTCACTCCTGACTTCTGCAACATACTGCCTGCTGTACACACATTAACATAAACGTGCCTCTGTGGAAAAATCTGTGTTTAATGTTGTCAAAACAAAGGGAGCTTACTGCTTTAGGGAGCTTGCCAAATTGGGAGAGTGATGAACAAGCCACAATTTCTGCAGCAAGGAAACTGGTATCAGTGCAGTATGACTACAGCGAGAAAGAAAAGGAGACTCACGGAGAATTGAATTGCTTGCGCCTCACTCTAGCCCTCAAAAAGGACAAGTTATTGGTCAAACTCCTACCACATAAGGACAGTTTTGAAGAACATGTCAAAATATCTTCTAGGCAAACAAAGATTTGGATGTCTTCACACATACATAAACCATCGCAACATGGAAGGAAAAGCGTAAATGATGAAAAGACAGTTACCTTTTCCATAACTGGTGTTCTTCGAGATGTGTTGCTCATGTCCATTCAGCTTAAGTGTGTGGGACCTACAAGGCACATGCAAACCCTGGCCATGGTCAGGGGAAATGCAGACACTTCGGCGATGAGGTCTGTCAGTGCCAGTCGTTGAGGTACAGGTAGATCTGGACACCCCAACGTCTGAGGTAGGCAGCCACCACCAACATGCACTTAGTAAATACCTGTGGTGCTGTCGCTAGGCCAAATGGGAGGACCACAAACTGATAGTGGTTGGAACCTACCATAAACCAGAGGAAGCATCTGTGATCCATGAAGATGGCGATGTGAAAGTATGCATCTTTCAGATCGAGGTCAGTGTACCAGTCTCCCGGATCCAGGGAGGGGATGATGGAGGCCAGGGAGACCATGCGGAACTTCAGCTTTTCTAGGAAGCAGTTCAGGTCTCGCAGGTCCAGGATAGGTCGCAGACCACCCTTGGCTTATGGGATTAAAAAGTAACAGGAATAGAACCCTTTGTTCCTGAACTCTGGAAAAACCATCTCCATGGCACCTAGATGCAGTAACCTCCTGCATGAGGACACTCTCTTGAGAAGGCTCCCTGAAGAGGGAGAGGAAGGGTGGGAAGGAGGGATAGAAAGCAAACGAAGGGTGTAACCCTGTGCCACCGTACTGAGGACCCATCGGTCCGATGTTATAGATGCCCCCGCAGGGAGGAAAGGAGAAAGGTGGTTGGCAAAAATAAGGGATTTATAAACACTAATAGAAAACTGTATACAGTATAATAAAGGAGATAACTAGTTCGTACAAACGAGTGGCTACAGCACTAACTGAAGCAGCCACAGTTTAACACCATCACTGGCAGCAAGAAGGAACTGAGGGTAGGGGGGAACCGGCGGTGCCCTATATACTCCGGCATGTGCGTGCCACTCCAGGGGGCAACGGAGCCGGTCCCCTACCGGATACTGCTGAGGGAAAAACTTCCAGCACCGGTGCATTTGGAGCGCACACACACCCCTAAGTTGAATGGACATGATCAATCACTCGAAGAAGAACTAATTCCTGTATTCTTCTAGGGCCCAATGGCACCTGAGCATCAAGATCTTATTTGTGCCTGTACCAGTAGATGTTGCTGCACAATTAACTGTGTCTGTACTAAGAACAATCTTCCCTGCACAGAACTGTGTACAGAGCAAGGCAATGAAGACTGTGGTAACCCATGCGCTCTCTTGACAGAGATCATAATGATGAACAAGATGATGTTGACTAGAAATGTACTGTTGCTATTACATTTCAATGATACATGTACACATTTATTAGATTTTGTTTTATGCTCTAAGGTCACAAAGAAATCCACATTTCTTTCTTGAAATAATACAGAGAGTCATTAAACTAACAGAAATGAATGACTATATTTCAAAGTGATCATTTTAATGTGTTGATAGGGTCATTATTTATCCCCATTTCTGTGATAAAAGCACCACTCGACAGCTCCACATCTTAAAGCAGACATAAGAAGCTTTCAAATGATGTCTGAAGTACGTATGTAGAGAAGGTATATTAAATCGACCAAATTGGTGGAGTCTGCCACTCATCTAAAGGTAAAATGCCTATGGGGGAGTGTCCCCCTAAAAATGTTGCTTTATGGGCATATCCACTTCAACAATACCAATGTTAACTATATAATGTGCTTTTAATCTGTAGCTCTCAGGGTACATCTATACGCGGATAAAAGCCCAGGTCAGCTGACTTACAGCTAAAAATTGCTGTGTAGACGTTCAAGCTCAGGCTGGAGTCCGAACGCAGGGATCCTGCCCCTTTGCAGGGTCCTAGAGCCCAGGCTCCAGCCCAAGCCTAAACATTTACATTGCAATTAAACCACCCGCCCCGACACTGAGCCCCCCAAACCTGAGTCACCTGACATGGGCCAGCTGCAGGTTTTTAACAGCAGTGTAGACATACCATCAAAGTACTTTACAAAGGTGGGGGCCCTCATTTAACAGAGAGGGAAAATGAGACACAGAAGAGAGGCAAAGGCTGCACAGTGTCAACCAGTGAATCCGCAGCACCGCTGTGACTGGAACCCTGGTCTCTTGGCTGCCTATCCACTGACCTACTCTGCTAAGAATCAGGATATATTTGGGTGTCCAAAGCGCAACCTCCCATCTTTAATCCAGAGCTGCAGCCCCAAGAGACCACATGCAAAGGACATAACATTCAATGCTCCATCTCGCTAGAGCTTATGTGGGTTAGGGCCCAAATAATCTCCTTGTACATTCAAAGCCACAGGAAGGAATTTAGTGTAAGGGTTTCCTCAGATTTTTCCTCTGGTGGGAGTAAGGTTTTTTCCCTAGCTCACCAAATATGGTTGATCCCAGAGAATCCACAGGCCAGGATCATTGCATGCACATCCACTCAGGTCCACATTTGGGCTCATCGGATAGTATGGCATCCACACCTTCGTTGACCCCAAGGGGGATACAAGGAAAAACTAATACAGTCTGAGGTTATATTATCTTTTCTGGGTAGGATCTGCAGGTTGGAAAGAGGATGATGTGCATTTGGGGGGGAGGGATAGCTCAGTGATTTGAGCTTTGGCCTGCTAAACCCAGGGTTGTGAGTTCAATCCTTGAGGGGGCCATTTAGGGATCTGGGGCAAAAATTGGGGATTGGTCCTGCTTTGAGCAGGGGGTTGGACTAGATGACCTCCTGAGGTCCCTTCCAACCCTGATATTCTATGATTCTATGATTTCCCTCATACAGCTCACCACTATGGTCTTCCCAGTTCCTGTCTCATTATTCCACAGAGCACCACGGCAGAATTGGGGTGGGGAGAACAGGAAGGAAACAGTGCAAAAGACATCAGCGGCCAAGTCCCCATTCTACAGGGAAAGATAGAGGATTCCCTCCCATGCAAATCAGGGGACACTGTGGCCCAAGGTCTGGTCCTCAGCTTCTTGACAAAGTGCTAACAGGGCACAGTGAGACAAAGACTTGTCAACCCTGAAGCACATCTTTCAAAGAGTGACAACCTCTGGGCACAGGCAAAGATTCTTAGGAAACTACTGAAAGTTCTGAAAGGAAAGGATGACAGACTCAGGGAATTAGCTTTAAAATATTAATTAAGGCCAATTTTCATGCTGATGTACTGCTTTTAATTAAAAGTCACCCCTACATGCAACTCCTTCTCAGGCAGATGCTACCTAAGGAGTTCAAAGATACCAAGGATACACTTTGGAATTACATCAATGTGTATACATAAAAGTACAGTTAACAGCCAAAAAGGATTGAATATGTCCTGTGCATGTATGAGTGGCACAGGTATGAAGGGCCATTACACCAGGAGCTAAGACCTTAAACAGCTCGGAACAGCTGAACCCGAAAAGAGTCATAGGTTCACTACAGAGGAGTGTACTAAAATTCAGATTCTTACCCAGGCCTTCCCCACCTGCAAAGCTGCACTGGAAATCTTACAAGAGCAGACTCTCACCAGATTTCCAAGGCCCCCTTAATCCAGCAAGATCAGAAATACTGCTGCGGTGTCCAGAAAGAACCCAGCCATGTAGGCACCCAGCGAACTAAAGCATCCTTTTGGAAAGAGCTATCCAGACTTCCTCCAGTTTCACCAAAGAAGTTAGTCTGGAAGTCTGCGGTCATCTCTCATTTCATGAGACCACTCGCCCTCAGTATTGAATAAAGTGGTTGAATTAGAAAGAATATTTCATATTTATAAATATTACAATGCTGCCTTCCCTCACCTCACTCCATAAACTGGGTGAATAATTCCCCAATACACAAAAATTATTTTTGCTCACTATGGGCGAACCACATAAGCCTCTGCACAACCTAACAGTGGGCTTCAGGTTGAAACTGGATTTTAGCAATATACAGGCCTTGTGCAGGCCCTCTGCATGAAATGAATTTCACTCTGTTTGCCAGCTCTAATAGTGACATGCACAGCTGCAATAACAATGTAGGATTCACTTCCCCCTCTCTCTGCACCACCAGGATTCAAACACAAACGCACCAGCCCAAGTGTACTGCTGGTATTATGAAAGATTGACAGTTGAGTAGCGAGAAGAAAACCTTGTCATTAAAGGCTCAAAACACTGCAGCAGATTCTACACACACACACCATTACTATATTCCAGGGCCCACTCCTGAGATGTGCTGATCACTCACTGAGAATTAAAGCTACACTAAACATTTCATAGGATTAGACCCCAAATGAGTAGTTTAGTGCCCCTTAACATTCTAACTTGAAAGAGAATTATTAATATCATTAATATCTTCCATTTCTTTTCTGACATACAAGCAGCAAAAAACTTAACCTTTTCTTGTAGTTACTTTGTAAAACTCTGAAGTGGATCATTTTTGATATTGGACACTCTTTATGGTACCGTGGCTTGGAAGGGGAAGCTGTATATAATGGTGTTTACATTCTCCACTGCTTTTTCCCTTCTTGTGGCCAAACCAATAGTGCGAGTTACATGCTGTGGTTTCCAGCTTGCAAGATGCTCTCCCTTTGTTGCACAAGGCACACTGACACAATCAAGAAATCTTGTGAACTGTCATGTTTTTGTTTTTGTAACATTCGAATTGGCAGACATTCTGCTCTCCTTCTAGTAGTTCTGTGGTTAAAGAACACATATTTCCAACATGCTTTGTTTTAGGGTACCTATTATTAGGACACTTATTGCTCTCCTTGCTTACAGTCTGGATTTGTGTGTGTCCAATCATCAGTTTGATCCCCTTGAATTCCACAATATTTAAACATTTGTTCTTTCCAATTAGTTTTCGGTGCTGTAAGTTAGCAAAACAACCTGCAACAACAGCATTCCAGGTTATAAAACACTGACTCTATAAAACCATTTACAAATAAATAAATAAAACCCAACCACTCACAGCTCCAACAGTGGCTGCATGTGAGAAACTAGAATTTCATATATCACTTCTTTGGCTCATTCGCCAGTGGGGACACCCCTGTTTAAGAGCACACTTGCAACACAGGAAAAGGTTTGACACGACTGGCTCACCACATCTGGGACACACATTCCTTCTCTTATGGCTAAGGGAAAGACAGAAGATGAATCTACACTTCTGCGAGCATCAGCTGCTCAGGACTGGATAGAGCTAATTTGGGGCCCTCACACTTTGTATGCTGGTGAGAACTATGTTCAATTTAATAATAATCTATACTGCACCTACCATGGAGTCCTAGGCAATTTACAATAAAACAGATTAAATAACTGATCGACATCGCAGGGCACAATCCTGGGAACATAAATAACCTACAAGATTATTTAAAATCAGCATAAAACCATAAGCAAAGTAGATGCGCTGTGCCAAAGGCTTTTGAGAGAAAAACTGTTCTTAACCTGCTTTACCTGAGGCTCTTCTAGGGGTCATTCTCATGATCCTTCTTGTCACCCAACCTCAGGTCCTATGGTGCTGACTGGCCAGCCGCCAGACTGAAGTTCTCCTCAACTCCTTTTAGTGGCTCTCTCGGTTGCAAACTGGTGGCAGAGGAAGTGCTGGCTGTTATATTCCCCCTTGTCTCCAATGGCTAGAAAAACATTTTAAGTATCCAGCACAGAACTGAGCAGGACCCTCTTGGCTATCTTAAAAAGTATGTTACAAAGTACATCAAGGCAGAACCATGCTCTTGCAACCTGAGACAATCAAGAAAAGTTGTGGGCAGGGACCCATCTCCCTTCCCCATTTCACACAGCATTTTTTCTCCAAGAGTCCTGGTCCCTCTTGGGGAAAGATATACCTCTGCTGTGGCTGATGCTCTTTGATGGCACCATGCACTAGATCCTGCTAACACCTTTCAGGGTGTAAAACATACATGGATACTTGGATGTGTAGGGACACTTTAAATACCATGCACTTATTTACAACTATGTGAATTTACAGATAATCTGTAACAAACCTCATCCCACATAACACTTTTATTAACAATGAATCAGTTTTCAAAGATTTGTTACTGCACATTACTTAGTTCTGTTGGCCTGGAAACTGCCACTCTCCCCCAAACTCACACTGGGGCATCAAGTCATCTCAGCTCAAAGGTGCAGAAGCTTTGTATTGCCTCAGTACATTTTGCTTCGATGCTGTGGTATTCCATCTCACTTTTGCAAGATGTGATATTTACAAGTGGTTTAAAAGCTTCCTCACTAAAATATCTCATTATTACAATAAGGTGTGTAACAGTGAATTGTATTCACTAGTCAGTTATTTTTCTAAAATTTATTTACAAGTACAGCAAATTGTAAGGGCTGACATCCACTAACCCCATCAGAAATTAATCCTCTGGGATACTTTCTACTCATCCTAGCAGATTATCCTTCTCAGTGCTCCACAAAAGATGCGGACATATAAAGCCCAATAGCCCTGCCAATGTGTCCTGGGTGGGAAACTTAGTTTTTAGACTATCTTTCTTGCCCTCCTTTTGGCCTTCATTTGCATGAGGAAACTGATGGGGACTGTTTACTGAGCTGTATATGTCCTCCTCAATGGGGCTAAAGATCTCCTGTGTATCCTCCCTCTCCCCTAACATCTTTATGTGGTTGTTCATATGTGCAGGAGACATTTTATTTTTATTAGTGCACCCATTTACTGCCCTCAATTGCATATACTGACAATAATATCCATAGTAGTGTAAAGGCTATAAGATGATTAGCCTTCAGATATGTATTCCAATATATATTTTTGCCAGTGGAAATATATCACACAAAATGAGATACCTCTTTGCAGTATTCATTTTTATAATGTGCTTGCAATATACACAACTGTTTGAATATTATTAGCCTGTGTGCTATGACTTCTAAATTCCACATCAGATTCTATTAAGATACCATTAAAAAAGCTCACTCACAAAAGGAAAAAGCACCAATTTGCTCTCTCTTTAACCACTTTGCTACTAAACAATTTGCCAGGTAGATGCCTAGAGTGTTCTCTTCTTATACAGCTAGATTTAGTGATATTTAAAGGGGTAGGCAAAGCCAAAAGAAGTTTGAGAGGTATGCAAAAAGTGAGATTAAACTCTGTAGTTTACCCATACCACGACTTGAGGTTTCTATTGTAACACTAGCACAGAAAGTCTACCCCGCTGGAGTTCAGCACTGATGTCCCTTCAGGGACTGGGACGTGGCCACCTTGTACCAGCAATGGGGTCCAGGGGCACAGGCTTTTCCAAGTAGCCATCCCTTCTCCAACCTTTCCAGGTGCCTTACCCAGAATGGAGTACAGCCAAACTGAACGCAAAACATTCAGGTTCAGTTCAGCAGACGTGAATATAGCTTGTTCCACGAGGCTCTCATTTCCCCTCCACCCAACACTATTTCATACACCAGGGAATTGCATGTGTGTGCGTGCATAAACAATCGGAACACAACACACTAGTGCCAGAGCATGCCTCTTACAGTGACAGATATTTGTAGTTTCTGAACAAAGGAAGCCAAATTGGCTTCATTGGAGAAGAAGTGTAATAAACATCTTTGATTTTACACCTGTTTGTAATCATAACAAATGGGATCCTATACATTCCCACACTGAGGATCTTCACATCTTCAGGCTGAGCATATAGCCCAGGGGTGGGCAAACTTTTTGGCCCGAGGGCACATTGCAATTGCAAAACTGTATGGAGGGCTGGGTAGGGAAGGCTGTGCCTCTCCAAACAGCCTGGCCCCAGCCCCCTATCTGACCCCTCCCACTTCCTGCCCCCTGACTGCCCCCCTCAGAACCCCTGACCCATCCAACCCCCTCTGCTCCTTGTCCCTGACCGCCCCCTCCCAGGACCCCACCTCCTATCCAACCCCCCCTGCTTCCTGTCCCCTGACTGCCCAGAACCCTATCCATACGCCCTGCCACCTGACAGGCCCCCCGGGAACTCCCACACCTATCCAACTCCCCCTGCTCCCTGTCCCCTGACTGCCCCAACCCCTATCCACACCCCGACAGTCCCCCCCCCGGACTCCCACGCCTATTCCCTAACCACCCCATCCAACCCCCCCCGCTCCCTGTCCCCTGGGACCTCCTGCCCCTTATCCAACCCCCTCGCTCCCTGCCCCCTTACCATGCCGGTCAGAATGGCAGGAGCTCACAGCCGCACTGCCTGGCCAGAGCCAGCCACGTTGCCGCGCTGCCTGGCAGGAGAGGCAGGCCAGAGCGCTGGCGGCATAGTGAGGTGAGCCTGTGTGGGACGGCAGACAGTGGGGAAGGGGCCAGGGGCTAGCCTCCCCGGCCGGGAGCTCAGGGGCCAGGTAGGACGGTCCCTCAGGCCGAATGTGGCCCGTGGACTGTAGTTTGCCCACCTCTGATATAGCCATTTAAGTTGCTATCATGAGACATTACTGAAGTGCAATTAAATATGAACTTTCTGTATGTTTTCAGTAAAAATACACTTTGAGAATGTGACCTACATTTGCTTTGCAGTGACAAAGGTTTGCTTGGACAGAGCCTATGCAGTAGACTAGGAGCTAGAAGCTCCTGCGTTACAATCCCACCTCTGATACTGCATGGGGGATCTTTGGCATGTCACTTATTCCCAATTTACAGAAAAGTTATGTTACCTTCCAGGAATGTTGTGAGGATTAGTGTTTGCAGAACAACAGAAGTGCTAAATGTTTCATATTAGTACTAGAATTGTGTGGCTGATCATCCAGTCTCTTAGGTAGACATTCCACGGTACACATCTGATGAAGTGAGCTGTGGCTCACGAAAGCTCATGCTCAAATAAATTGGTTAGTCTCTAAGGTGCCACAAGTACTCCTTATCTTTTTGCGAATACAGACTAACACGGCTGTTCCTCTGAAATCTGATTCCAGTTGGGTGAACAGAAGGGAAGCCTGTATATGCACCTTGGAGGACCTGTGATATAAGATGAACAGAAGTGGAGATTCTCTGAGTTAAAAGGCTTAACAAAAATTTCAGAAGCTGAGAAATGACCAGAGAATGCATGAAAACCCAAGGACCCAGCTCTTTCATAGTACAAAAGAAGATTCTACAGCAAAGTGTAAGGTTAAACTAAACGTAGGTTAAAAAAACATTTAAAAACCCAGGCTTTCATTTCACATTATACTCTTCATTTGGGAATCAAGATAGACATTCTGGCAAAGCTGCTGACAAGTTTTAGGATACTCCAGGGAAACAAGTTAAGAGAATAGCATTAGGAACTGGAACAGCAGAAATCTTCATTTAATCTGGGAGTTAACCTCGGTGCATTATGAAATCTGTGTTCAGTGTCTCTTGACCCAGGCGTCTACTGGGCCAGCTCCCATTTATGTGCAACTGACCAGTTCAACAAGAGGCAACACAGCTGTATTCCAAGAGATGAACACAGACAATTTCAGTGCAGAGAAATGTATACACTGAAATCTAAAGGTAAACTAAGAGTTCTGGTGAAATTAGGGGGTTGACTATGGAAATACCCTCCCTCCTCCAACAAGAACAAAAATCAGAAGATTGGTAAAACGACAAATGTCTGGATACAGTTCCCATTTTTTCACAGCCCCCTCTCCCTATTCATTTAGTTGAGGAACAAGTATAGGACATATATACTTATAAAATAAGAATCTCATTTAAGATTTGATAACACAGCAAAACTCAAAGATACACATATCTCACCCTATTATCAATCCACAAGGGTTTCTGGAGCATCCAGGAGCCAGTTCTACTCATCATCTTTTATCCAGGGGAGACAGAATATCCAGGTAACTAAAAATTAAGCTACAGACTTTTATTCATGGAAAAGTTAGAAGTGAGATGAAATAAAGGACACTTTTTTGCACACATATATAGAAAAACCTTAGCAATCATAAAAGCCAATTCCTAGAGCTTTCCTGCCCCATAGGAAAATGGTTTCTACACCAGTGATCTGGTGAGTAAACTGCAATGGATCGGATACTAGATTTTATGCACTGTTGAAGGCCAATCACAATACCAGTTACCAGACCTCTTACTGCTACAGAATCTCCCTTTAATTCTTTATCTTGAACAGCTCTCAGAATTTTGGGTATTCAAGTGAACACAATTCAGAAAAGACCCAGGTAATAATCCAGTGGTACAGGACTTCTGTGTTTAAATTTCAGTGCTTCTAGAACGACCTCTCTATTTATATTATGAGCCAAGGAGGAAAAACTGAGGGTTTAAATTATTCTGTAGTTCCTTCTCAAGGGCTGTAGGACTTAGAAATTACTCAACAAATGTCATCTATCCATCAGCAATAGATAAACGATTTATCAGGTAAGTAATTTTGCCTGCTTTCCACACAACTGTCTATGGCTAATCTTTGCTTTCTCCACCCAAAAAGGCTTCCATTACCACATTTATTATGATCTAGTTTGAGACAAAAGCTGAAATTACTTGTATTTGCATACTTCAGTCTCAAGAATAAACTTCTTCCTGACTAGAGCATTTTTTCAACTGTTTCATGTTTTGCCATTTCAACTGAGTAACCTTTCAGACATTCATAGAAATCAATACAGGCCAGAGATTGAGTTTACATAATTTCTTTTTCTAATAAAGAAATTAATGTTTCTCAGTACATAATCTGGATTTTTAGAAAAATTACACAACTCCAGTTGAACAATCTACCGTTTACTATGTTACCTATCAGAATACATCTCTACCTCCCTCTTCACTCTGTATTTCATCCTCTGAAAATATCTTTCCGGAACAGAACCGTTATCTGGCTAATTTATTGTAGGCAAACTAGAGAGGGACAGTTTAGGAATATACTAATATTTGACCATTGTTTTCATGTTGTGTATTGTTCCTTTACCTTTTAGTTGTAAACTCTTTGGAGCAGGGACTATCCATATTGCACTAAAATTATCAGGTGTGGTTTACTTTTAGAACAATCTTCCACAATTTTATTTGTTTGGGGCCAGTAATACACTAGTTGGAAAATACCTTCTGTGGCTTTGTTTGTGAATTTCATATTTTTGCAAAGCTGTTTTATAAAAAAGAGTTTTGACAGTCACATTCTTTCAGTTTGATTTGGGCCTTATTTTAGTCACCGCTCTCTTTTAAAATAAAAGCACTTTAGAAAAAATGCTCAAGCTTAGGGTGACCGATTTGTTGCCAATATGGAAATAGAGCTTTAAAAGGGAGTTACAGGAATTTTCCTAACAACATCAGAACAAAACCATCTTCCTCTCCCCACCAGAAAAAGTCACTTTCTTGTGTAATTTAGTATTGAAAAGTCAAAAACAGGAGTTCCAACACAACATCAGAAAAGAACAATAAGGGAGTTATAGCGAATTGTCTTCTTTAGCATTACCACTTCAGAACAGAGGAGGAAGTAAGGGCTTATAGTTTTTCCTATCTCCCACCATTTAATATTTGTACTTTTAAACATAAAGATTAAGAGTTCATTCTAACTGCTTACCCAGTAGACTGTATATAATTATACCAGTGACTTCAAGGCCACTTCACAACTTTAGCAAAAACTAGTGTTGGGTGAGGTTGGGAAAACCTGTCTGCCAAGAATTTTAAATAAATAAAAAGGAGGGTGGAGAGAAATGGATAAGCCTATGTGATCCATTCAGTGCTTCCCTTATTTCTTCTTCCTGGATCCCCATAGGACCTTCAGGGTCTTGCATTAGAATCCAGCCTTATTGTGAATATAGTTACTCCCACTGAAACTTGTCAGTATGATTCTTTGGTCAGTCAAAGCAGGACTGTTAAGCCCTGTAGGGTGAGTAGGGAACTCTGTGCTGTTTACACTGCAGCCACATACTACAATCTCAAGAAATGAAAATTCACTCAAAAGTCATTGGAAGCTAGAATGAAAAGGGAACCCATACAATTTGCAGTACACACTGCCAATCATTTAGCTTTAGTAGGTATGTTCAGATGTGGGATAAACTATGCCTAAACAGGCCTAGCTTGCAAACTGAACTGAAATCTTTAACTTTGGTTCAACACGAGGCTGTCAGAGCCACAAAATTATTTATATCCCCCACCTCAGCAATTGTTAAAGAGAGTGGTGATTTATTGTGGGGGGTAAAAGGAGTTATTTTTTCAAGACCATTAATGTGGACAAATAAAATGGGATATTAGAAATGTACAACATGAACAACCAACCTAAACTTACCCGTTTGCATGCGGTCACCTACATTTTGGAACATGCTGAAGTCTGATATGTGGTGTCAAGTTTTCAAAGTGGAAACTACAAGCACTTTGCCTAAGTTACAGCATTTCAGCGTTCCAGTGAACTGGGAATGTCGTCAGAAAGAAGCTGCCTCACTGTTTAAGCTTGAGTCATGGTATGTTAATAAAGGGCAATGGCTCTGTTTGTTGCATGCTACTGGAATACATTGTTCTGTATTGCACAATCCATTCAGACACGCATCTGGAGTCAGTTTTTTAGTCTTCTCATTAAATCACAAGTAGCACAGATCCATAACCTAAATCAACTATGGGGAATCCTGGGTACACATAGCCCTGGGGGTATGCAGAGGCCTCTAGGGAGTACATTAACTCAATCTAGATATTTGCCTAGTTTTACAACAGGCTACATAAAAAGCACATACAATGACTTGCTTACACTGCTCTATATATTACACACTAAAATGTAAGTACAATACTTACTTATATTATACTTATATACTTATATTCCAATTGATTAATTTTATTATATGGTAAAAATGAGAGTCAGCAATTGGTCAGTAGTAGTGTGCCATGACATGTTTGTATTTTTATGTCTGATCTTGTAAGCAAGCGAGGTGAAACTCTGATTGGTCTTCCATATCCCAGATGCCTGGAAAGTAATCTGGAAAGGTTGAGAGCCACTGCCCTATTTTAAAGAGATTACATTTAAGTATAGAGAAGAGAAACAGTTTGATACATTGGGGAATCCCATATCCAATACACCAACGGGCATTTTTTTAAAGCTCATTTTCAGTTTTAAGTTCATTACCGTTTCAAAGACTAGCAACTAAAGGATAAAAGCATGCAAGGCTCAGTTCTAAAACTCCATTAAGCACAAGTAATGATAATATAGCACACCCATTTGTCAGATCACCAAGACCCAGCAACAAATGAATTGCCTAGAGGAGGCCTGTTTCCTGTTAATTCAAAAAGTACCTACAGAAAAAACAATGTACTGTCACACAGATTGCATTGGTTTGCCACAATTTACTGCAGGACAACAGGAAATTTCTGAATGGTCTGCGCAGTTTTCTGTTTCCATCCAGTTCTGAAATAAGCTACATAACTTTTAAGTTAATGTAAGGATCAATTTAAATGCTAACAAGCAGTTGTGGAGCACATATGAGACAGACCCTAATGTTCCTGTTTAAGGATTGCTGGGGATCTGGAATAAAGAAACAAGAGTGGAACCTAGAGTATTTTGACATGCACTTTTGCAGAGATACAGCAAACTAGTAACTGTTCACCTCAGAGTATCACTTACAGTGAAAAGGATGCAAAGCTGCTAAGGCCCTGCTTTCCCCCCCAAATACCAACAGACACAGCGATACACTACCCTTTCGCACAAATTTTATAAACTGTTATGCATGCTTTTTTGGCATTTTCTACACACGAAAATGCTTGAATTAACAGGAGTGCAATTGTGTTTAATGTGAAACAGCTGCTGCAAACTTTCAGAATTCATATCCCAACCAGGACATACCAAACTGTACTTCTGTGACTTACAATAAGGTCCTACTTAATGAATAAAAGACTGTATAGGAGATAAAAGTATGGGCTGATAGAATACAGCAGCTCCAGCTGAGAGATTTAACAATAAATAAAATAAATAATAATAAGAGTTATTTAGTTTGGGAACAACAGAAGTGAAAAGTATATAACTATGCAGTTTTAATTTGAATGTTAGTTTAAAAAACTAAACAAGATTGCATTAGCTCAAGTAGACATTAGTAAACTAAGAATTAGAAGCCTACTTTCAATATTTGGGAACATTTGATCAAGGCTCCTGTTCCTTGCAGACATTATAGTTTCTTTGGGGGGGGGGGCACCCCATTTTATATATATATAGGAAATAATTTTGAGCAAACACAGACCAGAGCATAACCTACAGAAATAGTAGGCATCATCCCATCTAGAGATTACTTTGCATGGTTATATATTTGTTTTGTTATTTTTAAAACAAGTCAGTATACTAGGTTGATTATACAAACATATGGCAACAGTATTACATTCTACCTTGTGTTTATAAAAAGTACTGTGCCAGTCCAGAGATGCCATTATGTTAACATTTATTAGACTGACAAAAGAATCATGATGTAGCACATACTCCAACAGGTTCCATTAAAATAAACTTTATAAAGTTTAATAAAACACCTTCTACATTGAAATGTGTTATTTAGAAGCCTCTGTATATTACAAAGATTTACCCACAGAAATGCTAGATAGTCTTTAGCCTCTGAGTTTTGGGTGACAGAATAAGTTGAAGAGTCAGATTAGCATTAATACCAGTACATCTTCAGTGTTGGAATGAGAGGCTATAAAAGTCTATTCCTTTACATGAGGAAGAGCATTTGGAACAAAGACTTTTTTTTTTTTAAAGCTCAATTAAAGTTATTACCCAGATTACCATTTCCTACTTGTCCCATACAAACTTTAAAGACTAATGGCATATTAATAACCTCCATAAACAAAGAGTTACTGATATAAAAAACAATTTCACAAGCATTTAATAACTGGATTTTCCATTTCAGCTGTTAAGGTACAAAAAGCAAAGGTTTGTTCCCCACCGTCCTCCTAAACCTGATATAGAATATAATTTGCACTAGGTACTTTGGAACCTTCTGGAACATTGTTTATTAGTTTTGGCAAACTACCAATGATTTCTACAGGAATGGAGCCATTTTGCTGTTCGAACCTGGTTAATCTGTAGCTAGACACATTTCTGATAGGGAAAAGTTAATAAAAAACCACCTTGCAGACATGGCTTTAATAGCTTGATTTTTTTTCCAAAAATTTTATTGGGAGAACTACAAAACATTTACAGTACAAAGTTTACAGTCTCACACTCAATTTGTAGTGAACTGACTCCCGAAAATATATTACAACTCAAGTTGACTTATCCTTTAGTTACATTCAAAACATACTTCTGTTAAAGTAGTCCAAATAGAGTACATAGTGCTTGATCTGTACCTATGTACAAACAAAACTAAAAGCTACTGCTCATTCATCCACCGTCCAGGACAGTTTTGGAAAACTCCTGACTTTCTACACAAGGAAAAAAATTACAAGTTTTGGAATTTAATTAAACAATTTATGTTCATGTACTGCATAAAGTTTCAGATCCAAAGGTGGCCTCCTTGCTTATAAAAAAAAAAAAAGTGGTGAAACTTTTCCATGTAGTTAAAACCCATCCCTACATTCAAATTATCTCAAGCATTAAGAAAAATACTTATTTGGTTGAGGAAGATTTAAGGCAAGCATGGACCCTTGAGAAGGCACTGTGAGACATAACACTGGGACCCCCAATTATTGCTACATACTTTGAGACTATATCACAGTGTGATTGGTGGAGTTAGGCAACAAAAATACTTTTTGGTTAATTTAAACACATTTGAATTAGGTTTGCCACTTTGAACTCTGATTGCAAAGTAGTTTTGTTGGGTTTGTGTGTTTTGTTTTTTTTACGCGGACGGGCTACAACCATTTTACATTCTAAAAAACCCACAGAAATTCCTCATACTACTTCCACAGCATAGAGACCGATTTCTATAAAGAAACCATGCAATCTTTTAAATTTACGTAAACAAGGAAAGAAATTAATGAAATAAATATTACATACAATCTCTTAAATTAAGATTTTTACTCATTTACAATAAAATAACCAAGTGAAGTTACAAAAGGCATATATTACTGTGAAAAGAACACACTCCACATTTCGCCGATTAATAATGGCAATCATAATTTAAACATAATAAAAGAATATATATCTATTGCTTTTCATCATACCCGATAAATACAGTATGAACAAATTACCAATGTATACTTTTCACAAGATAATAAATAAGTTAAATAGTTTCATACTGAGTTGTGTGCAGTGACTCATGCAATCAACTCAAACAGCTAAAAAAATTTAAAAAAAAAAATCAGCAGTTATTCTCCAACAATTACAAACTAGATTCAGTTGAGTGCTTCCAAATAAAGCAACAAAAAATTGTTCTAAGCCAAACATCCACTAAGTGGTGGCAATGGAACCAACATTAAACTTTGGAATGGAAGTTTTAGCATTTGTTATAATATATATAAGATAGATTATATAAAAAAAACTAGAGGGTTGTTATCAAGGCATATTCCTGGCAGGATGTTGGATTTTTCTTTTAAAAGCTTATAGGTTTAGTACTGGTGTGGGTTTTTATTTGAAATTGGCTTGAAAGACAAACTACTTATTAAATTCTCTTTTTTGTATATAAAAATGTGGAGAGGCTTGAAATACAGAGTTCATGCCCCTCTGGATTGTTTGTTGCTTGCTTTCTGGTGGGTGTGGGTTTGTCTTGTCCCCCCCCCACTAATGCTTAAAAACAAAACAAAAAACAAAAAAACCACACACACAGATGGAATGGCTGCTGCTGCTGGTGCATATTATAACTAGTCTCCAAATAAAAAACAAAAATCCCCTTCTTCCAAAGTCTCTCTATAAAAATAGGTTTGTTCTGTTCATGTCGCCATTTGCCCTTTCGCAAATTAATTTTTTGTTCATCTCTCGATATAAAAAGTTTTTTCCTCTCTCCTCGCTTTTTAATTTACTTGCTCAGCAATTAAACAAAACCAAACCCAAGAGGATCATCGAAGGACTGTGCGAGCTTGGCTAGTTCTCAAGGCTGCGGTCTCTGCTCCCGGGGTTTATCCTCCCCCCTTCAGCGGGGTGCACACCCCTCTTCTCCGCTCCCCTCTCTCCGGCCCAGCTCCCCCTAGTCGTCGGAGATGGAGAGACGGCTGAAGATGGGCAGGCGCCTGCCGGAGTCCAGGCTCGGGGACTCGGAGCCGCTCAGGCTGCCGGAGCTGAGGGAGCCGCTCAGGTAGCTCTCCCGGTCGGAGAGCGAGTCCGGGGGGCTGGGCGGCGCGTCGAAGACGGGGGACTCGGAGAGGCGGCGCAGGGGCTGGAAGCTGAAGGGAGGCGAGGCGGGCGGCGCCGGGCAGCTCCCCCCTGGCGGCGGCGGCGGCTGCTGCTGCTGGCAGCGGTAGAAGGCGGCGGCCGCTACCGCGGCGGCGGCGGCCGCGGGGCTGGCGGCGAAGCTGGGGCTGTGGAGGGCGAGCGGCGCGATGAGGCTGCCCAGCTCCTGGCCCGAGAAGGCGAAGGCGTTGTTGGCGCAGGGCGGCGAGAGCAGCTCGTCGCAGTAGGAGGCGGAGGCGGGCGGCGGCGGGGTGCGGGACCCGCCGGGGCTCTCGAGCAGCGCCGCCTCCAGCCGCCCGCCGGGCTGCTGCTGCCCGCAGCCGTGCTGGTGGTGGGCGGAGAAGCCGGAGAAGCTCAGGCTGTGGTGCAGCTTGGGCCGCTCGCCAGCGCCGCGCTGGGGCCCGAACCCGCCGCCGCCGCCCAGCGGCGGGTCCCGGGGGGCGAAGGCGCGCAGGTCGCCGGTGCTGCCGGCGGGGTGAGGCGGCGGCGGGTGGGGGTGGTGGTGCGGGGCGGCGGGCGCGGCCGTGCCCCCTCCGGGCGCGGGGCGGCGCTCGTCCGCGTTGTGGATGAAGTGGCAGCGCGGGCCGTAGGGGCAGAAGCCGATGGTGTGGAAGGTGCGGCACAGCTCGGTCTTGTACTTGGGGTGGCGCGTGAGGCTGCGCAGCTCGTGGAAGCCGTGCGCGAACTGGCACTTCTCGCCGTACTTGCAGGCGCCGCTCTCCTCGAAGGGCCGGCACAGCTCCGTCTTGTAGCGCGTGGAGTTGATGGGCGCCCCGCCGCCCCCCTTCCCCGCCTGCTGCTGCAGCTGCTGCATCAGGTGCTGGCTGCGCTCGCCATTCTCGCTGAACGAGCGGTCCCGGAACTTGTTCTCCTTGTTGAGCAGCGCGGTGGGGCTGCTGCTCCCGCCGCCTCCCCCCCCGCCCGTGCCCGTCTCCTTCAGGCTGCCGAACGAGGAAGAGGAGGACGAGGACGACGAGCTGGAGCCCGAGGAGCTGGGGAACTTGGAGCTGTTGGCCAGAGCCTGCAGGTTGCTGGTGGAGTGCCTTCGCAGAAACCCCGGCGCGAAGCTGGAGCTGGGCGAGGTCACGGGGGTCCCTACCGCCTTCTTGTCCAGCATGCTGCTCAGGTTGCTCAGGGTTTTCTCACTCTGGAGGCAAGAGGGGGAAAGGAAGAGAAAGAGTTTGCAAAGTGACTCGGACGGGCAAGCAGGTCTGCAAGCGGCCAGCGCCCCCTGAGACTGCGCGGGAATAAAACGCCCCCCTCGCAGCACATCTGCAGGGAGAGCGTGGGGCATCTTTTAATGTCTCTCCTGCAGCTTGAGAGTTAGGCACTAAAAACTTACTTCTCGGCAGTGTCTTTTAAAAGGTGACACAGCTCCAGCTAAAGCTTCACCTTCACAGCATTAGCCGAAGGACCTTCCAGTGCAAGAGTTTGAAGCCTCGGGGGAGATCTGGTACTGGTTTCAGCACACTTACAACTGAAAGCTTTAGAGACCTTAAAGCTCCCCAATGCACTACAACTCCAACTCTTGATAAACTTCTAGTCAACAAATCTCCTTAGAAGCCTGTGCCGAGAGACCTGTAGATCAGTTCGGGAGGGATGAAACACCAACCAGGCAAACTGTCACAATTTAAATGTTAACCTGATCACAGAGCAACTTGCGTGTAAAATGCACCCCACATGGAAAGCAGCACCCCTCCCCCACCAACAAAAAGGAGTTTATTCCACTTCTTAAATAGTCAGACTTAGAAAAAAATACTCAAGAGCTCAGATTTGCTAAGCCCTTTAAAACGTTCAAAGTGCTTGACAGACAAAATGCAAACTCTTCCCCTACCTTGCACAAGAAGTCGATGTCATAGAAGGCAGATAAAAGCGTCGTAGACATTTCGAGATCCTGTAGTGATCGGAAATACAGGAAGGACCGAAAGATCCCGCTTTCCTCGGAGGCTTTGGAAAAGCCACGACTAGATAGGAAAGGGCTGATTACTTGAGATCCGAAATGGTCCAATCACTTTCCCAGCAGGGGTGGGTTAGTGGGTGCCCGGCCAAGGCGGCGCCTACTGCTGCAGCGAGCTGACTGCTGGAACTCTGCAAGCCCCGTGCTCGGCACATATATAAACGCCGGACAGCGCAAGGGGCGGGCCCCAGTCGGGCCCGCCGGGGTCTCCCAGCAACACCGCCCAGTCGTTCCCACCCGGCCCTGCCCCCTCCTCAGCAGCTCCGCTGCTTCTGATTGGGCGCCGCCAATTTCTTTCAGGGGCCTGGAGTGCAGGGAGGTGCTGTGGGGCTGAGCAGCAAAGAAAGAGCAGCGGGCGGGGTAGCTGTCGGTTCTACGGCTAGCGTCATGCCCACTCGGGGTTGCAGTGAGCCATTGACTAGTCTTGTGACTCTGCTATGCACAGGGTTATAGAGTGGAAAGTGTATAGAAAGCATTCTGCCAGGCTTGCTCCACAATGCACTGTGGGTAGCAGGCAGTCCACTACACACAGGGTGCGCTGTGTATACACTTGTATTTGTAAACACCGTGCAGTATAGACAAGGCTTGCTACAGACTGCACCGTACACGTGTACAGAAAGCATGGTCCTATACATGGAGATTTGCTATGGAAACGCAGAGGGCACTTACCGAATGCACAGTGCATATAGGTTTGTTGCAAAGCACTCAAAAGTAAGACTTGTTACAGAAGGCACTACCTAGAAACCACGCTAATATGTAGGAGTTATTGACGCAGAAAACACTGCAGACGTATCTAGGAGGCTCTGATTATTTGATAGTAAACTCCTGTATTTTCTTTTAAAATGCCTCGGGGAAACCAGTGTCCCTTTTCACGCTATCATCTCCCTGACGAGGAAGTTTCAACCAGCACGTGTCGGAAAGGGCTTCCCTCTCGGCTTAATATTCCTGGCGAGTAGACTGCGAAGCTTAATACAAAGCAAGATGTACCTAAGTACCTCGGAGTGAAACGGGACGCCTCTTCCTCCCTCCCCACCGAACATCAACTTTTGCCACGTAATTGGTTTGAAACAAACTCTGGCTCCTCGCTTGCTGCGCCCGCGGAACTAGCGGACGGTCGCCAGGGTGTGTTACTTTGCACCACAAAGCGCGGGTGGCTAAAGGACTCGGGTTTGGGGGGGGGGGGGGGGAGGGAAGAAAGAAGGAACTATTTCCCCTCCCGGCGGGCGGCTCCCGCACAGCAAAGGGCCTCCCCCGTCCCGCGCCGCCTGCACCATGCGCCCGCCTCCCGGAGCTTTCCAATAAGGCCTAGTAGATCACAGGGACTTGGCAGCCGGTCAAGGTCTTGTGATACGATCAGCAAAGCCAATTTCGTGTCCTTTGACTTGGAGCCCCAACGCCCGTCCCTGGGCAGCAGCACCGCGGGGCTGGAAAGAGGAGCCAGGCTCGGCCGCTCGCTCCGTGCCCTTCCCCGGGCAGAGTGCGCGAGGGCGGGGTGCAGCCGCCCGGGGAAGTGCAGCCGCACGGCGGCCCCGGGCTCGCGCGCTGCCTAGCTTGTGCAGGGAGGGAGGAAGGAAGCCCGCGGTAGGGGTGAGTGGAAGGGGACGGAACCATATCGGGCGCCACACCTCGGCCGGGGGAGGAGGGGGGGGGGGCACACGCACGGCCCGCCTGGGTTCCTTAGCCACGCAAAATATACGCACGCCTCAAGACAAATAAGCAACGAGCCTGGCGTATCTGAGTCCGCGCGGCCCGGGAGGGGAAGAGTTAACCGCGGGAGCTCTTTCTTTGCAGCACCCCCCCCCCCCCCCCCCGGGACACTGCTCTTTCTGTGCAACTGCCCGGCCAAGTTATCCCTTCCCCTCCAGCTCTTGTCCCAGCAGCTCCTCAGGCGTAATGCCCCTCCCTCCTAAAGAGCCCTCGTCTGGACAGTAGCTGGGACGGGAGGGGGGCGCTCGAAAGGGAGCTAAACCCCCCTCTCCCCGAGAAACAGCGGATGTTTTTAACCACACTGTACACGGCAGGTAACCCCGCTTGTCTCCCTCCCCCCCCCCAGGCATTCATAAATCTGGCCCGGCTCCGACATCCAGGCTTGTATAAACACGTTCGACGCTACGATTCTGCAGTCCCAATACTTGCGTTTGCTAACGGTTGGAACACATGCAAGGGGGAAAATGGATGCGCGTGTAAAAGTTTCCCTGCAGGATTTGGGTTACAAAAGCAGTGGAGACGTTTGATCCTCTTTCGGTTCTTTCTGAGCTGGGATGTCAAGCCCTGAAAATCCGAGGGTGCAAGTCTGCCCACGTCAGCAGGAAACCTGCACTTTGCAAAGAAATTTACCAAAGGAAAAGCAACTTCACTGGCGTTTTATTGGGACATTTTGCGCCAGGTCTTCACACCAGGTTTTCGCAAAACAGCTCACGCCTCCATTTGGCTTCCTCCTCAGTGTGACTGTGTCCAGCCCCGCGGAGAAATGCACTTCTGGGAGCGGCTGCAGTTTAGCAGCCTCTCAGCGCAGCAGCACAGTCCCTCCTCCTGCAAAAGGCAGCACAGGGTGCGATATGTCACCCCATTGCTCAATCTGTTAAAAGGTCACAATTGCTGACTGTGTTAATAAACCATAAAGAAATTGAAACTAACGTGGGCCATTACTTCTCCGTTTAAAAATAAAAGATACCTAGAAGAAATTGCACCGGGGGTTGGGGGAAACCAAGTCACATTCCTTGCTGTACCACAATCCTTCATGGGACAAATCTCTAACTCACCAAATGCACCTTGTAAACTAATCTACTTGGCAGCACTTTCTAACTCGCGGCTGAGAAGCTGCGTTGCTAAATTAGAGGTGGACGTGACATGTTGACATTTAGTCTCGCAGTGGTTTTATGGTTATATGTCACCCTCTAGTGGCCCAACCCTGCGAAGGCATTCCAGTTACAGGAGGCAACAATATTCCATTTTCATCAGTATCCGAACAAAACTTAAGTTTTCCTTTAATATGTTCCTGCAGTTCTGTGAAAACATTACGTTGTTAGTGATTTACCACGTAATGAGACTCAGGTCCTAAAATGGGGAAAAAATTAAATTGAGATTACCCTTATATATTTCCAATAATGTATATTTTCTCTTTAGCCGCCTCCATTCATTTGGTTTCATGCTAATGTGATTAGTTCAAACTTCCCTCTCCACCCCTATTCAAAAACTAAACCGTGTAATAAGATTAGAAAACACCATGTTGAGGGAGATCCTGCCCCTTAGTTACCAGTCTAAGTAAATACATAGTTTATGAAGATAATCATGCAAAAAGCAGTGTATAATCAGCGTTTGAACAACAAATACTTTGATACATTGACTCAGATCAAATACATCACAGATAAGTACTCTCTACTAGACACTGCTAATCCTGTACTGCAGCTGCTGTTTAAGGTTTAAAGGTTTCTGATTTAGTAGTTATACAGTAACCCAAATCACCAACAATATGTGGTGAAATGTATGCAAGATGATGTAAAATTATTTGCTCTCTATAAACTAAGAGATATTAGTTGAAAGTTACACTTTAAAAAACATTGATAAAGAAGATTAAGATTTAAAGTAATTTTGTTCACTGATTAACCATGTTCTTGAGGCTTTACAAAGCTACTTATGTTCTGTTATAAATCTTGTGGATATACTACTGTGCTGTTAAAAGTTGTTTTACTCATTTTTATACCATTCAAACTACCAAGCCCCACACAAGAAGAGCAGCAATGAAGGATTTTTGAAATTCAGCAGGATTAATTTCTATTGGTATTATCCCATGAAAAGTGAATAGCTATACCACATGTTAAAAAAAAGTTGAAAAGGTGTGTAAAGTGACAGTTACTAACTGTTAGTGTTGAACAAATGTACTTACAGATAGCTGAGAAAAAATTTATGCTATTTATCTAATGATCAGAAAATAGCTTTTTCATAAAATATATTTGATGACTAATCTGGATTCTGTTTTTATTTATTTATCAGTAAATAGGATAAAATGAATACCTGTGAACTGTCCTTTCATTGTAAACTAAGTTTTCCTTTGCCTCATTGAAATCTCATGTTTCTTTATTATTGAAAGTTATTTACATGAGAAATGCTGAATCATGACACTGCCGTTATAGAAAATATTTATGATAAAAAGTCACTGCAATAAAAGATAACATTCTGTTTTCAAAATAAACCACTTAGGCTTTAATTTCAGCGTAGTGCTTATGCAGTGGAAAGCAAATATGTCAAACTGCTCTCTTCTACTTTTAACTCTTAAATAAAAATGTTTAATGCATTTTTTCAAAATATTTTTCAGAGCCCAGTTTAGCAGCCCATTCTAGTTATAACTGTATTATTAAAAATTAACAATGATACAACTAACGCTTGTTAGAGAAATTCATTTTACACTAATTGAACTGGGCTTCAGGTTTACATTGAAGATTAAGCTACTGTATAAATAATATGAAACCTCGCACTGTCACTAGTTCTTACATAATGTTGTATTATAGTGCCACCTACTGGGATATTAAGAATATAACTTAAAGCATCTGAAGTACTAAGCTTCGGAAACTCTTGTATTGAACTATTAATTACTTTTCAGTAAGATTTCCAATTAACATTTACTAAAAGACGTGAAGGGTGAAAGTGCAAATAAAGAATCACTGTTTGATCATAAGCCTATACTCTTGCAGTGATAATTTAAAAATCAGTCTAGAGCAAGTTATATATCTTTGTTTTGGTTACTGCATGCATGCTATACAGGTTTTAGCTCTTGATTAAATAATGCACTGAGTCTTTTTAATTATTTATTTGAAATTGTTGTGATCTTGGAACCAAATTCAAGAATTCAGAAAGAGAAATGTACAAAGCACACATAAATACGAGAACTCCAGATCTCTTTTGATGATTTGAGACAACACATTGCTATATTCAAAATCTCCTAAAACAGACTGTAATGTCAAAATAAAATTATTCTGATCACCATCAGAAGGTTGCTATCAGATTTGCTCTATTTTGTAAAGGCCTGATTCTGCTATCTTTACTCATACCTTACTTACAGAGTAAAGTATACTCTAAGTGAGCAAGCATCACCTCATGTGGTTCTAAAATGAAAAGCATGTTTTATTTTGAACACTGGTCTTCATTCTGGAAAGGGCTTCAAACCCAGCCTCTGGTTTGAAGGTAAAAATGTTAGCACTCTGATACCTATTTTCTGTGCAGGAGCAATCAGGCACTTGGCAGCACTTACACATCTATTTGCACCTGCAAAACAAGAGGCCACTTTTAAAAATCAGGCTCCTATGCTTCCCCCTGGTTAAAAATGGAACAAAGTTAAAAACTCTGATTCAGGCTTGGCATGGGCAAGCAAAGGAAGTCAATATTTTTTTTTAGGAACAGTTTTTCAAAAAATCAAAATAAAACAGTATCAGGTTAATATTCTGAGTGTGTTAAGAATTGCTACATGCTGACAAAAGGAAAAACAAAGTCAAGAATTATGGCATTGGAGTAGAGGAGGAATAACTTGTGGGATAAAGCACACCAGATCAGCAGGTGGCCTGCACCTGGATGAATGGAAAATACTAACGTTAGCTGCTTTGCGTCCTACAGTAGCTGCAATAAACTATGCTGGTCTGAATGAAATTAGTAAATGCATTTAAAAAAATCTTCTCCTACAGCAAGTCTGACAAAGATTCAATGGACTCATGAAAAATGTGTTTTTAGCATGTACTATTAAAAAGGTTTACTATAGTCATTAAACAAATATATCCCGTCCCAAACCTAGAGAGAATTCAACTCTTTGTTCACAATGTAATAAAATTTATACAACCAGCACAGGACAAACTGCCAGTGTTTCACTTTTCAGGATTTTCTTTGTTCTTGCAAGTATCATCATCAAGTTCAAGCAAGGTTAATATCTTAAGACAAGTTGATATTCTTTCGTTCTGAATTGCTAATCTTGTGAATTCCACAGTTTTGGAAAATTCTGGAGTTGGCGGTAGCTCTTTAAGAAGCTGTGTAACAAGCTTTGCTTGATCAGATGCTCTTCTTGCCAATCGAAGGAATTCTCCTTGATCTGGCGAATTTAAGTGAGTGGCTGGTATGAGCAAGAACAGATGTTTACTAAGCTGTCTGACGTTAGTCAGCGTCTCCGCCCAAAAGTTCACTTCCCCTTTATTAAACAGGTTGTCATCTTCCATCTCAATGAAAAGAAAAACAACAAAGATCAGTGGTTTGATGATAAAGGGCAAATAATCCAATATTAAACAACATTAAGGGGAAATAATGCTGATAAAAATATTACTAAAACAGTTTCTTTGCTGTTCTATGTGAGGGTAAGGGTTCATATATATCTCTTCAATTTATTCAAAGATTTGGAAAGCCCAAAACAAAGTTTCCCAGTGTGCCAATGACATATCTCCAGAAATCAAGCGCTTATGATGTAACTTTTATTTTGGAAATAGTGGAAGTAAAAACAGCCTAAATATTTGTGCATGGTGGGGAGTGCAGAATTAGCTTTCCTTCCACTGTGTCACTGTCTTATATTATACAGAGACCTCAGTAATCAGTATGGTAATTGGGTATATCATGGAGCTTGTGGAGTAGATTAATTAATAAAGGAAAATTACATCAGTCAAGGAAACAGTAGTAGAACATCAAAAAGACATACCTAAACCAAATGCTTAAGAAAAGTTTCATAAGACATTTGAATGGTCATTTTATCATATCAGTTGTCAGCCAATGTTTCAAAGATAGGTTTCAGAGTAACAGCCGGGTTAGTCTGTATTCGCAAAAAGAAAAGGAGTACTTGTGGCACCTTAGAGACTAACCAATTTATTTGAGTATAAGCTTTCGTGAGCTACAGCTCACTTCATCGGATGCATTCAGATAAAAATATCTACCAAGAAATTATGTACAGTATAAGAGAGTCTCAGATTAAAGTCTTGTTCCAAATTTTCAGAACAAGTACATGCTCACTTTAAATGTGCCTGATTTAGGTGTGAAAATCCCTCATTGTAAGAGTGCAGGTTGGTGTGCACATGTGTATCTCCATGCATGCTCAAATAAATTGGTTAGTCTCTAAGGTGCCACAAGTACTCCTTTTCTTCTTTTTTCAAAGATGTAGCTGTTGCCACTACTACCAGTTTACTTTATAGTATTATATTCATATTTCTTGGCCTTTCAAAGGCAAGTTAGCACCTAACATACAATATTAAGTTCTATGGGCCCAATCCTGCTAAGTCTTGTTTATGCAAATCCTACCTACTGACGTCAATAGTTTCAATGAGCGAGGATGATTCATGTGTATAAGACTTTGTAGTACTGGGCCCACAGAATATAACAAAATTTGAAAGCTCTGGAAAAACTAGAACAATAGCAGGAAGCAAACCAATAGTAGCAGGAGTAATGAACTTGGACTTCAGACACGCTGATCATCTACAACAACTATTAACTTCAATCAGATCTTTAGGTGATCAGCGCCTCTGAAAATCAGGCCCTGCATCTGTGAAATGTTGGGTGACAACTGATATGTTAAAATAACCCAGGATGGTCATTAAACTTTTTTTAAAAAAAGTATGGCTTAGTGTGGACATCAATGGGACTACTTATATGAGAATTGCAGGATCAGGCCCAATTTATTTATTTATTTATTTTAAACAGACTATTGTCACTGTGAATGTTTTACTTTCAAGTTTAAGTCTGTTCCAGCTCCAGAAATTAAGTAGTTATTAGAATTACCAGTGTTGTAGTCTCCATATCTTTTTTTAGCTCATCCTCTCCCAGCAGCCATTCCAGTAACACTAGGACACCAGCACTGGTTTGATTCCACTGCTGAAGCAGCTCACACAGTATGCCAAATGCTAAATCCAAGGCCATGGATGCATTTACTACACGAAAGGCAAACTCTGTGGAGAGAAAATAGGAAGAATAATGTAAGTTGAGACCAAACATCATTTTACATTAACAGTAGCATATAAGTGAGCTCACGTATGAATATCAAGGCTGAAATTACAAAAGCAAATGTAGAATGCTAATTTACAGTCACAAGTAGTTAGAAATACATGATTAGCCAGCTGTGGGGGTTGGGCTCTTTTCTTATTTCAAAATAATACATGAAACACCGAAGACAATTAAGTTTAAAAATTACTATTGTGCACATAGTAATGTTCAGTATTATGTATCCAAGTATACGAACATGTATGTCCCTTGCTTTCAGACAAGGTCATCACCTTGTAGGCTGTGACTGTATGTTAAAAGTAATACACAAAATGCAGCTATGTTTTAAATTACGTCTGACACCATGGATCTCAATATTCACAGCTTGCTAATGGCATGCTTTTCAACCAAACCTCCACAGAATAAATTAAATTATAAATATAGACAAAACAATAAAGGTTCAAATAAACCCATAAAATCAAGAAAAATTCAGGCCCTGTTTACATAAGAGTTCCAGGCATCTTTAGCCAGAATTGGGTTTAAACACAGGTCTTGCTAGCAGGATGCTAATATAGTTTCCCTGGACAGTGGAGAAATGGATGAACCACCATGCTATAAACTGTACCCATACACTCTTATCTACACTGCGTTTCTTCCCTAGATTTCCAGCTGCTGCAAATGATGTTTTAATCACTGTGTTTGCTTGCTCTCGATGACAGTGGTAAAAATGCCAGCAACCTTCTAGAGCCCTGTCTACACTAGGGTTCCCATTGTTGCTATCAGCAGTAGAGCTGCACTAGTGGTAGCAACAGTGGGAAATAAAGAGGGAAAATCCTAGTGCAGACAAACTCCCTGACTAGAGCATGATGTAAAACAAATTTTAGCAAGGTTCATTTATATTCACCAGAGAAAAGCTATTCATGAAAAGGGCTTATTTTTAAAGTAATGCTATTCTCCAAGACACCTTTTTACCAGGACAAGGAAAGGTGGAATGATGTAATCACAGCTACCTAGAAAATCAGTCACACTTGGAAGCTAGCACTGACTTCCTCTTTCTGAGGATTCATTTAGTCTGATGAAGGAAAAGGACTGTTGAGATTAAAAATGAACAAAAATGCAGGCAGAATAAGACTAAAACATTGGAAGCAACTCCCCCATATTAATCACTTACTTTACAGCTGATTTTCAGATATGCAAATGGCGCAGGGACGTGCTAGCCTCTGCTTCCCGCAGCTCCCATTGGCTGGGAATGGCGAACCGCAGCCACTGGGAGCTGTGGGTGGCTGTGCCTGTGGACAGTCAATGTAAACACACAGTCTCACGGCCTGCCAGTGGATTACCCTGATGGGCCGCAGGTTGCCCACCACTGCCCTACACATTGCAGGCCACAGAACCTTGTTCACTCACTGCTTTAATAGACCTATAACCTCTGGTTGAGTTACTGAAGTCCTGAAATCATAATTTAAACTAAAGATTTCAAGTATACAGAGATTCCACCATTTGCTCTAGTTTAAACTTGGAAGTGAGCAGCGCCCCATGCTGCAGAGGAAAGTGAAAATCCCCCAGGGTCTCCGCCAATCTGACCCAGGGGAAAATTCCTTCCCAACCCCAAAAATGGAGATCAATTAGACCCTAAGCATTTTGTCAAGACCCAACAGCTAGAAAGAACATAAGAATGGCCATAGTGGGTCAGACCCAAGGTCCATCCAGCCCAGTATCCTGTCTACCAACAGTGGCCAATGCCAGATGCCCCAGAGGGACTGAACCTAACAGGTAATGATCTAGTGACCTCTCTCCTGCCATCCATCTCCAGCTTCTGACAAACAGAGGCTAGGGACACCATTCCTTACCCATCCTGGCTAATAGCCATTAATGGACTGAACCTCCATGAATTTATCCAGTTCTCTTTTAAACCCTGTTATAGTCCTAGTCTTCACAACCTCCTCAGGCAATTTGACTGTGCACTGAGTGAAGAAGAACTTCCATTTATTTATTTTAAACCTGTTACCCATTAATTTCATTTGGTAGCCCCTCGTTCTTATATTATTGGAACAAGTAAATAACTTTTCCTTATTCACTTTCTCCACACCACTCACGATTTTATATACCTCTACCATATCCCCCCTTAGTCTCCTCTTTTCCAAGCTGAAAAGTCCTAGTTTCTTTAATCTCTCCTCATATGGGACTCATTCCAAGCACCCTAATCATTTTAGTTGCCCTTTTCTGAACCTTTTCTAATGCCAGTATATCTTTTTTGAGATGAGGGGACCACATCTGTATGCAGTATTCAAGATGTGGGTGTACCATGGATTTATATAAGGGCGATAAGATATTCTCCGTCTTATTCTCTATCCCTTTTTTAATGATTCCTAACATCCCGTTTGCTTTTTTGACTGCCACTGCACACTGTGTGGACGTCTTCAGAGAACTATCCACGATGACTCCAAGATCTCTTTTCTGATTAGGTGTAGCTAAATTAGCCCCCACCATATTGTATGTATAGTTGGGGTTATTTTTTCCAATGTGCATTACTTTATATTTATCCACATTAAATTTCATTTGCCATTTTGTTGCCCAATCACTTAGTTTTGTGAGATCTTTTTGAAGTTCTTCACAGTCTGCTTTGGTCTTAATTACCTTGAGCAGTTTAGTATCATCTGCAAACTTTGCCACCTCACTGTTTACCCTTTCTCCAGATCATTTATGAATAAGTTGAATAGGATTGGTCCTAGGACTGACCCTTCGGGAACACCAATAGTTACCGCTCTCCATTCTGAAAATTTACCATTTATTCCTACCCTTTGTTCCCTGTCTTTTAACCAGTTCTCAATCCATGAAAGGATCTTCCCTCTTATCCCATGACAACTTAAATTACGTAAGAGTCTTTGGTGAGGGACCTTGTCAAAGGCTTTCTGGAAATCTAAGTACACTATGTCCACTGGATCCCCCTTGTCCACATGTTTGTTGATCCCCTCAAAGAACTCTAATCGATTAGTAAGACATGATCTCCTTTTACAGAAACCATGTTGACTTTTGCGCAACAATTTATGTTCTTCTATGTGTCTGACGATTTTATTCTTTACTATTGTTTCAACTGATTTGCCCGGTACTGACGTTAGACTTACCGATCTGTAATTGCCAGGATCACCTCTAGAGCCCTTCTTAAATATTGGCGTTACATTAGCTATCTTCCATTCATTGGGTACAGTAGCTGATTTAAAGGACAGGTTACAAACTATAGTTAATAGTTCCGCAATTTCACATTTGAGTTCTTTCAGAACTCTTGGGTGAATGCCATCTGGTCCCGGTGACTTGTTAGTGTTAAGTTTCTCAATTAATTCCAAAACCTCCTCTAGTGACACTTCAATCTGTGACAGTTCCTCAGATTTGTCACCTACAAAAGACAGCTCAGGTTTGAGAATCTCCCTCACATCCTCAGCCATGAAGACTGAAGCAAAGAATTTATTTAGTTTCTCTGAGATGACTTTATCGTCTTTAAGCACTCTTTTTGTAGCTCGATCGTCCAGTGGCCCCACTGGTTGTTTAGCAGGCTTTCCGATTCCGATGTACTTAAAAAACATTTTGTTATTACCTTTTGAGTTTTTGGCTGGGAAAGAATTCTCTGTAGTAACTCACAGCCCTCCCCATCAAGTGCTCCATCACTGGCTGCTGGGGATATTTGCTACTAGCAGTCGCAGATCAGCTGTATACCATTGTAGGCAGTCTCATCATACTATCCCCTTCATAAACGTACCAATTTCAGTCTTGAAACCAGTCCTCTCCCTCCCTTTATGGGACGTAGGAGAACACCCACTCCTGGCCTTTCTTTGCTTTTTAGCCAGTACCGGGGATGGAAAGCGGTGCCAGTCTGAGGCCAGTGCTGGCAGGGTGCTCTGCACTGAGGCCATGGTGCTAAGAGCAGAATCTGATCTAGTCAGCTCTAAGACCAGAGTAAGGGCCGAATCCATAAGGAGTGCTCGGAGACGAATGTCCTGTTCCTTTTTGGTCCATGAGCTGAAACTCTTGCAAATGCGACATTTGTTGCTCATATGGGTTTCCCCTAAGCTTCTATGGGGATCACTGACTGGGATGGGATTTCCTGCAACAGTCACAAGATTTGAAGCCTGGGTACTGGGGCATGCCCCATCCCTAGGGTAAGTCCCATTCGGGACTAACAAACTAACACTAAATAAATCTACACTAAGGAAACTATAAAACTAACAAATTTCTAACAACTATTTAGAGAAAGTTCACAACTAGACACAGTTGAGAGGAGTAAGCTTGCTGATGCAAGGAGACATTCCAGCACCTTCACTGGCAGTAAGAAGGAACTAAGGGTGGGGGGAGCTGGCGGCACCCCTTAAACCAGTGCATACGCATGCCACTCCAGAGGGCACCAGAGCTGGTCCCCTAAGGATACCACTGAGGGAAAAACTTCTGGCACCAGTGCATGTGCCGAGCACACACACCTACAATGGAATGGACATGAGCAAGCACTCGAAGAAGAACCAAGGTTGTCCCCTACAGCCAGTTCTTCTGTGAGGTCCTCACTACTCACCAATACCAAATCTAAAATGGCATCCCCTCGACAACTATTTGGTGAAGAAATCTGTCAGCTATCACATCCAGGGAAATACAGCCCTTACTATTTTTAGTAGCTCTTGTCCTCCAATCTATACCTGGGAAGTTAAAGTCTCCCATAATCACACAATTCCCAGTAGTATTTATTTAATTAAAACCAGCAAAGAAGTCTCTATCCATATCCAAATCAGATCCTGGGGGTCAGTAGCATACCCCAAGCACTGATGTTGATCACTTTCTTTTTGGGACTGACTATATGTCCAGTTGCATACATTCAATCAATCCACCCTTTTTTTACTCGCTACCCCAAGATAGCATATGTTCTATTACACTAATTAACTGAACTATTAACATTAATAATTATAGACACTGATGTACAGGAACTAAATTACTACTAATTACTGAAGTATTTTTGCTGTTATTTTATCCATCACTCATCTGTATCATTTATCATATTGAGATCATAGGTATACATAGCAACTTTACTCTGATATTTATGAAAATTAGATCTTGAAAATCAGGCATAGAGTAGATCAGTGAAAAAATATGTGTAAAATGCTTTGAAGATGAATAGTACTTCATAAGTGCTAAGTAAAAGGACAATAATTGATGTCATATGCATGCATAAAGAAGAAGAATACAACTCTCTTTATAGGTAACTTAAAAAGAATTTACATAGTTTTCACTGATGTATTTAATGTTTATAGGTAATAGACAAACATCACTGATTTCAATTAGCCTTATACACTATATTATTTGATATTGTGTTAATAATTCAGAGTAATGTGAAAGTAGAGTCCTAACAAAAGTGATTCAATGACCCAGTATTATAAGCCTCTCACATTGTAAACAACGTTGTTCAGAACCAGTTGTCTGTATCATTTAGATATTGTATACTTATATAGTCATTCAACTTACTACTACTACCAGAAAATAAAATAGCAGGAAGTGAATCTGAAGAGTCAGACTGCAAGAGGCTACTAATGAACATAACAAACAATGTAAAGGGCAGGATCTATAGGCTCATTCACTGTAGAAGTGTTGAAATGATCATTTATCAGTTCTCAAAACTCTAGGACATGTATAAGTTACAACATGCAAAAATGTCAGTCATAAACAAGATTATCATCTTGTTAAATAAAGCCACTTCAGTGATTGAAATACACAGAATGCTCTGTGCTTTAAACTAGTAGTTACAAGATAAAGCATAAGAATTAATAATACTGCTTGAAATGAAAAACAGAAGATAAAAATAAGGTATTAGATGTTTTTCTATGTTCAGGAAGTAAATTTTCATAAAGGGGGATGGGTAAATACTATAGTGGTTTGAGTTTTCTTTGTTAATCCACCCATGGAAGAATTAGACCTCCCACATACACGTTCATATACCACAAGACCTTTGATCACACCAGATGTGAACATTTCTCCTGGTAGCCTATGATGTGTCCTCAAAATATACTCTTTTTAAACTTTTGTATTATACTATGAATTGTAAAAAAATCAACAAAACGTTGAATACAGTGGAATAAAGTATACATACCAAAATGATAAAATACCAACAAAATAAAAAAGGCAGGACACAGACTATGAGAACAAAGATTAAAACCTAGAGTTCTGTGTCTATAAACTGTTTCCTAATTGGTTTTACATGAGTAATTGTCAAACAATAACTTAGCTTTAGTTTGTAGAATAGTGCAAGTTATAGAAGAAAATTTGTCATTCAATGCAAATATAAACACAACTAATTGGTTCAATATTTAGAGCTCAGTATAAAAATCCTGTTAGGGGCTCACAAACATTGTGCTATCCAACAGCAACAATAGGTTTTAGGAGGAGGAAAGAAGAAGAATTCTCTAAATGAAATTAAAGGAGGAATTTTAGGTAGATGGGATACAATAAATCAAGCTGGAATTTAGCCAATTTTAGTTTTTATAAGAAGTGCCATGGGATCTAGACAGGTAGGTACTCACATGGTTATTATGCCATCCTAGTAACTTAGAGTCTCACAAATACCCTGTGAAGTAGGGTAATATTATCATCCTCATTTCACTGAAGCGAGAGATTGAATTAGTGAAGTTCACACAGTGAAACTATGGCAAATCTGGGGATTGAATCGCCTGAGTCTCAGCCAGATAGCCTGAGTCTCACTTCAGTATCTTAAGCACAACATGATACATGCCTCTCTTTTTAATGTATGACAGGTCAGGTTTTCAGTTTAACATCTCATCCCCAAAATGGCAGCTTCAGCTGCACAATGTCCCTAATACCATGCTGGTGCATTGATTCAGTATTCACACAAAGGAAAGCATCAGCTATTGACCCACCTAACAACACTTTTTGCAGCATCCCAAGTTTTCTTTGTAGCTCTCCTCTAAGTACTGAACGGAGTGAACCCTATTCTCACCACAGAACTTGAAATCACAACCCAGTGTCGTATTGCTGCAGATGGACTTTTATCTAATATTTTGTGCGTGTACACATCACAAAATATGCAACACCTTTAAGGGAAAGAAATTCCATTGGCCTAGTGGGCTAGGGAAGAGAGTCCAGAAAGGTGAAGCACAATTCTACAGCCATGCAATATATACACAGTACCTGCTTACATGAAGCCCTATGATTCTATGATTTTTATGACAGCTTTTCCAGATGTGGATATAGGAAGAGAGATGGCAAATATGTGCATTGGTAAAATGGGAGCAGACAAATACCCAAATTATAGAACAAGCAGCAGGTAAAAACCCAAGAAGGTCACTGTTTTAGCCTGACAGTCCTTTTGGCCATATCAAAGGTTAACAACAGAAGACAGAGGAGAGAGGGAAGGAGAGAGAGACAGAGAGAGAGAAAATGACTAACTTTTGTCTCAACACACCCAGAATGTTGGACTGGAATTGTTGTTTGAAAATGTGCTAAGTTTATTGTACTCTGTCATTTCAAATTCATTTATAAGTTAGGAAGTTCCCTTTTTTAAAAATGACCATTTATGTAAAATCTATTCTGTAAGCAGATCCCTTTTATAATGTTTCATACCATCAAAGGAGATTAGATCATTTTAGTCCTCTAGAGCAATATCTTTCCCCATATTACATACAACTAAATCATCTGGTTTCCATTTCATTGCCTGCATCTCTGGTTTGTAGCTGTACGTGTTCATAACAACTCTTTAAGAGAGGCCTTTCCTTGACATCAAGTTAAAAAAAAAAGTTGAAGTATAACAGTATTTCAAAACAAAGTGTTCAAAATTTGTTGGAGGTTCTTGCACATATTTTTTCTAGTCTTGGTCTACAAAGCATAGTGATACTCAGTGTTGGCTTTAAAGGTCTCATCTTACCATAATTAAAGAAGTTCACAACTCAGTTTATTCAGTCCTGTGCAGTAAGTATGCTTCATGAATCAAATAATTACTTGAAATTCTTTCTTGAGCCATAAGACACACAAAAATATATTTATCAAGTAACTGTTTAAAGCTCACTCTTCGAACACGGAAGAAAGAAAATCTTCTAGCTCTCACAGCAGCAGATAGATGTCCTAAGTATTAAAAATGTCTACCCTCTACATACCAGACTGGCTTTGAAAAAGGGTTTGTTCGGAAATAATTGCAGACAGCAGAAATTCTAGAGGGGATAAACTTAGGACATTTACCACTTGCCTTTATCACCGTTCACAAAGAAAACTGTAGCTCAGTAGTCAGCAGAAAACCAATACTTCCCGAGTGCCATTTGGCTGCTAAAAGTATTTATTAAAGAGAAATATGGAGAATCTCACAGGTTCTGAAAACGAGTAACATTTTTTTATTCACCGGTTTGTTCTAAATTTAGAACAGAATAAGGACGCAGGTTAATACGGTCTGCTTACCAAAATAAAGAAACAGTAGCAAAATAAACATGGAAATTAACACAGTTTAAAAGACAAATACAATTAAAATTAAAAATATGCTTAAGAATTTGGTTATTGTGCTGTTCCATTTAAAGCTGCTCCTCTTTGTGTACTCCCAAATTCTGGGAGTGGGAAACCCTTCTTGCCAAACACAAACTGGGAATTGCATTTAAATTCAAAATTTTAATGAAAAAAAATTCTGAGTCTTGTGCTAACAGACACCATTTCATTAAAAAGGACACTCTTATATTAGTCATACATGGGCCCAACAACAAATATAGGAAACCAAGTTACTACTTGAAAGCTGGTTTATAACATTAGTGACCAGTTTCTGTCCCACAGCTCTGGGCCCTTTGTGCTCTTCAGATGGAGCTAAAGAAATGGAAAGGAGACATTCCCCACCAGCTGGAAGGAATCACCAGCAAGGTTTCAGTCAGACAGCTCTGATGACACCTGCAACCCTCAGCATAGGGGATGTGTTGGAGCACGGATGGGAGTGTCAGGGCTATGGGTGGAACACAATGCACCCTGGCAATCTCTGGCAGGTTCCGGAGGGACCATATCCAGAAAGAAGCCCTTAGGCTTAAGCTACTCTATGGCCAGATCTACAGTAGGAGTGCTTTACTGTTTTAAGCATATTGGTATACTGTGCCAGCAAAGCACTCCTAATGCGCATCCGGCTTATACCGATATACCCCTCCCGACACTGACATAAACTATACCAGTTTTGCCAGTGTAGCTGCATCTACACTAGTGGCTTTTGGTGGCCAGCTATGTTGGTCTGGGATCACACACCTGACTGACACAGATATATTGGCAGAAGCCTGTAGCACGAACATGGCTTTGTTACACCAGGTCTGGTTTAGAATTGGCCCCAAAGTTGGGGAGCCAAATGCAATTTCCTTTTGGCCTCTCCATGTCACTCTTCCATGTCACCTACAAAAAACTGGTTAGCTAATAAAGCATAGTTTGAGGGGTAGTTATAGTTGAAGTGTTTGCATTTAATTTTTTTCTTTACATTAAGGAATATATAATTCTACATCTTGATTATATCCGTCTTTCCCATGAATACTGCTTGACTTCTTAGAGTGTAAGCTCTTTAGGCCAAGGACCATGTCTTCCCGTGTATATGTGTATACCGAGTTCCTAGAACATTGTGGGTGATACTGCAAAAAAAAAAGTTTAAACCTGGATTACAATCTGTGGCCCCGATCCTGCAAAGATTTAAGCATCTGCTTAGTTTATACACAGAGTAGTTCCCTTGGCCTCAATGGGATTACTCACAGTGAGTAAAGTTAAGCATTTATCAAAGTCTTTGCAGGGTCAGGGGCTTCATAAAGTCACAAATGATGTAATATTTTTAGAAAGATTGTGACTATTAGCAGAAATATGAGAAGTGATAATTTAACCTGGGGACGGGGCAGTATCTGAAAAGTACCTTTTACTCTTATTTTTTAATTGACTAAATTTCAAGGTGTCCCTTTAGTTCCAGGCTTCCAATAAGTGTTTTTAATCCTTTAATACTTTTCTTAAGCAATAGCTATTCCATTTAAGGCCTTGATTCACCTACTTTTTTAAAGAAAAGTACTTTTAAAAAGAAAAGTATGTGAATCAAAACCTTTAATACGGCACCCTATATTATAAGTGCAAATACAATAAAATATGTTTTAGGACAAGTTGATTTTATTTTACATTAACCACATTAATTCTTGTTAAAGATTTGTATAAATTGGCATTTCACTTACTGCAAACTGCACAAAACAAACTAGGTGTTTAATATTCTTAATTACACATGTAAAGGGGTGGTGCTTAATAAATCAGTAAGTCTGATATATGAGAATATGGAAAAGAGATCAGATTAGTTACCCAGCACCCGAAGAGGATACCTAAACCTCTTTATATTCAAATTGCCTAACTGTGCACGTGAATAAACTAATGAAGGACAACATGATTTACGTGAGGTTATTAAAGCCTCAAGTTTTAACGTAATCACTAGAGGTGGGATCAACAAAGGGACCTAAGTGTTGCAATGCTGAGCGTCATGGCACCTAACTTTTAGGCACCTAGAAAAATCACAGGAACAACAGTGAGCCACAAAGCTGAGTTAGGCACCTAGGCTTCCTATATCATGAATGGGGAGAGATAGGCACAAAAGCCAGCACGCTAGGTGGGGAACCATCTAAGCTAGCCAATGGGAGATGCTGACAGGAGTGGGTGTGCGCTAAGCCCTAACCACTCTCTCCAAGATAGGTGCCTAGCCCAGGCTGCATGGAGGTGCCTCTCTCTTTTTCCCCTTTTAGCAATGCACGACCAGGCCCTATCTCTGGTTAGAAATCCACAAATGGGAAATGACCACTTAGGTGGGAGATAGGTGTCCAGATGCGTAAAGGGAGGCAGCAGTATGCATAATTGAGAGGCTGAAACATAGGTACCTAACAAGTTTAGGTGCCTACTGGGTTTGGCAGGAGTTTTCTGGATCACCCTGGAACAAAACCTGGGACTTTGGCACCTCAGCCCTAGGCTTAGGTGCCTAAGTCTTGGTTTAGATGCCTAAGTACTTTTGTAGATCTGGGTTTAACTCCATGGAAGATTGGATTCTGTGCTCTTGACCCAGGCAAAACCCCTATTGCTTATGGGAGGAGAACAGAGTCAGGAGCAATCTCTGTTGGTAGACTTTGTCTCTGAAGAAATACATTTGGCACCCAAAGGTATTTCCAAGTCTGTTTAGCGTGGCAGTTAAGGAAAATCTCCTAAAGGAGATCACCAATAAATAAATAGGAGTCCATATCTTCACCCACATCAGCTCAACAAACGTATCAAGCAGTGAATTGAGGAAAAATTAAAACTAAAACAATGCGGATGAAAGAGGATGTTCTAGTGGAGAGATGAATTCTCAATAAATATTAATGACACCTAACGTCTTTTTACTAAATGTCACTTTACCAGGAAACTTTATTTTGTGGGGGCTATGCCACTGCAATGGCAGAAAAAGGAGGGTAAAGGAACTGAGGAGTAGCTAAGACCTTTTCTACACTTGCCGTGGCACATAGGTTTGTGCGCATTGCAGTAAAAGGCTGCGTCTACACTCATTGCTATGAGTTGCTGGACACGACAGTGAAGGGCTCTGGCAGTGGGGAGGCAGCAGGACAAGTCTCTGGCAGCAGGGAGCTGTTGGAGCCTTTCCCCACTGCCTTCCCTTTGCCAGAACCGTTCCCTGCTGTCGCCTGCTGCGGTGCCTTTCCTCATGGCTGGGAAAGGAGCCATCAGCGGGGAGGTAGCCTGGGCACTACATTATTAGTATATAGACATGGAAGGCAATAGCTGGACTTGCAGACAGCCTGTGTAGAGCATATGCTCTAGGGTTCAGGCTTGTAAGGCACTCTACTCTCTTTGCCTAAGCCATGCCTCACCATCTACACTACTAGCTCATGACACAGTGTCCATACTCTACGTGCCACTGCACGTTTAGACCTACCCTCAATGTAAAAACTTTTTTTCTTTGGGATCTTCCAGTTCAATAAGTTCAATACCAACCAATTGGAGAAGGGAATGAACTATGGTGAAAGAGAAAAAGCGTCAGAATTCTACAACTCTGAAGCAGTCATATATGTTGCTGTTTTTTCTTCTTGTGTGCATTTAGCAGCTGCGACTTAAAAAAAAAAAAAATCTTAAGCGCTTGATGCTGGCCAGCTCCATTGCCGCCAAAACAAAAAAAATCCCCAATACAAAGACCAGTCATCATCCTGCCTCAGTGTGAAGGAAGCAAATAACTCCTCCCTTTGCCATCCCCACAACATCTTCAAGTACTTACCTTCCTTCAAAGGTAGAGGCACTTGGAAATCTTCTTGCAATTAAATATACTTGGTGAAGAGCAAGGGGCAAATTGGGGGAGCTGGAGGGGGAAAATCACTCATGCTCCACTCTCTATGCCCTCTTGCTACTTTTCCTTTCCCTCAGCTGTCTTCTCACTTCTCACCGTCTTTTCACTTTTGTTCCTTGATTGCGCCCAAACATCCATCATGCACCCACCATCCTAGTCTCTGACCTCTACTCTCCTCTACTCTCCCTTGGTTACTTCTGGACCTTTCCCTCCGAAGTTCAGCTTTAAGCCCTATAGAACGAGAGGCTAAAATTAAGAAAAGAAACACATAGGCTGTAAAAAAAAAATTAGGAAAATCTTCCTGTCTGTGAAACAGCAGTGACTGGTGCACACGGTAGTGAGAGTACTGTTTGTACCATTTATTATGCCAACAGTCACCATCCACACCGCCACTGCAATGCTGGAGACTGATGTGGTGAGACTTGCTTAAGCAAGACTAATCTAAAAACTGTAAGTGCAAAGCCGGTGAACGGTGAGGAGCATTTTTGAGTGTGGTGAGAGGCTGTTGCATACATGCTAGGGGTCTAGCTTCTCTAGTGCAAACAGGACCGTAGACCTTGGAATAGTCTTTGAAGAAAGAAATGGAAGCCTCATTATTTGAATAACATTTGCAACATGGGCAGTGTGGGAGCTCAATGCAAGAGACTATACAAGTTTCCTTTCTGCTGCGATACTAGTGTAATCAGGAAAAAAACCTTAAATCTTTAAAAGTAATAAAGCAGAATATAGGCTTTCCTACAGTGTAATACTGTAAGTGTCAAACACCACCAACTTTCAGCAAGATGCCCACTACCATAACTAAACTCAGAAATAGTATTTATAATTACAGTTGATTTTTAATTACATATCATAGTTTATTAATGTCAAACTACTTCTCAACATTTTGAACTTTCAGATCCCAGGGCTGAGCAAGTACAGTTGCCTTTTAAATATTCTCCCATATTTTTCAAGAACATCACAAATCAGAACCACTGCATAATAGAACAGCAGTGCAACTGATGTAACTAAATGAAGTATTATCAGCAAAAGGTCTTCAGCCAGTCTTTGAAGGATGAGCTGATTTTAATTAATTCCAACTGGTTCACTCTTCCATTGTAATGAATGGAATTGCATTCTGGATAAGTTCCTTTGTCCAGATAAGGACCTAGTGTTGTGCAATAACTCTAATAACAACTTGTAATGATGAAACAGTGTTAAAATGAAATGTGGGAATATTAGTACAAGGTCACAGTGAGTCATGTGTTCTTATGGAATGTAATCCTCAGGGACTGGAAAAAGAATACAACCGGGAGGAAGTAGCAACATAAAGCTCTCAGACAAAAGCACTTAGTTGTTGATTTGAAATAAGTATCACCTCTTCCACGCCCCAAATAAATGCTGGTTACGGTAATCACAGGTTTCAGTCTGCTAATACATTATCCTTTTCAATTATTCTGCTAAATGTTCTGAAATAGTAACTAAACTTTATTAACTCAGTGGTTTGGTATTTTTGTAAGACATACATATCATTGCTGCATATTTTTATACATAAATACTGGTGCAACATTAGTACTTCAGGGTTTGTTTGCTATCTTGATTTTTGTTCTAGGCATGCACTTACCACCCCTGGTCACAACTGCTAACACAATAAACTATTCATTGTTGAACTATGAAATATGGAGTAATTTTGCTTTTTGGCAAATCTTCAATATGTAATTAATGAGATATTTGAACTACCCCGAGAATTCTTAAGTTTCAACATGCTTTGATCTTGATCTGTATTTTTCCCTGAACATTAATTTACATTGTTATGGCTTCTCTTTCCTCTTCAACTGGCTCACTTCTAAAGTATGGGACAATGCAGTTTCAGATTCATTGTGAGCTTTAGTTAAATTGAGCATGTCCAACTAGAGAAGACACTAGCTAAATTACTATGCAACATGTGAGCCTTGAATGTCTGTGACTAACTGAATGCAGACACTTTGAGTACCAAGTAGAACAGGAATTTTGGATCTATGACTCAGTCTTGATGTCTCTTGAGGTGTCTTATAATTTTAATAATGCTAGGGACTATTTTTTTAAATAGAGGTGATTTGCTTTCACATTTTACACTGGTTTTATTTTCCCCATTTAAAAAAAGGAAGACATTTAACATAAACTTATTATGATGATGTTCTCCTAGAAAATAAAGTAAATCTAGTGCAGTAAAAATTTAAATCAAATAGTTTCACACCTGCCTCAAAATAAAAATATTTTGCTGTACTATGCTGGTCTGTTCTCAAAAACTGGAAAAAAATTTCTTTTCTAAATAGTTATTGGGGTGTAAAAGAGTATTATTTATTTATAGTACAGTAGTCCCTATAGGCTATTCACTGTACAAACACATGGTGAAAGCCTGACCCACTTCCAGTATTCACAGACAAGACAAAGGGTGAGAGAGGGGGATGTAAAATACAAGTACAGGGATGGTTGGAAAGCAACATATTAGTTCCATACTTTTGTATGTATGTGCATACACTCACAAAACTATGTTAAAAACATTATTAAGGTTGCAAAGTCAAGCATGCAAAAGTTAGGAAATGCCAGAATTACAATTGCCCATGGAACCTGAAATTGGCCCCTCTGAGTACATGCACTATGATGCATTCTTTAATTATACTCTCACATACTATTTCCCCCCCCCCCCCAAGATTCATTGTCCTAGACCCATTCTTCTTGCCTACTCAGTCCTAGTCTCCACTTCTCAAGCATCTCATCCCAGTCCCAGTCGACTTGCCCAGCCAGTCCTAGTGTCTCCTCCAGACTCACTGGCCAAGCCCCAATTTCCCTCACAGCTCAGTACAGATCTCCTTACCAGCCCAGTTGAATCTCTCCCCCTCCCTCCCAACTCCTTGTACCCAGTCTCCTTGCCCAGCCCAGCCCAGCCCAGTCCCAGATCTCTTCTCCTGGCTCCTCATCCAATCTCTCTCCCCACACCCACCACTGCCTCCCAGTCCCAGTCTGCCTCCCTGGGTTCCTCATCCAAGCTTGGTCTGCTCCCATGTCCTCCTTGGCACCTTGTCCTACTTTATTTTCCCAACACTCCCAGCTCTCCCGCTGTACCACAGCTCCTTGTCAGCTCTCTCTCACCCCCACCTCACCCTGCCTCCATTCCCTCATCCCACTAGTTCTCAGACCCAGTCTCCTCATCCAGCCAGTTCCTCTCTCCTCTACCCACAATTCCTCATCCAATCTTCGTGTTCACCCCAGTCAACTGCCTCTCAGTCCCGCCCATACTTGCTTTCCTTCCAGTCTCCCAGACCCAGCATCCCCGTCCCGCAGTTCTCAGTTTCAGCCTCCCTGCCCAACCAGTCCCAACCCGTCATCTCTCCACCCAGCCAGTCCCAGTCTTCCTCCCACAGCTCCCCTTTTCTCACCCCCTCTTCAGTCCCAGTCTCACTAACCCTCTTGTCCCAATTTGCTTATTTCCCTCCCCATTTCATTTGAATCAGGCAGCTTCCCCTGGAACAGGGGGTCATTGAGAGCACAGGAGAGATGGGCTTCCTGCTCTCAGTTCTTGATCCTGAACTAGAGCAGCTGAGAACAGCTATTAGAAGGAAAATCATCCTGAGCCCCCATAGTCCTGGGCTGGAACATGCTCATCATTGTGTGGATGATGCATGCATAATCTGGTCAGCACTCAGAGCTCTAAGAGGCTGCAACATGCCCAATGGGGACAGAATCTTCTGAGTTTTAAACTGCAATCTCTAGCAAGTGTCTTCTGAGTGTGTGAACTGCAATTTTTCAAAGGCTTATAACTTGGCCAGATTTGGGCTGATTTTCACAGGGATGGCAACAGGCACAACCCCTCCGCCCCTCCAAAAAACTTCAAGTCCCTGCCACAAGGCATGGGGGCACCAGAGCATTTTAAAGAAAAGGTCTGAAGAATTTTTTTTTTTTAACACTGGCAAAACCATGTATTTTTCCCTAGCCTCATTCTCAAAAATAGGAACCATTTTGGCTGAAATTTCCAAAAACATTCAGCCTGAGGCAGACATCCAGCATGGAAAATTTCAGTCCAAATGATTAAAGTTTGGCAAAGTGATAAGCAACTGAGAACAAGATCTTATCATGAGAAGTGTCAGCATGGGGGCCAGTGACCTTCAGAGAATGCAGCAAACATCTATTTTCCTGGGTATTTCTGGAGTGAGTGGGCTGAGGAATTGGGAAAGGTTAGATAAGGGAGGTTATTTGTTGTAGGCTGTTTTATTTGAGCAATTTATATTTTGTGATTGAGGATTAGATTAGCAGGGAAGTTGTATTTTGAAATTTTATACCTATTTTTGTATCTTTTAATGTTCGCAGAAGTGATAACTTCTAAGAAACATGAAGAAATAAACAAAAAATACAAAAACATCTGCTTTTTGATGAGGTTTACCAGACTAAGCTTTCTACATTTCTCAGAGTAGCAATAAAACATGTTTAGTAAACTTAGTATCAATTCAGAAGGCAGTTTCTCAGAAACTTTGCAACTGCTGCATGATTTGTTGAGCTTAGGCTACGTATGCCTTAACTACGTATGTATATTTTAATTTTTAATACCGTTCACAGGGTTTATACTTCTGTTTGTTATGGAAGTTTACTTACTTGTGTTACAGAGTAAGGGTAATTCTGTGATTAAGCCACAGGACTAGAAATCAGTCAATAAGAACTGCTGGGTGCTCAGCACTTGAAAGTCAGGCCACTTATTGAGGTGCTTTTGTTATGGATTTAAGAATCTAACTTTAAACATCTATTTTTTAAATTGCGGCATTAGAGTCTAATGAGACTGTTTTTGGAATGAGGGAGGGGAGAAGGTTTGGATTAATTTGATTTGTCTGGGTGTGAATTTATAACACTAAAAGTATAAGCCTAAAATATAATCGTGGTATTCAATGCAAAACTGAAATAGGCCTCTGTTGTGTGTCTGCGCATGAGAGAGAATGAGAATGTAATTAACATACTAAATGAAAAAAATGAATGGGGGTTTATTGGTGCTGGTAATAAGATATTGTAAGCCTAACCTCTCCTGTGATCTAGCCAAGTGTTTAAGTTAATTTAGACCTCCACTAAAGTATTTCTGTTAACACTTTCATCTTACCATTGGGAATTATTTATAAAAAAATTTTTCCACTGCTAGCATGACAAGGTGATCATTAACACAGAACAGATCATGCCAAGAGAACAAAATTAAAAACATGCAAAGGTGCCACTGCAGTGGTAGAGTAAGCAACTGCCATAAATAATTCTGGCCCTCAAAACAGTCTCAACATAGTCTTACTCTTCTAAGTATAACAACAATCAAAAACACTTTACAAAAACTCAAAAAACATCTTTAAAGTTAAGGTTCTAGTCTTTCCTTGCCAAAGATTTTTTACTTGATTTCCTTATACATGAGAAATCAATTTGCTCAACAAAGTCAGTTCTGGACTTTTCCTACAGTGAGAGCTCATTTGGAACTGATTACAGAAAAAAGTAGTTTAACACATTTCAGGGTTGGAAGTAAGAACCCACTGTGTCCCATGACTGCTTTTAAAAAACTAATGAAAAATAACTAAATTTGGTGGGAAATCTATGGTACAGGAAATTAATAATCCAATAAAAAACATTTTATTTTAGGTCGCCGCTTCGACTCTGGCCCACGTGATATTATCTCAGTTGATGGCTGTTTGGTAGTTTCAGTCTAGTTCTTAATGGACAAGTAGCCACATCCCTCCCTTTCACACATACACAAACATCAGGAATGACATCTTGCTTGCAGTCACACTAGCGAGATCTAGGATTGAATGGACCAGCAGACTTTACTACCATCTCATTGCGGGTGAAAGGATCTTAAGGAATCACCTCAAGAAATCCACCTCTGTGCAGAGAGAGGACTACTACCACTTAGGCCTATGCATCACTTAAGTTGTGCATAGATTTTTTGCTGGCCCTCTGCTCAGGGATGAATTTCACCCTTCTTGAGGTGGTTCCTTAAGGTTAAAGTGAACACGGAGAGAAAAGAGTGAGGAAACTGAACACAATATCTGCAGCATGTGTGTTGCAGAAAAACAGAACTTCAGGCTCCACAAGTGTCAATTATGCACTTTTCATGACTATTAAGTTCAATGAAAAAAATTATTTAACCCACTCCCTGTTTCCCACAACATTAAAAAAAATAAAAATCCAGCTCTTAAGAGAAGTTATTACATTTGTTTCCTCAAGTGTGTAGTAGGACATGAGTTTTTAAAACCAAATGTTTATTTAACCGAAGCATGAAAAATTTACAAATTAGAAACTATCACAGTACCAAGATCCATGAGAAGGTATATCTCTTCTATGGCTGTGAGATAGCAAAGGTGCAGAAATAATGAACAAGAAACTTGTAAAGTTTTGTGGGTTTCCCAGCCTGTCATTTGTTCTCACTTAGTATTCAAGCCTAACCATTTATAGAACATTTAGAGAGAGACACACACACAGAGTGTGTGTACTAGTACTCTTACAATCTGACATTATTTGGTGCAAAACTGGCAAATAAAGGCTTATTATACATCTAAGTGCATAACATTTTAGGATAACTTGATTCGGAAAGGTTTCAGAGGAACAGCCGTGTTAGTCTGTATTCGCAAAAAGAAAAGGAGTACTTGTGGCACCTTAGAGACTAACCAATTTATTTGAGCATGAGCTTTCGTGAGCCACAGCTCACTTCATCAGATGTGTACCGTGTACAGATGTGATTCGGAAAGACAACTGGGCCAGATTCTCCAGTCTGCTTCATCCACTTTGAAACACTTCGGCAGTGCAATGTGGGCAGGTTCTGACCCTTTAGAAATCTTATGGTAGGGATGTAAGTTAAAGTAGATAGAGCTCTGCTCTAATTTCTGTCAGGGCTGGGTAGCACTGGATTAGGGTTTTATAACCAGCTAGGTCCAAGCTCTGCTCTGACACTATGGAGAGTTGATCCCACTATAAACTAAGTCAAATGTTATGTTTTTACATTATGTAAACTGCTTTATGTGCCCTACAATATCCCTATTTGCAATTTTCCTCTCTTCTGGAAAAAGGGGTAAACAGTGAGGTGGAAAAGTTTGCAGATGATACAAAATGACTTAATATAGTTAAGTCCAAAGCAGACTGCGAAGAGTTACAAAGGGATCTCACAAAACTGGGTGACTGGGCAACAAAATGGCACATGAAATTCATATGTTTATAGATGCAAAATAATGCATATTGGAAAACATAATCTCAACTATACATTCAAAATGATGGGGTCTAAATTAGCTGTTACCACTCAAGAAATATATTGTAGTCATTGCAGATGTTTTCAGAGAACTATCCACTCAGGCGGACTGAGGCAAGGATTACATACTTCTGAACAGCAGGAAAAAAGAACTGGATTCTTTTGCTTCCTGGCTTCCCAGTAGATGGCACCACAATGCTAACCGTCCAGAATGCTTCTTACAGGAAAGGATAAAAGAGATGTACATACATTTCCCCTCTAGTTTCATGAACATACACTATTCTTCACTGCCTGTTCTAAACGGCTGTGTAGTGTTCTAAACGGCTGTGTAGTATTCCAAAGCACTGCTAAACAGCTGCCACATTTCAGCCACTTTAGGAGTGAAATGTAGCAACTGTACTGAGGAAGGAGTGGGCTGAAGTGGCTGTGTTTATGGACAGTCCTTTATTCTGTAATTTTTCATTTATGCATATTGCACATACACTGGAGAATCTGAGTTTATATAGTAACCTGGTATGGTTTGCAAAGAGTTCTTTGATCAATGTGGATGATAAGATCTATATAAAAGTAAGACAATTACCACTGGCATTTGCTGCTCCTCTAAGCAATCAGGGGAAAAAATTAACATGAAAGAGTAACGAACTAAGATACAATTTCAATTCTTTATCAAACACAAAGTGCAACTGATTAATAAGCCAGAAAGGTGTCATCATGAGGACAAAGATTTTTTTTTACACTCTACTTTCAAAATGACAAGATATTTACTCAGGGCCATCCCTAACCATTTTGGTGTCCTACGCAGCCTCCCTGCTGGGGGGGGGGGAAGGGGGAGGGGGAGACGGGGGTGTGTGGCTCCAGGCCTCTGGGGGTGGGGGGGAAGGGAGGGCCTGGCCACAGGCCTCCGCGGGGGCCAGGAGCACGTTTGGGGGGCAATGGGGAAACTGCCCCCCATCATGAGCCGGCGGAGCGGAGCGGGCTGGGTCGTGCCACTTCCTGCCACCTGGTGAGTGCAGGGCAGGCCCGACCCCTACTGCAGTCCTCAGGGGAAGGGCTGGAGTGGGGGTGGGGGTTGGGGCGGAGCAGGAGCTTTGGGGAAGGAGTGGAGTGGGGGTGGGGCAGGGGCAGGACGAGGCAGGGTGGAGCAGGGGCAGGGGCCGTGGAGAAGAGGCGGAGCAGGGGCTGGAGCAGCACACAGCTGCGTAGGGCACTAGGAAGTTTGGTGCCCAACATTTCTTGGTGCACTATGCAGCTGCATATTTTGCGTATGGGTAAGGATGGCTCTCCCTGCATTTACTGTACATGCGGTCAGAAATCCCTCATTCACAGATTGCACAAGAATGTTCGTCTTGACCTCCAGGAAGTGGTCATTCATTAACATTTTACCCAGGCACAGCGATTCTGAACTTCCTGGGCAACTTCCTGCAGCTATAGCTGCCTTGCTTTAATCTGGCTTTGTAAATAAAAGTGAGGTATTGGCAACAACTGAAAATAAAAACAAACAGCGTGAGCCACAAACTGCACATCTAATTATAAAAGAGGTTTTCTGAGCTGAAAACTTTAAAAGATGCACATATGTAGTTATTAAATATTAATCTGGTTCGATCCTCTCCTAACTTATAGAAAACATTTGTACGCTGCTCAGCAATGAGTTTTAGTCACTGTTTGACTATGGAAACAATCATATTACCACAAAAACAATGAGGAGTCCTTGTGGCACCTTAGAGACTAACAAATTACCACAGAAACCATAACTGATAAAAGACTTTGCCAACTATTTACAAGTAATCCTGGATACTCTGAAGAATGGCTTTGATAAAAACAATACAAAATATTTTCTATAGCACATTAACAGCTACAAACCAAAACAGCGCATCACCAAAAATATTACGATAAAGACACAAAATATATCTATTAAGGCCAACTATGATACAAATGAAAGAAACGGGCCAAATGCCACCACTGAATTTCCCCAGTACATTTACATATTTAACACTTAAGCTTTCACCTCACAAATCTCTCTGGTACTTGGTCCCTGCTTAGACACTAGTACACTGGACCAAATGCCACCTAATGATGCCTTCCAGCCATGTTCAAACCTTCATAATTGCTACCATATGTCACTTTGCTGTCTGAAACAAACTTCTTAAGTGTAGGACCAACATCATCATCAGGTAAGCAAAATCTATTACAAATGTATTCCTTTGAATCCATGATGGGTTAAATCTGTCATTGGTCCTGCAATTTCTCCTTAAATTCCTAGTCTGCTCAAATACATAAATAAAAGCATTTACCATTACCAGCAGAAAAGGAAAATGAGTCATCACCTCAGTTTCATCTCTTCCTACACCTTGCAAATAGTATCTCTATGTATTTTAAAGATATTCACTCTAAACAGCAGTCTAAACTTTTTTTAAAATCGGAACATCATCCTCATTAACTGCAAACACCATTCTTTTCACTCTTCTACAAGCACAGGTGACATTAGTTCACCCTTTGTGATGTTACTAGTGAGCGTTCTTCCCTACTTCCACACTAAATATTCCCAGAATTCCTTACTGCATGCCCTTCTCCTTCACCAGGGAAATCTCTTTTCAAAGAGTTTATATATATATATATATATATATATTATTCTTTTCAACAACAGTCCCAAAAACAATATTCAATCCTCTTTTGCCCACTTGTCTTGTCTTTTCTTTTCTTTTACTACTACAGTTTCAACAGTGGTGGGCACTTCAGGTAGAAAAATAGGCTCTCACTTCAGGCCCACTATTCTCTCAGGCTATGTCTACAGCCCTTTAGTGTAGCACTATGTCTGCAGTTGTAGCACTTTAGTGTAGACGCTTGCTATTGTGATACAAGGATTCTCCCATTGCTCTAGGTAATCCACCTCCCTGAAAGGGAGTAGCTAGGTCAGCAGGAGAATTCTTCTGTCAATCTAACCTGACTACACCTGGGGTTAGGGCATCATAGCTACAATGTACATTTTCAGTGTAGACCAGTCCTCAATCTGCTGTTGTTTCTCTGCAGGGAATCTCTTTTCTATTACACTCCTAGGCATCACTAAAAATACCCATGCAGGTCTTTGACCCTTATTTTCCCTTATCTTCAACCTGTGTTATCTAAAGTACCCAACAGAGATTTTAACACCTCAGTGTGTCTCTAAATATGCAAGTCCTGCACCAACATGAAAGAATTGCCTAACAAATTCTGCTGTTGAGTAACTCGCTCCTACTTGGCCAGCATTTCCCATCAACATTATTTGCATCACTGGGGGAGTTGCAAGAGATCATATATTTCTTAGTCACTATGGCATCCACAGGGATAGTAGTGAAGATGAGTTAACTTTGGATATATGCTTTATTTACTTTGCAACTGTGGTAATGAAAATATTGGGAAGCACTTTGAAATATCTAGCTCTGTATGCAGACGTCTGGTAAAGTATTGATATTTTATTCATAGAGCTACAACATCTAGATATTGTTTTCTATTTCCTCATTTAGGCTGGGTTTTTTGGTCCAGTTTATCTTAAAACAAATTACATAAAGTGATGGTGCCCCCATAACTTCCCTTAGGAGGGAAGAGATCTCTCTTTTTGGTATCTTCTGGTATTTATAGAGTCAGACTATTATGTCCCTTATTCCTGCCTCTCTTCTAAGATAACAACTTCTGGCTCAGTGTCCTCATATAAGGCATGGAGGCAGGGACACGTTATATTAGAACAATGGATCCTCAATTTTGATTGCAGTCTTTAGGTGCTACTGTAATGTATTATTATTATTGTTTATCAACAACAACAGTAGTCTGAATTGAAGTGCAATGTAGAAGATATATCCTGGTGGGAAACTACAAATAATTCATACTGGCATGTGAGTAACAGCATTTTAAAAGGCAGAGACAGAACCACTGGAAAAATGGTATTTGAAACAGTGGTGGACCAAAAGGTAGTTGTGTTGCAGGCTCAGCTGGAATAAGTCTTGTCTGCTTCACTAACAACTAGAGCTGATTAGATTTCAGGCACTTGTCTTGAAATTCTTCATGGATCAGCAGTACAGGACAGCTGGGTTGGAAGTTTTGCAATCACACCAGCTACTCCTGATTTGCTGACATCACCTGTGGTGGTGGTGATGAATGCCAGGTCCATTGTGTAACATCAACATCACACAGACTCCGTTATCTATTATCTCTCTTTGAAGTGATTTACTAGGTCCCTTCAGGGGTGTGTGAGTGTGAAAAACTTTGGCAAAGATTTACATTAGTTAAGGGAAAGTTTTCACAGGAAGGTGAGTGCACATGTACATTTCAGCACGTTTTTTTCTTTCCTCTTCTCTTTCTATGTTAGTATAGTTTCATCCCGATTCTCTCTCCACTTTCCCCCATTCCTTACCTCCACTACAAGATCTAGCACAAACACACACAGCTACACCTTCCTGACTCCAATCTCTTCTACCATCTCTTTAACAGGGTGTATTGGTAATACGGATGAAAGTTACTTCCCCTCTTCTATGTTAAACAGCACTCTGGCAATCCTTATGTCTTGAAGTCACCAGGGCCTGATGAAATACATCCTAGAATCCGTAAGGAGCTGACTGAGGACATATCTGAGCCATTAGCGATTATCTTCAAAAAGTCATGGAAGACGGGAGAAATTCCAGAAGACTGAAAAAGGGCAAATATAGTAATGCCAATCTATCAAAAGGGAAATAAGGACAACCCAGAGAATTACAGACCAGTCAGCTTAACTTCTGCACCCAGAAAGATAATGGAGCAAATAATTAAGCAGTCAATTTGCAAACACCTAGAAGATAATAAGGTGGTAAATAACAGTAAGCATGGATTGGTCAAGAATAAATTGTGTCAAAATAACCTAATAGCTGTCTTTGATAGGGTAACAAGCCTAGTGGATAGGGAGAAGCAGTAGATGTGGTATATCTTGACTTTTGTTAGGCTTTTGAAACTGTCTTGCATGACCTTGTCATAAACAAACTAGGGAAATACAACTTAGGGTATGTCTTCACTACCAACGTTAAAGCACTGCGGTGGCACCAGCACTGGGAGAGAGTTCTCCCACCACAGTAAAAAACCCACCCCCATGAGGTGAGTAACTACCGGCACTGGGAGCACGGCTCCCAGCACTGGTGCACTTTGTCCTTGTTGAATTTCATCTTATTTTCTTCAGACCATTTCTTCAGTTTGTTCAGATCATTTTGAATTTTAATCCTATCCTCCAAAGCACTTGCAACCATTCCCAGCTTGGTATTGTCCGCAAACTTTGTACGTGTACTCTCTCTGTCATTATCCATATCATGGATGAAAGAAAAGGAGGACTTGTGGCACCTTAGAGACTAACCAATTTATTTGAGCATAAGCTTTCGTGAGCTACAGCTCACTTCATCGGATGCATACCGTGGAAACGCTCGGGGTATGTTTTTTCACATCCCTGAGCGATGCAGGTTTCAGTGCTGTAAAGTGGCAGTGTAGACAAGGCCCTCGAAGGAGTGACTAAAAGGTGGGTGCATGACTGGTTGGAAAACCGGTCACAGGGAGTAGTCATCAGTGATGCACAATCAAGCTGGAGGGGCATATTAAGTAGGGTCCCACAGGATCAGTTCTGGGTCCAGTTCTCTTTAATATCTTCATCCATGATATGGATAATGACAGAGAGAGTACACGTACAAAGTTTGCGGACAATACCAAGCTGGGAATGGTTGCAAGTGCTTTGGAGGATAGGATTAAAATTCAAAATGATCTGAACAAACTGAAGAAATGGTCTGAAGAAAATAAGATGAAATTCAACAAGGACAAATGCAAAGTACTCCACTTAGAAGGAACAAGCAGTTGCGCACATACAAAATGGGAAATGACTAGGAAGGAGTACCGCAGAAAGGGATCTGGGGTCATAGTGAATCACAGGCTAAATATGAGTCAATAGTGTAACACTGTTGCAAAAAAAGCAAACATCATTCTGGGATGTACTAGCAGGAGTGTTGTAAGCAAGACACAAGAAGTAATTCTTCCACTCTACTCTGTGCTGATAAGGCCTCAACTGGAGTATTGTGTCCAGTTCTGGGTGCCACATTTCAGGAAAGATGTGAACAAACTGGAGAAAGTCCAGAGAAGAGCAACAAAAATGATTAAAGGTCTAGAAAACATGACCTATGAGGGAAGATTGAAAAATTTGGGTTTGTTTAGTCTGATAAAGAGAAGACAGGGAGGGAACATTATAACAGTTTTCAAGTACATAAAAAGTTACAAGGAGGAGGGAGAAAACTGATTCTGAGGATAGGAGAAGAAGCAATGGGCTTAAATTGCCGCAAGGGTAGTTTAGGTTGGACATTAGGAAAAACTTCCTGTCAGGGTGGTTAAGCACTGGAATAAACAGCCCAGGGAGGTTGTGGTATCTCCATCACTAGAGATTTTTAAGAGTAGGTTAGACAAACACCTGTCAGGGATGGTCTATACTTAGTCCTGCCATGAGTTCAGGGCATGTGAAGGATGACCTCTTTAGGTTCCTTCCAGTCCTACGATTCTATGATCCAAACAGTGAAATCAGCAATACTGCAGTGGCCCTAAAAAATCTCATTTTCTTCTTGCTTGCTTTTAGATCAAGCTATAGTTTTATTTTTTAATTTCCATTCCAGCTTCATCACCTATGAAAAACAAAATCATTGTATTTTTAAGAGAACAGCACATTGTGGAACTTTTTTGGGGGATGGGGGAGAGTGGGGGCAGACAGGGAAGGTGATTCACAGGTAGAAAGGTTTCATAAAAACAGTTTGATTCTGTCAAGAAATTGAGATTTCCCACACATACATTTTCTGTAAATCTGCTGAAAATGATTTTCACTCATTTTTTTTTCAGTAGCACACTTTTTTTTTTTACACTATATCCCGCACCCAGTTTACATTTTCTAATCACTATATACCAAGTAAGGGTTACTCAAAGGCTGATAACCTGTAGGCAAACTTTTAGTCTGATGCAGTAAAATAGGACTGAGATATTACAAGCCAGGACTAATCACATTACAAAACAAGGCTGATAGCGTTACTGATATTTAGGGTGACCATACATCCCGTTTTGGCCAGAACAGTCCCTTTTTTAAGCCCCATCCTGGCTGTCCCAACTTCTTTGGCAAAACTGGGCATTCTCCCATTTGCTCTTGCCAACTGATCATCAAGCTAAAGTGGGGTGCGACCCCTAGTGGGGCATGGAGGAATTTGCAGGAAGGGGGGAGCAGCAACGCCAGCCCTGTGCGGGAGGGAGGGCTCTGGAGAGTGGCTTCAGCCAAGCTGGCCCCATGTGGGCAGGCGGCAGGGGGCCTTCGGCGGCCCAGTGTAGGTGGGCAGCAGGGGGCTTGGGTCGGCTCCACATGTGGAGGAGGGAGAAGGGCTTTGGGCTGGCCCCTGTGGTGTCCTGTTTTTCCTTTGGGAAATTATGGTCATAGTACTAAAAGAAGAAAAGGAGTACTTGTGGCACCTTAGAGACTAACAAATTTATCTGAGCCTAAGCTTTCGTGAGCTACAGCTCACTTCATCGGATGTATGCATGCATGTTAGTCTCTAAGGTGCCACAAGTACTTCTTTTCTTTTTGCGGATACAGACTAACACGGCTGCTACTCTGAAACTGGTCACACTACTGATACTGTATTGAGCGCCCTAATGATCTTCAGTGATACATCCTGGGATAACAGCATCCAAATCTGCTCTCTAGTATGGTGATTTCTGTTCCTTAGTGGACACTGTCAGGCAAGTGAGTAGACCTTCAGTGGAACTCAATCAGCAAGGCTGGGGGTGCTTCATTCCTCCAGGCCAGCTCCACAGTGAAGCAACCAGTCTCATTTCCCTCTTACCCTCTCTGAATGTGAGTTTTCTGATGAGGGCATGAGAGGGGAAAAATAGAGATGGACTGACAGCTTCAGAATAGCCTGATACAATGTGAATTCAATGAAAAAACAACAAAAAGTCTAACACTGTCAGTAAATTTAACTAATTTGAAATAATTATTTTGCCCTAGGTGAAAAGTAAAACAATGTAGCCAAACTCTAATTGTTACTGAGACTACAAATGTTGCAGTATTGCAATTGGTTTGACAGGTTTAAGCAAGAGACAGCAAGAATGCAGTGATGCATACAAGACATTCATTCACACGCTGAACTGTGAATCCTGTGTCTTTCCTCATACAAACTTTAGATGAAGTCTTAGAGCTCTGCCCTCTAAGTTAAAACAAAACTTCCTTTACAATTTGGGGGAATGGGGTGGAGAATTCCTCCTTGGCTCATCCCCTGCCTTTAACAACTACTGCCACCAGTCCTCTGTTAATAAGAGGTGCCCCCAGATTTCCCTCAACTCTTACATACTGGCTCCTAGAAATGATAAGCAACACTTACATAGTACATTACATTGTCAAAGTGAAGCACAAACATTAGCCACAGTGGTTAATCTTCAGCCCCTGGGGAGTCTATTATTCTATGTTCTCACTATGAGAGAGAGCAAAAACAACACTTTGTATACGTGTGTGTGTGTAAAATGGTAAGAGAACATTGTATTGTCTCTCTCACCATATAGTCTCCCATACTCTGCACTTTAGTAGTGACAGTGAAACTAACATCCCAATAGCTGAAGAGTCTGTGTTTGTACTTCAAAGGTTGGGATATTAGTCATTTGCACTGAGTGACCGCTTTTCCTAGATGACACAGAGACATAGCAGGGGGCAGCACTGAAATCAGGAGAGGTAGCTTTGAATTGCCCTGTGTTCAAATAAGGACTTCTGGCACATTCATGTTATTTGTTGATACTTTCTTATTGGTAAAAAATTGGAATGTAAATTCAGATTAGGATTGTCCTAATCCAGCTGTCTTTCAGTATTTGATTAATGTAATATATCCAAGGAGGCTGTTCATGCAGGATAGCTGTTCCTGAAGGTTCATATAAGGTTCAAACTGGTCCTGTTTTCCCTACCAAAGAGTACAGTAGTGGGGAGTGTGTGTCTCTGTATAGAATCATAGAATTGTAGGATTTAAGGGAACCTCAAGAGGTCATCTAGTCCAGTCCCCTGCATTCATGGTAGGACTAAGTATTATCTAGACCATCCCTGACTGGTGTTTGTCTAACCTGCTCTTAAAAGATCTCCAGTGACAGAGATTCCACAACTTCCCTAGGCAATTTATTCCATTGTTTACCACCCTGACAGTTAGGAAGTTTTTCCTAATGTCCAACCTAAACCAGCTGTGTTGCAATTTAAGACCATTGCTTCTTCTCCTATCCTCAGAGATTAAGAAGAATATTTTTTCTCCCTCCTCCTTGTAATAACTTTTTATGTACTTGAAAACTCTTACATTGTCCCCTCTCCATCTTCTCTTTCCCAGACTAAACAAACTCAAATTTTTCAATCTTCCCTCATAGGTCTTGTTTTCTAGACCTTTAATCATTTTTGTTGCTCTTCTCTGGACTTTCTCCAGTTGTTCACATCTTTCCTGAAATGTGGCACCCAGAACTGGACACAATACTCCAGTTGAGGCCTTATTAGCACAGAGTAGAGTGGAAGAATTACTCCTTGGGTCTTGCTTACAACACTCCTGCTAATACATCCCAGAATGATGTTTGCTTTTTTTGCAACAGTGTTACACTATTGACTCATATTTAGCTTGTGATCCACTCTGACCCCCCAGATCCCTTTTTGCAGCACTCCTTACTAGACAGTCATTTCCCATTTTGTATGTGTTCCTTCCTAAGTGGAGTACTTTGCATTTGTCCTTATTGAATTTCATCCTATTTACTTTAGACCATTTCTCCAGTTTATCCAGATCATTTTGATTTTTAATCCTCTCCTACAAAGCACTTGCAACCCCTCCCAGCTTGGTATCGTCCGCAAACTTTATACGTGTACTCTCTCCGTCATTATCCAAATCACTGATGAAGATATTGAACAGAACTGGACCCACAACTGATCCTTGCAGGACCCCACTCAATATGCCCTTCCAGCTTGACGGTGAACCACTGATAACTATTCTCTGGGAACAGCTTTCCAACCGTTATGCACCCACCTTATAGTAGCTCCATCCAGGTTGTATGTATCAAGATAGATCTAGTCTTAACTTTGACTCTGCTTCTACCAGATGAGATATTTGAAATTTGAGTCTACATATTAATAGCAAATTATGAGTTTGGTTGTTTGGTGCACTTTCCTATACTTTCTGCCACATTAGTGATGTCTGTGTTACACATGTGGCAAGTGTGAACTGGTGTGAGACCATATGTATCTCTTTTGGGTTGTGCAGTATGTTTGTAGAATAATGAGATCAGAGGTAAATGATCCTTCTGTACATTTTAGTATGGTTTTATGCCCAATAACAACTACAACCATACACGGTTCTTTGACATATTACATGACCTCCTTGAAGAACAAATGCATTATAATTTAGTACTATACACTAGTGTTTTTCAACTTTCTTTCATTTGTGGACCTCTAAAAAATTTCAAATGGAGGTACAGACCCCTTTGGAAATTCAGCCTATGCTCCGCGGACCACTACCATAGAAGTTTTAGACTGAAAACTGCCTAAACAGAATTCAACTATGAATGTTCCACGTGCTCGGCATGGCATTTGACTCAACATGAAAAAGGGTGCTTAGGTGTGGGCTTCTATGATAATGACAACACTTCCGGGTTTTACCTGTAGGTGGGATATTCACATACTTTTGTTTGATCAGAAAAACAGAATGCCTTTTCTGGGATCTGAAACTTTATTTTCATAGTCACCTTTCATAGATCCCTTAGACATAGTCTGCAGATCCTGATGGGTTCGTGGATCACAGGTTGACAATCACTGCGATACTCCATGGTTTTTGATAATTGCAGTGCTCAGCTCCATCTGCTGGCTAATCCATGCAGCTGCATGTCAGAGTTAGTTTTAGATGGCAGTGGCAGAAATAGAGACAAATTAATAAGAATAATATAAAGCAGTTACCAACATGACAATGGTGTGTAAATAAAACTTTTGTCCCTCTTGTGGATTGGAAGGAAAAGTGCACAGAAGAGCATCTTTTCTGAGAGAGACGGTGCTAAACCAAAAAACACATTTCTTGTTTATACACTAGTGTTACTTTCCAATACTGTCAGTAGACTGAAGTTCATTTTATATATATTTTAATTTATTTTGAAAAGCTGGATTTAATTTTGTTGCAAAAATTGATTCAGATGCGGATGGCTGCTGCCATTTTTCTGAGAAAGTCGTGACACATGGAAACCAAACTGTCTAATTAGAAGCAAGATTGATTATTGTTTTGTTTGCCTAGAATGGAAGCTTGTCAGGTAGTTATGTCTTACTAATGACCTCCACATTACAAACCCAGTCAATGACTAAAGTTATTGGATGTATACTGACTTTGTTATTGCTTCCTCATGCACTGAGGTGTAAACTTCTGTGGGATTGTTTTATTGCTGTTAGTGTGAGGGAGGGCACAAGTAGTATTGTTTTCAGTGTAAACGTATAGTAGTTTCTTTTAAACCTAATTAAGTTGGTGACCCATGGCTGTGTACTGTCGAGACCCATTCACAGCCCTATTGCTTATCCCAGAGTTTACTCCTTAAGAGAAAGATGATTTAAATCAAGGAACAGGGACCTTCCTTCCTATATTCATGGTCATTTTCCTGAATATCCTGAGATATTCAGGTAATTCAATGCTGGAATGAAAGCTGCATCGATTACTGTTTCATTTTCAGTTTAGCTTTGTTGTTTACAAAGGCAGAAATGTCTTGAGTGAGGCTGTGGGCTTGTTGAGATTAGAAACATTTCACCTGTTTAAATAAATCATTTTATAATAGTTCTGGTTAAATGTTTGAAAACCTCTAACGTAGATGCCCTTAAATGGGTTAGCCCTAATACTGATAAACTTAAGACCCATTTAAGTGTATCTATATTAGGAGCTAGAACCAGATTAACTAGACTGGTTTAACATTGGTTTAGTTAAATTGTTGTAGACTGGGCGGTTAGAACTGTAAAGGGGGATAAATTTTTTAGATGGGCCTATGTAATTTAGCACCCTAAATCCCTTTTTCAAAAGTAGTATATGTATGTAGGAGCCTAAGTCTCATTGAAAATCAATGGGATTTTTAGGCTCCTAAGTGCCTAAATCACTTTTGAAAACAGGACCAGGGCTCCTAATATAAGAAGAAAAATATAAGATTTTTCACTGAATGCATCTGATGAAGTGAGCTGTAGCTCACGAAAGCTTATGCTCAAATAAATTTGTTAGTCTCTAAGGTGCCACGAGTACTCCTTTTCCTTTTAAAATCACTCACGTTAACTAGTGTTCTTGGAGAAGAAGAAAAATTACAAGGTTTAACAATAAGCTTTAAAAGCTTTCATTGTAGGACCTGAAAATCACAAAATGTATGAAAACAGAATGCTTGCCACCCATTTCTCATTCTGATCTATACAGAAATTAAACTTCCATGGTCAATTACTTTCATTTCCATAGTAAGATATGATGCCAAAGAAACAGGATTAGTCAAAATAGTGTAAGAGATACCACCCAAGTCCTATGGAATAAAATTCAAGCTTAGTTAAATCTAATAATAGTCTTTGAGCTTTTTTTGTAAACTAATAAACACAGTACAGATGAGCAAACTGAAGCAGAGAGAACATAAGGGATCTGTGATGATTTGGGGAATCTATGTACAATATAAGAATTCTGGTTGCTATTATGAAGTAATTGTTGTATTGTGGAATGCCTCCATATGTATATCTACCATGGTCAGGTAAGACCTAGCACATACCCAGCCCTAGGGACAGTGGCGAGTACTTAACTTTAGTGATTGTGCTTTAGTGACCAGACAATAGACATGCTAAGAAGGTTTGCTGGACCTGAGAGAAGATAGTTTCTACTAGTATGCAGGTGAAGGGGAAGCGAAGAGAGTGGAAAGTTAGGAGCAGCAAGATGAAGGGACAGAGGCAACAAAGGAGGAGTTTTAAAAGGAATCACAGAAAGAAGGCTCAGACATACACCTAGGAAGCATGGGTCAGAAGAGACGAAGGGGATGGATGGATGGCCCCATATGACTCTGACCCCAGCCCAACAAATGCTTTTGGATTGGTGAGGAAACTTCTGGGAGAAGGTATGTTGAAGCTACGGGGGAGTCTGAGCAGTCAGCACTGGTCTAGGGGCTGGGCAGGGGGCCGCATGGTCACAGCTTTCAGGAGAAGGTGCCAGACCAAAGATTCACACTCTAAAAATGTGTTGAGAGGCCCTAACACAGCAGCAATGGCTAGGCTCCAATCAGACTCTGTGTGCTTAAAACACCAGGGGTTCAGCAGCTGGTTCCCTTCACAGCAGTCTGGGAAGTGGTCACAAGGGGGCTCTTCCCAAGGTCCCACCAATCAATCAGTAGCTAACTGCTTGTCTACACTGGCACTTTACAGCACAGCAACTTTCTCACTCAGGGTGGAGGTGTTTTTTTTTTCAAGAGTGCTGGGAGAGCATTGTTTCCCAGTCCCCTGCCACCTCATGTTAAAAGTATTTCTGCTGTACTGCCCTGGGGTCTAAGTAGCCTCTTCCATTCCTTATCTCCAGTTATGATTTAATATAAATGGATCAGGATTTCCAAAATTACTACTTATACCAGAGCCAGTCTGACTCATTACAGGAAGAACCATCTCTAAGTACTGTAGCAGTCCTTCCTAAATAACCACATAACTATATTCACATTATACCAAGAAACGTAAAAAATAAAAAATGTGGGGGTTAAACCTCCATAATTGACCATTTTCTTCTACAGTATGCAATGTCACACTGTTACAAGAGATGTGAGAGTCACTTTACACTGCCCTTTGTGCTGAAAAGGGACATATTTTCTTCTCTCAAGTACCCAGTAATGTCCAAGTCAACAGAAAAGCTACCAAACTGTACCTGTTTTGTTAGAGATGTTGCTTTGGGACTGGGCCACCCTGATGACATCAGCAGCTGTATCCCTTACTATCAGCTCTTCACTCTGCAAGAGCAGAACTACGCATTTCCACATGGCAAGTGTGCTGGAGAGACCTGAACATTTACAAAGAGGCAAGGCGTTTAGAATTTTGCTTCTTACAGATAAATCAGAACAGTTACAGAAATATTTATGTTCACATCTAAAAATGACAAAATTTAGTGAAACACACACAAAAAGGGGAGGGGAAGGGGAGAAAAGAGGAGGACTTGTGGCAATTGTAGTCAAAATGCTGTTTGCTCTATAATGCTGAAGTCTGAACAGCCAACCTATTTTTCCCACCTTTTCTTCTCTTTTATCTCCCCTTGATAGTTGGCCCTGTCTGGTCCCAGGAGTAGGTAGCTGGTGAGAGGGAGCATCAAACCAGTGCTGGGATACTCAGAGTGTTGGGTAACAACTAATGCTCTGAAATTTCTGCAGTTCCTGTGAGTGTGGAATTCTTGCTGGGCATTAGTAGAGTGCTGCTAATGTGCGGGTGAGGATCCAGCAGGTCCTTGAAGTAATTTCTTTTGGCTGGAGGCTCTGTCTGGAGGTGTCTGGGGAACAGCAATATGTTGGTGTGACCCTAAGGGGCTGTATTAAGAAAGCTTGCTTGATAGTACTGCTCTCTGGAGCACCTCAGCTGAATTTTTTGCTCAGGTTGTGAATATAATTGATAAAGAGAATATACTGGGACTTCTCTTGAAAAAGTGACTAGCTGCTGACCACGCCATATCACAGATTACACTGTGGAGATTGGGGGGCAATGCAGTGGTTGCCTAGGTTTATTTTCTGCCACATTGATGTAGGGGAAAGAACTTTTCTGTCAGGTTCTCCCTCAGAGTTTTGTATGATGGAGGCTTAGGTGGAAAGTTAAGCCCATGTTATTGCTTGCGCATAGTGGGAGATTCTTCGGTCTTGTGTACCCAGTAGGGTTGCCAACCCTCCGGGTCTCGCTGGGAGTCTCTTGGAATTGGGTTCTATCTCCTGGAGGCTACTGAAGCCAAACGGGGAAATCTTAGGCTGCTAAAAGTCAGGCGGCGCAGTGGGGTTAAGGCAGGCTCCCTGCCTGCCCTGGCCCCGCGCCGCTCCTGGAAGTAGCCGGCACGTCCCTGCGGCCCCTGAGGAAAGCGGGGGAGCTCCATACGCTGCCTCTGCCCTGAGCGCCGACTCTGCAGTTCCCATTGGCCGGGAACTGCGGCCAATGGGAGCTGCGGGGGCAGTGCCTGAAGGCAGGGGCAGCCCACACAGCATCCTGGTCCCTCCCACAGGGGCCACAGCAACATGCTGGCTGTTTACAGGAGTGGCTCAGCGCCAGGACAGACAGGGAGTCTGCCTTAGCCCCACTGCACCACCAACTGGGAGCCGCCCAACGTAAGTGCCACCGGGCTGGAGCCTGCACCGCAACCCCTGCCCCCAGCTCTAAGCCCCCTCCTGCACGCCAACCCCTGCCCTCTCCCACACTCTGAACCTCTCGGCTCCAGCCCAGAGCCCGCACCCCCTGCCCCAGTCTGATGAAAGTGAGTGAGGGTGGGGGAGAATGAGCGATGGAGGGAGGGGGGAATGGAGTGAGCAGACTGGGCCTTAGTGAAGGGGCAGGGCCTCAGGGGAAGGGGTGGGGCAGGGCAAGGGTGTTTGGGTTTGTGTCATTAGACAGTTGGCAACCCTAGTACCCAGGGAAACTGGCTATCATACTGTAGCAGAATAATTATTCGACTATAGTTATTTCAGTATAGCTTCCCTCGCATACACACACGTGGACACACTATTTCAGAATTAACTACTCCACTTTAAAAACTCTAGAATCAGGGTACTTTTATTCTGGAATAGTTTCCACACAAGGGGGGTTACACCAGAACAGCTATAGCGGAATAATTATTCAGCTATAACTATGCCAGCCAATTTCTCTGTGTAAACAAGTTCTTACAGTGTCCCCAAAAGAAATATGGCAAAACCAAAAATGGTCTCTTTGGAAAGGCTTCTTTTCTTGACTCCTCAGGCAACACTAAGCAAAGGCAGCGAGGAGAGTCCAGATCATTCCCCTGAGTAATACGATCCTTTTCCCTCTAAGAAACATTTTCTTTTTGTATTTATTTCTCTGATTGGCTGAAGTTGTTTAGGATTAGAAGTTTTTTTTTTTTAAAAAAAGGCTATCTTAAAACATCAGCCATTGAACAAACTGATAGTAGAATCAGGTATAAATTGCCAACCTCTCTTACCCAGGTTTAGCACAAGCACAGCTCCACAATCTTCCAGAGTCAGGTTTCAGAGTAGTAGCCATGTTAGTCTGTATCCGCAGAAAGAAAAGGAGTACTTGTGGCACCTTAGAGACTAACAAATTTATTTGAGCATAAGCTTCCATGAGCTGCAGCTCACTTCATTGGAGCTGTAGCTCACAAAAGCTCATGCTCAAATAAATTTGTTAGTCTCTAAGGTGCCACAAGTACTCCTAATCTTCAAGAGTGTGGCTCCCGATTTACACCTGTGTAACTGACAGCAGAATCAGGCCCTTTACTTGGTATCATCTTTCTGTGTGATACATTTAGTGTTTGTGAAAGATGCCAGACTGCCAGCTCTCTAGAAAACATGCAGGATGAACAGTCCCTCTTCCTGTCTTAACTCAGGCCTGCTTGTGCCCTCTTCTTGGGGAGAAATGCTAGGTCAGACTGCCTACTCTTCAGGCCTTGGCCTTGTTGATAAGACTATCAACCAGGGTGCCAATTAATGCCAATTTTGTTTTCAAAGTGGGACACATGTCTGCCAGAAAAGGACTAGAATTACTGACTCATTTCACATTGCCACTTAACAGACACCCGGTAGGAAAATTTTAATCACTGCTAACAGTAGCCCAGTTCATACCAGTGACAGAGATGAAAACTTCAATATTCCCATACCAGTCATTCAAACACCCCAGTCTCCCTCATTTTATATTAATGATAACATCCGTCTTATTACTGGCTCTAACTTTGGTTCTAGGAGTCAAGATTTCCAAATGTGATAATCTCAGGCAAAATACATAAATGCTGCATCTACCTGGTACCAAAGGATTAGCATAGATTTAGCCTAGCTAAATGGTATCAATACCATTTAACTGACTCGTTTCCAAACAAACAGTTTATTGTCTCATTTTTAGCTCTTCTGACATCTCAGAAGACAAGATATGTCCATTTTATATATTAAGCAAAAATATGCTAATTTCTCTTCCCACTTTCTTTCAAAATTAATTTACCTTGAAAGTCTATGAGTCAATGCAAAATTGGCATTACATCAAAGCTCAGCTTTCAAAGGCTCTGTATATGTTATCAAACATATGGAATACATATACTCTACATATGTTCTTAATGGGTTGCGTAAGTTTGTTTATTATCTGATCAAACCCCACCATCCAGCACTCACATAATTTTATTATGTTGTATATTATGTTAAACAATTCAACAGCCAGAGTCTAAAAGTTTCCAGTTAGGCCAAGGTAAGAGAGGACATACTACAACTAGCTAGGATGCCCACACGCTTCATGTTGGGGGTCCAAGCTGATTGTTTGAGAAGGTCAGGATGGAATTTCTTTCCCCCACCTCCTATGTACATAACTGCACAGATGGCTGGACACATTATGGAAATTTCTCACTTTCATCTGAACCACAAGCTACTGGTCACAGATGGAGGCAGCATACCAGAGTAGCTGGACCCTCGTTCTGCACCAGGATGGTAACGCCTATGTCTGTATAGGTAAGTTAAATAGTGAGATAAATTGTAGTATAAGTAACTTAAATGCTGAGGGACAGGAAGGTGGAGCTGTACCAGGAAAAACAACTAAAAGAAGGCTTTAAGAAGTTGTACAGTAAAGTAGGGGCTAGAGGGACAAAGAGTTAAAAAACAGGTGTCAAGACGCTGGCTGGCTCACAGAAGTGGCAATGGGTCATAGAGTGTCAACTAAGAATCACTTATTCAAATCCATTTCAGCAGCAAGTGAAAATAGGTACCATCTGAAGGCTGCTTTGTGACTTGAGTAAAAGGAGTTGATGGTATTAGTCCAGTTCTAAGGACACCTGTGTTCAGAGCACACAAAACTCACTGCCACTACAGTTGGCAGCACTGCTGGAAATCGAAGTAGAAAGGCCAAAGAAAGTCTGGGCGTGGAGATCAGATTCACCTCTCACCCATCTCACTTTGGCTTGTTTGTGAGAGAAAATTGGCAATGCCACCATTTATGCTGTGCCTGTTTTGTGTATCACTAAAGAATATTGATTTCCAGGACTGTCAGTGTGGCACCGTTTTTTTTTTGTTTGTTTTTTTGCACCATCTTCACTCCCTCCCAACCATTTATTTATTTAAAGAACTTTGAAGCCAAGCCAGACCAATACAATCTTCACGGCATATCCCCGCCATCCTGTCATAGACACAAGATCAGGGACGACAGCTTTTAGATGACAGACTAATGTGCAATGGATAAACATTATCTATTTTATATATCCTTCACTAGAGCTGGGCAAAAAAATTTGGATGAATAGTTTATTTACAGAAATACGCAGTTTTGGGTCAACCAAAACGATTTGTAAATTCACCAAATATTATTGTCCCACATTTTTTTTGGGAGGCGGGGCTATATTCACGAGGGGACTTCGGAGCCATTCACAAAACAGCCTCTGCCTTATAGCATTGTGATTCTAGCACTCCCTGGAGATGTGCGAGATCCAGCTGCTAGGCGGAGGTGTGGCCAGGCAGCTCTGCGCACTGCCTCTGCCCAGAGCGCTGGCTTTGCAGTTCCCATTGGCCGGGAACCACAGCCAGCGGGAGCTGAGGGGGTGGTGCCTGCAGGCGGAAGCAGCACGCAGAGCTGCCTGGCCATGCCTCCGCCTAGCAGCTGAGCGAGGGGGATGTCGCTGCTTCCGGGGAGCCTCCCAGATAAGCACCACCGAGAGCCCGCCTCACCCTGTCCCGTGCCCCAACCCCCTGCCTCCTTCCACACACAAACTCTGCTGTGGGGGGGTGGGGGTCCAAGACTGCCCCAGCAGTGGCCAGTGCACCTGGCACAGGGGCTGCCTGAGCTGTCCCTGAGCCAGGCGCACCGGCTGCTGTGGAAGTCACCAAGGTCACAGAAAGTCACGGAATCTGTGACAAACTCACAGCCTTAGCTACGGGTTATTGTGGGGTAGAGCTCTCTCAATCTCTTCCATTGAAGCTGTTCCACTTTCCATGATAAATATTCAGGTACTGGAGCAGGGACTGGAACCTGGATGTCCCCTCTCCCAGGTAAACACCCTAATCAACTTGCTAGAGAGTCATTCTCACTCTCTTCTCTCTTTCTACATGGTAACAACAGTATTTTATAGGAGGAACCAAATATGGGACACTTTGGCTTGTTTGTGAGAGAAAATTGGCAATGCCACCATTTATGCTGTGCCTGTTTTGTGTATCACTAAAGAATATTGATTTCCAGGACTGTCAGTGTGGCACCGTTTTTTTTTTGTTTGTTTTTTTGCACCATCTTCACTCCCTCCCAACCATTTATGGGAACCAAATATGGGACAAAAGCAAAAATGTTTTCAGAGATGTTCATGCATGAATTTGTGGGCTCAAAACTTTTTCAGTTACGTTAATACAACCAGATAAATAAAGTAGCAAAGGAATGTCTGACTTGCAAGCTTCTCCATGCTCACAGATTCCTAGAGTGAAATCCCGATCCAATGAAATCAATGGAAATCTTACCATTGACTTTAGTGGGGCTAGGATTCCACCCATAGATTTTGAGGTCAGAAGGAATTTCCTGATTAACACAGACCATAGAACTTCATCTAGTAATTCCTGCTTTGAATACAATAACCTGTGGTTGAACTAGAACATATTTTTCAAAAAGACATCCAATCTTGATTTCAAAATTTCAAGTAATGGAAAATTCACATCTCTTTGTCAGGTGTGCCGATGGTTAATTGAATTTTCACAGTTTCAACTTTCAGCCATTGGATCTTGTTATGTCTTTTTCTGCTACACTAAGGAGCCCACTAGTAAATTATTGTTCCACATTAATTCAGTAAACCGAAACATGCAATCAGCTGTTCCAATATTGAAAGGGTCAATTTAAAGTTTTAAGTCTTTCATAATAACTGACTTATATGATTAAAACATATTCAATATATAAAATATCATGTGCTGTTGAGTTTCACTTATTCCAGTCTCTAAAGTGTTCCATGAGAATATTGGTGCTTAATCTTAGAAATTTACTCACCAAGGATAAGTTTCTGATTGGTCAGGAAAAGTGGTGTAATATTTCTGAGGACTTCTGCAGCTGCCAATCGTAGATCTGTTTGTTGCTCATCTCCACAACAAGAAGTTACTAACTGAACCCACTGTCTCATTTCGGATTCCATAAACTGAAAGCACAGAAATGCATCTGAGTATTCTATAGTACAATTTAGAGCGGATTCTGAATCACACTAAACTACAAACTATTAAATTAACTCTTTTCTAAAGCAGGGGCCGAAGTCCTCCCTGCCAATAATGAGCCACAGAATGCAAATCAAATAAAAAGAAATACTTATATAGGTGGAAATCACGCGTCATGCTTTAGTAATGAACATAAAATACTCCATATATAGGTAACCGTCTTAAGACTCCATGATTTACACTGATTATCATAGCAACTCTTGTTAGCATTGCTAGAGGTTGGGTTGTGCCAACAGTTCCACTATAAACTTCTTTTTTCAAGGTTCATCATGAATTTCATTGTAACAATATATTCCAGATTTAAACTTGGCAAACAACTTATCTCCTGTGAAATGAGGTTTACACAATTATTTTATACTTCAAAATCTGAAAAATGTACATTCTGTCATTTTTTAAGCTAAGAGGATGCAAAAAATAAGAAGTAATTGTTTCAATTCTTCTACTTTTTTTTTTTTTAAAGTGAGACACTGCAGGCCATTAGCACATAGTCTCAACTTCTACTGCTGGGTATTCTGGTATATTTTTTAAAAAATTTCCATTTAGAAAAGCAATTCCTGTACATGGAACATTTTTACAATGAAAAAATGGTGGTATTTCAATACGTTTTAAAAATAACCCAAAATCTATATCTATCTATTTATCTGCACATATATATGCACACGCAGGGACATCTGACAGACATTAATATCTCCAGTAACATTGTTCTGTATATATTAATGGGTATATTAATGGATTTGCAAATTACCAATTCAAAATGGAAGTAAATCTTCTGGGCTAATAATCTGTATTTATATAGTCTACAGCTTACAAATTTATAATATTTATAAGGGCAGATAACATTATGAGGACTTATTACCTCTCTTTAGTATTTTAAACACTAATATTAAAAGGCAATTAAGTCTGCATCTCTGTACATAGCTTCACCTGCTGTTCCTACAATGTGACTCAAGGTCTCAGGGCATAGAGCAGGTGATATTGCATATGCTGGGGATGGGAAGGGCAACAGTTAAAGCTTTGCATTTCCTTTTTTTCCTAACTTTGAGTCTCAATATTCATTTCGCAGAAATACAACACACTTCGAGCTACGTGGGTGATTACTGGATTCAATATGCAGGTTAATTATTTTTTTCTCTCCAAGGCACAGCGACTATTAATGAAGACAATAAAATTGAGCATAAAAGGAGAAATCAGAAGTCAGATGCTCTTAAAAGATGTGTTTTATGTACTCAAATTTAGCTTACTGAGAGACTGAAATATTAAAATGATGCTGATATGGCTTCCAGTTCATAATGTGGCAGTGTACAGAGGGAGAGACACAGTAACGTAAGAAAGAGCAACAGGCAGTTAAACTAAAAGGGCATTAAAGGGATTTCTGTCGAAGGAAAACCATTCATCCCTTCTATCACAATAAAACAAACAAACAAGACATTAAAAAGCAATATGCTTGGGACTGAGAAACACATCTCCTTACCTCTTGGCAACTCTGCACAAGATGGGTGACCAACTTTGAGGCTAATTTGAGAGCTACGCTTTGAATTTTAATGCTGTAAAAATAAGGTAAAGAACACATCATAAAAATACAGTGCATTTTGCCATAGCCTCACATCTAAGAACACTTGGTAATCATCACTGGCAGCAAATATTAAAATACCTTTTCACTTGCTGAACCCATTATACGCTGTTAGCTGCAGCCAGCTTGAAACCCAACCCAGTCTAATCTGTTATGAATGTTCAGCACCTGAACACACATCCAGATGAGAAATAACATTTGTTTTTTCGGTTTAGTCATGAGGATTTGTGTTTCATGAATATAAACTTGCCTGTATCACGATACATCAAGTATTCATCATGTTCAAACAGGTTTTTTAAAAGGTTAGATTACAAACTGAGCACACAATGGTCTTTACACAGTTCTCAATTTTTGTTGCGTTTAAAGTTAGTATGCAAATGGATATAAACTGTTCTTTCAACTTCCCGAGTACTGATTTTCTTCCTATCTGGCCACTTCCTTTAGAGTATACATAACACATACATATGCAGATCCCAAGTCAATATACAAAGACAGTAGTATTCTTTCATGCTCTTTCAAGTGATAAATGAAGCACAGACCTTTTAAAGTTTTGTGTACACCAGCAGTTTTCTTGAATGTATCACTGTTCTTCCACCAGTGCTAGAAATGGTGGAAGTGCTGATGTAGGTCAACTGCCTGAATTTTAACCACAAAGTCCTCTAATACAGTCAGATGGCACCATAGATGAAATGCTGGCAGTGAGTCTTGACAATTGCTTTCACTGTTGATTGCACTGGTAGAGTTGCAACAGTGAGAGCAGAATGATGGAAATTTAAGGTAAAACAAGTATGTGTAGGCATAAATGGAGTTTACTTACTTGCAACTAGGAGTTCTGTGAGATGTGTCGTCCCTATCTGTATTCCACATATGGGTTCACATGCGCGCCATGCGCCCAAGTCCGGAAGTTCTAATAAGCAGTGTCCGTTGGCCCACACATGCACAGTAGATATCCTTGTCCAGACTGAGGGCATAAGACGCAGTGTGGGCCGATGCCTCTCCAATTCCTCTTCTGACCAAGAATCCAACAGGATCCAAAGCAGAAGGGATGGAGGGCAGATAGCGGAATACTAATAGGGACCACGCATCTCAAAGAACTTCCGGTTACAAGTAAGTAATCTCCATTTCTTCTTCAAGTGCGGTCCCTATGTGTATTCCACATGTGGGTGATTGACAAACAGTGCTCAGACTGGAGTGAGAGTGGGAGGAAGCTGGCAGCAAAGATGCTTGCAGTACTGCAGTTCCCACTGCTGCAGCCTGGAGCACCGTCCACACGTTCCCTAGACATTACAGGCTAGTTCAGGCCTCTGCCATGGATATTGCTTGACCTCATGATCTTTCTGCTATGGCAAGAAAAGTCTTGGTGATTTTCTGATAGGTTTAGTCCTTTGCAGATAGAATGCCGGGGCACATCTGAGACCGAGGAAAAGAAGTTTTTTCTCTTTAGCAAAAGTGTGAGGTTTTCAATAAGGGACAGATAAGTGGATATTCTGGTTGACATGGAATTCAGAAATAACCATGGGGAGGAATTTAGGATGGAGATGAAGGGATACTCTTTTTAGATGGTTTGTCTCAGGGAAAAGGTCTGCCACGAGAGCTCCCAATTCACTCATCCCTCCTGGCTGAAGTGACAGCAACTAAAAATTGTTGTATTATGCAGTGTGTTGTGGACCTGTCAGTCCCAGGATACTAGAGAGACAAGGTGAGGTGAGGTAATATCTTTTACTGGACCAACTTCTGTTGGTGAGAGAGAGACAAGCATTAAGCCACACAGAGCTCTTTTTCAGGTCTGGGAAAGGTACTCCCAGCATCTGACCTATTAGTACTCATCCTCAAAGAAAACTTGCACAACACTTTCAAAAGACAAACTTGGGAACTTACATTCATTACTCTGCTAGACACTAAAATCATTAATTGAACAGAGACATTGGATGTATGGCTTATTACAACAATCTTTAACCCACTAACCCCCTCTTTTTGTCCAAGGGCCACAGAGGTGTTAATGGGCCACTCTGCCTTGAATAAAGAAAAGGAGTACTTGTGGCACCTTAGAGACTAACCAATTTATTTGAGCATGAGCTTTCGTGAGCTACAGCTCACTTCATCAGATGTTCTGCCTTGAAATCTGCCTTGAATGTTCCCTTACAATATGTGCTAATACTTCTGCTAAACAATCTGCCCCACCTTACATTTTGCTGTGATGCTGGGAGTACCTTTCCCAGACCTGAAGAAGAGCTCTGTATGGCTCCAAAGCTTGTCCCTCTCACCAACAGAAGTTGGTCTAATAAAAGATATTACCTCACTCACCTTGTCTCTCTAGCAACTAAAAATACAATTTTCATGGCCAGGTGAGACATGAAACATGTCACCCAGGGTTCAAACAGTAGTCTAATGAGTTCTGACAGGAAAAGATTAAGGTCCCATTGAAATGTAGGTTTGACCACTGGTGGAATGGTCCTGATAAGGCCCCTCATGAATCTTACTGTACCTGGGTGGTGAAAACAGAATGTCTTCTGGCACTAATTGCTGCAAGATGGACTTGCAGTTCACTGATGGAAAGGCCTGAGTTTTTTGAGACAGCAGATAACCTAAAACAACCGGAGTATGTGCAGCACCTGGAGAAGGTTGATTATGCTGCACCTAGGAAGAGAAACATCTCCATTTAGCTAGGTAGCAGGTCCTAGTTGAATATTTCCTACTTTGTGTAAGGATAGCCTGAATAGGTGCCGAACAGGAGTGTTCTATTTCTGACGCCCATCCACACAACAGGCTATGAGATGCAGGGAATCCAAACTGGGGTGTCTGATTCTGCCCCCACTTCTGAGTTAGGAGGTCCAGGTAGGGGCAGATCCTGCTTGGGGGAGGGGAGGCTGATATTTTCAAGAGTTCTGGGCACCAAAGCTAATTGGGCCAACTGGGGGCTAGGCAGATGACTCTAGCCCTGTCATAACAGATCTTTCTCAGGACCTCTGGTAGCAGGAGAAAGGGAGGAAAGGCATAGCTGAGATTGTTTGTCCATGACAAAAGGAGAGCATCCATTGTTGTGGTCCATAGCTCCTCAGGAGCAGTACAAGGGAAGCTTTCTGTTCATTTGGGACGCAAAGAAATCTCATTGAGGTGTACCCCACTGAATATTTCACTCAGGACAGAGTCATGAATCTCCTACTCGTGATCTGTAGAAAAGTGGCTGTTCATATTGTCTGCTGAAGAGTACTGAGCACCTGGGAAGAATTTGGCTAGGATAGTGATGCCGTTTCTGATTCACCAGTTCCAAAGCCTAACTGCTTCCAGGCAAAGGGGAAGAGATCTTGTTCATTAGTTTATGCAAAAGACTGTGGTGATATTGTCTATCATCACTTGGATATGAAGTGAACATATAAGTGGGAGAAAGGCTCTGCAAGCCAGGCAGACTGCCCTCAGTTCTACTATGCTGATGTGCAGTCTGGCCTCCCGTGGGTCCCTGCACCTTGTGCAGTGTGACTGTTCAGGTAAGCACCTCAACCCAGAAGGGAAGCATCTGTTATGATGATGGCAGTGTTGAAGGGAATGCCCATTCTCACTTTCTCCAGATTCAGCCACCATGTGAAGGAGGTGATGACTCTGGCAGGAACAGTCACTCTAGAGTTGATGTGATCTTTGTCTGGTGTGTAGATCAACCGGAGCTAGGCATGCAGACATCGTAGATGAAGCCTGGTGAATGACATTACATAAGTGCATGAGGACAAAGAGCAAAAAGCGAGGCCCACACTCTGACTGTAGTCCTTGGTCTGCGAATAATCCGTGCTGTCAGAAACAAACAGCCCAGTGTCACTCCAATGAAGTTTATCATCTGTGCGGGTGATAAAACGGACTTTTTTTTGTTTACACAAATGCCCAGAGCTGCTAGAAGATGGAGCAGAAACTCTGTCGATTTACCAAGAGCCAATCATCCAGACATGGGAAAACTGTAATTCTTGACGTCTCATAACAGGCTCCCACCAAAGAGAAAGCTTTTGTAAATACATTGGCTGCTGTTGCTAGCCAAATAGAAGGACTCTGAATAAGACATGTTCTTGGCCCACCATAAACTGAAGGAACCTTCTGTGGGAGAGATAAATGCCTAAATGAAAGCATGAATCCTTCATGTCGAGAGCCGCAAACAACATCCTCTGTTGTAAGGAGGGGGATTATTGATGCTAACATAATCATCCTGAATTTCAGCTTTCAAATAAACACGTTTAGTTGCTGAAGATCCAGAATGGGTCTCCATCCTCTGTCTTTTTGGGGCACTAGGAAATACGGGGAATAGAACTCTCTCCCTTATATTGAGGTGAGACATGTTCTATTGCCCCTCATTGTAGGAGGGAGTTCACCTCTTGATAAAGAGTCACCTAGAGAGTGTGGTTCCCAAAGGGGGACCAAGAAAGGGTTTTGTGAGACCACAGGGAGAGGAACTCGATGGAGTATTGTTGATGGATAATTTCCAAGAGTCAACTGTCTGTCGTGACAAGGAGATCTAGGGTGCATGTGCAGGCTAATGGATGCTGCTTGCTAGAATTTCTGGACTCAGGTGCATGGCACCCATGGAATACACATATGGACCTGCACTCGAAGAAGAACCATAGTCAGGTTTCAAGACATGTATTTCATTTAAGAACTTTCTGCTTCAATGTATCCATTTAAACTTTGACAACTTAAGCAATCTGCATGTCCTGTAGCAAGCTAATAGGATCAGTGTAATGAAAATATATAAACTGTTGTGAAAAAAATTACAATTCTAAGAAGATATTATGAAGTGACAGAGAGAAACAAATAATTACAGTTGTCAGAGTAGCAGCCGTGTTAGTCTGCATTCTCAAAAAGAAAAGGAGTACTTGCGGCACCTTAGAGACTAACAAATTTATTTGAGCATAAGCTTTCGTGAGCTACAGCTCACTTCATCGGATGCGTTCAGTGGAAAATACAGTGGGGAGATTTATATACATGGAGAAGATGAAACAATGGGTGTTCTCGTTACAGTGTGTATGGTAACACCCATTGTTTCATGTTCTCTATGTATATAAATCTCCCCACTGTATTTTCCACTGAACGCATCCGATGAAGTGAGCTGTAGCTCACGAAAGCTTATGCTCAAATAAATTTGTTAGTCTCTAAGGTGCCGCAAGTACTCCTTTTCTTTCTGCAAATAATTACAGTGTTTGCCATTAAAAAGTTAGACTATTCCTGTAATTATTACACAGTGGTATCTGAGTTACCGGTTAACATGACTATTCCTCTCTCAAGTCCTTTCTGAAACACTGCCTCTAAGAGTCCTAAAGGCTCTTGGCTTTGAGGCACTTTTGCCCGTCCACCCAAATTGGGTAATGTGCCAAAGACAGTGCAGCTCAGCTGAACCCCACATATCTAGACCATACAGTGCTTCATGCAAGCATCTTACATGTTCTCAGAAGCTAATGAAAGGAAGAGAGCACCACAGTTTGTACCTACTTATATGCCTTGTACCTACTCAACTGAAGGTGTGTATTTAAGTATAAGGGATTCAAGTTCATTCAGAAAATATCTGAAAGTAGTATCTGCTTGATGGCCAGAATTTACCATTATAATTATACAGATATATATAAAAAACCAGGGGACCAATGTGAAAACACAGCAATAAAACTGAATGCCAGTAGCCTTTGGGTTAATCCTTTCCTCGTTTAAAATCTCTTGATGGCCTATTTTAGATAATAAAGTCATGAGCAATCCTGTCAATTCTTGCAATTCCAGTAAAAATCTTAAATCACCAGTATAGTTTCTTACAAACAGAATAGTTTCTGTTGTGAACTACAGAATTTGAGAGTCTATAGCAGATCCACAGATGTAGAATATAACTTTTTTAATCTACCCAAATGAGTGAGAGACCCAGTGTGAATCAGAGTGAGTTTGGGAGAAGTAATTGTACATGACATGGTGTTCACTGATTACTGTTTGGGAACTGTCATATGATATACACTGGCCCCACCATCTGACAGCTGCAGCATCTTGCTAATTCCCAATTGATTATTATTCACTCATTTATAGAATGTTTGCTTCCTGGTCTTGGACCGCTTTAGATAATTCAACTCCAGATACACTTCTTCAAAAATACAGCACATGTGCTCCCTATCTCTCTGTAATAACCACTCACTTCTGTGAAACACCAATTTTGTAAACAGAAAGAAAACCTTTTTTGTATTTTATTTTGAGGTTTGGGGTTTACTGGAGTAATGAATTATTTCTTTCCACACTAAAGATTCCTTCAAGTCTGAAGAGATTTATTTAAAACTGCAAACAATGTATATTTTAATAGACTGGTAAAATGCAAAGATGGAGACTATACCTGTCAGAGGCATTTATGATATTCATAGCCCAGTTTAAGAACTCTTTTGGAGTCATTTTTATAGAATCTTCTGTCCTTGGAAGAACATTTCTGAGATCCATACAATGAAGAATTTCTAGCACCTGCATGTATAATCCACAAACAAAATACTGGTAAGTAAGAAACGGTGACGCCAGCTGTATTTTTTTTTTCTGTTTTATCAGCAAGGAATTTATCACACACATATTTTAGATGTATTGATCTATATACCTATCTATGTCTAGTAACTGGGAAATGGGCTTAAAAATGATAGTGTAGTTTCTGTAAAATAAATACAAGTCCACATATTTTGTATTTAATTCTCAAATACACAGATTCACTTCTAACAAATTGTTTACTGAATGTACAGGCAGCAAACCATGGTGAAAAAATGCAGGTTTCCCAGCAGGACTAGAAAAGTGATGAGGATATAAATATCAGGCACGGGAAGTTTTACTTTTAAACAAGAAAATGGACTTCTAATTCTCTGACTATTACAAAATCAAAGTAAAATTCCTGGGTAATATTAAGAGAAAGAGACACATGTTATACTGAATATAATACAAAAAAGTCATGCTCAGAAATACAGCAGGAGCATTTTTTGAAAAGAATTCAACACATTTACTGAAAACCCTTCAAATCTTGAGAAAACTGAATGGCTCCTACCTTGCAAAAACATTCCGGATGCTTTTCCTTCATAGCCATCCTAAGAAGAGTCACCTCCAAATCAGAAAGTAAGGACAATGGACCTCTCTTTTCCACTGTAGCCTGCTTAGAATTTACCTGCTTCCACCACAGCAGCACTGCTTCCAACATCAGGAGACGCACTTCGTGGAAGTCAGATTGAAGCAAGTGAACTACCATTGAAGAAGGATTCATTATTTGCTCTGCAACAGGTGAACTACTGTTTGAGAAGTCAGGATCTGCAGCCACTGAGAGTACAGAGATCACAAGTTTGGTGATACTCTGAAGATACTGTGTGAATCCTGGTACTGCAGAGAAGTAGTGGATACCTGTCATCAGCTCAGAATCTGAGATAACGCTACCTATTTCCTCCCAAAAGCCGAATAACTCTATTCCTGAAATAGAATGTAGAAAAATAAATAAATAAATAAAATACAAATGGATATTATACATGGATTCTTGATAACTAAATGATTCTATGTAATTAAAAACCTTGAGGTTTGAAAAAATGGCCACAACATTCATGCAGCTATTAAAGTGAAAACAAAGTTATTTTCCCTCTTTGCTTTGAAGTGATCTGATTTATAAAATTACTGTCACGGAGCCTTGTCATATGTATTTATGTTTAAAGACTAAGCACTCAAAAAATAAAATACAGAAACATTTTTATAAACTGTCATAATATTGTACTAAACTCTCTCAGCTGTACAGTAGAAACCAATCATATACTCGAGAAAAAGTTTCAAGTTCAAGCATTTTGGTTCCAAAACTGAAAAAGGCCTCCTATTTAGAGAGTCTGTGTCCCCACACTGCTTCAGAGCTGTCCTCAATGGTATTTTAGACATGCAAAATTCCACTTGCTCAAGCACGTAATAATTTTTTTCAGGGACATAGCGTTTGTCATGGTACAACAGGGTGAGCAGATTTTACACCTAGTCAGTAAGCTTTCATTACAACTTTGCAAGGCTGTAGGGACAGCTAAGCTTATGGAGTAAATGCCCATAGATTTTGAGGGGAATTATTCCGACCCCTCAAAAATGCAGGGCCAAACATCTATCGGGCTTACACTGCATGTTGCAGGGGAATAATGCCATTCTGGTATCTCTCTCCTTTTTCTACACACACCAGACACTTTTTGTGTATTTGGATGATTTCCGGCTTCCCTGTGTATGGTGGAAGATCGGATAATTTGGACCTAATTCTTCATGTTTCAAATAATGTCCTGTTAGTATTGGAAACCTTAAAACAGGAACTGCAGGCCCACCTGGTAATATCTTTGCATATTTGCTTTGCCTTAGGATACCAACAATGCTCCATATTCTCTCCAACATTCTTCTCCACAAAAATAAATACCTCTTATCTCAATATAGTGAAAATATTCTTGTTTTTATACCTCGGCATGAAGAAATTTTTCCAGGCTTTCATGGAAATATTTATTTTTCTGCTTAACTCTTTTCTTTGGCCAAACTCAAAACTTTTGACTAAACCGATAAACACATGAATTACCACAGTAAATGTCTGTCTCTGTTATTAAAATACCAAACAAACAAAAACATTCTACATAGTCCAGGTGATCAGCTGCTGCAAGAGGGAACAGGAACCACCTTTGGCTGACTAAGCAGTGATGTTTGCAAGCAGCAAAGGGAGTTTTGTTGAGTCCTCCTTAACCCGGATGGTGACAGATGCAACAAGGAGCCTCAAGAATGAAGGAGGAAGTACAAACAAGGCACAAATGAGGTGACCCTCAGTACTTGACTAGGATGAGAAGGAACTGCCCCTCTCCCACAGGATATTAACATGGTGCCCGTCATTGTAATATCTGAATGCCTCAGAATCTTTCAATGTATTTATTATATATGGGGACAATAGATACTACTTCACCCAAGGACATCCGATTTCTAAATGAAAAACACAAATTCCATTAAATATCTTGGGAAGGCTCCATGAAGTCATGGACATACTAGCATCTCCCACAGCAATGCTGGTAGGTGTTTTCCTCTCACTTGTGATCTACTCACATCTAGCAAGTCAGGAAGTGAAGAATCTCTTATTCATTTGAAACTGCAGAGGGAAATAAGGATGGCAGAATGGAATTACCAGAGCTAGTCAACATGATTAGAACTGGTTCGAACCCTGGATTTACAACTCAACTGAAACACATCAGCTACAGCAGCACACTGTCCTCTCCCATCATTGCATCAGTGCTAATTTGGAGGGAAGAATAGCACCTGCTGAATCACTGAAGCATCCAGGTGTTCCTTAGACAGCTCCCATTCAAGTCGTTTTCAAGACACTTCCTGCTTTATTTGAAAGATCACACAGATTTAAAGCTCAGGATTAAAGCTCAAGGTGGTGCGGCAATAAAGACAGAAAGAATTATTACAGTTTGAATACTGAGGGCTCAAAAATAGCACACTTTTACTCCACCCTACCCTATGAGTCCTTCCAAAACTGCAGAAATACCTAAATACCATTAGTAACAGCATTTGAATGCTTTTAAAGGAGGAAAAGGCAACTCTTTAGGAAGGGAGGAACGATATATTATGTGGTTATATCAGAATCAGGAGCCACTATGAAATGGACTTCAGTGGATATTGAGCCCATCATTTCAAATGGGTGAAATACAAGAACTTGTAAAATAGCTCCAGCTGTCAGCCCCCCACTGGGGTGGGAGACTGCTGGGAAAACCGGACATATGGTAACAAATCCCCCATACCCTGCGACCCTCACTTCTGGGTTGCTGCTGGCAGTGGCTCTGGCTTTAGAGCTGGGTGCCTGGCCAGCATCCTTCCTCTCTGGCTGCCCAGCTCTGAAGGCAGCGTCCCTGCCAGCAACAGGGCAGAAGTGAGGGTGGCAATCCCACGACCCTCTTACAGTAGCCTTGTGACCCTCCCACCCTGGATGGGTCCCCTCCACCCTGGTCCCACTTCAGGACCCCCACAGTTACAACACCATGAAATTTCAGATGTAAACATCTGAAAACATGAAACTGACCAAAATGAATCATGAATTTGGTGGGGCCCTAAGTATAAGGATGTTTCAAGTGAGTCTTTTCTGAAAGCTAACATCACACTGGTGATTTATATCATTGTGATATGTATTTATTAACACTATAGGAGGAAATACGCTATTACACCACACAAAAAAAAATCTCGTTGTAAGACTTCCTTCAGGTCCACCAGTTATCAGCTCTTAGGGAACTCCTGCAGGTGTTAATAGTGATAGTAGTTAAAGTCTCTAGGAACTTCTCTGTACCCATTCTGAAATGTCATCTTGATTTGAGCATCACTGGTTGGGTGGCTCATTGAAAGATGCAGTGGACTATGAGTATGCTACAGACTTGTGTGTTCTTAGTGGTTTTATTCTCTACACAAAAGATAGAGGGGAACAGGAGCTCAGAGAACAGTAACATCATTGTCTATCTGTACCTCCAGTTACTGAGGCTCTGGGTCTCCTGCACAGACATTGCACCCTGGACAAGGCTAGAACTCCAGATATTTATTCTTGCTCTTTGGAATCAGTCTCAGGATTGAATATCTCCATGGATGATCCATTGTCTGCTGTGATGGACCATTAGAAATATCGCAAGTCCCCTAGCTACACCAAGCCCCAGAGTCTTGACAATAGATGCAAGTATTCTAGGTGGAGGAGCAAACTCAGGGAAGATGTTCAAGGACCAAAAATCTAAGCAGCATAAATCTCTTGGAAGAGATAGATGCCTATCTGTAAAATGATGACATAATCTAATTGGGACAAATTATGCTATTTGCATACATCATCCATCAAGGATGGGAAACAAACAAGTCTAAATGTAGAAACAACTCAGACACTTTCCTGGGGAGAGTGTCCCCTAGCCTCCCTCCAGGTGGAACACAGTAAAGGATCTCTGAGATGGCAGACTGGCTAATTAGTCAACCATTTAACAACTTAGTAGTCACAGATATTCCAGTCTATGTCATAGCTGGGAATGGATGCCCTATCTCACTCTTGGTCAACTATGCCTTTCCTCCACCACCACTGCTGGGAGTAGAAGGAAAGAGGAATGTGGGACTGCCCTCAGAGTTTTACCAGGTCCAAACTCCATGCTCTCCTTACTCAGTTCTGAAGCACGATCACATGGAGGGTTCCCACAGCCACAACAGCAGCAAAGAGTGGCTTGGGTAGTTGCACCCAAAAGTGGCAAGAGTGGGGCCAGGTACCTGGTCTACTCTGAATGTGGATGCAAGACCTGGTGGCTTCTCTTCTCTCTACTGAAGGCCAGCTACAGGCTCAGGCAGCCCTCATGGTATTGGGTATGCGTGAGTCACAGTTTCAAGCTTTTCTTTACAACCATAAGGACAACAAACATAATTTGTTTTAAATAAAAGCTTAGATCCTGACATCACATGACTCGGGAAGCTGGGGCCCTAGTCACACTGCTCTTCTGCCTATGCCTTAAGTCCAGCCCTGCCTATGGGTGCATCCAAACCTGAGGACTCCGGTGAAACCCAGCAGAGCTTGCGTGATGATATTTTGAACATCAGCACTGTCTACTGTTAGGTGGAGCTTGGCTTCTGAGTAGAGTTTAGGAGTACCTTTTTTTAATTAATTCAAACTCTGTTTATAATGAAAAAAATAGAAAATTTTAGTTCTACTTGTCGTATCTAAAAACCTACGGCCATGTCTTCACTGTATAGTTAACTCAAGTTTTATATGCTTGAATTAATGCCTCTTGAGTTAGCCTAGCTCTAATGAGAGCAGCCACACTGTAAAAATATCACTCCAGAGGTACAGCAGCTGATAAATTGTGCTAACTTGAGCTGTAACCTGTACCCCCTGCACCACCACACTTGAGTTCAGAATGTGTATGTATCAACGGGACTCAAGTTAGAGGCAAGACTCAAGTTATAACTCACATTAACTCTGCAGTGAAGACAAGCCCTAGGCACGCTGAAATTAATGTTTGAAACTTAGCATATTGTACTTTAATACAGATACTTCTGTTGCTCTATATAGTCTCCTGTCTGATTTTTTTTTCACCTTTTGGAGGAAGCTGTCTACTCCCAAATAATAATCTCATATGATAATTTCATGTTCAAAGTTCACACGCACAAAATGTGACCAGGCCCTCTCAGAGGTCCAGAGAGGCACGGACCACTTCCAGCTTTTGAGGCCCCTAGCCATAATAAAAAAAAAATGACGACATGTGATCTAATCTTGTGCCATCAGAACGGATATATTTTTATTAATATCATGAACATTATTAACTCTTTAATATGACAAAATCTATATCAGTTTACAAAAAAATTATGTCTTTTATCAAATCACATTTCTTATTTGCTTAAATTTGCAGCGCTAAGCTGAGAGAGTGTGTCACATTTTGGTTTGATAGGGATACGCATAAAAACAAGTTGTGAAACTTATCAAATGCCAAAAAATTAACAAGTGTCTAAATTTGAGGCCCCCTTTGAGCTTGAGGCCCAGGCCAAATGGCCCTCCTGGCCCCCTGTCTGATTGGCCCTGAATGTGACTTCTCTGTTCAACAACCAGAATTGTGTTCACTTACTCTCACCTATCCCCTTGGGTGTGGAGAGCTGCTTTCTACCCTTCTCCACCCTACCTCCTAACTAGACAAGGATAGGCACCTGTACTCTTACATTTTCTCTCCATGTTCCCCCCATTCTCTTCCACCTTCTCCAACATTAACTTGTCTCCCACATATCCCTTCAGAGTCCTCTATCCATCACATTCTTCCTGTCATGCCACATTCCTCTGCAGTCTTCTTGTTGCCCCCCCCCCCACAATTCCCTGCAACTGCCCTGAGTCTGTCTCCTACCTCCACTCCTCTGAGCCCACTCAGTCTGCTTCCTGCCCCCCCCTTTCCATTGCACCCTCCTCAGTCTACCTCCTGTCCCCACACATATTTCCTTGTACTCTTCCCTTGTTCTGCCTCTTGCTTCCAACACATTCCTGATTCCTCACAGTTCCCTGTCCAATTCCCTAACACTAGCCTGACTAGCATTCTCCTGTCCCCTGACTCTCATATGGTGACTAAGATGCCACCATCTTCCCTGATGGCAGCTGGTGACAGCCCTATTTGAAGCAGTGGGAGGTGGCATTCATTTTTGCTGGGAGCAGCCTTGCTTTCATTTGCAAAGGTGAGAGAGACATGGTGACCATCTTGTTGGAAGGCAACATGTGGCTTCAGTCATATTGACAATAATGAGGGATCCTGGCCACTTTGGATGAGGGAAAAACTTCATAAGATTGAAGGCATAAATCAGCAATCACAAGAATCTTTTAAAAAATCTGAATATTGAGAGACTTGTGATAAAACTGCAAGAGCTGGCATCAATGGTGCCCCCCTTTCTGATGCTTTGTCCCTCAGTTCTCTATGTGTAAAATGGGACTAAGTATTTCCTTTCCTCATTGGGCTGTTCAGTAATGTTTGTGAAGTGCAATGATAAATGACTATGAGGCCCATAAATACCCAATTAGGCAAGTAGCCAGGTGAGACAGATTTTTCAAATTCTATGTATATGCAGGGAAAAACCATCTTTTGTGCTAAAAAACTTTACCCCATAATACCAATCTTTTCCAAGACAAGGAGCTAATTTTATTAAACCAGAATATTGGGTTATCCAACCAAATTTCACGTTGATTTGCCTAATTGAAAGTCAGTGGGAATAGACTATCTAGAAGTCTGCACATTCTAAAAATATGTTTTAAATCTTTAGTCAAAAGAATGGCATTGACCATGTACCACATTAAACGCATCTGCACCCACAGTTTACATAATTTATGACATAACGAACAGATAGAAATTGCTTTCAATTTGTTCAGATGGAATTTGTTAAATTTAACCTAATTAGACCAAATAATCAAAGCAGGCATTTGTAAGCTGCCAATGTTTTTGGTCCCCCCGCTAAAATTGTTTGGCCACATTTCTTAGAGATTTAGGCAAAGAAAATTAAAATCTCATTAAAATAACTGACCTTATATTTATTCCTGTCACATTAATTATTCAAGTTGTAAGGAGTATAAAGTACTTTTAACTATTTTTCCTGGATTTTACCATTATCGATTTCTAAGTTAGCCTATGGGAAAGGTTACTTCTATTAGCATTTAGCTTCCTTTTAAGAGCAAGTTGTATAAAATGAAAACCCCCACATTCTCAGCCTTCAAATTGTATATAATATCTACCAGCTTATCATTGAGACAAACCGTTTTAGAAATTCCAGCTTCATTTTCACAAACTAGTAACAGTAAAACATTTGGAGTTTTGATAATATATGGAAGCTAAAAAAAAGTTTATTACATTTGGCAGAAACTCAGGACAAGTACTATGCCTTCTAATTAGCAAAGAAAACCACAAATATATTTGACAAAGATAACAGCATTGTAAAATATTTGTTCTAAGGATAGCATGACCATGTGGTGTAAAACAAAAATAAAATGCCAGACAACTTTACTGATTGCCTGGTTTTTGTGTCTCACACATTTCAGATGCACTATATTCTTGTAGTTGTACCTATTGATAAATATGAGCCCTTAAAGATACCTAAAAATAAGACAGATCTGTCCAGTTTGTTAGTTTATTTACTACAGTGCATCATGGGACTGAGAATGCTAATTGGGTACCAATCTGCACAATGCTTGTGAAACCTACGACACTTGATATAAGGAATAAAATGCTAGAAGGTAGCATGCAAGTCAGAATCTATTTTTTCAATTTCAATAAAATGACTTTACCCAGATTACTGACTTGCTACGTTTTGGCATCAAAAGGAGCTGTTGACATAGGGTACAATTGTCAAAACACTCAGCATTAGTTTAACTTTACTCTCATAGATGCTAATAAAAGCAGAGTTAGGCAAATGCTGAGAACTTCTGAAAATCCCACTCTTAAACTGGAAAAAATCAAAATATGGACATGAAATTCGAAAGGCTTTATTCTGCTAGGTTCACACCTTTGAGATCATACTCATGGTTTTCTCTCTCCTACTGAAGCAACAGTATTTTTGAAAAAGGTATATAATGCTACAGTATTCCTGAAGTCAAAAGGAGTTGCCTATGCATATCGGAGGACAGAATGGGGCCCAAGGAGGCTGGCAGTACATGCATATTAGAAAAAAAAAGTGTCTATTACGGACTTATACATAGACTTTTCTTTCATCTTTTCTCTGGTAGCTTTGCCTGGTTTCCTTTTCTTCTTTATTTATATATTCTTATTTGATTTATGGGCAGAACAGTATGTTAAATGAACAAATATCTGCTTTTGCACGCTACTCTGTGCAAACTCTGCCATTTACTATTAGAGATCATATTGTAATATTATATATATTTTTGCTTTTTTATGAATTGACAAGAGCTATTGGACTATAGCAAGGGCAAATCTCCGAATGACACAAATAAAGGGACATCTGCCTAAGGCAGGAAGGTTGTGTCCTGGAGGGTTTCCCACCTGTTACAGGGAGGACGTATGCTGTGTTGTAGCTGTGTCGTAGCCTTGTCATTCCCAGTATGTTAGACACACAAGGTGGGTGAGGTAAAATACTTTATTGGACCCACTTCTGTTGGTCCAATAAAAGATACTATCTCACCCACCTCGTCTGTCTAACAGGAGGATGAACAGCCTAGGTCTGAGCCCTCTCTGCAGTCGTTGCAGCACCCTGTGCACTACTGTGATCCTGCTGTCGTCATTGCAGCAGGAGCTCTTGTCCCAGTGTGAAGTTTCAGACAACTGGGTATAAATAAGTAGGAAGGGCTCTGCTGGGTGCCAAAAGCCTACCAACCAGATGGAGCTACCTGCCACAAAGGAATTGGAGAGCAGCAGCTCAGAATCCAGATGAGTGTGCTCTTTAGAGAAATCCAGTAATAAAAAATATTGCACCCAAACAGATGGATAGTCCATCCAGTCTTGTATACTGTTTCTGGCAAAGGCCGATGCTGAATGCTTCAGAGAAGGGTGTATAATCTCAAAACCTAATTGTGCAATACTACAACATGAGCAGGAGTTCTTCCTGACTCCAGCTGATGTTTTTTAGAATTCTCAAAAATAACTATAAATACACACATGGCCTGAAGTATATCCTGTCGCAAACTGGACCTAAATTTTGTGGCAAGGTCCCTGGGTTCTGTTGCATTCCCATGGAAATTCTGGAGCAGCTTCAGATAAATAGTATTTTTTCCCAATCACTCTTATTTGTCAGTCAATTCTTCTATTAAGCCATAAAATATAGATCTACTCTGAACATTGTAGTTGCGAAACTGGACCTATTCAACAGACCCTCTCACTGCCTGCATTCAGACTCACACTTGCTTGCCTCAGGGACACAAGTCTCTACTACACTTTATTCCTTTTAGCACTTGGAAGTCCACTCTCCCATTACCGTATTAGTTCTATGCTTTTGGATATTATTGAAAATACAAACAATAATACCATTCAAAACAAATACAGTTAATGCAACATTAAAGTTGACAATCAAGCATTCAAAATTCAGGAAATGCTGACTGAGGCCAGGTCCTCACTTAAAAGTTTGCCAGCATAGCTATGTCAGTTAGGACTGTGAAAAAATCATTCCCTAATCAACAAACCTATGCCAGCGAAAGCCAGTGTAGATGCAGTTACACCAACAAGAAAGTCCTTTTGCCAAGATGGCTTATTATGTTTGGGAAACTTTTATTAGGAAGGTCAGCCAGTATATTTTACCACTACAGCTAATCAGTCTCAGTGGCAATGAACAAAACCAAGCAATGTCAAGATTGCATGTATCACACTAACGTCTTATAAATTTGCATAGTGAAATGACCACTCTCTTTTCTGCCTCCCTCCTTCAACTCAAATCAGTTTCCTCTTTACTTTCTTTTTACTAAGTTACCTCTCTGAATTTCCTATCACCAATAATTCCCTGACTCCCCATTTCCCTAATCTCCTGTGTTGTCCACTGTAGTGCTGTTCTATTTGGAGGGAGAGTACTTGGCTATTCTCCAGCAGGATACACTTGTTACAAGTTACAAATTTTAAAGTTCCCAGGCTTCCCCAAGTCAGAGGAGCTCAAGAATGCACAGTCCTCCCTCATTAAATTGGAAAAACCCTGGAACATGCCAGATTTGAAGACTGTGGCCAACACAGTCCATTGGATGGTTAACATAGACATAATGATTTAAAGGTATTCAGTGCTATAAATGTGTTAGGTATTATTATTACCACTGAAGACAGGAACCAGCTCAGCGAAGAAGCTAAACCAGATGAAACCTTAAAATGGATTTCAACAAAGGCAGAAGAGGTCTTTTTGAAGTACAGAGAAAGTGCTATATATCTGAATGATATTAAAAGTTTGGATTTGAATCAGTTTCCACCTTGTTTCAACTGTAGTTAAAACCTATAAGAAAAGCGAAAGGTAAAACATTTCTTGCAAATTTGCGTTATCTTTGGTCATGTGGAATCTCAGGAGTCTTAGCACTGAGATCCAAAAGCACACCAGAAGCTAGCTCTAAGCATCAAAACTTCACATACTGCTTGAGGAGCTTTCATACTTGGACACAAATGAACAGTGGCCAGATGTGCTTTAAGAAACTGACTACTCTATATTTGTTAAAAGAAAAGGAGTACTTGTGGCACCTTAGAGACTAACCAATTTATTTGAGCATGAGCTTTCGTGAGCTACAGCTCACTTCATCAGATGTATACCGTGGAAACTGCAGCAGACTTTATATACACACAGAGAATATGAAACAATACCTCCTCCCACCCCACTGTCCTGCTGGTAATAGCTTATCTAAAGTGATCAACAGGTGGGCCATTTCCAGCACAAATCCAGGTTTTCTCACCCTCCACCCCCCCACACAAATTCACTCTCCTGCTGGTGATAGCCCATCCAAAGTGACAACTCTTTACATAATCAAGTCGGGCTATTTCCTGCATAGATCCAGGTTTTCTCACATCCCCCCCACCCCCATACACACACAAACTCACTCTCCTGCTGGTAATAGCTCATCTAAACTGACCACTCTCCAAGTTTAAATCCAAGTTAAACCAGAACATCTGGGGGGGGGGGGGGTAGGAAAAAACAAGAGGAAACAGGCAACCTTGCATAATGACTTGTTACACATTCCAAATAAGTTTTTTGTGTGTACAAAGGGAAGAGATTAAACTGTGCAAACTTATGATACAAGTCTTTAATTTTAATAAAGGTTTCTGAGGAAGTGCATTCTGCAACACTCATGACCAAAGCAGTAAGGCAGAATATCTAGCCTTTTTAAGACAGATAAATATTTCTAGACCTTATCTCAACACATATTTTTTGGTTATAACGAATTTTTAGTTGGGCAAGATAGTTTTAGTCTCCACCTCTGCTGCCTCTCCTCCCTTTCCTGCATCTTAAATTGCTTTGAATTTGTGTAGCAAATTCCACATGGTCTAAACTGGACTTTAACAGACAGGTTTTATTTATTGAAGACAACAAATCATTGACAGAAAGTAAATGTAAAATAGGAAAAGACTAGGCATGGTTGTACTCTGAAAATGTCTTTGTAATTGTAACCCCTTTGACAGGCACAATCAATTAGAAGTGGTCTGATTTTAACCAGTTGCAGGCTCATTACACTGCATTCCAGTTTGTGTTGATGAAAATCAGTTTCAGCCCGTGGCCTGGAACTCATACAGCACTTCCTGGGGCCTCTTATATAAACACATTAAGAAACAGTTTTATTTGGACTTGTCCATCCCCCTTTTATTCTACTGAAACAACTTTACAAATCAAGAATAAAACAGAACAATTGTTGCCCATAACCAGAAACACACTCAATTGAGAAAGATGTTTAAACTATGAAGAGTGTAAAACTTCAAATTGCAATTATTGCTTACAGTATTTCAGTATAAGACTTGAGACAACACTGCTTAGGCTACAGTTTCTCTTTAATATACCATTAGGACACTTCTAGTTGTATATAACATAACAGAGTGCTCTTTCAGTCAATAAAGGCTACTTTATTTGAATACATTTTCATAGAAAATGTACCAAAGTAATGTAGTATTTTGAAATTATCACATGTGAACACAAATTTTAATGACTTTCCCAGTGGAGTACACATGAACAAAGATAAATATGTATATACAATATCGGTTTGTTTAGGATCAAATACTTTCCCACAGCACAAAGCCCAAGTTGCAGGAGCTGTGAAGAGGGAATGAAATCCTCTTACCCCCAGACATGGAGTAGAGACACAGCCATTAGTACAGCCACAGCAATGCAAGAGCCTCTGTAATGAATCTGCTCCTCAAAAGATGAGTGTTGGAAGGGAAGAGATGAATTGACAGATGTGGACAGCTCAACAAAGACCTCTGATCTACGTGCAGCAGTTGTCAAAAAGCAGACAAGACATTAGGATGCATAAGGGATAAGATGGAAATTGATAAAAAATATGATAATGCCACTATATAAAACAATGAGATGCCCTCACCTGGAATACTGTATTTAATTCTGATCACTCAGTTTTAAAAAGGATAGTGCAGAATTACAAGGGGCTCAGAAGCAGGCAACAAGAATGATTAGGGGCTTGGAAAAATTCTCATATGAAGAGAGATAGAAAATACTGGGATTGTTCACCTTAGAATGGACATAAATAGGAGGAAACATGATAAAAATATATATAAAAAATGAATGGTCTTGAGAAGGCAGGTTTTGAATGTCTGTTCTCCCAAGAATTAAGGGATATTAACTGAAATTGAAGGGTACAAATTCAGAACTAATTAAGGGATATGCTTTTTCACACAACATAGTTCACCCTGGGAAATCATTGAGAAAAAGGTATCGGAGACCAGAGAGTATCAGTATTCCAAGAAGGACGGGACATTTAGACAAACAACAAGAATATCTGGAGTTATAATAATAAATATATTTTTACATGTATTTTTTAAAAATGAAACTTTTAGAAGAGATATAAACCCTCATGTTTCAGGGCACAAGTCAAACTCTAATTATTGCAGACAGGAGGAAATTTTCCCTGGGGGCAGGTTATACTAAAACTACTTTCTGCAACATTTCTTGTACCTTCCTCTGATGCATCAGATACTGGCCACTGCTTGTGACAGGATACCAGATTAGATGCAGCACTGGTCTGATCCAAGATGGCAATTTCAATGTTCCTGTATAGGATCTACGTAGTCATGGAGCCACTAAATCTGCACCTCCATGGCATGGTGCAGGAGCTACCTCCTCGTTGCACAGGATATATGAACCCTTTGCATTGGCCTCTGCCTCCTATCCTCCTCCCATGAAGTAGAATCCACCTGTTCCCTTGCCTAACAGGTCTTCGGCACGTATGCCCCCTTGGGGGCTATTTTCTACATCCCCACGGCTATTACTTCAGATATTTCGGCTTGGTTAAGACCACATTCCCCACAGCTTCTCTTTTTGCTTGATCCTTCAGTTAAAGCATACAGTTGGATTCAGCATCAGGCTATGCTGGATTTAATGTCCAGAGCTGTGGGTCCCTGGTGGTGGAAAGCTCATTGGGGGGAGGGGGATATGAAGCAGTACCGGATAATTGCAGCTCTTGCTCTGCCTGGGGGCTTGAGCTTGCCAGTTTTGCCCCACAACTGGAGTGGTGCTAGCCAAGTCGTCTGACTGGCAGCACTCCTATGTAAGTTAAATCTATTCTTGCCTTGCAGAAACCCCCCAGCAAGAAAATGTGTGAAACATTTAACAAGTGAAATGTATTTGTTTTAAATCTGAGAGTGTCTCCCTCCAGAAGAGACCCTCTTTTAAATAAAGGATTTGTCTCAATCAGTTAAATGCAGCATTAAAATTAAACCACAAAAACACTTACGTTACGGGTTTGAATTAAACCAACAAAACTGTCCTTAACTCACCTTGCTCTGCCAATGGCTAAGGACAGGATAATAATAAAGCACCATGCTGAAGAACTGTGTAATACATGGACACAGTAAGCTAATTATAGCTGCACTGAATCAGTCACACTCCAGAGGGCTGGCCTTCTAATCGTGCTTTCACTTTACTTCATCATTTATTGTGCTGTGTATGACCATAAATAACATGCTAAGCAACAGCTTAATGCCATTAATAGTTTTGATTGGTCCTTCCTCCAAGAACTTCCCATCCATGACGTAAACAATCAAATTGCTGAATCTTTGGCGGTGTGACCTTTTGTAAAACTTCTCACCCTACTGCAGAAACGATCCCTATGAAGTTTTCCATACTTCCATGGAACTTACTCATTTTTTCCAAGGTGGATTGCAGACAGTATTCCATCTTTGAAATTTTGCATCAATAAAACAGAACTACTTAGAAAGCTTGACCTACGCAAAGGATCAGAGTTTGACTTTTAAGCTTCTGACTAGCAGGAACTAGGAATGCTGCAAAGGCAGCACCTTTAACCCCTGGCGGGAAGGAACCCTCCTTCTCTTCAGCACCCCCTGCCAGGACTGGTTCTTACAGATACCAACAGGTCATGAGTTTCTCCTCATCTAGACCCCTACACGAAGTGTCCAGATTTTCAAAAGTGCTCAGCACCCAGCAGCTTACACTGGTCTGACTAATGCATTTATTGCCCCAACCCTCACCCAGGTTTAATACAGCACTGAAATTTCCCACAGCTGATTTAGAAATTGTATATTACAGTCGACTTGCCTTTTCTTCTAGATTTCCCGAGGTAATCACTCAGCACAACAAGGACATCAAGATATGCAGCTCTGGTCACCAAACAAGGATTTTGCCTAAAAAACAAATTGTTGACAGAAAGTAAATTCCTCATAAAATTCCCGCTCTGCTCAGACAGACACTGAAATTGTAACCTAGAATCATAGAGCCAGAAGGGACCCTTGAGAAGTCATAAAGCCCAGCTCCCTGTGTTGTGGCAGGACTAAGTTAACCTAGATCATCCCTGACAGGTGTCTGTCCAACCTGTTTAAAAATCTTCCAATGATGGGGATTCCACAACCTCTCTTGGAAGCCTATTCCAAAGCTTAACCATCCTTATAATTGGAAAGTTTTTTCTAATAGCTAACATAAATTTCCCTTGCCACAGGTTAAGCCCATTTCTTCTTGTCCTACATTCAGTGGACATGCAGAACAATTGATCACAGTCCCCTTCATAACAGCCCTTAACATATTTGAAGACTATTAGCAGGGCCCCCCTATAATCTTCTTTTATCAAGGCTAAACATGCCCAATTTTTTTTAACCTTTCCTCATAGATCAGGTTTTCCACACCTTTCATAATTTTTGTTGATCTCCTCTGGACTCTGCAATTTGTCCCCATCTTTCCTAAAATGTAGTGTGCAGAATTGTATGCTCCTAGTAATACACCCCAGAACGATAGCTTTTTCACAGCTGCATCACATTTTTGACTCACATTCAATTTGTGATGCACTACAACTCCCAGATCCTTTTCAGCAGTACTGCCACTTACCCTGTTATTACCCATTTTGTAGGTGTCTATCTGATTTTTCATTCCTAAGTGAAGTACTTTGCACTTGTCCTTACTGAATTTCACCTTGTTGAATTCAGAACAATTCTCCAATTTGTCAAGGTCCTTTTGAATTCTAATCCTGTCCTCCGAAGTGCTTGCAAACCCTCCCATCTTCACGTTGTCTGCAAATGTTATAAGCAAACTCTCCACTCCATTATCAAAGTCATTACTGAAAATATTGACTGACCCCTGCAAGACCTTATTAGATATGCCCTACTAGTTTGACAGCAAACTACTGATAACTACTCTTTGAGCATGGTCTTTCAACCAGTTGTGCACCCACCTATGTAGTAATTTCATCTAGACTATATTTCCCTAGTTTGCTTGTGGGAATGTCTCAAAAGTCTAACTAAAAGCAAGATTATATCACATCTACTGCTTCCCCCCCCATCCACTAGGCCAGTAACCCTGTCAAAGAAGGAAACTAAGTTGATCTGACATGATTTGTTCTTGACAAATCCATTATAGCTATTACTTAGAACCCTATTATCCTTCAAGTGCTTACAAACTGATTGTTGAATAATTTGTTCCAGTATCTTCCCAGGTATCAAAATTAGGCTGACTGGTCTATAATTTCCCAGGTCCTCTTTGTTCCCCTTTATAAATACAGGTACTATGTTTGCCCTTCTCCAGTCTTCTGTGACCTCACCTGTCCTCCAGATGTTCTCAAAGATAATTGCTAAAGGTTCTGAAATTGCTTCAGCTAATTTCTTAAATACCCTAGTGAAGACTGAGGTGTTTTGTTTCAGCCTTCTGGATGTCATTAGTTATTAATTCTCCTTCTCTGGCAAGTAAAGGACCTACACTTCCCTTCATCTTTCTCTTGCTTCTCATGTATTTAAAGAACCTTCTCTTACTGACTTTTATGTCCTTTGCTAGGTGTAACTCATTTTGTGCCTCAGCCTTTCTAATTTTGTCCCTACATGCTGTTGCTACTTCTTTTGAAGTCCTCCTTAGCAAATTGTCCATGTATCCTTTTTTCGTAGGATTCCTTTTTGATTTTCAGGTCATTAAAGAGCTCCTGACGGAGCCATATTTGTATCTTACTATTCTTCCTGTCTTTCCTTTGCATCAGGATAGTTTGCAGTTGTCACTGTATTACTGTAAACATAAAGAAACTAGCTGAATTAGAAACTGGAATATATTAAATTTATTGTGTCTAATTAGTACAGAGCTATTGATTGTACTAGACCTCATATGCAAAAGAATAGGCCAATGACCCAGAGACCTACATTCTGACTGAGTGACAGCCCTTCTAATGGAATGAAAAATGTCTCCTTCCATTATGTTCCCATCAGCAATAAATGTCTTAATACACATTTCTATATTATTTTGAAGTAGCTTATTTGGGAGAGTCAGTTCACATAAGTGTCTCATCACCATGTCAATTGACAAATCTGCTTATTTTGTTATTGTTTATGTATTTAATTAACTAAAAACAAAAACAAGAGTCTAGAATTCCTCCCCCCCCGTTCCCTCCCCCAAATCTTTTCCCTTTGAGTACATCAAGGGCAGCCCCCATCACAAATTAACTGCTATATCTTTTGTTAGGCACAGCTACATTTCTGCTTTGGTTTAGAATGAGTTAGCATGAGTTCTGAATTCAGAGTCTGTTTTATGCACCCAAAATTTAATTTGGGGGGTTTCAGTTGTGTAGCATCAGTCAACTGTAAACCACTTTCTGCTACATTTGATCAAACTACAAGTAATTAAAATCACCTGGACAATATGGAAGTTAATTCAGGCATATTTCTTAATTTTTCTCTGTATCGCTATCACTGTATGTTTCATCCAGAATACCCTTCGCTAGGGCATAACTTACCGAATGAAAGAAACCCAGTACAAGACAAACATAAATGGATATGGTGAGTGGGACTTACATTTTAAAAAAACTGTAGGAGAGACAAACAAGTGCAAGTTTTAGCTGTGACTAATACTTATGGCACTACACAATTCATGGCCGTGAAAAATGCATCATGGGCCATTAAATCTGATCTCCCCTATGAAATCTGGCCCCCAGCCAGGGGCTCCTACCCTGCGCAAGGCTCTAGCTGTTAGTCCTGGCCAGGGATGAGACTTCCTCTTCCCTACAGGGGCCACTCCAGGGTGGGTCAGACCCATTTCCGAGAATCTCAGGAAGCTGCAATGGCTCTAGCTGTCACACCCCCACCTCCCTTGCAGGCAAGCTGCGGCTCCAGCTGTCATCCCCTGCACGAGGAGGCTGTGGCTCCAGCTGTCATTCTTCTACTCAGGTGGGAGACTGCCAGGAAAACCAGACATATGGTAACCCACCCCACCATACACTGTGACCCTCACTTCTGCGCTGCTGCTGGCAGCGGCGCTGGCTTTAGAGCTGGGCGCCTGGCCAGCATCCTTCCTCTCTGCCTGCCCAGGTCTAAAGGCCGCAGGGCAGAAGTAAGGGTGACAATCCTACAACCCCCCTACAATAGCCTTGTGACCCCTACACTCTGACAGCCCTTTGGGTCGGGACCCCCATGGTTACAACGCTGTGAAAATTCAGATGTAAACATCTGAAAATGTGAAACTGACTAATTTTAAAATCCACTGGCTGTGAAATTGATCAAATGGACTGTGAATTTGGTAGGGTCCGACTAATACTCAATGTTCAATATTTTCATTTTAATTTTAGTTTCTGAAGTTTGTTTTGCATGCTTAGTTTTAAGCTTGAAATTCACTCAAGAATTTAATTACAGTATATTTCAAGAAACAATCTCAACTTTACAGCTCCTTTAAAATTCTGGAAAAAAACACTGGAACATTTTTGCAAGTTTACAGAAAATATACACAACCATGACATGAAAATGAAAAGTTTGCTTTAGGTCTTTGGATAAAAGTTTTGCAGCTGTATTGGACTATAGAAGAGGCAGTCCGTCATGGCAATGGAAAACCCAGCTGTTGTAACACACCCCTGGAGAGGAAAACTTGGTTATAAACATATATAACCTAACATACATTTACCTTTCTGGCCTGTAACTTTTCCATGCTACATATATTATTCCTATGCAGAGATATAAGGTATTATACATTTTTTAAAATTGCTGGCTGAATGAAAGAAGGAAAAATTCCTAGTCCTTTTCTTTCTTGTAGAGCCAATGCGAATATTCAGGGGCTATTTTCCCCTTAAATTAATCTTCCCATTCAAATAAAAAAGAGATATAAAGCCTCTTCTAAATGACTAGCAAGAGATGCAACAAGAAGTATGTGGTTGTCACCCTCTGTTCTGTATTCCACTTGTATCATCACTATTACAATAAGCCCAAGCCTCTACCAGTTGAAGGACTGGAGTCTCAACATGTTTCAAAATCTGGGTCAGCTCTGAAAAGCCTGATATTTAAACATAAAGATCGCTCCCAACTTTGGACTGTCATAGCTCAAGAACTGCAGCTTTGAAAATCAAGATCCATTTCCTGCCTGTGGTAAGAATATCATGTATTTCTCTTTAGTAACTTGAAATATATAAGGACTGGGCAAAATTTTTCAGACAAATAATTTATTCACTGAAAAATTGAGGTTTTGTTGACCCAAAAGTATTCACAAATTTAACACGAAGTTGACAAATAATTTCAGCCAAAAAAAAAAGTGGTGGAGTAAGAAAAGCAGTGGCAGTGGTGATCTTCCTTCTAACTTTTAGCCCAGTGGTTAGGGCACCTGTCTGGAATGAGGAAGACCTGAGTTCAATTCTACCTGACATGGAAATGGGATTTGAACTTGAGTCTCATACAGTACAGAAGAGTGCCCTTGCCACTGGACTCTAGGATACTCTACAGCATGTCTCTCTCTCTCTCCCGTTGAAGTTATTCGGCTGTGTATAAATAATTAAAGGTGAGTACCCAAACCACCAGGCTATAAAGTTAGTCTCACTCTCTGGCCCAAAGACTCTCCTGCGATGACTGACACCCAAGTTCAAATCCCTTCTCTCACATCAGGCAGAGGAGGAATTGAACCTGGGTCTTCCACAGCCCAGGTGAGTGCTCTGATTACTGGGAGGCACTGACAGCATCCCTTTTTGTTAGAGGCATAATGATATTTTATTACAATTAGTTTTCTTTAAGAAAATAAACCCACAGAATGGAAAGACAGGTTGGAAATGGCCACACAAACCCCAAACGCTTTTAGTCACTAAGTTTTAACTTAGGCCATGGTACTTTTGAGTTGTGTCCAAAGGTGTTGGCTCTCACTACACCTAAAGAGAGTCCCGAACGTGTTACACTTTGTCAGATCATAAGTGATCCAAACACAGTAAACGCTGTGTTGTTCTATGGAGACATTAACTGGCAAGTCAATACAATGCTTTAGAACATGTCAGCAGTATAAAGCCAGTATGATTTTCCTAGCTATATATTTATGAGTAGGTTTTACAATTTGTAATACAAGTACAGTCCATGTATAGAAACTCATGAATAATTATACATCTTTCACAACATGGATATTTTATGTGAGCCAGAAAAGTGAAATAGTGCAGAGAAACCAAAACACACTGCAGTGTTAAAGTGCAAAGATCTGCACCCAGCAAAGATGCATATCATTAAGAACAATGCCCAGAGGAAGCCATTATTGTTTCAATATGACTATGCCTATTTTAAAAAGTTGTAAAAAAAAAATAGCTGCTACACACATGGACTAAGAAAAGTCCAAATATTTACACAGCCAAGTTTCAGTTCTTGGCATTGTGTCAGTGTTCTCAATTTTCACACACTAGTTTGGCAGAAACTAGGAGCCTTTCAGAGACAGCATGCTCAATGCATGGGGAAAGAGAATGACTCAACAGTGAGCCTGCAGAACACATTAAGAAGCAAAATGTTGGGCTCAAAATAGTCCCATCCAGTTATCTGGAGAGAAGAGGACAATGGCTGGGAGACAGCTGAATTAAAACGGTGTGGATGGTGGGCATACAGAGTTCCGACTGGACCACAGAGAACCTTATGGGAGCTAAAACTGCCCCCAGACTCCCACTTTTTATACAACGTTTTGACCCAAAGAAAATGTTCACTTTCTATTCCATCTCTCTGAAAGACTGGCTGACATAACCTTTACGGAAAAAGTAACAGCAGCACCACAGCATCATATAAGCTTGTGTGTATGTCTTCTGATTTAGAAATGGTGCTTTCTTAGCTTAGGGTTAGCCAAATGTTTGGTGTTGGCTTGTTTCAGTGCTTTGGACATGTGAGTGAAATTCCCAGCAAAATATGCAAGTTGGACACAGCAGAAAATCCAGTTTTCCAAAGGTGAATAATTCCACTATTGCTCCGGCTGTTACAAAAACTCTCAGTGTTGAACTCAATGCTGAAACTGACTTTATGTCACAGCACCCAATAGCTGGACGGCCGATCCTGAAATATTTCAGTTATGCGCATCTGGTATAATTTAAAATCATGTCTCACACAGATTCCTATAGAAACTGTGCTCTTACATTTTATTTTACTATTCATATAAAAACGTTTCACACCCTTTCCATGACAAAGGTAGTTATCTAAAGGTGCCTTGGTAAATAAGCCAAGCAGAAAACTTGTCTCTAGCCAGAAATCGTAGCAGTAGCAAGGATGTGAGTTATAAGCATTCAAAACAGCACTCCTCATTTTTGTCCACAGACAAATGGCCAAAATTTAGGTCACCTTCCTCTCCATCTGAAAATTTATGAAAAAAAAAATACATTATGCATCCAGTCCGCGTGACGAATCAGATCAAACTATGGAAAAGGAAGTAGGCTGTTCATAAAAAAAATACACAGGACTTCGGCTTGACGGGATTTTTATATCTGAGGGAGGGAAAATGTGGTTTCCTAACAGTTCCATGTGGTGCCTTTGTGTCACCTCCTGCTTCTCCTAGGGTTCCAGAATTTCTGGGACTAGTCCGATACAACTTCTGTAAGTGATATGGTAGCTGGAAACTAATTCCAAAATGCGTAGCTTTGTGTGATGCCCTGTTGGTCTGTTAGCTGCCCATGTGGGAGATACATGCAACTCATAGGCTGTCAGTGATGCTGATTTCACCATGAGCCAATGTAGTTTAGTATTTCAACAAGCCAGTTTGAAGTTAGCCCAAGTGATATCTTGAGAATTGGACTCACCCTTCTCCCCCCCGTGCCAGTAAACACCTACACAGGATGCCTGCTACAAGCCAAGAGATATTGTGGGGATTTCTGAAGGAAGAAGGCGGGAGAGTAGAGGTGTCTGGAGGCCTCTAGAAACTACTTAAGTGTAGGGATCAACAGATAATCACTCAAGGCCTTGTAAGAATATTCTTTTAATTTGATGAGGAAGATGAGACAGTCCCATAAAAGTCCCCCTAGCTCACCATGGAATTTCATAGGTTTTGGGGCTTAGGATGACTGAAAGGAACGAAACAGGAAGTGTGAAGAAATAGTGAGGTTTGTATTAGGCCCTCAGCTGCATTATTTCGTTTTGAAAGCACTAGCAAGCTCAAGTTTGACATTGTTTTCTGGCTGGGAAAGCGTTTCCTGACAAATGAAATTTCATCTTTGTATCTGGAGTTGAATTCTGGATCAGAGACTTGAAAGAAAATCACAGACATCACCCTCCCTAACACACACAAACATTCACTAACTCTGAGTTAGACCTTACCAATAAGACTTAACTGACTGGCCAATTTTATATCATTAAGGTTGAACAAATCACTGGGGAAACAGTAACCTGAGACTTGGTTGTAGTTTTAATTCTGGTACGTGAATATAATATTAGGAAGAGTTGAAGTCACTGGCAAAAAAAGAAATCTTTCCTGAGTTCCTAGAATCCGGGGAAAATTTTAAGAGAAAACGTTAATAAAACTAAATATTCCCTTTATCTTTATGTGCTCACATTCAGATTTCTATGAACAGGTCTAAAGTCAGCAGTTATATCGTAATATATCATTGGGATAACAATAAGTGATTTGTTTAAAGCAAGAAACTGATTGGTATGTGAATCAGGAAATGTATCCTTCACAAGATATGCCCCCCTCTGCGAATGTAAATCTGAATTGCCAGGTTCAGAATCTTAATGTGCAATAGTGCATTTTGATCCAGCTGGCTTTGGAATGCATAATAATGTTGGAACCCCTTTGATTTTTGTTCCACCTTTACCTCCCCTAAGCAGTAGTGATTGTGGACTAGGTTTATATAAGATGAAATTAATCTTAGTCTCTCTCAGTTTGGAGCTCTGTAAATATTTTTTTAAACAAAGTTTGCTTCACCTTTTATAGTAAAGTCATGTTCAAAATGAGGCAGTCATTGGCTGGCTTATTCTGGCCTGCAAAAGCCAACACCAAATGAATAGGCATTTATTGGAAGAAACTAGCAGTATTTAGCCAAGCACATTCCATACTCACTGGACCAGGTGTATAATTGTATCAACTGTACCTGGCTTAACTGCTGAAACTAGACATCTGTTGTATTACTGATTTATTTCTTTTTTTAAAGAAGATATGAATGAGTTGAAAGCCAGGCTATCCTCTTTGTGGATTCCTTTGGAAGAGAGTAAAGAAATGAAAAACTCAATCCTTTGGCCTCATTTCTGTCAGAGCAAGGAGGAAGGATTTGAACCAATGCAGTACTGTGCATAATCCCTTCTCCACCTATAATCTCCTCTGCACAAAACTCAGCAGAAGAAACCCTTAAATCCAATCTATATTCATTTGGGAAATGTGACCCTATGTAGTATTCATCACCATCCAAACCATAGGGCTTTCCCTTCTCAAGCTATTAATGCAGAAACTATTTATATAGCGTCACTATTAGTACGATCTTTTGTGGTCTCCACTCCTGACCTTCAATGAAACAATTCAAAGGAAACTCTGCAAGAGGATATTCATGCAGTTTCCTGGTCATAGGATTCCCTATAGAAAAGCATAAACTGACCTTATATTAACAAATGTTTTCATTTCATATTTAAATAATGCACACAAGGGTTCCTGCATATAATGTTGAAAATGATTTGTATTAATTTATAATACGTTAATTTTGAACTTTTTTCCTCCCACTGAAATTAGATATTTTCAAAATCAGTAATTTGCTTTGCACTTGCTATTTTTGCTCACTGCGAAGTAACTGTTCCAATAATAATGAGCAGAACAGGAACTATAACTACATTAATTCTCATATTTTCTAAATATCTAATTTAGTTAAAATGGAGTAAAAGTATTTTTTCTAATCAAACGCAGAGGACAGATATTTTAGCAATTTCATATACGAGTAGGTGGCCAATATCTATAAATAAAACAGCTGTGTGTATAAAATTTAAACTCAGCTTTCATGAGACCGTAAGTTTACTTGTAGATCTCAGTGATATTTTAAAAACTGGGATAAAAGCTTTCAAATTGCTTTATAGGGCTTTGGAGGCTTGATTCTTATGGGTCAAATTACATATTAACTTAAAAACTGGAACCACTGATGCCAAGAGGGGCACAAAACATTCTGAATAGCAATCTAATCTTATTATTGTAAACTCTGAACTCCTTTCTGTTTCTTCATGGTTTGTTACTTTCACTTGTTACCTCTTATGATTTGTCCCTGTCCTGCTCATGCTTCCCTCCCAGAAATAAGAAGCCTTCAAAAAACATAAATTCCTCTAAAAAAGCTTCTTTCTCCTCTTTAAGAGCAATCAGGCATCCAATTTCCCCTTGAGGAATAATGTTTAAGGCAAAGGTATTTTCCTTTTACTGAGTCCCTGGTAAATGTTATTGATAATAGGATCAGTTAGGCTGGCCACAGGGACTCCTAGAGGCCTGGTCATCTTATATTCATTTCTCTCCGTTCCAGTGTGAACAAACTGATAGTTGATTAGACTTTCTTCAATGCTGGCAAGGACAAAGGCCTTGAAACATTTTAGACAACCACCTCTCAATAGGTCAGATCAACAATCAAAGCTTAAAAGAAGGCTGGAAAGTCTGTTCCTCAAATCTTAGAGTGTGTTCTACAACATTTGTTTCTATCTTGCAGGAAAAAAACTAAGTAATCTTATGAGGATGGGGAGATGTGCAGAGTGGCCACCTGGCAAGCCTCACGTTCTTTAACTAGACACTGCAAAGTAGGTGTGGCTTCTTCAGAGGCTGCATTTGATTTCTGGGTTCTTCAAAATGCCATTTTCCATTACCTTATCTTCTCCCTCCCTTCTCTTTCCTACCCCACCCCAATGCAAACTCAGGTGGGTATCTGCTACTTCCCAAAAGTCTGTGTGTGAGAACACACAATCTGAATTAACCACAAAGTCTGCTCATAAGAGGAAAATCCTCTGCTCTGGGTTTATTCCCACTCACGTTAATTGGGGGAGGTTAACTGTTTTCTATGTTAACTGTTTACAATACGTTTGAACTCTGGAAGTTGCTGGTCGGAGAACTATGACACTGTCCAGGCTTATATAGGCGAACTCTATCTGGCAGCTGCTCTTACCGCATTAGTCAGCATGGTTAACCCCAACAATCACTCTCTGACCAGAGTTTTATTCTATTATGAGAACACATGCTTATGGTAAATTCACATGGTCTATTCCTATTCATATGCGAAATGCACAACACAAGTCTGTGCACTCTAAAGTAACTAACTACCTACACAGGCTGTAAACACAGATTTGTGCCCAATATAATTCATTCAGACAGAGGTATAGGGTTTAATTCATTGTTCCTGCTTTATTCCCCTACTTACAGCTTTAAAAATTGACTAAGGGATTGGCTTCTGAATGAAGTGAATATAAAACGGTGGCCAAAATTTTGCAGCCTACATAGAATCCTTTTCCCTTTCCTCCCCCCGGTACTTTGTCAAATTAGTCCAAGATACACTTGAGTGGCTAGAGTAAGGGAAACCAGGTCTAGCTAGTCTCACATAGGCCTTTCTCAGGAGGGGCAATACATAAACGCCTAGTGGAGAATTAGAATAACAATTAATCTTATGTCTCATTTGACCCAAGTCAGATTTTCATTTCACCATCCACAGGTCACCTGTTGATTCACTGAACTACCTAGTCCTCCCCCCAACCTTTCATGAAGAAGTAACTGTTACTGGAATTTTAAATATTTTCAGGAGTTTGCAGAGATGTCCAAAATTCCTGGCACAAACATTTCCTACCTGCTTAAACTTTAAGATAGCCTCTTAGAAAAACTACACATACATTTTGCACAACAGAAAAAAGTGTGTGAAAGACAGTGCTCAGCAACAACTATATATTTATATTTAAAGCTCCACTTTAAATTCAGTCAGGTTGTAGAAGATAAATTGGTCTGCTGTAATTTCATTTAATCCCCAGTCCTTTTTTGATTTTTAACCGATTTTCTCCTCCCGTAATTGAAATGATAAACAAAATGGTGGTTGTTCTAACAGTCTGGCTAAAATATTGGATGCTACTGGTAATGCCTTTGTAAAAAATACCGCATTACTTAACTTAGACAACCCTGCTGAACCAACCAGAGTTTTGCCTGTGGACTAAGTTGTGACCCAGTTCCTCGTATAGCTGCACTGCCACAGGTAAGTGACAAATCTGTTCTGTGCAAGCAAGGCAGGATTTGGACCTTAAAAGAGTTGCTTTTGTTATTCTATGCATTTTAAGAGATACTCCAGCTCCTGCCTATAGTATATTGGATATTTTTTCTCCCTGTAAAATGGCATTAGATCGCTAACAAAAAAGATACATTTTATGCAGGAAAAGCAGAAAATGGTTTTAAAAAAAAGGGAGAAATTTCAGGGAACTTTATCATTGTGAAATTGAAGACTAAGGGGATGTGGCAGATTGGCAGCTGCTCTGTAATTTATGAACAGTTTTTGTTGGCATGGTTACTGGGGTGTTTTCTATGTGACTATGTTGATTTAACTCAACAGGTGTCTGTCCAGAAAAACAGGCAGGAAAGAAAAGAATAGCTCATGATAAACCACCTCTCAGCAAACACTTGAGAACTGTTAAGAGACAATGCCAGAACTATTAGCTTTCATGATTTTGCCTCCCCTGCAGCCAACCAGCAAAAGTATTTTGGACCAGGACAGGAAAGGCCCATGAATACAGAAGAACAGAAGAACTGTTTGCCAGAAACTTGGAATGGGCAACAGGGGATGGATCATTTGATGATTACCTGTTCTGTTCATTCCCTCTGAAGCACCTGGCATTGGCCACTGTGGAAATACAGGATACTGGGCTAGACAGACCTTTGGTCTGACCCAGTATAGCTGTACTTATGTTCTCTGGAAGGATTAAAAGGGATCCTCTCTCTAGGGCATAGTTTTTTGGGGAGCTAGAGTGAGACACATGGACCTGCTGAGAGCATCTGAAGAAGTTAGGCCTACCTAGGTTATCATCAGGGGAAGATAAGCCTTTAGGCAAGACAGAGATGCATATAGACTAGTAGTTGTTTTTAAATCCTTTTTTCTCTAATGCTTTGTTCCTACTGCTAAAATAAACAATACTTTGGTTTAAGAAGGCTGTCCGGTCACTGTACTTACCACTGGTCACAAACTTTCAAAGCAAACAACTGCAGGTGCCCAAACTTGGTCAGACATACAGGGTAAGAATGGAGCATACACAGGGTACTGTACACAGGGCTGAGTCTAAAAGTGGGAGAACAACAGAATTCCATCCAGAAGAGGTATAGGCACAAAGCCTGACACTTGAGGTAGCACACTCAGAGAGTCCAGAAACGTGACAGAGGGTCCCTGTAACCACTACAGCAGACAATCCACATACTATATAATTGGTTTTGGCTTCATTTGTCAGTTGGCTTTTAATTTTTAAGAACAGAGCGAGTAAAAATTTGCAAATATTTCTGGCAAATTCTGGCAAGCTTTTTACCCTCAAATGTTGAAAATATTTTAATAAATTCTTAGATTTTAAGGCCAGAAGGGGCCATTAAATCACTTCGCCTGACTTCCTGTATACCACAGAATTTCATCCAGTTACTACTCTACTGAGTTACTCCAGTAACTTGTTCGAGTAAAGCATAAGCTATGGCACAGGAATTTCCTTGATACAGTCAATCTGTTCATGAGCTTGGATATGGGAAAGAAATTGCATTGATATCATTAGTTGACAATAAAATATTCCTGCTGATCCTTTTACAGCTGTCAAAGCATAAGGAGCTTAAGTTGATGAATCTGCACACTCTAACAGAGTTGGCCAGAGCCGTTCTTGTGTTGCTCTGTTCCTATCATCCTGTCCAGAAACATTCACAAGTAGGGTGTATGGCAGTTACTAGACATGCTCAGCAGTAGTAATAGCAACTGTACAGAAAGTTTCCATTAAGGGCAAGCACTCTTGCAGGCCCCAAACATATTCACTATCTAACAGTTGAGCCAATCAGAATGTTGGATGGGGAGGCTTAAAGACAGCCCTGTGGACTCAGCTTCTGATTGATGCAGGCCAAGAGATGGGTCTGCAATGAGGGTTGAGTCCCACCTTGGATACAGGTGAGTGTTACTCCAGTTGTACTTACTAGAGAAGTCCTCAGACAAATGTATTATTTGTTGCAATGTATTTTATGAACCTACAGGGAGAGTTGGGAGAGGAGCATTTGCCACTCCTAGAGGCTAAGCCATTTACATTTGGCTATTAGCTAACTGTATATAAGAAATACCAGTAGATTTACTATCTAATAGCTTTGTTTAAAAGTTATTCATAAGCATTCCAGACACTGTTCACAATTTTTTTGTATATTAAATATTTGTTTAACAAAATTGAGTGGTACTCTCCCCCTGCAACTGACTGGGAGATGTTATCAATATTACATACAGTGTTTTGAATACAATAGCCCTGAAGGTTTAACGCTTTCTGCAAAGAGAGAACTTTGACTTCTGCTTCAGCAAGAGTTAAACTGAGATGCAGAAAAGGGGAGTGTCACAAAGTTGTACTTAATTTAGACAGTAGTTGGTACATAAATAGCAAATAAGCAGGGACTGCCACTTGGTATATTTACACTGGCAAATTAGAACGGTACTCTAACTGTGCTAGGCACTACAATGTCCACCAACAAGGTAGCTTTATAAATAGTAAAGACAGGACTGAAAAGTGAAACTCACATTGGTTAAGCATGGTGTGGATCTTTCTAAAATGTTCAGCATGACCGTCAAAGACAATGGAGATTTGCATAATTTAGAAAAACAGAGGCGTGTCAAATTTGCTGTATACTAAAATTAATTAGAAAGGGAAGTTGCTTACCCTTTGTAACTGGAATTCTTGGAGATGTGTGGTCCCTGTCTGTATTCCACTGTGGGTGTGCATACACTCCATGCACTTGAGACTGAAGAATTTTGTAAGCAGTATCTGTTGGTTTGCACCTGCACCTTTAATCTTCTAATGTTCTAGGCCAAAGGTATAAGGGGTGGCGTGCGGACCGACGTGTCTCCAGTTCCTCCTCTTACCACAAATCAGAGATGATCCAAAGCAGAGGGACGGGTGGTAGAATACAGATAGAGACCACACACCTTAAAGAACTTCAGTTACGAAGGGTAACTTTTCTCTCTTCTTTGAGTGCTGGTCCCTATGTGTATTCCACTGTGGGTGATTGTGATAAATGAAGGGGGGGGAGGTAGCTCCCTTTAATGGACACCCTCCCAGACAGTTAGCTATAAAATCCCGGTTAGTAGCTGTTCTCTACTTGTTTTACCTGTAAAGGGTTAAAAAAAGCCCGTAAGTAAAAGGAAGGGAGTGGGCACCTGACCGAAAGAGCCAATGGGGGGGCTAAAACTTTTTAGAATTAGGAAAAAACTTTCCCTTTGTCTGTCTGTCTGTTATTCTTCAGAGAAAGGGGACAGAGCGAAAACAGGGCTGAAGCTAAGCTGCAGAAAGCTGTGAACCAGGTATGAAAATCACCAGATCATACCTAAAAACTACTCAATTTGAAACCCCAGATATGTAAGTAGATCAGAAAATGTCTAAAAAGACACAATTAGGTTTATCTCTTTTATTTCTGTAAGGCTTGTGGACTCCTCTGTGCTAACCCCCAAATGCTTTTGTTTTGTTTGTAACCATTAAGCTGGACCTCAAGAAAATCATTCGTGATGCTTAATTATTATATTTGCTCTTTTTAAATCTAGCAATAGCCTAAGTTCCAGATGTATTTTCTTTCTTTTTGTTTTTAATAAAATTTCCTTTTTTTAAGAACAGGATTGGGTTTTTGTGTCCTAAAAGGTTTGTGCATAGGTTGTTTAATTAGCTGGTGGCAACAGCTGTTTTCCTTTATTTTCTTTCTCAGCTCTTCCCCGGAGGGGGTGTGTGAAAAGGCTTGAGGGTACCCCACAGGGAGGAATTCCCAAGTGTACCTTCCCAGGTCAAAAAGGGGGTTTTTTGCATTTGGGTGGTGGCAGCATCTACCCATCCAACATCAGAGAGAAGCTGTAACCTTGGGAGTTTAATACCAGCCTGGAGTGGCCAGTATTAATTCTTAGAATCCTTACGGGCCCCCACCTTCTGCACTCGAAGTGCCAGAGTGGGGAATCAGCCCTGACGGTGATTGACCAGGAATATTTAGAGAGGAGTGCAAGCTCTGGGAGGGAGTTTGGGTGCAGGAGGGGTCTCCAGATTCCAGGGGCAGAGTGTTGGGGTGCAGGAGGGGGTACAGGATGCTGGGAGGGAGTATGGGTGCAGGAGGGGGCTCTGGGCTGGGGCAGAGTGTTGGGGTGCAGGAGGGGGTGTGGGTGCTGGCTCTGAGAGGGGGATCAGGGCTGGGGTTGGGGTGCAGGAGGGGGTATGGGCTTCTGGCTCCAGGAGGGGGCTCAAGGCTGGTTTGGGGTGTTGACTCTGGGAGGGAGCTAAGGGCTGGGGTTCTGGGTCCTGGCTCCAGGAGGGGGCTCAGGGCTGGGAGTTGGGTGTGGCCTCCCACCGGGCAGCACTTACCTCCAGCAGCACCCAGTCAGCGGCGCAGCGTGGCTGCCACTAAGGCAGGTTCCCTGCCTACCTCGCCCCCACACCACTCCTGGAAAGAGCCAACAGGCCCCTGTGGCCCTGGTGAGGGTGGGGGTGGGGGCAGGCAGCATGTGGCTCCGCGCACTGCCCCTCTCTGCGAGCACCACCCCCACAGTTCCCACCGGCCACAGCTCTCCATTCCTGGCCAATTGGAGCTGCAGGGGTGGTGCTTACAGGCAGGAGCAGCGTGCAGAGGGAGACCCCCCCCACCCCCAGGGCCGCGCTGGTTTCTTCCAGGAGTGGCGTGGGGCCGGGGCAGGCAGGGAGCTTGTCTTAGCGGCAGCCCCGCTGCACCGCCAGAGATTGCAATCAACTGGTTGGTGACCACTGCAATAAAGACAAGTGCAAAGTCCTACACTTAGGAAGGAAAAATCAAACGCACACCTACAAAATGGGAAAAACAGGGCAAATGTCAGTACTGCTAAAAAGGATCTTGGGGTTATAGTGGATCATAAACTGCATATGAATCAACAATGTGATGCAGTTGTGAAAACAGCTATCATTCTGGGGTGTATTAACAGGAGTGTCATATGTAAGAAATGGAAGGTAATGGTCTCACTCTACTCGGCACTGGTGAGACCTCTGATGGAGTGCTATGTCCAATTCTGGGTGCTACATTTTAGGAAAGATGTGGATAAATTTCAGAGAGTCCAAATTATAAAAGGTTAAGAAAACCTGAGCATCTTTAGTCTTGAGAAAAGAAGACTGAAAGGAGACCCGAGAACAGTCTTCAAATATGTTCAGGGTTGTTATTAAAGAGGACAGCAATCAATGAAAGCAGAACAAGACAGGGGGTTAATCTGCAGCAAGGGAGATTAAGATTTGATATCAGAAAGTTTATTCTAACTATACGTTTACTTAAGCTCTGGCATAGGCTTCCAAAGGGAGGCTATAGATTCCCAATCATTGGAGCTTTTAAACAACAGGTTGGACAAACATCTGTCGGGATGGTCAAGGTTTACTTGGTCTGATCTCACCACAGGGGGCTGGATTTGATGACTTCTCAAGGTCCCTTCCAGCTGTAAGTCTATGCACTGATTGCCACCAGCTGAACCCATGTCGAGCTAAGGAAAAGACCAGACATCTTGAGGGTGAGGAGGTAATCCAAAATATCAGGAATACCTGCTGTCTCGGAAAAAATATGGTGGTGGTGGGCCCAGATACTATTCTTAGTAAGAATAGTTCGTACAGTTTTGTGACAGAAATATTTTAGACCCAATACCAATCTAAATACCAAGCCCTAAAGAGAAGAGCTTCTGGGTTGGGATGTCTGACTCTGCCATTCTCGAATCAAGAAATCTGAATAAGGATGAACTCTGATGAGCAGCCAGACTGACATATTCAGGAGACCTGGGAACCAGAACTAGCTGGGCCATTTGGGTATGATGAGAATGGCTCATTCAACAGGACAGAGCATCTTCCACAATATTAGAGGAAGCATCAGGATAGGAAGAAAGGCATAATTCTAACAGTCTCTCTAAGGAAGTAGGAGAGCATCACCTCTGGAGAATTGGCCCTTAGCTCCCCTGAAACAGTACATGCTGCATTTTCTGTTTGTCTGAGAAGGAAACAGATCCGGGGCAGGAGGTTCCATACTTAGCGATGATGCTGTTCACCACTGACCTGTGTATTCTCACTTGTGATTGGTGGCAAAGTATCTGCTGAGTCTGTCCGCTAGTGAATTTTGCATTCCTGGGAGGTACACTGCTGGTAGGGCATTGGGTTTTTGATATACCAGTTTCACAGACTGGACATTTCTTTACACAGAGGAATGGATCTCGCTCCTCCCTATTTATGTAGAATATGGCTGTCATATTGTCTGACATTATGAGAACATGGTGAGATTGGATTAAGAGTAAAAATGCCCTGCAAGATTCTTGATCTGCTCCTCTGAATGCCATCCTAATAAGGAGGCTTCTGATTATTGTGCTGTCAGGTGCAAGGGATAGAAAAGGACTGCCCATGCATACATGTGAAGGCTCTTTCCACCAAATCAGAGAAACCCTTATCTTGATAGGGATTTTCACTACAGTGTACACGCTGTGTTTGCTCAGTATATGGACTGTTCAAAGCCAAGCCTGCAAGCAGCGGAGGTGCAGTCTGGTGAATGGTGCTACGTAAGTACATGAAGCCACATGACCCAGTAGAGTAAGGCAAATACAGAGTGATGTGCAAGGGTTGTGCATAACCCAAAATCTGTCCATAGGGAAAAAAGCCCTTGCTGTGAGTCTGAGGTCGCTCCTATAAAATCTACAGTCTAGGTTGGTATCAGGATAGACTTTTGCATGTTCACAGAGATTCCCAGGGAAGCTGGGAGACAGAGCAGTGACAAGGCCAACATAATGACTTCTGGACAAGTCCTGCCTGTAAGAAGACAGTCATCTAGATACAGGAAGATGGAAGAACTGCCCGTCTGAATAGTGCTGCTACAACAGAAAACACTTTTATGAAGACCCTGGGTGCAGCTGCTAGACCAAATGGGAGTACCCTGTATTGACAGTGGTCAGGACCAACCACAAATCTGAGGAATCTTCCATGGCGAGGGTGAATATCCACATGAAAGTATTTGAAATAAAACCCATTTCCTTGATGCTGAAGTACCACCTGCTCTGTTGCTCCCCACTAGAGGAGGAATTTTACCTCCTGAAAGAGGATCTCCTCGTGAGAATGATCCCTGAAAAGCTTCAGGGAAGGGGATTGTGGTGGGGAGAGAAATTCAGTGCTATAGCCAGAATGGATGATATCCAGCATGCACTTCTCCAGTGTTGTTGTTCTTCAGTAGTGGAAAAATCGTACCAGGCATCCACAAAAGCAGATCTCAAAATCAGGTGGAGATGGCATCAACATTGGTCTGCAGCTCCCCAGCATCCTGTCAAAAATATTTTTTTTGGCTGGGGCGAGAGGCTGGGTAAAGGCCTCAGCATGTAAGGCAGCTTCTATTATTTCCTCTTCGGGGATGACGTATATATACTCAGGGAACAAAGGTTTGCTGGAGTCTTTTAGTGAATGCAAAGATTCATCTGTCTTCATCAGAATGGCCATACTGGGTCAGACTAGAGGTCCATCTAGCCCAGTATTCTGTCTTCCAACAGAGGTCAATGCCAGGTGCCCCAGGGGAATGAACAGAACAGGTAATCTTCAAGTGATCCATCCCGTTGCCCATTCCAAGCTTCTGGCAAAACAGGCTAGGGACACCATCCCTGAATATCCTGGCTAATAGTCATCTATCCTCCATGAATTTACCTAGTTCTTTTTTGAACTCTGTTATAGTCTTCTCAGTACACAGATTGCTTTCATCAAAAGGCAAGTCTTGTCCAGTGTTCCACACCTTCCTGGAGAGCACTAAGAGTGTAGCCAAGATTTCCAATGCATCACTGTAACAGTTACCATAGATCTCGATGCCGTATCTGCAGAATCGACAGCCGCTTGTAATGAGGTTGTTGCCACTAATCTGCCCTCATCAATAAGGGCTTGGAACTGAGCCCTATCTTCCTGGTGTAACTTGTCTTTAAAGTCAAGGAACTTACTTAAAATAGTTCAAAAAATGTATTTGGCCACAAAGCCTGGTAGTTAGAAATTGAAAATTGGAGGTTAGTGGAATTAAACACCTTTCTTCCCATAAGATCCAAATGCTTGGCTTGACTATCTACAGGTGTGACCCTTCAGTGCTATTGTCTGGACCTTTCTGCGGCTGCTTGGATTACAAAGGAGTTCAGGGCAGAGTGGGAGAATAAGAACTCCACTCCCTCAGCTGGAGTGAAGTACTATCCCTCTGTCTTCACGAACAAGGTCAGCTCACAGACTGCTGCGCTGAGCATCACAACATGGGGAATAAATGGCCAGCCCTCTGTGGAGAAAGAGGTGGTTAGGGACTATTTAGAAAAGCTGGACGTGCACAAGTCCATGGGGCCGGACGAGTTGCATCCGAGAGTGCTAAAGGAATTGGCGGCTGTGATTGCAGAGCCATTGGCCATTATCTTTGAAAACTTGTGGCGAACGGGGGAAGTCCCGGATGACTGGAAAAAGGCTAATGTAGTGCCAATCTTTAAAAAAGGGAAGGAGGAGGATCCTGGGAACTACAGGCCAGTCAGCCTCACCTCAGTCCCCAGAAAAATCATGGAGCAGGTCCTCAAAGAATCAATCCTGAAGCACTTACATGAGAGGAAAGTGATCAGGAGCAGTCAGCATGGATTCACCAAGGGAAGGCCATGCCTGACTAATCTAATCGTCTTCTATGATGAGATTACTGGTTCTGTGGATGAAGGGAAAGCAGCGGATGTATTTTTTCTTGACTTTAGCAAAGCTTTTGACACGGTCTCCCACAGTATTCTTGTCAGCAAGTTAAGGAAGTATGGGCTGGATGAATGCACTATAAGGTGGGTAGAAAGCTGGCTAGATTGTCGGGCTCAACGGGTAGTGATCAATGGCTCCATGTCTAGTTGGCAGCCAGTGTCAACTGGAGTGCTCCAGGGGTCGGTCCTGGGACCGGTTTTGTTCAATATCTTCATAAATGATCTGGAGGATGGTGTGGATTGCACTCTCAGCAAATTTGCGGATGATACTAAACTGGGAGGAGTGGTAGATACGCTGGAGGGCAGGGATAGGATACAGAGGGACCTAGACAAATTGGAGGATTGGGCCAAAAGAAATCTGATGAGGTTCAACAAGGACAAGTGCAGGGTCCTGCACTTAGGACGGAAGAACCCAATGCACAGCTACAGACTAGGGACCGAATGGCTAGGCAGCAGTTCTGCGGAAAAGGACCTAGGGGTGACAGTGGACGAGAAGCTGGATATGAGTCAGCAGTGTGCCCTTGTTGCCAAGAAGGCCAATGGCATTTTGGGATGTATAAGTAGGGGCATAGCGAGCAGAACGAGGGACGTGATCGTCCCCCTCTATTCGACATTGGTGAGGCCTCATCCGGAGTACTGTGTCCAGTTTTGGGCCCCACACTACAAGAAGGTTGTGGATAAATTGGAGAGAGTCCAGCGAAGGGCAACAAAAATGATTAGGGGTCTGGAACACATGACTTATGAGGAGAGGCTGAGGGAACTGGGATTGTTTAGTCTGCAGAAGAGAAGAATGAGGGGGGATTTGATAGCTGCTTTCAACTACCTGAGAGGTGGTTCCAGAGAGGATGGTTCTAGACTATTCTCAGTGGTAGAAGAGGACAGGACAAGGAGTAATGGTCTCAAGTTGCAGTGGGGGAGGTTTAGGTTGGATATTAGGAAAAACTTTTTCACTAGGAGGGTGGTGAAACACTGGAATGCGTTACCTAGGGAGGTGGTAGAATCTCCTTCCTTAGAAGTTTTTAAGGTCAGGCTTGACAAAGCCCTGGCTGGGATGATTTAGCTGGGGATTGGTCCTGCTTTGAGCAGGGGGTTGGACTAGATGATCTCCTGAGGTCCTTCCATCCCTGATATTCTATGATTCTACTGTTTTTCTTCTCTCTTGGGGGTTTGGGCACAGGTACCCAACGTATGCCATAAAGGTCTTACTGATTCCAGTAGGGACTCATTCACTGGGAGTACTACTCAGCTGGATCCCATAGGCTGTCCAGAAGCTTCTGTTGTGAGTCCTGGACCTCCTTTAAGGGGATCTGAAACTTTTCTGCTACTCTCCGAAGCAGCTCTTTGAATCGTCTGTAATCATCCAGAGGAGATGGTGAAGCTGGAGTAACCACCTCATCAGGCAAGGAACATGATACACCTGTCAGTATCAGTGGTATTGGCAGATCCTGTTCATTGTCCTCCTCTTCCATAGGCTCAGAAGAGTCTTGTTGGCCTCTTGGACAGGAGGCATGGTAAGACTTCCTATTGGATAGCACAGACTCCAGTCGCTGCGCATACAAGTCCCATTGCCCCCAGTTAGGTCAGCATGAGGGGTCAAACGTAGGTTGTGGTAGTATCCAAGGCATTGGGTACCCTCAGTCCCCACAAGGGGGTCCTCACTTGAACAGCTGAGACTTGTATCAGGAGACTCTTGATTCTCTGTCTGGGCTGAACTCTTGGTGGAAGGCAAGACAGTTCCACCAGTACATCCGACTCCCCTGATGAGGAGGAGGTCGGGTCTGGTTCCATAGGTTGTACTGGTACCGAGAAGCTGTGGCTAGTGGATGGGATGGAAGATGGGCTTCTCCCTGAGTCCATGATGTCTACAGGTATTGGAATCTCCCTGGTGAGGATCAGTCCCAGCAACTTAAGAGACTGTGAATCCGGGAGGATGAAGTATCCAGAGGATACGCTGGAGTGGTTTAAGATACCAGAGCCTTCGAAGGATGCTTCTCGTTGCCTTGCACCACTGAAGTTAGTGTAAAGAGACTCTTGGTAATCGGTAGTTTCTTATGGGGCTGTGATAATACCACTTGTGAATGAGTTTCCAACAGCATGGTCCTCGTGGTTACAGATGATTCATGGTCCCTTGTCTTCTGGTGTTTTGTCTAGGTTGGTATACCATGGCCTGTGTTGATCACAATGTGAGGATGATACTGAAGGAGCCTTGCTTCTATGTGCCTTCTGATCTAAGTCTTTCTGTCCTGAGTGCAAAGATTTGCTCAACCTAGACAGAGCTGGGGAGGGACTCCTTCTCTTTGGAGGGATCTGCTTTTATTCTTACTCTTGTGAGAAGGCCCAGACAAATAAATAGTTCTTCATTCTAGCCATTCCGACTCCTGAGTCAAGACAGTGAGTTAGGAGGTGCAATTCTTGATGGTACGCTGTGGGGTGGCGTGGCTACCTAGCTCGGATCTGACTGAGGCCTCATGGCATGTTCCATCAGGTGCTTCCAAAATGCGGTCCTTGCACCTGCCACATTTGTCTGGGGAAGGAGCAACAGATACTGCACTTAGCAGAGGAATGAGCTTCTCTGAGGCAATAGAGGCAGCACTGATGGTCATTGCTGAATGCAAAGGAATGAGGGCAAGAGAGACAGTTTTTGAAGCCCTGAAGCCTGGGCATTATCTCAATCCTGTGATGGGGAAATTAGTTTAATCCCCATTCCAGGGAATCCTCCAACTGCTAGCTAAACTTGTAAAACTACTAACAACACTAACTATATATAAAACATTGTAATATTTATGTTGAAGAGGCAGTTTCGGACAATGGAGATTCTGATTCGGGCCATGCAGCGGTAAGAAGGAACTGGAGCAGCATCAGTCCACAGTGCCCCTTTTACTTTCATCCTGGAGCACAAGGAGAACAACAACATAGGACCAGTGTTCCCTCTAATTTTTTACGTCCATGTGAGGAATGAATTTTGTTATGTGCACCAATATGAATGTGATGTGTGATGGGTCCGGGGCCAAGGGGTTTGGAGTGTGGGTGGGGGAGCAGGGTTAGGGCAAAGGGTTTGAGTGCGGGGGGTGGGCTCTGGCTGGGGGTGCGGGCTCTGGGGTGGAGTGGGGATGCGGGGCTTGGGGTGCAGGCTGTCCCGGAGCTGCGGCAGAGAGAGGACTCCCCCCATCCCTCTCTCGCTGCAACAGCTCGGGGTTGGCTAAGAGGCAGTTCCGGTGGGGCTGGGGAAGGGCGTCTCTCCCCGGCAGCTCCGGCAGGGCTTCTCTCCTCTCCTCTGCAGCTCCAGCAGGGCTGGGCAAGGGGCTCCTCTTCCCTGGTTGCGGCAGCTCTGGCAGGGCTGGGCCGGGCCGGGGGAAAGGCGCCTCTCCCCGCCTGCACAGCCCTCGATAGCTTGCTGCACAGCTTACAGGGAACCTAGGTGTGGATCAACGGACACTACTTAAAAAAATTCTCTGCTCTCAGGTGCATGGAGCCCATTTATACCCACAGCAGAATACACATAGGGACCAAAACTTGAAGAAATTTTTGCCCTCCTGATTGAAAAAGACAACCTTCATTTTGTAAGCGTCTGTCTTGTGGAGACATGAAAGACTGAAACAAAAGTAGCAAAAGAGAGGTAAACCTCCTCCAGTGCTCATGATGAGGTGTTAATAATGAGGTGTTATTTATAAATTTTTAAACTTAAACACTCATGCTGTTAACCATGTAACAAGATGTTCATCTATTCAGCAAACACTACAGTCAACAGACTGACATGTTAACAGCAGTGCATTCGGAAATATCAAGTGTCACTGCCTAGATGAAATATGGAGCCAACACAAAGAATTTTTGTTTGGTGCCTGGAAACTCAAGAATGTCAGCACACAAATACAACACATCAAGTAACAGTGTACAGATGTGGCCATTTACTGCCATGGTGGAACCTTCTTGGAGCAACTGCTGCTTGCAGTCTGCTGCTTGCCAGGAGCTAGGATTTACGATGTGACGGAGAGACTGCCGAGACTCATCAAGCCCTCGGATCGCTACCCCTTCCTGCTTCTCCACATGGGCACCAATGATACTGCCAAGAATGACCTTGAGCGGATCACTGCAAACTACGTGGCTCTCGGAAGAAGGATAAAGGAGTTTGAGGTGCAAGTGGTCTTCTTGTCCATCCTCCCCGTGGAAGGAAAAGGCCTGGGTAGAGACCGTCGAATCATGGAAGTCAACGAATGGCCAATGGCATTTTGGGATGTATAAGTAGGGGCATTGCCAGCAGATCGAGGGACATGATCGTTCCCCTCTATTTGACATTGGTGAGGCCTCATCTGGAGTACTGTGTCCAGTTTTGGGCCCCACACTACAAGAAGGATGTGGAAAAATTGGAAAGAGTCGAGCGGAGGGCAACAAAAATGATTAGGGGACTGGAACACATGACTTATGAGGAGAGGCTGAGGGAACTGGGATTGTTTAGTCTGCAGAAGAGAAGAATGAGGGGGGATTTGATAGGTGCTTTCAACTACCTGAAAGGGGGTTCCAAAGAGGATGGATCTAGACTGTTCTCAGTGGTAGCTGATGACAGAACAAAGAGTAATGGTCTCAAGTTGCAGTGGGGGAGATTTAGGTTGGATATTAGGAAAAACTTTTTCACTAGGAGGGTGGTGAAACACTGGCATGCGTTACCTAGGGAGGTGGTGGAATCTCCTTCCTTAGAGGTTTTTAAGGTCAGGCTTGACAAAGCCCTGGCTGGGATGATTTAGCTGGGGATTGGTCCTGCTTTGAGCAGGGGGTTGGACTAGATGACCTCCTGAGGTCCCTTCCAACCCTGATATTCTATGATTCTATAAGGTCCCTTTGCCTGATTTTCCCCATACGTGAAAGCTGTTAACTGTGCATCAGAGAAAGTTGTTTCCCCAACGTGAAAATTCTTCAATGTGTTGGTTGCAGTTTGTGTGCCATCACCAGTATTTTGCTGCTGCTATCATGCACTTTTTTTTGTGTGCTTTCTTTTCTGGAAACATCATGGAACCTACTACTGCTTCAGGAAAAGCTGCAAAAACTCTTTTTATTGTGACGCCATTGAGAGCTTTCTGAGTTTTCAGTTTTCTCTTTTTTCTGTTAGAATTTTTTTTTTTTTTATTGGAGATGAAGTGTTTTGAGTTGTCTTTGATGAATTGGACCAGATGGTGGGGTGGGTGTGTGTTGTCACGGCCTTGTTCTCTGTCAGGGCCACAATTCTGTTGTATGTTTTTCATTCTCTTCAGGAGAAACATATGCAGTTCCCCTTAGTGACTTATAAAAATTCATGAGGTCAAATTCATCCCAGGTGAAAATCCATTTATTTTTATACAGTTAAAATCAGAGATTAATTTGGCACATAATTTGATATGTTGCAAAATAACATTCTTATATATGCTGGGTACAAGAGAGGAGCTATGCCTAAGAACATAGTTATTGTACAGATTTTGTGCCTGCTGTGAATTTTGCACTATTGGATGAAACATATCCTGGACAAGAAAGTTATACATGTATATTTTAATATGTGCTAGGTGTCTCAGACATAAAAGGGAAGAGCTTTTATTACAGAAGCAGAAAAATGAAATGAGACAAAGGCAAGTAAGTGGGGAGAGGGCAAAGTCATACAGGACTTATAAAAATGATAAGGAGCATGATTTTGATGCAGTGGAGGAGGGAGGGGCAACAGAGGATTTTGAAGAGGGGGATTACTTGGTCAGAAAATGGGCAAGGAAGAAGATTTTAGCTAGGAACTGATACACTACCTTTGTGGTGCGATGTAATGTACTGATGTGTAAGGAAGATTGAACATATACTGTAGATGTTTACAAGAACTAAAAGACACTTCATTCTCCTCCCTTAAGAAGAACTAAGAAAATTAACTAACGACACTTGGAGACACTGCATCCCATAGCAAATTTGGGCAGTGAACATTTCACAAATCTTCCAACAGCAATATTCTGCCTTGCCAAAGGCCACAAGTGAAACAAGACAGATATTTCCATGGGCTTCTATTTAAATTAATAGCTCCAGATTGTACTTATAACTTTCTATATTTATAAAGTAGAAGGCACCTACTGTTGGTCTTTTAACCCATTGGCACGCAGTTAAGCAAAAACTATTTTTACTGGTTTCTCCCATATGAAAGAGCTTTGATCTTCAGCAACTCTTTCAAAGGTTCAGCTTGAAATATTGATTATTTCTGACTGCTTTTCACCAGACTATTTTTCCATAACCTTAGCTCTTCAGCAAGAAGATTTCACATTTCTTGTTCTTTTCAAATATTCTGTGTTTCCAACACTAGGAAATATATAATTTTAACAAATGTTAAAGTAAAAGAATGTTATTTTGCTGTTTGTGGCATTTGAGGGAAAGGCATAACATATTCTTTTTTAGAAAAAGAAAAAATGCTGCAATGAATGAAATGTAAACTATAAGAACAAAATGGAGGAAAACTTTAAAAAAGATCACCTTCACAAAAATGTTGAAAATAGGAAGGATAGAAAATAAGCAACAAATTCACTCAACCTGAAAAATAAACCCCCCTACTTTTAATATTTGTCCAAAAAGGGTAGTGATAAAGATTTAGCTGTTTGAAAAGTATCTTTAAAAAGAAAGAAAGAAAGAAAGAAAGAAAGAAAGAAAGAAAGAAAGAAAGAAAGAAAGAAAGAAAGAAAGAAAGAAAGAAAGAAAGAAAATAGAGGGAAAGATTAGAAGCCACAGCTTAAATGAGGTGAAATATATGTGCTCTTCCTCCCTTGATGCCTTAGCAGCAAAGAGCACAAAGAAAAAACTCCCATTAAGTTTGTTTTAATGATAGGCTGAAAATTCCAGCTGAAAACCCTGAAGTTTTCTAAGACATACTGGGAAAAAATCAGCTTACTAGGGGCAATGAGAGGAAAAAAACCTTATTTTGTTCCCTAAAGACATGCCTTTGCCTGAAAAAATAAAATTACAGTGCTACAGTATTTATGCAATAATGCTTCAGTCTCTTTTACGCTGATAAATTAAGTGTTTAGAAAATAATACTGCTGTCTGCAGCCCCCAAAAGAAAAAAAGGACAGTCCTTCTGACAGCTAAGTATATCTGGAGCAGGAATTAGCTCATGCATCTAAATGCTGTTGCTAGGTAACAGCACACTTTGGTCTCATAATTTTGAGACCCACTCTTTTCATCCAGAATCATAAGTGCTTGAGGCTCTCAAGAAGAATGGCACCAGAGCACAGTGGAAGTGTGTATTTTAACTCAAGTTGCTGGAAACCATGCGGAATGAGTACAGAAATGACAAATTAATTTTAAATCACATCAGAATGTGAAACTACTGGCGATAATACAAGACTAAACAATTTTTAAATGTTATTTCCCCATGATTTTTAGCTTTTCTACCCATTGCAAATAAGTACTGGTTGCCACAAAAGATCATGTTTGCCAAGAGTCACCACACTGTGGTATCTGAGATATTACAAGTTTTTTTATACTTAGAATTAAAAGACAAAAACGGGTAATTCTTTGCTGTACTCTGCTTCTCTCCCTTTCTAGGACATACATATGGGACTAGACCTGTGCAGTGAAAGATAATTCTGTTTCACAGAGGATTTCGATATTTTGAGATGAGTTTTGTTGCTTAACTCTTCACTAAAAGGTTAATTGTGACCATAAGGAATATTAACAACAAGGGGGAAAGATCTCAGGGCAAAATAGGGAAAGAACTGCTTAAACAATATTTAGATAAATTACATGTATTTAGTTCAGCAGAACCTGATGAAATTCACCTTAAAGTACTTAAGGAATGAGCCAAAGCAATAGTGCCCAGAGCCGCAAACCTGTCAAATTTACGAATAGTTTCGAGTTGACCCAAACTGCATTACAGGCAAAAAAGCAAAAAATTTTGCCCAGCTCTAATCATATGATATTACTGGAAACATTTGCAAAGGGACTGTTACTGTTATTTTTAAATATTTGGGAGGTGCTAGAGTACTATGGTGACAGGGACCATACAAAGTAGAAGGATTAGATAGATTAAGAGAGAGAAAAAAAGCCAGAACCTCACTCATTTACTGCAATGGAGCGACACTTATTTTCCCCATCCGGCCAATTCTGTATGGAGTATTTATTCTCTGGAACTACCCTGTATATGCCAGTTGAAACCGAGTCAGCCACTAACAAGAATCCATATGCCTATTTGTTTTTCCATTTTCATCTTGTAATAGTAACAATGACTTTGGTGCAGGACACTTCCTGGGGACTAATGAACAGCTGAGGGAGCTGCGCAGCCTGGTAATGCTAGGGCAGACGACTAAGCCTCAGGAAATGCCCTGAGAGGGAAAGGGGGTTACAGTAACAAGTTACTTGAGATGTCTGAACCCTATTGGTATTCCACCGTTGGTGCACCTGCGACTAGAAGATTTTATACAAGCAGTGTCAATTGGTACTGGCCCCTGGTTTCCCAGTACTCAGTTTTGAACCACTTAATCCACTCCATGCACTAGTCGACAGTCTGGTAAATTTCCAGCACTGGCAGATTCTTCACTATTTGCTGGTATGTGTGGTCATTCCTAATATTTTTGCTAAAATCCAAAACTAAAATCTGTTGTGCTGGTCTCATACTAGAGATTAACCAAAGTCTGGCTGTGCTCCCGTGACCATGAAGCAGGGCCCTTTGCAAAAGACTTCTTTTGGTTGATGTCCATTGCAAGTGCAGAAGATTCCCCCTCAGGTGTTTTTGCAGCTCAGTGGTCAGAACAAAGTAGAAGAGTTAAATGCTGACTCGCAGAGCTGCTGCGCTACCAGGGGAATGTTGCTTCTGTTTCCCTGGAGTTAACTGGTGATTCTTGGGAGAGAGAGGACAAAGGAACTTGGCCCAGAAGTAAAGTGGGATACTTCTGGCAGATGTCGGAGGGTTGGGGAGGGGCTGCATTTACACAGCAAAGTGATAGAGCTTGAGACGTGGGCCTCAGCTTGACTTGGACTCAAACCCTCTACCCTCACAAGGTCCTAGGACTCTGAGTCCAAGCCTGAGAAATTAGTGTGTAGACGGAAGTGGGGTTGGGGCTCAATCCTGAATTTGAGCCCAGACTTGCGCTGCAGTGTAGACACACTCAAAGAAACCTTATCTTTATGAAAGACTGTGAAGGGAGGGTCCACCATAAGAGCTCCAAACTCACCGACCCTCCTGGCAGAGATAATCACAGTGAGGAAAACCACTTTTATAGACGGATGAAGAAGGTAGCAGGAAGCCAAGATGTTCGCATCAGTTTCAGTACCAGACGAAAGCTTCTGATAAAGGTTTCAGAACCCTTAAAGTCATAGTGTCGGTGAAGACTGAACAGTTCTCCACCAAAGAATGGAAGGTGTTGATTGCTCCTAAATCCACATTCAGAGAGCTCAGAGATAGGCCCAACTTCTCTGGGGAAAGGCCATAGTCCAAGTTGGTAGGGAACTCAGTCCTCTGGAGGTATCTGATGATGCTGGCACCAGACATACAATCTCTTCTGCTTAGCTGCATAATGTTTTCTCACAGAGATTTTCCTATTATTATTAACGTGACCTTTCTAAACTCATCATCCACTCAAATACCAAGCTGTTAGATGGAAGGATGCTGAGTTGGAATGGTTGGTCTTGCCTTTTTCCTGATTCAGCAGATTCAGAAACAGCTAGATTTAGATGAATGGACATGATACCAACCAAAACTGTTTCAGCCATCAGGGTGCCACTAGGATTACTGATAGGTTGTTCTACTTGATTTTCCTCAGGGCTGAAGGTAAGAGAGATATGGGTGGGAAGGCATACATTAACGGCTCTCACCACTGAACTAGGGATGTGTCCCCTTCAGAAAATGTGACACTAAACTATTTAGGAACAGTAGGCTGTGTATTTCATGTTCTCTTGGGAGATGAAGATGACCCACAGTGGGAATCCCCACTCCCAGAAGATGTTCTGTGCTACTGAGTCAACGCAGTTCCCATTAGTGTTCCCTGTGAAAGTGCCTGCTGAGTCTGTCTGCCAAAGTGTTCAGTATTCCCAGGAGGTGCACTGCTGACAGAGTTATCTGGTATCAGACGTACCACTTCCAGAGTTTGACTGCCCCCATGTGAAAGGGGTGGACCTCGCTCCTCCCTGTTTATGTAGTAAACTATGATTCTATTGCCTAACATGATCTGAATGTGCAGGGCCCAGACATAGGCGCCAACTTTTCCCAGCGCTGGTGGGTGCTCGCGCCCCCTAACCTCTGGCCCTGCCCTTACTCCATCCCTGCCCCACCCCCTTTCCAACCCCTTCCCCAAAGCCCCTGCCCCAACTCCACTCCCTCCCTGCCCCTATTGAACTCCTTCCCCAAATCCCTGCCCCGGCCCTGTCTCTTCCCCAAGCACACCACCTTCCCCCTCCTTCCCAGCGCTTGCCACCATGAAACAGCTGTTTCGCGGCGGGAAGTGCTGAGAGCTAGGGGTAGAAGTGGGGAGGCAGTGCACTCAGGGGAGGAGGCGGAGGCAGCGGGCAGGGAGGGGAGCTGCCCACCCACCAATTTTTCCTCGTGGGTGCTCCAGCCCGGAGCACCCACAGAGTCAGCACCTATGGGCCCAGAGGAAAGGAAGGAATCTTTTGCAGGCTTTGTCTATTGCTTGCAGTCTGAGATGATGTGCATCTTGGATTCTTGTTGGGACCACAAACCTTGAGCCATATGATCATCCAGATGTGCTCCCCACTCCAGTAAGGAGCCAACCAAAGTCGCCATCTTTGCAGGTGGGAGGGTAAGAATGAAGGGAATGCCTACGCACACAGCTTCTTTGCCTTCCCACTAGGTGAATGATCAGGTCACTGAGGGGAACAGACTTGTTTGTCCAGGTTCCCCGCTCGGCGTGTAGACTGTCCATAACAATGCCTGAAAGTGCATGATGCGGAGCCTTGCTAAAGAGTCATGTAGGTGCAGGCAGCCATGGGGCTTAGGACATCCTGGTGGAATCTAACTATTGCCTGAGGACTCCACCAGAGCCAGGAGATGAAATCCCTCCTTATGTGGAATCTGTCCACAGGTAAGTATGTTGTCACTGAAATTTAGTCCAGAGTTCTGATAAAGTCTGTAATTGGCACTGGAACTAAAGTGGACTTTTCTGTTTACTTGAAGTCCTAAGGGGGCTGAGAAGGGAAAAGGACCGATGACTGTACCTCCCACTATGAGTGACTGGGCTGCCCTGGTGATGTAAGTATGCTACTACCATAGATAGCACCTTTGTGAAAACTATGGGGGCTGTCAAGAGACTATAGAACTCTGTACTGATAATGTTCTAGACCCACCATGAAGTGCAGGAATCTTCTGCGGGCTGGATGAATGTCTATATGTGAAACAGGCATCCTTCAAATCAAGAGCTGCAAACCAATCACCTTTGTTTAGGGAGGGGATTATAGATACTTGGATTGTCATCCTCAACCTTGAATGGCGTACGAAGACATTCAGTTGTCTGAGATACAGAATGGGTCTCCAGCGCCCCTTCTTTTTCGAGACATGGAAATATCCTGAATAAAAACCTGAGGAGGCATAGGTTCTATAGCCCCTAGCTAGATTAGGGAGTCTATCCCCTTTCTGAGGGGTCTCTTGTGAGAGAGGTCCCTGAATAGGGACAAAGAAGTGGGTTTTGTGGAAGCAATGGAAAGAAACTATCATGTAGCCAGTGGAGATGATCTCTAGGACCCATCTGTCTGATATGACACCATGACAGAAAGAAACAGGCCAGAAAGCCACCAAAAGGGGTACTGATAGAAGTGGAGACTACTTGGCAGCTCTCTAGGGTCCTATCAAAATGATCTCTTGGCAGGAGTCTAGGACTGGGGAGAGGACAATGGCAGGATGTTTTGTCTGCTGTGCTGGGAGGCTCAAACTCTGTGATGGTAAAAGGGCTGAGAAGCAGACTGTGGTTTATAAGAAGGCAGTTTGGAGTTCTTCCCCCAACGTGCTATGCTCCAAATAACCAAGAGTGGAGGGTTGCACAGGAATCCTTAGGGGTTGTGGCAAGGCACCTCCTTGTCTCACCAGATTTAGTGCTTCCTCCTGTGGCAATGGCAGGCCTGGGGTAATCAACCCCACTCAGGGCAAGGTTTGTCTTCCCCCTTCTGTGTTCCCTTGGTCGTACTTTTAGGGTAGGCCTAAGAGTTGGCCTAAGGGGTGTTCTTCCACCAAACAAAAATGGAAACAGTCTCAAACAAAAAATCCCCTGGCGGGTACTTTTCACTGCCTCCTCACTGGTGGCCTCTCACCCTGGAGAAGCTTATTTCCCTACTGCCATTAGCCTGGCAGCAGCTTCTCTCTCTCTTCCCTCTTTCTCTCACCAGAAGAGGGTTTTTTAAAGGCCTCAGGCAGACCTTAATTGGAATCAGGTGTCCCTCATTGACCTGAGGTAACCCCTTCTCAGCTAGTAGAAAAGAGGGCCTTTAACATTCTGGGGCTAATATATATCTGCCTTCTAGCACCCTCTTCCTGCCGTCCAGCCTGACTTTATCACAAGGTGCACACAGATTCATCAGTTTTTCACTAAACAGATTGTTGATCTTGATGGGGAGGGTCCTCCACAGTAGCCTGAACTTACTTGGGAAACCCAAAGGGGCGAAGTAGTGAAGCCCATCTCATGATAACCACAGTCATCAGGGAGCAGGAAACCATATCTGCAGCATTAACTGAAGATTGGAGGGATGAGCTAGCTATCAATTTACCCTCATCAACAATGCCCTGAAATTGAGGTCTTAGTTCCTATGGAAGTTTGTTGGTGAACTCATACAATTTGTTGTAGTTAATAAAGTAACATTTAGGCACCAATGCAGAATAATTCACAATGTGAAACTGAAGGCTGGAAGAGGAGAAAAACTTTCTTCTGAAGAAGTCTAATTTTTTAGCATTCTTGTTGGAAGGAGCAGACCTAGATTGGTGGTCTGTTACATTCAGTGATGGCCTGAACCATCAGGAAGTTTGAGGTGGGGTGTGAAAACAAGTATTCCACTCCCTTAGACAGTACAAAGTAGTTTTTAATCTGTTCTCTTAGCAGTGGGGACACTGGTGGCTGGGGTATACCAGACTGTCTTGTCCGGTTCTAGTATAGCTTTGTTGACTGCCCCTTGCTAGGGGCCTGCAGTCAGGAGGATGTCCAGAAATTTTTGAGTGGAGTCCTGGACTTCCTCCAGCAGAATCTGGAGTGACTCTGCAATTCTCCTCAGGAGGTCGTGAAATTGTCTGTAGTTGTTGGATGGCAATGGTGAACTTTGTGCTATCACCTTGTTCGGAGATGAGGATGAGCGTGCCACAGGGTGACTGAGTGGGCCCATCTGTTCAGGTTGATCTTCCTCCTCAGAACACTCCCAAGGGGGTTGAGGCTATTCTGTACAAGGTGATCTCAGTCTGAATTCCTGCTCAGATCCTTTGAAGTTGAGAAGTTAGATGTAAGGATCCCAAGAACCACAATACGCCTAGTGAGATTGTAGGGGTCAGGAAATGGTGCCCAAGGAGAGAATATCACTGCTCCCAAACCCAGTAACATCCTGCAGGAGTGCAAGGGTGCCTACCAGTCTCTGGAACCTCTGTCAGAGCTAATGTCGCATCTCAGAGTGGACCAAGGAGCTGCTCAATAGGCCTCCACCTTTCCAGACTACTGTACCCGTTTCAGGAGTCTGCTTTGTCTTGCGTATCACAAGTTTCACCGCACTTAAAAACTACTTGATTAGAAAATCAGAAATAAAAATACAAAAGCGTCACAGCACACTATTTCTGACAAATTGCTTACCTTCTCATTTTGTCTGTATTACATTTTAGTCTGTACTGACTTCGCCAGTGCCTTTTTTGTCGACTGTGGTAAAACTAGGCAAATATCTAGATGAGTTCATGTAAGGAAGCTGTATGGAAGACCGCTGCATACCCCAAGTTGAGAACCACTCCTTTAGCTCACCAGAGGAATAAAAATCTTTAGATTCCACTGTGGAACTGTTGGTACTGTACACTTTGTAATGCTTTTGCTGGCAGATAAGACTGGCAAATGGTGCACTGACAGTGTGGATATCTCCCTAAGGTAACTCCAGTTCTGAGAGTATTGGTGATTCCAGGTCAGAATACAGAGCCAGGTCCCCAAGAATAGTACACCCAGGTCTAAGACTTGGGGAGCAGGAGCGGCGTCTGGCTCTTCATGCAGCCAACTATACTGACTTAGATCCAGCAGTGCATGTCGATGCTACTGAGTCCTTCTTCCCACTCTGGTGTGGTACTGCCAGTGTACCAGGAGATTGCTTCCTTATCTCTCATGGCTGGTACCATTGGACCTCAATACCAGGGATTCAGATCCATGCTCCCCACAACCTCCTGACACACCTGTACCAGGGCACAGAGTCTCACTAGTGTATGGGAGGTAGTCCTCCGCTTAGAGGTCTTGGGAGGAGATTTCTTCCACTTTTTATGAGGGCATTTGTTCTTACCCTCCTGCTGCTGCCTGCCAGAATCCTTAGACCTTGTCTCTAATAGCCCGGAGATAAGCAGCGTCTGGCCAGGAGAGGCACCTTCAGCCAGTGTACAGCATCAAACAAACCAGGGTCTGACTGAGGCCTTATCGACCATTCCATCAGGTGTCTTCAGACCCAGAATTCACAGGATTTATGGGTTTGACATGGAAAATAACAGCAACTAGTACTAGTGGGATTCTTCAAGGTAGGTTTGCCAACATTGTATTTAAAAACACGGGACAAACCTCCGATATCCCCAATCTAGACTTGAACCTCTGGGGACAAGACCCTTTCCCCTCACCCCCATGTTTTCTAGGGTTTCTCTCTTGTCAGCTCTGGATGCTGCAGAGAATCCAGGGCCTCAGGTTCTGGGCCAGCAGCTGCTGCAAGTCCTGTTCAGGTTCTGCACGGACACCAGGAGCCAAGGTAGAAGCTGCAGTTGCTGGTCTTTGCCTGTTGCTGTGCTGTCCACCCTGCTGGGGATGTTGGCAGAAACTCTCAGAGCAGAGAGACTACACCCTGGGTGTGCTGAACCCCCTGCCAGAGAGAGCCCCTTTCTTATCCTGGACGTTCAGCGCAGTTCCAGGGCACACAGCCCCATTCACTTCCCCTGCCAGAGAGAGCCTGCGCAGAGAAAGTAGATGGGGCTGTGCTCAAGGGTTGGAGTTAGCAGGGGGCCCTGTCCAGCAGGGGGCCAGTATTCATGGGTACATATTCCACTCCCCTCCTGACGCTGTTTTTCCTGCACAACACTGAAGGGCCAGGGTTGGGAGGGGAATGGAAAGATGCAGCTATGAGTACTGGCCCCCTGCTGTTTCAATATGGGATAAAAGGTGTCCCGTACTGATTTAGTACAGAACAAGCAATTTTCTATTTAAATAAGGGACATCCCTTGTAATACAGGACTGTTGGTAACCCTATTCCAAGGTAACAAACATGAGTCATGGGGGGCTGGAGGGGGGGTGTCACTCACTGGGAAGACACAGGGGCAGTTCCACCAGACTTGCAGCTGGAGATCTAGTTCCAGCCATACTAAGAACTCCAAATGGTGGAGAGGTAACGAAAGGAGAAACACCCCGGGTTCCCAGAGCACTATGTAACCACTAAAACTAACAATCTAAAAGGTAAAACTATGTACAGAAAAACGTGATTGGAAACAGGTACGTTAGCAAAGGTGCAGATACCAAGGGTTCCATCTCAGACCACAAGCAGTAGAGAGAAACTGGAGAGGTAGTCATTCCAGGCCTCTTCTTACGCCCTCAGTTCTGAGCACAAGCGGGTGCAGGCACGGACCAACAGGCACTGCTAGTGTAAAATCTTTCAGTCTCAAGCACTCAGACCGCATGCTCCCCTCCAGTGGAATACCCATGGAGACAACCACTTGAAGAAGAAAAGTCTCCATTTCAGTGCAATCATTCCCTTTTCTTTTTAGGTTTAATACATGTAAATTGTGTTATCAAATGTTTCACAGATACTTTCATTATTTTAGTTAGGTAAAAACAAATTTCACCCTGTTCACGGTGTCCCTTAAGTAAATAAAATAACACAGATCAAGTGAGAATGAGCAAATAAATTATGGATAAAAACTTGTTTTGAAAAGTTTTAAACCAACACTGTATAACTTAACATAGTTTTCTAGAGCTCTATATTCAAAATATACAGAAAACATTATTAGTTTAAAAAAATACATATAAAGTTATCCCACTGTTATTCCTTCTGTCAAGTCTAAATAATAAGAGCTCTATTAATTTAAAAGAAAAATCTTTTATATCCAGATTATGTTAACACTGTAACTTACAATGTATGAATCAAGAAAGGAATGTAGAGCAGATACACAAAAGAAAACGACCTATTGATGCAGGCTTACATTAATGCATATGGTCATTTTATGTGAATATGGCTTTTTATGTACAAGTGAAATAGAGGAAATACTGCAGTTTGGCCATACATCCAGATTAGGCAGCTGGATTTCGTAGTCTAAATGCTTCAGAGAATTCCTCTGTCAGAAACCTACAAATATATTTTCTCCTGAAAGTCAGGAGATTAGCATATTTATTAATGTTATTCATTTACAAAATGGGCCCATTAAAAAGAGACTATGGGAGCATGTAAACTGATTAAAAATATTATGCATATATAATTAAGACATGTGCAAGGCCCAACTCTTCTGTCAGGGTGGGGTACGCTTTTAGTTTATGTTATGCAGGTATCTTTCTACTGACTTTGGTCAACAGGATGTGTGTACAATTTTTTAATATTACACATGTGCTCAGAGAAACGTTGTAATAACACGCTATTTTCTTTTTTGCTTAATGGTGGCATGTTGGCCACCTCAACGTTCTTCTGCAGCAAACCTGGAGAAATATGTCCAGAATTATCCTGCGTTGTTGACGTTTGGGTGGACACAGCCTGCAAAAGATCCATCATTTGCATGCTGTGACACATTTTCTACATTCTTGGGTGACAGTGACCAGGGAAAATAGGAAAAGTATGGTCATGCTACTGACCATACTGTATATATTACTGTGACTTTATCATAACAGCCAAGCTCATCCAGTATTTGAGACGACTGTTCACATATGGATTTCTGAAGCTTTTGTGGTATATAACTGATAGTCAACTATTTCATATGTAGAGAAGAAGCTTGATAAAGCAAAAAACAGTGATATGTGTGAGAAAAGCACATTAACACTATTTTTCCTTTATTTTTTGAAAAAAAAAAGGCCAAAAGAATGAATACATTTTATGAATATAACTCAAATTTCTGAATATTTCTGCAGAACTTATATCAATAGCCTTGCAAAAACAAACACACAAAAACAGCCCCCTCCAACCCTTCAGTGTATTTATTAGTAGTCTTTGATAACTTCTTGCATATATGGTCTTTGAACATACCTCTTGGCCAACCACACTTTGGCTTTTATACAAGTGATGATGTCAACTAGCCCCTGCTGACGGTCTGAATTAAGCCGGTGTTTAGATTCCAAGTAGGACCCCAGCAAGTGAAAAACCTAAATGAAAAAAGAAAAAATGTTGCAGACTGCTGTAAAAATATTTTTTGACTCCTCAGCTCCTAGCTTTCACCCTTCCTCAAAATAACCCTATAGAAGAAAACCGCCACTAGCAAAATGACCCTCTACTGTTCATGCAGAAAAGTGGGTTAGCTTTGGATAATGGCAAGTTACATTTTCAATCTACTTTTCTATTACGTGCACTTTTCACAATACAAAATAAAAAGATAATTATCCCATAATAATAACCTTATAACTAATGAAATATAGTAAACAACCTAATAACTGATTTCAAGAGCAAAACAATTTAAACATATTTCTTGACACCAGCAGTTTTGCATTCACTCAAAATGAGCCTATCAATCTAGAGGTGGCAGCAAATCCATGCATGCTTATTTTACAAATGGAAATTACTTAGAACTAGTCCCTCTTAATGAGACTTCTATCGTTTCATCAACTTAATCAGAATAAGTATAATCACTTTTTAAATTGTTTTAACCCTTTAGCCTCAATGAAATAGTATGTGTACTAATGACATTTGTGTTAAACATTCTAGCTTTTATTTGAATCTACAGGTCATACATAAAAACTGTGTAAGAAATTAGTTTCATTTTTGGAGTAATTATTCTAATTAACTGGTTAGTATACTATCAACTGCATGTTTGTTTTACTTGGATTATGAAAAAAGATATAGGCCCCAGTCCTGCCATGAAATGGGCACAGAGGATTCCTACAGCCACCATGCCTGTGCATATCTAATTGCAAGTTCTGGGCCCAATGTTGCAACATTGTTCTGCCTATTAATAGACTTGTTCACAGTATTAAAATGATACTTTTTACTGTATTTCTTTTCTTCGAATGTCAGCTGTTGTAGTGATGTTATCACAGGAGGAAAAAGTGTTCTATATTATCAGCCTCACCAAAACCTGTGATAGTCCCAAACTATCCTTCATGAAGCCCTCAAAACTTGGACCCTGACTACAGCTGCTGAAGTGAAAAAAAAAAACCCTGCTCTACTTCCCTATATTTATTGCAGGGCTCTCCTACTTACAGGAAAGCAGAGCTGCAATGCAATCAGTCTTCCCCAATACCACTTTTAGGGAGTTACATACCAACAAACTACAAGAGCTTTCCAGGTTGTCACCACTAACTATTATTTATTGATTAAAAGCCATTGTAAAAAGTTATGCAGTTTTGGAACACACACTAAAGCCATGTCTACACTTACCAGGGATCGACTGCAGAGCACTCTCTGGTCAACTCCGGTACTCCACCGGAACGAGAGAAGTAAGGTAAGTCGACGGGAGAGTGTCTGCCATTGACGCAGCGTGGTGTAGACACCGCAGTAACTCAACCTAAGCTACGTGACTTAGGTTGACTTACCCCAGTAGTGTAGACAAGGCCTAAGTTATAAACTGTGTAAACTTTAGTTTACAATTATTTTGCAACCATCAAATCTTCTAAATGTTCTTCATTTAAAAAAGATCAACATAGCACAAATGGCAACTTGATGACGAGTGTACAAGATGATCTCGTAGTGAGAAAAGATATTGTCTTAGCTATAAAATGTTGGTCATGGAATGTACACGAGAAATTATCAACCAGAAGAGGATTTATGAAATGCAAAAATCATACTATATAATGACAGGTTTCAGAGTAACAGCCGTGTTAGTCTGTATTCGCAAAAAGAAAAGGAGTACTTGTGGCACCTTAGAGACTAACCAATTTATTTGAGCATAAGCTTTCGTGAGCTACAGCTCACTTCATCGGATGCATCTGATGAAGTGAGCTGTAGCTCACGAAAGCTTATGCTCAAATAAATTGGTTAGTCTCTAAGGTGCCACAAGTACTCCTATACTATAGAATGTTGTTACTGCAACAAACTGTATACATGTCTGGAATAAGCAAAAAAGGCTAGTATAATCAACTTCCTGAATTGTGATAATGACAATTCATGCATGGACATTCAGACATTTTCCATAAGGTAAGCAACAAATATTGCATCCAGTGTCTATATAATTTTATAGCAATAAAGCAGTAAAACTTTTGTTTCAGAAAATAAATCACACATGCACAAAATCAGTTTCATATTATAATAAATATTGATAAGGAATCTTGTCACTCGTTGTCTCCAGGAAACATAGGAGGAATAGATCACATGTTATCTGTAAAATTTAAATGAAAATTATTATCTGTTCAATATGTTTTCAGTTCCATACTCTAAACCAGACCACACTTTCTCCCTAGAAAGGATGAAAACATACCATTGAGTCTGTTTCATTCTGGGATTTATTCCTTCAGATCAAATAAATGAACACATCTGAGCACAGGAATATTCTGAAAATGGTTTTGGGGACTGAAGTATTATGTCAACAACTAAGGGGTGTGAACATGGAGGCTACGATCAGAACAATATTTTCTGATAATGTTCAGAGCTGAATGATCAACGCAGCCATCTTAAGGATATTCTTTGAACAATTCAAAGAGCTTTTTGTCCAATTTTTCTCTAAAGCTCCTAACAGCCATTCAACACACCAACTTAAAGAGCAAAAACTTTCTGTCTCAGTCAATCTGTTTCTTCACTTCACCAGGTGGGTATTGTAGATTATAGATTGACAGAGCTGGAAGGGTATCCAGAAGTCAGCTACTACAAGACAGGCCCAACAAAGAAAGTAACAGAACACCAATAGCCATCACTTACAGCCCCCAACTAAAACCTCTCCAGCGCATCATGAAGGACCTACAACCTATCCTGAAGGACGATCCCTCACTCTCACAGATCTTGGGAAACAAGCTAGTCCTCACTTACAGACAGCCCCGAACCTGAAGCAAATACTCACCAGCAACTACACACCACACAACAAAAACACTAACCCAGGAACCAAACCCTGGTGCCATCTCTGTCCGCATAGCTATTCAAGGGACACCATCATAGGACCTAACCACATCAGCCACGCCATCAGGGGCTCATTCACCTGCACATCTACCAATATGATATATGCCATCATGTGCCAACAATGCCCCTCTGCCATGTACACTGGCCAAACTGGACAGTTTCTATGCAAAAGAATAAATGGACACAAATCTGACATCAGGAACTATGTCAAGTATCAGGGGGCAGCTGTGTTAGTTTGTATCCATAAAAACAACAGGGAGTCCGGTGGCACCTTAAAGACTAATATATTTATTTGGGCATAAGCTTTCGTGGGTAAAAAACCCACTTCTTCAGATGCATGGAGTGAAAATTACAGAAGCAGGCATTATTATACTGACATATGAAGAGAAGGGAGTTACCTCACAAGCGGAGAACCAGTGTTGACAGGCCCAATTTGATCAGGGTGGATGTAGTCCACTCCCAATAATTGATGAGGAGGTATCAATTCCAGGAGAGGCAAAGCTCCTTTTGCAGTGAACCAGCCACTCCTGGTCCCTATTCAAGCCCAAATTAATGGTGTTAAATTTGCAAATGAATTTTAGTTCTGCAGTTTCTCTTTGAAGTCTGTTTCTGAAGTTTTTTTGTTCAAGTATAGCTACTTTTAAATCTGTTATACAATGTCCAGGAAGACTGAAGTGTTCTCCTACTGGCTTTTGTATGTTACCATTCCTGATGTCCGATTTGTGTCCATTTATTCTTTTACGTAGAGACTGTCTAGTTTGGCCAATGTACATGGCAGATGGGCATTGCTGGCACATGATGGCATATATAACGTTAGTAGATGTGCAGGTGAATGAGTCCCTGATGTTGTGACTGATGTGATTGGGTCCTCTGATGATGTCGCTAGAGTAGATATGGGGACAGAGTAGGCAATGAGGTTTGTAACAAGGGATTGGTTCCTGGGTTAGCGTTTCTGTGGTGTGGTGTGTAGTTGCTGGTGAATATTTGCTTCAGGTTCGGGGCTGTCTGTAAGTGAGGACTGGCCTGCCTCCCAAGGTCTGTGAGAGTGAGGGATCGTTTTCCAGGATAGGTTGTAGATCCTTGATGATGTGCTGGAGAGCTTTTAGCTGGGGGCTGTATGTGATGGCCAGTGGTGTTCTGTTATTTTCCTTGTTGGGCCTGTCCTGTAGTAGGTGACTTCTTGGTACCCATCTCACTCTGCCAATCTGTTTTCTTACTTCCCCAGGTGGGTATTGTAGTTTTAAGAATGCTTGATAAAGATCTTGTAGGTGTTTGTCTCTGAGGGATTGGAACAAATTCGGTTGTATCTTAGGGCTTGGCTGTAGACAATGGATCGTGTGATGTGTCCTGGATGGAAGCTGGAGGCATGTAGGTAAGTATAGTGGTCAGTAGGTTTCCGGTATAGGGTGCTGTTTATGTGACAATCACTTATTTCCATTGTAGTGTCCAGGAAATGGATCTCTTGTGTGAGTTTCTTTACCCACGAAAGCTTATGCCCAAATAAATCTGTTAGTCTTTAAGGTGTCACCGGACTCCCGTCAGGAATTATAACATTCAAAAACCAGTAGGAGAACACTTCAATCTCCCTGGTCACTCAATAACAGACTTAAAAATGGCAATTCTTCAGCAAAAAAACTTCAAAAACAGACTCCAACAAAACACTGAAGAACTGGAATTAATTTGCAAACTGGACACCATCCAAGTAGGCCTGAATAAAGACTGGGAGTGGATGGGTCATTACAAAAACTAAATTTCCCCATACTAATTTCCCCCTACTGTTACTCACACCTTTTTGTCAACAGTTTGACATGGGCCACCCTCATTACCACTACAAAAGAAATGTTTCCTCCCTTGGTATTCTACTGTTAATTGAATTATCTCATTGGCACTGACCCCCACACTTGGTAAGGCAACTCCCATCATTTCATGTATTGCGTATATATACCTGCTACTGTATTTTCCACTCTATGCATCTGATGAAGTGGGTTTTAGCCCACGAAAGCTTGTGCCCAAATAAATTTGTTAGTTTCTAAGGTGCCACAAGGACTCCTTGTTGTTTTTATAGAAATTTATCACCTCAAATATTCCTAACCAAAGAAGTCATCTCTTTCATTCTGGGCTTCACTGCCTTTTGGGCATATGCTGTCATACCAAATTTTGGATTTCATACGAAAACAAACAAAAAATAAACATATTTGAACAATGATGCAAAGTGGGAACTCCATTTAAATATATATTTTATATACATACTTTTTTTTCTTAAATGCAAGGTTGCAAAACAGCAGCGAGTAAGAAAAGTTACTACCAAGAGCAATATTGAAGAGGAGATAAGGTCAACTGGCCTGTAGGTGTGGGAGTTTAGTGCAGATGATAGAGGGCACTGACTGCATGTGTTTGGAAACTGAAACCAATTGCATGCTTGGGGGATCTGTCCAGCCCCATAGTGCTCAGGTGTACTATAAAAAACCATAGGACCAGCATTAGGAGTGTTTCCTTTACAAACTCCTGTGACCAAAGACTTTATGTCAATAGCCCTGTGATTAAATTCCTACCATTCCCTATCTTCTTGGTAGGTGGATGAACCTACAACCATTAGGGTGACCAGATTTCCAAATTACACATGGTGCAGGGGATAAGCCTGCAGGAGACGGGAGGTTAGGGAGTTTTGTGCAGGAGTGTGGTTTTGGCAGCAGCAGCAGGAAGTACATGAAGCCCATCCTTCCCTCTCCCCCTTCCTTTTTCCATGCCACCCTCTAAATTAGATTCTGCTTGGGTGGTTGGTCTGGCGTAAGGACTTTTGCAGAAGGGGCTCACTGGCTTGGTGGAAAGGGGTGGGCAAAGTGGCAACCTATAATAGCCCTTGTGGACACATGATCCTTGAGGTGTCAGCTTTCTGTCAAATTCACCAACTGTGCTGGCTGACAGTTCCTTCAGTTCACGGTAGTTCACAAATAATGGAAGAAAACAGGTACAAAATGTGCTTTTAAAAAAAATACTCCCAAAACCAGGGTCCCAGTCAAAGGGCTTGTCCACATGAACATTTATTTCCCTACAAGCTGGAGCGAGTCTGTATGGACACTGCTAATGAGCACTAACAGTTCCTCAGCGTGCTTTGATCTCTTGTTTCAAAGCAGAGACGATCAAAGCACACTGAGGAACCATTAATGCTCATCAGCTGAATCCGCACAGACACTCTGGCTATATCTAAGCACTACAGTGCACTGCTATAGTGCTTCTGGTGAAGACACTTTAAGCCAATAGCAGAGAGCTCTCCCATTGGCTTAATTACTCCACTTCGATGAGAGGCGACAGCTATGTCAGCGGGAGAAGCTCTCCTGCCGACACAGCGCTGTCTACACCGGCCCTTAGGTTGGTATAACTTACATCGCTCAGAGGTTTGGATTATTCACACCCCTGAGTGACGTAAGTAAGTTCTAGTGTAGTCAAGGTCTTAGACTATGTCTGCACTTACAGCAGTTAGGATTGCCAACTTTCTAATCGCACAAAACTGAAGCCTGCAACCACTCAATCCATCCCCCTTCCTTCTGTCGCTGGCTCTCGCCCACCCTCACTCACCTGCTCATTTTCACCAGGCTGGGCAGGGGCTTGGTGTGTGGGAGGGGGTGTGGGCTCCCGGGTGGGGCCAGAAATGAGAGGTTCAGAGTGTGGGGGCAGGGGCTCTGGGCTGGGTCGGGGTTGGGGTAGGGCCAGGGATGAGGAGTTTGGGGTCCAGGCTGGGGGGTGGAGCCGAGGGTTTCAGAGTGTGGGAGGGGGCTCCGGGCAGAGGCAGGGGGTTTGGGCGCAGGGGGAGTGCAGGCTCCAGGACGGAGTCGTGCACCCCTGTGTGTCCAGAAAACGTGCACTTGTGTATGCAAAATGGGTATTTTGATCTGCTAGTGACTGTAAGTACCTATTTTCATGTACAAATACTTGTGTTTTACATGAATAGTTCTGAAAATTTTGCCATTCACTGCTTATTTTAATATTTTTCCCAAACAAATATCAACTGAGTATTAAACATCCAGTTATTTGTATTCCTAAATTCTCTCTGTGCTGCCTCTAACACTGTCAGGTTTCCCAACTACAAATAGCAGCCACCTGGCACCACCCACTGTATTATAAATTCCCACTTTCATACCATTCACACACACAGGCTTTCATCATGTGTTGTGGAGTGAAGAATGGAAACCTGATTAGGTCACAGAATTTGAGACCTGATAATCAGAAAGTCCAATGCACTTCACAAATGCTGAATTTTCTTCCTTTATAACTTTTCTGTATACATTGCTTCATATCTCCAAGCCTAATCCTTTGAATGGGAAGACTATACTGACCTTTGCTTCCTTTAGAGATCCATTATGCTACTACTGAATTACCAACAGATGTCACTGTTGAGTAACACAAGGTTCTATCTTTTGTGGTCTCAAAGAACGATAGACCAAGTTATTTTTTCCTGCATTTCTTCCACCCCACTAAGCTACCATCACAATAATGAAACATTGAATATAACAGAAATCAAAAAAGACATTCATGTACTTTGATTCATTAGAGGTACAAAGGTCTGAGACATTTGCTTTTGAAAGGCCTTTTTTTCCTGCTTGATTTTTTGCAGTAGAAATCCAGGTCTTGTCTATGCTGTTTTTCCTGGAAGGCAGAAGAACTCTTTGGACTAGGACAGAGAAAGTACCAAGACACTGATACCTGAAATTTAAGAAGTGAATTAATTTTTATTCAGGCTATTTAAAGTTTTGCTTCTGTTGATGCCCGTTTAACTCAAGCACGTGACCAACACCCAAAGGAAAAGCTCTTGCCCCCATTTTCTGACTCCACAAGGAGACTTCCAACACAAAACAGAGAAAGCAAGATTTCATTCGTGATATTCCCAATATATATCCAACAAACCAGAACTGGAAATTTTTTTAGACTTTGCTCAAAAAACCAAACGAATAAACCTCAGTTAAGCCTTATCTATACATCATTGAAAAATAAAAAAAGGACACAAACCTAATTCTTTACCTTTACACATCAGCTTTAAGAACTATGATATTATGCTAACCCCCATATCTTTAAAAAGTTGAATGGATTCACCACTGGATTATACTTGTGTTGAGTTACATCAGTATAGCACTGAAGCATCACAAAAGTGGATCGGGTCTGTATAAAACAGACAAAAAAACTGATGAGTGTTGATGGATTTGTTTAATAAAATGTTAGCCACTTTTTGATCCCAAGATATATTTGTTGTGTTGCTGCATGGGTAGGCTAATCAATTCTCAACACACAGTACTGCAAATGCAACAAAACTCTCTAGCAGCTGCAAAGTTAAACTATTGTGTCACATTCTCTCTTTTTGAAAAAGAAACAAATTGACATTTTGTAATGCCAGTGTTAATCTTACAGAAGAAATTGTGGTTTTCGGATGTTCACAATAAATTTTGTTGTTTAACAGCAGGCACAGATGCTGAGAGAGCATGTTTTTGTTTAAAGAAAAAAAGGATATTGATGATATTCTCCATCTTTAACATGTAGCCACACACAAAGTCCCTTTTTAATGCATAATTTTTCAACAACACTTTTGCAAGTGATATAATTACACATTCTTCAGTGAAATATCAAGGTTAGACTTTTCTCCCCTCAAGCTGACCTAAAGCCATAAAAACTTCTACTTGCATACCCTTAGCTGTGTTTGTATGAATTAAGTATACAGTATAAATATTCACATTCCTGACTCTAAGGCTGAAACAATACTCTGACTGTTCTGCTCAGTGACTCTTGAAAAAAAGCAAACTGACATCACCCTATACTGTACATTCTCGGCATAGATCATTTATTTAACTCCGTGAAAAAAAACAGATGTTTCACCAGCTGAAATAAAACACTGTATAAATACCAAGCTCGGAAAAATGTGGCGCTGACTAAACTGTGGGGGTTGAAGCAACAAGAAGAGGAAAAAAAGGTGTTTGCAAAATGGCAGCAGTACAAAGACTGCACTTAGCCAAAGATGACAGAGTTGGAACAGGTCAGTCTCAATCTGTTGCCTGAAAATAAGAGAACACATTCAGTTCTGTGAATGGACAACTCAAACAGAGAGATTTCGTTTTTTATCTGGTAAAATACTACATTTTACCATGAAATAAATGTCACTGTGATAAAGTTTCTCTCAAAAAAGCCTTATTTTGACAGTTCTATCAGAATGGGAAAATGGAAATTGGCAAAATGGCACAATAGCAAAAGGTGCCTTTTCTTAGGCCTGGTCTACACTGGGGGGGGGGGAAGAGGGGTGCAGGGGGAGGAAGGGGATAACGTAGCTGAAGTCGATGTACTTAGATCTATTTACCGCGGTGTCTTCACTGCGGTAAGTCAACGGCTGACGCTCTCCCGCGGACTCCGCCTGCGCCTCTCGCCCTGGTGGAGTACCGGAGTCGACAGGTGAGCGCTTAGCGGTCGATTTATTGCGTCTAGACGAGATGGGATAAATCGACCCCCGCTGGATCAATCACTGCCCGTCGATCCAGCAAGTAATGTAGACAAGCCTACATTCATGTTTACAAAGAAAACGAACATTATCTGTTTTGCTCCAGACAAAAACTGGATTTAAGAAAATTCTCCTTTCCAATAAGATGGAAATTAGAAGCAAAAGAAATATACCCATTACAAGAATAATGGTGTAAAAAGTTAAAAAGGAATTTAGGAACAATTTCTTTCTATTTTGTGTTACAAATAGGCTACTGCAAGCAACAGAAGCAATTATTATTTAACATACATAATGTGGCAGCACTGAAAAATTCAAACACACTGTACTAGAAAATGTACAAATATAATAATGATATAATATACAGTAAAAGCTGTTTTATCTGGCATGTTGGAGGAATGGGGGGTGCTGGTAAGTGAAAAATGACAGTTAACTAAGAGGGAGAGAGTTTGGGTGAAGGAGGGGTCTGAGGCGTGGGCTCTGGGAGGGAGTTTGGGTGTGTCGGATCTGGGGGCCGCTCACCTGGGGCGGCTTTCCGCAAGCGGTGATGTGTCCCAGCTGCTCCTAAGCAGAGGCGCAGCAGGCGGCTGTGTGTGCTGCCTCTACCTGCAGACACCGCCCCCGTAGTTCCTATTGGCCGTGGTTCCTAGGCAATGGCAGCTGCATTGCTAGTGCTAGTGCTCATGGCGGTAGTGCGCAGAGCCACCTGCCACACCTCTGCCTAGGAGCAGCTGGGACAGGTCGCCACTTGCAGGGAGCCACCCGAAGTGAGCGGTCCCCATATCTGGCACCCCGAGCCCCCTCGCACACCCAAACTCCCTCCCAGAGCCTGCATGCCACAACCCCTCCCACGCCCCAACCCCCTGTTGGCCCTGTGCCAACCAGACTATAAACTGGAATTTGGCCTCATTAGCACTACAAAAGTGATTTCCACCCCTTCTTGTCAACTGTTGAGAATAGCCCACTTCCACCTTAATTGAATTGGCTCGTTAGCACTGACACCCCACTTGGTAAGGCAACTCCCATCTTTTAATATGCTGTGTATTTATACCTCCCTACTGTATGTTCCACTCCATGAATCTGATGAAGTGGGTTTTAGCCCACGAAAGCTTATATCAAAATAAATCGGTTAGTCTGTAAGGTGCCACAAGGACTCCTCGCTGTTTTTGGAATTTCAGTGAAGATCAGAAATGCCGGTTTATAGAGCTTTCCAGTTGGTGAAGTGCTGGATAAAACAGCTTTTACTGTATACGTGTTTTAAAAATTTACTACGATCTGGTCATCTTCTGCTCTCATAGGGCCTGATTTTCCACTGTCCTGTCCCTTGTGTAGTTGTTTCTTCTTTTCCAAAAAGGGTGTAAAAACACTACTAAATCAGAATTTTCCATTCATATGTATTATTGGTAGCATTTTACAATCAGTGTGGACAAGTACAAACGACTACAAAATGTGCAAGAGAATAGAGAATTGGGCCCATAATTTCACAGAAATATACTGTTTAATCAAACCATTGTTCTACTCATCTGTACCCTGCCTCTCACTTATGGTCATTATAGATCTTGCCATGAAGGTGAAAAAAAACCTGGAATGCATTTGCAAAATTATACAGTGTTATAATTAAGAAAGTGGAAATTTACTTTTGGATATCTCAGGTATCCATTTACATGCTGAAAGATGACTGAAGACTTGATTTCTCTTGTATTTTCTCTTGGAGGGGGAAATTAAATGTTTTTATTCATGTTCCTGTTTAAATATCAAAACACTGGAGAAATGAAGAACACTAAAATATTTAAGTATGGCAAAAGAATAGAAAAGAACAACTTGGGTGGGAAGAAGAGATGGGGCAAGGGTTCAAGGTACCAAGCAAAAAGGCCTCATCCTTTTTATCATTATATTGTATAGTGCATAGCTATATATATTAATGCCCTCAGAAGTTTAACTAGTATTGGTGAAGTACACATCTTAACCTCCATAGCTAATAAGCTCCCTCCATACTTTGAAAATCCTTCCTTTTGCCATGTTAGGTTCACCACCTTTTCTGGTTAAGAACATAAGAATGGCCATACTGGGCCAGACCAAAGGTCCACCTAGCTCAGTATCCTGTCTTCCGACAGTGGCCAATGCCAGGTGCCCCAGAGGGAATGAACAGAACAGATAATCATCAAATGATCCATCTCCTGTCACCCATTCCCAGCTTCTGGCAAACAGAGGCTAGGGACACCATCCCTGCCCATCCATTTTAAGAAGTTCCTATTATTTTTCAGACACACTGATCATAATACTCAACAAATTTATGAAGTTATATATTTTCGCTGGTTGTATGCAATCTAATATCCCCAAACACTGATAATTTTGTCTGTTTGTTAAATCAGGAGCACATCCCTCCTGAATACACTGCACCAAGTTAATGCCTAGTTTAAGCAGCCAAATGCCACCAAAGCCAATGGAATTGCCCTCACGTACACTCGGTCTGAATTTGGACCATTAAGTAATTAGCAGCAGTGTAACATTTTATGATTAGATATTCCTATGTGAGGAGCATGCATAAATACCAACAGGATGATTTATGTCAACAAAAATTAAATTAGCATTTTTGGCATGAGCGTAAAGCCTTTCACACAAAAGAGATGTAGTTTAAACCACACAGCCAATTAATAAGGACATTTGAGGAAAAGTTATAAAAACTATGGTAATGGATCATTCATGTTTGTAAAAACAGTACAAAGGTGCCTTTCACCAAAGCCTATAACTTTGTAATGATGGCTTCATGACTGATAAGATATTTATTCACAATTTTTTCATCCTCATAGCGCAAACTGTGCTTAGATTTTTCTCTTTCAAATTTCTCTTTGTGTTCCCAAATGAATCAATGGAGGTCTCCAAAGTTATAACTTAAGTGTTCCTATTGGAAATTCTACACTTCGTTCCTCTTGAAAAAGTATCTTGATAAAATTATTTCATTCTTTTTATTTAAGACTAATGGGAAGATTTATTTACATTTTGTCCATAGTTTCAACTTGATTTAATCTGTGTTTTATAACTTAATTATGCAAATTTACTTTCTTTATTAATACATGAAACACTGGAGTTTTAGTCGTCTCTTTAAAATATCACTACTGTAATAAATAAGATTTTGCTGGATAAAAAGAAAAGGCATAACTTTGACAATTAAATTACAAGAAAATATGCCCCATTCACTGAACTAAAAAGCTGTAAAATAACAAAATATGGAACCCTATAATCAAGTAGTAGATAAAAATATAAAAACTAGTAACTTCTTTAAGTGAGCGAGCAAAACACAGCACCTAGTTTGAAAATGATGAACCGGCCATACACAATAATGAAACCGTCTCAAATAATGCATACGCTTTTTCCTTAAATTATGGAGGCACATAGTGGTGACTACATAATTGGTATGTTCTCAAAATAGGCTTATAGTGAAGCATAAATTCCTGCTTTTCTCTAAAAGGAGGTGGCCAATTGATGCGAAATTTGATGTGGGGTTAGTTTTAAGCCTCTTGAATTTTTATATAGTTTTTGTTTGGTTTCTCTTCATATGTTTTTAATAGGAAGAGTTTTAATTTGGGCTCTGGCTGAAATTTTTCCTTGGCCCTGCTACTATTACTGTTGGGGTGGAGGAATAGTCTAGTAAAAGCATGTGTGTGTCCAGAAGTGCTGTCCCATGAGCAAGTTATATTTCTTTTGCTTCCGGCTAGTGTCACTACCTTATGCAGATACTCCCAAACTTACGCAATCGTTCCGTTCCGGAACGCCTTGCATAATTCGAATTTTGCAACCAATATGCAAAAAAACCAAAACCAAAAAACCCCCCACCAAACCCGACCAATATGCAAAAAAACCAAAACCAAAAAAACCCCACCAAACAAACAAAAAAAAAACCCCTCCTATTTCTAGCTTAAAGAACTTTTTCTGTAAGTGCAGATTTGCGTAAGTCAGGTCTTGCGTAACCCGGGGAGCATCTTTATTCATTTTCTGGCACTGTCCTAATTCAACTTACTCTTTTTTGGTCTGTGCAATAGACTTTTTGTTTGCATGATATTGCTGACTTATCTCTTAAATGCATGGTTTATCTGTCTATACAAAACTTGGCAGAGAGGTGAACTCCAACTAGATCTGGTCCAATGGATAGCTTTTTAGTGTTTAAAAAAGTTGGGATTTAGGATCATTTTTAACCATTATTCACATTACAATGGAAAGCTTATGTGTTGTGCACACAAACCTGATTGGTTGATTCATGAGGGGAGGGGGACAAAAGGACAGATGACCCAGACCTATTCAATGAGAGAGGCAAGGTCAGATGCATAAAAGCCTGACTGATAGATGAGCATAGGGCCTGGTGCACACAAGCCAGATACATAAATGGGGCTGTGCACATGAAACCTGATCAACGAATGGGGCACATACAGCCTTGTCAGAAGCTACACTTTGCTGTAGGATAAAGATTGACAGCAGAGACAGGTTCATGTGGAGCTGCCGACAGATAAAAATATTCTCTATCAACAGCCACACTAGTACCTCCAACAGATCTACCTCCCTGTCTTGTTACAGCCTCCACCCCTCAAAAGAATCTCATGAAAAAGAGAACTTAAAATCCCTAGAAGTGAATATGTAAGAAGCTTCTTTTGGAAGCAGTTAGGATGCTACACACACAACCGCAAGGAAATGAGGTGCTGAGCCTCCTCTACTCTACCCCCAGGCCAATACCATCACCACAATCAATATACACCAGAGATTATGCACCAGTCTTAACTCTGCAACCCCCAAGGACACCACCCTTTTAAAAAACCGGTTACCTACCTTTCCATAACTCTTGTTCTTTGAGATGTGTTGCTCATGTCCATTCTATGTTAGGTTTGTGCGCACCGTGTGCCCTGTCACTGGAGATTTTTCCTGCAGTGTTATCCATCTGTCTGGCTTTAGTGCCCTTTGGTGCTGCGCGCTCATGCGCCGGTAGGGAATGGCCCCACACTCTCTCAATTCCTTCTTGCCAGCTAACACCAACAGAGGGGCAGGAAGGAGGGTCGTGGAATGGACAGGAGCAAAACATCCTGAAGAACAGTTACGGAAAGATTAGTAACTGTTTTTGATTCTTTGAGTGCTTGCTCATGTCCATTCCATGTTAGGTGACTGCCAAGTAGTACCTGAGGAGGTGGGCTCGGAGTTCATGGACATACAGATTGCAACACTGCTCTATGAAACTTGGCATCATCCCAAGCCTGCTGGGTGATGGTGTAGTGTGAGGAGAAAGTATGTACCGATGACCAGGTCGCTACTCTGCAGATGTCTTGGATCAGAACCTGGCCAGAAATGCCACTGATGAAGCCTAGGCTCTTGTCAACTGGGCAGTCAAGATAGCAGGAGGTGAGATGCCCACCTGCTCATAGCACGTACAACTGCAGAAAGTGATCCAATATGAAATTCTCTGGGCTGAAATAGAGCTCCTGGTGAGTTCTAAAATCATCCTGTGGCACCAAGCTGCTCAGTCCTAAGACAGCTTCATCTGAGTAGGAGGAGAAAGAGGCCTGTACTGGTGGTGGTGGTGGGAGGGGTCTTCCTCTTCTTCTTCTGCACCAGTCATATCATGCAGGCCTAAGTCCTGAGTGTTGGTACCAGGCTCGGTTCTGGAGTATGGGTATGGCAGAGAAGCCCCTCTCTTGAACACCACCGACCATGAACGGCTAGAAAGCAGTCTCTATACCAGGGGAAAACCCCATATCCAAAATGGACATGGAACATGCATAGGCCACTGCCCTCCAGAACAAGTGCCAGGAGGGGCACCACCGAGATCTAGTGGGATGTAAATCAGGTACTGGTGATGGGCCCTTGGTTGTATGCAGAGCTCCGTGCCCGGCTCTGAGTCATCTCAAGGAGACCATGAGGGGGCAGTACCACTCGCTTCTGCAGCTCGTGCTGAGGGTCCAGGGATCAGTGTAGGGGTGGGAAAGTCTTTGCCACATCAGCAGGGCCGGTTTCCCTCTGGTCGGTACCAGGGGACATGGTGATGGATAGGAGCTCAGGGTAACTTGTTTCCATCTGCTTGACACTCTCGTCGGTGCCGGTAGTTGGCCCATTGGGGTCGGCGGTACCAGGACAGTTATCAGGTCCCTGGCTTCTACAAAGGCCTCCAAGGTGGAAGGCACCATGATCCAGCGGCCCCAAGATGTCCTCCCTCCCCAGTGTCGGTGGACGGTCCCGCACCAGACTCAACAACACCTGCAAACAGGATGGAGTCAATGGTACTGCTTGTGAAGCAGGGGTAGAGCAGTGATTGGATGCAGGTCACACTCTGTTGCCCTCCCCTTGCTTGTCCTTTCTCGGTTCTGGGGAGCGTTCCCTCTCCAACTGTTGTTTCTTGTGTTTCTTTCTTGGTAGTGGAGAAGGGGAATGATGCCGAGAAACCCATATTGCCAGAGGAGTGCTCCACACTGAAGCCAAGCTGCTCGGTGCCAAGGCTGCTTGGCCTCAATGCCAGTCTAAGTGCAAACTCCATCAGGATAGCCCTTAGTCTGGCCTCCCTAACCCTTTTTGTATCAGGCTTGAATTCACAGCAAATTTGGGCTTCCACATGTAGGCTTCCCCCAGACACTTCAGAGAGCTAAGGTGTGGGTTGCTTACCGGCATGGGCTTGCCACAGGAGGCGCAGGGTTATAAGCCCACAGACTGGGGCATGCTCAGCCCCAGGGGCAGAGAGTCCCTCTAAGCTAAAAGAGGGGATCTAACTATATACCCCACTACTATATACACTATGAACACGAATACTAGAAAATAAAACAGAAGGTAACTAAACTAAAGAACAATAGAACCACGAGTAAAACACCTTACCGAAGCAAGAGAAGTTGTTCCTGTGACCGTCACAAGAGGTAAGAAGGTATTTAGTGACTGTGGGGCCGGCCAGGCTGCTTATACCGGCATATGAGTGCATGGCAGCAGAGGGCGCTACAGACAGCCTAATGGATACCACGGAGGGAAAAAATCTCTGGCAACGGTGCGCGCACACCTAACGTGGAATCGACATGAGAAAGCACTTGAAAAAGAACCACCATTCTACACAGAGTCATTTACGTAGCTACCCTCTCACAATACAACCAGCCACTACACAAAACATCAACAATTATTAGCGGTGGGGAAGTGGCAATCTGGTAAAAGGGTACATGCAAAAGTGCTCTTCTATGAGTGAGTTGTACATATTTCTTTTGCTGCCAACTAGTGTCGTACCCCATATATGTTTTCTGGCACTATCCTAAGTTCCCTTTTGTGTCTCTGGGTTAATAATGACAAGTTGTACATTTAGGACCCAATACTAATTCCACTCAAGTTAAAAGGAATTCTGACATTCACTTTAACAGGAGCAGAAACATGCCCTTAGAAGCCTCATGCAGCTTGTGCCCACATTTTTTATGTCATGTTTAAGTAAAAACCACTTTCCAGAGTCCACAGGCATAGGGCCTTTAAGAGGAAACAATGTCCAAATAGGTTCCTGGGTGCACAGAGGATGGATGTTAAAGGCAGGTTTCATGGAAGAGATAAGCTATCCCACTGAAACAGGAGAGTTGAAGGGCAATGAGCAAGGTCAGTTACATAAGGGTATTTTGTCTAATCTGCATTTCCAAAGGTGGAGAGAGCTCACAAGTACCCACTACTTCATGAACCAGTATTTTTGTTGGTTTTGGAAAGAGCAACTTGTCCATTAACTTAGTCTAAAAGTATTGTGATAGCAGCTGCCGTAATGAGCAAAAGCCCATGCTCCAATATTTCACGTCTTTTCCACCTGGCCAGTGCCAAAAGAGGTAACATTTCAGCTGAAAATGAGCAGGTTTAAAAAAAGTGTCATTCAACTGAAGAAGGAAAAAAAACAAAAAAAAAACCTACAGCGCATACATGAACTAAGAAGAACTAATCATTTAAATTATACAGATGTTTATCCTTATTAATGGAAACCTAATAAATTGACAGTTCCAAACACATATAGTACATCTTCTCCACAGCTATAAAATAAGTTCCAGTCCCTCACCTACTCATTTCACTTTATTTAAAGTGCAAAGCAACAAGAGTGTCTAAGGTCTACAGATGGCAACATCACAAATATCTGTTCAAAGGTCTAGTCAATAGTCTGCAGCACACATTGTTGAAATGTAAATAGTTACTCCACCATCTCCTCATGGTGTTATCTCGTGCTTATGGCCATGTAAATCTAAAATATTTCCCTTCTATCATTTTTCTCTCTATAAATCATATAGGTCATAACCAGCTGCCATATTCTCCCTTGAGTGGAATCACCTCCACTGTTACACTTGTGCTTATTTCCTAGAATTTGCAACCTTTAATGGACACAGTTGTACTTGTTCAACCTCATGTTGTTATCTACATATTTATTTTGTTCTAACTCCAAAACTGGTACCCATACACTATAAAATCTGCTTGATCCTGGTATAAGACTATCTGTCAATTTTTCCATTGCAATGATTTGCCATACGTGTTTCTCCATATTCAAAGATTCTAAGACCTGAAGGGACCATTTAGTCAGACCTCCTGTATAACACAGAGGCCACAGAACTTCCCCAAAATAAATTCCTGGAGCAGATCTTTTCGAAAAACATCTAGTCTTGATTTAAAAATTGCCAGCAATGGAAAATCCACCATGATCCTTGGAAAAGTGTTCCAATAATTAATTACCCTCACCATTAAAAATGTATGTCTTATTTCTAGTTTGAATTTGACTAGCTTCAACTTCCAGCCATTAGATCATGTTAAACTCTCTCTGCTAGACTGAAGAGCCTATTATTAAATATTTGTTCCCTGTGTAGGTACTTACCGACTGAGATCAAGTCACCCCTTAGCTTTCTCTTGCTTAAGCCAAACAGACTGAGCTCCTTGAATCTATACTGTAAGGCATGTTTTCTAATCCCTTAATCGTTCTTGTGGCTCTTCTCAGAACTTTTTTTCAATTTATCAACAGAATTCTTGAACTGTGGGCACCAGTACTGGACACAGTATTCCAGGAGTCGCTGCACCACTGCCAAACACAGAGGTAAAACAACCTCTCTACTGCTACTCAGGAGTCCCCGATTATGCATTCCAGGGTTGCATTAGCTGTTTTGGCCACAACGTCACACTGGAAGCTAATGTTCAGCTGAATATCCACCCCACCCCAAAATCTTTTTCAGGGTCACTGTTATCCAGGATCGAGTTCTCCATCCAGTAAGTATGGCCTACATTCTTTGTTCCTAGAGGCATGCATTTACATTTAGCTCTATCAAAATGGATATTGTTTGCTTGTGCCTAGTTTATCAAGTGAGCCAATCTTTCTGAATCAGTGACCTGTCCTCTTCATTATTTACCACTTCTCCAATTTTTGTGTCATCTGCCAACTTTATCAGAGATGACTTTATGTTTTCTTCCTGGTCATTGATAATAAATGTTAAACAGTGTAGGGCCAAGAACCGATTCATGCGGGCCCCCACTGAAAACAGCCCTGCTCAGTGACTACTCCCCATTTAGTTACATTTCAGTCCTTTCACAAAAACAAACTCTCATACATGTAGTTGCAAGTAGTAATTACATTCTCAAAGGGTCTTCCTCTGAGCCAATAACCCCTTTAGGTTATATTAATAGCTCTTCTAGGCATGCTGAAAACCATGGCATCTTTCTTCACTTCTGCCACACTGTTTATAATACCAGGGAAAATGTTCCAAAAACTGACCATTCTACAGTTCCATTAATGCATTTTCTTATTGCAGATAATACCCACAAGAATTTTACTATGTCAAATTACTGGCCTCTTCAGACAGGAATGTGCAATATATATATATATATATGGATTCAAAACAACAATATTCTCCTTTTCAACAAAGTAAAAACACTATAAGCATATCTGTTTAACATGTAAGGAAATTTAAAGAAAAATGCAATAAGCATGAATGCAACATTAACTTTGTGCAGGTCAGTGCTACAAAGTCAGTGTATACTCAGGACTACCAAAGCAAAAAGTTAAGACTGAACTTGCAATATTAATTCATAATTATTTAAACTGGAAAGAACCACAGTCATGCACCATGAAGGTGTCCTAGGAATGAAACAACACTAGGCACTGTACAATCTCAGAACAAAAAAAGATGGCCTTTGCCTCCCAAAACTTACACTTAGATCCCTTATAAATATGCATTACAATACATGACTATATTCAGCCCTGGAAGCCGACATAATCCTGGACATAGGGTCACTTAAGCTAGAAAGAGTTGCGCTGGCATAAAGTACCCACAACTCTCTAAAGTGGGCACTACAGGCTGAGAAGAGGCTGTAGCTTATCAGCCTGTTCCCATGAAGTCTCTGCTGGTGGGGTTCCTATGGAATCACAAGTTTAAAATATCCCTAGTGGAGGGTGGCAGTGCAAACACCACATGCTTCCCCAGAGATGAATAACTCTGGGGGAAAAAGAAAAGGAGTACTTGTGGCACCTTAGAGACTAACCAATTTATTTGAGCATGAGCTTTCGTGAGCTACAGCTCACTTCATCGGATGCATACCGTGGAAACTGCAGCAGACTTTATATACACACAGAGAATATGAAACAATACCTCCTCCCACCCCACTGTCCTGCTGGTAATAGCTTATCTAAAGTGATCATCAGGTTGGGCCATTTCCAGCACAAATCCAGGTTTTCTCACCCTCCACCCCCCCCACACAAGTTCACTCTCCTGCTGGTGATAGCCCATCCAAAGTGACAACTCTTTACACAATGTGCATGATAATCAAGTTGGGCCATTTCCTGCACAAATCCAGGTTCTCTCACCCCCTCAGCCCCCTCCCAAAAACCACACACACAAACTCACTCTCCTGCTGGTAATAGCTCATCCAAACTGACCACTCTCCAAGTTTAAATCCAAGTTAAACCAGAACATCTGGGGGGAGGGGGGGAATAGGAAAAAACAAGGGGAAATAGGCTACCTTGCATAATGACTTAGCCACTCCCAGTCTCTATTTAAGCCTAAACTAATAGTATCCAATTTGCAAATGAATTCCAATTCAGCAGTTTCTCGCTGGAGTCTGGATTTGAAGTTTTTTTGTTTTAAGATAGCGACCTTCATGTCTGTGATTGCGTGACCAGAGAGATTGAAGTGTTCTCCGACTGGTTTATGAATGTTAGAATTCTTGACATCTGATTTGTGTCCATTTATTCTTTTACGTAGAGACTGTCCAGTTTGACCAATGTACATGGCAGAGGGGCATTGTTGGCACATGATGGCATATATCACATTGGTGGATGTGCAGGTGAACGAGCCTCTGATAGTGTGGCTGATGTTATTAGGCCCTGTGATGGTGTCCCCTGAATAGATATGTGGGCACAATTGGCCCCCAACTAAAACCCCTCCAACGCATTATTAAGGATCTACAACCTATCCTAAAGGATGACCCAACACTCTCACAAATCTTGGGAGACAGGCCAGTCCTTGCCTACAGACAGCCCCGCAACCTGAAGCAAATACTCACCAACAACCACATACCACACAACAGAACCACTAACCCAGGAACTTATCCTTGCAACAAAGCCTGTTGCCAATTGTGTTTAGATGAGCTATTACCAGCAGGACAGTGGGGTGGGAGGAGGTATTGTTTCATATTCTCTGTGTGTATATAATGTCTGCTGCAGTTTCCACGGTATGCATCAGATGAAGTGAGCTGTAGCTCACGAAAGCTTATGCTCAAATAAATTGGTTAGTCTCTAAGGTGCCACAAGTACTCCTTTTCTTTTTGCAAAGACAGACTAACACGGCTGTTCCTCTGAAATCTGGGGGAAAAGTGGCCTCACAGGCTCTTCCTGTGCAAGTAGTGCGGCATCAAGCCCTGCCTTTAATCATGTGCTCACACACAGTTTTTCAACCACAGTCTTTTTAATACAACCTTAAGAGAAGTTATTAGATGCTAAAGACTGTATCTAACACAAGTGTGCAGGGGTAGAGTTAACATTGCATTCAACGTTTTGCATTCCTTGACCTTTGCATGCTTAACGGTGCAAACGTAAAGGCTGTATTAATGTATTTTTTTAACAAAACTTACTAGGACTTTTTAAAGGGAGGGGGAAAAAGGAAAATAGAAAGGTTCATAATTATATAACGCCCAAAGCCAAAGCCAAGGTGTGCTTACCAATATCACTATCAGACTGCACACTCAGATCAAGGGAGCTTCACCTGCTTCTGATAGTTCTGAATTTAGCTAGCAGACTTAGCAGGTACAAGTTCATGGTAGAAATGTATGTGTGCTTTGCAATGGGGAGGCAGTTTTGCCTAGTGAATAGAGCAACAAGGGGAAACCTGGGTTCTAGTCCCAGCTTAGCCACTGGCCTGCTGAGTGTCCTTGGATAAACCACTTTAACCTCCCTTGTGCTTCAGTTTTCCCATTTGTAAAATGGGATAGAGATACGATCATCTTTGTAAAGCATTTTGACATGTACAGTGAAAAGCACTATAAGAGCCAATTATTATTATTTATTTTTATTATTGCACTATATATTATTTATTTTTCTGGAGTACCTACAAGCCCCAATCACGGACCAGGATCCCAAAGAACAACCACCACCAAATACAGTATATGAATGTATAGCCTTGCAAAACCTTAAGGCAATATAAGCACCTGACAACCCCTGATTACCGACCGCACTTCCATCCACATTCTTGTCCCTCCAAATTATATTATCTGGAAATTTTTGTAGTGTAAACCCATACAAGGCCTTAAATCTTAAGCAGTTTAAACAGATATAAGGATAACATCAGCTATATCAAAAAACCCTTGTTTCTTTAGTTGATAAATAGTGAAAAAAATGTATATATGCATTCAGTAGCTCCTAGAGGCCCCAACTAAAACTGAACCCCCCCCCCCTTATGCTAGACGCTATACAAAGAATCAGAAAAATCTCCTGCCTTTACGAATTTATAATCTAAAAAAGAAAAAAACAGACAAAGGGTGACAGAAAGGAAGTATTACCGATGGGAAATTGAGGCATGGAGAGATTAAGTGATTTGCCAAAGGTCACAGAGGAACTGAACTCAGAATTTTCAAGTTCCAGTTCAATGCCTTGACCCACATACATATCTAAGTGCAAAACATACTATGTTTTAAGCCTATTTTATTTTTAAGTGAGTATCTTGCTCACTACTGAAAAAGGTGGGGGGAAAAATCTATTTTACTAAAATGCATAAAAATATAAAATGCACCACAAGAAACACTTGGTGAAAACATCAAGTCAGTATTTCCTCAGTATTAATAACATACGAAAAAGTTTTAGACAATAGAGTTTCCTGGCTGTTTCCCCTGGTACTGTGTACCTTTCAAAATTACAAAAACATGTCCATAGAAACAGAGATAACCCCTACTGAAATTTAAACTGTAGCAAATAAATGAACCATATTATAATAGCCATTGCTGAAACTCAGCAGATTTTCACCCTACGCATACAGACAAGGCTATTTATAAATGTTACTTCCCATCAGGCTCAGCATGATGTCAGCTTACAATAACAAGTTAATGTTAATGTTTTCCAGTAATTTTCACAGTGCCATTTAACTGCAAGTGCCCAAGCCAAGGTAAACTTAAGGGCAATGCGAGGGCTAACTGCATAATCAAAGACCAGGCTTAATGAATATGGCATTTATGCTTTGAAGTGAACACCAAGAAGTACAACTGCAATATATTATGCCGCTTTTCAGTCCCCACACTTTAATTTAGCTAGCCATTTAAACACATCTGTCCAAAGCAGCTAAAACATATTCTCCCCACAAATCTTATCATCTAATGCATTTTTTTCAGACAAAGGATCAGCCTACACAGATCATACTAGTTTGAAACTCAAAACTGTCAAGCATTCCTTCTGCACTCTGAATTACATTGGAACTTTAAGTTGTAATAATATGACTTCATAAATGACTCTGTTTGTCTATCGCCTAAGGATTTTATACAGCTGCCATCACCATAGTAGATGAGCTCCTTCCATGTAAATTCAATAGCAGTAGAGAAGTCCCTAGTGAACTTCATGGAGTCTTTGGAATGTGTCCTTTTTGTGGGGTTAAACCTGTGTTTGGGATAAGGTTTTTGCTTTTAATTTTTAAAGTTTTAATTAATTCCTCCATACTATGCCATGTAGATGAGTTAGCAATACCTCATGTCTTACTATGTCAAACTACAACAGTATGTGCATGGAGATCTTGCCTGTGTCCGTGGCCTTAAGGAGGTAATTTGTTAGGGCCGCAAGAGCTGTCTCTGCTGTATCCTGGCCTGAACCTTAGTTGGAGCCTGGTGGTAACTATTTGGTTGGAGCCATGTTGTTGGAGTCTGGTGGTAACTACTTTTTCAATTTAGAAGGCTTACTGCACAATACCTGCTTTTTAGAAACTATAAAACTTACTAAAGTAAAAAATGCATGTCATGAATAGGGCCTTACCAAATTCATGGCCGTGAAAAATGCGTCACAGACCGTGAACTTTGGTCTCCCCCGTGAAATCTGGTCCTCTGTGTACTTTTCCCTATACTATAAAAATACCCTATAAGGTAAAAGTATAAAAAAGTATGCAGCATTCTCAAACTGGGGGTCGTGACCTAAAAGAGGGTTGCAAGGCTATTATAGGGGATTGATGGTATTGCTACCCTTACTTCTGTGCTGCTGCTGATGGCAGCGCTGCCTTCAGAGCTAGGCACCCGGCCAGCAGCTGCTGCTCTCCAGCTGCCCAGCTCTGAAGGCAGCGCAGAAGTAAGGGTGGCTTTGCTACCTTTTGGGATAAAAATATAAACAAGGTGAAAGAATGCATTGCTATATACAAGAGAAACAGAAATACAATAAAAAGGCCCACCATTTTTCTCTGAAGCATTAAGTCAAGAAGGGAGAATTGACAGTATCTTTCTTCTCAGGAGGAAGTAACAGCAACAAGTTGATTCAGAAGTTTTTGGTCCATCAAACTTTAACTCAGGAGGCGCTGCACAGCTTTTGATAAACTGTATGTACAGTAGTTAACCGATAGCAATTTCATGGTCTCAGAAAAGGTTCCGAGTTCTTTTTCCAAATCTAGTTAACTTATCTTCGGTGCACTGTCAGTTTTGTTAGCACTGCAATCCTTTAAGCATGAATCAACCAGCTGCAAACAGAGCCTCCATCTGTTTCTATTTTAAGATGATAAGGGATCTCCTAGCAAGCTGAAGTTAAGGAAAAAAGCAATCTAAATCTTTGTTACACAGGCTAAGGGTCAAACCTCTCAACATAGCACTAATTGGACACATTATGACTTTCACTTCAAGATCTGATGATAGACAGAGTCCCAATAGTTAACAGTGTTACAGCATGTCTAGAAACTATGCAATAATAGTTCCCTCCTTTGTTTACAATGCAACACAGACCATGCAAGAATAAGAGAAAATTATTATAGAATTCTTAGGTATATGAGCTACACGCAGATAGGCCAGTAGACCAGTTTTAGCCACTATATAATTGTATTCCTAGTTTTCAATATTTTACCTATTAGAATAACCTGATTTTTTCCCCCATAAAGACGGGCTTTATTAAGAAGTCACTGGCTCATTTTAATTAGATCATTTGAATGTGCTTCCTGTTCATGACTTAACACTTAAATGGAACGGTCCCATCTATTTTGCAGGAGGATGCACAGTTACTAACCCAAAAATGCATACGTATTTCTCATCTATGCAATTTCTTGCATTTTGGTTAGCTCATGGATATTTTATTAGCAAGCCAAGAAAATAAAGATTTTCTCCATTATACAGTTGTTTCTTAACATCCACAGTGATCAACTGACTGGCTAGTGCCCTTAGACTCCCAAACCATACGCACAGAATAAAAATGATTGTGTACTTCTAACCCTTCCTCCTCCTTCCACCCTGTTATTTTACCTAACCCTTGATAATAAATAGAGTTTAATTAAAAGAGAAACTATCCCCTCCTCAAGCAAAGAGGACTGGGGGGAAGGTGGGCGGGAAATACTGTGAAGATAGGTGAGATGGCTGACTTGAGAATGGGTGAGAATTTGAGGTGATCATGCCTACTTTAGGCATATACATTGGAAAGATATGGGAAAGTAGTTATTGCTAGCTAAAGGGATTTATAGTAGCAAAGGCCAGTGCAAAGTGAGATGATAGAAAGTACACATCAGTACAACAACTTGAGACGGTGTCCTGCTAACTTATTAATAGCAATATCCTGGGCTAATAAATCTCAAGGAGGAGACAGTTTGTTGGGATAAATGAACATGAAACAGCCCCAACTTGTTAGCACAGTACCAAAACATCTATTTCAAAATATTTTGAGGTATAATTAGAAGTACTGCTCCTTGTGTCAGATGGGTTAAAGAAGAAATTGAAATTACTATGTTTATTAATGTATCACAAATACCATTCGATACATCCATACAAAAATGTGTTTTTTACCCAAGAGTATCCAAACAGCACATACCTTAAATCTACTTGATGGCCTGCAAAAGTGCATTATAGTCTCTACTTTCATAATTTTAAAACTCTTATATTCAAGAGATAGAGGGTAAAGGAGGGACATAAAACATTTTTCAGTGCACGTTAAGGATACCTTGTGGATCAATATGTTTCGCCTAATGCCATGCATCATCCGCTGATGAACAGTAAAATATTTGTTTGGAGAGGAGAACAGGATTATGTTTTAAAATACTCAACAGTAACTCTGAAAACCAGAGAGAGCAGTATTTCCCTAATTTTGCACAGATCAGTTGAACAACTTCAAGATTTTGTGTTCTAACAGTTTTAAGAGCTAAGACAATACAAAGTGCATGTTTAGCCTATGCTTGCCAAAGAGAGTTCTTAAAACAGAAAGAGCATGCTGCTGCTAGAACACTACCCTCTGCATGCCTAATGAGGTTTACAGCACTGGCAAAAATAACCACAGTCTTGAGTGTATTATACCATAATTTTGCAATATCTGCTCACTCTAGATTAATGTTATGAAATGCAATGTTTTTAATTAAGTATTTTGAACCAATTCAATTTAAAAAAAAATTAATCACCTATCAGGTTTTTTTCAAATTACTGAATCAGTTTTTCATTATGAAGTAAAAATAGAGAGCGAGTATACTGGAGATATTGAAGGGTACGTGTACACTTATGGCAGCATGTAGAGTACGGACACTGCACGCCAACCTAGCACAGGTACAAATAGCAGTGTAGCTGGCGAGGCACTGATTAGTCAAGTAGAGTAGAATAGAATGCGCTTCATCCTTGAACCCGAGGGTATATGCCCTACACGCCCAAGCAGTGCCTCCCATGCCTGCCCTGCTAATTTCACTGCAGTGAAAGACTCTGGCAGGGAGGAGAGGTTCTGATAAGGGGGAGGCAGCAGAGAAAGACTGCAGCAGCTCCCTGCTGCCAGAGCCTTTCCCTGATGCCTCCCCACTGCCAGAGCCTTTCACTGACGTATGTAGCTACACACCACAGTGAGTACGTACACAGCCTGTCTTTCACTGCAGCACGTAGCTACACATACCCGCCATGCAGCCGCTAGGGTAGAAAATGTCTTAAATGAACTATCCCCTACTTATTTCACCGTTAATTATTCTTTTATTAGATTTACTAATTTGATATATGAACTCTTTAACTCATGTCATCACAGACACCTTAAAGTACTGCCAGCTCAACAATTCCGCTACAGACTCCTCCAAAGGTAATTCAAAAGCTTTCTATTATGGGGAACCCCTTGTTTTCATGACACAAGGCTCAAGATAAACTCAGCTTCTAAACCAGCCGCATATTGCTACGCAGTTAAACAACTTGGATTTAGCCCTTCTTAGAACTGTGTGTATAAAACATGGTATGATAAGTAATATACTATTAGAAACAGTGTACTGATTAAAAACAACGAGGAGTCCTTGTGGCACCTTAGAGACTACAAATTTCTTTGGGCATAAACTTTCGTGGGCTATAACCCACTTCATCGGATGCATGTTTCTGCTGATACAGACTAACCCCTCTGAAACCAGCGTACTGATTGAGATTTTATGCCATCACATAGGATATCATCAAACAGAGAAGTTTCCAGTGAAATAATATGTTGTTCTGCCCATGTTAAAAAATGCTGGTGAACGTTTTTTTGAGAAGCTCTAATAACCCCCATACTTTGGAACCCGGCTTTGAAATTTGGGAGGGGATGTCCTTTATGTCAAGGATGTGCCTTTTGTTGTTCCTCTGAAAATCCACCAATACTTAGCTAACTTACAAGCCACTGAAAAAAATCACAGTTCACACATGATCAGGAAAGACTTCTTTAAACCTTTGCTGCTCAAAAATCAGAAGATGCTATCCTCACATACCATGCTCCGGCCCAGGTTTGCAGGGAGCTGAACAAGACTTTCCATGAAATTCTAACTCTTGGCTGCTGCAGGCCATGCCATGTCCAGGCAGTGGAACTAAGATCAGGGATACTGCCTCTCCTGTACTCTCATTGAACTCCCTGTTGGGCCTAGGCAGCATGGAGAATGAAGCTGCCTGGTTCAAAGGTAGAGAGGAAAAGAGCTGGACCCCGGTGAGGTGGTGGGGGCGACAAGAGTGGGACAAGAAGCCTAAGTGGGGGAGAGGGAAACTGGGACTGGAGGCTTGTGAGGGGAAAATGAGGGAAACTGGGAATGGGAGTTTGGAGGCAGAGGAGACTGGTAACTGAGTGTGGAGGGGGGAGACTGGACCAGCTGCGCAAGGGAAAGAAATAGGAGATAGTCATTGGGCAGGGGATGACTGAGATTGGACATGGAGCCAACAAGGGAGACTGGGACTGGGCAGGCAACAACTAGGAACAAGTGGGTTGGAGGAAAGACAGTGTGCAGGGACAAGGACTCAGATCTCACAAACAGGCAGGATGCATGGGCAGAATTGGGACTGGTTGGGCAAAGAGATGGGAACCAGGAGCTAGTGGGGGAAAGGATACACTGAAACTGGATGACGAGTGCAGGGAGGTAGAATGGGATTGGGAGGCAGCAGGGATGGGGATTGACTGCAGGTCAGGAAGAAAGAAACGGACCAGATGAAGAGCAGGAGGGGAAGACAGACAGATTGGACAAGGAGCAGGGATTTGGGGGAGGTGGTTGGGAATGATTGGGCAAGGAGACTGGGATGAGAAGCCTGAGGAGTGGAGACTGGGATTGGAATGAGGAGCCACTCCTGGGGAAGGGACAGGACTGGGACAAGGAAAGGTTGGAGGGGATTCAGCAAAAAGGGGTCAAGCTTGTGGGCAACGGGAAGAAGAGCCTCTGGCTACTAGGGTACACTCCGCTCCAGTGCCTGGAATGGAACACAGGATTCCTGAGTCTCACCAGTCTTCTGCTGTCTGTGAAACCCACAGACCAGGTGTACCAATCTCCTCTAGTGCTGCTATCAGTCACTCCGTTAGCTCAAGTGGTAGAGATCTGTGAGGTGGATCTAAAAGTTCCAACCCTGCTGATGACTCAAGTTGGTGTCAATTTGATGCCACATGGTGGAATTTGTTTTTTCTGTGGGAATCTAGGGAATTTTAAAATAAAAGATAATAAATCCAACCCTACATTAAAAGTACATTATTAAAGTTGTAAAGTCAACCAACCAAAAGTTAGGACATGATAGAATTAAGGTTGTCTGTGCAGGAAATCACGACACTGGAGGGAAGATTTTGCAAGGTGTTTGTTATTTTTCCATAAATCTGTACATCTCTTATGTTTTGTCTATGAGTAAGGTGTGAGTGGTTTAGAAATTCCTTTGCAAAGTGTGTGTGTCCCTTGCTTTAACAGTAACATAGTCTCTAAGGGGTGAGATGGTAATCCAGAGGCCCTCAACTTTCATATACTATTTTTAGTTATATGATCACATCCTATTTTTTCCGTAGGACCCTGCATCATTCAATAGAGAGAAGGGACCTATTCTAGGCATAAATCAGGGTTATGTACTGAAGGAAGCTGTTGCCTGTAGGACCTTTGCTTCATTCGTTGAAGAAGACGGAAGATGCGTAGTGAATGAATTAGGGGATCGCAGGGAGACAAAGAATGGGCTCAAGTTTAAGGCAGTTGAATGCTTCTCTGAAGAACTCAGAGAGCAAGCATTTGCTACTGGAGATGATTGGGAGGGCCTGCACAAGTTTCAGAGTCTAAGCAGTTGGACTGGCAAGTACCATATCCCCAGAAAGGGTGCTACACATAGATCTGCACCCCAACAGTATGCCCAAAAGCCCACAGCTTGAGACGATGACTGGATTCTGGTCAGATCCAGCCAGTCTAAGAGCATATGGAATCCAAGGTTTGGGACTATTCCTGCAGCTTGGTGAGTGTCCACATGAGGGAGCTCAGCCAGTGCTGTAACAGTTGCTCATTGAGTACCATCCATCTTGCACTGAATAAGGCAGGTGTCATGTGGAAAAAATAGTATGTGATCACATAATTAAAGACCATATCTAAATGCATGCACGCAAGGCAGAAAAGAACTACAATTGTACAGGCAACCTCAATACTGGTTTTTCCTAACTTTTGACAGCTTGACTTTGCAGCCTTAATAATATTGTTTAACATAGTTTTTTTATGTGTAATATACATAAAGCTCAAACTTTCAGACATTTCCAGACTACTGAACAATCTAAAATGGCATCTGCAAAATAAAAATGAGAAGTACTTAAAAATGATTAATTTTACCAGCTATTTATCTCAACCATCATTCCCTGGAATCAGAATCAGAAAGCCTCTCTCTCTTAAAAACCTGAATTACCATCAATGAAGTCTCTTCTTGTTCGAGAGAGAAAGCAAATTGTTTCAAACAGATATTGTTTGATGTAACTATACCAATACACATATACAGTATGCATCTTCTCTTTTCTTATTATATGGGTTGTATTAGTAAGGGGACAAAAGTGCAAATATGGTAATCTTGTTTTATAATTAACGTGTTTTAAACTGCTGTATTTACTCAAATATCTAGGCAACTGAACGTGAGCTGTTCCATGTCTGACAATAGCTCTTTTGGTCTTCAATATTGATCACCACCAGATGAAAAATAAAATACATAGCTTCATTTTGTTGTTCAAAATTCAATCTGACTCAAGAGAAGAGCAAACTCTCCAGCTGATATCTTTTTATGGTACACAATGTAGAGATTACATAGGTTTAGCGTACCTTGGTTGGGGTGAATGCAAGACTGCCTTTATTTCCTGTTTACATTGACTCTTACTGCCTTGCTCTATGTCCCCTAGTGGTTACCCTAAACATTCACAACTAACACCACACACAGTAGCTCAAATGTTAAAATGCAAAGAAGCAAGAAGACAGAAGTCATCTGGGGTGCATATAGTGAAGTTAGTGAAGTGATTATTGATCTTTTTACATTTTATTAATCTAGTTACATGTACTGCATTGTTTCACAAATAAAGAGAACAGATAAAAAGGGAAAAAATTGCTGAATATTTTTAACTGGGTGGTAAGGATACAACATATTCAATTTGCTATACAGCTGTTTCTTGGAGGGTTTTTTTTTAATTTAGGCCTTATAAATTATAACTCTGCCACCTTGACAGATTTTTTTCTTTGAATATTATCAAGTCAAATCTCTAACATTATGAAACGTAATGAATACATACATTTAGACAGTGCAACTATCACGTTTAAATTAAACTTCAGTCCTATGTCGATATATTCTGTAAATATACTGCTGCAAAGGGACCATAAAGATTATTTATTTTTCCCTCTCAAATAAACTTCTCCATGAAAAAAAACCTTTTCAATACCTAAAGCACTATTTACTAACTTGAAGGGAGAACATTCTTATATAGTCAGAAAAAGTAAATAACAAATGGATATCTGAAATTTTGTTTTAGTAAAACTTTAACCAAAACACCCCTTAACCTCTAGACAGTCTATAACTAGAGACTGTTTAGAAGTTATAGTCTGGGAAGGGAAAAAAAATTAAACGTGCGAAGAAACCATAGATACTATTTAAATCAAAGTCAATGGGACTACAGGTGCTAAACCTTTGAAAATCAGGCCATAAGTCAACGGGAATCAGTGAAAGTTGAATTCTTATGTGAATTCTTGTAATACTGAGTGGTTGGGCAATTTTGAAATAAAGGAAAGCACTTTAAAGGGCAAATATAATCATTTGTAAGATTTCCTGATGATGAGTCTCACCCTTTTACTCAACCCTTTCTGAAACAAAAGTAGACATACAGATATCAATTTTTCTATACTTCTACCTATATACGGAGAAATATGCTTACACCATTTTTTTAGGAAAAAATTACTAACAAGACTATTTAAATTCTTTGCCATAATTTGGCCCCACCAAATTTCCTGGAGAACTTAAGGCCAAAGGATCATTATGATCATCTAATCTGTCACCCTCCTGCATAATTCTGGCCCTAAAATTTCAATTAGTAACCCCTGCGTTGTGCCCAATGCCTGGGTTTTATTACATCAACATCTGGTCTCAGATGCAAGGGAACATCAGAAACATTATGAAAACAGAAAGGAAACCCACTAATGAAAACAACAATGTTCTGGGATAGCAGGTGACATCAAGGAAACAGGGACAACACAACAGAGTGGGAGGACTGAGGACATTCTGCACTGTGTGGAGACAGGGGAAAACCTCTGACAGCAGAATTCATGGGGGACCTTTGGCAAACAGTAGATACTGTGAAAAGAAGGAAAGACAATGGGGAAGGCCTGGGAAACATGTCTATCATGCCTTCAGATCCCCCTCTAGCTATGGGAGTAAGAAAGAGGTATGTTAGGGATATCCCTAACCTCCATCCCCTGTCACCCTCTCAGTTAGCTCCCCACCAACAGTGGGGTAGGAAAGTTTGCAGATGATACAAAACTACTCAAGACAATTAAGTCTAAAGCAGACTGAGAAGAGTTACAACAAAGACAGGTAACAAAGTGGCAGATGAAATTCAATGCTGATAAATGCAAAGTAATGTACAATGGCAGGGGTGCGCACAAGGATTTAAATGTGACTAGTTGGGAGGGGGGAGAAACTCACTCACCCCATTTAGGAAAACTCGCAACCTCATTTGGGAGAGAAAAATAAAACAAAAGAACTACCAAACATGCGTTAAGGGTTGCTCTCAGCCCACTCTCACACTCCACCTAGCCTGTTTAGATTTTTAGAAGTAAAAAAGTTAAAAACACTTTATTCAGAGTCAAGAATCAAACAGCTGCATCCCACCTGCTCCCAGAAAATCCTTATACAATTGTTGCTACTTTAGAAATGGAGATATATAAAATAATTAAACAATCAATAAAACACAGAAAGGACAGGGACAGCCAAAAGGCTAGCACGAGGAAGGACTGTGACTTGTATCAGATGAAAAGACAGTGAGACTAGCAGTAAGGTGATCACAAAGCTGTAGATTCAGGGAAGAAAAGAGGTATTAAATTAATTCTACTGGTTTCTTATTAAAAAGATTTTCCCTCCTGAGTCAATTGTCCTTTTATTTCATTCTGTTTTGTTGACTTGGCTCCATTTTATTACTTGCTGTTCCTTTTTTCCGATCTTGCTTATAATCTTCATTCTAGTGTTTGGGATTCTTAAATTTGGCCTTTGCTGTATGTAAGCTGATCCTTTGCCAATTAATTACCCACTTTTTGGTATCTATTTGCCCCTCATCATTTTCTTCTCTCATCCATCACTTTAGATGCTGGTACTCCAATTTCTTGTCTCAAGTAAAATTATGTTCTGTTTTTTCAGATAGGTTGAGAAAGTCCCCAGAGACCAAACATTGACACCCTTCTTTGTTTTCTGAATGTAGTATGAATTTTAAAAGATACTGGGCATAATAAAAAGCCCTCATTGTTCATAAATATTTTTCCTGACTGTAACATTTTACAACACATCATGGATTGGTATTTTAAGACGTGTATCCAGGATGTGTATCCAGGATTATCTTTCTTTTGGCGATGAACCTTTTAAAGATATCCTTTTCAGATCAAAAGGAAGAAAAATACCTATGCGGGTGGGATGCAAAACACATTTTCATAGATGAAAAATGAACTCTGTAGATTGCCAGATTAAATCCACCATACCACCTAGTAGGCTATATCTTCAATACACTTTACAAGTTTCAACTTTTTCCTTCCCAAATGTAAAAACATCCTTTGTCTGTGACAGAATGATAGTACTGCTTTACTGACTAATCATGGAGGACACTTAATAAGGATTCATAATATAAAACAGGTGCAAGAAATAACTCTTAAAAATAAGAGAAAAATTTAAGATTTCACTCAAGTTCAACCTGCTCTTCAGGGAACCTAAATCAGTCAGGACTAAATCAAATTAACTGGCTAATGCTCAAAATAGTTTCACTTTTGTAAAGATCTAAACGGAAAAAGAAGTACCTTGTGACAACAGAGTTTGCTTCTAACATCCACATTAAGATATTACAAATATAATAATTTCCCTTTCATTAAACTACTAAGAGTTTACCATGGTGCTAACAATGGTGTTAATAAAAATAGTTAATACATTTAGCCACATGAATTAGTTTCAATAAAACTTCAGATATTGAAAAACACGGCCTATTTCTATATAAAATAGCTCCTGCTTTAAAGATAATTTACAAAAAGGCAACAGTATTGTTTGTTACATACTATGGTATATAAGTTAAACAGACTCTCTTTTAGGCGCTGAACAATGTACTGCTTTCTACAGGTTTTGGTTTTAGACCATGAAGAGGACAAATATATTATGTCATATTATATCAAATATGTACGCAAACCAGCTACATCTGTTTCACTTACAAGTACTGAGGATTATAAAACCCATCACAAAATGAATATTTTGCCAACTGCAAATTCACTGACTGTTTCAAATAAAGCAGTACAATATATAGGGAGCAAACAGCACTGCTACATTTAAGGTGTTCAGCAATTCTTAACAGCATTCAGAGCAAAAATGGGTTCCATAACACATCCACACAGTAAAATAAATAAATACATACATACAGAAAAACTGTACTGTGAAAAAAACTCAATAGGATCATTTTTCTTGCTCATTGTGCATCTTGCAATGTAGAAAAATAAAGTGCCACTGGAGTTGACACATGAATAAAGCTACTCAGCTGCCTGTTTGTACTCATGAAGTTACACTAATGCCCCGATCTTACAAACATGTACATGCTTCACTGTGCCGCCGCTTCACTTCAATGCAGCAACTTCTAGTAGTAAAGTTAAGCAAATTATGTAGCATCTTGTAAAACAATGAACTACTCTGTGTTCCACTTTTAAAGAACTGTTTTATATAAAAGTACACAGTAAACCGTTATATAAAACTTATTACAGATTAAGGGCTGCTCTATACTGAAGCTGTAAGTCGACCTAAGTTATGCTACATCAGTTACGTAACTGAAGTCGATGTAACTTAGGTCGACTTACAGCGGTGTCTGCACTGTACTGTGTGAACGGGAGACGCTCTTCCGTCAGCTCGCCTTCCGCTTGCCGGGGAGGTGGACTACAGACACCGACAGGAGAGCGCTCTGCCATCAACTTAGCTTGTCTTCACCAAACCCGCTAAATCAACACCACCGCATCGATCGCAGCAGAATCGATTTAGCTGTAAGTATAGACAAGCCCTAAGTGTAACAACATAGTGGAAAATTGACTGACAGATATAGGTCACCGAAGTCTGTAGCTGAGTTAGTTTTGTAATTAGCGGTCTCATCTCAACTGACAGATCTCAGTCTGAAATGCATTTCAAGAAAGCTGTGCTGCTGACTGAAAAGAAAGCATATAGTTCAGGGGCAGTCACTTATTTTTTGTAAAGGTCCAAATTTCTGGGTCAAGAAAATATTCCAGAGAAAATAATAAAAATAATAATAAAACAATAATAAGTAAATAAAACAATTTCAGGGTCTGTTCAAAAGCATCTGGTGATCTGGATTTGGCTCGCAGTCAGCCTGTTGACTACCCTGATATAGTACACGAAATCAGGCCCCATGTCAGTAGCTAAGGTCACTGAACTCAGTGATTATTTTTTATTAATTTCAGTAGGCTCTGAATCAGGCCCTAAATTACTGTAATAAATGTAGAGAAGAATTGATTCTATAAAAAGTCTTTCTATAAAAATATTCTGGAACACTGTGCCAATGAAAATATTTTGTAAATATATAATAAAGAACCATTTTTTATAAGTACAAGGTTTAAAAATGTTCTTTCATATTTTTAGCACTCGTAGAAAAATTTTGAAGAGTTCTCATTTTGAAGATATTTTAAAATTCTGTAATTGTCATCTATTTTGTCCAGTTCTATATATTATTTTATATTATTAGAGAACTTGTGTGTAAGTGTATGGACTATATCTTCAGATTTCTTTAAAAAAATTAAATACATAAAATGAACAACAATTTGAATTCCTGTTTGGTATATGCACCTAGTCAATATATTATTAGGAGAAATATCGTATTGTGATGTATATCCATATTTGCGTATAAATCAATATGAAGGCATTTTCATAGAATCATAGAACTGGAAGGGACCTCGAGAGGTCATCTAGTCCAGTCCCCTGCACTCAAGGCAGGACTAAGTATTATCTAGACCAGTGGTTCCCAAACTTTAAAAACCTGTGAACCCCTTTCACTAAAATGTCAAGTCTCGCAAAACCCCTCCTAAAAATGAATATTTCCAAGGATTTTCTCCTTTACCTGAGTATAAATTATAAAAGCAATGATCTTAGCCCTGGTCTACACTAGGACTTTAGGTCGAATTTAGTAGCATTAAATCGATGTAAACCTGCACCCGTCCACACGATGAAGCCCTTTATTTCGACTTAAAGGGCTCTTAAAATCGATTTCCTTACTCCACCCCTGACAAGTGGATTAGCGCTTAAATCAGCTTTGCCGGCTCGAATTTGGGGTACTGTGGACACAATTCGACGGTATTGGCCTCCGGGAGCTATCCCAGAGTACTCCATTGTGACCACTCTGGACAGCACTCTCAACTCAGATGCACTGGCCAGGTAGACAAGAAAAGAACCGCGAACTTTTGAATCTCATTTCCTGTTTGGCCAGCATGGCAAGCTGCAGGTGACCATGCAGAGCTCATCAGCAGAGGTGACCATGATGGAGTCCCAGAATCGCAAAAGAGCTCCAGCATGGACCGAACGGGAGGTACGGGATCTGATCGCTGTATGGGGAGAGGAATCCGTGCTTTCAGAACTCCGTTCCAGTTTTCGAAATGCCAAAACCTTTGTCAGAATCTCCCAGGGCATGAAGGATAGAGGCCATAACAGGGACCCGAACCAGTGCCGCGTGAAACTGAAGGAGCTGAGGCAAGCCTACCAGAAAACCAGAGAGGCGAACGGCCGCTCCGGGTCAGAGCCCCAAACATGCCGCTTCTATGATGAGCTGCATGCCATTTTAGGGGGTTCAGCCACCACTACCCCAGCCATGTTGTCTGACTCCTTCAATGGAGATGGAGGCAATACGGAAGCAGGTTTTGGGGACGACGAAGATGATGATGAGGTTGTAGATAGCTCACAGCAAGCAAGCGGAGAAACCGGTTTTCCCGACAGCCAGGAACTGTTTCTCACCCTGGACCTGGAGCCAGTACCCCCCGAACCCACCCAAGGCTGCCTCCTGGACCCAGCAGGCGGAGAAGGGACCTCCGGTGAGTATACCTTTTAAAATACTATACATGGTTTAAAAGCAAGCATGTGAAAGGATTACTTTGCCCTGGCATTCGCGGCTCTCCTGGATGTACTCCCAAAGCCTTTGCAAAAAGTTTCTGGGGAGGGCAGCCTTATTGCGTCCTTCATGGTAGGACACTTTACCACTCCAGGCCAGTAACATGTACTCGGGAATCATTGTACAACAAAGTATTGCAGTGTATGTTTGCTGGCGTTCAAACAACATCCGTTCTTTATCTCTCTGTGTTATCCTCAGGAGAGTGAAATATCATTCATGGTCACCTGGTTGAAATAGAGTGCTTTTCTTCAGGGGACACTCAGAGGTGCCCATTCCTGCTGGGCTGTTTGCCTGTGGCTAAACAGAGATGTTCCCCGCTGTTAGCCACAGGGAGGGGGGAAGGTTGAGGGGGTAGCCACGTGGTAGGGGGAGGCAAAATGCGACCTTGTAACGAAAGAACATGTGCTATGTATGTAATGTTAACAGCAAGGTTTACCCTGAAAGAGTGTAGCCACTGTTTTATAAAATGTGTCTTTTTAAATACCGCTGTCCCTTTTTTTTTCTCCACCAGCTGCATATGTTTCAATGATCACAGGATCTTCTCCTTCCCAGAGGCTAGTGAAGCTTAGAAAGAAAAAAAAACACACTCGAGATGAAATGTTCTCCGAGCTCATGCTGTCCTCCCACACTGACAGAGCACAGACGAATGCGTGGAGGCAAATAATGTCAGAGTGCAGGAAAGCACAAAATGACCGGGAGGAGAGGAGGCAGGCTGAAGAGAGTAAGTGGCGGGCTGAAGACAGGGCTGAAGCTCAAATGTGGCAGCAGCATGATGAGAGGAGGCAGGATTCAATGCTGAGGCTGCTGGAGGACCAAACCAGTATGCTCCAGTGTATAGTTGAGCTGCAGCAAAGGCAGCTGGAGCACAGACTGCCACTACAGCCCCTGTGTAACCAACCGCCCTCCTCCCCAAGTTCCATAGCCTCCACACCCAGACGCCCAAGAACGCGGTGGGGGGGCCACCGGCCAACCAGCCACTCCGCCACAGAGGATTGCCCCAAAAAAAGAAGGCTGGCATTCAATAAATTTTAAAGTTGTAAACTTTTAAAGTGCTGTGTGGCATTTTCTTTCCCTCCTCCACCACCCCTCCTGGGCTACCTTGGTAGTCATCCCCCTATTTGTGTGATGAATGAATAAAGAATGCATGAATGTGAAGCAACAATGACTTTATTGCCTCTGCAAGCGGTGATCGAAGGGAGGAAGGGAGGGTGCTCATCTTACAGGGAAGTAGAGTGAACCACGGGGCGGGGGGTTTCATCAAGGAGAAACAAACAGAACTTTCACACGGTAGCCTGTCCCGTCATGAAACTGGTTTTCAAAGCTTCTCTGATGCGTACCGCGCCCTCCTGTGCTCTTCTAACCGCCCTGGTGTCTGGCTGCGCGTAACCAGCAGCCAGGCGATTTGCCTCAACCTCCCACCCCGCCATAAACGTCTCCCCATTACTCTCACAGATATTGTGGAGCACACAGCAAGCAGTAATAACAGTGGGAATATTGGTTTCGCTGAGGTCTAAGCAAGTCAGTAAACTGCGCCAGCGCGCCTTTAAACATCCAAATGCACATTCTACCACCATTCTGCACTTGCTCAGCCTGTAATTGAACACCTCCTGACTACTGTCCAGGCTGCCTGTGTATGGCTTCATGAGCCATGGCATTAAGCGGTAGACTGGGTCCCCAAGGATACATATAGGCATTTCAACATCCCCAACGGTTATTTTCTGGTCTGGGAATAAAGTCCCTTCCTGCAGCTTTTGAAACAGACCAGAGTTCCTGAAGATGCGAGCGTCATGTACCTTTCCCGGCCATCCCACGTTGATGTTGGTGAAACGTCCCTTCTGATCCACCAGAGCTTGCAGCACTATTGAAAAGTACCCCTTGTGGTTTATGTACTCGGCGGCTTGGTGCTCCGGTGCCAAGATAGGGATATGGGTTCCGTCTATGGCCCCACCATAGTAGGGAATCCCATTGCAGCAAAGCCATCCACTATGTCCTGCACATTTCCCAGGGTCACTACCCTTGATATCAGCAGATCTTTGATTGCATGGGCTACTTGCATCACAGCAGCCCCCACAGTAGATTTGCCCACTCCAAATTGATTCCCAACTGACCGGTAGCTGTCTGGCGTTGCAAGCTTCCACAGGGCTATCGCCACTCGCTTCTCAACTGTGAGGGCTGCTCTCATCTTGGTATTCATGCGCCTCAGGGCAGGGGAAAGCAAGTCACAAAGTGAAAGTCATGAAAGTGCCCTTACGCATGTGAAAGTTTTGCAGCCACTGGGAATCGTCCCAAACCTGCAACACTATGCGGTCCCACCAGTCTGTGCTTGTTTCCCGAGCCCAGAATCGGCGTTCCACAGCATGAACCTGCCACATTAGCACCATGATGCATGCATTGGCAGGGCCCATGCTTTGAGAGAAATCTGTGTCCATGTCCTGATCACTCACGTGACCGCGCTGACGTCGCCTCCTCGCCCGGTATCGCTTTGCCATGTTCTGGTGCTGCATATACTGCTGGATAATGCTTGTGGTGTTTAATGTGCTCCTAATTGCCAAAGTGAGCTGAGCGGCCTCCATGCTTGCCTTGGTATGGCGTCCGCACAGAAAAAAGGCGCGGAACGATTGTCTGCCGTTGCTCTGACGGAGAGAGGGGCAACTGACGACACTGCTTACAGGGTTGGCTTCAGGGAGCTAAAATCAACAAAGGGGGTGGCTTTACATCAAAGAGTATTTCAGGCAGGACTTCACGGAGGGTTCCAATAAGAAATGGTGCACTTAAGTTATTGTTCTTATTGGAACAAGGAGGTTAGCTTGGCCTCTGATTGATACATGGCTAGATTTACCTCGCTGCACCTTCTCTGTGAGTGACTGCAGTGTGACCTAGAGGAATGAGTCCCCTAGACAGGGGAGGAGGCAAATGAGTACAAAACAAATCTGATCTATTTCTTGTTTTGATCCACTCCATCTATCTTTTACATCTTTGGCTGGCAGCAGACGGTGCAGAAGGACTGCATGCCATCCACATCTCATGGCTGCCCGGCAGAAGATGATGCAATAGGACTGGTAGCAATCCGTATCGCCTGCCTGCTCACCATAAGACAGTTCAATAGGACTGATGCAGGACTAAAGAGAATGACCTGGTCAAGTCACTCCAAATTTAGTCCCTGCGCCCATGTCTGCCCAGGCGCTCCCAGCCGACGTGGCCAGGAGCACCTCGGACACGACAAGAACGGCTACCAGTCGTACTGCACCGTCTGCTGCCAGAAGGCAATGGGTTGCTGCTACTGTGTAGCAATGCCGTACCGCGTCTGCCAGCACCCAGGAGACATACGGTGACGGTTACCTGAGCGGGCTCCATGCTTGCCGTGGTATGGCGTCTGCACAGGTAACTCAGGAAAAAAGGCGCGAAACGATTGTCTGCCCTTGCTTTCACGGAGGGAGGGAGAGAACGGGGGCCTGACGATATGTACCCAGAACCACCCGCGACAATGTTTTAGCCCCATCAGACATTGGGATCTCAACCCAGAATTCCAATGGGCAGTGGAGACTGCGGGAACTGTGGGATAGCTATCCACAGTGCAACATTCCGGAAGTTGACTCTAGCCTCGGTACTGTGGAAGGGTATGTTAATGCACTTAATGCACTTAGAGCATTTTCTGTGGGGACACATACACTCGAATATATAAAACCGATTTCTAAAAAACCGACTTCTATAAATTCGACCTTATTCCGTAGTGTAGACATACCCTTGGAAATATAAAATTTGTTTTTATGACACGCTTATTACACACTATTTATTATTATTAATCATTACAGTATTTTTATTACATTATGAAAATGGCAACACTCTTCCAAGATCTGACTTTCGTAGCTTGTATCACTTTGAATAAGCCTGTTATATGACAAGGCTCCTATGTTTCATCAAGGAGTATCAGATGTGAAACAGCATGAAGGCATTTTAGAAGCCAACTCAAAGAGTTCTTCTTACACAAGCATTCAGTTCTTGAGCAGTCCAGGCAAACAAAGCACGTTACAACAAAGCTTAAACTTGTTCTTCACAATAATTTTAAAAACAATGCTAGCTGCCTATTTAATTTTAAAAACAGCAAAAAATATTCACCTCCCTTTCCATTTCTTATAAGGAGTCTTGACGTTTAAATCTCCTCAGTCTGATAGATATGCTTGCTTTGATCCGCTTAGCTCTTGTAAGTCCAGGGGCACTGGGCTGATGGCCCCGTGCTGCCTAGGGTCCCTAGAGACAGCTCTGTCCACCATTAGGGAATTTTTTCCCAAGAACCCCCCGTAACATTTCACGAACTCCAGTTTGGGAATCACTGATCTAGACCATCCCTGACAGGTGTTTGTCCAACCTGCTCTTAAAAATCTCCAATAATGGAGATTCCACAATTTATTCCAGTGCTTAACCACTCTGACAGTTAGGAAGTTTTTCCTAATGTTCAACCTAAACCGCCCTTGCTGCAATTTAAGCCCACTGCTTCTTGTCCTATCCTCAGAGGTTAAGAAGAATATTTTTTCTCTCTCCTCCCTTGTAACAACCTTTTATGTACTTGAAAACTGTTATGTCCCCTCTCAGTCTTCTCTTCTCCAGACTAAATAAACCCAATTTTTTCAATCTTCCTTCACAGGTCATGTTTTCTAGACCTTTAATCATTTTTGTTAATATGAATCTATTGTTTATATAAATCCATTTAAGTCACATTGGAAACAGCAGTGTTACAAACTCTTACCATTTTTATCATAAGTTTCACAATACTTGGTGCTTTTGGGGGGTTGTTGGGTTTTTTTAAGCCCCAGCTTCTGAAGACAGGTGGCTACATGAGAATGTTAGCTTTCATTTGAAGACTTTAGCCTTCATGGTTGCAGAGAAAAGCTTAAAATATGCCTCAAAAACGGACAAACAAAAAGATCCCAACATTTATTTTATTTTATTTTTTTAATCTCATGATTTTAGTGGCCTGACTCATGATTTCTGAACATATGTGGTTGGCAATGGGATGGATCATTTGATGATTGCCTGTTCTTTTCATTCCCTCTGGGACACCTGGCATTGGCCACTGTCGGAAGACAGGATACTGGGCTAGATGGACCTCTGGTCTGACCCAGTATGGCCATTCTTATGTTCTTGTACAATACTGAAACAGAAAGCTCTTTCTGAAAATTATCAGGTAGATCAAGACTGTCTTCACTGCTTAAAGAGGTGGTTTTTTGTTGTTTTTTTTAAATGAGATAAATGCAAAAGAGTTCTCACTATAAAATCCTAATGGAGACAATTTCCCTGTAGTATTTACCGTGAGGTACTTAGGCGAGACCAGTATTACACCTGCTGATAATTGACCTCCCCAAATTTACCTCACAGTAAAACTACAATGCTTTGTCTCCACTGGAATTTTACAACAGGATAACTAACGCCTGTTGTAAAAAAAAACACCCTTTTTTTTTTAAAAGCGGTAAAGACAAAGCCTAAGAGGATAGCTCTTCTACATATCCCCAGTTAATTGCTCACCTATTTAGGTTAAGTAAGGAACTGATCAAACTAGAAGAGGCTAGATCAAATGATCCAAGAGAGTTGTAAAATCAGACTATAATTTTGTTTCATCCTGAGAACTGGTGATGTGACTCAGGAAGTCAGTCAGAGCATCAATGTTTGGGAGAGCTATTGATTAATTAAAGTAAGGGCTTCTTCAAAGTACTGTCTGGTCTAGATATGAAATCTCTAACTGTTGGTACCATGTGAGTTGATAAAAAAAGCTAGGAGCTGGAAAGAGAATTTTTTGGCAAATTTTCCACCGCTTTTCATCTCTTCTCCCAAGATGTCTTCCAAGATGCTTCCATTTTGCCAATTTAGCTATATTTGTGTTGAACAATGAAAAGTTACTTGGTGCATGGCCTTTGTCTGCTCACATACTTATAAAGCACTATATACATCTATGACAATATATAGATAGTGAATAAGAATTTACAGCATGAAGAAATAAGACAGCTGTTTTGTTACTGTTACTTATGTTTAGGTGCATGTTTTTTCACTTGACACTAATATTTCTTTTCTCTTTGTTCTGATCTTAAAAGTAAAGCTTATCTTGCACACTAAAAACTGAGCTCTTAAGAAGAGCAGCTGCAAGGAAGTTTCAACTGAAAACATTTAATTATAGTCGTTTTTCTTCTTTGATCTCCAGCTAATAACATGCACTCACTATATTAGGTTTTAGAAGTTTAACTGTGAACTGCGATGCTTTAAATGCTACTGCCAAGCCAAACAAAGTAATTCACAAACGACAACATTTTTATACCACTGTATCAAGCCAACCCAACTAAATATTAAAGTCTCATGAACCATAATGCTAATTATATGGAGTATTTTCATGAACATGAGACCTAAACCTGCAAGATGCTGAGGATTTCCTGCAAGGCACTGAGCTCTGAGCTCCTGACCCATTGAAGTCAAAATGAGTTTACCAACCAGTTCAGTAACACAGTGTCAAACCTTGAGTGCCCTTGTCTCTCTTTGGGCCCAATTCTCATATCACATGCACTAAGTTAACACAACAGGAACTCTATTGACTTCATCGGACCTACGCCGTTTACACCTGTGAACAGAGGCGGATTACGGTTTTGTGGGGCTCTGGGCCAGAGCAAATGGGGGTCCCTCTCCCCCATTTCACCTGCAGTCCCCCTGCTCGGGAGCGGAGTTGGGGCGTGGGGGCTTTCCCCGCTCCCCGGCAGGAGCGCTGGGTGGGTGGAGCAGGGCAAGGCCGTGCACCCCAACCCCACTACCAGGCAGGAGCCTCGGGTGGGCGGGCAGAGTGCGTCAGGGCATGGGAGCGCCCATTTTTGCAAGGCCCCTAGGTATGGGTCCCATTGGCCCAGTAGCTAATCCACCACTGGCTGTGAAAGAAGCATAAGGGCTACTGATTTCAATAGCAACAATCACATTCTCTTCAAAGCATTTATAACACATGCACTAAAGGGACTAGTTTGAACTAAAAAAGACTATGTATTACAAGAAAGAAGAAAAGCTTTCCTTCACCAAATTATTCCTATGAAATACTTACAACTATTATCAGATTTTGTATTTCAATGGAAGGTCATTTAGGAATGTAAAAATCTTATTAATTTTTGGGCAAAACTACAAAAATTATACAACTTCTTAAATGTAATGGGTTGTTCTGCTAATGCTTAATGAAAGTAACATTCAAGAATGATATTTAAATTTTCAGCCCTATGCAGTTTTAATTTAAGACAAAGTCACTCAATATTGAATGGAATAAACACCTAAATAAAATAGAAAAATTAAATAAAACTAAATACTCAGCACGTCTATAGCAACTTTAAGCCAGCAATCTCAAAGCTGCTCGTGAAGCTGCACCCCTCAGGGGAACTCCGGGAAGAATTGTTTCTCAGGTGATACAAAAAAATATCCTGCAGCTCCCCAGTGCACAGAGGGAGTGCACACACACCACCACCCATTTGGATAATGAACTTGCTTTCCTTTGTGTACCATGTCAGCTGTAGACAGTGGGGCAGCAAGGAGCCCTACCTCAGCCTCTCTCTCTTTAGGCTAACTTGTAACCCAGAGGTACTAAGGGGAGTGCAAGCATTCCCTCCAGCGTGAAAGGAGTACTGCTGTGACTGGCCCTTGTGTAGGGGGTGCAAGGAAGATGAAGTGGGAGTAAGGCTCATTATACTTTCCCCATCTCTTTCCATGGTACCCAGCTATCTGATTCTCATTGTTAATCCTCGCAAGAGCTCTGTGAGGTAGATAAGTAGTATTATTCACACTTTACAGATTGGCAAACTGAGGCACAGAGAAGTTAACTGAAACCACACTGCCTCTTTTAATAATCTTCATTCATTTGATATTGTAAAGAGAAAAAATATAATCAGTGCTATAGGATAAAAGGCATGGGCCCAATCCTGCTCTCACTGAAGTCAGTGGGAGCTGTATGTGGCTCTTAAAATAGAAGATGATGACATGGTTATGTTTAGATTTTTCTGTTTAAAGAAAAAAGCCTATTCTCTGCTACTGTAGGTTTGATCCAAAATACTATATTGTCTGCTCCACAATTACTTATAGCACTTCAATAAAACGCTCTTTTTCCAAGCAACAAATGAGCAAGATGGTTCTAGATACTAATGAACAGAGACTGATGAGTGAACACTTCTATCTGTATCTCACACCCTGTTACTCCACTGCACTGATAAAATGGGATTCCAGTCCTACACGTATGGCACAGCTTTTGAAGTCAAGTAACCCCCCATTACTGATACAGGTTTCATAAAATGAAAAGAACAAAAAGCCTGTTTAGCTGAGAAAAGCAAGCTGAAAGTTCATATGCTCATCACTTTTTCAAAATCACTACTTATAATCTCAGAGGGGTAGCCGTGTTAGTCTGTATCAGTAAAAACAACAAGGACTCCTGTTTGTTTTTATTTATAATCTATTAATGGATTAATTAAAATTGGTGTCAGTAGAGACATTTTTGGAACAAACTGATAAACTAAACAGTAATAAAAGTTACCAGGACCAGATGGTATTCACCCAAGAGTTCTGAAGAAACTCAAATACGAAACTGCAGAACTACTAATTGTGGTATATAATCTGTCACTTAAATCAACCACTGTACCAGATGACGACAAAATAGCTAATGTAATGCTGATTTTTAAAAAAGCTCTAGAGCAGGGTGGCCAACCTGTGGCTCCGGAGCCGCATGCACCTCTTCAGAAGTTAATATGCAGCTCCTTGCATAGGCACCGACTCCAGGGCTGGAGCTACAGGTGCCAACTTTCCCATGCTCACTGTTCAACCCCTGCTTCTGCCACAGGCTCTGCCCCCACTTCACCCCTTCCCCCAAGGCCCTGTCCCTTCCCGCCCCCTTCCCTGAGTCTGCCACGCCCTCGCTCTTCTCCTCACCCCCCAGAGCCTCCTGCATGAGGCACAGGGAGGGAGGGGAGGCCCTGATGGGCGGGGTGGCTGGCAGGTGGGGTAGGGGAGCTGATGGGGGCTGCTGACATAATACTGTGGGTCTTTGGCAATGTACATTGGCAAATTCTGGCTCCTTCTCAGGCACGGGTTGGCCACCCCTGCTCTAGAGACTATCTTGGCAACTACAGGCTGAGAAGCCAAACTTCAGTACTAGGCAAATTGGTTGAAACTATGGTAAAGAACAAAATTATCAGACAGAGATGAACACGATATGTTGGGGAAGAGTCAACAGCTTTTGTAAAGAGAAATCATGCCACACAAATCTATCAGAATTCTTTGAGGGCATCAACCAGCATGTGGAGAAGGGTGATCCCACTGAATATAGTGTACCTGCACTTTCAGAAAGCCTTTGACGAAGTCCCACACCAAAGACTATTACAAAAAGTAAGTAGTCTTGGAATAAGAGGGAAGGTCCTCTCATGGATCAGAAACTGGTTAATAGCCAGGAAACAAAGGGTATGAATAAATGGTTAATTTTCACAACAGAAAGAGGTAAACAGCAATGTCTGTAAAGGATTTGTACTGGAGATGTGCTGTTCAACATATTCATAAACGATCTGGAAAAGGGTATAAACAGTGAGATGGCTTTGTCTGTAGACGATACAAAACTATTCAAGATAGATGAGCCCAAAGCTAACTGCAAAAAGTTACAAAAGGATCTCACAAAACTGGATGACTGGGCAATAAAATGGAAGATGAAACTCAATGTTGGTAAGTGTAAACTAATGCACAATGGAAAACATAACTATATGTATAAAATGAAGGGGTATAAATTAGCTGTTACTACTCAAGAAAGATCTTGGAGTCATGGGTAGTTCTCGGAAAACATCCACTCAATGTGCAGCTGGAGTCAAAAAAGCTAAAAGAATGTTAGGAACCATTAGAAAAGGGATAGATAATAAGACATAAAATATCTTAATGCCACTGTATAAATCTACGGTAAGCCCACACCTAAACACTACATGCAGTTCTGGTTGCTCCACCACAAAAAAGTTATATTAGAATTGGAAAAAGTATGGAGAAGGATAACAAAAATGATGAGGGGCATGGAACAGCCTCCCTATGATGAGAGATTAAAAAGACCGGGACTGTTCAGCTTAGAAAAAGAGATGACGAAGGGGGAATATGACAGACGTCTATGAAATCATGAATGGTGTGAACAAAGTGAATAGGAAGGTATTATTTATTCCTTCACCTAACACTAGAACCAGGAGTTGCCCAATGAAATTAATAGCAGTCGGGTGTAAAACTAAATTAAAGAACTACTTCTTCACACAACACAGAATCAGCCTGTGGAACTCATTGCCAGAGGATGTTGTGGAGGCCAAAAGTATAACTGGGTTCCAAAAAAGAATTCAATAACTTCATAGAGGATAGGTCAATCAATGGATATTAGCTAAGATGGTCAGGGACGCAACCCCATGCTCTGAGTGTCCCTAAATTTCTAACTGTCAGAAGCCGGGACTACACAACAGTGAAAGGATTACTTGATAATTGCCCTGTTCAGTTAATTCCCTCTAAAGCATCTGCTACTGGCCTGAAAGAAGACAGGATACTAGGCTAGATGGACCATTAGTCTGACCCAATATGGGCAATCCAGAGATCAAGTAATTAAGCACATTTTAACTAGGGTTGTCGATTAATCACAGTTAATTCACACAATTAACTCAAAAAAATGAATCACAATTAAAAAAATTATTTGCGCTTAATTGCAGTTTTAATTGCCCTGTTAAATAATAGAATACCAATTAAAATTTATTAAATATTTTGGATGTTTTTCTATTGAAATCAAAGTGTATATTATTTTTTATTACAAATATTTGCTCTGTAAAAATGATAAAAGAAATAGTATTTTGCAATTCACCTCATACAGGCACTGTAGTGCAATCTCTTTGTCGTGAAAGTGCAATTTACAAATGTAGATATTTTTTAGTTATATAACTGCACTCAAAAACAAAACCATGTAAAACTTCAGAGCCTATAAGTCCACTCATTCCTACTTCTTGTTCAGCCAATCGCTAAGAAAAATAAGTTTGTTTACATTAACAGGAGATAATGCTGCCCTCTTCTTATTTACAATGTCACCAGAAACTAAGAACAGGCATTTGCATGGCACTTTTGTAGCTGGCATTGCAAGGTACTTACATGCCAGATATGCTAAAAATCGTATGGTTCTTCATGCTTCGGCCACCATTCCAGAGGACATGCTGATGACGCTCATTCAAAAAATAATGTGTTAATTAAATTTGTGACGAAGCTCTGAGGAGGAGAATTGTATGTTCCCTGGCTCTGTTTTACCCGCATTCTGCCATATATTTCATGTTCTAGCAGTCTCAGATGATGACCCAGCACATGTTCATTTTAAGAACACTTTCACTGTAGATTTAACAAAATACAAAGAAGGTACCAATGTGAGATTTCTAATCAACCCAAGGTTTAAGAATCTGAAGTGCCTTCCAAAATCTGAGCGGGACAAGGTGTGGAGTATGCTTTCAGAAGTCTTAAAAGAGCAACACACTGATGTGGAAACTACAGAACCCGAACCACCAAAAAGGAAAATCAACCTTCTGCTGGTGGGATCTGACTCAGATGATGAAAATGAAGATGCACTGGTCTGGTCTGCTTTGGATTGTTATTGAGCAGAACCCATTATCAGCATGGACGCCTGTCCACTGGAATGTTGGTTGAAGCGTGAACGGACATATGAATCTTTAGCGCATCTAGCACATAAATATCTTGCGACGCCGGCTACAACAGTGCTATGAGAGTGCCTGTTCTCACTTTCAGGTGACATTGTAAACAAGAAGTGGGCAGCATTATCTCCTGCAAATGTAAACAAACTTGTTTGTCTTAGCAATTGGCTGAACGAGAAGTAGGACTGAATGGACTTGCAGGCTCTAAAATTTTACATTGTTTTAATTTTGAATGCAGTTTTTTTGTACATAGTTCTACATTTGTAAGTTCAACTTTCATGCTAAAGAGACTGCATTACAGTACTTGTAATAGATGAATTGAAAAATACTATTTCTTTTGTTTTTTTACAGTGCAAATACTTGTAATCAAAAATAGATATAAAGTGAGCACTGTTCACTTTTTATTCTGTGTTGTAACTTAAATGAATATATTTGAAAATGTAGAAAACATCCAAAATATTTAAATAAATGGTATTCTATTATTGTTTAACAGTGCGATTAACTTTGTGATTAATCACGATTAATTTTTTTAATCGCTTGACAGCCCTAATTTTAACACAACTAAACTCAGAATTATATAATTTTTCAGGATGAACAGAGTTTTCTTTTAACCTAAGTGCTTTTCTCTTAAACATGCAGGCAAATGATGCAATCCCTATTACCTTCTTTTGGAAAATAACCAGCATTAACATATTTAAATTTAAATGAATATTTTAAGAACACCTGGTTTAGACATACATGTACCATAGTCATTGATGAAAGCAGCTGGAGTTGTCAGTCATAAGATAACTACCAGTCTGGGGCCCAAGCCTCCAATTGGCTCTAGAAAGAGTTCTCCAAAGCTTCTGTGACTAAACCACAAGTAAATCACAAGAGTGCTTAATATAATAGCTGTATGTATAAGACTGAACAGACATTTCTGAACGACTCTGAATTCTCCTATATTACAGAACACATAATAGGTTCTCAAAAAGAAAAGGAGTACTTGTGGCACCTTAGAGACTAACCAATTTATTTGAGCATGAGCTTTCGTGAGCTACAGCTCACTTCATCAGATGTTTACCGTGGAAACTGCAGCAGACTTTACATACATACAGAGAATATGAAACAATACCTCCTCCCACCCCACTGTCCCTCACCTCAAGAACACTTCATAGGTTTCGAGGGGGCAGAGGTAGATAAGACATGCTCAGCAAAGAACTCTTGATTTAAATGGATGTCCACTGATCCCTAAAACACAGAATTTGCCCAATAGTGAGAATATCAGAGAGGTGCAAAAGGGTATATGTGATGAACAAAAGGGTGGGTGGGGTAGCTCCCTTTTGTGGACACCCAGCCAGCCAGCTAGCTATAAAATCCCTCTTAGTAGTTGTTATCTACTGGCTTTACCTGTAAAAGGTTAAAAAAGTCTCCCTGCATAGGTAAAAGAAGGGAGTGGGCACCTGACCAAAAGAGCCAATGGGAAGGCTAGAACTTTTTAAAACTGGGAAAAAACTTCCCCTTTGTCTCTGTCTGTCTGTTGTTCTCCCAGAGAGAAGGGACAGAGCAGCGATGCTGTAAGAAGCTTTGGGCCAGGTATGAAAAATCATCAAATCATACCTAGAAACTACTCATTTAAAACCCCAGATATGCAAGTAGATCAGGAAATGTTTAGGAAGACGTGATTAGGTTAATTTCTTTTTTGGCTTGTGGATTCCTCTGTGCTAACCCCAGGTGCTTTTGTTTTGCTTGTGATCTTTAAGTTGGACATCAAGAAAGCTATTCTTGATTCTTTTTTTTTTTTTTTTTTTTTAAGTCTAGCAATAGCCTAGGTTTCCAGATGTATTTTCTTTCTTTTTTGTTCTTAATAAAATTTACCTTTTTTAAGAACAGGATTGAATTTTTGTGTCCCAAAAGGTTTGTGCACATGTTGTTTAATTAGCTGGTGGCAACAGCTGATTTTCTTTGTTTTCTTTATCAGCTCTTCCCTGAAGGGGGGTGAAGGGGCTTGAAGGTACGCCACAGGAAGGAATTCCCAAGTGCGCCTTCCTGGGTTCTCTGAGGGGTTTTTGCACTTGGGTGGTGGCAGCATCTACCCATCCAAGGTCAGAGAAAAGCTGTAACCATGGGAGTTTAATATAAGCCTGGAGTGGCCAGTATTAATTTTTAGAATCCTTGCGAGCCCGCACTTTCTGCACTCAAGGTGTCAGAGTGGGGAATCAGCCTTGACAATATATCAGAAAACTTTTTTTTTTTTAAATAAAGGTAGGCTTACATAGGCAGTACAAGAGGGATTATAGAAAACCACAGTGCCAACATTAATCAAGCAATTGTAGGGCTTTATACTGCCCACTATCAACACAGTATAAGAGAACCTTCCATGCAAAATCAGTAACAATAAAAAAATTCTTTATTAGACTTTACCACATCTCTGGCAGTCTCCATATGATTCCATTAGGGTTTTTTTATTTTGAGGTGTTTGGAGATTAATTTTAAAAAACCCCACAAATCTCAACCATTACTCACCTAAGACCAAAATTTACTTTCAGACCACACAGCATTTGTGTTATCATTATTCTCAATTATATCCATCACAGATAAAATAATTATGAAAATTAAGTTACAGAAATTTTATGTTAAAAAAAATCAATCCCACTTACTTCTGAGATTTCCTACTTTATTATTCATCTTGTGCTCCTCAATTTGCACATTTTGGAATTTGACAGGTTGACCCCAGGCAGCTTGATTTTAGGTATTCAGGTTAGAAAATAACTGTCTACTTATTTTTATTAAAATCCTCTATTTGCTTAGCTTGTTACAAATCTCATGTGTAACAACTGAATTTACTGTGATAACGGATAAGTGGACTCAACTTGTAAATTAGAAGTAGTGTGGTAAATACATACATTGTGCTCAGTTAAACTGGGCATCAAGATATCAAAAGTTACACTACATGATGTGTATATATACCCCCCCTACACACACACACACACACACACACACACACACACTCACTCCAGTTTTAAGAGGGACAAGTAGCCTCAACAAACAGAAACCAATTTTAAGAGAATTTATCCTATACCTTCTGGATCATTTTTAGTACAAAATCCTCACCTTAACAAAAAGAGAGTAGGGAACAAACAAGGGGAGGGAAACATTCCACAGAATTTAATTCAAATAAATAAAGGGATTTCACTTCTTTAATCTCTCCTGCGTATAAGCATTTTTACTACTTGCAACCAGAGACAGATTGGCCACACTGTAGACCGAATGTCCTATTTGTCCACACAATGAGTATGGGGCATAGGCAGTGGTAATGTGCCTCAACTGTTTCCTGGAGGGATCCCACGCCTAGGTGAGAGAGAGTATAGTTCAGTCTCCATATGCATCCAGTCTTAGGCCTTTCTGCTCAGAATGCCAACAAGGATGTCAATAAGTACTAGCGGTGCTGGTTTTGTGATGTGTTAACTGAGATTGCATTGCTATGGGCTGAATTTAAAGAATGAACAGGCAATGTCAAATCTTCAAGAAAATGAGAAGAAATCTGCATTGCACTTGTAAGAGGTGGGAGAGGTAAAACTCAGAAAAATTAAAATGCAGTAAGAAAACCCTTCTGAGGAGCGATAGGCAGTTAGCAAAGAACTGGACTTGGAGGAATGTGTTCTGTGCCTGTAAACAGAAGGCACAGCTGATATAAACTGGGAGCCAACAGGCAGACAAGTCTACGTTTTACCATGTTTGAGCTCCAGGATAAGAAAACTCTTTTAGAAGGAAAATATCCTTTGAAGAAACTCTGGGAGAAAGACAGAAAAATCATGACAGCACACAAGTCTATTAGTTGTTTTCGGAGAAGTGTTCCAAGAAATTCCCAGCTTGTCACAAGCAGTTAAGAGAAATTATTAATAACACAGTTCAACCAGAAGAGCCACAAATGAGCTAGATGGAGGTATCAAGATGGCATGATGTGTTCTTGAGTGCAGTTCCAGGACTGAGTATGACATAGGGCTGGGGCATATGATCAGATGAATTGGATGTTTGAGTAAAAAGTGGAGGGGGAGTCTTGAGAGGCATAACCCAGACACAATAAAGATGCAGTGGTCAAAAGCATAAGAGAAGAAAAAAGTGGAGATTGCCAGCAATCATCCCAGACATGCTTCAAGAGGGACTGCAAGGAATAGTGACACACAATGACTCTCTCCATGCCCCACTCTCTTTCCAAACAGCCATCTCCTGCCAAAATGGCAGATCTCACACACAGGTATTCCATAAACAGTGCAAGAAAAATGATGCAACATTTACTTAAAGCTGCCTCCTCCAATTACATCTTGCCTATATCAACTGGTTTTCTGCTGTCCTCATGCCTGCCATGCCTACAAAAGGAATTCTGAATATTGGTTCTGAATATTTTTGAAAGTTATACTCAATTTTCAAAACTAGTCAGAAGAGCTCTTCAAAAATGCAACTCTAATTTTCATTTAAAATTGTGACCTACCCTCCTTTTTTTTATGGCTCTACATATATAGATAAGAGCTAAATATTTTCTATCTGAGAATACCTAAACCGGGATTTCAGCAATTAAAATGAAACCAGTCTCTTTATTGTTTTCAATTACCAACAATGGTGGTTTTATTTAGCGTATAACTAGAGGAACCATAATTGAATGTGTCTTTTTTCTTTATTTATGTTATGTATAGTGGTATCATTACAGGGCATAAAGCCATGTATTCTGGGCTTTTTTTGTTTCATGTCATTATTCAAAGGGGGAAAGCATATACTCACTTTAAAGGGACAATGTCAAATTGTTTCACAAACGTTTATATTTTGTAAACATAGTTTTAAAAGGGGAAGGAGAAATTTTACAAACTCCAATAAAACAGATTTTTTTAATTTTTAAAAGCAGTTTTGTTTTGAGGTAAATATTCCTCTCCTGCAGCATATACAACCCAACCACTGCAGCCCAGTGGCCCTGCTCCTACAAGTGAATTTAAACAAAAGACTTCAATTTTTAGCTCCGACCATCTGGCTCCTTTTACAAGCACTGAACTCTCTTCTATAAAATAAAACAAAGCAGGAAGGGAAGATAGATTTGCCAGCAGATTTTCATTCCAGGGTCTAAAAATAGTGAGGGAATTATTGGAGACCTACAACTAACTTTATGACAGGTTTCAGAGTGGTAACCATGTTAGTCTGTATTAGCAAAAAAAAAAACCCCTAACTTTATGTAAATTAATGATAAACCAGAAACTAAATCTGGTATATCACGGGGCACAGGTACAGCTGACGATTATAGCTGTATAGGGACTCCCTTCCGTTTCCCCTGTCCTAAAATTGCTGACCACACAGGAAATTTAAGAGAAAAGAACACTCTGGAAAAGACATAAGAGAGCTCACAATAAGAAGGGGTGCCAAGATACGTTGAGAGCCATGGACAGTTGCAGGCTAACAGAAGTGAACACACACAGTAAGGCATTGTCAGATGAATTCTCATGAAAAAAAGGCAACAAAGCAGCTAAATTACTAGTATGACAAATTTAAAAGCAAGCACAAAACACAACTGATTACCCTAAATTAAAGGAACAGCAGGTGAGTTAATTTACGATTCCAAATTGATCGTGGGCTGTTTCCTAGAATTTGACCTTCAGTTACAGAATATGAAGCTTATCACAGCTGGGTTCAGAATTAAGAAGCACATAGAAAAGATTTAATTGCTCCATTTAAAAGTGAACTATAAGAAATGTTTGGAACAAGAAAAAGATTTAGAGAACATACAAGGAAACAAGCAAAGCTACTGTCCATAATGTCTTAAACTATAAAGCACTTTAAAATACCCATCCCCAAATATGACAGGTCTGCATTAACACTCCTATACAAACAGAATTGGCCTGCCACTCTGTACCCTATCAATATACCCTTCAGTCAAAAGAAATTAGAGGATATCATATGCTATGATTAAAATTTACAAGAGATGTCAGCTCTCAAGGTTCAGGACATAAAGCAACTCCTACTATCATCTGATTAAGAAATTTCCCCTGTAGGCAAATTACTAGATAATTGTCCATTATGGGAATTTCACACTTTCCTCAGAAGCAACTGGTACTGTTCATTGCCAGAGACAGGACACGGAAGCATACGGACCACTGATATGATCCAATATGGCAACTCATATCTCCCTATGCAAATGATTTCTCAGACATAGATGTCAAAATCTGACGAAGGTCATTGCTAAAAGGATGGGAATAAACCTCACGTGTAAATGTCAGCAGATTACTAAGTATTTCCCATTCAAAGTTGATGAAATAATTTAAATTCATTTTGTCTTTAGTGTGAAAAAGGTGTCTGTTTGCATCAGATGGACTTCCTTCTGGAAATCCTGCAAAAATGCAATTTGGGAAAAAATTATAAAGTGGGTAGATATTACCATTTTACAAGAAACAGCACAATTCTGAGTGAAAACGTGAAAGGAAATGCATTACCATTGAAAAGAATGCATTGAGGGTGTCCTTTGCTATTTCATTTTTTGCCACACCTATCTTGAACTGATAGCTCATTCCTTCAGAGACAATCACTACATCAAAGACAAGAAAGCCTGTGAAACTCATTGAGCATGTAGTACTGATACCTGCATGTCCCAAGAAGTTTCTCCAATAACATAGATAAAAAGTTCTCTCTTTGTCACAGTTGCATATTTTAAAAAGGGACATGATCATCTTGAAAGCATATCTGCATAAAAGTTTTTTTTTATCTACTATAGTTACAGGATTACTATATTACTAAGATTATTATTACCAAAACATTAGAGGAACAAATGTTTCTCTAATTTTTAAGTTTCTTTACTTTGTGCATTTAATAGCACTTTTGTGCACAGTCAGTTCTACTGTTTCCCAGTAAAGTTAGGTAGTCAGTTTTTCTTGTGCTAAAAAGACCCTTTTAAATGTTTACAGAACAGCAAAAACACAAACAAAAAAACTTATTAACAATTTTGAAGGGAATTTTCATGAAGAATTTCATGATATGCTATTTAAAAGGATGCTGTATAAGAAACCAAAACTTTGTAAGTAAGTTAATTTGAAGCTAATAATGTCTCTTTACAGTCCAATGTCCTAATAGTTAAAAAAAGAAAATCAAAAACAAAAAGAGGATCAAGAACACATTTCTAAAAACAGAATGGAAATAGAGATGTTAACAAACCCTTAGACATCATTATTTCTGCCTGGGAGGTTTTTGCTCTGTGTTTTTTGGCTCAGAGAATTTTTTGGAATAATACTGTTTCACAAATTTATAAATTTAATTCAAGTATCTGTATCTCATATTCTTTAACTACACTTTTTCATTATTTTCAGTTTTGCCTTTCAATTATGGAGTCAATTAAATATTTATTTATAGGTTATTTATGCATTTCTACATATGGGGCCAAATACTGACATTTCTTAATTGGTAATGTAAGTTATATAAGTCAGTGTGTAAGAGGAAGTGGGTGTAGCATACATGCCAAGAGGACAACAAGGTGAGGTTGTGGCAAGAGTGACAACCAAAAGGATCATGGAAAATGTGTCAGATAAGTAAGAAGGATTAACAGACAGGATATGGGAGTGGGAGACTGTGACCTGCCACAGAGTTGGTGTATGACCTTGGGCAAGTCACTTAACCTCTCTGCACATAAATGTTCACATCTGTAAAATGGAAATAATGATATTTTCCCACTTCTTAAAAGCATTCTGAGATTCAAAGATGAAAAACTCTATATTAGTGGCATTGCTGTCATATATAGTCTTGCACCCTTCTTGTAGATTGCTGTTTCTTACAACTCTGTCCTTCTGCTCTTCTTGCATGGATATTAAATCAACTTACACTAATTTACCGAACTCTGATTTATATCAACATTTAAATCATCTATGAATTTGGCTTTCTATATTTATCATCTTAGATAACTGATTTGTAAAGTGTTTTCATACATTGCTTAAGTGCTTCTCTACTCACCATGAACTATGACTAGATCGCATTATGCAAAAGGAGAACTTACTTGTAGAAGCAGTCCATGCACAGAATTCTGTCGTATACATGGATTGGTGCACTCTGGAAGCCCAGCGAGCAGAGACTGTACTGTATGTGGTATCTGGTTTATCATAACAAATGGAACAAGGGCTCGGCCTGCCATCTCACGTGAACGATACACAGGCGAGTGGCCACATCTAGAAAATGGAGAAACAGGTTTGTCATGCATTGCTATTACTTAACAAGTAACAGTTACACATTTATTCCAAATATGATTATTTTAAAGTATTCCAAAATAAAAATGCAAACTAAATGACTAAACACAGTGAAAACTAAACCAAAACATATTCCTTACAAAACATACTTTTATAGTATTTCCTCTAGCTACTGATAGGGTGTAATTCCAGCCACCTATATCTAAATACATCCACACAAGATTCTATTCTTCCAAAATGTCCTTGTCTTCTTTAAGACAAAAATATAATGGGACCATAGACCCGGATGTTCAGTAGCAGCAATGTATGTTGGCCATTGACGTTACTAATGACAAACAGTAACCACGAATTTGAATGTGATCATTTATTAATTTTACTAAAATTTATGATTCTCAATATGCCTAATACACAATTTATATGAACAAGATAAACAGATATAGGGCAAACTTTCAATAAAACATATGTTCCTAAAACAAATGCATAAAAAGGCCTGGCTTAGTACACAGCAGACACACTTAGGCCTGGTCTACACTGAAAAGTTAGGTCGACATAAGCCGTGTAGATCGATTTAATAATGTAGTGTCTACACTACCAAGTCCCTTCCACTGACTTAAGTAGCCTGTAAAGTCGACTTCTGTACTCCACCTCAGTGGGAGGCATAGCGCTTGATTAGACATCCAGGGGTTGACATGGAGATAGCGTAGACACTGCGTTGTGTAATTTGAATGAATTGGCCTCAAGGAGGTGTCCCACAGTGTTTCGCTGTGACCGCTCTGGAGAGCACTTTCAACTCCACTGCAAGTTAGCCAGGTACACATGAAACAACCACTCCCCTGTTCAAGCCCCAGGAACTTTTGAATTTTCATTTCCTGTTTAATCAGTGTGGAGAGCTCACCAGCACAGCTCATCATGGCTAAGGCTATGATTATGTCACAGAGGTCACGGAATCCGTGACTTCCATTGACCTCTGATATTTTCTCCCCAGGGGGTGGAGCTACCAGCCAGCCCCGCCCACACAGCTCCCAACCCTCATCTTGGTGGGGGGACCCCGTAGCTACCCAGTTGCGGCAGGGGGCTGGCGGACCCTGCAGCTGCCCAGCCAAGATGGGGAGACTCCCCACAGCTGCCCAACCATGGGGAGCGGTGTGGGGACCCTCTGCAGCAACCCAGCCCTCAAGCACCATCCAGGTAGCTAGGGGAAAGGGGGCTTTTCTCAACTTCCAACCTGTGATCCCAAGACTGTCTTCGCAAAAGCAGCAGCACAAGACCTCTTGCCCATGCCTCATGACCTTACTCACCATGGGTGGAGCAGAAAACCGACCCTTTCAATGGCCAGCAGTTTTGATTATGTTGTGACTTGCAGTGAAGTGTATTGAGGGGTGTTTTTTTTTTAAATAAAAAATAATTAGCCTTGCACCAGAAACAATGCATGCACTGTCAATATTACCCTTATGCTTTGCATTCCTTGCAGCTAAAACCTTGTCCATTGGCACATCCTCCACACCAGGACAGAGATGTTCCCAGATTTAGAAGGTGGAAGAAGACGACTCGGGAAGACATGTTCAGTGAGTTAATGTGCTCCTCCGAGAGTGACAAGATGGAGCTGAGAGCATGGAGGTTTACACTGAGACCCTGGACATGGACAGGGAGGACAGGAGATCATGCAGGGAACAAGAGCATGCCACGCAGGAAGAGATGCTGCAGATTATGAAGGAGCAATCAGACACGTTGAGGCATCTGGTTGAGGTTCAAGAAAGGCAGCTGGATGCATTGTTTTGTGCCGTGGCTCCTGTATCGGCTGTGTAAATACTGCAGGATAAGGCGCGAGGTGTTTGTAATGATCACAACAACAGTGTACAGCTGAGCAGGGTCCATGCTTATCATGCTATGGTGTCCATGTGGGTAACCCAGGCTTACAAAAAAAGGGGGGTGCAAAAAAGGCTTGGTTTGTTTGGCATTGATTTCAGGGAGGGAGGTAAGTGCATCATGGGAGGCTAACGTCATGTTCCCATAACCACCCTTGCCAATGTTTTGGTCCCATGAGGCATCGCAAGCCCAACCCAAAACTCCACTCTGCTAGGTGTACTGTGGGATAGCTCCCCGCTGTGCAGTGCTCCGTGTGTCAATGTAAGCCCTGCTAGTGAGGATGAATTCTGCTGACACGAGTGTAGTGTGAACACGCAAGGTCGACTTGCTTAAATTGGAGGCTCGATGTCAATTTACATTATGTCGACTTAACATTGCCGTGTAGACATTGCCTTAGTTAACAGCATAATGTATTTGACAAGGTTTCCATCTTAGACCACATTATACCTTGAAGATACAAGCGTGCACTGGGGGAAGTGCAGAGCAGCCATACTGCCATAGGAGCTGCAACTCTCTCCTCTGGAGCTCAGTTACAACTTCTGGATGGTGCACCATGCTCCCTCTCCACATCTCCATCTCTTCCACATTTCCTTTAGGAGACTTGCTTGACAGAGGTGCTAAGAGAGGATAGTCCTGGCGCTCCAGGAAAATGCAAGGAGTGTGACAATAGATGTCCTATACACATGTGAAAAGGACGGTGGATCAGTCCTAGTCATAGTCTAACCCTTTCTGCATATTGTATTTTTGGCCACATGTGGTAAAACCTTTAATCCTGCATTGGCAAGTGTAGGGAAATATTTGGTTTAGTGCTAATAAGAACTTCTGTTTTTTAAATGAGAATGCTTCAGTTCTACTAGAGAATAACCTCAGCACTGCGGAAAGTGATTTGTCTACAACTGTTCCTATATTCGTGCTATACTATGTTTTATGTTAGCAGAGGGAATCTTGTATATAAATGTTTCTTTTCAGCTACAAATAACTTTGACATGGTTACAGATGTTTAGTTTCTAATTAGCAGTAACCGTATACTAAAGAATGCCCCTCATTCTGTTCATGACCTTTTCACAAATGATGATTTCCCAAAGGAATCTGGCCTCTATTCAGGAGAAAGAATGGAAAATGGGGAAAGAGCCAGAGTCTGCTGCAGCCAGATACCCTGTGCAAAGGTATTTTCCAAAACAATATGATTCAGAGGGTTTGGGGTTCTCTCCCTCCCCAAATGTAATGCAATTAAATAAAATGGAATGGAATTCTATATTTTTTTTCCTAGTAATATAATCAAGTTTAGATTTCCAGGCAATTTTTAAGTAACCTCATTTTAAACTGTGTCCTATGCTTCTGTTTAAAACAATTTGCATTAAGCAGTCTTACAAAAAATTGTACAATTTTTCCCTATGACAATTATTGCCAGATTGTTTATTTGTTAAGGTAACGCAAGTAGTAACCACAGTACATGTTATTATTGCCAAAAAAAATTCATGTTAAGGATAACATTTCCCAAGTGCCTAAATTCAGGAGCCTGAATTCCATTTTCAAAAATGACTTAGGCACTTCAGAGCTTAAGTCCCATTGAAAGTCAATAGAGGTGCTTTGGAAAATTATACCCTTTATCCAATACTGCAAACAATTAGGCACACAAGTAACCCTATTGAGAGTAGCCCTATTGGATTAGGCACTTACACAGCTCATCTCTCCTATTTTCTCTGAAATGTCAGATGCAGAAAACCTATACAACCATTTTTCACTAGTTGAAAATAAAAATAGATAATTATTAATTAATAGGTAAGTATTTTCTGTCATTTTCTCAATAATATTTCACTACCTGCTGAACAAAATATAAAACTTTACACATACAAGAATTATATATTTATAAATACTTATTCTAGTTGGATATATTTATAAATTTACTATTAACACAAGCAGATATTAGAACATTATGGTCCCAATCCTCCTCTCCCTGTGAGGTACAGTGAGAGCTGGCAAAATCATTACTTCCCAACCCAGTCCTACACACAAAAAACCCCACTTACTTAAATGAACATTATTAATGGAACGGAGAGAATGGTGACAAAAAGCTATTTAAAATAGACATCTATAATATATTTTTATCAGATATTTGCTGGATAAAAGCTGGGGCTTCTGCTATGAAAATCTATTTATACACTATTTATTCTACACATTTTCAAAACTTATAAAACTATTTTTAAACAACCAATATAATACATTAATTATTTTAAAAGGTCACAATCTTGGCTTCAGTATGCAACCTGAGATGCCAGTGGGTTCCACATGGGCCGGAGGAAAATGGATCCTCACTACCCTCTAACCCACTGAGTGGAAGCTGCTCCACAATTGCTAAGGCTGTAGTAGCTCCATGCCATGCCCCTGTTGTGAAGGGCATTGATTGGAGGATCTGTGAAACAGCAGATCCTCTGCCCCTGCCATCTCATCTCCTAAACACTGCTGCTGGGGGTTTCACTTTCCAGAGCTGGGCTACAAAGTATGCTGTAGATGTAGGTCAACACTCCCTAGATAGTTTCCAAAATTCTTCCAGAGTGGTTGTGGGGAACCTCTGCAGTTGAGGGGAGAGCAGAAATGCAAACTATGGTTCCAGTAAAATATATGCAGTAATGCCTGAATACTTTGACAGTGAGTAACTCCTAAGTGTACCAACATGTCATTTTTTAGGGCCGGATTCTGCCACACAAACTCACATGGAGTAGTACCTTACTCCATAGGTAGCCCCATTTATTTCAGTGGAGCTACTCAATGAATGCAATTATTTCCTCCTTGAAGCAAATGGCAAAACTTACATTCACTTCAATGGGGCCAGGATTTTACCCAGCATATGCGCGCCCCAGTACACTCATACAAATGCCATCGGACTCCCAAGAGCAAATACTATTATTCAGAAAGGAAGAAAATTAACAAAATCCAGCAATCCTACCTTATTAACAACAAGCTGATAGTAAAGTCAATCTCATATTTTGTGACAACTAACCATTCATCTACTATTATTGAGGCAAAATATGAACTACAACTGCTAACTAATCATTTGTAAACAGGTTTTTGCTACAAAACAGGTTCTGGAAAAAGGAGATATTTACTTAACATAACCCAGAAATTCTACATCGTCATTTGTTTGCCTACACAGATTTATTTTTTTAAATATAGCTCTTAGTTCAGTACTTATTTTTCCCCTTATGCTGTCTACAAAAGAAAATCAGTATGAAAACAAAGATTTTAAATGTACATTATTGTACATAAAGGTTTAAATTGTAACATTACAATCTGCCCCGAGTCCTAGGCAGTACACACCACAAAGTCTCAGATAAAACCAATAGTAAAGGGTTCTTTAGTCATATAAGTAAAAAGAAAACAAGGAAAGAAGTGTGACCACTAAAACAAATATTTTGCTTCAGTTTTTAGTAAGTGTAATGAGGAGTTTAGGGGTAGTGGCAGGGTGGCTAATGGAAATGAGGATATGGAAGTAGAAAGTACCACATTCGAGGTGGAAGTCAAACTCACACAGTTTAATGAGCGCAAATAGGAAGACCTAGATAATCTCCATCCAAGAATATTAAAGGAACTGGCACATGAAATTCCAAGCCCAATAGCAAGGATTTTTAATGAATCCATAAACTTGGGGCCATACCATATGACTGGAGAACTGCTAATACAGTAGCTATTTTTAAGAAAAGGGGAAAAAAAGTGATCCTAGAAACTAAAGGCCCATTAGTTTAAATTAGAAGATCTTGGAACAAATTTGAAAGGGGAAATCGTTAAGGACATAGAGGTAAACTGTAATTCGGATAAAATACAACAAAAGGTAGATCATGCCAGACCAACCTGATCTCTTTGAGAATATAACTGATTTTTTAGACAAAGGAAATGGTAGATCTAATCTACCCGAATTTCAGTAAGACATCTGATAAAGTTCCACATGGGAAATTATTAGTTAAATTGGAGAAGATGGGGATTAATACGAGAATCAAAAGATGGGCAAGGAACTGATTAAATGGGAGGATACTTGGGGAGCTTGGTTTGTTTAGCCTAACCAAACGAAGGTTATAGGGAGATAAGATTGCTCTCTATAAATACCTCAGAGTGATAAACACCAGGAAAGGAGAGGAGTTATTTAAGTTAAGCGCCAATGTTGGCACAAGAACAAATAGATATAAACTGGCCATCAACAAGTTTAGGCTTGAAATTAGACAAAGGTTTCGAATCATTATAGGAGAGAAGTGCTGGAACAGCTGTCCTAGGGGAGCAGTTGGGGCAAAACACCTACCTGCTTTCAAGACTGAGCTTGGTAAGTTCATGGAGGGGATGGTATGGCAAGGTTGCCTATAATGGAATGAGGCCCATTTTCAACTGCGAGTAACAAATATCTCCAACAGCCAGAGATGGGACACTAGATGGGGAGGGCTCTGAGTCACTGCAGAGAATTCTTTCCCAGGTGTCTAGCAGGTGGGATTGCTGACTTGCTCAGGGGTCTAACTGCTCACCATATTTAGGGTCAGGAAGGAATTTGCCCCCACATCAGATTGGCAGAGACCCTGGGAGTTTTTTGCTTTCCTCTGAAGCATAAGTCACTTGCTGGTTTAAATGAGAATAAATGGTAGCTTCTTTGTCACTTGAAGTCTTTAAATCATGATTTGAGGAGCTAAGTAACTCATGCAGAGGTCACAAGTCTATTACAGGAGTGGGTGGGTGAGGTTTTGAGGCCTGCAATGTGCAGGAGGTCAGGCATAGTGGTCTGGAATGGAAATCTGCTACTAGATCTGGCACTCAGTGTTTCCCTTAAACCTGTTGATGTGATCTACTGTACAACAGAGCCTTGCTAACATGCGCTGATGACTTGAAGACCCACTTGGGGAAGGCTCAATTTTTGGACTTAAATAATCAAAAAACTTTAAAAATGAAGGATACTGCATAATAAAAAGCACTTTGTTTACTTTGACATATGTAAACTATGATAACATCTAACAGTATATTAGTAAATATATGGTAATATACATATTTGCAAAAGTACTGAAATCTTAATAATATGAAACCTCCTCAGAGCACTACATTAAATTCTTACTTAGAAACAGAATAAGGTCACAGAGTTCTGTTACAATTATTTGCTTTTCAAAGAAGCAAAATCAGTACTAAGAAGGTTCGTCTGTATAGTAAATAACTTCTCTTATATTTGTTCTCTTTCCTAAGAGCTACTTTTTCTGGCATAAGAATGCACAGAAAAATATTTATTTTTTCAAAATATATACTATTGGTAATACGCCAAAAGCTCTCTCTCTCATTTTTAAACACCATAATATATCACAACAGGGTGACAACTAGTAACCTGTCGATGAACTTGACTGCCTGAAGGCACCTGATCTATACAACTCAGGTGTTTTGAAGGTACTTGGCTTCATGCCTTAACCACACGAGAGGTTTACAAATGAACTTCATAATGTATACCCTCATAGTTTATTCCTTAACCAATAGGGCTACCTTAGACTTAGGGAATGTGACATTTTGACTGCTATTGTCTCTCACTCAGCCATCACTTGTTATCAGTAACTTAACTCAAAAGAGTTTTATTATCGGAAAATGGGAGGAGTGACCTCAAACACAAGAGTCAGGCAAATGTAAACAAATCATAAAATTCCAGCTTTGAGAGGCAAGTCTTGCTTCCTTGTTATATCAGTCATAAAGGAGACCCTCAATATCTGACTCTGGAGCACCTGTCTATACAAATACTTCTTCCTCCTGGCAATTTATAATGAACATGGGAAATGATCTGACCAGTCAAATCAGGAACATTCTCTAAAGATAAAAATGACAGTGGCAATTATTTTAACTCTATTTGCATCTGTAGTGAAACCTAGTACTTTAAGGTTAAAAATAAATAAAGAACATATACAGTTCATTAGCAATGAAGTTGGATTCAACAAATGGGATTTCATTTTAATCTCAGTTTGATCTTTCTGCTCAATTCATCTGGGGGATTTTCTTCCTGACATTGTATAAACAAAGACAAATATACAAGTAGCAGCTGGAAAATCTTTTTGGCTTGTTACCAAGAGCTTTATTAGTCAAATAAGCTTCCTCACTGGTTGTGCTCTAAGTATTTAACCTTTGTATTGGAAGGTAAGCTTAAAAACTGTGGCACTCCTGACTATTTAAAAAAAAAAAATCCATGGTACAGATACTGAAGGTTTCCCTGAAACCCTGGCAACACAATGGAGGTAAACCAGAAAATTGTAGACACCAGTGAAGAAAGTGCTACAGATTTTTCTCACTGGTGGATAGATATTTTCCTGTCTGTCCCTGTCCTTCACTCATTTCCACAGAGGCAGCACTAAACCTGAGAATGTTCAAGGGACAAATGAAAGATAGTGTGTGAGATTTTCAAAAGCGTCTACATGACTAAGGAGGACAACTCAATAGGACATGCGCTCCTAAATTACTTAGGTGGTTTGGAAAAAACATCTACCAGCTCAAAGTGATTCAACAGAGCCAAAAATGAACTCAAACTTTTTGAAGAACACTTCCAATATCAACAGTAGATGGTTGCAGAATTATAAAACAAAGTAATGGTTAGAACAGGAAACTATACAGGGGTCGATGAGAGGCATTCTACTGAAGGCTAAATGCCTTTTTTTCATTTTGAATACTTTCTTTTCCATACAGAGTATACTGTAAAACATGCAACAGCATTGTTGTACAGACAAACAATGGACAACTAATACTGTTTCCCCTGAACAATTAGAATTTGACACTGTGCTTTCATGCTTTTTAGTAGGTTATCTGTGGACATAAGTCTCTAGGTTATGCTAGTTTAGAGTCCCTGTGAATATACCAATTACTAGGTTGTGAGGACTGTGGGCAGCTGTTTCTTAAGTATTACTTGGACAGCAGCACATTAGGAGCCTTTGTGGAAGGAAATGTTGACAATTTGTGTTGGTAGGTGGCTTGAGTGTTACGTTGTCCTTCATCAGCCAGGAAGGACACAATCTACATCACAGGTAGTAACTCAAACATTCTTCAGCATATTACAGATCACTACTTGTGCAAATTGACCAATCTCCATAAAGGAGCAGTCTAGGCTGTTTATTTTGTGATTGCTTACCTCATTCTCGGTCCCATATAGACCATTCTGTATACATGTGATCTTCTCTGAGAAGAAAGCTGACTACTCTTCAGAATGGTTTGTGTGCTGGATTCGAGGTTAGACTGCAAGTAGTCATTCTGACAAAATGAACAACAAATCAAAAATAGCTTAGGTGCTGTGACTTTGTAGTCCTTTGGCTGATAAAGGGGGGGGGGGGGGAGGGGAGGGAATCTATTTGCTTCTTCCAAGGATGTGGCTCAGGACTGAGAGAATTCATCATGTTGTAAACTAGTTGTGTCACTAGTTGTGTGGTATTCTGCTGAATACACTGAAATCTCTGAATACAAACTTTTTTGAGATTTTTAGAATTAATCTTGGCCCTTCTAACTGCTGAAAAGGCCCTGACAATGCAAAACAATGCACTGTTGTGTTGTAAAACCTAAAATCAGTAAAACCAGTCCTCAGTAAAATTTGGGCCATGTTAAGGAACCATTTTTCAAGAGTCGTTTATGAAAACAGTGCATTGCCAACTGACACCAACCATTCTGAACAGGACACAACTACTGAATTGTGGTATTTTTAAGATTTGAAATTCTATTCTGTTATTTATCGTTTCTCAGACTGTGCTTATCACTGCAGTTTGAGTGCCTTCCAGTAATACATTAAGTGAAGGGACCGAAACCTATCACAGGCTGCTTGGTTCTTCCATCTTCTTCATGGGCCAGAAGTGTGAGCAGTGGAGTGTTTTGGAAGAAGTATGGGTACTTTCTTTAGATTTGAAAAATAGTTAATCTGTATCTTGAGGATCTGATATTCTTTATGGACACATGTTACAAAGAGTCACAGGGAAATTGTGAAATCATGTCTCAGTCCAACTATAAAACTGCTAACAAACATGCTGGTATATCCACCCTCATTTTATTACACCTCAAAATGCTAGTCAACTGGAAAAGTTTGCAAAATCCTCAAATGATACACTGCTCCATTTCTACCTATGGAGAATCTCAATTCTGTATCCATCTATTGAAAGTAAATTTTAGTCCTAGACACAGTTATCAAAATAAGTACTTCATGCGAAAACCAGTACTGTTCATCTACATACATAAAGAACTATTGAATGTAACACATTTACCTCAAACAGTTCATGATCAAGAACAAAAAGTCAATAAATCTGAACAGACTCCAGCAAGTTTAATTATGGATTCAACATATTTCCACTGCACTGGCCAACCTTAGAAAATATTCAGATCCTGAACAAACCAGCTAAAACTGGCAAGATTTGATCCATAAATTTTATCAGCAGCTTGGGCTACATATGAAAAGGTTTTATACTCCCCAGCACACTTCAAAGCATTCAGTTAATTACTCTAATGGTAAAAATGACAGGACATTAGTCGAGAAGAAAAGTAAAAGTACTTCAAATATATTTTTATAAAAGAATTTAAGGTGTTCCCTATCTGCATGGTTTCCTTCACTTCTATTTATAACTGTTCCTTTTCTGCAGTTCTTACTTTCACCAATTCTCAGATTACTAAATTAGCCACAAAACAAATATTTTTAAAACACTTTTCTCACTATTTGCACATTAGCTATGTCACAGAAATATAAAGGAACAGAGTTAACTTGAAAAATCATGTTTCCACATGAAAATTTTGTACCAGTTATCGTTACATTCCCAAAAACTGCAGACCAAGAAAAATTAGCAGGAAAAATCCCCTCTATTTTTAGTTTGTTTCCGGTGTCTGACAGTACTTTATGTATAATCAATTTCACTGTTTGGTTAGTAGTAAGTTAGTTGTGCTTCCTGTCTCATGAACTAGAATAGTGGTATCACATTCTCATATACTAGTCTGGAGTAATCTTAAGCGTACTACTTTCACCAAACCATGAAAAAGGGTGTTTGGAACCAAATAAACAACAAACATGCACTTGAGCAGATCAAGGAGGGACACCACTATGTTGATCTCAAATTCAACCCAAGTCCCTTCTTTACCCCAGCGGGAGTAGGAAAAAGCCCTCTAATAAATGTTTTTATAAAACAGGCTTTTTAAAAACACAGAACAAAATTCTGTACATGCTATTTAAAGCATACTCTATCAGAATCGATTTATTTTGATTAGAAAAGGTTTTAAACAACATTTAAAAAATCATTAAAAAGTGAATAGTATCCTTTTAATGTTGATGCTAGATTTGTCATTAAGTCATATCAAATACTGCATGACCAGAGAAAAAAGGGAACTCTGAAAGCTAATACAAATAATAAAATAATAATAATAACAACAACAACAGAAGTAATGTTATATCCTGACCCTATACAGACATGTAGGGGTCCAACCCAATTCATGCCTATCCGCACGCAGCTCAGGAAACAATGGAGGTTGCATCTGAAATGTTCCTAGGAGAAAGTTGAGGAGGAGTGGGAACAAAGGAGTTTAGATGGAGCCTGGTGACACATGGGAAGGTTGAATGCTGCAGCCCATAAATGGGAGTTTTATATTATTTCCTTTTCCCCCTCTCCTACCCTTGGCAACAACAGAGCCCTGTGTACATCATTCATTATTATAAGTGGTGAGCAAACAACACTATTTAAACCTAAACGAGGAACAACAGGTCACACACAAGCTTCATTTCTTTGTGAATAAAGTAAAATTACACCTATGATGAAGAGCTGTAACTACCAAATAAGAGTAACACGTTTAATAACCACTTTAGCCACTATGCACATATGCAATCCTTTCATAACAATGCCTGATGCAATAATAGGAACTACCATGTATTTCCGGCTTACCACTTGCTAGTAATCTGGAGAAATAAAATAATTGTAAAATGGTGTAAGAATAAATCATCATTTTCATATATATAGAACAAAAATATATACTTACTCTCCCACTCTCACTCAGCAGTATACAAATTACCCGGCCAAAATGATGCCACAGCAGACAAGTATTTCCATCATTTTTTTAGGTTTCAGAGTAACAGCCGTGTTAGTCTGTATTCGCAAAAAGAAAAGGAGTACTTGTGGCACCTTAGAGACTAACCAATTTATTTGAGCATGAGCTTTCGTGAGCTACAGCTCACTTCATCAGATGCTCACCATACACTTCTGTCTTGGACCCACCCTTTCACTCCTAGAGTACTCTTTGTTCTTTAGATTAACTGATGAACAGTTCCCTTATAAAATATCAAACCCAGCACTTCTACTGCTAACCAATACAACAGTAGAGCATAGCCAACTTTGCCAATTAGAACAAACACTGAACTTTAGTCTTTGGGTCAACTACTTGCCAGCCTTACCCAAAGTTAACCAAAGAGTTCACTTGGTTTTTAAATAATTGTTCAGGAACCCAAAGTTATTTTTATATACTGTTCAATTTGCAGTGGATTAAGTTCTTATTAGAAAAAAATTAGTCATGTTAAAATTCAGCTACTAGCCGAATTACACTGCACTGTCTGTTCTGAGTGAAAGAGCGCCTGCAAAAATGACATTCACAAAAATGAAGTAAAAGCTTCTAGTTATCTTTCCTTTTCAAATCGGATCAAATGATTTTGCTCCAGACTCTATTCATACATCTTCAATATAATTCATTTTTAAGTTGCTAAATTGCCCCTTGTGGGACATAATATTTGAATCACATTTTGAAGGTAGCAATGCTACAGCTATGTTATGCAGTTAGGTGTAAAAAGAATAGTAAGTTGACTATACAAATATTTTTGTGGTGCATCCCCACTATTAGATATTCCTCTGATTCCCATATTAAAGAAAATCAATGAAAGAATATTTTTCCTTAAGGGGATATTATCAAACCTTTGAGGTCTTCAACTTGGCCTACTCTGCCTTTGTCATTTGACCCAATATGAAAGCAATGACCCCTGGAATCTAAATAATTATTTGCATTTTTTCTTTACAAATGCATACGTTTATAGAAATTAAGAGAAATGGTATATTACCATTTTGCCATTTCTCTTAATATTACGTACAACCTGGGCAGTAGCTAAATGCTATACCCACACAGCCAACACTATTCACAATAGCATTATCTCAGGATGTAATCCTACTGGGAAAGAGGGGATTCTTTGCCCAAAGAAGGCACTATATTGTTTCCTCCTCCTTGGAATGTCTGGGAACTGATTCTTCTCTGTCCCTGGTACAGCCTGAATCTCCACCACAATTTCCCCAGTGTAAGTTTACAAGCCGCTCTCCATTTTCCTCTACTAGCTTTAGAAAATATTTTTAGCATTTCAAAACAAGTGAAAGATAATATATGTGATTCTATTTACACCGTGTTACATCTTTCCCATGCCGATGTTGGCACACAGGGCGAAAACCAGCCTCTTCCATTTCTCTGTCATTTGCTGCCACTTCCATTTGTCCTTGGTGTTGAAATGGTCTATTCTGCCCTTCTTGCTAAGCATTCTTCTTACAGTTTTTGTTGACATGGCAGTCCGTGTTTTGGCATCTAGAATACATGCCCCACAGATGTCCAGCGCTTCCTTCTGCTTTGGGTAGACATGAGCTGCTGGTTGGTAACTTCTTAGATTTCTTCACGGGTGACAGAAGCTTTCCAATGCCCAGAATCTTTAATCGGCATTTATTTTTGTGGTACATCCACACGATTAAGGATTCCTCTTAGATTCCTCATTGATATTAGAGAAAATCAATGAGAAAATATCTTTCCTTAAGAGGATAAATAACTAGAAGGCATCTAGTTTTCTGTCCAACATTTTGGTAAATCTCCAGCTCTTAACAGTAGAAATAAAATGCCGCCTTCTTTCATGCCAGTGTCCACATTGAACCACTCTGCTATCTGGTTGTTTACCCTTACAGAGCACTTCACATCTCTGTATGTGGCCTTGATGGTGAAGACTTTCACTGGGATTCTGTAGGACTGAAGAATATTCCACAATGTATACCTATGAAGGCTGTCAAATGACTTTTGAAAGTCAGTGATTCTATACAGAACCTAATCCTTATTGGGGAAGCAAGTTGCTGGTTTCTTGAGGCATAAGATATACAGAGTCTGAGCCAAAGTTTCACAGATCTCCATTGACTTCAATTGGATTTGGATCAGGCCCATAAACATCTGGGTATAGTGTTGAGGTGAGAGAGGGGACTAAAGCTGAAAAGAGAACCAAAGAGCCCTTCCACTTCCTCTCTGGAACCTGGCTGAAGCAAACTATACACAATTTTGAATTATGACTGTGGGAGCCCTTGGTATTTGTGTATGGCTATTAAAAGAGTAGAGTAATGAGATTCATTTTCAGTTTACTGTCTATGTGCATGTATTTCAATCCTTCAGTGGTGTCCTTTACCTGCCCAAAAATGGCTACAACCTGCTTGGCACACAACACCTTTGATTTTATATTAGAGAGACTTTTCCTGCATTTCTTGTATCCACAAATAATATGCTAGGGTCACAAAATATTTTTTGCTGTGATCAATGTATTATGCAACTATAGATTTCGCAAATAGTTCTTTTCTCTCTTGTCTTCTCAGAGACTCAATTTTTACTTAATTTATGAATAAAAACATATCTTCATAAATGATCATAGCTGTGAAATCATCCTAGAGTAAACAGCAATATTAATTGTACTTTAAAGGGCTCCATATAGAATTTTATATCACCCAAGAACTAATGTATCCAAAGGGAGACAAATCAAGTCTCAAATTTTTAATCTTCAGTTGCTCATTGCTGGGATTCATATGCATTATAATTGGTCTGAGCGCATTTGTACTTTAATCTGAAATAAGTTGATTGAAAATGCAGTATTTACTTTCCATTTTTGTCAATTTTTTTTCTTGACAAAGAATAAAGAAAAGCAGGGACTCAATGACTCAACAGTAGTAACAATTTACATACTTTACAACAATACATCAATTTGGTCAAATAAAAAAGGGGCCCAACATCAAAGCCAAAGGTAGAAACAGATTAGGTGGAATATAAATGTTTTTCCGCAGTTCTTAGGCACGAATATATCCTTGAATTTATGTTAAAAGATTTTTAAAGGACTGGGTTTGGGTTTTTTAATAGTTGCATAAGTTTCTAGTCTCTGTATCTGTAATAAATAGTTTACTCTTCCAATACAGCACAGCTTGGAAAAGCACAGATGAATAAGATAAAAAACATTAGGCAATACTCTTCTCATAAGCACTTAAAATCAGTTATACTGTAGTATACATTAATAGCACAGAAAGCATGTAGGCGAACTACACAGGCTTTTTCTATTTGTGAAATAGGTCAACAAGTTATACTAAAAGCCCGAGTCTCTCCCACCTGCACCCCTCACACTTAAGGGACCCTAGGAAGAAAGTAAATAAGTTTCATATTCCATAGAAGTATTTTCTCTTCAAATTCAGATTTATTACATCATCTGCTGGGATTCTCTATTTCAGTTCAATCTTTTTTTTTTGCTTTTGCTGTCAAGAAATCCCCAGCAATGTCTCAATGACAACCATAACTTCAAGTAGATTTATTTAGCAAGTTGTTGAAGTCACATGGGGTTAACTGTAGATTCCTTTTCTTAGTATTTGGCTGATACCCTGCCAGAGAAACAAAAATTCTGCCAACTTGAGTTTGTGTAAAAGGAAACATGGAGAAAATAAAAGAACACTTGTTATTCAAAACTGCATTTTAATTTTGATAACCTGTAAAAACAAACTACTATTATGTTTCACAAATGCAGAATCATGGGAAGAACTATACAACACTTATTACTGTAACAATTAGTTAGCAAAACCCACAACAAAACACAATTTTCTGCAATAATGTCTGTAATCTTTTATTTATTTTTAAAATAACTATATAGGTTAAACAATAACTTAAATCTCATTCCTTTGAAAAGAGTTTACGTGCTTGAACTGATTGCAGCTGAGGACATGCCAAGATTAATTTTCTTACTTTAACGTACCATTAGAACCATGGCAAAGTAGGTCAGCAGCCAGAGGTGTTAGATTCTTCCAAAACTTTTCCCCATTCCATATATGTGGCCCACCCTCTACAATAGTTCAAGAGTGCCTACCGAACAGCTCCACTGATACAGATTTTTCTCAGAAGCTCAGATTTTTTTTTTGCTTTTTATAATAATGAAACTTTTAAAATATCACTATTGATTTTAGTCTTGTGATTAATGAATTATTTTGTTACAATATGTGCTAACTACTTATGCTAAACAATCTGTTCCACCTTGTATTTAGCTGTGCCACCCTGAGTACTTTTCCCACACCTGAAGAAGAGATCTCTGTAGCTCCAGTTGTCAAACAGAAATTGATCCACTAAAAGATATTACCCTCACCCACCTTGTCTCTCTTTTATTTTGTTATAATCATTCGCATGGCATGCTTTTATTTCCTTCTATTTTTCTGCCCTTTCCTGTGTATACTGTTGTGAAGGAAGATTATGTGACTAAATGTTTCTGGTCCAGCAAAGCACTTACTCAAATGTTAACTTTAAGCACAGGAGTAGACTACTAATTTCACTGGACTACTCCTGTGCTTAAAGTTAAGCTTGTCCTTGAGTGCTTTGCTGGACTGTGACTTAATTGTGTAAACTAAATACAGCAAGTTACAACATCTAAGAGGAAAACCTATATTAAAGATTAAAGCAAATATTTCCAGAAGATTTTAATTTATCCTATCATTTCCAATAAGCCTTTCTCCTATTGCACTGACATTTAGTATATATTTCTCTTAGAAGTCAGAAAATCATGCCCACTTTAGATGAGCAGTGCAAGTGCAACATTTCACTGTCTGCTCAACCACAGCCGCTATGCAAATCAATTTAAAAGCACAGTTCAGTTTTTATGTTTGTTGTATGGAGAGTTGTTCAAATTTCTTCTATAAGTCTATTTCTAAAAGAAATAAGCCTGGATGTCAGTGATAACATTAATAAAGGAAAAGCTGCTCGCGACAAATATGAGAAATATATACTAACAGTTAGTGCAGTAGAAGAAAGGCTTGGTGAGGGCAAAGAATAAATTGAAATCTTCTGGAAATATATTCACCCTCATTACCAACTCTTTGCAAACAGGACTGCTCAGAGAAAGATGATACCCAGAAATGGGCATGCCAATGGCTGCCACTAGCTTCCAAAAATTGTGTTTTCAGATGCATTTGAGAGTTATGTGTAGATCTGATCACTTGTTCAAACACTGGCTACTATACTCAAAAGATAACACTTAAGAGTAGCATATTTTTACTAGCTTTGTTTTGATAGTCTTAGTGTATTTGTCACTTTGTTCCATCTCAAATGAACTCCTCATCCTTGGCCCATCAAAGGAAATATTTATACTATTGTCTAAGAAGGTTTTGCACCAAACAAAAATACATACAAACGTGCTCTCACAATGAGGATTTAGCATAGAAAAACATAATACAAATGTAAAAAATCCACATTTTACAACTGGATATACATGATTTTTATATTATGTATCTACATCTATATATTTTCTCTGTACTTACATCAGGTTATAGGTTTTGGAAGCCCAAACTGCACTCAAGATGATAGTTGCTGTTGTAGTAAAATAACAAATGGGCCCTGCAAGCTTCCTAAGCAAGAACTGAATATTTCTAATATTTTGCAATATTCTGATTCCAAATAAAAAAATAATTCCAGCCAACTACAACTTAAACCAATCATGTGGACCAGATAATATAAGAAAAACAAAAATGGAAGATGTATACATTTTAACACAGAGACTCAGGGACAGACTTTAAATTAACAATAGTAACTCACAACAGTTGTATTAATGTAAGACTGGCTTTAACAAGTGTATTTCCCTTCATATCATGCTGAACATTTATCCCAACAGAAATTTCTGTTGGTTGTTGATAAAATCCCTATCTCATAGCATTGGCAATTGCAATCAGGCAGGTTTTTGGCATCAAGTTTCCTGTTGGTACCACAACATGATAAAAAACAGCAAAAAGAAAAAGGCTGTAAGGTAGGGACAGCCACATGGTTACACAGCTCTGTAGCAATCTACATTGGCCACTTCTCAAAAGGGTACTAGGGTTTGGAGGTGAGAAAGTCAGTTAAATGCTGTACCAGTCAGATACAGGACAAAATACTTAAGTCAACATAAGCAACTACACATAAGAAAAAAATCAGAGAATCTACTTTTTTTAAAAAACAAACAAACAAACAAATAAATAAAGGAATATTATTTGTTGTAATAAGCAATTACAATAGCTGAGACACCAAAAATGTTTGCAGAAATATTTTTCCTAAATACAGTTACTAACAAAGTTTTCAATAAAATTACAGAATCTCAAAAAACGTCCTGCAGATATCTCAGGACAGGACAAGATCTGCAGTAGTTTACTTTTCTCTTTGTGAGATTATGTAGCTTCTCCCTTTTAATGGTAGCTATTGAGTTCAAAAGCAAACTGTGAGTACTTAGCATATCTGAAAATCAGGGCACTTCTATTTCAGTACCTAAAGACAAATTTAGGAGTCTAACTTTAGGCACCTAAATTTGAAAATGTTGACTGTACTTTATAGCCTTACAAACACTTTTCATTTTGAGTTTGTTGCTCTGTTACTCATTCTGGGCCCAGACCTGGTCCCTATGGAGTGAATGAGAGTTTTGCCACTAACTTCAACAGGAGCAGTATCAGACACTTATTGACAAACAATTTACCATAAGTTACTGATGCTATTGCATGTGAGTGATAATGCTACCTAAGCAATACAAGCTGGCTATGGAAGTTAAGTTTCTCTAAATACAAAGAAAAAAAAATGAACCACTTGTTAATGAAGATTCATAATAATTTCCTTTTAAAAATAATAAAGAGTGTTTATGAAAATAACAAAAATTAATATTTAGCGAGACCTGATGGTTCTTTTAGATAAATAAGAGCCATGGCACAGGCTGGTCTGAATTAAAAAGTCCATGTACGTTATGGATACTCAAAACTTCTGAAAACTGGGCCAGGGTCCCTCCTCCAACAAGCTTACAATTCAAGTGCCCAATCCTGCAAACCCTTACTCACCAAGCTTAGATGTAACAAAATAAGTGGTTTACAACAACGGTTTACAGGGATGGTAACACAATGGTTACAATGAGATTATCTGCTTTGTCAGGGCATCTTGGAGGCTCCTTGGTTTTTAAAAGTAATTTAATTTGTTGTTCAGAAGTGATAGCTGTTAATCATCATTGTGATGATATCTTTTCCCTTACATGTATGGAATTGGGGTGAACAGAGCAATGAAGACAGGAGAGAAGATACAGGGAATTTGGGAAGATGAATGGTGGGGCTGAGGATAGTTGAAGAAAAATGCCTGGAGAAGGATAGAGAAATACAGGTGATATAGTGAGACAAAGTAGATATTTTGGAAGGGCAACTGTGAGTTAGTGAAGTGAAAAACAACTAGTGAGACAAATCCGTTCACTGCAAGTCAGCACAATTAATACAGTTAGAACATCACTCAGTACAAGATAGCTGGTCCTAGGCGCTAAGATAATAATTACAGCATACGTATTTAATATACCTATAATATTTTAAAAACTGTGTTTGGGGAACAAATTGATTACATATATTTATGGTGAAGTTATTCAACATCAGAAAAAATATTTTACTGATCAGAAAGCCCATTAAGAGGAAATTCATTCTATATACAAACCATCAACAAGGCACAACCAAAGGTGATTCTACTTAAACTTCAAGTAAACATCAGTCAAGGTAAGCTTTGACTTGTCCTAGCCATAAACAATTACATTACAGTATTAACTATAATACATTACTATTCATGCTAGTATTTCTACAAGAACTAGAACAAATACGTATTTCAATACACAAGACAATATTTCAGTAATACCGTCATGTTGCTTAAAATAGTTTATCAAATATTGGCTCAGACACACACGACAGGCTAATTAATCTCTGAATAGCTTTTGATAGGACTCTTAGGAGTGAAACTCCTTTTAGACTGTTAACTGGAAAGAACCATATCTCTTGTATCAAGCTTGTAGTTCACTCCTAAATTATTAATGTTCAATATACCTACAAAATACTCTGTGCTAGTCTAATTTAGTTTCAAAACAGCTAGCTATTTCCTGCTTACAGTCATTATTTGGATAAGTACAGTTCAGAAAGTAGTTAACTTCTGGAATATTAAATTATGTAAGTATACCACAGCTGTAGCTCAAACCACATAGCATACATCTATATTACAGGGTTTTGTCTGAGTTTTTTAAAAACCTGAGTTAACTGAGGCCGCAAACCTGCAACAAATGTTTGTGGAGCATCCAAGCTAACAGCGTGCAAGCCTGATAGTTAATCTGTGTCAACTGGAAATTAGTTATCTCAAGTTGAAAAGAGCAACCTTTAGCAGACATACCCTTAATGTGAAATAGCCCATCTCTCACACATACTTCATAAAACGCAATTAATCAAGCTATAGTGGAAGGGCTCCACCCCCATCCTCCAGGCAGGCTGCAAACCTGCAAAGTAGGCTCTGTGCCGTCACTAATCCTGAAGACCCTTAGCACCCTCTTAGTAAAGGTTTGGATTCACATATGTACAGATCTTGGAGCTATTTTCCCAGGCCCACCTACAAGTACCTCTCTGTTTAGGTTCTTATGCCCTACCTAGCACTTTTCGGACTCAGCCTTCCTCCTCCCGCTCTGGCTTGCAGCTTCCCACCCTGGTTCCCAGGCCCTGTCTCCTTGCCCCACCAGTCCAATAACTGTCAGTCCCTGTTTTTCTCTCTCTCCTACGCCCCTCCACCGCCGCATGACTCCAGTCTCACTTGCATCTCCCTCCCACACACCCCGACTCTTTGTTGCAAACCACTACTTCTCCCCATCCCCAGAGCAGCATTCCTCTCCTCTGTACTTGAGTCAGGCACCCTCTTCCTCTACACTCTCTCCAAGCTTACTATACCTTATGTTCAAAATCAAAATGTAGTAGAGCAATACTTGGACAAAGGTAAAGCAGAAACAAGGACTAGCTGTTCTCTGAATTAAACCACACTTTCAAAAATAAAATGGCACATGTGATTTTCTTTTATGGGGTTTTCCAACCCTTCAAGCTGTTAGAATATGCACTTTGATAGAAAGATCCAATCACCAGATTTCACATGATGTAATAATGCCAACATTTTAAAAATATTAAATTCTTAGCAAGATTTCTGTATTATTAATTAAACTTTCTCCACAGAATGCATTTACTTTAGTGATTTTTATTACTCATGACTCTGCTTTGAAACCTGCCCTTAAGAGTAGAGAGCTAGATTCTCACCACCACTCCAAAGTCAATGGAGGAACACTGATTTATACCCATCGAGAATTCAGCCAAGAATATTCGGCACTAAGCACTTCATGAATAACGTTCCATTGAGGAGGGCATGGATACAAGCATCATTCAAATTTGGATCACTTTAACAGCTAAGAATTTTTTTTTTGAAGTGTTTTCATTTTATAGTTAAAATGTCACCTCCAGATTACCTCCCTCGTTAATCAAAAACATTCTGTACATTCCATCATGCTAAAAAGTAATCAGTATGTTAGACATATCTAGCTCTAAAACAACTTCTTTCAAAAATCTTAAAAAGTGAGATGATAAGTTGTGAATCAATGTGTTCTCTTCCAAATAAAACATCTGGAGAAAAAAAAAAGTACTTTTAATAGAACTGTAGATAGGCAATCAAATGTCCTAGGTTAGCAGGGCGTGGAAAGTATATGTATTAAAGGGAGACCGAGATTTGTCCTTGCAGCATTTAATCCTATTCCTATTGCGCAATACACTTCAGCACGGTCAGAGCGACCTTAACTCTACTCCCACTAGATGGAAAATTCCACTTTAGCTAACTGAAACTGTTCAAAAGCCTAATTAGAAATCTTCCAAGCAAGTACAGTATTGCTAAGGGAGCTGCCTGTTTGCTTGCAAACACACCAAGTACTCAGTTCATTCTCTCAGATCAATAAATGAATGCCACTTTATTGTGTGTAGGGATAAAGGTCAGCTACGTTATACTGTTCATTCATTCCCTCTTTCTCTTGTTGCATATATAGTATCTATCCTCTATAAAATATGATGTGAGAGCTCTACAGGACTTGAAATCATATAAAACTATACGATGTGTAAAATATAGCAATTATATTTTATAATTATATTGGATTGCAAAGTAATTATATACACACACATTCATATATATAGATGACTATATCTACACTGGGAGATTCAAAGGATGACTAACGTATGCTGGTTTAGTATACTGTTGATTAACATCCTTTGATACTATACTTTCTCTTTGATCCTCACTTAGAATTACTTCACAACAATCTGCACTGGCACCTGCAATCTTAATAGGAATCAGAAATATTCAGGAAAGAGGTACTTTTACTTTGGCTCATTTGCCCTTGTGCAAGGGGAAAATGTAAAGGAAGAAATTAAAGTATCCTTCCCATGGGGATTCACCTCTGTAAATCACAGATAATGCACACAGAGGTTGAAAGGAACTAATTATCCACAGAAGTGTTTATGTACATTTTAAAAAAACAACAAATTATATAATGATACGCAATCAAGAATTTAAGGTTGAACACAAAGTGATTGTTAAAAAAGGCTGCAGTGTTTTCAGTATAGCTCCAGACGGCTGTAAAAAGTCAGCACTTTGCTAAGTATCAGACAGGAAATTTACCTCTCAAAGTCTGACGAAACTTGCTTTCTGAAAGATGTAACAAGTTTTCTCTAGCCTTAGACCAATTTGTTAAAAGTGTAACTAATTTATTGCCCATGTTCAACAGAAAGAAAATCTTAAAACCAAATATCTTTGCCCTCTTCACTACTGGTATTACAGACATCCTTGCAGTCAATAGGAGTTAAGGAAGGCAAGTCCCTGGTGATACAGATCTCTTAATGTCTTGAGTTTTCTCTTCAAATATATTTTATTTGTTCCATAACATCCCTGTGAAAAGTCATAATGCTGACAGGTCCAAAAAAATGTTCACAGCAGTTGTTAAGGAGGACAGCAATGCTGAAGCTTTATGTTCCTTACATGTGTTTCTTGCTAAGAGTAACCAATCAGAATGCAGACTGAACATGAAAAACAGAATAAGTAAGCTGAAAAAATAGCATAAATGAATGTTTGACAGGCTCTGTTTTCTACTCTAGACAACATATAAAACTCCAGTGAAGTAGCATATGGTATGAAGTAGGGTGACCAGATAGCAACTGTGAAAAGAAAAGGACGGGGGTGGGGGGATAATAGGCACCTATATAAGAAAAAGTCCTAAAAAACTGGACTGTCCCTTTAAAAACGGGACATCTGGTCACCCTAGTATGAAGGCAGAATATAGCTTAAATGACCTAACTAATAAATGCACCTCTAGATGGATCAAAAGATAAATGTTTAAGATTCAGGAATGGTAGAAATATTTTAGATAAACTTCTGTTACTTCAGTTCTTGTTTTTGGAAACAGTATATGGTAAATTGAATTTATTCCTACAAGCACTGAGCAACGCTGTGGGATACAAGACACTATGCTTTAATGTCATATCTGCTGAGAGACAAACAGGTAGAGCTACTATTGTTTTCCACTATAAATAGCAGCTTAAATAATGATCACAAGACTTGGGGCAGAAACATGTTTAGCTTCTTTTACTGCTCAAATAGATTTAATAATGAACTTTGCAATCTTAAGGAGTAATATTTTGGACTGTAAAATCTATCTTACCACAGCTGGCAGGGCATTTAAGCCCTCCTCTGCACTTAAGAACTATTCCCATTTCTTTCCCAACCTCCAGTCCTGTTTTCTTTCACCATATTACCCAAGAGCAAAAAAATTATTTGAAAACCATAATTCTCTCTCCACATGGAAGCAATTAATTTTTTTAGCATTACGTTTCCCACACCATGCACAGTGGATTAAATATACAACTCCCATCATTTTTTATGGGAAATGAACATCTAAATCCATTCCGCAAGAGTTGAAAACATTCTTCTTAAAGTTCAGCAGCATAAGATTTACCCTCCCGATCACAACATAGTCAATCAAGTTCATCCATCAATTCTAGCGTACAGTTTCTGGTAGTGACCATACCATACATCATGCTTCAGATGAAAGTTAAAAAACCCCACAATGCAGCTCACCAATTAATTGTCAATGCTGTACATGAGGGAAAAGTGTCTCTGATCCCTGCAGTGACTGGCATGAGATTTGTTTACCCTAATCTTTTTCTTAACCCAATGAAAATAAAATAGGTATTAATATGTAATCAACAACTTTGATCTAATATAGTATTAGAGTAACAAAGATCAGGTGTGTGAGAGAATAGCTTTTATTGGACCAACTTCTGCTGGTGAAAGACAAGCTTGTGAGCTACACAGAGCTCTTCTTCAGCTGTGTAGCTCACAAGCTTGTCTCTTTCACCAACAGAAGTTAGTCCAATAAAAGATATTGCCTCATACACCTTGTCTCTCTAATACCCTGGGACAAAACATGGCTATAACAACACTGCAAACTATTAAAGTAACAGTTTTTTTCATGAGTTATTTCAACTAACTGGTAACTCACACATTTACAAAGCATTTTGAATTATGCTGAAAAGTCTATAAAAAACCCATGATTCTTTTCACATGAAAAAAAATCATCAGAGAATGTTTTCTAGTAAGCATACAAAATTCTTTTGAAATATGTACCTCACCTCATAATAAAAGGAACAAAAGGTGCCATGCTGAGAGCTGAATAAGTGCCATCCATTGGAGAAGGATACAGCTTGCCCAGGATCAAAAGCAAAAGAAACAAACTTGGATGGAGCTTCAACTCACCAGTTTCACTAAATGAAAAATGAAAAGAGGTATCTGGTTAAAGACATTATCTTTAAACATGTCTGCTAACACCAATAATTGCCCCTGGTATATCAGTAAATGTTGCAAAGTAGAAATTTAAGTAAATTACACATCCTTCTACTATTCCTCTTAAAAACAAACAAACAAAAACTTTCAATCTTTAAATATAGGGCCCTAGACATGATAGGAGTTATTTCATTTCAAATGCATGCATGACACCCAGATAACTCAGTGAATCAATCAAATCCCTTTCTATATATACCAACTCTAGGAAAATAAGATGAAGTCCAAGAAAGAAACAGAAGAGGTTGGCAAAAGAGCTGGTGCATTACATTACATACTTATTGTCTAACACAGGGGTGGCCAACCTGTGGCTCCGGAGCCGGCTCTTCAGAAGTTAATATGCAGCTCCTTGCATAGGTGCTGACTCCGGGGCTGGAGCTACAGGTGCCAACTTTCCACTGCTCAACCCCAGGCCCCGCCTCCACTCCACCCCTTACCCAAAGGCCTCCACCCCTTCCTGCCCCCTTCCCAAAGCCTGCTGCACACTTGCTCCACCCCCCTCATCCCAGAGCCTCCTGTAAACTGCGAAACAGCTGGCAGGAGGCATGGGGAGGGAGGAGGAGGTGCTGCTGATTGGCAGGGCTGCCGGCGGGCAGGAGGTGCTGGGGGTGGCAGGGGAGCTGATGGGGGCTGCCGACATATTACTGTGGCTCTTTGGCAATGTACACTGGTAAATTCTGGCTCCTTCTCAGGCTCTGGTTGGCCACCCCTGGTCTAACATGACTTAAGAAACTGAACAGGTAACAGTTCCCAATGAACTGGGAAATTGAGAAAGTTTGATCAATACAATATGAAAGCATGAGAACAAAATAAACCTATCTTCAGATAGGCAGGAAAACTAGCATGTGCTGTCATGCAGATTTTACTTTGGATGGATTAAGTTACCCATGCTGGTGTCTATATAGCCCAAGTTAAAAACTAAAGACAACTATAAAGCATATTTTGATATTAAATCTGACAGGCAAAACAACTAACATACCAAGCTATTACATGCAAAAGACCAGTTAGATTGTTTAGTGGAAAGGCTTTAAGGCAGGTGTAATCAGTTTTTATACCAATTTAATCATACTGATGTAGAAACTGATACAACTAAATTGGTGCAATCAACTAGTACAGATTCCGTTATAATGATGTAATGTGCTCGTATTGGCATAGTTTATTTCAATACATTTAAGGATTTACAAATTTAAAAACCAGATTTGTGGGCGTTGGAAGCATGGCAGATGGAGGCAGGTGTGTATCTAAGAGCAGAGGGGGAGGAAAGCAGGAGCTGAGGCAATAGGCTCCAGGGGGTGGAGAGCAAGACCAAGGCCACCGGAGTGGAAGACATTCCCCTCCAGAACATGGAACTGAACCTAGGAGTACCGAGTCTCTACATTTTTCTGCTGTCAGCAAATAGCTGTTAAACCCACTGGCAAAGTATGTGTCAGACTTACTTCTAGTGCTGGTCTTCATAAATAATAGCCTACAAATACTACAAGTTACTCTGTTAGTTCAAATGGTCGAGGTCTGTGGTACAGATCTAAAGGTCCAAATCTAGCTCATGATCCAAGCTGAGGTCAATATTGTTCCACATAACAGAAATTCTGTTTCTTCAGGTTTTTTTAATTAGAAAATTACATGCAAAAACACATTAAAAAGCATTATTAAATGTTCCAAATTCAAATAATTAAAAGTTAGGAAATGCCAGAACTAAAGTTGTACATGCAAACTTAATTAGTCTGCATATGCACTAGGATTAGGCTTGGAAGAATTCAAGTGTTTTGTTTTGTTTTTTTTAAAGCATTTTGTTCCTCTTGTTATCTATTTAAATTTTCAGTTGTGTGTCATGACAATAGACATTGAGATTCAAAAAGTTAAACCTTTCTCCTCACTAAAACACATATCATCAACATCGTGTGTCAAAATATACAAACTAAATATCCTCAAATCAAAATCTAGTAAGTTCTCAAGCAGAACTGTTCTGACTGTACATTTTGATCACTATCAATGGAAATTTTTTTCATCACTTTGTGTGTTTACGGTGAAACTGACGTTTACCGACATTTACCAGTAAAAAAAATCCTTCTAAGCCTAATATTACAGTCTTTAATTACATGATCACATTCTATTTTTTCCTGAGGACCAATGCCTCTCTCTGCACAGGCTGGAACCTGCTCTAGGGGATGAATGAGGGTCATGTAATGAAGAGCACTGATGTCTGTCAGAACCCTGCCCCATCTGTTGAAGAGGCTGGAAGGTGTGTAGTGAACAAGACAAGGTATGTTCTCATAATCAAGACAGCTAAATGCTGCCCTGGATAACTGGATTCTATCCCTATGTGTGCCAGAGTTCCCAAGTGATGTTGGGCAAACCACCTAAACCAAAATATTCACAGTTGGACACAAACTGTGTTTTCCTCATTTTTGGGTGCCCAACATGAGACACACGTAGCCACATCTGCAGAATTGCTGAACTCATGGCTGCAACTGAAGTTCACTGGAGCTGTGCTTTGATAGGAAGACTTACTCACCGGGTGCAGTAATGATGGTTCTTTTAGATGCACCCTATTGGTGCTTCACTGTAAGTGTGCGTGCTCCCCTGTGCTGCTGATCAGAGATTTTCAATAGCAGTTCGTTCCACCCATGGACACGCAGCTCCCCACCTGCTATCAGGCTAGCCAGCGTGCGTGGGCATTTCTTCCTCAGCTCCTTCTCTGGCACCTCCCTGTTGGTTAGCTAGCCTGTACATCATGACTAAGGCTAAGATTTTGTCAGGGATATTTTTAAATAAAAATCATGGACAGGTCACAGGCAATAATGAAAAATTCACAGAAGCCTGTGACCTGTCCCTGACTTTTACCAAAAATATTCATGACCAGCTGCAGCTGGGGGCTCCCACCACCCATGGGGGCTCAAAGCTCCAGGGTCCCCTTCCATTGGCAGCTCCGAGCTGCACCGGCCGGGAGCTCTGGGGGTCCCCCCGCCGCCCACAGTGGATGGGAACTGTGGGGGTCCACCTGCCACTCACAGCGGTGGCGGTCCCCCATGCAGCCCGCGGTGGCTGGAAGCTGCGGGGAGTCCGCCTGCTGTTCCTGCCTCCTGGGGCCACAGGGGTACCCCACAGCTCCCGGCCTCCACAGGCAGCAGGGGACCCTGTAGCTCCCAGCAGGCGCTGGCTGAAGAAACGGAGGTCCAAATCGCAGCCTTAGTCATGACCTTTCTTTGCGTGTCCTTGATCAGCGGGAGGAAGTGAGCTCATGCATTTCTGACCACTCTGCGCTCAAACAGGTTGATGTGAAGGCACAGCGCTGCTAGAGATCATTTGTCCTGTATTGTGCCACCATTGAGATGCACTCCCCAGCCTATGAGTGATGCATTGGTGGTCAGGAGATGGGATGAGGAAGACTAAGCAAACGGGATTCCTGTACAGACGTTTACTGGGTCCTTCCACCAGTCTAAGGATTGCTTGACCCTGGTGGGCGTCGATAGAAGCTTGCCTGTGTTGTCTCTGTTCATCCTGTAAACTGAACCAAATCATGCTTGGAGGCATCTCATGTGTAGTAGCCTGAGCAATTACTGATGTGCCCGCGGCCATGTGCCCCAGAAGCTGAAGGCAATATCTGGCCAAGATTTGGGGGCTGGATTGTACTGTCTCTATCAACAAGGAGAGACTGGGAAATCTATGATGTGGAAGGAGTGCCCTTGCCTGAATGGAGTTGAGGTCGGCTCCTATGAATTCTAGCCTTTGAACCGGTGTTAAGGTCAATTTTTGTTCTTTGATCTGTAGGCCCATATTCAGAAACAGGTCCCACGTGGTCTGAGTGACTCATTGGGCCTCTGTGCAGGACCATGCACTGAGAAGGCAATCATCCAGGTAGGGATAAAACATTATGCTCTGAGAACGTAAGTGGGCAGCTACTACTGAGAGAACCTTGGCCAAACACCCCCAGGGCCGATGAGAGGCCCAAAGGGAGTAATCTGTACTGGTCTTGGCCCAGCATAACTTTGAGTGCACACCTGTGACTGACTATGATAGAAATGTGGAAGTATGAGTCTTGAAGGTTGAGGGCCGAGAACCAATCTCCTTCTTCCAATGCTGGGATGATAACTGATAGGGTGACCATCTTGAATTTCTACGCTTTGACATATCTGTTGAGTGCTCTGAGATCCAGTATGGGTCTACAACCTTCCTTTTTCTTTTATATCTGGAAGTAATGAGAGTAGAATCCTTTGCCTCTGAGATGTACGAGCACATTTTCTATAGCTCCTACACTGAGGAGATGGTTTGCCTCTTGACATAGCAGACTCTTGTGAGAAGGGTCCCTGAAGAGGGATGGGGATGGGTGTTTGGGAGGGGGAAGAGAGGAGAAATGGATGGCATATCCGTTCTGGATGATTTCCAACACCCACTTGTCAGAGGTTATAGGTTCCCAGGTGCTGCATAATGGGGTAAGACCGTCTGCGAAAGGAGGAATGGGGTTTCCCAGCACAAGGTGGCAAAGAGAGTGTTCTACAGGCGCCTCAACCAACCAATCAAAACCACCACTTCAAGGTTGAAGGCTGAGACAAAGTCGGTTGTGGTTCCAATTGCTTTTGCTTGGGGAACCTTGATTTCTTTCTCTGTGGCCCTTAAGATCTCTGTGACAAGTACTGAAGCATGTACTGCGATGACAGGGAATTAAACAGCGGCTGAGGGCTGTAATTTCTCTTGTAGGCTGGCATGTATATCCCTAGGGAATGAAGGGTTGCCCAAGAATCCTTTAACATGTGGTGAGACCCATCTGTCGTTTTGGAAAACAGCTTCGTTCCCTCAGTCCTTTTGCCAGGTTCATAGGTGGACGTGTAAGTGCAGCCAGCCAATCCTAGTAAAGAGGGCATCTACAGGCATGCATGGGATATAAATACCATCCCTCATTCTTGCAGTCAGGAATAACGCAATGACCTTCTCCTGAACTGGCCCCATCTGCTTCTAGCCCTGCCTGATTATCCCTCTAAACTTTTCCCCTTCTAACACACGATTCTTTTACAACAGTGCCCCTTGAACAGCCACTGAGGGAGAGAAAGGGACCAAGTCTTACTAACAATACATCTAAAGAACAGTACCTCTAACTCAATTCCCCTCATCCAGGGTGGATAAAAATCAATGATTTAAAAAAAAAATTGGATTTTTTTTAGATAAATTGTTTCCTCAAAAAAAAAATCTGATCTAAAGATAGTTTTAATTAAGATACATTATAGCTCAAAGATATCTCATCATGGAATAGGAATTATAAATTCTAATTCTATAGTATGAGACAATATATTCATGTAATGTTTAAGAAAAGTTTTGTAAATGAGTTCCAATAGTTCATGGATTAGGGACACAATCTTATAGGGTTCCAGGGGCTTCTGTATAGATTATTTAGGTTAATCTTTCTATCTAACCAATGGGACGCAGTGCTCAGTCCAGAAGATACCATCAGAGATGCTTAGTTTTGCAGTTCTCAAACTGGGGATTTGTGTCTCAAGAGATAACATGCTTGTTAACAACAAAAATGTTTTTAAATAAATAAATAGTATACAGAGGTGAGAAATAACAGACCTCAACCCTATTGTCCCTCTGCAAATTTGTGTACACAGAGTCAATCCCTTACCTCTCTCTAAAAGTGCAAAGTTTCAAAACGTTCGATTAATAGAAGATTGTTGGGGGCAAAATAGATCTGGAAAAGGAGAAGAAGTCTGAAGATAAATGTGAGAAAGGAGGGACAGGCAGTAGAAACAAAAGTGAAACTGTTTGAGCAGCACATTCCAGAAGTCTTGAGGTCTTTCTGAGTGTAGCCTTCATTGATCTGAGATCTACCATACCATTCTCTCACTAGAACTGAAAACCTATAATGGCAGCAGGCTGTAAAAGAGACCTAGTTCGTGAATATTTTAATGAAGTTCCTCTACCTGTGGTTAAGACAGGCATGAGTGCAAAATGCAAACAGTGCAACAAAGAAATGCAAGGCCTGGTTGCCCGAATGAAACATCATGAGAAGTGTTCCTTCTCAGGAAGAAGCTGCTTGAAGATGATAAAAGGAACACGTCTGAACATGCAGAATCTTCAGGTTGGTAAACGTTTTTATTTCAAAAAGAAAAGGAGTACTTGTGGCACCTTAGAGACTAACCAATTTATTTGAGCATAAGCTTTCGTGAGCTACAGCTCACTTCATCGGATGCACACTGTGGAAAGTATAGAAGATCTTTTTATACACACAAAGCATGAAAAAATGGGTGTTTACCACTACAAAAGGTTTTCTCTCCCCCCACCCCACTCTCCTGCTGGTAATAGCTTATCTAAAGTGATCACCCTTAAATTGCACTATATTCAGTAGAATTCCACATGCTTATCTTCTTACCTGTCCATAGTCCTGGCTGCAACTTCCAGTTGTTGGAGAAGGAAAGGATAAAGGGCTGGAAACCGAGAGAAAAACTCCCTCCCTGTCATTCTGCAAAAGGGGCAAAAAAGAATGATAGTTAGTGTTCTATAACAACCTGTTCTTCTCAAAATGTTTAATTAGCCAACAAGCGTTCATTTTTTTATTAATACCTGAGTGTAACCCAAAGTAGTAGCTCACAACATGGTTATAAGACATGGTCGTAAAATGCCCAAGCCCACTTCAACCCTGTCTAAAATACAGTTTCTACCATATGCTATTACTAAGGCTAAGATTTTGTCACAGATATTTTAGATAGGTCACGGGCAACAATGAAAAATTCACGGAAGTCCATGACCTGTCCCTGACTTTTACTAAAAATATCCTTGACAAAATGAGGAAACTGGGCAGCTGCAGGCAAGCTGGGAGCTTCAGGAGCACCCACCACCTGTGGGGGCTCAAACCTCCAGGGTCCCCCTCTGCTGGCAGTTCCGAGCTGCAGGGGTCCCCCCCGCTGTCCACGGTGGCCAGGAGCTCCAGGAGTCCCCCCTGCCGCCCGCAGAGACAGAGAGCTCCAGGGGTTACCCCTGCAGCTTGCGGTGGACATGAGCAGTGGGGGTCCCCCCTGCCACGCAGGGCAGCTGGGAGTGGCAGGGGTCTCTGCTGCCATCCGCGGTGGCCAGGAGCTGCAGGGGGTCAACCTGCCACTGCTGGCTCCCTTCACCTGGGGTTGTGGGGGTACCCCACAGCTCCCTGCCTCCACAGGCAGCGGGGGACCCTGCTGCTCTCTGCGGGAGCTGACTCAAGTCATAGAGATCTTTGGAAGTCACTGAATCCGTGACTTCCGTGACCTTAGTGACTAAATCGCAGCCTTAGCTATTACCAATAAAACTGAAAGCTGCACCATTGGACACTGGTGGTAAATTCCAGGTCCCATTTTTGCCAGTGTAGATGCACCCTTATAAGCCTGCATAACAACGAGATTCAAAACAGATTTCCAGCACACAACAAATTAAATAAAATACAGTTTATACCAATGATCAGCAAAGCTCAACCACTGACCAGACTTAATAAAGCAGCAAAGTTCAAGTTATGACAGTAAATAAAATCAAACTAAACATAAGCTTTAACACAGCTTTTTAAACCATGTTATAAACACAGACACTGTCTACCCTGGCCAGGAAACTGTGTTAGCACCTCTGTAGCAAAAACTGTATTTCAAATCTCATAGTAGGAAAGAGCCTAATTAGAATATACATTAGACAGGTAAAAGGAGTTCTGAATTCTTTTAAACAATTAACCAGCAGAATTGTAAAGCATGTTTACCACATGATCTACTGAAAAAAAAAGTCAACACACATTAGCAAAGCTTCACTGTAAAGATTCATGCTAGCATCTACAAAATCACAGGGAGGAATTGCAAAAACGAATGTTAGTGAAAATAAGCAAAAAAACACCATACAAGAGTAAAATCACCACATGGCAAACATCAGCAAAGCTTCATCCAGTGCCCAGCTAACAAAACATGCCTTAGTCACAGGCCACAGAGTAAACACAGTAAAAATGATCACTAGATGGAAACAAACTTTCAAACGCAAAGGTTCAGGAAAATTTCAGTAGGCACATAAAAACTATACCAAAATCCTGAACTGTTTATAACTATAGGCATATGCAGGGGATTTGCCACAGAATTTTGCTCCAAAGATTTCATTTTTTAAAAATTGAGCTTCTAGCCTTTATGGTTGTGAAGAAAATCTTCTACATGTGAACCAAGTGTAAACTGAAAGAATGATAATTCAAATGTCAACATTAACTATTTTGCTAATTATTTTAGCAGAAACATACAACTAATTGCTTATCCCACAATCCCAAACTGCTTCCCAGTTGCCAAAAGCTCCAAATGTCCCGTTACCAAGCTGCCAAAACTTCCAATTTCAATAGCACGGTTACATATTTTCTAGGCAAACTGTGCAAGACAGTGACATTTTAAAACACAGGGGCCGTGCAAAACACATAATATTTAACATAAAATTAAACACGCAAGGGACATATTACTGATTACATCATTCTTTTTCCTTTCTTAAATCAATAAAATTTAATCCACTATGAAGATACCATGTAGAATCTCCAAACTACTACAAAAACAACAAGGAGTCCGATGGCACCTTAAACACTAACAGGTTTATTTGGGCATAAGCTTTCGTGGGTAAAAAACCCACTTCTTCAGATGCATGGAGTGGGTAAAAAACCCACTTCTTCAGATGCAAACTTTCACTCCATGCATCAAAAGAAGTGGGATTTTTACCCACGAAAGTTTATGCCCAAATAAATCTGTTAGTCTTTAAGGTGCCACCGGACTCCCTGTTGTTTTTGTGGATACAGATTAACACGGTTACCCCCGATACCAAACTACTACAGTGATATGCTCAGAACCTAGCTGCTCTAACTGCAGTATTTGGGTCAAATTTGCTGTGGCATATATAGTCCTTGGGCATAGGCTTAAAAGGTGATTTGGAGTAACTAATGAACTAATACCCTCTTCTTATGGATTCATAACAAGCACGCAATCCCTAAAACCAAAGAAATGTTAATACCTATAAACACAAACTAAAAAAAAAAACGAACAGTAGGAAAAAACAGTCTGGGATTAAAGAATAGATAAATTAGATTAAACTCCAGTCAGCCCACATAAATTAAAATCTATAGAGAAACCCCCCCGCCGCCCCATTTTAATAGCATTTAAAGCAGAGGTTCTCAAACTTTTATATTGGTGAGCCTCTGAGTGAGACCCCCCTTATAAATTAAAAATACTTTTAAAATATATTTAGCACTATTATAAATGCTGGAAGCGAAGCGGGGTCGGGTGTGGAGGCTGACAGCTCGCGACCCCCCATGTAATAACCATGCGACCCCATGAGGTGTCATGACACCCAGTTTAGGAACCCCTGATCTAACCTATCACACTGTAGATGTACATCAGTACAAATTCAGGGACTTTGGATTCCTTGCAGAGGAGATAAACATATTATAGAATCCATTTGAGAATATTTATAGCAAGTTTGACATTTTGAAACAAAAATGTCAACAAGAGAGGTCTTAACATCAAATCTACTCTTATTTTCCTCCCTTTGCCCCCTCAAATAAAAATCTCTCTCTGAAAACTGACTTCTTGGAAACAGAAGATGATTCTGAAGTATTATTTCAGCCATGCATTACATTGTCTGGAAAGATCAGAAACTGGAGGTATGGCTAGAAAGCCAAGCAAATACAAACTGAAACCACTGTAACCAGTTCCTGGAGGCTTGTTTACATTATAGTGGTACTGTAAGAGGTTTTACAACGTGTTGCATTTTCATTATAATATACCAAAATTCAGGCACCAAGGAATAATAGACAGAATTCCCAAGCAGATGTTACCAGGACGGCCATGCTTCTAGTGTGTGAAAAATTCTATTTATTCTCAAAAATAAAAAATAATTTTTCTCTGAGAAAATTTTTCTCTTTTTTACTAAGAGAGGGTAGTATGGTTACTGTTATCAAGGGTTAACCCCTGAAACATCTAATGGGAAACACCTTCAAATGCAGTATCTACATTCTATTAAAACTATTAAATGTCTTCTCTAGATTTCTGACGACTGCATAAAAAGAATGATGTAAATGTTCTTGAACTAGGATGAAATACTAAACTGACAGCAATTTATAAGAGTTCTTAACTCTGTGCCTTCTTCATATCCAGAAGGATTTATAACCCTATAAAAATATAGTTTGCAAATGTGTCTGCAGAGGACAGAAGTCTTGAAAATACTTAAGTGAAACAGATAATTTTTGATGAATGAGGGGCATAAATATTCAAAGTTTTGCTGGGTTTTTTTGTTTGTTCTTGTTTTTAAGAACACTTGTAATTCTTTTTTTTTTTTTTTTTTTAAAGTAGGAGCCCTGGGGCTCTAAACATGTAGCATCACCCAATAGTGACTGGCATTATCACGGTAACTGCATCTGTTTTAGGTACCCGCAAGAAGTGTCTTGATTTTACCTGCAGCTCTCATTGACCTCAAGGGGCATTTTGGGTGCTGAGCACCTTCAAAAGAAAAAATTTACAAGCAGCTAGTTAAGTCAAGAGTTTGTTCATGTCACTATAGGCCCATTTTAACATACAAAATAATTCATTGACCAAATAGGAACTCAAAATTAAGCACTAAGAGTGAAAGTTCCTAGAACATTAAACTTAAAGTGCTCAGTATACAGTGTATGTAAATTTTATGCAGTTTCTTGATATTCAGAGGATAAAAAAAAAATCAAAAGATAATTGCCACTGAATTGGGCAAGTCACATAACCTGTCTCTCAATTTGCTGCCCGGATCTTGTATGAGGGGAGGAAAGGAATCTACTCAAAACCTACTTCCTACTTGTCAGGTATTTGCAGAAAACATGTCTAAAAACAGTGAGAGGAAGTATATTTTCACTACAGCTGGAGTTGTAATTTCTACCTCTGGTAGATATACCCGAGCTAATTTGGGCTTAGAAACGTAGCTGCAGCAGCAGGAGGGGCTAGCTACCTGAGCATGTGCCTAGCGTTTCAGACAGCATTGAACTCTGGTGACTAAATCCTCCTGCTGCTCATGTCACGGCAACACTTCTCTTTTTAGCAAAGTAGCTTGAGAGATAGGTAGCCATATCTGCTCTAAGTGGAAATTACACCTCCAGCTCCAATGTAGACACACCCTAAGAGGACTAGTTGCTAAGCAACAACTTTGGCTGCCTCCCTTTCCAGTGCATAGAGGAAACAACATAGTACACCACACTAGTGGAGATGTTGTGAACAAAAGGGAATTGTACAAAGATGAGGCTGTGCAAGTAGAAGAGAGAGTTACTTACCATAACTGCAGGTTTCAGAGTAACAGCCGTGTTAGTCTGTATTCGCAAAAAGAAAAGGAGTTCTTGTGGCACCTTAGAGACTAACCAATTTATTTGAGCATAAGCTTTCGTGAGCTACAGCTCACTTGATGCTCAAATAAATTGGTTAGTTTCTAAGGTGCCACAAGTACTCCTTTTCTTTTTACCATAACTGGAGGTTCTTCAAGATGTGTGGTTCCTATCTGGATTCCAAATGTGGGTGCACATGCCCGCCATGCACTGGAGCCAGAACTGATCATAGTAGTGTCCGCTGACCCACACATGCGCTGTGCATTGACTGTGTGGTGCATCCGAGGCTTTAAGACACCATGTGGGTTGATGCCACTCTAGTTCCCTCTTATCAGGCAGTTGCAGAGCCCAGAGCAGAGGTGGTGATGCAGGGTAAGATTGGAATCCAGATAGGGACCACACATCTTGAAGAACATCCAGTTACAGTAAGTAACCTTCTCTTCTTCTTTGAGCGATGGTCCCTATGTGGATTCCAAATGAGGGAGAGTAGCAAGCAGAACTCAAGTGCGGTGGCAGGTGCAAGGGCTCTCCAGGAGTCACAGTCTAAAGGATGGTGTGGCCGAGAGCTGCATCCACCGCCGCGGCAGGGGCATAGTGAGTAGGAAAGGTATGGATGAAGGACCAAGTGGCTGCCCGGAAAATATCTTGCCATGGAATGTCTGCAAGGAAAGCTGATCTGGTGGCATGAGCCCGTGGGGGGGAGGGGAACACCAGAGAGAGGGTAACAGTCCTCAATCCAGTGGGAAATCCAGTGGAAGAGACATTGCGAGGTGAAAGCACATCCTCAAAGCAGTCAGTGATGGCGAGGAAGAGATGTGGGGAGATGTGAAAGTCACGTGTGCGCTGGAGGTAAAAGGCTAGCACTTGGCAGACATTCAGGGAGTGTAGCATGCGCTCCCTGGAGGAGGCGTGCGGTTTAGGGCAGGGGTTCTCTAACTTCATTGTACCGCGACCTCCTTCTGACAACAAAAATTACTTCACAACCCCAGGAGGGGGATCAAAGCCTGAACCCACCTATACCTCATTGCCCTGGGTGGGGGGACCAAAGCCTGAGCCCCACCGCTCTAAGCAGGGGGGCAAAGCTGAAGCTCCAGGGCTTCATCCCCAGGCAGGGGGCCTGCATCCTGAGCCTGGCCACCCAGGGCTGAAGCCCTTGGGCTTTGGGGCTCAGGCTTCAGCCCCAGGCCCCAGCAAGTCTAAGCTAGCCCTGGCAACCTCATTCAAAAGGGGTCGTGACCCACTTTGGGGTCCCGACCCAAAGTTTGAGAACCGTTAGGTTAGAAGGTGGGTAAGTGTATGCACTGGTTGAGGTGGAACAGGGAGACCACTTTGGGAAGAAATTTGGGGTGAAGGCGTAGGGAGACCTGGTCGTGGTGGAAGATCGTAAAGGGCAGTTCCACCATCATTTCCGCCAGTTCATTGACAAAGAAAATCACCTTCACAGAGAAGTGAGAGAGAGAGCAGGTTTCCAGGGGTTCAAAGGACGCCCTAGTGAGGAAGTAGATGACAAGGTTGAGGTCCCTGCAGGGGATAAGCTTCTGCATCGAGGAAAAAAAACCCTCCCCCCCCCCCCCCCCGCTGGTAATAGCTCACCTTAACTGATCACTCTCCTTATAGTGTGTATGATAACACCCATTGTTTCATGTTCTCTCTGTATATAAAATTGTCCTACTGTATTTTCCACTGCATGCCTCCGATGAAGTGAGCTGTAGCTCACAAAAGCTTATGCTCTAATAAATTGGTTAGTCTCTAAGGTGCCACAAGTCCTCCTTTTCTTTTTGCAGATACAGACTAACACGGCTGCTACTCTGAAAAATTTCTTCCCCTGTAATTGCTTCATTTATATAATACCATTAAATGTTCAGGATGTATAAGTAAATAAATAAAACAGAAGAGCGGGTCTCTGCCCTACAGATCTTACAGTTTAACAGTGACAAAAACTAAACACAGTTCACCAATTCTCTATATCTGACAGTTGGTGGTCTAGAGCACAATCCTTTTTCTCTAGAATTCTTGCAGTGAATGGAGGCACCTCATTCAGGCTAATTTACACTGAAGTGTTAATAGAGTCTGGGAACAATTCATTTCAGCACTCCTCAGAAGAAAGATTTACCAGGATCCAGAGATGTTATGGGAGGAAAAAGAGTACTAATTTTTTTGAGTTGTGGAAGTAAATCAGGGACAGTTTCCCCTTCTACTTATGTTTCCCTCTAAAGAAAAGTACTAACAAAACACACCACCACTTCAACTCTTAACTGAAGTATTCTGCCCTTCGTTCTAACTTTAGGTCATATTGCACCTGCCACTCATAATCATTTCATCTGTCCCGTTCATCTAAATTTACTCTTTCCAATCTTTTCTGTCTGTGTGAATCTGCGCCACAGTTCATTAAACTGAAGGACAAGGTTTATGATGCTAGCTAGAAAATTGTTCTAGTAAAATGTAGTGAGTTCTTATGAAACGGAAGTTACTTTGAAGGCAAAGAGTGGAGATGTACATGTAGTGTTATAACTTCCTTCCTTCATTGTACTATTACAGCTAAAATTCATAATTGAAGGCAGATGTAGATCTATAAAACCCAGCAACATAAACTTCTAGAAAAGTCTATTTTAAGCTGCAGCTAAAGAGCAATTTGCTATGTGGATGACTAAAGTTTCTTTTAAAAAAGGAGGAATGAGAAAAGTAGTTTGCCTCTCCCACACAAAGCTAACATAAGGAGCTTTTATTGTACTTTTGATGGTCAGTAACTTCTCTATGTATTTGTACTTGATTGTATGGCTTTATTTGTTTGCTAATAGAATCTTCATAAAAGGGAATGGCCTCATTCTTATTAATCTCCTTTCCACTCCTCTGATAAGATTGTTCAATATTACTGTACTTTCTCAATCAAAATAGATAAAATATTTTATAATGTAACAGACTTAAAATTCTATCTATAGATAGATTCCAGTTTTCTACTAGACAATAGCATGACCACAGGTCAGCTGGTTCCCCTCCACCATCTTTTTCATTCTGCTTCTCTCATGAGTGCCTCCTAGGCCAACATGATATCTCAAGAGTTATTCCTTACATGTATTTATCAATTCTGATTAAGTGCTGTGATCTCATGTGTAGGTCAAGACCTGTATTTGTACATTTAGTTGTCTTTGTTGTATTACTGTGTTTGTATGCTATCTGTGGATTTAAAATTGTTTAACAGATTTGTTTATAAAAAATAAACTAAAGAGCTTGGATGCTGTGGTACTCTTTGCTAAATGCTGCTGCAGTATATTCTATGAACATACTGTGGAGGATCAGTTTAATTCGTAAGTACAGCAATGTGTGTACACATTGTGTGTATACCTCATTTTACCGTGACATGTGTCACAAATTATCTCCTTCTATAATATCTCTGATTTCATATTTTTCAGAAAAATTAAAGGCTCCATAGCCTTCTATCCTGCTTTAATAACTGACACTATAAAGTACATTTGTGAATCATCTGCTCATATTGTGAGTCAAAAGTAAAAAAAAACACCGCAAAAGAGGTTTAAAGACAATTGACCTTCTGGGGCTACAAGGCCGCTCTAATACTCATTCTAAATCATAAATATCAACAAGAAAAATCCTGGACAGCTGATAGGCACTCACAAATACCAAAATTGGGATGGAGATAAAGGATATAACAAAAGTAGGAAAAAAAGAAGAGACGAGAATAAAAGAATATATACAGGGAAAAAGCAAAAACCAAGAGACATTTACAGAGGCTTTTATTAAAGGGCATAGTTTTCATGAGTTCGTGGAGGCCTCTTTTTAATATTTTCCTGCCAAGAATAATATCTACTCTTATTGTGGCAATGACTGTACTGAAATTAATGGACCCTGAAGAATTATCTAGCATATCACAGAGGAAAGATAAAACAGACAGACTGGAAACCAAATTCAGCCCTCGCCTCAGCAGACACAATTATTGCAGAAAGCATTTTAAGCCAAGGCTGAATTTGGACCTGAAAATATAAATAGCCATATGGAAGGGACACAAGTTTTCAAATCTAGCTTGATATACTTGCCTCTTTTGCTTTTAGCAAATTATGAAAGCAAGCATACAAAACACACACATGCTTAGTGGACAGAATATTCCACTATTCAGAATATTTTTTTTGTTGACTTGTTTACTTTTTGTTCTTCGTTCTCTCCCAAATCTCTCACCAGATAGGTCCTCCCAACCCCCAAATACACGACTTTTTCTATGCTATACAGAATCACAGACATCACTAAAACAGAAGGAGTAGATCATCCATCTCCATCCCAACACAGAAACAAGCCTTAACCATGTATTTGTGAAATAATGCTGAACATGGTATGTCCTGATCTGTATTTGCATTTAAATCTTGTGCTCCTCTACTGGGGCTGAACCTGTTGTTGACACGCTTGTCAGCAACATATAATTTCTATACTACATACCAGGCCACAGATCAAGTGCAAACCTCAATATTCATATCATCCACTAGGTCACTAGCCAAAAGTATCCTACTTGTAACCAGTCTGGAATGCACACAAGGTTTGGAGTGGATGAAACCTCCCAGAAGTTCCAGACATAGTAGTCACCCTTAAAAACTTTTCTGTTGCCTGAGACAACTAAATAACATGAGCCATCAGTCTGTGCAGTGTTTCCTAAACTAATTAATGGGAAGCTTAAGTACTGTCACCATAATGTTACCGAATTGCAAAGGTAAAATTGGAAAGGTTTTAAGGGCAGCCACTATAGTTTTGCAAGATAAAATTAAGACACAGAACGACAAAGGGGCTTCAAAGAATTAACAGCCACTGAAATTAGTTCACACTTCTATTTGGAACAAATCCAACCTCTTGCTCTAGGTAATTGCAAGAGTACCAATAATGCAGCAGTACCAATAATGTTCCACTGTGCAGGGGGCTGGGTAGGTTTCAGTGATCCTCATGGAGGGCATGTGCACCCCTATGTCTGCAAAGCCCAGCTCTGATAAGCTCTTTGTGACCCACAGCACATCAGAGATCAGAGGGCTGATGGATCTGTGATAACAAGGGTTAGCAATGAGTTCAGCACCAGTTCAAGCACACATGGTTTAACTGCAAGAGTGCAATAGGACAAACTGTGTTCAGCAACATTTCAGAAACCACTGTTAATTCATGCCTGGAGCAAGTATTAACCACAGCTTTCTGAACTAATACAGAGCATAGTTTGTCCTGGTCTACATTTGCAGTTAAAATGTGCGCAGCTGATTGATCTAGTGCAAAACCCAATGCTAACCCTACTGTAAACAATGGATCAGTTTATCAGGTACATGATGCTCAAAGGCATAAATACCTGTTGAAACTCAGTTAATAATGCTTGTGACATGTCAGCAAGAATCACAATAGAGCAAAGTGACTGACCAAGCCAAACCTCAATAATATAGCAGATATGGTCAAGGATATGAGTGTGCGTTCTGACTCAGCTTTCATTTTTTTCTCCACCGCATCACCATCTGCGATAATGCCATCATTCTCTGGGTTACAAAACATTTCCAGACCACAGCTATTATCGATACCAAAATGGTCTGAAATAACAACTCATGCTTCTGCCTGTACAGATTAGCTTAGTCTAATGTTTCTTTTTTGTATAGTTTCCCAGATAAGGACCTCCTTAGTGTTCAAATGCTGTAGAGTGCTGCAATCACATGACCTACCTACTCATTAGGTTTTCTTAACAGTTCTCTCTCCTTAGTGTCCCACCATTCCAGGCGACATGCGTCCATGCTGCTGACGAGTTCTGCTCGATAACAATCCAAAGCAGTGCACACTGACGCACATTCATTTTCATCGTCTAAGTTGATTTTCTTTTTTAGTGGTTTGGGTTCTGCAGTTTCTGCATGGGAGTGTTGCTCTTTTAAGACTTCTGACAGCATGTTCCACGCCTTGCCCCTCTCAGATTTTGGAAGGCACTTCAGATTCTTAAACATTAGGTCAAGTGCTATAGCTATCTTTAGAAATCTCACATTGGTACCTTCTTTGCGTTTTGTCAAATCTGCAGTGGAAGTGTTGTTAAATCGAACAACATGTGCTGGGTTATCATCTGAGACTGCCATAACATGAAATAGATGACAGAATGCAGGTAAAACCACAGAGCAGAAGACATACAATTCTCCTCCAAGGAATTTAGTCACAAATTTAATTAATGCATTATTTTTTAACGAGCATCATCAGCATGGAAGCATGTTCTCTGGAATGGTGGCCAAAGCATGAAGGGGCATACAAATGTTTAGCATATCTGGCATGTAAATACCTTGCGCCGTCAGCTACAACAGTGCCATGCGAGTGCCTGTTCTCACTTTCAGGTGACATTGTAAATAAGAAGCAGGCAGCATTATGGCCCATAAATGTAAACAAACTTGTTTGTCTTAGCAATTGGCTGAACAAGAAGTAGGACTGAGTGAACTTGTAGGCTCCAAAGTTTTACATTGTTTCGTTTTTGAGTGCAGTTACGTACAAAAAAATATACATTTGTAAATTGTACTTTCACGATAAAGAGATTGTGCTACAGTACTTGTATGAAAGGTGAATTGAAAAACACTATTTCTTTTGTTTATCTTTTTTATAATGCAAATATTTGTAATAAAAATAATATAAAATGGGCACTGTTCAGTTTGTATGCTGTGTTTTAATTGAAATCAATATACTTGAAAATGTAGAAAAACACCAAAATATTTATAAGACATTTCAGTTGGTATTCTATTATTGTTTTACAGTGCGATTAAAACTGCAATTAATCATGATCAATTTTTTAATCGAGTGAATTTGTTTTGAGTTAACCACTTGAGTTAACTGCGATAAATTGACAGCCCTACAAAACCAAATAGCATAAACCCATGAAATTCAGAGTTAAGATTAACCTTAAAAGAAATTCAAACACATGAAGAAGTACGGAAATGCAGTTAGGGCAACCTTACAACCTGAACTCTGCCCCAAAGTGACATACTGCAAAAACCACATGATTTTGATTAAGGCATGACAGTGTTTGTGGTCCCTGATTAGAAGGAACTATTTCATATACACTTTTTTTTATATTTTTCTTCGGACTACAGGGTAGAGTTAAGGATATGCCATAAAATTAATCATGGGAAGTTCTATGACTCTCAGAGGCATCTGAATCAGACATATTTGTGTGACAGATTCTGCCACCCATTTCTCAAGTTGACTCTGCAAATGGTTCCACTACAGTTTAAAAAAAAAAAAAATCACTGCTTATATTGCTTTTGAGATTTACATTGAATATAATGGCTAAACCACTTTTACAGTTCTCTTCCTTTAGAAATTACTCGCTGAATCAGTATATTACTTTTTGTAAGGTAGTTAGTTATCAAACAATTAAATACATTGTTTATTAATACACTAAAATGTTTCTTTTAAGGGTAGGTTAGAAGACAGATGGTTTGTGTAGGGTTTTCTTAGCTGTATTCCACACCAACAAAATAAATGTTGCTATTTCTTTAATCACCTCAGGCTGGGAGCTGCTAAGGATTCAAGAAAAATCTGGTCCCAGGAAGCTAAAAAAAAGCGGAGTTCAGTCAAAATAAATGCTACAGCTTAAAATGACAGTACTGAAAACATCCATTTTCAAAAAGAACTCTTGTTATTTCCTACTGTATCTGTAGGCCTCTATCATATATTAGAGCTTCAGTAATCAATAGGCTCCAGCTAAGAAAGATGATCGAGTTGGAATTTACTAACTTTTCCTAAAAACAAGCAATGTAGTCTTTATTTCAGTATGAACCAATCTTCTTGGCATGAATTTATGTTCCTCTTTAAAATGTCCATCAGATGTCAAACAAAATTTACCATTTGAAAGTATTACAGCTAATGCAGGCAAGAGGATGCGCTTGTGAGAGAGAAAGACTGACCAGACCAGGTAGCATTCTAAGGGTGAGAAATTTAAGTAGATAGCAATGGACATTGGACAGTCCTGCCGGAAAGATCCAGTTAGCAATGGATAGGAAGTAATATTTTTATGAGTTCTTCTCTAGATAATCTTGCTCTATGACAATCAGTACACTCGTCTGTTAGACCCAGCCAAAGAATGCTATTTCAGTTACTTTAACACTGTCTCTAGAGAGCTTACTGTATTCGCTTTCAAGGTTGAAAACTGCTACCTGCCTAAAGAGAATGTTAGTACTCACAAAAAGACATCCTGACCACATAACTGACCTTTTTAGGGGGGGAAAAAGTAATCAACAATATTGTGCATATCCTTGTCATTAATTAAAATAAATGTTATAATGTACTAGCTAATAAAAAGCCCTGTGTAACTATACAAGGATGTAAAAGGATTATCTCATCTTTGTCATTCACAGATTTATTACAGTAAGTAATTTAATTCTAGGACACCTCTTCAGTTAGAGCAATGGGTGCCAGCCTTTGTATTACATCATCATGTAGTTAGCAAGAACAACTTAGATTTATTTACTACATTGGCAGAAGGGGGAATTTTTGAAGAGGGATGGAAGAATCACTATGCATCAGTGGAATTTATAGCTTTAGTAAATGTTAGGTTTGTTTTCTAAGGAATTATAACAACATACTTAAATTCCAGAACAGTAAGCAAAATAGCTTAAGTTCACTGACTTGAGAAAACATTCTTTTATACTGCATAGTTCTAAAATAAATACTTAAAAGAAATAGAGACCAAGCCATTATATCTTAGTTTTCATTTTCCTTCAGATAGAAGTGCTAGAATAAACATTCTTACCAGTTTACATTGCCTGTGTTTTATGAGGTTAATAACTGAACTGTCAATCAAGGGCTATATAAATACAGTAGTTGAATACTTTCTGCTTTAGAAGCACTTTTATTTACAAAAGTGGGTAGCCAAGATTTCCAAAGGACTACATGGTCTGTTTGCTTTGATCTGTTTTATGTACAAGTCTCTTTATACCTGTTGGTTTGCTATTTATGATACCTTTGTGTAATTAGGTATGGGAAGAGTAGCTGTGCACAACAAACACTTCAGGAAAACGGCAACTGAGAGGAATAAAGTATTATGTAACAAGCAGCTTACCAAAAATAACTTGTTAAAGAACCTTTCTCAAGGCAACTTTGTTGGTATGATGGCAAGAGATCTTAAAATATGATGTGCCAGAATAAAGGAGAGGAGGGTCACTTAAATCTGAGTTAACAGACAGACCTGATATCAATATTCATATATAATACAAAATCAAACAATTATGTCAGAACTGGGAGAAATTAAAATGTTCCATAACTAGAAATAAGAACAAAAACTAAGGATATGTTCACATAGCAACTGGACACCTGCAGATGGCCCATGCCAGCTAACTCAGGCTCGTGGGGCTCGGGCTGAGGGGCTGTTTCATTGCTGTGTAGACTTCTGGGCTTAGGCTGGAGCCCAAGCCCTGAAGTCAACATGGCACTGAAACAGCCCTGCGAAGCCTAAGTCAGCTGTCATAGGCCAGCTGTGGGTGTCTAGTTGCTATATAGACATACCCTACGTTACCTGCTTATATGGTTAGATTTTTTCAGAGGTCTTTGCTTCATTTGATCTGTTTCAGGCATGTAAGAAGGAAGAATCAAAAATCCAATTAAGTTTGGTTTTGCCTTATTTAAAACAAATGAACAGTTTGAGGAAGCTCTTTACACTTCTAATGCTAGTGCACATATTGTTATCACTTCTCATTTGAGATAGCATTTTATTTGTGTTTGTATACGGTACCCATCACTGTGGTAAAATGAGGAACCACCATCCATCTCGAAATGGAGTATTACCAGAAAAACACAGTAGGGTACGAAGCCTGTATTTTCTTATATTGTTAAACAAGTATTTTTGGACTGATAATCAATATAAACCGTAACAACAGTGTGTCTGCTGCAAACTTTGCTTTGAACACTTAAGCTCAGAATTGTCTCACGAAGACCCGCAAGTCTGTTAAAGCAGTCAATATACTAAAAGACAGAGCATGGACTAATAGTTAATCAAAATTAATATGGGCTACTTTATTTTAAAAGAAAACAAAATAAAACACAGCTTGACAGTGTTTACTTCATCAAATCTTAGAAAGATTACTTGGCAAGATACCTCTGACCACACACTCCACTCTTAGATATTCTTACTACCATTCCTGTGGTTTTTAGAAATCTATGGGTTTAAATAATTGTTAATGGATGAAAAATTTACAAATGATCTTTGAAACCTAACAGAGATGTAATTAATTTTTAACCAGCAAGGCTAGATCTACATCCCATGTTCATTTTTCTAATTCATGTTGTATATGTTCTAAGGTACCATTCATGAGAAGAACGTTTTAAACATGCTCAATTCGTCTATTTAAAATGCATACTTAACATATCTCTAAAAGACTCCATTTTCCCACATGATTTTAAAAAGTTCATCCACCTATTTTACTATCAGTTTCTATCAACCCATTTAAAGTCTTTACCAAAAAAAGCCTCTAAACTTTTTCTATGTAATATACAATATATGATGTCACTGTGTAACAGTGCACGTTATTCAGTGAGCAACAAGACCTTTTGGCTTCAATAGCTATCTATCTTAGGTATTTATCTGACCCTCATTACCACAGCATCTGAGCATCTCACTCTCTTAATGAGCTTATCCTCACAATGGTCCTATGAAGTAGGAACTATTCTAGGAACTCTCACATAGGGAGTCTAAGGGTATGTCTACAAAGCAGCTGACAGGTGTGATTCCCAGCCTGGGCAGACATACATGCACTAGTTCTCCTGCCTAGAATAGCAGTGCCACCATAGTGGCTTGGGTAAGCCCAACTGCCTGGGTAAGATTGTACTCAGGCAGCCAGCCAGAGCTGCTGCCTGTACCACCTCAGCCAAACTGCTATTTTTAGCACACTAGCTCCATGCTGGGAATCATACCTGCCAGCTGCTGCGCAAACACAAAGTGACTTGCCCAAGGTCACACAGGAAGTCTGTGGCACTGAACTGAACTGAACTGTGGCAGGGAACTGAACCCACATCACCTGAATTCCAGGCTAGTTCACTAACCACTGAACCATCCTCACCCTGTCTATATAGCTGGGGGAGACAGAACTGGAAAGGGGAACAAAGAATACAGAAAAAAAGGGTTTCTCTCATTGAGAAGGATACACAGCAAGGATAGTAACAGCACTGCCAGAAAGTAACAATGGGGAAAGAATTATATTGGTGGCAACTGAACTCGTAGCAGTAAGGGGAAAACTGAGTTATAAAAAGCTACTAGAGAAAAGCCTTGCAATGAACAGCTGGTTTCCAGAAAAAGTGCCCCCTCTCCAATGGAGCAAGGGAGCCCCTTCGTTATAGGCTAAGTACTCATGATCTGACTCTTCATGACATTTGCTGTAACCTGAAGTCCACAGCACTTTTGATCTTTAAGTTTCCCTTCCAGATGACGGAAAGGGAGATTTGCCCAGCGTTTCAAAACGGTCACAAGTTTCCATGGCACAGCCACTTGAGCACTTCAGAAGGCTAATGAAGCATACCTGTATGAAGATGCCAACCCGAGCTGGATCGTTGTATAGATTTCACACTGAAAGATATCTAATGGGCTTAGGGAGAGGGGAGGGGAGTTTAAGCAAAGGCAGTTTTAATAGAGTTTGGGAGAAAACTCTATAAAATATTTTGGGTTTTGATTTGTAATATTTTTTAAATTGTTTATAACATAGTGCATCTGTGCTGAAGTCATTACATCTTTCACTCAGCATGAATACTAAAAATGAACATTTACATGAACTGACACAGTGACGAGAGAACTGTCAATCCACTCCAACCAGTTACTAATAGCCACAGAAACTGGGTTATTTTCCTTGCTTCTCATGCATGTTTCTCTATGTTAGTTACTTGACAGACAAAAAAAAAATATTATGGTGCTAGAACTGACATGGATATGTACAGGGGCCATTGGTAGTACATATCCTATCTAGTTACATACCTATCTAGTTACATATTTGGCCTCCATCACCATAGTATCTGGACACCTCCAGTGTTTAAAAATAGAAACAACAAATCTCTCCTATACCTTTCTTTTGCTTCAGGAGAAAGAGCTTGAGCAGTTCATAAGGTTTTTGTTGTTGTTTTTAATTTGCCTGGTTTATGTGAGAGTGTGAGCGAGCATAGATTTTACGCGCAGAAGGGACCATTATGATCCTCTGGTTTGACATATGCAGGAGGAAATGCTATGTCACAGAAATACATTTTACACTTAAGTTTTGAATGCAGAATGTCAGGGTTCATTCTTAGCTTTTGCAGCAGAGAATTCCGCAGTTTATGCCCAAGACCTGTGAAAGTTCCGTCTTTGCCCTCACAATTTTCCCCCCTACTGGCTGACATTTTCCCAACAGAAAATAGACGTTCTAGGTGGTCACGATCACAGAGGAATGGGTAACTTCTCTAGCAGTTAGGGCCAATCCCATGGAGGACTTTGAATATCTGGACAGAGATCATAAATTGGATTCTTATATTAATCGAGAGACAGTTTAGAGAGTTGAGGATGAGGTGGTGTGTTCAAAACACCTCATTTTACTAAGTAGATGTGCTGCTAGATTTCACAGAAGTTGGAGTTTTTTTAGCTCATGTGGCTACAAAAAAGCCTAACAGCCCTGAATATGACAGGGTGGAGCACTATATTCTCGCCAGTCACAGATGAAAATTGGAAATAGGTGTTCCAAACATTGCCTCCACTGCTATTTGGGCATTTAATAGCAATGAAGAGTACCAGAGCTCTGGACCAACTTAATCTGAGGACAGATGTCCCGATACCAGGGGATGTTATAGAAGAATCTCTGATGGCAGGTCCCTCTTCCTACCATCACTGCTTTTGACTTGATGCAAATGTCTAAGAAAGATGAATGTCAAGTCTGTTCAAACATCCCTGATAAAATGTGGGCTTTTGCAGGGGATAAAACTACATATCTTAACCACTGTTTAAAATAGTGTGCTAAAAGTATAAACCTGGCAGCTATCATGTACTCTCTGTATTTATGAAAGATATTTTACTTATTGTAGTTTCAAAAGGATATTAGTTTAATTTGAGGAAAAATGTTATGAAATAGCCAAGGGGTTGGATTAAAGTATGTCCAAACAACTATAACGAATGTGACTGAAATTTACAATAAGCAGCAGATGGCCCATGACAACACCGATTTTGACATCACTGCAGCGGGACTATTTACGAGAATGAAATATTCTTGAATGTTGTCTATAACGTATTTGGTCAAAAAAAAATTTTTTAAAAAAATCTTGCTTTCTTTCAACATCTGATACACGTTTTTTCTCACCGACAGTGTTTTCATGAAGAAATGTATTTATAATACTCTCATTAAGATGTGTTCAAAGATGGCCATGTCTGTTAACACAATAAAAATCCTGTATTTGATTTGTGATATTTTTCTCTGAGCCCCACTGAGTATCTTACATGACCACTTAAAATCTTTTTAAAACCTATGCACTTGTGCAAAATCCCAAGGCTTATAAAACACTTATTTTGAAATGTCCGTATTTTAAATAGTGAATTTGATTTTCCTTATTGGCTCATTTGTGGTGGCAGAGTGGGATGAAGGGGAGAGGGCACTTCCTGAAAACTGATAATCACAACAGAACCAAAGTAAATTGAGGGTCTTCCATACTTTGTAATATTTGCCTGTTAGCATGTAATGATCAAGTGTGGCTATTCTTTGAATGTAAAGGTGAAGGGTGAGGAGTAAATAATGTAAAGAACATAACCTGAATTGTTGAGGGGCAGCATAAAATTATGCTCCTCCTTGATGTGCCTACATTTAAAGAGAACAACTCTAAAGTTTACATGGAAAATTTGCAAAGGCAGTTACTTACCTAATGACTATCAAAAATTAATGGGTATTAGGCAACTAATGCTATTTGTGCCTTTGAAAATCTCACCTTATGTTTAAGTGGTATTGGTCTAACTTCATGGGATTTTGAATGTCCTGAATTGTTTCTTTTCTGAGTGCCTACTTAAAATTATCTTGACAAGAGTCAGCATCAACCTAAAGGTCCTAGTTAAAATACAGTTTAAAAGGAAAAAACATTTAAATCAGCAAATTAGCCCTGATTTGTGTGTGTTCTAAATAGTGACATAAGGCATACTTCTTGCCTTCCTTGTTGATCAAAATATAGGATACCTACACAGTTCTTGGGTACATAGCAGTGTTTATGGTCATGTTCTCCTAACAGTTCTAATTATCTAAATATTTGTTCGATATAACATGTATTTGTGTGAAATTAAAAGCCATTTCACATGGTAATGTTATGGTCAAGACCCCAATTCAGGAAAATTAAGCACATACTTAAATTTTAAACACATGCTTAAGTGCTTTCTTGAATACAGATGCTTTCCTCAAGTGGGCTCTAAGTGCACAGGAATTACTTTTCCTTCCAAAAGTACTTTTCCTTCTGTTTTGTGAAATAATATACTAGATGTTCTAGCATAAAAAGTTACGAGTTGCACAGTATCACTTAGAACTTGTTTACCCTTTTACTCAGAAAACAAGACTTTTCTTCAGGGCTGGCCTTACCACGAGGCGAACTGAGGCAGCTGCCTCAGGTGCCAGATTGTGGAGGGGCGTCACTGGGACCCAGAGTGTAGAAAATTGTGTCTGCTGCTGGTGCATATGTATTCTCTCTGCTTGAGATGCACAGAGACGGTGGAGTGCTGTGCTGGAGGAAGGAGGGCACAAGAGACATAACAGGCAGGCAGGAGAAAAGGTGAGAGGGAATAACAGAAAGCAGCAGGAGCTGTAGGGAGAGAGAGGAGGAGGAGCCTGTTATGTACCTCTCTAGCAACTCCAGGAGCCCGGACTGATTAACATCAGCTTCTCAGGGAGCTTCCTGTTTCCTGCTGCTTCCCTGAACTCACTTGAGGAGAACAGGCAGTCAACTGAAGTAGTACGAGCCAGTTAGGCCCTTAACATGCTGATATCTTCCCTCAGTCAGGCCCTGCTACCAGTCTGCTTATTTGTCCCCCTCAATTGAGTGTTGAGAGCTACTATAGCTGGCACAGAACAGCAGTCATGAGTGAAAGAAGAAAACGCCCCTCTGGGGCAGCATTCAGAAAAAGAAAGCAAGCAAAGGAAGCTTTTCTACCTAAGCAGGAAGGAGCTCTCCTGAGATACATAGATACAAATGTTCATGGTAAGCCTTCCGGCCCCAGTGAGGATATGAGTGGTGAGGAGATGCCTGATCTTCCAGTTAGTCAGAGTGCAGGTGACCTGGCAGCTACTGCAGCATCCATATCTCCATCTCAAATGGATGTAACCATGAATATTCCTGAAGTGTAGATCAGAGAAGAGTGTGGTGGAGGTGCAAGAAACAGCTGCTGCTGAGTTTAGTTCCTTAAATCTAGATGATCCAGGACTGTGGACCCACTTGAGCAGTAGCCTGAGGGACTTCCTAGTACTGCATGGGCCACAGCAAGTGAAAAACTTCATGTTCCCCAAAGACAATGAAATAGAAGTTTCCATCCAACACATCACTGGCATGAAATCCCTAATGGTGACAAAGTGGAGAGGCCATGGCTTATGTACTCAAAAACCCACAATGCTGCATACTGTTTTTGTTGCAAACTCTTCCAGTCTAGTGTTCCAGCCACATTGGGTTCTAGAGGAACAAAGGACTGGAAAAATCTGGCTAGAAATCTGGCATGCCATGAGGAGGCAGAAAATCACCAGAGAGCATTCCATAGGTGGAAAGAGCTTGAGATGAGACTAAGGTTAAAAGCCACGATAGATGATCAGCATCAAGAGAAGATTGCATCAGTCTCTCTTTACTGGCAAAAGGTTCTGAAAATGCTCATTGCCATTGTGAGACTGCTTGCTACCCAAAACCTAGCACTGCGTGGCACTTCAGATCAGCTGTATGTGCCAAACAATGGAAACTTCCTTAAAATTGTGGAGCTGATGGCTGAGTTTGATGCTGTACTCCAGGAGCATCTAAGAAGAGTCACCACCCAAGAAATGTACACACACCACTACCTTGGAAAAACAATTCAAAATGAAATCATACAGTTACTGGCAACAAAAGTCAAACAGAAGATTGTGGCAGATCTGAAGTCCGCAAGATGTTACTCTGTTATTCTGGACTGCACACCTGACATCAGCCATACGGAACAAATGACTTTAATGGTGCGTTTTGTAACAACAACAGAACCGAGTGAAAATGTCCCTGCAATGGTGACTGTCAGAGAGCATTTTATAGAATCTATTGACATTGATGATACTACAGGAGCTGGTATGACAAATGTGCTTCTTAAAAAGCTGGAAGATACGGGAATTGCGATAGCTGGCATGAGAGGTCAGGGCTACGATAATGGTGCCAACATGAGAGGAAAGAACAGAGGAGTGCAGACACGGATCTGAGAGTTAAACCCTCGAGCTTTTTTGTCCCGTGTGGTTCTCATTCATTGAACTTGGTGGTCAGTGATGCAGCATCAGCTTCTAGTGAGGCTGCTGATTTTTTTAATGTAATTCAAAGCATCTATGTATTTTTCTCTGCATCAACTCATCAATGGCAAATTTTGAAGCAACATCTGGGAACATCCTCTCTGACACTGAAACCACTGAGTGTCACACAATGGGAAAGTCGAGTGGAGGCGATAAAGCCTATCAAACACCAAATTGGGAAGACAGATGATGCCACAGTTGCCATTATGGAGGATAATGCTATGACAGGAACTGTTCATGGGAGAACAGTGGCAGAGGGAAACGGAATCACCAGAAACATACATAACTTCAAATTTCTGTGTGGCTTAGTGTTGTGGCATGACATACTGTTTGAAATAAATGTTGTAAGCAAGAGACTCCAAGGTGTTGACCTTGATATATCTGGAGCAATGGAACAATTGGACAAAGCAAAGTCATACCTACAGTCTGACCGGTCAGATGAGGCATTTCAAAACGTTCTGAAGAGTGCACAGAAGTTGGCAGAGGAACTTCACACTGAAGCTATTTTCCCACACATTCAAGAATAAAAGAGTCACTGAAGAAGACGACATTTTGATTACAAGGCATGGGATAATCCCATAAGAGACCCTAAACAACAATTCAAAGTTGAATTCTTTAACCAGGTGCTAGATGGTGCAATACAGTCAGTTGAAGAATGTTTCATGCAGCTCAAGGAACACAGCAGTATATTTGGGATGTTGTATGATATCCAAAACTCCTCATTATACCTGAAGAAGACCTACACCAGCAATGCATGGCACTAGAGACAGTGTTGACACATGATGACATGCGCAATATTGATGCGAGTGATTTAGGTGATGAACTTTCAAGATAAATGTCAGCAGGATCAACTGCAAAGGCTGTTCTGGAATATATGTGCACAAATAAGGTGATCACCCTCTTTCCAAATGCTTTTGTTGCTCTGCGCATACTTCTAACACTTCCTGTAACAGTTGCCAGTGGAGAACACAGCTTCTCCAAGCTGAAGTTAATAAAAACACATCTACACTCCATAATGGAGGTTGGTCGGCCTTGCAACCATCTCAATAGAGGAGGAGCTGGCCCAGACTGTGGACCTTCAGGAAGCAGTTCAAATCTTTGCAACCAAGAAGGCACGGAAAGCACCACTTTGATTATTCAAACATAAAAATGCCAGTGTTTACTATGCAGACAAGAAAAGTTACATTTGCTGTTCAGGCGTTTGAAAGTTAAGTGTTACTTAAAAATTTTGAACAAGGCATTTTAAGTTGTTAGTTCTCCTTTATTGAGGTAGGTAGCAGAGAAGTACCACGAGAGGAGAAGAACAGAAAGAAGGCATAATGGAGACCTTACAAAGTTTTGGCCCAAGCGAGGGGGCATCAGGGCATCATTTGAGCTCCCCGCCTCAGGTGCTAAAATGTTGTGGGCTGACCCTGCTTTTCTTCATGGAAATATCCTCCTCTTCATCTCTGTGGGAAGTTCAGGGAGATTTCCTTAGGGCTTGTCTACACTGGCAATTAACAGCACTGCAACTTTCTTGCTCAGGGGTGTGAAAAAATACCCTCAAGTGCAGCCAGTTGCAGCGCTGTAAAGTGCCAGTGTAAACAGTGCCCCAGTGCTGGGAGCTGCACCCCTTGTTGAGGTGGTTTTTTTAGAGCGCAGGGAGAGCTCTCTCCAAGTGCTGTGCCGTGACCACACAAGGCACGTTAAAGCGCTGCCGTGTCAGCACTTTAGCGTTGCCAGTGTAGACTAGCCCTTACTCTCCCCGAGTCTGCACCCTTGAGGACATCATTCTTCCTTCAGAGACTCTGGCAGAACTCTCTTTAGAGCCCATTAATACCTCAATTGCCAATCTGAGAGAACGATCACTCTTTACTCGCACAAATCCTCATCCCAGGCCTAAGGGCACTGCTTCAAAGAAAGTTTCAGATTGTTCCAACCTGGGGAAAAAAAGGGAATGTCTATATTACAAGCACTATATCAGCACAGCTATACCACTGCAGTGTGATAGAAGGGGTTTTTCCATCTCTGTAACAAATATACCCCCTCAAGAGGTGATAGCTAGGTAAATGGAAGAATTCTTCTGTCAATGTAGCTGCATCTACTTTGGGGGTTAGGTTGACCTAACGACATTGCACAGGGTGAAATTTTTCACAGCCCTGAATGACGTAGCTAGGTCAACCTGAATTTTAGGTCCAGACCAGACCTAAAGCAGGGGCCACGAATTTACACTTTTTAAAAACAAATGTGTGTTTAATGAGAAAAAGGACCTAACCCAGCACACTCTGAAGTAAGTGGCAGTCTTCCCAGTGATTTCCATGGGCACTGGACATGAGCCAAAGAATGGAAGTTTCCCAGGTCTTTGAAATAGATATATGCTAGAATGTATGTGAAAATCCTTTATATTGGATTTATATATATTTAGGTCTTATCCTTTATATTGTTTCTCATTTGAGCAGGAAGAAGAACCGCTTACACGATAGGACTTTAATTAAAATTTCATTGTTAATTTTATTTTGCTCCACTGACTGCAGTAATTAAGTTATTCTGACTTTTATGCAAAGATCTGCATTCAGTTTCACAATGTATATTGCACTATATTTTTAGAATCTCTTCACTTCAAGCAATCTTCTCCTTTCACATAATGAAATCTTAATCCTAAACACCACAAGAGCAAACATTTGCTTAATGTAAATTGTGATCTGTAGCAATACTAAAAGGAAAAAAAGGAATTCATACTTATGCAGAAATTAATAACAAAAATGCACGTTCCGCCAGAGTGCTTGAAAATTTGTGGAATCAGCACATTTGAACTGTATTTTGATTGCATAAGGGAAAACCTCGGTCATTTAATTAATTGTGAACAGCAAACCTCTTGCTTCTCTTGTGTGGGTCCATGGTGTAAGGGTTGAATGCAGGGAGTCTCTCCCGCATGAGAGGGAGGATGCTGCCTAGCAGTCCTTTGAGACTGCGTGGGCAGTCAAACTAACACACCCAGCAGGGCTCCAACAGGGAGTGGTCAGCTGTCCTTAGTGCACAGCCAGCCTTCCCACACTGCACAGTACCCTGCCGTACACAACCTGAATAATTTACCAACTATCCACTCTGCTTCAGAAACTCCTCTGCCATCCTCCACCATTACAGCACTTCATTCTCATGTTGACCAAATTTTGCCCCAAATATGTCGCTGAAAATTTTGTCCCAAATCTACTTCTTCCCCAATATGCTAATGTTTACAGACATATATTCCCAATTCAAGTATATGAAAACATTTACTTAAGGCGTCATTTTAGTTAACAGAATTTTTATGTGATTTTACTCTTAATATTATAGCTCAAGTTAAATTATTTAGAATTCAAACCATCGTTATTCCAGATCCCCAAAACTACTCTCCGTAAAGCACATCAGGAGTGTTTGAATTTTGATATTCATTTTTTTCTTAACATAAGAAGCAGCTAGAGAAGATTTCCTTTTATCACAACTCTGGAAGGAGAAACTACAACTTCAAGCTGTACAACCCCCCCTTTCATACACCATCGTAAACATTTATTAGCAAGAATGATCCAAGTCTCCTGAACCAGCCATATTCTACTTTTTCAACCATTAATTTTTCAGGTCATCAATTTCCTTTATTTACTTATGCTAATACAAATAAACCCTGTGTGCATGCTGTCCAATACACATATTATCATTCATCATGTTTATTAGATTACTGCCTAAGGACCAACCACGAACAGGGCCCGTTTTACCGGGCACTGTATAAACACAGAGTAGAATTCTCCCTGCCCTGAAGAGCTTACAAGCTAAACAGAGAAGACAGACAAAGGGTAGGGGTAGGGATAGAACACAAGCAGAGCGAACAATGGGATGGCATCAAATGTTACATTCGTTCCTCAATTTTTTCCTCGGGGGAGGGAAGGAGGAGAGGTGAGTTTAGTTAGGTGGGCATAAGCTAAATGGAAAGAAAATAAAGGGAGAAGGGGCACTGTAGGGAAGGGGGTAAGGGAGACAGAAGTGGAGAAGGGGGCAGATGTAGAGGAGAGCTAGTCGGGAATTTTTCAACTCAGGCTGGCTGTTCGTGTGTTTGTAAAATGCCTATTTGTCTAAACAGAAACTTTTTTCACAGATGGAATTTTTGGTCAAGAGAGAGAGAGACCAACCAATCCAGAACGGTCAATAGCTCAAAGGTTAGGGTACTCCCTGGGAGGGGGTAAACCCAGATTCAAGTCCCTGGTCTTCCTGGTACAGATAGCAGAATAAGTAATAATACTGCAATAAAACTGCAGTACGCAAGGCCCCGTCTCAGATTCGACAGTGAGAAGGTCAGGTAATTTTGACTACACACAGTGCTCCTATACTAAACTTGTAACAGAAGCAAAGTGAAAATAAGCTAATATTTCAATGTTACCTAAATAACCTGACATTCTTGTTCCAGGTTAAATTTCTAAAGATTCAACACAAATATTATTTCTGAAAACGCATTTCTGATGTATTTTAGTGTGCATACTGCAATATACACAATACAAGATTATTTTGTCACTGGGGTTTTTTAGTTTATTAAATTGGCATAGTTATCCAGTAACAATGCAGCATCATTGTGTTACCACTACTAGTTCCATTGGAGTTACCAAAAAATTAAGAGCATTTCCTGCTAACTACATAGTTATCTTGTTTTACCACTGTGTGCACTGTGATCATAAATGTAATACATAGGCACCTCAATATAGGCCACTAAATCCATATTTAGGCACCTAAAGAAGTCACCTGATTTTCAGAAGTACTAAACACACACAGTTCCCAATTAAGTCATGGGACTTCAGGTGCTCAGTACCTCTGAAAACCAGGCTAATTTTAATTTAGTGCCTAACTTATGACATTGAAATTTTAAAGTTTTAAATGACAAACTGCCAAAAATTTAAACTAAACATTATTAGGCTTTAATATAAGGATTTTGTTCCAGTAAAACAGCAAACATACTGGACAAATATATGGAAGGACAGGAGAATTGCCTGTGTCAACCTAATGTTATTGTGTAATTGCAGTTATACAGTGAATATTGTATGAAAAGATATGCAACAATAGCGACACCTAGTGGCACTTATAATTACAAAAGTGATGCAATTGCTGAAGAAAAATTGTTTTAAACATTAAGTGAATTTAGCTTCATGCATTACTATATATGACAAACATTATAACTAAGCTAGCAAAATAAACCATTTTCCTATAAACTAATTGCCATGAAGTTGAAAACAAGTCAACTTAAGGAGAAAAAAAAAGCTGAAAGCAGTTTCGGGTCACGCACCTTCTTGAGGACCTGTCAATTTTCATAGTTCTACACTCATTTTCTTCTTCTATTAAAAAGCTTTTTTCTGTCTCGCCCTGTTTGTGTGAGATTAGCTCACTGATTATACAAGGGAAAGAACGGTTACTCACCTTCTTGTAACTCTTGTTCTTCAAGATGTGTTGTTCATGACCATTCCAATCAGGTGTGTGCACGCGCAGACGTGCATAGTAGCTGGAAGATTCTTCCCTGAGCAGCAGACGTAGGGTCAGCCTGGGCACCCCCTGGAGTCACGCCTTCATGGTGCCCAGTACTGTGCCCTGTCGACCCTACACCCCCTCAGTTTCTTCTTGCCGGCTACTCCGACGGAGGGGAAGGAGGGTGGGTATTGGAATGGACATGAACAACACATCTCGAAGAACAACAGTTACAAGAAGGTGATGAACCATTCTTTCTTCTTCACGTGCTTATTTATGTCAATTCCAATCAGGTAACTCGCAAGCCCAAGTTCAGGAGTTGGTGTCGGAGTCATCCATTGACTGGAGCACTGCTCATCAAAAGGCCGCATCGTCTCTGGCCTTCTGAGTAATTGCATGGTGAGTGGTGAAAGTGCGGAGAGAGGACCAAATCCTTGCTCTGCAGATTTCCCAAGTGGGGACCTGTACCAGGAATGCTGTTGACTAAGCCTGCGCCCTGGTGGAGTATGCAGTAATCGGGGGTGCAGGAACCCCTGTCAGGTTGGAGCACTCGCGGATGCAGGATGTGATCCATGACAAAATGTATTGTGACGACACAGGCAGACCTTTCGTTCTGTCCACCACTGCCACAAACATCTGGACCAATTTTCTGAACGGCTTCATTCTCTCAATGTAAAAAGCTAGTGCTCTGAGGACATCCAGAGAGTGGAGTCTCTGCTCCCTGCTGCTGGAATGCGGCTTAGGGTAGAATACCGGGAGAAAGACGTCCTGGTTAATGTGAAACTGTGATACAACCTTTGGAAGGAAAACAGGGTGAGGTCTAGGCTGCACCTTGTCCTTACAGAACACAGTATAAGGGGGCTCTGAGGTTAAGGTCCTGAGTTCAGACACCCTCCTGGCCGAGGTTATTGCCACCAGAAATGCCACCTTGTAAGAGACAGAGAGAGAGGAGGGAGCACGTTGCCCAAGGCTCAAAGGGCGGTCCCATTAGTTTACAAAGGGCTGGGTTGAGGTCCCAGGCTGTGGCAGGCTGTTGGACGTGAGGATATAGACTGTCGAGCCCTTTTAAAAACCAGCTGACCATAGGGGTAGCAAACACCAAGCAGCCCACCTTGCCCCAGTGAAAGGTGGAGATGGTGGCTACGTGCACCCTTATCGATGACAACGAAAGCCCCTGCTGCTTCAGATGGAGGAGGTAGTCCAGAAAAGGCGGCGCTGGGGCCAGAGTTGGGGATGAATGGTACTGCGCCGACCAGATTGAAAATCTCTTCCACTTGGCAAGGTAGGTAGCTCTCGTGGAGAGTTTTCTACTGCCAAGGAGGACTGGTCTAACCTGTTCTGAACAGGAAAGCTCCATCGGTTTCAACCATGGAGGTTCCATGCCGTGAGGTGAAGCGACACGAGGTTCGGTGTTGAAGACAACCATGATCTTGCGTCAGAAGGTCCAGGAAGAGTGGCAGCATGACTGGGGCTTCCACAGACATGTCTAGGAGAGATGTGTACCAGTGCTGTCAGGGCCATGTTGGAGCTATCAATATAACCTGAGCTCGTTCCCTCCAGATCTTGAGGAGCACCTTGTGAATGAGCGGTATGGGCGGAAAGGCATATAGGAGACGACCTCCACAGTGGAGGAGGAATGCATTTGCTCTGGAGCCCAGGCTGAGATTCTGGAAGGAGCAGAACTGCTGGCACTTCCTGCTGTGTTGCATGGTGAAAGCCCCACCCCTGAAAGATTGAAATCACGACGTCTGGGCAAAGGGACCACTCGTGGCCATGAAACGACCTGCTGAGGTGGTCCGCTAGCTCATTCTGTACCCTGGGGAGGTACGACCCTTGTAGGTGTATTGAATGTTCTACACAGAAGTCCCACAGTATGAGGGCTTCCTGGCACAGGGGAGAGGAGCATGCACCCCCATTTGTTGATATAGAACATTGCAGTGGTGTTGTCCATAATGACTGATGCACATTGTCTTTTAAGTATGCCTGGAAGCCTGGCACGTCAGGTGCACAGCTCTCAGCTCTCTGACATTGATGTGGAGAGCCAGATCCGCCTGAGACCAAAGACCTTGAGTCCTGCAGTCTCCTAGATGTGCTCCCCAGCCCACGTCTGATGCATCTGTCACTAGAGACATGGACAGCCATGGACTGGTGAAGGGGACTCCTGAGTATACCTCCTGAGAGTCGAGCCACCACAGGAGGCAGTCCAGAACTGGGTGAGGTAGGGTCACTATCCTGTCCAGGTGGTCTCTGGCCAGGCACTACACTGACACGAGCCACGACTGAAGAGGTTGTAGCCTGCGCCTGGCATGCTGCACCACATAGGTACAAGCCACCATATGTTCCAGAAGCTTCAGGTAGTTTCTTGCTGTGGCGGTGGGAAACTGTCTGAGGCCTCAAAAGGTATCAGTCGGGGCCTGAAACCTCGCTTGCGGTAGGTATGCCCTGGCCTGGATCAAGTCCAATACTGCCCTTATAAACTCTACCCTCTGGACGGGGGACAGAGTGGACTTTGCTTCGTTTAAAAAGAGACCCAGGTTGACAAAGGTGGCTCTGATAAACTTGACCTGAACCTCCACTTGGGTCTTGGAGCGGCCCTTGATCGGACAGTCATCGAGGTAAGGAAACACCTGAACCTGTTGCCCGCGCAGAAACGCAGCGACAACTGCCATGCACTTGGTGAAAACCCAAGGTGCTGCTGACAGGCCGAACGGGAGGACTGCAAATTGTTAGTGGGTGTCACGAACCTGAGGTACTTCCTGTGCGGCTGAGTGATCACGATATGAAAGTATGCGTCCTTCAAGTCGAGGGCAGCATACCAGTCTGCTGGATCCAAAGAGGGAATGATGGAGGTCAGAGAGATCACGAGGAACCGGAGTTCTTTATAAACTTCCGCAGGTCCAGGATGGGCCTGAGGCCGCCTTTGGCTTTCGGTATTAGGAAATACTGGGAATAAAAATCCTTGCTCCTGTGCTCCCAAGAAACCTCCTCCACTGCCCCTAAAGATAGGAGCAATTGCACTTTCTCAATAAGGAGTTGCTCGTGAGAAGGATCCTGAAGAGGGACAAGGAAGGGGGGTGGAAGGGTAGGAGGGCACAGAATTGGATGGCGTATCCCGTCTACCGTGCGGCGCACCCATCGGTCCGAGGTGATACAGGACCATGCACAGTAGAAAGGGGATAATCAGGACGAGAAGGTAAGGATCCATTGCCAGGTGTGGTACACAGTCCTCAACTGTACCTTCAAAAAGGCAGGCTTGGGGCCGGAAGACTGCTTTGGTTGTCCCAACCTCTAACCAGACGGTTGACACAGCCTTCCCCTGCAACTTCTGTTACGGTCTTCTGAAGCCATCTTAGCAGTTCTGCTGACCGAACCTCTGGGTAGGCTGCAGGCAGAAGTGTCTCCGCTGATTGGAGGATGTATAGAGGCCCAGGGACCTGAGGGTGGCTCTGGAGTCCTTCAGGCTATTTAGCCTTTTGTTTGTTTTCTCAGAAAATAGAGTCTCATCCTCAAAAGGCAGGTCCTGTATCAAAGGGGAGACCCGATCCCTGGAGCCATGAGCCCCTTCTCATGACTACACCCGTGGTCATGACACTAGTAGCACCGTCTGCTGAGTCAAGTGCTGCTTGCAGAGATGCCCTGGAGATCAACCTCCCCTGCTCGACCAAAGCCGAGAACTCGGCCCGGCAGTCTGAGGGGAGCAACTCTGTAAACTTAGCCATCGCTGAGCAGGTATTGTAGGCGTATCTGCTGACGATGGCCTGTTGGTTGGAGATTCCGAGTTGCAGTTCCCCCACGGAATAGATCTTCCACCCGAACAGGGTCAAGCTTTTTCGCGTCCCTAGTCTTGGGGGAAGGTCCTTGGAAACCCTGCCTCTCTCTCTGATTTGCAGCGTCCACCACCAGAGAGTCAGGCTGTGGGTGGGTGTATAAATGTTCATAGCCCTTGGAGGGCACAAAGTACCACCGTTTATTGCACTTGGCGATAGGCAGAAGGGAGGCTGAGGTCTGCCACAGGGTCCTGGTCATAGCCAGGATGGTTTTAATTAGTGGTAAGGCCATACGGGAAGGGCCCGAAGGGGCCAGGATGTCTACCATAGGGTCTGCATCATCTGTAACTTCTTCTGTGTTAACGCCCAGACCCTGTGCGACCCGGTACAGCAACTACTGCAACACCTTGGAGTCTTCCAGGGCTGGGGCAATGGTAGCGCCTGCAAGCGCCTCATCTGGGGAAGATAAGGAGGAGGCCTCTAAGGGAGGTGGCTGTTCACTTCCATCTCCGCCAGAAGGATCACGTGAGCCAGTGGGGACAGGGATGGGCTGGTCCGGCCTCGGTGCCAAGAGGAGTGCCAGCACAGGTGTCAACGTCGCCCCCCACGTCGGTGCCAGAGGCGCTGTTATGCGGTGTGTCTGCACCCAGGTGGTCATCGACATCAGTGCAGGCAGAGTCGAGGATGCCATCAGTGCCGCTGCCGTCGCAGGAGCCGGTGCCGAGGGCACTGTCAGCATCGTGACCTGAGCCACTGGCCGCTCTGGTGCTGAAGGCACTGCCAAAAGGCGCACCACCATTGGTGTCGACGTCAGCAACGTTGACGCAGACGCCAACATCGATGCCGCAGATAGCTGCTCGGCCGCTGGACGTGATGGGACAAAGGTAGCGGACATGACTGAAGTGGCATCCAAGTGAGAGCCTTGGCTTGGACCCTGGGCTTGGTCGAAAGCTGATGGAGTCCAGAAGGGCCACTGAGCTGGGTTCTGCCACTGAGGGGCCGACTGCCTCAGTGGGGACCTCCTATGGTGCCTGGAGGATGACCTTCTGCTCCTCCTATAGTCGGAGCGGTACGAATCTGATTCTGACTCGGAAGCCTCGGAATACGAGGACCAAGGCGGTACTGCACCTCTTGATGTGGAGCGTCAGGAGTCCAGGGACCAACTTCGCTCCCTGGACAGAGGTGTCGGAGCCTGTGGTTGCCGAGGTGACAGGGAATGGCACGACACCATAGCCAGCTTTCCCTTAGACTGCACAAGACGGGATGGAGCCTGCGGTGCCTGGGGGGCGAGAACGAAGACGTGAGTTTGAGCAGGTCCTGCGCTGCCCCAAACGCTTTAGGAGTAGATGGAAGCAGCAGGTTCTCAGAGGGGTTCAGCGAACGCGACTGGCCTGGACTTGACTGCCTCCCCTGGGCAGGAGTCGACGTGGCCACCCCTTGTGTCTCAAAGCTGTGATCCGACTGTGGTGCCACTGAAGGCTGGTCTCTGGGTCTAGGTATTGGGGATCGACCCCTTTTGACCCTCTTCTTCTTCTACACCGACGACTGGGACCAGTGCCGAAGGCTGGAGTGTCCTCGAGACGCTCCATGACAGTGCAAAGGCTCCTTGGGAGAGTCTTTCTTCGGCACCCGGTCCCTCCAAGAGGGCACCGACACGCTCCGCATCGAAGACAACGTGCTGGTGGTAGGGTCCCTGGCACTGGGATCCTACTGTGGTCAAAGAGCTGCCTCCATGAGGAGGATTTTAAGCCGCTGCTCTCTCTCTTTCAGGGTTCTTGGTTGGAATTGCCGACATATTTTACAGCGGTCTTTTTGGTAACCTTCGCCCAGACATCACAAACAAGAGGTGTGGGGGATCACTCTTTGGAATGCGCTTCACGCAGTCCTTGCAGGTCTTGAAACCTGGGGATCACAGCATGCCCTGGGGGCAGCAAGGACAGGGGAGGGGGGAAAACCCCGCAACAGAACTTACGAATAATTAACTAGGTAACAAACTATACTAACTGACTAAACAAGAAGTATACGAGAGTCAAGCTGCTAAGCCACTTACCGGAGCAAGAGCCAGGGAAGTTCCAGCTACTGCCACTGTAGGTAAGAAGGAACAGAGGGGGTGGCGGGTCGGCAGGGCACTATATTGGGAGTCAGGAAGGTGTGACTCCAGGGAGCGCCCAGGCTGACCCTACGGCTGCTGCTAAGGGAAAAATCTTCCAGCTACTGTGCACATCCGCACGCACACAAAATTGGAATTGACATGAATACGCACTCGAAGAAGAAACAATAAAACTGACTACACCCGAAGTCCTGTCTAATGCACAAAAGTAAACAATCCGAAAAGACAGAAAAAATATTTTCTATTCTAATCTTTCAGTTATAGTAATCACTGGGTGTTACTTTAACAGTGAACAAAGAAGTTTCAGAGAGAAGTAAAATTTAAGTTGACAACATCCATTTAACATATATATTTTAAAAACCCTATATTAAAAGAACACTGAGGTTGCAGTGTCAAGCACTCAAAAGTAGGGAAATGACAGAATTAAGGTTGCCTGTGCAAACTACCTCCAACAGATACAGACATGCAACTTCATGAAAGCTGCACTCTGTTGCAAAACCTGAACAGACCTCAGACACTCTTGTAACAACAGATCAGAACGACTATCACATATTGACTCCATACATCTGGGGAGCTAGGCTGCCTTAATACTGCTGAGGTCTCAGTTAAGGTTTTGCATTAGAATACGAGTATGAAGAAGCTGAGGTACATATTGCCTTTTGGTATCAGTCAGATGAGGAAGTGAAAAGCTTATGGAGCATTAGAGCGTTATCTATAGCATTGTAGGCAATGTGAAAAAGGCTAGAAATGCAGGAGACTTTTCCCTTAACTTGTTACTTCCATGCTTTTCAGGTTTTGCATAGATAGGGTCTATACTGATGTAGTCTTAGCTGTCACTAAATAAAGTTTTTTATATTTATTTCCTAGTCTTTTATACAGGGTTTGTACCTCACTGGATAGGTACACATTGTTAGGCAGAGGAGAAGGGGAAAATGACAAAGTAACTGAATATGAAACACCCATACTTTGGTGTGCCCTATAATTTACAAATACGAAATAAGTGTGTGTGGCAGGATGTTCTCTTTGTGTGAATTAAATAAACCACTTGTTTTTATACAGAAAATTGGTCTACCTCTTTCCCAAAGTGTGGTGCCCAGAATGAGTATTCCAGTTTAGGCTTCACTAGTGCAGAGCAGAACAGGACAATTGCCTCCCATGTCTTACACACAAGTCAGAATAACATTAGCCTTTTTTGCAACTGCATCACATTGTTGACTCATATCAATTTGTGATGCACTATAACTCCCAAATTCTTTTCAGTAGTACTACCATGTAACCAGTTATTCCCTATTTTAGAATAGTCCATTTGATTTTTCCTTCCTAGGTGAAAATTTGCACTTGTCTTTATTGAATTTCATCTTGTTGAATTCAGACAAATTCTCCAATTTTTCAAAGTCCTTTGAATTCTAATCCTGTCCTCCAAAGTGCTTGCAACATCTCCCAGCTTCATGTCACCTGCAAATTTTATAAGCATATTGTCCACTCTACTATCCAAGTCATTAATGAAAAGTATTGAATAGTACCAGAGCCAGGACTGACCCTACAGGATCCCACTAGATGCATCCTCCCAGTTTGATAGCACACCACTGATAACTACTGTGAGAACAGTCTTTCAACCAGATGTGCACCCACCTTATAGTAATTTCACTTATACAGTATTTCCCTAGTTTGTTTATGAGAATATCCTGTGGGACTCCATCAAAAGCCTAACTAAAATCAAGATCTCTCACACCTACTGCTTCCCTCCCCAAACCATTAGGCCAATAACCATGTTTCCATTTTCTGAAACAAAAAGTTGTCCCCTATACACTCCAAGAACTTATGGAAAATTCTGGGTTCGGCTGTATTACTTTTGCAACAGCTGTCTGGGTATTTAAAGTCCTCCATTACTACCAGGTTTTGTGTCTTGGATATTGCTGTTATTTGTTCTAGAAATGCCTCATCCACCTCCTCTTCCTGATTTGGTGGTCGATAGACCTCCAACAATGAAATCACCCCTCCCTTTTTAACCCCTTTTATATTTTCCCAGAGACTTTCAACTGGTCTGCATCTCTCCTCTTTTCAGACATCAGAACAAGCATATATATAGTTTATACCCATATATACACCTCCTCGTCTTTTATCCTGCCTGTCCTTCCTGAACAAACGATATCCCTCATACCTAAATTCCAATCATGAGACCTACCCCATAAAGTCTCTGTGATACCAATTAAGTCACAATCGGCGGAGGTGAGATTTGAACACATGATCTCCTCTTTCCCAGCTATATTTGGAAGTTGCCTCCCCTTTCACCCTCCAACATTAATACAATCATAGTAACTATTTTGGGGGGTATGGTACTGCTCTAATTTTTGGGTAGTAATTATGATGTTTCATCTATTTGTCATGGAATTCCTGCAATTACAGAGCAGTAAGAAGTGTCAACAACAGCAATACATCTGTCTGCGATCAGTAAATATTTCAGAACTCCCTATGAGCCACCACTAGAGCCAGAACATCCACAGTTAATTATACACAAAAATAAAATTGTTTCCTAAGACCAGCAAGATGAGTCGCTGTATAGTAAAAATAGCAGACATTTCAAAAATGAATACATTGCAATTCCCTGGGAGTCCTGATGCTCTGAAAATCATGGACCAGTTACTCAACTTCTGGAGGATCATTTTGGAGTCTGATCCTAAGATGTGCTGACCACTGTAATTCCCATTGAAGTTTTTGGGAGCTGTAGATGCTCAGCATCTTTCAGGATCAGGCCCTTTCTGTAAAATTACACTTTAACTTTAAATTAATGTTCAGTGTTACAGGAGATATTTTTGACTCAAGAGCTTAATCTTGGCAACACAGTTTAAACGAATCGAGATGTTTTCATAACATTATTCTTCACATAAATCCATAAAAGCATGCAACATTTTCAAATTAGTCTTGGCTGAGGCAATGCTTTGCAAACGTAAAGTTAGCATCAGATGGAGCTTACCTATTTTTTTTGGAATTTTCATCCTTCCCTCTTTTAACTCCAAAAATTCTTGTAATCAGGGTACTAAACAGAAGAGTGGAGGAATTTCTCACCTAAAGTATAAAGAAACGTGGAATAGGTATTAAGCAACTTTCAAATCGCACTGTAAACTGGATTTTAAATTTAGTTGTAATTTAATTTAGAATTTTTTAAAACAGCAACAGAACATTTTACATGCCAGACCAGACAAACGGACCTTAATCTAGCATCCTTCTTAAAGGCACAGGAAGGTGAAAGTACTTTGTTATACAATACTTAACATGTAAGTAGAGCAGACAAATAGTTTAATGAACTCCAGTGCCCTAAAATGGTTTAATGGAGAAGATTGTGTGGCTTAATGGTTAAAAGATCAAGGTTGGAAAGCAAGCAATTTGGCATCCATCCCTGACTCTGCCACAAACTTCCCGTGTAACCTTGCGTAAATCACTAACCTCTGCCCCATTTCCCTATCTTTAAAACAAGGAAAAGAACATCTACTAGTGGCTCCAACTCCTTTAGCCCAGGGACCATCTCACAAACAGCTCCCGGAAGTATGAACTCTCACTCCACAACATGCTTATGAATGTTATCCAAAATGGGTTCTTCCCCACTGCTATTCTTCAGTTTTGCTAGTGCCACCGTAAGGGCCTAGACTATAGCGTTTTTGTTTTGTTTTTTTCTGGAATGGATTTTCAATGGTTGGCACCAGACAAAGGATACATGCTAACACAGCAGGCAATTGGAGAGTCTAGAGTAGGCAAATTCTCATTTCTTTGTCCTTAAACAGGAATTTTCTCTTCAGTACTTGCTGGGTTCTTCTGCCTTCCCCTCTGCAGGCCAATGCCTGCTCCCTGTTTTAGGAGCCATATGCTTAGCCTCATAAGTTCTGCCTTTTCCCAGTCCTCCCTGAAAAAGAGGTCATCATCTGCCTCGTGGAGCAGGTAGGGATCAGTAGCCATATAAAACTATATTCCATTCTGCAATGAGTACAGCTATGGAAGCATAGAAATGATGGCACTGCAGACTCAGGAGTTTCAACTTACATCTGAATTTTCTGATTTTTTTTTTACATTTTTCTACTTTCTCCCATTTAGTTTCCCCAACAAACACTTATATCTAAATTTTAACAGGCTGCTTTGTTATGCAGTACAACAAGTGCAAAACATTTACCATGGTATTTACAATGCACCGTGGTATCTAAACAACAAAAAACAATTATATGTTAATTAGCCAAAAACTGTGTGTGTGTTTTCTATAATATCTAATTTAAGAGTTTCTCAGATAATTATTACCAACACACTAAGGTACCCTTTCTCAGTCACATTATCTAAAAAGGAATATTGATTCTATTTATCATGGGATTAAGAAAGTGGATCTTGGGAGTGGATCTCTGCATGTCTAAGGATGGTGAGTACCTTCCCATTGCAAAGTGCAACACTGATGATACCTGTCAATAACAGTACCAGAGTTGATGGCTAGGAGTCAGAGGAAGCAATAGTGGGTTTCAGGGAACCGAAGACCAGTGAAACACTCAGCAGAAACCAAATCAAATTCAACTAGCACATAACAGTTCAATGAGAATCACAGCTTTCATAATTCACAAAACACTGAGACCTCAGTCCAGAGCTCATCTCCCTTACCCGCAAAGAACATCACAAATTCATTCATCAATCAATCAATCAGATGTAAGTACTATTAAGAAAGTGAGGCTTTCCGGAATAATCAGTCTGGGAACTACTGCAAAGTTCAGACATATCCTTGGGCTATATCAAGGACAAGGAACAAACGTAAGCCCAGGTTTCCAGTAGCCTAAAGCATTTATTTTTAGCCATGACAGGTCATGAGCTATTGGACCTTAAAAATAACATACTGATAACCATCTTGCACTGAGACCCAATCCAATGACCAGAAAAAAAAGTTAGTTGAGTCTCACTAACATGACCACTGACTCACTATCAGCCAATCAGATTTTTTTTTTAATTGGTAAGATAATTTACTTTTGTCACTCTTGAAATTAGACAGAAGTACACTCTGCATTACATCAAACCAACACAAAAAATACATTGATATAACAATACTGAGACCCAAACTGCAGCTTTCCTGTGATTTGTCTCCAGTATTGTGCCATGATATATCACATTCTGTAATACGTATGAACATTCAGTTCATAAAAATTCCATCAGCTGTGGCATAATTATTGACAAACATACAAATGCTTTGATAAGCACCATCACCACATGCTTCTCCAACCTAATACAACATATTAAGAATTAACTTACTGCCCAGACAGGGGATGTAAAACCTAGAATTGCTGCTTGTATTCCATCTGCTATGTAAGGTATGATGTTTTCACCAAAGCGGGTATCCCTAAACAAGGCCCTCAGGATATTTAGAGAATGAACCTGGGGGAAAAAAATAATTATTTGTTTTGTAATATATGCTACTTTATTGGAAAAGTCCTCAAATTACATACTTTAACCATAGCCATGGAGATGAACAAATCCATGCATTTACTCATTTATGCCACTTAATTTCCACTTTAAATTCCATTCAGCATATCACTATTAACAATCAAAGCAATACAATGGCACTATGCAAAGTGCTTTGAAAAGCAGTCATAGTTAAAAAAAAATAATGAAGAAATGATTCACTTTTCTAGCTACCACCACATTTATGAAACATTGAGATTCTTGAATGAAAGAAACTAAAGGATATAAATGTATTTATATTTTTAACAGCAGCAAACATATGACGAAATGAGTGTCAAATTCTTTAATACAGCTAGTAAAGTTATAATGCTTAGCAATCTATCCTGGACAAATAATGCTGAACCTTCTGTATTACAAGTAAAATCAAGCCATAAAAGTTGCACTTTTTCCTCTCCATGAGGAGACAATTTTCAAAATTTCTCAGGATTATCTGAAGCACCAAACCTTGTCAGTAAAGTCAATTTGATCATCCTTTTTTGAGCTTCAGGTACATGATGGTGAAATTTGTCAACCAAGAAGGAAAAAAAAAAAAAAAGATACTCTTTGATTCAGGCCTGGTCTACACTACAAAGTTAGGCACCTTATGTCGACTTAATTGTGCATGTGTCTACACTCAAATTTGTCTTCCACAGATATAAGCGCCTCGTTATGCCAACATAGTAACACCATCTCCCCAAGCAATGTAGAGTTACAGTTGATGTACTTAGGTTAATGCTATGCAAATGCAGATGCTGAGGTAGAGGTACTTATGTTAACCCTAACCGTCCTCCAGCAGCTGTCTGTCCCACAATGCCCCAGACTGACCACTCTGGTCAGGCATTCTGAACTACTGCCAAGAGGTCACAAAGAGCGGAAGCCTCCACCCCCACACCCCTTCAAAGCCTCAAGAATTTTTGAAATTCCTTTTCCTGATTGCCTGGCTTGGCAAGCACACATAGCAGCTCTCCATTATTGTGTATAACTGCCCAGCTGACCATGTCAGCTACATGCTCCAGACACACTCCTGCCTGGTGCAGACAGGAGATATTGGATCTCCTGGCCTGTGGGAAGAAGAGCTCAGCTCCGAAGCAGCCAGAGAAACATCAACATCTTCAGATTGCTCATGGGACGCAGGAGAAGGGATTTGACAGGGACCAGCACCAATGCTGCATGAAAGCCAAGGAGCTGTGGCAGGCATATCAGAAGGGTGCAGGGAAGCCAACAATCAATCCAGGGCCAAGCCGCAGACCTGCCACTTTTACAAAAAGCCACATGCCATACTCAGCAAAGACACCACCACCACTATCCTCAGCATTGTGTACATCTCTGAGGAGATTGAGTCACAGACCCCTGCCATGAATAGCAAGGAGAAGTATAGGGGACAGGTGCCAAGGGGATCGAGCTGCACACTGAGCCTGTTTTTGACTCCACTGCAGTCCACCCAGTCCCACCAGTCAAGCACAGGCGAGCCCAATGCAGGGGAAGGAACCTTGGGTAAGTGTGCAGATACATTTTCACTTACAGAGATGGCGCTCCCAGAGTAGCAAGACACATCTTTTGGTTTTTCAATAATTTAGTTTACTCATGCTAGAAGAGGTAGTGGTACAACCAAGGGTAGTAGAGTTGCTATCTGCTTTTCATTCACCTACAGAGTCAAGCAGGGGGAGCAATAAGGAGCTTTTTTTTTTTTTAAATGTACACAGGGATGTCCCTGGAATCCTCGAGAGATCTCAATGAAATGTTCATGGCGGTACTCTGCAATCCTCTGCCGAAGATTTCCAGGAAGGGCTGCCCTATTTCTTCCTCCGTGGTAGAATGCTTTCCCACTCCACTCAGCGATAACCTTGGCAGGCACCATTGCAGTACATAAGCTAGCAGCATATGGCCCCAGGCAATTTAAGAACACCCAAAGCAGCTGTGCTCTCTCTCTGCCTTTGTTATCCTCAGCAGTGAGATAAAAGCTGAAGTCACCAGCGCCTGTGGAAAACAGTGCCAGTATTCACTGCCACTGCCCTATACTACTAGAATCATGCAACACCAACCCCCAGCAGGCCATGCTCCCAAGAAGAAGTGAGAATGCTGTACTGAAAACTTTAGAGGAGCAAGGGGAGTGAGTTCAGCACCTCAAGTTTTGCTTTCCGTAGTGAATGCACTGACAATGTTACCTCTGTGCATTTTATCTTCAGCTGCTGCCATTGCAGGTTTCAGGGTCTCCCACTCCACACTCACAGAATGCCTGAGCCAGATGTGGAGAAAGAGCACTCGGGATGATACGTTCAATGAGATCTGTAAGCCAGTGCTGTATCAGACCATGAACATGGGGGCCTGGAGGATGAACATTACAGATACCATGGAGAAGGAAAGAATGGAGAGAAGAAAGGCGCACGAGTCCCAACAGGAAAAGGAAAAGGAGATCCACCAGGACATAATGGGGCTTCTCAGGCAGACTCTGAAGCAGCTCCCAGGCTCACATTCCTTTGAAGCTCACTGAGAACTCAACATTGGGAGGTCCCTAAACCCTCACCCTCCTCACAACATTCCACCTGGCATCAGAGGTTGCTACACTACCCCTACTACTCCATCCTGGGGGACATTAAAAACAGTCACATCTTCACATACACTGACCTGTGAAAGCCACAGTTGGAGTATGTGTAGTTTAAATGGACATGAATGATCCTTCCCCTTCATAAGTTCTGTTCTCTTAATTTATTTATTATGTTTTTAAACGTATTTGTTGTAAAACTGCATTGGGTTTTTCACTGATTGTTACAGAATAAAGAAGTCTATTATTTGGAAAGTAATTTATATTTATTAGCTCACAGAACATGCTGCCGAGCACTCTGCAGCCCTGAAAGCAACTAATTACAAAGTGTCACACAACTCATCGAAAGAAAAGGAGGACTTGTGGCACCTTAGACTAAAATTTATTTGAGCATAAGCTTTCGTGAGCGACAGCTCACTTCATCGGATGCATTATGCAACTCATAGAATCATTCACAAACAACATTAATAGGTGCATTGACAATGTTATATTCCTACATGTACAGCATTGACCACACATTTCCTACCAGACCACAAAGATCAGGGCCAGACAGACCACGCTACAACACTACCACATACTACTCCGGCTCACTGTGAAAATGGTCTTTCAAAGCCTCCCTGAACCATATAACTCTGCATTGCACGCTTCCAATAGCCCTTGCATCTGTCTGTTCAAACTCAGCAGAAAGCCTCTCCAGCTCCATCCTCCACCCTTGTGGAAACTTTGCGCCCTTTGCTTCACAGACGTTATGCAGGACACAGCAGGCAGCTACAACAATTGGGATATTTTTCTTATTAAGGTCCAACCTCATGAGTAAACAATGCCAGAATCCCTTCAAATGACCAAAAGCACATTCAACTGTTACTCTGCACCTGCTGAGCAGGTAGCTGAACTGTTCCTTGGTGCTGTTGAGATGGCTGGTGTACAGCTTCATGAACCAGGGGAGCAAGCAGTAGGCTGGGTTCAGAAACCCACAGTTCAGAAACCCCACTGCTGCAAATCCATCCACTATGTCCTGCACATTGCTGAGAGTCACAGTTCTGCACAGCAAGAGGTGATTAATGGCCCTGCACACTTGCATCGCAACATCCCCTGTGGAGGACGTCAAATTGATTCCCAGCTGACCAGTAGCAATCTGGCATTGCAAGTTTCCACGGTGCGATCACTACTCACTTCTTCACTGTCAGTTCAGCTCTCATTTTGGCATCACTGTGCTAGAGGGCTGGGGCACACTCAGCGCACAGGTCCAGGAATGTGACCTTGCGCATCCAAAAGTTCTGCAGTTACTTCTTATGATCCCATACTCGCATAACGATGCGATCCCACTAGTCAGTGATTGTTTCTCAGGCCCAGAAGCAGTGCTCCACCATCTGCAGCTGTTCCATGAACGCCACCAAAATCCTTGAATTGGTTCTATGTTCCACAACAATCAGTCCTCCAAGGAATGACCATGCCCCTTACCACAGTATGCATCCGATGAAGTGAGCTGTAGCTCACGAAAGCTTATGCTCAAATAAATTGGTTAGTCTCTAAGGTGCCACAAGTACTCCTTTTCTTCATGGCCCTTACGGCTCTGCAAATACCCCAGGATTGTGCACCCTGTGCTTGCAACACTCATGACAATAGTACAGAGGTATGCAGCCACCATGTGTCTCTCAGAGATGTTAGACAATGAGGAAGGCCACATGAGTTTGTGGGATTTTGAAAAAAAGTGAGAAAATTATGGGATATAGATAACATTATGGGAGAGAGACAGTTGCACACTGGGAAATTCACCCCATGCACCCAGTCATCTCTGCACGATTCATTTTGGCCCCATCATGCAATGTCAAAAGGTCTCAAAAGCCAATGTGCTGAATGATGGCGAGTTGCATGGTCGGATACCTACCTTGGTGCACCGTTCTCTGCATTGATACAAGCACTCCTGATGAGTAAGTACACCACCAACACAAGGAGCCAAGTATGCATGCATACAAGCAATGTACTAACCACGGCAGCTGTATGCCAAGTACCATGAGTCAACATAAAATGTATAGTGTAGATGTGGCCTCAAAAATTAGATAAAAAACACACACACACAAAACCCCACCTGGAACAGGTGTTTATGAAAGAGTGCCAATTTTAAGCTAAGATTAATACTTGGGCTCTCTCAACATACATAGTATTTTCTTGTACTTCCCTACACATACTGGGCTAGATCTTCAGCTGATGGTAATCACTGAAGTTGGACTTTGATGGAGCTACATAAATTTGCACTAGTGGACGAGCTGGCATAGTAACTAAATACTACAGACACTAAAGTTAGCTAACTACAAACCATGCTCAGCTATCAAGTTTTTAAAGTACTGCTACTTTAATGTTGAAACATAAAGATGTTTGACGTTAAATTGGACCAATTAGTTTTAAGATTTACAAATATAAGTTAATGATCATATATTTACGTATGAATAGTCATTTTTCAGTGTGTGTTCTCATTACTGTTCCATACTATGTATTGAACACAAACTATTGTTTATTTACTCCAAATGGGAGTTTGCTTAATACTAAAATTTACTCATCATTTGTTCAGAAATATTACAGGGCAATAACCTGATTATGCAAATTCTAATAAAATGGAATTAGTATACTTTCACCACATGAAGGGGTCAATATAGAATGTTTAGTATTTTTGTTCAGAACGTGTCTCTTTCATTTGCATGAAGAGTCCAATAACTCCACAACCTCTGGATGCTTCAAGAAACTAAACTTTAGCATGTCTGTGGATCAAAAAAAATGAATTACATCTACTTTTAAAAAACACATAACTTGTTTTAACTGGTTGACAAAGGACTGTTTTGGGAACTTTATTTCCTAACATCATTATGTGTTTTACTTCTCACCTGAGGGATTATGTTGGGTGATTCATTCACAGGTACAGCCAAAGATATTAACTCATTCATTGTCATTTTCAGTAAGCTTGTTTTACTCTTCTTCGGTTCCGAAGCCAACAAAGCCTAAGGGAGGGTAAAAAGTCGTAAGTAATTAGTTATTCCTAGTTATCTACTAACAGTACTGCCCAGTTACCACCTCTCTCTCTCATACATATATAAGATATTACAGCAGAGTGTCTGATCACTCTTGAGCACCACAGGGAAACTTGCACAATAGTTTCGATTTTATCCTGTTTTTTTGTTTTGTTTGAAGAAAATATATAGTTTTGATACGACATGGGCTGGTTGGAAAACAATACCATCCTGCAAAAACATTTACTTTTTTGAAAACTGTTTCATTCTAATGTGAAATGAAAATGAGACCTTTTTGAAAATTATCATGAAACATTTTTCAAAAGGTCTCGTTTTCAAACACTCAGCCTCACAAAACAAACAAACAAACAAACACACACACACAGAACCAAAAAAGGCAGAAAATTCATCGGTTAAGATTATAATAGCAACATTAAACACCAGGCCATACAGTCAGTCTCTCTGTCGGTATCTTCTGCTGGAGCTGTTCCACTTTGTATAAATAATTAAGTATTCACTGGCCAGAGACTTGCATAGGATGTAGGAGACCCACGTTCAACTCACTGCTCTGAATAAGGCAGAGCAGAGACTTGAACCTGTGATCCCCACCATCCTACATGACTTCCCTATCCACCAAGCTACTAGCAATTCTTTGGTGGGGGTGTCCTGGTTGGTCAAATCTCTCAGTCTTAGTCTCCCCCCACTCCCCAGCTCCATCCTCCACGTCCCAATTTCCTGGGTCCTGGAAACCTCCCCCAAGGAATTTTCTGTCAAAATGACATTTTTCAACAGAAAAAAGTTTGGTTGAAAATTTTTCAACCAGCTCTGGATACAACCATTTGAGTGTGTACTAAAGAATATTTCTTCAATTGTACTGAGGTGCATTTAAGCAAATGTGTGCATGCCATTAGTTTTGTTGATTCAAAGTGCTTAAAACCACTGCAAGACTGTAAGAGAATGTGAATTCAACAAGCCAGACAGTTGCATGAAGTATATGTAGCTTGTAAGCTCCAGCTAGACACACGCACACAAACGCTCTGCCCCAACTTGTAAGTTTCATGCAAGAAATAAATTATGACTATATTAAAGTTGAGTCATTACTTTTTTCTTTTTAGATATGCTTAATATATATTTCTCTTTTTCCCATAAAATTCACATTGTAAAACACACCATGTGTAATGTAGATGAATTATCTTATATTATCTTAACTGTTGCAATTCAACAGTGTAACTTTTATCCATAAGACATTGTTAACAGTTGTATATGCATCCACTACTCTCACTTTGGATGTTCACCTGGTGTATTTTATCTATTCAAAATAATGATGAAGACTAAGAAGAATGCAGTTATTTCATACGTAGATGAAAGGAGGAAACACTATGTTAGTATAATTACTAGGGCTGTCAATTAATCGCAGTTAACTCACGCGATTAACTCAAAAAAAGTAATAGCGATTAAAAAAATTAATCGCCATTAATCGCAGTTTTAATCGCACTGTTAAAGAATAGAATACCAATTGAAATTTATTAAACATTTTAGATGTTTTTCTACATTTTCAAATATATTGATTTCAATTACAACACAGAATACTAAGTGTACAGTGCTCACTTTATATTTATTTTTATTACAAATATTTGCACTGTACAAAAGAAATAAGTATTTTTCAATTCAGCTAATACAAGTACTGTAGTGCAATATCTTTACCATGGAAGTTAAACTTACAAATATACATTTTTTGTTACATATCTGCACTCAAAAACAAAACAATCTAAAACTTCAGAGCCTACAAGTCCATTCAGTCCTACTTCTTCTTCGGCCAATTGCTAAGACAAACAAATTTGTTTAAATTTACGGGAGATAATGCTGCCTCCTTCTTATTTACGTCACCTGAAAGTGAGAATAGACATTCGCATGACACTTTTGTAGCAAGCATTGCAAGGTATTTACATGCCAGATATGCTAAACCTTTGTATGCCCCTTCATCCTGTGGCCACCATTCCAGGGGACATGCTTCCATGCTGATAACGCTCGTTAAAAAAAAAAGTGTTAATTAATTTTGTGACTGAATTCCTTGGGGGAGAATTGTATGTCTCCTCCTCTGTGTTTTACCGCATTCTGCCATATATTTCATGTTATAGCAGGCTCAGCTGATGACCCAGCACATGTTGTTTGTTTTAAGAACACTTCCACTGCAGATTTGACAAAACACAAAGAAGGTACCAATGTGAGATATCTAAAGATAGTTACAGAACTAGAACCAAGATTTAAGAATCTGAAGTGCCATCCAAAATCTGAGAGGGACAGGGCGTGGAGCATGCTTTCAGAACACTTAAAAGAGCAACACTCTGATGCGGAAACTACAGAATCCAAACCATCAAAAAAGAAAATCAACCTTCTGCTGGTGATATCTGACTCAGATGATGAAAATGAAGATGCATCGGTCTACACTGCTTTGGATCACCATCAAGCAGAACCCATCATCAGCATGGATGCATGTCCTCTGGAATGCTGGTTGAAGCATGAAGAGACATATGAACCTTTAGCACATCTGGCATGTAAATATCTTGAGATGCTGGCTACAACAGTGCCATGTGAATGCCTGTTCTCACTTTCAAGTGACATTGTAAACAAGAAGCGAGCAGCATTATCTCCTGCAAATGTAGACAAACTTGTTTGAGCAATTAGCTGAAGAAGAAGTAGGACTGAGTGGACTTGTAGGCTCTGAAGTTTTAGATTGCTTTGTTTTTGAATGCAGTTATTTTTTGTACATAACTCTAGATTTGTAAGTTCAACTTTCATGATAAAGAGATTGCACTACAGTACTTGTATTAAGTGAATTGAAAAATCATATTTCTTTTATTTTTACAGTGCAAATATTTATAATAAAAACAAATACAAAGTGAGCACTGTACATTTTGTATTCTGTGTTGTAATTTAAGTCAATATATTTGAAAATGTGGAAAACATCCAAAAATATTTATGTAAATGGTATTCTATTATAGTTTAACGTCGGGATTAATCGCACAATTAATCGAGATTAATTTTTTTATCACGATTAATATTTTTTAAATCGCTTGGCAGACCTAATAATTACTATGACAACATGTGCACCTTGATTTTGGAAGAGGACCATCTGTCCAAAGGTCACTGAACTGGTTAAATTTTAGTTTAACTATATTTTTATTACAAGAACAACAAAATAGTCAAGATGCTTATCAATGCAGGTGCTCAGAAGTGATGCAATATTAAGGAAGGGGGCAGGAGAGAGAGAGAGAGAGACCATATAATCAAAAAAACAAAACAAAACACAGCAATACTAGATTACATTCAGAGGAGGAAGAATCAATGTCTAACTCATTTTTTTTTTTACAGGGAACAACTTCATATAGAAGTTTTGTGATATGGATGGGAACACTTGTCCCCAACAATAGGGCTGAAGCCACCAAATTAATTTCATGTAGACCACTTGCAAATATCAGAGGGTAATAATTTTTATCTTTATCGATCGGAGCTGGATTTGAAACAAAAACTTGAAAAAGAGCTTACAAACAATTCCCAACACCATCCAGTCTCCCTCAAATATTCTTTTTACACAAAAAAATCTGCATTAATAGTAAAGCAATTTCTCATTCATAAATCAGTTACCATCACTGCACAATCTGTAATATTTTACACAAAGAAAGAAAAAGGAAAAGAAAACATTTCCTCTCCTGTCTCAGAACTTCTACACCTCTTCTGAAAGCCAAAATTTCGACATTGTTGAATTGCTCAACTAATCATATTTTATTTGAAACAAAAAAATCCAGTCATAATGAAATGTACAGTGTAAATTACAAACATAAGAACAAAGGTTCTTGACTCATATGTCCCAATTACAAATATAATCTATGAAATACTGAAGAATTTCCGTTTGCTACAGTCTTACAGTCACTATAATGGAGTTCAGCTGCATAATGGAGCACTCAAATGAAAACAGGCATATTCTTCACAATGCAATATCCACATTTTTATTTATCAAATAAAACAAGGAGCTATATTTACAATCTCTGAACTATTACACATTTGACAGATACCACACTGAAACCACAAATCTCATGAGCTCTCATCCTCCAGAAATGCCAGTCAATAGATCCACATCTCAGGGCGAATTATACTCCCATTTTGTAATCCCAATTGCATGAATGTAAACTGGGACAAAATGTGGACTCCTGCCTGCATCTATGTTCACAAAGTATCCAGAAGGGGCATAATTTGACCAAAAATGGGTGAAATCAGTAAAACACGCAACCATCTCACAATGTACTCACTGATACTTCTCAGGGATTTATATACCCCACAATGATCTGGCAATAACATAAATGCAGTCATATGAAGTTACAGGTGCAACATTAGTAGATACCTGTATGTAGAATGGAATTCCAGCACTGCGTCTAGTTGCACATAGTTTAGAAGAAGGATCACAAGTTTTAATTTCTTCTAAAACATTGTACAACCATTGCTGTGGCAATGTACGTAGACTCTCACTAGTACATCTAAAGAAACACAAATAAGCATACATAAGTATTTAGGATAAACAAGTTCAAAACAAAATTAAAAGATAATAAACTGTGCCCTATTGCTGTTACAGAGAGTGCTATTTACCTTTATTAACTAAGACCATTTTTTCTTAATGTAGGATTGATATGCACTTAATGTGTAGGATTGATTTGACTTGACCACAGTTGGGCCAAATATATAACCCATTTTGAAAAATGGGAATACACATATGCCTTACATATTTGGGGGTACTAACATATGCGGAAACATGTGATGAGAGAAACATGGGAGTTGTATCCAGACTAATCAAAACAAAATTAGAGACACTGAAATGGTATTAAATGCCTGGTATATTGTATTAAATAACAACTACAATATTTTAAAATCTTGAAGAGATTATCATTTTAAGACACAGGACACTTTTTTGCAGAGCAGAAACAGAGGTGCTGTACAGAAGTAGTAGCCACCAGAGGGATTCTGTTTGACTCAGCAAGTTTCCTATGGGGAGCAAAGACTGGATCAGGAGCTCCCCACAGCATTTCAAAGGATGCAGTATGCAGTCATCTGCTCTGGCTCAAATCCATGGCCATGCCCTCTCCCACTTTGAGGTGGCTAACTCTACTAGCATCCCTACCTAGTAGGTCCTATACACTCCCCTATCTGGAATGTATCCAACCCTTGTGCAAATCCATGAGGAAGGGAATGAAGTTTCCCCATGCCTTCACCCTGTAACTTGTACAGATGTGTGGGGCCAGCCATAATTAGGCAAATAGCCTTTTTTCAGACTCTGCCATTTGATAATAGTTTCTACCAATGTTTATATTAATTCACTCACAAAAGCCACCACAACACTTTGCTAAGGTGGCGTTAAAATTGCTGCCCTCTGAATAGTGCCTTCCACTCCCCAACACCTTCTGGTATGGGGGACTTCAAAGCACCAAATTCAAACACTAGAAATCTAGGAAATGTTCAGTTAAGATTTCCCCACATTGGCCTGAAATAAATGTTGGTGTTTCAAGGGAAAAAAAACCTCAAGCTTACAAAAAAAAAAAAAAAAGGGGGTGGGGGGTGAGACAGCTGGTTCACACACAACACAACCTTAACATTGACTCCATAGGAAAGCTGGCATTTTGGTATATCCTTCTTTTGGTGTGTTTGCTTAAACTAGGAAACAGAGCTCATTACATTTGCTACAGTCTTTAATTGTAATTGTACAGCTGGAAATGAGGAAAGGCAATTCAGTGTGTCCAGTGTAATCACTGTCAACCAGCAGCAATTACTCCTCATACCAATGATGCTCCAATAGGCCACAGTGAAGGTCCTGTTGGATTGCATGAATAGGAGTGTGGAACTGTCATGGACACATACATTTGTTGGGGATATTTTTCTTTGAAACATTAATACTCATACATGGCATGCAGCAACCCTTGCATACCCAATGTATTTTTAATTATTAGGTCTCAGTGGTGGACACTAGCCATCATGGGAAGAGGGGGGGGAGAGCAGGGGCAGGGGAGTATGTGGGTTCATGTTTGTTTCACTTACCCATGGATACTGCCCATGGATTTTTCCATATCTCAAAAACTGGACACAAGAAAGTTTAATCTAGAAAACACTAGGTGAGCTGGTTCCTGGCTACTTAAGAGACCAGCTCTCTCCTAATAGCTGGGATCAGCCAAAATGCTTCTGCTAACAGTCCCTAGATTTGAACTTTCGGCAGCCCCTAGTCCAGGGGTTCTCGCAACAAATTTTTTGGTGGCCTCAGAGTGTGGCCACATTTGAGAAACGGTGCCCTAGTCAGAGTGTTCTTAATGGAGGATACTGCCATCTGGAACTTTACTTCGCTAATCTATTCATCACAGTCTGATTTTACTGATCTTCAGAATATTGCGTAAGGCCCATGTGTTTACTCGTGCCTCTGCCTGATGCAGGCCATTAATGGAGGAGTCTAACGTTTAAAGGAATTGGTTAGGTAAGTAGCTGGTTTATCCTCATTATAGTGCTTTTGTGCAATATGAAATTATCTTGGGGATTGGATGTAGACTGTAGGTGGCACTATCTGGCTAATGCTGATTTTAACTGTGGTTTAGTCATACACAACGCACCGGAAAGTTTATGCAATGAGTGTATATTCAGTACAAATGAATTAAATAAAATGCTTCTGCAAACCTGAGCAGCAGTATTGCAAAACTTTTATAATGCTACGTCTCTTTAAACAGTTCAAGATAAAATACATTCAAATAATTTTAAACGTAAAATACACAAAAAATATGCAGCTAGTGAAGACAGCAAAAAAACAAGGGTACAATTCATTACCAGTACTTTGACTTATTTGTCAAGTGTCTAAACTGCACTCTTGCCATGAAGTATTTTTCCTCTGCAGTTATACAATCTGGCATTCCCTATAAAACACTCTCACAGGGCAAACAGCCCTAAAAATAAATACTTTGTCAAAATTACAGGAACGGCCTTAAGCAAAGGACTTTCGGGCAGAAGCAGAACCTCAAGCCTACTTCAGTCCCAGATGCTGCCCAAACAAAGTTCAACAAAATATAATTTGGTCAGCCAGGATAAAACCTACTCCTTAACCATTATACAGCCTTTCCAAATGTAGCTTTCACAGTTAAAATTAGTTTTTCCATTAATGCCATTTTATATCATTATTAAAAGCACTAAAACATTTGCCTTGACACAGCCTGTAACAAATGATTATCAGTTATGGTTAATACAACTGCAATTATATTAACCCTGTAGGATTTGCTGTTGCCAAAACACAAGTCCTAATTACTCTCCCATTTTAGTAGCTGGGTGGCCTCCTGTTAGCCCCATTTGACTACCTGGGTGGTTGAAATAAGAAGTCTAAAGTTAAGAGAGAAGACAGGAAATGGGGGGGGGGAGGGGCAAGAAGGAAGAAGAAAGTGAAGGCTGAAGAAAGGCTTCCACTTTTCTCCTATTTCTTCCCCATCCCCCACATCATATTTCCTCTGTTTAAGTGTTAAAAATACATCAAATTTCTACTGCTACCCCCCACTCCATTTCCAACTAGCCAGGTTCTTATCGACCCCATCACTGCAGTATCTGACCACCACCTAAATATTTAAAAACACAATCTTTTTGTCTTATTCCCTCCCTACCCAGCAAAAAGATAGAAAACCAACAATAGGGAAAGAAAGACAGAAAGAAAATGAAAGGCAACAGTCACAGTAGGTCCTCTACCTTTTGTAAGGACCAGTTAAAGGAAGGACTCCTGGATACCCAATCCTGCCCTAGGACTGGGCACCACACTGGATTCCCTACATTGCTTCTCCTCCTTCTCTCCTTTTCACAGCTCTGTTTCAAGCTGTCAGTGCACCTCTAAACTACCATCCTGACAGCCACCTCAAAAGTGTCAGAGAAACATGGCTTCAAAGAGAGTGGGTCACACAACATTACAGGATCCACAGGCAAGGCAACCAGCTGCGACATCTTCCTCTGGCCCTTTTACAAGATAATGGTCACCTCTGTCCTAGCTTTGTTTTACATAGCCTACTGTTGGCCTTCCTCAGATGATTTAAGACATGGGTTGGCTTTCTATCCTTTTGTACAAATGAATGTGACAACTTTCCAGGGTTTTGATCAACCAGTAATTCTCGTGGTTACCTCAGACTTTGTGATCCCATTTCAACTAGAGTACACTACTACAGATATTACTGTTTTAATTGTAAATGCTAGCACTACTGGTCTTATCTCCTTAATTCAAACATGGTTTAAATTTCTTATTTTAGCTGTTCAAAGAATAGTGCTTAAGTCTTCAGTATGTTACCTCAGCATTAAAACAAACATCCTACGCTAACATTTATTGTGGTACAAAAGAGAACAAGGCAAAACATTAGGGAATATCTAAAAGCATATTGCACATTTTTGTATTATATTATTATTATATTGCATATTTTATTTTTAAATAGATTTTTTTGCCTTAAGAGCTAGCAGAAAGAGAAAGATATACTGAAATGCAATCTAAGACATTTTGAACGCTGAAGTTGCCAAAAGTAATTCTATCCTGTTCAGTCACTCACCCAAACCCAAGTTTTTTGTGAAAGCAAAGTGTTACTTCTCTAAAGTAAAAAACATTAGATACTATTTACTTTGAAATGGAGGAGACCAGTCCCTTATGCTTGGCAGCAGCATCTCTTATGGCCTGGCAGGCATATTATTGTCATAATGAGCAGGTGGCCTTGAAATTTAAGAATGACGACACTTTACAAGGTAAAATTTGTGTTCACAAATGTGTTATTTTCAGGTTAAGAACCCTAATCCATATTAGACTGAAGTATTAATTATTTTTGCCAGACCAAGTAATTAAAGTCTATAATTAAAACACCACACAGTAACTTGATATGTAAATAACTTCAACTGCAGTTCAGTGAGTTGTTTTTCTGATTTTTTTTTTCTTTCTTCTAGTTAAAACAATTTCATGCATGGCTATAACAGCTATTCTGATCAGTTTTACTGAATCCAATAAACCTGAGACACAAACTGCCAAAACCCAGGAAATTCAAAGTTTAGCTTGAGCCTCTCCCCATAACTCATAAGGTTGTACTCTCCTCCCCATAAAAAATTGTGTATTAAGGATGAAGGGTCAACCTTGGACCTTGAAGGGTTAACCTTGGATTTCCTGAATTTATGCGGCTTGTAGCTTAAACTTCATACAATTAAAAGTGTTGTCTATGTGAGTATATCTAAATTGAAAGTTTAAATCAGTGTAATCCTGCTCATCCTGGGGAAACTCATTTCATCACTTTGCTCTCCAGTAGTCCTGATGTAGTTTTCTTTTTGTACCGGGAAGGTACAGGGAAGTTATATGACTTCTCAAGGGTCACAGCAGTCAACAGCAGACAGGACTGTCTACTCCCAGTCCCCTACTGGAAATCTCCATATAGCTTCATATACTGCACTTGCAGATGTTCAGCAATCCACTAGAATGATAGATGGATAATTTCCAAGGAGTTTGGACTAAATGTATTAGTCCAGCTGACTCCAAAATGACTTCTTTAAGTATTTTTATTTGAGACCAAATGCCATAGCTTCCTGGTGGCAATGTGTGATATTAACTGAATTCAATATAGAATGTATAAAATTATTCCCTCATTTCCTCAAAGTGTTCCAAATACATTTTTCTTAAATAAAAGAATTCTACTAAGCCCTAAATATTTTATACCATAGTTCTCTGCTCCATTCTTCCCCAGGGGGGATAAAATTGATTTTTTGTACTTGCTTTTATTTAAAATCAGATTTTATTTAAATTACAATACATTTTTAAACAAACATTAAAAATTAAATTTGAAATTCTGACATCCTATGTGAAGGCCTAACTTACCATAATCTATTAAATAAAAAAATATTAAACAGTGCATGCTTGCCACCAAAGCTTTAAAGAAAGTCAAACCACTCTACTGGCAGAAGTCATTGGTAACAACATGGAATCAGTTTACTGAAGTGTTAAACCAGCTTTTGACAGCAGTAGCTTTTTCTGCTCATACAAGGAAAATATTCTCTTCATTTCAGTTTATTCAACTATTTCTGTTCAATGACTAATTCATTCAAAGTTGTGAAACCAATTGGGAGACGAAAGTGCAAGAAAGCTTGTTTTCCTCTTCCAATCTATGAATAAAAACTAGGAGTGAGGATGAGCTCTACTAGTTCTAAAATCTTGAATGTGGTCACCTGAAACAATCAGTTCAATTCACTAACTACTTATTAAAGAAAAACAGTATAACTCAATTTTAAATGAAAAACATGTTTAGATGAACATTTTTCTTATGTATCCAGCACATTTAAAGGCAGTTTTATTTAACTAATAAAAAATGTAAATGCTGCTTAATGTTGCACTTTTGTCATTGAATGCCAGTTTCCATCCAAACACGGCTTGACACATCACAAGGAAAAAAAAAATTGATCATTTTGTAAACGCATCACTAACCACTTTCTAACATGTTAAAAAAATGTAAAAATTAAGACTCTGAATAAATGTACAGTAAGCTGCATAACTGCTAAAAAACATGGATAGGTATCTTGTATCTTCCTGCTTAGCAAAAAATAATACCAAATTTAGTGTAAAAACTATATTTAGTTTAAAATCAATCTGTTTTATTGGTTACCAACCAATGAGAATCACCTTTACTTAAGGAAAGTGAACTAAAAAATACAAATGCAAAACAAGATTAAAATCAGTGATTTAAATCACTGATTTAAGTCAGTGATTTTCAAGCTGGGGTACTCATACCTGTAGGGGGACCTGTAGGGGTACCTGAGCTCTCGTCAGGGGATACGCAAGAAAAATCCTGCAGTGGCGGACAATGCATTTTATTTTGTAATATTTGGCAATCTGATCATGGATATATTATGATCTTCTCTGAGATGGGACAGGCAGTAGACTACATTATTTGGAAAGGGATATGCAGCCTAAGACGTTTGAAAACCACAGATTTAAATCAATCCACCCTGTTCCTCCCAAATGAATGAAGCCCTATAAATTTAACTGTGCAAGGACATTACATTATGTTCTGAAACATTAACGATTGCATTAATGAAACAGAGAGGGTTACAGAGCTCCCAGTACATTGAACAGTAGTATAACATACAACAGGCAGATTTGGACTGAGTGAAGAAAGTGAGAGGAGAAAGGCAGAAATTCAGTAGCCCAAGCAACAACCTGGTGATAAGGAACATGCTATTTCAACAAAGAAAGCCATAGAGGAAATGGACATGGATACCTGAATGGGCATAAAAAGAACATGATACACATACTCGTGAATCAGAGACGGAAATCAAGTGGGTGGTAATGCAGATCATATGTGGCCACATTCGGATCAGATCATAAATTAGCGCTGGCATCAATGAGCTAAAGGCTGAGAGCAATCGACAAAGTGCCAGGAATAAAGATCTATGAAGTGGACAAATGGAAAGAGCCAGATATCCAGAATGAACATAAAGAAGTCGTGCAGAAGAAACTTCATATCTCTGGTGAAAGAGGAAATGAACACTGAAAAGATACAAAACACTGTAAAAAAAAAAAAAGGAGGGGAGATTACAGGAGCAGTTGAACAAATGTTGGGCTACAAGGCCAAAATGAAGAAACCAAGGTGGATAACAGATAAAGAGCTGCCGCTGAGTGACAAGCGTAGGAAGCCAAAAGAGAACAAGAAGGAGGACGAAAGTCTAAGAGCAGAGTGCAACAGACAGACCAGACAGATAAAACAAAAAGCAAACAACCAGACAAGCAAACAACATAAAGGAGAATATGCAAAGAGAAATGTGATATGGGTTGTATCACAAAGTCAGAGAAATGAATGGGATAGATACACAAGCTGAAGAGGTCCGCAGTGAAAAGCAAACACGGACAAATAATTGGGGGCAAACAAGTAAAGAACGAACAATGGAAATAATATTTTGAAGAATTGTGCAATGTGCAGAATACAGTAGATGGAACAGTTCTGGACAAACTTCAGAGCACAAACAAGGGAGAACAGAGGCCAGAATTCTTAGAAGAAATAATAAAGATCTTGACAGAAGTTTGAAAAAGAAAGACACCAGGAAGTGACAACATAACTGCAGAGCTGCTGCAGGCAGGCGAAGACACACAGCAAAGATAATAGACCAGCTCCTCAACAAGATTTACAAATCATAGCAATTGCCACGCAAATGGGGGAAGAGTTGTAATAGTACCAATCCATATAAAAAGGCAGTAAGAGCAAGTGCAAGAACTACAGATTAATCAGCTTATTGAGCGTACCAGGAAAAAATTTCACCAAGACATTTCAGAGGAGAATGAAGAGGTATGTGGGAGCAGCACTTGCAGAGAAACAGGCTGGATTTTGACAAGGGCTGTCAATTAATTGCAGTCAACTCACGCGATTAACTCAAAAAAATCTCTAACCTCTAAGGTTAGAAAAAAATCTCTAACCTCTAAAAAAACCTCTAAGGTACCACAAGTACTCCTGTTCTTATTTATAATGTCACCGAAAGTGATAACAGGCATTCCAAGGGCACTTTGGTAGCCGGCACAGCAAGGTATTTACATGCCAGATAAGCTAAACATTCATATGCCCCTTCATGTTTCGTCCACCATTCCAGAGGACATGCTTCCATGCTGATGACGCTTGTTAACAAATTAATGCATTAATTAAATTTGCAACTGAACTCTGAGGAGGAAAATTGTAGGTCTCCTGTTCTGTGGTTTTACCCACATTCTGCCATATATTTCATGTTATAGCAGTCTTGGATGACGACCCAGCATATGTTGTTCGTTTTAAGAACACTTTCACTGCAGATTTGACAAAACGCAAAGAAGGTACCAATGTGAAATTTCTAAAGATAGCCACAGCACCTGACCCAAAGTTTAAAAATCTGAGGTGCCTTCCAAAATCTGAGAGGGATGGAGTGTGGAGCATGCTTTCAGAAGTCTTAAAAGAGCAACACTCTGATGTGGAAACTACAGAACCTGAATCATCAAAAAAGAAAATCAACCTTCTGCTGGTGGCATTTGACTCAGATGATGAAAATGAGCATGCATCAGTCTACACTGCTTTGGATCATTATCGAGCAGTACCCATCATCAGCATGGACACATATCCTCTGGAATGGTGGTTGAAACTTGAAGGGGCATATGAAGCTTTAGTGCATCTGGCACATAAATATCTTGAGATGACAGCTACAACAGTGCCATGCGAACGCCTGTTCTCACTTTCAGGTGACATGGTAAACAAGAAGGGGTAAAGGGCAGCATTATCTCCTGAAAATGTAAACAAACTTGTTTGTCTGAGCAATTGGCTGAACAAGAAGTAGGACTGAGTGGACTTGTAGCCTCTAAAGTTTTCCATTGCATTAAAAAAAACCCACAATTTTTTCTACATAATTCTACATTTATAAGTTTAACTTTCATGATAAAGATATTGCACTACAGTACTTGTATTAGCTGAATTGAAAAATACTTCTTTTGTTTTGTACAGTGCAAATATTTGTAATAAAAATAAATAGAAAGTGAGCACTGTACACTTTGTATTCTGTGTGGTAATTGAAATCAAAATAATTGAAAATGTAGAAAACACCCAAAATATTTAAATAAATGGTATTCTATTATTAACAATGCAATTAATCGTGATTAATTTCTTGACAGCCCTAATTTTGATCGGGACGAAGTACAATAGATCAGTTATTTGTAATAAGACAGGTATTGGAAAAGTATACAGAACGCAACCAAACCTATTACAACTTTATAGACTTCAAATAAGTTTTTGATGGCTTTGAGCAGAAAGAATTATGAAAAGTTATGAGAATGTATGGCATCCCCAAAAAATTGATCAAGCGGATAGAAAGCATCCACAGCAAGTTGATGAATGCAGTGATAGTTGATATAAAGCTGACTGAATGGTTCAGAATGACTGTAGGAGTGAGACAAGGAGACACGCTATCACCAGATTTGTTCAACTTGGTACTGGAATCAGTAATAACTGTAGCCTTGAGAGATGAAATAGGAGGAGTCACATTATATGGTGGGACTGTGCATAACCTTAGATTAGCAGACCATACTGACTTCACAGCATTGACCAAGGAGGATTTACAGAGACTGACTGACAAGTAGACTGAGAAAGCAGAAAATTCAGATTAACAGGAGTCAGGGCACAAGTGGCAGGTGTGTGCCAAATTCTTCAGCGGACTCCAGTATGGCCTTTTTAATAGGGAGCACCAATTTTGAAGGAGCCGTAGCTTGGAGAAAATCCACTAATGCCTGGATTGTAAAAGGATGTGAAGAGCTTGTACATTTCATCAACGTCAGGGTTGGCAGAGTAAAGGTGAGAGTTAATAGGGCACATTGGGGCACTGCTGAAAGAGGGCAGAAACAAAATTACAGACAGGATTCCTGTTCTAAAATATTGACAGTTTTATGTATGAGAGAAAGATCTTTTGACCCCTGTCCAATAGATGGACCCCATCTCCGAGAAACACTGTGGTGTCAGAGTTTGTAATGTTTCTGTTCCATAAGGCATGAATTTTTCAATCAGCAGTGACCCCTCCCAATTTCCCCAGTTAATGGTCTTCCAGCATTCATTAATAGTTTTCATGCAGCGTTGGGGTACACTGGCAGAGCTGTGGAACACAATAGCTGTGGTATGGTTGGAGTGCATTGGCAAAACGGTAGGGTGCAGAAAGGTTGGGGTGCATTGGTAGCTCTGGGGCTGCAGGCTGATCGGGGTGCACTGGCAGAGCTGTCGGACCCAGGGTGTTTGAACTTCACTCGCAGAGCTGTGGGGTGCAGAGTAGTGGGGATGCAGGAAGGTTGGGGTACATTGGCAGAGCTGTTTTGTTGAATGCCATGCCTCCCTCACCTGAAGGGAGCCAAGAGAGGTTGGGTGCTATCATCCAATCCAATTTATGCCCCTCCTCCTAACCAGCCTCCCTTTGCTACAGCCCAAACCCTTCTCCCTAAACTCCCACTCGACAGTCACACATCTATTTTTCCCCCAAAGATACTTTGATTATTGTCCCCACCCCTCAAAAAAAAATGAAATTGCTATCCATGCCTTACAAATTGTAGCAACCTTCAGTCACTCAGTTCAAAACTCCTTTTGTTTTAGGAGAGGGCATGCAATTACCTTATCTTTAGATGTTAACTGAAGAATGAGTTCACAGCCATCAAAAGGTCTGTGATTCATCCAGTCATTAGTACCTCCCAGTTTAACAGTACACAAGGCATTAGGAAAAAAGTGGAACTAAAAAGATGCACACTACACATCCCTAATTAATCGCCTTTTGTTTCATCCCATCCCCTACAATTTGCCCAACTTTTTGGCCTGACGGCCACATCTGGGTATGGAAATTGTATGATGGGCCATGAATGCTTACGAAATTGGGGTTGGGGGTGCAGGAGGGATGAGGGCTCTGGGGTTGGGCCAGAAATGAGGAGTTCAGGGTGCGGGAGGGGGCTCCCAGGCTGGGGCAGGAGATTGGGGCATGGGAGGGAGTTAGGGGTGCAGGCTCCGAGCGGCACTTATCTCAAGCAGCTCTTGGAAGCAGCGGCATGTCTCCCTCCGGCTCCTATGCGGAGGTGCAGCCAGGCAGCTCTGCACACTGCTCTGACCACAGGCACCACCCCTGCAGCTCCCATTAGCCACAGTTCCCAGTCTATGGGAGCTGTGGGGGTGGAGCTTGGGGTGGGAGCAGCACACGGAGCCCCCTGGCTATCCCTAAACATAGGAGCCGGAGGGAGGACATGCTGCTGCTTCCAGGAGCCTCAGCATGTGCGCTTAGAGCGGCCTCCAACCCTGCTCCCCAGCTGGAGTGAGGGAGTAGGGCAAGCCCCAGACCCCGCTCCCCAGCGGGAGCTCGAGGGCCAGATTAAACAGGCTGGAGGGCCGGATGTGGCTCCCGGGCCGTAGTTTGCCCACTCCTGAATTACTATTAAAGTTTATTATTACCATATATATTCTGGAGCATAGTCTGTATCTTTTTACCTTTCAAATTCACCTAACAAAGTCTTGGCATTATAAAAATAATAGCGCATGGCAAATCCCCCTTGAATTTCACAGGAACAGGAAAGGCCCTTAAAAAAGAAAGGTGTGATGGTGATGGCTGTGAACTCATCAATCAAATTATGCAAATCTCCCCTTATATTCAACACACAAGATATCTTCTCAATACAGATCTACTATTTGTATTTGTTTCATTGTATAACTGTTTAATACTGAACTCCCTTTATATCTGAAGAAATTTCAAATAATTTATCATTAAAATTCAGACAAATGCTGACTCTGTTTAACATTTCAGAGAGACAATGTGGGCGAGGTCATATCTTTTATTGGACCAACTTCCATTGGCGAGAGAGACAAGCTTTAAAGCCACACAGAGCTCTTCTTCAGGTCTGCCTGAAAGCTTATCTCTCTCACCAACAGAAGTTGGTCCAATAAAAAGATATTACCTCACCCACCTGTTCCTCTCTAATATCCTGGGACAGACATGGCTACAACTACATGGCATTTAGCATTTCAGTTATTTGTTCAGCAATCGTTTAGAACGTTTCCTCTTTAGCATACCTGTAGTTCAAGATAAGGACAGGTTTCAGAGGAACAGCCGTGTTAGTCTGTATTCGCAAAAAGAAAAGGAGTACTTGTGGCACCTTAGAGACTAACCAATTTATTTGAGCATGAGCTTTCGTGAGCTACAGCTCACTTCATCAGATGTTTACCGTGGAAACTGCAGCAGACTTTATATACACACAGAGAATATGAAACAATACCTCCTCCCACCCCACTGTCCTGCTGGTAATAGCTTATCTAAAGTGATCAACAGGTGGGCCATTTCCAGCACAAATCCAGGTTTTCTCACCCTCCACCCCCCACACAAATTCACTCTCCTCCTGGTGCTAGCCCATCCAAAGTGACAACTCTTTACATAATCAAGTATAGCCCGACTTGATTATGTAAAGAGTTGTCACTTTGGATGGGCTAGCACCAGCAGGAGAGTGAATTTGTGTGGGGGGTGGAGGGTGAGAAAACCTGGATTTGTGCTGGAAATGGCCCACCTGTTGATCACTTTAGATAAGCTATTACCAGCAGGACAGTGGGGTGGGAGGAGGTATTGTTTCATATTCTCTGTGTGTATATAAAGTCTGCTGCAGTTTCCACGGTAAACATCTGATGAAGTGAGCTGTAGCTCACGAAAGCTCATGCTCAAATAAATTGGTTAGTCTCTAAGATGCCACAAGTACTCCTTTTCTTTTCAAGATAAGGACAGTAATTTGATTTTACTGTTAGCTTCGTTTGAAGAACAATTAAAGTTACAAATTTAGCTAGGAAAGAGAAGACATTTGATTACTCCATAGACTTGCAAAAGAGGATATCAGAAGTAATTAATTAATTTCAGTTAAAAAAGAAAGGTTGTTCCAGGCCCCATATTTCATTCTGAAGACTTATAACAACTTGGATGTAATAGTAAATATTGATAGTATCTATTCCCATAGGTTTAATAAGTAGCAGCTGTTACCCAACAGAAAGCAGAAAATTCTTTGTATCCCAACCTGGCACATCATAAGAAACATCAAGTACGAACATGCAGGCCTATTCCCATCCAGATGGGATTTACTTAGCTGATGGAATAATATAGATGAGATGTTGTTTAACACAGGAGAAGTACAAAAATAAAAGGTGGCTTTATATTTTCTGAACTAAGAATGTAGCTGGAAGGTTGCATGAGGATTAGTATTCAAAGTTTAAGGCTGGCTATATCACAGGGACACCTTTAGACAGACCATGGAGATTTGTCTGATGTGTCAGAGGCCTGCCTGTACCATAGCCCATAATAATCTTCAAAAAGAGAATTCCATAAAAGATTGGTCTCCTGCTGAGACACCGAAGTGCCCCAGAGGCCTCAGTGTCCCACAGTGATTAGTCTCTTATCTTGTTTTACAGGTATCTACGCTGAATCTGGATTTAGTTCGTTCACAGACTAAACTATTTGAACATATTGTTTTCTCTATATATCAAATTTGGTTACCTTTAAATCACCTGGTTTGTATCTCAAAGATGGCATAATGGTGCCAATTCTCTTATAAGCAGAAAAAACTAACCACACTACTACAAGTAGGTTGACACTCTTCATGCTGTTGAAAAACCTGAGTTTCAGCCATCTTAGCAGGTCCCATGAACTGCTACCTCAGCATCCAATGGCTGAGCCTACACTAGTCTCCTTTCTGAAAAAATCCCCCACCACTCCCCGCCACAGCTAAAATTGTTACAGCTCTAATACAAAAACTGTTATATAAGAAACGAAATAGCAGCTCCTCTTGTGAATCAGCATCATAATTAGATCCTTTGCTGAAATCAAGGGAAGAACTCCTGACTCCAGTGAAGTCAATGGCAAAACTCCCTTTCACTTCAAGAGGGACAGGATTTAATACAGTAAGTATAAACAAAATTTTTAGGCTTTTGTCAGATCTGCAGCTCAGAAAAGCACAGCCATTAAGGGAGATTTTGCATTTTGGTTTGTCTCATTAAAAACTTAATACTGTCCCTATTTACCCCCTTCCCTACGTCTCAAAGCAGTATTGCAAGCACTTCAGTACCCATTTTGTGAAATTATTCTCTAAGCACTTAATGGAAAACCCACCCTTACCTAGACACAAAGGCAGTTCAGTTTAATAATTTTAGTTCTCATAGGAAAGTATAAAAATAAAATTACAAAGAAAAATCATTTTCGGGTAATTTTCCAAATGTCAGAATACGCAGTTTATCCAATGAAAAGTAATGAGAATTTCCACGAAAATATAAAGCCGCTTGTTGAATATAGCAAGTTTACCACTCATTCTCAGATTTAAAAAACTGCAGGATCCATGGGTTGAACTCCAATTTTCCCATGTGCTCCTATTAATTTTTCAGTAGGTAGCACTACAGAAATTAAGAAAAGGGTGAGAGTTGTTTGTTTTGTTTTTCTTTTAAGAACTAGCCATTTAACTCTTACCATTCCAATTCGAGTGCCTAGATACAACTAAAATAAAACAGTCCATACAGTCATATATCATGCAACTAATTCCAAACAGTGGACACCTGTGGCCATATAAATCCTCATTGGACTCAATGGAGCTCTACCAAGGTGCAAGGAGCTGTTTGCACAGTCAGTTGCAGAATCAAGGCCCATGGTTTGTAAAACTGTTACATATTTTTTTTTAAATAAGGAATATGTGGGTTTTACCTGGAAAGTATTTCAGTGAGCATCACAAAGCCAGTGTAAGCTAATTCAAATGCCCCTCTATGCCTGGACTGCAAAAGATGGTGTTTAAAGTAGTCTCCTATATCTTTAACCTAGAAAATTTAAAAAAAAAATGCAAGTCATGATTTGAGTTGATACAACTAGTACATTTATTTACACAAAATACTGAAATTTCAAACAAGTGTTCCCCAACAATGTCCATACCACCTTATTCCTCTACATCTCTCATTTGAGACACAACAATATTTCCTCAGGTTAAAATGGTCACAGATAGTGACCAACAAATAAAAGGAAAATACAAACTAAAACGCAAGAGGTAAAAGACATTTTACTTTAAACATAAGAAAACTAGCACAAAACATGCTAGACTCAATTCTTGTACTCAACAGTGCAGTGTCATTAACTGTCCTGTAGGACAAATTATAGAAGACTGTAGTGACCTATGTGAGACACTGATTTCCTGAGCTACAAACAAGATTCTCTCATGCTGTTTTACTCAGGATGTTAGCAAAGGGCAGAGGCAAAATGTCCACTGAAGAACATGAATGGAAATAAATATTTGGAAGGGTATTTGTGAAGGGGAAAGGATTCCTATAATATTTTAAGTAGCTGGCCCCTTACATCTCATATCTTTCCAAACACATTACTTCTTAAATTAGGTAGCTTTGTTCACAGAAAAAGAAAAACAGCTTGCCAAATAGCAAGTTTTGTATTTAGTAAGAAAATATGCTTTATTTTTCAAGCTTCTAAAAGGGTTCTACTGACCACAGATTGTAAAAGAGTCTCCACTGTCCATTTAATTGCTTAGTATAACAAGAACTACAGTTAAAATGTGAAATATACGAAAATGTTGTCTTAAGAGAATAAATGCCACTGACATCATGTCCTACAATTCTATTAATAAATCAAGTGTGTAAGCATCAGTACATCTTTAGAAATGCCAGGATTTAATTCTGCAAAAAACAAAACATCTTGTCAATACTACCTATTATTCTCCGTAAGTTTCCATGATGACTATATACTGAAGACACACAAAAAATGGATAACTGAATCATGTAACAAATCTAAGATTATACATTTTTAGTGCAGATTCACAAAAGTTCAACCTGACAAGTGGCTCAAATAAAACTCAGGGACAAAATTATGCCCACTCATTTTGAGAGACAACTAAAAGTAACACAGTTTGTAAACTGTAGAGGATCCTATCACAAAACCTAAGCCAGGTGCATATACTTTTCCACCCTACTGCTTCGTAATGCATGTTATCCAAATTCTGGTGAAGCAAAAATTGCCACCGAACAGGAAAAAGACATTTCCCCTTTTACAGTCAAAGGAAATCTAAATTTTTTTCATCATGTATTATGAAATCCATATATCAAGATATAGGAAGAAAAGGGCATCAATACTTGCAGATATTTGAGCTAAATTATCTCCTGGAGCGGATTTTAATCCAAATATCATCTTAGTGCACATGTAAGATTTTAGCTTTACAAGCAGAGGCAAGTGTAAATCTCTCCCCTTCTCAAATGTTTTACACACACACAGCAGTGGAAATCCCAAGTGTTGAAAAGTCATAAATCAAGCCCCCCAAAAAATCAAGATATTTTAAAAATACACTTGAAGTTCTTTTTCTTTGCTTTCTAGCTTTTCAACCTGTAGGGTTCACATTTTCAAGATTTTCTCTACAGCCATGAGGACTAGAAACTTGACTGCATGCTCTAGGATTTTAATACCAAACATTCAGAGACTCATGAAAAGACTGAAAGAGTTGGCAACACTGCTATCTAGATACAGATACTGACTTTTAAAAAAAAAAAAAAATATATATATATATATATATAAAAATAAAAAATCCACCAGTACTTACTAGCAGAATTCTTTTGAAGTCACTAGTCCAGTAGTAAAAAAAATGCAAAATTAAAGCCTTAGTATTTCAATTTAATTTGGTGAATGGTAAACACCAAGGAGCACAAAGACAAAAATTACCTTTTTTTGGCCAAGTGATGACAATTTTATGGACCCTGAAGATATGTCCCAAAAGCAACCTGTTCTGGCAGCAGAGGAAAAGAGGATTAAGACCACAGCAACTCCAGGCTGTCAGCCTCCTCACTTTCTGATTCTCCAATCCAGAGCACCCTAACACTTCCTAAACTTTCACGGATCATTTCATTCCCAGCCCTGACCAAAGCCATAGCGCCAAGGACAACCACAGTATGAAGCAGCCACTGGGCCTTGCATGAATGCCATGTGAATCTAACTTCTTACTCTAATGAAGCTGGGTTAATAATGAATAGAAGAAAGAGAGCATTATCCCTAACTGCCAGCTGCAGAGAATGGATCAGTCAAGAGCTCCCTCTCCCTATCCCTAACACTGTCCCTTTATAGACAGACACTCAGTCAGCGAGCTCTTGAAAAAGAACTCCTGAAAAAAGCTCGGGGAATTAGCCAGTGGCAGATGCTCTTACACAGGAGAGCCACAACTGGTTGCCAATGACCGTTGCTCACCCAAGGATGTGACTCCCACATGACCTATGGCAGGGGTGGCCAACCTGAGCCTGAGAAGGTGCCAGAATTTACCAAGGTACATTGCCAAAGAGCCATAGTAATACGTCAGCTGCCCCCCCATCCACTCCCCGCACCTCCCTCGCACTGGCAGCCCCGCCAATCAGTGCTTCCCCCTCCTTCCCCACACCTCCCGATCACCTGTTTCGTGGTGTGCAGGAAGCTCGGGAGGAAGGGAGAGAGGAGTGAGGGCATGGCAGACTCAGAGGAGGGGGTGGGAAAGGGTGAGTGGGGGTAGGGCCTGTGGTAGAGCCAGTGAGCACCCCCGGCACATCGGAAAGTTTGGCACCTGTAGCTCCAGCCCCGGAGTCGGTGCCTATACAACGAGCCACATATTACCTTCTGAAGAGCCGCATGTGGCTCCAGAGCCACAGGTTGGCCTCCCCTGACCTATGGTCTGGCTGTGAAAGTCCAATCCTCTTCATACAGAAACTGAAAAGCTAAGCAACTGAAGTGCTGAGTACTTTTAGTACTTACATCAAGCACCACTTTCCAAGTTCAAGTCCTGACCTGGGTAAGAGAGGAATCTGATCTCATCATAGTTTGCCACTGCTATTTCTCCACATCACAAAACCACCCACATCATTTGGTACAATTCAACACAATTAGCAGTCTAAACTCAAGAAAGGCCCAGGACTGGAAAAAAAGGAATATTACAGATCAGAACTGAAAAGGATTGGTAGTGCTGTACAAGGTCGTTTGTCCATCAGCTGCTTGTCCTACACACCCGGCTAAGAGCAATGCTATTAAATTCTCTTTCATGAGTCTTTAAATGGACTTCCATGTACCAGGTAAAAGACGGAGTGAACTTGGTATCAAGTAATATAAAACTTACTAGAAATGGACATTAAGATCCATTTACAAATTAACACACACAGCATCTTCCATGAAAACAAGTGAAAAAGCTAATTTGTATTTTATATTTTTGAAAGACACACATTTTCTTTAATATGAAGAGAGCTTTTTAATTCTTCAACTAACATGTAGGAAATAAATACAGTTTAAGAAGCAGCGGAAGTTCAATATGGGGGCAGACAGAGCAAGGAAACTTCCCCTTCCCTTTGTACCACAGTGCAGAGCAAGCCACAACCAGACAGGGAAGAGTAGGTATCATTGCTCCAGGTTCACGTGACTGCAGGAGCATTAATCATCCCTGCTCCGCATGAACCAGCAGCGTTGGGCCCAATGTGGGGAGAAGTGTATGCCAAGCACAATGGAGCTGCTACTGCAGCACCCATTGCCCCAGGGCACCAGGGAGAATGCTGAGTGAGATTTCCTCATTGGGGTGTCTACTGCAGCAAAACCTATAAAACCTCCAAAACCTATAAAAGTCAGCAGGAATATTTTCATTTACTTTGGAACAGTGATGCCAGTGGTTTAAAGCCACAATCTGGTGCTGCTACACAAAAAAGAGCTTCGAGTTATGTTTTCTTCTGTTGTTTATACAGATTACGTAATTAAGTCAAACATTATTGCACTAAAAATGCACACAAACAGAATATCCACTAAAGGATTTCAGCGGTTTGATATTTTCATGAAGAAAATCCTATTAATTAGGATAATACAAGTTCTGAAGTTAAAATTCCCAAATACTACTATGGCACTATACAACTTTATTTTTTTTAGACTAAAAAAGCAGTTTCATTTTTCTAGCTACAAGACACAATTTTATATACTGCATATAGTCAATCAGTCTACATGTATTTTCCTGCTAATCCTAGGTAAATGAAGATTCCACTATTCAACTATTTGACTGAAAAGTCAGTTTATTACTCTTTTAAAAAAAAATGTAGACATGTTGGTTTATATATGGCATGAAAGCAGAGTCACCTATGAAAACCAGAGTTATGTGTCTAAATACCCTGACAGATACTAATGAAGCAAGCACTAATTGTAGCTGAATTTCCAAGTGAAGATCGGGGTGCCAACTCCAGAGCTGACGAACTCCAAGACACCAATTCCTGTTTGACTTGGAACAGATTAAGAAACATAACAGTGGAGACATATTGCTGTTCTCTCATCTAAACTCCAGAGCTTTGCAACAGGACAAGCACAGCTGCTAACCAGATGCAAACATATGAGCTACAGACAATGTGTGAATAAAAAAATACTCGCATTATTTCCAAGGCACTGCACAGAAGACAGCATAAGAAATCAGATCATCAGCATACTATACCGTTATTTATTTTGTTCTAGAATGTGCAAACACCTTAGGAAAAACTAAATATTTATTTTCAGTTGAAAAAGATTAAACATCAAGTATGTGCTGCATATTTCAGTTTCCCATGTTGGCAACTGGTTTTGTTGAAACCATATGGAAAGGAAAAAGATCATCAATTAAAAACAGAAATCTAATAAATTCAAAATATTCCCAAATAAAATACTTGTGGTAACCTAATTTCTAGTAAACACTGAACTCAAGCCTCTTGAACATTCCCAGGCAGTGTGCTAGTTTTTGTGGTCTTTCAATTTAAAAATGGTGGGGGGGAGGGTTGAAAGAGGGACCAACCCACAAAATGCCCATAATTTTAATCAACCATATTATGGAGAACATGATATTCAGAAACAATCAACATAATTCTCCCCCCAAAATTACCGAGTATGAAGTCCAAGAAAAGAACATTTTCAACTTAAGTCTGGACTTCCATGTTTCAAAATGGAAGCAAAGACATTCCATTGAGCCTTAATTCATTAAAATACAGTGAAAGACATATTTCCAAATTAGTGCGCAACCCCACCCCCCCACTGGACAGAATGTCAATGGCTGCAGCCTATACCTGGTAAAGGCCCTAAAACGACTGAACAAGAACAAACATCTCATGAGTTTGTTTGCAGAATATTAATTCCAGCAATTGTGTACAATTTAATAACTTGTTACTCTATTTTTTCTCATATGTTACAACTACAGTTTGTTTATTTTTCAATAAATTGGCATGCAAAAGTAATCTAATGTAAAATAAAGAACAAGATAGTGAATGTAACTTTTCCATATATCCTTTTTTTTCCCTCTCCAGAAATGTTAGAAACCTCGTCCAGAAATGCAAGATTTTATAGTAGAAAGTACTTTTCATACCTGTTCTACTGTTATTAACCCATCAGAAGATTCAGATACAGTCCGTAAAGGCAGAAGTTTACACAGCATCCCTAAAAGCAAGGATATCTCCTTCATACTTCTCCAGCAACATACCAGTACCATTTGAGCTGTTACATCACATATTTGCCTTTCTTTACCTTAAAAATGAAATAAAATATGTGCAATATCATATAGCTCAGTTAAATACATTTTAATATAAATTTGTTTCATCATTAGTGCTCCTAAGTTTAACCTTCTTACAAAAATCATTTTAATATGAACAAAATTTTCCACTCTTGAGATTCCTATACTACACTCTTGCACTTGGCATACAATTTGACCAAAAAATCAGTGTGATATTTTAAAGGGTACAAGTCCTTTGTTTTGGTCAATGAAGCCATTCTATTGACAATAAAACCACACATATAACTAAAAAGAAAAGGAGGACTTGTGGCACCTTAGAGGCTAACAAAATAAATTTGTTAGTCTCTAAGGTGCCACAAGTCCTCCTTTTCTTTTTGCGGATACAGACTAATACAGCTGCTACTTTGAAACACATATAACTACAACTTCAGGATGAAAAGTAAATGTAGGTTTTACTCTGTTTTGGAATTAAGCTTCAATACCAGTCAGAAATTTATCATTCACCACATCTTATTTGTTTTTAACCTAGATTCAAAGTTTTCTGAAATTTTTCATAAGCATAAATGTTTATAACTCAACAGCCCCATCTAGTGTCCATCATATGAACTACAATAAAAAGGGAGTCCAAAACACTATATTTACAAAAAGAAAAGGAGTACTTGTGGCATCTTAGAGACTAACAAATTTATTTGAGCATAAGCTTTCGTGAGCTACAGCTCACTTCATCAGAGCATCCGAGCTGTAGCTCACGAAAACTTATGCTCAAATAAATTTGTTAGTCTCTAAGGTGCCACAAGTCCTCCTTTTCTTTTTGCGGATACAGACTAATACAGCTGCTACTTTGAAACACATATAACTACAACTTCAGGATGAAAAGTAAATGTAGGTTTTACTCTGTTTTGGAATTAAGCTTCAATACCAGTCAGAAATTTATCATTCACCACATCTTATTTGTTTTTAACCTAGATTCAAAGTTTTCTGAAATTTTTCATAAGCATAAATGTTTATAACTCAACAGCCCCATCTAGTGTCCATCATATGAACTACAATAAAAAGGGAGTCCAAAACACTATATTTACAAAAAGAAAAGGAGTACTTGTGGCATCTTAGAGACTAACAAATTTATTTGAGCATAAGCTTTCGTGAGCTACAGCTCACTTCATCAGAGCATCCGAGCTGTAGCTCACGAAAACTTATGCTCAAATAAATTTGTTAGTCTCTAAGGTGCCACAAGTACTCCTTTTCTTTTTGCGAATACAGACTAACATGGCTGCTACTCTGAAACCTGTCACTATATTTACAGTACTGTTTCCATGAAATAAAAAAGCACAGTTCATCCATAATTATTTTAAACTAATGAAAATAAATGAGTCAAGACAGTTGGACCTTTTAGGTTTTTAACTTTAAAAATTGTGTAAAATATAACTTTTTTATATTTTAGGGATTATTATGTATCACCTCGAACAAAGACTTAAAAAAGTATGAAAAACAAAAGTTTAACCCGCTGGGTCTATTGTAATTACACAACATCCCCTATTATTTTAATAATGGAATCTTCAAAGCAGAGGATCTTTATTGTGTCAGTTCATGAGAAGGGCTTTATTACATTAATAAATTCCCTACCGGCCTCGTGTATGCTGGGCAGGGAAACTACACTAGGACCAAAGCAAAAACTGTGTTTAAACCTATCTTGATATAAAAGTGTTAAAGATTATCTGGCCAGTGTAGACAGGGCAATAGATACTAGGCCAACAGCAAACGACTCATCTTCACTTGTAGCCAGAGAGAGATAATTAACCACAATCTTCTAGAAATACAGTAAATTAACCTTTAAAAGCATGCCCATAAATAAACTAGCTTCTGACATATTTATTGTTAAAAGTGAAATGTTATACATACCAAATAACTTCTAACTTGGATCATCTACAGAAAATTGCTTGTTCTGTGGAAAATATCCTGATTTAATTTTAAAAAGCAGCTTCTGAATTACCTCTAATTTCTGGGCAAACATTTTCAACTGGTTTGTTGTCAGTCAGTTTTTCAAAGTCTACTCTGTGGTGTTCTTTCAATATTTTTGCTTGAGTGAAATAATCATTTGTATCTCGTGGCTGTATTTCATGCAGGATCATCTGCAAACGACCTGCAGTTTCTAAGTTTTAAAATAGGAGAATATTTAAGCTAATAATTCATCATTTTGACATTTGTCATTCACAACCCCACCCCTCCTCCCCTCCGCCCCCACACAAACACACACCCTTTTTAGGTACATTACTAGAAAACAGCTGGTTAGTAATAAAAAGCAAATACCTCCCTAATCATCAGTTCTGTCTTTGTTAAGAAAACAGTCTTCCTTCTACTCACTTTGTCATATTTATGCTTCAAACTAATGCTTTCTCACTAGAGTGTGAGAAAATAAGTCCTTTATCCAAGTTAGCTAATGGTTTAAGATTCTGATATTTTAAAATAAAACAACTCAAAAGAAAAAGTCTAGTACATATCTAAGAACTTTTAAAACAAAAGAAGTTACTGTTCACTGTTCTCTTACAATATCAAACATGTATAACTAAACTCAACTTGAACAAAAATTGAACGGAGGTAGTGCTGCTCACCTTACTCAAAGCAGTGCACAATTTGTAATGAAAAGAGATGCGGGGGCTCAAGTAATAAGTTCATTCATAACTAGTACAGCAAGCCCAGAGTTGCCGGGGCTATGAATTGTCATTCCTAGAAGTATCGGGGCTCAGCCCTGGCACAAATTAAGCACTGCAAAAAAGTAACCTGGCTGATGACAACAGGAGTATTTCACATACATAAATTCAGCAACATTTGGCCCAGACTTTACAGTCTATATTGCTTAGAGTTCCCTACCAGGACCAGTATTAGTTTTGTGGGGCCATGTGCAAAGGCAGATGCTAACTCAAAGCTTCCACCGATAGCTCTGTATATCTGGCAGGGGTATGCGACTGCTGGCATCTGGGGAATGGATTTATGTCCTAACTCAGCCTCCCTTAAAGTGGTAACAAACTTACTGCCTTCACTTGTCTCTGTGGGACTCAGAAGGATGGTAGCTAATGGGGAAGTTGAATCAGGATGCTGGTCACTAGGGTTATGGGTAAGGATAAGGGGAGCTCAAAATGGGTAGACTGCAGGTACGTGCTGAAAGAGTCTGACAGAGTAGTCTAGTAGGACCAGTCCCAATATATACTGTGTCTTCTAGGAGGATTTTAAATGCTAATGTACAATTTTTTTCAAGTACTTTTTGTCAATTATAAATATATTGCAGACATTTGATTAAAAGCTGTTTGTAACCATTCATAACTTTGGACTTACAAGCATTCAAATTATGTTAAATAAAACTCTAGCAACCTCAATTATTGCTAAAATGGATTTCATTTACCCGAATCAGTATCCATTGGAATAAGGCCCTCTGGTGATGAACTCTGGACAATGGGAGATACTACAGACGAAAGTCTGTATGACATTAAAATAAGCTTTGCAACCATCTGCCTCCATTCAGTCATCAAGGTCAAGTTACTTTAAGAAAATACAAACAAGGAATTTAAAGTAATTATATATTCAAAACTTCAAGAAATAATTGAAATAAAAATTAACATCTGCACTTTATTATACAATTAATTTTAAATAAGACGTTCCATAAATCAAAATTATGAAGTCCGCTCCTATTAAAAAAAAACAAAAACAAAACCTAAACAGTAAAGAATCCAGGCATTAGGGCAGGAGTTCTCAAACTGGGGGTCAGGACCCCCTAGGGGGTCGCAAGGTTATTACATGGGGGGTCACGAGCTGTCAGCCCCCACCCCAGACCCCGCTTTGCCTCCAGCATTTATAATGGTGTTAAATATATAAAAAAAATGTTTTTAATTTATAAGTGCGGGGGGAGGGGTCACACCGAGAAGCTTGCTATGTGAAAGGGGTACAAAAGTTTGAGAACCACTGCATTAGGATTATACACTGCTGATCTTATTGTGAATTAGATGGTATTCTTTCATGTTCTTAAAAAGAAAAGGAGTACTTGTCGCACCTTAGAGACTAACCAATTTATTTGAGCATGAGCTTTCGTGAGCTACAGCTTACTTCATCACTTCATTCAGCTGTAGCTCATGAAAGCTCATGCTCAAATAAATTGGTTAGTCTCTAAGGTGCCACAAGTACTCCTTTTCTTTTTGCGAATACAGACTAACACGGCTGTTCCTCTGAAACCTTTCATGTTCTTGTGAATGGCTGAATTGACTTCAGTACTGATTTATCACTACACACAGCAGTATGTTTTACTTACTTTAAAGGTAACTGCTGCAAAGCTCCAGTTATACAATGTACTCTCCCGTACATTGGGAATGAAGCTGCTGCTTGCAGCAGAGACTTCTCAGCTTGGAATATTTCTCGCTCGAGGTTTGCTAACAAATATTTGATTACTGGAATAAAAAAGCATTACACAGAAAAGGAAAATGGTTTTAAATACATATACAGATTAAGTTTGCCAGCAATACAATTAATGTAAAATGCACAGTAATTGTTCTCTTTAAACTTGTCACTGTCCTTCAAGTTTTTCTCCCCACACAATATCCACATTTTTCATTCACTCAGTGTCCAACAATAAGCTGTCAATTTGCAAGCTTAGCCTGAGTTGACTATTGTCTGTAAAGACTAATGATCAAACACTATCTTCAGACACAATCACACAGCTCACATTGAAGTCAATGGAAGGAACATACACATATTAGAAGGCAGAATCTGCCCTTAAAGAAGGGTTAGTTAAATAACAACCTCTTTGGCAGAACGTTCAAACTTGGATGCCTCCAATCAACCACATAAATCCTTATTCCGGCACGTAAGACAAGTGATTTTCAGTTCTACTCAGCCCCTTTAGCGCCTTTCCCATCCTTACTACAACATTTATATTGGGGTGGCGCTGAAAGACAACCACCAGGTTGGCCCAAAACACTGTACTGGAGAGCATCATCACCCCTCTCCATACTTTAGGACAAAGGTATCTACATAGAGGCTTTGTCTACACTACCAAGTTTTGTTGCCAAAAACTTCCTTTTGGAGACAAAACAGCAAGAGCGTACACACTACAATGGGACTTTTGTAGCGAAAAATGCCCAGTTTTGGCGACAAAAAACTTCCACCCCTAGGAGAGACTTTTGTCTTTTCCCCTCCCTTTATTGTCGACAAAGAGCCAGTGTAGACACTGCTGATTGTTTTGTCAACAGAACTGGCTTCCGCCAGAATCCCACAATGCCTGCCCTGATTGCTCTGCTCAGAGTTTTGATCTCCGCTGCCCTGCAGGCATGCGCCCCTCCCCTTTCAAAGCTCCGGGAAGTATCTGTGTGCTGCTCCGCATGGGGAACGGACAAAGAGCAAATCATTGCAATGCTCCTGTTCTGCCCGGCACCAGAACACAGCAGCTGGCAGATTGCTGCTGCAGGGGGAGAGGGGCAGACTGCTGTGCTGCTTTGCCATTCCTCAGCACGGAGAGCTCACAGAGCTCCTCATGCTGCTGCTCTCGGCAGCTGAGGGGGCTGTGGGAGAACTGGGAGAGAATCCCAAGATGCGCAGCGATCAGCTCTTCCTTCCCGCAACACTGCGCTGGGGGATACGTACCCACGGTGCATTGCTCACTCTGTCAATGATGGTGTCCCCAATGTGGACATGACCTGTCGACAGAGGGAGCAAGCGTGAACACCCTTTGGCGATTTTTGTTTTGTCGACTTTTGGGTGTCAACATAAGTTTTGTCAACAAAACTTGGTAGTGTAGACAAGCCCTAAATCACAAGTGTCAAAAATACTTTAAAAGACTGAGATACACAGATACTTCAGAATCTACGACAGACAGATGGATAGGGTTTCTGGCTGGATCCAGCCTATAGAATGCATTTGTGAGGCCCACACAACATATGTAGGCTGACCGTGCAAAATCTAAGCTTTTGTTTAAAAAGATTTCTAGCCCTAATAGCTGCAATTAAAACCTTCCAAATGTGAATAGAATGTACCCAACACAGTGCTGTGTGTCTGAGGTTGCAGATCACTTGAAACAATGATTCCGAGGAGTAAACTCCCCTGCCTAATTACTTGGGGGGGGGGGAGTGTTAACTCTAAAGCCTAAAGGCATTTTAAATGTAAATACTGTTTTGTTGCTTATTTTAGCAGTGGAGTGCTGAAGAGGTTGAGATTTAAGCTGACACAGATCATGGGGAGGCAATTAAGAGTTGCTGCAGGAAAGAAAACAAAGGAAAAACAGCAGAAGAGACCATGAAAAGAAAGAGAAAAAAACGGCAGAAATAGCAGTGAAGCCAAAAAGTACACATATTTTCACACTGAGCAATGCAGAAAGCAATGATAAAGTACCGAGTAAATAAATAAAAGCTTATTTACTGCATAAAGGATATACTCTACCATTGACCTCTGTGCAAACTGCTCATTGGTGTCATGTGTGGAATACGGTGTGGGGTCAACATCTTCTGAAATTTTAACCCAAGCCCATATGCAAATGGAATTGAGCCCTCTCCAGAGAATGAGTCTAACACCCCTGCTCCAAGTTAAAAAGATGGGTGAGAAAAATTGTGAGGCACAGAGCAAGAAAAAGATCAGGCCCTTGTTTTGTACCTGTCTTTTATAGTTACAGGGGCAACCACAGGCCATTAGGAATTCAGCAGGGCTTCAACAGGAGCTTCTGGTGCTTGGCACCACTGAAAAAAAATCAGGGCACTTACTTTAGGAGTCAAACCATTACTTAAGGGGCTTTTGAGATGCCAGGTTTAAAAATTTGGCCTGAGACATTAGGAGGTTCTACAGCATTTATGACTTCCCAATCTTAGTACTTAAAAAGACTATGAGGGGCTGAGAGCAGTTTGTCAACAAGAAAGCCCAAGCTTTCAGTATGAATAAGGCATAGGCAGTGGAGCATTATAGGGCTACATCTAGTGCAGGAGGGCGGGGCCAGTTTTCTGTCCTACAGTACGTGGCTGGGGTAGGGGTTAGGGCAGGTTGCCATCCCTGAGTTTATCTGCAAGGGCTATCAGCTCTCAAACTGTTCTATTTATACTAAGTATACTGCTTAAATTTAACCTAATTTCATAGAAAGTTTAGGTACATTTCTTCTTTCCGGAATGCCCATAACAATAGCCAGCAAGAAAATAAGATGGAGGCTTCTAAACAAACAAATCCAAAAAGTTTCTATTCCTCAGAACTAACCAGCTAAAGTGTTCTTTTCCATGGTGCTTGCAGACATATCCTCATTTATCTGAAATGTATGTGCAACCTGTTGATATTTTAAGCAGACATTCAGTAGCCCTTTATGATGTATTAAAAAGTTCAGCAAATAGGAGGCAGTAACACAGTCATAGGGTTTAGTACTTATGCTAAGATCCATGGCTGCTTGAAATAAGAGATGTAGATTTTCAGAATCCTGAAATTAAAAAAAAAAAAATACAGGTTCAGTAATTTTCAATATACATTTTTCTTGAGTTTGCATATCAACGGTGCTAATTATTTTAATTCAAACCCTTTGGGGTTTGATTTTCAGTGACTTCACTGGAGTGCATTTTCTCTCAGCTATCTGTTTTGTATACCAACTACCTAATAACTAAGTATGTCAAGACAGGGATTTGCACAAGCACATTTGCTAACATTTAGCAAATGCATACCTACAGATCTATTGAAAATAAGACTCTTCATATATAAAGTAGAGCTCAGACACTTCAAAACATTATGAAAACAAAACATGTTCTTCTGCATTTTAACTGGTAACAGACTTTACACAGAAAAAGCCCTATGCAGATTATTATAAAAGAGCACAACATATACTGTGCAGCACATACACAAAAACAATAAAAAACAAAGAGCAGCTGCCCACTGATTTGCTTATACATTCCAAATCAAGCTTTTTCAGGGTAACAAATGGCAAGAATTAAATAAACCAGAATCTGATTAATTAAGGGGACAATTTGCAGACAATAAAGGCAGCAGCTTGAAAAATAAATTTAAAACCAGCCACAAAGAACCAGTGTAAGGAAGAGAGACCAAGAACTGAATGTTCTAAGGTACAACACTAGCAAGTCAAATGCCTCAACAATACCCTTCAAAAGGAAGGCACAGCAGAGGAAAATAGAGGGCACGGACAGGCAATACTTTTCACTCTTTAGTGCCTTCCTTCCTGGGATTCCTTACCTTGTGATGAGCAAAGCACATACTGTGTTCACGTCATTCACCACTAAACTGAAACACCCCAGGGGTCAAGGCAGAAGCAGCTTAACAACACATAGCAACACAATATTTAAAAGCAGAAAGTACCTTTATTCAACTGATATTAATTGGGGAATTTAGATACACAGGTTTCAGAGTAACAGCCGTGTTAGTCTGTATTCGCAAAAAGAAAAGGAGTACTTGTGGCACCTTAGAGACTAACCAATTTATTTGAGTATAACCACACAACTTGGAACTTTGCCCGAACACCCGGGTCACTAACCCCATTCTAATCAGCGCGCGCCACAGGATCTTCAATGACCTGGTTTGGTCCTCGGATTTTATGCCTCTTCAAGAAAACAGCCCCTTCAACAACAGTGTCTCAAACATGCTGGAGATTGAAAACTGGCACCTATTGAACCACCCATATCTCTAATACTTTCAAAAGTAGTGACCTGGCCTGACCTCTTCTTAATTTATGAGATATGATACAATCACAGTACAAGGTCATGCGGCCACAAGTCATTTCCTTAAGGTTCCTTTCCCTTCCCGACTACATTTTACTCCTACTCTCCCAACCAATGAAGCAAAAAAAGGATATCAGACCAAAACCACATGCTACTGTGAAAATGACCATCGCATTTTGATCTTCTCCATTTGATATGCGGTCTGTGTTCTTGATAAAACAATTAAAATGGGAAGTATGATTTTTAGGGAATCCGTATCTTTAAACTAAAATCGTGTCATACCTGTAAATCTAACATATCATGTAGTTTCATAAGAAGTTCAAATGCTAAAACTTTTACTTCCTCAAAAGTGCTGGCAAAACACTGGATTAGAGTTTGAACACGGGTAGAATCAATTTCTTGAGCCAACTGAAAGACTGCTTGCGTCTGACCTGTTCAAAGAAACCGATGTTGCCATTATGCTTTGTTATCACACAACAAGAATTTGTATTCCACTTTTATTTAATGGAACTACTGCAAACCCTAAGGGCTTGTCTACATAGTCGGATAATGCATGATATGGGAGTTTGATTTCTAACGCACACGAATTTGTTGAGCATTAATTGGGCTATGTAGACCCTGCTGGTGGGCATTCAATGTTCCCTAGTTAAACATTTAATATGAGCCAGCAGGATCTACACGGATCGATTAATGCTCAACACATTAGTGTGCACCATCCCACAATGAAGACAAGTTCTAAGACTGTGTTAGAGCTAAACAGACTAATGCATTATTTCAACGTGCAGAGTTTTCCTATCACTGCCTACAAATCAATTTGTGTTGTTTAAAAAAATATATTTGTAATATAGAAAGTAAGCCCTAGAGAGTACAAAAGGTACTTACCACATTAAAAACAAATTCTAATATTCTCAAAGCTCAGACTTGCCAACTCTCGCCAAGTTAGCTTTCCTTAAAGCTCTAGCTATGTAATTAGGTGAGAAAATCAAATTTCTTTTTTAAATGAAAACCTCTAGCTGTTATGACTTTGAAAAAAAGATTGAAAATGTGACCACATTGAACTCTAAAAGCTCAAAACCATAAAAGCTAAAAAATAAAATTAAATTAAAAAAAAAAATTACAAATATTTTTTCTTAAAAAAAACAAGATGATATTTGGGGCTGACTACCCATGACTGACTACTTGGGATTAACAGGAATGAAGCAACAGACTCTAAAGTGAACACTATTTTGAAAAGCACACTTTTACTCCTACATATAAGATCATAAGATTAGCTAAATTTTTAATATAGTCCCCTCTAAAAATATTGTCTAGTTCCTGAATTCATTAGTATATCTTCAGTCTGGTCTCTATGATTTCTGAAAGCCTCTGTAACACCTCCCACTACGACTTGATGTTCACAAGAGTGTTTTAGGAAAATAAGATTAATTCATTCATACAGATGTTTTGGGGAAGAGGAAAATGTAGCAAGAATTTAATGAGTCATTCTGCTCTCTTGCTCAAATAATACTTAGCTTTTTCTACATAATTTTTACAAACCATTTATTTTTAAGTTGTTCATACAATCTAAACACAGAATTTACTAATTATAAACACTTCAAACAGGCTCCTATTATGAATACTTTAGAATGTTCGAATAATCCTGACACTGAAAGAAATAATTGTCTCAACACTTTAACGGTTACCAGCACAGAACATGAGCAATCACCTAATTAAAAAACATTCCCCATTTTAGTGTGCAGTACTCTGAGAACCCACTATCATTTAAGTCTTTTCAGATGTAACAGTTTTTATGGTCTTGGTATTTTAACTGCAGCATGTTCGATTTCCCATAGTTTCTGAAAACTGCATTTATCATCCCTTAATTTACACTCATTCCTAAACCAGAATTTTCTTATTCTGTTGACACCTTCATTTTATTTAAAGAAGAAATAATATAGCAAACTGCACCTGAAGTGTAAATTTTGCAAAACTGACACAAAAATTGAGTACCCAATTAATCAGTGCACTGTTGTAAGCAAGCCCATTTTTTAACCCTACCGATGCCCCACCATGAAAGTCAAACACCTCACCTTCTGGAGCAGAAAATATTTCTGCTATTGATCCCAAAATAGTTAATGAAGAAAATCTAGTTGGATGGGATGAGCCAGGAAACAGGGCTTCAAAAAGTTTGTCACATATAGATGAAATGAAATCCTGAAGATTACAAAAGGCATGTGCTGAGTACAGTTTGCATGCTATGCACATTAATTAAAATTTATTGAGAAATCAATCAGAGACAAGATGACACCCACACAGTTATGACGCCCAACACAGTGGGCAAAAAATCAGAGCTGGCCAGAAAATGGAAAACTCTTTCTACAAAAATAAAATAAAACAAAAATAAAGCAGCAACAGAAGCACTTTCAAAAAGTGTTTTTGCCCCAAACCAGGAAAAGATTTCATAAAAAATTCCATTGCGGGAAAACCAAAATGGAATTTTTGGTTTCTCAGCTGCCCAGCTTAAAAAGTGAAATTGAGAAGAGCCTTCCAGGCAGGCAGCTGGATATCCTTCATTTTGATTTTCCTGACTGTGTTATGAGAATTAGTAGTTAATGCTTTTCAAGTGCTATAAAAATGATAAGTATTATTATTATTATTATTAGACTTCTTGTAACAGCTCCTATACTTACTTTATACTGCTGTAAGGTTGCAAAATGATCCCATTTAGCTGATTCTTTAATTAATTCTTGTTTGGTTTTACTTTGCTCCAGTTTATAAAGTACCTGGGAACTTTCTTGTATTCTGCAGAACAACTTTTAAACACAAGCAAAATGTAGTTGATCAGACACACACTGAAGTATGATTAACAACAGATTTAAACAAACATTTGGGCAAAGTTTTCAGGTTTAGTTGCTTATAGTTTCAAAAAGTGTACAAGTTCATGCACCATGTAATAATCATACTACTGACATCATTCCTTGATTCTCCCTTTTCCACTCTGATCTGCCCCCTTCTCCTGCTAGCACAAATTTAGATACCACATGCACCTCCTCCATCCCTACCCCCACTCCTAACCTCACACCCATTCCCCTCCTCCCCTTCTCTTGCTGTCTCTGGAATGCCCACTCTAAAAAGTTCACAGCCACTTCTTTATATCTTATTTCCTTCAGCTCCTTAATCCTTACAACTCTCTCTTCTTTCTCCCACATCATATACGCAGAAGTTTCATATTTCCTGTCCTCCTCTAACCTTTCCACTTGCCCCAGTGACCTCATCCCATTTCCTGATTGCTCTCCAGTCCACTCTTATCCCCTACCTTACTCTTCTCCTTTACCTCTCACCCTCCTCTGGTTCTCTCTTTCCATGACAATACTAGCATGTTTTAGTCTCTCCCACCTTTAATCCCACTTGCCTCTCCAACTACCACTCCATCTCCCTTTCAACGTTAAACTCACTAAACATGTGATCTACAATCATCACCTGGAGTTCCTCTCCTCCAATTCCATGCTAGACCCACTCCAATTCAGCTTCTGCCCCTTGCACTCCTCTGACACTGCCCTTGCCAAATTCTCTACTATCCTCTTCCTAGCCAAAGCTCAGAACTAGCACTCTGTCCTCATCCTCATGCCGCCCAACACAGCGGCTTGACCTGTCAGCCACCTTTAACACGGTCAACGATGCTCTTCTTAAAATCTGGTCTTTTCTTGAATTTCATGACTCTGTCCTTTCCTGTTTCTCCTCTTACTTCTCTGATTACTCCTCCAGCACACCTTTCAGAGGATGCTCCTTCATTCCCTCTCCAACTTTCTCAGTGGGTTCCACAGGGCTTTGTCCTTGCTCCCCGTCTCTTCTCCCACAACAGCTTATCTGCTGATGAGACTACCCAGAAGCACAAATTAAACTCTCTTCCCTATGCTGGCAACTCGCAGATTAAACTTTTCTATTCGAGATCCGTCTTCTCTGTCCAAACTAAAATCTCAGCCTGTCTCTGACATCTCCCCATGCATGTCTAGCCATCAGCTCAAACTGAACACGACAAAAAACAGTGCTCTTAATCTTTGCCCTGAAGCCTACATTCTCCTTCATGCCCAATTTTGTCAGCCATTGTGCACACCACTACCAATATGCTGGTTGTTCAGTCTGTAACCTGGGTGTCCTCTTCAATTCAGTTCTTTCTCTAGCTCTTCACATGCCGATTATATCTACATCTTGCAGATTATTTCTGCATAATCCCTCTGTTTTGGCTTTTTCTACCCACCATTCAGATAAAACTCTCCTTCACCTCATGTCTCGATTACAACAACATCCCTGGACAAATGCAGTCTTCCCCTGCTCATATCCATTCAGAATACTGCTACAAAGATCATTCTTCTAGCCCATTGCTTTGACCACGTCACCCTTCTTTGAATCCTTCCACTGGCGCCCCTATCCTTACCATGAGGAAAAGCTGCTTTTCTTCAGTTCCTTCACGGCCTATCACCACTCTACCTACTTCTCAATTCACTAATCAAAATGTCAACTTCTGTCTCCAATTGGACAAGGATATCAGCCTCCATCATCCACTTGTTAAATTTTCAAACAAGCACCTTTGCTGGTTTCTCCCATGCTGCCCCTCATGCTTGAGAGGAGCTCTCCATAAACATCTTCAAATATACAGCATTATCCTCCTCAAAACTCTTCATCAAGTTTTTTGTAGGCATCATGGTACAAAAGGAAGACCGATAACGCACTGATACCACTGACTAAAATGTTGACGAATTTTGTCTCAATGTTTTCTTGTACTCTCCCAACATTCTGTTACCTTGTATTTAGATTGCAAGCTCTATGGGGCAGGGGTCATCTTTTTGTTCTGGGTTTGTACAGTACCTAACACAATGGGGCCTGATCCACAACTAGACCTTTCAAGCATTACCGGATCACAAATAGTACATATTTCAGTTGAAAGAACAGTCTCCATTTTATAACTTGCTAAGAGACTTGGTTTTAAACAGTGTAAAAATGATAAATACATGGGCTTTACTACATTGTTTATTCTTGAAGATTACCTTTTTTAGTAGGGAACAAATCTGCTGCCTCACTGCAGGAGACTGGCTGTTCAAATTGTAGGTAATAAAAAACTGAATTAGCTGCATCTCTTCCATAGTCAAGATTTCTGTGCTCCGATGAGTTTCACAAAGCAAACCTAAAGCATCAATGCGAACCTACAAAACATCCCAAAGTGAAGTATAGACTTTTTTTGTTTTTACCTAGAATAAATACTTGAAACAGAAAGTTTGTACAATGATACTGAAATAAAACAAAACATTGTAAGGCTAACCAAGTCTTCAAACTTTAAAGCACAAAAATAACTTTCTTCATCTACCTGATTATGCTGATGAACTAAACCGTGCTTTACATATCCAGTTGATAGGAGACCATCCCTCATGATATCTCTAAATTGTAAATGTCCATGAGCTCTAGCTGTTCTCAGGCATGCCATCAAGGCTCCAAGAGCACCTCTGGTATTGCAAGAACCTAAAGAAAAAATAAATAATTTCTGTTGTATTGACACATTACGGGTTGGAATGTCAATACTCTACTTCAGGCATCCCCCACCTTTCTAGTCTGTGGGTGACATCCTAAGAGAAGGATCTTCTCCTGGATCCAATCAGGTCCCCCATTCCTTATTCCAAGTACCGTCAGAAACGGCTCAGAGAACCAACAGCAGCAGTTCACTAAACCACTCGGAGAACCACCACCAAACCATGTAGCTACAACAGCACCTTTTAATCACTGCCCATTGTAACAAAAATATTTTATGAAAAGTGAACTACAAAGCTTACTGATTTGTTTCCTCTACACTTGTTGTGTGCAAGTGTTTATAAGAAATATGGACAAAATATACATAAATACTGTAGAAATTTATATGCATTTTATTACTAAAAACTAATAAATAAGGAAACTATTAGGCAGGCTTAATTTAAAAAAATACAAGTAAAGCTAGAGTGACATTTTGTTTTATGGTAAGGGTGTGAAAAACATAACTTAAAGTGGAGAAGCTCTTATATATGCACTCAGCCATCACTGTAAATTCCTCTCAGCTATGCTGAGAGCAATTTAAGGAAAGCCTGGAATTTCTCACCCTGCCTCTCCCACTTATTAATTCCAAGAAAAAAAAACAAATCAGAAATCATATCTCTACAATTGCTGCAGCTTATCTAAACATCTGAACTATAAATATTAAGTTTATTTTCTTACCAATATTAGCATCAGCTGAAGCCTGAAGAATTTTAATCATGTAGCTCAGACTGCCAGGGCTACATTTCAGTAGTTTTGGTAAATAGTAATCTATTACGTAAGTAGTTTGGTCAGGACTTCCTTCACACAATATTAAAAGAAGAGGAGATACCCATGTGTCATGCCAGTGATTAATCCAGATGGTTTTTTGAAATGCAGATATTAGATGACTCTTGTGATTTATAAACATGGTTTCCAAAAGATCACTTGCATAAGGTGCAAGAGTCTGATCACTCATTACATCCAAGATTTGCGCTGGGATTGTTCTGTCCACTGTTAAAATATTTTCGACACCCACACACGCCACAAGACAGCCAAGTGAAGCATATTTCCCTTTAACATGCCATTCTAAACTTAGCAAGCTCTCTGTCAACATTGACAAGAAAGGGTCTGATTTTACAACAGATCCTTTAAGAGTGGCTTGGTGTATCCGCAGGATATTCTTGAATATCAACTTGGCCTGGTGTCTAACAGCATCCAAAGGATGTTCCCAATGCGTGTACACATATTCCAGCAGTTTCCCAGTTGTGTTGGAGTTTCCATTAAGACTGCACTTCAGATTTTGGGAGCTTGATTCAAGGACATCCAATGCTGAATTAGTCCAAATAGCTAAGATTCTAGATAAAGATACTGCCATATTGGATTCTTTTAATCTTTAAAAGAAGAAAGAAAAAAAAATCTGCAGTGTTCCCATTTGTCATTATCCACTCAGTATTACTTATTAAATATTGCTTTACATTTTTAAAGCACTAAAAAACATTAATTCATAATATCCCTCCTCTGCCTTCCCCTTAGGCAAGTAAGGAAACAGTGACCACCCACTGTAGGTGGGAAAACTGAGACTGAGAAGATAAGTGACAAGTCACACTGAGTCAGCAGCAGGTTCAGAACTCAAATTCCATGCTCAGTCCACTAACCAGCGTTTCTCAACCTTTTTGATACTAGGGACCAGTTTGCTGCCTTCCTAAATAGCGTCAGGGAGATCTCAGGGACCGGTGCAGGTCCCCGCATCAGTTGTTGAGAAACACTGCAATAAACCACCCTCTCTTCTTTACCATGGATTATTATCACTGCTAGAATTCCCTGACAAATAGTCTTAATTTAAAAATAGCATTGACTGGCTATTTGGACTAAGCCTATAAGAAATTGAGTATTTGTTGATATCTGAACAGCTTTACTATTTTTCATATAATTACTTTACAAATAAAAGGATAAATGTTTTCTTTGTTACAAGAAAATTAAAAATTGAACAAAGTTTAGTAATGACGCAATGTAAAAAACAGTAACCACCTCCTTGGTCCCTTAGGTAGGGAGGATGGAGCTGGATATGGGATATATTTTAATCTACATTTTAATAGGGATGACAGTTTTAAGGGTCATCAAGTACTCAAAGCTTGTATCCACATAATTCATCACATTTTAAGAGTTCCACTCCTTTTATTCTGTAAGAGAATAAGAATCTTTGGCAGAAAAGATGAAATCTAGCAAATAAGATTTACATTATGATGTAAGCACTGAGTCTGCCACACTTTCTCATGCGGAGTAATCCCTTACTCCAACGCTAGTCCTACTGAAATCAAAAGAAAAATTACATATTTCCGCATTTCAGGAAACAGTGGAAAACTGTGAACACGTTTAGTCAATGAAATATGCAAATATTTTATTTATTTTATAATTGATATCATTAGGATTACTCAGAATAAGGTATTAAAGGTGGCAAAACTTGGACAAGAGTAATTTAAATTTCCAACTTTAGAAAAGGATATGGACTGCAGGACATTGTTAGTGGTATGGTTTCAATGACAGAAATGAATTTGTAAGAGGTCAGAAAAAAGTTAATAAAACAGCATTAAAAAAAATATAGACCTACTGTGAAGCCAAAGATAACAAAACCAACGCAATATCTAAGAGTAATTTCTCTCCATTTTCACCCATACTGCCATTCTTCCACTCTAACATGGCCAGCGCTCCATGACAAAGGAAGAGGAGGACTGAATCAGAGAGCTCTTCAGTACAGAGGCTCCCACAGCTGCTCACAAACCACTCTGGTACACTAGCACATTTCACTGAGTGGAGGAGCAAGTCACTGACCTGCAAAAGCAAAAGCAATTAATGCCAGTTTTACTGATTAATTAAAAATAGAACATTAAAGTACTTAATAAATGGTAGCAGTAAATATATATAGCTTTATTTTAAGAGAAGAAACATACTTACCAAACAAGGTAACTTTTCAACAGGCTCAAACATAGTCTTAGTAAAGAGAATGACAGCCAATCCTGAGGTAGTCTGAACAGTTGGTAAGAGACCTCCTTGTGATAGATAGAAAAAAGAAAACATTCTTTATTGTACAATGCTTGCTCTATTTGACAGAAACTATTAGAACTGTAAATATGCTATTTTAATTTTTCTGGACAATTTACAATTATTTACATACCACAGTATCTGAGCTCCTGGTGAGTATTAAAAAAATTAAACTTAAAATACTCAAATGAAGTAGGAAAATATTATCCCCATAGTACAGATGGGGGAAAACAGATATTAAGTGACTTGCCCAAATTCACAAAGGAAGTCTCTGGCAGTGTCTGCTATGCTCATATTATACATTTACAATAAAATATAATGTAAGCAAAATTTCTAAAGGAAATAGAGATGATTACTTATAAGAACATAAGAAAAAACATAAAAACGGCCAAACTGGATCAGAGTGCTGTCGGTTGCTACCAGTGTGGTACTCTGCTCTTGTTCGATGATGGTAACAGTTGGCTGCGTGCGTGTTCCCTCTGTGTGCTGCCCCAGCTTTGCGCAGATAGCTAACACAGCAGACCCCGAGAGAACCCCCAAAGACCACAGACTCTAGTAAGGTACAAAGGAAGCCAAACCAGGTTTATTGTCAAACACAGCACAGTAATAGTTCCCTATAGACTCTACAGGGCATACTACGAATTTGTGCTCCCTGGCAATGGACACAGCTCAGTCAGTGGCGGGACACTCCACTGCCTCCTAGGCTGGACAAAGATATGCGCTCCGGGACCTATTTTTATACCGTTGCCAGACAGATTACTCATCATAGTTCAAACAAATCGATCCATCATGTTGTCCTTTTGACTCTGTCTTTAAGATGCACCTGCCTGTTCCTTGTTATGTCTGTGGAGTGTTCTGCAGCTGTCCTGGCGCAAGTTCCTCTCATTAGCACTTATGTGTGTGTATGCACGTACTTCTAACAACCTTTTCTTGCCAACTTCTGTGAGTGGGACCTGCCTCTGGCTCACAGCCCAGCTTTGCTTATCACTGCCTGGAAGTACTTTGGTTCAGGCTTTACTTTGTTTCAGGCTTCAGGCCTCAGACTGGGCCTCTGATACAAGAATTTATGTTTCAGGGCCTCCTCTTACTACACAGACAAATGGTCCATCTAGCCCAGTATCCTGTCTCCCGACAGTGGCCAATCCCAGGTGCTCCAGAGGGAATGAACAAAACAGGCAATCATTGAGTGACCCATCCCCTGTCATCCACTCCCAGCTTCTGGCAATCAGACACTAGGGACACTCAGAGCATGAGGTTGCATTTCTGACCATCTTGGCTAATAACCATTGATGGACCTATCCTCCAATAAGTTATTTAATTCTTTTTTGAACCCAGTTATACTTTTGACCTTCACAACATTCCCTGGCAAGGAGTTCCACAGGTTGACTACGTGTTGTGCAAAGAAGTACTATCTTTTGGTTGTTTTAAACCTCAGGCCTATTAATTCCTGCTTCTTGTGTTATATGAAGGAGTAAATAATACTTTCTTATTTCACACCATTCACAATTTTATAAACATCTATCATATCCCCTCTTAGTCGACTCTTTTTGAGACTGAAAAGTCCTAGTCTTTTTAATCTCTCCTCATATGGAAGCTGTTCCATACCCTTCATAATTTTTGTTGCCATTCACTATACCTTTTCCAACTCCAATATATCATTTTTGAGATGGGGTAACCAGAACTACACACAGTATTCACGGTTTGGGTGTACCAAGGATTTAAATACGGTGGACTTATGGTATTTTCTGTCTTATTAGCTCTCCTTTTCCTAATGGTTTCTAACATTGTGTTAGCTTTTTTGACTGCCACTGCACATTGAGCAGAGGTTTTCAGAGAACTATCCATGATAACTCCAAGATCTCTTTCTTGAGTGGTAACAGCTCATTTAGATCCCATCATTTTATATGCATAATTGCTATTATGTTTTCCAGCGTGCACTACTTTGCATTTATCAACACTGGGCAACAAAATGGCAGATGAAATTCAGTCACCCAGTTTTGTGAGATCCCTTTGTAACTGTTCTCAATCTGCTTTGGATATAACTATCTTGCATAGTTTTGTATCGTCTGCAAAATTTTGCCACCTCACTACTTACCCTTTTTCCATATCATTTATGGATATGTTGAACAGCACTGGTCCCACTACAGATTCCTGGGGGACACCACTATTTACCTCTCTCCATTTTCGGAATGGACCATTTATTCCTACCCTTTGTTTCTGATCTTTTAATCAGTTACAGATCCATGAGAGAACCTTCCCTCCTACCCCATGATTGCTTATTTTGCTTAAGAGCCTTTGGTGAGGGACTTTCTCAAAGCCTTCCTGAAAATTCAAGTACACTATATCCATTGGATCACCCTTGTTCTCATGTTTGTTGAAAGAAAGAATCAATGAATTCTCTCAAAGAATTCTAATAGATTGGGGAGGCATGATTTCCCTTTACAAAAGCAATGTTGACTCTTCCCCAACAAATCGTGTCCATCTATGTGTTCAATAATTCTATTCTTTACTATAGTTTCAGCCAATTTGCCTGATACTGAAATTAGGCTTACTGGCCTGTAATTGCCAGGATCACCTAGGGAGCCTTTTTAAAAAAAAAGATGTCACATTAGGTACCCTCCAGTCATCTGGCATAGAAGCTGAACTAAATGATAGATTACATACCACAGTTAGTATTTCTGCAACATTGCCATATGTGCTTCTGATAGCACAATCCTGTATTTATTTGGTACAAATTTTTTGCACACATAAAAAGGTCTGGCAATGCTCACTGAAGCTATTTTTTAAAGTTTGAAAGATAACAGAAATGCCATTCACTCATCAAAAATATCTATAATTGATAAGTCTCATTTCTCCCTCTGTAAATTCCGCTCATTCTGAATTGATGATAGGAGTAAGATTGGGATTTTAGTAAGCTACCAAAATCAATACAATGCTCAGTGACTTAAACTGAAAGAGGACAAGTCCAAAAGACAAGTTTTGCAACAAAGAACTATTTCAGTTTCTTACTAAGAACAAACTTTATAGTATTTAAAAACTGCTGATACTTACCATCCATTAAAAAGTTTGTGAAGCTCTTCACTAAACCACACATACTTTGCCAAACAAGAGAACTGGGTTTCTTCCAAAGACTTCCCTGAAAATTTTCTTGTACTTTCTGTAGTAGCATCATTGAAACTTTAATGGTCATCAATAAATCATGCATCAGTCGAGTTTCAGCAATACTATTTCCACTAAGCTTTCTGAAAAGGGAAAAAAAATACAAATAAAGTTAACTAAAATTTGTATTTCCCCCAGGCAAATATTTTGCCAAAGTTACAGAAAAGTTATTTACTTTTTTCTGTCCACTGAGAATATTATAAAAATAAAACAGGAAGCTAAGTCCAAGGCATTTTCTTTTTTTTCTTTTAAAAAACAACTCCTTGCATGCTGATTCAACAGATGCATAAACTTTGTGAACAAATCTCATCAGTCTTCATATTGTTACAATCAATAATATTAATCACAAAACAGCCACAGACATTTCAATTTCTTTTGATATTTTATTTAAGTCAAGATAACTCGTGCTGTGATCATTTTTTAACAAACCCGGAACAGGGAAAGTCAAGTGGAATACTAAAAACTCAACATGGAAAAGATTTTATTCAGCCCTTGCTATGTAAACTAAGGTTCCATTCTCATTAATATCAAGAAAAGAATGGACCAATAAGTGTTTAGCAAGAGTGCATAAGGAACATACAAGAGCGATGTACTGTCCCAACTTTCCAAAGAATCCCAATTCATTATGATGGAACTTGGGTTTCACCTTTTCAGTATTACATCATAAGTTAACTGGACAAACTCCTCTCTACTCTTCCAATATCTTTTCCTCTTCTACTATTAATTATGCAAATACAGCATTCAGATGTCTGTGAGGTGGGCCTTCTACCAACCTTCCCATTGAGCTGTGTACACAGTAGCATGCAATGGATCTAGGGTATTCTCAATTCCAGAGTGCTACTGGTTATAAGAGACATACACCACGACATGCACAGCTCAACTGTAGATGCACAAAGCACATATAAGGCCCACCTTAGTCAGCTGAACTCCAGTTTCAGTATGGGTGTGACAGAGAGGGGAGTTGACACAGTGTTTAATCCCTTTCACTGCCCCTAGGAAAGCATGATCCCCCAACCCGAAGTACAACTATCAAACAACTTATTGGGTTGCATCTACCAGATGCATGGTTACAGAGAAACCAGCAGTTTCAATGGTAGTCTGTGTTTAAAACGGACAAATTCTATTATGTCCTTTTTAGGTTCCTGGGTAAATTCCAATGACAACCACTTCACTAATCTGATAACAAACACTAAATTAAAACAAAAAAGTCACATGGGAAATGGAAGACCACATTATACATATTTCTCTGTACAGTTTGGTTCAATGGTATTCATGAACTACACAGTTCAAATCCAATTTTGTAATGAAGAAAGTATGCACAACTTACAGGTCTCCCTTAAGATTGGCAGCTACAATACAGTCCACTCTATGCCTCTTATACTGCCACATCCTGGTTTTCTGTCTCCCGCCTTCCTCTACATTCCAGCATGCACCAGGATGGGATAAGAAACTCCTTACCCTTCTTGTTTTACATGGCATAGTTCTGAACATATCAATTTTATCACTATGGCATTTACATCATTAATAGATTTATGGTCACCAGAAAGAATATTCAGAGTCAACTGTATCTTCCGCACAGAGTGGACTTAAAATAGCTAAATTCATTTCACATTTAATTTCACTTGCCTGTTTTCCTCCTGTATTTCAACGAGAGACTTCTGCAGAAACTGAAGAACTATTAAAAATAAATTATAGTAAGAAATTATTTTGTTTAAAAACAGACTGAACTGCAAATATAAATTGGTCCCACATGTGTGTGTGCAAGGTTCGTGCATGGACAGAAAAATTATTTGCTAAATGGAAGCAACATTACAACATTACATATCAAGTTTGAACTTCAGTATAGTCTCATAGGAGTAGTTTTCAAAGGAAGTGGAAAAAATCCATAATAAAAATTGTACAATTCCCCTGGGCTGTGCAACCTTAAGTTATGCTGAGAAAGTCGATAAAGAGACGGTTCCAAAATAAGGATTAGCAGCTTGCTGGAGGAAAGGAACTCACTCACACAAGCTTTGCTCATGCAACTTTGCAACAGCCTGGGGTCTTCAAATCCGTGCGGCCTTGGCTACTGGGCTGAATTTTCTCTTGCTGAGAAGGCCTAATCCTGCAAGATGCTGAGTACCCTCAGCTCCCACTGAGATGCTGAACTGAAGTTAAAGATAGCTGAAGGCTCTGGAGCACCCCACAGGATAAGGCTGCAATTCCACAGGAGGCCATTAATTTTATCTGGACAAAGACCTAGTTTTCCAATATATCAAGTTGCCCTTACCCTATGGTCTAGAAATGGACTCTAATAAATGATACAGTAATTAACTGTGCTATTGGTAGATCAAATTATTCATCACTGCCAGTTCTTGGTTCTCTTTCTTTGGTCAGCAGAGGCTGGTAACGGTTCACAGATATCACATTCAACCTCAGGGTGGGGAAGGGGGAGAAAGAATGGCTCATGTCACTTAATAGCAATTCCTGCTCTGAAAAAGTTCCACTGAGATCTGTTCATTCAGAACAGCAATAAATGCAACTAAGGGAGGTGAAGATGGAAGATAAAAAACCATGGAAAACAGACGAATCTACCAAGTTCCAACTGTAATGGGGAAAAAGATCTTCATGCAATCTTTTCATTTCTGGTAAGCCCACTAAGAAGAGCTGTTCAAAAATTGTTTATATTTTCTTCACATTTAGTTTTTGTTGAATGTGAGTTTTCATAAAGGAGTAAGAGTGGGGCTTTTGCATATTTAAAATGTTATGCCTGTCTTAAGCTATTCTCAAGAAAACATAAGCAATCAAAAAAGTTACATTTATTGTATCTGCTACAGAAATAGCATAACCTTACCTTCTTTGAATAAATTGTTAATACTTGCTTTACCTGTGGGGGGGAAATATATATTTCAATAAGTATGTGTTGGAAGCAATCATTTACTTTATCTCAATAAGGGTGAGGCCAAGACCATTATAAACAATACACAGTTCCAAATCACAATTGAATAAGTTAAAAATATGAAAGATAATATTGCATGTCATCATACCTAGGCTGAAATTTTCCATACAGGAAGCAAGATTGTCCATTACTTTTCTGTATAAGGATAAGTCTGTAGTTTTTAGTTCTTCTTTAAGACAACGAACAAAACTGTGCACTGCTTCAGTCGTAATGTGTTCAGGAAGTCCATTTAGTGAACTACAATAGAATGAGATCAATATTAAAAAGCAGCCACAATATCAAAGTTGCCAAATTGGTGAAAAACTTAGGTCTGAGTCCTGCCACTGGGTCCATGCAGGCCTGTACTGAGTACCCATGACTTGAATGGGGTTTTGTGCAGGTGCAAGGCTGTACCCATGCAGATCTGATTACAGGACCAGAGTTTAAGGCATTTTACAACATTGAAAAAAATAAACACAAATGAATGCAAGTATAAAGATATTCAGCAGAAACAAGCCTCAGTTACATTACTCTAAGACACGAGGCATTTTTAATTACATCCAGAGGTACAAAGTTTGTTTTTAAAAAATTAGCTTCTCCCAAGCCTCCGTTACTCCTGAGGGAATTCTGTGCCAAAAAATTAAAAATTCTGCAAATTTTATTTGTCAATAAATAAATGTGTCTCCAGCATGGCAGTGGGGAACACAGGCCCCTGGCGGCATGGAGACGGGAGATCACCCTGAAGCCCCCACCTTCCCCAGTACAGGGACTAGGCAGTGAGGCTCCACCTGACCCTGAAACAGTGCTAGGGCTGGGCCTGCCCCAAAAGTACCCCGGGGCCCTGCCCTCCTGCACCAGGTATGTGAGGTCAGGCTCAGCCGAGCAGGATCCAAGTGTGGAGGGATCCAGGTGTGGAGTGAGAGGTTTCTGTGTGGGGCAATCTGGATGCGGGCAGCTCAGTGGGAGACCTCGATGCACAGGGGCTCGTTGGGGGTTCCAGGTGCAGGGGCAATGGGACTCCGCAGGGGATCCAGGTGAAGGTGGTTGGGGCTCAGCGGGGTGTGTGTGTGTGTGTCTAGGTGTGGGGAGATGGGGCTTGGCGGGGGGAGGGGAGTTGGGTGTGAGGGGCTCAGTGGGCTCCGTGTGCTGGAGAAGTGGGGCTTGATGGGGTTGGGGTCCAAGAGTAGCTCCTTGGGGATCAGTGGGGGGGTCTGGGTGTGAGAGGCTCATCGGAGGGGTCCAGGTATACAGCGGTAGGGCTTGTCAGGGTGAGGGTTCGATAGGCCTGCTCAACAGGGGAGCCCCAGCTGCTGTTGAGGGGACACCGCATGCCGGGCTCCCGGTTCCCCCGCACAATTGCCCTATCCCCTTTTCTTCTCCATCCCCCTCCCCTCACTCCAACATTCCCCTCCGCCTGCCCTGTTCCACCCCCATGCCTTCCCCACTGCCTCTTTCCCCCCACCCCCTAAACCCCTTCACTCATTCCTCCCCGCTTACTCAGAAAACAGAAAGGCTCCCAGCACACAGAAGGGGAGCACGATTGGCACTAAGACCCAAGAGGCAGCGTTCAGCTGCAGAGTCAGCGGAGCCCAGAAGCAGCATCCTTCAGCTGGGCAGCTCTGCGCTTGCAGAAATAAGGGGCGGGGGGCAGTGGCATGTAACCCTGTATGTCCCCCCATGCCTCACCTCTGTTTGGAGGGGGGGAAAATCTCCCCCACAAACTGCGCCCACGGTCGTCCCCCCGCACTTCCCTCCTGCCGCGGCTTCAATGAGCCACTTTCAATGCTGCTGTTTTCAGCAGGCAAGCACAGGAATTCTGCGAGGAGGCCACTTTCTGCAGGCGCACTGCCACACAGAATCCCCCCAGAAGTACTCTGTGCTAACTGCTCCTTCATCTTTTTCACCACTCATCTTTTCATTTTCTCCCGTGCTGCCCCTTTGACTTTCAGCAACCTCCCTCTCCTCATCTCTTCTAACACCATAACCCCCTTCCCCCCCCCCAAAAAAAGGAGAGAATCCTCACACAAAAACATTTATTACATTAAATCCTTCAGGGATTATCACTGAAAGATTCAGATTCCTTGTCACCCAATGTATCATGTGTTTAAAGTTGACTACCATCCTCAGGGCAGGGAGCTACTTATATATATGACGCCAAGCACTCACTCACACTTAAATATAACTAACATTATTTCAATATTCAGTTGTCCCCTAAATTAGTAGACTATAAAAGTTACTTTTCATACATAAGGAGAGAAACCATAGAAGATGGGACAGTATTTCTGGTTGCAAACTATTTGGATAACTCATAGGAAATCAAACTAGTCAGGATTTCTCCCCCAAACATTTAATTTAGTGTATACACCTTGAACACTAAGAAAATTTACCTCTCAGACTGTGAAACAAACAAGGAAACAATAGTATCCACAGTATTAATCTTAAAAGTGTATTTACATTAGATTAAATTAGATTAGATTAAAAGTGTATTTAGAGTCTGATCCTGTAGTCATTACTCAGGGAAAAATCCTGATTGGAATAAATATCAATTTCCCCTGATTAAAGGCTGCAGGATCAGATCTTTTATCATATTTCACTGAATTAGTGTTTCTCCCACCCCATTATCACATTTCCATAGTTTAACTGCAAGACTGACCAATGTGATAACACACTGATAATGAGGGAATTCAAAGAACATAGAACATAAGAACAGCCATACTTGGTCAGACCAAAGGTCCAATCTAACCCAATATCCTGTCCTGCCAATGCCAGATGCCCCAGAGGGAATGAACAGAACAGGTAATCATCCAGTGATCCACTCCCCATTGCTCATTCCAGCTGGAGAAAAAAATCTAGAGATATCTCCCTATATACCCATTTCTTTACCTATAACAGAGTTCTACATTGTGTCAGATTGATAATTTGACATCATCAAATAAGCTCCTTAAGAGCACTGGGCATTTCTTTTGACATTTAGTCTTCAGAGTCATAAAACAAATCTCAACACAAAACAGAAGAGCTATTAACCTCGGGCTAAGGGAAACGAACTTTGATCCACCACCTCTCTCTTGGAAAAGGGGAAACGAAAGAGAAGGAGCAATGAATACACATCACCTAACTATGCTATTCTGAAACATCTGTAACTATGAAGTGCTCCAGCAAAGGGGCTTCCACGTGGTCTTTTCCTTCTGTATTTTGAGAACAGACAGCAGGGAGGTAGACCCAAGGGTCTTCCATTGTTCACTTATGCTGTGAATATCTGACTAGAAGTAAATGCTGCTTAAACAGCATTTATTTGTACTGGGTCCCCTCTACCACTGTTACTGCAATGCTGCATGGGGATTTAATTTACTGAAGCACCAGGAAATCAGCCCTCCACTCAGATGTCTCTGCATCCACATCACTAGGGATTATCCCTACAGCTCCCCTAGGATTTGAGAAGTTGGGATGCTACACCTCCTGCTCAATCTTCTTTCCTGCTTCCCACCCGAGGAGACGACTGCTTGGATTCTCCACCAGGTCAAACTCGTGGAGGTTCCTGACTCCCCTGTCCTTTTCCCATGGGATGGAACAACCGAACGTTTTATTTGTTCCCACAGAGTGCATTTGGACTGCTCATCACAATAACTTATTTATTCAGTGTCATTCATCCGATTTGAGGTTTTTCCTTGCTATAATATTGTTCTCGGGAAGGGGGGGAAATAAAAAAAAATAGAAGTAAAGAGGGTCCAGCTCCCAATACAGATTTTAAAAAATTAGAAATATCTGGAGAATCAAAGTATGTCTCAAGTAAATTGGAAAGCAGAGAAGACAGCAAGATTTATCTCTACCTTTGCTTTACATTTTATGTCCAAAACAAAAACAAACAAAACAAAACAAGCAACCTCTTAAACCACAACATAGAAAAAAAATGAAAACAGGTAACAAAGGCCTAGAAAAGCTAGCAAACACCACTGGAGCAGAAGTGAAGGTGGCGAGACAGCACCAGAAGAGTGCGCACTAGTTAAGAGAGCTGATCCCCAGGACATCCAGTAAGATGCGCCACAGTGGGGAGTCCCACCCCGTCACACACTGGAATCCAGAATACTGTACTAAACACAAATGTATTTAATATCTGCCAGCCTTACTACTTCACATCCGACTGGACAATAGCTGATTGTTCTGTAATTTGCTTTTTTATATTAATTTTGTTTAATCGCACAAGGTTCCATTAAAATATAGAGCTATTAGATTTAGCGCCTCGCCCCTTTTCTAACTCAGAATTCAAATTAAACACACAGCATAATATTTTGTTTCTATGACAATGACCTATTTAACTTTATTAATTTAAACCTATTAAAATATTTTATTTAATATGACACATTCTAATTTAATTTTGGAAGTATAGCATATATGGTTGTCAGCTTTTCCACTATCAACCCTTATTTATTGGGGTTTAGAATAGCCAAAAAAATTCCTTCCTATCTTAAATCTGGCACATAGTTCCTCACAATGGAAAAGGAGTGGTTTTTAAAGCAACATGAACCAAATGACTTTCAGTGATATTGCTTTTGTAGAAAACAAAGTGGTTGTTTTTTTTTTAAATTAAAATCTATTTGTTGCTGTATCCAAACCAAAAATGTCATTTTAAAATGACATTTGGAAAACATTTAATGAATTACATATAGACAAAGGGTAAAACTAGTCTTAAATTCTTTAATCTGAACTGCTGCTTTTGAATACAGCCGTTATATTAAAGGAAATAAGTGGAGCACGTATCAGCTTAAATTCTCATATTGCTTACTTTGGATTCCTTTTTTAAATAGTATTTAGTTGCCTTTCCTTAATGTTTTTAAAATTACTCCAAACCAAGACTCTGCAGTATTTGTTCAATCTCCTAGGATAGTATGAATAAAATCCAGGGGTGGATTAAAACTAAGTAGAGCCTGGATATGGATATATCAAAATTTAACAGGCCTCTAAAAAACAGTGAGGTGCCCCTGTATAAATTCTTCCCCACCCTCCCAGACCACCTACCCCAGAACTCCTTGAGATTTCAACCCCCCCAGCAGACTCTTACTCCCCATGACTCCTTGGGCTTCTTGTTCCCTTCTATCCCTTCGGTAGACGCAAAAATGAAATCCTGATCTCAATTAAGTCAATAGGTGTTTTGGCAGGATTTCACCCACGGTTTTTTCACTAAGTCACTGCTGCACCAATTCCAAATCTCAAGCATCACACCTTAATCTACAGATCACCGGCAATAATGAGACCCCCCTTGCAATGAGGCCGGTAGGAGTCTAGCCTGTATAAAGACCGAAGGATCAGGTCCATGCAGCTACAGAATTAGGATCAGATGCTGCACAAAGAGGTGTGGAGTTGGACTTCTGTGCTTGCATGATCCTGGGTCCACCAGCACACATTACATCACAAAATCAAGGCCTCAGGCTGTAATCCTGCAACTAGCTGCATGCATATAAGTTCCCATGCCACACTGACTCCCAGTGATTTCAAATCAATGGAGTTTTGCGCAGCTACAGGAGGGGCACCAGCACAGAATACACTGCATAACTGAAGCTTTACATTGTATGTGAGAGCACAGAATCTCTTACTGCTTATGTTTTGGGGTGTATGAAATTAAGACACTTAAATACAGGATCCCAAACCACAAACGTATTAAAGGTGTAAAATTAATGAAAACCATACAACAGTATCTCCACAATATCAAAGCAAGAGCATGTGCCACCATAGCAGCTATCATAATAAAATTCTTCGTACCTAGATGGAACACAGATACTAAGATTCATCTTTGACTGTGGAAATAAGTTTTATTTTCTACCCAAATGTCTATTTTAAGTTATATTTTAATAATATAAAGTCACATGTATGTTACTTCTTTATGTTTCACATTCTATCATTTTTAGTCATGGAGAATACCTCCAGACCATAAATCAAATAATTTACTTAATAAATAAATCATATTCATCAACCAGCATAAATCTATCATTTCTACAGAAGCCAGCTAATTTTAAGGCAGAAAGAACGACAACGCATGTCCTTATTACAATAATAATGAATGTCAGTAATGGAACTATAATACAATAAAGTACTTGAAAGTTAAGTGAAATATTCTGCGGCAGCGAACATTCCTACTTAGCTAAAATTGTACTATTTTTGAAAAACAAAAAAAGGGGCTTTTATTTACTATCCAATTTGTTACCTTGCCAACACCTTTTTCAAGGGATTCTTTGCACCCAGTGAAAAATACATCACTCCAACAATATCCAAACAGCATTTAATCATGGGGCTACACGCAGAGTTTCTATCCATCTTCTTCAATAATGTCACAATCTGTGATCAACAAATTAAAAACCATACAGAGGTTAAACTTTTGTTTATGTACTCATATATAAAAGAAATGAAATTCCCCTTTATCTAAAATTTCATTTTGCCAAATTTAAAAGAATTTACTTTACAAGTTTCTGTTTCTGCCACTAAATTTCAACTGTCAGAATAAAGGTTCAAATTTTTTTCCTGTTCTGTGTTTTTTTTTTTCTGTTGGCAGACACCTCGCATAATCTGATTTCAGAGGCGTTGAGCACCTCCAGCTCCCACTGAAGTCTATGAGCATTTCTGAAAAAACAGACTAAACTTTTAATACATTTAGAGAAATACGGACTGCTCTTTTAAACTGATCCTAATAATGTTTAAAATGTACAAGACAAGTGTACATTAAAAATAGCTGTTGCTACTAGGTGCCTAGAAAATTATCTCAGGTATCATGATAAATTAGCAGTTACTATTTACCATTAGTTAACATTAGCGAAGTCTTACCTGTTTGATACAGTAGATTTGATGGATACCATCAGACAGCTGTACACAGTGCAACAGCAGAGAAGCCAGATTTTGGTCTTCAGCATCTGCAAATGCTACATTTTATTTGGGAAAAGAAGTTCTTTTTAATCAGGAACCACATAATAAATAGTAAATTGATTTTCTGAAGCAGTAAACAATTCATAATTATATCATATTTGTAACATATCACTATTGTTTTATACTTTTCCCTCTACACTTAATACATCTCTTTCTCAAGCCTTTCATCATCATACCAATACTTTACACTTATAAGATTACATTACATGTTCAATACATTGTATAGACCTTAACCCTTAGCCAAGTTCTTCACAGAGCAAAAATGACTGCACTTATATGAAAACAGTAGATAAACATTAAAGCCAAAATCAACCCATTATTATTCTGCAAAAGAATCTGTGTGGATATAACAGAAGTGGGAAAACTATGGCCCACGGGACCATCCTGGCTGGCCCCTGAGCTCCTGGCTGGGGACGCTCCCGGTCAGGCCCCTCCCCTGCTGTCCCCCCTCCCCCACAGCCTCAGTGTGCCGCACCGCCAGCGCTCTGGCCCACCAGCGCTCTAGCCTGCCGCTCCTGCCAGGCGGCGCGGGCAGCATGGCTGAGAGCTCCTGCCACTCTGAGCGGCATGGCAAAGGGGCAGGGAGCAGGGGGGTTGGATAAGGGGCAGGCGGTCCCGGGGGCAGTCAGGGGACAGGGGGATTGGATGGGGGTGGGGTCGCTGGGGGCAGTTAGGGGAGGGGGTGTGGATAGTGGTCAGAGGGTGGTTGGATTGGGCAGAGGTTGGGGGGTGGGGGGTGGTCAGGGGACAGGGGGCGAGTCCCGGGGGGCCTGCCGTGGGTGTGGATAGGGGTCGGGGCTGTCAGGGGACAGGGAGCAGGGGGGGTTGGATATGGGGTGGAGTCCCCGGCGGCAGTTATGGGAGAGGGGTCCCGGGAGGGGGGAGTCAGGGGACAAGGAGTGGGGGGGTTTAGATGGTTTGGAGGTTCTGAGAGGGGCAGTCAGGGGGTGGGAAGTGGGAGGGGGTGGATAGGGGGCACAGGCCAGGCTGTTTGGGGAAGGCACAGCCTTCCATTCCCAGCCCTCCACACAGTTTTGCAACCCCGATGTAGCCCTCGAGCCAAAATGTTTGCCCACCCCTGGGATATAAGAATGTACTCCTACACATACTTTTACAGAATATAAGGAAGTGATCCTGAAAACACACACTTACGCACAATATTCATGTAATTTTTGTAAGAAAATTAAAAACCATGCTGAAAAAGCTAAATGGGAAGTTCAACCAGACAAAACCTAATGCAAAAAAAAAAGCAAAAGGAAACAGAAAAGCCAGTTCAGACCTCATTTTTAAAAAGTCACTTGGAGTGACTCAGAAAAGGGCCAACTGTCGAGCTTCTAAGATTAGAGTATGTAGGCAGCAATCCTATAAAGAGAACTGCATAGGTAGACCACAGCACCTAGCCACTTCTGTGTGCTGGGTCAGGGACACAGTGCCAAATTCAGGAGAAAACATTCATCTTGGACTCATTTTGGTGGGCTGCCTGTTCCCCGTGTCCCTAAGGCCAACAGTGTGTCATGTTTTACACAAGGGTTTTGGGGAGACGACAAGAAGCAGCAGCCCAGACCTAAGGACTAAAGGACCTGCTAGCAGCAGATTTCCTTTCCAGAATACAAGAGTGATATAGCAGCAGGAGGGAGGTGTTCAAGTTTCTCTCACTCTACTTTAATTGATCCAAAAACAGAACTGTCATTAAGGCCAAAAACTCGGCAAGATAGAAAAAGGGACTGGAGATGTACATGGACAACAAGACTATCCAGAGTTATTGTAATAAGATAAAATTTTTGGAAGTGATATTAAACCACATGCTTCAGGGCTCAAGCCATTCTAACAATGCAGTCATTTGGACTCCAGCTGGAGATCTACACTGCAATTTTACAGCCTCGCAGCCTGAGCCCTGCAAGCCCAAGTCAGCTGACACAGGTCAGCTGCGGATGTTGAACTACAGTACAGACATACCCTACGATCAGGATGGAATCTAATGTCAGAAGCAGATCATCCCATATTTGATTACTGTGCTGTTTTTAACCTTCCTTAGAAGCATCTGCTTTTGGCCTCTACTGCCAAGATATTAGACTACATGGACCTCAGATCCATGTGTTAATTCCTGTGTTCCTAACTGTAAGCTACAAAGTCAAAATACTCAATAATATAAACATATTTGTCTTTATTACTAATGCCTTTTACAAAGACTGCTGAAAACTTGTATCACATTTGATCACCAAATGTACAACATTTCAAAAGTATCTGAACTACCTCTTCAAATCAAATTGGCCCTGGAAAATCCAAGAATCATGAGAAATACATGAATGCCTTATTTTGCAGTTATTTAAAGTCTCCTGTATGTTTTTCTTTTTAGGAACCCTCTGCATCTTTATCATAGTCCTAAAAGGTCCATTCATACTTTAAATCGTCCATTCACACCCTTGAGTAATAGCCAAGATTCTTCAGAAGGAGGATGGACTCGGACTCCTTTGAAGCCTGTCAAGCTAAAAAGCCTTTTAAAAAAAAAAAGTTATTCTCAGGAACAAATAATTTAAAAAAATAAAAACAAAAAAATAAATTTTAGTAGGTATTCAGGTAATTTTACAAACAGACAAATTGCACAAATTAATTTAGGGAAAAAATAATACTTACACTGAAGTGTTTCAAGCTCTTGGCACTCAAGAACAAATGCATCAACTTGAATTTCTTTCTTCTTCTTCAAAACCATTTTTGTTTGATTAAAATGTAACCTACTTTAAAAAAAAAGTTTAAACTTTAGGACCTGCTAAAAATACGGTTTCAAAGTATAATTAATTCACAGTTTCCTTTTTAGCTATTAACATTGATCTTCATATTTTCCCTAAAATAGTTTGTCCCGATCCATTGTAATCTCCACAATCATTTTTACAGGACATGTGGTAAATTCACTGCTGTTTCATTTTGTCACTTTTAAGCACTTCAAGATTTTCAACCAAAATTCAGGGAGGATTCATGACACAAAACAGAAGACATAAAACACAGCACAGGCCGTCTGTACTACCACTTATGTCAGCAAAACTTATGTTGCTCAGGGATGTGAAACCCCCTCCCACCCCCGAGCAACAATAAACTTTGCCGAGATAAGTGATACTGAGCTCCTCCCGCCGACATAACTACCATCACTCTTTACAAGTGGTTTAATTATTTCGACAGGAGAGCTCTCTCCCGATGGCATAGAGCAGCTACGTGAGAGATCTTACAATGGCGCAGATGCATCAGTACAGCTGTGACACTGTAAGGTCTCTAGTGTAGATATAGCCACAGTCTCAACACGAGTGGATGAAAGATGGCAACTATATAGCAATTTATACTGCGCTCATCACCCTGGTACCTGAGAACTGTAAGCCCTTGGAGGGCAGTTGGGCAATGTAATAGTGGCAGAAAACAATGATTTTGTTGGGAGAATAAGAATTAAAGAACTAAATTTCAACTGGCCAAGGTCCTATCTCACTTAATTTTTAAGGTCAGCTGGACATGTATAAATGGGATATGAAATCCACCAGGCAAGGTCTTTTAGAGATCTACCAGTGTAGAGATGTCTGGGTTTCTAATAAAGAGTGTTAAGTAGCAAACAAGTGACTTTTCACCGGCACTAAAAAGATGTTTTAAAGCCCAATTACATGTTATTTGATGCAAAACTTTAAGAATTGGAAGGTACATGTGATTGTAAATGGGGCACAGAGCCTTTCAGTTCGAGGTTAACAATTCAAAGTTTAGTTTAGGTTGGTAATGACCAGAAATCAGAACCATCCAATGGCAGCTTTATAGTTTCTGTGAAATGAGATGGTAGTTTCAGCCTCGCTCAAGGTGAACAGTCACCCACTTCACAACAACTACCAGACTTTAACCCCCAAAACTATTATAACATGTAAGCAAACAAAATTGGTGAGTAAAGTAAACTATTCTCTCGCCAATAAATAGTGTTGCCACCAGATCCACAAACGGACTTAGGTGCCTAAATCTCAGATTTAAGAACCACTGTGATCCCTCACAAAACCCTCACTTGGTTGCTGCCTAATCCTGTAGGTGCACAAAGTCACTCAACACCTATGTTTTCACTGTAAAAATCCTCTATGTGCCTAAGTAGCTACCTTTGGGCATTCTACAGCTGCTTCAGGCAGCCATCTGGATGCCTATCACATGCCTAAGCCCCAGCATGATCCTCAACTCTGGATAAGATATAAAGGGAGGCAGTGCTGCCTCCTCCTCTGTCTAATCTTTAGCCCATTGGTTAGGGTACCCACCCTGGCAGGAGAGAGACCCCAGTTCAATTCCCCTTCTGCCCAATGAGAAGGGGGTTGAACAGGGATCTTCAAACTCTTAGATGATTGTTTCAACCACTGGACTAAGGGATATTCTGATGTGGGTGTCTCATTCTATTTTAATTAAATCCTTAAATATTAATTGGGGCACAGAGAGTGAGAATCACTCTACATTCCAGTGATTAGAGCATTCACCTGCAAAGCAGGAAACCCCTGTTCAAATTTTTCCCTCTCATTAGCTAGATAATTAGCACACCCCAGTTGAGTACCCTAACCACCAGACTAAGATTTATAAAGTAGGCTTCTTCTTCCCCCACCCAGCTGTTCTGCATTGAGTGAGAATGCCACCTGGCTAACAAGAAATGGCTTAGCCGCAGAGAGGTTTCCAGCTGTGGATCACAACCTGAGCATTTCCCCACAGCCCAGATGTCACACTTAATTCTGTGAGAGGGGCAAGGCTTAGGACATACCCTTTACATCAGCATTTTCTATTGGCTAGCCTAGGCAGCTCCCCATATAACTTACTGGCTTTTGCAGATCCCATTCTCTAGTACCTACCTCTCCCCACGCATTGCATAGGAAGGCTAGGCAAGTAACTCAGGTTTTGTGGATTCCAGTGATTTTCAATGCACCTAAAAGTTAAATGTTACTATGCTCAGCATCAGAATATCTAAGTCCCTTTGTGGATCCGGACTCTGGTTCCTCCATATCAGTATTGAGGCAGATTATCAAGGCAGTGTGGGGAAGATAGTATTGCTACTGCCTATGACAGGGGTGGGCAAACTACGGCCCACAGGCCGGATCCGGCCCATCAGGGCTTTGGATCCAGCCTGCGGGATTGCCACCCCCATGGCGCCGCGGGCCTAGCACCACTCCTGGAAGCAGCCGGCACCACGTCCCTGCGTCCCCTGGGGGAGGGGAGGGCGCAGAGGGCTCCGTGCGCTACCCTCACCTGCAAGCACTGCCCCCCACCGCTCCCATTGGCCTGGAATGGGGAACCGCAGCCAATGGGATCTTCAGGGGAGGTACCCGCAGGGGAGGGTAGCCCACGGAGACCTCTGTCCCCCGCTTCCCCAGGGGCCGCAGGGACGTGGTGCCAGCCACTTCTGGGAGCAGCGCGGGGCCAGGGAAGACAGGGAGTCTATCTCAATCTAGCTGCGCCCCACTGCCTCCCTGGAGCCGCTCAAGGTAAGTGGCGCTGGGCTGGGAGCCTGCACGCCAAATCCCTCCTGCACCACAACCCCCTGCCCTGAGCCCCCTGCCCTGAGCCCCCAATCCCCTGTCCGGAGACCTTTGCCACACCCCTCCTGCACCCCAACCCCCTTCCCTGAGCCCCAAGCCCCTGCCCTGAACCCCCTCCCACACTCCACATCCGTCATAGAATCATAGAATATGAGGGTTGGAAGGGACCTCAGGAGGTCATCTAGTCCAAGCCCCTGCTCAAAGCAGGACCAATCCCCAACTAAATCATCCCAGCCAGGGCTTTGTCAAGCCTGACCTTAAAAACTTCTAAGGAAGGAGATTCCACCACCTCCCTAGGCAACGCATTCCAGTCCTTCACCACCCTCCTAGTGACAAAGTTTTTCCTAATATCCAACCTAAATCTCCCCCACTGCAACTTGGGACCATTACTCCTTGTCCTGTCATCCGCTACCACTGAGAATAGTCTAGATCCATCCTCTTTGGAACCACCTTTCAGGTAGTTGAAAGCAACTATCAAATCCCCCTCATTCTCCTCTTCTGTAGACTAAACAATCCCAGTTTCCTCAGTCTCTCCTCATAAGTCATGTGTTCCAGTCCCCTAATCATTTTTGTTGCCCTCCGCTGGACTCTCTCCAATTTTTCCACATCCTTCTTGTAGTGTGGGGCCCAAAACTGGACACAGTACTCCAGATGAGGCCTCACCAATGTCGAATCACGTCCCTCAATCTGCTGGCAATGCCCCTACTTATACACCCCAAAATGCCATTGGCCTTCTTGGCAACAAGGGCACACTGTTGACTCATATCCAGCTTCTCGTCCACTGTAACCCCTAGGTCCTTTTCTGCAGAACTGCTGCCTAGCCATTCGGTCCCTAGTCTGTAGCAGTGCATTGGATTCTTCCGTCCTAAGTGCAGGACTCTGCACTTGTCCTTGTTGAACCTCATCAGATTTCTTTTGGCCCAATCCTCCAATTTGTCTAGGGCCCTCTGTATCCTATCCCTACCCTCCAGCGTACCTACTACTCCTCCCAGTTTAGTGTCATCTGCAAACTTGCTGAGGGTGCAATCCACACCATCCTCCAGATCATTTATGAAGATATTGAACAAAACCAGCCCCAGGACCGACCCTTGGGGCACTCCGCTTGATACTGGCTGCCAACTAGACATGGAGCCATTGATTGCTACCTGTTGAGCCTGACAATCTAGCCAACTTTCTACCCACCTTATAGTGCATTCATCCAGCCCATACTTCTTTATGCACCCTGCACACCTGCTCTGAACCCTCTCCTGCACTCCAACCCCCTGCCCTGAGCCCCCTCATATATGCCACACCCCTCCTCCACCTCAATTTCCCCACCCAGATGTGGCCCTCAGGCCAAAAAGTCTGCCCATCCCTGACCTATGCTATTGTGTGTATCTGTGAACAGCAATACTTTCACAAAACAATGACACAGGAGTGTTCCTTTTTGTAGATTACAGTGATTTTTTCCAGTGAGACTGTCTGAGAAGAACCCAATAATTTAAACATAGTTATGCCATCTTTCAGCTGACTTGGTCATTGAAGGTGTAGAGGAAGGGTCAAATTGTCTCATTTGAGTCTATAGAAAAAGAATGAACCAATCTTGTTGTTGGAAATCCCAAGAATTTAAACAACACTTCCATACACTGAGGGATAATCTGACTGATCTCTTCATTTCAAAACAAACTTGAATTTACTGTTAAGGGAGGCAATGGATAGGGCACAGCACAGGGGAGGACAGGACAACTAAGTCTCATTCTTGGCTTTACTATCCAAATCACTTGGGATGAGCTCCACAAAGAGACTCAGGCATTGAAACACTGAGTGTCAGAGCGCCTAACTTTAAAGGTGCCTAGAAAAGTCACAGGATCCACATTGCCACCAGCAAAGCTGAGTAAGGCACCTAGGCTCCCTATGCAATGAATAGGGAGAACTAAGCACCTTAGCATGTGATCCACAAAAGCCAGCATGCAGGGTGTGGAGCTGCCTAAGCTAGCCCATGGGAAATGCCGATGAGAGAGGTGTGTGCTAAATGCCATCCCTCTCACAGAGATTGGCCTGAGTGCAGGCTGCAGGAAGGAGCCTATCTTTGCTTGAGAACTGGAACCTGTCACCTGGAGTCAGTCAGTTTAGGCACCTACACCACTTCTTGTGGGAATGAGTTAGGTACCTGCCTCATTACACAAAAAATGGCCAGAGGAGGAGGTGGTGATGGGACAAGAGAGAATAGGAATAACGAGAATGGGAATAAAAAAGAGAGTGGAAATAAGGCTATAATCTAGTGGTTAGGGCACCCACATGGGAGGTAGGGGACCCGCTTCAAACCTCTGGCTCCAATCACTCATTATTTATCCACAGTGGAACAGCTTCAAAAGGAGAGACCAAGAGAGCCCCATATAAAAATATCTCATAGCTCAATGGTTAGAGCACTCTCCTGAGGGATGGGAGACCCCTGTTCAAATCCTTTTTCCCCTTCTGGCAGAGAGGGGAATTGAACCTGGGTCTTCTACAACCTAGGCAAGTGCTCTATCCACAAGACTAAATGTTAGAGGGTGGGCAGCACCACCACCACCTCCAGCAAGATTTAGGATGGGACCTGATTCAGTAGGCACTGAAGGCCACCTACTGGCTCAGGCCCTACACACAACTTAGGTGGCTGAAAGTCTATCTTCCCATTTTCTAAAATCACTCTGGGCTTAGATGGGAAACAGACATCCAGATGCCTGCAGTGGGGCAGCAGAGGGCATGACCCAGGCTCTAAAACTTAGGTATCTCTGGAATTTTTACAGTGTAAAGTTAGGTTCACAGTGAGTTTTGGCACCTACAGGGTTATGCAGCAGCCATTTAGGAGCTTCATGGACTGCACTGGTGCCATACACAGGGACTTAGGTGCCTAACTCTGGAGTTTAAGCACCTAAGTTGTTTTGTGGATTGCACCCTTTGGCAATCTGAGCTGAGAGAAAGGTTATCAGTAAAACTGGGTTAATAAGACTTACTGTTTGTAAAACACTTTGAGAGCTACTGATGAAAAATGCCATAAGGGCTCAGTATTATTAAAAAAAAAAAATTAAACTGTTTCCTTTCAAAGTTAGGTTTCTTGTATCCCATTTACTTTTCAGCTGCTAGCTGGCCAGATGCAAGTCCCAGGTTGTACCAGTTTCTATTCTCCAGATCAGCAGCCACTTTCATGCCTTATCTACAGCAGGCAATTTAATCTCCATCATTTGCCACCAGTGCAATTTCAGGTGATCACAATGGTTAGATGACACAGTGGCAAAAGTGCCTGGTGTCCACAGCCTATAGTACTGATGCTACCAGCGGAAAACTATAGTATCCTACTTATCACATCATAATCACTGCCAGCAGGGACTAATAAGCCAGATGCAACCTCCTATGCCAAGTCTACCCTTGCAATTTTTGAGGTGAATAATTTGTGGAGAAAGAAACCATGATTTGGGACAGGAAGACTATGCTCCCAGAGATTGATTTTATTTATATTAAATGCATAATATTAGTGCAAATCTATGAATGTGAAAGAGAAAAAGATCATGACTGAAGGCTTCAGTAACTCAGCCAGAGGGTACAGGTCTATTACAGGAGTGGATGGGTGAGGTTCTGTGGCCTGGAAAGTGCAAGAGATCAGACTCGTTGATCATGAATGGTCCCTTCTGACCTTAAAGTCTATGAGAGCCCAAAACTACTGTAATATTTTAAAAAATTGTTAAAGTTAAAGTTTAAAATCAATTTTACACAAGTTAAGAAAGAGGGTACTGTACATCTGGGGTCAGGCTTGAGTTATGAGAGGTACTATACTTCCACAGCACCTTTCATTTAAGCATCTTGAAGTTCTCTGCAATACCAATTCTAGAGATAGGGAAACTGAAACACACAGCGAAAAGCTAAATTTCCACCTGGCCTCAAAATGTACTCTGACATGCATACCCACTCAGTTGTGACCAAAAGTGAGATTACTTCTTATGTAGCCAAATGCCTCAGAGACCACATAGATAAAGATCTGGCCCTAAACAAACAGGCCAAGATAAATAAATGACAACATCATGGAAGAGGGAACACCCAGCAATCTAGCATTGCAGTCCTTTGCTCTTCACCTACAACATACACCTTCCAGTCACCCTGCAGGCAAGGAAATGAAATGCGAGAGCACCAAGGAATTAACACTCTCCTTCTCCCCATCACCAGAAGAAACTGAGCAGGACCCGTGCCCCCACTCCCACTTTCTCCACATCAACAGGGAAAGTGATTGGATCTGTGACTCCCCAGCCCCCTTGGGGCATTTATCTCTCTTCTCCCCATCACCAGGGACAGGGGCAGGACCTGTGACTCCACACCCCTGGGGCATTTACCCCCCATCACCAGGGAAAGGGGCTGCACCTGCGCCCCCCACCTCTCTGGCGCATTTACCCCCCCCCCAATCAGCTGCGCCCCCCAGCATATGGGGTTTCACTAAGACGCGCCCCCCTTACCCGATGGGGACGCTGGCCCTGCACCCAGTCTCTGCTGCCGCCTCCTGGCCACCCACCCACACTGCCTCCGTCCCCAGGCGGAGCTCGCTCAGGTTCCGGCCGGGCCACGTGTCGTCCCCGCTGAGGAAGGGGCGGGAGCTCCCGGCCCGGAGCGGGAGAGGGAGGAGCCGAGACGTGGAACCAAACTGCGGCAGCTGCGAGTGGCGCACGCTGGCCTTCTGGCTTTCGGTACGGTGACTGACTGACAGATCTCGCCCGCCAATTACGACACAGACACTGCCCTTTGGCCTCCAGGCGAGGCGGGGCTTAGAGTCCTTCCGTTAGCAGGATGAGCTCCGAAGCTAAGCAGTGCTGCTAAGGGTCAGTACGTGGATGGGAGAACTGGCAATCAAGCGTGCTGAGGGCTTGTCTACACAGGAAACTTATGCTGCACTTATCACCATGGTATCTGAGAACTGTATGTCCTTGGAGGGCAGTTGTCCTTTACATCTTTTACTGATAGATCCTTAGACTGAAAGTTCCTCAGTCTCAAAATCAGTGGATGAAAGCTAGGAACTATATAGAAGTGTAAGTGCCTGCAGCAGCACATAGCTTGTGACTGTTCGTTAACAAAAAAAATCACCCCAAATAGTTACATAGCTTTTCTAGTATGGCCCACTGCTTAGTGGGGTCAATGGTGTGGAGTGCCTTGCAGGGGTGGTACTGGGCACTGTGCTACAGGCAGATGGTGTCATTTTTAGAGTTTGATATAAAAATCCATTCCTGATTGCTGCAGCAGTCAAAATTGGCTCTGAATTTCATTCACAGAATCCCTGCATCAGACACGTGGACCCCGACTTTGAACACATCTATTAGAATTCACCTCCTGGTCTCTGTCTTCCCAAGATCCGCTAGGCAGCGGTAGATGTTGGTTTGTTCCAAAACCTAGGTTTCATTTGAAAATCATGTGACATTTCCATTAGAATTACCTGTATTGTTTTTCCATACAAGTTGAGGTTTTCCAATTGCAGTGTGAGTGTAAATTCAATTAGTGCAATTTAGGCAGCCAGTTTTGAATATTTGACCCTACTGAAATATCACTGCAGTTGCAATCAGCACTGACACAAGTTAGAGCAATGGCTCTCCATCTTTCCAGACTATTGTACCCCTTTCTGGAGTCTGATTTGTTTTGCATACCCCCAAATTTCACCTCACTTAAAAATTACTTGCTTACAAAATCAGACATAAAAAAGTGCCACAGTACACTATTATTGAAACATTGCTTACTGTCTCATTTTTACCATATAATTATAAAATAAAACATTTGGAATATAAATATTGTACTTACATTTCAATGTATAGTATATAGAGCAGTATAAACAAGTCATTGTCTGTATGAAATTTTAGTTTGTACTGTCTTCACTAGTGTTTTTTATGTAGCCTGTTGTAAAACTAGGCAAATATCTGGATGAGTTAATGTACCCCCTGGAAGACCTCTGCATATCCCCAGGGGTACGTGTACCCTTGGTTGAGAACCACTGAGTTAGAGCACCCTCTTTAGACTGGAAGGGCCACTAAGAATATGTTTTCTCTGAAGGGTCTTCACTATGCATGATGACTAAATTTCTATGTTTTAGACTGATGCTTTTAACTATTGTTAGATTACGCACAACAGTGGATTGGTACTTAAATAGAAATCATATAAGTTAGAATGTTACCTCTTTCTCCAGGCCAAATTCCATTGTGCGTAGTTCTGAAGCCTACTGTAATTGAACCACCCTCCTGAATTTCAATTGGATATGGCATTCATAACTTCCAACCTTAGGCTGTCATGTAGCATTGCTGTATGCAACAGTGACTTAGGTTTTGCCTCAGAGGTGATTGCATTTCCCTATGATGAAGTGATCTCCATCAGTAGAAAATCAGTGCTCGGCACTTTTGCCATATAGATCCTTAGACTGAAAGTTCCTCATATTGGACTTTCAGTCTGTTTTGTACATTGTGAAGTGCCATATAAAAATACAGTAACACTTTGTCTGAAAACTGACCTCCAATTACAGAAGTTTATTTTATGTCTACTGACCCACAAAATTTGAGGTGTTCACCACCAAACTAATAGCACTCTGCTTGTCGTCTTGTCACCTGTACACCTCTTTATAAAACTGTAAAAATAATAAAACAAAACTAAAGTTGATTCTGCTTTAGCTAGCTAAGTAGAAGTTACTTTGCTGTGCAAACATTTCCCATTCAGGTGTCAAATGGGATGGATTTTGTTAGATTGCAACTCCTGTACAGTGTGTCTTGCACCATTTCCCACACCCACACAGTAACTGTGACCCTATAACACCTTTATAAGTATCAAGTAAATAATTTTCAAAAAACAGAACATCAAATTAGGATGATCTTTCCAATCAGTGATTTACAATGGATGAGGGTCCTTTCTCCAAATAGAGATAAGCAGCCTTATGTTTGTGGCAGTCCTTACACAGGTGAAATTCTCATTGAAAACTGCATCATTGACATTTGACATTGGACACTGTCAACATGAAGGACTATGGAGTAATATAATATAATTCCTGTTTTCTGGAAACCTCGTGAAAATAACATCCCAGTGAGGAAAACTAATTATATTTGAACTCTGTGTCAGAGACATTGGTTCACCTGTATTTATCACCAGGCAGTAATTTTCTCTAGGGGCCTAATTCAAAGTCCAGTGAAATCCATGGTAGTCTTTCCCTTTCCCTTAGACTTCAACAAACTTTGGATTAAGCTCTAAAATTGAAGTTTAATTTCTATAGAGTCTTCTGATCTCTAACAGAATGGCCTGAAGGAAAAAATAATATTTTTCTCCAATTGTAATTTATCTATACATTCATATCTGGGAGATTGACACAATCACCTTGGTACCTTATGCTCTGTGTTTCAGTTTCCCCTCTTCCAACACAAGACTCTTCTGTCTCCTGCTTCTAAGACCTTTTGTACACTACAGAGTTTTGTCAGCAAAAGGCAGCTTTTGGCAGCAAAATGGTGGAGGTATACATACTGCAATGGCACTTTTGGCAACAAAACTCTTAAGTTTTGGCAACAAAATAAAACCACCTGTACAAGAGATATGGGTTTTTTGCAGCAATGTTTTATCAACGAAGTGCCAGTGTAAACACTGTGCTTTGTTCTGACACTGTAAATGGCCTCCAGGAGATGTCCCACAATACCCATCCTGATCACTATGGTCACCAGTTCAAACTCCGCTGCCCTGCAGTCCAGTAAACAACACCTCCCCATCCCACTTTAAAGCACTGTGAATTTTTGAAATTCCATTTTCTGTTTGCTCGGAGTGGAGAGCTTACATCACATCTTCCCAGCTGACCATGGGAAGCGGTCTCCCACTTGGACCAATGCAGAGCTGTTGGATCTGCTTAGTATTTGGGGAGAGGAGGCTGTCCAGTCCCAGCTGTGCTCCAGCTGTAGAAATTTTGATACCTATGGGCAGATTTCTTTTGGTTTGTGTGAAAATGGGCACAATTGGGACACACAGCAGTGCAGAGCAAAGATAAAGGAGCTGAGGAAAGTGTACCAGAAGGCAAGGGAGGCAAACCATCGCCCCGGTGCTGCAACGAAGGCCCCGATTCTATAAGGAGTTGGACACTATCCTCAGTGGTAACCCCATCTCTGCCACCAAGAGTCCCATGGACACTTCGTCAGGGCTAGAGGCAGCAGAAAGTGAACCTAACCCAGAGGACGAAGTTGTGGATGAGCAGGTAGAGTTAGAGGATGATGTGGAGCACACAATGGGGTTGGCCTGTGGGCCAGCCAATCAAGAACTGTTCTCCCCTCTGGAGTGGTCTAGCCAGCAGGGCCGGCTCCAGGCAACAGCACTGCAAGCAGGTGCTTGGGGTGGCACTGTGAAAGGGGCGGCAGTCCGTGTGCCATAAGGGCGGTGCCTCGTCTTTCTGCGGCAGCGGCAATTCGGCGGCAGCCTCTTTCCTCAGCGGCGGCAATTCTTTCCTCGGCGGCAGATTTAGTCTGCAGGCCGCCACGGCGGCAATTCGGTGGTAGCTTTATTCTGCAGGCTGCCGCGGCGGCAATTCAGCAGCAGCTTCCGTCTTCAGATGTCCTGCTTGGGGCGGCAAAAACGGTAGAGCCGGCCCTGCTAGCCAGTCTAGGCACTCCCACTCTGGTGAGCAAGAAGTGGGAGAGGAGACCCCTGGTAAGTGGTTTTTTTTGAGTTGATGGTCCTCGGTTACATGACGTCCAGCTTTCATTTCTTTGAATACTGTGGAAGTGGGAAAAGGGATAGAAATGTAAAAGGCTAGCTGTGTTTCTGTGTGCTGCACATTTCCCTATGCAGCTAAGCAATACAGCGGAACTGTATGTTGACGCACACCGAGATTTTACGGGGAATCCTTCAGAGAGATCTCTAGGAAACTTTCCTGGAGGTCCTCGGCAATCCTCTGCCGGACGTCCCTTGGCAGAGCTGCTTTGTTCCTTCCCTCATTGAATGACACTTTCCTGCACCACTCTGCAATCACTTATGCAGGGACCAAAGTAGCACACAGGCGAGCAGCATGGGGACCGGGTCGGAAGCCGCAAGTGTGCAGCAGATGTAGCCTTGCTTCCTTGGTTACCCGCAAGAGTGAGATATCTGCTTCAATGACCCACGCTTATGGAAAAGGGTTGGAGAATTTACAATATTGTCCCTAGTTGCCTGCACCATGACCCTTTCATAAGCACCATTGCTGTTTAACCCAGATAGAAAACCACCCCCCATTGCACCTTGGGCTAAACTCACCATGTCTGGGGTGTTTGTCAAGATGTGTGCTTGCCAAGAGACAGTGAGAAAGTGCTTGGTACATTATAAGAGGTGTTCTAAACTGTAATGATTCAGTGCTGTCCATGAACTAACAACCATGCTTCTGTGTATTGTTTCTTGTGTTTCTGCAGATGTGGCCTTCTGGGGAACCTCCTACACACCGGCGGAGCTCTTCCACCCACCAGATTAGAAAGTGGCAAAGATGGAGGAAGCAGAACAGTTCCGGGAAGTCCTGCAATACTCTGATGCAGAAAAAAGGGAACACAGGGACTGGAGAGAAATTGAAAGGCAGAACAGAAGAGAAAATCAGGACTTTGTTAAGGATGCCACTAAGCAGATGATAAAAGTAATGGAGGAGCAAACAGAGATGCTTAAGTCCCTCACAACGCTGCCGTCAGTAAAGATGTGAGCCTACCATCCGCTGCAGTATATTCAGAACTGTTTTTCATGCCCCCCCCCCCAAAAAAAATCCCTCCACCCGCACATTCCCTTATACTTTCCAGAACTTCTCAGTTTTCCATTCATTTTACTGCCTCTGACAGCTTTCAAAATGATAGCTGGACCTACACACAGCTCTGATGGTTTGCCCTTCCAATGGTCCCTTCTTTTCCCACCAAGCATTTGTGTGTGTGTTGATAGTTTTGTTTAATAAAAACAAAGAATCTGAAAGATAACTGATCTTTATTTGTGTCCTACAAATTGTGATAGCAGGTGGCAGCAAGACATACACAGGCAGTTTAATCATTTTCTTACTGAGATCCTAGACCACAAATCATCACAAGTGTTTCCTAACAAAACTTGATTTAATGAAGCATTGCAGTTTGCAGCATAGAAATATACATTCTTGGTTCTCATTCTCAAAGTGTTCCCTCAAAGCTACCCTGATTCAAATTGTCCTCCATTGTGCCCCTCTAATAGCCCAGGTATCAGACTGCTCAAAATCAGCTTCCAGGCAGTGTGCCTCAGCAATTCACCCCGGAGCAAACCTTTCACCCTTAGCTTCACAAATATTATGCAAATTACAACAGGCAGCTATGACCATGGGAATATTATCCTCATTGAGGTCTAACCTGCCATAAAGGCATTGCCAGCATGCTTCTAATCTGCCAAACACACATTCCACACTCCTTCTGCACCAACTCAGCCTATTGTTGAAGCGCTCCTTACTGCTATCCAGGTTTCCCTTGTAACGCTTCATGAGCCATGGGAGTAAGGGATATCCTGGGTCTCCCAGGATCACTATGGGCATTTCACCATCCCCTTCTGGAATCTTCTGGTCTGGAAAGAAAGTCACCCTTGCACAGAACTGCACCACTTCCCACAGCTCCCATTGGCCAGGAACAGCAAACCTCGGCCACTGGGAGCTGCGAGCGGCCGTGCAAATGTAAACAAACAGTATGGTGGCCTGCCAGCAGCTTGCCCTGATGGGCCGCATGCAGCCCGCGGGCCGCAGATTGCCCACCTCTGCCCTTGCAGCTTTCTGTACAGGCCAGCTTCCCTGAAAATACGTGCATCATGTACCTTCCCGGACAATCCAGCGTTTTTGTCAATGAAATGCCCACTGTGGTACACAAGCACCTGCAACAGTATGGAGAAATAAGAACGTAAGAACGACCATACTGGGTCAGACCAAAGGTCCATCCAGCTCAGTATCCTGTCTTCCGACAGTAGCCAATGCCAGGTGCCCCAGAGGGTGTGAACTTAACAGGTAATGATCAAGTGATCTCTCTCCTGCCATCCATCTCCACCCTATGACAAATAGAGGCTAGGGACACCATTCCTGACCCACCCTGGCTAATAGCCGTTAATGGACTTACCCTCCATGAATTTATCCAGTTCTCTTTTAAACCCTGTTATAGTCCTAGCCTTCACAACCTCCTCAGGCAAGGAGTTCCACAGGTTGACTGTGCGCTGAGTGAAGAACTTCCTTTTATTTGTTTTAAACCTGCTATCCATTAATTTCATTTGGTGGCCCCTAGTTCTTATATTATGGGAACAATAAATATCCCTTTCTATTGATGTACTCCATTGCAAGATGATCTGATGCCAAAATCGGGATATACGTGCCATCTACTGCCCCTCTGCAGTTAGGGAAACCCATTTCTGCAAAGCCATCCACTATTTCCCGCACATTGCCAAGAGTCACGGTCCTTCACAGCAGAATGCAGTGAATGGCCCTGCACACTTGCATTACCGCAGCCCTGACTGTCGACTTCCCGATTCCAAACTGATTCATGACCAACCAGTAGCAGTCTGGAGTTGCCAGCTTCCACACTGTGATCATCATGCGCTTCTCCACTGAGAGGGCAGCTCTCATTTTGGTGTCCTGGTGCCACATTGCTGGGGTGAGCTCTGCACACAGTTCCAGGAAGGTGGCTTTCCACATCCAAAAGTTCTGGAGCTACTGCTTGTCATCCCAGACCTGCATAACGATGCAATCCTACCACTCAGTGCTAGTTTCCCAAGACCAAAAGAGACAATCCACCATGTACAGCTGCTCTGTGAATGCCAAAAGTAATCGTATGTTACTCCAATCCCTGTCACACAGCAGTTCAGGCAAATCTGAATCCTGTTTAGTTAGGAACTTTATGATTAACTGCACTGCCATCCATGATGTGTTAATGACATCTAAGAGAGCAGTAGAGAGCAGTGTGGGATCCATCCTTTCACATAGATTTAGCAGGCAGACAGCAAACAAGGGCCACTGAAAAATGCTATGAACTGCAGTCAGATGCTTATGGAATGCTGGAATAGAAAACAATGCATCATGGGACACTGAGCCCATGCCCATTATGCGCTGTGATCCACTCCACCAACCCACAAGTCCTAGCGGCATAAGGTGGTGAATAGCACTGTGGGATAGCTACCCATAGTCCACTGCTATCTCTGTTGTTGCTGGAGCACCAAGTGTGGATGCACTCTACCGACAGAGGGAGCGTAGTCTGAACATGCAATAGTGATGTTATTATAGCGCTTTTTGGTTGTCTACATAACTTTTGTCAACAAAACTCTGTACTGTAGACGAGGCCTAATATAGCCCTCCAACCCTGTCATATAGTTTGTCCTCTCCCCGGGTAAACATAGAATCCAACAAAAGAAATCAGCTTTCTAGTCTTCAGTCATAGATTCATAGATTTCAAGGCCGGAAGGGACAGTTGTGATCATGTAGTCTGATCTCCTGTATAACACAGGTCATAGAACTTCCCCAAAATAATTACTAGTGCAATGCTCGGCTCAATTCCTGCACATCCTTTTGGCTCTCCTCAAGGGTTCCCCAATCATTCTCATATTAGGGCTTCTCATATCTCTTCCACTAGGTGCCTTGCTATCAGAACTCCAGCAATGAATTTCTTGGCTCTTCTAGAGCCTCCTTTCTGACCTATTGTTAAAGAAGGAACCCCCAATATTTCCTATTACCTACCTATCTTAACTACAAGAAAGCCTTCCTGCTTCCTACTAGTCTCTCTCATGCTGACTAAGTAGGCTCCCTCTTATAGGAAGTATGGCCTCCAGGTTGCTGTCATGTGATGCTTAGGCCTGGTCTACACTAGGAGGTCAAATTTAGCAGCATTAAATCAATTTAACCCTGCACCCTCCACACAACGAAGCCCTTTTTTTCAACTTAAAGGGCACTTAAAATCTATTTCTTTACTCCACCCCCGAAGTGCTGAAATTAGTGCTTAGGCCTTGCTGGGTCGAATTTGAGGTAGTGTGGAAGCAATTCGACGGTATTGGCCTCCGGGAGCTACCCCAGAGTGCTCCATTGTCACCACTCTGGACAGCAATCTCAACTCAGACGCACTGGCTGGGTAGACAGGAAAAGGCCCGCGAACTTTTGAATCTCATTTCCTGTTTGGCCAGCATGGCAAGCTGCAGGTCAGTGCAGAGCTCATCAGCAGAGGTGACCATGATGGAGTCCCAGAATTGCAAAAGAGTTCCAGCATGGACCAAACGGGAGGTATGGGATCTGATCACTGTATGGGAAGATGAATCCGTGCTATCAGAACTCCATTCCAGTTTTCGAAATGCCAAAACATTTGTAAAAATCTCGCAGGGTATGAAAGACAGAGGCCATAACAGGGACCTGAAGCAGTGCCGCATGAAACTTAAGGAGCTGAGGCAAGCCTACCAGAAAACCAGAGAGGCAAACGGCCACTCCGGGTCAGAACCCCAAACATGCCGCTTCTATGATGAGCTGCATGCCATTTTAGGGGGTTCAGCCACCACTACCCAAACCTTGTGCTTCGACTCCATCAATGGAGTGGGAGGCAACACGGAAGCAGGTTTTGGGGATGAGGAAGATGAGGAGGAGGAGGTTGAAGATCGCTCACAGCAAGCAAGCGGAGAAACCGGTTTTCCTGACAGCCAGGAACTGTTTCTCACCCTGGACCTGGAGCCAGTACCCTCCAAACCCACCCAAGGCTGCCTCCCGGACCCGCCAGGCGGAGAAGGGACCTCTGGTGAGTGTACTTTTTTAAATAGCATACATGGTTTAAAAGCAAGCGTGTTTAACGATTAATTTGCCCTGGCATTTGCGGCCTGTACAGCTACTGGAAAAGTCTGTTAATGTGTCTGGGGAAGGAGCGGAAATCCTCCAGGGACATCTCCATAAAGCTCTCCTGGATGTACTCCCAAAGCCTTTGCAAAAGGTTTCTGGGGAGGACAGCCTTATTCCATCCACCATGGTAGGACACTTTACCATGCCAGGCCGGTAGCACGTAGTCGGGAATCATTGCAGAACAAAGCATTGCAGCGTATGTTTGCTGGTGTTCAAACAACATCCGTTCTTTATTATCCTCAGGAGAGTGATATCATTCATGGTCACCTGGTTGAAATAGGGTGCTTTTCTTAAGGGGACATTCAGAGGTGCCCGTTCCTGCTGGGCTCTTTGCCTGTAGCTGAACAGAAATGTTCCCCGCTGTTAGCCATGCGGTGGGTGGAGGGAGGAGGGGTTAGCCACACGGTCTGGGCAGGCAAAATGCGACCTTGTAACAAAAGCACATGTGCTATGTATGTAATGTTAACAGCAAGGTTTACCCTGAAAGAGTATAGCCATTGTTTTATAAAATGTGTCTTTTTAAATATCGCTGTCCCTTTTTTTTTCTCCACCAGCTGCATGTGTTTCAAGGATCACAGTATTTTCTCCTTCCCAGAGGCTAGCGAAAAAAACGCAGTTGTGATGAGATGTTCTCTGACCTCATGCTGTCCTCCCACACTGACAGAGCACAGACGAATGCGTGGAGGTAGACAATGTCAGAGTGCAGGAAAGCACAACATGAATGCGAGGAGAAGTGACGGGCTGAAGAGAGTAAGTTGTGGGCTGAAGAGGGCTGAAGATGATAGGTGGTGGCAGCATGATGACAGGAGGCAGGATTCAATGCTGAGGCTGCTGGAGGATCAAACTAATATGCTCCAGTGTATGGTTGAGCTGCAGGAAAGGCAGCTGGAGCACAGACCGCCGCTACGGCCCCTGTGTAACCAATCGCCCTCCTCCCCAAGTTCCATAGCCTCCTCACCCAGACACCCAAGAACGCGGTGGGGGGGCCTTGGGCCACCCAGCCACTCCACCCCAGAGGATTGCCCAAGCAACAGAAGGCTGGCATTCAATAAGTTTTAAATTTTTTAAGTTTTAAAGTGCAGTGTGGCCTTGTCCTTCCCTCCTCCCACACCCCTCCCAGGCTACATTGGCAGTTATCCCCCTATTTGTGTGATGAATTAATAAAGAATGCATGAATGTGAAGCAACAATGACTTTATTGCCTCTGCAAGCGGTGATCAAAGGGGAGAGGGGAGGGTGGTTAGCTTACAGGGAAGTAGAGTGAACCAAGGGGGCGGGGGGAGGTCATCAAGGAGAAACAAACAGAACTTTCACACCGTAGCCTGTCCAGTCATGAAACTGGTTTTCAAAGCTTCTATGATGCGCAGCATGCCCTCCTGTGCTCTTCTAACCGCCCTGGTGTCTGGCTGCGCATAACCAGCAGCCAGACGATTTGCCTCAACCTCCCACCCCGCCATAAACGTCTCCCCATTACTCTCACAGATATTGTGGAGCGCACAGCAAGCAATAATAACAATGGGAATATTGGTTTTGCTGAGGTCTAAGCGAGTCAATAAACTGCGCCATCGCAATTTTAAACGTCCAAATGCACATTCTACCACCATTCTGCACTTGCTCAGCCTGTAGTTGAACAGCTCCTGATGACTGTCCAGGCTGCCTGTGTACGGCTTCATGAGCCATGGCATTAAGGGGTTGGCTGGGTCCCCAAGGGTAACTTTAGGCATAGGCATTTCAACATCCCCAACAGTTATTTTCTGGTCTGGGAATAAAGTCCCTTCCTGCAGCTTTTGAAACAGACCAGAGTTCCTGAAGATGCGAGTGTCATGTACCTTTCCCGGCCATCCCACATTGATGTTGATGAAACGTCCCTTGTGATCCACCAGTGCTTGCAGCACTATTGAAAAGTACCCCTTGCAGTTTATGTACTCACTGGCTTGGTGGTCAAGTGCCAAGATAGGGATATGGGTTCCATCTATGGCCCCACCACAGTTAGGGAATCCCATTGCAGCAAAGCCATCCACTATGACCTGCATATTTCCCAGGGTCACGACCCTTGATATCAGCAGATCTTTGATTGCATTGGTTACTTGTATCACAGCAGCCCCCACCGTAGATTTGCCCACTCCAAATTGATTCCCGACTGACAGGTAGCCGTCTGGCATTGCAAGCTTCCACAGGACTATTGCCACTCGTTTCTCAATTGTGAGGGCTGCTCTCATCTTGATATTCTGGCACTTCAGGGCAGGGGAAAGCAAGCCACAAAGTTCCATGAAAGTGCCCTTATGCATGCAAAAGTTTCACAGCCACTGGGAATCATCCCAGACCTGCAACACTATGCAGTCCCACCAGTCTGTGCTTGTTTCCCGGGCCCAGAATCGGCGTTCCATGGCATGAACTTGCCCCATTAGCACAATGATGCCCACATTGCCAGGGCCCGTGTTTTGAGAGAAGTCTGTGTTCATGTCCTCATCACTCTCGTCACCACGCTGAAGTAGCCTACTCGCCCGGTTTCGCTTTGGCAGGTTCTGGTGCTGCATATACTGCTGGATAATGTGTGTGGTGTTTAATGTGCTCATAATTGCCAAAGTGATCTGAGCAGGCTCCATGCTTGCCATGGTATGGCGTCTGCATTGAAAAAAGGCGCGGAACAATTGTCTGCCATTGCTCTGACGGAGGGAGGGGCAACTGACGACATGGCTTACAGGGAATTAAAATCAACAAAGGGGGTGACTTTACATCAAGGAGAAACAAACACAACTGTTACATAGAATGGCCCCCTCAAGGATTGAACTCAAAACCCTGGGTTTAGCAAGCTAATGCTTAGCCCACTGAGCTATCCCTCCTCCCAGTATTCCAGGCAGGACTGAATCTCCATTAAACTTTTCAAGGTGCCCCTGACAGACCTCACTGAAATGATTGTCAGATGTTGATTTCACGGAGGGAGGGAGGGGGAGGGGAGCAAATGAATACAAAACAAATCTGGTCTTTTTCTTGTTTTGATCTACTCCATCTATCTTTTACATCTTAGGCTGGCAGCAGACGGTGCAGTAGGACTGCTAGCCATCCTCATCTCCTGGCTTCTCAGCAGAAGACGGTGCAATACGACTGCCGGCAGGACTAAAGAGAATGACCTGGTCGAGTCACTCCTATTTGTGTCCCGGCGCCCATGTCTGTCCAGGCGTTCCTGACCAATTTCACCAACGCGGCCAAGAGCATCTAGGACATGATGACAATGGTTATCAGGCCTATTGTTGTGGCAATGAGCTGCTGCTGTGTAACAATGCAGTACCGCGTCTGCCAGCACCCCGGAGACATACGGTGACAGCGAGCTGAGCGGGTTCCATGCTTGCCGTGGTATGGCGTCTGCACACGTAACCCAGGAAAAAAGACGCAAAACGATTGTCTGCCGTTGCTTTCACAGAGGGAGGGAGGGAGGGCCTGACGACATGTACCCAGAACCACCCACGACAATGTTTTTGCCCCATTGGCATTGGGATCTCAACCAGAATTCCAATGGGCAGCGGAGACTGTGGGAACTGTGGGATAGCTACCCACAGTGCAACACTCCGGAAGTCGACGCTAGCCTCGGTACTGTGGAAGCACTCCGCTGAGTTAATGCACTTAGAGCATTTTGTCTGGGGACACACATACTCGACTATATAAAAACGATTTCTAAAAAAAGACTTCTATAAATTCGACCTAATTTCATAGTGTAGACATACCCTTAGGCACCTGACCCACCTGCAGGCCCAAACTCAACCCCATCCCCTGGAAACTGGATATCTAGGCACAGGTGAGGTTAAGCCCAACTCCTTTAAAGGACCAGTCCACCCTGTGACACAGACAAAATTTAAAATTAATTATACATAACCTGAACAAGTGATGCCTATATCTGTTTGCATTAAGGAGTCATTGTGTGGATGAAGAGGATTTTCTGTTTTTAGTACTAGTTTAGGAGAGATGAGGTAAATTCATAATTAAATGCCAAAAGTCTCATGGAAATTGGTTATTTAAAGCAATACACAATTTCACCACTCTGTGGCACCATGCAATAGAAAAAAATCTTTGCACCTTTGAAGGGACACTAAAAACCTTGAGATTGTATTTTTTTTACATGCAGAAAAAGACTTTACAAATAAATGACATTTCTCGACCTTTTCATCCAATGGTCTCAAAGCACCTGAGAAATATTTAAAACTCTTTCTATAAAACCCTAATTTCATCCATCACTGAAATGCAGATTGTAGGCTTTAAATAGAACACAAAGTGACAAGTCAGGACAGTAACTAGAGCTGGTCAAGAAATAATTTTTTCTTAAAAACTTAAATTGAAATCATTGTCAAAATGTTGATGAATCTGCAAAATTTTCCATTTAGTTGAAAAGCCATTTCCCATCAAGAAAAGTTTGACAGAAGATTTTCATAGAATCATAGGACTGGAAGGGACCTCGAGAGGTCATCTATTTCAGTCCCCTGCACACATGGCAGGACTATGTATTATCATTCTAGACCATCCCCGACAGGTGTTTGTCTAGCCTGCTCTTAAAAATCTCCAATGATGAAGATTTCACACCCTAGCAATTTATTCCAGTGTTTAACCACCCTGACAGTTAGGAAATTTTTCCTAATGTCCAACCTAAACCTCACTTGCTGCAATTTAAACCCATTGCTTCTTGTCCTATCCTCAGAGGTTAAAAAGAACATTTTTTCTCCCTCCTTCTTGTAACAACCTTTTATGTACTTGAAAACTGTTATCATGTCTCCTCTCATGTTTCTTCTCTTTTCCTGACTAAACAAATCCATTTTTTTCAATCTTCCCTCATAGGTTATGTTTTCTAGACCTTTAATCATTTTTGTTGCTCTTCTCTGGACTTTCTCAAATTTGTCCACATCTTTCCTGAAATGTGGCACCCAGAACTGGACGCAATACTCCAGTTGAAGCCTAATCATAGTGGAATAGGGCACAATTACTTCTCATGTCTTGCTTACAACACTCCTGCTAATACATCCCAGAATGATGTTCGTTTTTTTTTAAACAGTGTTACACTTTAGCTTGTGATCCACTACGACCCCCAGATCCCTTTCCACAGTACTCCTTCCTCGGTCATTTCCCATTTTGTATGTACAGTGCAACTGATTGTTCCTACCTAAGTGGAGTACTTTGCATTTGTCCTTATTTAATTTCATCCTATTTATTTCAGACCATTTCTCCAGTTTGTCCAGATCATTTTGAATTATAATCCTATCCTCCAAAGCACTTGCAACCCCTCCCAGCCTGGTGTCATCTGCAAATTTTATAAGTGTACTCTCTATGACATTATCTAAACCATTGATGAAGATATTGAACAGAATCAGACCCAGAACTGATCCCTGCAGGACCCCACTCATTATGTCCATCCAGTACGATGGTGAACCACTAATAACTACTCTCTGGGAATGGTTTTCCAACCAGTTATGCACCCACTTTATAGTAGCTCCACCTAGGTTGCATTTCCCTAGTTTGTTTATGAAAAGGTCATGCAAGACAGTAAAGTCAAGATATAACACCTCTAACGCTTCCACCCTATCCACAAGGCTTGTTACCTGTCAAAGAAAGCTATCAGGTTGATCTGACACAATTTGTTCTTGACAAATCCGTGCTGACTGTTATAACCCAACCCGGGGTATTACAGACCAGTCAGCTTAATTTCTGTACCTGGAAAGATAATGGAGCAAATAATTAAGCAATCAATTTGCAAACATCTAGAAGATAGTAAGATGATAAGTAACAGTCCATGGATTTGTCAACAACAAAATCAAGACCAAAGTTGACTTAAAAGTGTTATAAAGGGATTTCACAAAACCGGGTGACTGGGCAATAAAAGGGCAGATGAAATTCACTGTTGATAAATGCAAAGTAATGTATATTGGAAAACATAATCCCAACTATTCATACAAAACGATTGGGTCTAAATTAGCTGTTACAACTTGAGAAAGAGATCTTGGAGTCATCGTGGATAGTTCTCTGAAAACCTCTGCTCAATGTGAAGCGGCAGTCAAAAGCACTAACAGAATGTTAGGAACCATAAGAAATGGATAGATAATAAGACAGAAAATATCATAATGACACAATATGAATCCATTGTATGCCCAAACCTTGAATACTGCATGCAGTACTAGTCACCCCAATTGTGCTGTTAAACAATAATAGAATACACTTTATATAAATATTAGGGCTGTCAATTAATTGAAGTTAACTGACGTGATTTAATCACAATTAATTTTTTTGAGTTAAAAACTTAATCGTGATTAATCACAATTTTAATCACACTGTTAAACAATAGAATACTAATTGAAATTTATTAAATATTTTTGGATGTTTTTCTACATTTTCAAATATATTGATTTTAATTACAACACAGAATCCAAAGTGTACAGTGCTCACTTTATATTATCATTTTTATTACAAATATTTTCACTGTAAAAATGTCAAATAAAATAGTATTTTTCAATTCACCTCATACAAGTACTGTAGTGCAATCTCCATCGTGAAAGTGCAACTTACAAATATAGTTTTTTTTGTTATATAACTGCACTCAAAACCAAAACAATGTAAAACTTTAGAGCCTAAAAGTCCACTCAGTCCTACTTCTTGTTCAGCCAGTTGCTAAGACAAACAAGTTTGTTTATATTTGCAGGAGATAATTCTGCCTGCTTCGTATTTACAATGTCACCTAACAGTGAAAACATGCGGTTGCATGACACTTTTGTAGCCGGCATTGCAAGATATTTTGATACTGGATAAACTAAACATTCATATGCCCCTTCATGCTTTGGCCACCATTCCAGAGGACATGCTTCTATGCTGACAATGCTCATTAAAAAAATAATGCATTAATTAAATTTGTGACTGAACTCCTTGGGGGGAGAATTGTATGTCTCCTGCTCTGTTTTACCCTATATTTCATGTTATAGCAGTCTTGGATGATGACCTAGCACATGTTACTCATTTTAAGAACACTTTCACTGCAGATTTCACAAAACGCAAAGAATATACCCATGTGAGATTTCTAAAGACAGCTAAAGCACTTGACGCAAGGTTTAAAAATCTGAAGTATCTTCCAAAATCTGAGAGGGATGAGGTATGGAGCATGCTTTCAGAAGTCTTAAAAGAGCAACACTTTGATGCAGAAACTACAGAACCCGAACCACCAAAAAAAGAGAATCAACCTTCTGCATGTGGTATCTGCCTCAGATGACGAAAATGAACATCCGTCGGTCCACACTGCTTTGGATCATTATCCAACAGAACCCATCATCAGCATGGAGGCATGTCCTCTGGAATTGTGGTCAAAGCACAAAGGGAGATATGAATCTTTACCGCATCTGGCACATAAATATCTTGTGTCACTGGCTACAACAGTGCCATGTGAACACCTGTTCTCACTTTAGGTGACATTGTAAACAACAAGCCGGCAACATTAGCTCCTGCAAATATAAACAAACTTGTTTGTCTGAGCAATTGGCTGAACAAAAAGTAGGACTGAGTGGACTTGTAGGCTCTAAAGTTTTACATTGTTTTATTTTTGAATGCAGTTATTTTTTTGTACATAATTCTACATTTGTAAATTCAACTTTCATGATAAAGAGATTGCACTCCAGTACTTGGATTAGGTGAATTGAAAAATACTATTTCTTTTGGTGTTTAAAGTGCAAATATTAGTAATAAAAATAAATATAAAGTGAGTGCTGTACACTTTGTATTCTGTGTTTTAACTGAAATCAGTATATTTGGAAATGTAGAAAACATCCAAAATATTTAAATAAATGGTATTCTCTTATTGTTTAACAGCGCAATAAATTTTTTAATTGCAATTAATTTTTTAAATCACGTGAAAGCCCTAATAAATATTTTGGATGTTTTCCACATTTTCAAATGCACTGCTTCCTCTGCTATTTGTTGTGTATATTTGATAAACTTTAATTGCCATATCAAAGACATCATCATTTTACAAGGTAATTTGTACTCACACAACAATAAACAAACCTAAAACTTAACAAAATTGTAATGAAATATAGAATTTAATTAATTTTTGTATAAAATTTGTTAGGAGAATAAAAGAGATAATTTAAAAAAGATTTTGCTAAAAGAAACAAAGAAAAACAGTGTAAGATTTCTTCAGTACAATAAATTAGTTTTAAGAGTGATTGTTTCTATGAGGTGACTTCTACATGGAAAGCTCACCCACACAAAGTCTATTAGATTAAAAAAATGACATTTTCTACTATTCAAACAAGCATAATATTCTTGAACATATTTTTCAGTGGCTACTATTAAAAAAAAACAAAGTATGAAGGATAAATGACAGGGCAAGTATCAGTATATCAATCTGCTTGGATACTTGGTTTGATATCACTCCAAGTTGATGGAAAAACTGAAGGCTGCACAGAGCCAAATAGGAAAAAATCAAAGTGTGTGTGTGTGTGTGTGTGTGTGTGATCAGCTATGGAATATGTGAGCTTTTAAAACACAACTTTCTCTACAAACAAGAAAACTGTACCACAAGTGCATCATGGGCCAGTTGGAGCAGTGGCAGATTACACAAGAGCTCTGTACACCTGTATTAGCATATAAGCACTTTGAGAGAAGAAATGCTGTAATGTGCAACTTGTTTACAAACAGGAAGTTGCAGCAAAATGTCTTGCCTCTTTAAATCATAAAATAAACAAAAAATATTCCTTACATAATAGTCCATGTGAAAACATACACGAGACAAAGCTTTACATATTTTAGCCAAGTCACAAACTAACCAGCTATTCTAAACATATTCAGGTAAAGAGAGACTTCAGCTTACTATCTACCTGAAATCTATTCACAACTCCTTCCCTGATCATTTGGGAATTAGGGGGCTGCTGCTAGCATAAGACTTATTAGCATCTGCTAAATCACCTGTCTCCATTACTAGAGTGCAAAGGTTGTTAGCTGTTTGGAAAGAGATTTTTAACTCTTTTCCTGCTAGAATCTATCTGGGGCCCATTCAATTCATCACAGTGTCTTACCGTATATCCCCATGTATTATGAGATTGTACACAAAGTGAAGATAAATTATGTCAGTGTCCTCCCTTCATATTTATTCTTTTGTAATAACATATGTATATTGTAATAATTTTTAAATAATTTTATAATTATACAAATAGTTTTTCAAACAAAATTCAAATAGAAATACTCTGCATTATTTCAATTGTTTTTACTGGTAAAACATTACTGTAAAAATCACTTATTTCACATGGCAAAATACTCAATCTAAATGGTTCAGTGATAAGTGCTTTAAAATGCAAATAAATAGATCATAATATTCTACAGTAAATTGCTGTTCACATTATTTTATATTGATACAAAGCATGGTCTGGAGTACAGCCTCTTATAAGCAGATGGAGCACAATTTTCTTAACAGTGGAACAGGCAGTCTGAAACCAGTCAAATTTCTTCATTGTGATCAAGACCTACATACTCAGATAATACAGTGCTGGTACCTTACAAGCACTTAAGAAAGCTACAGGTAACCAGAAGACAGCTTGCTCGGCCATGGACTGGTCTGCTTATTTAATGAGAAAAAAACCCCTAAAAGTCAAGTTTTATGTCATGAGAGTCAAAATCATTTCCCCAGTGATCGCACACAATTCCAACCCCTGAGTTTATATTTGGCAAATTCTACTTTTTTTGCTGAATAATGTTAACAGCACTGCCACCCTCATTTCTGAGGTGCTCTAAACTTCAGAATCAGGAGGATGTGTTTAAGTTATTCTTAGGGAAAATAGAGAGAGACTGAGAAAAATCCATATAATGTAGAAAAAATGTAAAAAAATATTGGAGTGAAGGATGAAGAAAAAACAAATAAACCAAAAATCAAGGAAAAACATAGGCACCACCACACTGGATCACCACCCACAGTCCATCCGTCCAGTATCCTGTCCCCAACAATGGCCAGCAATGGATGTTTCACAGGAAGATGCTAAGACTCCTAGTAGACAGATGTGGGATAATCTGCCCCATCTCTCTCCAGTTAAGGTCTCATCATAATTCCTAATAATTAAATATTGGTTTAACCCCAGAAGCATGAGGTTTTATAGTCCCTCCAAAACATTTTTTAGCATTAACTATTATAACTCTGAACATTTTTGTTATCCATATAAATGTTTAGTATCTCCTAGAATCTTGCTACATTCCTGGCCTCAATTAGTGGCAATGAGTTCCACAATCCAATTACAGGTTGTATATGAAAAAGTATTTCGTTTCATTAGCTTTGCATTAACCACCTTTTAATTTCATTGAATATTCTCTTGTTCTTGTGTTATGAGACAGGGAGAAGAGAAGTTCTCAATCTACCTTCTCTATACTGTTCATTATTTTATATATATTTTATCATGTCCTCTTTTATTTATCTAAGGTAAACAATCCCAGTCTTTTCAATCTCTCTTCATAGGAATTCTTTCATGCCTTTAATCATTCTCAGTACCTTTCCCTGAACCCTCTCTACATCTGTAATATCCTTTTTGAGATGGGGTAGTCAGTTCTGCACACAACATTCTCTGTGAGCATGAATCATTTATTTATATTAGTAAACTATTCTGAAAAGGTACAATTACATGAATACACAATATCCATTCTTATGTTCATTGTAATGTATCTGCATATCAATAGATGGATTTATGTGACATTTTGTTGCATCTTCTTACATTTAAAATCTACATAGGAATAACAGATGAGATATAAAACAAGTTCTGGCTACTTATGGATCCATGGAACATTTTCCATGAGTAGGGATTTCATGTCCATTACTCTTGCCAAATTGGAACTCAGGTCATTATATTCTGCCCTACTTAAAATTCACCCTGCATTTTCAGCCCAGAGATAGCAGCATCATTCTTGTATATAGTTGGTATATTAATACGTTAACTTTATAATATGATTTAGGATCCCTTAGGATGAAAGTTATAATAGAAATGCAGGTTATTATATAATTCGCTTCCAAAAGTTTTGAATACAACAAATTACATTTTGTGTTAGTTCTTTATGCACCAACTATACCATACAACTGTTTCACTAATAAAATTAATTTCAGTACTACAAATTATATTATGATCTTCTCCTCAATCTAGTATTTTGGCTAATGCTCAGACTTAAGAGGAGCAGAGGAGAAGCAATCCTCTTGTATTTTAAAAATATTTTTATTAGGCTTTTTTGGACAGGAAAACTGTCCTGCAAGATTCCAAAGTTATGCTATGGAAAGCTAATACAATAAATGCAATTATGTCAAAGTGACAAAAAATTAAATAGAGAAAATAGAGAATGTTCATTTCTCTAACATGTATTGTAAGAGATATCCCTTTTGCGATCTGCTCTTCAGCTCACATTTAGGCCTTGCTCCTATGAAGTAACCCACGTGGACAGACCTTGTGGAGTCAATGGATCTTCTTTTTGGACTTCTGGGTCTCAGCCTGTAGCATCACAGGGTACTCCCCATTTGGATCAATGAATTAAATGATTCCTTCAAATATTTGGAAAAGTGAAAGGTAGGGAATGTATTACAGGATACAAATGACTGAATTGAAAGAACCAGGACTTGATAGCAACAGTAGGAAATTCCCAAAGGAAACTGAAAAGCATTAATGAAAGATTTCTAAATAGTGTATTTATTACCCTCTTGTGTCCTGATCCTGCAGAGACTTGCATGTATATTTAACTGTTAGTAGTTCCACTGATGTCTGTACAGGACTGGTAGGAAAGGGGGAAAGCCAATTTGAATTCTTGAAGCAACAAAACAAGGTACATAATTATACAAATTTCTTTATACAAGGGTTTTCCTGTTAGAGGTCTGGAGTCCTCTGCCTTTACTCAGAGCACGATCCTTTGGTTAAAAAGTCATGTAATTACAGGAGGGAGCGAATAGAAACATCTGTAGTTAAGATTACCTAACACTGTCTGCTGTACCTAGCATGCTCCATCTCAGGGCTGCATGGGTTGAGCAGGACCTCTAACACAGGATCCCAGTGCCCCAGTGAGGGCACCCTGGGCAGGCTGAGACAGGGATCCCTCCACCATGACAGGGGTCTCTCTGCCCCGACAGGCACTGAGACAGGGATCCCTGCGCCCCCATGGAGCATGGTGGAGCATTCTATTGACACAAGTGGGTCCCTAGGGGGGACCTGATGGGGGTGCCTCTGGTGGGCACCGACTCAGGAGTCCCTGCACACCAATGGGGACACCATTGGTGGGCATGGACAGGGGTCCCCATGCCCTGACGGGGCCAGCTCTGTCGGGTACCGACACAGGGGTCCCCTCACCTCGACAGGGGTACCCCTGGCAGGCACCGACACAGAGATCCCCATGCCCCAACATGAGCACCAACACAGGGACCCCGATGCATCAATGGGGTGCCCCGGGGGACACCAACACCGAGATCCCCATGCCCCAATGGGCACCAACACGGGAATCCCATGCCCCAATGGGCACCAACACAGGGGCTCCAATACCCCAACAGGCACCGACATAGAGATCCCCGTGCCCCCAGAGCACAGACACAGAGATCCCCGTGCCCCCACGGGCAGAGACACAGAGATCCCCGTGCCCCCACGGGCAGAGACACAGAGATCCCCGTGCCCCCACAGACACAGACACAGAGATCCCCGTGCCCCCACGGGCACAGACACAGAGATCCCCGTGCCCCCACGGGCACAAACACAGGGAGTCAAATGCCCCCACGGGCACCGACACAGGGAGTCCTGTGCCCCCACGGGCACAGACACAGGGAGTCCCGTGCCCCCACAGCACAGACACAGAGATCCCCGTGCCCCCACGGGCACAGACACAGGGATCCCCGTGCCCCCACGGGCACCGACAGAGAGATCCCCGTGCCCCCACGGACACAGACACAGAGATCCCCGTGCCCCCACGGGCAGAGACACAGAGATCCCCGTGCCCCCACGGACACAGACACAGAGATCCCCGTGCCCCCACAGCACAGACACAGAGATCCCCGTGCCCCCACGGGCACAGACACAGAGATCCCCGTGCCCCCACGGGCACAAACACAGGGAGTCTCATGCCCCCACGGGCACCGACACAGGGAGTCCTGTGCCCCCACGGGCACAGACACAGGGAGTCCCGTGCCCCCACAGCACAGACACAGAGATCCCCGTGCCCCCACGGGCACAGACACAGGGATCCCCGTGCCCCCACGGGCACAGACACAGGGATCCCCGTGCCCCCATGGGCACCGACAGAGAGATCCCCGTGCCCCCACGGACACAGACACAGAGATCCCCGTGCCCCCACGGGCACCGACACAGGGATCCCCGTGCCCCCACGGACACAGACACAGGGATCCCCGTGCCCCCACGGACACAGACACAGGGATCCCCGTGCCCCCACGGGCACCGACACAGAGATCCCCGTGCCCCCACGGACACAGACACAGAGATCCCCGTGCCCCCACGGGCACAGACACAGAGATCCCCGTGCCCCCACGGGCAGAGACACAGAGATTCCCGTGCCCCCACGGACACAGACACAGAGATCCCCGTGCCCCCACAGCACAGACACAGAGATCCCCGTGCCCCCACAGGCACAGACACAGAGATCCCCGTGCCCCCACGGGCACCGACACAGGGAGTCCTGTGCCCCCACGGGCACAGACACAGGGAGTTCCGTGCCCCCACAGCACAGACACAGAGATCCCCGTGCCCCCACGGGCACAGACACAGGGATCCCCGTGCCCCCACGGGCACCGACAGAGAGATCCCCGTGCCCCCACGGACACAGACACAGAGATCCCCGTGCCCCCACGGGCAGAGACACAGAGATCCCCGTGCCCCCACAGCACAGACACAGAGATCCCCGTGCCCCCACGGGCACCGACACAGGGATCCCCGTGCCCCCACGGGCACCGACAGAGAGATCCCCGTGCCCCCACGGGCACCGACACAGAGATCCCCGTGCCCCCACGGACACAGACACAGGGATCCCCGTGCCCCCACGGGCACCGACACAGAGATCCCCGTGCCCCCACGGACACAGACACAGGGATCCCCGTGCCCCCACAGCACAGACACAGAGATCCCCGTGCCCCCACGGGCACAGACACAGGGATCCCCGTGCCCCCACGGGCACCGACAGACAGATCCCCGTGCCCCCACGGACACAGACACAGGGATCCCCGTGCCCCCACGGGCAGAGACACAGAGATCCCCGTGCCCCCACAGCACAGACACAGAGATCCCCGTGCCCCCACGGGCACCGACACAGGGATCCCCGTGCCCCCACGGACAGAGACACAGAGATCCCCGTGCCCCCACGGACACAGACACAGGGATCCCCGTGCCCCCACGGGCACCGACACAGAGATCCCCGTGCCCCCACGGACACAGACACAGGGATCCCCGTGCCCCCACGGGCACTGACAGAGAGATCCCCGTGCCCCCACGGGCACAGACAGAGAGATCCCCGTGCCCCCACAGCACAGACACAGAGATCCCCGTGCCCCCACGGGCACTGACAGAGAGATCCCCGTGCCCCCACGGGCACAGACAGAGAGATCCCCGTGCCCCCACGGACACAGACACAGAGATCCCCGTGCCCCCACAGCACAGACACAGAGATCCCCGTGCCCCCACGGGCACCGACACAGAGATCCCCGTGCCCCCACAGCACAGACACAGAGATCCCCGTGCCCCCACAGCACAGACACAGAGATCCCCGTGCCCCCACGGGCACCGACACAGAGATCCCCGTGCCCCCACAGCACAGACACAGAGATCCCCGTGCCCCCACGGGCACCAACACAGGGGGTCATGTGCCCCGCCCTAACCGGGCGCTCCTGGCGGGCCTCGAGACGGGGCCCCCTGGCGGCCTTGGCCAAAGGGAGCCGTCTCACGCCCTCGTAGCCCCGCGCTCTGGCTGGGAGGGAGCCGCAGAAACTGGGACCTTCCCCCCAGCAGTGCCCTGAAGCTGCCTCCCCTCCTCGCAGCCGCGGGAGGGGTCGGGTGGCCCCGCCCGCCGTCCTGTGGCCGGGCAGCCTCTGGCTCCTCAGTGGCCGGCGCGGCTGCCGCTCAGGCCCCTGGCTGCCCGCCGCGGGGATGGTGGGACGGGCGCGGGGGAAGCGGTTAGAGCCGCGGCGGCTTCGACCCTAACGGAGCCCGGAGCTGCGAGACAAGAGACGGGACCGGCCTCCTGCTCAGCAGCCAGCCGGAGCCCTGCCAGGTTTGCCGCGACTTCTTTCCCCCCTTCCTCCCTCAGGGGCCGGGACCCCGGGGCTGCCGCCTCTTGCGGGCGGGACCGCTCCCCCCCCCATGAGCCTGGCCGCTCAGCAGCGGAGCTCCTCAGCCTGTGCCCTCAGCTCCCAGCGGGGCCTGTGCGGGGGAGCGGGGTGGCCCCCGCCGTGGAGCCCCGTCCAGCCTCAGGCAGTGGCAAAGGGGACATCGTAGGACATTAAATTGTGATGTCATAGAGTCAGGATCAGGACATCATAACGTGGCAAAGGTCATGATGTCATTGCCTTGTGATAATGAGGTCATCCACTGGGCTAACATACTGATGCACCAGAGCAGCTTTGTGTGTCTATACAAGACCTGCCTAAAGTGGAAAAGTGACAACACGGAGACCTGCATGGTGATACAGTAGCTTCGTGCACACCTGTCAGTCACTAAAGCTTCTCTGTGCCATATGCCCTCTCCCAAGAAAACCCCCCTACACTTAACACGAAAGAAATGTATGTGTAGATTGACACCCTCAACTTGCAAATCCCATTAGTGAGTGCAAAGCTTGTTCCTACTGTAATAAGGAGTTTTACCTTATATCAGTTTAAAGTATAAGTTAGTGAAAATAGTCTTGTTTTTAGCATTTACTTATTTGACAGTGCTTTGTGTACAATGGGTTATGGCTGTAAAATCAATTCGGTCCTGATCCTGCAATGAGCTCTTTGTGAGCAGACCTCTGCACTCTCACAGTTCTCCATTGCAGCCAGTGGAGCTCTTTAGGAGTTCACATATGTAGTGCTTATTGCAGGATTGGGGCAGAGTTGATTTCTTCTCTCGTGAAACTACCCATATAAAAATCTACAAGGGAACAGAAAAACCCTTTATAAATCAATTTTTGAAAGGATTTTTTAAAATTCAGGACCTCTCTCTATCGTAACTTGGAATTATATTAAAGGAGTCAATAAAAAAAACCACCACCAAAGTTAACAGTGTTCCTTCATAGCTCAGTACAGTGGTTGGTGACAAGCTGAAAAATGTCTTTCTTGGAGAACTCCCAGACAGGGGCCATCTCTCCAGTCATCCTCTCTATGCAACATCATTTTTACAGTTACAGCACTGAAAATCCTTCAAATTTGGGGTCCCTGAGATTAGGCACATATGGTCCACATATCACCAAACATTAATATCTCAAAGTGATTGTATCTTTTGGAGCTGGGAGAAAATCCTCTACAAACTGTTTTGAAAACTGCACAATCCTGGTAAAACACAAAGACCTATCCAACCAACTTTCTCCAGCCACCCACCCTGAGGCTTATATGAATTGTTAAACTAAAACAGTGTTGTATTAAAAAGACAATGAAAAACATCATAACATTGGTGATATAAAAATCAAAACATTGTTTAAATAATGAAAGGAAAACTATCTCTATTCTTTCTGGCTCCTTGAAATGTGTGGAGAGAAAAAAAAAAAAAACACCTTACCAAACCTTTTTTTAAAAAGGGTTTAAATCATCCCAGACTTGTCAAATTTGTCTCAAGTAATGTCTGATGCTATAATTATAATTTACACTTTTTATGGGGGTTTGTTAGTTTACAAAAGATCTTAGATTAAAAAAAAATTAGGAGACAGTGAGGAGGGAAAGAACAGGAAACTTATGTAGGTTATAGTGCTGAATCAGAACACTTTGTTAAAGCCAAGAGATGAACTCATTTTTCCCCCTCCCTTGAGGACTCAAACAAGAAACAGGAAGTCATTGATTCAAAGGAAGATCATTCACTCCACAATTGTAAGTTTATTTTGTGCCAATAAACATTTCCAGAACCCTTTATGCCTTTTGGATAATAGGAAATAATTTATTTTCACTCTTTACATCAGTGATATTTAGACAGTAACTGGATATTAATTAGCTTGTACACTGAGAAGTTCCACTTAGCTTACACACTGGTCATTAACATATACCCATATACTGAATTGTGTTTGTGCAACACCCAAATAGCCTTAACTCTACCTTGCAGTGGTACACTTGCAGAGAAGCAAAAACTCCATGACAACCGTAACTATATACATTTTCATCTTCCCAGTAACCACAAGTACTGTTAATCAACATTGTCTGAGCTGACTCCATCCTTTGTGGCCATACTTGGTCAAAAGGGGGGAAAATAACAAACAAATCCCACTGCTATAAAAATTCCTAACTGGACAAATAGCCCTAAGAAAGTCTTCAATCCCCATATTGTCCCCCCAGATTTGTGCACGGCTGGAACTCTCCTTGTTTGGATCTGCTTCTTCCCACACAAAGTTTGCAGATTAGTTGTCTCTGTGGCACCATCTTCTTGCTTCTGCATAAGGGGTGAGAGTGGAGACTTGGGGAGCTAATGACAGTTATGGGCAGGCTGGGAAGGAATGAACATTGTGCCTTTTGCAGCTCTGCAGAGAATCCTGTGAAGAGCTAATACAGCATGAGGTTCAGTCCCTAGTAGCATGCCTGCTGAAGCTATGCTCCCCAGTATCAGAAAGGATAATGGGGGTTAGAGACAGTGCCTTCCAAAGGTTCATCAGGTAGGGTGAAGAATGAAGAAATTAGAAACCTGGAAGGTTTACAGTCCAAGACCCTAGTTCTGCAAACACTTATGTATATGCTTAGCTCTACTCATGTTGGTAGTCAGATTGAAGTCGATAGAACAGTTTGTGTGCTTAAAGTTAAGAAAATGCAAAAATGTTTATAGGATTGAAGTCTAAGGCTCTGATTCAGTAAAGCATTCATATTAAAGTTAAGCACATGCTTAAGTCCCATTGACTTCAGTGGGGAATTAGGTACATGTGTAAGTGTTTTGCTGGGCAGGGATGGACTTTAGTACACGCCTAACCGCTTTCTTGTTTTGGGGCCTAAAAGAGACACTTGAAGGATTGGGTATGGGGATGTAACATGAAAGCAAATGAATATGGTGAAGAATTGACACAGCCTTTGACAATCACATCTGGTTATTGACTGTTTTTGTTTCTTCCTTTCTTCTAATTTTTTAAGTAAGGTACAGATCAGGGAAGGAATACGTAAGTTAGTAAGTGCGAAGGAGTGAGTAAGAGCAAGCTAGTGGGAAAAGGAAGAGGCACAATCAGTTTGTTACCTGCCTATCCACGATCAGCAAATGGTTTTGTAGGCATCACAGCAGAGATGAATTTTAAATAGGGATTGAAAGTAGAGGGCAGTGGTAGTACAGATTTTATGAAATAGGAAAAAGTATGAAGGTATGTGAGTATTAGCCAAAGTTGCCAATGTGAACGAGTTCAAAAAAAGATCCATAATTAACACACAGAACATTTAATTTCAACATCTACTTGAATTAACTGCCCAAAAACTTGGTTACCACAGAGTTATCGTTGCCCAGGGGTGCCATATGTTGTTCTTCCAGCATCTGAAGGGTGGCTAAACTTTATCCTCTGAAAGCCAAGCAAAGACAAGTTAAGGTAACACAAATTTAAACCTCTGAAAACCAGAAGTTTAAGTTTAGCCACACTCCACATGCTGGAAGGGCATGTCTCAGCACTAGGCAACCTTGACTCTGCATTAATTATGGTTTTGGACAGTTAATTTCACTCACCCCCAATGTCCCACAGCTCAGCTCTCCCCCTTCACTGCTTCCGACTCATTCGCATAGATTACTGCAGTCACAGAAGGCACTGACATATGCATGTTAGTCCCTTCAGTCCCCCTGCATCGTCTCCTTGTCCCCGCATCTCTCTGCCTCTCCAACACAGATGAGTCCTCCCTCTTTCAGTGTTGCCAAGTCTCACAAATTTATTGGAAATTATGCAATTTTGGCCTCTTCTGGAGCCAGTCTCACAGTGATAGGAGACGCTCCAGCATTCATGCAATTTTCAGATTATACAGGGGAAAATCCCCTTAAATTGGCTGCCTTGCCTACTTTTCTGCCTCCTGGAGAACAGCTAATGACAGCTGCTTCAGGAGGCAGGCAGAACTCTCTCTCTCTCCCCCCCCCTTCTCCTCAAGGGCAGGTTTTGGATAGGGAAAGAAAGACATGGAGAAGGCAATACATTTTCACAAGAGAGATGGGGAAAGGAGGTAGCAGAAAGAACCCCTTATCTTAGGGCTCCTTCCCACCACCTCTCTTGTGAAAAACAGGTTAAGTTCTTCTCTGCTCGTCCCTCTTCCTTTCTAATGCTGCAATCCCAGGCCTATGACAGGAGAAAGGAGAACCTTCTTAGACCTGCCCTCCCACCAGGCATGGGAATGGGTGAAGAACCGCTACACCTCCATGAGGAGGAAAGGTGCTCTGGAGCACAGAGCAGATGTGAGACTGCAGGCAATGGGAGTGCAGAGTTGTACGAGTAGGGGGGTGGACTGGGTTGGATGTGAGCTGGGAGGGCACAAAATTAACTGATTTGGGGTTGAGGGTACAGAGTCAGTGTGGGGGCTGGGGCACAAAATTGATTGATGTAGGGGTGCAGTGGCCAAAACTTACTTCTTACTGTAGACTGGCAACACTAATTGCCAGACACATTGGGGGAGTTCAAAAGTCAGAAGACAGCTCAGAAACATTTAATCTTAAAAAAACCCACATAATATTTTGGGATGTGTGTGGCTCATTGTGACGGAGGTGCTCTACTCACCATTGAGCAGCACCCCCTTCAGGAAAATTAGTTTAGCATCCCTTTCCAACAGTCACACGGCCCATCATCCCACTCACTCACTCCTTCCCTCTCTTTCACCATTTTCCGCTCTCGTCCTCTCAAGTAATCGCAGTGCAGCTACTTCACAACTCAGCCCTCCTGCCAGGTCACACCATGGTTTCCCCTTTGTGTGTGGGGGGGGGGGGGCGGGGCGGGGGGGGGGGGGACACATCTCTGGACAGGTATCATTCAGCAATCCTCACGCCTGCTGCTCTGACCCTGTCGTTCCTGCAGTGAGGGGCAGTGAACCAGCAGACTGCCTGCGTCACAACATCACTTGGCAGTGGTTGGTAGGGGAACCCAAGCCCACCCTCTACTCCAAGTTCCAGTCCAGGGCCCTTTACCAAGCAGCCAAGGTCTGCCGTTTCCGTCACATTACTGCTCTCAGCCCTGGACTAATTCCTATCTTGCTTTCACTCTTCCTACTCAAATTCTTCTCTCTCCTAGGGTCTACTAGCACAGGTGCCAACTGTGTGATTTGCCGGGGGGAGCTCCACCCCGTGCCCTGCCCCCACTCCACCCCTTCCCCCAAGGCCCCACCCCTACTCCGCTTCTTCCCGCCCCTGCTCCTCCCCACCTCTTCCCCAAGGGACAATTGATGCCTCCCCAATAGGGGTGTGGGGGGCACGATCTAAAGAGGAGGTCATGTATGTATCCTCCCCCGCACACCCATCATGGGGCCACCATGCTCTCCCCATCCCATGTTACTTGGGGGGGGGGGCACTCTGTCATCCCTCTGGGCCTGACCCCCCCCCCAACCCCTGGCACGTTCTGCCGCTCTCCCTGGCAGGAGGGAGCCCAGGTCACTGTTCTGCAGCTACCTGAAAGAGCCTGGCTGGGGAGGTGGCTTCCACTCCCCGCCTGGCTCTGCTGCTGGGGACTGCAGCGGAGCGAGCTGGAAACATGCCAGGGGGCTCTGGCTTGCTTGCCCCTGATCCTGAGCACCCAAACGGGAAGCGTAGCCACCTCCCCAGCCAGGTGGTCTCAGGCAGCTGCCAGTCTGCCATGCTGCTCAGCAGCATCTCAGCAGCCAGAAGAGGCTAGTTCTGCCCCTTCTGCTTCTGGCCCTGCCGCTTCTTCTTCTCTCCAGAATCTGGAGCACTTGCCCCCATGCCCCCGCAATGCGTCACCCAACATCGCCCACTCCCCATTCCCCAGTGCCTCCTGCACACCATTGAACAGCTAATCTCCTAGTGCCTCCCACCTGCTGCAGAGGGGGAGGAGCAGATCTGCTGGGTCTGCTGGTGGTGGGAAACAAGGGGAGGAGGGGCCCACCAGTGGGTGCTGAGCACCCACTATGTTTTTTTTCCCCCCCATGAGTGCTCCAGCCCCAGCTTCAGCACCTGTCTACTAGATCTCAGGAATTCCTATCCTTCCTTACCTCAAGGCAGGGAGTTCCCTACACCCCGTCTGCATTTCCCCAACACCCATCCCCCGTTTTGTCAACTAGTTACATGCAGTGTTCCCATTTAGCGATTGTTTGGAAATTTGAATTGAAACTGAAACATTAGTACACCACTTTAAAAGCATATAAAGTGTATGATAAAATACATATATCTGAAAAAGCATAATAGATTTGAAAAGTGTGAACATAGACTAGCTTCCTTATGCAGCTGTTTATGATGTCAGTGCAGTTCATTTTGGTGATGTTGGCCAACCTAATAATTTCAAATTATGATTTGTAATCAAAGTCTAAATGAACTCTCCCTGACACCTAGTAATGAGCTGGGGGTTGGGGTGGGAAAGGTTTCAGGACCAGATTGAATTTACATTCACACCTAATCTACCTAGGTATCCAGCAAACAGCGCTGTGTTGCCAAGTGATAGATTTTGGCTGGGGATGGGTTACAAATCACTTGAATGGGGGGGGGGGGGGGGGGAAGGAGGTAATGAAATATTGTTTTTCTTATTGTAGGAGTAAAGGGCAGTAGAACTGTACTTAGCCTGTGCTGATTGAGGGCATCAAGAGAGAGGGTGGGGACAGGTGTTTTGCTTGATGGTCTGCCTGAGTCACAAGTACTATTTGACCTGCCCCTCTCCACTGTTTAAAGACATAGCAGATTAGGCTCCATAGATAGTCTTGTTTTGTTAAGTGACCATTACAGCTGAAATCACTGATAATCAGGTCTAAGTGCTTAGACCTGCTGTGGGACAGTGTTTAGAGATGGCCCAGTCTGTACTAGAGTGAGGTTCCCCCACTGAGAGCTCATCTGAAATCACCGAGAGCTGTGTGGAATCTCAAGAGACCAACTCGCAGAGGTCACAGCGGCAGCAGAACATGATGGCACAGGGCCATTGGCAACAGAGCAAATGGTGGCACAACAAACAGTAGCCAAAGCGAACAGTGAGCAGCTGGAGGAATGAGCAAGGTGCCTTCTTGCCCCCCACCTGGGAGGTGAACTCATGTGAAAGCACCTCTGAGTCTCCACTGACCAAGGACAACACCAGTGAGTATTAATGAGGCTGTTAAGAATGCTGGAGACACACCACAGTTCATGCTGAGCTGTAGCTCACGAAAGCTCATGCTCAAATAAATTGGTTAGTCTCTAAGGTGCCACAAATACTCCTTTTCTTTTTGCAAACATGGCTGTGGCATCATACTTTCTATTTAAGTAAGAGATACTACAAATTGGAGGCCAATGTTAAGTGCATTGTCACTTGTTCATCCTTAGGTTGAACACTGGTTCCGAACAAGACCAGCAAATGCTCACTATCTTTCTGCAAGAAGCTCAGCTGACTGGCTAGAAGCATGTGGTGCAACAGTGAAAGATTCAACAGTTGAAAAAGTGAAGAACTCTCACCACATTCAAAAAATTTGCATACAGGGCTGATGAATGCATTGATGCAAATGGGCATCAAGTATTGTCATTGTGTACGTTATCTAAAGCACAAGATCAAATCCACACAGACACACCCCTGGAACCCCCGACCTGGGATATTCTATCTACTACGCAAGATCCATAAACCTGGAAATCCTGGGCGCCCCATCATCTCAGGCATTGGCACCCTGACAGGAGGATTGTCTGGCTATGTAGACTCCCTCCTCAGGCCCTATGCTACCAGCACTCCCAGCTACCTTTGAGACACCACTGACTTCCTGAGGAAACTACAATCCATCGGTGATCTTCCTGATAACACCATCCTGGCCACTATGGATGTAGAAGCCCTCTACACCAACATTCCACGCAAAGATGAACTACAAGCCGTCAAGAACACTATCCCCGATAACGTCAGAGCTAACCTGGTGGCTGAACTTTGTGACTTTGTCCTTACCCATAACTATTTTACATTTGGGAACAATGTATACCTTCAAACCAGCGGCACTGCTATGGGTACCCGCATGGCCCTACACTTTGCCAACATTTTTATGTCTGACTTAGAACAGCGCTTCCTCAGCTCTCGTCCCCTAACGCCCCTACTCTACTTGCACTATATTGATGACATCTTCATCATCTGGACCCATGGAAAAGAAGCCCTTGAGGAATTCCACCATGATTTCAACAATTTCCATCCCACCATCAACCTCAGCCTGGTCCAGTCCACACAAGAGATCCACTTCCTGGACACTACAGTGCTAATAAACGATGGTCACATAACCACCACCCTATACCGGAAACCTACTGACCGCTCTTCCTACCTACATGCCTCCAGCTTTCACCCTGACCACACCACACGATCCATCGTCTACAGCCAAGCTCTGCGACACAACCACATTTGCTCCAACCCCTCAGACAGAGACAAACACCTACAAGATCTCTATCAAGCATTCTTACAACTACAATACCCACCTGCGGAAGTGAAGAAACAGATTGATAGAGCCAGAAGAGTTCCCAGAAGTCACCTACTACAGGACAGGCCTAACAAAGAAAATAACAGAATGCTACTAGCTGTCACCTTCAGCCCCCAACTAAAACCCCTCCAACGCATTATTAAGGATCTACATCCTATCCTGAAGGATGACCCAACACTCTCACAAATCTTGGGAGACAGGCCAGTCCTTGCCTACAGACAGCCCCCCAACCTGAAGCAAATACTCACCAGCAACCGCATACCACACAACAGAACCACTAACCCAGGAACCTATCCTTGCAACAAAACCCGCTGCCAACTGTGCCAACATATCTATTCAGGGGACACCATCACAGGGCCTAATAACATCAGCCATGCTATCAGAGGCTTGTTCACCTGCACATCCACCAATGTGATATATGCCATCATGTGCCAGCAATGCCCCTCTGCCATGTACATTGGTCAAACTGGACAGTCTCTATGTAAAAGAATAAATGGACACAAATCAGATGTCAAGAATTATAACATTCATAAACCAGTTGGAGAACACTTCAATCTCTCTGGTCATGCGATTACAGACATGAAAGGTGTGATATTACAACAAAAAAAACCTTCAAAACCAGACTCCAGTGAGAGACTGTTGAATTGGAATTCATTTGCAAATTGGATACAATTAACTTAGGTTACCTTGATAATGACTTAGCCACTCCCAGTCTCTATTCAAGCCTATTTCCCCTTGTTTTTTCCTCCCCTCCCCCCCCCCCCCAGATGTTCTTGTTAAACCCTGGATTTGTGCTGGAAATGGCCCACCTTGATTATCATACACATTGTAAAGAGAGTGATCACTTTAGATAAGCTATTACCAGCAGGAGAGTGGGGTGGGAGGAGGTATTTATTCATGCTTTGTGTGTATAAAAAAGATCTTCTACACTTTCCACAGTATGCATCCGATGAAGTGAGCTGTAGCTCACGAAAGCTTATGCTCAAATAAATTGGTTAGTCTCTAAGGTGCCACAAGTACTCCTTTTCTTTTTTTGCGAATACAGACTAACATGGCTGTTACTCTGAAACCTGGAAGACATGGTGGAGTACAAGCTTTGCTCAGAGAAAAGTGTGACCCTAATCTCTCCAGTGCACACTGCAGAGGCCATCTACTCCAAACTAGCGCCATTATGAGCTGCAGATTCTTTAAAAGACATTTAAAAGCTATAAATTTAATGTCTTTATATTAGTTTTTCAGCAAGAGTCCAAAAAGACTGAATATCTGGAAAATATAGAAGATACACTGGGTTTGAAGTTCAAATTAGGCCAACCTGGGAAAACCCTCTGGCTTTCTCAAGAGTGATCCTTTGCTGTTGTCTTAAAATTTCTCCAGCCGTTATTACTGGCTTTGGAAAGTATCTACCAAGATGGGATGGATCTAAGTAGTGAGGCTGGTGGATTACTTTTGCTACTACGTTCAGAGAAGACTACTGCCATTCTCTCACTTGTAAGTCTACTGTTGAAACACTTGGGTCATTAAACAATGCCATTCAGGCATCTGCTACAACAGTAGTAGATCTTTGATCCAAATGTAGCTTCTATTGCTGGATAATCAGTGATCTGTCCCTTGAAAAAGTACTGGAAGAAGCAGAGACTTCAGTCCAGAAGTTGACTAATGAAGTCATTTATATTGCTTTCTTAAGTGAAGAGGACAAGTAGTATTTGTTAAGACAACTGAAAAAGTACACAGACTTGATTCTTAAAAATCTACGACAGCGACATCTAGATTCTACTCAACCTCTACGTAGCTTTTACAGATCCCTGTCCCATAAAACATCGACAGTTGAGTGGAGTAAGGCACTACCAGCAATGGGACTGCCATGTGCTCAGGACAGAATAGAGAATTTGAACACAGAGTGGAATATCATACGACGAACAAATGAAGATTTCACTTCAACTTTTTTTATCATCACTAGTGGCTCGACCTGATCTTTATGCTTTGTTTCCTGGGATGAAAGAAGTAGGAATTAATCTCTTGCTACTCCCAGTCACAACAGCTACGGTTGAGCGTTCTTTTTCATCACTGAATAGAATTTTGTGTTCTGAAAGAAGTCACCTTCTGCTGGATCATGTGAATGAACTAATGAAAGAATGGAAGTACCGGACCTATGAGAAGCCACCAAAGATGAACGCAACGCATTCAAGAAGTTCATTAACAGAGTTGTTCAAAATTATAACAAGAAACCAAGAAGGATGAAGATGTAGTGCTTCATAGAAGGCTTGAGTAGACAACTAATTTTTGTGATGATTTTAAAACATGAGTTAAATCTAATAAAATGGTCATGAAACATTTTTCAGTTTTTACTATCGTGCCATACAGCCCACCTTCACCCTCACGGTCTCACCCCTCATCAGCCCTGACCCCCCCCCAGTAAATTCGAACACCCTCTCCCCCCATTTCAATTCCTGGGGAACACACTGCCTCAAGGAGAGTGACTGCTATTCTTCACCCTGCAATTTTTATCTGTTGCTAGTCTGTTGGCTTTATATAAGCCTCACCTGTTCCCTCACAGGTGAGCTTGCTTCCAAACAGCAGCCTCCTCAGAGCCTACATCCTGTTTGCTGCTTAGTTGGTTGATTAGGCCTGTGTGGCCTAATTCAACCCTCTCAGGGCCAGTGTGAGAAGCCCTCCCCCCCATCACACTCATGATTTTTGAACTTTTGGGGTTGTCAGTACTGCAGAGGGGCAGGCATCAGTAGGTTTCCCACTAATTGAGGAGGTGGGGAGGGAATGCAGGAATAGTGAAGGGGTTGGGGCAAGGTGAGTACTTTAGAAGGGAGGACAGAAAGGGTGGCTATGGATAGTGCAGGTTTTTTGGGGGCAGAACTGAAGCCCCTCCTATGTCCCCCTTACTGTATAACTGATCCCACCCCTTTTCCTCCTCCCAGCCTCCTGCACTACTCTGACCTTTGTTTTCCTAAGGAACAGCAGCATGAGAAGGAAGGGCGAGTGTGGAGCCCCTTCCCCACTGCTGCAGGAAGCCTGGGGAAAGAGTGGAGTTCTGGTTCTTTCCATTGTTCAGTGAACAGTGGAGGGAAGGGAAGCCCTGGATCCCACTCCCTCAGCCTGATGGAGTAGACGTGGGGAGGAAGTGTTGGGAGATGGTGTATTTGTAGGGGCAGGGGCTAGAGCACCACTTTAGTCAGTGTCAGTCTTAGACTAGGGCTCTCTATTCGGGATGTTTGTGTTTAAAAACAAACCACCCACCAGTAACATTTTAATGTTAATTAAAAAACAAACAAACCTGTATCTCAGAATCCCCTTGCTCAACTGATTTCAAATTTGGACCACTGGGCCTGCCTCAGCTCTCATGAGGCACAGCACTTTCCAAGAAAATCCCAGTAAACATTTGGATTTTAGAGGACTTTAACAGCTGTGTTTTTAAACCAGTAAGCTAGCTTCCACTTTAACTATTTTGCTGCTACTATCCCCCATAAGGAGTTTTCCTTCCTAACAGAGGCTTAGTTCTCTGCAGATTTCTTCTATGCATGAGAATAGTGTACAGTAGCTAAAGGTTAAGACAGTTGATGTTTCCCCATTTATCAATGGAAAATGTTTTGCAGCTCTGTAATAACTTAGAAAATACATACAAGTAAACATTAGTATGAAACATCCCTTTATTCTAAGTGCCTGTGTAGGCCATCATACTTTCCCCTGCTTTTATAAAACAGCTATGTACAAAAGTTTTAAGTATCCCCTAAGATCAAGGTTAGTATGTATACAAAAAATAGGCCCAGACATATTAAAGGCAATCTGATTTTTTTTTTCTCCCCAGCATAAGTATGGCAGATTTTTCAGAGTCAGAAGGAGCTGGAAATTGGAAAGAAAGGTGTGTAACTCTGGAGTCACAGCTGATGAAATTTCGTCTCCAGGCAAGCAAGATCAGAGAGCTGTTAGCAGAGAAGGTAGGTCTTATTATATTAAAATAAACAATTTATAGAGACAGTTTTATTTGATAATAGGGGATAAGACTAGTCTTGCTTTAGACTACCTCACTTTGCTCTTTCTAGGACAAACTGCTTTTTTTTAAAAAAAAAAACAAAAACACAAATCTAAAGAATTATTACCGTTGAAGATGCAAGAATTTTGCACATCTAATTTCCCACCAGAAATGTTCATTTTATAGTAGCAATTTAGAAAAGATTCTGCTGTAGAGGAAAAAAATATGTATCAGCATTGTAATTAACACTTCTTTCTAAGTATTTAGGGTCTGCTCCAAAGCTCACTGAAAATAGTGGAAAAGTTTCCGCACTTATCTCACTTCACCAATGCAGCGTTTTAAGTGTCCACTGCCAGTGAATATAAGCACAACCTTGGGACTTACTAATTCATGCAGAGACAGGGATCCAGAAACAACAGGAGATGGTGGGGGCTTTTTTTAATTAAGAGAATTATAAAGGGGTATAAAATTAAAAGGAAGCCGCCTCCTTCAGAGGAAAGTAAAAATAGAACAATTCCTTCCCTCCATTGTAATCAGTATTTTATCCTAGGTTTGCCTGCTGTTTTATTTATAAGTAGGGTGTCAAGGTTCCTTCCGCACTCTGAACTCTAGGGTACAGATGTGGGGACCTGCATGTAAGACCCCCCAAGCTTATTCTTACCAACTTAGGTTAAAACTTTCCCAAGGTGCAAACTTTGCCTTGTCCTTGAGCCCTATGCTGCCACCACCAAGCGTTTTAAACAAAGAACAGGGAAAGAGCCCACTTGGAGACGTCTTCCCCCAAAATATACCCCCCCCAAGCCCTACACCCCCTTTCTTGGGGAAGGATTGATAAGAATCCTCACTAATTTGTACAGGTGAACATAGACCCAAACCCTTGGATCTTAAGAGCAATGAAAAATCAAATCAGGTTCTTAAAAGAAGAATTTCAATTAAAGAAAAGGTAAAAGAATCACCTCTGTAAAATCAGGATGGTAAATACCTTACAGGGTAATCAGATTCAAAAACAGAGAATTCCTCTAGGCAAAACCTTAATATACATTCCATCCAGCACAGCTTATTTTACCAGTCATTAAACAAAAGGAAATCTAACGCATTTCTAGCTAGATTATTTACTAATTTAACAGAAGTTCTGAGGCTGCCTTCCTGATCTGTCCCCGGCAAAAGCATCACACAGACTGACAGACACCCTTTGTTCCCCCTCCCCTCCAGATTTGAAAGTATCTTGTCCTCTCATTGGTCATTTTGGGTCAGGTGCCAGCTAGGTTACCTTAGCTTCTTAACCCTTTACAGGTGAAAGGGTTTTGCCTCTGGCCAGGAGGGATTTTATAGCACTATATACAGAAAGGTGGTTACCCTTCCCTTTATATTTATGACACAGGGAATGTAGGATTCAAATGAATTTCCCTATATTAGAGGCCAATCAGGCTTACATTTATATGTGATATAACAAGTTGTAGACAGAAAAGTAAATTTTGACCATATTAACTTCTTGTGTTTTACAACATACAGTGCAAATGGGAAAAGTAATTAGCAGGTATGAATTTCAGGTTGCTATAGCCTTTAGAAGAAAAATTGAAACCAAGCACTCAGTCCATGAGAAATACACTACTTTTTCCTTGTACTAGAAATACTATGCAGATCAATACTATGTTAAAAATTAGCAGTGTATGGCTCTAGAAACAAAGTTTTAGAATCCAAATAATGTGGGTGGTCTCTGTGTGTCTGCATTCTAATTCTTTATCCAAAAGGTTCTGTGATATTGCACCAGATTGGAGGCACATATTATTACAGAAGGCCAAATTCACTGGTACGCTGCAGCTATGTTGTGCTGCTCTAATGATGCAAAGCAACTGTAAACCTGGCTGGTTAGCTCAGATTTATGTCGGCTTTACAGTGTCATTGTAGTTCAATGTAGCTAAAATATACTGCTGAATAGAATTGACCAGACAACGACAATTCCATTTAATGGCAACTTCAAGGTTTCTCATTAGATTGAGAACTTTAAGAACTTTTTGCAGAAATGGAACTGTGGGTAGTTAGGGTACTGGCTGAGATGTGGGAGATGCAGGTTCAACTTGCTGCTCTGCCTGATTCAAAACAGTTTTCCCATCCCACATCACTTCAGATGAATCAGAGCAGGGACTTGAACCTGTCTCTTCCACATCTCAGGCCAGTACCCTAACCACATAGCAGTAAAGTCAGTCAGTCACTCCCTCCCCCACAAAGAAACCTTCCAGATGAAAGTTTTGGAACTAGTACATTTCTCTGAAACAGTGTTCAGTCTCTGACAAAACAGCATGCTTTGTGAAATAAAATTGTTCTTACCAGCTCCACTGCCGAATTGGGTACAGAGTAGATTTTTGTAGGTTTATCAATAAGATAGGAATAATTAGTTCTAGGGAGGAGTCAAAAGTGTAATAAAGAAATATAGAACAACAGTGCAAGCCAATGGCTAAAGGTGCCATTTTTATATAATTGACAAAGTTAAAAGCAAATGGAATTTGACAGTACCATCACGCTTCTCCCACCCCCACACCTGCTCTGTTTCTTGTTCAATAGTGGCCAAAACAAGACTCCTGTTTAACATCATACAGTGTGTGTCTTTTTGTAAGAAAAAAAACCTTGGAATGGGAATTATTTCTTAAATTTTGTACTAAATGTGTGTGTGACAGGAATCCCAGGGGAGCCAGGTGAGGTCAGTTAGGGTGAACTGCAAAGAATGGGGCAGACAATCCCCAAAACTGGTGGATAGTCCAATACTTAGAAGCTCTCTTGTGCTGACTTAGTAAAGCTATTATACCTCACTGGTTACTCAGAAGTCAACAATGCAGTTCCCTTAAAAGTAACCCAGCCTCAGGCCTCCACCTAGTCAACGAAGTCAGTTATGATGAGGATTAATGAAAATCTTAAATCATACGAAAAGGGTTCTACCAATCTCAAAGGATCAGACACATTACCTCCCAGGTAATGGAATATTCCAGATCTTACCCAAATACACACTTATAGCCAAGTCTTATTAACTTAACTAACATTTATTAAAAAAGAAAAAGGGAGAGTATGGTTATGAGTATGCATAGACATGAGTTCAATCAAGAATAGGTTCAGATTCATAGCAGAGATGGTGAGCTTTTTCAGTTGCAAAGAGTTCTTTCAGAAATAGTCCATAGGTTATAGTCTAATGTTTATATTTCAGGGCGTTCCAGTTAGAATTGGGATCTCAGTCTTTGCGGCTTAGGCTTCCCCTGCCTGAAACCTCAAGCAGATCTGAGATGACAGGATCAGGACCCAAGGGTCTTTTATACAATTCCAGGCCTTCTTTGACAGATCAGAGTCCTTAGGCCAACAATCGGCAATTAGGGCAACTTTGAAGTAGGTCAATTTCCCAAGCATCAGAGCAATTAGCTACACTAATTAACATAAGGCAATTGCTTATTTTTCCACCATTTGCAGATGATTTGCTATACATTTTAAAGAGAGATGAATACAGTAGATATCCTATGTTTACAGTTCATTTAAATGTAAAGAAGTTCTTTTGATCTCTGAATTAACAGAATACAGACTGTTAGATTACATTGTTGAGCTCTACCGATGTATATGTAAATACACAATACCACAAACATTATCTCCCCATATCTTTTTAAGGGTTGAATTGGAGTAATTTATTTTGCAGGATGCTTAACACTTTCTGGTCATGCATCACAATATAGCTTAGCGAGTCCTCTTTTCATAGGACACAAATCCAAATAAAATGAAACCCATATAGAATCATTGCAATTTTTAAATGCTTCCCTAAGCCATAAGGCTCACCACCTCAGACAAAGATATGCCACAGTAAATCAGTTTTTGTTGGAATCTGACAGGGCCAAATTTGCCATGTTCTCCATGCAAGAGGATCTACCAGGAACCATCATGTTTCTAATGCACACATTGGCCAGGCCAAGAAGAGGCTGAAGTGGGAGGGTAGGGCTACATCCCTCTGTCCCCACAGAGTTATGGCCTTTTCCATAACAGTGCATCAGAGTTAAGGTGGCAGCACGACTAGTAGGTCCACAACTATGCAGCTCAAAGGCTAAACTTCTCCATGAACACATGTAGTGGCTGTTGTCTCTGTGGGATGAAGGCAGTTCAAGCAAGTTGTAGCTGAGGGTCAGATGGCTACTACTGACATAGTGGATTAAAGGTTCTTGGAAGGTTGGGTCCCCCCTACTACCCTAATTTAAGAATTTATCAGTAAACCCATTGTAAGCATGTGTCCTCACCTTTAGGTAGCCCCTTGTGCCCAGACATGGCATTGAAGAGGCCTTCATCTCACATACCTGCCCTGAGGGGCCACTTCTTTGGCTCTGGAATGGCCACCAGTCTCACCTGGCATCTTTTCTTGACTCCTTCTGTGGCTTTTTGTTGGCTCCACCCTCTGGCCTAATCACATAAGAGTTCACTCCCTTCCCCCAGGGTACTGGAGGTCCAACTGAAAGTTCACAAAATGTCCAAACTTCTAGTTCCTCTGCTACTCTTAGGTTCATCTGAAATCTGCTGCTTCCTGGCCCCTACAGAGATGGTCTTCAACCACTTACTCCCCAGCAAGATTCTCCCACTGCTTTCCTTTGTGAGGGACTCCAGCAGTTTACTTCTGAGGATCTCCCTGTTCCTTGTAGCCTCTATCTCATGGCTCCCACCACAGAAGTCTACTCTGGTCCCTGTTAGTGACTCAGCCTGACTTCCTGAGGCTCTTCCCAGCTAGGAACTACCCTTGTTCTTCTCTCTAGGGTTTTTCTCCCTGTATTGAGTTCCCAGCTCTATATAAATAGTGCTGTCCCTGCTTCACCGCAGCTTGAGTGGGTGGTCAGTCTTTCTAATTAAGCCTAGTGATACGCAGCTGGGGTTACTAATAACCTTTACGTTGGATATAGCTTATCAATTAGCTGAGGAATAGCTGCTAAATCAGAAGCAAGGCTGAATCCAGCTTGCCTCAAAAGGCTAGCTAACCCATGATACCTATTTTATATTAAAAGTACTCTACATAGTAGAACAATACCAAAACATTGTGTTTTAAAATATTTTAAAATATAATTCTGTGCTCCTGTGGTAGCCTGTTGTAAGATTAACATTCCTGAGCATGTGAGAAAACTTAAATGTATGGGGTTTTTTTGTTTTATTGCTAAATGATTCTGAGGTGTATTTTTTTTTCACATTTATATTGAATGAGCTCTGTCTCTAGTTTAGCTTCATAACATATAGTTATACAGATAAGGTGCTATTTTGCCTTGCTATTCCAGTTGACGTTTTCCTTCTGTATTCTTTATCAAGCTGTATAATTTGCCATAGTTTACTTTCCTAGAACATTAGCTTTCTGACATCAAAATGAAGAAGTGTAGTTCTTGTTGCATTAGGCATTGTGAGTTAAGACATTTAGGACTTTTTGTGTTAACATTTAAACTCACAGCAACTTAACATTGCTCTGTAATACTATTGTGATCAACCAAATTTCACCCTAGTAGTTATTATTCCAAACAATATTGGAAGACTAAAAAATTATTATTGCTATTAGAAATGGGCCTATTCCACTGTCCTACTTCGAATGCCACTGTCCTACTTCTTGCCTTTTTTTTTTTTTTTAAATATATGCGTTCTACATGTGAGCTGGAGTTCCCCCCACACATTTAGCAAGTCCATGAGAGAGAGAGTGGCCAAAAGTCAACAAGAGAAGACACCATGTTGGTCATCTGCAGACTTGGGCTGATTTTGATGTACATGATGTCATTCAAAAACCAGCATTTGGGTTTTTTTTTGTCTCTTTGTCAACTAGTGATCCAGTAACCTGTTTTTTGCTTGTTTGTTTTTTAAATTAAAAACAACTCTATGCCAACCTCCCGCCCCCCATATTTATAAGGGGAAATTAAATGTTTAGTTTAAAATTAACCTAGATGTATATCTATTCCTTTACACTGAATTACTACTACGTTTATTCAAATTTGGAAATGCAAATATTTGGTGCATTTTGTAAAACCAGAAAATCTTTCTGAACTTTAGTGGTATGTGAGTTTGAGAGCTTTCATATTTTAATTTTAAAGAGCTATAAAAGTGTGACTACTACAACTTTTTATTTTTAGGGAGATTGGAAGACACAAAAGGTGTTTTGAGGGGGCAAAGGAATACACAATATTTTCAGCATAGTCAATCATTCATTCATTGTTTTTATTGGTTTGGGGGTTTTGTTTGTTTGCTTTTTCATTTTGTCAAGTAATAAAGAGCGTATTTTTATAACTCCAACATGCAAAGAAAGAGACCTTGTTGGAGTTTTAAGCAGAAGCTGCTGCTGTAAGTGGGAGAGGTCTTTATAGGAATTTGAGGAATGGTGTAAAAGTGTCCCTAGTACGCCAAATTTAGGCTGTCTGAGGAGACTGAGCTTGAAGTAGAAGCATTTATTTTATTACTGCTTTAGTCTTCTGAGTGTGAAGTTTTAAAAAAATCCTTTCTGTAAACAACTGCAGTATTTTACTGTGAGTTGGGCAGTAGCTGGCATTTAATGCCAAGAGGAAAATCCATTCTCTTCCCCCCCCCCTCATTTTTTTTCATTTACTACTCAAATGACGTGTTCATTGTTTCTATCACTAACAGCGTTTTAGCAAAAAGAACTACCTAACTCTCTTAAAAACTTTCTATTTGTATTTCTTTCAGTCATATCCTATAAGGACTGATTATGGAACTGGTCCAAGTCTTGCATTATGGCCCAAACAATAAAACTCAAAGTAGACATGTTTCTGGGTTTGTTTTCTTGAGTGCTCTGAATCATTATTTCATACACAGAATGATTTTGAACTAAATATTGTGATCAGCATGCTAAAGATACAGGGTTACTTTTATAGACAGGTTGATTTGTTTGCTTTTAGTTTTAACCTTTCACTTTTGATGTTCTTGTTCATCTTCAGCGAGCAAGTAATAAACATGAAAAATGTTTATTACTTCGGATACAGGTTGTGAAAATTAAAGGCAACAGCTTTCTAAAGTGGAGAATCCGTTTTGAATGCATTCCACAAAACTTGCCTTGTTCCTAATTTTTGTTCTTATATAACAATAGCTAAGTCCCCTCTTTCTGCATTTTTGACATTTTTAAATGTCTGCACAGTTTGTCATTTGATATTTGAAAAATAAAGTAGGCACAATTAGGCATGTGTCATTTGTGGCAAAACAATTTTCACATGTACATCTTTGTCAAGAATCAAGGCTGCGTAGTATGTACATCTTGAGCAGTGTTTGTTTGCCAATGGAATGTTTGCAGAAAGCAAGATGAATATTTGTATTTCTTCTAGTGGGTCGTAATGAATAAGTGTAAAAGGCAGAAAATATAATTGTATCAAAATTAAATAGATGGTTCTGCTTCAGTATTAGTTGATTTGCTTTTTAGAGAACTTACTGTCATAGGAAATAATCCTAGAGATGTAGGACTAGAAGGGACCTCAATAGGTCATCTAGTCCAGTCCTTGGCAGGATCAAGTATTACCTAGATCATCCCTGACAGGTGTTTGTCTGGCCTGTTCTTAAAAATCTTCAATGACAAATTCCACAACCTCCTTAAGTAATTTGTTCCAGTGCTTACCATTAGGAAGTTTTTCCTAATATTTAACCTAAATCTCCCAGGCTGCAATTTAAACCCATTGCTTCTTGTCCTGTCCTCAGTGAGTAAGGAGAACAATTTATCACCCTCCTTTTTATAACTACCTGTCACGGGGCAAGCACATCCCACCCCCCTTTGGGACAGGGTAAGAGCATTGTAGCTCTGCAGTTACTCTCCCCTGACTACCCTCAGCCTCAGGGCAGTAGGGCCTATGGGCCAAAATCAATGGGTCTGCTCTCCCCTCAGGGTGGTGTGGCCCAAGATGGCCACCCTTTCCTTCAGGGCTGTATGGCCTAATGGCCAGAGTCAATATGGCTGCCCTTCCTTACAGGGCTGTGTAGCTCAGCAGTCAAAGTCAATGTGATTGCCCCTCCTCTCTGGGCTGTGCAGCCTAGTGGTCTGTTATGGAGGTGAGCCACCACCCAGAGGTAGGTAGTGGCCAGGGTAGGGGTACTCAGGACCCTCTCTACTCTACCAGGTCCCATCCCAAGCCCCTGTCAGTGGTAAATGGCTTTGCCACTGAGTCAGAGGGGATCTGAGTGAAATACATTGACTTAGTGCCCAGTTCTATAACCGGTCCACTGTCTCTAGTTCCCCTGGAACACTTTCTACCATATCTTCCAATGCAGTGGTCTGGCATCTCAGGTTTTCTTGGCCTGTGCTGTTCCTGGCAGCTCTGACACACTTGGACATCCGCAGGTACTTGGGTATCCACCTGGGTCTCAGCACCTCTGGCTTCCACAGTCTGTGGGTTCAGCAGTTCCCAGGTTGGTACCTGCAGCATATATCTTCCCTCTTCAGCAGTGAGCCCAGACTGAGCTGAGCAGCTCTCTTTTATACTGGTGCTCTGGTTGGTGCATACCCAGCAAGGGCGAGGGGGCGTGGCTTCCTCTGCCCAAAGTGTGGGGTTAACCCCTTCCTGTTCAGTGCAGGGCAAGCACACCCTGTCACTCAACCTTTTAAGTACTTGAAGACTGTTATCATGTCCCTTCTCAGTCTTCTCTTCTCCGGATTAAAGAAACCCAATTTTTTCAACCTTTCCTTGTAGGTCATGTTTTCTTATCATTTTTGTTGCTTTTCTCTAGACTTTCTTCAATTTGTCCACGTCTTTCCTGAAATGTGTTGCCCAGAACTGGACACAATACTCCAGCTGAGGTCTTATCAGTGCTGAGTAGAGTAGAAGAATTACTTCTTGTGTCTTGCTTACAACACTCCTGCTAATATATCCCAGAATAATGTTACCTTTTTTTTTTCAACAGTATTACATTGGTGACTCATATTCTCATATCCCAGATCCTTTTCTGCAGTACTCTTTCCAAGGCAGTCATTTTACGTTTTGTATTTGTGTAACTGATTTATTCCTTCCTAAGTGTAGTATTTTGCATTTGTCCTTATTGAATTTCATCCTATTTATTTCAGACCATTTCTCCAGTTTGTCAAGATCATTTTGAATTCTAATCCTGTTCTTCAAAATACTTGCAACCCCTGCCAGCTTGGTATCATCTGCAAACTTTATAAGTGTGCTCTCTATGCCATTAAAACAAACTCAAACAGAGGCTAGAAATAAACATAATAGTATATGATGGTTCCCAAGCAATTTAAACAGTTTGTATTATTTATACTCCTTTAAATTCCAGTCAGTTTTCCAGCCTTGTTGGATTAAAGAACATTATACAGAAATTCAGAGCACAATGTAAGCTTAAAATTCTGATCCCTCCACATGCTCAGTTTCCTATTTTTTGGAAAACATTGGCTGCACTTTCAGAATGCTTGCAAGTAAGGACTTGGCTGGTATACATGACCTGAAGTTTAGCAGAGTTTATAGTGCAAATTTCAAATCCAGATGAAAAATAAAATTTCATATTGGAGAAGTTTTTTCTAAAACATTTCATTCTTCCTATCTTGGAAATAATTCAGGAAGAACATTCTCTTATTTCTATAATTCCCTTACCATCAGAATCCCAGTGCACGGATCACAAACACAATTGAGGGTGTTCCAGTTAGAGATTTAATGTTATTATTTGTATAATAGTGTCCAAAAGCCATGGCCAGGATCAAGTCTCCTTTGTGCTAGGAATTGTACAAACACAGATTCCTGCTCTGAGGAATTTACAATCCAAGGCCCCAATTCTGCAAACAGTTTTGCACTTGCTTCAATTTAAACTTGTGAGTTGTTCCACTAAGTGAACTCCTGACCCTACTGAAGTCAGTGGCAAAACTCCCATTGACTTTTGTAGGGTGAGGCTTTCTTTCACCCATGACTTCTTTGGGACTAGTCATGTGCTCAGAATGAAATGTGTATAAAGTGCTTGCAGGATCGACATCTAGGTCCCCATGTGGTCCTGTGCAGAACTCCAAGCTAGTGAGGCTCTGCATGGACACAGGGATCCACACTAATGGATCTGATGGCAAGAATGAGGCTTATTAAAGGTAACATGCAACAAGTAAATGGTAAAAAAAGAAAGAAGGTGAAGACAGAGAATGAGGGTAAAAGTGAGGAGTTCATGTGGTTACAGTGTGTGAATACTGGGGTTGTTTGGGAGTATTCATTTTAATACCTCTAACTATTTTACTTGTTTTTAATAGTTTTGCCTATTTCTATTATTTTATTTCAATCTTTTGCCTTTTACTGTTTTTATTCTTCTATGTATTTCTTTTTATAGAGATTTTTTCAACTGTTCTTGGTTTTGTTTTTTTAATACCTGTACCTGTTTTTTTGAGAAGGAAGAAGGTAGGAGGTATGGTAAGGGAGAGCAGACAAGTAAAAACAATAGTAGCATTAACATAAGAGAACAGAAAACAAACGGCAACAAATTAGCTGTTTTTGTTCTTGGAGGAGTCAGATGGTGGAATAGAGTTGAACCAGGAGGAAATGTAGTCTTTGACATTACATGAAAGTGATGGGAATAGTCAAAAGCCATGAAAGTATATTCTCACTGCTAGGGTGGGGAGCAGGGCTTTAGAAATCCGCTCCAAAAGGCCAGTAGAAAAACAGGTGGTGGGGGTTCTTGGTGGTGGGCAGACCCACTGGAATCCAGTATCCTCAGGCTGGAGTGCCTGGCTCAGATGAGGCATGAGAAGGCCCTGCACTCACCCCTACCCACTCGAAGTAGGGAGCCTTATGGGTGGTGCTAGCAGGACCAACTGAGAATTAGATTTTAAAAACAGCAAATCTGTAACTTATCTAGTATTCATAAAGCTGCAAGATCCTTCCTCTCTTACTTTTTTTGCCCCTCAGTGGCTTTGACCATTCACTTCTTACTAATTTGGCTTTACTCACCACTTCATCCATGACCACGTGTATTTTCAAGCTTTTAAATTTTTTCCTAATAGCTGGAAACTGTATGAATAAGTACAGTAAGCTATTATATAAATAACTATATTCAATGTCTTGTTTCCTGAGATGCTCTTTTATTTTTTGCTATCCTGAATGTGTCCTGTAAAATATTTAGAGAGACAAGTTGGGAGAGGTAATATCTTTTATTAGACCAACTTCTGTTGGTGAAAGAGACAAGCTTTTGATCGAACACAGAGTTCTTCTCTGGGTGAGCCCAATAAAAGTTATTCCAGTAAAAGATATTACCTCACCCACCTTGTATCTCTGATATCCTGGGACCAACATGGGTACATCAACACTGCAAACTATAAACTGTTTGTCATTTTGTAAATAAGTTCAGACTTTAGGCAGTCAGTAGTTCTCCAAATCATGGCCTAAGCCCACAAACATTCAGCTGTGATCTTCTGTACTCCTAACACTCAGCCATTCTCTCTCAAAACTGTGGCACAGGCAGAAGTTCCATCATCTTCCTGGAGACTCACTCCCTGGCTCTGAATAGTTTCCTAACATATTTGGCTTCAGTTTGGGCCTTTTGCCTGGTCCACCACAATTCAGCAGGTCAAACCAAGCATAATATCCAGTTATTCTACAATATTAGAAAAATCACCAGTTAACTAAACCTTGACCACAGAGCAGGCCACAAGCTTGACCTTAAGGTTTCTTGGATAACTATATGTAGTACCTGAAATCTCTCTTTTAACCTGCACAGCTTTTTGTAAGAAATGGGACAAAAACACTTTACAGTCTGCTTAAGAGAACATTTTTAGCTCTTGAGGTTTTGGCATCTATTTTAAACCAGATCTATTTATTGAAGGATTACTTTAAAAACAGGAAATAGTATGTGATTATTTTTTCCTTTCTATCCTAATATCTTTACTAGAAAGATAAGCTTGAAGAGAGAGAGAGCATTCATAAAGACTTACAAACTGTAGGAAAGTCCTGTGACTGAACTTGATAAAAGCACGGCTAATTATTCAGCCAACATTATGACCTTCAGTACATTGTCTCTGCAAGTCCAACAGCTGAATGTAACTTATATAGTCTACATAGGTATTGGCAGAAGTCCGAGGCTGTTTGCTTTGTAGGAGCTCCCTCCCATTCAGAGAAAATCCAGGCAATTAAGGCTGCTTTTCAGAAGCCTGTTTCATGTCTCTAATACAGTGATTTTCAAGCTGTGATCTGTGGGCCCCTGGGTGTCCGCAGATTATGTCTAATGTGTCAATGAAAGGTTGTTGTTACCACAGAACAGTGGGTTTCAACGTGCATTCCACAGACCCCTGAGGGTGGGGAGGGTGCGTGGGTGAAGACTGTGTCCAAAGATTTCCACACCTCCATTCGAAAGTTTTCAGGAGTCCGCAAATGAAAAAAGGTTGAAAACCACTGCTAATACATATTTGCAAAAAGTAGTAATTTTAATAGAATGAGCTTGGCTAATATACAACAGGTATATTTTGATATAAACCTTTTGTTTTTTCCACCTGCATTTTTTCACAGTTTTAACTACCCTTTCTTTAAGCACTTAGCAAATATTTCAAGCTCAAATAATTGTTTATTTAAAGGACGAGGAAGAAATTACCTAAAATAAAACACAGTGGTAAGACTGCTGGCATTCATTATGTTTTGAAGATAACTCTGAAGTTGCCACCCCGTCATATCAATGGGGAAAAACATGATTGAACCTGCACAGTGGTAGACAGCCCTGCATGGGAGTGAGGGGAAAGGGAATCACAAGGTGGTGAGTGCCAGAATGGGCCCATCCCCCTCCAAAGGCTCTCCAGCTCCCGTTGGCCAGCCAGAGGGAGATGAGAACTGATTAGCCCCTTGCCTTCCCTCCATTAATTTAAACTGTTTCCTGGGTCTGTTGGAGCCTCTCATTCTCTTTAGGTGCCCCACTGTGAGTCTGACTGCTTTCCTGTTTTGGGGGTCAGGAAGGAATTTTTCCTGTTTGGGCCGGTCAAAGTTCCTTCCCTACTCTGAACTCTGGGGTACAGATGTGAGGACCCGCATGAAAGACCCCCTAAGCTTATTTTTACCAGCTTAGGTTAAAAACTTTCCCAAGGCACAAACTTTGCCTTGTCCTTGAACAGTATGCTGCCACCACCAAGTGATTTAGACAAAGCACAGGGAAAGGACCACTTGGAGTTCCTATTTCCCCAAAATTTCCCCCCAAGCCCTTACACCCCCTTTCCTGGGGAGGCTTGAGAATAAACAAGATGAGCACAAACCAGCCCTGGATTTTTAAGACCCCAAAAAAACAGTCAGATTCTTAAAAATCAGAACTTTATTAGAAGAACAAAAAAAGATAAGAGAACAACTCTGTAAGATCAGAATGGAAGATAATCTTACAGGCAGTTAGATTCAAAACATAGAGAATCCCTCTAGGCAAAACCTCAAGTTACAAAAAGACACAAAAACAGGAATACACATTTCCTCCAGCACAGCAAATTTACAAGCCAAAACAAAGAAAATCTAACACATTTTCTAGCTAGATTACTTAATAACTTTACAGGAGTTGGAGGGCTTGCATCCTTGATCTGTTCCCGCAAAGGTATCACACAGACAGACAAAAGCCTTTTTCCCCCCCCTCCAGATTTGAAAGTATCTTGTCCCCTCATTGGTCATTTTGGGTCAGGTGCCAGCGAGGTTACCTTAGCTTCTTAACCCTTTACAGATGAAAGGATTTTGCCTCTGGCCAGGAGGGATTTTATAGCACTGTATACAGAAAGGTGGTTACCCTTCCCTTTATATTTATGACAGGGCCAAATTGGCAGGGGCCTGGTGGGTTTTTTTGCCTTTCTCACAGCATCATGGAGGCATAATAGGTAACAGAGGATTAAGACAAACATTATTAGTAACTTTAAGAATATTTTAATTCATTGCAACTTGTGGCCTGTGTCAAGTGTGGATAAAAGGCCAACATGGCCAGCACCAGAAGTAAAGGAGACGTGAGAATTTGCTGGTGTATGGGAGAAGAGTAATCATAACATCTTGCAAACGGAGGTCCCCTGTGGGTATTCCCTGTCTTCCATGCAGAATCTGGGGTGATGAGGTGGATAGCGTCTCTTGCCAGTATAAAGTGAATAAAGTTGCTGCCTGCCGTTTAAATCCATCCCTGTGTCTTCTTCATTCATCTCCCTGTCCTGATTAAGTAGACGACTCATTGCATATAGTTCGGGTGAACTAGCTAAAGATTAAAGTTAAAAGCAGTTATAGTTCATAATGGAGAAGCCAGTTTTGCTTAGTTGGAGGACCAATGTGATGAGTTTTTGTGGATGGGGGGTTGCTTGGATAGTTATTAAATCAAGATTGTAGAATTATTAGTCATAGCGGTATATTAATACATTATGCTATGGTAATCCCTAAAGGCCTGTGATACAGCATGGCCAGAGAGCAGCAGAAGGGTGTGAGAAGGGAGCCCTATTCCCTGTAGAGGGAAGAAAGTTTGCTATAGATTAATTAGAGCACCTGAAGCCAATTAGAGCACCTGAAGCCACTCACATGATAAAAAACCCCTGCTTCAATCAGACAAGGGAAGGCGTTGAAGCAGAGTGGATTGGTGTTGGAGCAGAGAGCAGTTTACATGGAAGTAGAGGAGCGTTTGGAGAAATGCTGCAGTGGGCTAAGAAGACCAAGACCCTAGGTAAAGAGACACCTGGTTTGTGCAGAGGGAGGGCAGGAAGCCCCACAAGCAGACGACCAGGAGAAGGAAGTAGCCTAAGGGAAGGAACTGCTAGTTCTAGTGGTTTACCGCTATCCCTAGGGCCCCTGGGCTGGGACCCGGAGTAGAGGATAGGCCCAGGTCCCTCCCTTTCCACTCCCCTCCTCTAGGACAGTAGTGAGGCAGTTAATACCCCAGTTGAGGGGCAAGAAATGGTTCCCTGAACGCCCCCCTCCCCACTGAAGAAGAGAAAGTGCGAGACCCATCATAGTAGTGCTGGCAATTTGCCACATGTGGTGTGAGTAGTAGGATCTACATGCTGGGGACTTAAACCAGGCTTAGCCAAAACCCTCCCGTCCCTAAGATGGACGATGTGGTCAAGGCCCTAATACAAGCCACCGCAACCCAGCAGGCGGCTACCCGGGTCCAAGCAACCGCCCAACAGGAGGTGACTCGGATGCAGAAGGAGACTAATCATCTGTTGATGAGTCAGGCTGCCCAGGACCGAGCCCTGTTGCAAGAGCTGGTAAACCAGATGAAGGCCCTTATGGAGCTGAACCGCAACTGCGACAGGACCCGGACCATACGGGCCAGCCACTGCCTACAGAAAATGACACGGGAGGATGGTGTGGAGGTATACCTTCTGGCTTTTGAAAGAGCAGCCCTGCGGGAGGCCTGGCCCCAGTGGTCTCATATCCTCGCCCTGCTCCTGTGTGGGGAGGCCCAGAAAGTCTACTATGATATGGCCACGGAGACTGCAGCAGATTACCCACAGCTGAAGGCAGGGATCATGGCCAGATCCGGAGAAACGATGGTGTTGCGAGCCTAGAGGTTCCATGAGTGGCAGTATACAGAGGACAAGACACCCTGATCGCAATTGTTTGACCTGATCCACCTGACCCAGAAATGGCTGCGCCCTGAGGCCCTCAGCTCTCAGAAGATGATGGAGCCCCTGGTTCTGGACCGGTATATGAGGGGGCTACCACCAGGCCTCTGGGCTTCAGTTGGCCAAAATGCCCCTCCACCTATGATGAGTTGGTCTCCCTCATGGAAAGACAGCAGGCAGCCCACGAACTGTTCCAGACCCCAGGGGCTGAGACACAGCAAACCAGGAAGCCAGTCCCAAACCCAAGGCCCCAGACTGTCGAACTCCAGGAGAACCATAACTGGGAGGAAAGACACCGAGGAATGGCCTGAGGCCAAGAAGGGACCTGGCGGTTTGGGAAGAGAGGACTGGGGGGGCCAGCCAAATAGCCCCAGGCAGAGGGTGGCAACTGGAATAAGGAGGCGGTGTTACGAGTGTGGGGAATTGGGGCATATAGCAGCCCAATGTCCCAACAGGGAAGAGCCTATGCAATGTAATCTGGGGGATCACGGGGAGCAATGTGGCCTAATCGGCCTGGTAGAGGTTGCAATGACCTCGCATGGGTATACAAGATCAGTAAAAATGAATGGTATTGGGACCATAGCATTAATAGATTCTGGGAGTGCTGTCATGCTGGTCTCGGGGAAGTGGGTGGTGCAAGACCAACTAACCCGGGTCAAAACCACAGGGGTAATGTGCACTCATGGCACCGTAAATTGCTACCCCACAATCCCGGTACGGATTGAGATCCAGGAGAATACTACCAGGGTGACTGCAGGGGTGGTTCCCAGGCTTCCCTACCCTGTCTTAATTGGTAAGGACTTCCCCGGGTTTGAGAGCTTACTCCCCCCAATAGAGCCAGGGGAGGGTAGCAACCCCCGGGTTGAGACGGAGGCACCTACAGATAGCCTCACCCCAGTGTTTGCCAAATTTGCCCCAGAGTTATTCTCATCCCCCGGAAATCCCCGAAAGTCTAGGCGGGAAAGGAGGGAAGATAAAAGATTGGGGACCAGAATTCTAGCAGAGAACCAGAAAACCTCCCTTGTTGGTAGGTGAACCCATTCAGGAGGCCAGGAGATAATTCAGGCCAGTGAGGACTCTGAAGCGGTTCCTAGCCCAAGTAGGGGCAACCCAGGCGGCGGAGTAGAAACAGGCCCCCTGGAATTAGGTCACATTGGTACTGCACTTGAGAATTTTGGGCAGGACCAAGCCAATGACCCGCTATAAGCAAATGTAAGGGAGGAGGTAGTGGAAGTAAATGGCGTATCCGTGGAAGGAAAGACCAAAGGCCCAAGGCCATATTATGTGCTCAGACATGTTCTGTTGTACAGGATAGTGCAAATACGAGGGGAAGAAGTAGAGCAACTCTTAGTCCCACGGAAACACACAAGGGCAGTACTAGAGTTAGCTCACAGTCATCTATTTGGGGGACATCTAGGAGTAGACAAGACACTGGACAGAGTCCTAAGAGGTTTTATTGGCCAGGAATACGTGCAGAGGTCCAGCACTATTGTGCCTCCTGCCCTGAATGCCAGTTGCATAGCCCCCAACGTCACTTGCGGGCCCCAATAGTACCTTTGCCTATTATTGAAGTCCCTTTTGAGAGGATAGCCATGGACATAGTGGGCCCATTGGAAAGATCGGCATGGGGCCACCAAAACATACTAGTCATCCTTGACTATGCCACGCGGTATCCAGAAGCCATTCCTTTAAGAAACCCCACATCCAAAGCAATAGCAAAAGAACTACTCTAGGTTTTTGCCAGAGTGAACATCCCTAAGGAGATCCTGACAGACCAAGGAACCCCTTTCATGTCAAAATTAATGAAAGACTTATGTACCCTACTGCGCATCCAGGCCATACGGACCTCAGTCTATGATCCACAAACAGATGGACTGGTCAAGCGGTTTAGCAGCGCCCTTAAAAGTATGATCCAGAAAGTGGTAGCTCAGGATGGAAAAGTGGGATACCGTTCTACCGTATCTAATGTTTGCTATATGGGAAGTCCCCCCAGGTGTCCACTGGTTTCTCTCCCTTTGAACTACTATACGGACGCCACCCATGCGGAATATTAGATATTGCCAAGGAAGATTGGGAAGACAAACCCAACCCAGGAAATAATGTCATTGAGCATGTGACACAGATGAGAGAGCGAATAGCTCAAGTAACTCCTATCCTACGAGAACATTTGGAAAAAGCAAAAGAGGCCCAGCGTACATATTACAACCATCGGGCGAAAATATGGAGATTTCAGCCGGGGGAACGGGTGATGGTGCTAGTGCTGACAGAAGAAAGCAAACTCCTAGCCAGCTGGCATGGACCATATGAGATAGTGGAAGCCATTGGGGAGGTGACTACAAGGTCAGACAACCAGACCGCCGAAGGCCAGAGCAAATCTACCACATCAACTTACTGAAGCTCTGGTGTGACTGAGAGACGTGCCTGGTCATTCGGAGAGCTCCACCCCAGACAAAAAGAAAAGGTGTACTTGTGGCACCTTAGAGACTAACCAATTTATTTGAGCATGAGCTTTCGTGAGCTACAGCTCACTTCATCGGATGCATACCGTGGAAACTGCAGCAGACATTATATACACACAGAGATCATGAAACAATACCTCCTCCCACCCCACTGTCCTGCTGGTAATAGCTTATCTAAAGTGATCATCAAGTTGGGCCATTTCCAGCACAAATCCAGGTTTTCTCACCCTCCGCCCCCCCCACACACTCACTCTCCTGTTGGTAATAGCCCATCCAAAGTGACAACTGACGACCCACAGGGGCAGGTGAAGATATCTCCTGAGTTAACTCCAGAACAATGAACAAAGGTCATTGATATGATCCAACGGAACCAGGATGTGTTCTGTACACAGCCGGGCCGTTCGACACTGGTCCAACATCATATTATCACCAGGCTCGGAGTAAGGGTGATGATAAAACCGTACCGGATACCGGAAGCTAAAAGGGAAGAAATTAGGACAGAAGTGAAGAAGATGCTGGAACTCGGGGTTATTGAAGAATCCCACAGCCAGTGGTCCAGCCCTATCGTTCTAGTCCCCAAGCCTGATGGCATCCTGAGGTTTTGCAACGACTTCTGGAAGTTGAATGAAGTATCCCAATTCGATGCCTATCCGATACCACGCTAGTTGATCAGTTAGGCAAGGCCCGATACCTAACCACTCTGGACCTGACCAAAGGATATTGGCAAATTCCCCTGGCCAAGGATGCCAAGGAAAAGACTGCCTTCTCTACACCTGATGGCCTGTTCCAAGACACTGTCCTCCCTTTCGGACTCCATGGGGCCCCTGCAACATTCCAACGACTTATGGACAAATTGCTGCGACCCCATGCCAAGTATGCCGCCGCCTATTTTGACGACAGTCATCTATAGCTGTGACTGGGAAACACACCTTGGAAAATTAGAAGCGGTGCTAGACGCCCTGCAGAAGGCAGGCCTCGCTGCCAACCCTCAAGTGTGTGATAGGACTAGCTGAGGCCAGATACCTCGGGTATGTAGTAGGGAGAGGTTTGGTGAAACCCCAATGGAATAAAGTGGAGGCAATACAAAGTTGGCCTCGACCAGTCCGAAAAAAGCAAGCCAGAGCATTTCTAGGGATAGTAGGATACGATCGGAGATTCATCCCTCATTTCGCCACAAGAGCAGGGCCACTGATGGATCTGATAAAGACTCGGGGCTCCGAGTTAGTAAAGTGGACTGATGCGGCAGAAGGAGCATTTGCAGATTTAAGGACAGCCCTTTGCTGCCATCCAGTACTCATAGCCCCAGACTTCGAGAAGGAATTCATCCTACAAACAGATGCCCCAGAGGTAGGGCTAGGAGCCATCCTTTCGCAGATGGTAGGGGAGGAGGAACACCCAATCTCCTCCCCAGGGAACAAAAGTACGCTGTCGTTGAAAAGGAATGCCTGGCGGTAAAATGGGCTATGGAGACTCTCCGCTACTACCTATTGGGGCGGCGGTTTACCCTCGTGACAGACCACGCCCCACTCCAGTGGATGCACAGAAACAAGGAGAAGAACGCAAGAGTGACTAGGTGGTTCCTATCCCTGCAGCCCTTCCATTTCCAGGTATAGCATACGGCCAGAAACCAACACAGCAATGCTGATGGCTTGTCACGAAAGCATTGCCTCTCGTCCCAAGTGGTGTTGAGCAGGGGGGTGGGATATGTGATACAGCATGCCCAGAGGGCAGCAGAAGAGTGTTGGAAGGGAGCCTTATTCCCTGTAGAGGGAAGAAAGTTTGCTATAAATTAATTAGAGCACCTGAAGCCAGTCACATGATAAAACCCCCCTGCTTCAATCGGATAAGAGGAGGAGTTGAAGCAGAGTGGATTGGTGTTGGAGCAGAGAGCAGTTTGGAGGGAATCAGAGGAGAGTTTGGAGAAGTGCTGTGGTGGGCTAAGAAGACCAAGATCCTAGGTAAAGGGACACCTGGTTTGTGCAGAGGGAGGGCAGGAAGCCCCACAAGCTGAAGGGCAGGAGAGGGAAATAGCCCAAGGGAAGGAACCGCTAGTTCTAGTGGTTTACTGCTATCCCTAGGGCCCCTGGGCTGGGACCCCGATTAGAGGGCGGGCCCGGGTCCCTCCCTCTCCACTCCCCTCCTCTAGGACACTAGTGGGGCAGTTAATACCCCAGTTGAGGGGCAAGAAACGGTGCGCTGAACTCTTCCCCCTGCCCCCATCCGCCCGAAGAAGAAAACGTGCGAGACCCATCATAGTAGTGCTGGCAATTTGCCACAGGCCCCATTTGGGATTAAGCCCCCATTGTTCTGTGCACTATACAAACACAGAAAAGAGATAATCCCTATTCTGAACATTTACAATCGGGAGACAAACAGATAATGGGCAGAGGATGTAATGGGGTAGGGTAGGAAATGAATGTGATGAAGAAATGGCACAGCTTTGTTAGTTGCATGCTGTGACACTGGTAAACCAGGTGCCAGCTCTTGCCAAGTCTGTAGGCATCACACAGACAAATTCATCACACAGGAAACCAGACCAGATCACCTGTATGTTGCTGTTGTTGAAGACAGGTGTTAGACTTGTAAGAATGTGTTTAGTGTTTAGACTCTGTAAAATGCTTGTAAACTGCTGCATGCATTAATAATACTTGTAATGTCTGTATTTCATGCTACAAGGTAAAAGATAAGTTTGTCTTATAATTGTAAAAATGCCTGCTCTGAAATTGTGAACTCAGATAGGAAGAGTGTGTCCCTCTGCCCATCCAGGAGGATTATCAACATTAAGTGGGCCATTTTAGGACAAAAGCTTTGTTGGTTGCCCCATTTACCCATGGAGAAAGATGAGCAGAAGACCTCTTCCCATCGGTTTGAATGCTGGAAGGGGAAATAAAGATAGTTGACATGAAGATTTTTCATCTCTTTGCTCTTTGGACTCTTACAAGGACTGGCCTAAAAAACAAAAAAGCAGAGATCCCCAGGTCAACCTGGGTTAAACCCTGAGAAGACATTCCGTTCTGACAGATAACTACATCTCTTTCACCTTTTGGAACCATAGACTGAACTCATTTGTGCATGTATGTTGCATGCTTTAACCTGTATATAACTGTCATTTCTTTTTCCTAATTAATAAATCCTTAATTAGTTTGCTATAGTATTGGATTGTCTTGTCAACATGGCATTGTCTCTGGTGAGAGATCTAAGGTACAAATTGATATCTGAGGTGAGTGACTGGTCTCTTGGGACTGGAAGCAACCTGAATATTTTGTGATTTTTGGTAACTTAGTAAGTTACTAAGTCCAGCTTCCCCAAGTAGCAAGATAGACTGGTGAGCCCAAGGGGACTGTCTTGAACTCATGGTAAGACTATTATAGCACTTCAGGAGTTCACATTTGTTACTGGATTGATGAAATCTAATTATGGAACATACCATCCATTTGGGGTGTCTGCCCTACTTTTGACAGTCTGCCCTGAGGTAGGTACTCACGGTCTTGAACCATTCCAGACAGCATGACACATGCATAGTAAGTTTTTCTATTAACTGAGTTTAGAGGTAGGGAGAACAGGAGTGGGAAATGAAAAGGGACAGCTTGTTACCTTTCTAGCCATAATCAGCCAGCTGAATTTTTCAGGCATTCATGGCACGAGTCCTAAGGAGGGATTTGAAGGAGGATAAGTTAGTGGCTCTTCGGATTTTATCAGGGATTTCATAAGGGCCAGCATGAGAGAAAATATAGAAGCAGTTAAGGGAGAAGCTCACTGGTGAATGGTAAAAGCAGGAAATGCTCATGGAGTAAATGGAGGCATGATAGCAGTCTTGGTTTTGTAGCTGAAGCCAGTAATTTAGATTCTTGCAGAAACAGGATATGTTTGCTAGCTACCTTTATTTCCAGGAGAAGGATGCATGAGAATGTTCTATGGATTGCACAGCTGTAATTGAGGACAGAATCTGGAGACAGTAGTGTTGCATTAGTGTTACAGCTGGCATAATATAGCCTGCAGAATTTTTGTTACCAGTGATGACAAGGGTGTGGGGAGAAGAGCTTTATTTTCAGGTCAGCTGAATTTGCATGTTTGGCCTTTAGAAAGCGCTTTTTTTTTTTAACCTTTAAACTGAGCAAATTTGATCTGGAGAGACAGGACTGGCAGCAGGAGGGCCTCTAGTAGTTACCACAGGAACTGCATTGTATATGCTTGGGTAAGTGGGCTGGGCCTGTGTAGCTATCTTAGGTACTTATAAAGCCTTCATTATAGTTACTTGCTTACAGTCCTTAATGTATTTATTATCTCAGCTCCCTTGTGACAGAGGGAAGTACTATTATCCTCATTTTACAGATGGGGAACCGAGGCACAGAGAAACTAAGTGACTTGTGCAAGGTCACACAGGAAGTTTGTGGTAGAATAGGCTATACCCTCTCCTCCTGCCAAAACAGAGTTCACTGTGAGTCGGTATTGGCAGGGCCACCCAGAGCAGTTGATCTTGGAGTTAGCACCAAAATAAGAGGCATGGGGCAATTCAGACTTCTCAGAGCTATTGTGTATATACAAGCTTGAAAGCAGTGTAACTAATGCATTGGTTACACTGCTTTCAAGCTTTTCTTTGCACCCATGATGACTAGAAACTTACTTTTTTCTCTCTCTCTTTAAATATGAGCTTCGATTAATTAATTATAGGTCTCCTGGAACTGGGTCTCTATGCATGGGCATATTGCCAACCGAGAACACAGAATTTATTTTCAAGAATTTCACCTAGGATATGATAAGTAGAATTCAACTTTGTTATGCAACAGGAAGAAGGAGAAGAAAGTTCACCACTTTTTGGTCTATCCGGCTATCCTGAGGATCCTTCAAGATCTGGATAACGCATTAAGCTTTTTTATTGGAGATTATTCAGCAAGGAACTCTACAGCATGAACATTAACTATTTTTAAAGTTTTGGATTTATTCCAAGGGAAAGCTTTTGTGCTAAAATGTTTAACTTGGGATCTCAGTTTCTTTACAGGAGTATATTTCATTTTGTGAATATAGATAAATATTAGTATTGTCCCATAGTTTTTATGGGACAAGAAAGGGTTTCCACACCAATAAAATGCAACATTCCATTGGCAAGATAAACCTTTTTAATTAATGTACCATCTCTGCAATTATATAAAAATGATCTGGTAAAGAGCCAAGTGCCTGCAAATAAATGTATGTGCTAGCTTCCCCTTTACAAATTTTCTTAGTGTTTATTTTACTTTGAAATGTTTATTGATGACAGAGTGATGTAAAACCATGCCATCTGTGATTTGTTTATATAGCTTACTTTATTGGTTAGTTAATATTTTAATGCTGGCTATAGTTTGTAGAGATTTTACATGGCTTTATGGGAAATGTGTGATATGTAGAAGAAAAATTGGTAAATAGGGAAGTAAAGATCATATTGGAAAATATGATGGTACGTATGTAGTCCACTTTATAAAATAATGTGTTTGATATTTCTGAGGATCATTTAAGTGTTGTCTTAAGCTAAGTCACCAGAAGAGGGTGGGTTTTTTTTTTTTTTTTTTTACAGGACTTCACAACAGGAACCCAACTTGTCTTGCATCTCCAATTACATACATTCCTTCTGTCAGCCCTGAAAGATACTCCGTGTAGGCTAAGAATATTAGGAACAAAAAAATTCTATCTATGATATTGGTCCATTACCAGATGGAAATGGTACAAGTCTCAATAATGCAGGAAAGGCAGAAGTGTTCAATAAATATTTTTGTTCTGTATTTGGGGGGAAAAACAGATTATGTAGTCACATATGATAACACTCTTTCCATTCTGCTAGTATCTCAGGAGTATGGTCAACAGCAGCTACTAAAGTTAGCATTTTTAAGTCAGCTGGTCTGGATAACTTGAATCCAAGAGTTTTAAAAGAGCTGGCTGAGGAGCTTGTTGGACCATTAATGGTGATGTTCAATACATCTTGGAACACTGGGGAAAGTCCCAGAAAACTGGAAGAAAGCTAATGCTGTGCCATTTTCAAATGGTAAACTGGATGACCTGGGGAATTACAGGCTTGTCAGTCTGACAATGATCTCAAGCAAATCAATTGAGTGGCTGATGCAGAACTCAATTAATAAAGAATTAAAGGAATATAATATAATTAATGCCAATTAACACGGGTTTATGGAAAATGGATCTTGTCAAACTAACTTATTTTTTTTATGAGATTACAAGTTTGGATGATAAAGGTAATAATACTGATGTAATATAACTTTTGTAAGGCGTTTGATTTCGTACTGCACAACATTTTGATTACAAATGTAGAACAATATATGATTAACATGACACACATTAAGTGGATTAAAAGATGGCTAACTGATAGCTCTCAATATAATTGTAAGCAGGGAATCATCAAGTGGGTATATTATTAAGGGGATCTGCCGGGAATCAGTTCTTGGCCCTACACTATGTAACAATGTTGTTGATGAGTTGGGAAAAAACAAAATAATCCATGATGAAGTTTGCAGATGACACAGGAATTGGGGGAGTGGTAAATAATGAAGAGGACAGGTCACTGACACAGTGCGATCAGGATTGCTTGGTAAACTGGGCACAAGCAAATAATATGCATTTTAATATAGCTAAATGTAAATGTATACATCTAGGTGCAAAGAATGTAGGCCATACTTACAGGATGGGGAACTCTATCCTGGGAAGCAATAAATCTGAAAAAGATTTGGGGATCATGGTGGACTATGACCTGAACATTAGCTCCCAGTGAGACACTGTGGCCAAAAGAGCTAATGCAATCCTAGGATGCATCAACATCAAATACAATACCTCTTTATTTGGCACTGGTGTGACCACTGCTGGAATACTCTGTTGAGTTCTGGTGTCCACGATTCAAGAATGATATTGATAAATTGGAGAGGGTTCAGAGAAGAGCCATGAGAATTACCAAAGGAGTAGAAAACATGCCTTACAGTGATAGACTCAAGGAGCTCAGTCTATTTAGCTTAACAAAGAGAGGTTAAGAGGTGTATTGGTTACAGTATGTAAGTACTTCATGGGGAACTATTTGATAATAGGCTCTTCAGTCTAGCAAAGACAGATATAACATAATCCAATGACTGGAAGTTGAAGCTAGACCAATTCAGATGGGATAAAAGGTTTAAGTTTTTAACAGTGAGAATAATTAACCATGGGAACAACTTACCAAGGGTCATGGTGGATTCTCCATCACTAGTAATTTTAAAATCAAAATGGGATGTTTATTCTAAATGATATGCTCTAGGAATTAGTATTGGGAAATTCTATGACCTGTGTTATACCAAAGGTCAGACTAGAAGGTCTGTGAATGCTTAATAATATGTTAACTAGTTGTGATCAAGGTTAAGTACAACCAGATAAGATAGTTAAACATGATTTGCCCCATCCAGAATAGGCACAAAGTCTTATTTAAATTATTTTACTTAAAACAGATTAATTAACATGTTTTAAAACTTGACCTGTTTTCCTCATCTAATCATGGCTATAGAGGCAAGACAGAATGGAGCAAAGTCTCACAGCAATAAATTACAGCAGAAGTCTGGGGAGATGTCCTTAATATTAAAAATAACTTATTTTCCAGTTACTCTGCACATCATTTATATTTTCATATAGTTTACTGATTTTATATTTCCATGTCTTGATATAACAGTATGTGGAGTGAAGCCAGATATTTGCACTAAATATTAGTAGTCAGCTCCACTTCTTTCCACTCTTTCTTCCTTGAAGATCATCTTTAAATAGGGATGATGTAACAACAGAATTTAGCCCATTATGTCCACCCTAATTTTTTGAGTTACACTATACATTTTTGTTTTATTTATCCTTAGAACCATCTCTGTTTTTGTGTTCTGCAAAACTTATTCCTAAATCCATTTAAGTATTTTATTTTATTTAAGACAGTAAATTCCTCTCAGATCTACAATACAGAACGGTCATATTAGCTGCTGTCTCATAACTTTAAATTCAAAATATGTCTGATGATTAATGGCGCTTATAAAATATGCCTGAGGATTAAATTATGGGCACTGGCCACTGCTTTTTAGAAAAAGCACAGAATACAAAATGTTTTCTTTTTTCCCCCGCTGATGATATATACTGCAGAAACGAGAATGAATTTGTGGAATACTTTAATTTAATAATGAGATGGCTTTTTGGTTATATATATTTTCAGAACTAAACCGTAAGTCTGATTTTATGTAACTAGAAAGATTTAAAGTGATGAAGCGTTCTTTGACTTGCACAAGAATGAACATTGAAGTGTTTCTGTATACAATCAAGAGACTTTCAGATGAACTCTGAAAAATGCCTCTGAGCACATAAGTTTTCGTTGTAATAGGAAAACCAAACCAAAAACACATTGTTAGTGCTGCACTGACCAGACCTCAAGGGCAACACATGGTTTTTGCTGTTTATGTTTCAGCTATGTTTCCTCAAGGCATTCAATATTTATTCACATGTGGCATTGTTTGAACAAAAAGAGCTTAGCTAGAGTGATGTGACTTGTGTCAGATGTAGAGTTGTAAGTTCTTCACTAAGTTTAAGCAATTGTCTGCTATATGTTAAAATTCTGAATTTTTTCTCTTATTTGCATAGGTTTTTTCCATTAAACCATTTGTGTATAGTTCAGATTATTGATTCAGTGTGCAGCCATACATTATCTGAAAATTAAGAGAGGATTTTTACTCATTCATGTAGAAGTGGGTAATAGATTATTTAAAGCTTCAATTGATTCCTGTGTGTCTGTGGACATGTACAGTAGTTAGATATCTTCTGTTCACATTCATAATATATACATTTTCATATTTAAAAATACAAAATAAAAGTAAATTAAAGAATCCTAGGAGATCTCCAGATCTTTAACAAATTTGGAGACAGTGTTTCAGATTACAGAGTAACAGCCGTGTTAGTCTGTATTCGCAAAAAGAAAAGGAGTACTTGTGGCACCTTAGAGACTAACCAATTTATTTGAGCATGAGCTTTCGTGAGCTACAGCTCACTTCATCGGATGCATACCGTGGAAACTGCAGCAGACTTTATATATACACAGAGAATATGAAACAATACCTCCTCCCACCCCACTGTCCTGCTGGTAATAGCTTATCTAAAGTGATCATCAGGTGGGCCATTTCCAGCACAAATCCAGGTTTTCTCACCCTCCACCCCCCCACACAAATTCACTCTCCTGCTGGTGCTAGCCCATCCAAAGTGACAACTCTTTACATAATCAAGTCGGACTATTTCCTGCACAAATCCAGGTTTTCTCACATCCCCCCCACCCCCATACACACACAAACTCACTCTCCTGCTGGTAATAGCTCATCCAAACTGACCACTCTCCAAGTTAAATCCAAGTTAAACCAGAACATCTGGGGGGGGGGGGGTAGGAAAAAACAAGAGGAAACAGGCTACCTTGCATAATGACTTAGCCACTCCCAGTCTCTATTTAAGCCTAAATTAATAGTATCCAATTTGCAAATGAATTCCAATTCAGCAGTTTCTCGCTGGAGTCTGGATTTGAAGTTTTTTTGTTTTAAGATAGCGACCTTCATGTCTGTGATTGCGTGACCAGAGAGATTGAAGTGTTCTCCGACTGGTTTATGAATGTTATAATTCTTGACATCTGATTTGTGTCCATTTATTCTTTTACGTAGAGACTGTCCAGTTTGACCAATGTACATGGCAGAGGGGCATTGCTGGCACATGATGGCATATATCACATTGGTGGATGTGCAGGTGAACGAGCCTCTGATAGTGTGGCTGATGTTATTAGGCCCTGTGATGGTGTCCCCTGAATAGATATGTGGGCATAATTGGCAACGGGCTTTGTTGCCAGGATAAGTTCCTGGGTTTCAGATTAGTTTAACTAACAAGGGCCCAGACTAACTGTCGAGATACATGGATATGAATTCCTCAGAAAGAGTTTGTTGAACTGAGGCTTTGGTTCAAGTTGGTCCCTGGTGCATTTACAGTCAGAAGCTAGACAGGAAATTAGGCTTAACTATATACTTATGCTGAATCCTGTGAATACCATTTGGCCTTTCCCCCCAGGTTTATCATAAAGGGATAGATCTGAATAAACAGTATGTGAGATTTTACAAACTGTTGTTAATCCAAGAATGGTCTGGGATACCAGTTTGCATATGCTCTTTCGTTCTAAGGAAGACTACAAAAGAGCTGATGAAGGCTGTGGTTCTGATCCCACAAGTTGTTCTGTGTGGAGTGATCCCATTGAAGGCACTGGGGCTTTGCATAGGTCCAGGGATAACCCTGCATAAAGAGGCTTGCAAGACTCAGGCCTAAATCATCACTCCAGCTTGAGGGCCAGTGCCTGTTTGTTAAACAATTTATCTATATAAAGTTCTTCTTAGACTCGGAGCTGTTCCTGGAGGCTGTAGCCAAGAATGCTTTTTTCTTCCATCTGCCTCTGTGAAACACATCAATCTTTACTTTCGAATGCAGACATTGCTGTAGTTATCTATGTCTTTGTCACCTTGAGATTAGAACGTATGTTCTTGTGTGTGGGCAGCGCTGTCCCTAGCCATTTTGGTGCCCTACGCAGCCCCCCACAGGGGGTGTGTGGCCCCAGGCTTCCTCCGGAGGGTGTGGGAGGGTTTGGGGGGACAGGGAGGAAACCGCTCCCTCAGCTCCCAGCCTTGGGAAATGAGGGAAACTGCCTTCCAGCACTTACCGGCGGCATGGCTGGGAGACGGCAGCGCGGAGCGGGCTGGGGCCAGGTTGCTCCACTTACTGCTGTCTGGTGAGTGTAGGGCACCCGACCCCTGCTGCAGTCCTCAGGGGAAGGGGTGGAGTGGGGGCGGAGCAGGGGTGGGAAGAGGCAGGGTGTGGGCGGAGCAGGGCCAGGGGCATGGGGAAGAGGCGGAGCAGGGGCTGGAGCAGCATGCAGCTGCGTAGGGCACCAGGAAATTTGGTGCCCTACGCAGCTGCGTAATTTGTGTATGGGTAAGGATGGCCCTGTGTGTGGGGCTACATCTTCAGGCCATCCATCTGTAAGGGGACTGTTGCCCCCTTGCTAACAGTCAGTGGGGATGTTTTGGTTGGCTAGCTCCCAGTACTAAAAGGGGAAGGGTCTATGGGAAATCAGGACCCTGAGACTGACAGTCCCCAGGAACAATGGGGAGAGGCCAATGTTCCAGGTCAGCCTGAATGACAGGGTGGGCAGGCTAATCAGGGAGTCAGGAGGCCAGGGAGGTCCCGTCCTCCGTGTGAGCGGGATTTGCCTGAGACAGACAGAGTGGGGCCAAGCTAAGGAGAAAGCAGGGGCCCAAGCTAAGCTGGGGAGCAGAGGTGTGCCAGATCCAGAGGGACCAGACCCTGTCCTGGGAGCAGAGCTGCAGCCCCAAAGCCAGAGGCACAGCCCAGAGAGAGCAGACTTGCCCTGGGAGCAGAGCTGCAGCAACCAGAGCCACAGGGGCCAGAGAAGCAGCCCAGGAAGCAGGTCAGTGCTGGGAGCAGTCTCACAGAAGCAGCCTGCAGAGCAGACCTGTCCTGGGAGCAGAGCTGTAGCAACCTGAGGCAGAGGAGCCAAAGAAGCAGCCCAGGGAACTGGAGGCAGAGCAGCAGAGACAGAGAGGTGCAGCTGGGGCTGGACCAGTCTGGAGCTGGGTGCGGTGAGCAGCTGGGGAGAGCGAGGAGGACCCTGGGCAGGGGGCCCAGCACAGGGAGACGCCTCAGCCAAGAGGCTCTGCAGGCCAGGCTTGGATTGTAACCCCGACTGGGCGGGGACGACACTGGGAAGAAGGGTTTTACCACTTAGAGCTTGAGAGCGTGTGGCCACCACCAGAGCAAGTGTCCAACCCGCACCATCCCTGCAGCACAGCCAGGGCCTGAGAAGAAGGCCTGGGACTTATAAGGAGCAGACTGTGAACTGCCTGGACATTCCAGAGACACTGTTTGTGATGTTCCCTCCCACAGAGCAGGTTGATGTGTTTCCTTTAACCTTTCCCATTTTTCCTTATTCTTTTTAAATTTAATTGTTGATTAAATAACTTGCATTTGCTTTAACTTGTATGTAATGGTCAGTGAGTCAGAGAAGTGCCCAGTGCAGACAGGAGTGGGGACACCCTAGCCCCTGTCCTAGGTGACCACAGCAGGGTTGGGGGTCGAGCTCCCCAGGAATCCTGGGCCCAGCCTGGTTGGGGTTACGAGGACTCTGCCAGACAGGAGAGTGGAAGGGGAGTCCTCAAGGGCAGGGAGGCCACTGGGTAAAGGAAGTGGGAGCGAGGACTGAGATCCTTTCGCTAGCCCACTTCACCGGGGTAGTGCAGAAACCAGGAAAGTTCCCCACAAGAGTGGGACTATTCCCCCGCTTACACATCCATAAGCTAAATTGGAGCAGATTGTGTCTCCATAAGTGGTGCTTCATGCAGAGAGCACAGTATACTCCTGTTCCGGAGTCTGCACTGGCTTCTGTTTAGCTTCCAAGTGGAATCTGATATTCTGTTTTTGAGCAGATTATTTGTGTGAACTTTGAATTTTGACATTTGTATTGTACCTATTATATGACTATTATTGCAATTGTTATATGAATGCCTGAAGTTTGGGGTAGATTCTCTAAAATAAACCTAAATCAATAAACCCTGAAGGAAAAAAAAAAACAGGATTTGTTGAGGAAATGGTATCTGGCCCTTAACTATTGAAACATTAGCCAGTTCCATATAATAGAACTACTACTAAAGTTTGGTCACTGTGGTATATTATTATCAAGTACAGAATATATTGTTGTATTATTTCACAGGAGCAGCCAAACATACATTTGAGAGCCTTCAGAAAGTTTCCAAATTACAAAAACAAAGTGTAGTTGCTGCCAGAAAGCTGGCTGACTTATCTATATTGTGAGCTCATGCAAAACTACTTAACATATTTTCTTCAGTCAGCTCTACAAAAAGCAAATATTAATCACAGTATTACATTCTTAACACTTTCAGCGTTATTTTTCTCGGTAAATTTGTCAGGTCATTTCCATCAGATTGTTATTTTTAGTTTAACAACACCTAAAGCTTTTATTCAAGTAATATTATTCATGTCACTAACTTCTGTCTAGGTATTTATAGTCCTCTAGCCAGCACTGCATAGTGTTACATATGCTTGGAAACAGCATGGAGGTGCGGGAATAATTCCTGTATTTCATGGTAAAGTGCTGTGCAGAAGAGCAGTTCTATTGTCTAGCTGTTTACATAATGGTACTATTATTAGACATTGGGTAAGGAGGCTGTGTTTTGTTTTCAGGGCTTGAGGCCTTTTATTTTCTGAGAAGTTGAGTGGGAGTTTGTTCAAGAAATAAATTTGAACCTGCAAAGCTCAGTATAACTTAGGGGTTTTGCAGCTTACACTATATGCAATGTGTTTGTTCTGGTCTGTCAGCTTCCTAGACAGGAATGGTGGTAAGCCAAAGGCTGGCTAAATGATCAGACAGCTCAACTTGTGAAATGTTGGCTTCTTCCCCAGCTATAGCTATCCTGTGAAGGAAGAGGACGTAGAAGATCTGTTACATTGATGTGATATGTTCCTGCCAACTTCCAAATGTAGGACACAAACTCAAGCAGGGATACAAAAATAATAAAACAGGAAGCTCAAAATGATGTGGGATTAGTTTGATCACAAACATTTCCTATGACATCACTTTCGTGAATTTGCATTTGTGATAGGAATAATTTACAAAAGGATAAAGTGAAATCATGCCATGTTTGTGTGGCATGGATGTCATTTAATGAGGTATTTTCCTTGTAATGAAGGACAGTTGAGATGCGTGATTAGAACTGGCTAGCAAAACTTCCAGGTTTTATTTCCATATATAAATAGGAGGTATATATAAATAGTAGGTATGTGTGCCAGTCTTTTTGGCTGGTTCTTTCTGGTAAAAATTAGTTTAAAGTTCAAATTGGAACGTCTACTTATGGTATATGTATTAGTGGTTCACAAAACACTGACACTGGTATTCCACCTATGTTTACAAGTTTTTGAAAACTCTGGACAGTTTGCCACTCATCTGCAGTAAAGCCACATTATGAATACTTAAAAGATTTTTCTATCATACTGCCAATAGAATGTTAGATGTTCATTACTATGTAATGTAATGTGTGTCATCACTGAAAGGTTAGTGTAGTGCATGATGTTAGCTATCAATATACTCAAACATTGAAATTAATCTTTACTACAAATTTATTAAGAAAGCAAATGTTAAACAGCCCTATTAAAGCAAGCTTTGTAAACTAATCTCATACTTCAATAGACATTCTAAAACCACAACTGAAAAATAAATTTAGGATACAAAATTATAAAACTTAAAACCTAACGATAAAAAACTCAAGATTAATGACAAACAGGGTTTTGTTTTTGGTTTTAATTACACAGACAAAAAGGAACACAATTTGTTCCAAATTGGTATTTAACTCCTCACCTCTCTGTCTAAACATTTAGTGCATAATCCTGTTCCTTCAAAAGAGCTTATGTGGGAGCACAGTTATGGTTATTTGCACTGTACCAACCATCATAACTTTATAATCCTTGATTCATATTACATGCGATTGTGTGAAGTTTTTTAAAATATTATTAAAGTGCGGAGATATTAAGAGGTTAATGACAGCTTTTCTTAGTTTAGTACAAACTTTCTCTTCTCTCATTTCCCTGCCTTTTGTTTGACAGCAAGTGACAAGTGTGTATTCTTGTCTGTACAAAGTACTGAAACTACACAAATCTGTTACTGGTGGTATGGATTGACATCTGAAAAAGCCAAGAATCTGGAAAATGAGAGAAATAGAGTACCAGCAAGACACGGTGACATTGTCTGTAGGAAGAATAAACCCTTCTTCAAATATTTAGCACTTGTATATGAGTCTTTTCAAGTCATAATTCTGAGGTTGGGTATTATCCTCATAAATATTTGACTGTAACCTATAATATAGGAACAGTGACCCATGTGGTCAATGCATGACCTTTAAGCCATGTCCACTTGTGGCTCACATCTGTCCTAGTGACAACCAGTGTGGAATAATAGTTTAATATTTCTGCAGAAGCAAGCTCCTGAAACCATGCTGAAAAATATTTGTCTTCCCAGGTACTCTGTAGCCTGTTCTTATAAGTTGGTTCTCAGAAAAAAAATTCCTATATCAGGAAAACAATGATAGAAGGGTTCTAGCAAAAATAATATTTCAGCACAGTTATTAGTAGACTTTTCTTTGCAGTACCTGACTACTATCTTGTAGTAGGTCACAGATTTTTCTGGTGTCCGTTGTGCTCTCTCGGTCAGATGGTGTTTGAATGTTGCATCCAGTACGGTCTTTCCTGAGGACTGAGTTTTCAACTTTACTAGGAACTAGGGACCTGATTCTGCAGTGTGTGAAGTACCCTAGACTCTTATTAATGTCAATAGGACCTAAGAGAGCTCAGCACTTTGCAGGGTTGGGCCTCAAGAACAGAAAAGAGCTAAAGGTCTAAGGGTAACTATCAAAACCATTTCTACTACATGGTAGTGGGGAAGAGCCATTATGGTACAGAAGTTAGCCACAAGGATCTATTATAAAGATAATTTTTACTGAATTTCCCTACTTTAGCAGAACCTCAAGAATATTTTGATATCATGCTCATGTATTGGTTATTTCCCCAGTCTCAAATGCAACTTGTCCTAACTTTTACTTGTTTTATTTTTTTAGGTCATATTAGATTTTTTGTTCTAAATAGGATATGAAATTATCTTACATTGTGGAGCTTTTGGTGGCAGCTTATAAAAGGAGTGCACATTTTATGACATGCTGTTTTATATGTATATACAGATGCAGCAACTTGAGAGACAAGTTATTGATGCAGATCGTCAAGCAGAGAGAGCTTTTCAACAGGTACATTTAAATTGAAGAAGTACAGTATGTCTGATAGCTGTTGCTGGAGGGCATATTAGAGCAGTGTTAGCAAAGGTGACTCAGAAATATTACTATATTCCTTAACTAGTATTAAGAAGGAGAGGATAATATATTTTAAGATGTCCCACTCTAGATGTTTCCTAATAGATGTTGTAACATCTTGGTTTGCCACCCAGTTATGGGTCTGTCTTAACGTATAGTCAAACCTATCAAACCAAATATTAAGTGCATGTCTTGAATCTCTCTGTTTGTTCAGTATTTTTCTTCTGTATCTTTTTCTAGTGATGCAAATGTAAAACTAACATGTAAGCAAAAGGGAGAGAAAACAGTCCTGACAATAGCAAAACCATAAAAATATAAAATTAACATATTTGTGCCTTAGAGCCATATTCTCAAGTAAAAATAGGAGAATTCTCCAATGTTGAGCCCTCTTTTAAAGTTTTGGTAGTCCATGGGATTAAGTAGTCCACATATGAAATTTAGGTTGTCTCTGCTGTCCCAAAATGAAGATGTTTTAGTGACTAAACCAGTGTCCCTGATGGATACCCAAACAATGCCATATAAGAATGTGCATCAAAAATTAAATGAAATCATTTAGTAATATAAAGTGTAAAAGCATAAAAAAATCACTTCATATGGTATGCATGCATTAATTGTTGCAGTAATTAAAATACACACATAGATCTCCTCAAACAAAATAGTAGGAGTCTAAGCCTACAAGGTGAGGCCACTTCCTGTGAGCTTTGCCAAGACCATCAACTTCCATTGAACTTAGTGGGAGTTGAGGGTATTCCATTGCATTGCAAGACCAAGCCCTTGGTTTGCACAGAAGCTGTATGTTCTCAGCTTCAATTTGTTGTACTCCACTAATGAATCTCCCAATTTGCTTTACTGTTTAAAAAAATCAGTTTAAAAGCACACAGGAATTGTTAATTGGGAGCAGTATGAATCACTGTTTCCCGGCCTTTGCTAGTCTGTCTGTACATATATATTAGTGATTCATCGATAGTGAATGCTGTCTTTTCTCTTTAACAGTGCTGAAAGGATTTATGGTTTCATTTTCTTTGGTGAAAAGTGTCTGTTGCCCAAGTTCAGCTCTTCTCTCACACGCTAGAATTTGAATTATGTTTATATGAGCAGTGGGAAGAGCATTTCAAGGCTGAACACAGTGGTCTGCTGAAAGTGAGCAAGTTCTGCAGTTGGGTTTTGTAAATTGTTTCTCTTTGTTTATAAATTAGTATAAACACTAAACATCTGACTCAGGGAGCAAAGATAGGTCTAGTCAAGCCTTAAAAGGCTATATATACCACAATTATTTCTTTCCCATTTTGATATTTGATATTTGAGTGAATTCAGCATTGATTTTTTTATGTCACAGAAGCACCCAAAGGCCTCAATCAAAAATGGGGCCACATTGTGCCAGGTGTTTACAGACACAGAAGAAGACAGTCTCTATGCCTAAAAGAGCATATAATCCAAGAACCGTTTAAGCAATAACCCTGAAAATTAGACAAAAATCCTGGATATGGTCTCTGGCCTCTGTTCAAGAAAGCATCTCAGTTTATGTGTAACTCTAAGCACATTGTTAGTGCTCTCTTGATTTGGAATGGATTTAAGCATGTTCTGAGTGTTTTCTCATTCAGGATCTTGGTGACTTGGATCAGAATGCATTCATTGACTATGAGCAAGATCTTTATAAGAGTCATAATTTTAATAAAATAATACTAATTCTTTTCATGTGTGCTGTGTTTAAGCAAGACTTTCAAAAGACTTCACAGACCTTTATTAAGCCTCATAACAATCATATGAGGGAGGTAAGTGTTCCCAAGATAGTCATCATATTCTTCCCCTTTTACTATCTCTAATAGTTTTATTTGTTATGGACGCAGAAGTTAGAAATGATGTTAACAAAACCTCTAAGTGTTAGCAGTGCCCTTGCAGTACTATTGGCTAAAGATCTACAAAATGCTCTCATCTCTGATCTGTTTTAGCATTTTGCAGCACTGGGTTGGGCCTTTAATATATGGTAAATTTTATTATGACTTTTATGATTAAATGATTAAAGTTTACATAGGGTGTTGTGTTTCACCTGCTGAACAGGTACAGATTATGGAAGAGAAGTTAAAAGCAGCTAATGTTCAGACTAGCGAATCGGAGACCAGATTGTATAAGAGGTGTCAAGATCTGGAGACTCTGGTACAGGAGAAAGATGACATTATACAAAACTTGGAGCAACAACTTGAAGAACAGGTTAGGAATAATTCGGTGACCAAAAGGCATGTTATTCATAGACTCTTAATTGTGCGTATAAAAAAGTAAAGAATGGTATAAGTGAGGAAAGTTTAAAACTTTTTCATGATCTGATTATTGATAAATGGCCTGATGCTGTAAAGGTAATACATCACATGTTAAATTACGAGTCTGGACTGAGGAGCAAACTCAACTGATCTTTCCTACAGGAAGTGGGGCTGAGACGTAGTTGTCTACAGGAAGATTTTTTTTTTCAGTTGTTGTGGTGGGTCATAGGAGTGAGATTTTCAAATTGAGATGAGATTTCCTTTGTAAGAACATTTGATTGGTAAGTAGGATGTACTCTGGAGAGACATTTTTCCTCCTCCAGGTCTCCCTTTGAGAGAGATTTTCACTTTACCTAGTAGGAAAGCATCCCATGTGAAAAATCCCATGAAGGGTTTGTTCAAAGAATTTACCAAGTGTTGTATGCTAGTGGCAAAGAGACTGAGATGAAACATAGCTAGAAGTAATCTACAGAATTTGCATCCTAAGATGCTCCTTAGATGGTATGATATACACATTGGAAAATATATTTTGTCTTACTGTTTCAGAAGCAAATCAGAATACAAGAGGCAAAAATCATAGAAGAAAAAGCAGCTAAAATAAAAGAATGGGTGACAGTCAAGCTCCATGAGGTATGTCTCCTATGATATTTACAGTACAGCGAACACATAATGTAACTGGACAGAGTTTCTGTGTCATACAAGGAGAGAGATCTCGGTGAAAAATGTCTACCATTTTCTTGTGGTCCTATATTTATTAGGCTTAAAAGGAAAAAAACCCTCAAAATTCCCTGTCTCAGCGAAGGCATGAGAGAAAAGGGGATTTGATTAGGCTAGCATGGGGGATGGCCACTCTTGGGCTTCGTAGGGACAGGTGCTGTGCTTCCCTCTTCCCCCTTCAGTTGCACAAAGTGCTCATGTGAGCAGAGCATGCGGGTATTGGGTGGCTTTGGGGTAGCACTGTCTCTGCTTAGAACTCGCTATTCCTTGGTTTGGAAGACCCAAGGGGGACCCATTGTCTCTCCTTGCCTCTCACTTGGGGTAATAAAAGGCCCTCTGGGGCCACAGGCTGCCATTTTTGGCACCCAGCATTTGCTCCTACCCTCATGTTTATGCATTTTGAATTGCAATTAAAAGTAAAAAGCCAATCTAGCATAAAGTGAAATATTTTAGTACCTAATATGTGAATTATTATATATTGACATTTCTGTATACATATAAAGCTAGTTAAATGGCTATATACTTAAAGTACAAAAGTGGGAAGAGTGTTTATCATAGAAAACGCATACTATTCTGAAGAAAGAAATCCATAATATTAGGCCTCAATTAAGATTAGCCCTGCTACTGCTCTTATTTAGCTCAAAAGGAAATGGCAAGAAAATTGTGTCTTCCCTCACAATGTAACGACTTGAAAAATTGTTTCACTAATGGAGGAGCTTAAATTTATATCCTTTCAGTTAGAGGTAGAAAATCAGAACCTTCGCTTGATCAACCAAAACCAAAATGAAGAGATGAGAACAATGCAGTCTAAACTGCAAGGTAAATAGCACACGTCCTTTGAAATTTGCTCTAAGTTTTGTATAGTAATGCTTGGGAGTAAATCCTGCTCACTTTATGCATAGTAGTCTCATGGAATACTTTGATTTCAGTGGGAATTTGTCCCATGGACCCTTTGACTTCAGACTTTGCTGGGACTATATGTGAATGAGTAAGGCAAGAACTATTTGGACCTTTATAGTTATTTGTTTCTGAATGTATCAATATTTTCTTAAATAAGTTTTCAAATAATCTGATTGGGTTGGATTCTTTCATATCCTCCCTTTGACTTGTTTAATTGTATGATTTGTAGACTTTGAAACATTTAAGGATAGGTGGATATCATTGTGGAACTGTCCCACCAGTCTATGCCATGCTGAGGATCAGAGTTCTGATCAGTTTTTGGTTTTTTTTTTTAACCGCAGCTTCACACATTGAGTTGTCTACAGTGACACCCAGGTCCCTTTCCTGAGTTGATACAATTAATTAAGAACCCTGCAAGATGTCTGAGTATTTAATTTTTTTCTTCCACTGTGCATTACTTTGCATTTATCAACACTGTATTTTATTTGCCATCACGTTGCCAATTCACCTATCTTCTTTAGGTCTCACCAAGCTTCCTCACAGTCCTCCCTGGACCTGACTAACCTAAGTAACTTTGTCATGTGCAAATGTTGCTATTTTACTACTCAACTCCCTTTCCAGATGTTTAATTAACATATTAGATAACTCACAACCTAGCATGGAACCTAGAGACACCCAACTGTTAACCTTTTGCCATGATGAAAACTGACTGTTTATTCCAGCCCGTAATTTTCTGTCTCTTAACTAGTTTTGGATCCATGACAATACTTTGCCTTTCAACCACTGACTACTTAGCTTCTTTAGTAGTGTTTTGTGAAGGACATTGTAAGAGGCCATTAGAAATTCTAAATAACTTATGTTAACTGGTTCTCCTTTATCCACTATTTTACTGACATCCTCAGATCTCTAAGACAGGGGTGGGGAAACTTTTTTCTATCAGGGGCCACTGACCCACAGAAAAAATCAGTCGCGGGCCACACAGCCCTGTGGGGGGGCGTGGAGGCTCAAGGCTTCCCCCCACAGAGGGGTGAGCCAGCGCTTGCAGTTCCAGCCCAATGGGGGGGTGCAGAGGCTTGGGACTTCCCCTAGGCTCCAGAGTGGGGCCACAAATAAGGGATTCAGGGTGCAGGTTGGGGCTCCGGGCTGGGGCCAAGGGGTTTGAAGTGCAGAAGTGGGCTCAAGACTGGGGTTTGGGGTGCGGGAGGAGATGCGGGGTGCAGGATCTGAGAGGTTGTTTAGGTGCAGGAGGGGGTTCTGACCTGGGGCAGGAGGCTTGGGGTGCGGACTCCGGCCAGGTGGCGCTTATCTCAGGCAGCTCTCGGTCGGCTCTGCACTACTCCCAGAAGTGGCCGCCATGTCCGAACCCTAGGCGGAGGGGCCAGAGGGCTCTGCAAAGTGTGCACGGCCCATGTCCACAGGTATCACCCCTGCAGCTCCCATTGGCCGTGGTTCCTGGACAATGGGAGCTGCAGAGGTGGCACTGGGGGCGGAGGCAGCATGAGGAGCTTCCCTGATCATCCCTTTGCCTAGGGGCCACAGGGACATGTTGGTCACTTCTGGGAGCTGCACAGAGCCGACCGAACTTTTAACAGCCTGGCAACCCCATCTTCCCCCTGCAACAGGGCAAGCCAGCGCTCACGGCTCCAGCCCCTCAGGGGGGCGGGGGAGAGCACCGAGGCTTAGGGCTTCTGGCTCACAGCACGGACACTTGCTGTGGTCCAGATTAAATGAAGCAGCGGGCTGGATCCGGCCCATGGGCCGTAGGTTCCTCACCCCTGCTCTAAGAGATCAGTGAGACACAATTTCTCTTTGCAGAAACCATTCTGGTTAGATCCTATCATATCAATGATCATGATCTTTCAGATGTTTTATTATAATTTTTAATTATTGTTTCAACCCATTTACCAGGTAATAATGTAAGGCTTACTGATCTCTGTTTTCCCAGATCACCCATAGAACTTTTTAAAATAGTCCAGTTTTCTAGCAAAGTAGTTGTTTTTAATGAGCTTGCACATTTTTGCTAGCTGCTCAGCCACTTCATACTTCAGCTCCTTCAGTACTCATAGATGTATACCATTCAGGCCTGGTAATTTATTTTTTTTTAAATGATCAATTTGTTCCAGCACCTCTTCTAACATCTCAATGTCTGATAGTATTTTGTCTTTATTACCAGAAAAGAGCAGGTCTGGGGTAGGTATCATCCTCTGTGGTGAATTCAGATGCAAAGAAACCGAGTAGCTTCTTAATAATGTCCTTGTCTTCCTTAATTGTGCTCTTTATCCCCTGGTGATCCGGAAGATCCATTATGTGTATTTCCTAGGTTACTACTATTGTGGCTATATTTTGTACCATAGGGCATCTAATCCAGTTCTGCCTTTTTATCCAGCCATTTTGGGAGGACTCTTATCACAAAGATCTTGACAGTTCTCTCTTTTTACTCCTCTTTTTGTGTTTAGAGCAGGAGTTGCTACATTTTTTTTAAAGCTATCAGTTTATAGTTTTTGTCGCAAAGAGTTTCCTGGCTATGATTAGTGAACATTTTCCTTTTCTAGAAGAGAGTGACCCTACTTATTTTTAGAAAGTGTCATTAGGTTGAGCCTAATTTTAACTTTAGACCTGTCCTTCTCAATTATCCCTTGAAAATCTGAAGCAATATGGTACCCATTTAAATCCTCGCATGTTTAAAGTTGGTCTGCTTTTATCATGTTTAGGTGTATACTGGATTGATATGTAGGCTGAACTGCAAACATAATACCCAAGGTTATTCTGCTGTGACTTTATAGTCACTATCTTTTTTACTCTGTCTCTCAGAACACACCTTTCTGTTGTAAACATTTTAAAAGAAATAGTTTTTCTCCCCTCTTTACTTTCTAGAAGGAGAATCATATTTCTTTAGTAAGTGGAAATTTAGTTTGCGAGTTTGGTATGGAGAGGATTTCAAGAAGGTTTTTATTTCTAATATCAAAATATTTAGTTTTATTATGGTTTTTAAAAATGATAATATTACTTAATAAGACTGTGTAAGAGTAAAACGTATTAGCATATGCCATGTTAACACTAAATTTATGAATTATTACACTTGCAGAAATTATGGGGAAGAAAAGTGTCCCTTCAACACGTAAACCTGGGGAAGGCCAGCAACTAAGCAGTTTGACTTTTGGATGCTTTTTGAACAGAGCAAGAACTCCTCAGCAAGCTATTAAATTTGATGAAATAAGCAAATCATCAAGTAAAGAATCAGAATTGAGTGACGGTAATAACATATTAGGTATTTAACCCTGATCTAATTTTATTCTGGAAGAAATTAGTGGAAAATTAAAATTGCTTTAAACATAGCTATGTTCAGGAATAGTCTTCTTCAAAATAGGACAAAAGGACTTTCAGATAGGACACTGTGTAGCCTTTAGAAAAGGAGTACTTGTGGCACCTTAGAGACCAACAAATTTATTTGGGCATAAGCTTTTGTGAGCTACAGCTTTTCGCACTCATCTGTCTCACAAGACCGTCTGTATTATTAGAAATCTTCTGATGTAGCATTAGTATATTGCTTAAATATTTTGCTGTGTGCATATGCTGATGGATCACTGCTGTAGCCTTTAGAAGAGGAGGTTGCTTTTGGGCCTTGCCCAAAAGATTATCCCCATTTATTCTGTAGTGTTCATTAATTTCAATAATATCAAAAAACAAGATGCAGCCCTGTAGTGCAAAAGAGGGTGTAAAACTGTAATGAGGGGATATACTCAGAGCTGTTAGTTGACAAGAAAAAATAATGAAATCCATCTAAATATATGTTTAATCTGTTTCTAAATGGATATATATTACTTGGTTTAAGACTTCATTTTATTAATTTTTCAGCTTAAATTCTTAATTAACATACTCTAGGTAGGGAGAGCATCTAACAGTATTAAGGCCCCAGTCTTACAATTTGATCTGCTGTGGCTGACCTTTGACTTTGCAGAATTTCACAGGTCTCTGGGCTTTGCACAGGTGCAGGGCTCCACCCCTTTGGTTTCAACTGCAAGATTAGGATCTGACTTCCCAAGATTTCTTTTTAAAGTTCATGAAGGAATGAGCTAAATTAAATATTCAAAGTTTTGCATTCACTTTTTCCATATGTTTTCTATATGTTAGCACTGCTGTCCTAATGTCAATTTTAAACCCAAGCGCAGCAAGGTAAACTCAGCGTATTGTAATTAAAATGGGTGAGATAATGGGTTACCCTGAATACTAGCGCAAAGAAGCAGTAGCATAAGACACCTCCTTCCCCTTGTGCCTGTGCACTTTACCACCATTTCCTGCAACTGCACCATCTTGAATCCATTCTGCACCCTCTCCCCACCGCAATGTGCCCAGTGATATAGATATGCCAACATGTTGGGGTGAGTACGCTGTGACAGATATAGACACAGTGTAGTTTACTTCCTCTTTGTAGCAGCAGGGAGACCGTGACTCCCTGAGAAAACAGAGTAGTTACTCCTGCTTCTTATTCCCCATATGAAGTCTTAAAACTTTGCTTGTGACATCAGATTTTCTTTACAGCTGCTAATTGTCATGTCCCAAATAGGAAATGAGCAGTTGGGACAGATAATATTTATATAAATGCTGTCATTCAAGGATCCTAAAGTGCATTACAAAAGTGGATACGTATCTCATTTTTACAGATAAGGAAACTGAAGGACAAAGATTTAAGTGTCAGGGTCAGAAACAGAACCTACTCCCCAGAGTCCAAGTATCCTATTCTAACCTCTAGACAACAGTGCTATACACTAACTCTGAATGATCATGTTTTAATGTAATAACAAAAATGGGGGAAAGAGTTACAGACAATACAAGCAGAGTTATATCTGAACAGAATGTCTTTTCCTAAACATTTTCCATGAGACTTCAGTGGGTTTTAAGCGTTCAGCACTGGGAGTGAAACAGTGGCACGCAGAAGGGATTTCTAACTATAACATAGAAACTCAGAATATTTTGATTCTCAATCTAATCTTCACACTTTTTCCTTCCTACATTTGAAAAGCTTTATAATCTTTAAGATCTATTAATGTGGGTAAGTGCATATGTCCTCTTCAGCATAAAAATTCTTACATATCTGGTTTCTTTTAAAGTTTGGCACATCTTGCTCTCCCTTTTTGTTACATTCATCATTAGTATTCTTAGTTTTTTGGATAGACCACTAAATATAAGAATGGTTTCTGTTACAGTTCCTTGGTAAATGCCATTTCTACTTTCTTTCAAGTATATGTTCATCACTATCCCTATTGACATTCCAGAATATGTGTAGTATTTGCCGACAAATATTTTTGTTTATTTTTACAACATCCACCAAAAATTAAATGAACTTAACTTTAACTACATTAAACTTGCAGTTCTGATTATAAATTGCTTTAACAGCTAATTTTATTAAAAGTAATTCTGTCAAACTCATGTATTTCTTTTCTAGAGAAAAAAATCCAGAAAATATCCCGTGCTGCTCTTGCACATGAGAGCAATAAAGGTCAGAGGTCATTGCAACAAAGCTCCTGTGGATCAGAACAAAATAAAAATGCAAGAACAAGCTATTCATCGAAAGATATAGATAGTAATATATCAAAGAACTCATGCATTACAGGTAGTGACTGGAGCTCAGATGAGGATGAAGGAGGTAATAAAAGACCAAAATCCAGGCGTGCATCTACCGTTTCAAGTCAGACATCTGAAGAAAGCACAAGATACAGCAGAATTGGGAGTGAAATGTATTTGACAGCATCTGACGACAGTAGTTCTCTATTTGAAGAGGAGAGTTTTGCAGTTCAGAGATCCGAGCACAAAATGCTGTATTCCTGGCAGCAAGGATCTCAGCGGAAAAGTCAGTCCAATCCACTTGGAAAGAGCAATTCTGAGGCCTTCGACAGAAAAGGCCAAGATAGCTCTTCAGATGAACTGAATAAAAAGTTTCAGTCTCAGAGATTAGATTATTCATCCTCATCCAGTGAAGCAAATACCCCAAGTCCAATTTTAACCCCTGCTCTAATACCTAAGCATCCAGTCCTGACACCTTCAACAGATTCTCAGTGTGTGACACAATCAAATTCTCCATCAAATTTGCCCCCTCCAAAGTTACGGACTCCCAACGTTTTCAGTGTAAGTGCAGCACTGGCAAAAAAGCACTTAAGCCAACCCCAGCTGAGTTCCGACAGAGTGTCTGATAGAAATAGAAATGCTATAAGCATGGTACGGCCCTTGAGACCTCAGGAAACAGACATCGACCTGGTGGATGGGGAAAATACTGACATTTTAGAGAAAATGGAGATTGATTATGATGGAGCATTTACCTATGACTCTTTTGAGGCACAGAGTGCAGAAGACCAGGAGTCCCGTGATATAACAAGGAAGGCAATTAGCAACAAACCCCCTACTCCTCCTCTGCATCGATTCCCCTCCTGGGTAAATATAATTAAATATTTTTTACTGATTTAAATTAACTCATCTTGTTGCTTTTATTACACTTTTCTCTCCTGTACCTTTCTCATTACCTGTGTCTATGGTGGGAATATGATTTGTTGTTTTAATACCAACTGAGATTATCTACTCCTCAGAAGCAAGTTCAATTTTAATAACTATTCTAGGATCTTGTATTTTTTCCTCTTGCAGAAGAATATGGAGTAAATCATATCAGTGAAATATTTAAATTGCATACATTCAACAGCCATTCTCCTATTCATGGGCTAATGAGCTCTTTGCTTTTAAAATGCCATATAAAAATGTATGGCCATTTTTTTGTATGTAGAGAACCAATTTTTGAAAAAGTCATATCTAATTTTCATGTGTTCATTTGTGTACACACAACTAGATAATGACTCTAACCACTGACCTTTTTTTTTATGACTATAGAACCTAGGAGTCCTGGTTCCAAGTGCTTTGCTCTAAAAACTAGGCAATACAATCCAGGCCAATAATTTGTGAATTAGATAATTGTAAATATAGTTTGGCACAACAGACCATATTTAAAGAAGTTTTTAGTCCTGTTAGTTGTTCGGAGAAATTTCTCAATCTGTAGTAGTAGTAGTAGTAATTCACTGGTTACAGAAGAATTTTACAATTCCATTGAGATATTTAAAACAAATTGTTTTAACGTGTAAGAAAATTAATATACAAATTTTACATCATGACACAAGGGGTCAGACTTTAATAATTTGTTTTAGTCCTCTCCTTAAAATTATTTAGTTCTGAGCCAGCTCCTTCCAGCCTGAGAATGTAAAGTCTTCTCTTGCCAATGATTTATCTTGTTATGCCCACCTAGTGCAGAATCTGAAATTATAGGGTAATACAAGTACCTGGCCTGTTGGTACTGTGGGGTTAGGTCAGAGATGAACTATACTTTAATGTTACTTTAACAGTTTGTGCATGTGAAGTTTTTCGTTACGGGTTTTTGCTACCATAGTTTGAAAAGCTTTTGGTGAAAAGCTACTTCCGTAGCCTCCCTTTGTAGAGAACTTCTAGTCTTCTTCTAGTATAGAATGTTCTCCCCCAGTTATTCTTTGAGGAACTGATTTTTGTATTCAAAACAAAGAACTCCCTAGTACACAGGCAACAGTTGTATGAGAAAAGGTTGAAAGACCACTGGTCTGGTGCATGGTGTAGACAACGTCACATTTCAGCTGCCACTGATAACTCTGCTATATCACATATTTATAGCAGTGTGAGGGCAAAGGGGAGGTTTGAGGAAGAAATACCTTTCATTTCCTAATATCTACAATAAAACATCTCTGCTTTTATGTTAGGAAAGCAGAATTTATGCTGTAGCCAAGTCAGGTTTACGAATCTCTGAAGCTTTCAACATGGACTCTTCTAACAAAAGTAAGTGGGTCTTTGTACCAACAGCCAAAATCCTCTGCTTACTGTAATTTATAAGGGGCCAGTTGTCCCAGATGCCTCTAAAATATGCCTCTGAAGATTTCTTTGGATTTTTTCTTTATGATATGGTCAAACAGATTTAACCTTTTCATTATTTCTATCACCTATTCTTGAATACTTGCCTCTTAAGTACAAATTCACTATAGTCCTTAATTCACTATAACTTTCTTTGGAATTCTTGATGATTATATAACCAGACATCAAAAGAGAGAGAATGTACTTACATTACAAAAAGACTAGTGGTCCTAATTATGATTTTCTCATACGCCATTACTCCAGTATAATTTAGGAGTAACTGTAGTGAAGACAATAACACTACAGTGCTGTGACATCAGAATCCAACCAAATGTTTTAAATAATTTTGGAGGGCAATTTTAAAGAAATGTGTTTTATGCTATGTATTTCAGGTACTGCTTCTATAGCTTCGTATACCATATCTGGACTATACACTTCTTTGATATACAAGAACATGACCACTCCAGTCTACACAACTCTGAAAGGGGTAATCTTATTGTTGTTTAAAATGAAGTTGTGTGAAAAGCCATACTGTTAAGCTCCACATTCAAGAACTTGGCATTTTATGCTTGATGGCACTTTGCCAAATTTGTCATAAGATCATGTTTAGAGACCGTAAAAAATCCAGAAGTAATGGAAATGTCAAATGTCCTGAAAATAAATTATTGTTGCTTATAAAGTGTTACAAGCCTGTGTCAATTTTTGTTGTGGCCCTTACTGGTTTTCCCAGGGCTTGTTAATTATTGAAAGAGCTGCACTGGTTGCAATGCTGTAATTACAGATTTAGATCTGGAAGGGTCTTTGTGTCAACCCCAAAGCTATTTGTTTTCAGAAGCTTGCAGAATCTAATCAGAACATTATTTGTTTCCTGGCAACCTCTTGTAATTTGAAGAGATGTATGTTTTTAAACAGAAATGATGTAATAGATAGGTGTTGGGGGGGTTTCAGTTGTATATTGCTACTTATGTGCTGAATCCTGGGGCCCAAGAAAGAACTGCAGTCCAATCTAAATGCAGTGGAACCAGTCGAGTTCCAGTGCTGTGCAGAGGTAATGCAGATGCTAAGAGTCCATAAAGGCCATCCCCATCCTCCATATGCCATGGAGCTGTGCTGCATGAGAGCTTTATCTGCTGTAGCATGCAGAGGAATTTGGGGTGTGGCAGGGCAGACTGCTGGGATGTGACTATGTGACTCGTGGACCTGAGGTAAATGGGAGCCACCAGCCAAACCCTCCCCCTCCATGAAAGGCTGCAGTAGGATCTTTGAAGTGTCTCCACTGGCATTTTGTAATCTGGGACAAGGAGGGCTGATCGCTACAGATTGTTGCAACTGATTGCCCCCTGCACAAAGCCCATTACTTGCAGTGTAACTATTGAATGTACAAGATCATATCATAGAAAGCCAAATATTGTAATTGAACAGAGTACCCTTTCCTGATGAAACTGGCAGAACTAGGGTTGCCAGGTGTCCAGTTTTCAACTGAACACCTGGTCGAAAAGGGACCCTCCCCAACCCAGTGAAAATGAGTGAATGAGGGTGGGGGAGAGTGAGCTACAGCGGGAGAGGATATGGAATGTGCTGGGTGGGGCCTCGTAGAAGGGGCGGGGCAAGGGCGTTTGGTTTTGTTTGGTCAGAAAGTTGGCAACCCTAGCAGACACACATGCTGCAAAGGCAGCATTAATGTGTGTCTGTATTCTGTCAAGGAGTGACCCCACACACATCCTGCTGTGCAAATGATTCCTGCCAAAAACAGGAGTCATCCCTACATGGATGTTTAATGTTGGATCAGTGGCTGCCTCACTTTTAGCCCTGCCTCAGAACATTCCCTCAGTGTTAATTTCAGCCTCACCATAGTTTTGGGGTAGCTAACCTCCACCTCAGTCTGCCAGAACACAGGTTCTCCAACAGGCAGTAGTGCACACCTTCAGCCAGAACTTAGACCATAGGTGGCTGCTAAATCATGCCCTGTGAGTTTTATTTGTAAAGTGAAATATACTCATCCTCGTACTCATGTTTCCCTGTTGGTGCACCAGAGAGAAAGTTTGGTGAGTATTGGGGCACAAGGTAAAGTTTAGGTATTTTTAAGCTGGATTAATTTGCATTTTTTTGGGTTCGTTTTACATCTCTTGGTGGTAGTTGTCCTGGCAAGATTTCCTGGCAACAATGCTAGTGCCAATAATTTTAGTTTTTATACCACCCTCTATTGTGCGTGTTGTATATAATCGGTGGTAGTGGTTTGGTTTGGTTTTGCTTTGTTTTAATTGTTGCAATTAAATCTTTAGCATGGTAGGCATCTATAGTGCCGGTTGCAGAAGTAGGCTGTTTTAAAAGCCAATAAAATAAATACATCCATAAAGTAGTATATTTTGCATAAAGTTTCAAAGAATGTATGTTAATTTCTGTAGAAAGCAACTCAAATAAGCAACAGCCCATTCTTAGATGACTCTTCGGGATCAGAGGAAGAAGACAGCTCCCGATCCAGCTCGCGGACCTCAGAATCAGACTCTCGAAGTAGAAGTGGCCCAGGTAGCCCCAGGGCCATGAAACGAGGTGGGCAAAAACCATAAAAACAAATATTTTGAGAGGCTTAATATGATTTTGGAGCACGTGCATTGTTTCTTCTTCATATCAATTTATTTCTCATTTTTAAAATATGGTTGCCTTGAACATGGATCTAGCTCGTTTGTTATACTTTTCACATATCAAAGCTGAAACCAAAGCAACCTGGCAGGAGAATGGGCAGCTTTCCTTTTTTTGATTACCAATACTTATATGTATTTCTAAGGTATTGCTGTAGTATCTTCTTGTCATTTGAGGGGAAAGATGATTTTGCGATTAAAGCACAAGGTGGGGTGTCAGGGGATCTGGGTTCTGTTCCCTGAAGTGTTATGGATTTTTGTGACCTTTGACTGTAACTAGATGGAATAACTGAGCAGAAAAAAATAGTGAGAGTCAGCAAAATCTTTTCCTTAAGTTTATAAGGTAATAATTTAACCTAATCAGACAGCAGAGGAATTCAGTGTAGTTCTTTGATCTCTTAGTGTGAAGCCCACCTTCTTAAAGGCATTCTCCATCCTCTCTGCCTCTAAAGCAGTCAGTTTTATAGTGCATCCCATGAGACCTGTGCCAAGAGAGGAAGAGGCTGAACTGAAGTTAGTCCCTGGCACACAAGTGTCTGTTACCCTCCATGTGCTTGTGTTTTCCCCCTCTGGAAAAAGGGAATAGCATTTACCTACCTCACAGGGGTGAAGTGAGCCTTAATTTTCTGTTGGTAAATTGCTTTGAGATGCTCTGATAGTATAGTGTTACAGATATCAAAATATTATTGTTATTTACTTACTCTGATTGGACAAGGTCAGTTGCTAACTAACTAGAGTTTCACTTATGTAATACTCAGGCACATGTAGTCAATGGATTAACAGAATTTGAGTGCCAACCACAGGCCCCTGTTAAGTTTCCCCAATAAACTCTGCCTTGCATGGAATGTATACAACATTCTTGTTTTCTAGAATTGTCCTTAACCTAATTCTTTCTCCTCAATTTGGTTTGGTTGGTTGGTCCTCTGATAGGGGAAACAGAACATAATTGTTAAAGCGCTCCTATTGTGGGAAGTATTGAAGCCCTCCCTGACTGGGTTTGTTTCTCTCATACCCAATTTCTCTACCATGCCAAGTGCCCGCTAAGATATGTAAGGGCTTATTTGCACTGATGTAGTTATATTGATGTAGCTACACCTAAGCTGTGTCAGTGCAAATCCATGCTGCAGTTGGATTGCACTAGTGTAAAAGGGCTTAAGTCTTTCTCCCACTTCCCTGCCAGACTTATCTTTGCTGATAGTTAAGTTGATACCTGTCGAAGCTTTGGGCCTGAGTTGCTTCTCACACTAGTTTCTACACCAATCTATCTTAATTGAATTGATTAGAATCACTGCGGATTTACAATATTGTAGGCAATCATGGAATCTGGCCTATTATTTCATGCTGTCTCTGGAGACTCAAGAAGATAGCCCTGCATTGTTTCACATTCAGAAGTCTTTCTTCACAGCCTTGAGCATGTGTTCTTATTTATAATGCATAATTTGAAGATAGTGGGATTGCACAGGTAAAACTAAGGGTATATTGGCCTATGGTATTATAATTACTGATATTATTTTAGGAGGAAAGAGCCCAGCTTGACTCTCAAAACCCAGATGAATTTATGGGTCTGGAAGTTACGAAAACAGTATTTTTATTTGTAAAATCAGCTAATATTTTATGGAATTAATCAAACAAAATAAACAGAATCCTACAGTGCAAACGCACATTGTAGGGAGAGTGGTCACTTTGGATGAGCTATTACCAGCAGGAGAGTGAGTTTGTGTGTGTATGGGGTGGGGGGGTGAGAAAACCTGGATTTGTGCTGGAAATGGCCCACCTTGATTATCATGCACATTGTAGGGAGAGTGGTCACTTTGGATAAGCTATTACCAGCAGGAGAGTGAGTTTGTGTGTGTGGTTTTTTGGAGGGGGGTGAGAGAACCTGGATTTGTGCAGGAAATGGCCCACCTTGATTATCATACACATTGTGAAGAGAGTGGCCACTTTGGATGGGCTATTACCAGCAGGAGAGTGAGTTTGTGTGGGGGGGGGCAGAGGGTGAGAAAACCTGGATTTGTGCTGGAAATGGCCCAACTTGATGATCACTTTAGATAAGCTATTACCAGCAGGACAGTGGGGTGGGAGGAGGTATTGCTTCATGGTCTCTGTGTGTATATAATGTCTTCTGCAGTTTCCACGGTATGCATCCGATGAAGTGAGCTGTAGCTCACGAAAGCTCATGCTCAAATAAATTGGTTAGTCTCTAAGGTGCCACAAGTACTCCTTTTCTTTTTGCGAAGACAGACTAACACGGCTGTTACTCTGAAAAATGTTACACAGTAACTCTTCCAAGTTGAACAGTAGTTTTAAGTAAATCTTTTCAAAAGGAAACTGTTTCACATTTGGAAATGTTTTTTCCCCATTATGATGAATAAGCAAAGAGTTTGTTTTAATATTAGTGAATCATTCAGGGCAAAAACGGGATGTGGTTTTTGATAGAAACAGGTTGACATGGGCTAAAACTTGTTTTTATTCTGAAACTGGATTTGAATACACAGTTTGTTGACAGGAAAAAATTTGCACAGGCTCTTATTCATAACTGACAGTACAAAAATTCCCCACATTCATTGCGAGTCAAAGAAAATAAGAGTGGCAGGGAAAGGCAATTTAGACAGCTCATCTATAATCTAAGTACATGACAGACCTTTGGGCAATTCATCTGCCATACAGGCAACTAACTACCTGAGAGAACCAGATGATAAAGAAAAAGGAAAGAAAAATCATTTATACTTTAGCATGAAGATCCCACACTTGATCACCAAAAAATAGACAGACGTAATATGATGTACAGAAATGCTAGTGATCTACTGCAGAACTCTTAATTTATTTAATCTGATGGCATTTAAAAGATATATATATGTAAACAAATGTTTTAAACAAGAGACTGTAAATATTTTCCTTCATTCATAAGTCATTAAGTAGCCCCATTTGATTGTAAGGAATATGGGCTTCAGTGCTTTTTGGGTAGAAAATTAATATTTGATCTATGGCTGTTGAAATTATGGGCAAGTGTAGTCAATTGGAGACTTTATGGAATCACTGAATTATTTCCTTTGGAATTTTGTTCCTTTGAAAGAAAGATTCTCCTGATATCTTGCTCTTAGATGAAGCAGTGACAACAGGATGTGGCAGTATTATATTTTTGTTTCTTACTGGAGTGTTTGCACACCTGTTTGGAATAATTTTAGTTTTAATTCATAACTAACAGCCTGTTCATATTGTGAATCCCCGTTTCATGGTTTAATTCAATTTGATTGTTGAGGTGCTGAGGATCACTCTCTTATGCACATTGTCAGAGAGAGATGGAGTTAGAGAACACTGTTTCTTTTTGAAGATTAAAGAATGACAAAGAGACATTGTCATATACACTGAACCTGATTTATGGAAGTGAAGAAATTAATGATGGGCTGCTGGCAGCCTTAGGACTGCTCTAACTTGTGCTCTGGCTGCTCTCCACCAGCTGAGAATAGCTAAAGTGTGGCTCTGGCTTGCCCCTTATGCTGGGGGCTGTAGAGATGGAAGGATAAAGTTTTTTTTGCAGCAACTCTACATCATTTGGAAATCCACTTATGCTGTAAAGTATTGTCCAGGAGTTTCTACAGCATTCTAAGGACCATTTACATTGCTGCAGTTGCACAGAGGAATCAAGAATCGATCCTTGTAAATTTCAGTGGCTGCAGATTTCACTTGAAAGTCAAATAAGCCTTCCAAAGTTGATGACTTACAGTAGTCTATTTAAATAATTATTTTCCAGTAGCTGAAAACTGTAGACCATGTGAGAAAGTTTAATTTTTCCCAATATATCTTCTGCTTTGAGTTCAGATAATAAGTTGAAATTTAAGAATATTTTACAACCATAAATATTAAATTGCTTTTAATCATGTTCTTGAACATAACATTTTTCACATTGTGCTTGGCATTCTTTATGTTTATGTGGCAGGAGCATTGCCAAATTCCTAAATAAACACTTTATTACTTTTAAGGAATTTACTTGCACTGCTTGATATTCTCATCAAAAATATTTAATTCCCCTGGAATGCTATTAATATTTTAGTTTGTCAACAACTCCCAGCTCAGCTGTTCCCTCCATACCCGTGCCCGATTTCTCATATCTAAAATATGATGGCAAAGAAATATACATTTGGCATCTTTTTTGCTTTTTTGCTCAGGTGTGTCTTTGTCTTCTATGACCTCAGAAAGTGACTATGCTATTCCCCCTGATGCCTACTCAACAGATACAGACTATTCAGAGCCAGAGCAGAAACTCCCTAAAACCTGTTCCTCATCTAGTGATAATGGAAAAAATGTGAGTACCAAAGTTATGCAAAGAATAATAGTATTTCTTTCTTCTACACCTAATGTTAACAAAGCCCAGTACTAAATTTGCTTGGCACACAGTGTAATGATTACAAGTAGCAGTGTGTTCAGATTAATTAAATGACCCATATGCTGACTTGGGGTGACCTATTGTGTGTGAAATATCTAAACACAGCGTAAAAGAACCAGGTTGGGTGTACAGAGGAGCAGCCTCAGCACCAGCAACAGCAGAGACCCCACTAGAGGGTCAGGGGTGGGGAGAATTACGTACCACCTTGTATACAGTACAGAAGATTTCCATAGATGGGGTGTCTGGAACTTCCTCACATAGGATGTGGGGGACTGTGAGCATATCAGACGTGTGGTCAGTGGGTCTGCATGCTGCACAGATCACAGAATCCAAACCCACAGTGTTGGATAACGTGTTGCAACTGTATTCCTCACTACCGCTTGTATTAATGACGGTGGCCTGGGTATCCAAGCAGCTTGGCTGATTGGGGATGAGAACCATATCCCTCAATTCCTGACACTTTTCTCAGAGAGCAAACCCTGAGCTTTGTTTTGCTGGTGTTTGCACTAAAGATGTGTTGGTGTGCAGCTGCGGAATTACAATTCTCTGGGACTGTTCAGTTGGTTAGGCCAGAAGTTAGGGGTTGAGCATATATATTTTTAAAATGACAAGCTTTATGTGGAATGTTTTTTATAATTATTTAATTAAAATGTTGTATAATGCTTAGAGCCTGGGTCTGGGAATCAGGAGTCCTGGGTTCTGTTCTTAGCTCTTATTGTGCAACAAGAGTCCTGGGTTCTGTTCTTAGCTCTTACTGTGCATCAAATCTCTGTACCTCTGTCTAACTGTAAAATAGGAAAAATACTTTGTCTCTCATGAATCTTAATGCATGTAAAAACTGGATCTTTCTACTATAAAAAGCTAAAGTATTGTAATAATTATCATTTACCATGCAGGCATTTTTTTCTTTGGCAAAATACCTTGTTATAATATATTACATCCCTTATTTTTTATTTTAAATAATCAGGAGCCATTGGAAAAATCTGGATATTTGTTAAAAATGGGTGGCAAAGTAAAAACCTGGAAACGACGATGGTTTGTGCTCAAAGGCGGTGAGTTATTGTACTACAAGTCTCCGGTGAGTATGAGTAATGTGTTTGCTGTTTAGTTCCTGATTCCTCTAAATGACTCTAAAATTGCCAGATGGAAAAATAAATTTCTTCATTTGAATACATTAAATTAAACATTTCATAATAAAGAGCCCAGTTCCTCAAAGTTTTGAACACCCTCAACTTTTATCTTATGGGATTTCAGGGCACTGTACCTGCTAGGTCAGGGATGGGCAAATGTTTTGGCCTGAGAGCCACATCGGGGTATGGAAATTGCATGGTGGGCCTTGAATACTCACGGAATTAGGGGTATGGATGCGGGATAGGGTGAGGGCTCTGGCTGGGAGTGTGGGCTCTGAGGTGGGGCCAGAAATGAGGAGTTTAGGGTGTGGGAGGAGGCTCTGGGTTCAGGTACAGGGGGGAGAGGGCTCTGAGTTGGGGATGGGGGGGTTTGGGGTACTAGAGGGGGCTCCAGGCTGGGATCAAGGGATTCAGACGGTGGGAGGGGGATCAGGGCTGGGGCAGGGGGCTGGTTTGCAGGGGAGGGGTGTGAGGGCTCCATATGGGGGTGCAGGCTCTGGGGTGGGGCCAGGGATGAGGAGTTTGGGGTGCAGGATGGTGCTCTGGACTGGGACCAATGGGTTTGGAGGCGGATCAGGGTGTTGGGGCACAGGGGGGATGAGGGCTCTGGGATGGGGCTGGGGATCACAGGCTTGGGGTACAAGAGGGGGCTCTGGGCTGGGATCAAGGGGTTTGGAGGGCGGGAGGGAGATCAGGGCTGTGGCAGGGGATTGGGTCTTGGGGGGAGGGTTCAGGGGTGCAGGCTCTGGGTGGCGCTTACTGCAAGCAGCTCCCAGAAGCAATGGCATGTCCCCCCTCTGGCTCAGAGGTGCAGCCAGGCGGCTCTGTGCACTGCCCCGTCCACAGGTGCCACCCCTGCAGCTCCCATTGGCCGGGAACCGCAACCAATTGAAGCTGCGGGGGCAGTGCCTGCAGACAGGGCAGCGTGCAGAGCCACCTGGCCATGCCTCCACATATTATGTAGGAGCTGGAGGGGGGAGTGATGCCAGCTGCTTCCTGGGAGCCGCGCGGAGTGGGGCAAGCCCCTGACCCTGCTCTCCGGCTGGAGCGGGGCAACCCTGATCCTGCTTCCCGGCAGGAGCTGAGGGCTGGATTAAATGGTCTGTTTGCCTGCCCCATCCTAGGTGCTGGATGCTTCCAGTGATCAAGTATTAAATGTGTTATACCAGTATTGTATTACTATTACAGATGAATTATCCTTTTTTTCCCATTCTTTCACACAGAGTGATGTAATTCGAAAGCCACAAGGTCAAACTGAGTTAAGCGTATCCAGCCACATTGTAAGAGGTGATGGAAAACAAACAGTTCAGGTGCTTCCTTGTCTCCTTGTATTTTTAGAGGGTCGTCTCTTTCCACCCCTAAAAGTGACACTTCCTCCAAATATGTTTCCTTTTGGAGGCAGTCAGTGCCCTCCATCTGAGGGGGGAGGGATTGTTTCAATCATAGAAACTGGAGATGGAAAAGACTATATAGGATTATCTTTTTCATATTCTTGTCAAGGTAAGATTGTTACCTGTAACATGTAACCCAGAGGGAATGGCTTTGTGCTCCAAGCACTCTGAAACCACAGGTTCACATGCCACCAGTTGCGATTCCAACTTAGGTAAAATGAATCCCATGTAATTTACTATAGGGGGATCTTTCAAATGAGATCTCAACTATAGGGCTGCCTGCTCTGCATGGCCATTAAGCGGTTCTACTCTGAAAATTGACAGTAAAAATGTTGCAAATATTTTGTATTTATAAATGTGTATTGTTTTAAATAAGTTGAAATTCATCATATTCCTAGAACTGAAGGCATCTTTTCTGTCACTATTTAGTTGATCACAGAAAAACGAACATACTACCTGACTGCAGATTCGCCAAACATCTTAGAAGAGTGGATCAAAGTACTGCAGAATGTTCTTAAAGTTCAGGCTGCTAGTCCACTTTTCATACAGCCTGATGTGAAGCCAGCCATGAAAGGATTGCTGACCAAGGTAGGGACACTTATTTCCCTAACAAAGTATTTTTATTCTGGTTTTATTTTTAAAAATATTTCTGCTTAATATCTCTAAGTGAAGAAAGGCAACAAGAACTGTATAAAACACCTGTAGTAAACTAATTTTAGTAACCAGTCCTTCCATTGACGTCAGTGGCAAAACTCCAGTTGGTTTCAACAGGAGCATAATTGGATCTTTAACAAGGACTTCTTTGTACAGTAGTATCTAAGTTGGCTGCAGTATTTGGCATTGACCCTTGTGTGGTTTTGCAAAAGTGCTGTTTGAGGGACACCCAAAATTAAAGTCCAAAAGTACATGTACTATAAATATTTAGCATAAGAGTAAATAGATTAAAGTAGACGTGCTATTAGGTTTGCGTCTCTTACAATGTGAATAAACCAGAAGGACTGCCTACTCCTCTTATACCATAATAAAAATCTAAGTTGGCAAGTCTTTTTCATTTGGCCACTTGATTCACTACCTTCCATGCTGAATTCTGTTTGTACATCATTAGGGCCCTGATTCAGCACATGCCTCAATTTAAACATTTGTGTAAGAGGCACTCTCTTTTTTCCAACATCAGCAGTCAAAACAAGATATTTCAAGATAATGAGGATGGTGTGTAGAGTGAGGGAATATACTATGTTAAGGTTAATTTACTCATCAGATTTAGATGTTGCTCTTCGACTGTGTATCATTAATGTATTCACAGGAATGTAGAAACTATTGCAGTTTACCAGGGGTTTCACCTTTAGGTTCTCCTCTGATCTGTGAAGAATGAAACACCTTCCAGCTTCTTATTAAATATGCTATATGTCTGTGTATTGTGTCAGTACTAATGGAAAAGCCCTTAATGGCAGAGAATCAGCTGACAGTTGTCTCAAGGGAGTATACATGAGGTGGGGACAGCCAGAGCTCAGCATGATCCCGTCAATGTACATGCTCCTGATGCCACCAGTATCAGGGTTGGGTGGGAATGTGGTGCAGGACCTAGTTCTGCACTAGCTGTGTATACCTTTATGCCGGGAAAGTGATCAGCTGGCCAGATCGATCTGTTTTCCTGTCCCTTTGCACCTCCAGAGCAGCACAAAGGGGCTGGGGCACAGCAGAGAATCTGACCCAATCTATTTACCTAGTAATCAGAAAATTAGGCCAATTTTTTAAAATCTGGGTCTCACACTCAGCACCTCTGGAAAAAAAAAATCAGACTGCTCATTTAAGTACCCTAAACATGGATGTAGGTAATGTTAGTCACCTGTGTTTGAAAATTTTGAGCCTAGTGCCTGAAGTACCAGGAAGGGGCTTTCTGTTTTTAAGATAGCAAAGTCAATGAAAGTGTAATGTTGGTCTATACGAATGTATTCTAGACCTTCCTTATTTTTATCACTTGATATGCAGATTCTCTACCCTGTTTGAATTCAGTTTGGTGTTACACTGTGGTACAAACTGCACTTTCCATTCTTAATTTAAAATAGCTTAAATTTAAAGATGAATCAATTCTTCTGTAGCTTTTAACAATAGCTGTTTCACAGCAAAGTGCCACCTCCTCCTCAGCGTCATCAGTATTTTGTACTTATGAGTATAGTTGGTTTGCTACGACAGCCTAATGAAGCCTTCCAGCAATTAACTTTTACCAAGGCTTGTTCAAATCCATTAAGGGTTTTCTTGTGGTGATGGTGGAATTTGTTTATAATTGTAATTTTAAAGCATTAACAGAACAAGAGGAATTGGTTTGCTTTTATAGGTTTAAATTAAACTGTAGCTTTTCTTTTATTCTTGTTTAATTTCCTTTACTTTTACAGTAAGGCATAGATTCTTTTAATATTTCCATTAAAATTTATATAAAACAGATTTTTTAGGATTTTAACTTTTTAAATTGATTGTAGACCAAATGCTATCTAATTCACAAAGCAAACATGAAAAAATAGAGATGAACAACTTTTTTCTCTACCTATTTTTCAGGTGTATTTGTCTTATAACTATACTAGGTACAAACAAAGAAGATTTTCAAGTTCATGGTTTCATGAATACAGTCACTTCATATGCTCTTCTAAAACCAGCTGTTTTTGGTCATAAATAGAATATCAATTATAGTAGATACTTATGAGTGAATACAAGACTGTCTTACCTTATTTATTTAGAAATATAAAGTTTTGAAATATTTAATAAATTAAAAAGTTAACCATTGAGCCAGTGTAATGATTTCCCAGCTAGGTCACATCAATGAAAGAGAATCCCTTTATTTCAGTGATGTCAGTGAGAAAGCATTATGTTTCACAGCTGTCTCTGAAAAAAATTGTATTGGTGTCTGTTTTATTCTTTACAATGGTTTAATGAGAATTGAAGAATAGGTAGGAATGAGGAAACTATCTGTCCTAATCTGTGCAGTTATGGGACAATAACCTTACTGCTAGAGATTGTTCTAAAATGTTTTTCCCCATTCAAAAAGCTAGTGATGCCACTTCATAAGTGGGGAATAAAGGGGAACTTCATTTCAGCTCCCATGGCTGTTGTGTTATAACCAGACTTCTTGAGTGCTAGATGCACTCACTTAGCACTACCTTGTGCTAATTTACTCAATGGACCTGGGGGAAGCAGGCAACTCTCAGTTATCCCACTCCATTCTTTACTCCAACTTTACTCTCAGTTATTCTCCAACTTTACTCTCAGTTATCCCACTCCATTCACCAGCTAGTTTTCATCTCTTCAAAGGAATGATGTTAGTCAAAGTTAGCATGGGCGGGAATCTGATTTGGTGATTAAAGCAGAGAACTCAGTGGTCAGGACTCTCAGCTTCTACTCCTGACTGTTGCTGACTTATTGTGTGACATAACTTAATCTCTCTGTGCCTTTGCTTTTATTCTGCTGTAAAATGGGGATGTTAAGACTTACCTTCCTCATATGGGTTTTGATACTTAATTTTCATGAAGTGCTTGTAAATTCTTGGGTGTAAGGCACTATTAGAGTTCTAATTACCATTAGTTGTAGTAGTTTGAGTGTCCCCTCCAATTTTTATTTCCTCAGCTTTTTCTATGTAGGACCTGATCCAAAGCCAATGGAAAGACTACTGCTGTCTTGAATGGGCTTTGAATCAGGCCTGTTATGTTTTAATTGTAATGCCTGTAATACAGAAAGTCATGCAGCTTCAAATTTTTATATTTATAGTAATGTTTTACAGGAATTCTTTATTCCAGCCATCAGAATTCTGAGAAATTGAAATATGTATCTAAGCTTCACTGGCTGGGCCCATCTCAGAAAAAAGTTTTACATTAAAAATAATTTGTACTTAACTATATTGTAATTTCAGGTGAAACATGGATACTCCAAAAGAGTGTGGTGTACTCTGGTTGGAAAAACTCTTTACTATTTCCGTAGTCAAGAAGATAAGGTATGTCTTTCTAATGGTTAAAATAATGTGACTTGTTTGCTCAGGACTCTCAGGTGTATGAAAGATAGACACTAGGGTGGATTTTTAATCGAGATGCTGCAACTTTATTAACTAACACTGGTTATGAATAGTATATGCCTACCCATCTCATGCCAGGCATTTAACTGAGCCTAGTGCAGGGTTACAGGCTCCTACCATAGAACAAATAACTGAGGGTAGACTCTTCAGCCTATCCCCCTGGACTTAGCTCACTTCTAAAGTCCTCTCACCTTTCACCCCTAAGGGGGGTTCAGGGTACTAAAGGGGGAACTTTGGTCTACAAAGACTTCAGGTCTCCTCTTCTCCTTACAGGTCCACCAGCATAAATCTTCAGTCTCATTGATCTCTGCAGCTGGCCCTTTTAGCCTTTATCTGCCCTGTACTTCAGCCTCATGTTGCAACAAGTTGAACCTTCCTATATTATCCCTCAATATACAGACATCCAGGTCGTCTTCTTTACCCCACTTGTGCCTTCACAGTGCTGCAAGGAAAGTGAAAAACCCACTGGACCACTGCCAATTATTTGGCCCAGTGGGGAAAAAATCCTTCCTGATTCCAAGATGCTGTAGGTTTGACTGACTGTCTGTTTTTTTGGGAGCACAGTTCACTGTCTACAACTAAAGGGAGGGCAGGGCACCTATTGAGTTCCTGGGGTCGGGCAGGGCAGCTGAAGAGGCAAGGGACTCGGGATGACTGGGGGAAAGTTTTGGTTGTTGGGAGGGGGAGTGCAGGGGCCAGTCAGCTCCCACTCTCCCACAAACAGCCAGTGGGATGCAAGAACCCAAGGAAGAGAAGGGGCCCAGCTCCTCCATCTGTGGTCACATGCTTTACTCCGTTCCCGCGTTCTGGAAGTGATGCATCCATTTTTCTGGTCCAACCAGTATTGCAGCTCATCGCCTGTTGAGATGGGGGAGCATTTCTCAGAAATATGCCGCCCCACCCCCCCGTTCTGGGCAGTGCATTCTCCCACTGCTCTGACCAAACGTCTCCATTGCTGAGATGGAAAATGGGGATTTTGGTGATATCTGAGCAGTCTTATACTAAAACTCAGCCGTTAACAATATTTTATTTCACTCACTTCAAACCTTATTAAAGTTAAACTCAATAGCCAGTTGACTGTGTATTGACTCCATTAAATCATTAAAATAATAATAGTAGAAGCAGCACAGAGAACCTCCATTGTTACTTTTGGCATACATATACATTATCCTTCTAAACAAGCATGTAACCATGTCAGGCTTAATAGTGATTTCACTGGGCTTTAGATCTGGCATATTGTTTTCTCCATCATCCTTCCCTTTTTCTTCTTCTCCCTGTTGCCTCCTGCTGTTTGTTCTTGATTTAGGGCCAGATCCTAGCAACACTAAGCCATATGAGTAACTTTGCAGTGTGAGTAATGTCATTGAAGGCAAGTGGAAAATTTAAACTAGTAAAGTAGTGCTTATTTACGGTACTGTACATTGTAACAAGTAGTAATAAGCCATACTTCAGGATTTTTGTTTATTTAATATTACTCTTTGAAAGTATACCAGTGCTATAATGTTCCAAAATCCAGTAAAACTTTCATTTCAGAATATTAATTTCTAACTCATTTTACAGAGAAGCTACTAAGAAAAGGTATGTTTACATTTTCAGTGTAAAGATTGACTGAGATTTGATGACAAATTGGTATTCACCTCAATTATAGTAAGAAATCTGTATGTTTAAAGTACAAGCATTTTCAAGTTCTTATCTTTGAAAATTATTCCTTGTGAGCAGGCCCTTTAGAAATACATAGGCAGTTAGCTGGCTCATCATAAATAGTTGTCTAACATTTGGGTAAGTTTTACTGCAGTTTTTTAAACCAAAATGAACAACTATTTTATTAAATGGTAATGTGGAAGAAGTGCAGCTTTCATAATCAGAATGTACTTTAAAAATACTGCATATGCAAAGACAAAACTGATTTATTTTTCAATATTCGAGGAGTTGCTAACTGAAAACATGTTTATATTACAATGGAATGTGTGTATAGAAATAAAGAGCCTGTGAGGCATTCAGTAATGTAAACTGCTGTATATGTTACATTAATGGAGTCCATTTGGTTAAAAGGATTCAAAATAGCATTATTGTTTTGAAAACCATGTGCCAAACAATGGAGAAGGATTACACTAACTGAAATCATCTGTCAACACAGCTTCTTGTAAACCTAATTTAAGTTTAATAAAAATACTGTTTAGCACAAGTACTTCATAGCAAAGGTTTCTTGGAACTGAGATGGCATCTCTGAACCTTAGGATTAAACAGCCCCTTTCTCAGAATTTGGCCGGTTCATAAAGGAAGAAATTAAGAAGCACTACAGGAAAGGCAAGCCAGCACATGTATCTTTGACCCATGTCCATTCTGGTTAGTGAAGTACAACCAAGAAATATGCATCCTTCACTAACAGCCAATGCCTTCTTCAAAGGGGGTACCTTACCACTCATGTTAAAACACTCATTTTCCAATCAGCATCCAAGACGACAATTCTTGATGCAATCAAACTTGCCAGCTACTTCCTAGTACCCAATCTCCAATTTATTAACAAGATTATTGAGAAGCTGGCAAAGAGTCAGCATCAACTACACCTGGTCTCTGGTGATATTTTAAAAACATTCCCACCCAATAATGTGCCATAAATATGGTGCACAACCTGCTCTTGGTCATGGACAAATATCCCTTCTCTTTTTGCTGGATCTCTCCACAGCACTGGACACCATAGACCATGAAGTTGTGCTGGCTTATCTCAAATTCTTACCAGGTATATGTGGCAGCACACTGAAATGGTTCCTATCCTTTCTATCAGACTCAGCTCAGAGTGATGGGAAGATGCTCCTCAAGTTCCTCAAGTCTCATTTCCCTCACCCATCATATTAAATATATGGTCTTAAGATACCACAGCCTTGATAAACAGCAGTACACAAATGATACTCCAGACAAAGGTAGGGAAAGGGAGATCTTTCAAGAAACTAGCCAGCATGATGATATCATCCTCTTTAGAGGGCATAAGCCCACCTACTAATTGTGAAAATGGTATGTAGTATTTGTGTCCTTCGGTATTCCTCATTGATAGTGGATGCCCACATAGTTACACCTATGAAAAACTGCTTCTTTCACCGATAGCTGACTGATAGACTAGATCCATCCTGACAGAGGAGGACTTGACCATAGTCATATATGCATTTGTAACCTCCAGGCTTAAATACTGCAATCCACTATACCTGAGAATTAAACTGAAGACACTGAAAAGGATCCAATGGCAGCAATAGTGATGCTCCAGTTGCCACAGTGACGCCCCATCAAATACGAGATTAAGGCTATGTCTGCACTACAGCTTATGTTGAAAGAACTTACGTTGCTTGGGCTGTGAATAAGCCACCCCCCTAAGTGACATAAGTTACACCACATAAACATCGGTGTGGAAAGCACTATGTCGGTGGGAGAACTTTTGCCACTTGCGAAGGTGGTTTTATTATGCCGACGGGGGAGAGCTTTCCTGTCGACATACGAGTATCTTCACCAGATGTGCTGCAGCGACGCAGCTGCCTCAGTGCAGCTTCGCCACTGCAGCACTGTACATGTAGAGATGCCCTAAATTTAAATTCAGCATCCTGGTCTTGAGCTTGAGAATCCTCAAATGGATTGGGCCTGGGATATCTCAAGGGTTGCATCTTCTCCCAGAGACAAGACCTATTGTGTCAGATAGGTTGCACATTCCATGTGCAACTATCAAGAACAATATATCCTGTAGATATATTGTAGCAGAGGTGGGAATAGAACTGAAGTCTTCTTATTCCTAGGACTGTGCTTTAATGACAAGATCACGCTTCCTCTCCTCCGGGATTGTAAACTGGGAAGGTGGCTTATGCTACAGTTCTTAGTGACCTTAAAAGAATAGAATTTTATGGACTTCCCCAATGTCAAATGTTCAAAACATGTTGATTATAGTTTATCAGTTTCTCTTCATTTGTAGATCAAGAACTGTAAAACTGATGTTATCCAAGATGTATATTTGCTCCCTGACTATTTCTTATATTTACTTTTAGTTTCCTCTGGGTCAAATCAAGCTTTGGGAGGCTAAAGTTGAAGAAGTTGACAGGTCATGTGATTCAGATGAAGATTATGAGGCCAGTGGTCGCAGTCTATTATCAACACATTATACCATTCTTATCCATCCTAAAGAGCAAGGACCTACCTATCTTCTTATAGGATCGAAACATGAGAAGGTAGTAAATGTACCCTATCTCTTAAGTTTCAGTAAGACAGCTGTAATTATGGTACTGTGTTATGAACATTTTCTGCAGTGAGTAAGATGTGGACAGTCAGAGACAAGGGGCTTTTTTGCTAGACCATCTAGAAGGTGGTCTGATCTAACAGACAAATGGTCACACTTTTACACATACTTATCAGAGTTTGAGTGATCACTATAGTTAACTGACCCCATTTAAGGTATCTGGAAAATGTCAGTAGATTTTCCTGTGTGGACTCCTATCCTTACTGCCGTAATGGTAACTAGTGTACACTAAGGGGAAGACTAACAGGAATAATATGAGAGAGATTATTTCAGAGCATTATAAAATAAAAGTTTTAACAGTCTTGTAGACCTCATTTTGTTTCCTGATCTTATTCCCCAGGTGGGAAGGGCAATAATTAATACAAAGACATCATATTTGCCTCTTAGAGAGGAGAGGAGGGAATACTTTGCATCTCTTGATGATCGCTGACTCAGTTCTGCTCTCCTTGGCTAAAATGAATGGTGATTTTAATATAAGGCCTTGATCAGGGATAGGGAAGTAAAATAAGGGGAAATCCTTGGGCCTTCACAGGAAGGTATAACACTACTCTGAGGTGGGGAGAAAAGCTTTCTTATAAGATGACTCAGTGGTTTAGCGAGTTAGTGCCCCGCAATTCAGTTTTCAGTCATTTAAATTCTGTCTCAACTACATGTGAAAAAAATAAGGTGTGTGCCCTCTTCCTAGTCTCTATTGAACATTCATCACATCTGGCTTGAGTGCACTTTCTGCTCAAAAGACACCTATATGTAGACTAGAAAGCTTGCTGCAAGTCAGGATTAAGATGTTTTGGCTAAGCTTTCTTGAGAATCTGTGTGTATGAAGCAATTGATATTGTTCATGAGTGCCAAATTCATCTGTAGAATTTTTGAAAATAAATATTTTTGAAGTTCTTTGTTTTGGAAAATTTCAATAAAATATTTAATATTTTAAACTCTCAAAAATCTGCTTGGAATGATGATTGGGTTCTGTTTGTTTTTGTCTTATAGGACACTTGGCTTTATCATTTGACTGTGGCTGCTGGGAGCACCAATGTAAATGTTGGATCAGAATTTGAACAGCTTGTTTGCAAACTGTTAAATGTGGAAGGGGAGCACAGTAAGTTTATTTCTGGTTCCACATAATCTTAATACTTATCTGATCAACTATATTCCAAGTGTATTTGTCCCAAATTTGTCACTCTTTTTTGTACATATCAAAAGTGAAGTTATAGTTGTAGGCAGAGCTTCTAGTGCTTTTAATACTTGTGTTTTGATATAGTCAGTTTGTTAATTCAGAACATGTTTTTCATGAACAGTAAATGTTTAGTCACTAGGTTTCAGTAGAAAAGACCTGAGACATTTACAGACATTCAAAACACTTTATTCACAGAGAAGCAAGAGCTCCATAGTAGGCTTTTTTGGGCCTTTTGTCTTCCAATTTTAATATGAATTAACCACAAAAGTGAATTAACCACAAAAGGGGCCAAGACCCCTTAGAACTTTCCATCCATTTTAATGTACTTGACATTCCTATAATGTGCTACTGATGGGGTTATATTTATTGGTTGCTAATGAGTTAGGACACTGCTATCTAGGTGACTAGTAGAGATGGTTGGTTTAGACTACCTGTGCTGCCTGCAGGATCAAAGGGCTCCAAATCTTTCAGAGATCTCTTGGCCCAGTAAGAAGTGCTACTTGTTTGTTTACATCAGGGTCTGAACACAGAAGGCCTTGTAAATGCAAACCAGGGCTACAACTCTGTAGATGATTTAGTACTAGCACCCTTTCTTTTCGAAGTGGTGGAGATAATGGGGGACGCAAGTGCCTCCCCAGCAGCCTTTAGGTCAATGTGTGGTACATTTTCAAGCCAGTAGGTATAACTGAAGGTGGCACCACCAATACCTATCTTTCCCCTCCACCCACACTCCAAGTGCTCAAAACCTGGCTCTGCTACTGCCAGTCAGAATTACAAAACATTACATAACATAAATTATGGGTCATTGAAGTCATTAAAGTTTTAGTCTTGACACAGACAATAGCATGATGATTCTGCTAAACAGAAGGGCAGCAGGAGCAAACTTGATTCCTACAAAGATAGGACTATTTCAGCCCTTGAACATCATACCAACAGTACCCATTCCAGCCTGTTTCCTCTATGAGACTTAAAATAAATGTGAGGCTCTTCTGAGGTGTTGTACAGGGAGAAAGGGAAGCACAGGACACCTGGATTCTATTCCTGGCTCTGCCACTGTCTTGCTGGGTGACCTTGGGCCAGTCACTTCCCCTCTTGGTGCTTCTGCTTCCCCATTTCTAAAATGGCAATAATGATACTGACGTCCTTTGTAAAGTGCTTTGATATCTACTGATTGAAAGTGCCATAAAAGAAGTAGGTTTTATTAAACAAAGGACTATTGAGTCACTTCTCTTCTTGCCAACAAGCAAGCACGTTGAGTACTCATGGCAGAAATTTCACCTTGCCAAAATAAACCCACTCCTGCACTAAACTGGGGTAGACATAGATTTTGGAGAAATGGCCATTTGCCCCCACACGGTGCTGCTGCAGCAGGATCAGGCATGAGCAAGTTACACAATAGTCTCCCATGAAGAGTCAAAAATGAGCTGAAGCTTTATGATATGTGTCTGTCTGCCCAAATTCAGAATTACATCTTGTTCCTTATGGCCAAAACATTGTTGTATTTGGAAATAGAAACTGAGTTTTTAATTTATTTAAATATCTCTAGCTCAGCTGTAGACACTCAGTCTCTAAAGCAGTGGTGGGCAACCTGCGGGCCACATGTGTCCTGTCAGGGTAATCCACTAGTGGGCCAGTGGCTCCCAGTGGCTGTGGTTCACCGTTCCTGGCCAATGGGAGCTGCGGAAAGTGATGCGGGCTGGCTGTCGCTTCCTGCGGCTCCCATTGGCTGGGAACAGTGAACCAACTGCAGCCACTAGGAGCTGTGGGCGGCCGTGCCTTCGGATGGTCCGTGTAAACAATCTGTCTCGCAGCCCGCCAGCGGATTACCAACCGGTCACGTGTGGCCCATGGGCCACAGGTTGCCCACCGCTGCTCTAAAGTCTGTGGAAGAATGTTCTTAGCTGGGGCATCTGCTGTTACAAATGCTGAGACTGATCTGCGGACCTTATCCTTGTGAGTAGTTCCATTTAAATCAATGGGACTATATATGGGAATAAGGATTAGTTCATGTGAGTTAGCGTTTTCAGGATCAGGCCCTAAACTTGCTGATATTAGACAACACGAGCAAGGCTGTATGTTGGGTGTCTACACTTAACTAGTTAAAGCCTAAAAAAGTAGCTTTTAGCAGAGTCTTATAAAGCAAAAGGAGAATGTGTGTGCTGCCCTTAAGGCAATCAACAAGGAAAGTGGCGATGTTCTGAGTCCTCTACAATATATCAGCACTGTTCTCTTGTCCATAGTATGTCACAGTAGCATAGCTTGCTATACTTTTTCATTTATTTAGTCCCTAGCATCTCCTGAGTGTAAGTCACTTCCCACACATAAGGTAAGAAGATGCTTGAGTTCTTGTGCCCGACTAGTCCAGGCAAGTTAAATCACACTAGTGGCTAGATTCTGGTGTTCAGAACTAATCTGGCAGTTGGTCTTGTTGAGCCTCTTGGGCCAGAAATGTGACTTCTGAAACTCTTCTAAGCAGATCCTTATGGTATCGACTTTTCTAAAATAAAATAACTTTATGTAGGAACTTATCATTGGGGTATGAACCTTGGAAACAATGAGCCAAGTGAACAGGAGTTGTACCAGACTTGCCTACCTTGAATGTACTGTTTTGATTAGACACACACAACAGAGCATACCACTTCAAACAGTGATCTCAAACTAATCAGATTTGAGGTAGTTCAATACTTGAATGGGAGATTTCTAGGGAAAAAACTCAAGCTCTGTAAGAAATAGTTTGATGCATTGAATGGTGATATCATTCCCATACCTGTCAGAATTTGAAAGCCATAAACATGGCTACATGGGAAAATACATAGGGAAGACCCTTTCAACTCAACTGTGATACATTGTACTAGGTGTTTGGAGGGTCAGAATGGAAACCAAATACATATTTTGCTTAAAAAGTAGTGATTGATATTCAGTCATAAAGACAGATGAGTTTGTTTTTCTGCTGAATCGCTATCTAGCAAGGTGTTAGGGAGTACTGTGCTAGGGAAGCAATGTTTTTCCAGGTGAGATGTAACACCTAGGTCTGATGATACCTGCAGTTATTAAAAATACCAGGACTCTTCCCCCCCCCAAGATCTTTTACAACATGGGTAATTGGATTCTGCCTACTTCAGTTGCCCTGAAATTTCAAACAAATGAGAGACTCTTATTTTACTATTAAAAGTGTTCCTATGCATTTTTAGGAGTTGGCTGCACTTTATTGGTGGCCAAAATGATTCCCATATGTAAAGTCAGTTATTAAGAGTTTATAAGCTATGTTCCTTTTGGATGAAAGATATTATGTAAAGTCATTATCTTAAATGATTACTTGCAAGCAGTGACCATGTATTATCTGTTCAGCCTCTCAAATTTGGAGACACCCTACTCTTTGTCACAGCAAAGAAGGAATTGCTTCCCCTCTTACAACACTGCCATCAGAGGCCCTACAAACTGAAGCAATTAAATTATTTAAGGTAAAATCCTGGGAAATGTTTGTGTTTTTTTCTGTGTGAGAGTGATATTTTTTCGCTCACTAAAGGTGTTCTGTTAACAGGCATGTGTATGAGTGTGACTCACTAGCTAGCACATCCCCTTGTGGCTCTGTGTGGTGTAGGAGGCTCTCCTCCACTGACACCTGTGATGTTCAGATTCTTGAAACTTGGCCCTCCAGCCGGGTCACAATAATGCCACCTCTACGGTTGCAAACTCTTCAGGACTGTTCTGGAGTCTCCTGGAGACTTTAGAGATTAATCTTTAATTAAAGATTATGTCATGTGATGAAACTTCCAAAAATACATCCAACCAAAATTGGCAACCCTAGCCACCCCTTCTGGGGTGAGCCAAGAATCCAACAAAGAGTAGTCCATTGACCTCTTATTCAGTCCAACTCCAGAATCAGTAGTCCTTATCTCAGGTATCAGGGGGTTTCAACAGTCCTTACCCCTTGCCAGGGGGGTTTTACTCCACCTTCCTCATTGGGCCAGTAGGGGAACCTAAGCCCTCCCACTTCACTGGGTTCCAGTCCCGGGACCCTTTAATAAGCAGTCAAGGCCTGCCTACACAGTCCCCTTGCTCTCTCGCTGGACTAGTTCTTACCTTGCCCTCTTGGGGCTTTCCCACAGACATTTCCCAGGCTCACAGTGTATAAGCAGCTCTCTCTTTAAGCTTCTTCCACAGTCTTATGGCAGAGCTTCTTAGCACTTTCTGCCACCGAGCTGGTTCTGCTGCAGAAGAGCTTTCTCTACTCTTCTGGCAGACAGCCCTTGCTCCCTACAGGCTCTTTCACCAGCATGGAGAATCCTGGATAGACTTACTTGTCTAGCTTTCCCTCACCACTGCTTTGGGCTGCCTGATGCAGGCTTACCTACCTTCCTTCAGGGAGGCGCTGTCTGCCAGCAGTCCAACTCAACAGCCTCACTCCAGCCAAGCTTCTCTCACTGAGTAATAGCCAACAATCTGCTCTACTTCTTGGTCAGCCCCCAGCTGAGCTGGGTTCAGCCCTTTTAACTCTTCCCTCCAGGGTTGACACCTACTGCAGGTGTAGCAGGATGAAGTTTATTGAGCCCACAGACTCTCATTAACCCCTTCTGGCCCACTGTGAGGTTGGTACACCCATCACAGCCTGGAAAGAAAAGGTATGTCTTTATCTTCAGAACAGATAAGGCATGGACAGTGCTAGCTGAAGCCTCTCCACACTGTCCCACCCCCTAATCTGAAGAGATCATCTCTAGAGTTGAGAGAGCAGTTCAGTCTCCAGCCCTGTTTAACTTATGGCCTTTCTGCTGAGATTATCAGTAAAATTGCCAGCTCCCAGGAGGATAGTGGATTTTTGGACTGAGACTAAGATAATCAAATTCGTGGGCTACAAAACATCCATCAGATAGAGAGCTGGTTGAAATTTTCTGAAATTTGGTGTTTCAAGTAAATTTTAAGCAAACAACAACCACAAAAAGTAAATTAAATTGTTGTGGCTTTTTTCATGTTTTTCAACCAGCTCTAGAGATGGAAGACATTTTACAAAATTCTGATGGGAAAAAAATGCAAAAAAACAAATAAACCCCAAACCATCATTTTTGCACATTTTTGTTTTAATTTTTGAACTAACTCTAATCATATGGTAACAATTGTCATTCATTTTGGACCTTGGCTGAATTCAAAGTGCTGATTTAGGAGGGAAAGTTTCTATTGTCCTTTTTCTTTTAAAAATAAAAAAAAATTATCAAGACTTTCATATACATATCTAAGCTGGACCTGTGTTTCACTTCTTGAGTTTAGTGAACAAATGAAAAGTACACGTGTTTTAATAATAATATATAATAAAATAAAATGTATGTGAAGACTAAGAGTAAGATTCTTCAAAATATTTAGACCTAAAAAAATTATATCATATTATTAAGAATAGTACAGAGAGTACACAGCAACTGCCTTTCTGCAAAGATGCAGCTCTGACAAGAGAATTCAAGGGATAGGTCTTTATCCTGTTATGTGCAGGTAGACCCCGGTGTTGCGCACAGGTGATTGATGAACAGAGTCCTTGGGTAAAAGCCCAGCCCCATTTAAGTCAATGACAAAACTCCCCTGGATTTCACTCCTCAAGTTGGATAGGTAAAAATGTGTTTTTCGCAGCTAAAGATTGCTACAGACTATATGCTAATGATTGTTACAGAGAAAAAGTACTTTTCTGCCATTTCTTTGCACGCTGAGGGATATATTAAGAGTTAGAAAGCAAGTTCCATGGATAAATGCTCTTTCTCCATGGACCTTATCCTAACATTATAAATTCTGCCAAGACCAAGTTCCTTCCCGTAAAAACTGTCTTGAGAAGTCATATGGGGTAGTTTTTGGCTAGATGTAGAAAGGAATTGTATACATTCCATCTGTTCAGTCCCTGTCACTGGCATATCCAGCTTGTTTGTTTGAAATGTCAGGAGGATCTTAAAGAAAAATGTCCATTTTATTTTTTTCATCCCAACGGCACAAAAGTTTAAAAGGGAATGAACTTTCCTCAGCACAAATAAACACATTTATTTGAAAAATGACATTCTGAATTACAATTGGCAAATCTGAACATCTATCACAGGAAGTAGTTATTTTGCTAGAAAGGGATGACTTATGTGATGCTGTCATTATAAAGAACTTAGTGTTGGAGATTCTAAATTAATTCCCAACTTGATTTAGAACTAATGTATCAATCAAAAGAAAGACATTTGGGTTCATTTTCAGTTATTCTCCTGCTAATCAAAATTAGTCAAATATATCTATGGATCTCTAGATAGAAGGAATCTAATCTGTTGATAGTTTTTCCCTTCTGTCTTGGTCATTAAAATAATTCCTTCAAGATTAATGTTTAAAATTTGTAAGTGGATTTAGTGATCATGTAACCAAGGGACTAATTATGTAGACCAACTGGAACCCACCTTTCTGGGGCAGGTGTTATGCAAACTTTCTAGGACAGCATTGCCACTGCTTTATGGAAGCTCCTAGCTATTCCAGCAGTGGAGTTTGCTTGAGCAGAGACTACCAGTAGTACAAAATATTATGCTTCTTTTGTGATGTGAACAAGTGGAGACAGAATGAGACCATCAAACTCATGGGACTTGAGCCCAGATTTTAACTTAGGACTCCTGAGCTAAAGAACTATTGCACTGACCCATTGTGCCACCTAATAGCTCTCCTCTGTATTTCCTCTCCCCTTCCCACATTGACAGCTTTCCCAATGTAGAAATAATACAACTCAAGAAACAAAAAATCCTCATGTTCTGGTCAATTAGTAGTTTGTTGCATGAGGCCTTTAAAGTTTGTTGCTCTTGGTTCAGCAGCCTTGCCATGGCATGCAACGCCGCAACTGCTCACAGGAAGAAACCAGCCATGATTGTGTTGTGCCCATGTTTTGTTTTTATACTGACTGCCTTTACAGTAGTAGAAGATTGATTCTGAGGTTTCCCTTTTGCATTTCAAAGTCCTGAACAATGTACATAGGTCCTGGCTGTATTCAGAACCTTCTGAAAACTTGCCTGACATCACCTCATCGTGTCTCAGTAGGTGATGGTGTTTTTGCTGTCATAGCTCCTAGTGAGTAGAATTCACATCCTGCAGATATCTGCCTCATTTTATCCCTCCCCAATTTTAAAAAAGCATTTGAAAATAGACTGTTCAGAGGTATTTTTATCTTAAATCTGGCCATGTAGAGAACCCCACTTCTTTCCGTATATTTTTCCAGTGATAGCATCTTATTTGTTTTTTAAATTTTAATTAATTTAATGCATGATGCTTTAAATATTATTGCACTTTTGTTATGAAGCACCTCTGTGAGGGGGTTAGGTGGAGGTTGATATATAAACTTACATATTATTATTTTATATCCAGACCTGCCAGTTGTTTATAAATGCTGCAGTTGACTCTCCTGCCATTGATTACCATGTATCTTTGGCACAGAGTGCTTTGCAGATCTGCCTCACACATCCCGAGCTTCAAAATGAGATCTGCTGCCAGCTCATTAAGCAGACAAGACGACGACATCCACAGAACCAGGCAGGACCAATACAGGTATGAATAACTTCTGTTAATGGAATGTCCTTCACATGAGCAATGAAGAGCTTTGACAGACCATTGAGTACAGGAAAGAACTCTGCATGCTTAAGTAAAATTTACATCTTTGTGCTATGCTTTATTGTAAATCAGAAGAATAAGGGTAAAGAACATCCCCATCTCTTTTAAGGGCTGAACACAAATACAAGTGGGTTTACTTGAGCTAAAGTCTAAAGTAAGGTGTAACACAGAGACCCCTATGGTTCTCCTATCAGCTGCTGCATGCTTCCTTGAGAGCCTGTCTTTCTTCCTGAGTTAATTCTGGATTCAGCCCCTAACTCACACAGCACATTTGTCTTTAGAATGTGCTTGAGGAGGGGCAATTAATTCCCTACATTTGGCCATGCACTTCAATATGCCTGTTTTCAAGACAAGTATCCTCTTTCCACTGCCTGACCTTACAACCTCCCACACGATCTTGTACAAATAATGTATATGTAGAACCTAATTGTGGTTCTTCACTCTGCTTTATTAGGAGAACTTCATTGTTCTTCAAATTAGTAAGTAGGAAAAAAATTAAACTGAGGGGGGAAAAGGGATTATAGTCTAAGTGGTATGTACAGATATGGATTAGTAGTACATGTGAGTAGCAGTACACAGAGAGCTAGGAAAGAAACAGGAGAATTTAATGAGGAAAAAGTTCATTAATACATTGACTTCATGTGTTTTTATTCATTACCCTGAGTTTATATTTGGAAAATTGTTAAGTTGACACATACTGCAGTTGATGGTTTTAATTTAACCTTTTTCTTTTTTGACACTCTTGTACCATTCATTGATAGGGCCTTTCTTTATGGATGAAAAAAGTGTTGTTATAATCTTCCATAATGGTTTTAAAAGTACATTAAAGTGCTTTAATAAAATAAAAATAATGGGATGAGAGAATGTTTTGAGGTCCCAGATCATTACGGGAACGTATGTTTTTTTCTCTCAAACACTTTCATGTCACTATCCGTCCCAAATAAAAGTTTGATCCATCTCCCATTGAAGTCCATTAATTTTTCCATTAACTTAATGCCCTAAATGGGCTTTGAGAAAGAAACTCTGCAAATGCTTAGAGGGATAAAATAATAACATTCCCACCTAACCTGCAGGCAAGGTGTGAAGCTGCCACATAGGTCATCCTCAGCATCTGTCCTGGGCCAGAGGAGTGTGGATAGGAGGATAGCATCAACAAATGAAATCTGGGGGAAAAATGTATTATAGGTAGATCTATAGTTGAGGTTTCCTGATATTTTCCATTATAAGTCCCTGTTTTCAGTTGCTTATAACTTGGCCATCTTTAACCACTTGGGCTGAAATTTTCCACATGAGGGTTTTTGCCTCAGGCTGATTTATTGTGGGAAATATTCAGTAAAAATGTTCAGCAGTTTCTCAGAATGAGGCCAAGGAAAAATATGTTGTTTTACCCAAGTTAAAAAATTCTTGCAATGCTTTGTTGAGATGCTCTAATGCCTGCACGCTTTGGAGCAGGGACTTGAAATTTATTTGGTTGCCTTGGTGTTGGGGCTGTGCCTTTTCCCCCAAATCTGGTTAAATTACAAGACTCTAAAATTTTGTTTGCACACGCTCAGTAGAGACTTATTAGAGTTTGGCAGCTAAATTCTCTGAATATTCCATGCATGTGGGCATGCAGGAGCTGAACATCACTTGCATTTGCTCCTTCCACCACCCATGGGTAGCTGTGTTGCCATGCACAGGACCTGAGAGCAGGGAGGCCATCTTCCTTTCACTCTCAGTGCAATTGTAATTTGGCCCCCTTGAGTGTATGCATATATATAGTCTTTAATTACATGGTCACAAACTATTTTTTCCACAGTACTCATGCCTTATTCAGTGCACAGTATGACTAGTGATCTGGGAATGGATCAGGATGTGTCATGAATGAGACTGTGGTCTGTAGGATCCCTGCTTTATTTGTTGCAGATGTTGGAGGTTGCGTAGGGAGGGAGGGAGGGGACTGCAGCAAGAGATGGAATGGGTTTGTGGTTTAGGGAATTGAATGCCACCTTAAATGGATTTAATTCCTATTTGATGCAGGACAAGTTATTTAAACCAATTTTTTCATTAACTATGTAGTTCTTCATTTCTGGGTGCCCCACTTGAGACACCTCTGGGCTGCAGAAGTGAAGGCACTCATAACTGCCCCTGGAATCCATGAAAGCTGAACAAATAAAATGCTACATTCTCTGGAAAAAAAAAAGTCAGGTTATAGACATTTCAAAGTGGGCACCAAAATTATTTTACACTTCATTGACATTAATGTCTCTGTGCATTAGTTCCCCATATGTAAAATAGGGATAATAATATCACTTACCTCACAAGGGTGTTGTGAAAATAAATTCATTAATATTTGTAAATCAGTGGTGAGCCCCTTAAAAAAGCCCATGAGGAAATTAATAATTCTGTATTCAGAGTAGGTTTGAATAGTATGCAATAAATAAGTCTTGGGTCTACACATTGAACAATGATAAAAAAAAAGTCAAATAGCTGCTCATTCAGTGAGCATTGTTCATCCTGTGCACTGAATGAGGCAGGGGTCCTGTGGGGGGGAAAAGGGATGTAATTATGTAATTAAAGACTATGTATAATGCATACTCACAGGGGAGCCAAATTAAGGTGGCACAGGCAACCTTGATTCAGGTATTTCCCAACATTTTAGTGATTGACTTTGCAACTTAGTTTTCTTTTAATGCAGTTTTTTGCATGGAATTTTATATAAACTGAACCAAAAAAAGTTGCAGGGAGGGGGAGACATGGAAATAGAGATAAAGACATCTTGGGCTTCCAATGAGGTGGTATCCCAATTCATTTAAGTTTTTTACCTGTAGTTTTGAGCTTTTCCTTCCAATATAAAATTGTCTGTCATTTTATCTGGCATTTTGCACAATGAACTGCACTGTTGATCAGTCACCACAGCAGGAAGTTATTCTACTTTGTAAGATGCCCAAAATAATGTTTTTTTCTTTTTTCCAGGGTTTGCAGCTGTTAGCTCTCTCTGTTGGACTATTCCTTCCTCAGCACCCATTCCTTTGGCTCCTCAAAGTTCACTTAAAGAAGAATGCCGATTCCAGGTGTGCCTACGTATTACTAGCTGTACAAGTCCTACTCATGGAACTTCTAGGATACATTTTAAAATCAACATTGACATATTTGTGGACAAATGCTACAAAAGTATAATTTGTACACATAACTTGTGTGCATCACTTGGAAAATTTATCATTTGTTTTGAAAATTGCACTACAGTATTCTAAACACATGATGTAAAAGCATGAAAAGCGCAAAATATAGCTGTTACCCAAAACATTCTGAGGCAAATTCATTTCTGACAAAACTGTTAGTTTCAGTGGATTAACACCTTTTATATTCTCACCTTTGATGGAAAAATCTGTTGGAAACATTGCAAGGAAACCTCAGAGTTCTCCTTCCGTTTGGATGTTTCAGAGGGTTTACTCACATCTTAGCACATAGTGGATCAGTTCACGAGCCATGCCATGTTTCTCTTTTTGTCACAGAACTGAATTTGGGAAATATGCAATTTACTGTCAGCGATGTGTTGAGAGAACCCAGCAGAATGGGGACCGAGAAGCAAGGCCATCAAGGATGGAAATCCTTTCAACCCTTCTAAGAAATCCCTACCACCACTCGCTGCCCTTCAGTATTCCAGTGCATTTCATGAATGGTATATACCAGGTACGGTTCATAAGCATGATATTTAACTTGCCCAATCTGATTTTATTTGCACCGTCGTAAAGTGGTTGTGTATGATAGCCAAGATGAAGGAGGGAGAACTATGAGCATTAAAGTAAATACAGCTTGAATTTCTCCTTGCTGGTAGTTGGCAAGGGACTAGGCAAATTTGATCAGATTTGATCAGTGTTTCAGGAAAAGAAAAAGTTTTGAGCAAAACATCTTTAAAAAAAAAATTAAAAACCCATTATTGCCGAAGTAGTATCCACTTGATTTTTCTTGTTTAACCAATCAACCACATGAATGGAGCAGTCTGGAGAAGAGAGCAGAGTGTTAGAGGTATTCCCTCCAACTGAGCACCTTGGAAGCTGGGTAGCTCGTGGAAGGTCATGGAGGCACATGTGTAACTCTGATCATTACAGGCAGAATATGCTCCATAGTCTCTTGGGGCCAATCAAGATCCCATTGAAGTCTGAGGGGACCTTTCTATTGACTTCATTCGGAACTGCATCAGCCCTTTGTGCCTAAATATGTTCCTAATGATTAGAGCTGGTCAGAATTTTCTGTCAATATATCTTTTCACAGAAAATAGCTTTTCAATTAAATCAAATAAATAAAGATCAATTTTCTTTAAAAAAATTTCTAGTTTTGGCAACTGAAAAACATCATGTCATGAATAACGCTTGTTCCCCAGTGGCCTTTCATGCTGTCCAGGCATAACACATGCAACAGAGTCCTCTGACCCTCCAGCCAGGCTCCCTCCAGTGTCTAGACCAGGGATGGGCAAATTACAGCCTGCAGGCTGGATCCGGCCTGTCAGGACTTTGGATCGATCCTGCAGGATTGCCACCCCAGTGGCGCTGCGGGCACCCGTGCCACTCCCAGAAGCGGCTGGCACAATGTCCCTGCAGCCCCTGGGCGAGGGGAGACAGAGGGTTCCGTGTGCTGCTCTCACCTGCAGGCACTGCCCTTCGTAGCTCCCAGTGGCCAGGAACTGGGAACCGTGGCCAATGGGAGCTTCGGGGGAGGTTCCCACAAGCGAGGGCAACATGCAGAACCCTCATCCCTCTCCTCCCCCAGGGCTGCATGGACTTGGTGCCGGCCACTTCCGGGAACGGCATGGGGCCAGGACAGGCAGGGAGCCTGCCTTAGCCCCGCTGTGCGCTGCTACCACCCCGGAGCCACTCAAGGTAAGTGGCACCGGGCCAGAGCCCACACCCCTCCTGCACCCTAGCCCCCTGCCACACCCCACATCCCTCCTGCACCCCAACTCCTGCCCTGAGCCCCCTCCCACACTCTGCACCCCTGCCATGAGTGCCCTTGTACATCCCACACCCCTCCTCTGCCCCAACCCCCTGCTTTGAGCCCCCTCATACACCCCACCTTCACCCCAACCCCCTGCCCCAAGCCCCTTCCTACACACCGCACCCCCCCTACACCCCAACCCCCTGCCCCAGGCCCTACATTCATGGCTCTGCATGCAAGTTCCCCATCCAGATGTGGCCCTCAGGCCAAAAAGTTTGCCCACTCCTGGTCAAGACTCTTTTAGGGATATAGTGTCTTTAAAGATTTCAGAGTAACAGCCGTGTTAGTCTCTAAGGTGCCACAAGTACTCCTTTTCTTTTTGCGAATACAGACTAACCAATTTATTTGAGCATAAGCTTTCATGAGCTACAGCATCCGATGAAGTGAGCTGTAGCTCACGAAAGCTTATGCTCAAATAAATTGGTTAGTCTCTAAGGTGCCACAAGTGTCTTTAAAGGCTTTCAAAATACCAGCAACGCATGGGACATTCCTTCAGTCACCAGATATCTGGCATCTTTGAGTTTTCTCTTAGTCCTGCCCCTTCTTCCAAGGCCCAGCTTTCCTTTCATCCTACCCTTCTTTCAGGACCTAAAGCCCTGACTGTTTCCTTCTCCTATAGCACATCTTTCTCTTCTAAACTCCCACCACCACCACAGATTACCATTTGCCTAGCCTCCTCCCCTCTTTTAAACTGCAGTATTTCCTATTCCTATGAGCTCTCTCTTCCTGAACCACACCCTCCGTAGGTGACAGTCATCAATTTCTTTAACCCTTTCAGCTGATCCTCATGTCTCAGTTATCATCAATCCCTTATTAGCCACAGCCCAGGCTAACGCCTTCCCATCTCTGAAAGACAGATGAGGCCCTTTACAGGGGCCATGTCACCCTGTGACATAGTAGAACTCCCCTTAACTTCAGTATAGGATCAGTATTTGATCTAGTATCCCTTCTGTGAATTACGGAATGTAGTTGTGCACTGAATATCATTTTTATTTCCTGGTATAAAGAAAAACTCTGCTTTCAAAACTTTTTTATAAAACTAAAAAAGTATTCAATATATATCCAACAAACAAATTATATATATATACACACATATACTTGGATCTCCATTAAGTCATCACCTTAAAGTTTCAAAGATAAATGCTTGAGATCAAAAAGAATTTAACCATCCATGATGCTTATATATTGGTTTGAAGAGACATGCTCCCAAGAGATATGAAATAAAACCAATAAAGTCTTAAATGTCACTATAATTGGTTAGTTAGTTGGGCCCAGATCCTCATAGGTATTTAGGCTCCTAGCTTCCATTGTAATCAGTGGGACTCCATGAGCCAGTTTTTCTAAGACATTTTGTTACTAATAAAAGCGGTGTGGTTTCTTTTGTGTGCAGAGCCTGGTAGATACCTCTGTCCTTAAGCACAAACATGAAGTTCAGAGAAGTGCCAGAGACAAGTATCTGAGTAGAGACAATTAGCCACCTGTTACTAAAATTCTTTAGTACCAAAGACAGAACAGGAAACTTGATAAATATTTACACCAGTAGACGTGGGAGGTAAAAGATACATCTTTGGACAATTTTCCACTATATTACTGCTCCTGAAATACATTTTATATTGTATTTCAGACATATAGTTTTAATCTAATCAAGCCTCCTGTTAAATTGTATGTCATGCAAGGTTGTTATCTATAATCTTACCTGCTGAGTCACCCTGTCATAATTTTTTGTTACAGTATTTCTAATAATATTTTTCCTCACAGAGGAACATATCAAGTTGCCTTTTTAAATCAAACGTTTAGATTAATTCAAATCTATAGTTTAGTAAATGAAAAAAGCCTATAAAAGCATTTATCTAGAGATTAAGTTTGGGCTGGAAAACAAAAAAAGGAAAATAACATTAGTTTAATAACAGTCTGAGATGCTATGTATAATAGTCTTTGATTTGGTAAACAAAATGCAATGACTTGTAACAGGTAAGCAAAGTTTTTGACATAACATTTGCTCAATAGGGCAGAATAAAGACCACCAAACTGTCTTATTTTTTCCCAGAATTTACAAATTTAAATCCTGACTAAATTTTTGTCTAATCCATAGTGGAATTTATCAAGCTGTAATGACAATAAGCTATCCAAGGAGGATGGAACAGGGCACTCTCTTTCCATGTATGTTCTAGAAAGTGTCTTGTCCTTCTTCAAAATCTTACATTTAATATTTGAGAGTTTGTAACTAAAGTGTTTTGTTTTCCTCTGTTCAGGTTGTTGGGTTTGATGCGTCCACCACGGTGGAAGAATTTCTGAACACCCTTAACCAGGACACAGGAATGAGAAAACCAGTCCAGTCAGGATTTGCATTATTTACTGATGATCCTTCTGGCAAGGATATAGAGCACTGTCTTCAAGGAAACATCAAGGTAAACAAAACTCTTTAATGAGCTGCACATATTAAACAACAAAAATATCTTAATTTTACAGAGGCCTTTTCAAACAAACAATTTAAGGGAAAATTATTTCCTCATTAAATGCTTTTTGCTTTTCCTCATTTGACATACATCAAAGGAAAGATGAAAACAAACTCTAATTTTTCACTCTGAAATTCATTCAGTGGAATACATTTAAAAGCATTGCCGGGCAGAATGGCTCAGGGAATTGATGATGGGATAAGGAACTTTTCACCTCTAGGACACCAATTTACATGAGGACTGTTATTAGTGACTAAAAGTGATTAGTCTAATGCTCATTCAGTGGCTTTAGTTGGTATTCTCAGTCCAACTCCTGTGGACAACAAAGGTCTGAATACTCAGAAGTCCTGGAGAGCTCTCAGAGCTGGAGAGGTGAAGTATACTGGAGTAGAAGTCTCCAGATGCGGGCTGTGACATGAAGATTGAACTACCGTATCTTGTGCTCTGCAAGTCCTGTGGTTACAAGACTTCAGCGTCCAGTGCTGGTAACCTGGTACCTGTCATAACATTAGATTTACTATAAATTTAGAAATATAAATCCATCTCCTAAAATACCAAAATACAAACATCTCTTCTAATTTGTTGCTCAAGTGAGGGATGTATTTGAGAATCAAAGAAAGGGGCTGACAGATCTGGAAAGAATGTCAGAGGGTTTCCTATCCAATAGGAGGAGGAAAAGGTTTAGGTTAGTTCAGTAGGTTGCAGTGCTCAATGTAATGTTATTTATATGGATTCTGAAGGGATGTAGTTATCCCTACAACTCAGGATTAAGGTATTTACAGCAGGGTTGGGAAGACACAGCATAATCAACCGTTTACTATAATGTTACGTCATTGTCCTCGCAAGGCCAGTAGGGACTGGGACTACTATTAAAGCTGCTCCCTCAGCCCTGGGGCGTAAGGAATGCTGGGTAATACCATCAGGCAGCCCTATTACACCCTTCTGCCCTGTTCAAAGTATTAACTGGCTTCAGGGGGCTCTGCATCGAGCCCTCTATGGCTGGAAGAAGGGTCATGATGCAACCGGAGGTAAATAGGGCCATGGAGGATTTCTCTTTCCGAAAGAAACAAAACAAAACAAAACCAAAAACCCATAACATGGAAGGCAAAAAAAATCTATTAGACACGGTTTACTTATCCTCATATTCTGTTTTCTATTAACATGAGATTTTGACGCCCTTTGGATTCTGTTAACATTTCTGCTGAGTCTTTCCAAGGGGGTCACTAAATAGTTTCTTCCCATCTAGTCTGAATGGATTAGGGTGCTGCCATTGCAACACTCTCTTCCTTTGGTCTGGGAAGAAGGGACCAAGTGAGCCTCCAACTTGCACAAAACACTGGTTAGAAAGAGAATCATCCACAGCATGCAGTATAGTTGTTTAATTATCCTCTTTATAAAAGTCATTAGTTTGATTAATTATAAAACAACTAGTTTTGGATAATTACATATGTGTTGGCTCCTGCTAAATTATATACCTGTCCTTTCTGTATAAACATTTTATGGCCGGATTCCAAAACCAAGGTCTGTCTGGTAGGATAAGCGAACAACAACAACAAAATCTGACTACTAAATCCTCAACTAAAAAGTGCCTGTACAGGTACTTTTTGCAAGTTTAAAAATTAAAGCTACATGATTTTTCTGAGTTACAGTAATTGAAATTCTTTCATAATAAACAGATGGTTTCCTTCAAAATGCTGTTTTGGCAAGAAACTACAGAACTGACAGTTCCACACATTCATTTTCCTTTTAGATCTGTGACATTATTTCTAAATGGGAGCAGGCCTCCAAAGAACAGCATCCTGGGAAATGTGAAGGCACAAGAACTGTGCGCCTTACGTATAAAAACAGGTATATAATACTGAATATAATTCCACTATTGTGTCCTAGGGATTTTCTTTAATTTGTATGGTGTTTATTATCTAGAAAGGTATTAGCTGAATCAAAGCTTACTCCAAAATGTTAAAATAGAGAAAGAGACTGCAACCTTTGTTAAATAAATTAGCTCCACTACTATCAATATTTTGGAAACCTTCATATAAACCTTAGATTTTTATTTTTCTTAAATTTAGCAGATTGGGAAGTACGGAGTAAGCTAGGCAGGCAAATCCTGGTTTGTTTTCCTTAGTCAATCTGCTGGCGTATTGGACACCCCTTCCCATGACCCTGCTTAAGGCTGTGGCTCCTTCCCACATTCTCCACCAGGCCATCTTTCCCTTGATGAACCCACCTTCCAAGCATCTTGCACCTGGCAAGATCTCATTTGTTGAGGTTTAGATGCTGTGCTTGTCTTTTATGTGGGTTCCACCTGCGCAAATATAAAATAAGGAGCATGCAGATCCGATGTGCATGGAATTTTAAACATATAGCATGAACAAGAAGAGAGCAAGAGCAGGCTGTTTTGATTAATGGGATCTCTAAAAGTAGAAGTCTTAGGGGTACATCTGTAGGAGAAGGATGAGATAATAGTGAGTTTAACATTATGTGCATAATAAGCAACAGCCACAGGTTGACATTTCATAATTTAGTAGTAAAAAGGACAACACATAGTAGTTTCTGTCAAAAGTTGTTCTCTCTTACTCTGTTTAGCTTGGAAAACTAATGTCCAATTTTGTCTACAGTCTATATTCAGTAAAATGGAATGGATTATGTTGTGTACCAGTATTTCATTTTTTAATTTGTAGGTGAAGCTTATGAGATTGAGGAGCACTTGTCTTGACCTACATCATCCCTTTTGCTCAGTCCTTGGTCTCTCCTGAGCATTAGTTGCTAATTGTGCCAAACTTTGCTGGAACTTGAGTTTTGGATACAGGGGGACTAGGCTGACACTACCAAATTAAAGACCCTAGTTCTACAGAGGTGAAAAACCACTGTACTAATTTGCAGTATTATGTACTTGGAAGGTCTGTGATTCCTCAGTTGTCAAGTGGTGTTGAATTTCATGAAAGCAAAATACAAATCAATGCTTAATTGTGAAATCATTAAACTTTATTCATTTAGACTCAACAAGCTACAGATCTTTTGGTGGGTATTTATATCTTTAATTACTTTCAAACTGGCATTTAAATTCTATTCATGTTTAAACTTTAGTCTGATTTCTTATCATTCACTTAAATAAGATACCGGTATGTGTGCAATGATACTTTTTTTAAAATTTTAAAACTAAGGGCATGTATTAAGTAATCAGTTTAAACAGCAGAGTAGCTAGCCTTCAAATTTCATTATAGATTTCCAGGATTTTACTCCTGTGCTGTCCCTGTTCTATGGAAATGAGCAATGGGCTTAACTGGAGCAAAAAAATTTAAAATGACAAGATACTAGAGGGTCACTTTTTCCTACCTTTTAGAAGTAGTGAATGTATAGCTAGTAAAATGGTTTAGAGTGACAATTCTGAAGGTTGATTTTCTCCATTTGTCCACAGATTTAGTACAGTGGCAGTAAAAGCTTTTAAGTGCTACCCTTCCTCTGTGCCTCAACTCTGCTCTGGACAGGTTACCTTCAGAGCTGAAGTGTTAATAAGTCTCTGTGCACATTCATTCTTTGTCCTAGCTGCTGAGGCTACCATTTGTGATAGAAACACTTATCCATTAGGAACTGGATTGATATCACCAACTCATTTCACATGATTCAATGTAAGCCATCAGATGGTAACAATTTTTGGTCAGAGCTGACTTCAAACTAGTGACCCAGAGGTGCAAGGTCATAGGTCTCATTACTAATCCCCAGGGTCCATTTAATACCCCTATTTTCATTTTTAAAGAACTTTTCTTTCTTCTTTTGTAGGCTTTATTTCTCAGCTCAAGTCCGTGGGGAAACAGACCGGGAAAAGCTGCTGTTAATGTATCAAACAAATGATCAGATAGTAAATGGACTTTTTCCTGTCAACAAAGAACTGGCACTGGAAATGGCGGCTCTTTTAGCTCAGGTAATCTATGAGTTTATGGTAACAGTCAGCTTATACATTAAGGGGCCAGTGCTGACCACTTTCTACTCCTATTGACATCAGTGTTAAGGAGGGAGGTTCTCAGCACCTTGCACGATCAGGTCCTAGTTAATTAAACATAGCATAGCCATTTGCTTTTGTTACAGGGATCCTTGAACAGGTCTCCCCATTCACCGTGCCATGAATAACTTCTGAAAATTATATATACCATAATACAGCTTTGAGATGTTTCAGTAGATATACCTATGAATTAGATTTATTTTCATAAAGAAGAAAAACTCAGATAGTCACAAAGTTTGAGAGTTACTTTATGGATTGGCTTAATTAGATCTTGTCAATTTACACCAGCTGAAGATTTGTCCCTCTATATGAAATACTGTGAAATGCAAGAAAATGCTATACAATAGGTTTTGTACTTTAAACTTGATTTGTGCTAACTAATTTTTGCTTGGCGAATTTAATGTAATTAGAAGTGAAATATAACTTACACTATTTTTACATCAGTGAAAATAAAATTCAATGGACAAAACATTTTAAGTTTCACAGTATGCTAATCAACAAGACAATGCATAAAAGGTATTTAAATTTCTAAAATGACTCTGTACAAACAAAGATCTTCTCTTTCCTGGCCTTCCCACTAGGTAGAGATTGGGGACTTCGAAAGACCTTTCTCAACTCCAGCAGGGCAAGTTACTTCTCCCTCCAAGTCCAATCAGACATTGAAACAAGTTGTGGAAAAATTTTACCCAAAGAGGTATAGGCATGGCTGTTCAGAAGAACAGTTAAGGTGAGAGGGGGAAAGTATTATGATAGACAAGATGTGAATGTTTTTACTTTTAGTGTTCTGTTATGTTTAGGGACGAAGGCAGGCTTTCAGTTATATTGGAAGATTTAGATATACAATTATGAGAAATTTTTGTCTAGAGCTATATATGAAACTGAAATTCTTTTTACCGAATGGCTTAGGGAGAACCCCTTTCCTCTGAATCTTTGTTACCCAAATATACAATAGGATTATTAATCATGTATTTTAGCAAAATGCTCTCAGAATACACAAATTAGGATCTTATAACCTTTACTCACATTGGACCAGATTCTGACACTCTTACTCACCTGGAATATTATTTTACTCAGAAAATAATCCCATTGAAATGAACAAGACGATTAAGGTATTACTAAAGTTGAGTAAGGGTGCCACAGTCTGGTCCAAGAGTAGTCCTTACTCAAGCAGGCAGACTCATTGAACTCAACCAAACTGTTTGAATGAGTAAGAACTACTTATATAAGTAAACGTTGCAGGATTTGTATCTGTTTTAGTCAAACATTGGGTATTTCATAATTTAAGATATTTTGGACAAAAATAATGTATTCTTCTAATTTCTTCTAACGTTATAGCAACTGTTTTCCTGTGGCTCCTGGCAAACAGAGCTACAGGAAAAGAAAAAAATTTGAAAAACAGGAAAATGTTATTGTAAAACCAAAGCATAGCTAGGTTAGTGTGACAGGGGTCGGTCCTCCGAGCCCCTAGGGGCGATGGAGAGCTATGGTCTCAGTGGCAGGCCTCAGCCACACCTTCCGGGCGTTGGGGAATTAGCGGGGAAGGTGCGCCGGCAAGAGTCAGTCGCGCGCCCCCCAGTCCGGGGAGCGCCGGCAAGAGTCAGTCGCGCGCCCCCCAGGCCAGGGAGCGCCAGGGTAGGGGAACGCAGGCCCACCCAACTCCACTGTGTTCCAGCCCAGGGCCCTGACAGTGGCAGGAGGCAAAAGTCCCGCCGCTGGGTCAGCGGGGCTGTCTGCACCCGCTTACCAAACACACCCACCCCACGGTGTAATTCGGCCCCTGGGCTACTTCCTACCCAGTCTCTCAGGTGGGTCGCTCTGGTCCCTCCATCTCGTCCGGGTATTCCGCTGCGGGCAGCTCTGGTCCCTCCATCTCATCTGGGTATTCCGCCGCGGGTCGCTCCCCCTCGGTGTCGGACTCACGCTGGCCCGGGCTGCAGTCAGGCCCCTCCAGGTCCTCTGGGTATTCAGCAGCTGGCAGCCCTGGTTGCCACAGGCCTTCCTCCCGGTCAGGCTCCTCCTTGCCCAGGGCTTCGCCTGGGTAAGCAGCAGGCTCATGAGGGAGCTGGTGCTCTCTTCACTGGGCAGAGGGCCCCGCCCTTTGTACTTCCTGTCCCACCCTTCCCCTCGCAGGGATTGGTGGAAGCTTGGCCTGGCCCTGCCCACTCAGGCTGAAAGGGTGGCTCTTTACCCTCTGGCTCCGAGGGGAGCCACCCTGGCTCCCTACAGTTAGTCAAGAGCAGGATATAGTACCTGAAAATACTTTAATTTTTTGGTAAAAAGTGTCTATATTTCATGTTGCGGATTGTCAGGGGGTTCGGTAGTATAGCCCAGTGGCAAGAGTCTGGAGCTGTGTCATCCAGCAGCAAGAGTCTGCAGGGCCAGCCGCAGGGGAACCCAGGCCCTCCCTGCTACATCGGGTTCCAATCCAGGGCTCTGTGACTGGCAGACTGGGTATGCAGCCTGGAGGTGGACACCACCCAAGCCTGCTCCCTGGGTTACTTCCTACTCTTCCAAAGTCACCGCAGGGTCTACTTATTCACTCACAAAGGAGCAGGGTTCTCCCTGCCTGTGATCCAGAGGCTGTTTTTCTCCAGTTTGTCAGCCCATGATCCTGAGTCTCCAGGGGGCATTTGGCAGTTCAGCAGTGGGGTCTGGTTCAGGCAGTGTGGTGCTCTTGTGGCCTCTCTGCAGAAGCTAACAGCAGATAACTGCTCCCTTCCTCTGTCACCCTGATGACCAGGACTGCTCCATTTTGAGCATGCCCAGCTAGTGCAGCTGGGTGGGGCCTTCCAGGTCCAGAGTTGCTTGTTAACCCTTGGCTCTCCAGTGTGGAGCTTATACATCTCCTCTCACAGATGTCCTTTTAATTCTACTGTCACACAGGGATACCTGTAGATGTATATCACAAGCTGCGCTGTACTTTTTCACTCTGTGCTGCTAGTACTTTTTATATTTAAAAGGGTGAAGGGGACCATCCTAGATCATTTAAATTTAATCATGGTGTTCCAGAAACAAGAAGGTAACTAAGGTTTGCTGTACACAAATGATATCAATGACTGGTTTGAAGTTTTCTATACAGCATATCTGATATGACTGAATATAGCATATAAATCAAATACTCATTTTGACAAAATCAAAAATTGATTGGGTTTTTACTGTTTTTTTCACAACAAAATCCAGAAGTATGTTCTCATTGTGTGTTTCATTTCACTAGACAGCTTCGTCAGCGATTATCAACGAGATGGATGGCTCTCCGGGGGCACAGTGCTGCAGATTGTGTGCGCATTTATCTTACAGTAGCCAGAAAGTGGTCATTCTTTGGTGCTAAAATGTTTACGGCCAAAGTAAGGAATTTTATTAAGTCTGGGTTTTTGGGGTGGTGGTTTAAGTTTGAATGTAGTATGCAGGAGGAAAACAAATTAAGTTGAAAGTTGGTTTGAAGTGTTTGTTGCTTGAACCTCTATTCATAGAAAATTAGGGTTGGAAGAGACCTCAGGAGGTCATCTAGTCCAACTCCTTGCTCAAAGTAGGACAAACCCCAACTAAATCATCCCAGCCAGGGCTTTGTCAAGCAGGGCCTTAAAAACCTCTAAGGATGGAGATTCCACCACCTTCCTAAGTAACCCATTTCAGTGCTTCACCACCCTCCTAGTGAAAGTTTTTCCTAATATCCAACCTAGACCTTCTCGACTGCAACTTGAGACCATTGTTCCTTGTTCTGTCATCTACCACCACTGAGAACAGCCTTGCTCCATCCTCTTTGGAACCACCCTTCAGGTAGTTGAAGGCTGCTATCAAATCCCCCCTCACTCTTCTCTTCTGCAGGCTAAATAAGCCAAGTTCCCTTAGCCTCTCCTCATAAGTCTTGTGCCACAACCCCCTAATCATTTTTGTTGCCCTCTGCTGGACTCTTCAATTTGTTCATATCCTTTCTGCGATAGGGGGCCCAAAAATGGACACAGTACTCCAGATGTGGCCTCTCTAGTGTCAAATAGGAGAATAATCACTTCCCTCGGTCTACTGGCAATGCTCCTACTAATGCAGCCCAATATGCCATTAGCCTTCTTGGCAACAAGGGCGCACCGTTGACTCATATCCAGCTTCTTGTCCACTGTAATCCCCAGGCCTTTTCTGCAGAACTGCTGCTTAGCCAGTCTGACCCCAGCCTGTAGCAGTGTATGGGATTCTTCCATCCTAAGTGCAGGACTCTGCACTTGTCCTTGTTGACCCTCAGATTTCTTTTGGCCCAATCTTCCAATTTGTCTAGATTACGCTGGAACCTATCCCTACCCCCTAGTGTATCTGCCTCTCCCTCCAGCTTAGTGTCATTGAGGAGCTGAGGCTGCAATCCATCTCATCATCCAGATCATTAATGAAGATGTTGAACAAAACCAGCCCCAAGACCACTTGATACCGGCTGCCAACTAGATATTGAGCCATTGATCACTACCTGTTGAGTAGGACGATCTAGCCAGTTTTCTATCCGCCTTATAGTCCATTCATCCAGACCATACTTCTTTAACTTGCTTGCAGGAATACTGTGGGAGACTGTATTAAAAGCTTTCCCCATATCACCATTGACTGTTTTCCCCATATCCACAGAGCCAGTTATCATAGAAGGCAATCAGGTTGGTCAGGCATGACTTGCCCTTGGTGAATCCATGTTGACTGTTCCTGATCACCTTCCTCTCCTCCAAGTGCTTCAAAATGGATTCCTTGAAGATTTGCTCTATAGTTTTTCCAAAGACAGAAGTGAAGCTGTAATTCCCCGGATTCTCCTTCTCTTTTTTAAAGACGGGCACTATATTTGCCTTTTTTCCAATCGTCCGGGACCTCCCCCGATGGCCACGAATTTTCAAAGATAATGGCCAGTGGCTCTGCAATCACATCAGCCAACTCCCTCAGCACCCTTGGATGTATTAGATTCGGCCCAATGGACTGGTGCATGTCCAGCTTTTCTAAATAGTCCTTAGACTGTTCTTTCACCACTGAGGGCTGCTCACCTCCTCCCCATACTGTACTGCCCAGTGCAGCAGTCTGGGAGCTGACCTTCTCAGTGAAGACCGAGGCAAAAAAAGCGTTGAATACTTCAGCTTTTTCCACATCATCTGTCACTAGGTTGCCTCCCCCATTCAGTAAGGGTCCCACGCTTTCCCTGACCACCTTCTTGTTTTTAACATACCTGGAGAAACCCTTCTTGTTACCTTTCACATCCCTTACTAGCAGCAACTCCAATTGTGCTTAGGCCTTCCTGATTACACCCCTGCATGCTCGAGCAATATTTTTATACTCCTCCCTAGTCATCTGTCCAAGTTTCCACTTCTTGTAAGCTTCCTTTTGTGTTAAGCTCACTGAAGATTTTTCTGTTAAGCCAAGCTCGTCGCCTGCCATATTTGCTATTCTTTCTGCACATCCAGATGGTTTGTTTCTGTGCCCTCAGTAAGGCTTCTTTAAAATACTGCCAGCTCTCCTGGACTCCTTTCCCCCTCATATTAGCCTCCCAGGGGATCCTGCCCATCAGTTCCATGAGGAGTCAAGGTCTGCTTTTCTGAAATCCAGGGTCCGTATTCTGCTGCTCTCCTTTCTTCCTTTTGTCAAGATCCTGAACTCGACCATTTCATGGTCACTGTTGCCCAGGTTGCTACCCACTTTTACTTCCCCTACCAATTCTTGTTTGCGAGCAGCAGGTCAAGAGGAGCATGGCTCCTAGTTGGTTCTTCCAGCACTTGCACCAGGAAGTTGTTCACACTCTCCCAGAACTTCCTGGATTTTCTGTGCACTGCTGTATTGCTCTCCCAGCCGATGTCAGGGTGATGAAGTCCCCCATGAGAACCAGGGCCTGTGATCTGGAAACTTTTTAGTTGTCTGAAGAAAGCCTCATCTACCTCATCCTCCCATTCTGGTGGTGTGTAGCAAACGCCCACCACAATATCACCCTTGTTGCACTCGCCTCTAAACTTAACCCGAAGACTCTCAGCAGGCTTTTATCCAGTTTCATACTGGAGCTCTGAGCAATCATACTGCTCTCTTCCATACAGTGCAACTCCTCCACCTTTTCCCCCCCACCTGTCTTTCTTGAACAGTTTATAGCCATCCATGACTGTGCTCCAGTCATGTGAGTTACCCCACCAAGTCTTATTCCAGTCACATCATAGTTTGACTGTGCCAGGGCTTCCAATTATTCCTGCTTGTTTCCCAGGCTTCTTGCGTTCATGTACAGGCACCTAAGATAACTAGCCAATTGCCCTAGTTTCTCAATATGAATCAGGAAGCCTCCCCTGTTGCACCCTCCTCCTCCTCATGTTTCCTCCCGGTATCCCACTTACCGCAGGGCTTAGGTCTCCAACCCCCAGCAAACCTAGTTTAAAGCCCTCCTCACTAGGTTAGCAAGCCTGCCTGCAAAGATGCTTTTCCCTCTCTTTGTTAGATGGATCCCATCTCCTCCTAGCAATCCTTCTTCCTGGAAGATCACATGGTCGAAGAATCCAAAGCCCTCTCTCTGAGAGGACCTGTGCAATGATGCATTTACCTCCACAATTCAATACCTGGGCCTTTTCCTTCAACAGGGAGGATGGATGAGAACATGACTTGCACCTTAAATTCCTTTATCCTTCTTCCCAGAGCCATGTAGTCTGCAGTGACCCACTCAAGGTCATTCTTGGCAGTATCATTGGTGCCCACATGGAGAAGTAGGAAGGGGTAGCAGTCAGAGGGCTTGATCAATCTCAGCAGACATACTGTCACATCCTGAACTCTAGCTCCAGGCAAGCAGCACGCTTCAAGTTTCCCAGTCTGGACAGTAGATGGGTGACTGTCCCCCTTATGAGGGGGTCCCTAACCACCACCACCCCCCATCTCCTCCTCTTGGAGTAGTGATCATGGAACCCCCATCCCTAGGGCAATGCATCCCATGCCTTCTGGTAGATGGGGCTTCCTTCTGATCCCTTTCCTCAGATGACTCTTCCAAACCATGCTTCACCGTAGTACCTGTGCAGAGAGCCTGAAAAGGATTTCTTACCTCTATCTGCATTGGGGGTACATGGGTTCTCCTCTTTCTTCTTCTGGAGGTCACATGCTGCCAATTTTCTTCCCCATTCTGCAATGCCTTCTCTGATTCTTCAGCATGCTGGGCCAGCAGTACCAAAGGCTGACTTCAATCCAAAAAGTCTACATTTTCTCTAATGCAATGCAGGGTTGATACTTGGGTCTCTAGTCCTTTAACCTTCTCTTCCAATATGGAGACCAGCTTGCACTTTGTACAGATGAAGTTGCTTCTATCCTCTGGAAGAAAGACAAACATGGCACATCTTGTGCAGGTCACAACAGCTGACTGCTCACTAGCCATATTGTCTTCCTTCTGAGAGCCTCTTCAGGTGCTGTAATTACTGCTCACAGAAGCCTGAAAGGCAAAAAAAACTCTGGGAACTCTCCCCAGGCAAAATCCCTCTGTTTGCCTCTCCTCTGTTCACAGTTCACTCGGTTCACAACTGGCTGCTTTTTTATAAGGCTGCTGGCTTGAAGCAGTTGCCCTGGCTCAAAGCCTTCCCTGTCAATCACTCAAGGCCCACCTGGAACAAAGCACTCCTAATTCACACTTTTCAAACAAACAATTACTTCTTGGATTAATAATAAGTAAATCCTAATAATATCTAGCCCATGTTTCCCCTGCATTCTAATGTCACTCCACACAGCATCCTCTCGCTACCTTTCACCTTGTTTTGAAGCAGCCTTTTTAAATTAATACTGTTTGGGTCTGCTTCAACTCCTATTAAAGACTTAAATGGGAGTTGGGTTTTTGTCCTTAGAAGCATTAATAGAAATTAAATGTACAGAATAAATTTCAAGCAGATTCTCCCTTACTGGCATCTAAGTTACTGTTAAACATCCCACAACTTCGTTACTAAAGAAGACAGTATTGACTGAGACATGAATAATAGGGTTTTTATTGCTTTAGAACTTTGGGCTCAATTTACCTAAAAATCAATAAGCTAAATAAATGTTCGTGTCATGTGTCACCCTTGGACACACAAATCACAACACAGGTCTGGTAAATAAGATGTGATATCATTTTATTTCCCTTCAGACAATCCTAAGATATATACCCTAACTTCTTTGCATCACTTCTGCTTCCTTATATTTTGGTGTGATATCTGACAAATTTTAAAGTGTCTGAGTCTTTTAATTAAGTTACTATTTAAAGCTAACCCCATTTATAACATGTAATGCAATGTTTCTCTTTTTGTAGCCTCTAACATCCACACTTGAGAGTTCCTTCGTATGGCTTGTTGTACATGAAGATGGCATAAGCATTCTAGAATACAGCTTTCTGGTAAAAGAAAAATAGTTTTAGTTTAAATATATTTCAGTAGTGAATATATTGGCCAAATTCATTCCTTATGTATTGCCACTGATTTAAATGAAATTACACCAGTGCTGAAATTGGTCCTGTATGCTTAGATGTGTAGTCCCTCTCAAAGCGTAAGTTTGTTACTATAAAATGTTTTAAAGTTACTGCCATGGTTATATTAGTACTGATGGTGGAAGTACCTCTTGATTACTTTGCTTGGTATTTATCATCTTTCTCAGGGAAACATTTTATATTCTATCAAACTAGTAAAAGAAATGATAAAGGAAAATCATAGATAAGATTCCTACAACAACCTGAACTCTTCGCACTTGAGGCTTTCATTTAAATGATCACTCAGACAATATGCACTAATGCAAAGGGATACAAAAATGCATTTACAGTTACATAATGATTATTCCCATTGTATTTGTTGAATACAATTTGTTGAGTAAGTCATATTGCCCTGTGTTGTTCAATCATGTAATTAAAGACTTGATTCTTTTCTCACTTACAGTTGTGTAAAGTAGTAGTAACTCCATTGAAATCAATGGAGTGGCACTGGTGTAAATCTTGTGTACCTGAGAGGCTCCCTGTTTTAATTCAAATTTCCAAAGGTGTAGAATTAAATGTTGCTATCAGAATGTTAACACTGATTTTCCTTACTTGTTTAATTAAAATTTCTAACATAACATAGCACTAATGTAGACTTTCCCCTCAAAACCTGCCTTTGTATTTAAAGATAGGTATAGAGCAGCGGTTCTCAAACTGTGGGTCAGGACCCCCAAGTGGGTCACTACCCCCATTTGAATGGGGTCGCCAGGGCTGACTTAGACTTGCTGAGGCCTGGGGCTGAAGCCCCTGGTATAGAGGAATTAGACAAATGTAATAAATATTAAAGGATGGAAAGAGGGAGAAGAGCAATCAAGCAGATTGAGAGGAAATAGAGGCTGCAGCGTGGTGTTACATCAACACTCTTCTCAATCCTTGAAGGTCTCCAATTTAAGTTCAGCTCAGTTTTTCTTAACATACAACTATGTTCCTCAGCCTGTAAGGTTGGCCTGTCAATGGACCAGGTCACAGGCCGTCAGGCCTAGGGGTCAGAGTGGGACTTGGGAGTGAGGCCTACTGATTAGAGTTCAAACACCAAAGTCAAGGATCGAGACCGAGTCAAAGTCAGGAATCAGAGCCAACAGTCAGGACCGAAGTCAGAGTCCAGGGTTGAGGTGGAGTCAAGAGTCAGAGCTGAGGGTCGGAGCTGGATTACCAGGAGTCAGGGAAGGCAGGAGCAGGGCTGGTTCTTTGAGGAGTGTCCCTGTGGGTGCTCCACTTTAGGTATGTCCATGCACCCTGCTCTTGCAATCAGAGATTTGTTGTTTGTAGCAATGCCTGGTTGGATCGCACATGCGCCATCACCTCTCCTGCTGCCTCAGATAAAGGTCCTGCCACAATAGCCCCTACTAAAGAGCCTTTTCCCAAGAAGGCTACAAAAAAAGAGGGCTCAGACTTCACCTTCGCAGGAATCAGCTAAGAAAAAACACTCCCCTACTGCAGAGACCATATTGGTATCGACGGCGCCAGGTACGTTGGACTCAGACACCAGGACCATCTGGTACCATGAGTACCCAGAGAGCAAAAGACACGAAGCAGGCAAGCTCTGCCGGAGGCTCAAAAGGCAAAGTAAAACCCTCTGCCACGGTACCGATGGAGCTAAAGAGATACTCGGCACTGAGTGATGCAGTGGTGCTGCCTGTGGTACCTACACTGCATAGCACAAGACTCTCAGCACCGAAGGCTACAATTCACATATCAGTACCACCAGCAACACCGACATAAGTACCGCCATTTCTTTTATCACAGCAGTTTAAGATACAGACCCACTGGTCTCTTCAGCACCAAAATCCCCACTCCTTGGTACCGACAGCACTCCAGTTTGATTGTACTGAGACACCTGACCACTCCACTTAGGTCTGCTCTGCCTCTCTCCAGTGATGAGGAGGAGGATGAAGAATGAAGGGGAAATATATGCACCTCCTCACCAATAGCAGGACAGTCCCACCAAACAGGACACCACTCATCTTCAGAGGCACCTAGCTGGTACAGGCACCCATGGGTGCCACCTCCCATGCCATTCCCATCAGATTGGCACTACTGGGACCCCTGGACAGCATACAGGGCCCTTTATATTGCAAGCCCACCAAGATTGAGAGCACCACATTCTCCATCATCACTGTCAAGGTTCCTCCCCCACTCTGAACTCTAGGGTACAGATGTGCGGACTTGCATGAAAACCTCCTAAGCTTACTTCTACCAGCTTAGGTTAAAACTTCCCCAAGGTACAAATTAATTTTATCCTTTGTCCTTGGAATAACCACTGCCACCACCAAACTCTAACTGGGTTTACTGGGAAACATAGTTTGGACACGTCTTTCCCCCCAAAATCCTCCCAACCCTTGCACCCCACTTCCTGAGAAAGGTTTGGTAAAAATCCTTACCAATTTGCATAGGTGACCACAGTCCCAAACCCTTGGATCTGAGAACAATGAAAAAGCATTCAGTTTTCTTACAAGAAGACTTTTAATAGAAGTAAATAGGAGTAAAGGAATCACCCCTGTAAAATCAGGATGGTAAGTACCTTACAGGGTAATCAGATTCAAAACAGAGAATCCCCCCTAGGCAAAACCTTAAGTTACAAAAAAGACAGACAGAAATAGTCATTCTATTCAGCACAATTCTTCTCAGCCATTTAAAGAAATCATAATCTAACACATACCTAGCTAGATTACTTACTAAAAGTTCTAAGACTCCATTCCTGTTCTATCCCCGGCAAAGCAGCATACCAACAGACAGACCCTTTGTTTCTCTCCCTCCTCCCAGCTTTTGAAAATATCTTGTCTCCTCATTGGTCATTTTGGTCAGGTGCCAGCGAGGCTACCTTTAGCTTCTTAACCCTTTACAGGTGAGAGGATTTTTCCTCTGGCCAGGAGGGATTTTAAAGGGGTTTCCCCTTCCCTTTACATTTATGACAATCACCCATACCAGGATCCTCAGAAACCCAGGAGGAAACTGAGGAAACTTCAGACCAGGAAGCCTTACCACTGATGAACCTATCGTCTTCATCACCGGACGAAACTATAATGCCCCCACTCCCCCCCACCACCAGGGATGACTTTATGCAATTCCAAGAGCTCTTCAAAAGGGTGGCTGGAGTCATCTGAATATATCCTTAGAGGAGGTACCTGAGTCACCACTTAAATTACTGGACATGTTTCAAACATCTACCTTGCCAAAGGTAGCACTACCGATTCATGATGCTATCATGGAGCCTGCCAAAATCCATCTGGCAGACCTCGGCAACAGCACCTCCATCATGCAAAAGATCTGAAAAAATACTATGTACCATGTAAAGGAATGGAGTTCTTGTTTACACACCCCACACTAAACTCTTTAGTGGTGGACACAGTAAATGAGAGGGGAAGGCAACACCACACCAGAACAACCCCATATGACAAGGAATGGAAGAGGCTAAACCTCTTTGGTTGCAGGGCATAGTCATCTGCAACATTGCAGTTTCAAATAGTTAATTATGAAGCCCTGCTATCAAAATACACACAATATTTTCCATAATGTCAGAATTTATTGATAGCTTACCAGAAAACAAAAAGGAGCAATTCAAGGCCAACGTTACTGAAGGTCATCTCATTGCCAGGACTCATAGGCGCCGACTTCTACTGGTGCTGGTGGGTGCTCGACCCCCCTCTGCTCCCAGACCTGCCCTGATCCCATTCCAACCCCTTCCCCAAAGTCCCCGCACCAACTTCACCCCCTCCCTGCCCCAATTCCTACTCCTTCCCCAAATCCCTGCCTTGGCCCCACCTCCTCCCGTGAGCATGCCATGTTCCTGCTCCTTCCCCCTCCCTCCTGAAGCTTGCTACAGCTGTTTGGCAGCAGCAAGCACTGGGAGGTAGGTGGAGGAGCGGAGACACGGCGTGCTCAGGGGAGGAGGAGGTGAGGTAGGGAGGGGAGCTTGGCTGCTGGTTGGTGCAGAGCACCCACTAATTTTTCCCCATGGGTGCTCCAGCCCCAGAGCACCCACGGAGACAGTGCCTATGGCCAGGACAGCACTGCAGGCCTCACTTGACTCCACAGACATGGCAGCAGGCTCCATTGCAACATCGGTGGTCATGCACCGTGCATCATGGTTCCCTCTTTCAGGGTTCCTGACAGAGGTGAGGAAACGGTCAAGGACCTGTCCTTTGAAGCCCCAAAACTATCTGCAGCCAAAATAGATAAGTCCCTTCATACCCTGTAAGATTCAAGGGCAACACTAAAATCCCTGGACAGCTATACACCTGCAAATAAGAAGAAACAGGGCAGGTATAATGCGCAGAGATTCAGGTCACCACCATACACACAACCACAGAGGCAATACAACCAACACCACAGGTAAAGACAAACCCCGACCCAACCTTTGACATTTGTGGGTTGAGAGGGTTCTGTGTGGGGCAATCTGGGTGTGGACAGTTCAGTGGGGGATCTGGGTGCTGGGGATCTGGAACCACAAGGGCTTGTTGGGGGGTTCTGGATGCAATGGTAGTGGGACTCTACAGGGGAGTCCAGCTGAAGGTGGTTGAGGCTAAGTGAGGGGGTGTCTAGGTGTGGGGGGATAGAGCTCAGCCAGGAGGTCTGGGTGTGGGGGGCTCAGTGGGGGTTCCAGATGCTGGGGGAGAGGGGCTCAGTGGGGTGGGGATCCATGTGCAGCTGGTTGGGGCTCGTAGGGTGGAGGTGGCTCGTCGAGGTGGTCCAGGTGCAGGGGGAGTGGGGCTCATCGGGGGAGGTTCTGGGTGCGGGGGGGGAGGTGAGGCTCGGTGGGTGGGTCTGGATATAAGGGGGTCTGGATGCAGGGGGGTTGGGTGGATGGGGGAGCAGCTCCCTAAACAGTGATCCGTCCTCCTGCAGCTGAGGAGCGATGAGTTCAGGAAGCACTGGGGGAAGGGGAGAGTTTGCAGAGCTTCCTGCAGCTGGGGGAGAAATGTATAGGTGAGTCTGATACAGCCCTGGATGCCATGCAGGGGAAGAGGAAGTCCTGTCCTCCCCAGCCCAACCGGGACTAGCAGCTGAGCCTGGCACAGGGTAGGAGCCACAAGCCGGGTCTTTCCCAGTCCCGCCCCCTGCCCCACAGTGATCTACCTCTCTCTCGGCTGCCCTGGGCACCTGAAATATACTGCTGGAGAGGGTTGCAGGACTGCTCTTGCAGCTTCCCTTTGCTTACCCATCAGAAAGCAATTTTTCTGTGGAGAAGCAAAGACATCTGTGGGAGACAAATTCTCTGCATGTGCAGTGGCCCAGAATTCCCCCAGGAGTAGCATTTCCTCTGACCCTGCTCCTAACCCAGGTCACACAAGATCAGGAGGGACAAATCAAAAGTCATCCTAATGCACCTACGTGGCCCAGAAAAACATGGTTCCCTTACCTATTAAATGTTATGGCATGCCCACCCCGAACTCTTCCTCTAATACCTCATCTCCTCTCCCAAGACGTGGGACACATCCACCAACCCAACCATCTCACCTCAAGGCATGGCTACTCCATAGCTGAGAGAAAATGAAACAACCTGCTCGGAGGAAGTAAAAGACATCTTACTGAACAGCCATAGATCAAATACAAGACAGATATATACTCATAAATGGAAACGGTTCAGCATATGGTGCCAGAGCAAACAAATCATACCAACAACCTCTTGTTTACCAAGAGTATTGGATTACATATTAGAACTAAAAACTGGGGCTCTCCACAAGCTCTATCAAGGTACACCTTGCAGCTCTCACAGCTTTCCACAATCAGGTGGATGGGGTCACCATATTCACCCACTCAACAACCAAATGCTTCCACAAGGGCATTAAGAACACTTACCCTAAAATAAGGACCCCTGTGTGGGACCTCAACCTGGTCTTATGTGGATTTATAAAAATGCTGTTTGAACCGCTAGCCACGTGTTCATTACTCCATCTATCGATGAAGATGGCTTTCCTCATCACCATTATGTCTGCTCGATGTGTGGGAGAACTTGGTGCCCTAATGGCACACCCTCCGTACGCAACTTTCTTTAAAAGTTAAAGTTACCCTAAGACCACACCCCAAATTTCTACCACAAGTTGCCTCTCCTTCTCATTTAAGCCAACCCATTTACCTGCGTTTTTTCCATAACCGCATGCAGACAAGAGAGGCATCACTCCACACCCTGGACATCTGAAGAGCATTAGCCTTCTACATTGAAAGAACAAAAGCCTTTTGAAAAAAATCACCAAAACTATTTGTCTCTAATAGAATGATCAAAAGGGGAAGCCATCATCTCAAAACAGAGACTATCCAAATGGAAATCAGGACCCATCCACTTTTGTTATGAAAAACATCAGTTACAAGCCCCATTGGGAGCCTGCACATACTCTACCAGAGCACTTTCAACATGCATAGCCTTTCTCAATAATGTCCCCATTATGGATATTTGCAGAGCAGCAACTTGGGCATCTGCCCACAAATTCACAAAGCACTATGCTATAGAGCAGGGGTAGTCAATTATTTTTTGTAAAGGTCCAAATTTCTTGGCCAAAGGTATCATCAAGGTCCAGCCTCCAGAGATACTAATAATAAAAAGCCCTAACAGTAATGATAATAAGTAAATGAAAAGATTTCAGGGTCTGTTCTAAAGCATCTGGCGGGCCGGATTTGGCTCATGGTCTGCCTATTGACTACATCTGCTATAGAGCAACAGTAATCTTTGGACATTCTATTTGGACTCACGGTCAATCATGAGCAGAACTCCAAAACCTAATCTAATCGCCTTTTATGATGAGATTACTGGTTCTGTGGATGAAGGGAAAGCAGTGGATGTATTGTTTCTTGACTTTAGCAAAGCTTTTGACACGGTCTCCCACAGTATTCTTGTCAGCAAGTTAAGGAAGTATGGGCTGGATGAATGCACTACAAGGTGGGTAGAAAGCTGGCTAGATTGTCGGGCTCAACGGGTAGTGATCAATGGCTCCATATCTAGTTGGCAGCCGGTATCAAGTGGAGTACCCCAAGGGTCGGTCCTGGGGCCGGTTTTGTTCAATATCTTCATAAATGATCTGGAGGATGGTGTGGATTGCACTCTCAGCAAATTTGCGGATGATACTAAACTGGGAGGAGTGGTAGATACGCTGGAGGGGAGGGATAGGATACAGAAAGACCTAGACAAATTGGAGGATTGGGCCAAAAGAAATCTGATGAGGTTCAATAAGGATAAGTGCAGGGTCCTGCACTTAGGACGGAAGAACCCAATGCACAGCTACAGACTAGGGACCGAATGGCTAGGCAGCAGTTCTGCGGAAAAGGACCTAGGGGTGACAGTGGACGAGAAGCTGGATATGAGTCAGCAGTGTGCCCTTGTTGCCAAGAAGGCCAATGGCATTTTGGGATGTATAAGTAGGGGCATAGCGAGCAGATCGAGGGACGTGATCGTTCCCCTCTATTCGACATTGGTGAGGCCTCATCTGGAGTACTGTGTCCAGTTTTGGGCCCCACACTTCAAGAAGGATGTGGATAAATTGGAGAGAGTCCAGCGAAGGGCAACAAAAATGATTAGGGGTCTGGAACATATGAGTTATGAGGAGAGGCTGAGGGAGCTGGGATTGTTTAGCCTGCAGAAGAGAAGAATGAGGGGGGATTTGATAGCTGCTTTCAACTACCTGAAAGGGGGTTCCAAAGAGGATGGCTCTAGACTGTTCTCAATGGTAGCAGATGACAGAACGAGGAGTAATGGTCTCAAGTTGCAGTGGGGGAGGTTTAGATTGGATATTAGGAAAAACTTTTTCACTAAGAGGGTGGTGAAACACTGGAATGCGTTACCTAGGGAGGTGGTAGAATCTCCTTCCTTAGAGGTTTTTAAGGTCAGGCTTGACAAAGCCCTGGCTGGGATGATTTAACTGGGAATTGGTCCTGCTTTGAGCAGGGGGTTGGACTAGATGACCTTCTGGGGTCCCTTCCAACCCTGATATTCTATGATTCTATGAAAACCGCTCCCTTCCATGGAGAGGCACTGCTCGATAGTCACCTAAAATGGAGCACCCACAGAGACACTCCTCAAAGAAGAAGAGAAGGTTACTCACCCCGTGCAGTAACTAAGGTTCTTTGAGATGGTTGTCCCTATGGGTGCTTCACTACTTTCTCTCCTCCCCTCTACTTTGGCGTTTTATGCTAGATTCTCCGTGGTAGAGACGGAACTGAGGCGGCACGAGACGGCGACGGTGCATGCGTGACCCAACCAGGCACTGCTACTACAGATTTCCAATTACAAGTGCAGGGCACATAGACACACCTAAAGTGGAGCACTCACAGGGACAACCATCTCAAAGAACCTCAGTTACTTCACAAGGTGAATAATCTTCTCTTCTGAGGCAGGAGTGAGGCTAGAACAGGATGGGAACAGAACCTGTCCTGCACCCGGCCTTGGACTGGAGCTGTGGAGGAGCAGAGCAGGAGCAGGGCTTGGAGAGACAAACACAGGGAGACAAACTGTGGGTGTGAGCATAGAGCAGCAGGGAGCTACTGCTAATAAATTTCAGAACCAGCCTGCAGGTTTCCTCAGCCAATGAGGCAGGATGGTCCAACAGGCAGCCTGGCTGGCTCAGTAGGATGTTAGCAGTATTGAACAGGTGCAGCTGAGGGCAGTCTCACTATGGAGGTTCTGACCTCTTCTTGGAAAATGCAGACAAACCTAACACAAAATGTAATGGGGAAAAAGTTAGGGTAATCCTGTCTTTTACAGTTTGGATGAGGTCCTTTTTGCTAGTTGAAAAACAAGGGCAAAAAAGAGTTTGGTACCCAGGAGATTAAAATAAATTACTGTACAGATATTTTTCTCATGATAATTTAAAATGTACTGTGGCAAATTGCCAGCACTACTATGACGGGTCTCGTACTTTCTCTTCTGGGGGCGGGGGGGGGGTGGTTCAGGGCACCATTTCTTGCCCCTCAACTGGGGTATTAACTGCCGCACTAGTGTCCTAGAGGAGGGGAGTGGAGAGGGAGGGACCCAGGCCCGCCCTCTAATTGGGGTCCCAGCCCAGGGGCCCTAGGGATAGCAGTAAACCACTAGAACTAGCGGTTCCTTCCCCTGGGCTACTTCCCTCCCTCTGCACAAAGCAGGTGTCCCCTTACCTAGGGTCTTAGTCTTCTTAGCCCACCACAGCACTTCTCCAAACTCTCCTCTGCTTCCCTCCAAACTGCTCTCTGCTCCAACGCCAATCCACTCCGCTTCAGCTCCTCCAAACGGCTCTCTACTCCCACATCAATCCACTCTGCTTCAACTCCTCCAAACTGGTCTGTGCTCCAACACCAATCCACTCTGCTTCAACTCCTCCTCTTATCTGATTGAAGCAGAGGGGTTTTATCATGTGATTGGCTTCAGGTGCTCTAATTGGCTTCAGGTGCTTTAATTAATTTATAGCAAACTTTCTTCCCTTGACAGGAAATAAGGCTCCCTTCCAACACTCTCCTACTGCCCTCTGGCCATGCTGTATCACAGTACATATTTTCATGTTCTCTGTAGGTATAAATACCTTCTTACTATATGTTCCATTCTGTGCATCCGATGAAGTGGGCTGTAGCCCACGAAAGCTTATGCTCAAATAAATTTGTTAGTCTCTGAGGTGCAACAAGTAACACAGCTGCTACTCTGATATCTATATTGAAACACTATCCATATTGATTGATATAATATTAGGTCTGAATCAGCACAACAATGGCAGTGACTCAACAGCTACATGTCCAGTGTTGTGTGTTGAATAATACAGGCCAAAAATTCAAAGTGTGCTGCTTCTCTCCATGCAGAAGGTTTTGTGCACTATTAGTTCTGTGAACAAACCACCGATTTTATCCCCATTTGTGAGCACAAAGGGTTTTGCCAATGTGAATTGTATCACTTGTACTCACAAAGATTGGATTGAAATCCTTTTTGAAAGTATGGGCCCTGAGATTCGACTTCTTTAGAGCCTGATCGAACTCCCAATAGGACTCTTAACATTGACTTCAATGGGAGTCGGATTGGGCCTTTCATTTCTCATGTAAGTTATGTGCCTGAGTCCAGACTCAAAAATTGTAACCATTAAACTAAATATATATTACATTAATTAGAAACAGGGCCACTCATGGAAGCAGAAGTCTCTCACAATGAAGGCCTGAGGGAAACAGGCACAAAATTTGCAATTAGATTCAAAATTCTACAAAAGGGGCTGAAAACAGTATTTTGAAATCAGCTGAGTCATTATGTTTGAAGAAGTATTCACTGTAGTCTTTTTCTCTGTATTTTTCTGTATACATGAAACTGTTTTTTCCTTTGTTCTTTCTTTAAAGCGATTAATAGTTACATATGTACACAAAAGTCTGATGACCTTTGGAGGCTATCAAGATGACTTTATGCTGGTAGTTAACAATGCTCAGTCAAAAGACAAGCCAAATGAAAAACTCCTTTTTGCCATGGCAAAACCAAAGGTTGGTACACTAGCTGAAATCATTTCCAGTGTCTGTTGCCTCTTTGTACTTAAGTACCCTTGTGTATATGCACAACGTGAAGCACCTGCTGTTCAAAACATCCTCCGGTTATTAGTTTTTGCATAATGAATTTAAAGGGGGAAGCAATTAAAAACATAAAAGTCAATTTTCTTGTTTTAATGACCCTTCCCCCAGAGTTCCAGACTTTACAGACAAGGACAATTAGGGAGATAAAAGACAGGAAGTATATACAGTGCCTAAAAATCAGTATAGCTGCAATTTTAAAAAAATGTTTGGGTCCCCATTAAAGCAATGTCTGTATTTTATGATGGCCTTCCAAAAGGTTATACACTTCTCCAAAATTCTAGGACTAAGGAACTCTTTTGGTAATATTAGTCTAGACTCTCTCTCACTACTAATATTGCCTACCAGAATGAACAAAACAAATAAAACCAGAATTTCAGCTATGACTAAGGAGTGAAACTCTAGTTTCTATAAGCCAGAACAACCTACCAGTAGAATCACAGTTTCCTGCATATAACTTCAGTTCAAAATTGTGTCTCTTCATAGAAATATGCACAGGTGTATGTCAAACAGTTCAAGAAACAGTGATTTTCTATCAAATCATCCCTTTAAAGGGGAGGTTTTTGGCGGTTCCATGGAGAAGGCATGGTGCACAGCCTCCCAGATCTTTGAAGAAAACCCCACAGCCACCTGAGCGTCAGCCCATCTGGACTGCTTCTTTAAGGCTTGTGCAAGAGACATACAACACTGCATAGGAAAAGTTAGGCAGCATGAAGTAAAATTATTCCCTAAGAGACATGTATTAGTCTGTAAAACTTTCTCCTAAAGAAGCGGTGGAAACTGTGTTGCTTGAATCATTTAAAATTGTTCAGGACAAAACACTCCATGTACTTACTCTAAGGAGTAATCCTGTATTGGCAGAGAGATAGGCAAGATAACCATAACCCTAATAAGTATTTTTCCCATCTATAATTTCTTTGATAAAATATAAGAACTTTTATAAAAAGATAATGTCAGTCGCTCACTAAAAACTTAGCTATTTCTTCAGGGTCAAAACACAAGTTATCTGTTTCTGGAAAAATATTCTAGTATGTTTCTTGTTACAGATTCTTGAGATCACTCTACTGATTGCCAGCTATATTAACCACTTCCCTCAGCAAAAGGGGGCTGCTCATCATCTCTCTGCTCCAGCACTACTCTCACCTCAAACAGGACAGAAAACCAAGGAATCGGGGAGTCAACCGCTTCTTTCAAACAGCAGACCAACCAAAGGTCCTACTTTGTTATGAAAGGAACAGATACCTGTGAAAATGTATGCTTATGGTATGCTTCCTATATTGACTGAACATCTTTGGTTGTGCCAGATATACATCATATGCTAGTTTGTAACACAAGCCAAGAAAGGTGGACTGGTTTCCATTCATTTTAGTTAGAGTTCGCTGTTAAAACTCTGCAAACAAATTGCAGGTGGGGCGATTACCCTATCAGATGAAGCTCACCCCATTTCTGAACACAGGGGTTCAAAAATACTTCTGAAGAGGGTTCTTTTGTGGGTGGGGAGTTGGTCTTTGAAATGATTTCAGTAAGTGTCAGGGATTTTAAAGACATTTCCCCAGGGAGGACAATGTCTTCACCTCTCCACCCTTATTTTTCAAATTATGCAAGTTGCATAACCTTGGTTATGCGAAAGCATACATGTACTTTCCACTCCCTCATGCCTTCTTGTCTGCAATACAAGCACCCCAGGACACAGTCTAAAAGGAGACATTTTTGTGAAAGCCCTTTTTTAAAAGTATTGGCAGCACATCATTGATCATACATCTTATAATTTATTATAAATGTCTTCTCTTATACAACAGTTTACTTGTGTGATCCCCAGCAATGGGCTGATAGTTTATACACAATTCTTCTTTTTGATTTTCTAAATCTAAATTGGGCATATGCTGTACAAAACATAGTGGATATTTTAAAAAAACAGTGTATATATTCTTTTAAAAATCAGTTTGGCCTGCTAATTTTTTCCCTTCTTTAGATAACATAGTCGAGAAATGAGTAAGTTAGAATTCAAACCACAAACACAATATATAAAGCACTTACATGAATAGGTACATGTAAACTTGGAGACAGACTTCATAAAATGTGTGATGTGTATACTGTACATATCAGTAGTATAGCATAGTATTTTGTAAATATAAGCCTAATACAAGAAAGTGTTCTACTTGTCATTGTTTTAGTGTTCTTCATATTTAATCCATGCATTTCACTCCATAATATTAGTATGAGAGCCCATTGCCCATTAAAAACATTTAAGAGATTCAATTCAAACAAACCATTGACCTTGTAGATATATTTCTTAATTTCTGTTGCCACTAGTGCTAGTTATAAAGGACATTTATCACTTAAACATGAGTTTTATCCCTCATGGCTTATTCTAGAACCTGGAGTAATGTTATAATGCTGTATTTGTAACCTCTGAAGATTAATAATCTCTGTTTATGGTATCACTTTAAAAAAGTATGGAATCCATCTCATGGTGCTTGCCCCTTACACAAGGCAGAGCTTATATTCCTGAAGGACTGAGACCAGATTATAAAGGACATAATTTCCATTCTTCTATTTTTAAAAACTGGAGAAAGAGATTGAAAGCTGAATTCATAGCATGGGTGCTACAAAGCACTTAATAAGACACCTAATTCTTCTGAACATCTTCTAAATCCTGCTAAATCCACTGGTCTCCATGACTTCAACACCATTAACAAAATACTGTAGAAGGTTAAAGCTCTGACCTGGAAACTATTAACTGAGAATAACTAGCTGAGTCATTACACAGGCAAAGCCCGCACTGACATTAAGTAAAAAGTGCAGGATCGGCCCCCTGCAACCCAGTTCTACAAGGAAACACATGCTTAATTCTGTGTATGTGAATAGTCTCATTGAGGTCAATAAGCCACACATAACCATAAGGTTTCAGAGGAACAGCCGTGTTAGTCTGTATTCGCAAAAAGAAAAGGAGTACTTGTGGCACCTTAGAGACTAACCAATTTATTTGAGCATGAGCTTTCGTGAGCCACAGCTCACTTCATCAGATGTGTACCGTGGAAACTGCAGCAGACTTTATATACACACAGAGAATATGAAACAATACCTCCTCCCACCCCACTGTCCTGCTGGTAATAGCTTATCTAAAGTGATCAGCAGGTGGGCCATTTCCAGCACAAATCCAGGTTTTCTCACCCTCCACCCCCCCACACAAATTCACTCTCCTGCTGGTGCTAGCCCATCCAAAGTGACAACTCTTTACATAATCAAGTCGGGCTATTTCCTGCATAGATCCAGGTTTTCTCACTTCCCCCCCACCCCCAAACACACACAAACTCACTCTCCTGCTGGTAATAGCTCATCTAAACTGACCACTCTCCAAGTTTAAATCCAAGTTAAACCAGAATATCTGGGGGGGGTAGGAAAAAACAAGAGGAAACAGGCTACCTTGCATAATGACTTAGCCACTCCCAGTCTCTATTTAAGCCTAAATTAATAGTATCCAATTTGCAAATGAATTCCAATTCAGCAGTTTCTCGCTGGAGTCTGGATTTGAAGTTTTTTTGTTTTAAGATAGCGACCTTCATGTCTGTGATTGCGTGACCAGAGAGATTGAAGTGTTCTCCGACTGGTTTATGAATGTTAGAATTCTTGACATCTGATTTGTGTCCATTTATTCTTTTACGTAGAGACTGTCCAGTTTGACCAATGTACATGGCAGAGGGGCATTGCTGGCACATGATGGCATATATCACATTGGTGGATGTGCAGGTGAACGAGCCTCTGATAGTGTGGCTGATGTTATTAGGCCCTGTGATGGTGTCCCCTGAATAGATATGTGGGCACAATTGGCAACGGGCAAACTGTTGAATTGGAATTCATTTGCAAATTGGATACTATTAATTTAGGCTTAAATAGAGACTGGGAGTGGCTAAGTCATTATGCAAGGTAGCCTGTTTCCTCTTGTTTTTTCCTACCCCCCCCCCCCCCCCAGATATTCTGGTTTAACTTGGATTTAAACTTGGAGAGTGGTCAGTTTAGATGAGCTATTACCAGCAGGAGAGTGAGTTTGTGTGTGTTTGGGGGTGGGGGGGAAGTGAGAAAACCTGGATCTATGCAGGAAATAGCCCGACTTGATTATGTAAAGAGTTGTCACTTTGGATGGGCTAGCACCAGCAGGAGAGTGAATTTGTGTGGGGGGGTGGAGGGTGAGAAAACCTGGATTTGTGCTGGAAATGGCCCACCTGCTGATCACTTTAGATAAGCTATTACCAGCAGGACAGTGGGGTGGGAGGAGGTATTGTTTCATATTCTCTGTGTGTATATAAAGTCTGCTGCAGTTTCCACGGTACACATCTGATGAAGTGAGCTGTGGCTCACGAAAGCTCATGCTCAAATAAATTGGTTAGTCTCTAAGGTGCCACAAGTACTCCTTTTCTTTTTACATAACCATAAGTGTTTTTAGGATCAGTGTCTTAGTAATGAATGTCAAGGAATTCCTCTCATCTTGTTAGTGATATTATGCAAGAAGAGAATTTTTTTATTTTGAAGAGAAGATAGAACCTATTAAAGAAATCTAGAGCTCTATTCTAACCGCAAAACAGGGCTCTACATGTGCAAACCACTTCAGCCTTCTGTCTCACATCAGTCTCTCTACAGCTTGCTGGCCAGTCCTTTGTAACACATCAGCAACAGTTACTTTATCCCACCAGTGGACACAAAGTATTCTTCACAAGCCTCTCTGCTGGAATGCTTTAAGTTTTCTGTTTTGGGTTCCTAGCATTTGCCAAGTTTCAGAAGCATGTAATAATGTGGGTATCACAACGGCATTGTATAACTTTATCTTGGTTCTTGTATCAGTCTCCTTTTTTCTTCAGATATTTGCCAGTCTCAAAAAGGCTCCATTTGTCTTCCCAGTTCTTGCTTTCACCTCCTTATGGAGTCGGCCATTAGAACTAATTGTACTTCCAAGATACACAAAAACTCATTAACCATGCCATATTCTTCACTGTTGATCACTTAGGCACTATCATTACCGACTTGTCTTTCGATGACTTTCATTTTCTTTTGGCTTATTCTTAATCCTACTTCGGTGGTCTCACATTTGATATTAATAGTGGTCTTTTACATAGTATCATCTTCTATGTCCAATGGAGCAATGTCATCTGGAAAATTGAGATTTTGAAGTTTTCCTTTACTCCATATAATTCCTGTATCTTCCTTTGATGTTGCTTTTCATACCACATAATCCATCACAGTGCAGAAGAGGAGAGGTGTTAAGATGCATCCCTGTCACACTCCAGTGACAATATCCAACCAGTTGGTCTCTCCACTTTGTCTTTACACAGCATTTTGAACCTTCATACAGATTCTTAGTCAGTATGTCTTAGTACATCTGAAGAACAGTGTTATAATACAGTAACTCCTCACTTAAAGTCATCCCGGTTAATGTTGTTTCGTTGTTACGTTGCTGATCAATTAGAGAACATGCTCGTTTAAAGTTGTGCAATGCTCCCTTATAATGTCTTTTGGCAGCCGCCTGCTTTGTCCACTGCTTGCAGGAAGAGCATCCTGTTGCTGCTAGTTGGTGGGGGCTTGGAACCAGGGTGGACCGCCAGCCCCAGTATCAGCTCCCCGCTCCCCTAAGTTCCCTGTGCAGCAGCTGCCCAGCAGGCTATCAGTTGCCAGCAGTTCAGCTGTCCCTTTCCTCACTGCCATGTGCTGCTCCTGCCTTCTGCCTTGGAGCTGTTCTCCAGAGCCTCCTGCTTGCTGGGGGGGGGGGAGGGAGAAGAGGGGGGCTAATGTCAGGGTGTTCCCCGCCCCCCTGCTCCTGCACTCCGCTTACACCATCTCCATAGAGCAGGGGGGACACACGACAGGGCTCAGGATGGAGGGAGCTTCCTGGCAGCAGCTGCTGCGGTCTCAGCTTGCTGATTAACTTAACAAGGTAGTGTACTTAAGAGTGGTGTCGGTGTACTTAAAGCGGAAATGCGCATCTCTCTCTCTCACACACAGGGTGTGTGTCTCTGTCTGCCATGCTGTCTCCCCTCCTTCCATTCGTGCTGCCTTGTAGAGTGTGAGGCTACATTAACAACAATGAGTTAACCCTTGAGGGCTCAGCCAATTGCTAATTCATCATTTAGCAGGAAGGCATTCCCTGGGAAATATCCCACCCTCTGACTCCATCACCTCAACCAAGTTTCACAATCATCATCACTGTGTACAGTATTAAATTGTTTGTTTAAAACCTGTATTGTGTGTGTGTGTAGTCTTTTGTCTGGCAAAAAGAAATTTCCCTGGAACCTAACCCCCCCCCCATTTACATTAATTGTTATGGGGAAATTGGATTAGCTTAACATCATTTCGCTTAAAGTCGCATTTTTCAAGAACATAACTACAACGTTAAGTGAGGAGTTACTGTATTTCTCTTCTTCTCTGTCTTTTGAAAGACCACTCTTAAAATCTATATTGTTTAATATTTGACTCCCCCTGCAAGCAGTAATTTACCTATTTATCATTGTACAGGGGTAGCTACTACCACAAGAGGTGGTTGGTTAGGTGAGTTCTGCTTGGTTAGGTGAGTTCAGCCTTCCAGCCAAACTTCAAAAATGACTCTCCTTTCAGGGTGTGATGGTTCTCAGGGTAACAAGACTGTGAGTCACCTTGTTACCCCTCTTTCTAGCTGGAGGAAGTCTTGCCTGTGGTAACTGGGTGTTAGCTACCTAACACCACCAGCCTCTCAGCCACTCAAGCACTCTCCTCCGGGCTATGTGAGCTCTGTCTTTGCCTTGCAGGTTGAGGTGCCCCCTCCCCCAGTCTCCTTGAAGCATTCCCCTATGATAGCCAACCGCTGACACTGGCTACTCACAGAAAGCTCAGATCTTCTGCTCCCAAAGGAACAGCGTTACCCCAGTTTACCTTAAACCACCACTCTTGTATAACACACAGGACTTGTACTGATACAAAAGAAAGTTTATTTAAGAAAGAATAGAGATTCTGTTAGAAATAAGAGAAAGTGATGGAAACAAATAGTTACAATACAAACAATGTCATAAAACACTAACGAGGGCCTACACTTATAAATAGTTACCCTTTCTGTCTAATAAAGTAGGTTTTTCCCCCAAAACACAGTCAGTTGTAAAGCTGGCTGGCTTTACAGAACAAAGATCTAATTTTTCATGAAAAATACACCTGTTCAACAAGATGTCTCCTCACTGAATGGATCTGGAGTACCTCTCCTGCCTCTGTATTACCCTGTGTGACAGGGTGCGACTCACCACTGTGGCATCCCCAGCTGGATATCCCAGGGATCAGCTCTTCTAGCCAGTGCACCCTCTTCACTTCTGCTCCAGGGAACCATGTCACGTCCAGGTGTCCTCTTTGTGATACAGCCCTCTGGCTGTGCTGCACTCTGTGCTTCCCCACTTCCACGGGATGTCTCTGTAGTCCCTGTCAAGCCACTACAGTAGCTGTCCCTGTCTCTGTAGTCCCTGTCAAGCCACTACAGTCTACTGTTTAGCCACTTCCCCACTACTCCTAGTCCCAGCCCACGGAACAGCCCAGGGACCTGCTGGTACAGTTGGCGGTGTACCGACTCTTACTGGTACGCCAGACTGGACGGCTTACTTTCACCTTTGTCCATACCCCTACATCCTGCTTCTTAGTTCAGACTTGTGCTGCAGCTCCACAATAGTTCCCCACTTTGAGCATTGATTGTAGATCAATATTGGCCAAATATTATATGGGTCATCTGTATAGCTAAATATGCTGCGTGGGGGAATAATTGTGCCAACTGTGTTATATCATTGTTTGGTTCAACATATTACAGATGTACATGGTAGTAACATATATTAGTAATATAGCTATAATGCAGGTTGGTTTCAGCCACACAGGCATGATTAAATTGTTTTTATGCAGGATGGAGGTGAACTTTCTTTTTGGATTTGGGTGTGTACACAGACTCCAAAACCTTGAGACATTCTCAGGGGAAGAAGGTATTGTTATTTTTATGGGAATCCTTCAGCTTGGACCATTTTACATCCTTGTGTTTTCTTACTTCAGGGGTAAAAATCTGGCCCCATTGAAGTCAATGGCAAAAGTCCCGTTGACTTCAGTGGGAATCCCACATATTTATCAGATGACAGAGCAATTTCACTGGAGTAACTTTACATGATGCAAGCATAACCATTGGCAATGGTTTCTAACCCACTCCTCTAAACACTATTGAACACTTAGTATTGGTTCAAGAGCACAGTTTAACGGTAACCTCATTGTACCTCCTTTTGAAGCTTTCTGTGTCAGAGACTAGTTTATTTAATACAAAAATAGCCATTTAAAAAGGAGAGGGGAATAACATGGCTATCTAAAAATCTCTAGTATATCTTACTGAACCTACTGGAAAAACAATAATTGTATGTGTAATTTACCAGTATGTTGAAATGTAACTTGTAGCTCTGACCATGAATTAGTAATTGCAGCACATTTAATTTATGTGTAGAGTATTTGTATTTATTCTTAAGTATATTTAGCACTCACTTTTTGTATAAGGTATTTTTATATAAATTTTAAAGCCTTCTAAAAATAAGGGAACTACCAAAGAGATCGGTCAGATTCTTATGCAAACCCATCAAAATGAAGGCAAACAAAATGTTAGAGTGACATTTGTTTCATACTGGTTTTAATTTTTTTTAAATATCAAGTCACATAAGCTTTATGGGTCATAAGAATATAGTGGATATTAAACAAAGAAATTTAAACTATTGAAGCCTTTTGCTAAGCCTACAAAATCTTACACATGTCATCTAAAGTTGGTAAAATTACACTAAAAATATAGTTTTGATGTAAGGGAAACAATGTTTATGTTTTAAATAACTATGTAAATCACAGATCTAATCATGTTTAAGAAAGAGCAAGTATTTCCTTAAATGGTGCTAGTTCTATGCAACTGCTAGGGGAGTTTTTTGTTTTGTTTTTTGGTTGTTGTTAAAAAGTGAAGTACTGTATATATCTGTTTCTAGAGAACAATGTTGTATGAAGAATTATAGTTATAACATTTTCTCATGTTCGTTCAAATCATGTTTTATTCCTTTGCAATAAATATAGTTCTATCTAAAAACCTGCTTATTTCACTCATTCCACTGTTAGGATGTTATCTTGTGAACCAGGAGGTTTAAGTATCTGGGAAAAACACTTCTAACGCTTAGGTAACATTAAGCTAAAAACAATGCTACTGGTATTTATGTAGGCTTGGGAGGATTAGATTTTTATCAAGTAAATGTCAGTAAACATGGATTTCACTGAACACACAAAACCAACAAAATATTTCCATCGATAATTGTAATTTACAGATAGGCAAAGTAAGAAAAATGCTTTTTGAGAACTTAAGAGTTTTATTTAAGGATATTTAGTTTGTATATTTTGACATATGATGTTGACAGTTTATGTTTTAATGATTATAAAGCTTTAACTCTTTGAATCCAACTATCTATACAGTCATTAATTATCTGAACTCTCATTGTCTCATCCCCGCTAACTTCCCACAACTCTGAAATTTAAAATCAATAAAAATAGAAAAAAGTGCTTAAAAATAAACATTGATACTAGCCAACAAAATTATAAAGATAAAAATTGAATTCTGCCAAGCCTATATTGATGCATTTGCTTACTCATTCCTGCCCTTTTCTTCAGTTTAACTATTTTGTTTTTCTGAAACATGGATTATAGCCATGATTTTCAAAAGTGACTTGTGATTTTTGTCTGCTTCTGTTTTTGGGTGCCTAACTTGAAACAGCTCAAAGGGGACTGATCTGCAGAAAATGCACAGCATCCCCCTCTAAAGATCAAGTCCCTATAAAGCATATCAAGTTGGACATTCATCACACTAGTTTTTAAATTCTTGGTCTACACTTTTCTAACAGCCTAATCAGAGAACCTTTCACCTCCAAGTTGTCAGTTCAAAGCCAGTTCAGTTTAATAGCGATCAAAAATTCCTATCATTTGGTGTCTATTCAGTGCTCTGTATGACATGAATTTAGTGGTCTAACTAATTCACATAAGAAAAAAAACCATTGCTCTTGCTGGCAGGAAGCTTTCATTCTCAATGTTGCCTGTGCGGAACCAGTTTTCTATTTAAAGAGAATTCCAGTCTTCAGGGCTGTCCAGTTCAGAACCTTTTACAAGAAGTAACTTCACAGGAATAAATGGCTAAAAAACCAAAATTGTTGAATGCTACACAGTGTTGAACTGTCTCACACTATAGTTGCAGACAGATTATTACTATCACCAACAGCAATAGCAGCTGATTTTTGTGAACCAAGTGAAACTGAGCATAGAAATTATTGCATCATCTACTTATTCAGGTAGAAAGAAAAGGAGTACTTGTGGCACCTTAGAGACTAACGAATTTATTTGAGCATGAGCTTTCGTGAGCTACAGCTCACTTCATCAGATGTTTACCGTGGAAACTGCAGCAGACTTTATATACACACAGAGAATATGAAACAATACCTCCTCCCACCCCACTGTCCTGCTGGTAATAGCTTATCTAAAGTGATCAACAGGTGGGCCATTTCCAGCACAAATCCAGGTTTTCTCACCCTCCACCCCCCACACAAATTCACTCTCCTGCTGGTGCTAGCCCATCCAAAGTGACAACTCTTTGCATAATCAAGTCGGGCTATTTCCTGCATAGATCAAGGTTTTCTCACATCCCCCCCACCCCCATACACACACAAACTCACTCTCCTGCTGGTAATAGCTCATCTAAACTGACCACTCTCCAAGTTTAAATCCAAGTTAAACCAGAACATCTGGGGGGGGGGGGGGGTAGGAAAAACAAGAAGAAACAGGCTACCTTGCATAAAAAAAAAAGCACAAGATCAAATCCGCACAGACACACCCCTGGAACCCCGACCTGGGATATTCTATCTACTACCCAAGATCCATAAACCTGGAAATCCTGGGCGCCCCATCATCTCAGGCATTGGCACCCTGACAGCAGGATTGTCTGGCTATGTAGACTCCCTCCTCAGGCCCTACGCTACCAGCACTCCCAGCTACCTTCGAGACACCACTGACTTCCTGAGGAAACTTCAATCCATCGGTGATCTTCCTGAAAACACCATCCTGGCTACTATGGATGTAGAAGCCCTCTACACCAACATTCCACACAAAGATGGACTACAAGCCGTCAAGAACACTATCCCCGATAATGTCACGGCTAACCTGGTGGCTGAACTTTGTGACTTTGTCCTTACCCATAACTATTTCACATTTGGGGACAATGTATACCTTCAGATCAGCGGCACTGCTATGGGTACCCGCATGGCCCCACAGTATGCCAACATTTTTATGGCTGATTTAGAACAACGCTTCCTCAGCTCTCGTCCCCTAAAGCCCCTACTCTACTTGCGCTATATTGATGACATCTTCATCATCTGGACCCATGGAAAAGAAGCTCTTGAGGAATTCCACCACGATTTCAACAATTTCCATCCCACCACCAACCTCAGCCTGGTCCAGTCCACACAAGAGATCCACTTCCTGGACACTACAGTGCTAATAAACAATGGCCACATAAACACCACCCTATACCGGAAACCTACTGACCGCTATTCCTACCTGCATGCCTCCAGCTTTCACCCTGACCACACCACACGATCCATCGTCTACAGCCAAGCTCTGCGATACAACCGCATTTGCTCCAACCCCTCAGACAGAGACAAACACCTACAAGATCTCTGTCAAGCTTTCTTACAACTACAATACCCACCTGCAGAAGTAAAGAAACAGATTGATAGAGCCAGAAGAGTTCCCAGAAGTTACCTACTACAGGACAGGCCTAACAAAGAAAATAACAGAACGCCACTAGCGGTCACCTTCAGCCCCCAACTAAAACCCCTCCAACGCATTATTAAGGATCTACAACCTATCCTAAAGGATGACCCAACACTCTCACAAGTCTTGGGAGACAGGCCAGTCCTTGCCTACAGACAGCCCCGCAATCTGAAGCAAATACTCACCAACAACCACATACCACACAACAGAACCACTAACCCAGGAACTTATCCTTGCAACAAAGCCCGTTGCCAATTGTGCCCACATATCTATTCAGGGGACACCATCACAGGGCCTAATAACATCAGCCACACTATCAGAGGCTCGTTCACCTGCACATCCACCAATGTGATATATGCCATCATGTGCCAGCAATGCCCCTCTGCCATGTACATCGGTCAAACTGGACAGTCTCTACGTAAAAGAATAAATGGACACAAATCAGATGTCAAGAATTATAACATTCATAAACCAGTCGGAGAACACTTCAATCTCTCTGGTCACGCAATCACAGACATGAAGGTCGCTATCTTAAAACAAGTTTCAGAGGAACAGCCGTGTTAGTCTGTATTCGCAAAAAGAAAAGGAGTACTTGTGGCACCTTAGAGACTAACCAATTTATTTGAGCATGAGCTTTCGTGAGCTACAGCTCACTTCATCAAACAAAAAAACTTCAAATCCAGACTCCAGCGAGAAACTGCTGAATTGGAATTCATTTGCAAATTGGATACTATTAATTTAGGCTTAAATAGAGACTGGGAGTGGCTAAGTCATTATGCAAGGTAGCCTGTTTCTTCTTGTTTTTCCTACCCCCCCCCCCCCAGATGTTCTGGTTTAACTTGGATTTAAACTTGGAGAGTGGTCAGTTTAGATGAGCTATTACCAGCAGGAGAGTGAGTTTGTGTGTGTATGGGGGTGGGGGGGATGTGAGAAAACCTTGATCTATGCAGGAAATAGCCCGACTTGATTATGCAAAGAGTTGTCACTTTGGATGGGCTAGCACCAGCAGGAGAGTGAATTTGTGTGGGGGGTGGAGGGTGAGAAAACCTGGATTTGTGCTGGAAATGGCCCACCTGTTGATCACTTTAGATAAGCTATTACCAGCAGGACAGTGGGGTGGGAGGAGGTATTGTTTCATATTCTCTGTGTGTATATAAAGTCTGCTGCAGTTTCCACGGTAAACATCTGATGAAGTGAGCTGTAGCTCACGAAAGCTCATGCTCAAATAAATTCGTTAGTCTCTAAGGTGCCACAAGTACTCCTTTTCTTTTTGCGAATACAGACTAACACGGCTGTTCCTCTGAAACCTGTCATTATTCAGGTAGGAGACATTGGACAGCAAACACTTTCTATGCTCCATTACCAATTTTTATAGATATAGATATAGATATGTGGGTCAAATTTTCCCTGAAAGTAAAGTTTTTTATATGATTGGTATCACTGTGCTATCTTCAGTGAAAACAAAACACAGAGGAAGAGTTTGACCATGTTGATCATCTGGAGTATTGTGTCCAGTTTTGGGGCCCCCCACTATAGAAGGGATGTGGACAAATTGGAGGGAGTTCAGCGGATGGTAATGAAAATTATTAAGGGGCGGGGGCACGTGACTTATGAGGAGAGGCTGAGGGAACTGGGCTTATTTGGTCTGCAGAAGAGAAGAGTGAGGGAGGATTTGATAGCAGCCTTCAACTACCTGAAGGGTGGTTCCAAAGAGGATGGAGCTAGGCTGTTCTCAGTGGTGGCAGATGACAGAACAAGGACCAATGGTCTCAAGTTGCAGTGGGGGAGGTCTAAGTTGGATATTAAGAAAAACTATTTCACTAGGAGGGTGGTGAAGCACTGGAATGGGTTACCTAGGGAGGTGGTGGAATCTCCATCCTTTGAGGTTTTTAAGGCCTGGCTTGACAAGGCCCTGGCTGAGATGATTTAGTTGGGGTTGGTCCTGCTTTGAGCAGGGGGTTGAACTAGATGACCTCCTGAGGTCTCTTCCAACCTGTCATCTATGATTATTCTATGTTGATAATGAGGGTATTTACAGTAGCAAGATACTTGAGTGATCAGATGGGTCAAAGACTACTAATAATTAAGAAGCACTATTCAGTGAGCTGCATAATCTTTGAGGAAGAGGAACAGGTGCAGCTCATTTCTAATCAGTGAAAATATGTTTTAAAAACAGAAAAAGTAAAATTTAAAAATGCTAACTTTATTCAGTAAAAATTTCAGATAAAGATTATTGAATAAGACAACAGCAGGAGTAGAGTAAACAGTGGCCTTGATCTACAGCAGTTATCCTTGCTTTAATGTAAATCCTGGATGTCTGTCTTCTTCTGCCTCTCAGCTGTTCTGGTAGCTAAAATGACATCACCCCTGTCTCCAAGGATGTTGTTTAGGGCAGTCCTGGCTCCCAGGGAGAAACACAAATGAAGAGTCAGGAAGATGTGAAAAAAGACACAGGGAAGGGAAACAACATGTGTGTGGTAGATGAAGGGAGTGTTTCAGGGCATGGCTACACTACACTGCAGCTACAGAGGGGGCTTTTCCATTGCTATAGTAAATCCAGCCCCTGGAGAAGCAGTAACTAGAGCAATGGAAGAATTCTTCTGTCTGTCTAGCTGCCTCTAGGGTAGGAGTTAGGTGGACCTAATCATCCTGCCCAGCTGTGGTGTGACATTTTTCACACCCCCTGAGCAATTTAGCTAGGTCGACCTAAATTTTAATGTAGACCAACCCTCTTTGCAGCAGCCAGAGGGAAGGGCTCCCAACCCAGTCCAGCCCCCACACTGATTGGCATGGCTGAAAGGTGGCCAAGCCCCGAAGGCAGGGCTGGGGAGAGACTGGACTCAAGCAGGGGAAGCGTGTGTGTCAGAGAGCGGGGGGTTGCCTCTTGCCCGTATTCCCAGGCTCTGAGGGGCCCCATAGGGCTGAGGGAGGCAACGACCGCCCCCGAACTACAACTCCCATGATGCTCCTGCGTCCTGTGTCAGCAGCTGCGTGGTTCCCATGGTGACCAGGAGTTGGGCCCGAGGTCAGAGCGCCCCCAGACCCCCGGCGGCCCCTGAGCAGCGATGCCCAAACCCAGGTAACTAGGCGGCGGCGGCGGCCGCGTTACTCCCCCCAGGACCCCCGGTACAGGCTGGGGGCTCGGCGCCTCTGTATCCATTCAGCCGCTGCCTCCCCTTCCGTCCAGCACCTTCTGCCCCGCGCTGTGAGGGGCTGGGTCCTCGCCGCCAGCCTCCCCCCCGCGCTATTCCTGCCCGCGGCAGAGCCGGGAGGCTCGCACCGCTCGGGGTGGGGGGCTGGTTGCAGGGAGACCCCCTCTGCGCCCGTCCCCTCTGGGCGCCCAGCTGGCACCCCCCGGGCAGGTTGGTGCTTTGCAGGTACAGAGATGGAGCCGCCGCCGGGCCCCTCCCGTCCGGCGAGAGGGGCTGTGACAGCGGTGGGATGGAGGGAGGCTTCTGGGAGCTTGTTTTCTCCGCCAGCAGGCTCAGGAAGACACAGCGGGCCAGTGAAATCCGAGTGAAGAGGCTCTGCCCTCACGGCCCACATTTTCAAAGCGAACAGCGTGGGGGTCCCGGCGTGGGACGGGTACTCAGCACTTCCTGAAACGCAGGCTGCTTTAGGGCAGTTTAGGACAGACCCTCAGAAATCGTTAATCTTTTGAAAATGTAGGCCCGTGAGCCTTTCACAGATGTTAAGGTCACCATCATCACCCTGTGCGGCCAGCTTCCATGTAAAGGCCCAATGGGGAAGTGCCCTGACCCCAGACTTCATACTTTGTGGTAGGAACTGCTGGAACACCTGGAGGACTTTGAGGAAACCCAAACTTCAGCATTATATGTAGACAGACTGCCACAGTTGCTTTTGGAAGTGTCTTCAATTACTTAGTGTAGGGATATGTCTGCACAGCTGTGACCAGGCTAGCTTTCTTGAGCTACCTTGAATCCAGCTAGTGCAGGGAGCTGACTGTGCAGCACAGGCTTCAGAGTGGGCTAGCAAACTTGGGCTTATACTGCCTATGTTGCACTGTCTTCACTGCTGTTGTTACATTAGCTTGATTCAAGCTAGCGTGGGTAGACGGGCCTGTGCACAACTTGTCCTGTTGGGATCCAGGAAGTGGACGGGGGTCCAGGAAGTTTCTGCCGACCCACTGCTAAAGGACCTCCCCCCAGCCTAAGGGGAGGATCCACAGGTCCGGGATACCAAATAAGTGCGTGGGAAAACTAAGGCGATAACAGGAACGGGAGTGTGGTCACAGGGCTAAACGAAGGGAACTAGACGGGGACACCGAGCAGAGAACCCCGGACAGTGCCCTCGGAGGTGACAAGGGAGCCAGCGGACGCTGCCCAGAGAAACTCTGCCTGGATGCGTGAACGGATTGAGGAACGGAAATAGGCCCCACAGTTGCAGGAAACCCCGTCGACTAACCTCCTCTCCCTGGTTTTGTAGATGGCCATTTTGGCCAGGGCTAGAAGGAGGCTGACAAGGAGGTCCCACGACTTCGTGGGGCCATGGATAGGGAGTGCATAGATGAGAAGGTGAGGGGAAAAGTGCAACCAAAAATGTAATAGTATATCCAAGAGGAGCCGGAATAGGAGCTGTAACCTGGCGCACTCCAGTTACACGTGCACCAGGGTCTCCCTCACGCCGCAAAAGGGGCAGGGGTCTAGGAGGGGAATGAACCGCACCAAGTACACGCCCGTGCTCACGGCTCCGTGAAGGATCCGCCAGCTGACGTCCCTGGTGGGCCTCAGAACCAGGGTCGAATATAGGCTGGCCCACTGGGTGTGCACAACTTGTGCTTGACAGACATACCCTTCGTGCACTTACTACTGACATTGGACGTTACAAAACATTAGTGAAATGGTACATGTTGCATTGGAACACATAGGTTGTTTCTCTGACAATTAAAGATTTTGCTATTAAACTGTCTTAAAATTGCTTCCAAAATGAGAAAATTTATCTCCTAAAAGTATGAGATTTTGGAGGTCTAGAATTTGCTATCATGCCTCTCTGGTCCACAGATTTATTTGTGATTTCTAAGGGGAGGTTCCATACTGAAGCATAACTAGTTCTGATCAAGGATGTATTAATATGCAGAGGGAATGTATTATTCAAAATCTTCACTTGTCCTTTCAAACCTTAGTGGGAAATATGTATAGGTTCTATGAAGACATCTTATTTTGTTTTCTCTATTAGTGATACTCTGTGGGATATTGCTAAAGCTGAAGTGGAGAAAAAAGAAAATCTTGAAGGCAATGGAGATGGAGTGGAAGTTTGGGAAAAATCACTACTCTTTATGGGAAACAAAAATGGGGTAACACTGATATTATGCTTTATTTTACGTGATTACTGTGCTTTCCTTGAAAAGATTGTATCCCACTGAAAACATCTGAAGAGTATATGCAATACCATATCCATTTCAGAAACAAGAAATCTTCCCCAATATGAATCTGTGCAGAGGGCTGGCGTTCATGTGCAGAACAATTAGAAATGTTCATACTATTTACTCCTGAGGGCATTCTGCACCAAAAAATTTCAAATTCTGTGCACAATATTTTAAAATTCTGCAAGTTATATTTGTCAATAAATAAATGCAGAGGCTCCAGCATGGCAGGGGGGAGCACAGGCCACTGACTTGTGGAAGGTGGGAGATCACCCTGCAGCCTCCCAACTCCCGGGACATGACTTGGCGGTGAGGCTGCACCCGACCCTGACACAGCACAAGGCCTGGGCTTTCCCCAGAAGCACCCTCGGTCCCTGCCCCTCTGCACTAGGTCTGGGGCAGACAGCTCAACCACGCAGGATCCAAGTGTGGAGGGGCTCAGCTTAGGGGGATCCAGGTTGTTAGGGGGCTTATTCCTTCACCCACTTACTTCCCTGGTCCTTCTCGCATGAACAGAGAGCAACAATACCCGAAGTCCAAAGGTGCAAACAATTCGATGTTTATTGGGGTGAACTTCCAGCAAGCATGATTCCAGTTTCCTTCCTTAGTATCCTCCTTTCCAGCTCTGACACCACAGAGCCTTACACCTGTGTCCCTGTTCCCATTCCTACCCTTAGCCAAACATGATTCCAACTTCCTTACTCCCATTCCCTGTTCCCATTTCCCCCTTTAGCAAAACATGATTGCAATTTCCTTACCCCCATTCCCTGTTCCCATCTCCCACACCCACACCCACACCCCCTCACTTCCTCATTGACTACAGATTATATAGTAAAACTTGAGTTCCGCTTAGCTATACCTTAACCAATCATTTTCCTGAAATTTAACTAACCAATCCTAACATATTGTAACATGATTATGTAACCAATTATATCCCACCACCTTAATTAGTTTACACCCAGCAAAATTAATTATACAGCAGACGGGAACAATCACAGAACCAGACAGAGATTATACAGACAAACAATAGCAAAGTGGGTACTATAATGACAAAACAATACAGAAGTGAGGATTTCACATCCCAGTATTGATAAGTGAGTTCTTGCCAGACAGGATGCTATCAAACTAAGTTTCCTTTTACATTTTCTAGGCACTTCCCTTTCTCTGGAGGTGATAGGAATAGAGTCCTGTCCTGATAGTGCCTAACAGCCCAATAGCACCTTATTTCAGTGTGACTAGTTTGGAATGTGAGGATGTGACCGTTCGCTTCCCAGCTTATGGCTGCCTCTGCTGCTTAGCCAAAGGCCTGAGCCTAAGCACAGGGCCACAAACTGTCACAGTAAGAGAAGGCCCTTACACCGGCAGACAGTGATTTTGATTCTTTCTTTTATACCTCTATAACTAGCCAAGCGATAAGAATACACCTAAATTCTTAGAGTATAGGCCTTTACAGACAGACCTGAATATCCATATCCTAACACAGGTGTGTGGTGAGAAGATTCTGTGTGATACAATCTGGGTGCAGGCAGCTCAGTGGGGGGTCTAGGTGTGGGGGGATCTGGATGCACAGAGACTCATTGGGGGGTTCCACGTGCAGGGGCAATGGGACTCTGTAGGGGCTTCCAGGTGAAGGTGGTTGGGGCTCAGTGGAGGGGTCTGATTGTGGGAGGCTCAGTGGGGAGGGGTCTGGGTGCTGGAGGAGTGGGGCTTGGTGGGGTGGAGGTCTGGGTGCAGGTAGTTGGGAGCTAGTGGTGTGGGAGTCTGGATGTGGGGGCTCAGGGTTGTGCAGGGGGTGGGGCATCGGTGGAGGGTTGAGTGTAGGAAGCTCAGGGGGTGGTCTGGGTGCAGGGGTCCAGAGGCAGGGGCTCTAGGTGCCGTGTGCCCCACTCCTCCAGCACCTAGATGCAGGGGTTGAGGTGCAGTGGGGTGGGGTTCGAGTATGGAGGGATAGGGGGGTTCTGAATGTACCCGGTGTGGCTTGGCAGCTGTGTCTGGGTAATGGAGGTCCGGATGCACAGGAGTTGGGTGGATAGGGGAGCAGCTCTCAGTACAGTGACCCTGATCCGCACAGTTGAGAAGCGATGGGGGCAGGAAGCAGGGGAGGATGCTGAGATTCCTGGGGGAGGTTTCTGGGGGTGAGTCTGACAAAGCCCCAGACACTCCTTACAGGGGAAAAGGCCTGTTCTCTCCTGCCACAGCCCAGCCGGGACTAGAAGGTGATACCAGCTCAGGGTAGGAGCCACTGGCTTTGGTGTCCCCAGCCTCGGGGTGATTTATCTCTGCCAGCTGCTCCGGGTGCCTGAAATAATGTATCTGCTCTTCTAGGGAGTGGTGCATGACTGCTCTTGCAGCTTCCCTTTGCTTCCGTGTCAGAAAGTCATTTTTCTGTGGGAAAGCAAAGAAATCTGCGGGGGCCATGAATTCTGCGCACACGCAGTGGCACAGAATTCCCCCAGAAGTATCTGTTCTATGCCTTTTTGTTCTGTCAGAAGCTCACTTTTGTGCTAGAAATAAGCCAGACTTCAACCATTCTTCTTCATCAGTTAATTAACATAGCAGGTGTAGTTTCATTTAAAAAAACAAACAAACCAAAAAACAGCAGACAGAAATACAGTCCTACTTTTTAGCTCCTGAAATCTGGTCATATAACACATTCATGCAAAGGTTTTATTGAACACACCATGTTAATTAGTAAAAGTCTAACTCCGTTGCATTGGTAATCAGTATTATAACTCAAAAAGTGTTGCATCCAACATAGTGGAATTCTATGTTGCTCTTCATCTTGTCAGATAAAGAGGAACGGATCACAGCACTAAAAAATTAATGGTAACTTAGGTACAAGTAATCATGACTTGATCACATTTATAATGTGCAATAAAGTCCAGACCAATAATATATACATAGAGCTTTAAAAGGGCCAATTTCACAAAGCCAGAAACAATCATGAGCCAAATCAGCCAGGAGAACTTAATCCGAAAAATGTGAAAGATAATTGGGAATTGTTTAAGAACACATTCCTATGTGCCCCAAAAGCTACAGTCAAGAAAGGCTACATTAGTTAAAAAAACAACCTGGGTTTAGAGGGAAAGAGAAGGTAGCTATAAAAATTGTAAAAACAAATGGAAGAAAGGGGAAGTTGATAGTAATGAATATAAATCAGAAGCTAGGACTTGAGGAAAATTGATACGAGAAGCAAAGGGATGTATGGAAAAAAATCTATGGCCGGCATAGTTAAGGACAATAAGGAGTTTTTTAAGTATACTAGGAATAAAAAGAATCCTAACAAAGGTATTGGTCCATTACTCAATGGAAATGGTAGAATTATAAATAATAATGGAAAAAAGGCAAAAGTGTTCAATAAATATTTTTGTTCTGTATTTGGGAAAAGACAGATTATGTAGTTATGTAGATTATGTAGTTAAAAGAACTGGCTGAGGTCACTGGGCCATTAATGCTGCTTTTCAATAAGTCTTTGAACACTGGGGAAGTCCTAGAAGACTGGAAGAAAGCTAATGGTGTGCCAGTATGTAGAAGCCCGTGTCCATCCTTCCCCATCAGGCCCAGGGGGAGATCATTGCTTCCACATTTCTATAAGGCAGCCTTAAAGGGGAATTAGCAGCCTAGGGGCTCAGGCCCTCAGGCACGGTGGAGTGCCAAGCAGTCTAACACCTGATGTCCTGACTCAGGCAGATGACAGACAAATGCAGACCTCTTGGCCCAAGGTGGGTAGTTAGTCACCCCAGGGGTGGGATGGCCATAGGAGGGTAGGAGGACTCAGGCCCACTCTACTTCACTAGGTCCCACCCCAGGGCCCTGTCAGTGGCAGAGGGCTCCACAACCAGACTACTGTCTGGTTTCCTTGGGCTACTTCCTACAAAATCCTCACCATATACCTTCATCTCGTGGGGTTCCTCCATCTTCCCAGGGTACATTGCCAGCGCCAATCAAAGTAGCTCTTCAGCATCCTTATCGGTTGGCAGTCCCTTGGAGTCCTCGGTGCTCCAGAGATCCCTCTTGGCTGCAGGCCCCAGCAGTGGGCAGGAAGCGTCTGTCTCCTTTGCAGGCTCCAGCCCCACTGAGCTGCAGGGCCCGCCTTTTAAACTTCCTGTCCCACCTCTCTGCTTCCGACAGGGTGGGAATGGCTTATCTGGCTCTGCCCCCAGGGACTGGGTTGTGGTTCCTCCCCGTCAGGCCCAGAGGGAGGCCACGCCCCTTTGCTATACAATATTTTAAAGGGTAAATGGGATGCCCAATAATTATAAGCCTGTCAGTCTGATATCGACCCTGGGCAAGATAATGGAGTGACTGATATGGGACTCAATTAATAAAGAATTAAAGGAGGGTAATATAATTAATACCAATCAACAAGGGTTTATGGAAAATAGATCCTGTCAAACTAACTTGATGATTTTTTTTTTTGGATGAGATTACAAATTTGGTTTGTTTTTTTGGATGAGATTACAAGTTTGATAAAGGTAACAGTGATGATGTAGTATACTTAGACTTATGTAAGGCATATGACTTGATACCTCATGACATTTTGTTTAAAAAACTAGAAAGATATAAAATTAATATGGCACACCTTAAATGGATAACAAACTGACTAACTGGTGGATCTCAAAATGTAATTGTAAATGGGAAATCATTGTTGATCAGGTGTGTTTCCAGTGGGGTCCTGCAGGGATCAGTTTTTGATCCCTACACTATTAAACATTTTTATTAGTGACCTGGAAAAAGACACAAAATCATCCCTGATAAAGTTTGCAGATCACATAAAAATTGGGGAAGTGGTAAATAATGAAGAGGAACGTTCACTTATACAGAGTGAACTGGGTCACTTGGAAGCTGGGCACAAGCAAACAATGTATGTTTCAATACAGCTAAAGGTACACATCTAAGAATAAAGCATGTAGGCCATACTTATGGGATTGGGGCTCTATCCTGGGAAGCAGTAAATTTGAAAAAGATTTGGGGGTTATGGTGGATAATCATCTGAACATGGGCTGCCAGTGTGATGCTGTGGCTAAAAGACCTAATGCGATCTTTAGATGCCTGAAGAGGGCAATCTTGAGTAAGAGTAGAGAGACTATTTTACCTCTCTGTACTTGGCACTGGTGTGACCACCGCTGTAATAATATATTGAGTTCTGGTGTCCATAATTCAAGAAGGATGTTCATAAATTGTGGAAGGTTCAGAAAAGAGGCAAGAGAATGAATGATTAAAAGGATTAGAAAACATGCCTTACAGTAATGGACTCAGGAAACTCAGTTTATTTAGCTTAACAAAGAGAAGGCTAAGGGGTGACTTGATCAGTCTATAAGTATTTATATGTGGAACAAATATTTAATAATAGGCTCTTCAATCTAGCAGAGAAAGGAATAATACAGTCCAATGGCTGAAAGTTGAAGCTAGACAAATTCAGTCTGGAAATGAGGCGTCCCTTTTTAACAGTGAGAGTAATTAACCATTGGAACAATTTACCAAGGGTTGTGGTGGATTCTCCATCACCAACAATTTGTAAAGCAAGATTGGATCTTTTTCTAAAAGATATGCTCTAAGAATTATTTTGGAGACATTTCATGGCCTGTGTTATATGGGAGGCCAGACTAAATTTTCACAATCACCCCTTCTGGAATTTGTGAAACTATATAGGCCCTGGGATCCTGATAAAACTTATGTCCACGTTTAATTTTATTCATTTTTGTAGTCTCTATGACTCCAGTGGGATATAAATTTAAGCATGTAAATAAGTGTTTGGAGAATCAGAGTCTTAGACTGGATACTGGAGTTCATAACATTGATCCACTGTCTCTTATGCTTACTCAATGGCTTCTCCTCTCTCTCCCCACTTTTTTCTTGATAACTATTTGTTGTAAATGTAAATAAGTCAGAACCTGCCTTTTTATCTTTGTAAGTGAATTGAAGCATATATGTAAGTGTTTCACTATTACTGCGGAGAAGCATGGCATTGCAACATGTAATCTTCTATAAGCATTAAGAATAGATAAATGGGTTTTGCAGATTTATAAAAAAATGGTTTCTGAAATTCCAATGTGTGATTACAAATAGGGAAGAAACTTTACAAGTGCTAGGACCTTTTTAAAATTAGACTGACCTAACTTGGAATCTGAATCCGAATAGTGCAGAAACATGCCGTTTTACTGTGTTATTTAATGCATTCTTTTTACTTCTATCTCAATTATGATTTACACATATTCACTGGAAACCAATCATTAGATTAACTTGTTATTAGCAATTAACAACAGTTAAACAGTTTAATACAGTTGGCCAGACTGATCACTAATGTATTGTCTGATTTTAGGTATCCTGTTGGTATTACTGTGTTTGTCATATCCAGCAATTTATTATAATTATATTAATAGCAGTGTAGCTACATTCTGATAGAAAGTAGGCACTTAACTTTCTAGTAATCAGACTACAAATGACTGCATAAGTTTACAGTTTTCAGATGCATTCTTTTAATCATTCCAATAATAAAGCATTACATTATATACAATTATATAACTTTTATGCTTTAATGACATTACAATAGTCTTCTTCATTGTTTTTAATTTCCAGGGAAAGACTACTATTATATTGAGGTGTCTTGACAGGTATGTGTTAAATTTTGAAAAGTATTTTGCATCTCTGGGAGTAATATCAACAATATTTTTTTTGTCGTCTTACAGAGAATATTATGTTCCAGTAAAACAAAATCATTGTGTAAAATTATGGATGGCAAGTAGATTAAATTTTCTCGCTAATGACCTGATGCATGATTTGTGAAGGGTTAATGATATCTAAATATCTATAATGTGTTAGTAAAACATTTTGGCATTTGGAGCCAGATTTCTAGAGTGCTGTCACTGGTAGTTTGAGTGCTCAGTCACAGTATGCGTGTGCACAGTTTTGAAAATTTGGTCCTCTGTGTCCTTTTGATATCCATTAAGGAACTGTCTGTCTGTCTTGAGTTGTTCTCTTTATGTTCCTGTTTTCTCAATATAAATTCTCTACTGTTTGGTTAATAAATTGAGTTGAGGTAATAGTAAAAGTTATTGTATGTGAATTAAATTCAGAAGATCTTGAAAGAATATACGCAGGTGACATATACTGTATCTTCATTGGATAGGGATGAAATTCCAAAACCAACGTTAGCCTTGGAATATACTTTTGGAAGAAGAGCAAAAGGTCATAACAGAGTGAGTACATGGCAAAAGTACTATAATATATTTGTTGTATCACTCATTCGTTAGTAAAACCTAAGTAGTGACTTTCTCTTTTAACTCAACAATCATCTGCGAGACAGAAAGTATTTCAGTTTGAATTTTATTCAATTTACTTCCATTTTCAGAATGCTTGGCTAGCTTTCATTTTGCATGTAGATGTGGATCAATATGAAAATTGAAATGTGGATAAGGAACTGGTTAAAGGGGAGACTACAACGGGTCACACAGAAAGGTGAACTGTCAGGCTGGAAGGAGGTTACTAGTGTAGTTCCTCAGGGATTGGTTTTGGGACCAATCTTATTTAATCTTTTTATTACTGACCGTGGCACAAAAAGCGGGAATGTGCTAATAAAGTTTGCAGGTGACACAAAGCTGGGAGGTATTGCCAATACAGAGAAGGACCGGGATATCATACAGGAAGATCTGGATGACCTTTTAAACTGGAGTAATAGTAATAGGCTGAAATGTAATAGTGAAAAGTGCAAGGTCATGCATTTAGGGATTGATAACAAGAATTTTTGTTATAACCTGGGGACGCATCACTTGGAAGTAACAGAGGAGGAGAAGGACCTCGGAGTATTGGTTAATCACAGGATGACTATGAGCTGCCAATGTGATATGGCTGTGAAAAAAATTAATTCAGTCTTGGGATGCATCAGGCAAGGTATTTCCAGTAGAGATAAGGAGGTGTTAGTACCATTATACAAAGCACTGGTGAGACCTCATCTGGAATATTGTGTGCAGTTCTGGTCTCCCATGTTTAAGAAAGATGAATTCAAACTGGAACAGGTACAGAGAAGGGCTACTAGGATGATCCGAGGAAGGGAAAAACCTGTCTTATGAAAGTAGACTCAAGGAGTTTGGCTTGTTTTAGCCTAACCAAAAGAAGGCTGAGGGGAGATATGATTGCTCTCTATAAATATATCAGAGGGATAAATACCATGGAGGGCGAAGAATTATTTAAGCTCAGTACCAATGTGGACACAAGAACAAATGGATATAAAGTGGCCATCAGGAAGTTTAGACTTGAAATTAGATGCAGGTTTCTAACCATCAGAGGAGTGAAGTTCTGGAACAGCCTTCCAAGGGAAGCAGTGGGGGCAAAAGACCTATCTGGCTTCAAGACTAAGCTTGATAAGTTTATGGAAGGGATAATATGATGGGATAGCCTAATTTTGGCAAGTGATCTTCAACTATTAGCAGTAGATATGCCCAATGGCCTGTGATGGGATGTTAGATGGGGTGGGATCTGAGTTACGACAGAGAATTCTTTCCTGGGTGTCTGGCTGGTGAGTCTTGCCCACATGCTTAGGGTTTAGCTGATCGCCATATTTGGGGTCGGGAAGGAATTTTCCTCCAGGGCAGATTGGCAGAGGCCCTGGGGGTTTTTCACCTTCCTCTGCAGTATGGGGCACGGGTCACTTGCAGGAGGATTCTCTGCTCCTTGAAGTCCTCAAATTTAACAAAAAACAAAACAAAACAAACACCTCCAACAACAACTTTGTCCTCATGGTTCTAAAGGTAATCTTAAAAATGTGAACTGAATTTAAACCAATGTAGTGGTATCTGACTATGGTCAGCCTGCAGCCATAACCAGGGGGGAAGTATGAACTGTTCTATCAGTCTTGGTGGGTGTCAACGCTGAAATCTAATGATAGTTCAAGTATCAAGGATGTTAACTATTTCATGCTGATTGTTTTAGCAGAAACACTGAGCTAATGTGCTTGTCCTTTATTGCATGACAGATTGACAGATAGTGGGACAATGGGGTAGCTAGTTGCTGTTGTGTTGTGGCCAATGTACCCTCTAATTTTTTCCGTCCATGTGTGGAATACATTTTGTTATGTGCACCAAGGTAATGTGCCGATGTGTGCCACCAGTAGAAACAAAAAGCCTAGATATAATATATATTTTTAAAAAGTTACCATAGGGTTAATTACTCCAGCCAGACAGGTTAGGCATTTTAGAACTCACTGCTCAAAGAATTAAATTTAAGTGTAAGAGAAATAAAAGTTATGAAATGCATAGACCAGTCAAAAACTAAAATAACACACTTTGAAAGAATAAAATTTACAGAGAATATATGTGCATTGCAGGAAGTTCCAAGAAATAACAACAACAACATTAATACAAGTATGTGTTGGGAGGTGAGTGTGAAAGACTGTATGTGTGTGACACACAGAGACTGTGAGTGTGTGTGTGAGAGAGAGAGAGAGAGACTGTCTCTGTGTGTGTGCTGGCTGCTGGGGAAGTCTCTAAGAGACACTGCACTGTCTCTTTAACGCACTCACTCAACCCCAGAAGGCTCATTCAGACCACAGCAGCTCTCCTGCTCCTGAGCTCTATCCCCACTCCCCTGCTCTGCGTAGATGGGATACATAGGGGGAGGGAGACACCCTGACATCAGAGCACACATACCCCGTTCTGCACAGCCAGTGAGGGGCGGGGCACCTGAACACACGCTGCCGGATGTGCGTGGCTCTGCTAACCAAGTGCGTAGCACTTGAATAACTCCTGGGCGGCTGCCCGACTGTGCAGCTTAGAGGGAACACAGGTCATGGGAGTGGGGACTAAGGAATTCAGGACCCTCTTTGAAATGTTAAGGCACCTTATAGACTTGATTCTCCATTGAAGTGTATTTTTAGTTATTTTCACCATACAAAGTGGGTTTAAATCACTCCTATAGTGTTTTAAAGTCATTTTATACTTACTTGAGACTGGTGTAAATGAATGTGCATGGTACAAGGGCAACAGGGAATCAGGTTTTATGTGCTTAAAAGTCCTATGTGCTTCTAACCATTCAATTTCCTCCTCACACAGGTGTACACATCTCCTCCTATTCACCACCTAAGGTGTTCAGCTGTCTTTGATCCTTCCATGCCACTCTGGTCTTTATGTGCTTAAAGTAGTAGGGAGGGGAGGGAGAAGAAAACTGGGCATGGCAGGGAGGAAAGAAAGTTTTGGTTGGGGGGGCAGGATATCTATGCTGCATAAATAGGGACTTGTCTATATGGGAAGTTAGTACGGAATAAGCTAGGATGTGAATTTAAAGTCAAGTAGCTACTCCACACTAACTCCCTCGATAGACAAGCCCTAAGAGATTGGGGCCACATAATTAACTTCTAATTTGCCACATCACTTATGGGACACACCTCATGTGCTATGCTGTGCTCTTGTACTGTACTCATTGCACATAAGGGACCTGTCTGTTGCCATTGTTACAACAATTGGAAACTTCTGATGGTGTTACATGGAAATATAAATTTCTAATGCTAAGAAACTGTTTTGCAGCCAAAAGACATTGCACATTTTTGGGAACTAGGTGGTGGAACCTCATTATTGGACTTGATTCATATACCAATAACTAATGACAACATAAGGTAAGTGGTAAAGAACCTTACAATGTTAGAGTTAATTTTGCTTAAATGAAAACTGAGATTAAATCTCTGGCCATTTTGTTGTGGAGAAATCTTCCAAAATGTAAACTGTTTACTAGGTTTGAAAGTTTTTATCAGAGTGGTTTTTCCTAAAAATCAGTTGTGCCGCTGTAGCACTTCTGTATAGACACTACCTTTGCTGACAGGTGGGGATCTCCCATTGGTGTAGGTAATCCACTCACCCAGGAGTCAGTAGCTAGGTTGACCTAGCGCTGTCTACACCAGGGGTTAGGTCAGCTTAACTACACTGCTCAGGGGTTGACTTAACTTTTTAGTGTAGACTAGGCCTAAGAGAACAGCATGTTAGAGTGGGAGAGAAAGGTGCACCTCACTGAGGGAGGAGAGAGAAATCAATCATGGGGAGAGAAAAACAGGACCTTAATGAAGGAGAAGATGCAGTAGTGTAGACCTCATAGAGCTAAGGAAGAGGAAGAGGAAAAACGATATGAGGTCCCTGTGCAGCTTGAAAGAGGATGAGAGATGAAGTTTCTGAGAGAGGCAGGGGACAGATACTGGAATACAGGGGAGAGCAGAGGGAAGATAATGGGGGGGAAATGGATCAGAAAAAATGGACTAAGGGCAGCAAGAAGAGGCAATGTAGAGTGGAAGAGAATAAATGACTGAGGAGAAAACAGATATAGCTTTTCATATAAAGAACAAGAGAAGAGTAAGGAGACAGGATTATAAAAGAGAAAACAATAGGAGAAAAAAGAAAGGGGAATAGAATGATTTGGAGATGGAAAGAGAAAAATGATTAAATGAAAGAAGGGAAAACAGCAATAAAAGACTTTTTGGGTTAGTAAGTTTTATTTAGTGTTTTTATGTTCTGATATTTTATTGCTTTATTCCATTGGCAGATGTCCCATATCTTCAGTTTTTGTAGAAAGCAATGGGATGGCTTGGTATTTGAGCACTTACTGTCTGTATATTATTGTACTGGCTACTCTGAATTCTGTCATTGCATAATGAGAAAAAATATTTTAAAAATACTGCTGTGGCCTCTGGGAGCCTAGTTGCTCCTGAAGACCTTTGGCTACTTTGGAGAATTATCATTTGAATTTTTTTCAAACATTGCCCCCAATGCATGGACTCCAGCATTAACTGCTGAACTCCACTTCTTCTGGAATGGAGGAGGCTGGTAGCCCCCTGAAGATCCTCTTCCCCTGTCTTTACGGTAAATGAATCTTTTAATTTGGATGACCCAAGGCCTAAAGAATCTTCTCTCTGCCCCTCCTAAGCCTGGCCCTGTCAATAAGACAACATTACAATGCACCAGTGCAGTTGTCATAGTTTGCAAAGACAATATTTTCATTTTGTTTCATCACCAGCACAAATACTTTTTCAGTGGTTTTTGTGTCCACCTGTAATAAAGAAGCTTGTTTATTTTAAACTACCTTCAACTAGATCTAGTTTAGCCAAGACACTTTCCATTAGATTTTTCATAGCATTACTTGGTGAAATTAGAGATTTATCTTGCTCTGTAGCTCCTCTGATTTCCTTCCAATCTGGAATCCACATAGTTAAACATGATGTTCCTATAGAGCAGGGATGGCCTACCTGTGGCTCCGGAGCCACATGCGGCTCTTCAGAAGTTAATCTCCGGCACTTTGCATAGGCACCGACTCCAGGGCTAGAGCTACAGGCACCAAATTTCCAATGTGCCAGGGGGTGCTTACTGCTCAACCCCTGGCTCTGCCACAGACCCTGCCCCCCTTCACCCCTTCCCTCCCCCTTTCCCTGAGCCTACTGTGCCGTCGTTGCTTCCCCCTCCCCCCAGAGTCTCCTGCATGCCACGAAACAGTTGATCCGGAGGTGCGGGGAGGGAGGGGGAGGCACTGATTGGCAGGGCTGCTGGTGGGTGGGATGTGCAGGAAGGGAGGGGGAGGCACTGATTGGCAGGGCTGCCAGTGGGTGGGAGGCGCAGGGAGGGGGAGCGGATGGGGGACTGCTGACATATTACTGTGGTTCTTTAGCAATGTACATTGGTAAATTCTGGCTCCTTCTCAGGCTCAGGTTGGCCACCCCTGCTATAGAGCCTGGTTAAAACCAGCAGTCAGTCCTCTGCTATTAGTGGCATTCTGTTTCAGACACGTGTTTCCAGTGTTCTGTGTTTCACTGGATTTTAATAATCTCTTCCTCTCAGGGCCGACCTTCAACCAATGCAACCTTTTAGTATGTATAGGGTTCCATTCTTCCAAGGATCATTAACCTCACATCTCCTGGTCTACCACCCAGAGCATCATCCTCAGTTTGTCATCTGAGGTCCCTTCTAACTGGCACAAGCCATGGCACAGAATAAATCTCCTTACTACCTTCTTCTACTTCCTGGTTGGAAGGTTGCACTTTGGTTACTCTTCTGATTTTCTGGGACATACAGGTGATCACTAAAAGTCAGGAACCTTCATAAGCAGGAGTTTGATATAAATTAAAGAGGGATTTCAGATAGGCAAGAGATAACTGGGGTGAATGAAGAGATTATGTTGAAATGCCTTGTCATACAACAGGCAGGAGCAAAATGAGTCACTGACACTTGCAGGTTCTACTTGTCTTCAAACAAAATTTCCAGAAATAAAGTTCAACAATAAAGCACCCACAAATAAGTGGTGAGGAGTGGAAAAATCAAAGGTTCAGAAATTCAGCTACAAAGACAATTTAAACGTTTCAGCAGAGTTCAGAGTATGCTTAAGGGCCATCGCTTGTTCTGCAACCTTTAATATAAGCTTCCTCTCTGGTTGTTTTTTTCACATTTGTTTTCAGCAATTTTACTGAGGGAAAAATGTTGTTTACGAAAAATGTAATGGTCTTATGTACCAATGATGAAACTGAGTAAGAACTCTTCTGTTCCCTTCTCCCCCCACTCCCTTTTTATAGGACTTTTGCTATAATTCTTGTTTTGGACCTTTCCAAACCTAATGAACTGTGGCCAACCATGGACAGTCTCCTACAGGTCACCAGGAACCATGTGGATAAAATTATAACTAAACTGGGAAAGACAAATCCTAAAGTAGCTACTGAAATTAAACAGAGGATGTGGAACAATATGCCGAAGGATCACCCAGTAAGAATCTTCTAGTATTTTCTGCAGATGTCATCGGCCTTTATATAGTTAAGGATAATACTTGTGAAAATCATAAATAACTCTTTTAGATTTTTATGCATGACTGAATATCCATTTTATGTAGATGAACCTGTTCACTGGAAAATTATAGCAATTTTAATAAAAATTCAGTAAGAGCAGAAACAAGGAAAGACAGTTTCTTATATCTTCTTCATAGACATCTAATGTGATTGTTATGGCATGTTACACCAATCACAAGAAACAGAGTTTTAGAGTAGCAGTTTGATATTGATTTTATTATCTTTTTTTTAAAATGAAGATGAAAACTAGAATGTACAGAAGAAGTCATCTGGCAAGAGACTAGATGATGGTACAAATTTAAGCAGAGTATAGTTATAACAGCCTTCAACACGACTATATACTTTGCATTTATTCAAGTGTCTATCACAAACTCAGTGCCTTTTGATAATCTGACAACTAATTAAATTATAAAGTTTCAGAGATGTTAACACCAGACCCTTAAATGCAATTGCTAATGTAATCTCTTGAAGAAGCTAAAATAGATTGTGGGAAATACAGCCGAAAACGTGTATGTGTATACAACGTGCATTCAAGTTGTACAAATGTTATGTGTATGCAATTCCTAAACAAATATTCTACAGTTCAGACTCTGAATATAAATTCTGCTACAGTAATTTATGTAACACAATATGATAAAGAAAATGCTAATAAGGCTCCAAAAAGTGAAAAGCAAAGATATATTAAGTAAGAAAGCAAATGCATACAATGCTTAGCAGCTTTGTTTACAGTGTATGGTCCCAATACTGTAGCCCTTACTCATGTGAGCAATCCCATTCACCTCAATGTTTGTAAAGGTTTGCAGGATTAGATTCAATAATATGACTTTCTTAAGGACTTCCAAGGTTGATATTCAACTTTTTTAGAAAAGGTAGTTTCTGAAAATAACATATTACATTTAAAATGCAGCTGGCTACAACCCATGATCACAAACATACTGATGCCCCAGTTGCCAGAGATGTTAGAATGCAGGTTTTTTCAACACCTTAAAAGCACAGACTCGTCCTTTAGCTCAAATGGTAATAACTGCATCAGTTGTCAGTAAGAAACAGGCTTTTTATCCTTGTGGAGGCCGGCCTCTAAAGGGGACATGATCACACATGCTAAACTAGTGTATTAATTAAACCCCTGAATACAGAAAGTAGGGCAAACATCTTACTAATCACTTCACATACAACTATTATTTTTCAAATGTATATCAACTCAATTCAAAAGCAGACTTGTTTGTGGGGTAAACAAGGTTTGTCTCCTAGAATGGAGGAAGCACAGGGCAGATTAGAGATTGGGTTCATATAGGGTTTCTACTGGGGGAATGATCATGGGCATTTCACTGGAAGGAACAGGATTGAACAAGGAGTTTTAGAGTGGGAATGGGAGAGCATGAATGCATCGGGAGAATCTCTTAAAAATAAAAAGGCTGAGGGGTATGCATTAAGTACTTTCTTGGTGGCAGTGAGGAAAATCAGACAAGTAGAGTTCAAGAGCACTAGTCCCTGTATGTAATTTGTTGTCCTGAATTAATTTTTAGTTTCTCTTCTAATTAAGGAAACTGTAATGCTTCCCCAACCCCTGGGGTTCACACATCAAATTTTAAGTAAATGTAAAGCCTAGCGAAATGTGTTGGCTTGACAAAGCTAATGAACGAAGTACCCTCTATTTTCCCCCACAAAGTACTGGATAGGCAACAGTTCAAGTTTTCCCCTAATACACTGATACTTTGCCTTAACCCTTAGTTGGAGGAACCTTCACTAAAGCAGAGAAGTTAGTTCACTCTTTAGGATCATTTTTTCCTTATTCAGTAAGTTGGAAAGGCCAAGAAGGTTGCCATGCCAGTTTCAGCCAGCTGTGATGCAGCCATCTGTCCACTAGAAACTGACCATCTCATTTAACATAGATCACTGAAGTTTTGTCAGATGGTAATAGCTTTAAGTAACTACCAACCTGGACCTGATGTAAGCCAATTACCTACAGGTATAAAACTACTTAGCCTGTTACTCATCCCCTAAGCCGTCTACTTAATCCTATTTTATTGAGCACATAGTACTTGCATGTTAATAATTTTCTGAAAAAATGTCAAATAAATAATATATGCACCTCTTAGCTAGGTTTCTGTTTATATTTCAGATTTTTAAATTTCACATTTTTAAATCTCAAGTTTTTTCAAAAAGTATACTGTACATCATACACTTGACCTTCATCAGGATCCTAGATAAGCCCTTCTGTTAGCTTCAGTGAATCATAAAAGGTTACGGCTGGAAGAGACCTCAGGAGGTCATCTAGTCCAAGCCCCTGCTCAAAGCAGGACCAATCCCCACCTAATCATCCCAGCCAGGGCTTTGTCAAGCCTGACCTTAAAAACATCTAAGGAAGGGGATTCCACCACCTCCCATTCAAGTACTTCACCACCCTCATAGTGAAAAAGTTTTTCCTAATATACAACCTAAACCTCCCCCACTGCAACTTGAGACCATTACTCCTTGTTCTGTCATCTGCCACCACTGAAAACAGTCTAGATCCATCCTCTCTTTGGAACCCCCCTTCAGGTAGTTGAAGGCTGCTATCAAATCCCCACTCACTCTTCTCTTCTGCAGACTAAATAAGCCCAGTTCCCTCAGCCTCTCCTCATAAGTCATGTGCCCCAGCCCCTGATCATTTTCGTTGCCCTTCGCTGGGTCTCTCTCCAGTTTGTCCACATTCTTTCTATAGTGGGGGTCCCAAAACTGCATGCAATACTCCAGATGTGGCCTCAACAGTGCCGAACAGAGGGGAATAATCACTTTCCTCGATCTGCTGGCAATGCTCCTACTAATGCAGCCCAATATGCCGTTAGCCTTCTTGGCAACGAGGGCAACAGTTGACTCATATCCAGCTTCTCGTCCACGGTAATCCCCAGGTCCTCCTCTGCAGAACTGCTGCTTAGCCAGTTGGTCCTCAGCCTGTACCAGTGCCTGGGATTCTTCTGTCCTAAGTGCAGGACTCTGCACTTGTCTTTGTTCATAGAATATCAGGGTTGGAAGGGACCTTGGGAGGTCATCTAGTCCAACCCCCTGATCAAAGCAGGACCAATCCCCAATTTTTGCCCCAGATCCCTAAATGGCCCCCTCAAGGGTTGAACTCACAACCCTGGGTTTAGCAGGCCAATGCTCAAACCACTGAGCTATCCCTCCCCCTTATCAGATTTCTTTTGGCCCAATCCTCCAATTTGTCTAGGTCACTCTGGACCCTATTCCTACCCTCCAGCATATCTACCTCTCCCCCAGTTTAGTGTCATCCACGAACTTGCTGAGAGTGCAATCCATCCCATCATCCAGATCATTAATGAAGATGTTGATCAAAACCAGCCCTGGACCAACTCCTGGGGCACTCCGCTTGATACCGGCTGCCAACTAGACATCGATCCCTACCCGGTGAGCCCGGTGATCTAGCCAGCTTTCTATCCACCTTGTAGTCCATTCATCCAATCCATACTTCTTTAACTTGCTGTCAAGAATACTGTGGGAGACCATATCAAAAGCTTTGCTAAAGTTAACGTATATCACATCCACCACTTTCCCCATATCCACAGAGTCAGTTATCTCACCATAGAAGGCAATCAGGTTGGTCAGGCATGACTTGCCCTTGGTAAATCCATGTTGACTGACCCTGATCACCTTCCTCTCCTCCAAGTGCTTCAAATGGATTCCTTGAGGTCCTGCTTCATGATTTTTCCAGGGACCGAGGTGAAGTTGACCGGTCTGTAGTTCCCCAGATTCTCCTTCCTTTTTTTTAAAAAAAAAATAGGCAAATATAGTGCCCTTTTCCAATCGTACGGGACCTCCCCCGATCGCCAGGAGTTTTCAAAGATAATGGCCAATGGCTCTTCACTCAGATCAGCCAACTCCTTCAGCACCCTTGAATGCATTAGATTCGGCCCCTTGGACTGGTGCATGTCCAGCTTTTCTAAATAGTCCTTAACCTGTTCTTTCACCACTGAGGGCTGCTCACCTCCTCCCCATACTGTGCTGCCCAGTGCAGCAGTCTGGGAGCTGACCTTCTCAGTGAAGACCAAGGCAAAAAAAGCATTGAGTACTTCAGCTTTTTCCACATCATCTGTCACTAGGTTGCCTCCTCCATTCATTAAGGGTCCCATGCTTTCCCTGACCACCTTCTTGTTGCTAACATACCTGGAGAAACCCTTCTTGTTACTCTTCACATCCCTTACTAGCAGCAACTCCAATTGTGCTTAGGCCTTCCTGATTACACCCCTGCATGCTTGAGTAATATTTTTATACTCCTCCCTAGTCATCTGTCCAAGTTTCCACTTCTTGTAAGCTTCCTTTTGTGTTAAGCTCACTGAAGATTTCTCTGTTAAGCCAAGCTCGTCGCCTGCCATATTTGCTATTCTTTCTGCACATCCAGATGGTTTGTTTCTGTGCCCTCAGTAAGGCTTCTTTAAAATACTGCCAGCTCTCCTGGACTCCTCTCCCCCTCATATTAACCTCCCAGGAGATCCTGCCTATCAGTTCCCTGAGGGAGTCAAGGTCTGCTTTTCTGAAGTCCAGGGTCCGTATTCTACTGCTCTCCTTTTTTCCTTTTGTCAGGATCCTGAACTCGACCATCTCATGGTTACTGTTGCCCAGGTTGCCAGCCACTTCTACTTCTCCTACCAGTTCTTCCTGTTTGTGAGCAGCAGGTCAAGAGGAGCACAGACTCTAGCTGGTTCCTCCAGCACTTGCACCAGGAAGTTGTCCCCAACACTCTCCAAAAAATTAATTTCTTCCCTATTCAGCACTCTGCTTGGTATTGAGGGGGCCACATTAATTATGGCTCCTTGATCCCATGCTGGCCCAGCCCTGGTGCTTCTCTAATTTATACTCTCTACCGTACTCCTTTCCTTCCTTCCATTTACATGCCCTCTGTGTTGGGTGGGAATGTCTGGTGCAGGAGCCATTTCCACCAGGTTTATGCCAGAAAGGAGTTCCCTTCCTCAAGAGGTGTTTTTTTTCCCCTCCTGGACATTTGTGGAGCGATTGCATTAGAAAATAATTATACTGCATAAACTTTTGTGTCTAAGATTTTGATGTCTTTTAAAAATCATTCTCATCCTGTTTTCTGGTGTTTAGCTGTTTTATTGTGCTTTTGTGACTTGTTTGAGGTTCTAAATATATTATGTTGTTTAACAGGATCATGAATTAATTGACCCTTTTCCAATCCCTCTGGTGATAATTGGAAGCAAATATGATATTTTTCATGTAAGTGATATTTTATATATATATATATTTTTTTTTCCATTTGGTTTTATTTATTTAGGTATAAAAATAATTAAGACATCTAGCCAAAGCTCTATGAGCCCTAACACATGATTAATAATGCAATAAAATTCCAGTAAAATGATCGTTAGAACAGGAACTCAGCCACCTACAGTAACTCCTTTTCATCCCTTCATCATTATGGGAAGCATACCCTCATCCTTCTCCAAAAACCTTTGCAAACACTTATCTTTTCTCGCATGCCTGGAAGATCGCCAGATTTGATCTGTTTCAGACAAAGGAGGGTAGCAAGTTCCAGAGTACTCCCAAAGAATGCCCTGTCTGACACAACCTCTTTTTTATAATAAGGGAAATCCAGCTTTGGTGTCCATGCTGACTGCAGTTGTGGCAGTATGGCAAGGGAGAGAGACGATCCCTCTGGTAGGTTGGTCGCCGATTTGGGGAGCTGGGGCAGCCTAGGCAACAAAATGAGTTATGCTCTCTTCTTAATTCTGCAATTTTAGTTTTAAACACTTGCTTACACAAAAAGAAAAGAAGGACTTGTGGCACCTTAGAGACTAACAAATTTATTTGAGCATAAGCTTTTGTGAACTACAGCTCACATCATCGGATGCATTCAGTGGAAAATACAGTGGGGAGATTTATATACGCAGAGAACATGAAACAATGGGTGTTACCATACACACTGTAAGGAGAGTGATCAGGTAAGGTGAGCTATTACCAGCCGGAGAGTGGTGGGGGGGGGGGAGGGACCTTTTGTAGTGATAACCAAGCTGGGCCATTTCCAGCAGTTGACAAGAACATCTGAGGAACAGCGGGGGGGAGGGGCGTAAACATGGGGAAATAGCTTTACTTTGTGTAATGACCCATCCATTCCCAGTCTTTATTCAAGCCTAAGTTAATTGTTTCCAGTTTGCAAATTAATTCCAATTCAGCAGTCTCTCATTGGAGTCTGTTTTTGAAGATTTTTTGTTGAAGAATTGCCACTTTTAGGTCTGTAATCAAGTAACCAAAGAGATTGAAGTGTTCTCTGAATGGTTTTTGAATGTTATAATTCTTGACATCTGATTTGTGTCCATTTATTCTTTTACATAGAGACTGTCCAGTGTACATAGCAGAGGGGCATTGCTGGCACATGATGGCATATATCATATTGGTAGATGTGCAGGTGGAGGATCCTCTGATAGTGTGGCTGATGTGATTAGGCCCTGTGATGGTGTCTCCTGAGTAGATATGTGGACACAGTTGGCAACGGGCTTTGTTGCAAGGATAGACTCCTGGGTTAGTGGTTCTGCTGTGTGGTGTGTGGTTGCTGGTGAGTATTTGCTTCCCGTTGGGGGGCTGTCTGTAAGCAAGGACTGGCCTGTCTCCCAAGATCTGTGAGAGTGATATGTCATCCTTCAGGATAGGTTGTAGATCCTTGATGATGCGTTGGAGAGGTTTTAGTTGGGGGCTAAAGTGATGGCTAGTGGCATTCTGTTATTTTCTTTGTTGGGCCTGTCCTGTAGTAGGTAACTTCCGGGTACTCTTCTGGCTCTGTCAATCTGTTTCTTCACTTCAGCAAGTCGGTATTGTAGTTGTAAGAATGCTTGATAGAGATCTTGTAGGTGTTTGTCTCTGTCTGAGGGGTTGGAGCAAATGCAGTGGCTGGACTTTACGAAAACTAGACAAGCCATTTACAACACACACTTTGCTTCTCTACAAAAGAAAAAGGACACTAAACTATCTAAACTACTACATGCCACAAGGGGCCACAAGTGGTTCCCTTAACCCACCCAGCAATATTGTTAATCTATCCAACTGTACTCTTAGCCCAGCAGAAGAATGTGTCCTATCTCGGGGCCTCTCCTTCTGCCCCTCCACCCCCACGAACATGATACAGTTCTGTGGTGACCTAGAATCCTATTTTCGACATCTCCGACTCAAGGAATATTTCCAACACACCTCTGAACAACATACTGGCACACAGAGACCTTCCTACCAACACTACAAAAAGAAGGATTCTGGGTGGACTCCTGAAGGTCGAAACAACAGACTGGACTTCTACATAGAGTGCTTCCGCCATCGTGCACGGGCTGAAATTGTGGAAAAGCAGCATCACTTGCCCCATAACCTCAGCCATGCAGAACACAATGCGATCCACAGCCTCAGAAACAACTCTGACATCATAATCAAATAGGCTGACAAAGGAGGTGCTGTCGTCATCATGAATAGGTCGGAATATGAACAAGAGGCTGCTAGGCAGCTCTCCAACACCACTTTCTACAAGCCATTACCCTCTGATCCCACTGAGGGCTACCAAAAGAAACTACACTATTTGCTCAAGAAACTCCCTGAAAAAGCACAAAAACAAATCCGCACAGACACACCCCTGGAACCCCGACCTGGGGTATTCTATCTGCTACCCAAGATCCATAAACCTAGAAATCCTGGACACCACATCATCTCAGGCATTGGCACCCTGACAGCAGGATTGTCTGGCTATGTAGACTCCCTCCTCAGGCCCTACACTACCAGCACTCCCAGCTATCTTCGAGACACCACTGACTTCCTGAGGAAACTACAATCCATCGGTGATCTTCCTGAAAACACCATCCTAACCACTATGGATGTAGAAGCCCTCTACACCAAAATTCCACACAAAGATGGACTACAAGCCGTCAGGAACAGTATCCCCAATAATGTCACGGCAAACCTGGTAACTTTGTCCTCACCCATAACTATTTCACATTTGGGGACAATGTATACCTTCAAATCAGCGGCACTGCTATGGGTACCTGCATGGCCCCACAGTATGCCAACATTTTTATGGCTGAGTTAGAACAACGCTTCCTCAGCTCTCTCCCCCTAATGCCCCCACTCTACTTGCACTACACTGATGACATCTTCATCATCTGGACCCATGGAAAAAAAGCCCTTGAGGAATGCCACGATGATTTCAACAATTTTCATCCCACCATCAACCTCAGCCTAGACCAGTCCACACGAGAGATCCACTTCCTGGACGCTACGGTGCTAATAAGCGATGGTCACATAAACACCACCCTATACTGGAAACATACTGACTGCTATGCCTACCTACATGCCTCCAGCTTTCATCCAGACCACACCACACGATCCATTGTCTACAGCCAAGCTCTACGATACAACCGCATTTGCTTCAACCCCTGAGACAGAGACAAACACCCCCCGCTGTTCCTCAGATGTTCTTGTCAACTGCTGGAAATGGCCCAGCTTGATTATCACTACAAAAGGTCCCCCCCCCCCGCAACTCTCCTGCTGGTAATAGCTCACCTTACCTGATCACTCTCCTTACAGTGTGTATGGTAACACCCATTGTTTCATGTTCTCTGCGTATATAAATCTCCCCACTGTATTTTCCACTGAATGCATCCGATGATGTGAGCTGTAGCTCACGAAAGCTTATGCTCAAATAAATTTGTTAGTCTCTAAGGTGCCACAAGTCCTTCTTTTCTTTTTGCGGATACAGACTAACACGGCTGCTACTCTGAAACTTGCTTACGCAGTCATTTATCATCTGATTTACAAAGGACAAGTAAGTGAGTGGTCACATCTTCTAATGCCTCTCTGTAAATTAACTGATAAGCAATGTCAAAGAGCATTGCAGTTGGTTCCCTCTGTTATTAAAAAAAAAAAAATTCAAGAAATGCACCGTTCATTTTCATGAAGCAATTGATCCTCCTGGGCCTGGACTGACATATTGTGACAGCTTCCATACTGAGTCCTTTAGCTGGCAGTACAATATACTGCTGTGTGACCAACTATTTGAGCTTTTTAATTCTTACTAGCAGTGTACTATGCATTCTTTCATACCCAGGTTTTGCTTTATTAAAAAAAAATCATGATTTTCTTGACTCAGTAAATGATTCAGAACATAATAGACACAGGATGAAATCCTGGTCCCTTTGAAGTCCAGGATGTTACCCACAGTTTTTCCAAGAAAGGTCATTATATGATCTTGTACATATACTGAACAGGCACAGTTACTGATTAAAAGGGGTGTGTGTGTGTGTGTGTGTGTGTATTTGTATGCACACACCTTAATTGGTATGACTGGTGGAGTTTAGAGGGTATACAGCCATAGGTCCAAAGACAGTCAAATATTGTGACGTAAAAAGAGAAGATTACCTTATAGTACGGCAATGTTGTTACTTTTTAAATTTTAAAGCAGGAGAGAACAATGACTCATTGGAAATTGAATACACATCCCCAGTTAAGAGGCTCTTTCAGGCAATAATTAAGCTTGAGCCTGGAGTAACAGATTGCCTGTAATAGGAGTCCTCTATAGAAAAATAAAAATTGTAACTACTCTTTTAAGTCACAATAGATGGTTATTGAATTCTGTATTGAGAGATAATTATATTATACAACTTTTCACTTAAAAATAAAAAGTGATAGCTAAACGCCTTCATTGTAGCATAACCATCTAATGCAGTTTATATTAAAAAAAATAATATTCTCAGTGTAAAAATGTTTTTTATATGTACTTCTTCAGGAGTTTGACTCTGAGATGAGGAAAATAATGTGCAAGACACTGAGATTTGTTTCGCATTATTACGGAGCATCACTAGTGGTTTGTATAGTCTTTTTTTGTTGGGGGAGGAGAGGAATGGGCACTATTTGTGAGATGAAACAATAACTAAAATAGATATATAAAACATTTAGATAAACATGATATGATTGGGACAAATCAGTAAGGCTCATGATGGCTTTCTCTATGAGTGAACCTGTTAATAGGGATGTTGGGGTCTGCAGAGGAAGTGTGGGGTATATCCAGTGAGTAAACCAGCTCTGAGAGTCCACCAGTCAGAATCCCTGCAGAGGACACGCAGGGGCTATGCCCCCCATCACAGAACATGGTATAAACAACCCCCAACAACATAGGTGTCCTACACCTTGCTGCAGTATTCCAAAAGAGGACGGCTTTCCCCATAGATTTTCTGTGCAAGGTCCTTTTACTGAAGCTTTATGTTAGGATGACACCATTTGTGCCTTCATATCTTGTCTCCTCTACCAGATATGTTAGAGTATTAAACTTCTTACACCCATAACTTTGGATCCTTTTAAGAGGTGATACAGATAAAAGGCATAGATCACTCTTCCATCAAGGGGATAATAACATTTTCTTAGCATAAATGGAAAACTTTATCTTGCTACTGGAATTGTTACAAATAAAATTCCTCATAGTGAATAAAATCACTCTGGTTAAAGGTAGTGAAAACCAAATTAACAAAATCTAGTTAATTTTGATGAGTTTCACTATTTTATTGTGCCATGTACTGTAGATACTCTGTGGTATTTATTAAGTAAATAGACTGGGCTACATGCTAGCTACTGCAGGAAAATTGGCTTAAATGAGTGTGCATACATGCTTCAAAAGTAATAGTCACAGTAGTTACAGCCCTATCTGAGAGACTAACAAATTTATTTGGGCATAAGCTTTCATGGGCTAAAACCCACTTCATCAGATGCATGGAGTGGAACATACAGTAGGGAGGTATAAATACACAGCATATGAAAAGATGGGAGTTGCCTTACCAAGTGGGGGGTCCGTGCTAACGAGCCAATTCAATTAAGGTGGAAGTGGGCTATTCTCAACAGTTGACAAGAAGGGGTTGTGGGGGACCTAGGGCTTGATCCCATTGAAGCCAATGGCAAAATTTCCATTCACTTTGATACTGCAGGTCGAGAGCCACAGAGAGTGCCTCTCAGGCCCTGTCTACCTAAGAAAGTTGTGCTAGTTTAGCTTAAGATGTGATTTTAAATTGATGTAGTTAAACTGGTACAAAAAGCTAGTGGACACTCACTCTTATTTAATTTTGCCAGTGACTTATTTTGGTTTAACTTAAATTGATTCCTAATTGACTTAATGTATAATGAAATAAACTTGGTTTAAACTGATATAAAAATGTCAGTACAGCCCTTTGGATTGATTTAGCATCACACCTTAAGGTAGGGTAGTGCAAACTTTCTCATGTAGCCAAGGCTTGAGAGCTGTACTTTAGGTCCTCCACAAGTGAAGTTTCAGTGAAGCATGGGGGAGTTCTCAGAAGGGCCATCATAGTGGCAGCCATCCTCCACTGTGTACCAGAGCTAGAGGGTAGGTTTTTGTTCTGGTTTATGGTGTGTGCATATCATAGAATCATAGAATATCAGGGTTGGAAGGGACCCCTGAAGGTCATCTAGTCCAACCCCCGGCTCGAAGCAGGACCAATTCCCAGTTAAATCATCCCAGCCAGGGCTTTGTCAAGCCTGACCTTAAAAACCTCTAAGGAAGGAGATTCTACCACCTCCCTAGGTAACGCATTCCAGTGTTTCACCACCCTCTTAGTGAAAAAGTTTTTCCTAATATCCAACCTAAACCTCCCCCACTGCAACTTGAGACCATTACTCCTTGTTCTGTCATCTGCTACCACTGAGAACAATCTAGATCCATCCTCTTTGCAACCTGCTTTCAGGTAGTTGAAAGCAGCTATCAAATCCCCCCTCATTCTTCTCTTCTGCAGGCTAAACAATCCCAGCTCCCTCAGCCTCTCCTCATAAGTCATGTGTTCTAGACCCCTAATCATTTTTGTTGCCCTTCGCTGGACTCAATTTATCCACATCCTTCTTGAAGTGTGGGGCCCAAAACTGGACACAGTACTCCAGATGAGGCCTCACCAATGTCGAATAGAGGGGAACGATCACGTCCAGAATTTGACCCTTAGGATTAGATTTCACTAAATTTAGAAGAATGTTAAGGTGTCCTCTAAGCCTCTGTGTGGCCTATGTCAGTTAAAAACATTTGACCCCCCTGCACTGGTGTCTGGGGACCAAATCCTCATCCTACTGAAATACGTGGCAGAAGTTTCTTTTTCACATGCTTGCACATGTCCGTTCCACTGTAGGTTTGTGTGTACCTTGTGCAGTTGTCAGACAAGTTTTTTCCCTCAGTGGTACTCGCTGGGGTGGCCACGGCATACTGGTATAAGGGGACAGAGCTGCCCTGACTCCCCCCCCACCCCTCCCCAGTACTTTCATACTGCCAGTGACAGTTGTCGGAGTGATCTCAGACTTGTTGGCATAAGCTTCCCTCATTCCTTTGCATATATACCTTGTTATTGTTAGGAGGTAGTTAGTTAAGTTTAAGTTAGTTTTAGCTAGTTTTAGCAACAGATTTTAGTCTTAGGTCTTTTTGGACTAGTTTTCATCTTTTGGTATTGATACCAAAATGATGCCACACTCACCAGGTTTTAAGTTCTGCCGCACATATGCTAAGCCTGTGCTGATCAGTGACCCACACCCAGCCATTTGAAATGTTTGGCAGAATCCTACATATGTGACAAATGTCAAGGTTTGTAAGGGATTTAAGCCCCACTCAAAGAAAGATAGAGTGGCAAGGCTCAAATGTTTGCTCATGGAGGCAGCACTTTGTCCCCTATAGGACTTGTTTCATGCAAAGAGTGCCCCAAGTACATCAGCCTTAGTACACATTGCAGTAGAGATGTCCGCAACTCCTCAGTCCCATTCAGTGATGTCAAAGAAAAGGCTTAGACGCTTCTCAGGCTCAGTACCTCAATTGGGCATGTCGGTGCCGAAGCCTAGTAGAGGCAGAGACTCTAAGACATTCAGGAGGGAGACTCTAAGATATGTTGGAGCAGTCTTCAGCTAAGAAGAAGGGATTGCCACCTTCAGAGCCTGTTCCAGGTCTGTTGAGGGCATCTCCTGAAAGATCTCTGTGGCAGACTATCAGTGATTGCCTCTCCCAACCACCCCAGAGTCGTATGCATCCCCAAGGGATCAGCTTAGCCTCTCAGTACCACCATCCCCAGTAGTACAAGAAGGTTTACAGTCGGTACTGATGCTTGCAGCACCTACCTCTCCATGTCAGGAACTCACAGTACCATTACCTTCCAAGTTTCCACAAAGGCTACTGCAGTCAAAGGGCAAGCCTCCAATGATATCTCCAGTACTACCATGCTCAGGCTCAGGCTACCTATCCCCAGTCCCAACTGTTTCTGACCCCCTAATGTCAGACATTTCAGATTCTTCCTCTTTGCACTTAGAGGTGCATTCCTCTGTGTCCCATCCAAGACAGAGGGCATATTGTCCATCTTAGAGTTGAGGACTGCAGATTACGCAACAGTCAAGCACTGGCCTCATCCTCTTAAGGGTGATGGGCTGGTCAAAGTTGGGACTGAGTCCCATATGAGAGTCTATTCTGGACACTGTGGGGCATCCCTCCTCTGGCTTGGACCTCCCTGTAACTTTCTCATTCTTTGTCATCAACACTGCTATGGGGATGTTGGCAGCAAGAGCATCATTATCTGGTTCCCAGTACCAAGATCGGTACCGAGCTTTCAGAATTTACTCAAGCGGCTTCCCCACCACAAGTCATGGAGTAGCCACCAACTCAGAATCTTGTGGTATCCTCTTCTTCATCTCCAGATGAGGCTGTTGAGGCAACAAGCGAGTCACTACCACCCAACGGCTCATCAAGATCTGTTGAGAAGAGTGGCTTCTGTTCTTGACATTCAGGCAGAAGAGATGTGTGAAAGCTCACACAAATTGGTGGAAATTCTGGAATCGACAGCCCCTGCCAGGGTGGCTCTGCTGATTAATGAAGCCACTTTGGAGCTGGTCAGGGCGCTGTGGCAGACACCATTCTCCTTACCTCCCACAGCAAAGTGAGTTTAAAGGAGGTACTATGTCCCTTGAAAGGGCCATGAGTATTTGTCCTCTCACCCTCTTCCTGTTCGTTAGCAGCTGCCTCTTGGTGGTGGCAGCTGCTAACAAACAGGAGAGACAAGGACATCAAACATCAATGCTGAAAAGCAAAGAGGTGAACAGACTACTGTTTAGACTCAAACTTTATTCTATAGGGAGTCTGAAGTTTAGGATTGAAAACCTACAGGCACTACTGAGCTGCTATGACTTCACCCTTTGGGAGAAAATTATAAAATTTAAAAATAAGCTACCAGATAACTGTAAGCAGGTATTCACAGTAATTGTGGATGAAGGCAAGCTGATTGTCCTGGAGAGCAATTCTGGCAGTTTGGATGGAGCAGATGTGGTGGCTCAAACCATGGCATCAGTTATTTCTGTGAGAAGATGTTCATGGTTACAGTCATGTGGGCTGCCTACAGAAGTCCAGCAGACCATCCAGAACCTCCCTTTCAAAGGTCCCTCTTTGTTTTCTGATAAGATGGACAATAAGCTCCATAGCTATAAAAAATTCAAGAGTGACATTAAAATCTCTTGGAATCTATACTCCTGTGACAAAGAGGAAACAGTTCCATCCTCATCAGCCATACAGACACCAAGGCTTTCCTCCCCAATCTCAAGATCCACTGAGGAGAAAGGGCAGGAGTTATAGGAGATTATATCCGTCACCCTCCTCTTCAGCATCAGTAGGCTCATCCCATCCAGCCACCTTGTCTAAACAGACATTTTGATGTGTTGATCAAGGACAGTGTACCAGTTATTGTAGTTCCAGCTGTTTCCCACCTTTTGTTTACAAATCACTTATCCCATTTCCTAAGTGCAGGCCCACATAACATTGGATCAGTGGGTCTGGGAAATGCCCTCCAGATCATTTCTACCCTTCCTCCCCACACCCCTTCCTCGTCCTTCTTAAGGGACCACTCTCACAAGATAGTCTTTCAGCAGGAGGTCCAGTCACTTCTTCAGGAAGGGGTCATAGAGTGAGTCCCATTGGGCCTCAGGGGGAAAGGCACTGCTACTCCCTGATCCTCAAAGCAAAAAAAGATCTCAGGCCTATTTTAGATCTAAAAATTGAACAAATTTCTGAAGAAAATAAAATTGCGCATGGTTATCCTAGCCTTGATTATTCCATCCCTGGAACAGGGTGATTAATACACTGCCCTTAGCTTAAAGAACACTTTACTTCACAACTGTTGGCAGTTCCTCAGATTTGTGCTGAATAGGTCCCTTTATCAGTTTACAGTGCTCCCATTTGGTCTCTTAGCTGCTTTTCGAGTGTTCATAAAGTGTACGGTGGTGGTGGCAGCACATCTACAAAGATCAGCAGTCCATTTGTTCCCGTACCTAGAGGACTGGTTGATTGGAGGTCAGCCCAAAGCTCAGGTGTTATCCAGTGTATCAACTGTCCTGTCCACATTTGATGCACTGGGGCTCCTAGTAAATTGGGACAAATCTATTTTAAAACCTGTACAGAGGATAGAGTTTATTGGCGTGGTCTTGAACTCCACAAAGGCCAAGACTTTGCTACCACAATCCAGGTTCGAAGCACTACGGGGCTTGGTGCTGCGATGGAAAACATATCGTCTCACCACAGCATGCAGCTGCCTCAGCCTCCTGGGTCGTATGGCAGCATGTACCCACATGGTTCAACTCACCAGGATGCATCTTAGAGAGCTTCAAACGTGGCTAGCATCATAGGGGACTCATAGGAGGTCCTTGCAGACTCAAGGTCTCTGGGCACCTTGGGATCTAATGGCTCATGTATTTGTCAGGGAGTTGCCGTGTGACTAGCCTGTTCAGTTTTCCTCCCACATTATAGTAGGAAAGAACTTGTTAATTCTAATGGATAACTCACTGTTTTTTTATATCAACAGACAGGGAGGAGTGATGTAGGATAAGTATAAAATTAAAGAATTAAAGTTATCTTAAGTTTGGCTAAGGAAATATATATGTGTTGTAAAGAAAGGCTCCGACTAGCAAGTAGAAGGGAGGACTAATAAGTGATAAGGCCAGAAAGAATAAAGTAGGGAGGATGTCTGGTTCAAAGAATAACTAATGATATAAGGGGAAGTTTCTAGAAAGAAGACCTCTGACCGATAGGGGTGACTGCAGATGGTTTTAAATTTTAAACAAAGAGACTCTCTCTTAAAATGAGCCAATACAGCCTGTAGTGGCTTGGAGTGGTTCATAGAATCATAGAATATCAGGGTTGGAAGGGACCCCAGAAGGTCATCTAGTCCAACCCCCTGCTCGAAGCAGGACCAATTCCCAGTTAAATCATCCCAGCCAGGGCTTTGTCAAGCCTGACCTTAAAAACCTCTAAGGAAGGAGATTCTACCACCTCCCTAGGTAACGCATTCCAGTGTTTCGCCACCCTCATAGTGAAAAAGTTTTTCCTAATATCAAATCTAAACCTCCCCCACTGCAACTTGTCCCTCCCTGTCTGTATCAGAGGGAGGCCACTCTGTCTCGCTATGACACCTAGCAGCTGAAAGCCGATCAATAGGGGAATTAGCATGGTCAGGCTCATGTCCCGTGGCTGGGCAGACAGCAAACAAACACAGGCTGTCTGGCCTAAGGTGGGTAGGCTGCCACCCCAGGGGTGGGGTTGGCAGGGGGTAGGGAGACCTGGGCTCACCCTATCCCACTGCGTCCCACCCAAGGGCCCTAACAGTAGCAGGGATCCTGCTGAAACATGCTGACTGTGGCTTCAGCAAAAGCAACTGGACCAATGTCTGGTTTCCCTAGGCTACTTCCTATCCCTAGCTGGTCGTATGGCTTCATCACCCTCGTGGTACTCAGCAGATGGCAGTTCCAGCAGCTCCTCGGGGTACTCACTGTGTGGCAGCACCTCCGGATATTTGCCAGGCAGCTGCTCCTCCGGATGTTCCTCCAGAGGCAGGGGTTGATACGTTCCAGTTCGTGGTACAGGAACCAGCAGCAAGGCAGCAGAGTCCAACTCCTTCCCTGGCTCTCCCTCAACTGAGCTGGAAGCCCCGCCTCCTATACTTCCTGTTCTGACTCTTTGCTTCACGTGCAAGGGGTGGGCCTGGCCTGGCCTGGCTCTGCCTATCAGGGGGCAGGGAGTAGTTCCTCTCTGTCTGCATAAGAGGGAGACCACTCTGCCTCACTAGACAGCCCTTCCACAACCCACACACCAGTGTTCAAGGCTATGCAATGGGAAAACTCTTGAACAGCAAGAAGGAGGGGAGGAAAGGCCTTGGGAATAAAGGAGGGTATAAATCTTATGTAGATTAAGACTGGAAATAAGAGTGAACGGTCTCAAATTGGTTTTTAACTGAAGTCAGCAATTGACAATGACATCAGTTGTTTGTTGAACGATATAAAAAGTAAACTCTTAAAGGGTTCATTGTTAATACCTGCCTGACCACATTGGAACCAACCAATACGGGTCTAAACATCCCTGGGTTTAGCCCATTTGTAAATAAATGTTTTGTTACTGTTTGGATGACTTCTAAGGAGGTTGTTGGTGGGTGACCGGGCTCAAAGAGGAGCAATCTATCAATAGCCTACATGAAGTCGGGAAGAGCTTGCCATGTGCTTGGGCAAACTCCAGATCCATTAAATTATTTGAAGCACCAGTCCTCAGAATTAGAAACTGAGCAGGGGAGCAGGGATCCCCTGAGAACTGGAGTAGGGCAGGAGAAAGGCCGCCTAAAGGATAGGAACAGGTCTGAAGCAAGGCTGGGAATAAGGCAGGCAGAGGAGAGATCGCAGCTGCAGGCATAAGCATTGAGCAGTCCTGGCAATGCCTCTTAGTCAGTCAGGCGATCTGGCCATGCAAAGGTTTCTGCTGCGGTGAGCTAGCTGTTTCCAGGCACAGCTACAGGCTATTTAGGCATGTTTAGAGCAATTGTATAAATATCATTTGGCCTTTGGATTTAGTAAAGGAATATGTGGTTAAATTAGGGTTTGGCAATTTCCCATATTAATATTAATCATTTCAAATATTATTAATAATTCCAATAAGCATGGTCGACTCAGCTATGCCAGGAGGCAATTCGCCTCTTGGACTTTTGGATAACCAATTGTGACGGGGCAAGGCCAGATGGCTATAGGAAAGTAGTGAGAAACAGATATGTAAGCCCCAGGCTAAACAAATCCCTGTTACCATGGTAACCAAATGGCAGTTGCTCCAGGTTAATCAAGATACCTGGGGCCAATTAAGTTCCTTCCAAAAAGCAGTGGAGACAGGCAGGTTGATTGGGACACCTGAAGCCAATCAGGGGCTAGTTAAACTAGTGAAACTAGTTAAAAGCCTCTCACTTAGTCAGGTGGGGGTGGGGTGTGTATCAGGAGCTGTAGAAATGGAGCAGTACAAACCTTATCAGGCATAAGAAAGGAGGCCCTGAGGTAAGGGTGACGAAGATATTGAGGAAGTGGGGGTGGCTGTGAGGAATGGCCCAGGGAATCGTACTCATCCAGTTTCCAAAAAGTCAGCTACCAAGAGCTACTACTATCAGGGTCCCTGGGCTGGAGCCTGGAGTAGAGGGCGGGCCTGGGCTCCCCCCTCCCCTCCCTGACTAATCATTGAGACTGGGAGACAACAGAGACTGTGTGAGGGAGGATAACTTCTCCCCACCTCCCTTGTTGGCTTATGATGAAAATGGCTCAGTAGGCTGCGACCCTTGCCTCTAGCGAGAAAAGGGCTACATGGAGGGTCACAGTGAGCCTCTGAGGCTAGCGTAATCTGCCAGGAAGCGTGGGACCCACTGAGACGAGGTCAGAGCTTTGTCACACAATTCAATAAATTTCAGCACTGCTTACCTTCCAAGGAAGTAGAACATGTTGGCAGATCAACAGAGCAGGAGCTTCTTCTGTCACCACAAGTGGTCTTTAGACCTGGACGTTGCCAGATCAATCTTCCAACTCTGAGGGACTCCTCAAGCGGACCTGTTTGCAACAAAGTCCAATAGAAAACGCCATCAGTTTTGTACCTGGGGAGGTCTCAGCCAGGTTCATTGACAGGTGCTTTTCTGCTACCCTGAAAGGATCACCCCACTTCCATATGTCTTCCCTCCAATTCAGAGTCAAACAAACCATGCTCGTCTCATCCCTTTAGCACCGGCATGGCCTCAACAGCAATTGTACTTGGCTCTATTGACCTTGTCAGGGTTCCTTCCCCACTCTGAACTCTGGGGTACAGATGTGGGGACCCGCATAAAAGACCCCCTAAGCTTATTTTTACCAGCTTAGGTTAAAAACTTTCCTAAGGCACAAATTCTGCCCTGTCCTTGAACAGTATGCTGCCACCACCAAGTGATTTAGACAAAGAACCAGGGAAAGGACCACTTGGAGTCCTATTCCCCCAAAATATTCCCCCAGGCCCTACACCCCCTTTCCTGGGGAAGGCTTGAGAATAATATCCTCACCAGTTGGTACGGGTGAACACAGACCCAAACCCTTGGATCTTAAGAACAATAAAAAATCAATCAGGTTCTTAAAAGAAGAATTTATTTTAAAGAAAAGGGAAAAGAATCACTTCTGTAAAATCAGGATGGTAAATCTTTACAGGGAAATCAGATTCAAAACACAGAGGATTCCTCTCTAGGCAAAACCTTAAAGTTACAAAAAACCGGGATAAACCTCCCCCTGGCAAAGGGAAAATTCACAAGTTGAAAACAAAAGGTAATCTAATGAACCTTGCCTTATTTACTTACTCTTTTTGTAATATCCGAGACTTGTACAGGATGGTTTATAGGAGAAGGAGTTTTTTGACCTGATGCTTCTCTGCTTTCCCCAGAGAACATACCAACAAAGCCTAGCCCGCCCCGCCCCGCCCCGCCCCTAAGATTTGAAAGTATCTTCTTTCCCCGTTGGTCCTTTTGGTCAGATGCCAACCAGGTTATTTGAGCTTCTTAACCCCTTACAGGTAAGGAGGAATTCTAGGCTACCCTTGTCTGTATGGTTAAGACAGACCTTGTCAATCAAGCCTCTGCTCTCTCTCCTGCTGGAGCTATATGTGATTTTTCAGGACCATAGTTGCCTGCTCCATCCCAACCTATGAGACCTCCACCTGATGGCGTAGATACTACATGGTTAATGCGTTTGGAGAAATCCTGTTTTAACGATGTCTAGGAATTGCTTCTCAATAGTAAAAAGAAAAGGAGTACTTGTGGCACCTCAAGGTGCCACAAGTACTCCTTTTCTTTTTGTGAATACAGACTAACACGGCTGTTACTATGAAACTTCTCAATAGTAGAAAATCCTCAGCTGGGGCACTTACCTGGCTAAGTGAAAGCACTTCTCCATTTGGTCCCGGCAGAAAGGCGTATTCCCAGAGCATGCACCGCTGAACCTCATGCTGGATTATCTCCTATACCTAAAAAATCAGAGATTGGCAGTTAGCTCTGTAAGAGTACATCTGGCAGCTATCATAGCCTTCCATATCTTGGTGTATAGTAGATCCCTTTTCTCCAACCCCGTTGCTATCCAGTTGCTGAAGGGTTTGATCAGATTGTACCTGCATGTGCAAGATCCTGTCTCTCTTTGGGATCTGAACTTGGTCCTAGCAAAGCTGATGGGACCACCATTAGAACCCTTTGAAATTTGCTCTCTGTTCAACCTCTTTCAATGTTGCCATTATCTCAGCCAGAGGGGTGGGTGAGTTGAGATACTTAGTGTCAGAGCCTCCCTATACAGTTTTCCATAAAGATCATGTTTATCTCTTCCCTCGCCCAAATTTTTTCACAAAAGTACTTTCTAATTTTCATGTTAAACAGGCAATCAGTTTGCCAACATTATTCCCAAAACCCCATGTGCATAGAGATGAGGAGAGACTTAACTTACTGGATGAGAGAGGCCTTAGCTTTCTACATGGAGCATACTAACTCGTTTAAATCTTCCATGCAGTTGTTCATTGCGGTTTCGGGCAAGGCTAAAGGCCAGCCAGTTTTCACTCAGAAAATCTCATCCTGGATCTCTTTGTGAATTTGTACATGCTACCAGTTGGCTAATATAGCCCCACCAGCTAGAGTATTGGCTCGTTCTACTAGAGCACAGACAACTTCAGCTGCTTTTTTGGTGCAAGAGCTGATCATAGACATAGTAAAGCAGCGACTTGGTCATAGCGCACATTTTTGCTTCTGATTATGCTATTTCCCATCAGTCCAGGGATGAAGCCAATTTCAGATGCATTGTCCTACAGTCACTGTTCAAAGAGACTCCAAGCCCACTTCCATGTTTGTCTGCTTATGAATCACCTACAGTGGAATAGACATGTGCAAGCACTCGAAGAAAAAATGGTTACCTAGATTTCTGTAACTGTTGTTCCTGGATATGTGTTGCACATGTGCATTCTATGGCCCCCCTTCCTTTCTCTCTCTATCGGAATCTATCTGGTATGAAGGAACTGCAAGGGTTGGAAGTGTCTCCACCCTCTTATACCAGCATATAGTGTCATATGGTGACAGAAGGGCTCTCAAGTTGTCCCGAGGGGTATCGCTGAGGGAAAAAGTTCTCCCAAATCTGTACATGAGGAAGGTGCACACCTACAGTTGAAAGAAAACATCTTGAAAAACAACAGTTACAGAGAGGTAGGTAACAGTTTCTTTTCTTCATTAGAATAGGATTTGGCCCTAGAAGATATAGGTTTGCTGTTGAAAAACAAGTCAGAAGCTGAGAGAGGATGCTGCTTGAAAAAGCATTTTAGGAACCCTCTTCCGAGTAATTTGTACTATCAAACCTTATCCTGCCACTGACTGTAAAACTGCTTTTTATCATATGATTTAAGTCCCAAGAGAACACGTTTGTAGTTGTTCGTTACATTACAGCTCTCCATGTTCATGGCATTCTGGACAATTTTCACTATAGTTGAAAGTTTTAATAATTCATTAGTCTTTTTTGCAAAAGGTCTGTCTCTCTTAGTTTAAACTGAATAAATCAAAAATGTGAGCCCATACGATATTACAGAATTCCATCTTCTGTTCTTTCTTGAATGTAGGTTTTCATTTTGTCTTTCTTGACATCTGTAGTCACTGACAAATACATTAGTCCTTTAAACAAAGTGGGGCAGATTTGTATGTCAAATACCAGTGTAAATTGGGAGTAACTCTAATGAAGCAATTAATTTGCACTACTGTAACTGAGGCCTGGTCCACACTAGGAATTTAAGTTATTATACCTACATCTCTCACGAGTGTGAAAAATCCAAACCCAAGAGACATAGCTATGCTGATCTAACCCCTGGTATAGATAGTGCTAGGTTGATGGAAGTATTTTACCAGCGACCTAGCTCCTGCCTCTCGAGGAGTTGGATTACCTAAATGAATAGGAGAATCCCTCCCATCGGTGTAGGTAACATCTACATTGAAGCACTATAGTGGTGAAGCGCTGCTGCTGTAGTATTTTTGGTATAGAGAAGCCCTGATGTTAGACTGTAGCCCAGTTTCTCTAGCTGTAATCCTCACTTGCACAAAACCTAATTTACGTTACAAATTTCTGTGAGGAAAGAGCATAACGTGCTTTATTCTTTAATTTCTTTCAGTTTACCAGCAAATCTGAGGCCCTCCTGCTGAAAGCCCGTGTTCTTATTAATCATTTGGCATTTGGCTTTGACAGAAGGTAACAACTACTCTCCCCTACTATTGACAGTTTTGCACAGAGTTTATTGTTGGCTATTTGTAAATGTCTTTTCAAAGCTAGGTTTTCAGCCTAAAAGTCATCAAAATATATTTTCTCCAAAGATACCATCTGTAGAAGATTATCACTCTTGAAGTCTTACTCTTGGGTCTTGGCAGCTTAACACAAGGCAGATGGAACTCCCTATGTTCTTAAGGATTTTTGGTCCCTAAAGAAAGTAGTAGTGGAGAGGACCACAAGCCACCACCAACCACCCTTGATCATGTTTTTTAGGTGTATTTGGAGCCAAATATAAAGCTTAGCTTTGGCCTATATAGTGTAACTATTTGACAATAGTTTGATTACTAATATGAACTTGGTTTGTTTGTTTTTTAATCTGTTTAGCAAATCCGTATCAGTGGATCAGAATAAACCATTGTTTATCCCAGCAGGATTGGATTCTCTAAATCAAATAGGTTGGTGAACTTCTTGTCCAACATTTTTATTGCTCAAATAGCTTATTAAAATGAGAGGAAACAAGTTTAAAACAGATAAAAAGAAATACTAATTTATACAAAATTGATTTAACCTGTGGAACTCAGTGCTACATTACATTATTGAGGCAAATAGCTTAGCAAACTTAAAAGAAAGGTTAAAATTTTATATTCCTAAGAATAGCCTCTGCAGTTACACTAGTTAAGATAAAAAATTTAAGGGCTTTTGGGCTTCATAATTCTAGTTGTGAATTGATAACTGGTTTGGGTCAAGAAGAAAATACCTTATTGTAAAGTCTTACACAGTTAATTTCATAATGGGGGACTTACACCTTCTTCAAGTTCATCTGCCACTTGTCACTGTTGAATACAGAATACTATACTAGAAGGATCATTGGCTTGACATGATATGGTAATTTCAGTATTGTTGGGACAACATGCTGATGTCCTTCTATATCATGCTGTGATCTTTAGGACCACCACCCGCCTCTGACAGTGATATTGGAAAACTACATGCACATACACCTGTGGATTTGTGGAAAAAAATATATGAGAAAACATTTCCACCTAAGGTATGTATTTTTATTTTTGCTTAACAGCTCCTTTCTTCATTCAGAACAGATGAGTAATGACTTCCATCTGTGGAATTCAGAGGCAGTCCAGTACTGTTGCTGGAAACTGCAGGACTAAAGGTCTGCCTTCAGCTCAGGCCATCAGAATTTCTGCTGCTGGCAGCAGAGCCAGTTTGCAGTTTGATTTCTCCTGAGCATTTTATTTATAACTTAATTTTTATTTGCTTTTGTGTAGTAGTGACTTAATTTCAACTTCCTCATTCCCTCTTCTCAGCTGAAGAATCAGTGGAACACTGAGGCTTTAATCCTCTCGTTTATCTGAAATAGCACTCCTCAAGTGGGCTTCCGTCTCCTCCCATCCCCCAGAAGTAGAGAAGCCCTGCAAGCATGACTCAAATTCAAGACATGCTATAGGCAGCTTTTCTGGAGCCTCCCAGGTTGCACTATGCCCTGCTGCCACAAGCCCTCCCTCTGCCACTGCTTCCTCCCCCATCGCTCCTCCACTGCAGGGTCAGGGGTTACTGTACGGGGAGCTTCTCCCCCTTCCGTCCAGCCTCCCTGCATCTGGACCTTCCATACCCACACACCCCTGCCAAGCCTTGCCCCATATACCCAGAACCCCCCTAGTTCTCCATACCCGAAGCTCACCCTATTGAACCTCAACCCCTGCATCTGGAGCTGCCCTGCACCCAGACCACCCTGCATTGAGCTCCCTGCACTCAGACCGCCACTCTAACGAGCCCCACCCCCCTGCACCACCTTGAGCCCCCACATCGAGAGCCCCCACATCATTGACTCCCAACTAGCGACACCCAGACCCCCACCCCACCAAGCCCCACTCCTCCAGCATCCAGACCCCTCCTCTGAGCCCCAACCACCTTCACCTGGAAGCCCCTACAGAGTCCCATTGCCCCTGCACCTGGCCCCCGCGCAACAACCCTTTGTGCATCCAGATCCCCGCACTGAGCCTCCTGCACTCAAATGTTCCCACACAGAATCTTCTCACCACATACCTAGATGACCCCGCACTGAGCCCCTCCATGCTTGGGTCCTGCCTGGTAGAGCCTGTCTGCCCCACACTTGGTGTGCCTGGCGCAGAGGGGCAGGGCGCCAGGGTGTTTCTGGGGCAGGCTCACGCCTTGTGCTGTGTCAGGGTCGGGTGCAGCCTCACCACTGAGTCTGTCTGGGGGCTGAGGGATGGGAAGGCTGATCTCCCTCCTTCGTACAACCAGTGGCCTGTGCTCCTCACTGCCTTGCTGAAGCCTTTGCATTTATTAATTAACAAATAAAACTTGCAAAATTTAAAAATATTGTGCAAGGATTTTTCTTGAGTCCTGGTGTTTGTGACAAGAACAGTGGCTCAGTAGCTACAAAAGCACCCATGTTCATACCCATGAATAGCAATCAGTCATCTCAGTAGATACCCTTTGCATCCAAACTTACAGGTGTGAGGCTTTTGGGGGAAATATAAAAAAAAATAGGGCCTCCCTACTTACTTACTAATTTTTTTGGCGCAGAATGCCCTCAGAAGTATCTTATATCTGTGAGGTCCTGTCCCATGAAGCAGCGTAATAAGAATTGTGCCTGTCTGGTTTTCAGTCCATGGACCCTTACTCTGTTAGGGAAAGAGGCTTAGAATCTGAAGGATGGGAATGGGTTTTTCTTCACCTTTCTATAGGCTGGCTCCTCATTAAAGCATATGATGCACTCTAGGAAGTGTGTACCCAAAATAGAGGTATAATAGGACTCAATTCCCCATGCAGCTTCACCATCATGGAATTACTGGGGGGAGAGAGGGGTAAATAAGTAATCTCCCATGTTCACAATAACTCCTCATTTAGTGATTTAAAACCCAGAATGGTACTCAGTCTCTCCTGAAGTACACAAATGGGTGCGGGTCATCCTGGGGAAGCAGGCAGGCTTCCATTCAGGCACCCAGTGCAATCTAGTGGGCTGTATCCACAACCAGGTATTTGTCCCAGTATCTCTCCTCAGTTAAATAGTATGAGATCAGGTTGAGTAGTATGCTACGTCCTTCCTATAAACAAGTAGGCAAAAACCTCTCCTAGGACAGGAAGACAATGACTCAAAAGGAACTCATTAATAACAATAATTGTAATAAATATCTTCCCCTTCAAGCAGAATGAGGTACATGTTTTTCCGTATTCACCTCCTTGTGAGGACACCTCATAAAATCTAGATGGGTACTTCTGGTTAAAATGAAGTGTTGAACTAAGACATAGTTCCCTTAGGAAGGGGACTTCCTTCCAAAAGATCCCATAGACCATAAGAGTGAGGAAAGTACAATGAAATTTCAAAACCTTAACTAGCCATTAAGGCCACAAGTATTCCCTGTATTTAAGAAGGAAAACCTAGCCAATGGCAAGCAAGTGGCTTGTCATCTAGGCACTTGCTTGAGTGCAAGAGGTCTTGGGTTCATATTCTGGTCAAGTCCTTGCAGTAGTATGCAAAATGTCTTTTATCTGGCAATTTTTCTTGGGCCCTGGTGTTTGCGACAAGAACAGTGGCTCAGTAGCTACAAAAGCACCCATGTTCATACCCATGAATAGCAATCAGTCATCCCTGCAGATACCCTTTGCATCCAGACTTGCAGGTGTGAGGCTTTTGGGGGGAAAATTAAAAAAAAATAGGGCCTCCCTGCTTTCTCAATTACTAACTCTCACTATCAAAGCCAGCATCACAATCTGTTAGTCGCTACCCATACCAAAGGTATTCAAGTAGAGACTAGTCTTCTACTAAAAATATATGGAGCGGAAACTTCCAATGAAGACTGGGCACACCTTCTTCCCAAATCAACAGAATTCTCAGCAAGGGGAAGACAAAATGATATTTGTGTATGAGAACTTACAATTCCCACACAAGGAATGTTACTTTTGATCTACCCTCTGCACCCAGAGTCCTAAGAAATGACTTGTAGTAGTCACAGCAAAGTTCAGATTGCAAGTATATTCGTTAACGGACAACATCCCAGTCAGTGCTCTGTCCAGAGAAACTGACTAACATAATTTACCAGATGGCGGAAAAGATTCAGACATACCAAGTGTTCAAAATCAAGAACTTTTGAGACCAGTGCAGAGAATCGTATTAGCCATTTCCTGGCAGCTGTCAACTATAGCCAGTTGTCTCCAGCAATTCGAATGGTTGGTGCCATGCATCAGAATTATGGGCCCATGAAGACATAGAACCTTACCAGATGCAGTGCAAAATTGTCATTCCCAGATGTCCCATTAGGGACAGGTAAATGCAAGTAACTTGCAGAAAGCTAACCCAACCACTCTATACCCTTGCATACTCACTACAGAAGCAAACTTCACAAGGTGGGGAGCAAATCTGGAAGACAAGATGACCCAGAGGTCATGGTCCCTCACTCAGGAAAAGGAAAACATCCAGTTCTGTTAAGTGCACACTTTGTGCTGTACAGTTTTCTAAATCTCACAGTACATATATTTTTAGGTTTCAGAGTAGCAGCCGTGTTAGTCTGTGTTCGCAAAAAGAAAAGGAGTACTTGTGGCACCGTAGAGACTAACCAATTTATTTGAGCATAAGCTTTCGGATCCGATGAAGTGAGCTTTAGCTCATGAAAGCTTATGCTCAAATAAATTGGTTTTTTTGCATATATTTTTAGTTTGCTTTAACAGGTCTGTCAGTGGTGTGTCTGAACACCAATATAGGAATGGCCATATGAGATCAATACCAGTGATCTGTCAAGTCCAGAATTCTGTCTCTGATTGTGGCCAATACCAGCTCTTTCTGAGGAAGGTGCAAGAAACCCTGTAGTGAACATTTATGGAATAATTTGTCCACGGTGGACATTTCCTCATTCATCATAATTAGAGGTTGGCTTGTGCTCTGAAGCATGAATGCTTATATCCATTCCAAAACCAGGAAGTAAGCAGTGAGCAGAGTTAATCTGAGGTGATAGAAAGAATGTCACAGGCAGAGAAGAATTTGCTATCTTTCATGACTGTTCGCATACAGGATCCAGAAAAGAGAGCTGAGGTTGTCTTCCATGGGCCCAGATAGTATGTTTGTTTGGTTTTTTTACTTGATAGACCACTAAGGAACCTCCATTGCACCTGCAGAAAAGACCAAACTGTTGGGGATGACTCTTGTGCCCTAAATACTAAGTTTGCTGCTTCGCAAATGAATATATTGCATTGAATTATGTGAGTGATGGATGATAAATGCTTATTTTTTTGCATGCATTTGAATGACCTGTATTATGTTCCTCAGACTCTTTAGTAAGTATTCTGTTAAAGCACTGAAAGTTCAACTTATGGTGTTTTTTATCCTTTTTTTCAAATTTCAGAGTACTAGAGATTTAAAAGATGTCAATGACCCTGCGCAGGATCCACAGTATGCTGAGTATGAAGTTGATGCAATGAGAGCTCAGAAGAATCAGGTACATTATTGTAAAAAGAAAAGGAGTACTTGTGGCACCTTAGAGACTAACCAATTTATTTGAGCATAAGCTTTCGTGAGCTACAGCTCACTTCATCAGATGCATACTGAAACCTGTACATTATTGTGTTGCTGCTCATGTTACTACAGTCAGCTGTCCCTACTCATCAGCATTTCTAAGGCAGTTAGTATGTATACTCATAGAATCTACATTTGGCTTTTGAGAACCAATTGAAACCATCTCACCCTCGTTGGTTGATCTTTCTCCTCTCTTCTCACTCTTGGAATCTGATCATGACCAGCACTTAGACATTGTCTAAAAGTCCTGTGTCTTATTGTTGGTTCAGACATGAACAGTTCATTCGCTACCTTCCGAGACCCCTCTTCAGGTTTGCTTCTAACAGTATTGTTATAAAAAAAAAAAAAAAAAACCCTTTTCTTTCAGCATAAGAGGCAGTAGAGTCTGTTCCCCTAGATCTGGGCTTCAATTCTACCATGTTTTGGAGAAATGAGGAAATTGGTTGCAAACATTTGGGTTCACTGATCCTCTTTTGCTGGGAAGGGTGTAATAAGGCAGGAAAATAAATTGTGCAAAAATTGTAAATCAAGACTGAGATGTTCAGTCTCATTTATGTTGGTTTGCCTTGCAATAATTCTCAGGAGGGAATAGGAATCCTGTCCTACAGCTATCTGTTTTCACTTCATGCTCTTTAGTACAAGATCAGGGGCTAATAAAGTTCTCTCCATCCACTAGTCTGATTAAAGACGAGCTTTGCTCATCCGTCTGATTGTGCACGTTTAACCAAGCTGACAGTACTCTGATTTTAAAAGGAGGGGTCTGCTGACATTGAAAAACTGGGCACTTTCTATGAGGGACCCTTGATTGCAGAAATGGTTCCTCGTTTGGTCCACCCAAGCCCAGTGAGGCGTTAGTTATAGAACACGGGCAAAAGAACCCTGGAAATGGTGTCGGGGTGTGAGAGTTCTACATTTTTTATTTTAAGTTGGTGTTTGTGAAGGGTTCTGGATTGATGGTCTTGGTGACTGAAGTTCTTGATTAACAGGAAAGGGAATTGGCAATATAAGTTTCTCCACTCTATCCTGACATTTTGCATAAGCCCTGAATTACAGGAACCACCTGTAGGTGTGAAAGGATAGGTTAGTCTGTTTCACGTTTATTCCTTAGCATCTCTGCTCTGTATGCCAACAAGTTTGCCATTTGGATTTGACGATGTAGAAACCTGTCCACTGGAAATTGGCCTGAGATTACCAAGCTCTCTTCCTGTAGGTAGAGCCTCATTGGAATTCCTTTTATTTTTTATACCTTTTTGTTTTATTACTCCTGCGGTGATAAAACATAATTCCGGAAAAGATTGTTTTTGGAAGGGGACCCTGGAGAGTGAGCCCACCCTACACTCATCCCACAGCAGTGGCACTTGTACCACAAGACTGGCCCCAGCTCCCCTCTGTGGACGCTGTGACTTGCACGTGCCTATCTTAGTAGCACTCTGACCCCATGTGCCAGGTCACAACGCTTAGGGAGCCAGGCCCAGTCTTGCAAGGCAGGAGCTGCAGGGTGAGTTTTTCATTCTTTTTCATTTTATATTGTGTTAGTTGACATTTGCGAAAAATGTGGGACTCTGCCTATAGGACACCAAACAGCCATCAGTGGTAATAAATTTTGGTTAACATGGGCTGGCTTTGTATCCTATTACCAATGTCCTGAGCCATCCAGTCCCACTCATTATTTAGGGTCTCTTAAACTTAGAAAGCTCAGGCCTTGTATAATATTTTCTACTTGGAGATGGGAGCACGTCACTTGTCATTGTAATTTTTTTATTTAGTACAATTTCACATTTTGATAGTGAAAATAATGTTTCATGCAGTTCTGTTTATTACTTTACAAGGACACACTATTGTTTAGATGGGTGAAGACTGTTTCACTCAGCTTTGGCACCTTCTTTTCACAAAACTAGATGAGGTTACTTGGTTTAAAGTAGGTTACTTTCGTTCAAACAAAGTTTTATAACAGTCATCTAAGATGGTAGATGTGGAAGACCTTTGAAAGGCTATGACTATAAAAGCCTAGCCATCATATTTTTTCCAGCAACCCCTCCTAAAATGAAAGGCACGTTTACAGAAATGCACTGCAACTAATCTAAAGTAATCCCACATTTATTGTAGCTAATTTAATCTTTTCGCATGCCAGTAAAGATGAGCCTAATGATTATATTAATACTGCTATCATAGTTATATAGTGTTTACGTTTGACCTAGGAATAACCTGTAAGTAAATATGCACACTGCAGACTACCTCAGGTATGCTAGGTTACTTAAGGCAATTAACCTGCAGTTACCTGTCCAAGAATGTCCATATAAATCACACTGTATGATATCAAAAATAAATGAGTTTAAAGAATTCCTTATGGACTATGAACTTACATATTATCTGTATTTAATTGTTAACCCAATACAGTTTTTGTATATGTCTGTTATGTTAACAGTTGTCTCAGAGATCATTGCATATCAAAGCAATTTTTAATCTATATGCTAATATGGAATTTATAGGGTAATTTCGTACTAAATATCTTTAGCTTACAATTATATTAAACTTGTTATTATAGATAGTATTTTTTATCTAGTAAAACAAGATACTGGTAGGTGTTGATTAAATCATACTGAAAATTATTTTTCTGGTTTTAAGGGAAAAAAGACTGGTTTTTAAAAGACTTCCATCTGTTTTTAAGGGTATTGGAAGTCAACACAGCTTCTTTTAGTGGTACTGTTACAAGAAAAATCGAGGCATTAAATGAGAAGTTTCATTCAAAAGAAAATTACTTTTAGTTAGCTGCAGCTGTTTCCTAAAATTTTCTATCTTTATGTTCAGTTATTATAAGATTATTGCTACATTTACACTGTTTTTATGAAAATAACCTTTTATGATGTTTGAATTTCATTTGATGTTAAATGCAGTAAGATAGCAGTATACAACTAAAAGAAAACAGTGCTCTGGCTACATTCAATTTTTAAATGTCTGAAGATTTCCCATAACTGTGTGAAAATGAGTACTGAAACCATTCCTATCTTAACAGCAAAATATTACATGCTGTAGGAGTCTAATTTTCTTTCTTAGATTCTGATATTCAATAAATTAAGGTATATCTTTTTAAATACAGAGAGAAACATTTATACAAAAATGTATTCTGTAAAACAATGCTTTGAGTTTCTCAGAGAGTCATTCAGATACTGTAGAATACATTTGTTTTTCAATTTAAATATACACTTTCATTTAAACACATTTATTTCAAATTATTTCATGTGCAATTTTGGACTTAGGGTGACAGTCTATTTAATTTTCCTTTAAAGCGTTGTACTAAGCCATTACAACAGAATTTAGCCGGGACCATGTCTGCCCTTGTGTTGGTACAGCACCTAGCATAATGAAACCCCATTCCTGGTCATGCTTCTTGGTTCTATTGTAATATAAATTATAGGTGACATGTAGCAAACCCTGTAGTTACAATTGCCCAACACTTCCAATTATAAGATGCTGTTTTCAGCTCTTTACAACTTCGCCAAATTTTAGCCATTCTGGCTGAAATTTGCTGTGGTGCGTGCCTGCCTCAGGCTGAGGGGTTTTTTTGGGGAAAGTTTCAGCAAGAATGGTTGAGAATAGACACTTCCCTGCTAGATTGGGGGGCACACCTGCACAACCAGCACTAGAAAGTGGACTGGTTCTCTATCCTCAACCTCCAGGACCCATATTTCCACATAATGATACGTCCCTCACACAGGTGGTTTCTGGCAACAGATCATTTCCAGGACAAAGTACTCCCTTTTGGACTATCCACTGCTCCATCAATGTTCTCAGAAGTTCTTGTGCGGTTTGCTGTTCACCTCTGCAGACAAGGGGTCATAATAGTCCCCTATTTCGATGATTGCTTACTCAAAGCTTCAACTTGAGAAGAAGCACTAAAAGCTATCCAAAAGACAGTAGCTCTCTTCACACATCTAGGTCTTCAAATAAACAAAACAAAAATCAACACACCTGTGCAGAGACAGGAGTTCATCAGGGCCTATTTCAACTCTCTGGAAGCTACAGCCTCACTGCCCCAATGCAGGTTTACTACTCTAGTCAATCTAATCACAACAATGCAAGCCAGCCCCCTGATATTGGCCAGGATCTGCCTCCAACTGTTAGGCCACGTCATCAACAACATTTGTCGTCAAATATGCCAGACTGCACATGTGATGCTTGCAAGGCTGGCTCAGGACAGTATATATTCCTCACAGACACAGCATAAACAAACATCTTATGATGCCAACCAAAGTTTATAAAAAAACTCTCTACATTGGTGGGCTCAACTAAACAGCGTTTGGGCAGGAGTCTCCTTCACACAGAACATTCCATCGATGATACTCCGAATGGATGCTTCCCTGCTAGATTGGGGAAGGGAGTGCACATCTGCACAACCACATGATCCGAGGCCACTGGTCCCCATTCGAATCCACACTACACATAAACCTGCTAGAGCTGTGGACAGTCCACAATGCATGCTCACACTTCCTAGCCATGATCAGGGACAAGGCCATAAAGGTTGTGACAGACAATGTCACTTGTATGTTTTATATAAACTGACAAGAGGGGGACAGTTACACTCCCTATGCACAGAAGCCGTGCTACTATGGACTTGGTGCATCAACCACAACATCGACATCTCAGCCTCCTACCTACCAGGATGCCAAAACACTACTTCAGATGCGCTGAATGGAAAATTCTCCCAGGACCATAAATGGGAAAGGAAAACCAGGATTCATAGAGCATATTCAAACTCTGGGGGTTCCCAATTATAGACCTCTTTGCAACAACCCAAAATGCCAAGTGGCCACTCTTGTGATCGAGAGCGGGATTGGCACCCCGCTCTCTAGGAGATGCTTTCCTCCTCAAATGGAATGCACCTCCACTGTATGCCTTTCCTCCTCTCCTCTCTGGGGTCATACAAAAGATCAGGCCCAACAACTCCAGAGTCCTCTAGATAGCCCCCATGTGGCCCAGACAAACTGTTCCTTACCTCTTGAAGTTGGCTATGTTCCCACCATGCACTCTTCCCCTTCTACCACATCTCCTGTCTCAGGATGTGGACCAGGTCCACCACCCAAAACTGGCAAGACTTCAGCTGAATGCATGGCTGCTCCATGACTCTGAGACAGTAAAATGACCAATTCAGAGGAGGTAAGGGACATTCTTTTAAACAGCAGGAGACCTACTACTCAACATACCTACATGCACAAATGTAAAAGATTCAATACATAGTGCCAAAATAGACAAATTATGGTGACTTTCCTCTCTTTTTTTCAATGGTACTGGACTATATATTGGAACTTAAGAAATCAGGTCTCTCCAAGAGCTCGAACAGAATACACCTCACAGCAATCACGGCTTTTCACCACAAAGTGGATGAGTTCTCAGTCTTTGCCTCCTGATCACTAACTGCTCTCTGAAAGGTCTTTGTGACCTTTACACCAAAATACGAGCCCCAACTCCATCATGGGACCTCAATCTGGTGCTGCGATGCCTTACAGGGTCCCCTTTTGAACCATTAGTTTTGTGGTCACTTCTCCAACTTTTGATGAAGACGGTCTTTCTTGTCACTATCACATCTGCCCAATGAGTAGGAGAATGGGGGGTCCTCATAGCACACCCCTCAGACACAACATTTTTCAAAAACAAAGTTACCCCTAGACCACATCCCAAGTTCTTACCTAATGTTGTTTTCTCATACCATCTGAATCAGCCCATTCGTCTCCCATTGTTCTTCCCACAACATCAGGGGAATAAATGAGAAACAACACTCCACACCCTGGACTTCCAATGAGCATTAGCATTTTACATTGGGAGGACAAAGACTTTCAGAAAATCATCAAAGTTATTTCCATCACAAAATGATCTAAGGGAGATGCTTTGTCTAAGCAGAGGCTGTCTAAATGGATCTCCTGCTCTATTGACTTTTGTTATCATCATCAACAGCTACAACCCCCACTGGGGACCCACACACACTCCACCCAAGCACACTCTTCCTCAATAGCCTTCCTCAATAATGTGCCCATTATGGACATCTGCAAAGCAGCAATCTGGGCATGAGTCCATACATTCTGACAGCATTATGCCGTAGAGCAGCACTTGTCATGAGATGCTCTATTCAGACCTACGGTTTTATCATCCACCACAACTGCAACTCCTGAAGCCCCTCCCTTCTACCTGTGCTATTTTCAATCAATTGGATTGGGAAAGGGATCTTGGAGATCAGCTAATCTGGCCAAATGATGGGGTTGCCTGCTATACCGAGTTTTGAGTTACCTCAGATAGAGGCCTGGGTATGTAGAAAGGGGTGATTTTTAAGTTTAGGGGACATAGTATTTCAAGTATTTCTGGCTGCCATAATTGGTAGTTGATCTTTAGGGAATCAGTAGTAGTCCAAGTGCAGCACACTAGGAAAGGGTAAAAGAGAAACCGATTCTGCTTCCTGCTGGAGCCAATCCGGAGAGTATTCATTTTAATTATGTTTATTTCTCCCTGAAGTAGAGACATAGTTTCTGCCATCTATTTAAATGGTTTGCTAACTGCATGATTAACGGGGCTAGGCTGATCTTGGCTATGTTTTTTAATGTCCTTAGGGAACATGATACCAAGATTTCTGAGATTTGTCTGTCATCTAATTAGCACTATAGAAAAGCCACTTCCAATTAAATCCAGTGAGATTTCATTGCTTCCAACTTATCCCAATTAATCTTGCAGCCAGAGAATTTACCAAAGTTATCTGTTGTTTGTGGAATATTTGGGATCGATTGATCCAGATTTTTAATATGTCATTTGCATATAGAAGGATTTTTGTTTCCTGAGTCCTTGATTTGATTCCTGGAATGACTTGGGGTGCCCTAATTAATATTGCAAGTGGTTCTAATGCTAGGTTGAATAAGAGAGGGGAGAGGAAGCATCCTTGTCTAGTTCATCGAAACAGATCAAAGATGGCTTGAGTACTGTACTGTTTCTTAGGATACAAGAGTTGGAATTGGAATATAACAGCTTTACCCATGAAATAAATGATTTCCCCAGACCAAATTTATCCAGGATAAAAAACAGATATTGCTAGTTCATTCTATTAAAGGCTTTCTCTTCACTGAGTGGAAATGATTGCATGGAAATTTCTAAAATGCTTATGAAATGCCATAACGCTAATTACCTGATGTGTGTTGTCTGAACTGTGGATTTTTTAAGAAGTCCCACCTGATGGGGTTAACCATATAACTTATTACATTTTCAAGCCTCTTAGCAAGCATTTTATATCAGTATTGATTAAAGAAATGGATCTAGCTGTTACACTTTTGTTCATCCTTACCTAGTTTAAGCAGTACAGTAATTAGGGCTTCCCTCATCATAGGAGGTAAGGTACCTTTCTTTAAAAGATATTCATAAATGTATAATGGCATAGGAGTTGGAGTTTCCTTGAAACTTTGGTAGAATTTTAGGGGTACGCCATCAGGGCCATGGGTCTTGCTCGGACTCATTTTCCCCATGGCCTTGATTAGTTCCTTTGATTGCAAGGGAGAGGCCATCCTGGGCTGTTGCTTTTCTGAGATTTGTGAGATTTAATAAAAGTACTCAGTTCTTCTGGGGCAGGTGGTGAATCATAATTGTATAGAGCCTGGTAGAATTTCAAAAATTGATCATTGATCTCTTTCTGATTAGTGATAACCTGCCCTTGTTCTGATTTAAGTGACGCTATTTGGGACCTTTGACCTCTCACTTTTGATCTGTATGTGAGAATTTTCTCCACTCTCTCCCCTGACTTGTGTGTTTATTTAAGCCTAAAAAGAGCAAATTCAGTTTGTGCAGAAGTAAGTCCATTTATTTCATACCAGCAATAATTAATTTTTATAGATTTTTTTTTTATTTGGAGGGGTAGCTTGTACATTCTAAATCCATAGCTTTAAGTTGTTCGGTTAATTCCAGGAACTGTCTACCTTCTGGGAAGAAAATGGTTTTGCCCCCAATAAAGGCTTTTAGTATATCCCGATCCACCCCTTGGGATACATCTAGTGTGTCACTTGCTTAGGGGGGAAAAAACAAATGTCTTCTGTGGCTTAGTTCTGAAAATGTTTATCTTTCAAATGAGTGGAGTTCAATCTCCATCTTTTACAAGTCCAGTTTGTCCGGGAGGGGAAAATTGTATTTTCACTGATGCATGATCATGATAGACTTGTTTTCATCGTTAAGCACTGAGTCTATCAGATTTGTAGAAATCAGGGAGAAATCTACTCATGAATAGATGGCTTTGGGTTTTTTAAATTAGGAAATTACATTAAATACATGTATTATGTGTATATGCATTATGAGTATGCATGCCAGATGTCCCGTTTTTATAAGGACAGTCCCGTTTTTTGGCGCCTAATACTCCCCACCCCTGTCTTGTTTTTTCACAGTTATTAGCTGGTCACCCTAACTGACAACAAGACAACAGATTTTAGTCATGTGATTACATACTGTTTTTTTCCCCAAGACCCCTCTGCCTCAGTGAATAGGTAGTTGCTCAATATTTCTTTTTATTGTCCTCATTCAGTGTGTAGCCTCATGCTTTATCTGCCACATACCAATCAAAGTGTAGAAGGCAGCATGGAAGAGGGCACAAGAGAACAGAGAGAAACCAAGGAAAATAGGCTTGGGAAAAGTATGAAAAGATGAGAGCAGATATGTAAACAGGAATATAATTGTGCATATTCTTGAAGGTAAAGACAAGAAGTTTGAATTTTACATGAAAGACAGGAGGAAACAAATGAAGGAGTTAAAAGAGAAGTGCATGATTGGAAGGACAGATGAGAAAATATTTTTGCAGCAGCAATTTTAAGATACTTTAAGATACAGAGAGCAAAGTTTGAAGAAGGAAGGCCAAAGTTGGAAGAAGAGTAGCTATCTGCAAGAGTGAAGATAATAAAGCAGCTAGGAGGTGTATTATGCTTTTATAACATGTTGTGTGTTTTGGTGTAGTAGTTTGGGGATTGGATAGCTCAAGTGATTGTAATGGGATATAGTGTCTTTCTAAATTCTGCCACATGTTTGTAGCTTGGGGCTATATGAGTGGTGGCTTAGGAGACAGGTAGGTCACGTGGGCAGTAGGAGTGTTGGTGGTCTTAAGACTGAATTTTACCCTAAAATAAAATTTGCCATTACATTTCTCATTATATTAACTTATTTTACTTTCTTGATTAAACACTAACATTTTAAGAAAGACCTTCTGACTATAAGAAAATGCAATGACTCAGGAGGAATACTAAAGACCTTTATTTTTATAAATTTGTTCCCTATTTTGTACATTTTTCTCTTTTTTTCATGTTGATTGAATGTTGTCTTACTGTGACATACTTCTGAAACACTGTTTCCGATTTTGTCTTGAACTTCTCTGATTATTGGGATAGTTGATAATTCTGCTATATGCTGGATTGTATTTTGTAATATATACTGGAATGTATATATTGTTTGCAGTTGTGTACTCAGTTTTGTATTTCCATTATATTGACTGACGTAGATTGCATTTTTATGGTCAGGGATACATATCATACATATACATACCATGTAAATACTCTATATATTGCTCCTTTCCTAAAAGGTCCCAAAATTCCAGGGAATCTCTCCTGAAATTCTTTTTCCATGTGGGCGTCATCAACTCCTGAGGGTGAGAGGTCTACCCAACCAGATTCTACTGCTTTCAGAATGCTCCATGAGCTGATGGTTCACTCCAGGTTGCAGAGATTATTCAGCATTGAAGAAATGCCACTGTCCATTACAGAGTCAGACAGAGCCTCCCTCATCTTCTGCTCAGTTGTCAGAGGTGAGAGCCCACAAAGAGCACTCATCACACAGTGACTGGAGATGCAAACCTTCATACTCAGCACTAAATAGGTCCAGCAAAGGAAGCAGCTAAAGGCCAAGAACGGTTCCACCAACGCTTTGGCAGTAAGAGGCCACCATAAGACCCTCACTCAACTTCTGAATGCCACTAATGAGGCTGGTATCGATGACCCTGGACTTAATTTTTTTTTTAATGTCAGGGACAAGGAGTTATTGGCAGTCCAGGTGGCACTGGAAAAATGGCATCACGTCCTGGAAGAAGCTTGATTCGCAGCCCAAATTCTCAAGGACCACATGAACCTAGAGTACCTCCAGTCAGCCAGCTCCCCCAATCAATGTCAGATCCACTGGTATCTCCTTTTTTGCCCAATTTGTCCTTTTGTTGTAATCTATCACTCGGGGGCTAGAAATGAGAAAGTAGATCCCCTGTCCTTCAAAGAGGAGGACCTTGAGCCTGGCAAGGAACTTCTCTCCACAATCTTTAAAGGGTCCAACTTTGTCAGTGGCTCAGTTGACAGCAATCTAATGTCATCCATCCATCCATTCTCAGCTGTCCCATGACTCCTTTGTGACCATGATCTGCCAGACCTGGATAACATAGATGCCCAGTCGGGCTCTTAACTCAGACTGCAGGATCACCTCTATCACAAGGATTGTATTTATATTCTGGCAGGTCAGCCTTGAGTCCAGTTCCTGAAACTATGTCATGACATGCTGCTCACTTGTTACTTTGGCAAATCCAAGATGCAGGACCTGATATTGCAGAGTTTCTGGTGGCCTGGCCTACAGGTATGCACCAAGGAGTATGTAAGGGCTTGTGATCTTTGGTCGTGAACCAAGAGCCCATGCTCAAAACCGCTTGGCCATCTCCAGCCTTTGCCCATTCCCCCTCTAGCCTGGCCTAATTAATATATAGACTTTATTTTGAAGTTGCCTTGCTATCATGAGTGCACAGTGATTCTAGTTGTGGTCGATCTCCCAAGCCAAACAGCACATTTTGTTCCATGCCACTGCATCCCTTCTGCCCCAGAAACAGCACACCTTTTTCTGTAGAATATCTTCCACAACTGTGGGCTACCAATTGGCATCGTGTCAGACTGATGCCCTCCGTTTTTGGTGGAAGATGCCACCATTTTTGGTGGAAGAGAATCCCTCTCCTAGTCTTCCTTCCACCTGCAGACTAATGGGCAAACAGAATAAGTCAACCAGATTCTAGAACAGTACCTATGTTGTTTCTTGAATTTCCAAAAGGGATGCCTGTTTTTCTCTGCTCCACTATGTGGAATTCACCTATAACAATGCAACCCATGCCTCAACCCAACAAAGTCCATTCTTGGCAACCTACATTTTCTTTCCTGGGTTTGATCCTGATGTACCCACAAATGCCTCAGTACATGCAGCTGCAGACTGGGCTGTCCACCTGGTCCAAGTACACCCAAAGCTCAAGGAGCAATTGAAATACACAAAGGAAACTTACAAACATCATGCTGACCAGGGTAGTTGGACTTCCCCCAGCCTAGCCGTGGGGTACAATGTCTGGCTGTCTACCTGGAACCTCACATTGGCCCGCCTGTCCATTGTGCCATGTCCACCCTCCAGCTCTGACATGGAGGCACAGCGGCACAGTCAGGCAGCTCAGCACGCTGCCCCATCCACATGCACCGCCCTCGCAGCTCCTGGAAGCAGCATCATGTTCCCCCTCCAGCTTCTACATGGAGGCGTGGTGCCCCATCTGCAGGCGCCGCTCCTGCAGCTCCCATTGGCCGCGGTTCCTGACCAATGGGAGCTGCAGAGCCGGTGCTTGGGGTGGGGACAGCGTGCAGAGCCCCCTGGCTGTCGCTATGCGTAGGAGGTGGGACATGCTGTTGCTTCCGGGAGCCATGCAGAGCCACAGCATGCGCAGAGCGGGACAAGCCTTCGACCCTGCTCCCCAGCTGGAGCACCCGAGCAGGGCAAGCCCTGACTCTGCTCCCCGGCGGGAGCTTGAGGGCCCGATTAAAAGGTCTGATGGGCCGGATGTGGACTGCGGGCCGTAGTTTGCCCACACTTAGTATAGGAACTAGAGAACGCCGGTGGCTGACCTGCCCCTTTAAGCCTGTGCCTATGGGGTGCTAGAGGGTGCAGCCCCAACAAACACTGCTTTTTAGAAAGTTTCCAGTCTCATGTGCATGGGGCACATATGCACTAAAAGTGGAATACATGTGAACAACACATCTCAAAGATCCAGTTACTATAGTGTAAATAACTGTTCTATTTACAAATTTGAAACAAAGATTCAATTTAAACTACTAGAACCCTTTTGACAAAAATGATCTCTGTTTTCATGGTAGCATCAGGCAGCAGGATGGAATAGTGAGAAGGCACACAGAAGTAGAAAAGCAGACTTTGTTTGAGCTGCCTCTGTGCTAACTGCATTGACAGGCTCCAGGATCCCAGCATTTAGCATGCAAACTGTAAAAAGTGGTGTGGCAAACAATAATTTAGATATCTTTCCTAATATTTTTTCTGCCTGTCCATTGGTGTAAAGATATGACGGAGAGTAACTTGCCAAGTATGCTCCAATCTAGGTTACTATACCAGATAGCCATATGTTTGAAACTCTCATCAGATAATCAGATACTTCCTTTTCTAATGTTGATTTTGTAAAATAGATTGGAACATCACTAATCTGCACAAAAAATCAGAGAAGATTAGGGTTGGAAGAGACCTCAGGAAGTTATCTAGTCCAACCCCCTACTCAAAGCAGGACCAACCCCAATTAAATCATCCCAGCCAGGGCTTTGTCAAGCTGGGCCTTAAAAACCTCTAAGGATGGAGATTCCACCAGCTCCCTAGGTAACCCATTCCAGTGCTTCACCACCCTCCTAGTGAAATAGTTTTTCCTGATATCCAACCTAGACCTCCCGCACTGCAACTTGAGACCATTGCTCCTTGTTCTGTCATCTGCCACCACTGAGAACAGCCAAGCTCCATCCTCTTTGGAACCCCCCTTCAGGTAGTTGAAGGCTCCTATTAAATATCCCCCCCCCCGCCACTTTTCTTTTCTGCAGAATAAATAAGCCCAGTTCCCTCAGCCTCTAAGTCCTGTGCCCCAGCCTCCTAATCATTTTCATTGCCCTCTGCTGGACTCTCTCCAATTTGTCCACATCTTTTCTGTAGTGGGGGGCCTAAAACTGGACACAATACTCCAGATATGGCCTCACCAGTGCCGAATAGAGGGGAATAATCACTTCCCTCGATCTGCTGGCAGTGCTCCCACTAATGCAGCTCAATATCTCATTAGTCTTCTTTGCAACAAGGGCACACTGTTGACTCTCATCCAGCTTCTTGTCCACTGTAACCCCAGGTCCTTTTCTGCAGAACTGCCACTTAGCCAGTCTGACCCCAGCCTGTAGCAGTGCGTGGGATTCTTCCGACCTAAGTGCAGGACTCTGTACTTGTACTTGTTGAGCCTCATCAGATTTCTTTTGGCCCAATCCTCCAATTTGTCTAGGTCGCTCTGGACCCTATCCCTGTCCTCCGGCATATGTACCTCTCCCCACAGCTTAGTGTCATCCATGAACTTGCTGAGGGTGCAATCCATCCCATCATCCAGATCATTAATGAAGTTGTTAAACAAAACTGGCCCCAGAACCGACCTCTGGCACCCTCTGCTTGATACCGGCTGCCAACTAGACATCGAGCTGTTGATCACTACCCATTGTGCCTGACGATCTAGCCAGCTTTCTGTCCACCTTATAGTCTATCCAATCCATATGTCTTTAACTTGCTGGCAAGAATACCGTGGGAGACTGTATCAAAAACTTTGCTAAAGTCAAGGTATATCACATCCTCCGCTTTCCCCATATCCACAGAGCCATTGGTGGAATCTTCTCACAACTCATCAAAGATTTAGTAGCAGATTCTGCACTGATGTATTTCATTAGTTTCACAAAATATTCTTTACATTTATTAAGTTTACTGTTAATTGTAGTTATAATTAGGTAAAGCTAAATATCTGTTGACAACAATATCGGAAGAGAGTATTTTTAAAATTTGTTCGCTTGCTAGTTTTCAAAACTGACTTACATTTGCAATGGGTCTCTTTGTCACTAGTGCAAATTAGCAAGGTTCTGTTGCATTAGTTTGGTTGTTATAATATTCCATGGGATTTTAATTCTTCATAATAGAAGAGGCATGTATTACCTAACAACATTTGAAGTTCTAAGACTTTTTCTTCACAGCAAAAATGGTGGTTTTTTTACATCAAGATAGGTAACTTGAGATAGTCATCTCTGTAAAATCCTAGTGCAGAAAAGCACTATAATTTTTACCTCAGTATAGTTATTCAAGGTCACCCCAGGTGTGGGGTATAGGATTGATCTCTTTGAAGGTCCTGCGGTACCCTGAATTTTCTGTTGCTGTACTTCCTGAATAGGTAGTGAGTGTCTAAATACTAGTGTTGTGCCATCATAATGGACACTTGTGTACGTGTGTTAGCTGTACTTAGAATTTTAAATTGCTAATAGCTTTTAAGTTTATATTGTAATGTTTGCTTGTATTCAAGGGACTTCTTCCAAATGTGCATCTTGAGGACTCCCATTAATTTATTTGGAAAGGTGCTTAGGTTATCATGAAATGTCTTATTACAGGGGCCTTAATACTTAACACTTGACTCTGAGATTTTTAATTTTTTAGCAAGCTGTATTTTGATATATCTGTATAAATAATATTTTACAGTTAACATCACTGTATTTTCCACTGAATGCATCCAGTGAAGTGAGCTGTAGCTCATGAAAGCTTATGCTCAAATAAATTTGTTAGTCTCTAAGGTGCCACAAGTACTCCTTTTCTTATCACTTTACTATTCACCTTGGCATGGTGACTAAACCAATAGACAGGGTCGCAGGGAGGCCCAGTTCCTTAAAGATACTTAGGTGTAGCTCCTCTTAATACAGACCCTTAGCCCATAGACAGCCTGCTGCCCAGTAGAATTTTCAGCCAAGGTACAGGGTTAAGGCAGCAGCTGAGAAGTAGGTTTGAAAATGTCAGTGGCACCTAAATTATAGACTTGGGTGCCTAAAGAGGGATTGAGGCACCTAAATACCTTGTACGGATCAGGGCCAATGTGCCTAAATGATAAATAGATCTGAACCATTGATTCTTAGAAGAATATGATTTAAAAAAACTGCAGTGATTAACTGAAGCAAATGGAGATCAAGTGACTTAACCAAGATCAGACACACAAAACAACACCTCCCTGAAAATCAGACACTATCTTCAGAATCTTTTTTCGGTGAGCAAATGGCAGCACCCCTTCTTACAAAACACTGTAAAATACTACTACAAACCTATTTTCCTGAAGATATTGGAAAATGCCTCAAACCTGAGGGAAAACGAAGGGTTTGGAGAATCTGCATCAGCCAGCATGCTGGCTCCCTTGATAATGAAAGATGCTGGCTTTGGTAAGTATGGAGAGAGAATTTTTCGTTGTGTGACTTTATCAGGTGTACAGATTAGTTAGGTTGTACTGAAATAACATTTGATTTAACCACTAAAAATAGCTTTAAATCTATATTAAAAGAAGATTCAAGACTCTGAGGTTGTACATTTTTCTCAAAAGGGGCATATATTTACTTCATATTTTATTTCCATATTCACTTTTTAGGAGAAATCTTCTCCATTCCTATATCGTTTTAGCTTATGCCTCCCATTATTCTCCACAAGCCTCATGACCATCATTTCTATTAAACGCAAACAAGTGTGGCTTTCATGTCAATTTGCCTGAATAATTCCTGTGAAATATCTATTATTTTATCTTGTCCATTCCATTAAAATCAAGATAGCACTCATATGACACTTGCTCAGTCCTCATACTAATCACTGGTTTGTGTTCACCTTTTCTTCTCTGATTTCCCACCCCATCCTCACAAGCTACTGGAACTCCCCTGCCGCCAGTCACATTTACAAGAGTTACTGAACTGTGGTTCCTGGAGACTGGCTCTGGAATTTGCAAAGGTTTCTAGCACTGTTGTTCTATCCCTTTGTCTGGTTTTAGAAAGGATGCCTGAAATCCAGTGCATCCTCTGTCTCTCTCTGCCTTATTTTGTTTTTCTTCTTAAAACATGATAAAGTAATGAGTCCTGATTATTAACAGGCCTGCTAGACTTAAAATACGTTCCCTTATTCACTTAAATGGAAGGGCTGGCTCTTCAGCAAATCAACATCTATTTCTTGAAGTTTATGGAGCTATGCCAGTTTAAATCACTTGAGAATCTTACTTGATGGCTGCCTTTAATAGACTGCCATACCAACTGCCCTTGCATGAATTCTTAAGCTATGACAAGAGCTTGCACAAAATTCTGTTTTGACTTGCAGCCCATTCAACCCCATTGATTGCAGTAGGATTGCATGGGAGGTAAGGCTCAATAGATTTTTGGTTCCTTATTGCTTGAGCATTTAGTTTCAGAAGAGATCCTGGTCAAGAAAGGGAAGCCATCACACTGACTTTCCTCCTTCAGTCTCCAAGCAGCTAGCCTCAGGTTAGAGTTGTAACATAAAACACAGATACAGTGTGTATTTCCTTGAAAATATAGCAGGAAGGTCTTTTTGGTAGCTAAAAACTAATACTAAAGTGGTTTGGTGAGTTATAACTGTGCTATGTCAAAATTTCATGTAAACTAATAAATGCAAATGGGAATTTCCAGCATAATTAATTTTATATGTATGGTATAGCTAAACATGCTACTCTAATGCAGTAGCAGGTGGATAACTGATCTTTGAAATTGCAAACAGTAGATAACGATAGACCTAAAATTATATGGCTGTAATTAGAATAATACAATCCTTTAGCTAACTTGGAGTCATGTTTATGTAAAGAAGACATAGTGACTTTTAAATAACTCTGCTCATAAATCTTTAAGAACTATGATGCCATACGGTACACATCACTGCATGAAACGAAAAGATAAAAACTGTTATCTGCTAATGTTTCTAAAGCTTTTTATATGCATCAAAATTCATAGTAATATTTTTGGATGGAATAAAGTCATGTAGGTCCATTTGTCTAACCGGCTATTGTTCTTTATGCTATAGTGGTGATTGCCTCTGAGTGCCTGCCTTTTTAATATCTTCACAGTAACAACTTTTACTGCTGTTCTTAATAATCTGTTCCTCAAAGCTTTTTTCCTAAAGACTTCCCAGTACTCACTGGGATTAACTTCTTCTGAAATGCTACATCTTTAGTTTTTGCTTATATTTACATTCAGATGTACACATCTCCTTCAACTAAAATATAGCTCATAAAGGGATTATTCAGAATAGCTGATTAAAAACAAATAAATGTAGAGGGAAGAATCTTCCTGTACATGTCAAATAAACCCTTTGTGATCTTTTAAGAAATGTTTCAGGCTACTACTTTCTGGCCAAAATTGAGCATACTAATGAAGAGGGAAATCTAGCTTCATCTCCCTGGCCACAGAGTTATCACTAGTAGAACAACTCATACAAGAGGGCCAAGGGCTTGATTTGGATGGAATGCACACCCCCCCGTGCAGCTCCAGCTTTGTAAAGGATCCTGATGAATTAGCATGGGTAACAGAGTGGATCCACAGTTTTGTGACTCAGCTGGTCCTCTGCCCCCCCACCCCCCCTCCCGGCCAATTGAAGTCTTTGGGGCTGTGGAGGGATTACTTCAGTCATGTGTTAAAGTAATCTCTGTGAAATGGCTTCCTTCCCCCATAGGAGTCTCATGGACAGTACCTTGTACAGAGTTCACTGCTTGGAATGGACAAAGTCCTGAATTTTGACCCATTGTGCATAAGAAACTATTTTTGCCATTGTAATCTAGGGCTCTGTGACACAAACAAAGCAATAAAGTTAAAGTATATTCAATATATAGCCGCAAATTTCCATGTTTCCATAGTGCTTCCAATTTGGGGCTTGGCCTGTCCTGGCCTGGCAAGTGAATAGCTAGGAGAGGAAATCACATCTAGATCTCTCTCCTGACAGCAACTTAGTCAGCCTCTAGTGCTAAACTTATTTAATTTTATTAAGATGTGATCAAAATTTCTTTGTGTACTATTTCAAAATTTGATAATGTATGATTTAGAAACATAGCTAGAAGCCTTAAACTGCATGTAGATTGGAAAGTTACAGCTGTATGCATTTTATTATTATTTTACTGGGAATGTTATGCTAAGTGTTTTGGTATGTGTTTGTGTTTTAGGAACTAGAACAATATAAGAAAAATGCCTCTAAATCCTGGAAAGAAATGGAGTTTGAATCTTGATTGAGATAAGTGTTTAGCTCTCACACTGATTTTAATTTTATGTCTTGTACATGTTAAGATCAATCATCATTTTTGAGTATTATACAAAGTAATTGAAACTGGTGTTTTATACAACTGGAAAAATATGTAATACCAAATTGCAAACATACAATAAACAGTTAATATAGCATGATTGCATTTATTATTAAATTATAAAAAACTTAGTACATGAATTTAACTATTAATTTATAACATCATGTGAACTGAAGGTGTTTTCTGGTGAGAAAATAAACCTGGATCCTCAGACTCAAGTAGATTTTGGAAAATTTAAAAAAGATTATTCGCATAGATGGGTTTAAATATGAAGAACGGGACTCTTAAGGCCATATGTTTTGTTGGTTTTTTTAAGTTCCTACATAAAATAGACATTTAAGGGCATAAACAGATTATTGCAAGCCTAGAGCTGTACCTGTGTACACAAAATATAATGTGTACAGAGTCAGATGTTTCCCAGTTTGCAGATACATATTTTACGTACTAATTAACCCATTAAACGATAAGTGCTATAAGAGAGAGACTTTCACACAAGCTGCCTGATATAATGTAGTTAAAACCAGGTTCTGTTAATCTTGTACAGGAGAACATTCCCAAAGACTATACCCATTCTGCATAGAGCTATGTTGTGGCTCCTGCTCACCAATAAGATTGAGTACTGTTACGATTTCTGGACAATGAGAACCGTTCTGCTACCCATCCTGGAAGTGATAGTTTGTTATGGTTGTCAAGTTTAATGCTCTAATTTAATGAAGGTGTTACACTATCAATAAATATAAGTCCCCACCCCTTCATACACACATTGTGGGATATTTGTGTGCATTAATAAAAGGAAATTTAGATTAATGGTAGAAAATTATTCTTAATGTTCAGTATCATAGTCTTCTAGTGCAATTAGAAAAGATGGAAATGTCATTGATAGAGAAAGTCAAACTTCGCATAAACCAGTACAGCTCAGCCTTTTGTCCATCAGCAGGATGAAATATTTTGAGAACCAAGCAATAGACTATTGAGGTACTGAGACAAGAGGTGGCCTATGAGCAGTATGTCATCTTACCACAAAAATGGACAGATGAACCACTGGGCTAGAGCACATAAGAAAATTCCTTGGTGAACTATCCTGAACTGGAAAGGGACTGGGCAGGATGATCTAACATGAATTTTTCCTTCTCTGAATGTTATAGTTTATTATGTGTAACATATTTGGTCACAGGTGCTGTGCAATTTCACAATTTCTGAGCTCAAATTTATGTACAGATTCACATATATTCACTTTAATTCATACTTGTAATATCTTAGTTTCACCCTTTGCATTAATAACTTGAAAACCGAAGAAAGTAAAGTCCTGTCATACAACCGAATTACCATGTCTATTACATTATGCTTTGATATTTTTAAATTATTTATTTTGGGACGGGGTGGGGAAGGTGAGGTACAGCTGTTAGAGGAAATATTGTTGTGCCCCTTGGTCATCAAGCTTGCAAGAATAATCCCTAACAAAGCAAATTACATTTGTTCCCATGTCTGCACCTCTTTATTAAGTGCACTTACAAATATGTTAAAATATTTTTATGAATTAAAAAAATACCCAAAATGTGTACTTCATAAACTGAAATTTTTAGTTAAGTGTTTTGTTCATAGTATTTAACATGTTGCTTCCAACATGAGTTAAAACTGTTAACTGAAAGGAAAAAGATATGAATAGTGTGGACGTAATTCACTCCTCACTTGCTATAATTTAGAAAAACAACAAAAAGATGGGTACTACTTTGCCCAAATAATGTTTTCAATTACTGCAAGGTTTGGTATATAGTACTGTATAGCCAGTTTAGAACTGCTAACATTTTTATTGCCTGACAATAATTATATCTCTTATTTTAAAACTCACAATTGCTAGAATGACAAGTGCAGGTAGGAAAGCATATAGCATTAAGAAATCTGTTGTGAATCTGGACATTGCATCAGGAAAGGTTGTCTCAATGAACTGAATGCCCTGCTGGAAAACACATGATGCGCCAACTCCAGAAGAAACATTGGAGCCACCTGCAAAAAAAAAAGTTTTGTATTATAGAGCATGCAGGCTGGTTACTGTAAGTGGTGCACTGATTTAAACATCTGGATTCCAACTTCTACTCTAACTCAATTTTATTTAATATACTTGGCCTTACAATTTATTTTAATATAACTTATATGTTCACAACTCCTTCCTGTTCCCCTGTGGGTCTGGAGGGCACTGTCCGTAGTGGAGAACAGTGTTGTTCCAGGAGATTCTGGGCAGAGGCTGTACAATTATTGTATGTTCAGAACTCAGCTCTGCAATGACTTATTGCTTCACCGTAGAAGCTTGAGAGCACGTTGGCAGATCTCTTGCGATACAAATACCACAGCTCATACAGCTGCTGCAATGGTTACTGTGGTCCTGAAACTGGAGTAATACCCACAGCGTGGCTGGGCAGGTAGATTTCCTTCCCTTACAGGCGTCCCAGGAGCTCCCCAGTGCCCATCCCAGCCAATCTTCTGTATATGGGAAATTGGGGCATTCTTCATGTTTCTGTGTCTAACCTGCATTGCATTTTCTGAAGAGAAGAATGAAGTGTCACTAGAACCTTCCATTTCACTCACACCAAATGGAAGATTTAAGGCCCATCAAATATGCTGTCTGCGAGGACCCATAAGCACTGGGAAGTGGTTTGACTTAGGCTTATTAATATTTATGAAATACTTTGAGATCCTTACATAAAAGTGCAAGGTATTATCCTCATTGTTGTGATGAATGCCTTTGACATCTTCAAGGTTGCGTTACTGCAATATGCTCTATATGGGACTACATTTTAGAACCATCCAAAATTGAAGCTAGCATATAATGTGTTAGTCCGCTTAGAGCATGTAGTATCTTGCCATGATCTGCCCTGTCTGTCTGCGGGTTTCAAGGAGATGTTAAAGGTGTTGATTTTCACTTATAAACAGGGTCCCATGTGTTCCATAGTTGGAGAATTTCACCCCTTGTAATGGGCCTCACTTAGGGTCCGGTTGGGAAGCATAGCCTAGTGGTCATATGTTGTATTTGTAAGTTGTATGGGGTGCTTAGAAAGGTGTAGGCAAGTACTCTTTGTTAGCATGTTTATAAATTTAAACATATATTTCATTAAATTGATTTACAAAGGGCTTAAGGGGGCTCAGTGAACACTTACCACATGTGAAGTTTAATCCATAAAATTCATTGACGGCAAGAACCTCACTGCTGTATTTTTGGAACGTAAGGTAACTTAGAACTTTAAAAGGTGTAGGCATGTTTTCTGTGTGCCTTGAACAAACAAAAACTAGTTAAATTGGGCTTCTGTTATTTCAAGAACCAATACTACCCAAATTTATAATAACTGCACTGCTCCTTTCAGCATCTTACAACAACATCTCACATTTTAGAGAGTGTTCTTAATTTGCCTGCACAATATTCAAGTACAAACTGTATTTGTGACAAATGTTGAAGGACCTATTAAGGAGACCAATGACCATTAACAGTGTCAGGATATACAGTAATGAATTGTTTGGGTATGGTTGCAATTAATTTTACAACTTATTTATATTCATGTTGCTGTGTCATAAAAAAAGCTAATAAAATGACAATGGAAGAACTATTAGGAGTGATCAGTGTTATCTGCATAACAAAAGTCTACCATGTGTATTCAATTCATTTCCTCTAAAGTAGACACAAAGTGAATATTAAGGCCTGGAGGACCACTAAAGATACTTGCAAAACAAAGAATTAATAACGTGAATCAAAACAGAGTCTTGAATCAGCTCAGTGTAACTGTACTCAGCAAATATATGCACTTCCTGTCTCTCATACAAAGATTCCAACCAACTCTTTATCATCCAACACAGCAAATGCAGCAGAAATGTCCAGCAATCCAAGACCCACTGGCAATATTGACTCTCTTCACAGACAATGAAGAGATTCACAGTCTTAATTAGCATTGTGTGTACTAAAAAACATGGTAAAAAAACCCACACATTCTCACTCAAAGAGATCAGTAAGGCACAGAACTACGGTGGTGGGAAATACTTTCACAACAAAACTACAACCCTTCACTAAATTTCGCAGTGACTAAAAGGGCACTGAAGAGAGTGTTAATGTAGTTTTACTTTGCAGAACAAGCTTTAGCTGAAATCTGTTTACAGGAGAAAAAGCACTGTCAAATATGGCACAGAGTGATACTTTTTTTGAGAACCACTTTATCAGGTGTAGCCATTCCAGTGAGGAAGTGGCTTTGGCATTAACTATCATTAGGCGTATTTCAGTTCTGTAGGAAAAGTCAGGATTGAGTGTGTCCCATGTATTTAGTACAAGGTTTAAAAGATCAGTGATTAGATAGTTGCCTTGCCAAAGACTACAGGTGCACTTTATCTAGTTGTTACCTTGTTGCGTACACACGCATAGACTCACCTTTAGCAACAGAGATTCTTGAGACTATTCTATAGTTACATTATTTTATCATTAAAACCACAATTATTTAGTAATACTTTTCCTTACCTTACAAGCCCAGTTCCAACGAGCACTCCTGCTACATTAAGTAGCAACACTCCACTGTTGACTACATTTGGATTTTGAACCACACCAAGCAAAACAAGTGTTAGTAGCTCACCAATTATATGAGGTACTAACACAACAGCAAAGAAACATCCAAATCTGGAAACATCAGGGTTCATTCCTACAGTCCTGTGCAAATACAGGCAAGAGAGCATTTTAAAATATAAAAATAAACATTATGGCATCAGACTTTTAAAAACATTCTCCCTTTTTGTACCCACAGGTGCACTAATATTTTGTCATTTAGTCATGGAGGTACAATCATGTAGTTGGATGTCTAAATAACATCAGTACTGTCTGCAGATAATTACAGATGGAATTTTGTACCACAGTATTTTATACAGGCACATTCTGGGTGCAAAAAAGGATGTTGGATTGGGGCCCTGCTTAAAATCAGGCTGTTATAGTCCTAAAGAAGAGTGTACACATCCTTAGTACCCTCTATTAAGGGGCATCTAAATTAATTTCCTCACTCCACAGAAGGAGTCTTAACCCCCTTCCTGCTCCTACTTCCTCTCCACGAAACAAAACATATCCTTATTTTTCTCACCCTTGCTCAACCCACCTGCTAACAAATCTGATCTCCTCATACTACCAGCTCCATCCTGGTTCTTCCCTAACTTGACCTCTCAATAAGGCCTCCATGGCCTTCCTGTGCGGCTGGCATGAAGGAGTGGTCAGGATAAGCAGCAAGAGATGGAGCACAGCTCAAGGTAAAAAAAGAGGCTTACAACAACAGATAAAGACAGTCTCTGCCTGAAAGAGTTTACAGTCTACAAAACAAGTATACTGTAGAGAAGACAGAGTGAGTCTTTGCAGTTGCTGGCTCTCAGAAGCTGTATAAGTTGCCTGCCATTGTTCCTGAAAAGGAAGTCTACCTCAGCAATGGTCACAGAATGTTTTCTACATCCCCCTTCTCAGGGAATCAGTTCACTGGGTAGGTGTAATGGGAATTGCAATAGGGGACAAAAATCTTAGTGGAGAGAAAGTTTTTTTATATATGTCAATCAAGGGGGAATTTTATTGGGGCACAGACTGACACAGGACCTCCCTGGCTGCCAGGTGTTTATTGTTTTGTTTTTTTAGGTCTATGCCAAAATGATAAGGAGAGGGACAACGTTGCCTGAAGGTGACTGCTTCCCTAAATACTAAGATGGAGTAAGCAGGAGACTAATCATGTGAGCAGGTCCCTCCAACTGACACTAGAAGCAGAAACTCTTCTCCTTTTTCTGTAAGGAAAGATTTTTTTCAAAATGTTTTTGTTTGCCAAAGTCCCCTCTATCTCTTCACTTGGGGGCTTGCAGTAATTTGAAATCCTCTGTAAAAAGGACTTAAGAAAATGATCTCCTCTCTGGAGTAACACCACCATTCCCTCTTGAGGAATTGAAGGGAAAAGGTGGCAGTTAGGCTGACGACTGAGCATGCATCAGGACACGTGGTGGACGTAGGTATATTTTGGTAGATCCAAGCTCTAGGTAATAGTGCCTTTCATCATTGTGTTCATTTTACTGTAGACCATAAAGTAACTGTAATTTTGCTATCAATTGTCACAGGAAAAATGACAGTACATTATCTTCAGTGTACCACACTCCCCATCCTTTATAACTTAGACAAGCAGACAGAATGATAAGGCTGAATAACCTTGGATAGAAATCTACCTAGTTACATATGTCTCAGGGCTTTTAATTACTTCATCGTTTCCCAAACTTTGTTCCGCGGAACACTGGTGTTCCGCTCAATCTGAATAGGTGTTCCGTGAAAGAATCTAGAATTTAATTTTGACTCTTGCACTTGATTTTTGTACTACTTTATACACGCTTTCCAGTCAGAAATTGTTAGTTCAAGTTATTTTAAATTGGTATTTTTGCTTTGTTTTATAAAATAAAATATATTTAAGCATAAATAATGCAATTTTTTATTTGAAAACCAAACAACTACAAAATAATATTATAAGTGTTTCGTAATAGGCTAAAAAGTGTTCCGTGGCCAAAAAAGTTTGGGAAACGCTGAATTACTTTATGTCTGATGTAAGCATCGTTACTTTCTTAGGAGCTATCACTAGCTTTATAAAGATTATCTAGAGACATTTAAGAGCCTTTTGTGTTGCTTAAAACTGGAAATTGCCTGCCTGTTTTTAGAACTTCAGATCTTTTTGTGAGATTGATTATAGTTAAAAAAAAATACATCATGGGATTTAAGGATTTAATAAATTTTTGGGGAAATGGAAAGCAATTAATAGAAACAATGATCACATAATCAAAAGATACAATTATTAGCTGTACTCTGCATTAACTTCTGCAAGAAACTCTGGAGAATTGAAGGGAGACTATGCCGCAGTAAGCAGCCACTCTCCCCAAAAACTCTCAGAATGCCAGCTTCAAACTGTTTGCACAGACAGGCTTCCACAGGATTGGAGGCTGTGGGCCTCTCTACCTTGTGCATGCCATGAAAATGATATAAGACCTAACCCTTCAGAACTTGCCAAATCCCTTAAATAATGAAGGGTGAGCAATACCTTAATCCTTGATTTCAGTGGGACCACTTGTTGAGTAAGAAACTATTCAATATGAGTGAGGATGGCAGAATTAGGCCTTAAATAAGTATATGAAGTTACCTTGAACACTCCAAATATTGAGGTTAGGGTATTTCCTATAAGAAGTACAAAGCAATACCGCAAATACTGAGATCATCTATTTGTCTTAGATTCACAGGTTTTTAAGGGCCAAAACAAGCCTTTTGTCTCATTTTTGTGTCGTTTATTAGAACATTTTCACCAAAATTCTAACTCACCGAGGCTATGTCTATACTACATAGCTTATGTCAGCATAGCTATGCTGTCATAAGTCCCTTGTGTGGATGCAGCATACACCGATAGGAGACATTTTTATGGTGATGTGGAAACATCACCTTCCTGAGTGACTGGTTTGCCAACAGCAGTGCTCTTATGTCAGCATAGCTGTGTCTGCACTAGGAGTTTTGTCGATACAGCTATGTCAGTCAAGGGTGTAGGTTTCTCTCACTCTGACCAGTGTAGCTATGCTGGCATAAGTTTTGAGTGTAGATAAGAGTTAGAGTAGGGTAAGTACTATATCATCCCTATGCCTTTTCTTTGCTTTTCTGATCTCTCTGAAAGGCAATATCTTAAAGCCTATTCCTGGAGGCCTGTTCTTGACACAGGAATTTAAGAGCACCATAATGAGAATATAGTTTTAAGAAGGTATAACTGTCTCAGTGCTTACCAGTATATAAAGGTGCTGAAAATCACCATACTGATGATGCTGAAGGGAAGGAAATGTAGTATGTATGCTAACAATATTTGCCACTTCTGATATAAGCCATCTTTGCTTTCTTGGTCACTGACAGCACGTAATGGAGGAACTGGAGTGGAAGGTACAATAGGAATTAAACCACCATTGACCAAAAGTACCATGCAGAAGTTGATGCTCGCAAAGCTTAGACAAGGCAACTTGACAACTCTTAGACTATTTCAGAAACACTTTGTTTGAACCCATCTGGTTGGCCATTGCATGTGAAAACCATGTTCACTAGTAGATCAGATAGTCTATACACAGAACCAGAGGTGGCCAGATGCGGCATGGGAGATACAAGCTTCATCTCTAGCAGGTAAGAATCTGACACCACTCATAATAACTGTCTTTGATGGTCAGTTTATGGAGATGTCCATCTTCTATGATGATGGGGGTCACATATTTGCCCTTGATTGAAAGAACAGTTTTCACCCTCCAAACAGAGGTATTGTTACTACATGGGAGGCCAAAATATGGCACTTGTGAAAGAAAGAACATTTGAAAATAACAATTCTCAGAAGTATAAGATACCAACATAATACTTTCAAGGATAAAAAAGTCTAATAAAGACTTCTACCCTTAATCACTGTTGAAGCCACCCATGTCATATGCCCTTTCAACCTTTCCATGCCCATAACTGTGATCTCAATTAACAGAGTGCAAATTTGCAGCTAGACTTTGTCCTACCTTTACACAGCCAGACAGAGGCATAGGAGGAAGTAAGGACTATTCCCCACTTGCATAACTCATATAAGAGCTGGCCAAAAATGCAGCCCCAGCACAGAGGCAGAAAGTGGACAAGGAAGGACAGGGATTAGTTGGAGCCCCAGTTCCATACTCCCTGCCACCTCAGCTAGGGGGCCATGCCAGGAGAGCATGCTATACTCTTTAAATAAGTGTAATAACTTACTTCACTCAGCACAATCAGGTTGCTCTGAGTTATATTGTCTTTGTCTGTGTCACTATACTGTACCTCCCATTGCTTCCCTGTGCGACATTGTGTAGCCCTTAAAATTAGCATTCTTAAAGGCCTTTTTCATAGTATATACTGTACTTGCTGCACATAATATGGAGGAACGAATAACTTACACAGGGCAACAGCATTGAGCATTCCTGTGTAAGGTGGAGCACTCACACACTGGTAAAGGAGTCCCACGCGATCTTGCAGTGCTCCTTTTAGAACATCACTCTTCAGTCTGAGAAGGAACAATGCTAAAAACAGGCCAAACAACAGATTCTGAAAAAGACGCATGGTTATGCCAATCTTATCTCTGGAGAAGTTTCTTGTTGTCCTCCTGAAATTGAAACAAAATCATTGTACTATTTTTGTTCGTTATGACTGATAATGTGTCCAGCTTTGAAAAAGAAACAAAGGCACTCTGCCCCAAAGAGGTTTCAATGTAAAAGGCAGCATAAGGAAAATGGTATGCACTGGGAAGCCCAGAGGAAGAAATAACGTATGTGCCTATATGCAAGGTGAATAAGATTATCCAAATAAGGTTATTAGAGAGCTTCAAAATTATTATTTTTTTAGAGTGAGTTCTTACCGTAAGAGAATCCATAGTTTGGAGACTGCACTGGGTGAGTCTTTGCTTTTGAATGGTATTGCTGGCAGGTCTTTCATGCGTTTTGTTCTTTCAATGGCCTCCAAAGTCTTGTGAAAGATCTCTGAATTTTTATAGGCAGATGTAATTATGTGAACTCTTCTGTAGGTTTCCAGTTCACGTTCTTTGCTTTGAGTGTCCACAGATGTCAGATCCACTGCAAATTTACTCAAGTGTTAAACTACAGACATTATCAAAGGTCTGATCATTTCCCCTTCCTACTGTCCTTTCACCAAAGTCTTTATAGAAAAATCTGGAGAAGGAGGAAAAATCTGCTGGAAACTGGGAACTTTTCACCTTGTGGAGATTCCTCTCCATTCTCTCAGTGTGGGGAATTCAGCCTCTGGGAATGTCATTTCTATGGAACCCTGACTCTGTGGAGTCCTAGATCCTGAAATGAATGGACTTGCCTTTCACTGGTAGAGCCTCTAAATTTGTTCCCCACTGACAAAGAACCATATTGCCATTGCCTATGCCCTAACTCAGGGGTGGCCAACCTGAGCCTGAGAAGGAGCCAGAATTTACCAATTGACATTGCCAAAGAGCCACAGTAATACGTCAGCAGCCCCCTCATAAGCTCCCCAACCCCACTCCCAGTGTCTCCTGCCCACTGGAAGCCCTGCCGATCAGCACCTCCCTCTCCCTCCCCGCACTTCCTGACCAGCTGTTTCGTGGCGTGCAGGAGGCTCGGGGGGGGGGCGGAGGGAAGGTGGAGCGAGGGCACGGCAGGCTCAGGGAAAGGGGGTGGGAAGGGGTGGAGTGGGGGCAGGGCCTGTGGCAGAGCCAGGGGCTAAGCAGTGAGCACCCTACAGCATATTGGAAAGTTGGCGCACGTAGCTCCAGCCCCGGAGTCAGTGCCTATACAAGGAGCCGCATATTAACTTCTGGTTGGCCACCCCTGCCCTAACTCCTGTTCAGGGAAAAGAAGGTGCTAATGCTGCTTAGGATGGATGGATGATCAGATTTCCACTCAGAAATCTACCAGGCTTTGAGGACTGCCCACCATCCAGAACAACTTCTCCTTGACTCCTACCCCTTCTCTACTATGAGATACTCCAACCTAACCCATGGAGCTTCATTTTGTGAAATATTGGTCTCGGGGGATAACATGCTACCAGAGTTACTTCTCTTCTCTCGCCAATGCAGTTTTGCCCTGTTGCACTGGTTTTTGCTCCCTCTTCTGGTGGAGGGGAACTTCCAATCTCAACAACCCCGCCCCCACCCATTTTAAAAATGTAAAATAGATGATGCTGGGCTGGTCAAATTACCCATTACTGTTCCAAGCCCCGTGTAAAGCAAAAATGATTTACTGCAGTGGAACTTACAGAAGATAAAAATTCTGCATAGCTGGATGCTCCATATTAATAAATTCACCTATAAGTTGGTCTTGCCACCAACAGCTGTTTCTTATTATTAGCAGATGAGAACCTTGGGTTCTGGTTGTCTTCCTTGTATGATCAAATGCTAATGCTGTGGAGTTTTGGAAAATCACATTTCTTTTGAAGCAAACAATCATCTAACTTGACCAATAGCATCAGAACCTAGATTAAAGTTCTCAGAAGCATGTGTTCTAACAGATCACTTACTTCTCTAAACCTGTTAAACTGGCTACATAAAGTGTTCATATTACACCTTCTCTTCATAAGTTTTGTTTTTTCAGTGTTGTGTATGCTTAAACTCTAAGGGTATGTCTACCCTGCAATTAGATACCTAAAGTTGACCCATGCAAGCTAACTCGCACTCGTGGGGCTCAGCCTATGGGGCTCTTTAATTGTAGTGTAGACGTCCAGGCTCAGACTGGAGCCCAGACTCTCTAGGACCCTGAAACGTTAGAGGGACTCAGAGCTCAGATTGCAGCCAGAGCCTGGCAGTCTACATCGCAATGAAACAGTCCTGTAGCCTAAGCCCCAGGAGCCTGAGTCAGCTGGAATGTGCTAGCTGCGGGTTTTTAATTGCAGTGTAGACATTCCCTAAAATGTTGTCAGATGGGAGTTAAACCATAACAAGGTGGGAGTTAAACCATAAAGTACTTTAAACTCCTTTGTCCAAGGAGTTTAAAGTACTTTACAAAAGATTAAGCTTCAGAGCACCTCTGTGAGGTAACTGAAATAAGCAATATTGTCCTCAGCTGTAGTGGTCAGTACTTCCAAAAATCAGGTCATATGTCTTTAAAGATGGGGATCCAACATTTAGTCACCCAAACCCAGAAGTAACATTGGAAAATTTGGCCCTAAGTGATTTACTTAAGGTCACACAGCAAGTCAATGCAATGTGAGAGTTTTAAAATCTAATCCCTGCACTAACCACTAGGCCCTGTAGTTAACATTCTGTTCTTTATTTACTGTCATGTTTGACAAATACCAAACATTGTACTTCGACTCCATAATCAATACAATCCATTCTATGAAACATAGAGCTTTATTTTCCTCTGACACTGGTGTAAATTAGGAGTAACAATAGTGAAAACTGACCTCAGGGATAACAGATTCAGACCCCCTGTTTATATAGTCAAAATGCACAGAAGCTACCAATTTTCAGAACACTTGTAATTCTTTGATCTAAACTTTTTTCTTTATTTTCACATTCAAAGGTTGACACTTGAAGAATGTAGCACTTTGTGTTTACTGAATGTTTTAAAATGTGAGTCTAAATCTCAGACTTGTGACTTTGAGACTATTCAAATTCATGATGACAAAATTATCCTTACTGTCATATTAGTATTTTCAGCTTTTTTCAATTCCAGCTTCACGTCTACAATCATTCTCTCTCCTAATTGAAGGCAGAATGCCACCAAAACAATAGAAAAATACTGTTTCCCTCTGAATGTACCATGCTTCTTCGTATAACGTCTTGGACATTTCTGGATTCACTAGTTAGCGTTCAAACAGCATCAGCAATCAGCCACCCAAATATACTAGATTAAAAGTATGGGTTCTTTGAGTATTTGTGCATGTACATCCTACTCTAGGTGCACATGTACCCCATACACACTAGAATAGAAATCTGAATTCCTTACTGACTTACATCCTGCACATCCTTGTGCTCTGCCCCCAAACCCAAGGGCAGAATGGCTGAAACCATTCCTTGGTTCCTTCTTATCACCAGTGGCATCAAAATGAAACTAGGCTGTGTCTGCTTCTTACCCCTTACCACATTCTTCAAGACTATCCTTACCTGGCTACTTAAGGGTTATTTCCACAGAAATCCATCCTTTTTTTTTCCCTTTAAAAATTTACTTAAACTTACTTTGTTTGGGTTTTTTTTAAAACAAATACTTATTTTCTCTCAACACTTTTTGCCACAACCACTTAAAATAGCAAATTCAAAGCCTTTGGGCTTCATTCTGCCCATCTTGTTACAGACTCATTCTCCTTACAGAGCATCATAGCTCTTTATTTCATCTCAACAAGAGCCATGAGCCTGACCATTGCTTTGATGGTCATTCTCCTCAGGAATGAGAAAAATCTAGAGACACGCATCTAAAATTATATCATCTGGAGGAGTTTATCAGAGGCACTTAGGACCCAGAAGAACAGGCATCAAGCTTCAAGATGGAACCGTCCACCTCTAAATCCTACACTGTCAGCACCCCCATCGACTGGAATATGACTCCCGAAGATGGAACTGGTAAGGAATCTGGCCCAGCACTGACAAGCCCAATAGAATTCATAGCATGCCAAAGATCAGCTTGGCACCAATGGCTGCTCCAGCACCGAAGACTGGTACTGTCTCCTCCATGCTGAGGCAAGGTAGATGAGAGCCCCAGACTAAGCATAGTTCCTGGCACTGGTCTTTCTCCCCTAAGAATAGGAAAGTTGAAAGGCCTAAGAAGAGCTGTTCACCTCTACTCTCCTCCCAGGGACTGAGCACAAAGTGCTCTTATGCTTCAGGGCAAGCGACAATGGTTTCAGCTTTAGGTCAGCTACCCTGGTTCCTGCCGATACCAATTCCTCAATGCCAGTCATCACGGTACTGATATTTGAGCCAGCACTGGCAACTGAGCCACTAGCTTCTCCCAAAGACTCATCATCATCATCTTCTCCTCCTCCTGACAAGGTGCCTCTTTTGGCTCTGGATTATTTCAGGACTTTTCAAGAGCTGCTGTCTCAAATTGCTGTCGCACTGAAACTGAAACCTCAGTGACTGATGAAAGGTCCATAACTTATTTGATATCTTCCATTCCTCCACTGTGGGCAGGTTGCCAATGCCTATAAATGAAGGCATCTTGGAGCCAGCTACAGATCTCTGGAAGACCACCACTACCCTTGCATCACTGCAAAACCAGCAGAAAAAAAATAAAGTTCCACGGAAAAGCTTTGAGAAGTTCTATACACATTCAATCCCTGACTCTTGGGTATATCTCTGTGGTTCATGAGAAACCACGCCTGCATGGTCTACCAACAGTTACTCCTGAAGTAAAGACCCCAAAAAGCTGTATCTCTTTGGAAGGAAAGCTTACTCCTGCACTTCATTCCAACTACACATACTGAATTACCATGCATTATTCATCAAGTATGATTTTTTGATGTGGGACAAAGTGTTTTCTTTTGTGAACAAGCTTCCTCCAGAAATCAGGGAGACATCAAAGGCCACTGAGAGGCAATGTAGCCTAGTAGCACTGGACTGGGACTCAGGGACCTACATTCTATTCCCAGCTCTGCCACTGGCCTGCTGGGTGACCTTGAGTAAGTCACTTTACCTCTCTGTGCCTCAATTTCCACATCTGTAAAATGGGGATAATGATACCGACCTTCCTTGTAAAGCACCCAGACCTATGAATGAAAAGTGCTATATAAGAGCTAGGGTATTTCTTATTATTACTATTATATCTTGTTATCACTATATTGGTGGAGGGATGCTCAGAACATTCGGAAAGGCATAACCTTCTCCACCCCTCTGCCTACAAAGACACTGACCATAGACGCATCAGGAACTGGTTGTGAGCTTCACCTGGACTACCTTCAGATACATGGGATATGGTCCCAGAAGGAGATGAGCCTCCCCGTAAACATCCTAGAACTCTGGAAAATCAGATTATCTGCAAACCATTCCTTATAGTTTTAAAGAATTCCACTGCACAGCTCTTCACAGACAACACATCTGCATTGTATTATATATTGTTCATCACCTCTATGCCAAGAGGAAATCAGATTATGGACATGGTCAACTCCATGGGATAACCCCAGTTGCTCTTCATCTTCCAGGAGTCAACAATAACATAGCAGACAATCTGTCACCAATGGTCTCTGAAGAGCAACATCCTCAGCCTGATATTTCAACAATAGGAAATCCCATTATAGACTCATTTGCCATCAAAGAGAGCACAAAGTGCCCAGGTTTTGCTCCAGGAGGAGCCTGAGCCCAGGATCCATGCAAGACACTTTTCTCATACCACAGAATCAAGTTCTGATGATATGTAAAGTCCAGAAGGACTGCAGCTATATCTGGCACTGCTTGATGTCCTGGTAATGATCCCTTATGGACATCTACTTTGCGATGTCCACAAAAACATCTTTTTTCCAGTATCCAGCCACAACAACTTCCTGAACCAATGCTTCTTCCCAGATGGCAATCTGATCCATGGTCTCAGCATGGCTCCAAGCAGCTGTGCAAGACATGTTGTTGGCTTCAGGAGTGCTATCACAATTGTATCCTGAGATCCATGAACAAATGGGGAACATCTGGCTCCATACCAGCTTCTTATGGGGGTGCGCGGTTGTGCTTGGAACTTGATCAGAGCAGGGAGGGCACACAGGTAACCGGACAGGTTAGTAATTGTCAACCTGCAAAGCACTGTGGGGTAGCCATTAAAAGCATGCAAAAAGTATTGTATAGCAGTTGGTCATGTGGATGCAAACAAATTCAATTTGGAGGAAACTGTGTCCACTTTGCAAGATGACTCCAGAGTTGGCGACATATGCAGAATTAGAGTGCAGTGATGGATTGTGTCATGTGTATGTAAGCATTTTCAAACCAGATTAACTTGAGTTGAGCCAGTTTAAAACCCCCATGTAGACAAGCCCTCCAGCTCTCTGAACTCTCATTCAGTTCAACTAAAATCTTCCTTGCAACAATTTCACTATGCCAACTTCCTAGCCAGTCATACTCAATTTTTCCCACTCTACTGTATCCAGCGCTGCTTCACACTTATCTGTCGATCTTAATATTGTCCTTTCAGGACTCATGGACCCTCCCCCTTTGAATGCCTTTCTGCTCTCTAAACCATTTCACTCTCAAAAGGGCTTTTTTGGTGGTCATTACATCAGTCAGTAGGGTCATGTAACTCCAAACTCTCCTGGCTGACCTTCCTTACACAGCATTCCGCAGAGATAAGGTGGTGCTGACATCTCACACTAAATTTATTTGCAAAGTTGTTTCAGACTTTCATTTAAATCAATCCATTAATCCCCTCATTTTCTTTACAAAACCTACTCCTACCCGTCAGAGAAGAAATTTCATACTTAGACATTTCAAGGGCCTTGCTATATTACTTGAATAGGACAAGCCCTTTTAGACAACCAATCTTTTTGTTTCCATAAGTAGCACTTCTAAAAGAGAATCCATATTTTTCCCAGAGAATGTCTAAATGGATTATGCCATGTATTCAGTCTGTTATTACATGGTTGATATACCTCTTCTGCCAAATATTTGACTATGGCTCAGGCTGCCTTTTCTGCATATTTCAGAAATATAACCATGTCTGAGATGTGCCAGGGTGCTACCTGGAGTAATCCCCTCACTTTTGTTAAACATTTTGTCCTTGATTTGGGCGCAAGATTGGATGCCAAATTTGGGAGGTCAGTGTTACAATCAGTGTTTAATTAGTGGCAACTAGGACTCCTTAGTTTTACCATCCAGACGGGGCATTGCTTGCCAGTCACCTAGAGTGGGGAGTGGGATGCACATGGACAATTTCTCAGAGAAAAAAACCCCAGCAACTTACTTCACAATAACTGTGGTTCTTCAAGATGCTGTCCTACAGTGTGGATCTCATGACCTGCCCTCCATACACACTTTTTTTTGGTGAGTCTTTCTTAAATTGATTTTCTGAATTAGCACTAGAACTGATGGGTGTTCGAGACTTCTCTGCCCTTTATATGCCGTTGGCCGGGGTGGGGCACAAGGACATGCAGGGCGCAAGTGCAGCCACACAAACACTGCAAATCAAAGATGCTAGTCTCATGTGCTTGGGGCACGTGCACCTAGAGTGGGATCCACACAGACAAAATGTTTTGAAGAACCATAATTACTGTGAGGTAAGTAAATGTTTTGTTTTAAATCAGCAATAAGAGCCAAATACTACATAATGCTGTGGAGCTTTATAGAGTCTCTGAGCATCTTCAACTTCCACTAAAGTCAATAGGAATCAAAGGCACTCCATACTTTGGAGAATCAAGTCTAATTTCCTAGGAGCAAAGGAGTATCATGAATCCAGAGGATCCCTGAACCTGGAACTCTGGTTGTGGAATTAGTGTGCCTTATTATTTCATATTGCTCTATTGCAATGCTATTGTGTATTTTCATTGTTCCCTTATCCAGAGTAAAGTTCACATCAGTTTGCTCTTTCTTTTCCGGCTCTAGTTTGCCTATCATTCAGGCATCTGAATGTTCTATATCCTACAGGTTAAAATAAGTACTGTACTAGATAAAAGCAGCATGTTTTCAAAACTGACCTAAACTATTTTGTTGCTAATCCCACAGTTACTTTTATTCTCAGATCTAAGACCAGTTGTTCTGTTGAATATGTTACATAATTTTATAGCACTGATCCCCTCAGAAGCAATGGAACAAACTAGCTCAGCACAATTACAAAGAACAGGAAGAATTAGAATGAGTTATGCTGGCATAACCTGTTTGCCTAGAATAAAATGCCAACATCTTTGCTAATATGAGTTGGATAAACTTACCATAAAAGTCAAAAGGATTTGATTGTTCAGGACAGGCGTAGCTGCAATCACTAAAAAATGTGATCATTTCTGAAGGGTCCCCACAGAAAACCAATTCTCCAAAACTCATGATGGCGATTTTGTCAAATAACTGGTTGGACAACACAACATATATTAATGAGATCAACTTACTACTAACAAGGAAAACATTAATATTGGAATAGTACTTTATAATTTGGTAAATAAAGGCCCTTTAGCAAGAAGTGTAGATTTGCCCTGTCATTACATTTCCTTATTGTATTTCTGCACTGCCAAATGTCTTTTTAATCATAAACTATTAGAACTGACCCTTCTTAAAGGTATTGGATCCTACCGGGTATGAAGAGAAAGGTGCAGTCTGAGCACAGGAATGGGAACCATGAACTCTTGACTTCTCAGTTTTGACACAGCCTTGCTTTGTGACCTTGGTCAAGTTGCTGACCCTCTCTGGGTCTCAGTAACCCCAATCTGTAAAATGGGTGCAAAAATACTAATCTGCCTCAGGAGGGTCAGACATACATGCTTACCACTTTCTGAAAGCCAGGTCCCTGTAAAGGTGTCTCAGGTTGGATACACAAAATCACCAGCCACTTTTAAAAAAATTGTCCATTAAGTACATTGTCTTTTTTAAAAAAATAAAGACAAACTGTGCCTCAACTTGTCACCCAGCTGTGCCTCAACCTATCTGTTATTAGTTGGTCAATTTCTTGCATTACAGAAGAAATGGGTTTTGGAGAGGAATTTGAAGGAATCTGGAGAGGAATTTGTTATAAGTTCAGAAAGACAGGAAGGAGGAAGGCATGAAGGCGGTTGTGGACAAATGAGCAGTTGAGGTTAGCATCAGTGGTACAGCAGAGGGATCAATGGGAAGTGTGACTAGAGCAGCAGAAAGGGGCAGAGCTTTAAGGACCTGGAAGGTGAGGACAAGCAGCTTGAATTTGATGCAGTCGAAAATGGGAACTAGTGTTGGGATTTGAAGATAGACTGTATTTAATTTTGTACTAAATAATTCTCATCTTCAAGAAAAACTGCATGGAGTGATGCTCAGTAAGAATCTATTATCATTTTAATATTCCTTACCCTGAAAAGTTCTGACCGTGGTTGATGAATTGTAATAATCACAATTCTGTCTTGGCGTGCAAGTTCCGAAAGCAACAAGACAATCTGATTTGCAGTCATGCAGTCCAGTCCTGTAGTTGGTTCATCAAGTAACATGACTTCTGTGAATATAACAGGGATAATTTCTGAAAACTCAGTTAAATGGTAAGCAAATTGTATAGTTTCTGTCCTTTATAGGTCATTCAATGCATGCTATAGAATTATCTCTAAAGTGTGACAGCCATGCAAACCTGTGTACACATTTATTTCTCTGGTCTGATCCTTCAGCCTTTACTTGGTTCAGTGGTCCATTTTCAACCACAGTGAATACAGAGTGCAAGATCAGGTCCTCTCTTTGATACTCAGAATTACAACTTGATCATTTTTTCATGTTGACTTTTTCTCAGTGAAGCTATCAAAATAGATTCAGTGTGTTTGTCAGCTTTTAGAATTAGCATTATAAAATGATGCTTTTAAGGATAGGATGCTACATAAAATTAGCTAAAAGTGTGTATTCTGCATGTACACAGTATACACAACTGTGCTTTATATAATGAACTATTTAAAATTATCCTGTAGTACAGTATGTAGTTCTGTACATGAACCAGTCTTATTAGTGCATTATTTTCTTTGTAATTTTAATGTGTATTTTATTATACATAAGAATTTGGGGGGTGGGAGATGGAGGAAGAGAGATACAGTCCTGGAAAATGAATTATTTTATTTTTTCCACAAAAGAGGTACAGCGTGGACAATTCCCACTCTGACCAGTCAACCAATTTTATTAATATCTATGACTGTTGTCATTGCACCAGAGTTCATACAGTGTATAATGTAGTGTACATCATTCATCAAGGGAAATTCAAATCTCATTTCATCACTGGCTGAATTAATGTAGCAAACTACAAATGTTGATTCTTTGAATTATTGCAACATAGGTATTATATTGCCCCTTTTAAGTTCCCAACAGAAATCATAAATTTCTTCACAAAAATGTTCAAGAAAGTAGTGGATACAGCATATCAGTGCTCTAAAAGTTGCATTAGCTAAGGTATGGGGTATGCTTCATTCACTGGCTGGTTACATTAACTTATGTATGAGCACGGCTATACTGCTAAATGGTTATTCCAACTGAATTGCAAATTTAAGTAATTGTCAAGGCAAGTAGAGTTTGGGTATAGGCTACTTTTTTGGCTCTGTTTTATATCCAAATAAATAAATATGAAGGACTAAGTAATAATAATAATATTTAGCACTTACATAGCACTTTGAAAACACAAAGTGCTGAGCAAACATTACAAAATTAATCCTTACAACTCCCCCCTAAAATAAGTACATTTTATTAGCTCTGTTTTACAGATGGGAAACAGAAGCACAGACAGTTGTAAAGGACTGAATTTAAGCATATGGTTAAACAATGCTTAAATCCCTAAGATCTATGCATGTGCTTAAACTTAACTATCAGGGTCTATGTGACTTGCCCAAGGCCACAGCATAGGTCAGTGACAAAACAGGAGTCTCAGCCTATGCTCTAGTCACTAGACATTTCTGCCTCTCTGCAGAGCTGATTGTGCAATGAGCCTGCATGTTGAAATCAATGGCAGTTTGGAATGTGGATCTGTGATAGAAGAAAAGTGCTATTATATTTTAAAATGTTATTTAGAGGTGGGTGGTGGGAGTGTGTGCAAAGTGACAGCATAATGAAAAGGACAAGGTATTTGTTTTATTCTGAAAAACTGTTCAGTACTCACTAGGATCTTGTAATAGCTGGGCTGCAATTGAAACGCGACGCCTCTCACCACCAGAAATTCCCCGCAAAATACTGCTTCCAATTACATTAGTAGCAACATGGCTGAGACTCAGCTCAGCCATAACAGCATCTACCTGCAAAATAGTTACAATTTAAAAAGACACAAATGGTTCATAAGATTCTAGACCCAGCAGTTCTCTGAGTGACATCTATTGTAAAATTGTTCATAATCTCTTTTTGCCTTTTTATCTGGTTTGGCTATTGTCTTCATGTCTGGCCACTTTGGACAGATATTCTTTTCCAAAATCAGAACAGGTAATCATCTTTGTCTAGAGGCCACTATCCTAGGCAACTTCTCACAAACAGCTTCATAGACTTCCATATCCCTGGCAGCAGCCATTTGCCCTCTTGCTAGAATGTTCTTCTACCAGACAGCTGGCTGTACCTGTATCTTGCCAGCTTTAGGGCACAAATAGAATTCATCTCCCCCCTCCCCCCAGAAAATTGTAAAAATGGCTTCCATTGCCAGCTCTATGAAATAAAGCACCTGGATGGGCACAAGTGACACTAAGAAATTAACAAAAAGAAAAGGAGTACTTGTGGCACCTTAGAGACTAACAAATTTATTTGAGCATAAGCTTTCATGAGCTACAGCTCACTAACACGGCTGCTACTCTGAAACTAAAGAAATTAACGACAGAGATAGACCTCTCCTTTTGGGTCTCCCAGTCCATTTTTCTTGTCTCTATTCAGATTGCTAGTTCAGTGGGGCTGTGTTTCTTCTGTGCATGGTGCAGGGCTGATCACTCTGTCAGGGGTTAACAAATAAATAATAACATCTTCAATTCCTCACAGTTAGCAGCAGTAAGTGAGGAGGATATAGAAGCTTTGTTCTTCTTCCAGGAGGGAAATGATGGAGTTCTAAATGTATGTAATGATGTAATGGTGCCCAGATACTATGGGGATGGCCACTTCAGGAGTTCTGAATTTGGTATCAAATTCAATCTCCCATGCAATAGCAACTGGTACTACTTCAGGAATGACAATTTCATTCCAAAGAGACAAGGCGGGTGAGAACATCTTTTATTGGACCAACTTCTGTTGGTGAGAGAGACAAGCCGTTGAGCTTACACAGAGCTCTTCTTCGGGTCTTCTTCTGTGTAAGCTCAAAAGCTTGTCTCTCTCACCAACAGAAGTTGGTCCAATAAAAGATGTTCTCACCCACCTTGTCTCTCTAATGTTCTGGAACTGATACAGCTGCAGCAACACTAATTTTGTTCCAACACATTCATTATTTCCCAAGATGGCAGCATGACACAGAATTGGCATTTAGGAGATCAGAGAGTTTTATTCCTGGCTCAGTTGCTGAACTCCTTTGTGATCCCAAGCAAGTCACTTCACTTGTGCATGCCTGTTTCCTCATCTGTAAAATAGGAATGATGATACTTGGCTTCCTTTGTAAAGCACTGTGAGATCTATAGATTAAAAGTGCCATTGATGAAAGGATAATGTGAGAGCATGAATTGAACTTGGGAATCCAAATCTGCTAAAAGGTAGTGTCTATAAAATTAGGGTATCTGATCTGCTGGACATATCTGAAAAGATTCCCCTGTTTGTCTCCGTGGAAGAATAGAACATACTGACCTTCTTTTTAATGAAGTCGCTGGAGTGCTTCTGAAGTGCGAGTAAAGCAGTGTAAGTCAAAGATTCTTGTACGGTGAGATAACCTAATAAGATATCATTCTAGAAAAGGAAAAGAACAACAGTATTGTAGTAACTCTGGGCGTGGTTCTGCTTTGACACACATTTCATACCAGCATAGTTCCATTGACTTCTGTAGAGTTACTCCTGATTTACAACAAGATTAGCGAAATCACAGTCAAGCCATATGATTCTATTATTATTATCACTACAACTTTGTAATAACAAAAAGGTCCATGCATATGAATTAAATTAAAAAACAACCTGTTGAACGTATGAGAAGCAGTCCTGAAATTGTTCTTTCTTCAGCTCATGCCCATTCATGTACACATCACCAAAGAAATTTCCTTTTTGTCTCAGTCTTCCTGATATTGCATCCAGCAGAGTTGTTTTTCCAGAGCCTGTTAGACAGTTTACAAAAATTTTCATTCAGATTAATTCTTACTTTTACTATAGCAGCACCTATAGGCCCCAATCAGAGGCCAGGACTCCATTGTTCTAGACACTGTGCACACGTCTAATGAAAAAATAGATATATATTTTATCACTAACAATGGTGTGAAAAAGCACGAATTCCCTTGAAATTCCATGAAAGTTAAATGGAGTGTTAGAGTCTGTGTAAATTTCTATTTATTTCTCATCACTTGTTAAGCACCCTCATTGTGCTTGATGCTATACAAAACATTGAGGACTACAATTCCTGTCCCATTTGTCCCTGTTTACAATCTAAACAGAAAGACAAAACAGATCAGACGAGGATGGAAGACCAGGACTGGTTCTGCCTCAGAGCATCAAGAGCACTTCTTCTTCTAGGAGAATTTTTATAGGAGACTAGTAGGTTTTGTGGGAGAAATAAGTTCTGAGGAGAAATGTAAATGAAGAGATTTCACCTTTGGTTCCAGGGGCAAGAGGGAATTCCAGGAATAAGGGGCAACATGGGAGAACTTATGAAGATGAGAGTGGGAGAAGGCCATGAAGGTAGCAGGGAGACAGGAAGGTTGAACAGAATAGTGAGGAAGAGGAGCAGTAGTAAGAGTCAAGAGCAGCGCTGTAGGTAGGGGCAGGTAGCTTGAACCACATTTGGAATGCAAGAGGAAGATAATGGGGGATTTGAGAGGGCCTAACTCCTGTGCAGCACATGGCCTATGCACCTTTTAAGTATCACTGGAAGCTCAAAAAAGAGTTTAAGTAGGACTTAAGTGATGAATAGGCCCTGTGCTGGTCCTCTGCACAAGGTTAAATTTCATCCAAGATGAAAAAAAGATGAAAAACATTAACCCAGGAAACCATACACATACACAGACCTGAAAAACTCTGGCAAGTTTGGAAGAAACCATATTGTGACACAGAGGCCCTTTGGAAAAAGATCCCCTGTTCTTTGCAAACAACTCATCTCAGGTCTGACAAACTCACTACACCAAACACATCTTGCAGGGTATTTATTTATAATGGGTAATGTAAGGTATCTACAGAAAGCTCGTAAATTATCAAGACTCATAATCATGTGAAATGTATGCATGGGTAATATTGAAGAAATAATATAACTATATTGAAAGGATGCTTTTTTGGTCTTGGATTAAAAGTTAGACACCAGGGGATGATTCATCACAGTGATGGATCATTCAAGCAGAATTGTCAACACTCCCTGGTTAGCTAGTGAGGTAAGGCGAGGCTCAGTTGTCTAGCCTTGCTTCCCAAGACTATCGATGGGACAACTGCAAACAATTGAAACAACTTGGAGGTGAAAAAGGACCATTATAACAGACAGAGGGATCACCCTATCTGTGAATAAAGACAAAAGACTGTTTCACCATAATACAGAGTGGGGGAAAGCACTCTGGATCCATTCACTGAGTAAACATCTTGTGGCGTGGGATGTTTTCATGAAAGTTTGGATCTTGGTTCCTGCAAAGCCAGCCAGCTCTACAACAGATTGAACTTTCAGGGGAAAACCTACTTTATTAGATAGGAAAGATAACTATTAATAAGCATAGGCCCAAGCTTGCGTTTTATGATTTCGTTTCATATTGTGACCATTCATTTCCATCACTATCTTGTTTCTAATTGATTCTTCATTGTTTCTTAAATAAACCTGTGGGGGCAGAGGATCTGGAGTTTCTGTGAGTAGCCAGTTTAGGGGCTGGATATCACAGGGGAATTCTTCAAAATGACTTGGAGACCAGGATGCACCTATTGTTAACATGCAAAGCAAAGACTGGGCTGGCATAGCCTGGAGGAGAGTGCTTGAATGGCTGAAAGGCTGGTGGTGTCAGGGCACTAACTCAAAGTTACCATGGGCAAGACCCTCTCTCACCAGAGGCAGGGAGAAACAAGGTGACTTACTGTCCCTGGTACCCTGAGAACCACCACACATATATTCTACTGAGACTGCGACTGAAAATGCCACCTTTTTAAAGAGTACAGGTTGATGGTGCCTATGTATGCATTGATACAGCTTTTCTTTTTCAGAAAGTCTTGATAGTCTGCAAGGGTTCCATTATTTAAAAATACAAATCTTTTGGCTAGATCCTTGACCCTGCTAAGGTCACTTGTGCAGTGCAAAGTGACCTTAAAGGCACCCTGCATGAGAATCTACAAGTAGTGTAAAGCCAGAATAGCTAGCTCCATACCAGCGTCCCTCTCAGCCCCTTCAGGGTAGGCAGTGGGAGGGGATATTCTGGTGTCAAGGTTGTGGAGACTTAGGGCAGTATGCTTCAGTAATCCTCACCAGTGTAATGCCCCCAAGAAGGCCATTCACTAGAGCCTGTTGACAATAATTGAAAAGTAAATCATTAATCTAAGTAAACCAGTGCTTATCCACATTGTGACCTTATTACAGAAGTGCCCACATTCAGAACAGTCTACGAAATTCATTTGGCATGATTTTTTTTAAAGTAGTATTGTTTTAGATTTGGAAGTTTTGAACTACTTACCAGAATTTCCCAAAATTGCCATAATCTGGCCACTCTCTATGTGAAATGAAACATCTTTGAGGATCTGCCGTGTGTATTTTTTATGATATGATGGGATATCCCACCAAAGTCCAACACGTTCTCTTTAAAAAAAAGAAGGTTGAAAAGGCTGAAATGTGGCATTTGAAAGAATTTAAAATAACATGTAAGAAACATTTCAAAAATTGGGCTTGTGCCCTTTTTTGCCGCTTTGATGTATAAAGAGGATCGGAAAAAAATAATTTCTAAAAGGTTTTTTTTCTGCTTGTTTTTTATCTTAGTAGAACCAGACTTAACCTTCCTGATCTAACCTGGTTTTGGTGGAGGACCAAGGGGAAATATAAGTAATATTTATTGTGAGCTCTTTAATTGTAAGGATGAGGGTGTTAGACCTTTAACAAAACCACTGAAATTAAATAGAAATTAACAAAAAAACAAAGTTTTAAACAGACTTGACTAAAAATCCCTTCCCCTTTTAATAGCTCATTTTGTTCCGTATTGGCTCTGTTGGCGTCCCTAGTTCACGAGCTCTCCAGTCATATCAGAGTCTTCCAGCCAAGACAGAAGCTTAAATGTCTAAAAACAAGCAAAAGAAATGAAACCACAACCCTTTCAGGCTTTCTTTATATATCCTTCGGAGACCTTCTTTAAAGAATCACTTATGAAATCTTCAGAAAGCAGAATCACTCCTTACTCTCAGGAAAATATAGTCTTAATTACAAGACAGAGAGGACCAAATTCATCCTTGGTGTCTCCCTTCACTGGACTAAGACTAAAGTCCATCATCTTCAAACTATATCCCTGTTACTATTATGCTATAAATTAAGGGAAGTCTTATCCCTGTGGTCTGAGGATTAGTGCTATTGCAGAGTCCCAGCTTACATTGCTGATCCTTACTAGCTTTACCTGACTGTGTAGGAGATTCCATGGACGCTGACACTGTTATGTGGAATCACAACAGACATCCTTTCTTCTGCTCTGGAACCCCAGCTGCTCCTTTCCATCTCGGTAGGCTGCATCATCCTCAGGCAGACTGGACACTTTACGTAAATCACCTTCTCAACCAGCTGGTAAGTCCGCTAATTCAAGTAAGTTGCTTGAATCACCAAGTTGCTACCTCATTAATGAAGAGGGTATAGCTTCACTCTGCCAGTAGTCCACAGGATCAGTCATGGACCCAGCCTTATTTCTACACCCAGGAAATTACTTGACAGAAAGCTGAGTAGCTCTCAGTTCACTTTTCCTTTCTTCTCCTTTCCAAGCACAGTTGACAGATTAGCCATAACTATTATCTGATTAACCTTTAGCCTGAGCTGTTACTATCCCAGAAAAGGAGAACATTACCCCATCTACAGAGACATGTAGACCAGAGAGACCCGGAGTGTCAGGAGAAACACCAGCTATATTCATGTAGAGGGGTCTTGGAAGGGGATCAAGCTCAAAACCAAGAGGAGAAGGATTTCCACAGTAAGCACAGTATTTAAAAACAGAAAAGAAAGTGGCAATACGGAGAGAAAGCTCCATCACAAATATGAAAGAAATGACTGAAAAAGTTCCATCGGAGCATGTCATTGGGAGCCAGGATACAGATCTGGATTTGTCGGTGAGTGGAGCTCATACAGAACTGAAGGGGAAACTCCTGCAGACAGTATTTAGCACTAGATATATGAAACAGCAAATTGGATTTGACGTATAGTGTCCTCCATCTGCATGTGAATGTGGAATGAAGGCAATATATAGCCCTTAGAGAAGCAACATGGGCTGGTGGTCAAGGCGCTTGATTGGGACACATGAAATCTGGGTTCTATTCTGGGTTTTGCCACAGACTTCCGGTGCAAACTTGTGTTTTAGTCCTCCCAGCTGTAAAGAAGGGATAATATAACTTCCACACCACACAAAGGAGTGCTGGGAGGATAAATGCATTAACATGCAAAAGGCACTCAGATATCAGTGGTAGGGGCCATATACATACTAAAATTAACTAAATGCATTTGCTGGGGAGTGTTACTATATAGAAAGTGACTTTAATATACTTTTCTGTTATGAGAAGCTGCTGTTTGAAATTGTTTTAGCAATTGTGGGTGGTTTCTGTATTGTTTCTATGAATAGTATGTGCCTTGATTTACGGGCTCAGTTTTGCAGTGCTATCTATCTGGACTCAAAGGGTTAAGTCAGACCTGATCTGAAGTTTGGCTGTATGCAGAAAGTGCAGACAGTTACTTTAGATAAGCCCAATCAACATATTCCAAAGATAATACATGTGTGAATTCCTTTGAAGCTTCACCTCCAACCAATGTCTGGCTCAGAATAGGGATAGATTGGAGGGGAATAAACCAGTCTGTCCAGATCATGGCAAATGAAGGGACGTGGAGAGGATAGTCTTGGGGGAGGTGGGGGAAATCAGGAATAAAGACTGGATGAAGACTGGGCCCATGGCTCAAAGGAAAAAGGAAGATTCTGGAAGAGGACAGGGAGTTAGAAGTAGGAACTGCAGGCATGCAGGTTCTCCCCCACTTAAGGCTGAAGACTGCCTGGGCTAAACAGGACCTGCTTAACTATGTAAGGAGAAGCTAAAAATAAAAATTTCAAAACTTCTTGTGCATTTTTGCTCAGAAATAGGACCAAGGTTGAATGAAATTGGGTCCATTTTCATTTTGAAAGTGGACATGTTTAAGTCCAGACAAAAAACAAACAAGCAAGCAAACAAATGAACAAAAAACTCACCACATATTCCTTTGAATTGCACTTTGAGTTTTTCACACCCCCGTAGTGCAGAGTAATTTTCCAGGTACTAGACAGAGGTAACTCATTTCAACTCTTTACATTTTGTGCTATAGTAACTAAATCAATTGTACTATTATTACACATTGAAAGCATTTCCCTTGCTGCCTCTCATTTTTTAAATGCTGTTTAGAGAGAGAGAAGTGAGTTGTAATTAATTTTCTAATAATTCCTATAGGCAAAGAGGAGATTCAGAGACAGTATTTTTTGCTCTGAAGAGGATAACAATCTGTATTTCACCTACAGTGGCAAATCAAATGTCCTAGAGGTCAGAGAGCTCAACTACCAGGTACAAGGTCTACTTTATCTTGCTAATGTATACAACAATTTCCTGCTTGTAACATTTAGACACTGTAAAAAGTAACGTGAGTTAAATTACATATAGCAACTGGGACCTTATCTTACAGTTGTTGTACACACAAACATCATTGAAGCCGTGGAAGTTTTGGGTACATGGTAAATACAGGATCAGGTCCTTGGCTGCATTTTAAATAGTGGGCTAGAAAGATCCTCAGTTGCAGCTGAGATATACTTCACACCGCTAAGGGGTGGGACAGCCACCTTAGTGTTCTCCTGATCTGGGCAGACTCAAGGCAGCTTGAAGTTACACCTAGATGACCAAAATCCAGGGGGCTACTGTGGCAGCTGGGGATCACCAGCGTGAAGGGTTATGTCTCCTTTCTCTCAGGAACATACCCTACGCTGGACAGAGAGTTGCAAAATACTAAATAGCTGCCGCAGACCTCACAAATCATGCCCGTTGATTTAACAAGAAGAAATTCAGTTTGCAAAGAGTTAATGCTTTGTGTATATTTGGTAAAGGGCAGGGCAGTATTTGCATTTTCAAACAGACAAATACACAGTATCTTTTATTTTAGAGAGACAGACAGATATTTGGTAATCAAACAGTTTGGCAATCAATCAATGATAAGAAAGAATATATGGAAACAATGCATGGTTGGCAAATGGAATTAGCTAAAACATAGTTTTGAGAATTTGCATCAGGTTGGTTGCAGCTATTTTCATGCATTTTCCACTTTGTAATATCTTAATTTTTTAAAAATATGTATTGCTACAGTATTGACTTTCTGAATGGAGGGCTTTTTTTTCTATTTATTTACATTAGGTTAACATGGCATCTCAGATTCCCTGGTATGAGAACCTAGCAGAGATGAAAATGCCTTGGATGTGGAACACAGGCGCAGATTCCCATGTGCCAGCAATCCAGAATCTGAACTTTAAAGTTCAAAGTGGCCAGATGCTAGCTATTATAGGAAGCTCTGGTAGGACTGAAAGCTTTACTGCATTGACCAAGCCTTTACAATAAAATATACAATAGATGACAACAGCACTACTGAATGCCAAAGGATATATAACCATCCAACAGAGAAACACTCCCTAGAAATATATGTTATACATCGCTGCAGTATGCTCATAAAAATATACAGTGGGCCCCCAGCAGAAGACAGTTAGATTTTGTTTGGGAAAGAATTTTTGTCATGATTTGTACATATGCTTGCCACACAGTTTCTTAAAGGATGGTTTTTCATCATTTGATTTTATGGGCCAGATTTCCTGGGTCTGCCTGGAACAATGCAAGGTGCCCGCAGTCCCTGCGCTGCTGGGAGTGAAGGGGCTTTGCACTGGCTGGCCCACCTCCAAAAGTGAGCGATCAACAGCTCTGACCAGAATACATAGCTACCCTGACCTCAGCCAGCGCTGAGCGTGTGCCATGGCAGTACTACCACCTTATGTCCACAGCCTGTCTTACTGCAGAGGTCAGTGGAATTTCCTCCATAATTCACCTGCTTCCTGGAGTTGTCTGGGTCTGAGATTTGCTTTCAAAACAAAGTTGTACCTTGGGAATCCTCCCTGATAAAAGAGCTTTGGATGGAACAATATTTTATTGCTGTGTATTTGTTAAGTAGCTTACAGGGAGCACAAACCCCATTCACCTAACTGGTCTTAAACAGTTTAAAAAAAAGTTTATTAACTATTTTATCAAATACTTTAGTGAGGTTGGTCAAAATTTCTGAGGGGTTTCACTTTATTGTTAGTAATCACTGTGTCAGTCACAAGTGGATTGATATATGGTTTGCAAATGGATGGATTTCTTTAAAAAAAACACCTACATAAAAACCCCTCAAATCATCAAGCAGGGAATTAATCTTCTAAAATGAAGAGCAGCAATACATGAAATAATAAAATAATAATAATTAATAATGAAGGAACTGTGGGCATGTTTACAAACTATATCGCACAACATGAGAGAACAAGACATTTGTTATTTCCAAATGTCATTTTGCTTCCATTATTTTAGTCTTGTTCCCCCTAAGTGTGAGCCAATATTGCATTGTTTAAAAACACCATATTTATTCATGTTCACAATTCATTCCACAAAGCAAGCTTATAATACAAATTTAGGCCAAGTCCTGCAATCAGATCCAGTAGTGTGGACCCTATGTCCATGCAGAACACCCTGAGGCCAATGGGACTACTCCTGTGCCTAAAGTTAAGCCTGTGTAAAAGGTGTTTTGCTGGATCAGGGACAGAATTCTCAAGTCACCACACGATCAAGACCATGGTGAGCCAAAAATATCTATAATTACATATGTGGTAAACTTCAGTTCATAACTTTGTTATGGGGGGGGGTAGGGTTGGGTTTTTAAGATTTCAGGCATTTTTGGAATTCAATTAGTGCCATTCCTTATGAGGCAGCAGTCTCGCTGGTAGTTCTCTAGCCCAGTGGCTCTCAACCTTTCCAGACTACTGTACAGTACTGCTTTTAGGAGTCTGATTTGTCTTGCGTACCCCCCAAGTTTCACTTCACCTAAAAACCACTTGCTTATAAAATCAGTCAGAAAAATACAACAGTATCACAGCACACTATTACTGAAAAATTGTTTACTTTTTAATTTTTTCCATATAATTATAAAATTAATCAATTGGAATATTCAGCATATAATATATAGAGCAATATAAACAAGTTTTTGCCCATATGAAATTTTAGTTTGTACTGACTTTTCCAGTGTCTTATGTAGCCTGTTGTAAAACTAGGCAAATATCTAGATGAGTTGATGTACTCTCTGGAAGACTTCTGCGTACCCCCCAGGGGAAAGCATACCCCTGGCTGAGAACCACTGCTCTAGCCTAAGAGCTCACATTATAACTTCTGAAGATGTCCTAAACCTTTGGCTCAAAACAAACAGTCAAACTTGAACTCAGGTCTCCTTCACAGGCTGTTCTCCTTCAGGGGTTCTGAAATAAGCTACAGAGAGGGCTTAGGATGGGGGTGAATATGGAGGCACATGAATGTGGCAAAAACATTTGCCTCATTTTTGTGACCAAATGGAACTGCTCTAGAATTTGACCCAGAGAGATTTTTAACTTTTTAAATTATGATTTTTCTAGCCTGTGGAAAAACATCCTTACTTGATGTGATAACCTGTCGAGATCACGGTGGCAAAATTAAGTCTGGCCAAATCATAATCAATGGACAACCCAGTACTCACCAGCTTGTTAAGAAATGCATTGCACATGTGCGGCAGGATGATCGACTACTACCCAGCCTAACTGTCAAAGAAACCTTATTATTCGTTGCAAAACTGCGGCTCCCGAAGACTTTTTCAGACTCACAAAGGGAAAAAAGGGTAATTAGAGCTGCTGGGGAAAAAATAAAGTTGTAAAAAATGCATTTGACATAATTATCCAAGTATGTTTGGGGTAAGAACAGCTAAATTGAACTGGGCATTTGTTGTGTAAGTCATAAAGTCTAAAGTTTGATTTGTCTATTTTTGCTTATAAATAGGTTTTAATTTTTTTTGCTCCCAGATAGAAGGCTGCAGTTGTTCCAAATGGCAATTTAGGGAAAGCTTTATGGGAGCTAAAATGAGAAATGAATTGCTGAATTTTTAGAAAATGTTGCCTCTGAGAAAGTCAAGGTTTGTTTTAAATGGCTATTGATCAGATAGCACAGTAATATTTGAATGACGATTAAAGACAAACGTAATTTTGGACTGTGCATTATACTTAATGATTAAACAACTAACCCTTGCTTTATCCTGGAACCACCAGGTGGAAGATGTTATAGCAGAACTGCGGTTACGACAGTGTGCAAACACAAGAGTAGGGAATGAATACATCCGAGGTGTGTCGGGGGGAGAAAGGCGAAGGGTAAGCATTGGAGTGCAGCTGCTGTGGAACCCTGGTGAGCATAAAGTCATTCATCTTAATTAAACCACAAAACCAGATGGGGGAGGAGGGGGTTTACATTAGTAAGGGAAATATTCCTTCCCCCTTCCCCCCCCCGGCTGCAGCAATTGTGCTTATTTACATTAAATACAAGCAAGGAATATTATTTACTTGGACATTAGTGGCTTTATTATGCAGTTTATTGAACTAATCTGCTCCCATTTAAGTCACCATAAGAATTTCTGTTAACTTCAGTGGCATCAGAATCAGAACCTATATCTTGTAATCTCTTTTCCAGTGTTATGTGCCCAGTCTTTCAAACGCCTGTGCACACTAGTAGTCCTGTTGACTTCAGCTGGGCTACTTGTGAGAGTAAAGATTATGTTAGTAACAATCTGTAGGATCAGGGTACTAGATGGTAATCTCAGTGCCTGTGGCTACACTAGGATTTTTCAGATTTGTAAATTACCCCAGGCAGTGAAAACTGCAATGCAGAGAAAACTCAGGCAGGCTCAGTTGTTCTTTACACCTGTTCTTACCAGCCAACATGGTTGTAATAAAGCCTAATCCATGTGTACACTGAAGTTTCTATCAGTACCCTTGCCTTCTTTAGGAAACATGGGTCTGAATATTCCCAGTGTAGATAAGGCTATTTTTTCCACAATTACAGGAAAGGCAAAAAAATGTTTTTCAGCATGTGCTGCTCAGGAAAAGAGGTATGTATTAATGCAAAACATTTTCTGTTTCCAGGAAAAGAAAAATTAAATACAGTTTTTTCCTTTTTAGCACTTCAAACTCTATATTTACTCATAATAAGCTCTTCAGGGCAGGAACCATGGTCCAGATCCTCAAAGGGTTTTAGGTGGGAGCTACATGCCTAAATATCTTTTAGGATCTAGGTCCATGATTTTGTGTGTGCCTGTACAGCACTTGATACTACTTGGGGCCACTCGGTGCTATGGTAATATAAATAGTGAATAATACCAGGTCTCAAAATGTTTGACATTATCTCACTTGAGTTTTCAACAACCAGTTGCAAAGAAACCTTCAGATAGAAAATATTAATGTAGAACTTATTTCTCCTCTCTTCACTTTCATGCTCCTATTTTTTTTTTATTTTATTTTTTATAACTTTGGCTCTCTGGTTTTGAGGCCTTTACACACCCTGACACTGTGTGACTCGATGCAAGTGGTCTGAACACATAGAATATGAGTAGAAGTATTACCCTAAACTCTAACCACACTGAATCTACCTCTCATGTAACATACACTAACTCCTCGTTTAATGTTGTAGTTAAGTTCCTGAAAAATGCAACTTTGAGAGAAATGATATTAAGCGAATCCAATTTCCCCATAAGAATTAATGTAAATAGGGGGGTTAGGTTCCAGGGAAATTTTTTTCACCAAACAAAAGACTATATTATATATATATGTACAGCATAAGTTTTAAACAATTTAATACTGTACACAACAGTGGTGATTGTGAAGCTTGGTTGAGGTGGTGGAGTCAGAGGGTGGAAGAGGGTGGGATATTTCCCAGGGAATGCCTTACTGCTAAAAGATGAACTAGCACTCGGCAGAGCCCTCAAGGGTTAACACGTTGTTAATGTAGCCTCACACTCTACAAGGCAGCACAAATGAAGGGAGGGGAGACAGCATGGCAGACAGAGACACACACCCTGTGTGTGGGAGAGAGAGATGAGCATTGTCCCTTTAAGTATGCTGACCGCACTCTAAGTACACTGCCTTTTTAAGTAGATCAGGAAATTGAGAAAGCAGCTGCAACCAGCAAGCTCCCTCCTTCCTGAGCCCTGTTGTCTGCCCCCCTCCCCCCCGCCCCGCTCAGTGGAGATGGGATAAGCAGGAGCAGGGAGGGGGACACCCTGACATTAGCCCCCGTCTTCCCCACACCCCTGCACAGCAAGCAGGAGGCTCCCGGGAGCAGCTCCAAGGCAGAGGGTAGGAGCAGCACACGGCAGTGGGGGGGGAACACCTGAACTGCCCAGCAATTGATAGCCTGCTGGGCGACTGCTGCACAGGGAACTTAGGGGAGCCGATAGGGGGGCTGCTGGTCCAGGCTGGTTCCAAGCCCCCACCAGCTAGCTCCAATGGGCTGTTCTTCCTGCAAGCGGTGAACAAAGCAGGCGGCTGCCAAACAACATTATAAGGGAGCATTGTGCAACTTTAAACGAGCGTGTTCCCTAATTGACCAGCAACGTAACAACAAAACAACGTTAACCAGGACGACTTTAAGTGACAAGTTATTGTACATGGAAAGATACAGAACTGACTACTGTTACGTTCTTGTTTCTATTATATAAAACTGGAGTTAGGAGAAAAACATTGGAAATTAAAATATGGGGCCTAAATCTACTCCCATTGAAAGTCAATGCCAATTCTTATTGATTTCTGTGGGAGCAGGATTGGGACTACAGAAAATGGTTTGGTAATGTGGAGAAAGAACTTTAGGAAGGGAATTTTCTCCTTGTTAAATAATATTTGATCTTGCTGCTTTAAAAAAAATCTTTAAAAATGTATAAATAAGATTTTACGTACTGGTACCATTTCACATGCAACACAAAATCAAACAATGCTTCCCATCATCGCCTTTTCTCTTTGACAGGAATACTGATACTTGATGAACCCACATCTGGACTAGATAGTTTTACTGCTCACAATCTTGTGATTACACTATCCAGGCTTGCCAGAGGAAACAGATTAGTTCTCCTTTCAGTTCACCAGCCCCGATCAGATATCTTCCAACTCTTCGATTTAGTTCTTCTGATGACCTCTGGAACTACCATCTATTCTGGAACAGCCCGGAGCATGGTCCAATATTTCACAGAAATAGGCTATCCCTGCCCAAAATTCAGCAATCCTGCAGATTTCTATGGTTAGTATCAAATGTGATTAAACAAATACAAATGGGGTGCATGAAATCATTTATTTTCATAAGCTTATGTAATGCACTGATTTTTATTGAATTACATGTGGATACTGTCCGATAGGTGACTTATAAACCAATGCTGTATCAGAGCTTTTGTTATTCTTTGCTGGAGTAACAGTTTAAAAATAAGCAGAACTGTATGGCAAAACCAACCTTAAGTAACTGTGTATGTGACAATCCATCCACCCCTGCAAAGTATGGCTCATGTTTGTACTTGCTTTGTTTCACACACGGTTAGTCCCACATTTTACATGCTCTGGAGCTTTCTGCACCTAGTACAAAGTAAGGGACCCAATCAGTTGCTCTTCTTCAGAGATCTCTTTACCTTCTGGTTTCCAGGGTGGGAAACTGGTTTCCTAAGGTAAGTAACTTCACTACTTCCTGGGCGGGGGAGCATTATGGGGGCTATAGGAGTTCCCTGTTGTCCCTGTTGTGGGATACTTGGCGGCGGGGGGAGCGAACTGCCAGTACTTTGTTCCTCTTGGCAAGGAAATCTGAAGTCACTGTCCCAGGTTCCTCCCTGGAGTTGCCAGTTTCTTGGAGGTGTTACTCCTGGCTTTGCCTGGCCCCTGCCCCAGTGGCTCAGAGGGCTATGTGCAGCTCAGGGAAAATCTTACCCTGCAGGACTCTGAGGCAGATGCTCAATCCTGTGGTCCCCAGTCGGCTGGGGCCCAGCGGACTTAGGCAGCCTTGCTGCAGGGTGACCCCTCTAGGTGTGTCTGGAGGTGTGCTGGGGGAGCTAGCTCCAGCACTCAGGGAAGGAAAGCTGCAGTCACCGGTAGAGGCCTGGACTTGGAGCACAATGAGGCTCTCCCCACCCCAGGGCTGCGCCCAGGGTGAACAGCACCTCCACCTGGGGAGACGCTGTCTCAGAGGCACTCTGGGAAGTCTCCCTGTCATTTGGCCTTCTCTAGGCAAGATCTTTGTGGTTAGTGTCCTTCAGGATGCTGACCACAGAGACGCTACCTTGAGTGTAGCCCTCCAAACACACTGGTGTCCACACATGCAGAACTATGGCTAGAGTGTCACTGGGCACGTCTCTAGTCCTCTCTCCTTGGCCACAAGGGCCTGTGAGTAGCAGCCAAACAGCAGCAGCCAGAACCCCCCTCCCATTAGCCTGGGGCAGCCTCCTTAGCTGGGCACCCGAAGTGTTCTCCAGCTGGTAGCAGCCAGATTCCCCAGCTCAGGTTCAGTAGCAGGGGCTGGAAGTAGGGTTGCAAACCCTCTGGGATTGTCCTGGAGTCTCCAGCAATTAAAGATGAGTCTTTAATTAAAGATTATGTCATTTGATGAAACCTCCAGGCATATGTCCAACCAAAATTGGAACTCTAGCTGGAAGACCAATTAGAACCTTCCATCTAGTCCAGGACAAGGAGTAACCAGACTTACCTGGCCACCAACCAGGGGTTTGCCAGAAGCAGTCAGGAGCACAACAATTCCTCTATTCCAGCAGCTCACTCCATGCGACGACCTTATTAGCCTTACACCAGGATATTTACTGCGAATTATTTAAATAATGGGTTGCATATTCATTAATATGCAACTAAGGGTTTGTATATTTGCTTAAATTCTCCAGATTTCTGATCCGTCAGCCTTAATGTGTATGGAGAAATGGAGTGTCTGAAGGATTCCAGCCCTTCTACTTGGGGGAAAATGGTGCTATAGCGGAGAAAAAAATAGTGTTTTAGTGGAGATTTTTCAAAAGCTTGTCTTTCATCCTGTCCTGTGTACAGGACACACTGGAGATATTTTGTGCTACTTGTCTCAGATCTGAATACTGTAAATTAGCTGATCACATCCTAAAGTGAGAGATCACATCCTAAATGTAATGTATTGTGTCTTCGTTCATGGAATAATCTGTTTAGACTGCCTGTGGACTCATGGAACAATCATGGTCAAATTAGCAGTTTATCTGCTCCTTGCCCTGAGCCTTGATTATCTGTTTATGCAGTGTAATTTATCATTCTGTAAACCATAGCTGGCCAAGCTTGTATACCCCTATGCTCAACTTGATTGTTGAACTATGATTGTTTGGGCATTTGGATGTGATGGGATGGGATAACATTTGAACACTGCATCTGATCAATTCCAAAATTTTAGCAAATGTTCTATGTATCAATGGGCAGAACCCTATTGATTTGGGGGAAAATTGGAAAACTGGAAGGAAGAAATGGGGACACACAGAGTCCTGATAGCTGGTTAGCAGACTTGTCCCCTTCAACCACCCCTGTAATTGTCTATAGAGCAAAGAACCTGTTGATGGCAGCCACTAACATATATCTCCCCATCTCAGTTTAAAATTTTGACACCCTGAATGACTTAGCTCCCAGACAGGTAAATAAATAAATAAGGATGGTTGAGGGGCAAGGGAGAAAAGGAGCACACACAGAATCCTGGTGGAGAAGAGAATGGGGGACCTTTATACGGGAGGAAGGGAGGCACATGGAGCCCTTGAAATGGGGAAGAAGAGGGTACAGTGGTAGAGGGGGAGGGAGCTGTTGGGGACACTCAGAGCCCCTGTATGTGACAAATAGGGCATGCAAGGGCAGACTAAGCCCTCTAGCCACTAGCCTGCATTCCCAAACTAGAAAAAAAAGTATTTATACCATAATAGTAAAATATAATGTTGTAGTGTCAACCTGAAAAGCATCCACTTTTTCCTTCAGCAATTTGATAATGTTAATTCAGGATTTGCATGTTGTCTATAGAAAACTTAGGGAACACACTGCAGATACTGAAGTAATGGTATTGAGTTATGTAGAGCAATTGACAAACATTTTAAGAGTGACCACTGTCGCACCATATCATACATATGTGCTATAATTAGGTAGGTTCTATTGACGATGAAATTTATTACTAGCAATACATATATGAGTAAATTATCATATCTTAGGTATGTAGACCCATATCAGATAATGTCTTGCAGTTGATTTGACCAGCATTGATAACCGGAGCAAAGAGAAGGAGATGGAAAGTCAGAAAAGGGCAAGGTCACTTGCCACCTTGTTCTGGGAGAAGGTCAAAGATTTTGATGATTTCTTATGGAAAGCTAATGAAGGAGACTGTGTGACAACTGTTTACAGTGAACAAAGGTAAAATAATAATGTTATTTATAAAAAGAACGTGATATGCTTGATCTGAAACAGTTTCTGAAATTGAGCTACTCCCGTTTTTCTCTCTCTTTGCTTTTGAACAGTTCCCTTTTCACTCCAGAAGAGGTGATTAACATGCATTCCCATTCAACTGATCAGTTACCAGGTGGCTTAAAGCAGTTTACTGTATTATTCAGGTAATCTTATTTTGAAAAGAAACTGATGTCTTGCAGGAATAACATTTAAAAGTGCAAAGGAAATGAATGTTAAGAGAGAAGCATGAAGGGCAAGCTGAACATAGGCTGAAAGTCTGGAGAAAGCTGGTCATGGGTTTGTGTCACACTGGAATGTAGCAGTTGTTATATCAGATCTGACCATACGTCCATCCCATATCCTGCCACTCTTACTTCATTCTTCAGAGAAAGGCAGCCACACCTTTCCTTGATAAATCTAGCCAACTGCACCATGCTCCCCCAAGCAAGGGGATTCAAGAAATTTCATCAACTCATTTTGACTAAGACATCATGAGGCATGAGATTTGTTTATCCTTATTTTAGCATGATTGTTACTGGTGGTGGCTGCTGTAGTTGGCTGTGACATTCACTAGTACTTTCACAATTACTCAAAAAATTTTAATTAATTGGCTTAATGTGTCTGGAGTACCACTACTATCTGTTGGGTCAGTGGTGGGCAAACTTTTTGGCCCAAGGGCCACATTGGGGAATAGAAACTGTATGGCGGGCCATGAATGCTCACAAAATTGGGGTTGGGGTTGGGGGTGGGGCTGGGGATGAGGCGTTTGGGGTGTAGGAGGGTGCTTTGGGCTGGGACTGAGTGGTTTGGAGGGTGGGAGGGGGATCAGGGCTGGGGCAGGGGCACAGGTTCTGGATGGGGTGCAGGCTCTGGGGTGGGGCTGGGGATGAGAGGTTTGGGATGCAGGAGGCTGCTGGGATCAAGGGGTTTGGAGAGCAGGAGGGGGATCAGGGCTGGGGCAGGGAGTTGGGGCTTGGGAAGCTTAGGGGGTGCAGGTTCTGAGCTGCACTTACCTCAAGCGGCTCCTGGAAGCAGTGGCATGTCCCTTCTCCAGCTCCTATGCGGAGGTGCTGCCAGGCGGGTCTGCACTTTGCCCCATCTGCAGGCACTGCCCCTGCAGCTCCCATTGGAACGCGTAGAAGCTGGAGCGAGGCCATGCTGCAGCTTCCGGGAGCCTCGTTTTTACAGCCCCTGACCCTCGGCTGGAGCGGGGCCAAGCTGCGTGGTGTGGCTCACGGGGCGGATTCAGCCTGAGGGCCATAGTTTGCCCACCTCTGTGCTGGATCATGCCAGAATTATTTAACGGTGTTTCATTTATCTGTAAACAGGGATTCTGCTTTAGCTCACACGATTGGATCTATATTTTGGAGCTGGAGGATCTGATTTCTATCCCCACTTCTACCATGAATTTCCCAATGACCATGCTATCTAGAATGATGAAACATGAAGTGCTAGCTGGCCAGAGATTTGTTACAATAGTTTTGATTTGTACTATACATGTTCCTGTCTAAAAGGCCAAATTCTCGTCCCATCTGAAGTCAATGTGGTTCCATATGTGTCAATGATAAGAGAATCAGGCCAAATTATTTAAATGTAGTTTAACTGGCATTATTAGCTATTATAGTGTCTTACAGTCAGTGTTGTTGTTTTTCTTAGTCGTCAAATCTCCAGTGACTTCAGAGATCTTTCAACGTTATTAATCCATGGATCTGAGGCCCTTCTAATGTCATTATTAATTGGATTCTTATACTATGGTCATGAGAAAACCAAGCTATCTATTCAGGACACAGTAGCACTGTTGTTTATGATAGGTGCACTAATCCCCTTCACAGTGCTTTTGGATGTTATTGCAAAATGTAAGTGTCTGTCAGTTTTAGTGATAATGCTTTAAGACAATCAAACAAAATAATACTTAAATTGCTAATGAAAAATGTATTGACTATGGGCAGTTCTAGCATGAAATATACCTGTCTGTTTCTGTTTTATACTGTAGGTCATTCAGAAAGAGCTATGCTTTATCATGATTTAGAAGATGGGATGTATACTGTTACTCCCTACTTCTTTGCTAAGGTAATTGGTTTCAGCTGTCAAGAAAAGTGTATATCTGGTTTTAACATGAAAAGTAAAAGCCTTGTGTGTGGGTGATGAAATTTTGTTCAGACTTCACACTTATCATGCCTGTCATCTAAAGCAGTCATCATGCTTCCCAAACATTTATTAACTAATTAATTAAGCCTCACAATGCTCTTAAAGCATCTGTCTCCATAAACCATGAGCCTGGTCCTAAGTCAGAAAGTAGTCAAGGTCCAAGAGGATTCTTTCACTGGCTACTCTTAGACTGCTGGGACAAGGGGATTTGTAAGTCTCACTGGGTGGGATAGGGCAGGAGATGGAAAAGCCTTTGGTCAGATCAAACTAGGGGAGTTATTCTCTGTTGTCTAACCAATGAGCTGTCAGACTGCAGGGGCTGTCACACTTGCCCCCTTTAAGGAAAATGAGCCCTTTTGTGTTGTTGGAGGTGCAGGTGTAATCTTCCACCATTCACTGGCCAGTCCCACAAGTAGACAAATGGTAAAAGTGGATCTTTGACTAAAGAGGGCTGTGGCTTATCATTGCCCTCTGTGCTAATGGGTGAGAGAACAAGGTCAGCATTACCATTTAGGCAATCAAGGTAGAGATGTTTGTTTTCAATGGGCAATAGTTGTTTCATAGGAAACAGACATCATTGAAGGGCAAGCACCATCACTTTCACTTCGGGTTGTCCCTGGTTGAGGTGGTGGGGCAAAGTCCAGTGACTCAAGTGTATAATTTAGAGAGCGTGGCTAGAAATCAGACTGGATGATTGCTTTCACAATGCGTCTTTGACTTGGTGTTCAGCAAGGGATACATTTTTAAAGGGGTGTCACCGTGGCATAAATTTGTGGTTGCAATTATTTGTGACCCAGTTTTGCTGTTAGTCATGTCTGAACACAAATGGCATTTATATGATTTCCAGATGCTGGACAGCGGAAGTGTTTTATTATTTGTTCCCTCAAGAGCTTCTATCCATAGTTTTGGCTCCCAAAGTGGTTTTTAAAAAAAATTGTCTCTAAAATAACAAGCCTGGAGCTGGTTCTGAAGCACAACTTGGTGCCAACTTTGGGAATACTGAAAAGGAAATGTGTTGTTTTGGATAGTTTTACATACCTTTTTTTCTGCATACCTCATTGTTGAAGTGCTGTTGTGAGTTTAGTAACATGAAGAGACGCGTGTTACAGAAGAATCTTTGTAAATGCTGCAGTCTGACGCAAAATAGCAATGCTAGGTGTACATGCATCCATTAGACACCTTCTCATCACTTTGACTGAGAAGTATGTAGCATAAAAAAGTGACATAGAATGTGGCAATTTCATCTTTCACCTTTGAGGGCCAAATTTTGTTTGACCCAATAGTGATTGGAGAAAACCACCATATTAAATGTATGGAGCACAACTGTTTCCGAAAAAAACATTACAAAGATACTTTTTAAAATATGCTTTGTTATTGCCAGAGCTGAGGCTAACCCCTTCCTTTAGGAAAGCTCTGCTCGCCACAGCATCTGTAATTTAGGTTTCCATTCCCAAACAAGATTTAAAACCCCCATGAGTGGTTCTGGGGAAAAAAATATTCTTTGTAGTTCATAGACAACACAGTTTTCACAATGAAATTATATCAATTTTTTATGAATCGTAGCAGTAGAGGTATACTATTAAGTGACCTTCAAGTACACTCCTACTTAACTCCCATGGGTGAGTTACATATGCCTTTTATTACTTATGTATGAAATATTTAATATTTTTGTTTTCCAATGGATTAACTCAGTGATTCTCAAACTGTGGGTCGGGAGCAGCAAAGTGGGTCGCCAGGGCTGGCTTAGACTTGCTGGGGCCCAGGCTTGAAGCTGAAGCCTGAGTGCCACCACCTGGGGCTGAAGGTGAAGCCCGTGGGAGTCGGGGCTCAGGTTCAGGCCCCCAGCCTGGGACTGAAGCCCTTGGGCTTTGGCTTTGCCCCCCCCCCCCCCCACCCCAGGGCAGGAGGACTCAGGTGGGCTCAGATTTCAGTCCCCCCTCCTGGGGTCATGTAGTAATTTTTGTTGTCAGAAAGGGGTCACGGTGCAATGAAGTTTGAGAACCCCTGGATTAACTAGTTTGCAAAACGTGCTGCCCCAACTGTAGGCAAAAACGAGGAAGAAGGGACAAATGATCTTCCTAGTGGATGATTTGAAGTGTACTCATCGTAAAGATTCAACAGAATTTGAACTAAAATACATTTGCAGAGACTCATTAGTGGCATTATTGCCATCAGGTTTATGAGCTTTTATGGGAAATGTCTTAGATTCCCAGAAACTGACAAACTGTAAGAAAACAAGGCATATAATCCTTAACAAGAAGCCTGTCAGTTTTAGGTTTTAGTTATAGAAAATGTCACAACTAGAAATAGAAGGAAAATTAGCTAGGATCCTCCTTTTTCTGTTTTTTTTTAGTGTGTCACTGACGAAAGGTGATCACATTTTAATAGGTTATTTCCTGCAAAATATTAAAAAATACATATATTAATATGAGAAAGTTCAGTGGTTTTTTTCCTGTTAACAGATTTTGGGGGAGCTCCCAGAACACTGTGCTTTTGTAATAATTTATGGAGTTCCTATCTACTGGCTGACAAATCTCAATCCTGAACCAGAACATTTCCTCCTTAACTTCCTGGCAGTCTGGCTTGTGGTTTTCTGTGCCCGAGCAATGGCACTATGGATGGCAGCACTGCTCCCAACACTGCAGTTGTCAGCCTTCTTTGGCAATGTGCTTTTCACAACCTTCTTCCTGAGTGGTGGTTTCGTGGTAAGCCTAGAAAGCCTGTGGCTAGGTAAGACTGGCAAGTGCAGTCATAACTGACAACTACTTACAGCTTTTGTAAATCATAGGCAATGTTTTTGAGGCATTATGGCCTAGTGGATAGAATACTGGACAGGAACTCAGGTAACCTGGGTTCTAATCACAACTCTTCTGTTGTCTTATAGGGTGGTGTTGGATAATACAGTTTGTCACTATGGGCCTCAGTTTCCCTATCCATCTATAAAATGGGAATAATATCTACAATGTTTTGAGATCTATGGATAAAAAGCACTATTTAAGAATGTATTATATGTACTGTACATTATTTTTGTTCTTTTCTAGGGTTTGTAAATATATAACTAATTCAAAGATGAGTACAAAACCTGTCTCACTGAAAAATTCAAATTACACTCAAGGCTACATTATAAGTGTAATTCAGAAAGCCTTTAACACAGAATTTAGCACCGTCATGTAACAGATAGCAACAGAATATGAGTTGCTTTGCTACTGTAGTATTTGAAGTGTAAAGTTAAATATTTAAAGAAAAGAAATTTAGGCTAAAAACTTAAATGAAAAATAGTTTAAAAAAATCAACATTATTTTTACTGATAATGCTTATTTAGTTTTAGCTCGAGTTGTACAATGAATATAGATGTCTCAATTGTACTGGTTTCAGAGTAGCAGTTTATGGTCAGTTTTAGTCAATATCAGGTTCTCAAAGCACAAGGACAGAACTCCAATGTCTGAACGACATAATAAGCATTTGTTAGAGTGCAATTTAAATAAAGCTTTATTGGAATATTTTCAAAAATCACGGAGACCTTTCTATTAGTTTTACATTTTGTAAAGTCTTGTTTGTTTTTAAAACAAAACTTAAAATTTTAGTCAGATTTGACCTGAGTCTGTCCTCTTTTATATTTTATTACTGGAACAAAGTGGCTCTGTAAAATATATAAAATAAAAACAAACCAACAAATCAAAAAACCTTATAGCAGCTGGGGATGTGCAAAAAGCCTTCCAGAAGAGCTACAGTCCTTTTTTTGCCATCCTCAATTCTTCATCCAGTTTTGGGTATCACATTTCTATGCATATTTAATTTGTGTGGACAAACGAATCAAAGACTTAGCTGATATGAGGATGTTGATTCCTACAACCTACATAGACATGGCGTTAGATATAATAGGTTCATTTTGTGTGTTTATATTAAGACAGATTCCTCCCTTTCTTTCTCCACCCCTCCTACCGTCTTTTCCAGTTCCATTTTGGATTTCTAAAATATCTTTTGTCAGATGGAGTTATGAAAGCCTGATGCAAATTCAGTTCACTGAACTCACATACCAAATGACCGTTGGAAATGCTACCTTTCAAATCCCAGGGAAACTTGTAAGTCAGTCTCCCAGAGAGATTTTTATATTTGATAAATAATTTGAGGAATAGCTCCGAAGGCATTTGTTACTGTAGTTGACTAAATGATATATGCCTTGATTCTGCAAAGCCCTCTCAGGGCGGGCTTCTGCTCATTGACTCTGCTAAATTGGAGCCGCAGTGCACACCGTCTGACCTTGGGCATAAGCCTGAGCTGCATCACCACCATGGGTTGGCCGGATTATACGCCTGCTCCCTTTCCCTGCCAACTCGCTATCTGATCCCCTACAGAGGCAAAGTGGGAAATGAAGTGGTCAGAGTTTGACAGAGCCATATTAAATTAGTCCCATCCCAGCATACAGGAGGGAAGGAAAGAGACTGTTTCCCCCTCTACTAGGGAACCTTCAAAGCGTGCTTGAAGCAGTACGAAAGGATGGGTGCAAGAATAAGGTTGAGAGCCACTGGTGTAGCGATTGAATGTCTTGGCATTTCATTTTTGGAATGCCTGTTACTGTAGATGCTGAATGGAACGAGTCTGGTGGTCTCTCTTTGGTCCTCCAATGGATGTGTGTTCATATACTGAAGACACCAGATCATACAGCACAAATGGCAGCCTCTGCTTGAGGCAGGTCCATGCAGCGGCAGATTTGTGTCACAATATTTACATGGTGCCTTGCTATCTGGGGAGGGGGAAAATGAAATAGATTTTTAAAGAGCAAATAAAGCAATAATTCCCTTCACAAACCTCAGCTACACATTTGTTGGAAAACAACGTTTAGAAATAGAGCTGTGTTCCTCCTAATGATACACTTGTTGAGAGATGTGACAAAGCTGATCCTGCTGTAATTGAAAATAAGAACATAAAAGCCACCAGGGGCAAGGCAGGAAGAGGAGCAAAACTAAGGAGATGTGACACTTTGCACATACATTTTAAAGAGGTTTTTAATTACTATTTTGTGATGTTTGTGCTTACAGGTAATTCAGGCTATGAATCTGGACTCGTATCCTCTCTATGCAAGCTACCTCATCCTCGTCGGTATTATTAGTGGTTTCATGGTTTTATACTACTTATCTCTGAGGTTTATCAAGCAGAAATCAAATCAAAATTGGTAACAGGTAAAAATGAAGTAAAATATTAGCGCTAGTGGGTGGTAGGTTATTGTGACTCTTGTAAAACACCTGTCCACTCCCTCCCCACAAAAGGGATCTCACCTTTTATACTTCACAATGTCCATATATTTTATTAATACCCTACAGCAAAGATATACCGTAAAAAATCATTCTTTTAATATCACATTGTTTTATGTAAACCACTGGATGGCAGCAGAATACAGATAGTTGAAAGCCAGCTTCAGAATCTTTGACTCTGTGCTGTAAGTGGTAAATAAAAAAAAAAAAAAAACCTACTAAAAATTGTGCCTTCAACATTTTTTCCTTTTGACATCATCATTATATAGGTGACAAGATGCATGTCACTCAGATCTATGTTTTAGTTCAAGAATATGGGGCAGATCCTCAGCTGCTGTAAACCAGTGTAGCTCCCTTGACTTAAATGCACTTACACCAATTTACACCAACTGAGGACCTGGCCCATAGTTTCTGAATATTGATCATATACTTAATTTGGAGACTCAGAGTAACAGTATAATGAAAATAATGATCTACATTTTTCAACATCTCTCACCCACAAAGATCCCAGTATATACACTATATATAAATCACTTCACTCAGTGCAAGAGAGCAGAGAGAGAATGGTAACTTTGTAACAAAGCCATTTAGGACAGGAGATTAAGCGTATGATTTCATTGAAGCTACGGAAGCATTTTATGTAGGCAGAAGGTAATGATCCAAACCAGAGAGTTAGAATTCCAGTGTAAAGGAGTTAAAAATAACTCAGAACAATTGTTCAATGTTTCAGAGATTCTGCATTTGTATTTTATTTGCATGTTGTTGATGCAGTTTTGTGGACTGTATGGATGATTCCTTGTTACAACTCAACGTGTCACTATGTATTATACTGCCATTGTCTATAGTTGACAATATTAATAAACTGTCATTACAAAAAAACAAACCAACAATGATCATCCCCCCGCATGCAGTCAGTCAGTGTTTTAGCAGTTTACTAAGTCTGTATCCTCACATTCTTGGTGCTGAATACTCCCGGCCTGCTTTTTTTATTTATTTATTTTTTTAAACAGGTTGATGGTGCATTCAAAGAATGCCTGTAGTTGTGCATCTAGTTACACGCTTACATGTAACGCACGCAAGGTTATGCAATGACCATGACTGCTCACACAGATTAGACACAGTGTGTGCAAGTGGCTGCACTTAGCAGTTTCCACGTGAAATTATCTCTTTTCCCTGTGCAGTCATACTAAGTGCATGTATCAATTAGATTTTAACTTTGTTCAAAAAACAGGACATGATTTGGATGCATTCCTAAATATCTGTACGTTTATAAATCTCGTGTTCTCATTTCAATCATTGTAATACTTCAGTTCTTGGAAAACATACTTTAATTAGTTATAATGCAGTGGACATGATATAAATACACTTTTTTTTAAAAAAGGGAACATCTCAAAAAATAATTTAAAAAAGAAATACCAAACACTGTTTCATTAGTTCCGTTCAATGAATGGGGCTGTCACTGGGGGTTGCACTGTAATCAACTCCCGGACAAAGCCCAGCCTGATGAGGTAAAGTAGAACTGAATGAACCAGATTCACCATTAGACAGAAGTAGGAATTCAAAACATGTCAAGGTTCTTTTTTGGTGAGTTCTACCATTTTTTTTTTTAGTTTTCTTGTTAAAAAAAACAAATAGCCCTCTACTCCCCATTATTGCTTCTGCGGTTACCTTTGCTCTTGAAAAACATGACCAGAACTTACCCTAGTGCCATATTGAAAATGTCAGATTTCTACTGCTTTCTAATGGCAAAGCCAGTTCTTTCAGTCCTACTCAGCATCATTAAATTGTCAGTATGGCAGCTTCCTGTTTGATTCTTAATTATTCCTTTTTATTATATTTAAGACACTTAATTTTTTTAAAGTGGTTTACTCTTCTTGGTAATGATCTGTTGTGATTAGAATCTCTTTTATATTACATTGAAATTTTAAGGGTGTATATTGGTACTTCTATTCTAAACCTCTATTCCTAAGGTATTTAGAGGATTAAATTCTAGGCTGACTCTCTGTTGTGAATTCACTTTGATGTTTAATAAAAAAAGGAGAGAGACAATGGGAGAAATTAAAGACAATAAGGGACAGCTCTGAATTTTAGGGGCATATTGTCATGAACAAAAATCCTCAGGCATCTAGATAAGAATATACCCATAGCCTTAACTTTGAATTTCCTTCCTTTTGTGAAATTAGGCAGGCTGTTGACATTATTTAAACAGTCTTTTTCATTTTAAATTCCACCCTCTTAACAGTATGTATGGGGACCAAGCGGTGTGAGTGTTTTAGCGGTAGTGTTATGACAAGGGTAGATGTATACATAATGGGACTCGAATCGTGAGCCTAGGAACAGCTGCCTTATGGCATGTTGGGGGAGAGCGATCACAGGAGGTAGCCAGCATGTATGTTTACATTAAAAAGGCTCACATTCTATATACTACAATTACATATGATCAGATCTTGTTCCCCTCCAGAAATGGGACCTTAATGCCTGGAGATACTAAAAGGGGGAAATAGTCTGTGACCATTGTTATAGACCACAGGGCCCTCTCCCCCCGCCCCCCCAAAAGTAGTCTTGAACTGGCAGCACTTAACTTTAATTGCTAGCGATCCCACACCCTGAATCTGTGCCCAGAAGAGAGGAAAGGACAGGAGGGGAAAAGGTGGGTGGATGACATACAGCTTGGCCTTACTGGCCCTGTGGAAATCAAAGTGGAAAGATCGTACAGCACTAGAATGAATTATTTTTCTTGTAGGTACCCTCTGTTGTGCTGTTACCCCATGAGCAGGGATCTGGTGGGGGCATAAAGCCTCTATTGCAGATACCCCACAGGGTTTGTGAGTGTCTCTTGTGGCCTGTACAGTGCGGGAAGAGGGGTGGGAAACATTCACTTCCCCCCTAACTTTAATGTGCAATTGGGAAACCTCCTGCAGATTCCATCTTTCACCACCATCCAGCAGGATTTATTATAGGATGGGTAATGGGACCCAGGGTGGCTTTCATTGCATGGGGTAGTGAATATATGGGTAGCTACACTGTAGCTTGTATCCTGTTCTATAAGGCATTAAACTCACTGTACATTAACTGAGGGAATAACTTTCTAAAAAAGCTGAATTACATTTGGCTTAGGTAGATCAAGGGCAACATCCATGCAATGGATTTCAAATCTGATAAGTCTGTTCTTCCTCTATGCACAGAATTCCCTATCTGGCCCTCCTCATAGTATTCAGGTACCTCCTAATTTAATTACAAGAATGATCAACAAGCAAAACTTCCACTGATGTCATTGGGAGTTATACACATACATGTGCAGAGTACAATATCAGAGTCAAGATCCAGCCTGTGAATCTGGGAGCAGATTATGCTCAAGCTACATTTCTATATGCAGGACTGTCTACTATGAAATCTCCCACTGCATCAACTAACTGTCCAGGATAAGCAGAGAATGTGCATCTAATTATTTGAGCCCTTTATTGTCTTTAACGTCCTTTGCCATTTAACTCTAGCTGTACACAAGTGGACAGGTTTCACATGTCATGGTGGTGCTGGAGAAAGATGGAAAAATGTCTTGCGATGTCATAAAAAAGCAATATAGTGCATTCTGAAAAATGCATGTGACAGACCTAATTTAATTCTCAGCCCCCACCCCACAATTTTAGTAACTTAGAAAAACTTCATGTAACACAAGTGATGTATATTATATGTAGTGTAAGGGCTGTGATCCCATTTGTAATACACTATGTATGACTACAATGGCTCTTCTTAATCCATTCATGGCTTTGAAACTTGTGAAGCCAGCTTTTACTTTAGCACCTACAGATTGGACATTGCTATTATTCCAAAACTCTTTCCAGGGATTTGCCTGCTTATCTTCCCCCCACCCTCCAATCTATTCTATTCCCCCCACCCTCCAATCTGTTCTTTCACAACACTCATAACTGTGGTACCAGAGCACCATTTATTAATTTATATTTCCTGATTAAAGCACCCACTTGTTAAATGCAGGCTTTGAATATCTCCATATCACTGACAGTGTCTGAAATGACATAACATGTAAAGTGGCTCCCAGTGAGACATTTTGCAGACACTGGAATTGGCCAGTGGACGAGCTAATTGCAAACTGCTTTCATGTTTCAATTTAGACCACACTGTATCAGACACAACAACTCAGGGTGTGAGAGTTTCAAGAAGCATGGCACAAAATACATGGAGCACCAATAACTGACTATAAACAAAATAGATATCAAAGCCTAGAAGCAAGGAAGCTTTGTTAATTAAAAGGACACTTAAAATATCTTGTATGAAATTTTCCTGTGTTGTTACAAGCACCATCTAAGATCAGTATCACTGAAAGAAATTTTATTTTTTGTTTACTTCGTGTATTTGACAGAATTTCTGTAGCAGTTTTCCCTGTTTTTGTGGATCTTTCACATAGCAACTGGGGAAGGCAAACATTTTTTTAAAAATAGAGAAGTGTGATTTTCAGCAATTTTGAGACTTGGGGCAGAGACAGTCCTTCAAACTACTTTTAACTCATTTGATTTCAAGTTGACAGTCGCTTTAATAAAGGTCTATAATAAATGCCACACCATATTTATGCACTGTGAAAAATGCTTAAGTATTAATGGTGCTAACTCAGTCAATTTAAAAAAAAAAAAAGCCATCAATTTCTCAGTTTATTAAGAAGCTTAAATAGTTTCTTGCAGATGGCAGCCTTTATGCAGTGCACTATAGAAAGAAAATTAAAGGTGCTTATTGGGCCACGTGTAGTGGAGATGACAAACCTTTCAGGCTTCAGCCATAGTGATTCCTTTAGACTGCAGTAGACCAGAAACAATAAAACACATGCAGCTGTGACATGCTGTATTTTTGTTTTTTACCTGAAAGCCAAAGATAAACAGTTCATACAGCATTAGTAGCTATTCATTAAGGCAATAACCTTTAAGCAATCGGTTGAGGTTTGGGTTTTTTTTTTAATCCCTTTCAAGGCCTAACTAGCTTTAAAAAAGTCTATCTTTCTTGCATGAACATAAATTTCTATTATATCTTAATAGTTTAATTTGTGTGTGATTATTTCAAATTGCAGTTTGGCTCCCTATTTAATAATATAGCCTTAAATGTAGTTGCCTACAAAGCAAAGCTCTTCATCTGTGTGGATTTCACCAATAAATACAACTCTTACATATTTACTTTGGGCTGCAGCTCAGCTTGAAGTTATTTGACTTGCATGTTCACAGCACATTTCAGATTTCTGTTCCTCCTTCTGACAAAATACTGAACTTTAACAGATTTTACAAAAAATGTATCTATGTATATGCATATAAGATTTCCCCAGCACACACATACTCTTATGCACCTTTAGCTGCTTTTATCTCATCTCACCAAAGCCATTCCTACCATCGTGATTTGCACCTTGAATATTTGCTTGAATAAGAGTTAATTCACTTCAGCATCCTTTGTGCCTCATTTGTGCTTTCACTTTCCACAGATTTTCTTGTGAATGAGTTTACTGGCAGGAATGTTCAGGGAATCAACAGAAGAATAGAAATCTGATTCTAAGGGTTATACTCGTCCAATGAGGAAACAGAAACAATGCCACATGACCAAGAGAGCTCAAACGTTATGCAGAGAAGACTCTCAATGACTTGCTTATGAACAATCCACAGATGAAGACTTAATCATTGAAGTTATTAGGTGAAAATAAATGCATGAAAATTGTAAAACCATGGCAATTCACAAATAAATACAGGCTAAACTAACTGAACAAATTATCTACTATGAATTATTTGCTATGCTCTTTTCTAATGTCTGTGCTAGCATTATCTGATAAGATAGTTGCTACCTCGGCTGGCCCAATGCCTGACAGCAATATCCAGTATGCTCATTACATGCCAGCCACTTTAGGGCTTGGTCTGTAGCATTCCTCAAGTCACTACTTTTGTTCTCCACGATACTGTGTTTGGGGGGGGAGGGGGGGAGGGAATGTTTTCTAAGCTATTTATAGTTTGATCTAAAATCAATAGTATTCCATGCTTCATCTGGGGGAGAGTCCTGAAGCAAAAATATATAACCTTTGTGTGACCAGTTCAGCCTCAGCATGGACTATATAAACAAGAGAGCAGTGAGTAGGAGTTGGGACCTGATTTTACCTCTATACAAAGCACTGGTAAGACTGATGCTGGAATACTGCATCCCATTCTCGTGTCCACAAGTCTATGGTATACTAGAGGAGAGGCAAGAGGATGTCGCGTGTTCTAGTCTAAAGTTGGATCTTCCAGCTAGAAATGCAAGCCATGGTGCCAAAACCAATGACCTAGAGAAAGTGAGAGCCATTAAAACCATAATCACTTAAGGTTTCCTTTTTGTAGCTTAAAATGATCACTTTTAGTAATATACTGTACTCTGAAAAATAAGCAGCCATTTCATTAATGGTGTTATCAGCTAGTCCATAGAAATATATAAAATTTAAGCAGCTGTTTGGAAGGCCTTCTAAAGCCCAATAGCATGACAACCAGGCTAGAGACAGAGAACAGGCAGTACATAAACAAACTTTGAAACACATGGCATTTGCTGTTCTAATTAAGAGCCATATGATTGCTCGTCTGTTATACAAGACAATAATCAGATTCAGGAGAGGATAATTCATGAGCTCAAAAGCATGGCAGTCATCACCACAAGGGAATCAGATCATTGCTGAGAAAAGAAAAGAGCTAATTATATTGTTTCTCTTATAATTATGTTTAATATAATAAATAATCAAATAAAAAAGTAATAAAAATACACTTCTTAAATTCCTAACTGTACCAGCCCAAGTCGAGGCCTCCGACTGAGCTCTGCGGGGGAATTTGAGGCCACTTGGAATGATTAAGAAAGCCAACATTTCACACCATTTGTTTTATTCTGAGCAAAATGACAGTGGCCTTTTGAATCACAGAATATTATAACCATTCCCCTGCCTCCAGAATGAACAAAGCGTCCCCTTCTTGTAATCATTTGCTGTGGCTAAGTATTTGGCTAAGTATTATCTTTATTGAGAAAAGCACATTTCTGATTAAAGTAGGTCTCAATACTGTCAAACGTTTTGGATGTACATGGCTTAGACTTTTCCTTTTAAAAAACAGAATAAAATGAAAGGATATGAATATTTAGCTTTGTGCATTTCATAGGGAATTCATCAATGCTTCCATATTGTAAGGGTACATTATTGCTGCTTTGTAATATGTTCAGTGCCAGAAGCATGATACATTACCACTGAAAACATTAATGTGCATGACTAACAATAGTAAAGCTATAAATTACCATCATTTTTATGCCCCCTGCTGCTAGCAGTACAACACAGTTTTTCAACCTTGTTTTCATTTGCTGAGTGTAGACAAATTTATCATGTTATTGGTGTCTGCTAGAAAGACATACAAATGCAGACATCGTATTTCCAGGCATGAGATACTGTGCTCCCTGAAGTATTTATAATATAGACACAAAGACTATGATTGTCATTAAAAAAATATAGAGAAAGGAACAACTACAGTTAATTTTTATGTTTCTAATGTCTTAATGTATATTTGACTATTAAACCAAAGCTGTTAATTGTTTGACAACGGAATGTAACAATCAAGTGTAACATGAAATATTGCTAGTGATCTTGCTATGAACATCATAATATTTGCAGTATTGACTAGGTCAATAAAATCACAAAGGAAATAAAAAACCTCGCGTAAGTAAAGCTTGCAGATGTACAGCTCATAAGGGAGTGCAGCGCAGTGAGCAGACATTTCTAATCATATTGTGAGTTTTTACTGTATCCATTACGCTATGTTAAAAAAAATGCTATTTTTAAAAAACTGATAATGACTTTAGATAGCTGAAGATTTAAAATTAAGCTAACCTCAGTATTTGAGGTATTCAAGGTATTTTCCATAGTACACATTGGGAATCACAAGGCAATACCACAGATACGAAGGGTAATCCTATTTATTTTAGGCTAAATTGGCTAGTTTTTCAGAGTATGTGCTTTCTCAATAATATATCTGGAAACAAATTATTTTTATCTCTACAACTTGAAAAAGAAAGTTAAATGTCAGCAATTCCCTACATAAATCATGCAACAGCACAGCTAAAGGGTGTTCCAAGGTCAGCTGCTGACCTTAAAACTAATCTGAGTTATGTTTCTTGTACCTTATTATTATAGCTGCTTTGTAACATTTGCAATGCCAAAAGCATGATAAACAGCTATAAGAAGGTATTTTATTAGAGTTGTTCTAAAATCTGAGAGGCTGAGCCTGGAACAGATTTCCTGTGTGACCTTAGGAAAGTCACTTAATCTCCGTCCCGCAGTTACCCATCTGTAAAACAGTACAATACTATTAATAATAATACTGTCCTCATTCATAGGCTCTTTGGAAGATATATATATTAACGATTGAGAATTGCTCAGTTACTACAGTAATAAGGCCTACATAAGTACCACTGAATTAACAGTTGTACCTAACAGTACTAACCAAGGTGGAGCCCTATTGTACTAAGTGCTGTATAGATACATTCACTCTTAACTGCTTTTGATACTTACAGCAAACACTGGAGGAAACCAAGCTTCAATTCTTAATTATCTTACTTCCATACTTTAATGGAGAAACTCAGCACCTTCTCTTACTGTATATGAGACCAAAGTGTGAAGTTCTTGAAGTCAGATACCATCCCATTATCTCAATGGGGTCACTAAGATAGGGTGCATTGTGGTTTTTGACATAAAAAACTATTGACAGGCTAAGCAGAAGCTTAAGGCATCCTGAAGAGGTCACTTTGTAATGGAGTTTGGACACTAGTTTGGATTCCTGGTGGTTGGTTTGCAGGGGGTTGGAATAGAAGCCCCTGCATGAAAGATGAATTCAGAGAAACCCCTTCTCTTCCTTCCTCTCACAAGGCCCATCATCCAACAGGCTTAAAAACTAACCACACTGAGTATGTGGTTTAGAGCATGGAAGGTCACTGTCAGTCATCTCCTCTACTCAGACAGCAATTTTTCTACCAGACATCTCAATTCCAGTCAAGGTATAATATTATGCATATTGATACATGTACTCACAATTTGCTTTGTACAGTAACAATGTCAGATCTTTTCAAATCAGTCTTTTATCAGTCTTCCATGAAGCTGCTGCAGAAGAGATCTATGGACACCTACGGTATATTGTATTTGTACTAAAATCTTGCAGAATTCTAGTGACCCAGTTGCCTCAGGCAAGTAATATTCTTTTCTATTTTGAATGGGTAAGTAAAATGTTATGGTCAGTGTGACAGAGTAAGTTTTATGTCTGGACTGGTAAATTAACCTGACAAGTTTCCAAGGCTGCTGTTCTGTATTTCATCATCTTGTAGGTATTTCATTTTGAATATACAAAACCTATGAAACTGCCCACATATTTGGCAAAGAAATTTAAATTTTCTATATTGTATTTCTTTGTGCTTTAAATGGTTGTTTCTTAGGCATATATACGTAAAACCAACACAAAGATGAACTGCTTAGTAATTTCAAGCATACTGTAGGAAAGCTGAACCTTTCAAGCACAACACTGATTTGGATTGAGAAGATCACATTCCACAATGACATGAATGCTACAACACACCGGACAGAAAAACATCTAATTCCCAAGTAATAATTCCTTAATTGCATCCACTATGTTTACTTGGAAAGAAAACCAAAATTTCATAACAACAATCATTAGAGGCAGTGGGCCTGGGCCTGCCTGTTCTTAATTATCCCTCTTTTCAGGCCTCCAGGTTCTGCAATGGGCTACCTTGGCTCAAGAGGATCTAGAGGCCCCTGCCATCTCACCCTGACTGAGCAACACAGGTCTGACTCTACCTACCTGGTACTGATGCCACAAAAATCCTAGTACTGTTTCCTCCCCTCATGCTCCAGCTGTGGCTCTCTCTAGTGTTGAGCTGGCTCTCCACCAAAATGCAGCCACCAGTCATGGACTGATTGGGTCATACCAATCTGCAGCCACCCCAAATGCAGACAGTTTCAGAGCTAGAGGATCTCTCACTTTGAGTACATTAAACTATTTGCTTTGGTAACAGATGGCCCATCGTCTGGCCACCTCCAGTTGTGATCGTAAAACAAATAATGGTATGTTACAATGTACAGTGACCCAAGTGATGGTATCAAGTCACTGGAATGTTTGACCTATACATACAAATACAGAATTAGTACCAGTTAAATCTAAATCCTACCCAATGAGATGTTCTTTCTCCAAGTGTCAGCCCCCTGCTGAAAGAAAATTGGTTCAGTGGAACAGAGAACTAAGGGGACTCTTACCCTTCCATGAGACAATCTACCAGATCTATTGAGGGTCCAATTCCAGGCAGGATTTGGGACCTGTCAGCCAAGTGTGAGTTCCACTATCCCTATTTGCAGATGATCATCACTGCCACCTTCCCCATCAGCTCCAGCAGCTTGGTGTGAAGCAGCTTGCTCTGTGGGTGTGTTCAATTTGCTTCAAATGGTGGCCCAGACTTCAAAATGTACAGGCCTAACCCTCACTTATGCTGTTTTGACTTCACTTGCTGGAACACAAGACTATGAAATTGAGAGAGATTTGTAAGATGACCTCTAAAATAAGAGCTGTGGCATTTCAGAAAGGGTTGCAAACTAGCAGACCGAGTCTTCAATTATGTTGATATTATACTGACATACATTTACTGTAGCTGTAGCTTTAGAAATGAGAAATGTCTCCATTTTAAAATGAGATAAACTAAATACTTAGTCTTGCTTGCAGATAGGCATTCAACCATTGAGCTGTGATTGAAATTTCAGCTATTAATTCAGTTATCTTGATGATACACAAGCACTGGCTGCCAGATACTTAGAACTAACTGGGTATGGTATATCAAACTGTATATTCTGTCTGTTTCCAACATTAGGCCCTCTACATCCATCACAATCTGGTTGCCAGAATCTATCCGCTCCCCATCCAAACAACACAAATGTCCTTAAAAGACTATACAATTACTTGCAGAATCCCTAAATAAAAAAACTTGGTTAAAAAGATAATCAGCTAATTCTGCAAAAAATATACTTCCCTATCATATTACTTTGCACTTAAAATCCAGGAAATGAATAATTAAGGACATCATAAATCCACACTGCCAGCGCAATAAACATATTCATCTTGCCAGGTATAACAAAATGCTTATTTTAATCACATTCATCACCTTAGCTTTCCCAAAATTCTATTTATTGATGAAAGAATTCTAAGTATAAAAAAGAAAATTAACTATGGAAGTACCATTTCCACAATGAAACCAAGTTCAGTTTTGCACTTGAAGCACACATTCACCCGTTTTGTGGATGAAGAATGCATGTTATCATCCCCCAAAATTATATAATGCATTATAGCTTATCCTTCCCCAAATTTATGTGTTGAGTATAGGATGAATTTTCTGAGATTAAACTGATTAGTTTGAGTTAAAATTCATTAAAAATTTATCCTTTACAAAATTTCAATGTCAAACTTTTCTCCTGAATAATCTAAATAATAATGCAGATGCTTCCAAGTTCTCTTATAGTTAGAACTCACCAAAACATTTCCCATGTTACATTTAAGCAATTTTTTTATGACTAATGTTCACCTTCCCATTATTCTTCATTCATGTAAGTTTCTTCTTCAGTGAGACTGATCAAAATTGTACTTCAGAAAATTCCACATAGAATTGTCCTCTTTCAGAATGACTGCCTCTGCCTTATCATCAATAAGACTGAGGTCATACTTTGCCCACAGTTAGGTAGCCATTTTGAGATGACCATCTCATTTATTCTCAGTAGGACTGAGGCCACAGGCTGCTCTTTAACAAAGATGGGTGCTGGCCTCATTTTCACGGGAAATAATGGGAGGCAGTGGCCCTTTTGAAAAAGGGCACCTTAGAATTAAGGTAGTTTTGGTCTTGATCCCACTGAGATCAATGGGAGATGGCAGCCAATTTTGAATTGCATCATCCTCTGCTGTAAAGTAAACCTTTAATTCCACATACGTATTATCTCCCAGAACAGACCTGTTGCACCAGATCTACTCAAGAAGAGGGAAGCCTATGCATGTGGTGAAGGAGAGGGGGATTGGTGCATGCCACATACAGCGGAATGTGCAAGAAATGGGGAATTTGGAGGACAGGATGTAGAGGTAAACTGGGGTGTGTACACTGTGGTTTTACACTGCTCTGGCAATGCAAAGCAGTGTAAGCACAGCTTAATGGGCCCATATGCTCCTATTGGTGTACACAGACAATTAAAAACAAGTAGTAATTTAAGGTTCGTCCTTCATATAATTAAAATCATCATGTGCCCTGCAGTAAAACTGTGAGGAGGAATCTAATGTATCTAACAGTCAGTTTCATCCATTGGCACAATGGTGTCTGTATTTTAACTGGCATAATTACCTGATAGTAACCTCACCCCATCAGCCGATGTTATGCACAACCTTGGTGAAGATGTTATCATGTTATATCTCTCTAACCGTCACAGAGAGAGATTGTTCATTTATTACTGGATGATTATTTTAATGGTACGAATAAACCTTGCGCTGGGACTCTGCATTTTACAATATTTATGGACAAAGGTTAAATAGATCTCACTCCAACTTCAAGATTGAAGCTCTATTTCTATTTGTTAGTAAATGTGCTTTGTTAACTCGATTTGGGTATTTAAAACAGTGGCATAATTCTTCTACAGTTTTAAAGACTGCTTCGGATAAGGACCATCATATATGTAGTTTCTTCCTGCATTTCTATAGCACCTTCCAGCCAAAGATCCCAAAATGTTTAACTGGCTTTATACTATCCTATCTTTCCCTCAGAGAGCTGTAATCTTCATCATGCCAAACTGAGAACTGAGGTACTAGGGGGGTTTAGTGACTTGTCTAAGATTTCTCAGTAAGTCAGTGGCAGTCTGTATGTCAAGCCTCCCAGTTCCAGGCCTTAAATCTGAGGCCATATGGAGGCCATTAGGTATTTTACTTTACACCGATATTGTTTTCTGTCTGAAGTGCATTTGCTAGTGATATCTGGAAAATAAAAAAGATTCACCCTTATGCCATCAGCCATCCAATGACAGCTATTCCATTCTGTACACAGACACACTCTGTGCTGTACGGTATACTCACAGGCAGGGATTTTGGGGTTTTCTTTGCTTATTCATAACGGTAAAAGGAATGTTTTATTCTCTATGCCTTCTTTCCCTTTAGTAGCTAACAGCACAATGCTTATCTTCAAGATTTTGGGACTTCGCACTGTTAACCATGAGATTTGGATAAATTGCTACAAATTGCAAATTGCTACAAATACTTATGCAAATAAAACACATCCCTCAGTCTTCTGGCAAGTTACCAATGCTGCCCTTGCTACTGGAAGTGACGGCCACTCCCCTCCATTGCTGTATCAGACATCTCTGTCCTTGATTTTCACACAGCATGGAATTAAGTGGACTCGTGGCAGTGGCAACATGTAGTTATGAAATGGCTTGCAACACAACATGGCTCAATTCACCAATGTAAGAGGTAGAAATATTGACCCCACTTTTACCTCTACCACCCAACTGGTTAACAAGAGGAATATTTAAGGCATGTAGAACATACTTAAGGAGAAACAAAACTGAAATGTGTGCAGTTTTATTTGATCTACACAGTAGGTACAAATTAATTGAAAAGAAAGTGGACTTAAAAAAAAACAAAAATAAACAAACAAATCACAGAACATGGTCCAGAGACCCAGCAAAGGTAGGGAAGGCAGCATAGAGCAGTTATAGGTAAGCATCACCAAGCAGCTGCTACCTCTCCACAAATGTATAGAGTGTATATTTACTATCAAGAATATATTTGTGAATTTGATGTATAGCTTCACACTGTAGTGGACATCAGAATTACAATTTCTCTCAAAAGCAATCCCAGCTACTCGCTGGTGGTTCTTAAGAGCCATGGAAATTGCTGTTTTTAACCCTGATCCAAAGCTCACTGAAGTCAATGAAAAGGGTCACTGATTTCCCTGGGCTTTGGATCAGAGCCATACTGAAAAGTGAGTTACATATAGGGTATTTACAGTAAACTTCAGTGGAACTGGGAGCCAGAGTGTAATCAGCTTTCACCAGGTCAAACATAAAAAATGACAGCTATTAGTGACTGTTCACTGTCGAGCCAGCAGCTCTACAGGAGTAAACTGTATTTCTACTGCATGTCTCAGTTACAGTTTAGTCACTGAAGGCCAGGTTTAAAAAGACATACTATGTTTGAGTAAATTATATTACACTGAAGTAATTACATATTCAATTTTGTTTTATTTTTTCTAACAATATTAAATACATTCAACATCTTTCATAGTCACAAACAACCAAAGCATGAAAATATTTATACATCATGTGATGAGGTTTCTTGCCTTTCTTGCCTCAATTTACTTGCGTAGAAATGGAAGGACTCCTATAAATACAGGAGAGGGAGAAAAAAAATCAATATTCTTGCACTGAAAATTACTAATAGTGAACAAAACCCCACACTTTCTGCGAAATGCCAAATCTATTTATTGTTCTAGGCTATGCACTAGTTATTCTACATCAGGGTTTATAGAATAACTTAAGAAAAATACTTATGTTGAGTAAAAGAAAATTTTGCATGAAATCTTAAGAAAATACCATCAAAAATTTTCACTTATATAAAAATCAAGATATTTCCCAACCTCAATCTGCAATTGTGTGTTTGAGAATAAATGAATAAAATAAAGGAAGCATCTCAGAAGCATCCAGTCATATTAAATGAGAAAAGAAATAAAAAAATGGAGTGAAGGAACATTAGAACATTGAAGTACGAATTCCACTAACTTAGGGAAAAAACCCATAATCACTGCTAGTAGGGAGGTAAAAACGGTATTAAATGATATCGTGTGTTAAAATTAAACTAAAGAACCCCAAATGAGGTTTAAACTACAGTAAGTTGAGTAAAACTGCTCCTAAAAAATGCACATCTTCCTTTGAAACTCTAGGGCAGTTTAGTGCAAGTATCTCGAGGCAGAATTTAGCCCTTAATCCGGTTTACAAAACTGAAAAAGGAAGGACAGAACAGTTTCTTATTGCTACGTACCATAACGAAAAACATACAGAGAAATTATATGTAACAAAGTCTTAGAAAAAGGGCAGAAAAAATTGATTTCAAAAATTTCAAATGGCTGGAAACAGCAACTAATAAAAAATATGTACTGTAAAAAGCATAGATCAAGGGAAGGAAAGCATCTTAACTTTTCAGACTCGGGTATTTGTAGACCATGGGTGGAGAACCTACGGCCCATGGGCTGGATCTGGCCCATTGCTTAATTTCATTCAGCCCACAGTAAGTCTTGACACCATGGGCTGGAAGCCCTGAGCTTGGGCGCCCCCCCTATGGGGCTGGAGCCACAAGCACTGGTTTGCTCCACCACAGGTGGCAAGCCTGGACTTTGGCACACACCCCGCTCCCCCCCCATCCCCATAGGGTTGGAGCCATACGCGCTGGCTCGCCACGCCGTGGACGGGAAGCCCCAAGACTCGCCCCCCCCCCCACTTGTGGGGCTGGAACCATGAGTGCCAGCTTGCCCTGCCGTGGGCGGGAAGCCCGAGCCTTGGTGCCCCCCACTCTCCCCCATGTGTGGCCAGTGATTGATTTTTTTTGTGGGTCAATGGCCAGTGATAGAAAAAAGGTTCCCCACCCCGTTGTAGACTATCCGCCAAAAGAATGCACTGAAGGAAACGTATTTTCACTCTCCCCAAAACAGTTTCATGCATCTGTTGCCCTAAGGAAAGGGGCATTTATAAAGGAGCAAAGCTACAAATTTTTTTTAGTAAAGCCAGTAAGAGTCAAGCTGCAATGGGAAAATTAATTCTACAGCTTTAAAATCCCATCATATCATTGCAATATAAAATAATGTACATTAGAAATAAAACAAGCAATGACCGGACTCTGAAATCCTTTAATTGTCATTGCAATACACATTCTAAAAATCATTTTAAGTTGAAACACTGAGATAAATGCCCCAAGGATATTTGATAAACTCACACCTGTCGATGAGTGCTGATAAGGATCCTGTGCTTTAAATACAAAAAGCCTCAGAAGGTTCTCTTCTCCCATAAGTCAAACCCAATGCAAGATGAATACTGTACCTACAAAACTCAGTACTTCATACATTGACTCCTTTGAGGGTTCTCCATGGAGATATAATCCCTATGTATTTAAGTATGCAACTTGTTTTATTTACATGGAACATATACAAGTTTGCGGAGCGATTTCTTTTTAATCAGAAAAAACACTCACAGGGGGTTCAGTGAACGGGACAGGCTCTCCTGCATTCTTCAGCAGAATTGCCAAACGTTTTAGAAATATCTCATCTGTGTGAATATTCTTGGCTTTCATGTTCTCAAACAGAGCTTTTGCAGAAACAACGTCGTTGTCTAATACTAAGGGAAAAAAATAAAAGTTACAGGAGATGTCTGTTAACAGTTTCTCTTTAGCTGTACACTTCATAACAAATAGATTTCTAGTTTCCTTTATCTCTTAAGGCCAATTCTTTAGGACCATCACAATACTGATAAAAAACAAATCCAGTCCACAAAGCAAATTTCTTTTTTCTTTTGCAATGAGGTTGCATGGCAGATTCCTTTGGTGTTTGCTAGATAGAGATAGGAGCTGCACATTGAGAAGGAAAACATTCTAAGGCTTGAGATGTTTAGGCTACATCTACACTATAAGCTAGAGGGTGTGATTCCCAGCTTGCGAAGGCATACCCATGTTAGCTCTCTTCGAGCTGGCATACTAAAAATAGTAGTGTAGCCCGAATAATATGGCTATCCTGCTTACAAACCCACCTCAAAGACTATCAGCGTTGGAAGGGACCTCAGGAGATCATCTAGTCCAACCCCCTGCTCAAAGCAGGCACAATCCCCAATTTTTTTTTTTTTTTGCCCCAGATCCCTAAATGGCTCCCGCAAGGATTGAACTCACAACCCTAGGTTTAGCAGGCAAATGCTCAAACCACTGAGCTATCCCTCCACCCCCCGAACCCTGTGGGTACGTATTCAGCATAGCTAGCACATGCCACCACTGCTAATGCTATCCTGGCTATACTGTGTTTAGCATGCTAGCTTGAGGACAGCCAGTACATGTCTACACAAGCTGGCAATTATACCCCTACCTCGTAGCATAGACGTAGCCGTAGAGCCAATGGCCTCTTACTGGAGTGAATGATAGAGACCAACTGTATTGCAGTTCAGAATCAGTGAATCCTAGGTCTGTGGCTTGCAGACTCATTTTCCCTTTCAAATAATCATGGCATGATCCAGAACTCTGTGCTGAGCTTGTTGCTCACTTTGAAAGTTACCTACTCAGAAATCCCTTTTGCACAAAATGCACAACAAATCTGTATACACAGGGGCATCACATCACATTCAGATGTTAAAACTGTACATCTGCAATGAGGGATAAACTCCTGCATCTTCAGCTCCAAAGATACAAGCCTCTACAGTTCTAACGAAAGGAGACTCTCTCCATTAGCTGTCACTATAGCAGCAGAATGTTTTTCTTCTGTGGGTCAGTCATTAGCGGGGAATGATACACCAACACACACTATAAGTTGTGCTAGTGAAAGGAGAACACAATCTTTTAGAAAACCTGCTGGAAGACTCACATTCCAGAATATCCCCAGTATATTTTTCTATATTTTTTACAAACAAGTTTTTCCTTTTAATGCTTTGAAGTAGGTCCATTCCACCTTACCAACCAGGAGCAAATCTCTTGCTGAGATATTAACCTTTAAGAAAGAGAGACTGATTTAAAGCTTAATTGTTTTGGAGATTGCCAATGTTTCTCTAGATATAGAACACAGGGCTCATCATCTGTATCAGCCTCTAGCTAATAGATTTCTCACAAACATAAAACTCCACTCACCTTTTGCTATTGGAAGGAAAGAGCTTTATTTCTCTTTCTTCCAAAATAGAAGTCGAAGCAGAAAGAAAGTGGTCGTTGCTCATTTGTTCTTACACCTTTGACTGCACCCCCTCCTCCTGCCCATGATTAACTTTGCTACTATCCAAAGCTTTCCCCAGGCAGCATGAAGTTGAAATGACCCTTGACAGATCTGCTGCTGCCAACAGGGTTCTAACAGCACTAAACCGTCCAGTTCTGTTAATTTTGCTGCTGGTTGGCAAACTCAGAAGCAGCAGCAGAACTGGAGTTGGCCTCTCTGCAGGCTCAGGAAGACCTTGCTGTATTGCTTAACATTTTGTTCACCTTTGGAAGTTATCTTATAAATTATAAATGTTACAAACTTAATTTTTTTTTTTAAAAAAAGAATGCTTAAATTCTGTAGAATCTGATAGTTTAGACCCCAGAAAAAAGTTTCCCACTCACACCTGGTGAGTGGGTGAACTTCTTTTTCAACGTGGGAGGCTACAGAACCTGCACAATGTGACGGTTTAAAGAAAGTGTAACAGAATTGTTAACTTCCCATTTCTTTAAACTAGACGTATCTATTGTATGAAAAACAAAAATGAGAAAGAGCTAACACCTGGATTACGTTTTATGGACCACGCAACTGAAATTTCACTTGATAATTCTCCATTCTTGAAAGAAAAGCAGTTTGAAGAAATTTTTTTCCCACATGCAAGAATCCAGTCCCAGAGGAGGATGACATTTCAGATAAGAAAAAAAAGAGTGACTGTCCCCTTACTTGTTCATAGCTGGAGATGTCTGCAATAATCAATCCTCACTTTCCTTTCAGATAGAAAATAATTCCTCTGTGGGAAGAGGTGGCCTGTGTTCCTACCACAAGCTTGCAAAACTCTTATGAAAGTATTTGCCTTAGTACAAAATTGACTTGCCTACAATTTATTATGATGACTGACAGTAAGAGAAAACTAATGATATTTTATTTGCCCAACAAACAATTACTCTGGATGAGTAGAATTTCACAAGGCTGCCGACAGATGGATGAGCAATTCAGATTCAGGGAAGACTAGAGGATGTTAATAATATAAGGTCAAATTCAGCAAAGATTGAATCACCTTCTATGGAATGATTTGTGAAAAGTGTCCCTATAAAGAAAGGGAGAGACCCAGACACTCAAAAAAGGACATTTAGTAGGACAAAGAATTCAGACCTTCTAGATTACTTGTAAGAACTCACCAACTGGACATGACTCATCTGTTTAAAAATCTTTGAACATTTAGAAGTGAGATTTAGCTTCCATATTCATGCCAAAAGAACCTCCCCTTTTGTAGGTAATTCTGTGTTATCTTATAAGATGACCTCATTTATAACAAAATTATGTGACTGCAAAACTGTTCACCTAAATTATTGCTATTTTTTAAGGTTGCTGCGCAAATGTGAAGAATCTAAGCTTTTTTTTTTTTTTTTTAAAATAAAGTCATGTTTCTAGTCCTTGTATTTGGAAAGACAGTCTTCTAGCTGAAATGAATGTTACCATGAAGTATTTTCTTCTAGAGCCAGCAGACAACCTCAGAGGTTTGAAATACTTGAAATCTAAGGGCAAAGGTTTAAATATCAACCATGTTAACTATTTCACTGCTGTCCATTTTAGCAGAAACATGAAGTTGGTGTGCTTACCCATCCATTGTTGAAAGTACAAAAGTTGCAGATACTGGAAGTGGATTGGTACAAGGCAATTAATTACTGTTAAAGTTTGCTGGAGTATCATAGAGTTGTAGGGCTGGAAGGGACCTCAAGAGTTCATTTAATCCAGCCCCCTGCACTTAGGCAGGACCAAGTTATACTATACCTAGACCAGCCCTGACAACTGTTTGTCTAACATATTCTTAAAAACCTCTAATGACAGGGATTCCGCAACCTTCCTTGGAAGCCTATTCCAGTGCCTAACTATCCTTATAATTAGGAAGTTTTTCCTAATATCTAACCTAAATCTCCCTTGCTGTAGATTAAGCTGGTCACTTAGTTCCTATCTTCAGCAGACATGGGAAACAATTGATCACTGTCCTCTTTATAACAGCCCTTGACACATACATGTATATGTATTTGGGGAGAAGGCATGTGCACCCACACTTCTCCCTTCCCCATAACCCTAAAGTCCCAATAGAGACCCAGTAGATCAGAAGGGGGAGTGTACCAGGAATCTGCTAAAACTGGTAAACACGGAACTAGGCAACTACATGAAGTTCTAAAGGAAGACAAACACAAATACTCACAATGCTGGTTCAGAATGCTACCTTCAGAGCAAGGCAGGTTACTGTGAGCACAGTACATCTTTGCTCCAAGCTCTGTAGAGGCTACCCATTTGTTTCCAAGAATAATTTATGGTGCTGCTTATGGGATAGTTATTTTTGGCTCTTCATTATGTACAGGTGTCAGCAGTTTAGGTCGGTTAAAACGCATCTGCTATCTATTCCTGGCATACCACCTTATAGGACAAAGAAGCAGGGAATTTTCAAGTAGATGGTCATTCACTTATGGAGCTAACTTTTATTGGTGTCTTGTCAGTTAGGTGATCTTCAGTGAACAGAAAGCAGCAGAGTTCTGGATGGCGATATGGTAAGGTCTTCCGAACAGTGAAGGAAGCACCGAACTGAAGAATCATTGGGGGGTTTTGTTTTGTTAGTGACTGCATTGTTTTGATGGTTTTGAATAATATGGGGTTACTAGTGTTGCAATGATAGATGGCATATTTACTGTGTGAGAACATCTACAATTCCTCTCAAAGGTTTTCTGGTGGTTTTTTTTTTTTTAAAACAACATTATATTATGCTGTGGTGGGGAGAATGGTGGTTGTTTGTCTTTTGATTTTGCATTTTTAACACATTTTGCTGAGAGGTTTATTCCTTTTTGCTTGTACTGTATACTCATGGAGAAGATTACATTATCACTCTTTAAATAAAATTGGAGCTTCATGTCACAAAAAGCTAGGCTCAGGACACAGAGGCATGTAAGATTCTAGCTGTGTGCTGTCAGAGGGGTTGCATGTCCTGGCATTTCAACTTTGGATATGCTGCAGTCAGGCATCCAAATAAGTGGCCTGATTTTCAGAGGTCCTGAGCACTTGTAGTTCCCCATTGACTTCTACAAAAGGAAGAGTTATTTGGCATCTCTGAAAATCAGTTATGTGTTGGTGTGCTTAGGCTCCCAAGAGCCTGATTGTAGCACCCATACATACTAATTCTAGAGATATAAAACAACATTCACTGTGTTCATGGTGTGTTCCCAATAGGACTAATGAGATCACTTAAGTGTTGCAAAATGTTGCTGGAGTTAAGGCAAAAGTTCTCTTCCCTTTCAGGGCATGGAAACAATACTATTGCAGTATCCTCTGCAGAGTTCTGGCCAGGGATCCACTAGCCACTCCCCCATCCATGACATTAGCCACAGCCAATGTGACAACTACTGTGGTACACTACACATCAATGCATGAGGAGGAAGTGAAGTCCTCCTAGGTGGCTCTCCTCAACGTCGGGACACCTTGAACCTCCTGCAAAGCAGAACCTTTCTGGTTCAACTGCTTTTGAGACCTTCCATGGCCCTTCTGAAGGCCTCAAGATATGCTCCTTACTAAACAGCAACTCCGAATTTAATACGTTACCATGACATTTCAGGAGGTAAGAGTATACAATTTCCATTTCTGGGAAGTCAGGAACCAGATCAAGCAGTGTCTTGATTTTCTGCCCCTAGGAAATTAAATACATACAACAGAAACAGTGCTTACAATAAGTCTTAAAGAACAGGGCTATACAACTTGGGCACTTATATTTCCATTATGGCTGAGTCTTTCAGATGAAATTTATAGGAGGACTGGACTATTCAATTTGACAGCTGATCTTCACATTTCTTTTCATTATTTCACATGCAGCATGAAAAACGGGACAAAATATTAAAGATAGTTTCCCAAATCCATTATTAGGCTTTTAAAGTCAGTGGGAGTGTTGCCAATGCCTTTGATGGAGTCAGGATTTCACTCCCCCATGTTAAAAAATGCAGAACAACCAGCTGGCGGACAGTACCGCCCCCCCCCCATATTTTTTTAATCAGGCCATTAATTAAGGTACCTAAATATAAATGTAAGAAACTAATTTTAGTTTCTAATTTTTGGAACTCTTGCCCTGCAAGTACAAAATAATGATACAAATTAAATTAAATCTGTATCTAAAAATAATGAAGTAGTTTCTTTCCTCATGTTTTTTTAATATGTGGACAGATTTCAAATTATGTAGAATCAGGGTGTATGCAAGAACCTGCACACATATGCAAACCATGTATATGTGCATAAAACTGATACGCCCTAATTTGAAATGTGCCCTCCAATGTAAACCTCATTATACAGTGATTGGCCTGGCTAACTGGTTTGTGATCTTACAATGCAGTTAACAAATAAGCTCAAATTTTCATATTGGAAAATATGTGCATGCTTACTGTAGTACAGAAAGCAGACAGTTATAGAGGACTGAGTAAGAGGAAGTTGCATAAAAACGTGTGACGTTTGGACTCTCTATTATGTATGGAGAACAGAGGAATTGTTGAACTAAAAAAGAAACAGAATTATAGTATTCTGTAAACACCCAAGCACACTGAATATTCACTATAAAATAAATTGGGTTCCTGATGCGAATTCTATAGATTAATGATATAATCTGAAGTTAATGTTAAACCTGTCGATATTTTGGATGGGAAAAAGAAAAAGCAATGTCTGATCAAAACTAGCTTTGAAAACCACAGTAATTAACCTTGTTAGTATGTTTTGGCTCAACTTTCTTGCTGGGCTGACAAACCTTCTTGCAACACATTAATATGCAAGTGTTCTAAATTCCAAACTCATCCAAAAGTTGTTATCCAGGACTGATTAAATAAGAATGCTGCTAATATATTTAATTACATTCATGCAAATATTATACCTGTCCTGGTTTCTGTGAAGATTTAGCAATGAAAGCCATCAGAGTTCCCTTTTGTTCAGCTATTCCACCACACCTCTTTAAAAAAAAAAAAAAAGGAAAAATTAAAATAATAGCATCAGTTAGTGTAGCTTCTTGATAAACAAACTGGCTAAGGTGAACATTTCCAATTAAAAAGGTTCACAATAATACAGTAATATATCATTAGCTAGCAGTAGGGCCTAATAAAAGACCATTAATTAAAAAATACCCCCTAAATAAAAACAAATGCACGCCATGCCAAGCTTTTGTAAATGCTGTCCTTGGCATGGTAAGCATGAAGTTTGTTTAAAAGAAAAGGGAGAAAAAATCAAATGCCTTAACATCCCAGAGAAATGAGGCTTAGGACTGCAAAAGAAAGAGGGGGTAAAAAGAAACACTATTCCTCTCCAATTATACTGCCAAGCATTCACAAGTGAGCTAGGGATCATAAGGTTAATTATACATTTAATAAGGTGTCAGGGAGATAACTGCTCGTTTCTTTATAAAAATTAAAACGTACAAAGCAAGTTCTCTTTAAAGTATAATTACCTACACTTATGCATACAAAAGGACTGATTTCAATCTCTCTATTTTATAAAAGGCTTTCATTGCAACAGACAGCCAGTGCTTGAGAAAGTCAAAAGTTAAACTTAAAAAAAGTTTATGTGACAGACCAGATAAATCAAGTGTCTATCTCATCTTAGAAACTATAGTAAAATCAAATATGCAAGACAATATTTTAGTTATGTTCAGTGGAAGTGTCATTCTTATACATTTTAAAATACACATTGTTTTTTATAACTTTAAAACAAACTACAAATACTAAAATGCACTAGGAACAAACACACTGGGGAATGTATATACACACATGCACACACAAAATGAATTTATAATATAAACTGATATTTTAGACATGTGTGAACAATAAATAATTCTTCACTGCATTAAGAATATACTATGTAAATAATATTGTTTGACAAGTTCTTGAAAGTCCAGGTGAAAAGGTTATTGTTTGGCACCTCATTCTATCAAGGAAAGGAAAACTGATGGAATGTTGAAATCCATATAGCCCAAATGTTCTGTCAAATATTTGCTTTATGACAACAGTGTAAAAGCGTTTTGTGGGGAAACTTACAATATTATTGCTACTGGTACTTGCCATCCTCACCTACTGTCACTCTGGGAATTCAGTTCTTTTAAGAGGAATGGAACATAGTCTACAAAAGGAATATATTTGCATATCCCCTTCACAGGCTAAGATATCAACACAAATATGTCTTTTTCAAAGTTTTATATTTTTAAAAAGGTAAGGAACACCTTCACTTGCAAAATGGTAAATGTAAAAGTTACAGTGAAAAGCTTTTCACAGCATATAATTTATGTTGTACCACCATAAAAACTACACAACGCTTTCTTAAGAGATGTCAGTGACATCTTAAAGACCACGTTTAAAAATTATGTCCTCACATGTGTTACTAATATCATTTTAGATTATTACAATGAAAAGGATTCAACATTTATGCTGTTGGGTTATTTTTTGCACTTCATACAGTTTGGATAATGTAAAGAAGCTGGTCAATATCACTTTCTTCTTTCCAAATATTAGTGCACTACTTGAGCTGCAGCATTGTATGGGAGTGTTTAAACCCAAATATAAATGGTTTCAACTCACATTTCCCCTACCCCCAAAAATAATTTTCTCTTTCACACACTGAATTTAACATCTAAACTACCTAATAATGTCCATATTTAAACCCCCCCAACACTGTAAAATAATCAACATTTTGTGGTACATAATCAAAATCTACCCAAGAAGCTATTTCTAATATTATACAGGACAGTAAATTCCAATTTTGCAGTAATAAAATTTTACACAAAGTACAGATGGAAAGTACAAAGGAAAAAAAAATTTAAATCAACACTCTCTTGCTGCATTTGCAATCCAGAGTGAGAACCTGAAAGTTAAACTAACCATTGATTTTCATTGTTTAATCCAAGAGAAATGTTAATTAAATAGTGAAATGTAAAATGGATAGTTAAAATGGAAAGAATTTTAAACATCTATGATGTTATGACTAATATAAGTGAAGAAATAGGTTTGCTTATGATGTCATTTTTAAGTTGACCATGCCCATTTAAAATAATGCGCAGATACCCAATATATCTGTGCAAACAATAATAAAGAAAATGAAGATTCCACAGTGTGTAATGTTCAAATAATATGCTTAATCCTATAGCAATAGTCATTGATGAAATTTCACTATCTTCATTCCTGTTAATAAAATAAAACTGTTCCTGAAGGTTTAAAAAAAAGGAGAATGAATAAAGTGGAGGTTTTCCATTCCTTTTACTGTTTAAAGTACTTAGCAGCCGGTAAAAACCAAAGTGAATACAGTACTGCTTACTATCAGAAATTGGTAACAGGCCTCAATTTGACACAGGGAGTCTACACAAACACAGCAATCTGCAGGATCACTGTGATTGTTTGACTGCCACCTGCTGGGAAGAGACTCCCTGTCTGAGCCTGTTTGTGTATACTGCCAGTGGCAGCTCTGATCACCCACAGTTCTTTCTGCATTTGGCTCAGGTTTATATTTAGCTCTGTTAAAATGGCATGAATACAGTTGTCTCGTTCGCTGAAGATTGCTAATTTAACTGAGACTGTAGGCCACAGAGACCTGCATTTGTCATTTAATGCGTCTGTGACACACAAGTGAACAGAAAGCAAATTCAGCTCTTAATAACCTTGAATAAAGCACACACAACATTTGAGTAGTCAAGTGAGATGCTGCATTTAAAAAGGAAACATTGTCCACTTTTTGTTTGCAAACTGTGTAGCTATAGAGATGCATGGTATTTAAAGTATTACAGAAATTAGAGAGATCAAAGGGAAATTGTTCTTTTGCAAGAAGAGACTGCTATCCGATGAAGTGAGCTGTAGCTCACGGAAGCTTATGCTTAAATAAATTTGTTAGTTTCTAAGGTGCCACAAGTACTCCTTTTCTTTTTGCGGATACAGACTAACATGGCTGCTACTCTGAAACCTATATAACTGAGCATTCGTGCAGAACCACTTGCCTATGACAGGAGTTCAAATGAGATACGAGTTCTCCTTCCCTTGTTTCAGGGCATTTCACATTAGAGGAAAACAAACCATTATTCTTTTCCCACGCTGGCACCCATAAAACTACTAGTCTATAATTTGGGACTATCTACCCAGGCCATGCTACTGCAATTCACATTGTAATTTAGGTGCACTAGCATCAGCACACTCCGTACACTGCACTCTAACACACACACCTACGTTTGATAATTTCTCAATTTACTTATGACAAGCTCGGAACACTACTATTCTTCTCCTGGTATATTATTACCTGTAGTAGAAATCTGCCATCATCCACTCTTCCTGCATCCACATACTGAAGGAAAAGATCTGTGGCAGGTTTGTAAACTCCAAATTGATTGACCAATCGTTCTGCCATGGCACTTACTGCAAAATGACAGGTATGTAAGGAATATATTTCATTTTAAAAGTCACTTTTAGAAACTTTACTGGCATGGTTTTTGTTGAATAAGACAGGATTTTATATGTAATTATGTTTAATAAGGTTTCTATTTAACGAGCATATTTAATTTCACTACAAATAACTTACGTTTTTCCAAAGCTGGCTCCAATCTTTCCTCAATCACCTTTCTAAACACATAGGACATACTTGTGATTGGTGAATCAGGATTTTGCATTCCAGAGATAAACAAAGGCTCAATATATTCCACCGCCATATCAAGGTTATTGCTTAAAAAAAAAAAAGTTGCATTGGTTTAGTTTCTGACATTAAAACTCAAACTAAAAGAAGCAGGTACATGAATGTTTTATTTTTCTACATTAATATTACACACAGTAGCAATGTTAAAAGTACCTATGACTCCATTCATGCAGATATTGTAACAACACAAAGTGAAACAAATTTATGGCTGAATGGATAAAATCACCAGTAACAATATTTTTCTGGAATGAACTTTGACCTGTACAATGCTAAAGTAACTGACTTTTTTTAAAATTTTTATTTAAGTATTAAAGATGACTGCTGGTTAGCTACTTAAAGAGGGTGTTCTGCAAACCTAAAAGGTAAAAATAAAACATTAAGGGATGGTATTTGAATAATTAATACAGAAAACTCAAGGAATATTTTTTTATAATATTTTATTTAATATTTACCTGAATTTTTCATAGATGTCTTTCTGGATGTGAAAAATGATATTAAACGTAATTTCTTTAGCAGCTTTGTCTGTGGTTTGTTTTAACTTAGGAAGGAGTACACTGTAGCATACTCTTATAAAATCATGGGCACAAGGTACAGTATTCATAAAATGCCACGTCTACATTTAGCGTTCTAAAAGTTTAAATGACCATACTCTTGCCTCAGTCCATTCTAAAAATAATTATTATAATAGTACTTAAAGGAATCTTTAATTTGAGCAAAACAAATGTTTGGTTAATTAGAAATACAGCACATTTCAGCATTTATAAGCTACTGAAAACACAAAAGCATATTTAAATATCCATAAGGGTCTATTGTTGCTGAATGCCACAACTTGATGACCAATTTTTTTTTTGAAAAGGCAAGGGCACAGGATTTTTGCTATTGAAAAACAGAAGTCTTTGCATGTAGCCTGCTATGTTAACATGAAGTTAGTTGTGATAAGAGAAAGAAAATTGATTACACTGTTTTATGCAATAAGTACCTCTGTATAATCTGATCTATCTAGTTCTTGTATTTATCCTAAATTGGAGTGATTACATGACAAGGCTTTGACACTCCTCCATGGACAGAACATGGAAATATAGTATAATATGCTATTTAAGAGACTGATCCCACAAAATCTTACTCATATGAGTTCCCATTTCTTATGCAAATAATCAATTCACATCACTTTAAATTAATTACTCCTGTACAAAAAGACTGCTCATAAAGTTAAAGGTTTTGCAGGATTGGGTCCTTAAAGTAACAGTATTTTCAGCCACTAGATATCATACTTAAGCTCACTATTAGAACAGACCTGCTTGTCTCTCCCCACTCAATTGAAATGATCTTACGGTTCCAAATACCTTAGCTGGGTATTTTTTCTGGTCCTAAATGCCTGAGGCAATCGTAGATATCTACTATGTCTTACATATTTCTATAGCTCTCCTGCTGAATTAGGGACAGAGTTGGCTCTATCTTGTGAGAGTGGCTTGAAATAAAAAATACAAATAAATAAGAAAATAACAGAATGCGAGACTCCTGAGGACTATTTCCAACAGAGGTAGCTTGAGAAACTCAAAGTTTAAAAGAAAAAAAATCAAAGTCAATTCACAGGAACCTACTGAAGTTACATAAAGAGGATGAGTGAGCAAAGAACCAATATGAAAGTTAAAATAAAAATGCCAGACCATTACGCTATAAATCTGAGTCAAAGTATATGGATGACTTTAGGGGACAATTAACACAATGGAAATTGTGGTCATACAGTAGTATGGCAAGTGGATTTTTTTTTTAAATACTCTTCTTATAGCTTTTACGTTAATGAAAAATAGACCAGTAGTAGGCAACTTGCTGGTAGGCAAGTTATTTAACTAGTACCTTTGGAAAGTGCACACTCAACCTCTACATTTCATAACTACCTCTGGAATGGCTAGTAGTTTCAGTTCTCCAGTTAGAACTTTTGATGTCTGGTGAACTTTCAAGTTCTATATTTACACACACACACACCCACCCACCCACCGCTGGCAAAAGAGTAACTAACATGATTAAGTCCCTAATTTTCAGCATTCAGACTTCAATAAACTTTGCATCAGGCCTTAAATGAGAACTATAATATGCACAAGTGTTGAGGACAGGAAGTATTACAACCAGCTGAAGCTATGGGTAGGCAGGGTTTGGTAAGTACACAGATTTTTACATCATTATGTCACTCAAAGTTCTCCCAACTAATAGTTGCAAGTCAGACCCTATGTTTCATTAAATGATTTTCAGGCTCCACTGTGCATGTAAAAGAAACCTGAAAAGCAGCCAACTTGGCCAGAACACTAGTATCCAATCAATCTTAATGAAGGAAAACAAGTGAAGTAAGGCGCAACAGTACACTTTCCCCTCCTTGTACAAAAAAAGCCATACCAACCCTGCAAGTACTTACTTCTTGATGTGAGCCAATACAGTGTTATTGACAAAAAGCATGCGAGATAAACCAATTGAGGCTGCCAGGTTTTCTACCATCTTCTCAACTGTGCATATGCTCTCCACATCGCCTTTCATAGCCAGAGCCTGAACGAGCCGAGTCACAGCTAGTGGAATAGGTACCATGTCACTTTCAACGACTGTTTTTAGAGTAGACATAGCATCTAGTCAGGATGAAAAGGGAGAAAGAAAATGAAGATTTCAGTAGAGAAGCAGACCTTATTGACATTATTATTAGCCTTACTTGTTCTATTTAAAAAAAAACAAATACACAGAAAAATAGCCCTAAAACAGCTGCAGTTAAATACAATATTAAACGAGTATATAAATGAAGGTCTCAGCAGGGCTTTTTCATGTTTAACAATTAAGTACAGGAAGATAAAATCTTCTAAACCTTGTTCACTGGAAAACCTTGACAGGATTCCTAAACAATATTTTTGACACTTCACACCCAAGGAAAGCAGCCATATTATGAATGTTTTCCCCTCATACTCCTCACTGAAGCCTGGAAGTATTTAACTTATTGTTCTAAAACAGATTGTGACCCAGTTTCCCTTGTTATGAAGCCTTTGCCATTGGAGATATTGGATACCCTAGCTAAGATATTTTGTTTAAAATAAAGTGCATCAAATGAGTAAAATCGTTGGAATCCAAGAATATCACTAATTTTCTTTTCAATAGGCTTTAGAAAAAATACAATATTGGATAAAACTACATGGTATGAATTTACACACAAGTATAAATAACCAGACATCAGTTATTTGTGAAAACTGAAGAGCAATCTTGCCAACCTATAAAGCAGTAAAACCACATTAACTACAAGCTTCAATATCAATCCTCTTGCTGGCACTAATTTAAAACAACAAAAACAAAAAAAATCTTCTCCACTAAACATTCCTCTAAACTATGATTGTTCTTAATTTACATTATACACAAGCAAGCATAAAAAGAAAGACATACTCCTCTTGTAAAAACCTCTCACTGCTTACCAGCACAGGTAGGATTTATCAAAGGTAATAATTATAATATCAAAGGATAACACTTCTAACATAACACATACACATTCTTGAACTCTGTAGCATTAACATTTAGGTTCTCTATACAGGTACAGGCTGCTACCCCACAATCCAAACATTATTTTTTATAGAAGGACAAGAAAATACTGTACAGTATGCCTAATCCCCACAGCAAACTCCCAACCCTGGTTTAGTTTGCTATCTTGTTTTGACAGTCTTAACAAAGACATGCGGGACAAGATTCCTATAGCCTGAAAACTAAACTGAATTACCTGCCACTTTCAAATTTTCCTCCCTATCTCACGTGTTGCCCATTAGCAGTTCAGATGTTGCTTGACTGGCCTTCTCAGGAACAGGACACTATAAGAAGAGTCTTAGACAACATTACACAAACCCAGCAACACTGCAAAAAACTACTAACGGCAACAACAAATGCATTCTGTATGTCCTTCTTAGTGCTACACCTATAAAAACTCTTAAAATTCTTACTATTCCTAATGTGAATTTACATTTTTAGAATGTTTGTCATAAACCAATGTTTACCCTCATGTCTGACCATGTTTTTCTCTACAGCCTGCAACCCCAAAACAAAGCTCTAAAACCTTTTATCCAATACAAACCGGTTCCTACTAAAAACATGTGATACATCTTTTAAGAAGGGTTAAGCTCTCCAAAGGATATAAATCTTTTTATATAGCACTACAAGTGTACATGGTGTGTCACACAGAAAGGTATGACAGTTAAAGGATGGAAAGAGATACTTGGAACAAAGTTTACAACAGTGAAAAATCACAATACGCTTACTGTTATTCACACATCTTATTAGCTCTTTTTAGGTTTTTTTTTTTTAATTACTTAGTATATTTAAATTTGGGGGAAGTATCCAGGAAGCAGGACAGAGTGGAAGTTAGAAACAGGACTTTAGGGGAGGGGGCAAAAATAAAAAGAAAGCCTTTGCATTTTGGGGAAGAACTGTGAAACATTTTTCAGGCACACCTATACTAAATCGTAACTATGACTGAAAGCTTCTCAGTTTACTATTTCAAGGCCTTCTCTGCAGGGAAAGGGGTAGAAACTGTTTTTGTTGATGTTGATGGAAGCTGCACTTCTTTATTATTTATAGGTTACCAAAATCAGGGCAAAGGAAGAAGGTCTATGGCTATGGTTTCAGTGACTGAAAGCAGTGAGTTTTGAAGGACAGAAATTGTTTAATGGACAAGATCAGGGAGGATATTCCAAGCATAATGGGAGTCATTCCTGGAAACCAATGCAGATCTCAAGGGAGCAGCAAAGAGAGTGAGAGGCATGCAAGGAGGAGGGATTTTTTAGCACATGTTGGATAGAATTGAGGTGGTACAATGAGAGAATCTGGAATGCCAAGGGAAAAAAGTTACAATAGTCAAAATAGACCAGAGTATTGGCCAAGGATTCAGTAGTGGGTTACGAGGAAAGGAAGAATTCTGGAGATAGTACTAAAGAAAGAACTTACAAAACCTAGCAACATGCTGGACTGAGGACAAAGCAGAAGGGAGAGTGAAATCAAATATGACAGGTTGCAGGCCTGTGTGACTGCAAAAATAGAGGACTGTCAACAATAAGAGATGAATTGGAGATGGGGAAGAAAAGGAGTTCCATTTCACCATGCTGAGTCTGAGTTGGTGTTAGGATCCTTGCATGCACATGTCAAGGGGAAAAAAATCGACATGAGACTGTATGGAAAAGGAATTTGAAAGAAAACATGTTTGTTTACTGGCAACAGAAAACACAGTGAAATGATGCATCTCACTTACTGCAGAATCATTTTAACATAGGCAATGCTACATGCATATATGGTACGACATCAAAGCACGATGAAGTGAATTAATTGAAAGATGATATGGCAGGTACAAATCTGAATTTCCTTGCTTTTGTCAGATTAAAATCAAACCGTTCCCCAATTTGATATGTTTGTTTACATTTAGTTTCTCTTGTGTTTTAGAGTAACATTCAAAATATATTAATAGGAAAATATTTATACTGTATAGGCAATTGCACTGATTCAAAATCCTGTTTGTGCAGGGTTTTCCAGTCCCAAATAATGCAGTGCAGTAGAAAAGTTGGTAACGAAGTAGATAAAACCTTGATAAAAATATTAACGTGAGGATGTACACATACTCGTAGGGTCAGATTTTTCAAAAGTGCTCAGAGAAAGATTGGAACCTCTAACTTTACTAGCATTGTTCAGTCTTGATGCATCACTCACTTTCCCCTAAAACAAAGACATCAAACTGCAAACAAATGATACTAAAGAGCTGAAAGTTGCATAAAGTTTTCCACCACCTTGTCCCACGCATGTGCTACCCTCAGCCACCATTTCTGTTATGTTATAATATTAAAATTAAAAAGGAAAGAAAAGTACAATGTATGTTTCAATGCTATTGGTATTGTGAACTATTAAAAAGTATTAGTTTTTAAATCAATATTATAATCATTTAGTGCACAATCACGTACATTTAACACTCAATTTAACTCATCTGATATCTCACACAACCAACACAATATGAAAGAAGCAACTGCTGGGAATTGTTTCAGATGCTCTAAAGTATGTTAATTTCTAAAGCAAAATGACTTGTGCTGTGAATTTTAACGCACTTGAAAGCCTGTACTTTCTCTCGTTCTGGAGCACAAATTTTGCATGTCTGAAGAGCTGTGATTCATCTTAAGAAAACCCATCTTGTGTTAAATGGAATGGAAACTGGACTAAGTGGTCAAATGACAAGTACATTCATATTCAAGCTGTATTATAAATGCATGTACAGTAATTTACGTCTCTCAGCTACCACAAAAGGCTCTTGATAAGCAGGTAATTTGCTAAATGGACTCCTTTATCCAAGTATTCGAAGGGCGTTACAAGAAAAATCTGCAGAGGCATTAATGTGACGTAAAGGTCAAGCATTGTGACATACCTTTCAAATAATCCCGCCTAACTTGCGTTATGATGAGGAGGCTGCTGGCAGCATCGTTCAGTGTGAAGCCCTTGATGTGGGTCTCAGCGCTAAAAGAAGCAGACATTTAGAAAGGAATTACTGACATGCTTCTGATACGATAATAAATGGTTGAGCACCAAGGTGAAATTATAAAAACTACTGTTCGTATGTTAAAAATATTGCTGCAAAATATCGACCTGGAGACAGCTTTTGTGTTATCCTGTCAATGGTTATAGAAGGATAATTTTTTTTTGCATTCTGACAGATGACAAAGTTGGAAATGAGCAACAAAAGAAACAAAGTACAAGATTTTTTTTAAACAATCGGTTCAGATTCTTGAATGCTGACATATTAGATGACTAAAATAACTGCATGCCCTGCATTGTTCTGTTGTATCCTAAGCTGGATACTTTTTCTTCTTCTTTAAGTCACCATAATTATAAAATGTAAAACTATTCTTTCAGCAATAAAAATGAAACATTTATTTTCAGCACAGTATATTTTAAATATAAACTAAAGCATATTATGAACTAACACCATATTATTTGGTTGATTAATTTTCAAATTTCTGTCATCTACATGTATACAGTTTTTAAAACTGAACATACTTCATTTGCTGCCTTTGCCATGTTAAAATTATATTTAATTTATCAATTCTGAGTCCCTTGCAATGCAAAAAAGTCATACATCTACGCAAAGAGAACTTTGCTTTAATAATACTGCTTTTAAGAAACTAACATGTATGCTTTTAATTCAGACTACCCAGCAATCACATCTATTTTATACTTGTAAAATGCCCCTACTTCTAATGAAATTTAGGCACATTTTTAATACATAAGGATAACTTTACAGAGGTTCATTTCTAGATTACAAAATCTCCCCACACAAAAATGGGCACTGCCATTTGCCATATCAGCAATCAAGATAAACCTCACTGATCATCTTGTGGCAAACAACTGAGCAGCCTACCTACTTGAATTTATGAGCTGAGCGGATTGGGAGGTAAGCAGGGTCATTGCTAAATTATTCTCATCAATCCCAAGAAAATCCTTCATAGAGTACACAATATGACTATCCTCTCAGTCACTTTCAGCCTCTAGGGCTCACAAATGCAGTCACTGGACTCAGAATTTTCTTACTCTCCCAAACAATCCTCTTAATCCCTGCCTAAGCACCCATTGCTCAGTTCCGTGTTTTTTTCCCTTTGTCCCATCTGTCAAAGCCCTTAAGTCAACAATTCATGCATGAGACTGTAAATTACATATAACAAAGGATTTACTTTCTCCAATCTTCCAATCTTTAGTGTGATTAAATAGATGTTAGCCACTATTACAGAACTAATCCCTCATTCCAATACTACTAAATTTCTATTTTAAAACTCTTGAACTAAGTGCAATAAACATACCTAAAATTCACTAGAATTATAAGGCAGCAGCACTTTGGTCTGACCAAGATATCAGAAAACTCCTGGACTTTCCCAGAGTCTCAGCTGGCATGCTGCTTCCCTCCATGATCATCTCAATTCAACATTAGTTCTTTTCAGACCTGATACCAAGATATTAATTTAAAAAACAAACTAGTCTTTTTAGATTAAAAAATGCTTGTTATGCTGTAATATTACTATACAAACACTATAAGATTCTCTAAATATTATTTAAATTTCAAATTTGGCTTCAAACAGAGAACAAAAGAAAAATATGTAAGTCTACACAAGTGAAACTACCTTTCATATCTTTTACTGTAAATATTAGGAGAGATGTAATTTTCAGGCCACTGCACATATTTAGGCTTCTAGAAGTAATCTCTCAGTAAATGAGGTTGGTAAGATTGACTCCTATGTAGCCCAAAGTTTCCAGAATACAGAAATTTGTTAAGCATGCACAAATGTTCTTGTTCTAAATTGTTCACACCACAGATACTTTTTCGATTCCATTCACTACTTCAATACACTATTTAGGCATTTTTAGAAGAAAGTTTGTTTCCATAAAATTGTTTTTGAAGTCTGAGTACTTATAATTTTATTCATTTGTTATTGAAAGACCCATGTACTGTCAAATAAAGTCATGAGTACTGATGATATCAAGTGTACTCTCTATTATCTTGCAAAGAAAAACCAGCAAGAGTTAACCAGCATTGGTTCATTGGAGTGCCATCATGTGATATTTCTGAACTGTATGCTTTTCTGAACTGCCCTGCCAAACAATGTAGTTTTTATTATTCTAGGTTTAGAAGATGGACCAATAAGAATGGAGCTTCTGGCTAGATCCTACTTCCATTTTCCCTAAAATCAAGAAGTTTTTAAGACGGCACAATCACAAAAATTATTTTATTTGGGAGCAATATAGTGTATTTTCATGAACCACTCGAAACTAAGTTTTGTGGTGACCTACACATTGTTTAAAATCACATACAGGTATTATATGTATCCAGTTCATAATTTTCTTTTGAATAAACATGTTGCAGTTCTCTCCGCTGTTCTTGTTTTAACCAAATAACATACCACTCTCTGTTTTTAAATTCCTACTCTCCTCAATCTTCCTTTGATGACTAGTTCGGTTTTCTTTACAGTACATAACCTATTAAAATGAAGATACTTCCTTCCCACTTTCCACTAAAAAGAATTTTAAAATCAGTTCTCCTTACTACACGACAGCTTTTCACCCAAATATTTCAACCTTTTATGCAACTCTTCTTTTTTTTTTTTTACCAGTGTAAAAAGGATAGTAATCTCCTCACGTAATCAGATTGCCAGACTGTTTAATAACCCAACTGATTTACATTGGTGACATTGAGAGCTGGTCTATACTTTTAGTCACTAGAGTGCCTAAACCACTTTTGAAAACGGGATTTAGGTGCTTTAAGATTTTACCCTATTTCAGTATACTAGTCACTGGCATATGACCCTGGGACAAGTTTTACATGCAGCAGTCAAAACACATGGTACAACCACATGATTCATTGAAGTTAAACCCAATCCAACCCCAAATATTCTACTAATACACACTGTAGAAAGACACATTACAACTTGATGCCTTAATGTCATATTCCTGGACCAGCTAGCCTTGAAAGGTGAATAAAATATTGATACCGTGCACACTTCTTTTTCATTTGATTTATGAAAGACCAATGCATTACTCACTATATCAGGGATCGGCAACCTTTGGCACGCAGCCCATCAGGGAAATCCGCTGGTAGGCGGGTCGCTTTGTTTACCTGCAGCATCCGCAGGTTCGGCTGATCACAGCTCCGTCTGGCCACGGTTCGCTGATCCAGGCCAACGGGGGCTGCGGAAAGCGGAGGCCAGCACATCCCTCAGCCCCATTTGCCTGGAACGGGGAACTGAGGCCAGTGGGAGCTGCGATCAGCCGAACCTGCAGATGCTGCAAGTAAACAAACTGTCCCGGCCGGCCAGCGGATTTCCCTGATGGGCAGCGTGCCAAAGGTTGCCGATCCCTGCATTATATCATCGTGTTTCCAATTGGGGCCTACTTTTTGTTAGGAAACTAGGACTTTACCTTAAAGGAATGCTCACGATAATTTCCATGCAAAGTTCTGAGTGCACAGTTTTAGAACAGAGCCACAGGTTTGAAAAACAAACAAACAAAAACTTACATGTTTTTCACTTTGATGGCTTCCTCAAGACAACCCTCAGCCAGCAATGCTTTTATAAGAGTGGAATAAGCAGAGGGAGGAAACATAATATCCTTCTTTTGTGCTTCCAGTAAAATATTGTATGCCTCTACAAAGAGAATGAAAAAAAAAAAAACAATTGAGATGTCACATTGCATTGAAGTGGCATATAAAGAGCATTCACATCTCTTTTTATTTAAAAAGACTGCATCTTAAACATAAATCTATTCCTCCTTTTCTTAAATCTTTTAGTCTAAAGCTATATTTTAGAAAATTGTTGGTTTGCCCAGGTTTGCATGAATGCTCCTATCCACGGAGCCAAAAGTTGTAGGGTTTTTAAAATTTATATATATATTATATATATAAAAATGTTGTTTCTTCTAAAATCCAGGTAAGTTACATTTTTTCCCACCCTCAAAAAAAACACCGAGTCAGATAAGCTAACTCCAAAAAAGCATTTGAATTCCCTTCCCATAATTCATTTAAAATAAAAATCACCACCATACAACAGTTCATGAGAAAGGGAGAACTAATGCTTTTTGAAGCAACACCTAATTCTGGGGTAGATGGTTACAATGTTTGGCGCATCATCACAACAGCATTCAGCAAATATAGGCACTGATTCCAGTATTGGGAGATCAAACTGTTTGGCTACAACAAGATTTATATAAAAACATACAATTTACAAATATACAGATATTTAACAAGTAAACTAAGCTGCATTTGTTTGACTGATTAGCAGTTTTATTTCACACATTCACAATAACTGTCAGTGTATGAAAAGACGTTACCAAAAAAAAAGGGGGGGGGGGAAGATAACCACACTTTTCAATCATTTACTTTTTGAAACAAGATTACGGAGCTGTAAACATTTGGCTTATACCTTTGGCGTGAAGGGGAAAATAATCTGTATTTGAATTTTAACCTCAAAGGAAATACAATATGAACAAGTGAAACTTCAGGGCACACCCTGACAGACAAGTTTTCAATGCACATTCTCAAGACTGCCAGTGTTACTGTACCATCTTGTCTGAACCATGGGATGGCTTGAGTCCAAGGGCATGTCTACCCAGCAAAAGCTGTCCACAGGCTAGCCTATCCAAGCTCGCCTGAATCTAATTAGCATGGGTCACAACAGTATTGAAGACAGTGCAGTGCAGGCTTCAGAATGAGATAGAAAGCAGAGTATGCGTCCAAGGCCTATGCTGGACTTGTACTATCTGCGCGGAAGCGGTACTGTACTTCACTGCTATTGTTACCTGTGCCAGTTGGATTCAGGCTAGCTCAGGTAGGCTGGCCTGTGCACAATTTTTGCTGCGGAGACATACTCTAAGACTAAATATTGGGACTTTTAAAAAGATGTATTCATATAAACATGAATGTGTGTCTATTTAAAGAGGTATGCAAAAATTGTGAATGTGTAGTATATTGTGAGAATATTCCGGTATAGTTATCTTATATCTATACACAGACACTTTACATTGCACAGGTCTATGAACAGAGATATAAAATGACAGGTTTCAGAGTAGCAGCCATGTTAGTCTGTATTCGCAAAAAGAAAAGGAGTACTTGTGGCACCTCAGAGACTAAAATTTATTTGAGCATAAGTTTTCGTGAGCTACAGCTAACTTCATACTCCTTTTCTTTTTACGGATATAAAAGAAGATCCTATGATAAAAATTAAAACAGCCAATGTGTGTGTTATGACATAAGTCTGAAATTACAATACTTAATTATATCACCACTCTCTGGATCAATACTCAAATAAAAGGAGAGGGGAAAAAATAGTCAAGTAGCATGAGGTAGGATTTTAAAATAATCTAATTGGCCAGACATTCTCACAACACAGTCACATTTGGTTCAGCAATTTCCACTGCTTGGACACATGCACACACTACCCAAAGGCCAACTTATAACAATGCAGAATCAAGTCAGTAAAATTAATATATCGTTTTTCATAAATAAAAAACCTCAAAGAATGGATTCTTAAAACAGCACCCTGCCAAGGAATTAATCTAATTATATAACTAATATTCTAAACTGATTAAGTTCACTTCCTTCAAATAAAAAAATTGCATTCATACGAAATTGTTTACAATATCCTATTGTATTCATATCAAAATTACATTACATTGTTTACATAAAGTTGACAAGTGAATTTTTACAGGATTTTAAACACACATGCATGCGGCACATTTCACAGTATTTTCAGCAGAATATTTTCCTACAAAATTTTCATTCTTAATATCTGGCAGGTCTGGATCATCTACCAGGATCACTACAGAATGTAATAGTAAGATGTGCAATACCAATCTATCAGTAAATTCAGTCTCAAAGTGTCAGGGCTATCAGTAATAAATTGGTGCAGTTTTTTTTGTTTGTTTGAACTTTAAATCTTAGAAGCATGACCCTACCTCAGGAAATTACTTTGGTATTCAAACCATATTCATAAATAGGTGTAAAATTTTTATGATTTTGTTTCCCTCCCCACTTCAATCCTATCATTTATGATATTTAAGGACATTAAATCAATATTACCTCATCCTCAACACTTTCCAAAGAAAAATTAATTAGTTCTGTTTTCAGAACCTGATCCTTTTAAGGTATATCCATTTTCAAGCCTGCCTTTTCATCCCCCAAATTTACTGGTATAAAAATTAACATCCTGAAGAAGCTCTTAAAACTGTCATAATACAGAGATTACCATTAAAGTGATATGCATACAAAATATAAGATATATGCATATGCCATATAAGATATATGCTTACATATGTGTACACAGTACATGCAGACTTATGCATAACCCCCTAATAAGGGCTCCAGGAGTTCGATGGTGCTTTAACAACAGTTTCTCCAGTAACAGCGAAACAATTCTGTGGAGTATTATAGCGTATGCTGACCCACTGCGGAGACACTGAAAAGGCGTAGATGTCCGCAGTTCCATCCTGCGCAGTTTAATGCTGGCATAGATCTCCAAGAGAACATATTTGTAGGACTTAATCATCCAACAAATTATACACTAAATGGAGCTGGCATCTTTAAACCAACCAATTAGATTTTCTAATCAGTCCCTGTGTCAGATGACCACCAGTCATGTGTGTTTAGGCAAAGAAAAGAAAGAATGCAAATAGTCTTCCAAAGCTAAGACCCAATCACCCCGCTGCCTTAATGAGTAACAACTCTGTTTCATGCATGTTTTCCGTGAAGAGCATTGAAGAGGATGAAAAGGAGAGGTCCAGTTTGGTTTCACTGTCCCCACTACTTGGGATTCTTCAGACACGCCTCTGAAGGGAATGGCAGGGATGGAATAACTATACTCAGTTCCATTCCTCCTTTCCACATATGGCAACAGCTATCCAAGCATAAATTAATGCTGCTGTGCAGCAGAGAATGGGCTTTTGCATAGGTGGGAAATACACCTGTCTATTGGCAGCACCAATACTGGAAAGAATGAAGTATAAGATCAGTTGGGGAAGGGAGGGCAGAGACAACCCTCCATGGGACTAGGAATTTCCTTCCCTGCAGATCATGACGACAGGGAGACTGCTCCTTTGGCTCTCTCTCATGTCAGGTACTTCTGTAGAAGGGTACAATTTACCCTTGAGACAGTACTCTACAGAAGGAAGGGGGCGAAGCATTGTTTTTTTTTAAATGCTACGACATATCACTACTAATATATGGGGGATAGGAGGGAGAAATCTGTGTCTCCCTTGTCTTACTCCCACTCCAGCTAACAAAGTCTTATTTCCATCTAAGGAGAGAGTTCTTTTACATGAAAAGAGGAAATATGTTTCTCCCCAGCATATTGAAACATCTTTTTCAAAATATTAAGAGAAAGTCAGAGGAAAAAAATATCAGAGATTACACAAAGACATTTCTCTAGGAGTAAGGTTAAAATGCATTCTGAAATTATTTTAGCAAACATTTTCATCTTGCCAGCATCTTTAAAAATTGTCTATGAATCTTCATTACTGGCTCTACCTTTGCTTTGATGGAGGTAATTTCTGTTTTAACATTTTGCTTTAAAAAAAAAAAAAGATGCAAGTTTAATAATATTTTAGAAGCGCTTTCTAATTAACTTCTGGACCACTCTGAGGCCCAGTGATAGGCCTTTTATGTTTGTGATGTGGCAGACTCACGTTTGATTCCTACCTTAAGTATCTGATCCTGCAAAGCAACGAGCACCGTAGGGGAATGCTGAATTTAGAAGCTTTACGTAAATACAAAAATAATAATGATGATGATGATGTCTTCCAGGTAGTGAGTGCTGTAGAAGAAATGCCCTCAGAACTAGGGAAGTGGAAGTCCAAAATGACTGGGTATAAATGACCACTTGGCATGCTTCACCTTCCACAATGCTTTATAACAAAAATGCACATCCATTCTCAGTGTGCACCGATAAACTAAAATTCATTGTTGGATACAGATAAGAAAAGTGCTCAGCCTCAGATTAACTAAAATTCCAAAAAACTGCCTATATGTTGTCTACCTTTAAAGTAAGAGAGATTTCTTAACTTTGTATCATGCATTGATTTTAATTCAGGCCAGAAGGGATCATTGTGATAATCTAGTCCAATCTCCAGCATAACATAGGCCAAAGAATCTCACCTATTAACTTCTGCATTAAGTCCACAATTACTGTTTGAACTATAGCTAGGGCCCTACCAAATTCACGGCTGTGAAAAACATGTCACAGACCATGAAATTTGGTCTTTTGTGTACTAGACTATAGAGACTTCACCAGCGTTTTTCAATCTGGGGTTCTGACCCAAAAGGGAGTCATGGGAGGGTAGCAAGGTTATTGTAGCGGGGGTTGCGGTATTGCCACCCTGGGCTGGCTGGAGAGTGGTGGTTGCTGGCCAGGCACCCAGCTCTGAAGGCAGTGCCCCGCCAGCAGCAGCACAGAAGTAAGGGCGGCAATACCATATCATGCCATCTTTACTTCTGCGCAGTTGCCTTCAGAGCTGGGCAGCCTAAGACCAGTAGCTGCTTGGCCGAAGAGGGCCCAGCTCTGAAGACAGCAGTGCAGAAGGGTAGCAATACCATACCATTCCATCCTTCTGTACTGCTGCTGGCGGCAGCCTTCAGACCTGGGCTCCCAGCCAGCAGCCACTGCTCTCCAGCTGCGCAGCCCAGAAGACAGCACTGCCAGCAGTAGTAGCATAGAAGTAAGGGTGGGAATACTGTGACCCCCCCCTACAATAACGTTGCAACACCATCAACCCCAACCCCGCCTTTTGGGTCAGGACCCCTACAGTTACAACACAGTGAAATTTCAGGTTTAAATAGATGAAATCATGAAATTTATGATTTTAAAAATACTATAACTCTGAAATTGACCCAACTGGACCATGAATGTGGTAGGGACCTAACTATAACATATCTTTTAAAAAGACATCTCAAATTGATTTACAGGCTTAAGTGGTGGAGATTCAAAAATGTCCCTGGGACATCCAAAGTTCTTCTAGTTACTCTCAATGTTAAAAACCTGCACCTTATTTTCTAGTCTGAATTTGTCTAGATTCAGGTTCAAACCACTGCATCTCATTATGCTTTTTGCTGCTATATGGAAGAGTTGTCAACTATAAATCTCTTCCTCAAGTAGGTACTTGTACACCATGATCAAATCTTTTAACCTTCTCTTGGATAAACTAAATAGACTCTGCTCTTTATATCTCTGACTGTAAGGCATGTTTTCCAGATCTCAAATGATTCTTGTTCTTTTGAGCCCTTTCCAATTTATCAATATTTTTTTCAAAGTGTTAACACCAGAAATGGACACCGTAGTCCAGTAATGGCCTCACCAATGCTGTATACACAAATAATACTGCCTCCCTACTCATACTTGATATTTCATTGCTTCTGCATCCAAGGATTAGATATAGAATATATGAAAATGAACAACCTGTATATAACAATACAACATGTTCAACTGGTTACTGATAAATTCTCCTGTCCTATACTTTTTCTTTTTAAATAAGCCTAGATGTTTGGACAGCTATCAGTGCTGTGTGGCCTCACAGTGGTCTTTAACACTGTTCTCAACATAAATTATCATCCCTGGATATTCAATCAATACAATCTGACAAAATAACTCCGAAATGAAAGTTACACAAAGGATGCTGCAGAACTGGATGCTGCACTCATCACACACTTGCCTGGAAGAGATTCCAAAACTACTACTGCAATTTTAAACCCTGGATTCTAGACTCTAGTATTGCATTAGGTTTTTGAGAGTATTGGTTACTTTTGTTGATTAATAGAACCTTGCTTTTTAAAAGCAAAAGAAAATTAAAAACGTGTTTTCAGTTTACCTTGGACACTGCCCTTCTTGCAGAGCATCAACACTTTCTTCTCAGGGTTATTTTCTGAAACAGGAGTTGATTCTACACGGTCTTCATACCAAATCTTTAAAACAAAGTAAATGGTTTAATAAAAAACATACACCATGAAGAGACATGAAAAAAAAAGTATGATTCAAACAAAAGGAACAAACATGTTGCACTTGTATGTAAAGTTAAACCCAAATTACCTCAGGCACATCAAATGGTACTTCTTGACCATTGTTCTTAAGAGTATCAGCCAATAACCTTAAAGTTCTCTCACGAGGAATAACATTTTCTTCCTGCATTTTAGTCCAAGTTGCATCAGCTTTTTGCCAGTCATTACTGATCTCTGAAAGACAAGATTCAGTCTTCACATGTAATACATATCCAGATACTAATCCTACATTTTCAGTGAAAAGCTGTATAATGAAAAAGAAAGCGAAATCAAAAATTAAATATATAAGATAGTTGTTATTTTTATAAGCACCCACATTAAAAAAAATAAATCAATTTGTGTCATCAGTGTATGAAGATGCTTATGTGCATGCCTAACTTTACACATGCAAGTAGTCCCACTGACTTCATGTTTGTAATGTGGTTAAGGACTTGTCTCCACTTACCAGTGGATCGACACTGCGATGATTGATCCACCAGGGGTCAATTTAGCGGGTCTAGTGAAGACCCGCTAAATCAACTGCAGATCGCTCTCCCATTGACTCTGGTACGCCAATGGAACGAGAAGAGTAAGGGGTGTTGACAGGAGAGCGTCTGCCATCGACATAGTGTAGTGTCGACCCCGTGGTAAGTAGATCTAAGCTATGTCAACTTGAGTTGCGCTACCAACATAACTCAAATTGCGTAGCTTAGATCGACTTTCCTCCATGGTGTAGACCTGCCCTAAGTGTCTGAAGAACAAGGGACTTGGACTTTAGCCATGAAACACTGGGAAACTTCACAAGTGACAAAAGGTTAGGAACCAAGAACTTGCTATTTCTCTTTAATGCAAATATTGACATAAAATGACTTGACTTCTAATAATTTTTGAACTTCCACATTCAGCTCCTTTTTGTTTACAGAATATAGTTCCCAAAATAACTCTTAAAAGACTTGTCTGGAAATGTCACATCCAAGGTTGGATAATTATGTTGATATAAATGCAAGTGTTTCATGAGCTTCTGAGACCCTGCACCAGTTTTTGTAACTTTTTAAATCGCTTTCCCCCATATTAAAAAATGTTCCTTTTCACTGTTGCAACACACAGAAAATATTGAAAACTGTGAGTATACACAGGAACACAAGCTGACTACACAAAAAGTTATTAAGTGCATAAAGTAAGCAAACCAAAAAGAAACAACAGTATGTAAAATATGTTCTGACAAAAGTGTGATTTTTACATTGATGTTTTTCCTTTAATCTCCACTACAAAATCTGAGGTGCTAATAATTTCTCTGAAGACTATCTGACAAACACTTCTCTGAAGAATTTGCTATATTTAAAATTTGGTGCAGATTCCATAAAAAACAACTTTGTTCAGATAACTTTTAAACTCTCTCAAAGGAACTTCTAAGCTCCTTGAGGTCTCGCTGAGGTTGCCCCAAAGGAATTTAGAAGCTTGGAAGCTGCTATGCCAGTAAATTAAGAGCTTTTTAAGAAGACATGCATATCTGTAGAGACCCAAAGCAACTCTCAGAGGTTCAAATTTTCAAAAAGGAACAAATCCAAAATTTTCGACCCAACTTATAGTTCTGTGCAATTGCTCTCATTCGTGACAGTGAATGACTGTACAAAAATGTTAGCACATGCTTTCAAATGGAAAAAAATCCCTTTTTTCTAAATCCCACATCTTAAAAAACCAAAACCAAGTTAATTATCCATATATGAACTGTGGTTCTTCAGGGTGCGGTCAGCAGCACGTGAATCCCACTTTAGGTACGCATGTGCCTCAAGTGTGGGAAACTGGTATAGCAGTATGTTGGGCTGTGCCTGCACTGTGAAAGTCCTGTCATACTGTTTGCCCCCGGTGAGGGCATAAAATAGCACGGAAGCCACAGTTCACTAGCTAATGCAGAATCCTAGATGTGGAGGACTCTGAAAAGTAGGGATGGAGACAGGGTCATGGAATCCACACTGACAACAACATCTCAAAGAACCTCAGTTATTGTAAGGTATGTAATGTTCTTTCTTGAGTATGGGTCAGTGTGGATCTCACTCTAGGTGACTGATTAGTGTCCAATCTGGAAGGTGGGATTGAAGAGTCTTGCTTTAACACAACGATTGCAATATTGCTCTTCTGAAATTGGCATTTGACCTTTCAATTAGATCAAGGGCGTAATACTTAAAGAAAGTCAAGAGGCTACAGTTTCCAGATATGGGTACGTTCCTAAAGCAGAGTGGCCGTAGCTTGCGCTCCAGTGGAGTAAACCTTAACTTGTGGAAGGAAAGATACATCAGCCATTTGGTAGCAGACCAATATGCATGGCATGATCTGTTTTAATATCCTCTCAAAGGAGAGGAGAGGGCTTACCCCTTCGAAGTACCAAAGATAGCTGTCAAGGTTCCTTCCCCACTCGGAACTCTAGGGTACAGATGTGGGGACGTGCATGAAAACCTCCGAAGCTTACTTTTACCAGCTTAGGTTAAAACTTCCCCAAGGTACAAACTACCTTACCCTTTGCCCTTGGACTTCCACTGCCACCACCAAACTTTATCTGGGTTCCTGAGAAAACGTTGTTTGGAAACGTCTTTCCCCCCAAAATCCTCCCAACCCTTGCACCCCACTTTCTGGGGAAGGTTTGGTAAAAATCCTCACCAATTTGCATAGGTGACCACAGACCCAAACCCTTGGATCTTAGAACAATGAAAAAGCATTCAGTTTTCTTACAAGAAGACTTTTAATAGAAGTAAAAAAGAATCACCTCTGTAAAATCAGGATGGTAAATACCTTACAGGGTAATTAGATTCAAAACATAGAGAATCCCTCTAGGCAAAACCTTAAGTTACAAAAAAGACACACAGACAGGAATATTCATTCTATTCAGCACAGCTATTTTCTCAGCCATTTAAAGAAATCATAATCTAACGCATACCTAGCTAGATTACTTACTAAATTCTAAGACTTCATTCCTGTTCTGTCCCCGGCCAAAGCATCACACAGACACAGACCCTTTGTTTTTCTCACTCCTCCCAGCTTTTGAAAGTATCTTGTCTCCTCATTGGTCATTTTGGTCAGGTACCAGCGAGGTTACCTTTAGCTTCTTAACCCTTTACAGGTGAAAGGATTTTTCCTCTGGCCTGGAGGTATTTTAAAGGTGATTACCCTTCCCTTTATATTTATGACAATAGCCATGAAGAGACACGGGCCTGGTCTACACTGGGGGGAAGCGGGGAGATCAACCTAAGCTATGCAACTTCAGCTACGAGAATAGTGTAGCTGAAGTTGGCGTATCTTAGGTCAACTTACCTTGCATCCTCACAGTGCGGGGTCGACTGCTGCCGCTCCCCCGTTGACTCCATTTCTGCCTCTTGCTGCGGTGGAGTACAGGAGTCGACAGCAGAGCGATCGGGGATCGACTTATCTCGTCTACACTAGACATGATAAATCGATCCCCGATAGAGCGATCACTACCTGCCGATCCGGCGGGCAGTGTAGACGTACCCAAGATGACAGACTAAAGCCCTTCAAACTATCAATGTAGTATAATAAGGCTCCTGAAACATTCAGAGTATGGAGTTTTTCTTCTCTGGAACAGAACAAGGTTTAGGGAAGAACAGGAATAAACTGATGGACTGGTTCAATGAAATTTCAAGACCACTTTAGGAATAAACTTCAGATAAGGTCTCAACACCACCCTATCTCTGTGGAATACTGGATGGCGAGGGAGGGAGTTAGAGCTTGGAGATAACTGACCCTTATAGCCTATGTGATGATGACTAAGACAACCCACCTTGAGGGTAAGATAGTGCAAGCGCCATTCTGAAAGTGGCTTGAAAGAAAGTTATAGGAGGATTGATAGGTGGGCAAGTATGCAATAATCCTTTCGGGAATCTAGATGCCGTGGGATGTGAGAAGACTGAACAAGACTGAACAGGTGGAACATATGTAGATTTCTGCAAGGTGGACCGTGATGGAACTGAATGAATGAGGAATTTCTTACCTTATAATTGTCTACTAGCAGCTTCTCTCCTCCTTCATCACTAACAAGTTAGTGTCCCCTACCTATGTAATTTGGAGGCAGTCCAATGTTGTTGCAAGAGGCTCCAGAACTAAGCCCTGCTCTTCATCTTAGGCCACCAGAACAGTTTTTCCAAAGCTTTAAAAACACTCCAGCAACCAATTATTAGCATTAATATATTAATTAACCTTAAGACAGTTATACCCAAGTCTCCCTTTAGAGAAAAACATCAATTTGTATTCTGATCATTTACCAGACTACTAGGGTAGGTTGAATGAGGTGAGAAGCTGTTAACAGAAGGAGAAATTTCTTACCTGATAATTTCTTTGTTAGCAGCTTCTCCCCTCATTCACCACTAATGGGAAGTAGTGATTAGTAAATCACAGAAATGGGAGGGGGGGGGGGAAATGATAAGAAGAGCTTAGTTATTGTAAAAGTAGAAAAATAGGCAGGCATTTAAAGTCTTGCCCTCCTCCCCCAATAAAACAAGAACTTTATAAACTGAGGATGACTCTGGAGGGGAACAGAAACTTACTTAACAAATATGCCTCAGATGAGACTTGTATACTTTTTCCCCAATGCCCCCAGGGACTTTTGTGAATAGTTTTGCAGATGCCTAAGATGCCAACTGGTGCAGGATTTTAACATCTTGCCTGCAGCAGCTTTGTGGCCCTAAGGCTTTGGCACTTTTGAGGTATGAAATGAACAGGCTACAATTGGTGTGCATGCTCCATTTACTGGACTAGGACCCCAGAGTGCTAGGAATGCCCATGCATTCAACAACCTTCCAAAAGAGTGCTGAGGGCTAGAACGAAATGATGGGGAAACTATTTCCCAGGAATTGTGGAAAGCAAAAAACTTACCTTGAACAGAAGGATTTCTGCAGCTATAAGAATAACCTTTTCCTCACAACAGCAGCAGTGCTGTTAGATACAAGATGGAACCAATCCCAGAAAAAAACAGTTACTAACCTTCCATAACTGTTGTTCTTTGAGATGTTTTGCTTATGTCCATTCCAACATAGGTGTGCATATGGCACGTGCACTGCCACCGGAAAGTTTTCCCTCAGTGGTATCTGTCAGGTCGGCTCTGGTGCTTCCTGGAGTCGCGTCTTCATAGAGCCAGTACATAGGGCCCTAACGCCCCCTCAGTTCCTTCTTGCCAGCTAACTCCGATAGAGAGGTGGGGGGGCGAGGGGAGAGAAGGGGTTTGGAATGGACATGAGAAACACATCTCAAAGAACAACAATTACGGAAGGTTAGTAACCGTTTTTCTTTTTCGAGTGCTTGCTCATGCCTATTCCAATGTAAATGACTCCCAAGCAGATGTAGGAGAAGGGTTTGGAGATTAACTAGCAGACTGTAGCACAGCTCTGCCAAGTCCAGCATTGTCTCTAGCCTGCTGAATGATGTCATAGTGCGATGCAAAAGTGTGAACCGAAGGAGTGTTGCCGCTCTACAGATGTCCTGGATTGAGACCTGTGCCAGGAACATAGCTGAAGATGCTTGTGCCCTTGTGGAATGTGCCATTAGGGCCGGGGCAGGGACATTCACTAGGTCGTGGCATGTGTGGATACAAGAAGTGATCCATGATGAGATTCTCTGGGCTGATACTGGAAGACCTTTCATCGTCTGCCACCACCACAAAAAGTTGAATAATTTTCCGAAATGATTTAGTCCTATTAGAAGGCAAGTGCATGTCTGACATCTAGTGAGTGAAGTCTGTTCCTGGCTATTGGCATGTGATTTCGGATAGAAGATTGGCAGGAAAATGCCGTAGTTACGATGGAATTATGAAACCACCTTCGGGAAGAAGGTTGTGTGAGGGCACAGCTGGACCTTGTCCTTAAAAAATACTGTGTAAAGAGATTCTGAAGTAAGGGACCTATTCTCTGAGGCCCTTCTAGATGAAGTAATAGCCACCAGAAAGGCCATCTTCCAGGAGAAGCAGAGGAGAGAGCATGTTGCCAAGGGTTCAAATGGGGGACCCAGGAACCTGGATAATACCAGGTTTAGATCCCAAGGTGAGACTGGTTGTCATACTTGGAGATAAGGGCTGTTCAGGCCTTTGAGGAAATGACTATAGATCAAGTCTGCAAAGACGGACTGGCCATTTACCCATGGGTGAAACACCAAAATCGCAGCAATTAGACTATAATCGATGACACAGATAGCTCTTGCTGCTTCAGATGAAGTAAGCAGTCCAGAATGAATAATGACGGCATAGGTGAAACACATCTTTGTGCTGACCTGATTGAGAACCTTTTCCACTTTGCCAGCTCCAGTGAATTGCTTCCTGCTCCCTGAAAGGACCGGTCTGGAGCATGCTAGCTCCAAGGAGTTCAGCCATGGAACTTCTAGGCCATGAGATGAAGGGACTCGAGGTTCGGATGATGTAGGCGGCCGTGGTCCTGGGAGTTCAGATCTGGAAATGGAGGCAGGCTGACTGCTGGACCTCTCGGTGGGAACACAAGGGTGGTGAACCATTGTTGACATGACCAGGCTATGGCAATCATGATCAGGCTTGATACTTCCCCTTCTGACCTTCAGCAGGACCTTGTGTATAAGCAGAATGGGAGGGAATGCATAAATGAGATGGTCCTTCTAAGGGAGAAGAAACACATCCGTGAGTGAGCCTGGGCTGTGATTCAGGAAGGAGCAGAATTGCACACTCTTCCTGTTGTGCCTCGTCGCGAACAGGTCTATCTGGGGAGCTCCCCATCTCTGGAAAATGTCCTTCACAATATTTGGGCAAATGGACCACTTGTGACTGGAGAAGGATCTGCTGAGACAATCAGCTAATTAGTTCTGAGCCCCTGGAAGATAGCAGTCTTCAAGGTGGATTGAGTGGGTTATGCAGAATTCCCACAGGTGAAGAGCTTCACGGTATAGGTAAGAGGAATGCACTGCACCCTGTCTGTTTATATAGAACATTGCTGTTGTGTGGTCTGCACGTACCAGCTCAAACTTGCCTTCCAGATGGAGCCGGTACGCTTGGCGGGCAAGGCGCACTGCTCTGAGTTCCCTCACATTGATGTGTAGCAAGAGCTCCGCCTGGGACCAGAGGCCCTGGGTTCTGAGTACCTCCAGATGAGCCACCCAACCCAGTGCAGGTGCAGTTGGAGACTACAGATATTGACAGATGTGGTCTTGAGAATGGGACACCTGCACCTACTGTCCTCAAGTCCAACCATCAAAGGATAGTGGCGATCACCGAAGGGGGAAGAGTGACAACCATGTCCAAGCGATCCTGGCCTGTACACTGACGCTAGCTAAGTCTGGAGAGGTCTGAGTCGTACTCTTGCATGCTGTACCACATAAGTGCATGAGGCCATATGTGCAGTTTCTTGCTATGGTGGTGGGGTGATTTCTGAGGCTCTCTGTGAACATACCTAGGGCCTGGAACTGGGTCTTCGGAGGGAAGGCTCTGGCTTGGACGGAGTCAAGGACGGCCCCTATAAATTTTAATCTTTGAACTGGAGAGAGTGTTGATTTCTGAATGTTTATCAACAGGCCTAACTTCTTGAAGGTTGACAGTATTAAACTTACATTTGCCTGCACCTGGGCCTTGATCCGACCCTTGATCAGCCAGTCATTGAGGTAAGGGTAAATCTATCCCTTTGCTTCCTCAAGAAGGCTGCGACAACTGCCATGCACTTTGTAAATATCCAAGGGGCTGCTGACAGGGTGAATGGGAACAGGGTAAACTGGTAGTGTACCTGGCTCACAATGAATCAAGAGGAATTTCTTGTGACCCTGGGATATTGAGATATGAAAGTAAGCGTCCTTCAAGGCAAGGGTGGCATACCATTCCCCTGGAACCCGGGAGGGGACAACGGAGGCCAAGGAGACCATGCGGAACTTCAGCTTCTTCATGCATTTGTTAAGGTTTCACAGGTCCAGGAAGGGTCTCAGACCACCATTGGCCTTTGGGATTAGGCAATAGCAGTAGAAGAACCTCTGCCCCCTAGCTCTGGAGGAACCTCCTCTACTGCTCCCACTTGCAGAAGTGTTTGCACCTCCTTGATTAGAAGTTGCTTGTGTGAAGGGTCCCGGGAGGTGCGGGGGGGGGGGGGGGGGGGGGAGGGAGCAGGAGAAGAACTGAATTGCAGGGTGTATCCCAGTCCTATTGTGTGTAGCACCGGCTGTCTGAGGTGGTATGGGCCCATGTTTGACAGAAGTGTAATATCTAGTCCACATTAATTGGGGAAGGTGGATCCAGACACTGGCCTGGTATGCCATCTTCAAATGTACGCTCAAAAGGTTTGTTTAGACCCAGACGGTTGTCTGGCATGGCCAGGCCTGGGGCTGACGAGGACTGGGTATGAGGCCTCTTCTTACAGCCCCGCCTCTTACTGTAGTCCTACCTTGACTGAGGCTGGTAGAAACAGGGCCATGGCTGGGGCTTAGAATGTTTCCTTATAGAAGCCGGGATGTGCAACCGAAGGGATTTTAGAGTGGCCCTAGAGCAGCAGTGAGCAACCTGTGGGCTACATGCAGCCCGTCAGGATAATCCACTGGCGGGCCACGTGCGGGCCGTGGACTGCAGGTTGCCTGCCACTGCTCTAGAATCATTCCAGCTGTGGAGCTTTGAATCTATTTGCTCTGAAAAGAGCAATGTGTCCTCAAAAGGGAGGTCCTGGATAGTCTGCTGGACCTCGTAGGGGAGGCCTGAGGCCATGCATTTCTTCTCATGATTGCAGTGGAAGCCATGATTTGACCAGCAGAGTCTGCTACGTCAAAGGCTGTCCGAAGGATGCTTTTGCCACCGCTCTCCCTTCCTTGACTAGAGCTGAGAATTTGACCCTGGACACCTGTGGCAACAACTCTTTGAATCTGGACATCATGCCCCAAGAGTTGAAGTTGTAGCAGCTCAGAGGCACCTGTTGGTTGATGATCTGGAGTTGGGGCCCGCCTCCCCTGATACAATATACCTTCCTGCCAAAGAGAACCAACTTTTTGGCATTTTTGGCTTGGGGACGCAGGGGGAGTCCTTGCTGTCCTTGTCTCTTCCGTTTGTTGGCCACTGACACCACTAGCAACCCTGGCAGAGGATCGGTATATAAAAATTCAAACCCTTTTTTAGGAACAAAGTACTCTTTCTCCATCCTCTTTGAGGAGAGTTGTAGCAAGGCTAGAAACTGCCAGAGAGCCTTAATGGGTTCTAGAAGGGCATTGTTCAGAGGAAATGTCACTCGTGACGGACCAGAAGAGGTCAAGATGTTCACCAAGGTGTGAGAGGATTCAGATATTTCCTTTTCCTGAACCCCCAGGCTTTGAGCAACACTTCTGAGAAGCTCTTGGTGAGCCCTGTAATCGTCCTCAAAGGGTGCAACCGATGTCCCTGCTACAGTCTCATCAGGTGAGGAAGATGAAGATGCCTGCATGCGTACAGGGCCTTGTTCTTCTCCCTCGGCCCTGGAAGGATCCTGCAGTACCAGGTCATGGGGATTGGTGCTAGGCTTGGTACCAACTCGAGGTTTCTGCACTGAAGAAGGTGGTGGGGGAGCTCTACACGCCGAAACAACAGAGTACGATCTCCTCGACTGTGACTCCTGGACTGGTTGAAATGTCCAGGGGGTCTAAAAGGGCCACTGCACTGGCATTTACCACTGTGCTGGCCAAGCCATTGGCAGGAACCCTTGGTTTATGTCAGCCATTGGGTAACAGCGGTCGGATCAATGCCGGCTCCTGTAGGAAGCAGAAGACTCTGCCTTGGAGTCTAACTGAGAGGAAAAAGAAAAGGAGTACTTGTGGCATCTTAGAGACTAACCAATTTATTTGAGCATGAGCTTTCGTGAGCTACAGCTCACTTCATCGGATGCATGATGCATCAACTGAGAGGAGTCGCTTCTTGGTGACCACCACGGAGCAGTACCTACCAGTGCCGGACAGCGCTGCCAGGAGGAAGGCGACTGACTCTGCGACCATCATCACTGGTTTCCCTTTCGATAGCACCGGAGGCCTTGGTGCTGCAGGAGCTTTTGCCTTCAGTGCCAGTTTGCACCTGGGGATGGCGATACCAAGAATGATAGTAGCTCCCCTGCTGTCTCAAATGTCTCTTGTGTAGATGGTAGTGCCAAGGCTGTATCCCAATGGCTCTCCCTTGGTGGAGAGTCCAACGGTAACAGACTCAATGGGTCCCTTCCCACAGCCTGAGGCAATGGTACTATGGCGGCAGCTGTTGAATCTGATTGGCTCGGCACAGGTCGCACTCTCCTGGCTTCCCTGTGAGTGGCAGACCTTGGAGTTGGTGAGTGCCCAGCCAGTCTTCCGCTGCTTCTTCCTCAGCACCAGTGCCGAGAGTCCTGTTGAGGTGTGGATCTCCTCTGTACCAGAAATGCCTGACGGTGCCAAGAGTCCTTCCTCAGTGATGGAAATGTCAGGTATCACATCTCTGTCTGTCCCTCAGAGAAGACAGATGGAGATGTGAGATGGTGTACCCTAATAACTCCAGTAGGGCCATAGTGGCACACTATACCGATATGGCTGGATTTGCTGGGGTTGGCCAATTCATCGCTATCCATGTGATGGGCTGCCTCTGGTCTGCTCCGTAGGGTTCCATTCTGATCACAGGGGAGAAGGCTCCCTGCTGTACATCAGTGAGAAGGTATACCCTGGTGACAAAGATGATGAATAGACCTCATCAAGGGGCAGAACTGACATATATGGGAACCTTGCTGCTGGGCTGGAAGCATGCACCAGTGCTGAAAAAGGTCTCTGTATCCCCCAGTGACATCCTTGGTAGACTCCTCCATTAAAGAAACATCAGGTACCATAAGCAATTCTGTAGATGGTGCCAACATCAACACCAGCACTGCAGCCAACATCAAGGCTGGTGCGAAGCCCTTTTTCTTAAGCACAAAGCTTGAGGCCAATCCAGCATTGCTAGCCTCCGAGTGGTTTTCTCCCTGGAAGGCTGATGTCTAGTTCTCCCACAAAGAGGTCATGTCTGCCTCTTTGTGCCAATCTTCCTCGCTTCTGGGGAGAGGCAGTACTAGTCTTCAGGGACAGAGTCAACTTCCCAATGCCAACTTCTTATCAATGTCAGTCTTTGGGGTCACCTGCCAACTGGTAAGGATGTTCTAAGAGGAGGATTTGAACAGGATCTGGTGTGTTTTTAGATTGATCCCCTCTTCTGGATAAAAGGTAACCGCATGGATTTTTCCAGGATATAAAACCTGAGGCAGGTGCCCTAGAACTTCCACATCTGAGTAGAGAATGATCAGCACACAGTGTACCGATACAGAATATTACTCTCCACGAGGCAGACTAGACCACGGCTATTGCCATCAGTGAGAGAGGGATTGAGCTGTTGCAAGATGGCTTAAACCCTGAAGCCTTTTTGTGACCTTTGGCTGTGGACAGGAGTGCAGTGCACCAAAAGAAACGAAAAGGCCTTTTAAAAAGTTCCAAATTGAGAGTCATAAAAAATAGAAATATAATAAGGATAGAGAAAATTGATTTTGATCTGACTTGAATAATCACAGTCAAGTGGCAGCAGATGAACACAACTAGTTTCATCTCACTGCCATGGGCAGTAAGAGGCAACCGAGGAACAATTGTGGCTACTCTGCCCTTGTGCCCCAGGGTAGGAGAAGCAGAGCACAAGGACATGTGCAGCCTAGGCACAGCCCAATGGACACTACTATTAAAAAGACTACGGTCCTGTGCACGTGAAAGCGCATGCACACCTAATGCAGGATCCACACTGACATATCTGAAAAAGAATGTCTCTTTATTCTTGAGATACATTCCCAAATTCTTCTTTGGTTAGATACTACAGAAGATAAGTTTCAGGTGGAATGTAGATTTTCTTTTTTCAGAAAGTGAGAGAGGATCGAACTGAGTTTATAAAAGGAAACTATCTTACAACCTAAATTAGGGATACACTCCTGCAGCTCCAAAAATAACTCAGAAGCAACCATGATTCACAGTCAGACTGCTCTATTTTAGAAAACTTAGCTAGGAGAGCATTCTCAATCTTGTGTAATGATAATAAATTATAAAAAATAGTTCAGCTTTTAGTGACAGATCCCGTTAGAGGTAGTGGACTATGCAGCACAAGAAATAAAATAATCTTTACTTAAGTTTGCAATTGTTCACCCTAAAGTTAAAATAAATAAATAAATAAATAATCAAAGATTACTCCTAATTGGCAAGGTGTATTTCTGTAACAATGTAGTAAAAACAAAGCAGTATCACAAAATAATGAACAAATCTAAGTATACTGAATATGTTAGATTGTAGGGACTTTCTGTGGTCTCTCAGCTTGAGCAACACAAGTTAGAACAGCTTCCTTCTTCAGGGTCAGCTTCTGGTGAGCTCATGGTTCCAAGCAACGTCTATCTCCCAATAAAGGCAATATAGTCTTATGAACCACGAGAGGGATTACTCAGTGGCAAAAGCATCTTTGACTGTGTGCTGTGTAAAGAAGAACTTCCTTGTATTTGTTTTAAACCTGCTGCCCATTACTTTCATTTGGTGGCCCCCAGTTCTTCTATTATGGGAACAAGTAAATAACTTTTCCTTATTCACTTTCTCCACACCACTCATGATTTTATATACCTCTATCATATCCGCCCTTAGTTTCCTTTTTTCCAAGCTGAAAAGTCCTAGGTTCTTTAATCTCTCCTCATATGGGACCTGTTCCAAACCCCTAATCATTTTATTTGCCCTTCTCTGAACCTTTTCTAATGCCAGTATATCTTTTTTGAGATGAGGAGACCACAGCTGTAAGTAGTATTCAAGATGTGGGTGTACCATGGATTTATATAAGGGCAATAAGATATTCTTCGTCTTATTCTCTATCCCTTTTTCAACGATTCCTAACATCTTGTTTGCTTTTTTGACTGCTGCTGTGCACTGCATGGACATCTTCAGAGAGCTATCTACTATGACTCCAAGATCTCTTTCCTGATTAGTTGTAGCTAAATTAGTTGCCATCATATTGTATGTATACTTGGGGTTATTTTTTCCCCAATGTGCATTATTTTACATTTATTAACATTAAATTTCATTTGCCATTTTGTTGCCCAATCACTTAAGTTTTGTGAGATCTTTTTCAAGTTCTTCACAGTCTGCTTTGGTCTTAACTATCTTGGGCAGTTTAGTATCGTCTGCAAACTTTGCCACCTCACTGTTTACCCCTTTTTCCAGATCATTTATGAATAAGTTGAATAGGACTGGTCCTACAACTGACCCTTCGGGAACACCAATAGTTATCCCTCTCCATTCTGAAAATTTACCATTTATTCCTACCCTTTGTTCCCGGTCTTTTAACCAGTTCTCAATCCATGAAAGGATCTTCCCTCTTCTCCCATGACAACTTAATTTACATAAGAGCCTTTGGTGAGGGACCTTGTCAAAGGCTTTCTGGAAATCTAAATACACTTTGTCCACTGGATCCCCCCTGTCCACATGTTTGTTAACACATTTGTTATCTGAAATTGTCAAAATCTGAAGATTAATTTTATGGGCTAGATTATTTCAGAAGTTCAGATCGATATTTAAGAAATCTTCTTTTAACAGTTTTGTCATCTCTTGGTTCTACATAGTTATGGGTTAGTTTTTCATCCCCAAAATCACATTTTAGATTAGATTGAGGGCTACTAATTTAGCTCTTCTTAAAATTTGAAAGCAGATACAGAATTATGGCCTAGGTTTTCCATGAGAACTCTCAAGCATACTCCTGCGTGAAACAGTTTTGATACTTGGTCTTAAATGGTTGAAAGCTGGCAAGTGCATGGTTTTTGTCTTTTAAGGTGACAGAGAACTACAAACCTTTTCCATCGATTTGAGTAGATGGAATTTGTTGCGACTTTTCTTGCAGACTGAAGAATTTGTGTGGCAGAGTTTGATAAATTATATCTGTTTAGATTTCTCCTCTCAGCAGACATGCTGTCAGACCAAGCAACTGTTGGAGGGAACAGGTTGCTTGTTCGGAAGTAGGAGGACTACCTCCTGTTGAAGCAAGATTATATTTTAGGCCCAGTTGTTTTATTATGGTGAACCAGTATTCATAAAGCCAGAATGGAGATACAAATATAGCTTGGTTTTAAAGCTTTTTGAGGCTGCTGAGAAAATGAAAGGTATTAAAGGCATGGAGGAAAGATGTACAATAGGCTTTTAGCTATTTTTTGTTGTATTATTCATCTCTTCTGCTTGCAGGAAGTTTAATCAGGGCAGGAAACATCCTACCTTCTTGCTATATAATGTGAAAAGGTCGTTTTCTAATAGTTTGCAGAAAGAGCACTACTTAATCTGAATAATAACTCACCATCTCTAGTTCTAACAATAAAAGGATATATTGTGGTTATCTTCTCATATGTTTGTGTTTTGAAGTCAGTGGATTGCTCGGGGCTAAATCTTCCTTTGTATATGGAATTGTTAACATGTAGCTTACATTCTTGGGGGAAAAACAAACAAAACAACCTGCACATTTGTTAAACAATGTGTCATACTACTTCAGGCTTTAATGATAAGTTTTCCCTTGCACAATTAGAACTAAGTGTTGTAAAGGTTTCTTGATAAATATCCATGCCAACAGATTTTACTTGACCTTTCCTGAAGTTTTTTGCTGATTTTTATAATACTAACTTTCTAAATGTCCTGATACAAACACAATGTTCAGTATCTAATCTCTAGAACATGAAAAACAGGTATTCAAAGCTTCCAGCTAACCAGAATGAGTAGCATTTTTGAAAGTATATGGTATAATTTCTGGCAATGATAATGTTTTCTGCACTAAACAGCAAAATCAATGTTAAAATAAATCATTCCTGAAAATCTGTTATTTCAGAGCAAATTATTAAGAAATTATACATACTACATCTTACAATAGATGTGGCAAGAACATCTACAATATAATGTGACTTCCCAAACTTTACAAGTTTGCAAATCTTTTTTTCTATCATCAAAATGACTCGCTGACCATCCAAGTATTGAAACTACACATGTATCCTCTAGTCCAGTGGTAGGTAAACTATGGCCCGTGGGCTGGATCCAGCCCCTCAGGGCTTTGGATCCAGCGCGTGGGATTGCCCCCTGTGGTGCCGCAGACCCCGCGCCACTCTCAGAAGCAGCTGGTACCATGTCCCTGGGGCCCGGAGGGATGGGGGCAGAGGGCTCTGTGCGTTGCCCTTGCCTCCAGGCACCACCCCCTGCAGCTCCCACTGGCCAGGAACAGGGAACCGCAGCCAATGGGAGCTTTGCGGAGGTACCTGGAGGTGTGGCAAGGGCAGTGCGCGGAGCCCTGTGCCCCCCGTCTCCCAGGGACAGCGCAAGGACATGGTGAGCGGTGCGGCGTGGGGCCAGGGCAGGCAGGGAGCCTGCCCTGGCCCCGGTGTGTGCCACTGCCACCCCGGAGCCGCTTTAGGTAAGCTGCGCCGGGCCAGAGCCTGAACCGCTCCTGCACCCCGCACCCATCCTGCACCCCAACTCCCTGCCCTGAGCCCCCTGCCGCACCCCACACCCCTCCTGCACCCCAAACCCCTACCCTGAGCCCCCTGCCGCACCCCTCCTGAACCCTAGCCCCCTGCCCTGAGCCCGTCGCACCCCATGCCCCTCCTGCACACAACCCCCTGCCCTGAGCCCCCTCCTTCACCCTGAGCCCCCTCATACACTCTGCACCCCTCCTCTGCCCCAATCCCTTACCCTGAGCCCCTTCCTGCACACCGCATCCCCTCCTATACCCCGCACCCCAACCCCCTGCCCCGGTCCTGCTTACCATTTCCCCACCCAGATGTGGCCCTCGGGCCAAAAAGTTTGCCCACCTCTGCTCTGGTCACCCACCATTACAGAAACAAACTAAATAAAAATATGATCATGCTCTTTTATGTGGACAGAGAAGTACTGTCTTTATTAATGCAAATCACAGCCAGTGTGTGTAGAACAGTTGTACAGATACCTGGGGACATGCACTCAGGAAGCTTATGAAAGACGTTAGGAGGGCATTCTGAGTCACTGATGATGAGGAAAAATGCTTTCTTTCCTGAAGGTTGACTCAGAACTTTCCATAACATTTTTCAGACAATGTAGTAATTACATTCCTATATAATGGAATTTCTCTGATGATAATGATACTCAGTTTAATTCTGTCACATTAATCACATTTCTTCTGTCCCCGATCTTATAAAAAGTTTTTTTTTAGTTAAATGTCCTGAAAAATGGGGAGAGGAGAAGCAGTGGAGAAAACGAAAAAACTGTCTGTTTCAGAAATCTGATACTGCCAGCAGAAACACTGGATTCAGCAAAAAGCTTCACACCTCCCAATAAAGGTTTCCAATACAATGCTAGTCAATATAATCTCTAGTGGATTACAAATGGTTTTGGGAGTATTTCTGGGATACTTAAAAATTTCAATAGAAGATTAAAAAAAATTATTTGGCAATGATCACATTTTTATTAGAGTATCTTTTCAACCCCTTTGTAGACAGAAAAAAGCCACGACAAATTACACTGAAAAATCAGACTAAAGATTTCCAGATTTATGGGATAGGGTTTTGGGCTATGTAATTATGGGGAAAGGGACCTTCTATTTAAAAAATCCTGCTCAGATACCACAAGAGATAAATACCAATTATGAACAGGCTGATTCGGGGATAATGGAAATTTTTATAATCTTTCAACCAAACAAATCTAGCTACAGAAACTTCACATCAATATCAACTACAAAGAATTGTAACAGAAATTAGCACGGGTTTTCCCTCTTCAAATTATCTTAAAACTGAAAGGTAGTAAATTGACCGACTGGTATGTAGGCCAATTACACTGGATGAAATTTACTCATGGAACGGAGAGTCAGTACGAGGCCCTCCACACCACAAAGCTCTACATAGCTGCTGGTGGAGTGGCTCTACACCCCTGTGTGTCATGGAAATGGTCTGTAGGCTGATCCCAGATAGTTGGGCATGAAGGTGGCGTAACACAGCGCCTCCAGATCCAGTGGACACAGTAAACTCAGCAACAGTTACAACGGGAGTGCAATGGCTATTATGAATCATGGCTAGAAACCACTGGCAGGCGGGTTTCTGCAGCAATCCTGCAGCCCTAGCCCTGGGTTGCAGTAGTGAGTTGTATTTTATCCCTCCCCAACACACCCATACAGAGCCTGAACCAGCTTTATGTGAGTGGAATGGATCTCACCCAGTTATAACTGCTTGCAGGCAGTCCACATATTTGTGGCCAATTTTTATTAATGTTGTGAAATATAAAGAAAACGGGAATCTAATCTCTGCTACAGAAAGTGGCCCCAAAATTAAATGGGTAGAGTGATCATATAACTAATTCTATATTTTAAACCATTTTCTCTCCCCTCCCACCCAAAAAAGCCTCCACAAAACGAAACTCTCATCTGAAAGCACAAATCATGGCCACAGCAACAAACAAGTTATTGGTAAAACTTTAGAGCATGTTACAAGTACATGGAATCCATGATAAATAAAACCGAAGCCATTTCTCAAGTATTTTACTTGGGTTATAAAAATGGAATAAACCGAAAAATTTAAAAGCCAACAAGGTTTAACTTTTATGGGTTCTATCTTTGGCTACAACTATGGATGTAACTTCAGACAAATGAAGTAGAATCAGAGTTTTGAAACTTGGCAACATTGGTATTTGCTTTGGATATAAAAAGAAACTAGGAGAGCTGACAAAGCAAATGGTTCAGTGAAAGTAAGGACAAAGGGCACTTTTCAGGCCACCTCACAAGCCAGGAAAAAATGTCTCCATGATCTCATAAAAGATCATGTTAAGAGCCAAAGGAAAAGTTTCTGGGTTGCAGAGAAGGAGTTCATGGCAAAAATGCAGTTTACTGTCTGAGTAGCCTAAACAGAATTGGTAGTTAGCAAAGCAAACTTAAGTCAGAAAACTCTTAGCAAGAGCTGCGCTACACTGAGAATGGCCCTTTTCAGATATATAGTTTTAATTGGTTAACTGAAAAATCCAAAACAAGTTCAAAAACTTACATTTTGTTCCCATTACAGTTTAAGGCTTTTTCAAATACGATAAAAAAAATTAAAATTCCCACAAAGCTATCACTGGAATAACAGTTCCTAATAGAGCAAAAGAAAAGATTTTCAGTTAACTTACTGCATAAATTTAGGAGGTAGTAGTACATCTGATCTCTATCACACTCAAATAGTTTTTGAGTCATTTCCACCATATTTTCTAAAGTTTCCATCTTTGGGAGGAAAAAAAAAAAGTGATGTAACATAAAATATCTGTATATCAGACTATGGTTTAATCTAATTTTTATATGTATAATCATATATGCAGCTCAGAAATATGTCTACACACACATGTTCAGTCCAAAAATTTGGGAATGTAAATATAAGACTGCATATAATTTTTCACTAAATATAAAGTATCAATTTACATCATTACTGTTTATGTAAATTGTGATATGCATGCAATACTTCAAAACGTATGTGTGTATTACCATTATGCAATAGATGTACCTGGTTAGTTGCAATACACTTCTCGGCAAACCACTGCAGCCTCCCAGGACGAGCTCTCAAGCCTGGTGTCTGCAAAACAGTATTTCCGCACAAACAAAAATGTCAGTTTACTTAGCCAAAGTACTTTCTTAAAATGTAAAAGTAATTATATGTTGTCATAATGAAGTATTTTATGGTTGATTTTTATTAATGGAAGATGACTTAGTTCTCAATTCTAAACTAACCAACTTCATTCATAATTAAATAACATTTATCCTAAAAAATTCAAAGGTTGTGTTGGTGACTCTATAGAAACAATAACCATGTTTCATTCTAAATATATTTTTCATTCAACAGTACTTTTGGTTTGAAAATTGCTATGCTGTTTCTCTGATTGAATGTGATTTTTTTTTTTTTTTTTGAAGTCTCAGACATTAGTTGATCCATTTGGGTAGGTAAAAGTGAAAAAGTGACACACATTTTGAAACAAGAATTCATTTTTAAAAAAAAGTCATCACATAGTTCAAGAATGGTTTGTTTCAAAGACCACAAGCCTGTCTTGATTTTCAATCTCAAGAGCTTTTGATATTTGAAGAAATAAGGTTCATAATGTAAGTAAAAGCAACTGAAAACTCTTTGAGCATGCAACGCAATTTTACTTTTCCTGCCTTCATTTTCAACACACACCCAACGTGAATCTACAGAGACACACTGCTACAGACGACCAGAGCGCTATATATTCTCATAGATCATAACAAACAACAAGCCACTCTGCTGATCTCATTCCTTCCCATTACAAAATACACATGACCCTCGCTAGACCACAAGTCTATATAGCGCGAATTCGCATATAACATGGCCGTGGCCATGAATCCCAAATTTAATTACTTTAATTGGAATTCATTTTAATGCAGTCCCCATATTAAAGCGTTTCCGTGCATGGATCCCAAATCCCGCGTTCTAGCGAGGTTGCGGTGTACTCATATATTCTGGACTACAAATACACACCAGTCATCTCTCTCACCCCTTCAGAGGAATGCCAAATGTTCACAAATTGTCGTCTTCATGAAACATTCGTCCAGAATAGGAGCAATTACTCACTAACTGGAACACCAGGCCTCAGACTCTTTTTTTCAACTGCAGCATCTATTTACATCCCTACTCCATCAACATCTAGTACCAGAAATTTTCCTACTACATTCCATTAGTTTGTAGTGCCAGCTTCTGTCCCAGCTGCAACACCCTCACCAGAAGACAAGCTTAATCCAGTGTGCATTACAGCATTTGATGGTAGCACCCACTCTATTCAGGGCACATATACGCCATAGCACAAATTCCACTACAAATTCATCTTACAGCTATTTTTTCAGGCTCTCTACAGACTCAGGAGGAAGATCCACTGCATCAGTTTAAACTTGTTTCATGTTTTCAAGATCCTCTTCAAAATCTTAAGGTCTAGATATACTGTTTAAAATAAAGCTGAGATTCTGCAGTACTATTCTGTAATAAGGACTGAAATCTGTGGGTATTGAATCACAGAATACTGGTGGTTAAGGGTATAGTTAAGGTTGTAAAACAATTTACATTATAACCCTGCTTTCACTTCCTTATAACTTGATAGAACTTCTCCCTTTTCAGGTGAGATTTTCTATACTTAGGGCTTGTCTACTTTACCCACTGGATCAATGGGCAGTCTAGATGTGATAAATTGACCGCCGAGTGCTCTCCCATCGACTCTGGTACTCCACCAGGGCAAGAGGCGCAGGCGGAATTGACGGGAGAGTGTCAGCCATCGACTTACCACAGTGAAGACACCGCAGTAAGATCTAAGTACATCAACTTCAGCTACGATATTCACTTAGCTGAAGTTGCGTAACTCAGATAGACCCCCCCCCACCACAATGTAGACCAGGCTTGAGTCCTGGAGGTTTTTTTTTTTTTTAAGTCTGAGTCAAATTTTTTCAGTTGTTTTGAGTTATGGGAATATATAAAAAAATTCTAACTACTTTTTTTTGTTTTGTTTTCAAGCAAGAACTGGAGTACAGCAACCATGTCTAAATTTTGAAACTTGGTAGGAACAATTTTCAATGAGGTTTTATTTCCCCTGCTTGGTTGGAAAAAAGTTGGTTTAAAGTAAGAAAATGTTCAAAAACTGCATACCAAGAACATTCTGCTGAAGAAGATTTGCTCAAATCTACATGTACATACTAAATTTGAAATACATGGTTCAAGGACAAAGTTCCACTGGTAAATTTCATAAGCTCTGCAAGCTGTATAAGCTATACAGCAAACAGCTTACCAACTCCAAAAACTGAAGAACTTTTGAATCTCTCTCTTTTCCTCTCTCCCCCTTTTTAAAGACAAAGCAATTAAAGGCGAAAAAACTTATTAATGCAACACTAAGCTGCACAGTTAAAACTGTAAGTAAGGAAATACAAAATTAAACTGTTCCAACAGCTGTGTTAATGCAGACATTACACATACTGACTTATTATTTTTATGCATTTTTTAGTTAATTACTTTAATACATTCCTTTTACTATTGTAAACTATATAGCATAAAACATTCAGTTTGTGGAATACTGAGATAAATCATCACTTAATTAACCTTTACATTTCCTGACTTTGCTCAAAATCTAGCTGCTTAATGACAGGTTTCAGAGTAACAGCCGTGTTAGTCTGTATTCACAAAAAGAAAAGGAGTACTTGTGGCACCTTAGAGACTAATCAATTTATTTGAGCATGAGCTTTCGTGAGCTACAGCTCACTTCATCGGATGCATACCGTGGAAACTGCAGCAGGCATTATATACACACAGAGAATATGAAACAATACCTCCTCCCACCCCACTGTCCTGCTGGTAATAGCTTATCTAAAGTGATCATCAAGTTGGGCCATTTCCAGCACAAATCCAGGTTTTCTCACCCTCCACCCCCCCCACACACAAATTCACTCTCCTGCTGGTGATAGCCCATCCAAAGTGACAACTCTCTACACAATGTGCATGATAATCAAGTTGGGCCATTTCCTGCACAAATCCAGGTTCTCTCACCCCCCCACCCCCATACACACACAAACTCACTCTCCTGCTGGTAATAGCTCATCCAAACTGACCACTCTCCAAGTTTAAATCTGCTTAAGATTCTACAGTGTTAAAATTGGTCATTTTGAACCAGAAATAGTTCAGAACAGAATCAAAGTAATTGTTTTAAACTTAAAAGGACATCATTAAGTGAAGAAAAAAATCACATCTAAATCTGAAAATTGTGGCTCTACCGTTTTCACACTGCAACAACTAATACTCCGAGGGCATTCTGCGTCAAAAATATATATCTATATATATTCTGCACACAATATTTTATAATTCTGCAAATTTTATTTGTCACATAAATGTGGAGGCTCCAACATGGCATTGGGGAGCACAGGCCACTGGCTGCACAGGGTGGGAGATCAGTGTGCAGCTCCCCACTGGGACACGGACTCAGCAATGAGGCTGCATCCAACTCTGACACAGCACAAGGACCATGCTTACCCCAGAAACACCCCAGGGCCCTGCCACTCCATGCCAGGTGCACCAGGTGTGGACAGGCAGGCTCAGCAAGGCAGGATCCAAGTGTGGAGGGGTTTAGTATGGGGGGATCCAGGTGCAGTTGAGAGGGTTCTGTGTGGGGCAATCTGGGTGAGGGCGTCTCAGTGGGGGATCCAGGTGCGAGCTGGATGCACAGGGGCTTGTTGGGGGATTCTGAATGCAATGGTACTAGAATTCTTTGAGGGGGGTCAACAAGCATGCAGACAAAGGAGATCCAGTGGATATAGGGTATTTAGATTTTCAGAAAGCCTTGTCAAGGTCCCTCACGAAAGGCTCTTAAACAATATAAGCAGGCATGGGATAAGAGGGAAGGTTCTCTCATGGATTGGTAACGGGATAAAAGATAGGAAACAAAGAGTACGAATAAATAGTCAGTTTTCGGAATGGAGAGAGGTAAAATAGTGGTGTCCCCCAGGGATCTATACTGGGCCCAGTCCTAATTAACATATTCATAAACAATATGGAAAAAGGGGTAAACAGTAAGGTGGCAAAATTTGCAGATGATACAAAACTACTCAAGATAGTTAAGCCCCAGGCAGACTGTGAAGAGCTACAAAAGGATCTCACAAAACTGGGTGACTCGGCAACAAAATGGCAGATGAAATTTAATACTGATAAATGCAAAGTAATGCACATTAGAAAACATAATCCTAACTATACATATACAATGATGGGGTCTAAATTGGCTGTTACCACTCAAGAAATAGATCTTGGAGTCATTGTGGATGGTTCTCTGAGATCATCCACTCAATGTGCAGCAGCAGTCAAAAAAGCGAACAGAATGTTGGGAATCATCAAGAAAGGGATGGATAAGAAGACAGAAAATATTGTATTGGCTCTATATAAATCCATGGTATGACCACACCTTGAATACTGCGTGAAGATATGGTCACCCCATCTCAAAAAAGATATACTGAAAATGGAAAAGATTCAGAAAAGAGCAACAAAAATGATTGGGGTATAGAATTGCTTCCATATGAGAAGAGATTAATAAGATTGGGACTTTTCAGCTTGGAAAAGAGGCAACTAAGGAGGGATATGATAGAGGTCTATAAAATCATGAATGGTATAGAAAAAGTAAATAAGGAAGTGTTATTTACGCCTTCTCATAATACAAGAACAAGGGGCCATCAAAGAAATTAATAGGTAGCAGGTTTAAAACAAACACAAGGAAGTATTTTTTCACACAACGCACTGTCAACCTCTGGAACTCCTTGCCAGAGGATGTTGTGAAGGCCAATGCTTTAACGGGGTTCAAAAGGGAGCTAGACAGGTTCATGGAAGATAGGTCCATCAATGGCTATTAGTCAGGATGGGCAGGAATGGTGTCCCTAGCCTCTGTTTGCCAGAAGCTGGGATTGGGTGACAGGACATGGATTACTTGATGATAACCTGTCTGTTCATTCCCTTTGGGGCACCTGCCATTGGCCACTGTCAGAGGACAGGATACTGGGTTTGATGGACTTTTGGTCTGACCCAGTATGGCCGTTCTCATGTAATGGGACTCCATGCGGGGTGTATGTGTGTGTGTGGGGGGGAACAGAGCTCATTGAGGGGTCCAGATGCTGGGGGAGTGTGGCTCAGTGGGGTGGGGATCCAGGTGTAGCTGGTTGGGGCTCAGTAGGGTGGAGATCCAGGTGCAGGTAGCTCACTGGGTTGGTGCAGGTGCATGGGGAGTATGACTCATCAGTGGGGGTTCTGGGTGAAGGAGAGGGGTGAGATGCGGTAGGAGGATCTGGATATGAGGGGGCCTGGATGCATGGGGGTTGGGTGGATGGGGGAGCAGCTCCCTGTACAGTGATCCCTCCTCCCGCACCTGAGGAGCAATGGACGTAGGAAGCGCCAGGAGGAGTTTGCAGCGCTTCCTACAGCTGGGGAAGAAATCTGGGGATGGGTCTCACCCAGCCCCGGATGCCATGCAGGGGAAGAGGAAATCCTGTCCTCCCCAGCCCACCCAGGACTAGCAACTGAGACTGGCACAGGGTAGGAGCCACCAGGTGTTCCCCGGGTGTTCCCCAGTCCTGCCTACTGGCCCACAGTGATTTACCTCTCTGCTGGCTTTCTTGGGCCCCCGAAACATACTTCTGGGGAGGGTCATATGACTGCTCTTGTGGCTTCCCTTTGCTTCCCCATCAGAAAGTCATTTTTCTGCAGGGAAACAAACAAATCTGCAGGGGACATAAATTCTGTGCATGCGCAGTGGTGCAGAAGTCCCCAGGAGTAAAACTAAGATTACTACAATATATATTAGAGAAAACATTTCTCTCTTGTGTCTCAATTTACTTTGTGCATTTCCAGCATTTAGTGGATAGTTAGATTCATTTTTTTCTCAGTGCTCAGTCACACTTCTTGTCTGATTTATTAACATGATACCATCAAACTCTCAAACATTACTCTGGAGGGACTTTACATGCCTGCTCTTCACCGGGCCTTATTAAGAGAGTGTGTTTATCAAACAGCAGGAGCAAATGTGAAACCAAATCGGCAGAAGGTAGCACATACACAGAACATGAGGAGGGATGAGAATATTTGGTATTGTTCCTCTTGAGATTATCTGAAAGACATTTATAAATTTTGTGAGGGGAGCAGGAAAAACCCTGTAAAAAGTCTGAAATAAGAAGAATTTTTAGAGTTCTGGGTGTGCTATAGAAGAGGATGTGCTATTAGAAATCTGCCAATTTTAAAAAAAAAAGTCCAAGTAGAGAGACACTTTTGAACTTTGTTTAGGTTAAAAGTACTCAAGTCAAGAGGGTCTCCTCAAGCTCTCTTGTTAAGCTACTAATTTCCATAGTAAGATGGAAGAACGGTCTCAAAGACATTTATGGGAACTGAAAGCCATTTAGATAGCATGGGCTAGATTCAAAAAGGAACTTAGGTGATGCTTAGTGTTGTCCAACTTTTAGGTCTCTAGAAAATCCCTGGAATTCACAAAGCCTGAGTTAGGCACCTAGGTACAGTGAATCATGAAATATAAGCAGCTCAGAATGGGATTCACATAAGCCAGCGTATACCATGCAGCTTCTTACCCAAACTAGCCAATGGGAGATGCCACGGGGAGGGATTTGTGCTAAGTCAGACCCTCTTAGGGAAATAGGTACCTAAGCCTTGGCTGCAGAGAGGTGCCTCCCACTGCTTGGGATTATTAGCTGCAAACACTCTCTTGGCATTAGGCGACTATGCCATTTTTGTAAGAAGCGGGGGGAGGGAGAGACTACCTCATAATTTAAATGGGCTTAAATTGCAGCAAGGGAAGTTTAGATTGGAAGCTAGGAAAATTTTCTAATTGTCAGGATAGTTAAGCACTGGAACAAATTGGCTAGGGAATCTTGGAGGTTTTTAAGAACAGGTTCTACAAACAACGGTTAGAAATGGTCTAGTTATTACTTAGTTCTGCCTTGAGTGCAGGGGACTGGACTAGATGACCTACTGAGATCCCTTCCAGTCCTATACTTCTACGATATAATGACAACTTTTAGCTCAATGGTTAGGAAACTCACCTGGGATGTGGAAGGCTCCCCAGTTCAAGTACCCCCCGCTTCTGCCATCTTGAGAGTTGAAGCAACAGCCTATCCAGTTCCTTCTCTACTGTGAAGCCAGTAAAGCTCCAAAGCAGAGGGGAAGGAGAGCAGGTGGACAGGTAGTGGAATACATATAGGGACCACACAACTTGAAGAACCTTAGTTACCACAAGGCTCTTCTTCTTGGACTACGGGTCCTTGTATGACTTCCACTATGATTGGCAGAAAAGCAGTACTGCAGTAGGAGGGTGCACGGATGCAGGCAGCAGAGCTGTTGGAGAACTGATATCCCAAAGGATGATTCAGCACCATTCTCTGCTAGAGCATAATGTCTTGCAAATACGTGGGTGGAACTTTATGTAGCTGCTCTACAAACATCAGCTAAAGGTACTTCCTGAAGTGATGCCACTGAAGTTGCTTGTGTAGAAAGAACCCTTAACCCATGATGGGGAGGAAGATGCAACAACTCGTAACAGAGCAGGATACAGCCTGAGATCCAATCAGGGATCCTCTGGGAGGATACAGCCTGTCCTCTGACTCATTCTGCTATAGTGAGAAACAAGCTAGATTTTCTAATTTGTTTTGTCCTTTGCAGGTAGAAGGTGAGAGCTCATAGTAGAAGTGAAGTCTCGCCTCCTCTTCAGATGCACACTGTTTCAGAAGAAACACAGATAAGTGGATTGATTGGTTTATGTGAAACTCACAAACTATTTCAGTGGTAAATTTCGGGTGTCGTCATAAGGACTTTGTCCGTATGTAATATAGTGTATGGCAAATCCACTATTAGGACTCCCAGTTCACCCATCCTTGTGGCCGAGGTGTTGGCCACAAAGAATGCAACTTTCATTGACACCTGAGGCACAGAACATGTGTCTGGTGATTGTAAGGGAGGCTTAGGCAGTGCCGAACATACAAGTCCCAATGAGGCGCAGTTTCCTTACAGGCAGGAAAATTCTGATTAGGCCCTTTAAGAATGTTAGTCAAAAGGGTGAGTGAAAACTGAATAACCCTCTGATAGTGGATGGCACACACTGACTACTGCCAGGTGGATTCATAAAACAGAGGGAAAGCCAAGCTGTTTTGAGAAAAAGAACGAATCAAGTAGGAAACACTATTCGGCCAAGAGGAAGCATTTTTCCATCTGAGCACTGCAGAAACATGTATCTCCTGAGTCAGCAGATAGTCTCAAATGAGGGAAATATTCTATCCACACAGGTTTATGTGCATGTGCTCGGACCCAGAGCTTTTCAAAGTAATAGTGTCCATCGGTCTCGGCATGCTCCCTTGCATTGCCTCATGGTTTCACTCATGGCAATAAAGGATGGGGAGACTGACTGCACCTTCACTTCCTTCTTCACCACAGATCTACCAGATCCACAGCATGGGGGAAGGAGGGTGGGACTGGAAGATAGATAGGGACCACACATCTCAAAGAACCTCCAGTTACAGGTAAGTAACCTCCCTTCTTCTTTGAATGATGGTCCCTATTATTTTCCATTGAGGATGATTAACAAGCAGTATGTAGCTAAGAGAAAGATACAAGGAAGATGACAGAACCATGGAACAGAGAACCGCTGCACCGAATGAGGCGTCTGTTGCATTATCATGCACTGGAGCATAACAAGAAAAAAAGGTATGTATCGAACTCCACATGGCTGCCTTACATATGTCCGCAAGGGACAGGTCATGATCGTGGCAGTAACTGATGCCGGTGCTCCCACTGAACGGGGGCTGCCCTGATAGTTGATAGAGTGTAATGCATCTGAAACCCACTTTGAGATTCTCTGAGTGGAAATGGCCTGCCCTTTAAGTCTCTCCACTATGGCCACGAATAGTGTAGGAGACTTCCGGAAGGGCTTTGCCCACTGTAGGTAAAAGGACAGGGCCCTATGGACATCGAGGGAGTGAAGTCGACATTCCTCATTTGAGGTATATGGTTTGCAAAAGAAGGTTGGCAAACATATGAGATGGTTGAAGAGGAAGCAGGAAACCACTTTTCGTAGAAATTTGGGATGCAAGCACAGTGAAACTTTATCCTTATGAAATGTGGTGAAAGGGCGGTTTGCCATCATGGCTCCCAGTTTGCCAACCCTCCTTGCAGAGGCGATAGCCACCAGGATGACGACCTTCATGGAAAGAAGAAAGAGGGAACAAGAAACTAGGGGTTAAAGGGAGAGTTAATTAATGACATAGGGTCTAGGTTGAGGTCCCACTGAGGAGCGATAGGTTGGATGGGCAGGTATTTATGTACAAGGCCTTTCCAGAACCAGGCAGTCAAAGGGTGGGTAAAAACTGAATGACCCTCCACTGGAGGCTGGGAAGCGCTAATAGCTGCTGAGTGCACCCTGAGTTGAGAGCTAGTCCTGAAGCCATTAGATAGAGGAAATAGTCCAAGAACATTGGGATGCCAACAGCCTTGGGGGCAAACATTTCTGTTGGGCCCAGGACATTAAATGTGCCCACTTAGCTCAGTAGGATCGTCTTGTGGAGTCCTTCCTGATATTGGAGAGGACATCTCATACTGCCAACGAACACACTCATGCTAGCAGGGGCGTCCATCCGAAAACCAATCTGAGCTGAAGCATCTATGGATCGGGGTGCCTGCCATAACATTGAGAGAGCAGTTCCAGGAACATTGGGAGCAGGAGTGGAAGATGTTTTGACATGCAGAGAAGCAGAGGAAATCAGAACTGGCGAGGCCAGAATGGAGCGATCAGGATGACCAAAAACTCAGATGGGAGACGGTGATTGAAGGACGGATGACACAAGTGGTAGGAGAGGGAAGGCACAGTTGACCCAGTCCAACCAGGCGACAACCAGCACATCGCTCTGCAAATGGACAGACTCCTCCCCTTGAGCAGTACTGAATGTATGTGGCATTGGTGTGAGATGCAAAGAGGTCCCCCATTGACCAAAAACATCTGCAATTCTGGGTCATGCAGGTCCCATTCACAGTTGGTTGTCAAGTTCCTGCTGAGAGCATTGGTAATCATGTTCTGGGTCCCTGGTAGGCAGGCGGTTGACAAGAGGATACAATGTACAATGAACCATTTCCAGAGGCACATAGCTTCTGCACACAGCGCTGGGAACTTTTGCCTCCTTGCTTGTTTATGTAGTAAACCGTAATGGTGTTGTCCGACATGCCGAGAACATGACAAGAATGGATGGACAGCAAAAGCATGCTGCATGCCTTGTGTACTGCCCAAAGTTCCAGGATGTTGATGGACCACTTGAGAAGCCAGGATGCAAAAGTTCCTTGCATCATGCAATATCCCATGTGTGCTCCACAGCCATCAAGTCTGTTAGGGTTGACATGCTCGGTGAGGATGGGAGGAATGGCATTCTGAAGCATACTTGGAAGGGGTCTGTCCACCATCGGAGGGAAGCGATGATCTCTGGTGGGACAATGAGAATGGTGTCCATGGGTTGGTTGCACCATAGTTGGAGGAAGCAGATGTGCAGGCAAGCAAATGCTGTGACACAGTACATGCTGCTCTGTGGCTGAGGAGGGAAAGAACAGCTCTGGCTGAGACTGAGGCGTTGGATGTCACCAAAGCAATCAGGGTCCAGTAGACTCCAGGGTGTCTTTCAGCAGGTAAGCACATCTGGAGGTCGCACTGATGCGTGCTCCAATGAACTCCAGGGACCTTGTAGGTTGAAAAGCTGATTTTTCCAATGTTCACACTCACCTCTAGGGAGGAGAGGAGTAGAAGGAGTTTGTTGATTCCTGAGCTTCCTTTCTGGATTGCACTGCCAGTAGCCAGTTGGCCAGGTAAGGGTAGATGAGGACTCCTTGCTGTCGGAGGTAAGCTGCTATCACAGAAAAAATATTTGTGAAGACTTGTGGAGCAGTGGTGAGTCCTGTATTGGAAGTGTCGCAGATCCACCGTGAACCTCAGGAACCATCTGTGGTTGAGCGGATGTTGACATGGAAGTAAGCGTCCTGCATATCGAGAGCTGTAAACTGCATGGCTTTTTCTAGCAAGAGAATGATGGCCGCAAGCATGACGATGCAGAACTTTGATTTGTGAATGGAACACTTGAGGTGTCGGAGATCCAAGATAGGTCTGCAACTTCCTTTCTTCTTGGTTACCAGGAAATATCTGGAATAGAACCTTGTACCCTGAAAGGTTGCAGGGACTGGTTCCACTGCTCCTCTCTGCAGCAGGGAGTCTATCTCTAGGGTAAGAATACTGCTGTGAGAGTGATTCCTGAAACCAGCTCCGGCTGGGTGGGTGTCAAGGAGATAGTGTTGTAAACTTGATCGTACTGCCATGTCAAACAACATCCAGAACCCACTTCTCTGTTATTGCGCTCCATGCTGGTAGAAAGTTTTATACAGCCCTCAAAGGGAGTGGTCAACAAGAGTATTGAGATGCACTCAGAAATAATGCTTATGCAAAGATTAGGTGTTCTGTGTAGAGGGCTGCACTGGCAGACAAGACCTGTGGATCTTCAGATGCTTCTGTGAAGATTCATAGGCTCATTGGTGGTACAATTGGGGAGTTCAATAGTGTTGTGCAGGTGGTGGATGGTAAAATTTTCATTTCGGTGCCGGATCGTAAGGTGGCTCTAGAGTCCTTCAGTGACTGCAAAGAATCATCCGTCTTCTGGTTGAAGAGGTGTGATTCATCAAATAAGGAAGGTCTTCAGTTGTGCTCTGAACCTCTCTAGGGAAGTCTAAGGAATGTAACCAGGAATATCCTCTCATGATGATTCCAGTCACCATTGTTCGCGTAATTAACTGCAGCCTGAAGTATGGTCCTGAAGACCAACTTGACCTCCTCCAGAATAGCCTGGAAGCAGGTACAATCCTTCTGAGGTAGCTTATCTGCAAAACCCGCCATCTGCCCATAGTTCAAAAAGTCATATTTGGCCATCATTACTATGTAGTTCAAGATATAGAATTGGAGGCTGGCCGAGGAAAAGACCTTTCTATCCATCAGGTCTAACCTCTTGCCCTCCTTGTTAGAGGGGTTGGAGCATGGATGCTGTTGCTCGGCCATCTCCATAGCAGCCTGGATCACCAAAGGAATTAGGCAGAGGGTGGGAGAACAGAAACTCAGACCTCTTGGGGTGGACACAGTACCTCTTTCCACTCCCTTTGGGGTAGGGGTGCACATGGCTAAGGTATGCCATATGGTGCATGCCAGTTGGAGAATGGGGTATCATTGATCAGTAAGGCAACTCTGGCCTGTACTGATGCATGCAAGATGTTGAGTAGATGGGTCTGACTGTTCTGCACCTCCTGGGTAGATCAAGACGGAGCCATCAGAACCCTCTGTTAGGCATACCTTTGGAACAGCACGCATAGTGGCTGAAACCTCAGACTCAGTGGAACTGGAGGCCTATACACATGGTGTCGCTGACGGGACCGACTGAACAGGTGTGCTGTAGGAACACAGCCAGAGGGCAGTGGATCCCACAGAGGAGAGGGAGCCCTCTTAGCAGGCAAATGAACCTAAGGAGACGTCATCTGATCCAGGGCAAATAGTTCATAAGGCCCAGGAGCACATCCGATTCTCCCCAGTGTTAATGACATCTAATCCATGGACGGACCCAGGGCTGGTAATGGGGCCTGCCTTGCTAAATTCATGCTGCACTGACAGAGTTGACGCAGGAGGGTTGTGTGGTTTGGGAACTGGGACTGGCGGATCTGGTGAATGACCCAGCAAATAAGGACAACCTGGGGAATTACAGACCAGTCAGCTTAACTTCTGTACCTGGAAAGATAAGGGAGCAAATAATTAAGCAATTTACAAAAACCTAGAAGATAGTAAGATGGTAAGTAACAGTCAGCATGGATTTGTCAAGAACAAATTGTGTCAAAACAACCTAATAGCTTTCTTTGACAGGGTAACAAACCTTGTGGATGGGGGGAAGTGGTAGATGTGGTATATCTTGACTTTAGTAAGGTTCTGATATTATCTCACATGACCTTCTCATAAAAAAACAGGGAAATACAACCTAGATGGAGCTACTATAAGGTGGTTGCATAACTGGTTGGAAAACTGTTCTCAAAAAGTTATCAGTGGTTCAGTCAAGCTGGAAGGGCATATCAAATGGGGTCCCGCAGGGATCAGTTCTTGGTCCAGCTTTGTTCAATATCTTCATCAATGATTTAGATAATGGCACAGAGAGCACACTTATAAAGTTTGCGGACAATACCAAGTTGGGAGGGGTTGCCAGTGCTGTGGAGGACAGGTCCAAAATTCAGAATGATCTGGATAAACTGGAGAAATGACCTGAAGAAAATAGGATGCAATTCAATAAGGACAAATGCAAAGTACTCTACTTAGGAAGGAACAATCAGTTGCACTCATACAAAATGGGAAATGACTGCCTAGGAAGGAGTACTTCAGAAAGGGAGCTGGGAGTCATAGTGGATCACAAGCTAAATATGAGTCAATAGTGTAATACTTGCAAAAAAAAAAGGGGGGGGGGGCGCGGAAGAGGGCAAACATCATTCTGGGATGTATTAGCAGGAGTGTTGTAAGCAAGACACAAGAAGTAATTCTTCCGCTCTACTCCATGCTGATTAGACCTCAACTGGAGTATTGTGTCCAGTTCTGGGTGCTACATTTCAGGAAAGATGTGGACAAACTGGAGAAAGTCCAGAGAAGAGCAACAAAAATGATTAAAAGGTCTAGAAAACATGACCTATGAGGGAAGACTGAAAAAACTGGGTTTGGAGAAAAGACAACTGAGAGGGGCATGATAAAAAAGTTGTTACAAGGAGGAGGGAGAAAAATTATTCTCCTTAACATCAGAAGATAGGACAAGAAGCAACAGGCTTAAAATTGCAGCAACGATGGTTTACGTTGGTCATTAAGAAAAACTTCCTGTTATGGTGGTTAAGTACTGGAATAAACTGCTCAAGGATGTTGTGGAATCTCCATCACTGGAGATTTTTCAGATCAGGTTAGATAAACACCTGTCAGGAATGGTCTAGATAATACTTAGTCCTGCCATGAGTGCAGGGGACTGGACTAGATGACCTTTTGAAGTTCCTTCCAGTCCTACAATTCCATGATTCTTCTCACTCCTGTGGGCCTTGGAATGTGCCCCTCCTCCATGGCCAGAACTCATAAATGGTGCAGCCTCTTTTCTGAATCTGAAGGAAGACTTACTGCCATTCTTATGTGCATGCTTCCATGTTTCATGGCTAGGCTCCAGTGTGGGGTTCATAGTGCTGGTTCTGGCAGGTCCTGAATGGGACTCTGTGGTAGGAGGTGCACTACTGAACTGCTCTGGCTCATGAACCCCCCATTCCACAGCCAGGATCTGACTGCGGCCCCATGGGAACCTCCATGAGGTGCTTCTTAAGGCGTAGGGCCCAGCCTTCCCAGATTTGGGCAGGGAAGGAAAGGCAGATACTGCACCTGGATGTGATGTGGGCTCCCCCCAAGCAGCGTTGGTGTTCTTTGCTGAGCGAAAACAAGCGAGGGCAGGAAGTGCAGACCTTGAATCCTGGTGTCTTTGGCATAATCCAGTACCCAAACATGGGTGCTGGGGGATGAGGGGGTGGCAGGAAACCACCAAAGCAGCATTCCAAAGTCCTTACTCCTACAAAAATTACTGAGAACACTAAAACTACTACCCCCCCCCCCCAAAAAAAATCAGTAAAATCTGAACTATATACAAGAATAAAAACAGTTTTGCTGGAAAGTGCACCATGAAGGATGAGAGAGAAGGCAGAAGCTCCGACTGACCATGAAGCGGTGAGAAAGAATTGAAGATGCAGTCAGTCTGTCCTATATCGCTTCACATAAAACCACGAGGCGCATGCATGGACCGACAGACGTTACTACTTTGAAAAGCTCCGGCTCCAGGTTCATAATCCTCAGTGGAATACAACAGGGACAATCAGTCGAAGAACAGGAAGTGTGCTCAGTCTTGACTCAGGATGATTTACAGGAGAGATCCCTCAGCCTAGGCCAAGTGTGGCCTCACGGCCTTCTCCACAAGGCATTTTCTAAGACCGAGTTCCCTTGCCTCACAGGTATTGCTAGGAAAATGTGGCATACATTACACCTACTGGCGACATGTGCTTCCTTGAGACTGTACAAACTGTGTTGGTGATTGTCACTGAGTGAGAAAGAACGGGGCAGGACACACAACTGTTGACAGTTGAAGTTTGGGGCACATTGCAATACCTGTAATAGGTTATTTTGGGGGAGCAGGGGTCTCTGAGGTGAAAAATATATCCAACTAGAAAAACTTTCCTAAAAAGCTATGAAACTAAACTACAAAGAACTACATACAAAAGGCACTAAAGGCAAACTCTGAAATTGTTACAGATCTAAGAAATCAAAGAAAATCTCTGGACACTGGAAGTTCTGACCCAAGCCATGCAGCGGTAAGGAACTGGAGAGGCAATTGTCTGCTCCACTCTTTATGCCTTCAGTTGGAAGCCTGAGGAAGGCAAGGGCACACGAGCAGACCCAATGAACAGTGCTTGCAAAAATTCTCTGACTCCTGCCACGTGCACACACCCACACTAGAATACACACAGGAATCAGCACTCAAAGAAGAATGGCCACTTACTTAGGCATCAGTGGCATCGTGGATATAAAGGGGGTTAAACGAATAACAAATTTGGAGTCAGGAAGGAATTCCCCCCCTTACCTTCCAGCTTCTGTAAAAAATGACTCTTTAGTGCTCGATTTTGCAACTTTAACACTCTTTTAACACAGACTGTTTGTGTATAATTTCCTAGGGCTTTCTTTTTTTTTTTAAAGCAAAATGAAAAACCTGAAACTTCATCATGTGGCATCATATTGACACTTGCAGGGTTTATCAGCAGAGATGAAGCTTTTAGATCCACCACAAAGACCTCTGCCACTTGAAATAATTGATAGCAGGAGAAGGTTGTTATCCTTTATGAGGAACAAGCATTAAGGGGAACGGGACACGTAGCCACTGGGTATGTCACAGATATTTACTGACAGCAGAGGAATGGTCAGAGAGATTCAGGAACCTTGGGTTCGATTTCCGCTCAGATGGTGGGTGTTCTCTAGTGGGCACAGACTTCTCTCCACTTCCTCCAAGCTTGATCCCTTCTGCCCCATAATCTCCAACATGTCCAGGTCCCAGTCCTGCCTCCTGACTTCATGTTCCAGTCCCATTTTCCATTTCTCAGGCTTTTCATCCCAGTCCCAATTTCCTTGCTCAGCCATTCCCAGTCCCCGTCTCGCCTCCCAGCTCCTCATCCAACCGGTCTCTCTCTCTTCCACACTGGTCTCCATTGCCTGCCCCTTCCACCCACGTTCCTTGTTCCCAGTGACTCCTAATCCCAACCTCCTTTACTGGGCTCTTCATCCAATCTCAATGTTCTTTTTTCCCACCCCATCAGCTCCCTGTCCCAGTCTATTCCCATCCAGTCTCAATTCTTCCCATCTCCTCTCTCCACTCAATTTCTACCCCCCACCCCAATGGTTCACAGTCCCAGTCTCTTTGCCTAGCCAATCCCAGTCTCCCACACCAGTCTTAGTTTCCTTCTCCCCTTCTCTTCCTTCAGTCCCTCGCCCCATACTCCTTGTCCCTATCTATTTCCCCATGCCTACCCGACTCCTTGCCCCCTCCACATTTGAATCAGACAGCTTCCTCCTCCTGGGCCCAGCTGGAGGCCATTGCGGTTACAGGAGAGAGATTCTCTTTGCTCTCAGTTCAGGGTCACAGCCCCAGTTCAGCCTGCAGCAGCCCAGAGCTGCAACTGCAGGGAAAGTCCTGTTCAGCCTGAAGACGGAACATGCCCTGTGTGGACAGAATCTTCATGGAGTTTAACTGCTAAAATCTAACAAGTCTTTACTGAGAATGTGCAAACTGTGATTTTTCAAAGGCTTATAACTTGGCCCAATTTGGGTAGATTTTAACAACGACAAAAGGCACATCATGATAAAAAGGCCACCCATCTGACACATGTAAAATTCCAGCTCCATTGCATAGGGACTCAAGTACTGTTCAAAGAAGAAAACTTATAAGAAAAATTTCAAACCAAAAATGTTTGGCAAATTTATAAACTACTGAAAAAAGGGTCTAACAATGGGGTCTGAGGCAACTTTAATAACAGGCAGTGCTTCCAGCCCCGCCAATAATGCAAACTGTTTAATGTGACTATTTACAAGGATGAATAAAAATCAGTTGCGTAACGACATAGTCTTCCAATAGAGATAAAGCACTATTGTTCTCAAGATGTTTGGTGATACTGTAGGATGGTCTCAAGGCAAGAGATTATGCAAAAACAGAGGTCTCTTGTATAGGTTTCAGTGTATGAAGTGCAGGTGTACACAATGAAACTATGTTGTAAACAGCAACAATTACTCTGATAAATATGCCTCTATTCAGTGCTTTTCTAATGTAAACATCTACTAGGCAGTTTCATGCAAAAATACATGGAAAACTGAATCAATAAGAATTAACATCTTATACAACAAGCCCTTGAAAATTAAAAAGAAAAAAGTATGTTACTTTCATCTGTAGTTAATCCTCTTTGTGACATGGCAAAATGCAAATGCTGCATTCACTTACAACTTCCAATATCATTGCTGATCTCAATGCCAATGATCTAAATGCTCCAAAGCTGCAAACTTTATATAGTAAATCCTTTCCTGTTCAGCAATGATTGATGTGCCTGTCACTACAAGGACAGCTGAGTTATACCACGGATATTCTTATGTTTCATTTTGAAATTGAGAAGTGTTTTCGCATACAGCAGATCTCAATCATCAAAAGAACATCTAGGTCAGATTAACAAAATCTCTAGGGCTTGCACGAAAATCCATATTTGTGGCTTATCTCTTACCATTTTACTGAATTTTAAACAGTGTATTTAGAAGGAAACATTCTACAATGCGACAAACTAAAACACAGAATCCTAGTGCAGGAACCTCGTATAAAGTTTATTAAAACACCAATTATGCTGAATAGCTATCCCCAATCCCAGTTAAAATACTCAAGAGGTCACCATTAATTCTCTTGTAATTTACAGTACGCAGATAAAAATAAAGACATCTATAAGAGATTATGCTATCTTGGGTTTCAGATTATACTTTTTCTGGCTAAGAATATCACCTTTTATTTTGCTCTTTGTTCTTTTAAGAAATGTTCTGCATTAAAGAGGGTCAGTGTCAAGCAATTTACATCCCAAAATACAGAATTCGTAAATCTAATAGAGCCATTTTCCTGAAATTTTACTCTTGGAATCCAAGCAATAGTAAAAATAATTCGGTTTACTCCTGATTTTGCAGTGTAGAAAAAGTTAATGCACTATGTTAGCAAGGTATGTTATTTCTCATTAGCCCCATATTTTTAAAAAGCTTTTTAAGGCTAGGATATGTGCTTTTGTATATCCCCACACCAGTTTTACATACCATGAGTGGAAAAGGGGGTTTAGAAATCAGTTACCTAAACAACGAATTACTGAAATGCTATGGAAATTCACTCACTAATTCTGCGTATGTATGTAAAGAAAGATGACTTGAATGAGAAAGACTAGCAGAAGAATATAAAAAAAGCTTCCTCAGGAGCATCTTCTGTATCATAGGTCACAATTCTGCTCATGATGCATTCAAAACATGGGAGTGGATAGGTAACAGCCATTGGATATCTGTCTTTCCTCACAAAATGAAAAGTTCCTTCAAAAAGATACCTCAGGGAGGCAATTCTTTACTCGAGAGTTGTATTTTCTAGCTGGCCTAGCCTCAATTTATAATGTGGTAAGAAGAAAATTGCCTATCTAATGAAATACTGGCCAGTCTGGAGAGAGGATCTTTTTATATAAACAAAGAGGAGTTTCCTGGATTTCAGCAAGAGTAGGTTTTGACAAGATGGCGGTAGATACACCCAAGTTCTGTGCACGTCAGGGTTGGGCAAATGGCAGCACATGGGCCGCATCCAACCTATCAGATCATTTTATTTGGCCTGCCCATAAATGGCAGGGGTGTAGCCATGGCTGGGCCTGAGTGAGCAACAGTCCACCCAATTACCACTCTGGCCCACGCAAATATGGACAGCAGACACAGTGCTTAAAGTGACGGGGGCTGCGGGCAGTATGGAGCAGAGTACGGGATTGGTAGTAGGAGTCTATGCACTGGGTCACACCACTACTCACTGGCCCAAGCACCTCTGAGTCATTCAGGCAATGGAGGAGCTCTGCCCCAAGCCACCCAACTCCGGTTATTGCCTTCTCATTGGTTCCCATCTCCTACAGCCAATATAACTGTGACCAGCCCAGCCCAGCCCCCTAAATGTAGGTGGGTCAGGGCACATCTCTGACAATGGGAAGGCAGTAATCAGAGGTGGGTGATGTAGCAGTGGAACCCCTTCCCTCCTGGCATGACAGAGGGGAAGCTAAGCCAAATTTTAGAGGCACTGCGACCTGACACACAGGGTCCTGCTACTCCTGGTCTCTGCCTCCACTCTGCTCCCCCAAAGACACAGGTTTGGCCACACAGAGAGCCCCTGCACCAGGCCCCCCATCAGCCTAGGCTCAGTCTCCATCCCATGCCACCCAGCACTGGTTACTTCCTCCCAGTTGGTGGCGGTGTGCCCTGCTCTCACCCACAGCTGGGAGGAGAGTGGGGCTTGGCCAGAACCTGATTGGCTCTCAATTCCTGAACGGTCAGCCAACAGGGAGATAGTAACTGGAGCTCTGTGGCATAGGACAGAGTCAGAGCCTGTGTTGATGGGGAAGCGGAGCTGAGCAGAGAAGTATGAGGCAGCAGCAACTTTACTAAAACAGCAAATCCCTCAGCAACCCAACTCAATCTTAAAAATAGCTCTGTACAGCTCGCCAAAGAGTTATAGTGGATTTTGCTACCACTTACGCCTCCAAAAAATTGTTAGTCTTTAAGGTGCCACCGGACTCCTCATTGTTTTTGTGGATACAGACTAACATGGCTACCAGGTGATACCTTAAAGTTGTAGCTTAAAAAAATATGAGAACAGAATATTTAACATATTATTTGATCATTATTTAGTAAAAGAAAAACACAAAGGGCACAGTTAAGACTGTGTGTTAAACCTTAGTATCAGTATTTCCTTATTTTGAGTGACTACTAGGTAACTCCAATGTTTCCTTAACTTTTGGTCTGATCCTAAACACATACGTAAATCACTTAACAGTAGTTCCACAAAAGTAATCTTTTGCTCTAAGAAAACCCTAAGATAATTACATTCAAAAGGAGAAAATTCAAAGGGAGCTTCCGGTCTCCAGGGCTTCCAGGGTCTCGACTAATGGCTTGAAGAATATTGGGAAAGAAAATTCCATCTTTGGAACTATTTGGCTATACAGCACCAAAACATTGCTATCCTTGATGGAAGTCAGTGGAACCTAGTTGCCCTATTTGTGAGAAAAACATGAGTGTGGACTGATTTGGAACATTCAAGGGGGAATAAGGAGTTCAGTATTTATTTAGCTGTTGATATATGCATACATATAAAATCCTCTCTTCAGTGCTAAGTTTATTAGTTTAGCAAAACTCTTTACACTGTGCAGATTCAGCATGTGATTTTTCAAATGCTCATCATTTAGTCTAATGAAAGACCATTTTTGGAAACAAATTTATGCACTACCATGAAAAATTCTCCTCTGGGAAGAGACCCAAGGATGGAAATGAAAGCAAACAATTCTTGGAAAAGAATTCAAACTATTTGAAAACAGAGATTTATTAAATGGTTTCACATCATTAACAAAGCAGCTTCTGCTCCTACTATAACAAATTAGTTTAATATTCCAAGTATTAGAAGACTTGAAACAGAAAAATGTCAGAGTTGGCTTAAGCATAAAAGCATCATAACATAGGAACGGCCATACTGGGTCAAGACCAAAGGTCCATCTAGCCCAGTATCCTGTCTTCTGACAGTGGCCAATGCCAGGTGCCCCAGAGGGAATGAACAGAACAGATAATCATCAAGTGATCCATCCCTTGTCGCCCATTCCCAGCTTCTGGCAAACAGAAGCTGGGGACACCATTCCTGCCCACCCTGGCTAATAGCCATTGATGGACCTATCCTCCATGAACTTATCTAGTTCTCTTTTGATCCCTGTTATAGTCTTGGCCTTCACAACATCCTCTGGCAAGGAGTTCCACAGGTTGACTGTGCACTGTGTGAAAAATACTTCCTTTGTTTTTTTTTAAACCTACTGCCTATTAATTTCATTTGGTGACCCCTAGTTCTTGCGTTATGAGAAAGAGTAAACAACACTTTCTTATTTACTTTCTTCACACCAGTCATGATTTTATAGACCCTTATCATATCCCCCCTTATCCGTCTCTTTTCCAAGATGAAAAGCCTCAGTCTTATTAATTTCCCCTCATATGGCAGCCATTCCATACCCCAAATAATTTTTGTTGCCCTTTTCTGAACCTTTTCCAATTCCAATATATCTTTTTTGAGATGGGTGACCACATCTGCATGCCGTATTCAAGATGTGGGCGTACAATGGATTTATATGGAGGCAATATGATATTTTCTGTCTTATTATCTATCCCTTCCTTAATGATTCCCAACGTTCTGTTCACTTTTTTGACTGCCACTGAACACTGAGTGGATGTTTTCAGAGAACTCTCAACAGTGACGCCAAGATCTCTTTCTTGAGTGGTAACAGCCAATTTAGACCCCATCATTTTATATGTATAGTTGGGATTATGTTTTCCAAAGTGCATTACTTTGCATTTATCAACATTGCATTTCATCTGCCATTTTGTTGCCCAGTCACCCAGTTTTGAAAGATCCTTTTGTAGCCATAGGGAAGGTATACAGTGACCGGAAAAATGGATTGGAAATGGATTTTAAAAAGGACGTGGAATGGGTGGGGATGACTCCTATGATTGGTACGGCAGAGAACCAACCCCCATTTCTTATAGCCCACCTTAACCCTCCTACAAGGGGAGGAGTGGGTGGGATGGTAAGGTCCCAGCAATGGATTGGCTGGGGGCACCCGGATGGAAAAAGGGGAGCTGATGGAAGCCCCCAGGGTAATTATGGAATAAACATAGGGTTACCTGCACTGTACGCTTTTATCTGCCGGGAAGTCCCAGGCATCTAATAATGAAGTTGAGGTGTGATTATATCCATATCAAATGTCTCCTGTCCTTCTTTCAGTATAGCTGGACAATTGAAGTTTTTTGGAAGCTAGGGGGACCAAACAGGCTGCTAGCCAGAAGATGCAATAAGACCAATGAAGCAGACAAAGTAGTTCTGTTGCTAGTAACAGCAAATTATGGTCAGACAAAAATGAACAACAAGAAATGCTGCCTTCACTTTAGTCACCCTCCTTTCAGAAAAGGGAGAGAAGTTTTCAAACCTTCAACTTTTTGATGGTTCTTGACATCTTCAGTACAATGAATAGATGGTAAGCCTATTTCACAACACTCAGCAATGGAACACTTTGCTGATCCCCCATCTTCTGAGGAAGTCCGGCATGCCATCACCCAGACAAAAAAATCACAAGGCACCAGGCCGAGCCAGCATCCCAGCTGACGTTTTTAAAGCTGGTGGAACAATGCTCCAGCACAAACTTTGCCAACTCCTTGACAAAGTCTGGACCTGCAAAGAAATTCCACCTGACTTTAAAAATGTGAACATGTTACAATATTCAAGAAAGTGGACAGATCTTTGTGAGGGAACTAGAGAGGTTACTGCCCTCCTCTCCATTGCAGGGAAGATCCTTGCCTGGATCCTACTAAACTGCCTTCTCCCTCTTGCCGAGGAACTCCTCCCCGAATCAGTGTGGCTTCAGGCCATCCCGAGGCACATGATCTTCATGGTATGACAGATTCAGGAGAATTAGAGAGCACATAAGGAACTATTTGTGGCATTCATCAATCTAACCAAGGCCTTTGAATCTATCAATCGTGATGCCCTATGGAAGGCACCGTATAGGTCTGGCTGTCCACAGAAATTAAATTTCCATCATCAGTCTACTCCACGATGCGATGACTGCCACCATTCTGTGCAACGGCTCAGAGACCAAACCATTCATCATTCGCACTGGTGTCAAGCAGGGCTGGGTCACTGCCCCAACACTTTTCCCATTTACCTTGCCGTGAGTATAAACATATTGCTAGGGCATGTAGGAATGTTATCAGGAGGGCCAAATCGCACCTGGAGCTGCAGCTAGCCGGAGATGTCAAGAGTAACAAGAAGGGTTTCTTCAGGTATGTTGGCAACAAGAAGAAAGCCAAGGAATGTGTGGGCCCCTTACTGAATGAGGGAGGCAAACTAGTGACAGAGGATGTGGAAAAAGCTAATGTACTCAATGCTTTTTTTGCCTCTGTTTTCACTAACAAGGTCAGCTCCCAGACTGCTGCGCTGGGCATCACAAAATGGGGAAGAGATGGCCAGCCCTCTGTGGAGATAGAGGTGGTTAGGGACTTTTTAGAAAAGCTGGACGTGCACAAGTCCATGGGGCCGGACGAGTTGCATCCGAGAGTGCTGAAGGAACTGGCGGCTGTGATTGCAGAGCCATTGGCTATTATCTTTGAAAACTCGTGGCGAACCGGGGAAGTCCCGGATGACTGGAAAAAGGCTAATGTAGTGCCAATCTTTAAAAAAGGGAAGAAGGAGGATCCTGGGAACTACAGGCCAGTCAGCCTCACTTCAGTCCCTGGAAAAATCATGGAGCAGGTCCTCAAAGAATCAATCCTGAAGCACTTGCATGAGAGGAAAGTGATCAGGAACAGTCAACATGGATTCACCAAGGGAAGGTCATGCCTGACTAATCTAATCGCCTTCTATGATGAGATTACTGGTTCTGTGGATGAAGGGAAAGCAGTGGATGTATTGTTTCTTGACTTTAGCAAAGCTTTTGACACGGTCTCCCACAGTATTCTTGTCAGCAAGTTAAGGAAGTATGGGCTGGATGAATGCACTACAAGGTGGGTAGAAAGCTGGCTAGATTGTCGGGCTCAACGGGTAGTGATCAATGGCTCCATGTCTAGTTGGCAGCCGGTATCAAGTGGAGTGCCCCAAGGGTCGGTCCTGGGGCCGGTTTTGTTCAATATCTTCATAAATGATCTGGAGGATGGTGTGGATTGCACTCTCAGCAAATTTGCGGATGATACTAAACTGGGAGGAGTGGTAGATACGCTGGAGGGGAGGGATAGGATACAGAAAGACCTAGACAAATTGGAGGATTGGGCCAAAAGAAATCTGATGAGGTTCAATAAGGATAAGTGCAGGGTCCTGCACTTAGGACGGAAGAACCCAATGCACAGCTACAGACTAGGGACCGAATGGCTAGGCAGCAGTTCTGCGGAAAAGGACCTAGGGGTGACAGTGGACAAGAAGCTGGATATGAGTCAGCAGTGTGCCCTTGTTGCCAAGAAGGCCAATGGCATTTTGGGATGTATAAGTAGGGGCATAGCGAGCAGATCGAGGGACGTGATCGTTCCCCTCTATTCGACATTGGTGAGGCCTCATCTGGAGTACTGTGTCCAGTTTTGGGCCCCACACTTCAAGAAGGATGTGGATAAATTGGAGAGAGTCCAGCGAAGGGCAACAAAAATGATTAGGGGTCTGGAACATATGAGTTATGAGGAGAGGCTGAGGGAGCTGGGATTGTTTAGCCTGCAGAAGAGAAGAATGAGGGGGGATTTGATAGCTGCTTTCAACTACCTGAAAGGGGGTTCCAAAGAGGATGGCTCTAGACTGTTCTCAATGGTATCAGATGACAGAACGAGGAGTAATGGTCTCAAGTTACAGTGGGGGAGGTTTAGATTGGATATTAGGAAAAACTTTTTCACTATGAGGGTGGTGAAACACTGGAATGCGTTACCTAGGGAGGTGGTAGAATCTCCTTCCTTAGAGGTTTTTAAGGTCAGGCTTGACAAAGCCCTGGCTGGGATGATTTAACTGGGAATTGGTCCTGCTTTGAGCAGGGGGTTGGACTAGATGACCTTCTGGGGTCCCTTCCAACCCTTATATTCTATGATCCTGACTCTCATCCATGACCGCCTTCCTGATGGAATTGGGATTGAGTATCATACGGATGGCCAACTCCTCAATCGCCAACGTCTCCAAACAAAATCTAAGATCACGAGAATTGGCATCATTGTCCATTATGCAAATGACTATGTCATTCTCGCCCACACAGAGGCTGACCTGCAAAGTACCCTAAATCTTTTTGCAGATGCCTATCACAGTATGGGTCTCTCTCTCTTCATCGGGAAAACCCACGTATTCTACCAGCCCTCACCTGCACAAACTACTTTCCGTACTCCACAAATCACCAATAGCAGAGAACACCTGGAAAACGTGGACCATTTTTCATGCCCTGGCATCCACTTCTCCCAGCCAACATTGACACAGAAATTGAATACAGGATTCGCTGTGCCAGCACATCCTTTGGAAGACTATTCAAATGAATCATCAATGATAGGGATCTGTAAACAGGCACCAAGATCTTGGTTTACAAGGCTGTTGTCATCCCACCCTTCTCTATGGGTGTGAGACCTGGGTAACCTACAGATGACATCTCAAGCAGCTGGAGCGGTTCCAACAGCGCTGCCTCAGAAAGATTCTCAGGATCAGTTGGAAAAACCAACGCACTAACATCAGCGTTCTCTCTGAAGCCAACATCAGCAGTATAGAAACGCAAGTCATGAAACACCAGCTCTGCTGGGCTGGCCACTGTGTACATATTCCTGACATTTGCCTTCCGAAGCAAGTACTCTTCTCTCAATTAAGTCAGGGAAGAAGGGCCTGCAGAGGGCAGTGGAAGTACTCCAAAGACATACTGAAAGTACACCTTAAAAAGAGAGGCATCAACCCAACAAACTATGAGGACTCAGCATGGAACAGACCATAGTGGCGCCACACCACACACTAAGCCACAGCTCACTCTGAGGAGAACAGATGTGCTCATGAGACAGAGAATTGACAAAGGAGGAAAGAAAGGGCACAACAGACCAGCCAACAACTGTGTCTCCTCCAAGATTACACCTGTCACTTCTGTGGGGAAATCTGCAGGACAAGAATTGGGCTCCTCAGCCACTTAGAAGCCCACCTATGAACCCCCTTGGCAGACATCATCCTCGCATCGAGGGACTGCCAAAGAAGACATGGTGAGTAGCAATCTAGGAGACTTTGGCATCTAGAATACTTATTTTGCACATCAGAAATTGGCATACTGATCCAACAACATTAGCAATTTTATACACCTTAAGAAGTCACACCTTAGGGGGAAAAATCACTTGAGAGGGAGTAAGGGAAAAAACAAATTAAGAAAGTACTGTAAAGTGGAAGAAAATATAACAAGTGTACTAATAACCATTCAAAATGAGTGAAATTGAGTTCTGATAATATGTTATCCTTGTAAACTAATACCAATCTACCAAACATACAAACGTGGGAATAACTGCTTCCCTATACATTACCAACAGGAAACTACCAACACCTTGAACATGAAACCTTATTAAAAATTAATGAAAAATTCCCTTTCAAGTAACTAATAATCTACAAGTTCAAGGGAACCAACCTCCTCCAAGCATACTTAAGAATAAAAAAAGTGACGGGAGAGGGGAGAGAGAAACAACCCTGACCCTCAAGATTGTAGTTTTGTGCTAAGAGAGGAAGCAAACTTTTATGTTCAAATTTTATTGTTTCCACTATGTACAGTACCCAATGTACCAAAGTATATTATAAAAAACTACAGTCCAATATTATCTCACTCATTTTTGGATTAGCAGCAGCTAATTAAAAATTACTGGAGATTGCTATATTTGAAAGATATCAGTTTACTTTTTAAAGTGACCAAATATTAAAACATGAGAATAGTGTGTCCTGGCCTAGTAGGTAAGCACGCGCGCACACACACACACTTTTTAAATATATTTAAACAAGTACCCACACATTTTATTTTTGTTCCCATTGTCACCCAAACTGAAAGAATCTTCTCAGCAGGTCACAACATTGATTCTCTGTGTCTGGCATCAGAAATTTAGCTCCCTAGATTATTCTTGCACCACCTATATTAAAAAGGCCAAATTACACTGCTACAAATCAAGTAACATCTTTCTCCAGTACTTTTATGTCCAACACAAAATTGAGTTTCATGTTGATTTTATAATGTAGATTCATACAAAAAGCAATCTGGATGAAAGAGGGTTGTAATCTCTCAATCTCAAACCTAGAAATATTTTCATTGTTTTTATGATAGATTAAAAATATCTAAAACCAGTGGCAATCGGTATCTTGAAGTCTGTTCACAATGTAAAGCATGTCACAATTCTGTGCTTTAATCAATTTACTATTACAATTTTACTAGACATCTGTTGATATATCTATTCTGCACACCAAACTTTTTTTGATTATGTACTAACCGAAAATAGTTCACTTGTCAGGTCTTGAATTTTGTCGGCTACTGCATTTTCAAGTATTTCTTCATGTCCTAGTACAACTTATGCATTGCAGAAAAAGCATCCTTCCCAAAAATATTAAAAAATATTTTAGTGCATGAGATTTAACTAGGTCCAAAGACAGAAGAGTATTCATACAATAAAATTTAAGCTTGGTTAAAAAAAGACTTTAAAAAAAGCTATGTATTATACGTTGAAAATTTCAACGATAGAATTTCTTTTACTAGGTGTTCCCTGTATCTCTACTAAAAGAATGATTTTCTAAAAGGATGAGTCTCTGTCCCAAATTTTGATGTCTTCTCTTCCTGTTTTCTTGTAAGGCCCTCTTCGCCTTGGTTTAATGGAAGCTTATGAAAGAACAGTTACCTATCTTTTCGTAACTGTTGTTCTTTGAGATGTGTTGCTTATGTCTGCTCCAGTCTGTGTGTGCATGCCCACATCCATGGTCGCTGGAGATTTTTTGCCTTAGCAGTATCCATAGGGTTGGCAGTGGCGCCCCTTTGAGTGGCACGCCCATGCATTGATATATTAGGCACCACTGGTCCTACACCCTCTCAGTTCCTTCTTGCCGGCAACTCCGACAGAGGGACAAAAGGGCAGGTAATGGAATGGACATGAGCAACACATCTTGAAGAACAACAGTTATGAAAAAGTAGGTAACCGTTTTTTCTTCTGTGAGTGCTTGCTCATATCGATTCCATTCTGGTGACTCACAAGCAGTGTCAATGGAGGGGGCTTGGAGTTCATGGTCTTGCGGTGTGCAGCACTGCTCTGCCAAAGCCAGCATCACCCTGGACTTGCTGGGTAAGTGAATAATGGGACGTAAACGTGTGGACAGACAACCAGGTACCAACTCTAAGATCTCTTGGAGTAGCACCTGAGCCTGGAAGGCCGCTGATGACACTCGCGCTATAGTTGAGCGTCCCTTGACTACTGCCGGTGGAGGCATTTTCGTCAGTTCATGGTAGTAAGCAGATGCAGGCCATGATCCAGGACAAAATCCTTTGGACAGACACTGGGCGACCTTTCATCCTGTCTGCCACCCCAACGAACAGCTGCACTGACTTGCGAAATGGCTTTGTCCCGTCTATGTAGAAGGCCAATGCCCTCCTGACGTCCAGGGCGCGCAACCTGCAGATAACTATATGTCCTGACCGGCATGAAACTGGGAAACTACCTTGGGCAGGAATGCTGGGTGCGGCTGCAGCTGGACCTTATCCTTGTACAATACTGTATAGAGCAGTCCTGAATTAAGCTTCCTGATCTCAGACACCCTGCAGGCAGACGTTACTGCAACCAGGAACTAAACCTTCCAGGAGAGGAGAGCAGGAAGCCAGAGGTTCAAAGGGAGGCCCCATGAGCCTCGACGACACGAGATTCAAGTCCCAGAGAGGGACAGGGTCCTGGATGCGAGGGTAGAGACACCCCAGACCTTTCAAAAACCGGGCCATCATGTCGTGAATGAAGACCGACCTGCCTTGGAATGGAGGGTGGAAGGCCGAAATAGTGGCCAGGTGGACCCTGATCGATGACAGGGACAAACCCTGGAGCTTGACGTGCAGAAAATAATCCAGGATCATCTGCAGCGAGGCTGCTTGGCCCGGATATGTCATTCCATAGCCCAGCATATGGCTGTGGGACTGCAGGTCCAGCCAGACAGGTAGCTGCAGCAGGGTGGCTATTGAAAGGTCCAGCAGCTTACCAAACCAGTGTTGGCGAGGCCACTCGGGAGCTATCAGGATAACCTTCACCCTGTCCTGTTTGATATTCACAAGGACTCTGTCGATCAACGGCACTGGCGGGAAGGCGTACATCAGGGCCTCAGACCACCGGAGCAGGAAAGCATCTGACAGGGAACCCCTGTCCATCCCTTGGAGTGAACAGAACACTTGGCATTTCCTATTCTGATGTGATGCAAACAAGTCCACCTGGGGAGTTCCCCACTTCCAGAAGATAACACTGACTGACTCCAGATACAGCAACCACTCATGGCAAGACGAGAAAGTGCTGCTGAGGTGATCTGCAAACGCGTTCCTAGTCCTGGGCAGATGTGCGACCACCAGATGAATAGCTTGCTGCACACGAAAGTCCCAAAAGCAGAGAGCTTCTTGGCAAAGGGCCAACAACCTAGCTCCACCCTGCCTCTTGATGTAATACATCGCAGTGGTATGGTGTGTGAGGACTTGCACCTCTTACACCTCAGTTGGGGTAAGAAAGCCTGGAAGACCAGGCAAACCGCTTTGAACTCCCTGACGTTCATATGGAGGCCAGATCGTCTCACAGCCAGTGGTCTTGCATGCTGAGCTCGCTCAGGTGGGCTCCCCAGGCCAGGTCCGAAACATCAGAGACCGGGTCAGCAATGAGGAGAAGGCCGCAAAGAGAACTCTCTGCAACTGTGACCTGGGGTTCATCCACCAATCCAGGGATGATAGGACATGGTCTGGCACCCTGACTACTCATCTAGGTCATGCCTGTTGGAGACATAAACCGACACCCGCCACACTTGCGGAGGCCGGAAATGGACTGACCACGTATGTACAAGCAGCCATGTGGCCCAGCAACTGAAGGCAGGTGTGAGCCATGGTGAACAGGTGGGAGATCACATGGGAGATCAGGTCCGACGTGGCCTGAAGATGCGCCTCCAGAAGGAAGGCTCTGGCTTGCGTGGAGCTGAGAACCGCCCCAATGAACTCTATTACTTGGACTGGTCTTAAAGTGGATTTTTTTCTCATTTACCAACAGGCCCAGGTTGTTGCAGGTGGAATGCACCAGATCAAGGCTTCTCTGCACTTGTTCCCAAGACCTACCCTTAATAGGCCAATCGTCAAGATATGGGAAGACCTGGACCCCTCAAGGTCTCAGGTAAGCGGCCACTGGCGCCATACATTTTGTGAAGACCCTTGGGGCCGATGAGAGGCCAAAGGGGAGAGCCGTGAATTGGAAATGGTGTTCACCCACTATGAAAAGGAGGAAACGTCTGTGATCTTGGAATACGGAAATAAGCATCCTTCAAGTTGATGGTGGCGTACCAGTCTCCCGAATCCAGGGAGGGAATGATGCAGGCCAGGGAGACCATGTGAAACTTCAATTTCTTGAAAGACTTGTTGATGCGGCACAGGTTCAGAATGGGTCTGAGGCCCCCTTTTGCTTTGGGGATTAGGAAATAATGGGAGAAGAACCCCTTTCCTGACATGTCCCGAGGGACCTCCTCCACTGCCCCCAAAGTGCAAGAGATTCTTGACCTCTTTAATGAGGAGTTTCTCATGAGAAGGGTCACTGAAGAGGGATGGGAAAGAGCGGGAGTGGGAGGGAGGGAGGGGTGGCTGAAAACTGCAGGGTGTAGCCTTGTGACACCATGTCCAGCTTCCAGCAGACCGAGGTGACCCGCGACCAGGTCGAACGGTAGGGATGAAGACAGACGAGGAAAGAATGGGGTGGATCCTGGGTGTTGACTGGGGCGTCGCTCTCGAATGCGCCCTCAAAATGAGCTCTTCTAGTTCCCAAGATGCTTTGCCAGGCCGGGCTGCACAGGTGAACGGGCGGAGGAAGGGTGGCAGCAAGGAGGAAGGTGGAAATATATGTCCCTATCGCTTCTCCTTGCAGGCCCGGGACGAGACTGCCAAGGCCTTGCTGGTGGGGATGGCCAGAACTGCTTCTGTGCAGACTGCGGCGCTTGCATGCCCAGTGAGCAAAGGGTGGCCTGAGTATCCTTTAACCCATACAGCCTTGCATCCTTCTGCTCCAAAAAGCCCCGTTCCCATTGAATGGGAGGTCCTGGACTGAGGTCTGCATCTCTTGTGAGAAGCCAGCGGTGTGAAGCCAGGAGCTGCACCTCATAACCACCACCGACACGACCACCTTAGCTACTGAGTTAGCCGCATCCCACGTCATTTGGAGGGAGCACCTAGCTGCCATGGTGCCCTCCTCCACCAGGGTGCCGAATTCTTGGGCCAAACCCTGTGGGAGGGACTCCTTGAACTTACAATTTTAACTTATGGGACTCCTATATCTGCCCAGGAGGGCCTGATGGTTCGCCACCTGGAATTGCAGGCTGGTAGTTGAATAAATTTTCCTCCTAAACAAGTCCAGTCTTTTGGCCTCTTTGTTTTTGGGAGATGAGCTGGTGTGCCCCTGCTTGTCTTTTTCATTGGCTGCTGAGACAACTAGCGAGCCTGGGGGAGGGTGGGTATAAAGATACTCAAACCCTTTGGCTGGGACAAATTTAGGATGATTTAGGATTTGGGATGATTTAACTGGGAATTGGTCCTGCTTTGAGCAGGGGGTTGGACTAGATGACCTTCTGGGGTCCCTTCCAACCCTTATATTCTATGATTCTATGATTCTATGAAAAGTACTTCTTTTCAGCCCTTTTGGAGGTGGGAGCGATGGACGACGGTGTTTGCCAGAGGGCCTTGGCAATTTTGAGGACTCCGTCATGCACTGGTAGTGTGACACGGGTAGAGGCTGAGAGGAAATTGAAAAAGGTGTCTGCCTCCTCAGCCATCTCCTCCACTTCTAGGCCCAAGTTCTCAGCCACCTGTTGAAGCAGGGCCTGGGGTTCTTTAAAATCGTCCGGCAGGTGCCTTAAGGGTTCTGCAACCACCTCGTCCGGGGACGAAGACAAAGACTTCACCACTGGGGTAAACGCTGAGGCATCGTCCACCATGGGGGAGGGAGGTTTATGGGGTGGCTACAGTCTCCGCTGCCTCCACCTCTGAGCGAGCCTCTGCTCTCTTGGTGCCGGGGGAGCTTGAGAAGGTGTCGGTGCCGTCAGGGGTTTCGATCCCATACCACTCCGGAAAGTTGGTGGTGGACTTTTAAGGGGCTAAGGGCCCTGACTGGGGAGACATGCACACGTGGCTGCGGAGTGGCCGGGTGGCCTGAACTGGGTCCCTTGCCCAATGATCCATGGCCCTTCTTGCCTGGAGCCGGGGATCCGCGTTTCCTAGTTTTCTTTTTGGGCACCGGCAATGGGGAATGGTGCCGGGTGGAGCCTGGTGCCGGGGTGCACTGCGCACCGAGGCTGAGGTACGAGGTGAATCTTGGTGGGATGGCTCGGAAGCTAGGCGAAGGGCAGACTCCATGAGGAAAGCCCACAAATGAATATCACTGCGACCAGGAACACGACCTTCCAGGAAAGGAAAAGAAGAGAACAGGAAGCCAGAGACTCGAAGGGGGGACCTGTGAGGCACGAAAGCACCAGATTCAAATCCCATGGAGGGACGGGATCCCTGACGTGTGGGTAGAGGTGCTTCAGGCCCTTAAAGAATCTGGCCGTGGTATCCTGAGCTTAAACGGCAGGTGGAAATCTGAGATGGCCGCTAGATGGATCTTGACTGAAGGGAGGGACAAGTCCTGGAGCTTGAGATTCAGAGGGTAATCCGGAATGAGCTGCAGTGAAGCCCACTCGGGATGGACACCTTTGTCCGCAATCCAGCAGGTGAGTCATTTCCACTTGGCCAGGTAGGTCGCTCTGGTGGAGGGCTTCCTACCCCGCAACAGGACTTGCTGAATCTCAGCCGAGTGTTTAGCCACGCAGTAGCCAAGCTGTCAGATATAGAGCCACCAGGTTCAGTTGCAGAAGACTGCTGTGGTTCTGGGAAAACAGATCTGACCTGAGCAATAGCTGGAATGGGGCTGCCACTGAGAGGTCCAGCAAAGTGCTGAACCAGTGTTGGCGTTGCCAAGCCAGCGCTATGGAGGATGACCTTCGCCCTGTCCTGCTTGATCTTCGTGAGGACCCTGGGCAGTAATGGCACTGGAGGGAAGGCGTAGATCAGAGCCCCCGACCATGGGAGCAGAAAGGCATCTGACAGGGCTCCTCTGTCCATGCCCCCAGTCGAGCAGAAAACATGTCATTTTCTGTTCTGCCTGGAAGCAAACAGATCGACCTGGGGAGTGCCCCACCTGTGGAAGATGGAACTGACCACCTCCAGATGAAGGGACCACTCATGGCGAGATGAGAACATTCTCCTGATGTGATCTCCCAAAGTGTTCCTGGCTCCTGGGAGCTAAGCAGCCACAAGATGGATGTCGTGCTGCAGGGAGAAATCCCAGAGCTGGAGCGCTTCCTTGTGGAGGGCAGATGACCTGGCTCTGCCCTGCCTGTTGATATAGAAGACTGTAGCCATGTTGTCCACCAGGACCTGGACCACCATATGAGGTAGAAACACTTGGCAGGCTAGTTGAACCACCCTGAGTTCCCTGGCGTTGATAATGCAGGGAACGATTGTGACTGAACCAACGACCTTGAGTTCTGAGATTGCCCAGGTGGGCTCCTCATCCTAGGTCCTAAGCGTCAGAGACAAGGGTCACTGACTATGCTGGGCCTGTAAAGGGAACTCCTTCCCGCACCAATGTGGGATCCTGCCACCAGATGAGAGACAACAGTATGCTGTTCGGAATCCTGACCACCCTGTCCATGCTGTACGGTTTGGGAACAGACTGATGCCTGTAGTGGTCTGAGGTGGAGCCGTGCATTCCACACTACATAAGTACATGCTACCATGAGACTCAAAAGTCTTCGGCACGTGTAGGCAGTGGTGAGTCTTGGGAAGGAAGGCTCTGGCCTGAGTGGAGTCGAGAACTGCTCCGATCAATTCTATGCATTGTACTGTGGTTAGGTTGACTTTTTCTCATTCGTTATTAGTCCCAGATCATGACAGGTGGAACAGACCAGATCAATATGCGTCTGCACCTGATCTAGGGACCGGCCCCTTATCAACCAGTTGTCGAGGTAAGGGTAAATTTGGACTCCCCGATGTCACAGGTAAGCGGCCACTGGCGCTATATACTTTGTGCACACTCTCAGTGCTGATGAGAGACCAAAGGACATCGCCGTGAACTGAAAGTGGTGCTGGCCCAACATGAAACAGATAAAGTGCTAGTGCCCCAGAAAGATGGAAATGCACGTATGTGTCCTTCAAATCGAGAGCGGCGTACCAGTCTCCATGATCCATGGAGGAAATGTTGGAGGCCAGGGAGACCATGTGAAACTTCAACTTCTTGACAGACTTGTTGAGGTGATGCAGGTCTAGGACAGGTCTGAGGCCCCCTTTTGCCTTCAGAATTAGGAATTAGCGGGAGTAGAATCCTCTTCCTTTCATGTTCCAAGGAACCTCTTTCACTGTCCCCAGGCGCAGGAGATTTTAGATGTCCTGAACGAGGAGATGCTTGTGAGAAGGGACCCTGAAGAGGGACAGGGAAGAGGGACTGGGAGGGTTGGTAGGCTATAAATTGCAGGGTGTAGTCCAAAGAAACCGTATCGAGCACTCAGCAGTCCGATGTGATACGGGACCAGGCTGACCGAAAAGGACGGAGGTGACTGAGAAAGGAGGGGGATGGATCTGGTGAATTGGCTGGGCCATTGTCCTTAGGCACACCCTCAAAACAGCTGCTTCTGGCCTCCCTGATTTCTGGGATGGTCAGGCTGAGTTGCCAAGTGGGATGCTGATGGATAGTGTCTCTTAAGCCCCTTCTCCTTGTCCTTCCTCCGGTAGCAGCCCAATCTGGGAGCCCCCCACGACCTGGACTGCGGTGGAGGAGGAGAAGGAGGAGGACAGAATGGCTTCCTGGACTGCTGAGGAGTATGCAGCCCCCAGGAGCAGAGGGTGCCTTGGGAGTCCTTAAGCCCATGGAACCTCGAGTCTTGGCATCCTTATTTTTTGGTGTCCCACTTGTTTACTGTGGACTCAGCCAGTGATGCCGCAGGGGGACGAGCGCACAAATACTCAAAGCCCTCAGAGGAGGGGGATTGTCACAACGATTTGAGTATTCTGAGGACCCCAGGGTGGACAGGCAATTCCACCCATGCTGGGGTGGTGGCTGAGATGACATTGAAGAAGTCGTCAGTCTCCTCAGGAACCTCCTCAATTTGTAGGCCACTGTTTTCAGTCACCCGTTTAAGGAGGAACTGATGCTCCTTGAAGTCGTCTGGGGGACTATGTTGGGATGGCCCGGCTACTGCCTTATCCGGGGGACGACGATGACTGCACCGCCTGTGGGAGGATGTTGTCGCCTTCCTTGACAGGGAAGGGCTCCCTCTGTTTGCTCACTCTGGTGGGAGATTGGCAGGTTGAGTAGCACCGCCTGCCCAAGGAACAGTAACAGGGCGAATGAGACCTGTGCCAAGATCCTGAATGACCCCTCCAGGACGGCAACCTATGTCAAGGAGACCGCCTGGTGAGGGTGACCGGCACCTGGTCAACTTATGGCTGGACATTCACTAGTACTGGCGGTATGGGGAACAGCACCTTGAGTCCCGTGCTCAGTAGGTGGGGATCTCATTGGGGACCTAAGCCTTCTGGCTGGAGAGACGGGGTGTGGTGCTGGGGGCCGAAGTCGCAGTGATGGAGACCTGTGCCTGCAGTCTGGCAGCTCGGGGTGTTCTGTCAGTCCATTCTGCCGCACCCCAGCGGGCTTGCCCTTTGGTGACAGTCGCCTGATACGGCACCTGCGGAGCCAGTTGGCCTTGCTCTTTAACAGCCTGGACTGCTTCTGGCGCTGAAAGCCCCACGATAGGCTGGGAGCCCCTGCCACTTCCCAGGGTGGTGGGTGAGTACCTGCCTGGGCTGGGGGGCAGGGAGGGGGAATCTGACCTCAGCAGTACCCCCATGAAGCCCCGAAGTTAACTCTATAATTAACTACTATGAACTATATAAAACAAATCATTAGAACCAAGTCTATGAAGAAGACAATGAAAGAAAACCGCTACTGCTCTTGTGATGCAAGACAAGGCGCTCTGATCAACCATCACAGGCAGTAAGAAGGAACTGAGAGGGCATAGGGCTGGCGGCACCGGATATGCTGCCACATAAGTGTGGCACTCCAGGGGGCGCCACAGCCAGCCCTCCGGATATCGCAGAAATCTCCGACCACTGTGCATGTGGGCAAGCACACACCTAAATGGAATCTACATGAGCAAGCACTCGAAGTATAACAACAAGTTCCTGTCTTGAGGATGTATCTAATTTAAATTGCTGTCATACATTGTGGCATTAAGCTGGGGGGGGGGGGGGAGGAGGAGGGACAAGAGAGCGGGAGGCAACAGCATTGAAGAAATATATAAACATTAGGGCTGTCAAGCGATTAAAAAAATTTATCACGATTAATCGCACTGTTAAACAAAACAAACTTCAGAGCCTACAAGTCCACTCAGTCCTATTTCTTGTTCAGCCAATCGCTTAGACAAACAAATTTGTTTACATTTGCAGGAGATAATGCTGCCTGCTTCTTGATTACAGTGTCACCTGAAAGTGAGAACAAGAGCTCATATGGCACTGTTGTAGCCGGCGTTGCAAGATATTTACATGCCAGATGTGCTAAAGATTCATGTGTCCCTTCATGCTTCAACCACCATTCCAGAGGACAAGCATCAATGCTGATACGTTCTGCTTGATAACAACCCAAAGCAGTGCAGACCGACGTATGTTCATTTTCACCATCTGAGTCAGGTGCCACCAGCAGAAGGTTGATTTTTTTTTTTTTTGTGGTGGTTCGGGTTCTGTAGTTTCCGCATCCGAGTGTTGCTCTTTTAAGACTTCTGAAAGCATGCTCCACACCTCATCCCTCTCAGATTTTGGAAGGCACTGCAGATTCTTAAACCTTGGATCGAGTGCTGTCGCTATCTTTAGAAATCTCACATTGGTACCTTCCTTGCATTTTGTCAAATCTGTTCTTAAAATGAAGAACACATGCTGAGTCACCATCCAAGACTATTATAACATGAAATATATGGCAGAATGCAGGGAAAACGGAGCCAGAGACGTACAATTCTCCCCCAAAGAGTTCAGTCACAAATGTAATTAATGCATTTTTTTTTTTTAAATAAGCATCATGAGCATGTCCTCTGGAATGGTGGCCAAAGCAATGAAGGGTCATACGAATGTTTAGCATTTCTGGATATAAATATCTTGCAATGCTGGCTACAAAAGTCCCATGAGAACTCCTGTTCTCACTTTCTGGTGACACTGTAAATAAGAAGCGGGCAGCATTATCTCCTGTAAATGTAAACAAACTTGTTTGGCTTAATGATTGGATGAACAAGAAGCAGGACTGAGTGGACTTGTAGGCTCTAAAGTTTGGCATTGTTTTGTTTTTGAGTGCAGTTATGTAAAAAATAAAAATCTACATTTGTATGTTGCACTTTCACAATAAAGAGATTGCACCACAGTATTTGTATCAGGTGAACTGAAAAAATACTATTTCTTTTGTTTATAATTTTTACAGTGGAAATATTTGTAATAAAAATTATATTATAAAGTGAGCACTGTACACTTTGTATTCTGTGTTGTAACTGAAATAAATATATTTGAAAATATAGAAAAACATCCAAAAATATTTAATGTATTTCAATTGGTATTCTATTGTTTAACTGTGATTGTATCTATAACATCCAAAAAACTAGCAAATGTATGTTAAGGTTGCAAAAGCAAGCACTCAAAAGCTAGAAAATGCCAGAATTATGGTTGTCTGTACACTTTTAATTGAGCCCCCTTGTGTGTATGCACTGTGACACAGTCTTTAATTACATAAAAACACTCTTGCACTTATCTACCTCAGCAACTGCAAGTGTTTACAAATAATTGAAAAACAAGTACAAAAGGTCAGATTACAACTGGCACAGCTCCATTTTTCACTTGGGAGGAGGCAGTTAATAAGTTTTGCTCATCTGTGCTCAATTACCTGTATCTTTCAAACGGTGTTTTTTTTCAGAGCACTCAAACATGAGATGAGTTCACATACACTTGAAGAGGTTTTCTCTTTCAAATAAGTTTCAGCTAGCACTTTCAAACATGACTTAATATTTTCTTAACTATGTACAAGTAATTTTTTCAGAAGTGCCTAACTGATTTAGGAATTTAAGTCATTTTCAGAAGTGACTAAGGCACTGGGAGCCTAAGTCCCACTAACTTTCAACATCTGAAAATGGGACTTGGGCACTTTTGAGAATTGTACTCCATATCTTCAAAGACCTAATTTTATCCAAGTACGTACCCTAAAATAAGTGTGTACCTAATCTTCATATTCATTTTATTACACCCTTCAATGGCCAATCAATTTGCTTGGAAAGTTTTGCATCACTATTCTCCTAACTGGTCAAACTGTTTCTGCTTTGAAAGGACTGACCAAAGAGCAATGGACTAAGCTACTTCATTTTCCCTAACAACAACATTGCGCTTTCATTTAGCAACCCATTTCTTTCTCCTTCCCTTGTGCAACTTCCAACTTGTATGTTTCAGCAGACACTCATTTTCTCAATGAGCTATGGACATTTACTTTTGAGGCTCTGATGTCACAAGATCTTCTTCAAAGAAGGTATCATATGTGAATCATAAAATTATATATCTGGCAGTTTCATCTTATAATTTTGAACCAAGGAAATTTCTGCATGAATAATCTGTAGTGGTGACTTCACTGAAAGTTGTCTGTACTAGAAATAGCACACGCTGCTGCTGCCAATAGATTTAGCACTGGTTCACAACTGCACATGGCTTAGCTGTAGGTATAGTCTATAACACATTGCTCATCTCTGTTCCAGAAAACTATGGTTAAGACTTGCTCTGAGTAGATTTTACACCATTGTTTTCTGAACCAGTGCTGAAGAAAGTTTGTCTTCAGCTGCAATTTAAACTGTTGTTAAAAAACAGGTAATTTTTTCTAATGTAGACCAGGCCAAATTAGTGGCTTAGCTAGACAATTCTTCACCACACATTTCTAATGATAGCATTGAGCATGATTATCAAAGGGAAAAGGCCAGTCTGAAAATGTAACTGAAGAACTTTTCAAATTAATTGCTGTGTATGCAGGACTGCACATGAAGAATTAAGAGGAGTTGGCCTAACAAGTTAAGCTAGGGGCTAGAACAAAGCAGCGGTCACAGCAAGTGTATTCAAACTACCATGAGGTGATGTAACATCACCACAACAACAGAATCTTTAAAGGATAAGCCCCCACATACTATATCCAAGGAGCACACATGGTAGGATGATGTGTTGGGGGATGGGGGGGGAGAAGAGATACCCAAGTGGTATAAAGTTCCCTCCTCCATTCCCATGGTCCTAAGTCAACTGTGTGGCAGTCTAGTCCCCAAGCATAAATTAGCGTAGTCTAAAGGATGCTGTTATGCCAACTGACAAAGACCAAAATGGCAACCAGTGGTTGGCAGGATGTAACAAAACCCCAAACATGCATCCTTTGCTCTAGCCACATCTGCTACCTTGGCAACAGAGAGAAGGGATGCTATAGACTCTGTAGTATAGAGGGTGCAACAGCCCTCTGTCACTGAAGGATTGCTACACAGGGTGATCCTTCTCTGCCCAGTTACACTGGGTCTACTGTCAGAATATACCAGTAATGCAGCACACAATGACCACATCACACTCCCAAACCAAACACTGTATCTACCAGCTCTGGAGAGAATCAAGAGACTACCTGAGAAACCCCTGTGTGAACGGGATTTTGATTAGACACACACAGACTGAAGCTGGACAAAGGTGGTTTTTTTTGTTTTTTGTTTTTTTGTTTTTTTTACAAGAGTTAAGCAAAAGGATTTTCTAAGATGTATATTTTTTCACCCTGTTTAATAAGTATATTTTAAGTTTTGGGGCAAGCTCACTACACTTCTATGTTTTTAATCTTCAGTTTTAGTGTGTTTAAACTCAACTTAATATTTATTTTGTTTCTAATTGCCTTTATTTTCTCCAACAATGTTTTTTTCCTAAGGCAACCTGAACTGAACTTGGTGACTTACTGGGGAAATTCACTGTGTGGCACCCTGGAGATCAGGAAGTGAGAGAAAGGCACCTGTCTAAATATCTGGTCACAAACGTGTTGAGAACCCCTCCTCTGACAGTACCATGAGGAACCTGGCTGTTGTCAGTGGGTGCACAGCAAAAGACTGAACCCTGGAGCGATGTTAGACCTGCACTGCAGCAACTACTGCCCTCCTCCTCCTTCCCTAAAATTCCCTGCCTGAAGACAGTAGCAACTTAACACCTTATGGCCTGCCCGCAACACAGTTTCAGAGTCCTGCTTCCCCAAAGACCACAAGCAGCAGCAGCGGGAAAGGCTGGGCTAAATTAGGCCTTCCAACTCTCCTCCCCCTGTGTAGGTGTCAAAACTACCTCACCTGGCACCACCAAGTCCCAAAGGGACTACAAACCAAAACTACTGGACTTGTTATTTCAACCATCTCAAGATCAGAACCTGTACTCTATTCTGCTCAGCACGTCTTCAACAGAACATCATCAGGAATCTCACAACACCAGAATCCTCCAGCAATCATTAACAGACTCTGCTACCACTTCCTCAGATGTACCTGTTGTAATGCAACTAGTCAGTTTTGCATCTGCACTGCCTCACCGTGCCCTTCACTCTTGTTCTTGTTTTGTTGCAATTGATCCTTACCTCTACCTTTTTCTATCTACCTTTAGCCTACCATTCCTATCTCAGTCTTGCTGCCCCTCCAACCTCTCCTGCTACTAAATGCCCTCATTCCTCTAACCATGATTTCATCTCTGTACCACCACAAAATTAAATTAGCTTGGTTAATAAGCAAGCTACCTACATTTAAAATTTAATTACATACCTTCATATAAACATTTGCAACTCCATGATCTGACTTCTTGTATCCCTTCTCATCTCCTCCCCTCACACCTTCACCACTATTATTATTTACCCATATTGCTGAAGGTTTAGACCCCAAACCAGTTGTAGGATTGGGGCCCTGGGTTGCAAGTTTTTCAAAGCCATTACTGTATATATGTCTGCAAAGTGTCTAACACACATCTGGGCTCTCTAAGTAACACAACACCACTAGGCTGACGTAGTGATCTCCACTGGGCAATAATAGCTTGAGGCATTATATTCTCTTTGCTCATCACTTTCTCAGTTCCCAAGGCAATGGCATTCTATGGTAACCTTCAGTTTCAGTCAACGTTTTTAGAGAGGGAACACTAAATAGCCCTGATTATCTGTTTCATTACAAACAGAGATGTTTAGAATTTACCTTTGTTACTATATACAAAATGAGGAATAGTTCAGTAGTTATTGAAAATAAACTTTCATTTAGAAGAAACGTAACCCACATATACAAAAGGACCAAATCAGACTTTGAAAAGGTTACACAAGACTTGGAAATCCTAACCCAATGAGCATAAAAAGACAAGCAAGACAGCCAGATGTCCATCTGATCTTTTGATAACAGCATCGGGGTTTATGCCAGAATCTCTGACTCTTGCTGGTTTTAACATTTCACGGTCAATCACCCCAAAGTTAACTTGCTCATTACTTCTTAATTCTTAAAGAAACAGGAGAGGTAAATTGGCAACAGCTAATTTATACAGGGAAGTAGGCTTTCAAACCAAATCAAACAATATTAATTTGTTTAGTTTAGTCATATTTTAAATTAATCAGACAGTAGTCTCTGAAAAAAGTCTTTAAGATAAAGAAATTACCATCAGTGCAAAGAAAACTCAAGAGCACGTTTGAAAAAACTGTGAAAGAAAAGTCTATTAGATCCAAAGAAACAGCTAGTAAAAACACAGAAAACTGCAAAATGTCTTATATTTCCTTTAGCATTCACTTCACTTCTAAACATCCCACAACAAATTTTTTCCTCCTTACACCTTTCTTTTCTCTTGTATTTCAGTCACACTCTTAAAATAAACTCCTCTTCAGCCCTTGATAATAATTGCATTGTATTCTTTTCTGTATTATCATAATAAAGCTATTAAAGCACCAAAAACTCACTACATTTAGGACTACTGCTTTTCTACTGAAGTGCAAAGCATTTTCTAAAAAGTTACAGTTTTGTCCTACCATCAGAGGACTTAAAAAAAAAAAAAAGAAAGAAAACCAGTTAACACAATTTTTATGCAAGATTTTTAATGTATCATGATTCAGATGAGGATTTCTGTTATCTCATGTATTTTTTTCTTCAGGAGATTACCCCAAAGGAAAAAAAGGTATTTCAGAAAAGAAAGTTCAAAGAAAGAAGACAACTAAGTTTCATTTTCTGAAAGACCCTCCCCTTTACAATGTTAACTGGACAAGTAATGCAGAGTTTAAACACACACACACACACACAGTGCTAAGAAAAAATATCACAATCTGGGCAGACTCTGCAGCTGCCCTTTTGACTTATCAATTTCAGTAAGCAAAATTTCAATCAAGTCTAGATAAAATATACTAATCCTAAATAGACCAAGTTTGTCACCTACCACTTTCTATAAGCTGCTTACCATGGTTTAAAAAAATTCTAAATTAAATGCCAAACAGTAGCAGACAGCACTTGTTTGGCTGATTAACTTGTAGACAAGCATTACAAATAAATCTGAGTATGGTCTGTAGCAAATTAAATTCCAGTGCTTTTAAGAACAAAGAATTCCTTGGGAAAGAGGATTAGTAACTTTACACCCAGGAATGCCAGTTTAATTTAATTGTTTCACAATCCAAGATTTAATATGCAAATATCATTTTGATATGTAACAGTGAATTTGATAAAGTAAGAAAACAACTTCAGAAGAGAGAGTCTGGTTGCATATTGAACTGTAATTATACATAATTAAGAAGCTGGCCGAGTTCTTCCCCCCCGCCCTTCATTATTTATTAACATGAATCAGAACAAGACTAATTAAAGTTTAAAAATTTTAAATGTATTCTAATTAAGAGTCTAAATAGTTGCATGATTAGAGCATTGTAGTTAAAATCCCACCTCAATGATCTTCTTGGCCTCTTTGTATTTTCCTGTATTCAGGAAGGCAAAGAAGATATCATAGAGCATCGTCATTTCACCTCGTTCTTGACTCACAAAGTCCATGGCTATAGAGAGAAGAAAACTCATTTAATTGTCTGTTTAATAACTGGGAAGCATTTTAAAAACAGATGTCAAAAATAATCAAACAAGTAAGATTCCCCACACCTGGCAAAACACTAAATAAGTGATGGGGAAATAATTTTCTGGAAAAAGATACTAAGAATGAGGACACAATATTTCAAGATACCTCGCAGCTCAAGGTTAAATGTATTTCAAGTGCTTTTGCTAATCTGCATTATAGTTTATAATAATTAAATTCAACAGCTTTAACAGATCATAAATTGGCATTCTATATTGCTGCAGACTACGAGGACTTAGGATTTCTTAAACATGTTGAGGGAGGGACATATAGAACAAGTTATGGTGTGTCAACACCAATAGACTGACACATATTCCATGATAGCAGCCTTCTGCTGATAGCTAGGGATTTGGTTGTGGAAACATTAGGTTCCTTCGTACCTAAAGTAAGCTTCATTTTTTTTAATTTGCAAAAAGGACACCTAGATGCTGCTGAAAGCTTTAACGTTATGTCCATATACTCTACGCATCCTTCCACTGTTTACACAGCCTGATGTACAGATAGCAAAAAACTAAACTAAACTAAACCACCACCTCCATAAAGAAGCCAAAATAACCCAACATGCAATATTTGACTATAACCAACTAACCTTTCTGCAGGAGATCAGTATTTCCTTGTTCTATTAGTCTGCACAAGATGTCATGGAGCCTAGGGATCTTGCCATACTTTTTACAACAGTCAATGGTAGCTTCCAGTGCAGCAGGTACATCATCCCTTATGAAAAAAGAGTATACAATTTAAGTTAAAACGATGTAAACAGCCTATAAGCAAAGTCTGCACAAGAACAGTACAGTATGGCTTAGGGTTTCAACTAAAATTCATGTAATCGCATAAGGATTTTTACATAGACTCCTTAATAACAGGCCATTAAGAAATTTGTCCATTCAGAAAATTTTACACATCCCAGAGTCAGTTTGCATTTTAAATTTATATTAGGACTGTCGAATAATCGCAGTTAACTCATGCGATTAACTCAAAAAGTTAATCGTGATTAATCGCACTGTTAAACAATAGAATACCAATTGAAATTTATTAAATATTTTGGATATTTTCTAATTTTTCAAACATATTGATTTTAATTACAACACAGAATATGAAGTGCACAGTACTCACTTTATATTTATTTTTGATTACAAGTATTTGCACTGTAAAACACAAAAGAAAGAGTATTTTTCAATTCACCTAATACAAGTACTGTAATGCAATCTCTTTATCATGAAAGTTGAACTTACAAATGTAAAATTATTGACTAAAAACCTGCATTCAAAAATAAAACGTAAAATTTTAGAGCCTGCAAGTCCACTCAGTCCTACTTCTTCTTCAGCCAATCGCTCAAACAAGTTTGTTTACATTTGCAGGAGATAATGCTGCCCCTTTCTTATTTACAACGTCACCTGAAAGTGAGAACAGGTGTTCTCATGGCACTATTGTAGCCGAAGTCGCAAGATATTTACATGCCAGATGCGCTAAAGATTCACATGTCCATTCATGCTTCAACCACCATTTGAGAAGATATGCATTCATGCTGATGACAGGTTCTGCTCGATAACAATCCAAAGTAGTTTCATTATCTGAGTCAGATACCACCAGCAGAAGGTTGATTTTCTTTTTTGGTGGTTCAGGTTCTGTAGTTTCCACATCAGAGTGTTGCTCTTTTAAGACTTCTGAAAGAAAGCGCAACACCTCATCCCTCAGATTTTGGAAGGCACTTCAGATTCTTAAACCTTGGGTCGAGTGCTGTAGTTATCTTTAGAAATCTCACATTGGTACCTTCTTTGCGTTTTGTCAAATCTGCAGTGAAAGTGTTCTTAAAATGAACAATGTGCTGGGTCATCATCTGAGACTGCTATAACAGGAAATATATGGCAGAATGCGGGTAAAACAGAGCAGGGGACATACAATTCTGCCCCAAGGAGTTCAGTCAGAAATTTTATTAACGCTTATTTTTTAAATGAGCGTCATCAGCATGGAAGCATGTCTCTAGAATGGTGGCCGAAGAATGAAGGGGCATACGAATGTTTAGCATATCTGGCACATAAATACCTTGCAATGCCAGCTACAAAAGTGCCATGCAAATGCCTGTTCTCCCTATTGACACTGTAAATAAGAAGCGGGCAGCATTATCTCCTGCAAATTGACACGTTTCAGAGTAGCAGCCGTGTTAGTCTATATCTGCAAAAAGAACAGGAGTACTTTTGGCACCTTAGAGACTAACAAATTTATTACAGCATAAGCTTTTGTGGGCCCACTTCATTGGATGCACAGAACGGAACATATAGTAAGAAGATAGATATATATATATATATACACATACAGATAAGTTGGAAGTTGCCATACAAACTGTGAGAGGCTAAATAGTCAAGATGAGCTATTATCAGCAGGAGAAAAAACTTTTGTAGTGATAATCAAGATGGCGCATTTAGAGAGCTGACAAGAAGGTGTGAGGATACTTAACTTAGGGAAATAGATTTAAATTGTAACCAAATTTGTTTGAGCGATTGGCTGAAGTAGGACTCAGTGGACTTGTAGGCTCTAAAGTTTTACATTGTTTTATTTTTGAATGCAGGCCATTTTTGTCAATAATTCTACATTTGTAAGTTCAACTTTCATGACAAAGAGATTGCACTACAGTACTTGTATTAGGTGAATTGAAAAATACTATTTCTTTTGGTTTTTTTACAGGCAAATATTTGTAATCAAAAATAAAGTGAGCACTGTACACTTTGTATTCTGTGTTGTAACTGAAATCAATATATTTGAAAATGTAGAAAACATCAAGAAGTATTTAAATAAATGGTATTCTATTACTGTTTAACAGTGTGATTAATTGTGCAATTAATCAAGATTAATTTTTTTTATCGTGCAATTAATCATAATTAATTTTTTTAATCATTTGACAGCCCTAATTTATATTTTAAAAGTAACAGGTACAGAAGTTTGCAAATTAACATATTTAATGGTAGACTGTCCTGTTTTGGAAATACAGACAGTTTCTCCACAGATGGAAAAACATCTTATAGAAATATCAATCATATGACTAGATCTTCACCTCAGACCTCTTACAAGTAGCAGAACATTTATAACATTGTGATTGTGAATACTCTTCACTAGGGATTAACGTTCAAAAGTCTGTGTACTCTGCTGAAAGCTGGACTTAATTTTTGCAGCAAAATTCCTGGACACTGCAGCACAGTATTGCAGAGGACTGGAAATTCTGTGGCAGTTTCAATTAAGTAAGTTTAATTGTTTCACTGTGTTCCCACAATTTCCATTGCTTCAAATTTCTGCACTAATATTTAAAATGTTACTTTTAAAGTTACAGAGTTAGCAACCCAAAAAGATGAATGGAACACTTCAGACCTCTCAGTTACATCTCTTGCACATTTGGGTACAAATCACTGCACTGGTTTACACTTTCAAAGTTATCCTCACAATTATGAGGACTAGAAGCCTTTTCTTTTAAATGAAAACTTATATTTTTTAGTATATTTGTCCAAAAAGGACAGATTCCAAGCAGAATCACACTATAGTCGTGGACTTATGTATGCAAAGGTTTTGTCTTTATGCTGAACTACATATGCTCTATATGCAATAGTCACAGTAACTTCAAACACCAATATATTTTTTAAAATATACTCAACCAGAAGGAAAGGACTCACGAAAGCTTATGCTTATATAAATTTGTTAGTCTCTAAGGTGCCACAAGTACTCCTTTTCTTTTTGCGGATACAGACTAACATGGCCGCTACTCTGAAATCAACCAGAAGGGAGTTTTAAAATAATTACGAATTTGTATAGCACTGTAAATGGAAATAGTGTTTTTTAAAAGAGAACACAAACCAAATCAAACAGTCCCTCTCCTAAAGAGCTTACAATAACATACAAAGCATAGGACAACAGCTGAAATATAGCAGAGGGTGTGGAGAAATAAGTGGTTAGAGAGACCAGTGTAGCAAAGTTATATGGAATTCGGAGGTTTAAAGTTTGGAGAGTAGAGGGTTGGTATGGGAAAAATATGTAAAAATAATCTGTGGAGCAAAAATCAACATTTGTTGTGTGATATTTTGATCCTTTCTATATTTTGAAAGACAACCAGATAAAGGCTGGTGAAAGTGGGTAGGAATAGACGGGTACGAAACATGTATGTTTGAAGCCTGTTTACAACAGGTGGTAAATCCATACTGTACACTTGACACAGTAATAATAATTTTTGAAACAACTTCTATTGAGCACCTCCTCAACAGTATTTCATAAGCGTGAACTGAGGAAATGATGTAGTCATTGAAAGTTAATTCATTTCCAAATTGTTCATATTTTTTTCTCTTTCACAAATGTTCATAGATAAGGCCAGAAGGGACCACTGTGATAATCTACTCTGATCTCTTGCCTAACACAGGCCCTACGACTTCCCTGAACTATTTTTTGTTTGAACTTCAGAATCTCTTTTAGAAAAACATCCTATCTTGATTTTGAAATTTCCTGGGATGGAGAATCCACCATATTATTTGGTAAGTTGTTCAAAGGTCAGTTACTCTCACTGTTAAAAAATGTACACTTGATTTCTAGTCTGAATTTGTCTAGTTTCAACTTCCAGCCACTGGATCTTGTTATACCTTAGTCTGATAGGGTAAAGACGCTTCTAATTTCAAATTTCTGTTCCCCATGTAGATACATGTGATCAAGCTTCCCCTTAACCTTCTCTTTCAAAAGAGAACTCAAGGAGATCAGTCTACTTTTTCCACTATATGGGATGATTTCCAGTCCTTTAATCATTATCGTGGCTCTTCTCTGAACCCCCTCCAATTTATCAACATCCTTCTTGAAACAGTGAACACCAGTACTGGACACAATATTTCAGTAGTGGTCACACCAGTCTCAAATACATAGGTAACAACCTCCTCAACTCCTACTTGAGACTTCCCTGATTATGCATCCAAGGATTGCATTAGCCCTTTTGGCCACAGCATAGCACAGGAAGTTCACATGCAGTTGATTATCCATGTAACCCCAAACTTTTTTCTGAGTTACTGCTCCCCAGGATAGAGTCCCCCATCCTGTAAATACAACCTGTATTCTTTGTTTCTAGATGTATAACTTCACATTTGGCTGTATTAAAATGTATAGTTTTATTCTGTCCATCTTACTAATTGATCCAGATTGCTCTGCATCAGTGACTTGTCCTCTTCATTATTTACCCCCTCTCAATATTTGTAAAGTCTGCAGACTTTATCAGTGATAATTTTATGTTGTCCTCCAGGTCAATGATAAATGTTAAATCACATAGGGCCAAAATCCAACTTCTGTGGAATCGCATTAGAAACATATCTGCTCAGTAATTATTCCCTGTGTAAAATTACATGTTGAGACCTATCAGTTAGCCAGTTTTTAATCCATTTAACATGTGCCATGTTAGTTTTGTATCATTCTAGTTTCTTAATCAAGATTTTACATTGCCCTTGATTTTATTACTATTTCATATATATTAAGATTTTAAAATGTAAAATATAAAAGCAGAAGAAATGTTAATGTTATAATATTACTGACACTGTGAAAATGAGCCTAACTTGACAGATCTCTACCTTATCCCCTTACTAAGCCCTGTTTACAGTGCATCTTCTGGCACCCCACAGAGTCATTTGAATTTTTGTCATTTGGGGTGAAGACTAAATTACAGGTTAATTTCAAAACTGTAAGTAGATGTTGCAGACTAGATTACTGTCATACAAGAGAAATACTATGGATGAAATATAGATGGATATAAAGCTTCATATAATCACATAATTCTTCTGCTTTAGATGCAAGTTCAGTTTAACACCTTTAAAATCAGTTTTTATTGAAAACTGCTCTCAAATTCTTGTGAGGCACAACAGCATTTACACATACAAATTAAAGTTTTCAGTTGTAAATTCAGCTCAGACTGATTCTTAAACTGCAATAGTATTGTCTCAGCTGTATACCCACAGCGTTAAAGTGACTGCTTTAGGTCAAAGCTATCAATAAATAAATGAATTAACTAGAATGTCAATCAGACACATTAATAGTTTTTGGTCTCTAAATGTATGATTCTGAAGATATTTATACTGTGTGTGCAGAATAAAAAAATCCAATAAAAAGATAATGGAAATAACATACGTGTTATGGTGTTTGCTGCTCGTACAACATACAAAATGTTTCCATACTCAGGCCCCCAAAATAAATTTAATCTCAATAATGAGACTGGTACATTATAACCTGGCTTAACAGACCATCACCTTAAAGTGATAAAAATCCTCTACATTTGTTTCAAATTTCCTCAGAGCCACATTGCTGGGGAGTTTTTGTTTTATAAGGCTGCCCAACCAGAACTTACTGTAAGACAACATTTATAAGGTGAATGCATAGGGCTGGTTGCCAAATGATTACAAAATGCAAAATAAAGGAAAACAAAACAGCTCCAGAATACACATTTATAATACAAACAGAACTTAACACTATTGGAATTGCAAAAACTAAACCTGGGAGGCTTAAATGACTTTGTGCTTGGGTTACTACAATTTGCAGAATAAATCATAGTACCTTTTAATTGTTATATAAAATGCAGTTGTTTAAAGATGATTTTTTTTTTTTTTTTTTAGTGGGTACTGGCAAGTATTTTTGTGAGAAGAGAGTTGTTAATTCAGTAGAAAAAAACCCCACTGACAAAACAAGAACTCACAACACAGCCTTAACGTTTAATTTATTTTTAAGATTATGTTAATGTTTTGAATGCACATTTTGCTACATCTTACAACAGTTTTGCACTTTAATTGAACTGTATGAATATTAAAATGTGTGTGCAAATAACCAGACAGGTCCAAGTTAATGTCTGAAAATCTTATTGGACACAATCTTCTTATACAATTTATATATTCATCAATATCCATATTTACATCTCAAAGGTTCATATAATGGATAAAGTGCCTGATCCCAAACACGTTTTAGTTAGTGTGTCCAGTGATGCAGCATTCACAACCTGGCTAGCAAACTTGTGTGTCCATGGGGTCATCAATGCAAGGTAGGGGTCTAAGTTTTTAAATATAAATTCACATGATCTATGGATCATGGAAAAGAACGAGAGTTTTATTTTTATGGGTGAACTACTATTAAAATTTTACTTCTTTTTATTGGTATTGACAAATGCCATTTATGCTTCTTTTTAAAGGGCAAACTCCTATTTCTCTTTTAAGAAACACTTCACATAAGCAGTTTCGATATTACTTCTCACTGCAATCTCTTCATTTAAAAAAAGGAGGTATGCTATCATAACCTAAATGACAGAAGCAGCCTAAGGCATAAGCGTATTATGTTTGACCCCCTCATAAATACAAGACAGCTCTAACTCAGCACTGCACTGCAATTTAGACAGTTCTATTTGTAAGAATCTGAGGCAAGTTATTTTTGCTTGGGGCCCTTGTGAATTCTTATATACTGTGGCCCCAATCCTGCAAAAACACCCATGTGGGTAATTTCACTTATACATGTAATTCCACTCAACTAAGAAAGACTACTTCCATAAATAAAGTTACTGACAAGAACAAGTGTTTGCAGGATCAGGCTCTGTAACAAGACACTATCTAATTCTTCTCTCATACCTATTTCAAATTATATAAACCATTCCCCTCTTGCTTCAAGCATAAAGCTCTAAACCTAACCCTTTTACTTGTAATAAACAACTTTCCAAACCAGAGAGTCTGCTTGATAAAAAGACTCCAAATATTGATTTTAATTGGAATGAAGTGCTACAACGTTATGCATAAAGCTTTAGTGAAGTGGCAATTTACCTAAGGGGTTTACTGATTGAAAAGCTCTCAAACCTGAAATCACTAGAGAAGGAGAAAGAAAAAAGGGACTCTGGAAGAAAAAAAAAAAAAAAGAAAACTCTTAAAACAAATCCCTCTCTGCAAATCTGAAGCAGATGTTAGCATGGAGGCAAATCAATTCAGTAAGGTACAATCAGCTTTACAAAAATTATTCTGTTAAGAAAACGGGCTCTTGAAAGAACTAAATGTTTTTTTCTGTTCATCAGCTACAGCGAGGAATCTTCAAGGAGACTGGTGTTGCAATTACAACTAATCCTCCCCAAAAAATTAACTGTGTTGAAGGCTTTGTAATTTCCCTAGGTACAATTTAGCTGTCACTTACTTTAAAATTTACTCAAACATGCGTTCCGAACAGCACTAACTTCACATGTCAAGTGCTTTCCAGCCAATTGAGTCTAAACTGGAAGTCGGTGTTAAACAACTGAATGATTAGACAAGATAGCTCATTTCCCTGCTCTTTTGTTCAGAATAAAATGCCACATTTACATTATCAGGCTCAACAGGATTTTCTGACAGAGGGAGAAAAAACCCTAGTGAACACTGTCCGTATTAAGCACATGAAGCCTGTCATTTACCAATCATCCTTCAAAAAGCAATAGCCATGAATGTAACTTAATTACGACCCAATGATCCTTGACGAAAAATCATCTTATCACTGTCCTGTCCCCCTAGGGAAAATGAACCACTTTTGTCCTCTGGCACTGATGATGCTAAATTCCTAATTGCAATAATGGAGTAAAAGAGCCAAACCTTCTTAATTTCCTTGCAGCACTTAAGAGTTTTAAACTGGGAGGAATAATACAGAACTAATATAAATACTTGGAATAAAGATGTTGAAAATTAGAAAAAACTGTCATCAATTAAAGATAAGCAATATTTAAAAATATTACTTATTTTTAAAAATAATGAGTTCAAAGGTCATTAAACGTATCGCATTTACAAAGGAATCATCCCTAGCACACAAAACCGCACATGTACTTAAGTCTATGAAACCTAGACAAGAACTATGGACAAACAGAGGATTCAGATTGCATCAACACACCTGCTATATGAGACACCAATGAAATGCATGTGTGTTCACACAGACTGCAGAACAAATTAACCCACAGGGCCCTTTAATGGACAGCATGAATTAAAACTGCTATTTTGATCATTTTTAAACAAATACAATCCAGTTATACCTTCTGGATATTTTCAAATGACTCTACCAATTAAACAGGTTGTGTTCACTGATCTCTGCTGACAAAATAGTTACATATTTTGCCTACATAGTTTAGATTTAATGCACATTTTATATTTAGCTACCTGGAAATTTTCTTAGCAAATGTGATAAGGGTTTTAAGTATGTATTTGTCCATGATGTATAAATTAACTAGCAGTATATTTTTCTTTAAACCTGGGAAGATAAAATATAAATTGAGATCTGAAATAATTCCATTTTTAGAGAAACTTTATAAATCTAATGAAACTAAGTTTCTACCTTACACAACATTCACATTTATATTTTAAAGATTTGCTTGTGCAACTATCTAGTAAGAGTAACATCAGCAGCTGTGGTAGAGGTTTATTTCCCCTCCTGTAAATAGAGATTATCAAAGCACTGTATAGCACAGATGCAGATTAGCTTCACAAACCTCTATATAGTTTTGTAAATCTGTTCGTGTTTGAATAGGTTTCCCTTGACAGTTGATAGAGGAGAGCAAAGAATAACCCCAAAAAATTACCCTCTAAATCCTCAAGGATTTTCATATTATACAGGTAACACACACACTGTCACAACATTAACCTCTCCCCATTATCAGCAATTGGAAGAATCAGTTCAAAAGTAAGACAAGTTTTGAGCCCAATCTTCAAGCTTATTATATTCCTATGGAAGATTTTGACAGATTGCTCAATATTAAAAACATCCAAAGTCAATATCCTGATTAGGATATTTTGCCATACCATTAAAAGAAGAATACTCTTGAATGAGGGATTGAAGATCAGATATGTAGGCTTTTTTGCAATTTTTCCTGGCGAATTTACATTTCTTAAGTTAATACAATGCTCACACCAAGAATAAAGCTAATACCTTTTAAGATCACTTAAAAGGATTTTTACTTTAATTGAGATAATTGCTTTATCTTGGGGAAAACAAAACCATCTTTATTATTTAAGTTAAATTTATTTCTATGATAATCTATTTCTGAACTAGTAAGTAAAATTTCCTCCCTGTCTACTCATAAAAGGGCTCGGGTGGGGTGGTATTAAAAATGGGTTTTCTGGCTATGCCAAAAGAAGGACAGGAGACATTTGACATGGGTTTAATCAGGCCGCAACTTTATTATTAGATATCTGGGACTACCCAGCAGACAACAATGTACAGTGCAGGTAATCCTATATTTATTCTGTAATTACCTGTGGGGCTTCTACCAGCTCCCTCTCTTTTTCCCTCCAACAAATCCACTGCTGGGAACTTACCGTCCACCCCCCCCCCCACCCCCGGTAGGAGGGTTAAGGTGGGCTGTAAGAATGGGGGGTAGGGCTCCCTGCCGTTCCAATCATATAGGAGTCCCCAACCACCCCACATTCGTCCATTTAATGAACGCCTCTCTTTTACTTCACCAGATTTTGTTAAGAAAATATTTTATTGGGAACTGTCACCTTAAAAAGTGTTAAGAATGTGAAAACTCTGAAGATCTTTCCTATCTTGCATGCTCTCTGTAGGAGAAACAAGTCTCTGAAAATGATTTGGAAAATGTAAAAGCTTAGTTGTCAGTCCAAAAAGACTGGTAAGGCAAGAGTAAGCATTTTAAAACTATGATTGTTGAAGTCTTCCATAACAATCACAGAGGTTTCCTTTCCCTCCTACCAATGTAAGGAATAATAATTTTTTTTTTAAATGGCACCAGCAGAGCCAGTTCCATAGAACATTAGAAAATCCTGCAGCTCATCTGACTGGCTTGCCGAACTTCTGAAGTGACAAAACTGTACCAGACACTTAACTTCAGCAGTTCAGCACCTGCATGTGTGCTACCATGGAGCTATGTAGCATGGCAAGTAGCAAATCACTTGGGGGCGGAACCACAGTGATGAGCAAATGTTATAGCGGACATGTATAATCATACCCATTGTAACACTATGTTCAGTTCAATCATAACTTTCCAAAATTTTTATAACCTTCCAGGAAGAAATTTTTCAGGCTTGATCACATCCTGAAGGTGAACTTTTTGCAAAGTCTGAGCAGAAACTGTTCCTTCCTTTTTAAGAAGAAACGTCAGGATGGGGTAACAAGGCTTTTCCTATCGTAATAAGGGAAGAAACTCTGTCTTGTAACCTTCCTCAGAGGAGCAGGGAAGGCGCTAACTCTTGCAGACATTTTAAGTTATTTGGGATAGTGTATTCCAATGCTTTCTAGCCAAATATTTCCACATTATGGAAAGTCTCACTTTCTCTCTCTTTAAAAATAAGCTAATGATGACAATTTTTAAAATATACAAAATAATAAAATTAAATATTACAAAACCATACACGTATGTACGAGGTTATAGAGACAAATTTTTTCCCATATGAGAGCAAACACTGAGTTTTTTAATGGTAGTTAATATAACAACAATTGGATGTTCCAGTGTTAGCAAGCATATATTCCTGAAAGCTGACTGACTGTTCAATAGATGGCACTATGAAAACATCAGTAATATTTTATATAGGGTTTATTTAAAAAGAACCAAAAGAACATATTTAATATAAATAAGTGACCAAATTGGAAGAGACTGTTGAAGAATTGAGACAGAGTCCAAAATGGATAGAAGCAGGGGTCCTGGAATAATTTGTATAGGGGGAGTGCTGAGAACCACTGAACCAAACCGTAAACCCTGTATTTGATGGAACTACTTCAAGCCAGGGAGTGCTGCTGCACCCCCAGCACCAATGGATAGAAGAGAAACACTGAAAACTTGAAATAGATTGAACACTGAAGACTGTGTGTTGGAGGGGTGTGGGGACCTAATTCTTGACACTCCTGTGACAAAGACCAATTATATACAGTTCAAATGTGGAATTTTCCTCAAGTAATTGTGTCTCATATTAAGAGGACCATGCAAGGAAATATGCCACATAGTGTATGAAAATTATTTCCTGCCGGAACAAATGCATGGAGTTCATTCTCTTGTTGAATTATACTACAGGTACAAACGGAAAAGTAATGGGAAATATTTGGACTGGAGTACCCAGACTATACGGTGATACTTTGGGAGTAGTATCAGATTTCTTATCTTTTCACTTAATTACTTAGTGCACAAGGAAACCTAACTTCAACCTACATAAGTGTTACTGAGATGCGCAGTTACAATGAAATATATACATCTTTTGGGTGGGGAACACATACTTCTTATCTCAATAACTTAGGAATGTATGTAGCATACGATGACCCTATATCCCTTATTCAAACACAATTGCAAGGCTTAAAATCTGAAACAACCAATTTGTGAGCAAATTTTGATTGTGTTAAATTTGTCCATGTGACATAATCATAGCTCTCATGTAGGCACCATGAAATAAAATATAATTAACAAAAAATAACCTATTGGTCTGTTTTTCAGTGTTCCATCTAAAACAGTCTCACAAAAAGTTTTACTTTAATACACTACATCTGTGTGTGTGTGTGTGTGTGTGTAATAAATAAATCATGTAATATGAACAAATATTAGATCATACCCTACCTTTAATCCCAAGCCTCAGAAAACTTACTTTTCAAGGTGAACAGTAATCAGAGGGGAACAGAGGTTAGCAGAAGGCTTTGCTAAGCCCAGCATCAGAATGGACTCATGTAATCGATTCACCATTTCAGCTTCACCTCGCATGGCTGCAGCATTAAGGATGTGGAAAAAGGATGTGACTGTTGTATCTTTGATAGGAATATCTCTCTCTTTCATCTCCTTTAGAATGTTAATAGCATCTACAATGAAACAACACAAAAGACCCTTAGGTAATTTCATGTAGGGAAAACAAACTGCTATTAAAACAGCATTTCAAACCCAGCAGGAATGTAAATTCTGGTGTATAATGCCGATTTCAAGTTAATTACTACTTGCATTTCTAAACGAGACTACAATTATAAATCCACAATAGCATGGCTTTATCATTCACTGCAACTTTGTCTACAAATTATAGATCGGAACTGTGTGCCCACTTTGCACCACATAACCCTGTACAGTCTGCCCTATAGCTGCAAGATCCCACCAAATGGATGCTTTTATCGTTCAGTGCTAACATCTGCTAAATCACACCATTGTTTCTTTAGCAGATGGCTTGTCACGAGGCCAGATAATAAAGATGTGTTTACACTGAATATACAGCCAGACTAATGGTCTGATACCGATAGGGCCTGTTTGCTGTGTCGATACTAATTAGCCAAGGAGAGCCAATGAAAGCTTTCTAACAGACTGCATGTTAAAACATTAGGTTCATTAAGCTTCATTAGAAAGGCAGAAACAAACATTTTGGTATACGGAATAAGTGCATTTTTATAATGTTCGTAATTATTGCACAGGCAAAATGTTTTGACCACTTTACATAAAAGCAATAAAGCTGCCTAATCTTTTAAAAGAGCTTTGCAGATCACAAATGTACCACAGAAAATAATGCTACTCAGAAAATGTAGCCATACTTCTTCACTGTAGAGGTGACCAGGATCTAATTTAATGTCACCTGGAAGGGGGCAGGGTTTTGAATATAATTCTAATAAGTGATCAAGTGAAATTTCAATGAAATCATCTGATGAAGAAAAAAAGGTATAATTTTACATTAACAAAGAAAATAGCCATAATGTAAGATTAAAAAACTGAAAGATTGAGTTATGTTGGCTAGATTTTGTAGCTCTGCTTTAAAACAAATGGCAATATCCCGTAGGTTATAATAATCAGCCTAATAACTTCCTACATTATTAGGCATGAAGTCCATATCATTTACAGCAAAGACTTAGGAATCCAGTTTGGGTATCAAATGCAATATACTCATTAATGCCAAAATTACAAATCAATCTATCACACAGACTTTAAACTGCAATGTGAATAAAATATAAACAAATGCCAACATTAAAAAATATTAAAATACTTCATAAAACAAGTTACTGGATTTTTACTGCAGTGTTTGGACCCTTACAAGAAGGTTATGTTTATAGGTTCTATGTTCAGCCTTCAGACCTTCTTAAAGAAAAACAAAGCCATTAGTCTAGGCACATACGCAATTTGTGCCATAAGTCATGATCTTCAAACTCAATCCAAACAGCAATGCTAATAAAAACTAGCTGCAGAAATGCAAAAAGCACTGAGCTGTGCAAATGTAAATGACAAGCTTGCCAATCCATTAAAACTAATGGCCTGTACTGTCCAAGCATCTCTGGTTGAATTCACATGCAAATTTGTATGCAAAATGTTCAAGCACTTTGCAGGACATGATATACCATTAATATCAACTCACATTTTTAGTCCAGTGGCAAGATACCTTTATTATATAGCAGAAACTTATACTGAAAGCAAATGGCTTACCTTCTAGTCTGCCATGCTTTCCTAAGACTTTCACCAAGGCTAAGTACTTATTTGTGTCAAGAGCAACAGATGAATCTTTACGGAAGCTAAAAATTAGAACATATTAAAAACTGCATTAATAGAAGTTCAGTTTTTTAATGTATATAGAATGAAGGTTTATTCTTACAGACAAAGCAACAAGGGTATGGAATTAGTTACACAGAAGTTAGATTAAAATATTTGAGAGAGAATCTGACAGTCAAAGTTTGCTATTGAAGTACATTTTTTCTCTTTGAAAAAAGGATATTAGGCAGCAAAGAAACTTTTCAGAGCGTTTACGAAAGGTATGTCTTTATCAATTTGACAGTAGGGAAGAACAAGGCACACTTCTCCCATATTTAGGACAGAAACTTCTTCCTGCAAGCACCCCGTCTTTGAGTATTACAGTACAAATAGTACTGAACATAAAGTCATCCACCTTTTGTAGCCTTCAATTTCTACTGTTCATAGTACTGTTTCTTTAATTTAGTCATTTTCCCAAGAATATTGAAGGAAGGAAGGCAGGAAGGTGCTTTTTAAGGCACTTGTTAGCAGCTCCCATAATAAGCTCACAGCAGATCACTGAGTCTTGACCTACCTTTGAAGCACTACTATAAAACTCAAAATCATTACTTGGTAAAATCTCACGATGAGACATTTAAATAAAAAAAACAGCATGGAAAAAGTTACTACATACACACAATAGCAAGTTTCCCAGTGCTAACAAGTGAGCCATTTTGTCTCTTTCTCAACACTGACAGAGCTCCCTCCACATTATGGACACCTGACTTGAATTCCACTGTAAAAGCCAAGTAAATTTTAGCAAGGGAAGGGGGAGAATCAAAAGTATGCAAAAGTAATACATAACTATTATGATTCACTGTAACATTAAAATTGAATTTTAATTTTTTTGGGGGGGTGAGGAGGGAAAGGTACAAGAAAAGAGGATGCTCTGTAAAACAATTTGCTCCCAGACAAATCATGCATAACACATTTTAGCTGGGAGCTAATGTTCACAACCAAGATATAATCTCTGAAAATGGAGGTTTAAAAAGGAAATGTTTGCTGACAGGTCTTAAAATATAATGTCACTTACAAGCATTGCTATTCTGATGCAATATAAATGCAGTTATATTACCATTTTTCAAAAACAAACCTGAATTTAAATGCTAAAGGCTGTTGACAAAAACATCATAATTTGCTTATTTAAGATAATACATCACACACACACTTTCAAAGTGTGCTAATAAACTGCCAACAATTCCTGATCTTTCTTAAGAATTATACACAGGGGAAAAACTAATTAAAAATGTATGAAGGGGTTAATATTCAACCTACTTAATTCAACAAGGTCTGTGTATCAGCATAAATCTCTGTGACATGTTTCAGTGCCGGTGTACTTACACTTCTTCTTTCAGGTTCATTGCATCTTCTACATTATCATGTCGACAGCACAAATTTATCAAGGCTGCATAGCCACCAACAACCATGTCCGATTCGTATTTGGCTTTCACTTCAAGGGCTTTTTGCATATTCTAAAAAAAGAGGAACAGAGCAAAGATGTGAACCACAGAAAAAGTCAATACGACATTATGAATACTAGGTTCAGTGTGTAGCTATATGAATAGCTTTAGTGTTTTAATACCAAAAAAAAATATGTTTGTGAAACAAAGCTGGTATTGCTTTAACTGATTTTAATAATAAAAGTTATTTTTAAAAATAAATTCACCTGTTCCCAAACTGTTTCAGTTCAACTTAATTGAAAGGTGTATTTTAGGTGTTAGTCTACCTGTTTTAACTGAAGTGTCTACAATGCTTTATTACGGACAGATTTTTGTTGTCACACATAGAACTACAAACATGATTGAATATGGACTAATTTTTATGTACAATGCCATGCTTTAATTTTATCAGGCACCAATATCCTAAACATAAAATTGAAAAAACTTTATAAGACAAGAAACCAATTCATAATCGAATTAAACAGGCTGCTTCAGCATTTGCCATAATCTTTTAAAATATGTATTTTGCATTGCTGTTTATGCAATTTAATTGGTGCCATATTAAAGCTTATGACTTATCAGACTATTCTTATAGTCTCAGGTACATTATAACAGACAGTCATTTGAGAAACAGAATCTCTCCAAAGGCTGGATTTACAGCAATACTGAATACTATGCTATAATCTTAAACACAGTTATGGCTCTTTGTAAAACCATGGGTATATGACAAAATCATACTGAACAAGAAATTGGACAAAAGTCTGATGATATCCCACGAATTGCAGACACACTAAAATGAATATGAGCTACAGCTGGACGCTCGCCGAATGAAGGCAAGAGTCTCTTTATCTCAGAAAGAGCTTTCCTCCAGCAGGAAAATGGAATTTCAATCCCTGCATTAACAACCTAGTAATATTTGACTTGCAAATGACTACTGCATGTATCAGTTGCTTGACAATCTAGAGATATAAGAGACCAGAGCCATGGCTTGAAAGGACATTTGGCATGTATGATAAACCTATCACAGCTGTTACTATCATTCACTTTGCAGATTATTGTAAACAAACTTCAGCAACCCCAAAACATGTCATTCAAGGTGTAGCTGAAATTAGTTAACCTTTTTATTTAATTGTTTTTTTGCCCTTATGTCTGATTTATAAGCATCAAACCTTGAAACCTCAAGCACTGCGCTTGTCCTGCTTAACTACATCTATCCAGAATACAGTCATCTACATTCGTTTTAAATATAGCTCAGCATTTGCAATGATCTCTGCATTGCTCAAGTTACCTCTTCTGCACAGAGAGCAACTATAAGCTGTTTTAGGACATTTCCAATAGGTTGCTTTTCAGCTTTTAGTTTTTCCAGTTCCTCCTCCAAAGCAGACACTCCAAGTTCAGTATTCTAAAATCAGGTGATAAAAAGAAAACAAAAGTTAAAAAAAAAGAAAATTAATAGGTCACTTTGCCAAAAGAAGATGAAACCTGTTCATTCATAAGTCAAAAGAAAAATTTGTAACAATTAAGAATGCTGCAGCTAATTAAGGAGCTGATGCTAGTTAAGAACTTGAGACAACAGCATAATAAAAACTGAAGCCATGGGAGCTTTTTACAGTGTGGAAACATCAGCTTCTCTCAGGCTCATTTCTTTAATGGTAGAAGTAGAGAAAAGAGGTCTGTTTCTTTACCTCTCAGATCTAGGCACACTGAAGATTAAAAAAAGACTTGATGTCACACAACCACCACCGTACTGGATTTATACTCCTGTCATTCAAGGAGTTCAGAGTGCATAACCTGATTAAGCCTCACACCACCACTATGAGCTGAATTTTACAAACGGGGAAACCGAGGCACAGAACCTAAGTGAATCGCCAAGCTCAATCAGCAAATCTGAGGAAGAACCTACATATTCTGACTCCCAATCTTGTATATTAGTCACTAGACTGTGCTTCCTTCCACATGGCCCCTAAACTCCTCCCAAAATGGGAATACTTTTAGTTGTAGACTATACAAGTATATCACTGAGAACTAGTTAATACTTTCATGCATTATCTGAAAAAAAATTGATTACCATGCCACGAAGAAATCCAGCTATTAGTGAATTTACTTACTTTTGGAATGTCTGCTACTGACAACTTTTCTCTATCAGCCAATAAAATTATATCCTAGAATTTAATAAGACATTCAAAATATCAGTAAATAAAAACAAAAAGTTATATGAATAAAATGATGCTTAAAATGTTGTGGCAAGTTAATTCTAAGTACAATAGCTTTTTTCTAGTGTTATTAGGTTTACTAAAAGGAAAAGACTGATTCTTTAAAATACTTTCATCAAATGTAGCTCTTCACAAATATCCTAAATTAAATTGGGTTTTGAGAGCAAAGAAGATTTAGGGAAAGGATGAAGGTTTTACACAGTTAATCAAATAAATCTATTTTGGCAAGACTATATTCCTGGAACACACAACATATATATTTTATATTTTGAAGAAACAAAATAGTTACTATATAACCACAGACCTTAATTAACTCAGGAACATGATAGGCGTCCAGCAGGTTGCGAAGGCCTCTGTAGATATTTGTAGGGATTACTACATTCTGTATCAAGAGGTGGGGGGGAAATTATATTAGTTTTGAAACACAACCAAACTGAAATTTGTCTAACAGAAATTATCTCAGACATAATTTAAGTCTCCAGCTCTTCCATGTCATTGAGAAGTGGTCTGTTGTACTTAAAAGCAGCAATTTCAAATCTAATAGATACATGTCAGGCAGGACAGGCATTATGTAGCAAAAAATGAAATGGTACCATCTTCTTCAGCTGATGGAAGTATTGTCTCAAATGCTCCTCCTTGGCCTGTACCTCTGAGTCACTCATGCTGTCAATCAAGTTATAAAGAAAATAGCCAACAGCTTCTGTGGAAAAAAACAAGAGAAAGCATTCCACTAAAATTACTGAGACTGTCATGTTATCAAGATTAATTTATAAGAAATCATTTTGGTGTGAGATGTCACCCTGATGAGAGGCTCTGAAATGGCAACAATGATCACTGAGGCATAGAGATTATGTGGTTTGGGAGCACATATCTAACTGGTGAGTGAAAGGAATATTAATTATTTTCAGAACCAGTGACAGCTTTTCAGTACAGAATCTTACTTCAATCTATTTTTTCCACCACTGTGTGACAGAAGTGGTACTGCCCAAGGCCTTCCCCCCCTTTCCTACCCACTACCCCAAATAGTTGCCACAAATATTTTGTCATTGCTCAAAAGAAAAAATAGCTTCCTAAAGGTTTGCATATTTTATTCTGTATCTTTTACACATTTTTGTATTAAAATGCTTTTTATAGCCAGCTAGTGGAACATAAATACAGAGTAAAGAATATTAAATAATTTTAACAAGTAGATCCAATAATCCTGTGAAGAGCTGCCTATTAGCCAATGAAAATCAAGATTAACAAAGATGGCTTAGCTAACAGCACTAATTTTCTTGTGCATTCAAGCATAAAAATTTATATAGCCTTGTATTCAAGCCTCAAGAAATAGCTAAGGACTTTCCAAAAGGTTTGGTTTCCTCTACGAAACTTACACTCAGAAAAATAGGAATTAAAACAAAATAGAAAATGTATTTCTCTAGATTAAATGAAAACAGAGTCAATTTGTTTCAAAATAATGTATTTGGATTGATAAGTACCATTTTGTTTAATAAAATTAGAAAAGGTTATCAAAATGACCATTAGTTGGAAAAGATTCTACTTAAACATTTTCACTACATGAATAATATTGACACAGACGGATTTATTCTAAATATCTATTTTGCTTTAAAAACTGCTCATTTTTCTAAATATGAAATATATTTTTAATTAAAAAGAGTAATGAAAGATCACATTGGATCTGATAAAATATGCTGTGGTTATCAGGATAAAGATTTTACCCAACATGTTTTCAAATTTCACTTTCAAAAAGAAGCAATCAGTGTTTACTGTTGTAATCCCTCAAGCCCATCATTACACAGAAGAACGGATTTGTGGATAAGTTACAATCATAGAAATTGAAACTCTACCAGTTGGTCCTGGAGGCGTCTGGCAATAACGTCCATTCTTGTACAACAGTTCAGTTATCTGGTAAGACAGAATAATCGTACATTGCAGTCAACAGAAGCAAGAAAGGACAAATAGTATCTGAAATTGAATTCTCCAAATAATAAAGTACCTCTCCACTAAGGTATTATTCTATACCACATCATAGTAATTCACTAGGAAAAAATAAAATACAAGGAAGTTTTTTTGTAAATAGGTTTTCCTCAAAAAAAAAAAATATATATATATATATATATATATTGCAGCTGAAACATTTTCTGAGGTATGGCAATTAGACTCTATTCTATTCTGTTTATGTATCATCCTACAAAGTAAGTGATCATAAGACAGACACTGCTTACAGCAATCATTAACCAATGTCACTTCTGGAGTTGTTAAAATTATGTTCCAATTTGCTGAAAAGCCTGAAACTGGACCATAGAGCTTTTATTTTTTTACAGTTTGAAACAAGTGAAGCTGTGCAGAAAAAGTGATATATCCTACAAAGTTAATTTGAAAATTTCTATAATTTAGATATTCCACATCAGTTGCAACCTTGGTTGAAAACAAGTAAATTCACTTTTAATGACACCTTGTACATACATAGAAAGCACCAAACAAAAACATTTAGTTCTTGAGTCTTAAATAGAAGTGTATAAAAAGACTAACCAATTTGACATGGGTCCAATCGGTCTTATAAAACTGAAGGAGTAGCTAATATTTTATTTTAGAAAAGGTATTCTCCCTATATTCCTTCTCTCCCCAAACAGATATGATAAATGCTCACCCTAAATACAAAAAAACTTTAAAACATCTTTGTTTTTTCTTAGTACGGGAAGATACAGCCATTAAATAAAGTCCTAATTTCATTCTCTCTCAAGGATGTCAGTGTTCTATATTTGGGCTTTTTCTACTATGATGTTAGTACCAAAGCTAAACCAAATGGGTGAGAAAGGTATACACGCTGTTACCTAAATACTGAGGGAACAAAGCTCTATTTTACGTAATGGAAAAGGGGGAGGAAAGCCACGCATCTTCACTTGCTAATAGAAAGAAACAAACAAAGCCAGACACCTGTCGTGCTCTGGGATGCCTACATCACATTCAGTTACATGAAGAAAACAAGATGTGGACAGTTAAACTACAGCTTTTGCCCCCACCCCCTTCTTACTCGTACTTGGAAATATATCAGAAAAGTCACAAGAACATACAGCCCACTGCTCCAGAAATCAAACCCCAGAATGACATGAGAGGAATGGATGAGAGGAAATACCAAAAAGAGTGACTGTTACTTGTTTTAAAAATTGAACATTGTAAGAAGTCTTGTAAATTGAGACTCCTTGGAAGCGCAATCTTTGTTCATTATAAGGATATTTTTCAATTTCAATACTTGACTTCTGAATTGCAAGACAGCTTTTTTCTAAAATTGGATGCCTTAAGAAAAAAAAATGTATCTACTTGTAAATTTAGCAAACAACTTCAGCTCAACTACTGTCACAAGAGAAACTGCATCCTCTCTTTCTCAGTTGTAGGAAAGAGCAGCAGCAGTTCAGATTACAGCCTCATGCTTGTGGCATCACTATTTGATATCGCCAAAGATCTTGCCAGGCTCCTCCAGCAATGGGAGGGAATTTCCCGTGTGACATTCTTGATAGTTCAAATGTAAAAAAGCAAGCAAAACAAAAAAAACCCAAAACACTCCAAAAACTTCCTTTTGAAAAAAGTTTAAGACTTTCCTTCCACATTAGAAAAAGGCAATGAAGCACAAGAACAATCTACTTTTGCTTCACAGTTATCGTTTATGTTAGCTGACTTAAACCCAAATATATTACATTCTAAGTTACAATTTTTACTTTGTCCTCAGTTTTCCTCACAGGCAGATTGAAGCATACAAGATCATCATGAAAACATGCTACGATCCATGCAATACTTCAGAGTGGCACAGTGAAACAAGTACAGGATAGCAGCTTTAAAAATAAAACTAAGTAAACTCCTGAAAGCAAGGTGCTGAACTCAACATAGTGAAAGCTTCCCACTCACAGCTCTATTAATGCATCTCAGTCCTGATCTACCAGCGACTTCACTATCCAGTACTCTGCAGATATTACCAAATGTGTTACATTGTGGGGTGGTATGTAACGTGGACCACAACTCGGAGGACAAGATGATCACAGTAATTTCCATTTGTGACTTGAGCTGGGTGACTGCCTTCATCTGGAATCTCCTTGCTTTTGTTCATTTACATCAGATCCTTCATATTACTACAACATAGTAGTAACACAGTGCAATTTTTTTCACCTTAAGCTTTGTTTTTAAGTCCTAGCAAACATCTGAAGGGAAAGGAGTCATAGGAATTGGCCCCTGAATCTACATAAAATCGTATATTGGGTTTAGCGACTGCATAAGCAATAAAAAAAGTTGTTATACTTGTTATACTGAGAATTCATAGAAGTATCATGTAAAAAACTAAATAAAGTGGCACTAACACATCAGTTTTTTCTTTAATATGCCTGCCATACAAACCCAATACTACTACTAGGCATGACCAGATTAAGTCATTTCTTAATGACAAATGTCATGATCAGAAGTTACGGTCAGGGCTGCCTGTTACCAGCAACTGAACTCAAATTCACAGTAGTGCATTTTAAACATGTAGTGGTTAGAGATTTTGTTTCTGAATGCATTCCAAATAGTTCTATTTATAAATTTCAGCGTTACCATCTTCACTTACCTTGCTCCAAAGATCTACATCATTGGACCTAAAGAGGGCAGCAGAGGATAAAAAATTAACAGCAGTAAAATAATCTTTGTGTTTATTTTTTTTTTAAAAGCAAAGAGTATTACCATTAACAAGCACCCAGCATCTGTACACAGTAAATATTCATCTTACACTGGATTATTTATCAGACTTTTTTTTTTAAATTTACATAAGACATTCTCTTTCCACATAACAGATATACATTTCACATAAACATTTCTGTTTCTGACATGCATATTCATTTGTTTGCCATGTTGTTTAAAACTGAGTCACTATACATACAGCTACCATTAAGACTAGAGTGAGATTTACAAATTTATTATTCTGTCAGGTGATAACTGTACTGATATTTTGTACTTCAATCTATTCAGTATTTCTTTCACATCAATTTCAGGCAAATACAGAATAGGATGTCACATTTCATGCAGTTAACATGTGTAATTTACTACTGCAAAGTCCACAGAGTCCAATATTAAAACTACATTTTAAAAAGGGGTGAATAATTTTTTCGAACATTTGTAATTATACATGCAAAAATGAAGTAATCAAATCTCATGCTCTTGACGTAAATCTGATTATACAAAGGTTGCGAAAAAGAGTTCACTCCCTTCCTACAAATAGGATGGTGTAATTGCATTATTGGGGGTTTTCATTTTTTCCTTTGAAGCATCAGGTATTGGTCACAGGCCAAAAATGGGAGCAAGATGCCAGACTGCAAATCAGTTAATCAAACTGGTATAGCAAACCCTAAGTTCCTATGTTTTATACAACATAAAAACACTACACAGAAAGTAGAGCTCAAAACACACACCACCAACACTGCATCCGAACGATCAGACATCACAATAGCAGTAATTCTGATAAGCCCAAAGAGCAAAGGTGTAACTTGTATTTTATGCTCTTTTACCCCCCATACAAAGATATCAAGCTCTCAGCCTAAACAGGAACATAGAAACTATTATAAAGCATTCAGAAAAATTCATGGTGGTTTGTTTATTTTTTTAAGCACATTCAACTTGTATTTCACTTAGACTGACAGTGGCACAAAAAGGTTAAATTAAAAATGAGTCAAACACAAGTTTATAGAGAAAACAAAATGCTGTCTCTGAGCTTTAGTGAACTTTTCAGAATAATAACTGATCTACCATGTCTATTCATAGTGATGTCAACCAACTGATATTCTCAGATCACTTAACTCTGAAAAAACAAAACAAAAAGGTGCAGAAATCCAAAATAATGTCCAGGCCAATATTTGGTGGTTCTTTCACATAAAATCTCTTAGGTATCGGGGGAGGAGGGTGAGGGGTTAGAGCTGTATGAAGATTCTAGCCCTAAAATCTACTTACGTAAAGATTCAAATTGGACATTTAGTTCCAAAGTCTTTCGTGGGGTGCAGGGCTGGAAATGGACACAATGATGCCACGTTGCTGATCTGGAATTTTTTCATCTGAGTTTGCTACATTCTCAACTTTCATAAAAAAATTCTAGCCATGACAGTTGCAAACAAAACCTTGAATACATGAATTGAGTGTAAACGGCATAGCAATGTCTGTCCCAATTTAGAGAGACCACGAAACAATACTCTCCATTGTGAACTGCCCCATACATCTCAATGGGTAGTGAACTGAGTTGTCCAAAGATAATTTAAATGTCAACACCGATAACTATTTAATGGCTGACAGAATTATTATGAAGATCTGAACAATCTGCTTATGGCTCATTTTGGTGCTAAGAGTGGATGGTGCCTAGAAGATACCATCCCCAACAGCCAATCTGACCCTTGGACCCAAAAGCCCAGAAGGGAAGAACAGAAGGGGCATCTGAAGAACTCCTCTAGGGGGAATAAATCATACAGTGCTCCACTCTCTTACCCAATCAGCCAAGGCTCTCTCAGAACAGGCAGGGGAGGGCAGTCTGCTCCTGTATAGTTTCCTTCCAGGCTTTAATGGCTGCTACTTCTCCCTCTGCTGAGGACTGTCTGCAGACACCACTACAGAAGTGACTCACTTCATGTTTTCAAGCTTTTCTACCCAACTTTTTTTTTTTTTTTTTATGTAAAACTGAAATTCCAATATCTTCACATTACTCTGGGAGCAGAGGTCCAGAGCACGTACTTATTGTGCGTCTGCCTTAACCCAGCCCCACTCATGATTATCCCAAGCCCCACTGAGGTGGAGACTGAGGAGCCCAGCAGAACACATTTGATGGTATTTTGAACATTTGCAGTCTACTGTGAGCAGTTTCATATTGGCATTCCACATGGGTAGAAAGTTCCACCACTATTTTCATTCCCACTCTGGGGCCTGGTTGGATTTGATTGTGTATCAATACTTGCAGATAGCAAGTACGTGGCTTTAAAAGTAGAAGTTAATCAATCAACTAGTAGATCTAAATTGGATGATATTGTGGCAGACTTAGAAGGAACAGTAATATACCATTATTTTATCTAGAGCTTTTAATTAATTCACCATTTGGGAGCATATGCAATTCTAACAAAGAAAAATAAATAATTTCGTAAGAAACTAATGCTAGCCTGATGGCTTAAAGTTTTGTCTTGACTAGGAAGAGTGATACAGCTTAGACAACCCCCACCTAACATGTGCTAGTTAAGCCCAAAATAAATTCTACTTTTTCCTGGTGGAGGCAGAGAGTAACACCTTGTAGCTCAATTTGGCTGGTTGAGTTGTAGCCTGTATAACCAGCTGATATCTGGAACTTTCTTCAGTTTTCACGTGACTTTCTTTGCCGTGTGCTGACTTGCTGTCTGCTCCCACCCTCTCCTTAAGTCTCTTCACCTCAATTTTACTACATATCTTCCCCTCTTTTCCCCTGCTCCATCCACTGGTTCCCTTTCCCTTTGCTTCCAATTAGCTTATCCCCTCCTAACCAAGCCCTCTCACCACCACCACATTCCTAAAAAGTGGAACATGACGTTTGTTGCTATCACATCGTTCACTGTACTTGTGTGTTCTATCCTTTCCCCCACTCTGTCTTATCTTTTTAGACTGTAAGCTCCTCACTGCAGAGACCATCTACTACTTCGTTTTTGTACAATACATAGTACAATGGGATCCCACTCTTGGTTGGGCTTTAGGCACTATCATAATAAACAAAATTAAATGTAATAAAGATCAAGCTGGAGATGTTACCCTGTACCTCTACCAGGAAAAAAGGTAGAGAAGAAGTCAGGTTTACCTAACATGCTGGCTAAGCCTGACCTAAACATGACATTTCCTAATCATGAAAAAGACGCAGTGAATAGCAATGTGCTATCACAAGAGACAAGCTTTGGACTCTGGAACACCTGGAACATTGCAGAGGCGTCCTCTGAGTCTCCCAAAGTCTCCTATCATTGATAGTCTCTGATAATTGATTATGGAAAACTAAAATGAAATTTTAGAACCAGTTGCTTGCCACTTACAATCAAACAGCTAAGTGCAGTATTTGCTGTACAATATGAACATCTGTTTGGTGGTGAAGGTGGGATTCATGTTATACAGGAGGGTTAAACAGTGGCCCAAAATCAAGGTAAGGGCAAAAACCGTATCACTTTAACTCTAATAGGTTATGTTTGAATGCCTTCTCAAAAGCTGAATATCTTCTAATATAACGAACTTTAAAACACTCTTACACTGAAAACAGTATTCGTGTTCAGAATCTCCATTCTCTTTTCCCCCCAAGAAGCTCCATCTCTCATGAGGAGAGTAGCGCCCCTTGGCAAAGACACCTGTGAGGTGAGGAAGGCTGTGTGCAGTCAGATGCTAGAGACCCCTTTTACAAAAAAGGACTAAAATATATGGATGCAGGTAATAAATGATGGCAGTATGCCTCAGCATGAACTACCTTCACTACTATGGATTGAACTGCCAGTGTTCAAGAGCTATGTGAACCTCCAGGGCACAGAAAGCTTTCAGATGTGCTCAACTAACTGTCCTTGTCACTGCTTCAACAATTATTTCTTTAAGTGGTACTGTTCAGCTTTTTAAAAAAAAATCTCTCATCACAAGCCTTAGTATAATTCGGTGAGATTACTCTAAGAATATGGCTAGAAGTATATTTTGTTTCCAAATATTATTTTAAAAACATACTAAAATATCTGGACACCAAAAATATTTTGAAGTCATTACTTAGAGCCATACTGGGACCAAGTGGCACAGTTGATTAACTCTCAGCTTGATATTAGGGAACCGATTAATTGCCAGGGGACATAAGGGATAAGGTTTTGAGGAGAGCAAGACTAGTGTGCAGCTTGTCCAGACTGGTTATGCCAGGAACCCTCCCTCTTCCCGTGGACTGTACTATTAATGTGACCCACTTCCCCATGATGCTAGTTCTTGACCAAGGAATCAGCATCAGCAGGTCAGGATGGAACTGGGGAAAGAAGTAAGAGCAACTAAGAAATATAAGTTGTAGTTGAGATAACTGGATAGGAAAATGAGTCGTTTGCTTGGAGATGGGCTCGCCTCATGTTTAGCATAGGGAACAGACTGGCAAAAGGTTCTTGGAGAAAAAGAGAGAGGAGGTTCTGAACATGAATACAGTATTCGGTGTAATAGCGTTTTAAAATTTGTTACATTAGATATTCAAGTTTTGAGAAGAAGTTCAAATTTGGCTAACGTCATAAGGTTGTCCACATGAATAGGTTTCCACACATTTTTCCAAGAGCGGCAGTCCAGGAGCAGGAGACCCCCAGGACTAGCATAGCAGAATAGTGATGGTGTTTCATGCATGCATGTATGTATGGGGCACTTTAGTAGAACCTACCTAGCTCACATCAGTGCTTGTAAGTCTTCACTATATAAGCTCTGACATTACAAATTTTAAAGTACAGTAGAACCCTATTTATCTGACCCTCCGCTATCCAGCTCTCTACATTAAAGGCACAACCAGGACTCCAGGGCCAAAAGCCAGTGATCTCTTCTGTGGCCACTAGATGGCATTGCAGCATTGCCCTTTCCCATTATCCAGATTTTTACTGATCTGATCTGGCCCCAGTCCCAATTAGATCAGACAAACAGGGTTCTGCTGTAATTTATTGGGATTATCATTTACATAGTGCTTTACAAACACAAATTAAGACAAAATTCCTGACTCAAAAAGCTTACAAATGGACAGACACTGGAGAACAATTGAGATAAACGATAAGGTAATACTACAGGTTTCAGAGTAGCAGCTGTGTTAGTCTATATCCGTAAAGAGAAAATGAGTACTTGTGGTACCTTAGAGACTAACAAATTTATTAGAGCATAAGGTTTCGTGAGCTACATCTTAGTGAACTGTAGCTCACGAAAGCTTATGCTCTAATAAATTTGTTAGTCTCTAAGGTGCCACAAGTACTCCTTTTCTTTTTAAGGTAATACTACAATACTACAGGAGATGGAGTACACTACTAGCTTATTTCACAAGAGATTTTGTGATGAGGCTGATGGTCACTGCCTTCAAAGCAGCAGGTTCTCAGGAAGGGGTAAGTGGCCACTAGAAGTGAATTCTTTCCTTCACAAAAGCCAGGTCTTACACTTGGAGAGGTTTGCTCACAATTTTGAGATTAGGTGCCTTTTTACAAAAGCAACAGATCCCCTGAACTTGAGATATCAGTCTCAAAAGACAGACAACCCCTTCCACCCACCCCCCCCCCAAAAAAAACCCCAACAACACAAACATATAACACAGCTCCTATTTTGAGACATCAAGCCTCCTTTTACAAAGCATTTGCTCCATGCTCCATCTCAAATGGTACCTAACCAGAAACCCAGCTATGGTTCAATCTACCATTGGATCAATTTGTCCTTGACCCAGACCAAAGAACCAAACCTCCTCTTCAATTCAAATAAAATCTGAAGATTTTGAAGCAATTTCTTATTTCCAACACAGAGTACAAAGACAGAACAAAATAAAGCAACAGAACATTTCCTGAAACAGTTGCTTGGAAAAAAAAAAAGAGAAGGAACACCAAAAACTAGTATTTTATTTCTACAGCACACCATATAAATACTTAGCACTCATATTCTGCTTTTAGTTTCTAGAATTAAGAGTATTTTACTAATGTAGCAAATATAATTATCTCATACTACAGACAGGGAGAACAAGGCACACAGAGGATAAGTGACTTGTGCAGTCACACAGTAAGTCAAAGGAAGAACTGGGAAAACAACCCTGGTCTCCTTTCTCCCATTCCAGTGCTCCACTGGATAATGCTGCCTCCCAGCTAAATGACTGTGGCTAGCAGCCAAACAGTTCTGCCTTCAATAATCACAGACACGAATCTAGCACACAAGATGACACCTAGCATTTTTAGCTCACTTTCTGAATAGTTTGAAAAGAAATAAGTAATTTTCTTCTATTACATTAAGCCATAATTTCATCAAGTTTAAAACTCATGATTTCCTCCCACCAGAGTAGGTAAATGATACAAAGGGCTGTAAACCTTCCTTTGCTCCTACACACCTATATTTTCTATTACAGTACCAGCAGAAATGCAAAAAAGTGACTAGAAATAAAATAGCCTTGGTCATGGTCTCAGGTCAATTTTACACCTTCCAGCATCATACAGCTAGTGTTATTGCTACTAGGCTGGGGACTGTGGGGGGTTACAGCAATCTAGTCACTTTGAAGGAGGTAGGTGTAGAGAGAGAGGCAGGAGTGCTCTGGACTTTTTGATCTGTTGATGGAAACCAATTTTTATTAAGTTTAAGTTTTCAGACTTAACCACAGGGGAAAATTACATAAGGGTGGGGTGCGGGAGGGGAGATTAGACCAGTTACGGGGGGTGGGGGGGAGTTTACTTTATGAAAACTTACCTTTTAAAGCCCAAAATGAGACAGCCTTTAAAATGAAACAAATCCACAGACAGCATACTTGGTGAAGACACTGTAAAGATAGATATTCTTCTAAATATTTATTCTTTTAAAAAAAGTTATCTGCTCAACTAGAATAGGACCTAATGGAAGTAACATTTGTTCCTTATCTAGTAAATATTAATCATCTTTGTAACTCACCATTAGAAACAGTAATTCCCACACACTTAATCCAAAAGCAAGGTCGATCTAGCCCAGTATCCTGTCCCTGGCGGTGGCAAGTACGAGATCAGGTGTTCTCAAACTGGGGGTCGCGAGGTTATTACAGGGATGGGGTTGCGAGCTGTCAGCCTCCACCCTAAACCCCGCTTTGCCTCCAGCATTGATAATGGTGTTAAATAAATTAAAAAGTGTTTTTAATTTGGGGGGCGGGGTCGCACTCCTATGTGAAAGAGGCCACCAGTACAAAAGTTTGAGAACCACTGTACTACGATAGTAAGAATCCTGCAGTAGGCAGATAAGGAAGAGACCATAGTGGAGCAAGGAGAACATGTTCTGAGAGGTTCTCCAATCCTCAGAGGCTGTAAAAAAAAAAAAAAAAAAAGGCAGGGAGCAGAGAGATCCTGAAGGAAAATTTTAAAATTGAAAGGCAGGACAGAAAGGAGAGTGAGAAGCACATTGTAAAGGGCCAGGAACGGATGATAAAAGCGATGGAGGAGCAAACAAAGATGTTGACGTCCCTACTCATGCTCCAGGCAGAACACATGCGTGCTTCCTCCCCCCCGCCAACACCCTCCCTACAGCCAATACAGAACTGCTTTCCATGCCCTCCCAAAACTCCACCCACATATTCCTTGCAACTCTTCGGAACATCTCAGTACCCAGTTCACTCCACCCCTTCTGACAGCTTCCAAAATGATAGCTGAACTTACACACAGCTATGACAGCCTACACTGCCCTGCACTCTTATCTCCTTTCCCATCAAGCCTTTTGTGTGTATTGTTAATTGGTATTTAACAAAAACAAAATCTCTGAAAGTTAACCAGTCTTTATTTGTCTCCTACACGTGGTGGTTGCTGCTGTTAGTAATACATAGTGGCAGTTTGATCATTTGACGACTACAAATCCCGGTCAGGAATCATCACAATTTTCATGCAAAGTGGCAAGTTAAAGCATGGCAGAGTGCTGTATAGAAAAACATATTACTGGTGCTCATTATCAAAATGTTGCCTCAAAACCGCCATGATTCAAATAGCCCCTTGTTGTGCCCCTCTAACAGCCCTGGTATTTGGCTGCTCAAATTCTGCAGCCAGGTGGATCCACCTCCATGGTCCACCGCGGGGAAACTTTTCACCCTTAGCCTCACAAAGATTATGGAGCGTGCAGCAGGCTGCTATGACTATGAATGTTTTCCTCATTTACATCTAACATCCAATAAAGGCTGCACCAGCATGCTTTTAATTTGCCAAAGGCACATTCCACGGTCATTCTGCACTTGCTCAGCCTATTGTTGAAGTGCTCCTTGCTGCTGTCCAGATTTCCCGTGTAAGGCTTCATGAGCCATGGGAGTAAGGGGAACGCTGGATCTCCAGGGATCACTATGGGCATTGCAACATCCCACACTGGAATCTTCTGGTCTGGAAACAAAGTCTCTGCTTGGGGCTTTCTGTACTGGCCAGTGTTCCTGAAGATGCATGTGTCATGCAACTTCCCAAACCACATCGTGCTCCACAAGCACCTGCAATATCTTAGAGAAGTACCCCTTTCTATTGATGTACTCCGTCACAAGACGGTCCAGGGCCAAAATTGGAATATGAGTGCCATCTATCACCCCTCCGTAGTTATGAAATCCTACTGCCACAAAGCCATCCACTATTTCACGCACATTGCCAAGACTCTCAGTCCTTCGTAGCAGGATGCGATTAATGGCCCTGCAGACTTGCATGACCATAACCCACAATGGTCGACTTCCTGACTCCAAACTGATTCGCGACCGACCAGTAGCAGTCTGGAGTCACCAGCTTCCACACAGTGATTGCCACACGCTTCTCCACAGAGAGCACAATTCTCATTTTGATGTCATTGCACCGACAGTGCTGGGGGCAAGCTCCGCACACAGTTCCAGGAAGGTGGCTTTCCTCATCTGAAAGTTCTGCAGCCACCGCTCATCATCCCAGGACTGCATAACGAGGCAATCCCATCATTAAGTGCTTGTTCCCTGAGCCCAAAAGTGATGTTCCACCATGTTCAGCTGCTCAGTGAATGCCAAAAGAAATCTGGTGTTGTTTCTTTCCACTGCACACAGCAGGTCAGGCAACTCTGATTCCTGTTCAGATTGGGAGCTCATGATATACAGCATGACCATCCGCGAGATGTGTATAACAGTGACCACAGCAGTAGAGAGCAGCGTAGGATCCATCCTTTCAGACAGAGATGGTGGACGCACAGTAAACAGAGACTGTTGAAAAATGCCATGAAAAGCAGTCGGAAGCCCATAGAATGCTGGGACAGAAAGAACTGCATCATGGGATGGTGAGCCCACCCCCATGAGTAGCACAGTGGGATAGCTACCCACAGTGCACTGCTCTCACTGTCAATGCTAGAGTACCAAGTGTGAATACGCTCTGCCAGCACAAGCAGCGTAGTGTGAACATGCACAAACAATGTCATTATACTGTTTTAGATTGTCAGCATAACTTGTGTTGACAAACTTCTGTCGTGTAGACAAGGCCTCAGTCCTGAAAAGCATTATGTTTAAGACCCCATCCAATTTTTTTCTTCTTATGGCCGTTATCTGACAACTTTGGATATTCTTGTTATCCATAAACATCCTTTTGAATCTTGTTAAGTTTTCAGACTCATCGGTATCCTGGCGCGATGAGTTCTGTGGTCTCATTACATCTTATGTGAAAAAGGTATTATTTCTGTTTGAATTTGCCATCTTTTAAAAGGGGTCTACTCTTCCATAAGTGACAGTGAGATTTCAACTCAGTTAAATCTCATTAATGCTAACAATTTACATGTTAGTCCTGTACACGAGATAATATAGGGGAGATACGCCCAAGCGTTATAGAAGTTAGCACTCTTCCTAAAAAATGCAACAAATTAAAAAACTGCTTAAAAAGTTTAGGATTGTGGCATTCGTCACAAAAGAGAACATAAGCTTCAGGGGAAACAGCTTGAAAGTCAGTACATTTTAAACAAGTTAAAAATTGTTTCAGGTTCTAAAGTATGCTTGCCAAATTTTGGTGGTTTTACAATCAGATTTTCTTAGTTTTTAAAAATTTTTCTCTTTCCATTGTTCCTGAGTAAATTACCAACAAACAAGGGAAACTAAATAAGTATACAGGAAAACAGTGAAACTGATTATCTCTCAAATGCCATCCAATTAACTAAATAAATCAACAGAATGTGACATAGAAAAATACTTTTGCTTTAATAACATTCAACTATAGCAATCTTAAGTGTTGTTACTTTTATCAATATGGGGTGAAAAACTCAAGGAAAACTGTGAAATTAGGTATCCCTTAAAGCTCATTTACAATTCTAATGTATTCCTCATAACCCCTTGTCTTTTGAGTCCTTAGCTGAGCAATCCTATATTTCAATCTTTCCAGAATGCTGGTTCCCACTCCAGCATAACACCCCTGCAATCACTGAACCGCAATGATGCATTTAGACTTCATATGAAGCAAGTCCTGTTTTCCAAAACATGCTGTTTTATATGCCTTTTTTTAATAACCTGTTCAAATGGTGTATGGTTGACGTTATAATGAAATTAACCCCATGCAAAGGCTGAATGCATCACAACTGTTCAATGAGGGCTAGGGTAACCACCATTAGGAGGGCTATATGATATAGGTAGGTAGAAGATGTGAAAACAGGAATGCTGATCTGAGCAGAAATTATTACACACACACAATATCCAAAATCTGAAATGTTTGTTTAGCTTTTAAGATAACCTTTACAGTTGATTTTACAAAATCCCCAAGCAAAACATTTTTCCAATGGCATATTAAACTTTCTACTCATAAAAAGACTAGCATAAAACACCTCAGTATGCTCAGCTGCTGCTGACAATCGGCAACCTGGTTTCCTTAGCAACAAACAAGTCTGAGAAAATCAAAAGAAGCTGACAATGAAGTGGAATGGAATGGCATGATAAAGGGGAAAATAGCTCTCATCTCTGCTGCCTTATGAGCCCAGATTCCTCAACTGATGCTTCACAGTTTTCATCTTGTCAGTAACAGAAATCTATACATTATAGGGGATAAGAAGCAGAATCAATAGACCCTGATAGCAGCCAACATTAATGCTTCACCTCCACTGACTACACTGGTGAGACAATCTTAAAGTTTTTTCCCTATACAACTGCATTAACAAGTTTATATTGTTTACTGTCTGTGCCTTATTATTTTTTGGGTGCTGACGAGATTAACTGACATTAGTGAACACTGGACCAGCATTAATTTTACAAAAGTAATTTGCTTTTAAATTAATGTTTGTAAGGTAAACATTTGCATGCTTTCTTCAATTACAAACCTTATTATATGGAGTACTACTACAAAAGATATTTTCTCATGTAATGTATTTGTCTCGGGCTAAATAATCTCCTATGTAAGACTACAACAAGAGTGACAATACAAAGCCACTGTTACTGGCTATACCAAAAGCTGATCACTCTAGCCAAAGTCAAACAAAAATAAAGGACACTTAGTTTTGCTTCTTCAAGTAACAGAAACCTTACAAAATGTTTCATTTCTAGCAGAGCTACCGTGCTCTAGCTACCATGCTCTAGTGCTCTAACTACTACTCTGTTGTCTGAAAGTATTATATTTTCATGGTGTTACTGACTGGGGTAACAGGAACAAAAGATGGCAGAATTCAAAGTGAATTTTAGAGAATTAGTAATTGTTTATGAGATAATTAAGTACATATATTAAAGTACCACCATAAATAATCAGGTCAGCAACGGTGCAACTATATAAGCATTACACATTAAATAAAGTTAAACAAAACAGTGTTGAACTTTAATTTTTCAAGGATACTGGTCAAAAACATAATTAATACCAAATTAGATTTGAAACCTGAACGTTTTAGGTCTTTGATTTACAGTTTTTGTTATTTATGGGTTTTTTACATTAGACAATGAAAACAGACTACTATGTTCCATTTTTATTTCTCCTAAGTTTCTAGTGAATTTTACTTTCAAGTTTTCATATAGTTGCACAATGCTGCAGGGTATAGGCAAACTGCAGAGGATGTTTGCTTTAAAATTTGCCATTTGAATTAAAAACATATCAGAAATTTCTGTCCTACTTGCGTCCCTTTTAAGTAATGTACTAAACCTTAGATTAAATAAAACTGTTTTTAGTGAAATATTTAATTATACTAGACAAACTAAAGAAAACTATCTGGGTGCCAATCCTGAGAAGATTTAAGCACATGCCACTGATTTTAATTTAATAAAGAGAGAGAGAAAGAACGAGAGCGTGTGAGAATCTTTGCAGGATTAGGGCCTGTTGAGTACTGCAAAGTCTTCTGACAAAAATCAGGTCCTTAAAAAACTTAACTTGCAGTACTGTAAACCTAGGGCCTGCTTATCCCATTAGTTGTACACTTGCAGCTCCTATTGACAAAAAGAGACTTATGGAGGACTAAAATTAACCTAAATATCACTTTGCCATTTTTGTACCACGTTAATATTTTTTTTAATAAATGTAATATGAAGGAATAAAAAAAAATGTATGCAAAGTCCATGAGGCATGTTCATATTAAAAAAAGCAGTTTATAACAAATGTAAAAACCCATTGCCAAAAACTGGCAGCTTCAGAAGATATCCTTGAGATCCTTTCCACAAATGCCACAATTCCTCCATACGGAACAAACTTCATAATAACCCCAACCACTATCTATATCACCCTTAAAATCCATGTCTGAATATTTACAAATACACATCAACTTAAGTACTCCATATCTGCCTCTGTTAAAAAGACATCTGCTAAACACATTGAAGATACTTACATAATGATAAAACGTTTTCCAATGTTCCATAAATTGCTTCATGTCTTAATTCCGCTACAGAGAGTCCTTCAGTTTCAAATGGACAGCCATTTTCCTATGGATAAAAAGCATTACACTATACACACACACACAAAATCCTGATACTCAGCAATATTTTTAAACACTGTCCTCCCCATGTCTCTGCTGAACAATGTCCCCTTTCTACAAATACTCTGGAGCCCCAAACTGTTGACACAATTCTACTCGTCAAGAGGACTGAATGACAAGCTTACAAAAGCCCATCGGTGCTACTAATTAGCTGGCCAGAGGAGCCACTCTTGACCCCTAAAGGTACAACCCCTCTACAAAGGCCGAGCATGCACCACCACCAGTAGGAAAGAAAATTACTGGGAAAAAGAACTAGAACCCGAGATTTTTGCATAACTGGAAAACAGTAAAATAAAGCTACTGAATCAGCTACATGGTATTACTTAAAGTCTTTTATTTCAAGAAATGGAAAAAGGCATTACTGAAAAACATCACATGGTATGGCGATTTTAAGATCCTCTTTGGTGAACGGGGAGAGGAAAAGGTGGGCAAACAATAGAAAATAACTTTCAAAAAATAGTCCATAGAACAATTAATGAGCTTGTTTGTGTGGCAACTGCATGCCCCAGAACACCATGCCCCAGAGTCAATGAGAGTCTTACACACACAGCAGCTGCAGAATCGGGCCATAATATGGCAATACATAAAAAAATTATTCATTTAAACTCACCTGTAGCAGAGCACGAAAAGTCTGAATGTCATCAAAATTTGTCAAAACATAGTTTGTGTATGTTTCCACATCAGGTTCCACTCCCAGCTCATGCATTGCTTTAAGGACCTCAATAGTACCTAAGGAAGCAATATTAGAAAACGTACAGAATGCTGAACAATTTCAGATAACTAAAAGCTCAATTCTTTTTATAAAAGGAAAGATATAAACATTAATCTCCATGCTTATTCAGAACATTTCTTCCCCTCTCTAGTTCCTGCTGCATAGAAGCTGGGCATTTTTTTTTTCATTTCAATAATCAAGTTCTTAATTCTGAAATCAAAAATAGATAAACCATTCTTTATCTTGTTCCACAGTAAACTAACAAAGACTGAAAACTCTTCGTTCATCCTGCATCTGTGGTTTCAGAAAAGCATATTTTGGCTTAGTGAAGATGAAATACTGCATTGGGATTGTAATTAAAGAACTAGCACCTATACCTAGAGATGAGATGCCAGCCCAGAATTGTGTCTAAATTTATTATTTTTACTTCATTATACAAATTTTAAGACTGTACATTGAAGATGTCCATATATCTGATGTGCTGAATATAGAAACTAACTTGACCCGCATAAATAAATGCATATAGCCAGCTTCAAGACATTTGTGATCAACGTGTATTAAGAAACACACTTAGCATTGGTCCTCGCCCTCCCCCCCGCCCCCCCACTCTACTGCTAAGGTCCAGGCTTTCAAAACAGGTAACTAACCTTGCACAAGATTGAATAAATATTTACATGTGCAAAATGGGTGCCTTGGCCTAGTTTGTACATGGATAATGGGACCAATTTTGCAAGGTGCCAAGTTCCCTCAAAACCCACTGAAATCGCTCTGCACTTGCATGAGGCTCTCAGCACCTCACAAGATCAAGTCCTAAATTTTCAGCGTAGACATTTATTTGAAAATATATCAATACCAACACAAGCTACATACAGTAAAAAGTAAATTTTAAGAAACATTAAACATTTTCTTAAAATTGACCACACAGCTATTACACCAATACATCAGCTGTTTTTTTGTTTGTTTGTTTTTTCCTAGAGAGAAAGAAATACTGCTGGTATTATACAAACATTAATAATAATAAAAACTGATATTATGCCATTGAATTTTGAAATTTTTAGCAAAAACAGCTTTATTCTAACAAGGGCATTCCAATGCTTTAATGGCTTTTCTTTCAAATTTGCAAGAACTTCCTGAGGAAGTTTCATTATATCAGGCCTAGTTAGCTAACTCTCCACTCATGTCACAAGCTATACAGGTATTGGAATTTTTGCTGGCAAAAATGATTTGTCAGATGCTGCAAGTAGCATATGTTTTTTTTTAACTTGCCTCTCGTATTTGTTACTTTAAAAATGTAAAGTTTCCCAAAGTCCCTGTCTTTGCCCCGGAGTGCCACCTATGGAAAAGTGACACTTCCATGAATATTTTATGCAGTGCACTATGGTGCAAATAATCAAATGTGAATTCCCTTTGAGCACTTAAAAATACATGCAGGCAAGTCACACTAAATTAAAGTCGCATCATCTGCTCAAGTCTGCCTTAAACAAAACTCTGTCTGATTTTGGCTGAGAATCTGCAAAATTATGAACAAAAAATTAATTACAGTAAATCCTGCTTGATACCTTTCAGATCTTGACACCAACTTTCTATTTTATGTTTGCAAGATGTAGAAAACGTTAATATAGAGCCCAGCTAATGTTACTTTTCAGAAAGACTGTTCCATTGTAAGAGTTCAAGTCAATATTACAAGAAATAGCTGTTTTCAACAGAGAGTACATAATTCAGTGTGGTATGTAGCTCCAGCTGCAGGAGACTTGGGTTCAAATTCTTACTTAGGTCAGAGGGGATTAGTTTATTGGGCTCTCCCAAATCCCTAGTAGGCATCTGTCACAAAACCACCACTCAGTTTGGCACAATTCTTGAGCAGAGACGAGGAAGCGTAAGTATTAGAATAGGGTGCCGCAGATAAAGATTAAGGTTAACTGGCAAAGGTGTGAGAAAGCTTCCACAGTATCTGTTGCCCTATGTTTGGTCACTATTAGTGGTATTAACACTAACTTTCATGAAGTTCTCCCACTTCCCCCTCCCTGCCCCAGTTTTTAAAAATCCAAAATATGCCTCATCTTCCCCTTTTTTCTGAAAATGAAGGTTATTCATTTTCTTTTGGTTTTCTTTAAAAGCTTTCACAGTCAAGTCAATATCTGCACAGCAAAAACCAGAAAACCACTAATTTATCATCACAAAAGAAGTCCACGGTTTTATATGTTTTTAAGTTTTGTTCCATGACACACAGCTTTATTAATTAGTATATTAATGTTTTCTCAATATGAAGTTACAAAATACCGTCATCTCACATAACACTTTAAAATGTGTAAATCAAAAGAATATATATTAAGACCAGCATATCTGCATCTTATGGCTGCCTTTAGAATTTCTTTGGACATCACAAGGATACCAGGGCTGTTCAGCCTTTTATCTCTCAAACCTAACCAATGGGCATAAAACCAGACAAAAGTCAAGACATACACAGTGCAACGATATGTGTTTAGTAAGATGGAAACTGGCTAATAGAAAAAAGTCATTTTATTGCGTTGTCCCAAAAGAAGTCTTTTACAGTGAACATGTTCTTCATAAAGATACTTGTGTATCAGTACTTTACATATCATGTGTAAGCAACATTTGTTAATTAAGAAATCATTATGCTCTTAGTTTTCTGACTGAGTTTCTTAAATGGATAACTTTTGTTAAGAGACCATGCAAAAAACATTTAGAAGGATGCTGTCATGTCAAATTTTGCCCAAATTTAAGCTATAAGAACCTAGTTAAAAAAAAAAAAAAGCCAAGAAAATGTCTTCATTTTGCTAAATTCCCCAAACACCTTTTTTTTTTTAAAAAAAAATCCCTTTACTACGTAAGATTCCTCTTACTATTTTTGATATTCCTGAGAATGTCAAAATGAATTACCAAAAACTTACTATAAATACAAGTGAAAAATAGGCTAGTTGGTTTTAACTTCCTAAATTGAGAAAAATGCAAAAGTCAGACAGCCTATAAAGTGATCAGCAAATTAATTTAAAGATCTTTCATTTTTAGTAATCCTTTTTAGTAATGGTTTTTAATCCCCAATCCTCAAAAAAGTACACACTCACTTAACTTTAAACATGTGAGTAGCTCATATGCTCGGGTTGGACTAGATGACCTCCTGAGGTCCCTTCCAACCCTGGAATTCTATGATTCTGAATTCTATGATTCATAGTTAAGCACTTGCATAAGTAGTTGAAGAATGAGGTTTCTTGAAGCTCAGAAAATAAAAAGTGAGCATGGTTTTTTTAAAAAAAATATTCAATTGAGATTTTAAATATAATTTCACTATTCAAAATAGGCTGATGTTCTAATTTAAAATTAATGTATTTAAAATATAACAAATTTGAATGCATATGTTTTATTTAAGACAGAATGCACATTTACAATGTAATCAAACTCAGTGAAATATAGCAAGTTATTGATATTTCTGTTAATTATTTTGATGTGCCCAAAAGCATGCTAGACCATTCCACTCCCTTGCCTCAGGACTGGTCCATAAACAGACCTTGAGACACAATTTACATATATAATCTTCATAATATATTGTGTACAAACAATGCATAGAAGTCAATCAGACTTAATCCTGGCAAGTCTCATTCTTCAGCAGAAGTCTGGTGGGTTTTAACTGTCCCAAGCGAAGCAGGATGAATGTTATTAAACAAAAATTCCAGCACACTTCAAAATATATCCTAATCATTATTTCTAATTACTGGGGAGTGTAAGGGGGAAATCATAATAAATAATAAAACATTATTTTTATTGTTTAAGTATTAATGTTAAACAGGAAACTATTCAACATATGGACAATCTGCTGTAGAAGATTCACTGAACCAGTTTTTATCCATTAAAAAAGCTCTCTCTATTAAGTTTAGGACTTGCTGCTTTACACTATTCCGAAAGTGCGCTGCTTCCCCCCACAAATTGGTAATTTTTCAAGCTCTACTTTGGAGAATCAAACCCTCTTGGAAACGGTATTAAAATGGCAGCACCAACTGAAGAAATAACCCTGTGTCCTAAATGGAGATTCTGCAACAGTGAAAGTAAGTTTTAAATACCCTCCCCTTTTTTTTAAAAAAAAAACATACCCCCTAGACAAAATTGTTCTTTGGTCCCACATAGCTGTGCAGAGGAGTAAGACACCTCCAACCATTTCTATGCCTGATCTTATAGGGCCCTTAGGCTCCTGGGTTCAGACACTGGATGTCCAGCTTCAGCTCTCTCCCTAATTCAGGGGTTCTGAAACTGGGGGGTCAGGACCCCTCAGGGGGTCACGAGGTTATTACATGGGGGGGTTGTGAGCTGTCAACCTCCACCCCAAACCCCGCTTTGCCTCCAGCATTTATATTGGTGTTAAATATATTAAGAAGTGTTTTTAATGTATAAGGGGGGGGTTGCACTCAGAGGCTTGCTATGTAAAAGGGGTCTCCAGTACAAAAGTCTGAGAACCGCTGCCCTAATTCATATGACTGAGCTAGTAAAAGCCTGAGAGGATGGAGAGGGAGTGGATAGAGCCACAGCTTCTGTTCTCCTCCCCACATCTGGCTGACTCCAACTCTTCTTCTACTAAGGGACAGATTCTACCACTTATTCTCACACTGAGCAGTACCTTATTCCTCAAGTAGCCCCACTGAAATCAAACTTCTTATTGAGTTAGGTACAATTCTGCACAAGTACGGGCAGCTGAAAATGGATTAAAGTGTTTATTTAGCTCAGATATCAAATAATGGAGTTTTCATTTTGAAACATGAGGTCATATTCAGGAGAATGGTGTAATGCTGCTAAATGTACAGTCAAAAATTGAATTTAAAGGTGCACTCAAAAAAAATTTTGAGTGGAATAATATACCTTAAAGACAAAATTCTGACAAATATTTTAAATTAGTATTTTCAACTTTTCCTGGGGAACACCATTACCCACCTCAACGGAACCAAAAAATTATCTTGTATTTAGCTCATTTATTGAGCCTTTTTATACTGGGTCAATGTGAAAACTGAAAATATTCTCTACTAGCAAAGGGAACCTTGCATACTGTATTTTGTAAGTAACTGCTGATGTGGTACTGAAGTGCTCTATAAAAAGCAAAAATAAAAAGCACAGCTAAGTATTTTTAAAAATAAGCTTCAAGAAAGTGGCTAAATGACGCTAAGCAAAAACCTAACACGGCTATACAACTTTTGATGTAAGCAAAACATTACCCCAAACCGTCCTCCACTTTCAAAGATATTTTATTGTATGGTCTATTGACACAACGTGTCCCAATGCTCTTTATATTTGCAGTCCTCCTACGTCTTGTTTTTTCCTTAATCCTTGCAGCATGCCCTCTTCTTGAAAAAGGGTAACTTTGCATTTATTTCACTATAGGAAAATATTCAAATAAAAAGCTTGAACTTGCTTTTAGCTTTATCAGCACACAAAATAAAAACGTGTCTAATTTGTAATGGGCATAGTTAATGAAATTGTAGAAATCTGCTACTCACTCTTGTAATCCAGACAGTTGTCTGCAGCATATTCAACCATTTGTCCACTCTAGTTTTATATGACTCAAACAATGGGGCATTCCTCACTTTCTTTGGAAGACTAGTCTGTAGAATATTTAATGTCAGCAATAAGTTGTTCTCCCCAATGTTCATTTTTTATTTCCCTTCGACTAGTTATAACCCCTTGGGCCACCCTACATAATTCCTTTCCCCCTTTGGCATTTACACCCTTCAAATAGGCAGTTATAATACACACCCACCTCTTTCTCTTCCATGTTGTTATTTAACCTTTAATCTCCCTCAAAGTCCATCCTTTCAACTTCTCAATATGTTTTGCCTCTTCCCCAAATTCTGTTAAATTTGTCAATACTTTTCTGGTATGGAGATAGCTGCCCAGAAACGTATATGGTATGCCACATCTGACTACTGTGGAGAATGGAACCATTGTCTCCACTCTGGTATGAGATGTTGTACTCTATCTATATCCACCTTTACTTGATACATCCTGATAAATTTTTACTGCTAGGAAACATTGAAAACTCAGCTAAATTTACTATTCACTGTCATCTTTAGGTTCTTTTCAGTACTACTTTCCCTATCGTCTATCACAAATGAATATCCATATATTATTTTTCCTCACATCTAAAAAACCAAGCTAATATAATGTTGCATCTCTTTCATTCCCCCCCCCCCCCCCCCCCAAAAAAAAATCTGAATGCAGGGGAGATTTTACATGGCAAAGGGCAAGAACATTTATTCCACCTATCTACAGCTAACATATTTATATTGATAATTCAGTGCCGAAGGGAGCGCTCAAAAATCTTCCTTTAATTTGAAGTTTACCTTTAAGAGTTGTGAGTTTGCTCACATATTGCCTGTTATAAGTACACACACACCAGGAATCTTCACACTAAACTTAACAACTCATAACTGTGAAGGACCAGATGCTAATCTGGGTTCACAAAATAACTTTGTGAATGCACAGTATTACCACAGGACCAACAAGAAGTTACCCTCTGATGTCTTTGTGGGCAGAAAAGGCATGACTTCATTCTGATGCTTACTATCAGTTCTTACTGACAGCCAAGTAAAAGTATTGCACGTTTTTGAAGACGCTACAATTTCAAATTAAGTCAAGACAGCTCAGATCACAAAAGTTACTCTTCTCACAACAATTAGGTACAACAACCTTTTTCAGCTCTAGAAATATGCAGGAGCCTTTGCAATATAGCACACTTAGAGCATATTTTGCTATTGTGTAGGTAGAGCCAAGTTTTGATAAAGCAACACAGCAGTATTAACTGATCAAAATATGCATGTACACAAGTATGGATGACAGTTCAGAGCAGGAGTAACTAGAATCATATAGTAGCCCTGCCCTGTTTAGTAAGTTTCAAGAGTTCTTATGTGATCGTGAAAACTTTCCAGTATTCAGAAAGAGTGTGTCGGAGTGCAACCTGCCATGTGTTCTAGCATCAGCACGGAGCTAAAGAGTTAATAAAAACTGAATATTGTTTTCATAAAGGCTTTTCTAAAAAGGATTGAGACACTTTTATAGCCAGAAACAATTAGGGAATACTTGTTTCAGCATTTCTTCCAAACTGGAATGTGACTGTATATTTAAAATAAAATTGCAATATGAACAGTCTGCTAAAAGCACTTTTTTTTTGTTTGTGCATTTTGTTTGTCACCCAATGTCACACTAACAACTCTGCATCTCATTCTAAAGCACATTATACTGTGAGATAAGATGAAAAAGACAGTTTTTTGTTTCCCAAGGGGGAAGTACTTCTGTTAAAAGCATCTTTTTATGAGACCACTCTTTCTGAATTACCAATAACGCAAACCAAAGAATTAGATACTGTACTCTAAAATGTAATATTTGTTCAATTCTTATTCATATCCTATAGACATCCCCATGTGTAACAGGGGAAAGTGGGCTAAATGCTTAAGCCTACTTAAGAATCCAAAAGATTGAACATTTCTGTCCTTCAATCAGTATGCTGTCAGGTCATGAGCACTCATTCAGCAATGGAAGTTTTCTTGCCTCTCTTATTATGGTAAGTTAGCTCACATTTAACTTATCAGTGAACAGAAATTTTAAAAAATGGTCAAAAAGAAAGATTCAGCTTTTCAGTAGTTATAGTGAGTCATTACCATACAACCTTACTTTTAAAGGCTTCCTACTTCCATAGGTCTCAATAAGACTCTCCAAGAGTAAAAGATCAGAGAACTACTGTTTGGGATACAAAGCAGCAGAGAACCTTTGTGAAGCCAGGAATCCAAAGAGTTAAAAATCCCATTCAAATAGTGTTTTTCACTCTGCTTTCTATTAAAAACTGAATTCTTTATTTAAACTAAACAGGACTGTGTTACAATTAAATGGGAAATGAGTGAAAAGCACTTCTGAAAAAATTGTAAAAATGTTTGTGATAGCAAGAACTTCACACCTCCAGGCCTCCACTCACCTTCAAGCACATTTCTAAATAGGGTTTAAATGTCAATCTGTACATTCAGTTATGAATAAGTCAACAGCAATATGTATCAGAAAGCTAACCTTGAACATTCTTCTCCTTCTGATACCCAACAAGCAGTGGCCAGGAATAGTGAGGTCTGAGAGGCAAACCATCCTCTTTCATTGTCTTCATCAGGTTAATTGCCAAAGCTGAAAACACCCACAAGGCAATTGACTATTAATAAGACAATAACAGAATAGTATAAATAAACTGATGTTTAAAATAAGCAAATAAATAAGTACCTGCTTTTTTAGACTCCAACGCACAATACAAAGTAAACTGGAGGGGACTTGAGTGCATATTGGCTTCTTTTAACTCATCACAGAACTGTTTCAGCTTGCTCAAGGGCTGGAAAGAAATTTAAGAATTTCTATAATAATAAATTGTAATGAACACATAAAGCTTCTAAATTTCTGAACTCCTTTCTAGCAATTAAAGAAAAGATCCTTCTTATACCCATAAAGTAGTTATTACAGACACCAACAAGCATTTTTGCTCATAAACATTCCACTTACTGTGTAAATTGGTAGGTGAAATATTAAAGTGATTATCTTAATGCATTCCATCTTTACTCTTTAACTATAAGTGCATGAACAAAACTACGATTTCCACATTTTCATAACTCCCTTAATCTCACGGACCATACAGTTATAGGTCTGGTAAGAAGATAACATCTTGCATACCTTATCTGTAGTTACACAGTGTCGTAAGAAGAAGCTACCATAGTCCATACTGCTTTCACTGTGATTTTCAGATAGTAAGGTAGGAAATGATTTGAAAACTTGGAAAGCTGTATCTTCCAAACCTTGAGTTATCAAATTCAGAGACAAGTTCATTGCATCTAGAGATTTAAAACACCAAAGACAATATTTATTAAGAGTTTGGAACAAACTATTTTGACATTAGACTACCAATGAAATAATCACCAAACATTTTAATAATAATTACAAATTAAATTAGCATGGTCCCTGACTTTGTATTTATGGAAAGAAAGCAGAAATTGTTTTACAAGTATCTTATAACATAATTTGTTTGTGGGACTAACTGCTACAGAACTCAGATTTGAAACTTTTTATTTGCATAGGTTATGCAGTGCTACAAGCAACTCCTTTACTACTGAAAGACCCATGCCAAATATTTTAGAAGTATCATCTTCATAGTGGTCCAGAAACATCCCAAATACTACAACTGAAAGACAAATCTTTGAGAAAGGCTACTGAAGTATATGTAGAAGTACTGTCAAGTAGGTGTAACATATCAGGATTCAAAATTGCCTCTAACCATTGTTACAGAAAGTTATATTCAGTGTTTGTAACCTCTCTTCACTGTATTCATGCATACCTGCCACAACCGAAATGACACAAAAAAATTTTTCTTTAAGAAAAATGCGAGCTTATCATGGATTGAAGGGCAAAATAATAAACTTTAGAAGTTTGTGGTGATGCAAATACAAAAAAAAATTATCAAAAATGCTTACATCTGTTTTTAAATTCTGAAAACCCTTAGGTTTAAAATGTGACCCAGACTAATCCACATCTGCTATCTTTAGAAAACAAAATTAATACAAAGCATTATTTTGCCCCAGTAGGATTTCACAAAGCCTTATACACAATATCACACTAAGTGAAATCTTTTTCCTTCATTGCAACCAACTGAAAATGCATTCCTTCTTAACTTTGAGTAACAGTACTATTTCAAAAGTACAGCTACAGTAACCTGATTTTGGACACATGACTAAAAGCACTACCTGGAATATATCCCCTTTCATATCTCATGTGTGACAAAATGTCTTGGACATACTGAGGATATCCAGCCTTAGCAAGGCTAAAAATAACCTGCATCAAATCCCTGTCCATAAAATAGCCTTCCATCTTCTCAACCTTTTCCAGGATCTGTAAGTAAAAGCCACAAACCAGAGAATAAGTGTAATGTTAATGAAAAATCTACACTCTGACTCAAACACAGTACATTAAAAAACCCAAAAAGTATTTACACTGAAGTAGCACTCAAATTTGCTACATATTTCCCCAAAACAAGCACAGATGCCGTTTCTGGTTCATAGAGCTTAAATTCTAAAGAGACATGAGGGAAAGGGGGGAACGAGAGAGTGATACAATATACAATGATCAGATTCTGACACCCTTTCTTCCCGCTCAGTAATCTCTTATGCTGTGAGTATTGCCATTAATTTCAAACTTGCGACATAAAATACTACAGGAAAATGGACTGCAAAATCTGGCCCAAAGTGATAAGATGTATCTTATTAGTTACATTTGTTTGATTGTTTGGGGGGTGGGAGTGAGATGAGTTTTGTTTCTGTGGTTTAAGTTAAACAAATTAAACTCTCCTCCCTACAGTCCCCACCCCAACTTGAGTCCCCTCCATTTTCCCTGACAGCAAATCCCTAGCCTTACAGTAAGTGTCCTTACTCCCCTTCTCCTACACAAGGGAGTATTTATTTATTTATTGACCTTATGACATAAGCAGATAATGAAGCCTCCAATTTTGCAAAGGAGCTCCATGTCAGTGGACCCCTGCACCAGGATGTAACCTCTACTGAAACGAGTGGGGCTCTTTCTGGGCACGTAAGTTTAAATCCATGGAGCTCTTACAAAAATTAGGATCTTATGGCAAAAACTCACTGACTTCACTGGGAGCAAGATCAGGCCCTAAAAAAGTTCTCTTTCCATTGATGAAAATAAAATACTGTGCAATACTCTTTTCATCTGACTTTCAAAAAGTTACATTTATGATGAGACTGAATGAATCAGCATGCATTATTCACCATTTCTACATATAAAATGAAAGGCACCTATCAAAAGATAAAATAGAGTTTTATAAAATTTATAATACTAGCAAGACAGGTTTCAATTAATGAAATACACAATTATTTAGTTGAAAAAAATATTCTCCTTAATTACTGCTGACCACTAGGGAATTATTTGAGAGAGACCAACTGGTATATTTTTGTGTGTGAGGAAAAAAAGGGAATTTCAGTATCAAATAAATCAGTAAATATTAAACAGATCATGCAATCCCTTTTAAACAAACAGTTTTAGGAAAAGCTTTACCTATGCATGAAATATTAATACCTGTTTAATGTTGTTAACGTCACCCTTCTCGGCATATGCATTCAGTAATGCTAAGTAGGTGTCTGGACCAGGTTCAATTCCTGCATCCCTCATCACTGAAAGGATATTTTCTGCATTCTCCATGTCTCTGCAGATGTTTAAAAAAAAAAAATCAATGGATTTAATTACAATCATCCAATATAACATTAACCATAATTTTGGGTTTTTTCAATATTTTAGATAAAGCACATGGCAAAATCTAGACTGAAAACTAACGTTTTACTTCTCGGTATTAAGTTAATAACAGCTGTAAATGTCTAAGACATAAATACAAATACAGTTAAAGAGAAAACATATTGACTAATGCATTCACATTATTCACATAATTTAGGACAGTTCATTTTACTTCAACGGAAGAGAAATTTTTGAAGTTCAGCCAACTACTTCTCATTCCAATAACTGAAATACAATATCTGTCTTAAAATTAAGCTTACTGGAAGTAGTGGTAAATGGGCTTCCTTTTGTCACTCCCAGTGTCCGATAATACCAGAATATATTTCTATTTTCAGAATAAATAGAGTCTTTATATGCAGTAATTCACAATTATTGTAGTTGCCAACCATTTTGTAGCACATGGATGTGATTTATGCAGTTCAATCAGCTAATTATCAATGTACAGAGTAAGCAGAGGAAGATTTAAAAACAAACAAACAACATTGGTATATTGTTACCCAGCTCTTGCATGGCCTGTCACAAGGCTACTGAATACTGCCTCAGTGATTGGAAGTTCTTTCATCTTCATAAATCCAAGAATCTTACTGCAAGATACAAAATAATAATTACAGTTGTGTTTTCCTTGTATAGAAACTGGTGAAGTACTGTTGTGCTGCACTAGATCATCAGGCAGAACACAGAAAGATACGTTTGAGTGATCAGATTTTGGGATGTGGCACACAATGTTAATAATTTAAACAATTCTGTTACTCCTGAAATGTTATGTTGTTTGCAGTGTTTTTGTACCCCTGTGGGTCCCAGAGTATTAAAGGGACAAGGTGGGTGAGGTAATACCTTTCATCAGACAAACTTCTGTTGGTGAAAGAACTTTGTACAGCTTGGATGTTTTGTCTCTTAACAACAGAAGTTAGTCCAATAAAAGACATTACCTCCCCCACCTTGTCTCCAATGTTGCATCTTAGTCATTTAAAATATAAACATAATTCTGTTTAACATCAGTTACAAGTTTTATCAGTTTCCTCCCACTCCCATACATGTATATTTCTCTTGTGCCCAGCAATCACATTGTCACAACCTACCAAAGGCAATTCTTTCTGGAATTAAAAAGAACAACTCACATTAGATGGATCGGCTAACAACAAGCACCATACAGGGGGAGAAAAAACATATTTGCCCCTTCCCCAGTGGCTGAGCACTTTTCCTGCATGGTAACACCTCTTCCTTCATAATTTTATGTTCTTTGTCAATGACCATGGAACTGACAAGACAATCTACCACTTCTACACCAGTGAGAAGGCAACACATTTGAACAAACACACTAAACTGGGCCATCACCTACTTGACTCCTCTTTGCTCCAAAGTTTAATGAACTTGAAGTAGGTTTTATATTAATGAGGGGAGGAGGGATGAGAAGCATATGTATTTAAATAATTTGCAGCAAAAAAATTTAAGTGCAAAGTAATACCTAGCACCTTCGATATCACCCTCATTGCAATATGCAGCAATCAATCTTTGGTATGTAACCTGTGAAAAAAAATAAAAAATTAAGAGTCTGGATTTATTCAATAGTGGCATTAGAAGGAGAAAGGATGCCATCAAGTAGTACCTACTCGATTGGGCTGCACATTAGCTTGCTCCATTTTGGACAAGAATTCAGTTGGAGAGAATTTATGTTCATTTTGAAGGTAGACTTTAAGCAAAGCATTATAATGACTTGCATCATACACAGCACCTAAACAAGATGTTACAAAGTTACTGAAATAAAGCAGCTTGCTTCAAGTTCAACAAGTTAAAAATCTTTTAAGTGTCATATGAAAATTACTTGGATTTCTTGATAGATCAACGTTATTATGCAAAAGAAACTATGGTACAAACAAATCAATTAATTTTATCCATCTCTATGGTGTATGTCGCAACTGTTTAACAGGGTAACTCTATAAAGTGTGCATTTATTTATAATTAAAATGTTAAATATGCAGAATACAGAAACATCAATGCTATCCTGTGTGTTATTTTGCATTCTACACATGAATTGCTAAATTCTGAAAAATAATGTGGCTTCCTTCAACCCTTACCCAATCTCAACTTTTAAGAACACATTATCATGCATTTGTTTCTGAAGATGGACATTAATGGATCATAAATTGTCATTCTAATGGTTATCAGATACGGTCTCTTCTGAAATAGCTATTTGGCTATATCTAGCTTTTAACACTAGAACACTGGACTGCCAGCTGTTTGAGGCAATTAATAAATAACTAATTATTTAGCAATACAAGATTCAGTGTTTACAATACTAAAGAACTAGAATCTGTCACAACAACAAACAAAAGCAACTATCTGATATAAGCAATGGGGGAAAAAACCCCTCAGGTTTACTGTTAGTACCCCTAGATGTCAGTATAACTCTCAGAATGACAAACAGGTTTCTAGCTTCAAAAAACCTGGGTGGTAAATATAAGGTTATATTTGCCAATGTTTAAAGAAAAATTCCTGCAGTAAAACATAAAAATTCAGCATTTAATATTACTAAAATGCATTCTACTTTTTGTTTCCAAGAAAGCAAGTGGAATATACTGTTATAATATGTACATGCCTTATTGTAGTCAAACATATGAAAAGACATACCCAAGTCTTGCAACTTGCCCCATATCATATGGGCTAGTTCTGTTCTTTCACATAATGGGACCTCAGGCAACAAGGAACCACAACTTCGCAACAGAAGCAAGGCCTGGTTACTACTTGGATACCCTGCAATAAAACAACGCTGTACTTAAAGACCAAATACAAGTGAAACAAAAATGTTCATTGCAAAAAATATACAAAAGGAACTGGTACACCATGAGTGAAAAGAATATGCAGGAGTCTCTGGAAAAAAAATGATAACAGAAGAATGAGTATATTCCATTGTTCCATTGCCCCTTGATCTATTAATATAAAAAGGACAATACAAAAAATGGTTTTAGATTTTAAATACATAGTAATTTTTAAGCGCAATAACCATCATTTTCAAACTCAGATGCTTAAAGTTAGGCTTCTAAATCCATATTTAGACTCCTAAATAAGTGTAACGACTTTTGAAAACATTGGCCAATATTCTAATAATGCCCCAAAATCTTAAAATATAAATCTTTCCTGTATAGTGGCTATTGCAAAACGTGTTGGTTTCACTACTTTTCCTAGTGAACAAGTATCCATGCCATGGAACGTCCACCACTCCAGCTAGCACTCATGTTTCCATTCTCATAAAAGAGGTCAACAACTGAATGAGAATGAAGACAATTATTTGCCAACTTCTAAAAGTTATCATTCCAAGTCAGGGTTGAGGCTTATAGACAAAGCAGCATGGAGAACCTCACAATGCAGTTGCCTCTAATTTAGGCATTTTCTTCACAGAGAGAATTTCATTTTTAGCAGTATCATCTAGTGCCTTGAATCAGCATTAAATTCACTTGGGGGGGAGGGGGGAATCTATAATCTTTTTGAGTTTGCCTTTCCATTTACTCAGGTTGTTATTTTGTTGCTATGTTATTGTTTAAACGACTTAATCTCCAATTTTTGTTCATAAAGCAAGCTGACTGAAGCTTACGGTTGTACAAAGTGAAGATGCTGAGAAATATGGATTCTTATTCCCTAAGCGTATGTCTGATTGACTCATACCACACTAAATTCTGCTATTATTAATTGAAAAGTGAAGATTTAGAGGGAAAATGTTAAATTTAAGTCAAATATATGTACAACTAAAACTTGATAAAGCTACAATAAATTAAATCTAGAACCTAAAAATCTTGACAGTGTCCTTTTGAAATACACACATGAAACTTTTTTCACAATTTTGTTTTTTGGTAAACAAGACATCTAGGGAAAATTAGGTGACAGTATTTCATAATTACACTGAAAAATAATGATTTCCACCAGGATGCAAGGATGCTGTACAGTTGCTAAGTCAACCAGCTGGTAGTTTCAGTAATGTAAGGTATACAAGTCCCCAAACTCAGACTGGCTACTGCCCTGAATTCTTCCATCCATAGATCGACAAACATTACCACTTCATCTTCTCATTTTATGCTGCTGGAGAAAAAACTTTTGGAAAAATATTTTTGAGACATGGTTGGAGATTACCACCAAGATACTTCAGAATGAGCTAACATTATACTAACTTGAACAACCAATACATCCTGAGATAATTAACGCTTGGTTTTTCACCCTCAGCATCCATTTGTCCCAAGACAGAGTTATTACCTTGTTAACAAGGTTACTCAAGTATCATCTAAATATGAATATGGTGATTACTCTGTACATTGGTCTACAGTTTGGGAAAGAAGCCTGTGACAAGGTCTACCTCTAGAGTTCCTCCAACTCTAATACTCAGCCCCAGGGGTACCCGAGAAAAATAACCACAGCCGGTCTGGCTTTCTCAGGCCTCCCCCAGGTGGACCAGTGGGGAAGGTTGTAGCAGGACCCCTGCAAGAGAGGGATTAAGAGAGGGAAGGGGTAAAGTCCTGAGTGCACTGTACAAGCAAGCAAACTGCAAACTCTAGTTTTATAAGAAATCTTCAAGTCTCTTTGAAAAGTCTACCTACTTTGAAGCAGCATGTACCTGTACCCCTTTCCTAGTGTACCACCTTAATAGGGAGGCCTCATTACATCAGATGGACTACTCCTGTGACAGAAAGTAAGTGCTGCATTAGCACATCAGATACAGAAAATAAAATATAGGAGAGAATAATTGCTGTTCGTGATGGGCTGGGGTTTTTGGTGTACATGGGTTATATTATGGTTTTGTTAAATACTGTCAAACAGAAGCTGGCCTCTCTCTACTCAACATTGTGAAGAATAACCAAATTCTTGAGCTAGTCATGCAACCCACAAAAATGCCATTAATGCTTTATAATGTAAATTAGTCACCATAAATTATGTACAGAAACTGTAAAAAAGGAAGTATAAAATAGAATAAAATAACTACAAGGTAAAACAATTAATCCCTTGCAGCATAAGAAGAAATCCCTTTTAGATGGATGGAGTCTAAACCAACACCTTGAAAAAAAAAATTTTTTTTTAAGTGTCCATGTGTCAAGGGTACAGATGTGGGGACCTGCATGAACTCTAGGGTACAGATGTGGGGACCTGCATGAAAACCCCTAAGCTTATTTTTTTTTACCAGCTTAGGCTAAAACTTCCCCAAGGTACAAACTATTTCACCTTTTGTCCTTGGACTTTATTGCTGCTACCACCAAGCGTCTAACTGATATATAACAGGGAAAGAGCCCTCTTGGAAATGTCTTTCCCCCCAAATCCTCCCCAAACCCTACACCCCCTTTGCTGGGGAAGGCTTGATAAAAATCCTCACCAATTTGCACAGGTGAACACAGACCCAAACCCAAACCCAAACCCTTGGATCTTAAGAACAATGAAAAAGCAATCAGGTTCTTAAAAGAAAAATTTTAGTTGAAGAAAAAAAGTAAAAGAATCACCTCTGTAAAATCAGGATGGTAAATACTTTACAGGGTAATCAGATTCAAAACAGAGAGAATCCCTCTAGGCAAAACCTTAAGTTACAAAAAGACACAAAAACAGGAATATACATTCCATTCTGCACAACTTATTTTATCAGCCATTTAAACAAAACAGAATCTAACGCATATCTAGCTAGATTACTTACTAAGTTCTAAGACTCCATTTCTTTTCTGTTCCCGGCCAAAGCATCACATAGACAGAGAGAACCTTTGTTTCTCCAACCCCCCCCACACCCCCACCCCTCCAGCTTTGAAAGTATCTTGTCTCCTCATTGGTCATTTTGGTGAGGTGCCAGCGAGGTTATCCTAGCTTCTTAACCCTTTACAGGTGAAAGGGTTTTTCCTCTGGCCAGGAGGGATTTAAAGGTGTTTACCCTTCCCTTTATATTTATGACACCATGTATACAAGATGCTACATCACTAATGACTGCAAACAATGTTTATGGGAAAGGATCACTAATGCAGGCAAGCTATTCACAGGTAGGAAGGGAGGACAGAGAATCAAGACAGGTGGAAAGGGAGAACGGCAAAGAGGTGATGAGAAAAAAGGAAAATGAGAATGAAAATCCAATATCAATAAAGGCAGAAATGTGAACTGGAAAGAGAAGACAAGATGACAAAGAAAGAGAAGGCAGGCATAAATCAAACACAGGAGAAGAAAGATAAAGCTCCAATGCAACCCACAGATGGAGTTGTCCTGCACTGGTGCAAACCTTGACCAGTTTCAAATCAGAGTCTACTCTTTTACAAAAGCTGGGGCAAACTGCGTCAGTGCAATTCAAGTGTAAATGAGTGGCTGCAGCTACTTCATGCCAACTTTAAAGCTATTCCTTCTATCAAAGAAGGAGTATCTTTGATGTTGCAGGACGAATAATACAAGTTTAAAGATATTAGCAATGGGGAACTTATTTACACAGCCAAACTAAAACCCTCAGTTTGTATCTGTAATTAATCTGCTCATTACTATAACTAATTAAAGATCAAAAAGGAATAACTTGTGCTTGAGACCGAGGACTTAAAACCCTTGACTGAAAAACAGTACTCTTCTAGTGGGAAAGATCTTTTTTGATAAGGCTGCCTCTGACCCTAACCTTGAATGAATAATAGGCTGGATCCTGTTCAAGAAAAGTCAAGAAGGATTCTGCATTCGCTTTGGTTGAGAGTAGGACTGGATCTTATAGAAAACCATGATAATATCTGAGTTCTTGACAGAACTGAAAGGGATGATTCCTAAACTGGCCTCAGCCACTTAATTACTGCAATAACATGAGTTTTCAAGGAGAGAGGGGACACCCAGAGAAAAGACAAAATTAAAGCTTAAAAAAAAATAAAAATAAAAATAAATGTTCTAAAAAGATAGCTAGAAAGTATTAATGAGAGAAGGAAAAGAACCGAGCCCCTAGGTATGTTAACAGTTATCTGAAAAACTATGTGTACTCGATGTCCTCAAAAAATTCCTGTGGGAGCAATTCAACAGTGAAATCAGTTTAACTTTAAAATAACATAAACCCACTTTTGGGAAAGAAGGGTGAAGAAAACTTTTGAAACTTAACTTGTTTGGAGCATTCACTGCATAAATAATCTAGTTACAAGGGAATCTGGGATAATCTCAGTTTTTTTCCCTTTGTAGTTCACCTTCAGCAATAACCAGCATCTTAAAGATACAGTGTCATTCCTTATAGCCATAATTTTTATATGTGCTGTATGGAGAAAAAAGACACAATCCCTGTTCCAGTTTTATAACCAAGCTTAGATATGACACAGTGAACGATGATGTTCAGCAAAGGGAAAGATAGCTTGTTGCTCTTATGTATGTAAAATAGTACAGGCAACTCATTCGGAGATAATAAAAGCACACTGAATATCTGCCTGAACTTGCACCAGATTTTTCTGCAACCCCCCTCTACCACAAAAGCGGAAGAATGAAGGTTTGTTGCTTTATCATGGTCACTGGTCTCTTACATACAAGTTAATACAGCTAAACTTCCACAATTGCCTGTAAGAATTTGAGCCGAGGTGTGAGGTAAGTTTAGTAACTCCTAAAAAACAAAAAAAAACCCCAACAAATCAGTTTCGTTTATGTTCTTTTGTTTTGACAAAATCTTTAAAATGAAATGTCAACTTATCATACAATGAATGAAAAGCAGGTTTACCTGTTCTGCACATGTCATGGAAGATTCTTTGTAGAAGAGTTCTAGTAATGCGGCCAGTTCTTCTGACAGAGCTATCCAATTTATTTAAGGCCCAGTCAAAATGCTGTGCTTGCTTATTCTGAATACCTGAAACAGGTTCTTCTTGAACTTTCCCCTTCTGATGAGGTGCAATTGCAAAGAGCCTTGCATGGTAGATCAGTTGTGTGCTAAACAAAAACAAAAGCCATTTATGTCAGTTAATGAGCAAACACTTAAAAACCTCCTTCCACAAAATGTTAATTCCCCTTTACCAACATCCCCCACCCCCCCACACCAAAGGGAAAAAAAAGCCAAAACCTTTTACAGACGACATGCAATGCTGGTTTAAACCAGTGTAGGCAATTCAGACTACACACTGTATCATTTCAAGAGGTTTGGGGGGTGGGAAGTCAACTAAGAAATGCATAAAACTGTATATTTCTCATATGGTCAAATGTTTGCTTATTTGGGACGTCCAGCTAAACTGATTATAGCTTTGCCTAAAAATGGTTCAAAATGGTATTTTTGTAAAACAAACAAAGTTCTGAAGCAAGGAATAAGATTTCCCCATGAATAGTTGTAGACATCTCTTCTGAAGAACAATAAATGAGGCAGCAAGCAACAATAACTTTTATAACCAATTTAAAGTACTAACAGAGAGAGCTGAACAATGTAAAGATTCGTAAACCTAGAAAATACCTTTTCATCTTATAAAATTACACTATTACATCACAGATAAATGGATATTAAAAAAACTTACATTGTAGCAACCATCAAAGATTTTTTTAAAATTTATTTCCACAGCACTAAGGTCTAGGGAAATATGACAATTATAAAAAATTCTTCATAAAATTTCTTAACTGTTAGAAATTCTTGTTCTGGAATCAGAATGGTCCACACAGTGTTAATCAGGAACAGCTATTGCGTTTTAAATTCACTCCCTACCTTAATCCACACTAACTTTCAAGTGTAGATAAGCCCTAAATTATAGTTAAGGCCCTACCAATTTCACAGCCATGAAAAACATGTCTCGGACTGAAAAATCTGGTCTTTTATGTCCTTTACCCTATACTGCACAGATGTCACGGGGGAGACCAGCGTTCCTCAAATTGGGGGTCCTGACCCAAAAGGGAGTTGCAAGGCGGTCGCATGATTATTTTAGGGGACTCACGGTATTGCCACCTTTACTTCTGTGCTGCCTTCAGAACTGGGTGGCCGGAGAGCGGCGGCTGTTGGCTGGGCACCCAGCTCTGAAGGCAGCACCCCCACTAGCCGCAGTGCAGAAGTAAAGGATGGCATGGTATTGCCACCCTATTTCTGTGCTGCTGGTGGCGGCTCTGCCTTCAGAGCTGGGCTCCCAGCCAGCAGCCACTCTCCAGCTGCCCAGCTCTGGAGGCAGCACTGCTGTCAGCAGAAACACAGGAGTAAGGGTAGCAGTACCGCCCCCCGCCCAAAATAATCTTGCGACCCCCACCACCACCACACACACACAAACTCCTTTTTGGATCAGGACCCCTACAATTACAACACCATGAAATTTCAGATTTAAATAGCTGAAATCATGAAGTTTACTATTTTTAAACTCCTATGACCATGAAGTTGACCAAAATGGACTATGAATTTGGTAGGGCCCTAATTATACTGATGTGGTCAACAGTCAATATACAGACAAAAGTATGCACTGAACTGTAACTGGGCAGGTCCTCATTGTGTGCATATGTTTTCTGAAGTGTGTGCTAAAGTCATTCTTTCAGCTACACAGATTGGCCCAAATCTGTCTCCTCTAGATCCCCTGCACAGAGGAAAAAACAGACTCTGCATACTGAGAGAAGAGGGGCTCAGTGGCATCTACAACTCTGGCCCCTCCCTCTAAACTCTGCAAAAAGCACTCTTGGGTCCAGAGTGATAACTGGGCAGGCCAGGCGCCCCAGGAACTTTAGGTGAAAGAGGCAACACAGACAGAGGTGCAATATCTTTTCTGATGTACCCCTCCACAAAGGGGTCTTGGTGGCAACCTGAAAGAGACTTTGGAAGGCCAGCTTGACTGTAAACAACATTTGAGGAGCAGGGGATGGTGCAGTTCCACCAGGTTTGTGGACAAGCCATGTGTCATTTTCCAGGAAAATTCCACCCAACAAAACAGACAGTGCGAGGAATCTCTTTGAGGAACCCCTCTTGAGCACCCACCAGCAGATTTTTTCACAGGCAGGATGGTTTAACACCATAAATTGGAGTGGAGGCAGGGGGGAGGAAAGACAGTCAAGAAAGCGTTTACTTTCAAATCCACACAGAAAAAAAAATTTTAAATTCAGCAACGTTTGGGAGCTTAAAATTGTCCTCCTACCACCAGCCTGCACAGTTTTATACAGCTGATGTGGACACAAAGCAACTAGTGCTATATCAATTCACACCATCTTAGTAATGCCATTTGCATACAGTCAAAAATATCTCAAATCAATTCTTTTGAGCTAAAAGGAGAAAAGGTCTTATCCATTTGTGACCATATACAGATTTCACTGATTTAAAACTAAAGTCAGTCAAGTTTGGGAGAAATAAGATTGCAAAATATTTTCAGAGTTAGACAAGAGGAACAACAGTATAATAAAGCTGCTTGTTGTTGTTGTTATCTCAACCATTAAAATGGTTAATCATCCTAGAAGCAGAGTTTTCTGCCCAGGCAACTTATTTATCAGTGACCTAATTGCCGGACAACAATTATAAGCCATTACATTTTTATTCTCACCCCGAGCTCTTTTCATATCTACCTGAACAAAAGGGCACAAACAACCAAGGAAAATGGTATGCACTAGTAGCTCAGAATGCTACCTGAAAGTTTGACACACTACTTCAAGTCAAGGTTGATATAATGAGTGACCATACTCTTCACAAGTAAGCAGCAACATACGAGTATACTATCATCCTAATGCACAAGGATTTATGCTTGCAACTTCCATTACCATTAATGGGAGATGCACAAGTAAGGCTTTGTCCACACTACCCACCTTTTAGTGACACAGCTGTGCCTATGCTACATTAACTCCTATGCCAGACAGCTCATCCATGGCTGCAAATATTTTGTATCCTCATTTCATATCTACAGTTTATATGAGTGGTCCCCAAACTTGTCATGGTCACACCCCCTCTCCCTGGAGCTGGGGAGCTGGGGTTAGGAGCCGGGGGAAGGTGGGGGGGGGAGGGAATGTGGACAGGGACAAGGCAAGCGCAGCTGGGGCCAGGCATGGGACCGGGAGTCAGGGAAATGGCTGGTGGTGGGGCTGGAAGTAGAGCAGAGCTGGGTGGCGCTCCCTTCCTCCTCCCCCCCCATAGCAGCTGGCCCATGCCCCCCAAACGGGGGTGCACCCCAGAGTTTGGGGACCTCTGGTTTATACACTGCCTTTGCAAACAATCCTATCAAGGATCCTTGCCTTTAAACAGCAGCTAGCACTTTAAAGCTTTTCTATAGCATCATCAAGGAAGATTCAATTTGACACATCTGCAGTAGAGTTTTGCCTATGACGAACTGTCAAATTTAGAACTCAGACCTGCCATAAAATAAAGAATATAATTTATTACTGAACTATCCTTGCTCAAAATATAGCCTGATGGTCCACTTTTTAAATAAGGGAAAAACCAAGACTCGGCACAAGTCTGACCTACTATAAAGCAGAATACATTGCTTCTGCACTCAGGAAGAAAGCAATTAGTACATTTGGCTGACAGACACAGGCTTATAAATGTTGCAAAAATCAAAGTATTTATTGACAGCCATGTTCAGGCATTAACTCGTCAATTTAAAAACTGCACAGATTTGAACATTTTAGTCAGCAGAGGATAAAACCCATTACTCCTGTGGGAATTCTGCATCACTGCGTGTGTGCCGAATTCATGGTCCCCGCAGATTTTTTCGCTCACCTGCAGAAAAATGACTTCTGATGGGGAAGCAAAGGGAAATAACAAGAGCAGTCATGTGCCCACTCCCTGGCAGTGCAGACTGGTCGGTTTGGGCACCCAGAGCAGCTGGTAGAGATGTAAATCACCGCCTGGGAAAAGGAGGGGAATGGGTATCCATGTATGTGAGAGAGAGAGAGACTCTGTCCCTCTCGCTGGCTATTGCGGCATGCTCAGCATGGAGGGGCAGGGCTTTGGGGTATTTCTGAAGAGATAGGTGTGAGGCAGGCTCTGTTTCCCCAGGCAGAGGAGAACATAGCAGTCTGCCGGCTTAGTGAATTCCCCCAGGAGGATAACACAGGTATAAAATTTTAAGGCTCCTTTACATTGCCAGAGTGGTATAAATGAGACGTATTGTAAATGACAGCATGGCCTTGTAAATTCTTATGGTGCTTTAGTGATTAGAACTGGTCTAAATTTTTGGACTGCAAAAATGTCCTTTCAAAATGTACTCCATGAACTGTTTGCTACTGACCTTTTTGAAGATGGTCAGTAGCCAGTATAAATTGTGAGTTTGAGTCCACAGCCCTCACTTGCTCTTCAGTTGCTTATGATGTAACACTGAGCATATGGCTGCATATATTTGTTGACTAATAATTAGACGTAAGGGTCAATACTAGCTACATTACTATTACCCAGAAGGAGTTTGGAGATTTCCTCCAATGCTCCCCACTCCCATTCGCCATCCATTGTATTGTAGTTTAAATAAATTACCAAAATAACAGAAACTAGCTGGATTAGATTGCATTATTTTGACAAAAAAAATGCAGAATTTTTAATATTTTTGTGCAGAACTTTTAATTTTTTGGCACAGAATTCCCCAGGAGTAACCCATTCACCTCAAATAAAGGATTCTTACATATCCATTTACCTCAAATAAAGTATTTTTACACTGAAATAACTATACCTGATTTTTTTTAAATAATTCCATTTGACATCATAGAAAGAGGAACTGTTATACAGGAACCAGAGTGTGTCAAATGTTATCTCAGATAAAAAATAAAATTAAAACTCTCTTGGTTATAAACAACTCACTACACAGAAAGCTTAGTTTGATCTTTTTGCAAGTTAATATTTAGCACAGCGATTACAAATTCTTAGTAAACCTTCCTTCTAGAGCTGTCAATCCCAGTTAACTCAAGCAATTAACTCAAAACAAATTAAGCTGATTAAAAAAATTAATCACAATTAATCACAGTTGTAATCACACTTAGTAAAAATACTAAAATTGTAAGTATTTTTAGATTTTTCTACATTTTCAAATATATTGATTTCAATTACAATACAGAATACAAAGTATTCAGCACTCACTTTATATTATTTTGATAAATATTTGCACTGTAAAAAATAGTATTTTTCAAGTACTGTATTGCAACCTCATTATTGTGAAAGTGCAACTTACAAATTTAGATTTGTTTTTGTTACATAACTGCATTCAAAAACAAAACAATGTAAAACTTTAGAACCTACAGATCCACTCAATCCTACTTCTTGTTCAGCCAATTGCTAAGGATTCGTCTACAGTACGAAATTATTCCGAAATTATTCTATTCGAATTTTCGGAAGCTATTTTATACTTTCGGCCTTCTGTGTCCCCACTAAAGCGTGTGAATTCAGCGGATTGCATCCACAGTATCAAGGATAGCATCGAATATCGGAGTGGTGCACTGTGGGTAGCTATCCCATAGTTCCCGCAGTCCCTGCCACCCATTGGAATTCTGGGTTAAGTTCCCAGTGCATGATGGGGCAAAAACATTCTCGCGGGTGTTTCTGGTTGTGTGTCGTCAGAAAGCTACGGCAGACAATCGTTTCGCACCTTTTTGGCATGCAAACGCCATACTGCTTTCAGCAGACGGTGCACCACTACTCTCCTGCTACTATGAATCCACCTCTCATTTCCTCTCATCTTCCTTTGTAATCTCTACTATCTACTCTTTCTCTTCCTCATCAAACGCTTCCGCCGCCAACTCTGCTTTCCCGCTATTGCCACACTTGCGAGCTTCTCCATGTTGTCTGTCCTGGGCTCCCACCTCTGTGAAAGCCACAGAAGACAACCATTTTCAGCCTTCGTTCAGCTACCGTGAACCGAACAGCACAGCTTCCACTGCCATTCTGCTCTCCTACATTTCGCGCCCTTTTTCCAGGATTACCCGTGCAGGCGCCATAGTCATGGAGCCCGATCAGATCTCCGCTGCAGTTTTGACCATTGTAAATACCTCGTGCATTATCCAGCAGTATGTGCAGTACCTGCAAAACTGGGCGAGGAAGCAGGAAACAAGTACAGACTGGTGGGACTGCACAGTGTTGTGGGTATGGGATGATTCCCAGTGGCTGAGAAACTTTCATATGAGTAGGACCACTTTCATGGAACTTTGTGACTTGCTGTCCCCTGCCCTGAAGCGCAAAGACACCGAAATGAGAGCAGCCCTCACAGTTAAGAAGCTTCCATAGCCCTGTGGAAGCTTGCAACGCCCAACAGCTACCGGTCAGTCGGGAATCAGTTTGGAGTGGGGAAACGTACTGTGGGGACTGCTGTGCTGCAAGTAGCCAATGCAATCATACACAGGCACCCTGGACAGGAGTAAGGAGCAGTTCAACTATAGGCTGAGCAAGTGCAGAATGGTGGTAGAATCTGCATTTGGATGTTTGAAAGCGAGTTGGCGCAGTTTACTGACTCTGTTAGATCTCAGCAGAACCAATATTCCAATTGTAATTGCTGCTTGTTGTGCTCCACAATATCTGTGAGAGTAAGGGGGAAGACATTTACGGCGGGGTGGGAGGTTGAGGCAACTCACCTGTTGGCCAGTTTCACACAGCCAGACAACAGGGAGATTAGAAGAGCACAGCAGGGCGCGCTGGACATCCGAGAAGCTTTGAAAGCCAGTTTCATGACTGGCCAGGGTACAATGTGAGAGTTGTGTTTGTTTCTCTTAAAGTTACCCACTCCCTATATATATATATATATATATATATATATATATATATATATATATATATATATATATATATATATATATATATAAAAAGGAAATAAAGTCACAATTGTTTAAAAACCATTCTTTATTATTTGTTGCACAAAACACAGAGAAATCAGAAGCTAGACGGGGGAGGGGCAGTATTGGGTTGGGGGGGTGGAGGAGGAGGGGAGGACAAGTCCAGAAACCAAATCAAAATTTAGGATATGCCAAATTGTTATTGCCATATTGCTTCTTGTGCAATCCTCTCGGGATGACTGTGTGGGTCCCCGTAGCCTCTCCGCCCGTGTTCTTGGGCATCTGGGGGAGGAGGTTATGGAACTTGGAGAGGAGGGAGGGTGGTTATTCAGGGGCTGCAGCAGCAGTCTGTAGTCTTGCTGCCTTTCCTGCATTAGATCCACCATACAGCGGAGCATGTCAGTTTGCTCCCCCATGAGTTTGACCATAGCATCCTGCCTGCTTTCATCGTGCACGTCCCTCCTCTCTTTGTATTCACGAAACGCTTTACGCGACTCCGCAATTGTTTGCCTCCATGCATTCAACTGGGCCCTATCAGTGCGGGAGGACTGCATGAGCTCAGCAAACATGTCGTCCCGAGTTCCTTTTTTTCCGCCTTCTAATCTGGACCAGCCTCTGGGATGGAGTAGATAGGGGCCACGTTGAAACATTTGCACCTGCTGCAGGAGGAGAAAAAGGGAGGGTAGTATTTTAAAAGATACGTTTTAGAGAACAAAGGGGACACTGTTTCTCAGTAAACAGGCAATTCATAGTACACAGCACATAGTCTTTCTCTACATGGTTTCATTTTGCCTCTTATACTGAAGTGCCTGCCACTTTGATATAAGTAAGCCAACACATGCGGCCAGGCAACAGAATTCAGCTTGCAGTCAGCAGCCATGCAACAGAATTCAGCTTGCAGGCAGCCTGTGGGCTCTCTGGGATGATTGCTTCACACAACACCCCGCCCACCCCCCCACACCCAGCGTGGCTCCGATGAGGCTCTGAGCAGGGATGAGCCCTTTAAACTAAAAGCAAACAGCCCAGTGTGGCTGGGTTTCCCCCCCAACCCCCACCGTGTGACTCCGAACAAGCTCACTCACCAGAAGGGCCTTCTCCAGGGTCATGGTCTGGGAGCATGCTTTGGGAGTGGGGGGAGGCTATTGGCTCCAGAGTTAAGAACAGTTCCTGGCTAGGGGGGGAACAGATTCCCCACTTGCCACCTGTGCATTGTCCTTCTCCTCCTCCAAAAACTCATCCTCAGTGCTACTCCCCCCTTGCAGGTGTCCATGGACAGCGGTGGGGTAATGGTGTCATCACCCCCCATTATCGTGTGCAACTCATGGTAGAAGTGGCATGTATGGGGCTGTGACTCAGAGCGCCCATTCGCCTCCCTGGCTTTTTGGCATGCTTGCCTGAGCATTTCTTTCTTTGGAACGTAGTTCTGCCATAACAGATTTGTCTCCAACATGCAATGAGATCCAGTACATCCATTTGTACCATGCTGGAGCTCGTCTGCGAATCCGGGACTGCGTGGTCGCCTGTGATGGTGGACTGTGCTGATGGTGACCAAACCGGAAATTCAAAAGTTCCCGGGGCTTTTACTGCCTACCTGGCTAGTGCATCGGAGTTCAGAGCGTTGTCCAGAGCAGTCACAAGGGAGCACTCTGGGGTAGCTCCCGGAGGCCAATATCATCAAATTGCATCCACAGTACCTGTAACCCGGAACTGCAATCTCGATTTTAGCGCTACTCCACTTGCCGAGGTGGAGTACAGAAATCAGAGTAAAGAGCCCTTTATATCGAAAAAACTGGTTTGGTCATGTGGATGGAATCAGTTTTATTTCGAAGTAACCCAGCTAATTATGAAATAACGGTGTACTATAGACCAGGCCTAAGACAAACAAGTTTCTTTACATTTATGGAAGATAAAGCTGCCCGCTTATTTACTTTGTCACCTGAAAGTGGGAACAGGCGCTTGTATGGCACTCTTGTAGCTGGCATTGCAAGGTATTTACATGCCAGATATGCCAAACATTCATATGCCCCTTCATGCTTCAGCCACTGTTCCAGATACGTGCATCCAGGCTGATGACGCTCATTAAAAAAAGTCTTGATTAAATTTGTGATTTGGGAGAATTGTAGGCCTACAGCTCTGTGGTTTTAACCGCATTCATCTTATATTTCATGTTATAGCAGTCTCGGATGACGACCCAGCACATGCTGTTCAATTTAAGAACACTTTCACCGCAGATTTGACAAAACCTAAAGAAAGTACCAATGTGAGATTTCAAAAGACAACTACAGCACTTGACCCAAGGTTTAAGAATCTGAAGTGCCTTCCAAAATCTGAAAGGGATGAGGTGTGGAATATGCTGTTAGAAGTCTTAAAAGAGTAATGCTCCGATGCACAAACTACAAAACCTAAACCACCAAAGAAGAAAATCAACCTTCTGTTGGTGGCATCTGACTCAGATGAAGAAAATGAATGTGCGTCAGTCTGCACTGCTTTGGATCGTTATCGAACAAAACCCGTCATCACCATGGAAGCACGTTTTCTGGAATAGTGGTCGAAGCATGCAGGAGCATATGAATGTTTAGCATAGCTGACATGTAAATACCTTGTAACTCCGTCTACAACAGTGCAATGCGAACAATAAAGAGATTGTACTACAGTACTTGCATGAGGTGAATTGAAATGCTATTTCTTCTATCTTTTTTACAGTGCAAATATTTGTAATCAAATATAATAGAAAATGAGCACTGTACACTTTGTATTGTGTTGTAACTAAAATCAATATATTTTAAAATGTAGAAAACATCCAAAAATATTTATAATAAATCGTATTCTATTATTTACAGTGTGATTAAAAATCTGCAATTAATCATGATTTTTTTAAATCTCGTGATTAACCGCGATTAATTTTTTTTATTCGCTTGACAGCCCTACTTTCTTCACACCCATCTAGTTTTCATTATAAGTCTCAATACATAATGCCAATAAGAAAGGTCGGAATTTCACATTATCACATCTCTAATTGGGACATTAGTGGTTCAGTCAGAACGAAGATAAGCTTTTTCCACACACTACAGAGATGTGCTCCTGTGTAAGGGTTACTATTTCACTGAGATAAGGCAGGATACTACTTGCAAAGAGAAAAATTTTATATTCTTTATTATGGATTGTGATGCTTTAAATTTCAGGCAGAATATCTGAAAGCTACTACAAGTTCTGTCCGGTTATCCCCAAAGTGACAAAGGACATCATTATCTCTTTAAAAGAACAAAGTCTCTGATAAGAAGACATGAAAATAAAAAATGCACATGAAGAATAGTAGGACAGTTTAGTACAGGCTATACATTGTTTGAAATTAAGTTTCTCCAGTAGTATCAAAACAATCACACTAGATGCAGAGAAGGCATTCAATGCTAGCTAGCAAACTACTTTTATCCTTTGGTTTAATTCAATGTTAGTGTTCCACCTATTATGATTAGTGTCCATTCCTGGGACAGAGCCAAAACTGGTGTGAACTGGTAGTAACTAAGCTAATAGTTTGACTAGATATATGATATTTATCAGTACATTCTATGGTCTTCTGGATTTTTCATCATTTGGGCATACACTGATGCTGGCCTCCAAAACCGGAATTGGCCAATTTTCCCCATTCAAGGAAATAATAGAAGATTTTGAAGAATTTGAAGCACTAAGCTCCTGAAAAAGATATACAGAACTTCTTTTGAAAGCCACCCAGACCTAGAGATTTGTCACTTGAAAGGGTTTTAGTGTTTTGAACGTTCACGTTATCTGACTTACAACCATATTTGCTTTCTTCAGTAATGTGCGATTTTTAAGTTCTCCAAAAAAAGTATATATTTGCACTCTAAAAGGAGTTGCTGAGGGTTATGTTTTTTTGTAGACCTAAGATGTTTATCTTGATTCACCAGTTTATTTACTTTATTCTATAACAATTGAAGGGGAAAAGTGGGATGGGGTATTTTTGAAAGCATATGGCTAATTTTATTTCAAATACTTAAACCACTGTCAGGTGTGTGAGAGGGACATGTTTGTCCTAGATTTGATAATGCTGACAAGTTACACTTTTAACTTATTCAGCTTGAACTTTTCAGATGCACCATTACTGATTTTTTCCTGTAAGTCTCAAAACTGCTCTACAGCATAAAATAGGTGCATTAGTCTACACACCTTCAATTAAAAAGATTAGTTAGTTTTAGTTTAGTTTAGTTAGTTTTGCTCCAATGGTATGAATTATGACTATGGTACTAAATGCTTTTGCCAAAGTCTTTTCCCACCATTCTGACCCTAGCACCACCACTCCTTCCTTCAATAGTTCTGTCTCTTAATATAAAAATACAAGATTCTCATTCTCATCTACAAGACCCTCTGCAGTCCTGCTACCATCAAAATGTTTGCTCTCTTGTTCTCTTTCCCTAGTCCCCTTTTCTTCATTGCTCCCTTGGATTCTCTTTCCTTCACTTTCGTGCTGTCACGTATGCTTGGAACAGCTTTGATAACCTACACTGCCAGGATCCTACTATTCTCCTCCATATTTCTGCTAAAATGCGCAACTCTTCTGCCTTTCATCATCAATAAACCGCACATCCTCCTCCCTGAATGTTGGCCTTGCCTTGTTTTATGTTTGCCTCACATAAAACATAAGCACTTCCATACAAGTAGTATGCGTCATTGAGGTTTATAAAGCTCTTCGGAAATTAATGGCACTTTTTATTAAAAATAAAATACTAAAGCGAATGGAATTAGCATCCATTCCTGAATTAAGAGTTGTATTCATTCTGTCAACCTAAATAGACATTTTTAATTAACTACAGAAAAACAAATGTTGTACCCCTTGACATTACTGTAATTACTAGTGTTTAGCCAAATGGTTCACAAATACAATTATATTTAAAGTGCTGAGTATGTACTTCAATGAGAACAAAAATTCTCCTGAACTGCATTATAATTGGCAATCATGTCAATATGAAATCCAGTAAATAGTTACTGTTGGCATTCACTTACAACCATAGATACACAATTTATACATACAGCTTAAAAACAGAAGTACAAGAAAATACCAGTAAAGAAAACGGAAATTATTCACTTATATTATAGTTGCATCTAAAGACTATATTCAGGATTGAAACCTCATTGTGGGCATTGTACAAACAAAATATGGCCCGTCACAGCACAATTTACAAAGTAAAACGGAAACAAAATGTAAAACAAGGTCACAGCGTTTTGCCAATATTGGCTTTTGCTATATATTGGCTGGAGAAAAAGGAATCACAGTATATTTGCTATATACTGAATGTGAAATGGTTTCCTTGTACTTGCTTAGTGCGCATCCTGGGATTAATCCACTCTCCAGTCATTTCTCATGGAAAAAGAGCACTAAATCGAATACAAGTTTTGCATGCGAAAGGAGAGCAAGATCAGGCTTCCAATATTGTGTATACACTTGATCCAAGTCTCTAGACATTCAAATAACCTTGGAATGAAAGCTGGACTACAGGCACTTTTCGTAACAATTTCATACAAGTAGTGGAGTGAGCTGCTTGGATCATTTTGATGTCAGCTTAAAGACATAAAAAAACAGCACCAGGAAAATTGATTCCTTTATCAATGGTTAATGCCTCCTCTGAGTGCCAACGCTCAAACAAGCACTGATTAGGCCCTTCTTCAAGAACACCCACCAATCACCACCTTGAACGTAGACTGCATTAGTATCTTTCCGTTGTCAGGAGATTAACAGTGAAGCCATCAAGTATGGATACTGATTTTATTATATGTATCAGCAGTTTGACAGTGGATCATGAGGCATTGCTTACACTCTAACAGGTTCTGGCAGGAATGAATGAAGTTGTTTCAGTGGCACTGTTCCTTCCTTTGAAAGGTTTTGTGTAAACACTTGTTCATTCCTTACATGCTTATCATGTGGTCTCACAAGATTCCATTCTATCACCACTCCTGGTCAGTGCACATGTGAGGTTATTAGAGTGCTAAATCTTTGGGATCACAGAGCCATTAGCATGCTTATGAAGTCAGATAATGCTGGTTGCCAGGAAGAAGAAACTATACAGAAATTTACAGGGATTCGTGACTGCTCCATCTAGTGCTGGAGTGCATCTACCTCTTGCCAAAGTGGCTTGCAATTCTGGACTCCCAGTTAGCCATATTGGCTCCTTCTGCTTCCCCACACCCACCTTCCCAACAATCTGAAGTTGGCCTGAAGGCTGTCTTTTTCCATGATGATTCAGATTTTGCCAGTCATCCACACCTGGCACCTGCAGGGTGAATTTCCGCATTCTTGCAATACTGTATTTGCTCACTCAAAACAAGGTGGTTTTTTTATTACTACATCAAAGAACAGTTTTCCCCTAAGAATGAAGGCAGAAAAGTAATTTGTGCCTGGGCTACTATATTTTCATTCAAGTTCTTCAAGGCTCGGCTATTTCAAGATGTATCTGGAATGGCCCTGGATGGCTATGCAGATATTTCAGTTACCACTCAGCAAGGCAGGCCTTAATCACCAAGTAGGGCGGTCAATATGTTGGACATTCTATAACTTATACTGGCTTCCTCCTACCTTTATAATTCTGGGTGCAATTCAAAGTGGTGGCTCTAAATTCTGTACAGTTTGGAACTCTGCTTTTGTTAGGGGCTGTCTCTCTCCTTCCATTTACTACAATGATGGCTTAGAGAAGATAAGGAACATTTTCTGAGCGCCCGTAGAGATTCAGAAGCAAGAACTGGAAGTACAGTATGGTTATTAGAAAACTAAGTGTACTACTTCCATTCTTGAACAGCCCAGTTGGCCGATTTTCAGGGCAATACATATTTTGGCCAAGCCTTTGCCTATTTCAGGTTTGGGTTTTTTTGGGTTTTTTTTTGTTTGTTTGGTTTTTGGGGGGGGGGGGGGAGTGAGCTACTTTTCCCCCTTTCTAGTGTTTATTTGGTGCCCAGATACTATAGTAACAAGAATCTTACAAATGCATGTATTAAGGAACATTTAAGGCAGAATGGGAAATTTAAATTGGTGTTCTAGGCTAAGATGTTACATAGCAAGTCATTCTTTTAAAACGTTCAGTAAACATATGAGAGAAAAGAAATAATCTATTCCATGCCCTGCTTGTGCAGAATATTGCTTACTGTGTATTTGCTAGACCTGTGTCCGATCTTTAGCTATCCCAAGCAATAGAGTTGCAACAATATTCTTTGGAATCTATTCCATACTGTACTAGATCTCACTGTAAGTTTACTGTGACTTTGAATTATAGACTTAGGACCCAAACAAGTTTAAGAAGAGTACTCATCACCAATGTGGTGTAAAACCACACAATTTTCTTAGTAAAAAGGGCCATTTCCAAAAGTTAAGGCTTGTACAGTACACAACCAAAGCACAAGCTATGCTTGAGCTCAAAAAATAATCTAGAGAATTACATGCCAGAGATGTAAGAACATTTATGAACCTAAATGGACCCTCAGTTTTACACTTTTACTCTTCTACCTTACATATGCTGGGAATGCTGAATGCCTCTACAACAGTGACAATAAGGAAATCAACATTTCAGCAGAAATGCAGACGTTTGTTTCAGGGCATGAAGGCAGGTGGCAACTAATGATCCATTAAATGAAAAGCTAAATAGAATATTCTACAATCCAAGTGACTGAATTTAGCCAATCAAGAAGTAAACACAACAAAAGGAATAATACATTCCTAAATGATTTGTTAGTTTATTATTTTCCAACTTCAGTTTAGTTTTTAATGTCAGATAATACTTTTTCACACACAAAAACTGTAACTTATAGTAACAACAACTTAGCACTACATATATATTAAATCTTTGCTGAGAGGTAGGGGGTCCACACCAACATCATGAGGAGAGACTGAGACTGTTTAGCTTGGAAAAGAGACAACTAAGGGGGGATATGATAGAGTCTATAAAATCATGAATGGTGTGGAAAAAGTAAACAAGGAAGTGTTATTTACTCCTCATAACACAAGAACTAGGGGCCACCAATGAAATTAATAGGCAGCAGGTTTAACACGGTTCAAAACAAGAACTAGATAAATTCATGGCCCATCAAAGGTTATTATCCAGGATGGTCAGGGATGGTGTCCCTAGCCCCTGTTTGCCAAAAGCTGTGAATGAGTGATGGGGGATGGTTCACTTGATGATTACCTATTCTGTTCATTCCCTCTGAAGGATCTGGCATTGGCCACTGTCAGAACACAGGATACTGGGCAACATGGACCTCTGGTCTGACCCAGTATGGCTGTCCTTATGTTATATTCACTTTTGCCCAGACTAAACTAGTGTTATCATACTTTGCGTCCCATTTATTCTCTTCTTATAGTGTAGTCTCAGGAAGATCCTAGCTGCATTTTGTAGTTCAAAGAAGGTAAAAACCTGGGGTTGAATCCCACACACGCATACTTTCATCCAATAAAGCTATTCTACTGCTTTGTTATTTCCTTAACTCAAAAGTGAATACAATGTTGTAATACAATTCAGTGGGAGCGGAATCTTGATGTTCAATGTTTTTATTTAGAGGATCAATTTTTTTCATTCAAGTGCTTAAAAATGGGTTGGCTGAACATGAGAGCAAGAGTGACAGCAAGCACGCTAGTCCAGTTGTGCAAGTATTTCTATGCTAATCTAATTTTTTTGAACTGCTAACAGAATTTATTTAACTTTCACTTCTTACTAAAAAAGGGTTCCAGGCTTTGTCACTGGCTAAAAATGTTCCTCCCTCCACTGCACGAAAGGAAAGTTTGAGAGAAGTTCAAAACACTCAGAAAAGGTTGTCCAACAAAACAAAACAAAAAGTACTTCCAGTATTATGAAAAAATTGAGAGCCCCTGCTTTTGACCAGCTTTATCTATTACAGTAACTCCTCACTTAGCATTGTAGTTATGTTCCTGAAAAATGCTACTTTAAGGGAAACGATGTTAAGTGAATCCAATTTCCCCATAAGAATTAATGTAAATAGGGGAGGTTAGGTTCCAGGGACATTTTTTTTCATCAGACAAGACTCACTCTCTCTCTATATATATATATACACACACACACAATAAGTTTTAAACAGTTTAATACTGAACACAGCAATGACGATTGTGAAGCTTGGTTGAGATGGTGGAGTCAGAGGGTGGGATATTTCCCAGGGAATGCCTTACTGCTAAATGAAAAAAGAAAAGTAGGACTTGTGGCACCTTAGAGACTAACAAATTTATTTGAGCATAAGCTTTCGTGAGCTACAGCTCACTATTGTTAGTCTCTAAGGTGCCACAAGTCCTCCTTTTCTTTTTGTGGATACAGACTAACACAGCTGCTACTCTAATTACTGCTAAATGATTAACTAGCACTCGGCTGAGCCCTCAAGGGTTAACATATTGTTGTTAATAGAAAAGGAGTACTTGTGGCACCTTAGAGACTAACCAATTTGTTTGAGCATGAGCTTTCGTGAGCTACAGCTCACTTCATCGGATGCATACCGTGGAAACTGCAGCAGACTTTATATACACACAGAGAATATGAAACAATACCTCCTCCCACCCCACTATCCTGCTGGTAATAGCTTATCTAAAGTGATCATCAAGTTGGGCCATTTCCAGCACAAATCCAGGTTTTCTCACCCTCCACCCCCCCCACACACAAATTCACTCTCCTGCTGGTGATAGCCCATCCAAAGTGACAACTCTCTACACAATGTGCATGATAATCAAGTTGGGCCATTTCCTGCACAAATCCAGGTTCTCTCACCCCCTCACCCCCCTCCCAAAAACCACACACACAAACTCACCATCCTGCTGGTAATAGCTCATCCAAAGTGACCACTCTCCCTACAATGTGCATGATAATCAAGGTGGGCCATTTCCAGCACAAATCCAGGTTTTCTCACCCCTCCACCCCCATACACACACAAACTCACTCTCCTGCTGGTAATAGCTCATCCAAACTGTAGCCTCACACTCTACAAGACAGCACGAATGGAGGGAGTGGAGACAGCACGGCAGAGAGAGACAGAATACACACCTTGTGTGTGAGAGAGATGAGCTTTGCCCCCACTTTAACTGTGCTGCCCTTTTAAGTAGATCAGCAAGTTCAGACACAGCAGATGGCGCCAGCAAGCTCCCTCAGTCCTGAGCCCTGTCATGTCCGTCCCCCCCTTGGAGATAGGGTACAGGAGTGGGGGCAGGGGGAGGGGGAAACCCTGACATTAGCACCCCTCTTCCTCTCGCCCCTTGCACAGCAAGCAGGAGGCTCTGGGAGCAGCTCCAAGGCAGAGGGCAGGAGCAGCACACGGCAGTGGGGGGAGGGACAAGCTGAACGGTTGGCAATTGATAGCCTGCTGGGCAGCTGCCACACAGGGAACTTAGGGGATCTGATGGGGGGCTGCCGGTCCATCCTGGTTCCAAGCCCCCACCAGCTAGCTGCAACAGGCTGCTCTTTCTGCAAGCAGTGGACAAAGCAGGCAGCTCCCAAACAAGGTTACAAGGGAGCATTGCACAACTTTAAACGAGCATGTTCTCTAATTGATCAGCAACCTAACAAGGAAACAACGTTAACCAGGACGACTTTAAGTGAGGAGTTACTGTACAAAAAGAGCAGAAGGCAGCAGGATGAAAGTTGAGGTAGAAGTAGCCATTACTAAGAAATGCCTATGAATATTTCATGAAGTATGATTTTAATGTGACCACGCATTTGTCTAAACTACAACATAAGAAGAGCCATAGGGAGTCAGACCATTCATCTGTCTAGTCCAGTATCCTGTCTTACAACAGTGGCCAGCACTAAATGCTTCAGAGGGAATGAATAGAACAGGGCAATTATCAAGTTATCCATCCCCAGGTGTCCTGTCCCAGCATCTGGCAGTGAGAGCCTTAGGGACACCCAGAGAATGGAGTTGCATCCCTGACCATCTTTGCTAATAGCCATTGATAGACCTATCCTCCCTGAATGTATCTAAATTTTTTCAAATCCAGTTACAATTTTGGTCTTCACAACATGCCCTGGCAACAAGTTCCATGGGCTACCTGCGCATCATGTGAAGAAGTACTTCCTTGTGTTTGTTTTAAACCTGCTACCTATAAATTTCACTGGGTGACCACTGGCTCTACAAACTCAAAAAACTGGCTCTGACAGGAAAGTGATAAGACTGATCCTGTGCCTAAAACAGACTCAGAGAAGGAAACTTGTGAATAGATCCCTCTCCCCTACTTCTTAAATGGCTAAAAGGTCTGCAGATGGTACAGTATTCCCTGACACTGTTTCACGAAGGAACCCCTCTGTTGAAACAAAGTTTCATAGTCACCGACACCACTCGACACCATGAGATATAGCTCTCTTTACCTGTCCAAAGCAGCTCGCCTTCTTGACTAAAATAGTTGAGGCCAACTTAGGGAAAGCTATTCTTCCCATACAATAGAGAAAACTGCAGTTCCCCTCAACTTTTAATAGAGGTTCAGTCCACAGATCATGTTGAGCACAACATACTAAGATCAAAGTTTCTATGAACCATTTATATGAGCACTGGAACCTGCTGATGTCCAAGGCTGCACCTTAATAGCAGAGATAATGGCTTGTTAGCTGCCTATGAGAAAAAACTCAAAATGTCTAAAAGTTGCAGAGATAGTTGTTACTTTCTGATGCAAGCGCAACATGCTGCATGGGTCTCCTGGAAACATAATATGAATGTGCCTTACTGAACAGCCACATGAGAACAGTACCTTGTCTTGCATCTCTTGCTTTCCCCATTCAGTATTCATTTATGAACATCATTCGTAGTATTATACACTGAAAACTCTTAAGGGATGCATCTGTAAGACACATCCACAAATGGACTTAACTGTTCTCATGCATATCCTTTAGGCACCTTGCCACCCAGTGGAATCCACAGCCCTGTAATGGGCATCTTGGCTCCATATACAATGCATGAGATGAGTTAGGTGCCAGAGAACAGTCTCCACAAAAACCAGCATGCTAAGTGCAAAGCTGCCTAAGCAAGGCAATAGGAAAAGCTGAGAAAAGGGGTGTGGCTTATGTCCCATCCCACAGGAAGTTAGGCACCTAACTCTGATTGGGATTCCCAGTCATGAACCTGCTTCTGCAGGTCAGCCCCAGTGTTCCCTCTATTTTGCCCACACACTTGCAGAATGAATTTTGTTTGACACATCACCTCCATATTGACGCACATAACAAAATTCACATGGTGGGGCTAAGGGGTTCGAAGTGTGGGAGGGGGCTCAGGGCTGGGACAGAGGGTTCAGGTGAGGGCTCTGGGGTGGGGCCGGGGATGAAGCGTTCAAGATGCATGCTGCCCCGGGCTACGGTGGGGAGAGAGGACTCCCCCCACAGCAGCACCTGGGCTGGGGATGGGAGAGGCACCTCTCCCCTGGCCGCAGCAGGTCTGGGGCTGGGCTAGGGCCAAGACCGAGGGAGGGGCGCCTCTCCCCCAGACTGGGGCCAGGGGAGGGGCACCTCTCCCCCAACTGCAGAACATCCGGGATTGGGGGGGGGCCTCTCCGCCAGCCACAGCAGGTCAGGGTTAGACTGGGGCTCCTCTCCCCCAGGCAGCTTTGAGGGAATTTACGTCAGCACCTTAGCAACTTGTTGCAAGAAACACCAGAGGGCAAAGTGGCAGCACCCTCATTGCCCTAATCACTGAGCTAAAGGCTCTCACCCAAGATTCCCCTCTCTTCCTGAGATTTGATTTTACCACCTCTCAGGTGAGTACCCTAACCACTGGACCACTGTCGCACACTCTCTCTAGCCCAGGGGTTCTCAAACTGGGGGTTGGGACCCCTCAGGGTGTCATGAAGTTATTACTGGGGGAGAGGGGATCACGAGCTGTCAGCCTCCATCCCAAATCCTGCTTTGCCTCCTGCATTTATAATAGTGTTAAATATATTTAAAACTTTGTAATTTATAAGGGGAGGGTCACAGTCAGAGGTTTGCTATGTGAAAGGGGTCACCAGTACAAAAGTTTGAGAACCATTGTAGCCAACGCATATTTAATTAGTCATACAAAGTGGAGCAGCTCCAACAATAGAGATTGAGAGAGCCATATCAGAATACTCTAAAGCCCAGAAATTGGGATACCTATCTGAGAAGTGAGACCCCTAAGTTCAAATCCCTTTTTCAATACCAGAAAAAGGGGGGAACTGAAGCCAGATCAACATCCCAGTGGAGTGTCCTAACCACGAGGCTAAAAATAGTAAGGGGACTGACTCTTACTCAGCCATTTTGCATGGGTTTGCATTTTGCATGTTCAGAACACCTCCCAGATCAAGCCCTGTAGGCCAGATAGGTGAGGGAAGACCTCATTGAGGACCCCACTGGAACTTAGATAAGAAAGAGGTTCCCAGGCATATAGAATGAGATGGCTGCATGCATGCTCCCTAGCACAAACTTAGGCACCTTGAGGACTTTATAAGTGGAAATTTAAGGGCTTCGGGCACCTCCAATGTGAGATGGAAGCAGAACTGGGGTTTGGAAGGTATGTAATACCTAAATGTTGACATAGGCACCTAACTCCTTTTGTAAATCTAGTCCCGTCTCTCTACTTGTTTCTGTACAGTACCTACAACATTTTATTGTAATAATGGAAGTTGAACTGGGATAGTCACCATCCAACCAAGTGGTGGAAGCTGGAACCACCCCAAGGGAATTAGAATATCCCTGAGAGAATCAGAACAGAGACAGTGTGGTCTTATGGTCTAGAATGAAAAGGGGGGAAAGACAACTTGGGTTCTTTTCCTATCCCTGACCTGTTGCATGACCTTGCACGAATCACTTCATCTCTCCCTGCCAGCTTTCCCTGTGTCTGACTATAAATAAGCTATTTGGTAGGGAAGCTGACCCCTCCTCTGTGCAGCTCCCAACACAACAGAGCCATATCTCGGGAACCCTCGGCTGCTCCTGTAATGGGAAGAGAACCGTGCCAGCAGCAGACCTAGTTTACTGTCCGCGTGCGACAAGCCAAGCTGCCCTGTTCAGGCCCGCGGGTCCTAAGCTTCCCTCTGGCGAAGAGGTCACCATGCAACACGAGGCCGGTCCCTCCGCCCTCGACCAGCTCTTCGCAGCCACCCAAGGTCTTACGGGGGGCTCAGGGAACCCCAGGAGGCAACAGCGCCCGTGAGAGGCGAGACAAGGGCTGCCCCGCCCGAAGGAAGGGACGAGGCGCGGGCACAGGAGACGCAAGGTCTCGAGGGCGCTGCCCGAGGAAAGGGGCGGAGCTGCCGCAGGGCCCGGACTGGTGGGAAGCGGAGTCACGGCCCCACGGCCCAGGGATGGGAAGAGAAGGAAGCAGAGCCGTAGGTTGGACCATCCCCTGCGCTGCGGCCCAGGCTGGCCCACGCGCTCCCCTCAGGGGCGCCCCAGTCCTCCCGAGCGGGAGCGCCTCCCCGCGAGCGAGCCCGGGCACTCACCTGCCAGGGGGTCCCGCCAGCCCGGCGGCGCGGGGCGAGGGACGGTGGGCAGCGACTCCACGCGGCAGCCGGAGGAGGCGGGACCAGAGAGGCCGGAGCCGGCAGGCCGAGCCCAACAGCGCAGCCATCATCCTCACACGCACCGGGCAGGAAGAGCACGTGACTCCTCCAGACTCAACCACAGTGAGCCGGGGGGGGGGGGGGTGGAGGAGGGCACGCCCCTCAGGCCAACCCATCTCGCAAGGAGAAACCACTAACCGCAGGGGCGTGACAGTGTTAGGCTCCCTGTAATTGGCCCCCAATGGTGTCAATTTTCTCTCTGTTGGTCCAGCCAGCTTTTTCCTCTCTCCCAAATGGTACAGCCCCAGGACAGTCGGCGCGCGGTAGACCTTAACCCTGGGTTAGAACAGTCCGCTGGGCCGGCCAGAAACATGCCCGAAGTTTTCCGAACCAAGGCCCAGCAATGAAACGCAAGCACAGACGCTGGGCACGGGAGGAGAAGCACGGGATGCAGAGGGAGAACGCACCGCGCTGGGCCGACGAGCGGTCCCTCAGCTGCCACATTTTATTTCGGAACGGTTGGTGGTCGGCCCACAGCGGGCGGAGGCCCCAGCCTGACTGAGAGAGGAAGTCACGTGGCTGTAGCCTGATCCGCCTCAGGGGAGGCTGCGGTCACGCGCCGCGCTCTCTGCCCCTCTACCCCGCTGGGCCGGGCCGGGGGCGGAGCTAAGGATGGCGGTAGGCGCTTGGCTGCTGCGGCGGGGCTCAGAGACCCCGCGAGCGGCGCCGGGCGCGTGCAGAGGCGTCTCGCCACGGCATCGGCCCGGCCTGTGCGCGCGAACGGGAGCTGTGAGCCTGGGTGGCGGGTCTCGCGACAGGCTCCGTTGCCATGCCGATGAACCAGCGCCGGCAGAAGGCTGGGGACGCCCCCCCCGCCCCAGGCCCGTTTGGCTTGGGCCGCGGAGCGCAGCCGCGGGCGCCCCCGCAGTGCCGGCCCGGCGCGGCTGGGGGAATGGGCGTGGCGCGGGCTGTCAGGCCCGCGGGGCAGCGACCCTTGACCCGTAAGCAAGCGGGTGCCCGTGTAGGGCAGTGCGTCCCTTGCCCTAGGCTTGGGAGTGGGTGTGAGCGAGCGACGTGTGCACCTTTGCGCCTGAGCGTGGCCTTCGGCTGAAGACGGTCGACTAGGCTAGGGGTGAACGATCCCTAGTATGGTTCTCCGAGCACTGCAAACAGGCTCGCGCGAGTTCTCGGCCGCGGGAGGGTAGCCCTGCCACTGCCAGAGTATTAGAGCGACAAGGGCGGGGGGGTGAGGTCATATCGTTTATTGAACCAACTGCTGTTGTGGAAAAAGAGAAGGCTTGGAGTTTACGCAGCACTCTTCCGGCCTGGGAAACTAATGCAAATTATTGCAGGCGTGAGCTAGACTAGATGACTCAAGGTAACGTCTAAAAGATTAAAATGTGCTGCGCCTCTTTGGCACCCGCCCCCCAAACAATTCTCTGCCCTGGCTGTGGAGCTTAGAGGGTTCTGTGTTTAGAGGGTTCTGTCTAGAAAAGTAACCGACTTGGAAAATAGTTGCTTAGAGTCCACTGTGGTCAAAGCAGGTCATATAACACCGTTTGGTCCAGCTTGTGTGGACGGAGTAGAGCAGAAGCGCACAGCAGAACCTCAGCAGTACGTAACGTTGAACAAAAGGTTATGGTGATGCTTTCAAAAGCTTATAATTGAACATTGATTTAATACAGCTTTAAGTCTTTATTATGCAGAAGAAAAATGCTGTTTTTAACCCTCAAACAGAAACAAGCACAGAAACTGTTTCCTTACCTTGTCAAAACTGTTTTTAAATTTTCCTTTTTTTTTTTTTTGGTAGTTCATTTAACACAGAACTGTACTGTATTTACTGGGTGGGGTGTCTCTGCTGTTTCCTGATTGCATACTTCTAGTTCCAAATGAGGTGTGTGGTTGACCAGTCAGTTCATAACTCTGGTGTTTGTAGCTCTGAGGTTCTTCTGTAGTTTGTTTGTTTGGGTTTTTAAAGTTTTTCCATTTATGGCCTGGTTCTGAACTTAGTTAAATCAGTAACTAAGAGTAACTCCAAAGACGATAGAAAAGTTTCACTTCTGCAAGAATGGTGTAAGATCAGGATCTGGCTCTTCACAAGTTGTATTGACTAATTATTTTGGTAGCACCTGAAGTGTGCGAGGGTGTACAAACAAAAAGAAATCACAATCTCTGCTCCAAGGAGCTTACACTTACCTGTTTATAATACAAAGGGGTCAATCTAAACCACAAAAACAACAAGGAGTTCAGTGGCACCTTAAAGACTAACAGATTTATTCAGACATAAGCTTTTGTGGGTAAAAAGCCACCACTTCAGATGCATCACGTTAATGTACGTTAAATGCTATTACGGCCAAATCAAATTAACAGACATTGTTAAACTCAGGCCTGATCTACACTTAAAACTTAGGTCGACAATAGCTAAGGTGCTCACAAGCTGTGCCCCTATGGTCCCCATAGTGTAAACATGGCTTCAGTTGTTTTGACTGTGCAGATGAGCCCTAGCACATGAAGATTATTAGAGTTTCACTCTACAGTGTGGTACCAGTAGGCACCATCTGGGATTCCAGGATGCAGTAGCAAAACCTGATAGCATCTAGGATGACCTACCAAACCACCCCTGATGCATGCAAAAACCTAGAACAGCTGAAAAAGATTGTAACTAGGCTTCTGCTCCATGGTATAATCTTGCATCTAATACATTCCACTTCCTATATTATAGTTTTGCATGTTAAAGATAGTTCTGAGATTTAACTATAAACTGCCAAATTAAACAAGAAAGTACACCTCTAACTTTAAATGACTATTTTCTATAGAAATACATATAATTATTTTCACCATATGTCATTTATTATAACGGCTCCAGGGGGCAGATTGAATTTATCAAGTCAATTACAATCCTGTCTGTTCTGATTAACAATCAGCCATTATCTGTTATGCTGTACTGTAATAAGTCTTAAGTCCACCAGTTCAGAGACTAAAGGCGTGATTTTCAGAAGTACTGAGCACCTGCATTCTTCACTGATTTTGAAATGGAGTTGTGTGTACTCGGCATTTCTGAAAATCAAGCCATAAAAACACGGGTAGTGACAAGTACCTTAATACATTGTATGTTCATTAGGCCCTGATTCTGCAACCCTTACAATGAGTAAGTATCTTAGGAGGAGATCTATGAAGGGGCTTAAGCCTTGCAATGCTGAGCATCGCAGTGCCTAACTTTTAGGTGCCTGGAAAGTCACAGGAACAACACTGCAATCCATAAAGTCAAGCTACGCTCCCTATACAATGAATAGGGAGCGATAGGCAGCTAAGAATGGAATCCACAAAAGCTCAGGTAGCCAATGGGAGCTGCTGACAAGAGGGATGTGGCCGAAGTCCTGCCCCTCACCAAGATAAGTGGCTCTCTCTTCTTAGCAATCCACAAATGGGAACCAGCCATCTGGAGTCAGGTGGTTTGGGTGACTGAGGCCTTTCTTGTGGGAATGAGTTAGGTGCTTGCCTTGCTTCACCCAAAATGGCAGTAAGAGGAACCACCACTGCCTTGCACCTTATAACTTTTAGCCCAATAGTTGGAGCACGCACCTGGAATGTGGGAGACCCAGATTCAATTCTCCCTTCTCTGCCAGAGCAGGAGAAAGAATTTGAACAGGAGCCCCCCACCACTTGAGAGTGCACTAACTTCTGGGCTATGGGATATTCTGATGTAGGGCTCCCTCAGTCTCTCCTGTTCCACTGTGGTTAAATGATGTAGTGGTGATTAGAACCGGGGGCCTGGACCCTGGGTCTCCCATCCCAGACATGGGTGCTCTAACCACCAGACAGCAGTGTCATTGACATTCAATACCATTAGATGGAATCCTATAGATGAGAGTGAACGGGTTGAAAAAGGAGGTGAAAGGCTTGCCCATTTCAGCAAGTGTGGGGTTGGCAGAGTAAAGGTATGTGTGTTAATGGGGCATAGTGGGGCACTGCTGAAAGAGTGCAGTTAAGTTTGCATGGGCAACCTTAACTCTGCATGCCCTGGTGTTCTGAACTTTGAGTTTTGCTCAACTCAGCATTCTGGAAGGGGATGACCTACAGCCAAGCAACCCTAGCTCTGTGTTAATGTAGTTTTTTTGCTATTGAATTTCCTAGTACTTTTAACAGGAAAAGATGTGATGTGAGTAGTCATTTAGGCAGCTATATACACTATGTCCTACACTTAACATCTCAAACCAGACACAGCAATCTCCGTGTCGTGGCATACTCCTTGCTCTCCCACAACTTCTGCAACTTCACAATCTAGGAATTGCCCAGAAGCCTACACCTTGGCAACCCTGGCAGTGCACATTTCTTTTCCCTCAGGAGTCAGGTTTGAAATGACAGTGCCAGTACCTTATGTGCTACCTGTCTTTGGAAACACCTGTCTTATGTTTTCCAGTGTTGCATTTATCAACACTGAATGTCACTCCATGGAGATGAATGCAGTGAGAAATAATTGCTCTGTGACATGTTCCCATCCCCCTCCTGAGTGCTTTAGAGCCTGTGATATGCATAAAGTATACCATTATCAGCTCCCCACCCAAAGGGACAGGACTTCCCCAGATCCAGGCTCACGTGGGGGGAAAGAAGGGAGTCTCAGACCCCTCCCAAAAGGGCAAGCTTGGCTCACTTGAGTAGGAGAAGGTCCAATGTTTGCAGATGGCCATGGCTTCCCCGATCATGGGGTAGTGAGATGAGCTCGGACACCCCCAGAGGAGTAAGGCCCCCCCATAGCCTAGCTCATATCAGAGGGTGGTTAGGGTGGTTCAAACCCCCTCCCAAAAGGAGCTATAGTGCCCAAGCTCTAGGCATACACATATAGGAGGGAAGAATGTGGGGTTAACATGCCCCTCCCTAGTTCTCTTCTACTCACCCCCAGTCTCCCTACCCCCCAAACCTCCCTCACTTGAGCCCTCAAGCTGCCTGACATCCCCTACTGCCCATCCCTATTTACCCCTCCCATCCACCCCTCCACTCACTGAAGCCCCAAACCCTCTCCCTCTCCCCCTCCTCCTCCAGGGAGCCTAAGCACCTGTGGCACTCTGTACCTCAAAGCAGCACCCTGGAACCCCCATATTCACCCCTGTCATAGTTACATTTCATACAAAGCATGCCATGTAAAGTATTAAAAGTCATGATCTGCTGAAATTTATTGTTCTGTTCAAATATGTAGATTGTTAGTGGGTATGAAGTTATGAGATTTTGCTGTATGCTTGTCACTGAAATATGTTGTAAATTTGAGACTCTCTACTACAAGTTCCCCAGTGACATCCTGGGGCAGGGGCCGAATGGGAGTGGAGGCACAGGACCACAGGGGAGAGGGAGGTGCAGGGCTACATGTTGATGGGGGAGGGGTTACAGAGCTACATAGGGACAGGGGGTGGCTGGATGGGGGCACAGACACATGGGGACAGAGGGAGCGGGTACAGAGAAGTGTTCCCTCTAAATTTTTTCCATCCATGTGTGGAATGAATTTTGTTATGTGCACCATATTGAGGTAATGTGCGGATATGCACCACCAGTAGAAACCAAAAACCTAGATAAAATATATTTTTTAAAAGTTACCATATGGATAATTACTCTAGCCAGGACAGGATATGCATTTTAGAACTCACTACTCAAAGAATTAAATTTAAAAGTAAGAGAAATAAAAATTATGAAATGCATAGACTAGTCAAAAAACTAAAACACACTTTGAAAGAAGTGTGAAGTAGTAACAACAATGTAAGTACGTGTTCGGAGGTGAGTGTGAAAGACAGAGCTTGTGTGTATGTGTGACAGACAGATGTGCATTGCCCCTTTAAGTACGCTGATGCCACTTTAAGTGTGCTGCCCTTTTAAGTAGATCAGCAAGTTCAGACATAGCAGCAGCTCTGTCCTGAGCCCTGTCCTGTCCCGTCTCCACTGCTCTGTGGAGATGAGGTACAGAGGCAGGGGAGGATACCCAGACATCAACACCACTTCCCCTGCCCCCCCCCCCCCAAATCTCTGCACAGCAACCAGGAGGCTCCAAGGAGCAGCTCCAAGACAGGGCAGGAGCAGCATGGCAGTGGGGCGGAGGGAGGGACACCTGAACTGCAAGGCACTTGATAGCCTGCTTGGCAGCCGCCCAGCCATGCAGCTTACAGGGAACTTAGGTACAGAGCCACATATGGCATGGGGAGGCAGTGCCTGAGTGGGGGTAGAGGAACACGTGGACAGGGGAACAAGGACACATGGGGAAAGGGGCAGATGTGCCTGGCTGAATGGGACATGCTAGGGGTCAGCCCGGGTCTGCATGGGGGAAGCTCCCTTACAATCCCTCCCCACCCCCAAAAAAGCCTGTTCCATACATTTTCCACCCATACCCAACAAGCCTCCACGTTCACACGCAGGCTCCTTCCCAGCAATTTACTTCCCTCTCCCTCAGCTCCTCCATTACCCTTGGCTCCCCCAAGCCTTTGCACCGCCTCTGAGGAGTGTGGGAAATATGGTTCTGTATTGTAGTTTAAATGAATTATTACTCTGAGTTCTGTATTAATATGTCTAGTAAGGAATCTATTTGTCAAAAAAACATTTCCTGAATCTTTTGTTGTCTGTATTGTTACAGACATACTCGCTGACAGGTATTTTGAAATAAATGACCAAAAATAATGGAAACTGGTGTGATTATGTGGTGTTATTTTGACAAATAAAATATGCAGAATTTTAAAATGTTGTGCACAGAATTCTTAATTTTTTGTTGCAGAATTCCCCCAGGAGTGCACACAAGAGACTGGGAGAAAGGAAGCAGTCTGGAGAAACAGGATTCTGGCATGGCAAAGGTAGCTAGAGAGAAGAATCATAGAAGGACCCTTCGTAAGCAAAAGAAAATCCAACCCCTGTTTCTCCTTCACCTGAAGAGGGCCCAAACCACCTTATGTTCTTAGCCAGACTAAGTTTAGCTGCACTTGATTGCCTCTTCACTGCCAGCTAGATTTGTAACACCCTTCCGGGGATTTAGCCTAAAAAAACCACCCATATTTCTCTGATTTAGCAGGGCCTCTGAGGAGCAGCACTGGGGGTAAATGGATCAGAACTGTGAGACCCACATAAGGGGGACCGAAAGAGCTGTATGTACGTACACACCCCACCCCAATTTTATGTGGTTTTGCAAGCTCTGCTGGAGTCGGTGGAAATTCCACAGGGAGTCTTATCGACAAGACATTATTAATAAATTCTTTAAAACCTAAACTAAATTTATGACATGGAAACTTACATCTGCTGAACTCAAATTCTAGCTTTGGAACAGAACTTTTGGAGAGACTTAACTAAAAAACAAAACCCCTAACCTCTGGAGAGCCTGAAAATTCCAAATGTGAAGTTCAACTTTAAATCTCTCACCCCCCCCCCCCCCCCCAACCAAACACTGGAAAAGTTGTGGAGCCAATGAATATAAGATAAATCATAACCCCCCCAAAACCAACAGGAAGTGGAACAGCTGTGCTACATGCTTCACTTACTTAAGGAGTTCAAGTATGCAATGTCATGAAAGATGTGTGGTTCAATGAGTCTGCAGAGGACATGAGAGGGCAGCTAGGAAGTGCCACATTACATTACTTATTCCCCTCCAAAACTGAAAGAAATTCCTTTGGCAGAAGTACTTCTACAGCATTAACCTTTTTGCTCCTTACCTTGACCCTGCTAGGATTAGGACAAAGCTCAGTGGTAAGAGGGCCAGTGGTAACAAAGCTCATGAGGGATATGTGCTGCTAAGGATAGTGAAGATCAGGAATTAAAATTGGTGTAGATGTCTTCCCACATAGATATGCAATCCTACTCCCCCTTATTCTCAGAAGAGGGAATCTGACCCTAACTCTGCAAATTTTCATTTGCTGAGTTTTGTCCACTTTTAACACCCCCTTCTCCACCCTGTGGGTTTTATTGTGACAAAAGCATTTAGCCTTAAAGGACTCATAGCAGGGTGTTGTTGCCAAATCTCAGAATTTTATAATGAATCTTGTGATATCTGATGATCCAAAGCTCCTAGAGTCATGTGAATGTGACAATCTCAGACTTTTTTTTTAATGTTTTAAAGTTTCTAGCCCGTTTATTTGCAGAGAAAAGCTTGAAAACCTAATCTGTCCCCTAAAGACTCATAAACTATAAGGCCAAAAACAAAAAAAATGCAATAAAAACCAGCCAAAATTCATTGTTTTAACAGTGATTTACTTAAGATAAAATCATGGTTTTACAGTCTGTCTAATGCTTTCAGTTAGCCATATTGCAATTCCCCCTTTCCTGCCTTCTTGCAAAGTTTCCTGAATCCCAAATGGCCATCATCTCCCACTATTTCACTGTATCTGAAGCCTGGCAAGATGGCCAATGTTTCTCCACAGGCTGTAGCTGCTTCAGGTAGCCTGAAAGAAGTTCATTACCCCTACATCTGCTTGCCAGCAATTAATTCTACACCCAAAAATCCTATTCCCCACATCAATTGTGCTCTGACACCAATCTTAGAATTTTTCTGTCAGATCTTCAATCCCATATGCTTTAAGTCAGCATTTCTCAAATGCGGCCACTGCGTCCGCATGAGGCTACTAGGGGTTTTCCTGCAGCCACGACAGTCTCCTGGGGAAAGATAGGGAAAGGGACAAAGAACCTGCCCCTCCCTACAGCACCCAAAGGGCTCCGGGGGAGGGCTTCAGCCCCCAACCCCAATCTTCAGCTGCAGGACTCTAGGGGTGGGCTTCAGCCCCATCCCCTAATTGAGCTGGAGGCTCTGGAGGCTGGTTTCAGCTCCTCCCACCCCCTCGTCAGCTGCAGGACTCTGGGGGTGAGCTTCAGCCCCCCCTTACCTGGTTCAGCCAGAGGCTCCGATGGTGGGCTTCACATGTCACCCTCACCCACCCACCCCAGCTTCAACTATAGGCTCACCCTTTCCCTGCTCCACTTCAGCCATATGGCTCCAGCCATGGGCTTCAGCCCCCCACCCCCTCCAGCTTCAGCTACGGGGCTCTGGGCTTCAGGCCCTCCACCCCTGGCTCCAGCCATGGGCTCCAGCTGTTGGCTTCATCCCAGGGAGGCAGGGCTTCAGCAGGACTGGCCTTACCAGGCACTGTGGTCAAGAGGCAACGAGCAGGGTGAACCTGGGGTGTGAGGCTGCAGAAGAGAGCTTGCCGGGGGGGGAAGCAGCAGGGCTCAGGAGATGATGTGCAGCCCAGAGAGGCAGCAGGGGGGGCGGGGAAGGCAGCAAGGGGCAACAGGGACTACAGGCAATAGGTGGGGGGGAAGGGCAGAGGGGGCAGCGAGGGCCGGGGCACCAAAATACAGCTGTACATTACTTTTATTATTGAGTCTCTCCCCCCCACCAACCCTACATAAATACACTACAGTGATTTGGACATGTGCATATGTATTTGTTTTTCTTAAAGTTAATTAAGTACTTTAGGAAAATTTGTCAGAGCGTCCACGAGCAAGAGTTCATGGTGGCCACACTCTGAGGCCACCAACAATTTTGTCGTGAGAACCCCTACATTAAACACTGATCTTCCTTGCTCCTGCTCTTGTCTGACAGAGGTGGGAGCTTCTCCCTGGCCTTAGGGACACACCCTTGTCAGCCCACTAACCCTTCCCCAGGACTAAAACCCCTACAATTTGAGCACAGTCTAGCCTGCTCCCAAATAGCCAGTCAATCAGATTCTGACTGGGCTTGCAGCCCTCCCTCGGGCTGTGGGCAGGGAGGCAGCACAGAGAGATGGGTGGGGTTGGATAGTGGTACAGTTCCTCCTCTATGTGTATGATGTTGAGGTGACCAGGCCAGTCCCGTGCTGGAGTGGAAACTGGGATGTGGAGCAGCAGCTTTGGTAAGATGATACCTAAAGGGTGCCCCTAAGCAACCCAGTTTGGTTTATTTTTTTGGGTGGGTCTGTGACCCCTTGTGATATCCCCCTCCCCCCAGCATTGAAGACAGTTTTCCCCACAATACCCTCCAGTTCCCCTTGTATTCAATGAGACTGAACCCAGGTTCCCTCTGGGAAGGTGAGTTTAGTGGGTTAGGTAGGATGCTTTGCTGAGACAGTGCAAGGTACGGAGCAAATGAGAGACTGAAGAGGTGTAGTGGAAGGCCCAAGGAGAAAGGCAGAAGAATGTAGGGCACAAAAGAGGAAATGTGTGGGATCAGAGGTGACTAAGGGGACTGTGAGGAGGAGACCAAATGGGGGTGTAAAAAGAGGGGAATGGACAAGGACAAAATGGCAACTCCTCATCCCAGGCATAAGGGAAAAAAAAAAAAGGAATCCCCTTCCAAGGAAGGAGTAAAAAGGTCCAAAACCTTTTCATGCACCTTTAAGGTTGAATTTTGAACCTGAGATGCTCTCACACTGTGGAAGCATAGCTTCCTGCTAAAGGCTCAAACCATCTCCCAACGCTAAAGGAAAAACCCTACAAATGTATTATTGATTTTGAAGGTTTCAGGATGTTAATGCTGATTTTTGAATGCTTTGGGTTTGGCAATGTTGCATTGTCTTGCTGTATTCTAGGTTCTTGTACAGAGATACAGTCAGACAAATGGTACCAGAAAGAGACTTAGCAAAAAACACAGGAACAGCTAACTGTGGGAGAAAACTTAGGCAAAGTTCTAGGTTTCTTCTTGGTTAAGTTCAAAAGAAAAGGCAAACCCCAGGAGGGTATAAAGGTGAACAATATCCAGTGTGCAAGTGCAGTTTTTAAGCTGAAAAAGCCACTTGAGGTTCTCTGAGATTTCCATAACATAAATACATGTTTTTGTTTTTGCTTTCTGGCTGCCAGCCCTGTAACCATAATTTGGCTGCTAATGAAAGAAGTTGTGTTCCTTCCTTCTCATATATCACCACCAGCAATAAGGGTTGTGGAGTCGCAATTTAGGCTCTCAGTTACACTTGTTCAACCCCCAGATCTTCAGATTATAGCTTCAGGTACACCTGTGAGCACCTTTGTGACTTCAGTGGGTTTGCTGATCGTAATTTAGTGAACAATTCCATTGAAAATGCAGTAAAATCCACCTTTCTTAGCTATGTTATCTTTGCAGGGCTAACAGGAATAAAAAAACCACACTACTGTAAACTGATTTTTTGTGACTAAGAAAGCAGATAGACTCTGGATGCCCACTGGGAGTGGACTATATGCCTAAGAAATCTCCATTTTTACACAGTTACTTTTCAGAAAAGAATGAAAATTTAAATATTTTTTGAGACATAACTGGGTCACATTTGAAATTTTTCCTTTTCTCTCAATTAGATAAAATGAATCGTTTTGGTGGCCATTTTTGTTGGATAGTATTCTTAGAGCTGTAGTGAATCAAAGTTCAAGGATTTATATATTGTACTGTGTCACGGGGTCATGACTCACCACTGCTGGTGCCTCCTGCTGGCTGCTCCGGGAATTAGCTCTTGTCAGCTGCTGAGCGCCCTCTGCACGTGGTGTCTTGCCCGTCATCTGCTCTGCTGGTTTGGGACCCACGTTGCTCTCCACTCGGCAGCGTCCTCTTCAGGACACTGCCCTCCAGCAGTGCCTCCTACTGCCTTCTCACCCCCTTCCGGGAGGGGGTGGGGGAGAGGAGGAAAGGACAACAGTCCTTCAGCTAGCACCTGCCTCAGTGGCCAACCACAAAGTCTAAATTTAAATATTTTTTGAGACATAAGTGGGTCACCCAGGCCCACCCACTACTCTGGGTCCCAACCCAGGGACCCTCTAGCAGCAGCCTCCCTCTGCCCTCCTTCTTTCCCCTCTTGTCCACATATCTTCCCTGGGCTACTTCCCCTTTGGCCCAGTGCCCCTTCTCAACCCTTCTTAGCAGGGGCCACAGCCTGGCAGGTAACTGGGCCGGAGCTCTCTTCTGCTCCCCTAAGCCTGCCCAGCAAACTACTGTACAGCTGCGAGTCTGTAATTGTACAGCATCCATGCAGTGGCTTAAAGCTATTCCTTTTAAATAAAGAATAATCTGAAATATTTAATATTTTAATTTGAAATAGAAATATTCAAAGAAATGGATCTTTTGAAATTGTAACTATCAATTTGCACTACCTTGGCAGTAAGAGCCAAATTTACATTCATGCAATTCATTGATGTCAATAGTAACCGAAGTGCAAAGTTTTCTTAAGTGAAGTGGAAATCTTTTCTTAAGTGAAAGCTTGACATTTGCAGAACATTACAAAAACCAAAAGTTGACTTCCCATTTTCCAATAAACAAATAATCCACAATTTTCACATCCACAGTTACCACCTGCTTATGAAGATAATGCAGTGGAATTTCAGAGGACTATGCTTTGTGTGTTTCAGTAAGACATTTACAACTACCCTTACACTAGTTGTGCCAGTGTCATTCAGAGAGAAGCAGCCCTTGATCTACCAAATTGGGCAGAATATGAACTTAATTCACTTTCAAAAACTGAATGGCTAAAACTTCAAAAAGGGGTAGAGCTTTGTTCAGTTCTCCTAACAGTTTTATGCTATGTTTATTGATCATGCTTGGAAGAGATTTCTGATCACAGTACTTTTCTATTATCCTGCTGTTGTTTTACAAACTTAATTGTGGACATGCTCTCCTATGAGGAGTGCCATGTTTCAAAGTTCAACAATTTGTCTAGCAATAGTAAGATGATATAGTTTTACCAGTTTCAAAACTTTTTTCTCAGCCATCTGTAATTAAACAGGTAATAGATTTCCTTCAAGCTTTCACACACCCTTCCCCTTTTGGCTGAGATCAAGCACAGAACATTTCAGACCCAAAGGAAAATAAAATTGGAAAATTGTGAGTTTAGCAAGAAAAAGAATTATAACTGAAATTGATTTGCAAACTTGCATTTGCTCTGGGGCAACAGTTCTAATATGTTCATGTCTCCACTCAGTCAGCACTCCAGCAGATTTTTTCTGCCAAATATGTTTCCCTGTGGCCATAAAGGCCTGTTAAAAAATTTGGATTTAAGACAAACCTAGAGATAACTTGGAACCTCAAATTTAAGGCTGTGATTCAAATTGTCGAGTTTACACAGATTCAAACATAGCTCACTTCTAAAATTTATTTTAGGCATTCAGATACTGCAGTGATAAATGCTCTGTAAAGACCTGATCTAAAGCCCATTGGAGTCAAGAACAGATACTAAAGCATAGATCCATAAAAGGATGTAGGTGCCTAATTCTCCACTTTAACCACCTACCACCCCATCCTCCTCCAGTCTACTGGATCTGGCCCCTCAGTTAAGATAGGCAGGAGAATGCCTATTTCCACCTAGTTTGAGGATCCCACTGGGACTTAATCGTGAGATAGGCATCTGGACACTTTGGGCATGTTTATAGTTACCGTGGATTGATGCTGCAGCAATTGATCCACCGGGGGTCGATTTAGCGGGTCTAGTTATGTCAAAAACAGGGTGGTTCTTTCCTGTTTGTGCCCTGCCCCCGAACCACACACACAACAATATAATTTAGGGGCAGAGTGTCAGCCTTAACTTTCAGTTTCCTGGCCTTTCTCAGTTTGTCAGAGCCATGATTTTTTTTAAGCTTTGATTTTCATGTTTAATTTTAAATCAGGCTGTGTATGTGTCTTCTCAAAAAAGCACGTCTAATGAATCAGTCTCACAACATCTGTGATTGTATTTTTTACATCGAGTTTAACTGATGTGTGGAATTCCAGACTCTCTAAACAAGCAGATCAGGCTCTCTCTTGGTTTCTGTGTATCCCTTAGATTCTTATTATCTGTTAAGCATGAATTTATTGTAAGACAGGTGATTCTTAAACACTGCAGTGACCTATCAAACCATTCTTTCATAAGCTCACAATCACTAGCTTTCTAGTGAACGACAAGAGTGGGTGTCAGCTGACTCGAGAGAATCACCTGTTCCAGAAACATGGGTTGTGTTGTTCGTATTTTCCCAGTGCTGTAATGTGTGAAGGCTGTGATGTTTAAGTGTTTCCCATAGGGCAGATTGGGTCTGGATAAATCAAGATAAAATAGCAGCCAAACATAATTTGATTTCCAATGCCCTTCTGAAGTTATCCTAGGAAAGCAGAGAGGGAAAATGTTGTTTTTGTTTTAATAGTGGAACAACGAACATAGCTGTTTTTCAAATTGCTGAATAAATTACTACAAAGGTATTTCAATATGGTATTTTATGCCAAGCAAAGACTCAAGGGTATACTTAATTTGTTTTTATCATTAGGCCATGGCTTTAAAAAATAGGTTAATCAAAATCAGAAATAAGCACAAAGATAGATGGTATTTTTAATAATTCATGAATTAATCTTGTACCTTGTAACAACTATCACATACTGTATGATCCTTTACTTTATTATTGCTGAAATATGGGATAAAATGTGACTTGATCAGGGATATGAGGCATCAATGAAAATGCTGCTTATTTGGTGCCTATTCAAATCCCATATTTCAGCAGTAAATCAAACAAAGGATTATATGATGCACTACAAAATATTATTATTTTGTACACTGAATAAAACCTTGTGGGATGCTCTCTTTTAAAAATAAGTAGGGCTGTCAAGCAATTAAAAAAATTAATTGCAATTAATCGAATGATTAATTGCGCTATTATACAATAAGAGAATACCATTTATTTAAATATTTTTAGATGTTTTCTACATTTTCAAATATATTTATTTCAATTACAACACAGCATACAAAGTATATCTCTCTCACTTTATATTCATTTTATATTACAAATATTTGCTGTGAACACCAAAAGAAATAGTATTTTTCAATTCACCTCATACAAGTACTGTTGTGCAATCTCTTTATCATGAAAATTGAACTTACAAATGTAGAATTATGCACAAAAAATAATTGCACTGAAAAATAAAACAGAGTAAAACTTTAGAGCCTACAAGTACACTCAGTCCTACTTCAGCCAATCACTCAGACAACCAAATTTGGTTACAATTTACAGGAGATAATGCCGCCTGCTTCTTGTTTACAATGTCACCTGAAAGTGAGAACGGGTGTTCGCATGGCACTGTTGTAGCCGGCATTATAAGATATTTATGTACTGGATGTGCTAAAGATTCATATGTCCCTTCATCTTCAACCACCATTCCATAGGATATACATCCATGCTGATGATGGGTTCTGCTCGATAACGATCCAAAGCAGAGTGGACCAATGCATGTTCATTTTCATCATCTGAGTCAAATGCCACCAGCAGAAGGTTGATTTTCTCTTTTGGTGGTTCAGGTTCTATAGTTTCCGCATCGGAATGTTGCTCTTTTAAGACTTCTGAAAGCATGCTCCATACCTCATCCCTCTCAGATTTTGGAAGGCACTTCAGATTCTTAAACCTTGGGTGGAGTGCTGTAGCTATTTTTAGAAATCTGATATTGGTATTTTCTTTGTGTTTTCTTAAATCTGCTGTGAAAGTGTTCTTAAAACGAATATGTGCTGGGTCATCATCCGAGACTGCTGTAACATGAAATATATGGCAGAATGCGGGTAAAATAGAGCTGAAGACATACAGTTCTCCCCCAAGGAGTTCAGTCACAAATATAATTAACGCATTATTTTTTAACGAGCATCATCAGCATGGAAGCATGTCCTCTGGAATGGTGGCCAAATCACGAAGGGGCATACGAATGCTTAGCATATCTGGCATGTAAATACCTTGCAACGCCAGCTACAAAAGTGCAATGTGAACACCTGTTCTCATTTTCAGGTGACGTAAATAAGAAGCAGGCAGCAACATCTCCTGAAAATGTAAAAAAACTTGTTTGTCTAAGCGATAAGCTGAACAAGAAGTAGGACTGAATGGACTGTAGGCTCTAAAGTTTTACATTGTTTTGTTTTTTATAGCAGTTATGTAACAAAAAAAATCTGCATTTGTAAGTTACACTCTCAGGATAAAAAGATTGCACTATAGTACTTGAAAAATACTATTTCTTTTGTTTATCATTTTTAGAGTGCAAATATTTGTAATAAAAATAATAATATAAAGTGATCACTGTACACTTTAAAAGCGGCAAAGAGTCCTGTGGCACCTTATAGACTAACAGACATATTGGAGCATGAGCTTTCGTGGGTGAATATCCTCTTCGTTGGATGCAAAAATGAAGATGCATCCAACGAAGTGGGTATTCACCCACGGAAGCTCATGCTCCAATACGTCTGTTCATCTATAAGGTGCCACAGGACTCTTTGCCGCTGTTACAGATCCAGACTAACACGGCTACCCCTCTGAAACGGTACACTTTGTATTCTTTGTTGTAATAGAAATCAATATATTTGAAACTGTAGAAAAACATCCAAAATATTTAATAAATTTCAATTGGTATTCTATTGTTTAACAATGTGATTAATCGCGATTAATTTTTTTGAGCTAATCGGGTGAATTAACTGTGATTAATTGACAGCCCTATTTAAAACCTCTTTGAGATTGATGGGCATGAACAGTAAGGATAAATTAATTGCAATCCTCCACCAAACACAAAAGGATTATTTTATGTGAACCTGCCCTGGAGCATTGGACTGTGTGCATGAGAGATTTTTGCTGAGTATTGTTTGGGAAAGTGGAGGGGATGGCAGAGAGCAGAGAGAGACAAAGCAAGAGCAAAAGTCTGTAAACAGGGCGTGACCCTGAGAGAAATTTAGAGAGGTTCTAGGTCAGGGTGCTGGCTGCAAAGAAGCTTGGGCCTGTAAGGTAAGAAACTAAGTCCAGATCCACAAAGATATTTAGGCTCCTAAGTTCCCTTGAAAAGAGCCTAAATACTTTTGTGGTTCTAGGCCCTACTCCCTTTGCCTTTGGCTCCTCCTGCATTCGGAGAAGCAGGACTTCATACATTCCTTGTAAATAAACAAGATTTCAGCCTCCATCATCAGTGCCTATTCCCAACTGGAATGCGGGTTGAAAAGGGGTAATAACTGCCTATTCCCTTAGGCCACATCTCCACTACCCACCAGATCGGTCTATTGGGGATCGATTTTTCGCATCTTCTCTAGATGCGATAAATCGATCCCCAAATCGACGCCTGTACTGCACCTCAGCAGGAGGAGTAAGCAGAGTCGATGGGGGAGCCACCGCGGTCGACTCGCCGCCGTGAGGACAGCCAGGTAAGTCGAACTAAGATACTTCGACTTCAGCTACGCAAAGAGCGTGGCTGAAGTTGCGTATCTTAATTTGACACCCGCCCCCAGTGTAGCCCAGGCCTTTATGCCTACACTGCAGCTGGAGACAAGTCTCCCAGCATGGGTAGACAGACTTGGGCTAGCTCTACTCAAGCCAGCACTTTAAAAAATAGGAGTGTAGATGTAGCAGCTTGGGTGGCAGCTCAGGCTAGCCCAGTGCTGTATTGTGGGCCCACGTTGATCTGCTTTGACTTGAAGGTAATGTCAGTGGGAGTTCAGGGTATGCAAGGAATACAGGGATCAGGTTATTAATAATTACAGTTGTCTAAACTAATATACTTCCTCCAGTTCAATAGTAAAATCATATAGTATTTCATTTTTTCCAGCAAAGATATATTTCAGTCTTGGATAGCAGGGTACATTTCTTATTTGAAGACAAATAGAAACTATATTTGTGTGAACACATGGTGTTTCCATCCTAATTGAACCATAGAACTCATTGTATAGTCAGAACTCACCCTATTCCTGGAATTTGACTTAACAACCTATTTGTACATGAAGCAAATTCCAACTCAACTCACCTTTGCTGACTTAGCAATTATCCTTCCCTTAAGAGTAACTACTTACTTCTGCCTAGAGGGACATTTCCACTCCTTTTACATGCAGGGTGGAGTTAAGCTACAACTCTCACACTGAATCAACAGGATTTCCCAGTTGGGTTCCAGTACCACTCATGGGATAAATCAGCAGAAGAACCCAGCCAGCCTGTTACAGTTATCGTCCCAGCAAAGTCATCTTTGTCACTTATTTTCCAAACGTCAGCCTTCAGCAGCCCTGCTGTCTCCTTGTCTGTCTGTTTGCTACTTGCATAAATGTCAAGAAGAGTAGTGGTTTTTTCTTTTTACCCTTTAAAATGTTGTTCAATATGTTACTTCAATAGTTTTGGGGTGGGTTTTTTTGTGTGTGGGGGGCATTCTAACTTTTGTCTATAAACTTTATAAGGCATTTTTCTTTCTTCTGCCTAGCCTCATGATAATTTTGGTGACTATCCTGCAAACACACTTGTGCTTAACTATACCAGCACTACTCAAGTGTATAAAGTTAAACATATGTGTAAATGTTTATAGGATAAAAGCCTAGATGTTCATTGAGTAACTTTCTTTCTCTTACTAAAAAACCTTCTTTATTTATGAACATTTGCAGACAGACAAACTTTATATAACACATTTTTCTAGATCTCGCTGCATTTTTATCTTCTGTGCCTCTTTGCTTTTACCATCTCTTCCCACTTGACTGCATACACATTCTATCAAAAGGCCATGTGCCTTAAATGTAACTTGGAAAGAAAAATCATGAGATGTTTTTCCTATTTCTTCCCTCTCAGAAGTGTAGGGGTCTCCTTGTGAAGGTCTCAAATATGGATTGTAGATTTTCCCATCCCTTGAATTTGATGACTGAAATGTAAAATCTTTTCTCCTACATATTCCTCAGGCGTCCGTATTGAATAAATGCTAACAACAACCAAATAGTTTTAAACAGTCTGAATATAAATCATTTTCCCTTTCTAAATTAATCAGATTTCACTTGAATGGTAACTGATATCATAATCCTGCAGGTTCTCCAGTCATCCATAGTGTCTTTCAGGAAGGACAGAGTAGGTGTGACTTACATTTTTAATGTAAAAAACCAAGCAGCCATGTTAATTTTGTTTTTTAAATCCTTGTAGGGCTCTTTTTATATATTATCAAGAAGAAAAAAGAGAACAAACTCACTTTTTCTACCTTTGTCGATCACTGTTAAATTTCATGGGTTTTGCACCTGGGATGAATTTGGCCTATATGTATTCTCCACCCCTAAATCTCTATTCCCACTCAATGCAATCTCTTTCCTTGTTCTCCATAAATTTGCTTCCAATTCTTATCCTGCTCTTCTTTACATTCTCTGCTTTTCTCCTTCTTCCCCTCCTACCTCCCTTTACCTCTTCCTGTTTCTCTTCTGTGCTCTTTAAACTTTTACAATTTTAGAAAGCTTCCAATGTGCTGCTACCACTATGACTCTTTCTTTTAATTCCTCTTTTGGAAATGTCCATATGAGACACTAGTAATTTATCAACAGATTAAAAATATTTTTGTAATTATCTGTCAATGTAAATTGCAAAGCTCCTTTGGAAATCCTTTTGTTGATTTGGCCACTTAAATACATTACAGTGAGAAAGATGAGGGTTGCCTAATGTCAGTAAGATAAGCTTCCTGCCTTGAAACTGTTTAGATTTGATTGCATTGCATTATAGAATGCATCATTACTAGTTTAATCTCTCAAAGGTTTTCAGCTGCTGTTTTATTTAGCTATACCGAATACACTGCCTACAGCAACTCTGGGCAATGATTCCCCCAGTGGCATGCATGAGCTGCCCTGCTCTACTGCAAAAATACATTATGGCTGAATTTGCCCTGAGAGTTTGGAAAGATCTAAGGTCTTTGGAGACTAAAAATGTGTTTTTTCTTTGTTTTAGCTGGCACTATGAGCCTCTGGCATTTTAAAGTGCAAGTCATTAGCATCCACAAGGGTGATGTTAATATGTCTGTGTTTCAATCTCAGGACATTTTCCAGTTGTTTCTGCCACAACAATCTCTGCCATCTCAGTGCTTTTTAAGCCCCATGTGAATTAAAGGAAGCTTTGCAATGCCAGCAGGAATCACTGTAGACTTCAGCTGAAACCAGTTGCTACCTGACTTACTCTTTGCAGTAGATGCCACTGAGGTTGAAAGTCACTGTCATCCAGCGCTACTGGGGGAAAAAAAGAGATGTAATGCTTAATAACATTAAAGTAGACTAAATGTAAAGCTGAGAAATTTTGGAAAATTTGCAATGGCTAGTTTGCAGTGGCTGGGTTTTTATTTTAAATTTTCCTGAGCTTAGGTTGATTTTTTTTTTGTGAAATCCTCCATGCAATTCATAATGCAAAGAAAAATACAACAGCAGAGCAGCCAGAAATAAAAGAAAAATAAATAGTGGATCAATTGGATGTAGTCCAGAGAGCAGCCTGAGGGACCAGATGACAGTCATAATTGAGGCAAGGGATGGAATCTGTGAAGGAAAGGGAATGTCATGTGGGAAATGCAATGAGGCAACAGAGGGCCTTTCACCCATCCTGTAACAGCTGAGTATAGATGACAAGCATGTTTGGTCAATTGCTGCTTGCTTTAACCAGCAGGGACATAAATATTCCCCCTTCCCTTTTAGAGTACTTTACTGTATTCCCTTCAGTTCCCAGCTCAGTCATAATCTTCTTTCCCATGACCAAAAGAAATGTAACCTAAACAGCATGGGGGAAGGAAAGAGAAAGGAGGTGTGAATATTAACACAGACAAAAACAAAACCACAAACATTTTGGCTATTATTGCCATTTCCATTTTGGCTATTATTGCCATTTCCTGGCCTTTTATTTAGGCCTCAAGACCACTAAGGCTCTTAAGCACTGGTATGGTGCCAAGTTAATTATTCAAAAATGAGGGCCTGCGGTGGCACGTTATAAGGTTTCATCAGCCTTTATTGCCCATCCATGGCACACAAAAATGAGGACCAGAGAAGAGATTTAAAGGAGAGCAAAACAAAAGAAAACTAGATTTCTTTAATTGGTTTGCAGCATCTCTCTCTTTAAAGGACTCCCCTTCCCAAACGTATCATGAGTAACACAGCTGGCATTCAATGTACTCTGCAGATGGGTCTTCATTGACACAAATACAAGTGTGAATACAAAGTGGAACAGGTGTTTGATTTTGGACTTGCTGGCTAGCCAGATTTTAGTGAATGAGTGAGAGCTGGGATGTCGGAGAATGGAAGTGATCAGTTCTAGCAAAGAGAGTACTAAAGAATCTTTCTCAACTCAGCTAGTGAAGTCCTTGAACCAGAGCTAGTTTTCCCTTCCCACCCTCTGTCAGTCTTTTCTGTTTAGAATGTAAGCTCTTTGGGGAAAGGACTGATCTCACTACATATTTGTACAGTGTGTTTTGGCCTCTGGGTGCCACAGTAATATAAATAATGGTACAGTACTCTCAATTTTCTTCTGATTCTCTATTGGCTTCCCTACTAATTCCTGAAATGGAGGACTCTGGAGAGGACAAATCTGCAGTATAAATCAGAAAGATTTCCATCTATCATACATTATTTTTTTGGTACTTTTGCTGCCAGCTCATTTAAGTGACCTCTCAATAGAGGGGAGAGAAAAGGACACACTCCTGCACACACCTTGGTAATGGGCAAGTATAAGAACATGAACAGAACAACTATTATTGAATTAAATGATCACATTTGCCATCCTGTTCATCAGTAGGTGTTGATTTCCTAAGCAGTTCCAGTAGCAAATAAAAGCATCTCTCTGGGTAAATCCGTACTACAGCAACTCCAGCAGTATACCCACAGCGCTGCAGCTGTGCCGATGTAGCTCTGTAGTGTAGTCTCTTCCTACATTGAGGGAAGGGTTTTTTCTGTTGATGTAGTTACTCTCCAACTCCCTGAGAGATGGCAGCTATCTTGATGGAAGAATTCTTCCACTGACAGTTTTTCACAACTCTGAGTAATGTAGCTAGGTTGATCTAATTTTTAAACAATGAGAGCTGCGGGGGCAGCGCCCGCGGACGGACATGTCGCTGCTTGGGGAGAGCTGCCCAAGGTGACCGGCGCCCGGATCCAGCACCCTGCGCCCCAACCCCCTGCCCTGAGTTTCTCCTACACCCAAACTCCGTCCCAGAGTTTGTGCCCGGCACCCCCCTCCCCCCCTGCATCCCAACCCCCAGCCCTGAGCCCTCTCCTGCATCCAAACTCCATCCCTCTTAGTTAACTGGAATTTTTCACTTACCAGCACCCCACATTCCCCCAGCATGCTGGACAACAAAGCTTTAGTGTAACAGTATTTGAATGAAATGGATAGATTCAAACAGCGTGGCCATCTTCTTTGTATACCACATGTACAAGAAATACTCTGTGTGTGTATTTATATAACTACACACCTTACAATTTAACAGGATACATGTATTTGTGATTTAATACAAAAATAATCTGGCAATATTATATACTTTACCTAACCAGCACACAGTTCAGAACATTCTATAGTAATTTCCATCCTATGGTGCTCACTTACAAGTGATGATTAAAAAATAAGATGAAGATTATTAATAAGTATTTATCTTCTATAAATTAAAAATACATATATAGATGAAAGTAAGATATTCATAAGTTATAGACTCAGTGTTCTTCAAAGTATCACAACTCCAAATTATGGCCTAGTGTAGTAAATTTTTTAATTGGATAATTGATTTGTACATATACATGTAAAACAATACTATACATATAAAATGATGAGGTCTAAATTAGCTGTTATCACTCAAGAAAGAGATCTTGGAGTCATCATGGATAGTTCTCTGAAAACATTCACTCAATGTGCAGTGGCAGTCAAAAAAGCTAACAAAATGTTGGGGGAATCATTAGGAAAGGGATAGCTAATAAGACAGAAAATACCATATTGCCTTTATATAAAACACGGTATGCCCACATCTTGAATACTGCATGCAGTTGTGTTCACCCCAACTCAAAAAAGATATATTGGAATTGGAAAAGATACAGAAAAGGACAACAGAAATGATTAGGGGTATGGAACAGCTTCCATATGAGGATACATTAATAAGACTGGGACTGTTCAGCTTGGAAAAAATACCATTAAGAGGGGATATAATAGAGGTCTATACAATCATGACTGGTGTGGAGAAAGTAAATAAGGAAGTGTTATTTATTTCTTCCTATAACACAAGAACTAGGAGTCACCAAGTAAATTAATAGGCATCGGGTTTAAAACAAACAAAAGGAAGTATTTCTTCACACAGCACACAGTCAACCTGTGGAACTCTTTGCCAGAGGATGTTATGAAGGCCAAGACTAAAAAAAGAACTAGATAAATTCATGGAGGATAGGTCCATCAATGGCGATGGGCAGGGATGGGTGTCCTTAGCCTCTGTTTGCTAGAAGCTGGGAATGGGTGACGGGATGGATCGCTTGATGGTTACTTGTTCTGTTCATTTCTCTGAAGCACCTGGCATTGGCCACTGTCAAAAGACAGCATAGTAAGCTAGATAGACCATTGGTCTGACCTAATATGGCTGTTCTTATGTACATATAACAATAAACTAAATACATGCAGCCAGACATTTTTTTATTATTCTTTATTATTTGTATTATAGTAGCACCTAGAGGCCCAATCTAGATCAGGGTTTATTGAAATTCATGAACACGTTATTCACATTAATTTATGTTTACTAAATTGGTCTTCATTGTTCATACACTGGCCTACAAGTAACTGAAGACTGGGTGTAAATCTCAACTTTTGATCAAATTGCCTTGCCTCCCTTCTGGACAGATGAATGAGCAAAAGTTATAGATCTAGAAAATGGATACTTGTGTGGGAAGTAGAGATAAATACCATCAGGCTTTCTGCTCATCCTGTTAAACACTTACCATGCTATTCACAGTGGTGTGTATATATATATATTAGGCTCTTTTAAATGAGGTTACTTTGGGACTTAGTCCATTTCCCTGATGTCATTTCAGCACCTCTGCTCCTTACTGGCCTTACAAAAGATTGAATTTCCAGTTGTGCAATTTCCAAGGTTTGTTTTCTCCCCACTACAAGATTCATTTGCAAGCCTAATAGCTATGCTCAGAACCCCACAGGACAGTGAACCTGGGGTGGAAAATTGCAAGTAAGCTCATGAACTTTCTATGAGTTGCTTCTTTGCCAAAGGGGGGAAACAAGTCAGTGCAGCTGCAGGAAAAATGTCTCCTCTTTATACTTACAAATCACATGTCAACAATTAATGTGATAGAGTGCTTTTTCAGTATTATACTTTGTGTAATTCGTTTATTTTTATTCAAGCATAATGTATCATTTAGAAGTTCTACAGAATATTAAGAAATTAGATGAAAACAAGACTTCGACTTAAATGTTTATTTTTATATCAATTGTTAGGTACAGAAATGGTTATGATTTTTTAAACTGTTTTTAAGGGCCAAATTTTCAAAAAACGACTTCAGAGTTTTGCATCAGAATATGTATCTGCTTGTGCAGTCAGCTGCATCTGAAACTATGGAGCTGCATTTGCAAATCTGGTAAGTGCATATATATCTGTGTTTTTCAAAGTTGGCCCTTCGAGTGAGTTTCTCTGCCAATGTGCCTCAACCTTGCTCTGGAGACCATTTCTAAGGGGAAGACTTACTTCAGCCTCTATGCCAGTTTGTGGCATTTCTCAGTTTGCCAAGGTAGGCACCAAATTGAGGGAAGAAGAGGCATGTGGAGAGAAGACAGGCTTCTTTTTTATGGCATAGATACATGCCCAGTAGGAAATGTACTGGGGCTATTATTTTGGTTACGCCTAGAGAAAAGCCTGGCCTGGAACATTGGATCCAAAACCACCAGCTTTGAACCATGGTGAAGCTCTAGCTCTGGATCCTGACGTGGTATGGATGTGAACTTTTCAGTTTGGTCCTACTGCTCTACAGGGAGCCTGAACTGGAACACCCCAAAATTTTAAATGTGAATTCAAGTCTAGATTGCAACACTGACTTAGACCCATTTCTAGTCCATACTAAACCTGGACCAGATCTTAAGCATTAATCTAAAGGTGATAGATAATGAGTTATCCAGTCCTCTTGTCAACAATGACTAGTATTGTAGGTCATTTCAATAAATATCAGATTAAGATGATTAATCTTTGATCTTAAGTATACTGTTTTTCTCTTTTTATTTCAAACAGCAATAGCTAGATGTGGCTTAACTTTAATACATTATTATGCAGTAGAGCATTATTTATGTATATAGCACTAAGGAAGTTCATGGCATGGTATAATGGATAGAAACAGTGTCCCTGCCCCAGAGGTCATAAAACCTTTTGGTATGAGTCAGTACAATACCGAACAAACAAAAAAGTGGGGTCTATAGCTGGTATACTTTCTGGAACAGATGGTTCTTCAAGAGACTTTTTGAAACAGAGTGAAAGCACTTGGTGAACATCAATGAAAAGGTTGACAGGTGTGCAGGGTAATGTGAAAGAAGGAATAGCCAGAAATAGACAAAGGCCATGTCTACTCTATAAACTATTGCCAATGCAAGTTACATAGTGGATGGGGGGAGCAGTAGCCATGCTATATCTTGATGTTAGCTAGACTTTTAACACAGTCCCACATGACATTCTCATAAACAAAATAGGGAAATGTGGTCTAGTAGATTAAATTACTATAATGTGGGTACACAACTGGTTGAAATACCATACTCAAAGAATAGTTATCAATGGTTCACTGTCAAACTGGGAGGACGTATCTCCCTCGGGTCAGTCCTGAATCTGATTCTGTTCAATGTTTTCATTAATGACTTGGATAATGGAGTGGATGGGATGATTATTAAATGTGCAGATGACAGCAAGCTGGGAGGTGTTGCAAGCACTTTGGAGGCTGGGATTAGAATTTAAAATGACCTAGACAAATTGGAGAATTGGTCTGAAATCAATAAGATGAAATTAAAAAAAAGGAGGAAGTACAAAATATCTCACTTACAAAGGAAAAATTAAATGCACAAGTACAAAATAAGGAATAACTAGCTAGGTGGCAGTAGTACTGAAAAGGACGTGGGGGTTATAGTGGATCACAAATGGAGTATGAGTCAACAATTTGATGTGGTTGCACCAAAGGCTAATATTATTCTGGGGTGTATTAACAGGAGTGTCATAAGACATGGGAGGTAATTGTCCCCTGAACTTGGCAGTGGTAAGGCCTCATCTGGAGTACTGTGTCCAATTCTGGGTGCCACAGTTTAGGAAAGATGTGGACAAATTGGAGAGAGTCCAGCAGAGGCAACAAAAATGATGAAAGAGTTAGAAAACCTGACCTGTGAGGAAAGATTAAAAAAACTGGGCATGTTTAGTGTTGAGAGAAAAAACTGAGGAAGGACCTGATAAGTCTTCAAATATGTTAAGGGCTATTATAAAGAGGTGGGGGATCCATTGTTCTCCATGTCCGCTAAGCTAGAACCAGAGGTAATAAGTATGCAGCAAGGAAGCTTTAAGCTTATATATTAGGAAATCTTTCTAACTATAAGGGTAGTTAAGCTCTGGAATAGGCTTCCAAGGGAGGTTGTAAAGAATCTCAGTCACTGGAAGTTTTTAAGAACAGGTTGCACAATCACCTGTCAGGGATGGTTTAGGTTTACTTGGTCCTGGCTCAGAACAGGGGTCTGGACTAGATGACTTCTAACCCTACATATCTATGATTCTGTAAACAGAATTCAAACCTAGATATCAGAAATAAAAAGCCAGCAGATAATGTCTTGTGCTATGTATTTTTCTTGTAACTTGTGCATTTAAAAAAAAAAAAACCTTTACAAGCTTATACATATTTTACTGCCAAGAAGAGTAGACAACAACATGTGGTTCTGTGATAAAGTAACCGATGCCAATGTGATGAAAGTATTCTGTTCAGGCACATCTTAGTAGAGGCCCACTGTAGCTGTAACTGTTGTTGTTTCAATTTAATTTCTTATTGTTTGCAAAAATTGAGTTTTGTGAGGGCATCATATTATTTAGCAATTAAAGGCAATAAGCAGCTTTCTTTGTATTTTTTTTAAATCAGTATTCCTTTTTATATAAATGCAAGAGTAGTACATCAGTCTTCCCAGATGAACAATTGTCTGAGGAGAATAGCTACAGGAGACTCTTGCACTTCTGATTTGCATTTCTATAGCCCTTTCCATTTGAGGCTGTAAATGCACTTTACAAACAATAATACATTTAGCTTCACAATGTCTTGGTAATGTAGGCAAGCATTGTCCACATTTTATAAATGGGAATACTGAAGCACAGAGTTATTAAAGTCAGATTTTCAAGAGGAATCACTGATTTTTATTTTTATTTTGGTATGCCTCAATTCTTCAATACCCAATTTGAGAATTCTCTAAAACCACCCACAGTGTCATCAAATCAATAGCTGAAAGCAACATGAAAAACTTATTACAGGGCTAGTGCAACTTCTGCAGCCTCCTCCTATGTTTGAGAAGTGATAGAAATACTGTAGTTCAGTAGTTTAAGTGCAGATTTAGGACATCTTCCAAAAATCTCACTTTAGGTTTCATAAAGTTTAAGTCCAGAAGGGATCATTATGATCATGTGGTCTGACCTCCTGCATAACACAGGCCACAGAATTTCACACTGTGCGTCATGCTGATAACTTGTGGTTGAACTAAAGCATATCTTTTAGAAAGTCATCCAATCTCAATTAAAAGGCTAAAAGTTATGGTGAATTTAATATGTTCAAATGGTTAATTACCCTCACTGTTAAAAATTTGCATCCACATGTAAAAAATTGCATCTTGCATGTATTATCTTAACTGGTCAGAGCACTGTTAAAAAAAGCCCCATATATTCTTACACTTACAACATAATGTTTGTGTGATAGATGAAAAGCAATACAAATATTTTCTCCTTACCGTTGGTCTTCAGTTGTTTTAATTTAAATGGACAGAAACAAAAGGTGAGGAAAGACGATTTCTGAGATATTAAAAGGTCTTACAATCTGTCTGAACAATAAACAGTCCTCAGAAGAGAAAAGAACCACATAATAGAGTCCACCATAAACAATCTCTCTCAGATCTGAGAAGGTTAGGCCCTAAGCCTGCCAGCTGATCTGTGTGGACAGATCCCTACATGGACGTGGAGCCCTATTGACTTCAGTGGATATCTACACATTCAGTTCAGATTGCAGGATCAGGGCCTTACTGAGCCCTGGTCTACAGTGGGGGGGATCGATCTAAGTTACTCAACTTCAGCTAGGTGACTAACATAGCTGAAGTCGACGTACTTAGATCTACTCACCGCGGTATTTTCACTACGGTGAGTCGACTGCTGTCGCTCCCCCATCGACTCTGCCTGCACCTGTTGTGGCGCTGGAGTACAGGAGTCGACAGGAGAGCATTCGGGGATCGATTTATCACGTCTAGACTAGATGCGATAAATCTACCCCCACTGGGGTAGTGTAGATGGGTAGTGTAGACATACCCTGGGTTACATTCATCACCTAGGTTCTATCGGCTTCTATCCAGGTCTCCTGTGAAGGAAAGTCCTCACAAAGCTAAGAGCTGGTCTATGCTGAAAAGCCACATCAGCATAGCTACATCCCTCAGCTGTGAAAAATCTACACCCCTGAGAGACATAGTTAAGCTGACCTAGCCCCTGGTGTACACAGCAACCCAACTACCACCTCTCAGGGAGATAGATTACCTTCAGCGAGGGGAGATCCCCTCCCATCACTGTAGGGTCTACACTGAAGTGCTACATGGTGTAACACAGCTGCAGTAGCATTTTAAGTGTAGGCATAGCTAAGGCTGCGAGTCTGTCAGGGAGGTCACAGAAGTCATGGATTCTAGGACCTCCGTGACTTCTGCAGCAGCTGGTGAGTCTGGCCTGGGGCTGCCCAAGCAGCTTGGGCAGCCGCTGGGCCAGCTGCACCAGCCACTGCTGGGGCAGTCTCAGGCCACACCCCCAGCAGTAGCAGGGGTCTTGGGCTACCACACCCCCGTCTCCCCTGATTTATTTGGGGATTGGTCCTGCTTTGAGCAGGGGGTTGGACTAGATGACCTCCTGAGGTCCCTTCCAACCCTGATATTCTATGATTCTTCCCACAGCAGCAGCAGGGGTCGCAGGCCATGTACTGTTGCATGCTGCCCCTCCCTCCCAGCAACAGCGGTGGTCTCAGGCTGCACGCCACTGCACCCCCCCCAGAGCACCCCAGCACTCCTCAGCTGCAATCCTGCCCCAGAGCACCCCAGATTTAGTAGGGTATATAGTACAAATCATGGACAGGTCATGGGCTGTGAATTTTTGTTTACTGCCCATGATGACTTTTACTAAAAATACCCGTGACTAAAACGTAGCCTTAAGCATAGCCTGAATCACAGCAGCATCAGGAGCCTGCAATTCCATGCTCAGACAAAGCCAGAATTGGCCAGTGTAGGGCATAGAATAGAATTTGAAGTAGCCAGGGTTCAAAGCAGCCCTTTCCTTGTGAAGGGTAGCATTGACACTGTTGCCTACCATACCCTAGGAGTGTATTCCTGCTCTGGCACAGCTACACTTATGGGAATGGTATTCACAGGGGTGAATCTAGCCATTGTACATAAAGGTATTTAGCACTTATAGCTTTGGAGCCTTAAAATTCTATCTGAACTATGTGAGATTTTCTACTCTGCAATCATACTAGAGGGTTTTTTCATTCATCTTCATATTTAATATATTCTGCAGTTGTCCCAAACAAATGATAAATTTGTCTTTTACAAATGTGTCTTATTGTGCCTTAATTGCTTATTTTATGGTTTAATAATTCATATTTTTCATAATTTATAATGTCGCTTATTTGAGCTAGACACATTTCCAATGGGACAAAGTAACCCATTTACAAAGAAATATTTACATGTAGACTTCACAAATGGAACACTAACAATATCACTGTCCTACTGTGAACTTTCAAATGTCACTAAAAGACATTGGACACTCAAATATAAGGTCATGGGATGATTTATATTCTGTCTTGCAGCACTCTGGTAATACAGTGCTTGATTTTTCACTAGAGCTGTAAATCTGAATGACCAACCTTAAATGTCATGTTTATCTTTAAATTTGAACATTTAGCATTGATCTTCTCATGCATCAACACTGTGTTATGCATTACTCAAAGACAATGAATTAGAAAAGTATGAATAGGGGCCTGTTTACAGTCAGGTCTGACTTACTTCCATACTTTCCCTGCTTATCAGAATACATTTTACAGACGGGTTTCAATAAGGTCAATGTCCATTTAATCATTTACTCCACCAGCCTTTCAGGCACAGGAAAATTTAGGGTCTTAAACATGGGGCCATTGCAGACTTTTGTTCTGGAGGTGTAGACTTCCCAGGCAAGTTCACACAATGCTGCAACCCCCAGGGCATGGGATCCCCACCCCGTCAGTGAGATGTTGAAAGGCTGTTGTGATATTCTGTGCTCATGATCCAGAATCTCATGGTATTGAATAAGGGCCAGAACCACAAAGATACTTAGGCGCCTAAGTCCCAATTTTAGGTGCCACTGCAGTCCACAAAACCCTCTCTTTGTTGCAGCCTAATTCTATAGGCTTCTAACTCACTCGGCACCTAAATTTTCACTATAGAAGTTCTAAGTTTTTGACTCCGGGCATGTGCTCTGTTCCCTAACTCTAGGTGGCTGGGGCTTAGCCTATCATATGTCTATCCCCCAGTGGGATCCTGAAACCAGGGGAAAGGCATTTCCACCACCTCTCTTGCCTGTAGGGCCTGATCTGATAGGCTTGCTCAGAAGCCACCTAACTCTACGCACTCGCCTGCCGGGGTGGAGGTAGGAGCAGCCTCCCTTCTAACCTTGAGCACAGTAGTTAGTGTACTAACCCAGGATGTGAAAGACTGTGGTTCAGTTCCTCTCTCTGCTGGATAAGAAGGGATTTGAACAGGGATCTCCCACCTCTCAGGTGGGCGTCCTAACTACTGGACTAGACAGTCTCTGGCTGAATTAATATTTAATTAACATGAAATGGCTTCACCAAGAGAGAAAAATCCACAACAAAAGAGTCCACAGTCTAGTGACCCTTGCAGTAAGAGATCTGAACTAGAGCAACCCATTTAGAAAAAAAGCCAGTCTTCAGTTGAAAACATTTCAATGATGAGAATTCACCATAACCCTTGGTATGTTGTTCCAATGGCTACTTACCCTCACTGTTAAAGACTTGAGACTTATTTCTTGTCTGAATTTGCCTGGCTTCTCTTTCCATCACTGGATCTTGTTATACCTTTGTTTGCTAGATTGAAGAACCCTTTGTTATCAAATGAGTGAGTGAGGTAGACCCTGAAGGCTTAATTCTGGTTTTACATTTACGTATCTATGACTTCAGTGGAGTTACTTTTGAATTAATTCTAGTATAAATGACAGAAGAATCTGGTGGATTTTTTCTAAATGGTTTCTAGTTCAAAGAGGAATTAATTCAGGAAAGTTCTATGATTTGTTATACAGGAGGTCAGACTAGATGATCACAATGGTCCCTTCTGGCCTGATAATGTATGGAATCAAATGGATTTGTAGATGTCCCCATATTTGCTTGAACTGTCCTTAAATACAATATTTTCTTTTGATTATTACCTACTGCTGCACTTCAGTGCTCCTACCCTTTAGCAAATACTTCAGTAAGAGAACAAACTTTGAGAGTAAAGAAAACTCACTATTAACAAGACTTATTTTGAAGATCATGTTTTAACATGTTAGCAGTTTAATTCTCTTTAAAGATTAAGAAGGCTATTTATCAGATTTCATGATCTTTGTCAGTTTCAATAAGGGTCTTTTGTTATGATGAAGGTATTAATTGTAGTTTTTCTAAGAGCAATAATTCAATCGCACAATTCAATTGTGATAATAATTCAATTGCTGAATCCATGGGAATCTTGAAAATGCTTTGACAACTGAACTCTTCTCATGAGTTCAGTGAAATGAAAGCAAAGGAATATATATATAAAAAAGTGTTTTGCAGTACATCTTTAATATAGATTTCCTTATGTGAAGTGACTCACTTTATCTTGGTTCATTAAGCTACTCTCCTTGCATGTTAATTTGCTATCTAAGAACATCAGTACTGAAGGCTTTTCAGGCTAGATTTTTAATGGCCTTACTCAACTAGCTGATCACTTCTTTGTTTTTTAGCATATTTGTATGCATGTGGCCCTACATCAAGGTAACCAGCTGCTGTTAAGATGAGTGGCTAAACTGGTGGCCTGGAAGCAGGGCTCTACCTTGCTCTTAAAGGGAATATGCGATCTCGTCATTCTTTTCCTTGGGAAATCAGAAGCATCAGAGGCGTGAGGAATAGACATAGTTGCATAGCACAGGTTTGTAAAAGTTTTAAAGTTCCAAGAGTTAAGACTGGAGATGGGCCTATGCAAGAAGAGTCCCCAAGTACCACACTACGGCAGTATTCCTGCCTCTTTGTGCCACTTCTGCAGCACAAAGGGCCTGAGGATCTGGACCTACGCTGTTGAGGGGATGAAAGGTAATACAGTACCACTGACATCAGGGTAAGCAGAGTAAGGCTGCTGCTGGGTGCTTTTGAAATTCCAAACCACAGTTCTTAAATGTAAGATTTATTAAAGTACTCATTTATACTGCACCAGTAGTCTTATCTAGAATCATAGAAATGGAGGGCTAGAAGGTATCTTGAAGGTTCTAGTCCACTGGCCTCTCACCCCACCCCCATCCCCGTACACTGGCCTGATTGTATCATCATGCCACTTTCTCTCAGAGCCCTCACCTGTAAAAATGGTGTTAAAGAATTCCACACACCTACAGATAAAATGAGCTGTAAATGAAAAGATACATGTGAGTTGTGCAAGAAGAGAGATACACATGCTTCTTCAATCATAAAAATATCACTGTGTGGAGGGATGAAGCTAAGCTCAGAGATGTAAGTTCCACTTTGAGCCAAACACAATTCAACATTAATAGTACCAAGAAAAGTGTCAGAGCATGTGCCTAAACCAAAGGAAATGAACTAGAAATGTTCTGAGCTGCTTCTGCAAGGTACTAAGTGACTGGTTTAACTCTTGTTGAAATCTTGATTTAAGCACCTCACAATCTCTGGCCCTAAAACCTGGCATGATATTCCAGTTATGCAACATGATGAATATGTTGATTAAAACTATTGAAATGAAAGATTCATTATGGTCCCCATCCTATGTTCTCAGTGAAAAGCCTGATCCTCTATCACTTTTCAGATGAACTGTCCAGTGACTTCAGGACAGAAGGTTTGGGGCTCAAGATTAGAACTGTAGTTACTAAAGAATTACTGCTTAACCCACAACAGAAAAAAAAATAGCTAAATAATGGGATTAGAGGAATCACACGTTAGGAAGGAAGATGAACTTTCAGTCTTGAGACTCTAAGCCTGCTCCAGCTGTCTACTGGATTTGTCTAGCTCAGGAAAAATGGGGTTGGGAGTGAACTGGTATCCGGTGATATTAATTTAGTGTAAAACTAGAAATTGTATTTATTGTATTCCCCTTCCATTTTTGTTATACCCTTTACATGAAATTCTAATAAAGGTTTCACAAGTGTATACAAATGGCCATTGCTTCCTTGTGCATTTTACCACATATCCCAATAGAGTGACTTTTTCGCATGCTTTTCCAAGTTGTTACATTAACAAATTTGCACTGATTTCTTTATCCTGTCATCTAAAGACCACCTTGTAGTAAGACAGTGAACTTTTACAGCATTCCATAGCTGATGCACTGTCTAATGTCACAAATGTCTGCTCAAATTACCTCACTAAGACTTGAGAAGATTCTACATTGTGCCTTCTATTTGAGCTTGATTTGACAGAATCAGTCCCCATGCTAGCTCATGGCACTTATCAGTTAGTCAGCCTTCCTCGGGGAAGAAAATTTAGAGTGCACCATATTCAGTTTTCAAATCAAGCCCTGTCCCCTTAGGAAGCTGTGTGCTGCATTATTAAACAAGATGCCATCAGCCATACCACCATGCTTAAGCATTCAGTCAAATAAAAGACTACATCATTATGTTAACTCTTTTTTACCAGGTTCATTTATGTTTAAGTGATCTGAAATAGAACACTCAGGGACAAAGAAAACTTCGCTGTATCTCATTTGTCACTTTATTGCCTGATATGATTATCTAAATTTAATGCTTTATGAGCTTCTAAATTAGAGAGGTTTTTAAATAACTGACAGAAATTACCTTACCATTTTGTTTTAGTTATTTTGTGAAAGTACCTGGGGATTTGGGAGAGTGGGTTAAAGTTTCTATAGTATAGAAAATTTACAGTCTTTTGGCTGTTATACTAAGGGCCAAAGTCTTAGCAGTTACAATAGAGTAAATACTGAGTTACCCAGTTGAAAACAAGAAAGTTATGCTAATTTAATACCAGTGTAAATGAGAGCAGAAATTGGTCCTTAATTTGACAGCCATTCTTCAAAGGCTGTGTTTTTAACATTATGTTCTTCCCCCAATGCAGTATCCAGTAAGAGACAGATTAAATCAAATTGTGCAAATGCTATAAAGAATTACCAAGTCTTAAAAGTACTTTGTGATATTCCAGTAACACAAACTACAGCCAGAAGCAAGAAACCTGCTCCCACTTGAAAATAAACAGATTCAAGATGCATACTTCAATATTTGTTTCAAATCTCCTTGGGTCCTCTCCTTATATTCAGAGTCAGACTTGTACATCTTTATTTATCTTGTCAGACCAGAAATTGACAAGATTCTCTGAGAAAAGGGGAGATACCCTTTTTAAAGCTTCATGTTGATATAAATATGAAAATGGATTAAACTCTGCTTCCAATTTCCAAACATATGTACTTCAATGAATATTAAATGGTAGACCCATATCATCATCATGACTTATTTACTTTGTAGGGTTTTTATCAAAAAAGGACTGGAGTTTGCTATGGAGCGTGAAACTCCACTGTAATTGAGTTTAGAGTGGTGAAACCACTAAAGAGGCCATGGCCCCAGAGAGTTCCCTGAAACCCACCTGTCAGCGGGTGTTACATCACAGCTCAAACAAGCCATGCCTTTCTGTTCCCACTAAAGACTTCTGTGGTGCAAAAAAAATAGAAATCGAAGTTGCTCCTAGAGAAAAATTCAGCAACAGCTGCACAGTGTCAGCAGAAATAATGATCTGCAATTCAGCCTCCAAGGGATGCTACTCTGGTCCTAATTCTGTAAGGTGTCATTTCTTTCATTGCAATGCCATTAAGCATGAACGTAATCAAGTGGACATGAAGCACTCTTATCAAAATAGAGGAAATGAAGGAAGAGGAGCTTCAGAGGTTTTTTTGTTTGTTTTTTTACAGGAAAAAGTGCATTATGCTTCTAAACACATACTCTTAAAGGATCCATACATAAAATGGCAACCAGATGAGATTCTGGGTATTTAAATATGTGATTTTGAAATTTCATAGTTACATTGAAAATGTTGTTGCATGAACAAGGGTCTTTACATGAAAATAGAAATTGTGAATAAATCTAGCTCAGGAAGTCACATGTTTAATGAAAATATTTGTGTGGAAAGGCTGGTAACAGGCTATATAAAGCGTTTTGCTTTTAGATCACTGTGAATCCAGTCTACCAGTAAAATTCTCTGCTCACAGAACTCCAGGATTTCAATGGAGTTAGGGCCAAATTCTTTATAGGCGTATGTTGATGATAACCTTTGGTTACTACCATCAGATAGCTGTTACAAGGTCTTAGTTTTATGTCTAGTGGACAAGTCCCACTACAAAATACATTGCTATATTTTGCAGCAACTGGCAACCTTGCTTGCAGCTGCTGAATGGCATGGAGAAGGAGCTACTTTCTAAAACTTGCCATGATCCCTCCAGTAAAATGTTAAGGGATGTTGACAGGGCACTGTGAAGAGTCTTGTTCTGATCTTGTACTGTACCTATTCTTTGGATAAAGAGGGTTTCAGACTTCTGCCACTAGCATCTTTCACAAACCTCAAATTCATAAAAGGGAAGAGTATCATGTTTTCTTTTGGTGTCCTCAGCTACATCTTTCCAAGTCACCTTTCAGCAGGATGCATGAAGCTGCACAGTTTGACTTGATTTCCAAGATCCTCCCCCTTACAGCTTCATTTTAAGCAAACTGCTCCTGGTAGGTTATATCTGTTACACCTACATTAATATCCACTGCAAATGGATTTTCTGTGATTAGCAGTAGTGAAATTGAGGGGGTGGGGGAAGGAGATAGGTCATTCCTTGTATATCCTCATATATCCATATTGTACATCAAACTCTGCAAAGCCTGCTTTGTACAGGAGCCATGCTGCTCTAGGAACTGTCCTGCTGTAGTTTGCTTCAAAGAATGTTTGCCAGGAGTACATTGCAAATTGTTCTGCACCACCTACATGACCTTAGCATTCAAGCTTATTGAAAGAACTGAACTCAGAACTGGACCACTGCTGAGAAATGGATACACGAAAACTTCCAATCCACTCAGGAACCGATTTGGCCTCCCCTCCAGTAGGAGAATGGGGTTGACTATTTCAATTAGTGTAGCTGCTTTCCTAGCTTACCTTAAAGTAGTATTTTTTGGAATCAAGAGGGTCTCGTTGCAAACTCAGTGCCTCCCAGTGTTTCCAATTACATTCAGCCTCAGATGCAGTCTCATGAGTGGTTTTTAGAACAACCTTGAATAGAAAGTCAACATTTTTTTGCTCTACCTCCTCCCAAGCCAAGGACTGCACTATTCTCCAAATACTATGTTAAAAAAATATCATTTTGCAGGCTGTGACAAATTTACTCATGTATTAAAATGAACAAAAACATGTTTTGTAGTGAGACAATTAAAGTTTAATGTCTCTGCTTTGATTTTAATTGAATGAAATGAGCTTTTTCATTTCAAAGTGTCTAGTCTGTGTGTTCAAAAGAATGTCTCTTTTCTCTCTTGACTTGAAACATGGGTATTATGTTAGAACTGATAGGTCAAATTACACTTTTACTTTCTTGGTACAAACTTTTAGGCTTGTTTAAGTCATATCTGATATCCATTCATTGTTACTTTGTTCTCACATAGTCTCCTGTATTTTAAAATTTCAAAGCACTTTGCAAGTAAATTATATTTCAAAACCCTGTTTTTTTATGCTCATCTTACAGATAAGCAGACTGAAAGGCTTAATGCCTAAATTTTTTAAAAATAACTGCCTAAAGCTAGTCTTCCATGCCCATGTTTAGCAGCTGCCATAGGCTCCTGTAGTAGATCCTAGAACAGGGAAAGGAATCCAGGAGTTAAGTGACTCCCAGGCCAATGGGCTGGAGAGTGAAAACTGTAGGAAGTAGAGTCAGGAGAGAGGTTCTCTGGTATGAGGACCTGATGCTGGATGTTGAGGAAGCTTGCTGTGAATTACAGCATAGACCCAGAACTAAAGGGCAGTTGTTTGTAACCTGATGGAGCAAGGCAGGCACCTTGGAGTGGTATCAGAACCTGGATGCTTGTGAGAGCAGAAAAGCTACCTGAATTGTAGACAGGCCCAGGAAGGAGGGATGTGGAGACCCTGAACTATGGGAAAGGAGTTTAGGAGACCTAAAAAAGGACCCTTCAGAAAAGCCAGGGGCTGCAGTGTGACTGGCAGAACTCACTTGTTTAGAAGGAGCTGTGTTCTGGGAGAATGAAGCAGAACAAGAACCTGGATGCTGGTGAGCTGAAGAAACCTGTCTTAATCACAGCCTTGCCCAGAAAGAAGGGCTGTGTAGCCCCTGAATCAAGGGGAAGAAGTTTGCGAGGTCAAGGACTAAGGCAGAAGGAGGCTGTGACTCACCACCACAGCACCTTCTGCCAACTCATCAGGGCATTAGCTCAGTCCAGTGTGAAGCACCCTCCACTGGTGGTGTCCCGTCCATCTCACTCTCTCTTGGCACCTGGACCCATGTTGCTCCCTTCTTGCAGCATCCTCTTCAAGACACTGCCCTCCAGCAGTGCCCTCTAGTCCTCATTCACTCCCTTCAGGAGGGGGTGGGGGGTTATCAGCAGTCTTTCACTTTGCCCAGCCACAGCAGCCAACCACACCCCAAAGTCTAACCCCTTTTGCCAGGGGTCTGGTGCAGTCCACTATCACCACATCCAACAGCTGGGCATATGTGCAAGGGGGAGACCCAGGCCCACCCTCTACTCTGGGTCCCAACACAGGGACCCTTTGGCAGCAGCCTTCCTGCCCTCCTTCTCTCCCCTTGTCCACCTCTCTCCCTTGGTCGCTTCACTTTCATCCCCTTTGCACCAGCCCAACCCAGCCCTTCCCTCAGGGCCTGCAGCCTGGCAGATACCAGGCTGGAGTTCCCTTCCCTTCCCTTCCCTTCCCTCACGCTGCACTGTCCCTGGTGCTAGTTCCCTCACACAAGAGACAGACCTCCACCCTCTGAAGGCCTGGGAGAGACTCCCTGTTCCCTTCCTGGGCAGCCTTTATATAGGGCTGAGCCTGGCTCTGATTGGCTATCTCTTACTCAACCTCTTATTGGCTCCCTAGCAGGCCTTCTCTGATTGGCCGCCCACCCACACAGCCTTTCTGGCCTGCTGGAGCCCCCTCTAGTATAGGAGTGGGGCAGCCATCCCACTACAGAGGCCTATAGAAAGAACTGTCCAGAGAGTTTAGGAGGAGGACTGGCAGAGTATTCTGACTCAGAGAGAACAAGGGGATTTGGTGAGAGCTAGGACCTGAAGTCCTGGAACGAGAGTGAATTGGAAACCCCAAGAAGGAAGAGTTTGGGCCTGAAAGGCCAAGGAGGACTGCATTCTGTAAAGTCATAAATTAAACCCCAAAGGGGGAATGTTATTCAATGCTATTTCTCTTCTCTGTGCTGTGAATGACTTACTGAGGGAACTAGGAAGGACTGCCATACTATGCTATGACAGGGCATGCTCTGGGACTGCACCAGGCTACAGGCACTTATTTAAGTGCCCCAGTTTTTAAAAGCGCTGAGCACTCAGGCCCTCCTACTGATAGAAATCCCATTTATTTCAGTCTTTTTAAAATTATGGGTTTAGGAGGATATCTTTCTGCACTTATTTCTTAAAAAAATCTAGGACTGAATAACTGGATGATGGTCACATAGCAAGTGAGTAGCAGAACTGAGACTATAACCTAGAAGTACTGAATTTCTGGGCCAGTGAAAGCGTTTTTTCCTGAATTTGGTCAGAGCCTTATGCAGTGACCTAATAAAAGGAAGGCTGATAAAGTTTATTCTAATAAACTCATAAAAACCCTGTACAATTTTAAACCTTATTCAACACTCATAGAATCTAAAATCAGCCGCATATCTACAGAACCAAAGGGTAGATTAACTGCCACGATCTTCACCCAAGGATTGTCAGCCAGTTTTTGAATGGCTAAAATATAAGAATACTCTTCAAAACCTCTGGTTACATCCTGTTCTTTCTTTAATCAAAGGCAGTACACATTTGATCTATGCCCACTGAAACAATGGGCCTCAATGGGATTGCTAAAGCTGGCAAGGGCCCAGTCTCAAACTCTGAGTACAGGGTATTTGCCACAAAACCTCAGTGAGGAAATCTAAGTGAACTCTAACAGGACAATTTTCAGGGCACAGTAAGAAACTGCTCTCCATGAAAGCCTTCCCCCAATAACTCAGGATGAAAAAAAGGTGATGGTGATAAGAAATATACTTAAAAGCAGGTAAATATAGACCTGGTCAAAAGCAAAGACTTTTTAAACAAACTTGATGCAAGGTCCTGACTAGAGCTAGTCAAATTTTTTAAAATTTCAACAAAATTTTGAACTTCAAAATTAAAACAAAACAAAACAAAAAACAGGATAAGTCATGATAAAATGTTCATTAATTTCCCCACCTTCCCATGTTGCAACCAGGTCTAGTTTTAATTTTTATTTTTAGTAAGTACATCCATATCCAGATGATGAGAGCATTAGAAGTGCCTATGGTAATATTGTCAGTATGGTTTTTGTGGACAGCCTCTTTTATGTCTGTGGTTACTGAATACCTGTCTTGCTTTCAGTCCTGCTCAAATGTCACACTTTCCTGCATTATTAGGGGACAAAAAATGTGCTAGGCACTATACAGAACAAACGGAAAGACATGTCATAGGCCCTGCCCCCCAAAATTTACAGTCTACTTTCAGATGTGATGCAACAAAAAAAAGTAACATACAATAGATGGGGAATGGGTAGAGATCAGCGGTTACAATGATAATATCATAGTCATTCACTTTTGGCATGTGCACAACTTCTTGTTTCCATTACATTTATCATTTCATTTTAAAATAGGACAACTCACTTCTTATGGATAATATAAAAGGGCGAATCTTTAAGGAGGGATTTAAATGAGCTGAAATTAGTGATTGAGGCAACAAGGATTGTGAAGACATTGGCTATGAGGTGGACAACATGGATAATAGTGTAGAGATGGGAGTATAATGAGAAAAGGCCTGATTCTCTTCACATTTTCACCAGTTTTCCACTAGAGTAGCTCCATTGACTTCAGTTGAAGTCATTAAAGTTAAAGTGATTTGCATCACTGTAAGAGGAGAGTCAAGTACATACTGTAAGAGAACTGCATCTTTATGACTGCTGCTGATTCCTATCTGAAATCAACACTGGCACATTCAGGAAGAAAAGCTAAATCTGTGTAAGGAGAAAGTGAGAAGTAGAAAAAAGCTATAGCTAATAATTTGCAGCCACTTTAGGAGGTATTTTAGTTTACTGAATTAGAATTAAGTTCCAAATGTGTCAAGCTTCAAAATATTCCAAAATTGGCATTAATGGAAATATATTTTGGACTGGAGAGCGGTCAAAATGAAAACACGTCCATCACAGTGGTGAGTTGGAATGATGTCTCAGAGGTCAGACTAACAAGCTGCAAAAGTGAAATGGAAAAATATCCTAATGCCAAAAATCCTGAGAAAAACTTTTTAAAAACAACCTTTTAAAAAAAGGTTTGTTTGCGATAGTAAGTTTTGACCAGAGATAGTTGAAGTATACATCATTATTTAAGTTCCTTTTTGGGTTAGTAAAATGTTTGTGAACTAAGCCTAAAGTTCTTAGACTGTTTGTGTGTGTGTAGAGTCAATATTTTGGAAGAATAATTTTCAGACTGAGTTCTTCATGAATTGTTCAATTACTCTATTCACTCTTTGTAGTTTTTCACCTAAGTTACACCATGTCTCCTCTACTCCCTGACTAGTTGACTGAAATTTTTAAATAGTTTAATGAATAGTGAACTCTGAATGCAAATTTTCAGATGAATAATCATTTGTGTTAAAATCTGTGGAACATTCAGGACTTATGAATATTTCCATGCCTACCCAAATGTTCTACAGGAACATGATCCCATGAACCATAGTGTAATGGCCACAGACCATCAGAGAAAGGGGTTAAGGAGAGCCTATAGGCGCAGCTAGCCCTGTCCTGATATACTTGAGGGGGAATAAAAGGAGACAAAATAGCTCAGTTGATGGCTGGCTGGCCAAGAAGGAGGACGAGCTCTTCTCTGCCTGAGGGGAAATTTGTTTGCAGAGTTGCACTAACTGGAGCAGCCAATGGGGACAGGAGGAGCAGTTGGACTCCAGGAATGAGCAACTCATATGTGAGAGACTGTTTGGGAGACAAGCCTGAATGGAATGACTGGGCACCCCACTGGAAGACTGGAGGGGATGACCCAAGTATTGAGTTGGGTTTGCTTTTTGTTTTGGGACTTTTTGAGGCTGAGCACCTACATAGGGTGACCAGACAACAAGTGTGAAAAATCGGGACGGGGGTGGGAGGTAATAGGTGCCTATATAAGACAAAGCCCCAAATATAGGGACTGTCCCTATAAAATCAGGACATCTGGTCATCCTACACCTACAACCCCCTCAAATGGGGATAAGACTGAAGGGACAATTAGCTGGTGGGCTGGAGCCCTGCTAGAGTGGCCACTGGAGGTAGAGATTTCTTCTCCCCATCCCTGTCAAGGCACCTAGAAGGGCCCAAATGGGGTACTGCTCCCGCCACACTACTAAACATAGTGAAATGAATGTTACTTTTATCTATGAAAATATTTGCTAATCCGTTTTTTGGCTATTCAACGAGCTCTAGTTGTCAATGATATAACAAATAATAATCTTAAAAAGCATTGCACAGATAAATGTGCAACCGAACAAGGGAAACAACCTTTCATGAATGAACACTTTTTTTAAACATGGCAAACAGAACCCTATGTTTAGTAAAAGTTGCAGCTGTCATCCAGGGGCAAATCCCAAAGTCTTTATTTGGTCCTTTACTCAAAACTCCCCTTGGCACACAATTAATTACTGAGTGCCAGATCATGCTCCCCTGCGCAATCCGTTGCAAATCCTCTGTGTTCAGATCTTACCCGTCCTGTGTCGAAAAGAGGTGGGGTGGGGCGTGTGAGACAACTGCCTCCATAGCATTATCTGTGCTGCTTTGTAGGACCCTGCAGAGGCTATTTCATAGGGTTGGAATCCAAGGGGGAGGAGTTTGGCAGGGGCGGGACAGGGAATTGGTGGCTCCTTGTTAAGTGTGGGTAGGGTTAGTGGGGGATGCAGTAATGTCAATCCCAAGCATTCAAAAATCATGTCAGTCCTCTCAAATTATAAGACTGTTAAAAGTCATGAGATTTTTAAAAAAGCAATAAATTGTGGGTTCTTTATTTTTGCCTCCTGGTTTCTAAGCCTTTAGGTTGTGCTTGTTTCTCATTTTCAAGTTTTCTCTGCAAACATGAGGAGTAGACACTTGCTTTTTTTTAAAATGAAAGTCAAGATTCTCTACCAATCTATTGATTCCAGGAACTGAGCTGGTGCTTTAAGAAAGACACTGAAAAGTTGCAAGACTAGTGATAAGATAGAGTTGGCAAAACTGGGGATGCATGGTTCCCCACTGGTTTCAGGGAGCCCTAAGAAGTATTATAGAGATTTCCTTTCCCTTAGCCCACTCCTGCAAGTTCTACCTGGGGGGGTGCAATGAGGGCAGAAGAAAATCTAGCTTTGAGCAAAGACTTCAGTTCTAACTTATATGTTTAGATCCACACAATTCTCCTTGACAATAGAAATGGTGCTCTCACTGGTGGGGAAGGCTGTCTTAAGATGATTTACAGTAACTATTAAATCAGCCTAAGAGCCTGTTGGCCAGTGCTCGTCTTTTGCAGAGCATTCCCCTTCCTCCACTGACAGTTTTGTGGAGAGATAAACTTCCCCTGACTTTCCATTGTTGGGAGCTTTCGATACTGGTTTAGGATAGTGGAAATGATGGCTAAATTTAGTCCTATGTCTAACATTAGTGACTAATATCATCAGTCAAACAATAACATGCCTAACAGACACAGGATGATCAGTACTTCATTAGTCATTTTTGTAAAATTAGTATTTTAAGGTTTTTTCCCCCTCTTAATGAACAGTTTCAAACACTAGATGGCACACTTACCCTCAGAATTACAACCTCTTTTTATACATGTTTTAGGTTCTCTAAGGTTTCTGATTTATGAACTGTTCTTTCTTTTCTTTGAAGCAGTTTTATGATGAGCAACATAGGTGGTGTTATAGATAAAAGGTGGGGTCAACCTAATAAAATAGTATTTGTTACACTTATGTGCTTTGGTTTTAAAATCTCTGCTCTGAAACCTTTACAAGGCTTGTTATTTTCCTGAAAATTTAGCAAACTGGAAAATCTCCATCTCTCAAAATCTAAAATGCATAAAGAAACAGTCACCTAAAATGGTAGCATGACATCTTGTCCTGAGGTGTAATATTCTTTCTGATAATATTTTCTTAGTCCTGTGAGTTATGACTATCGTTTCTGGTGCACACCCCTTTTCCCCCGGGAGCGGGACCCAGACTACTGACGACACTGCAGAAGGATTTTACTCAAGGCGCTAAGCCAAAACTTCCCACCTTCCCATCCAAATACAAACAAATTGTAAGTGGGTCTCTGCTATGTCCCTAGGAATAAGGGGTCACCAACCCAGTAAAGGGAAACAAGAACACGTGTCCAAAAACAGAAAAAGTCCCTTTCTCTTAGACTGGTGAACATATCTTCAAATACTCCTTCCCTGGCAGGCAGTTTAGGTCCTACCTCTGCAGAGTCCTAAATAAGCGGGTCTAAATCCCTCTTTATGTAGGAAGAAACCCCCCCAGAGATTTTTTTCTTTGTAATGGCCAAGAAGCAGGCCTAGACTTTCCTTGTGGCCGGGAAAATACAAATATTTCCCTTCTCAACAGGGGGCGCAGAGGAACATTCAGGGGGGCATGGCAGGGCCCGGGCCAGCTCCCATGTGGGGTGGGGAGGAAGCACCACCCAGCCCCATTCTGTCCCCAGCTCCGCTTCGGCCCCAACCCAGCTGCAGCCCGGCCTCCATCCCAGCCCTTACTCGGCTCTGCTCCTGGCCCCAGCCACAGCCCCAGTCACAGCTTTGGCTCCCAGCCCTGGCTTCGCTCCCAGCCACAGACTCACTCCTGGCCCCAGCGCCAACCCTGGCTCACAACCGTGGCCCCAGCCCTGGCTACAGATCCCAGTCCTGGCTCCCAAACACAGTCCCGGACGCAGCTCCACTCATGGCCCCTGCTCCTGGCCGCAGCTCCCGGGGTAGGGGGTGGGAGCAGACAGATTCCATTATAGGTCAGGGGGGCACCCCAGAAAAAGTTTGGGTACCACTGGTCTAGTGAATTTAAGCCCTATACCATCTCTACGCCGTGTGGGAAGAAGTTTAACCTTCTCTTCTAGGTGCCTGAGGCAAGGACCTTACCTGACCACAACACCCTCACTTCTTCATTAGCCACAGCTAACGGCTCTTTTTCCCACAAATGTACCTTGGGCCGTCTTTATCAGCCAAGCAGAAATGTGCCCTGTTCACTATCCAATTGCATGTAGGTAGAACTTTATTCTAACTTGAGAGAACAGCAGTCTTTCCTCTCCCTCTGAAGTGCACTACAGCCCTTTTTATCGAAGTTGCTTCTCAATAAATCATTGATTGAAAACTTGTTCATAGTCTTTGTTGGCTGTGCCTGAAAAGTGCCTATGAACTGTTCCTCCAACAGCGCTCACAAGGTTCTTGGAAGAACTGCTTTTCTTCTGCTACCATCAACATTAGCATCCCTCTGCCATGACAGAGCACAAGCTGCAGGTTTTTCTGTACTTCACTAGTCAGTCACCCAGCTCTAGGAAAGTGTGTGCACCATGCTATTGGGAACAGAGGCTTCTGTGAACTCCCTCCCTTACCTGTCTTAATTCTAAAGGGTCCCTGCCAGTTCTTTGCCTCACTCTTTTCTACACTGGTATCAGGCACCCATGCACGTTTGTGGTATTTGTGCCTCATCCACTGAGGGTTGCCAACTTTCTAATTGCCCCGCCCCTGCCCTGCCTCTATCCCACCCCTTCTCTGAGGTCCCATCCCCCACTCACTCCTGCCCCTCTCCCGCTGTTGCTTGCTCTTGTCCACCCCCACTCACTTTCACTAGGCTGGGGCAGGCGGTTGGGGGTGTGTGGGCTCTGGGGTGAGGCCAGAAATGAGGGATTCAGGGTGCGGGAGGGGACTTCTGGCTGGGGCCAAGGGGTTTGGTGCACGGGAGCGGGCTCAGGGCTGGGGCAGGGGTCCAGGAGGGGGTGATGGCTCCAGCGGGGTTGCGGGCTCTGGGCGGGGGGCTCGGGATGAAAGGTTTGGTGTGCCAGGGGGGGCTGAGGTAGGGGGTTGGGATGTGGGAGTGGGTGCAGGGTGTGAGCGCTGAGAGAGAGGGTTTGGGAAGGGGTTCTGACCTGGGGCAGAGGGATTAGGGTGCAGGAGGGGGTGCAGGCTCCGGGAGGGAGTTTGGGTACACCAGGGGGCTCAGGGATGGACTAGAGAGTTTGGGGGACGGAGTCTGGGAGGGGGTTAGGGTGCAGGCTTCAGCCGGGTGGCACTTACCTCAGGCTGCTCCCAGCTGGCAGTGCAGTGGGGCTAAGGCAGGCTCCCTGCTTGCCCTGGCTCTGTACTGCTCCCAGAAGTGGCCGGCATGTCCGGCCCCTCGGCTACAGCAGCAGAAGGGGGGGAGGGAGGTAGAATTGCTCAAGGCTTGTTGCCATCCACAGTTGGCAGGGAGGTGGGAAGGAGGACCCCAGTTGGTTTTGGTTTCACCATTAACAGGAGAGAAGAGTTGGGACATTATCTGTGCTGTATCAGCAGAGGTGCAACTTTCTGTTGCCCTTACGTAGAAGGGCTGTGCACCAGTTCTGTAGTACATTCCTGAGACAGGCCCTCCAAGCAAATGCCCCGTTGTCTAACAGCCCAGTATGAGCCTGCTGATGTAAATGTCTTTTTAATATATGTAACATAACTTTCAGTTCTGAAGTGGATTCAATCTGATAGGCTTTGCAGAAGTGCATTTTAAGGAAGATCTTTGGGGCACAGCATAAGGAGGGAGTTTCCGGCATAAGGATAGTGCAGGAATGATAACATTAATTGAGAAGATGCTGGCTCTTGGTAGAAACTAAACATCTTCATCACCGGTTGGATTAAATCCAGTCAGCAATAGGCTAGAAGAGAAGGGATTTGATACTTTTGCTAACTGGCAGCAACGTGTTATGAAAGAGCACCTAGCAACTAATCACTCACCTGTATCAAGTGCCCTCAAGTAAAGAATGCCTAGATTTTTATTTAAGAACTAGACAGATAAATGGCTATGTGGCGAAGAGACACAGGAAAAAGAGAAAGGAGTCAGATAGTCAACAGAGGACATTTCAATTATGATGATAAAATGCTGAGCTACTGTTATTGAAGGGTACAGACCAAAGTGAAATTTGGAGAGAGGGGCACATAGCAAAATAGGCTTTGCCAGCTGTCTCCAGGCACAATAGATACTAACTGCAGCAGCAATTCTGTGACAGCTACTTGACAGACCAAGTTCTCTTCTGATATAAAAGATGCCAATGAATAATTCTACTTTTCCACAATTGCACAACTGAGGAGGGAAAAAGTGTGTCTGTTGGGACTCTACTCCAGGTCACTTTACTGAGACCCAGTTAATTTAGCAATGAGATGGATAGAGGATGAACTAATGTGCAGAAAAAACAAGGCACTAACCCATTATAAGCCATTCCAGGAAAGGCATCTGGTGATGTGGGTGGGGGTGTACAAATGCCCATGGAGGGGAAGAGAAGCAGACAGTACACAGTATTGCAGGCCTTACTCACACTAACCAACCGCTGATGCCACATGACTTCTGAGTGAAATGTTCAGCAGAATCAAGCTAGCTTGGGTCTTTTATCAATGTGCATATGGGAAGGGCTGGTGAGATGGGATATGAACTGTGCAAGGGAGGGGACTATGGGCATGGAGCAGGGCCAGACAACAGGGCACAGGAAAGTGTTTAGAGGCTCAGTGATATCTATAGTGGGAAACAGGAAGGGAAGACTGTATATGGAGAAGCTAAAAAAATGCAAATGTTTTATTTTATATTTACAAGCAGTGGACAATGAATATTAGTTGCACCAATTTTTAACAAATGAAAACATTAAAACCTGTATTTTTCCCCCTCCATATAATGTTTTATCTTCTACATATCCTGTTGTAATGTTTAAAACAGTAGAATTCTTTACCATAAAAATACTCATTTGTTACATTTATTTGATTCTTTAAAAAACTTTATTTTTTATACTTTCGGGTATATACATTCTCCACTCACCACTTCATGTATGAAATTAATGTGTGCTGCGTTCAGCTGTTTGTTTTCATAATATGCCATGGGCCAAATCCTGCTCATCTTAGACTTCTATAGGACTACTTACATAAGTTCAGTTTGCAAGACTTGGTATATCTCTAATAAACGTAAGAGTGCCTGACAAGGTGGGTGTGACCAATGTTGCATGCTGGGATTGTGAACGTGGTTTATGCGTAGAGTGCTAATCCTATTCTCTCCACTTAGCACCTGTGTTTACCCCAAAAATGTTTTAGAATAATTAGGCACTGATTTTCTCTAATGCACCAGTTTTACACTGTGTAATTCCAATAAATTAGTTCAGTAGAGTTATTTCTGATTTACACCAGTGTAAATGGGAGCAGAATTAAGCCATTAGTATTTTAGAAAAATAATAAAGGATTTCATCCTGTTCTTAGTGAAGTTAATGGCAAATCTTCCATTAACATCAGTGGGGCAGGAGTAGGCACCAATTTAAAAATACCCTCCAAAATACCTCCCTGCAAAAAAAAGAAGAAAAGAGAGCGCACAAAAGAGCATCATCCAACTGACACAAAGGCAGAAACCCAATAAAGAAAATGCAGTGCAAAAGTCAACATAAATCAGGTTTGTCAGAATAAAACAGGTGAGTCCATTTGTTGGTAGACCAGATTAATGTAAATCAAAGCATTGTAAAGGTTCCATATTATGGAGATTTGTGACTGGTAAACTTTCATAGTGTGATGAAAGATGGTAGTCATCAGGCAGTGGGAATAAAAAGCAAAGTGAAGCTTAAACTCTGAAACAAAAATCAGGCCTGTTAATGTCTAACACACTGAGGCCAAAAAATCATAAGAATCCAGCTGTGAAAATAAGACAGAAGCTGTATTAGTTTTCTCCATTCTGCGTCTCACGTTTAAGTGTTGTCAACTGATGAGAATTTTGTCCCTCGAGGATTGTCATGGGGTAGTTTATTCCATGTAAAGTGGAAATTCTGCATCACATAGAGGATCTTGTGAAATGCTATAAAGAGATGAAGGCTACAGGCTGAGATCAATAATAGAAAGGATGAAGGAACAGAAGAAACAGAATAATCTGCCACATGTTCTTATCTAGAACAGTTTCTCAGTGAAAGGAGGAAGCATGTTTGCAACATGCAAGCTACCAGCAGCTGTGACACCTTTTAATAGTCAACAGTTATTAATAGATAAAAGTTGACATGTTTATTCTGAAACTGACTTGTATATAACAATTTAGGATAGTTGTAAATCCCAACCAAGGCATTTCTTTCTGTGTCTCTTAATGCTATTGTCATTTGTGTTGCAAAGTTCCATTATTTTGGTGAAAAGCATATTGTAAATAGGCTACAACTTCTTAGGCGGGATTTGTACACTGAAGAAACTTCAGCAGTATGACTTCACTCCACAGTCAAGAAAAAGAAAATTAATCCAACAAAAAATGAACTTCAAAGGGAAGGAGAGCATCTAGTGCTCAGATCAAGGGACTCCTGCTTCTAGTCCCAGCTCTGCCATTGACTCTGTGTGACCTTGAGCAAGTCACTTAATCTCTTTGGTCTAATTTTTGCACATTTAAATAGAACCTTACTCTATATGGAGTCCCACTTTCTTTCAGCTGAAATCAACGAGGATGTTCAAAGGATAAGAGTCTACTCAGTGAAGGTATAATATACTTACAAACCAGACCACATAGTACCTTAAGTCTGAGCAATTTGCAAAGCAATTTGCAAAGGTGTTTTGTTAGCCTCATTTTATAGATGGGGTGACTGAGGCACACAAAAGTTAAGGGCCTGATTTTGCCACCCTTATTCACAATGAGTAGCTATGTTACCCCATGAGTATCCCATGAATCAATAGAAGGTACTACTCTTCATGAGTAAGGGTGACAGTATTGAGCCCCATGGGCCAGATTGGCAGGAATCAGGGCATGCAGCAGAGCCAGTCTTTGGCAACCTCACAAGTGTGCAACTGGTGTGTAGTAGGCTGCCTGATTGGCTATGCCACCTGATTAGCTGGAAGAGTCAGCAGACTGGCTCTTAAGCCCAGCAGCAGGAGTTCAGTGGCTGTTCAAAGTATTTGCCTATGGCTGTGGTAGCTCCCGTGCCTGCTTGTTCCCAGCCTTGGACCCAGCCCTGCTCCTGCCTTCCCTAACTCCATATAACCCGGCTGTGACGTTTGGTGCTGATTCTTGACTTTTGACTCCAGCTGTTACCCTTGGCTCTGGTGCCTGGCTTCTGACTCTGGCTCTGGCTCTGGCTCTGACTCTATGCTCCTATTCCTGGCTACTGACTCCTGATCGAACCACTATGCCTGACATGACTTGTGATCTAACCATTATGCCTGACTGCTCACATCCCAATCACTGACACAGATACTGACCACTTATTCCCTCAGCACTCACCTTGCCTGGCAAGGGTTTCAGACGCATCACTCATCTGCTTTGCAGATCCCAGTGAGTATTTTTCATTGTGGTAAGTATGGGAAGCTCCCTCTCTGCTTTGCAAGTGCAACACCGCAGTGAGCTACAGTATTTGCTGCGTAAGGCTCAGCATGACTGCCCCACTCGAGAACTCACTCTCCTGCTACAGGAGGTGAGTGCCCAGTGCCCGTGGTACCCTGAAGCTGGAACCCTTAAGCTAGCGGACTGGGAACGGTTGGGCCAGACATTGCACAAGGAGCCTCGGGCGCCCGTGCAGGCTTTACATGCCTGGCACCTCTGCCGCGACGCGATACAGCGTGTCGCTTCGGACAGGCCCTCCCTCGCGGGGCTGATGCTCTCGCCACTCCCGTCCGCTCCTGCAGCCATCCCCCCTCCTAGCGATGCGACACAGTGTGTCGCCTCGGAAAGGCCCTCTCCCGCACCAACAGAGGGGCTGCCGATCTCGCCACCCCCGTCCCCTCCTGCAACCATCCCTCCCCCTGCTTCGCCCCCAGTGCCTCTATTACCACTACCTCCCTGGCCTTCCCCACCGGAGCCGGTGTGTGATCACTCTCCCCCTGTGGGGCCCCATGCTCCGGGGCCCCCCGGAGGGTCGTCTGCATCTGCTCAGGGGCTTTCGCTGGTGCAACAAATGGTTCACGCAGCGAAGACTCGCTCAGATCTTACAGCAGAGGAGCTGGCTGAGCTGGTCTCAGTCTGTCCGGTGACCTGGCAGGATGATGGCCAGGGCAACCCGGTTGCAAACTGGGTCAGTTTGCCCTACTCGGTGATCAGAGAGGTAAAGAAAGCGATTCGCGAGTTCGGCCTGACTAGCACGTATGTGCGTGGTCTCATTGAAGGGCTAGGTTCTGGGTACTCTCTGGTCCCTGAAGATTGGAAGGCGCTGTTGCACATGATGCTGACGCCCAGTCAGTATGTTATTTGGCTTAGTGAGTATCAGCAGATGGCGGAACGCCAAGCCCAGGTATATAGAGCACAAGGTGTCACTTATGAGCAGTTAGCAGGGGAGGGCCAGTTTGCTACTGTCCAGCTGCAGTCTCAACTCCCTCCGGCCGTCTTCCCCATTATTTCCAACTGCGCCCAGCATGCTTTCCGGAAGGTCCTGGATTCAGGCAAGCCTACCAAAAGCTTTGCCAGTATCCGTCAGGGTGCATCAGAGTCCTTTATGGATTTTACCAACAGATTGCAGGAGGCTATCCTCCGACAGGTGGATAGCCCTGCAGCAGCTCAGGAGATCCTGTTAAAAATGGCAGTTGAAAATGCGAACGAGGATTGCCGCCGTGCCCTCCAGGCGGCACAAGCCTCTGGGATTCTAGAGCTGTCGGACATGCTGCGGGCGTGCCAAAACATCGGAACCCAAGCACATAAAGCACATAAACCCAAGCACATAAAGCTGGGGTTATGGCCGCCGCCCTGCGGAAAAGCGGGAAGGAGGGGAAGCGTTGTTACCGCTGTGGTAAGGAGGGTCACTTTCAGCGGGAGTGCCACTCCTCGGCGGCGCCCGCTCGCCCCTCAAAGAAGTGCCCCAAGTGTCGGAAGGGCTATCACTGGGCTAATCAGTGCCATAGTGGGTCGGGAAACCGCACGGCGGGTCCCCCCCGAACCCAGGGCCAAACGGGGGTGTTTCCCACTCAGACAACTGTTCCTCTGCTTTAAAACCCATAGACTCCATGAAGGCGGCGACTGCCGGAAGTGCAGGGCTTGATTTGATTATGCAGGAGGACGCTGACTTTCGGTTGCCGGGGGAGGTTTGCGCCATACCTTCCCAGGTGACGGGACCTCTCCCTGCTGGATTTGTGGGTCTGGTTCTCCCTCACTCACACGCTGGGAAACAGGGTTTTTTTGTCATCCCAGGGGTCATTGACGCCGACTACACCGGCGTTATTAAGGTTCAGGTATGGACCCATCTTCCACAGTCGCTCCCGCGTGGACGGTCAATTGCGCAATTGATTTTAGTCCCCTATCAGGTGCCAGCTGCAGAGGATCGAGCCCGGGGCGGAGGCGGCTTTGGATCGACGCTGGCTCAGTCGCCATCTCACAACACGTCCTCTCCATTTGTTGCTCTAACAATGTTGGTCCGCCCCTCGAAACCTCAGTTAACACTTCTCTTAAATGATGTTCCTTTTACAGGGCTGGTGGACACTGGAGCTGACGTTACAGTGATTCGCAATCCGGAGTGGCCGGTCAGTTGGCCAACAGTTCCTTCTAAAGAGTTGTGGGGGATCGGGGGTAGTAAACCCGGACGCCAAAGTTTGTCTTGGGTCACGGTCTCTAAACCAGGAGGCTGTGCCCTTGCTACGATCCGCCCTTTTGTGCTCCCTGTCCACCTCAATATTTGGGGCCGTGACTTACTTACAAAGCTGGACACCACCCTCGATATTAATATATAATGGCCCAAAACCCTCCCGCACCCACCTTGCCCTCCGCATTACCATTGGTATGGCAATCCTTAGAGCCCGTATGGATTGACCAGTGGCCCCTCCCTTCAGAGAAGCTGAAAGCGCTTCATTCGCTTGTGCAACAACATTTGCATGCACAGCGCTTGGAACATTCCACTAGTCCTTGGAACACCCCGGTGTTCGTTATTAAGAAAAAATCTGGTGCATGGCAGCTGTTACATGATTTAAGAGAAATAAATAAATGCATACAACCCATGGGCCCCTTACAATTTGGCTTGCCGAACCCAAATTTAATTCCTCAAACCGATCAGCTTTGTATGGTAGATTTGAAGGATTGTTTTTTCACCATCCCCCTTTGCCCACAAGATCGCGAAAAATTCGCGTTTATGGTGCCACAATATAATAATCAGCAACCCTCTCATAGGTATCAGTGGAAGGTTTTGCCCCAGGGAATGCAAAATAGTCCGACCTTGTGTCAGCTCTTTGTGTATCGGGCCTTCGCCCCTTTTCGTGCCCGATACCCCACACTAAAGGTCTACCATTATATGGATGACATTTTGCTTAGTGGTCCTCAGGTCACGGCAGAACAGCTTGAATCCTTGTCCCAGACTCTCGGCCAAAATGGCCTATTAGTGGCACCAGAAAAAATCCAACGCTCTTATCCCTACCACTACTTCGGGCATAAGGTTTTACAAACCTATGCCGCCCCTGTTCGCCCAGAATTGGTTCTACCTCAACCCCTAACCCTCGTTAAATTACAACAGATTTTGGGTCATTTAAATTGGATTCGACCCTACTTCCGTCTCCCCACTTCAATGCTGCAGCCGTTGTTCGAGCTCCTACGTGGAGCTCGGGCACCAGGCGCAGTTATTGCCATCACTGAGGAGCACATTGCCTGCATTCAACAGATCAATGCAGTGTTGAGTCAGCAGTTTGTGGATAGACTCACTGAGGTCCGTCCCCTGCGGTTGGTTCTCCTTGCCACCCCTCATACGCCTACTGCGGATCTGTTTGTACCTCGTACGGACACAGCCATCTCTATCATAGAGTGGATATATTTGTCATCCACTCCTCCTCGGAACATTTATCCTTATTTAGATGCCCTGTCCGATCTTGTTCGTAAAGCCCGCCACCGTGCAGTGCAACTCACGGGCACCGATTTAGTTGTCATTGTGTTCCCCTTGTCCCGTAGTGAATTTGATTCCTTGTGCCACGCCTCCTTGGCCTGGCAGGTTGCTCTTTGTGATTATGTGGGAGAGATCTCTTATAATCCCCCAAAAGATCCCCGATTGGTAATTACCCAACAGGTGCCCCTAATCGTACATCGTCTTAGCCTCTCTCAACCCACTGTTTCAGCTGTCACTCTTTTTACTGATGGCTCTCCACGTCGAGGTGTGGTCACCTATCAATTAGGTGACCCCCCTCGTTGGCATTCTCGTTTTACGCTGCCTCAGCGTTCTGTGCAGCGCTCAGAACTGGCTGCTGTTGTTTTGGCCTTTCAACTTTTTGCTGATTGTCCCTTTAATTTGATTGTGGACACCCATTATGTTTATCAGGTAACTGATCATTTACCCCTAGCCCTCATTACCCCTCAGGTCGATGCAGACCTCCTTCGCCTGTTTTTGTCTTTACAGTATCTCATCACCACTCGTAATTTCCCTTATTTTGTTGCTCATATTCGCAGTCATACCCCTCTGCCTGGGCTACTCACTGAAGGCAATGCACGCGCCGATCGTGCGTTACGTGGTGAGGTAAATTCCCTTTTTTCTGACCCCATTGAAAGCCATGCCTTTTTTCATCAGTCTGCCTCTGTTTTAGCCCGCCAGTTTCATATTCCTGCTGATCATGCACATTCTATTGTTCGTTCCTGCCCCCACTGTGCCGCTGCTGCCCCTACCTTTTCTTATGCCGTTAACCCCAGAGGTACCGCAGCGAATCAGCTGTGGCAAATGGATGTCACTCACGTGCCACAATTCCGCCCCTATTCGTTTTTACATGTTTCCATTGATACCTATTCGGGATTCCTCTGGGCGACCCCACAGCATGGAGAAGCCACTCCTAAATTTATTCACCATCTGCTAGCCTGTTTTGCTGTTATGGGTCGCCTGAGCCAGATAAAAACAGATAATGCCCCAGCCTATTGCTCCACAGCCCTCTCCACTTTTTGTGCCCGATGGGACGTCCGTCTAAAACACGGGATCCCATATAATTCCACGGGCCAAGCTATTGTTGAACGTGCAAATCGCACGTTGAAAACCTTGCTTGATAAACAATTAAAACAAGGGGAGCTGCATCTCCGAACCTTAGGAGACATTCAGCAGCAATTGCATATCCTTTTGTTCACTTTGAATAATTTAACGCTGAACGCAGATCAGCAGACCCCTGCGGATCGGCATTTTCATAAATCCGAGGTACTGGAAAGACCGCGTGTCTATTACCGTCAGCTGCCTGATCTGCAATGGCTGGGCCCAGTACCTCTAATCACTTGGGGTCGGGGATATGCTGCTGTGTCTCTCCCTGCAGGACCGTTGTGGGTTCCGGCCCGGTGTGTGTGACCGGCACTGAAACAGCATGGCGTGGCACCAGGGACTGTCGAATCCCATACCGGAGTTTCAGCTGACCCTGGAGGAGAGCGCGGTGCCTCCCGGGTCGACAACGACGGGACGGAAACGGAAGAGGCGTAGCGTCCCAAGCCAGCCCGTGACATGGGGAGCAGAAAAAGCATTGGTCGCCGCGGCTCAACGACGACTGGCAGCAAACCAACAGCCAGAGACTCCTGAGACTTTGTTTGTGGCAATTCTCACCCAAATTACTGCTAATTCTGTATTGATTGTATGCCTTTTGTGCCTGCTATTTCCTGTAGGGGTTGGCTCGGGAGCGCTTTCTCCGTTATGGGCCCGAATGACATATAACCTATGGGAAAGATTGGCTTCAATAGCAAATGTTACCCATTTTTGTTTATCTGATTCTGTAGCAGCCGGAGAATTGTTAGGTACATGCCTTATTCCAGTATGTCATCACCCTGAGGAAATAGGGAATGAGACAATGCTCACTGCTTACGCGAATCTCTCTTCCCAGTACTCTGGCATGGCTAATTGGGGCCCGGCCAACTATACTTTGCCTCACACGGCCGTATCCCTCCACACACTGTACCCGGCCGGGGCCAATAATGTCACCTGTGCACGTGTGGTTAACTGCACTAGTACAAAGGTGCCCTTGGGCTGTCGGCAAATTTCTCAACCCCTTTTAAATTGTTCCCATGCTGTGAATGTTTCGTACAATTATGGCCATATCATCCTACCATCAGGGTGGTTTTTTACCTGCGGCTCACGCACCTTTAGTTATATTCCCGCAAATTTAAGCAATGGCACCCTTTGCTGCCTCAGTAGAATGACACTCATTCTGCCTTTTGCCAGCCAAAAGCGCAGTAAAAGAGGTGTACCCCTTTCAGAAGACTGTGTTGCAGATGTCAATCTTTTCAGTCGCGCTGAGTATACCGCCTTAGCGGCCTCTATTGTTGGAGTCCCTGGGCTTGCCACTTATACAGCCAGAACTTTAAATAACCTGGCGTGTTTTGCGGCAAAGGCAATTAATACAACATTCCAGGCAATTGCCCTACTTAACACAGAGCAACACGAATTAAGGGATGCAATTTTGGATAACAGAGCAGCCATTGATTTTTTGCTCTTGAAACACCATCTAGGCTGTTCCACGTTTCGGCATATGTGTTGTTTTAATTTAACTGATAATAGTCGCTCCATAGAAACTAGACTGGCCGAATTGGCCAATCTTATGGCACACATACGCCAAGATCTGGGGTTTGAGGGCTTTTGGAATTGGCTTACAGGTTGGCTGCCCTCTCTAGGATGGCTGCGACAACTTTTCGGTTATGCTGTGTTTGTGATTGTTGGGCTGATATTTTGCTGCTGCTGTATATAATGTATTCCCTCCTTGCTAAGGCTTTGTAGAGACCCGCCCTGGCAGGCTCCCCGAGTTATGTCCTTGTCTGTCCGGGAGTTAAATCGCTTGCAAAAGCAAATTGATGGCTACCATGAGATGGCCGAGCACAAATAACAAAAAAAGGGGGGATGAAGGGTTCATGTAGCATTCATGCACCTGATAACAGTCAGGGCACACCCTGACTGTTGTGTAGGAGCAATGCACACATTGCTCTGTCCAAGGACATGGACCATGGGAACATGGACCATTGGGAAGTCAATTAAAGGACATCAACCATGGGAAGCTTCCTTGGCCTGGGCTCAAGGCCTGAGAACAAAGATTGTAGTAGATAGAGGCTGGTAAATAAGAATATTAATCAAAGTCATATTTTTTCCTTTGTTGATGCCTTTTGCGGTCGGAGTATGTAATGCGCAGGGGGGAGAGAAATAAAAGAGAGGTGGAAAAGCTGACAGGGGCGATCCCGTCAGCAGACCAGCCTGCTTGCTTGCCTAAAGCCGTGTCCTGTCTTGTATTGAACCGCCACAATAACCATACAGCGTCAGACCAATGGTCCATCTAGCCCAGTATAGTATCCTGTCTTCTGACAGTGGCCGGTGCCAGATGCATCAGAAGGAATGAATAGAACAGGACAATTATCAAGTGATCCATCCCCTGTTGCCCAGTCCCAGCTTCTGGCAGTTAGAGACTTAGGGTTTGCAACCCTGGCCATCTGGGCTAATAACCATTGATGGTTGGAACTTATCTAATTCTTTTTTTAACCCAGTTATAATTTTGGCCTTCACAACATCCCCTGGCAATGAGTTCCACAGACTGCCTGGGAATTATGTGAAGAAGTACTTCCTGATGTTTGTTTTAAACCTGCTGCCTATACATTTAATCAGGTGACCCCTGGGCTTGTGTTATGTGAAGGGGTAAATAACACCACCTTATTCACTTTCTCCATGCCATTTATGATTTTATAGACCTCTATCATATCTCCTCCTCCCCTCCTTAGATGTCTCTTTTCTAAGATGAACAAGTCCAGTCTTTTTAATCTCTTCTCATATGGAATCTGTTCCATATCCATACATATTTTTGTGGCCTTCACAGTACTTTTTACAATTATAATATAGCTTTTTTGAGATGTGACAACCAAAACTGTACTCAGTATTCAATTTGTGGGCGTATCATGAGTTGATTTAGTGGTATTATGATATTTACAGTCTTATTATCTATCCTTTTTGTAATGTTTTCTAATATGCTGTTAGTGTTTTTGACTGCCACTGTACATTGAGCAGATGTTTTCAGAGAACTATCCACGATGACTCCAAGATCTCTTTCTTGAGTGGTAACAGCTAACTTAGACCCTATCATTTTATATGTATAATTGGGATTATATTTGCCAATATTCATCACTTTGCACTTATCAACATTGAATATCATCTGACATTTTGTTGCCTAGTCACCCAGTTTTGTAAGATCCCTTGGTAACTCTACGCAGTCTGCTTTGGACTTAATTATCTTGAGTAATTTTGTATCCTCTGCAAACTTTGCCACGTCACTGTTTATCCCTTTTTCCAGGTCATTTATGAATATGTTAAACAGCACTGGTCCCAGTACAGATCCTTGGGGAACCTGCTAGTTACTGCCCTCCACGTGAAAATGGATCATTTATTCCTACCCTTTGTTTCCTATCTTTTAACCAGTTTCTGATCCATGAGAGGACCTACCCTCTTATTTTATGACTGCTTACTTTGCTTAAGAGGTGAGGGACTTTGCCAAGGGTTTTCTGAGAGTCCAATTATGCTATTTCCACTGGATCACCCTTGTCCACATGTTACTTGATACCCCCAAAGAATTCTAATAAGATTGGTGAGGCATTTTATAAAAGCCAGGTTGACTCATCCCCAACATATCTTGTTTATCTATGTGTCTGATAATTCTGTTCTTTACTATAGTTTCAATCATTTTGCCTGGTACTGGTTAGCTTTACCAGCCTGTAATTGCCAGGACTGCCTCTGGAGCCTTTTAAAAAATGTTGTGTTACATTAGCTATCCCCCAGTCACTTGGTACAGTGGCTGATTTAAGCAATAGATTACATACCATAGTTAGTAGTTTCATATTTAAGTTCCTTCAGCACTCTTGGGTGAATACCACTTGGTTCTGGTGACTTATTAGTGTTTAATTTATCAATTTGTTCCAATACCTCTTGTATTGATACCGCAATCTGGGACAGTTCCTCAGATTTGTCACCTCAGAAGAATTGCTCAGATGTGGGAATCTCCCTCACATCCTCTGCAGTGAAGACCGATGCAAACAATTCATTTAGCTTTTCTACAATGGCCTTGTCTTCCTTGAGTGCTCCTTTAGCACCCCAGTTGTCCAGTGGCCCCTGTCATAAATATAAAGGGAAGGGTAAACCCCTTTGAAATCCCTCCTGGCCAGGGGAAAGCTCCTCTCACCTGTAAAGGGTTAAGAAGCTAAAGGTAACCTCGCTGACCAAAATGACCAATGAGGAGATAAGATACTTTCAAAAGCTGGGAGGAGGGAGAGGAACAAAGGGTCTGTGTCTGTCTGTAGTCGTCTTGGCCAGGGACAGAACAGGAATGGAGGCTTAGAACTTTTAGTAAGTAATCTAGCTAGGTATGTGTTAGATTATGATTTCTTTAAATGGCTGAGAAAAGAATTGTGCTGAATAGAATAACTATTTCGGTCTGTATATCTTTTTTGTAACTTAAGGTTTTGCCTAGAGGGGTTCTCTATGTTTTTGAATCTAATTACCCTGTAAGATATCTACCATCCTGATTTTACAGGGGGGATTTCTTTATTTCTATTTACTGCTATTTTTTATTAAAAGTCTTCTTGTAAAAAACTGAATGCTTTTTCATTGTTCTCAGATCCAAGGGTTTGGGTCTGTGGTCACCTATGCAAATTGGTGAGGCTTTTTATCCAACATTTCCCAGGAGAGGGGGGGGGTGCAAGTGTTGGGAGGATTGTTCATTGTTCTTAAGATCCAAGGGTCTGGGTCTGTAGTCACCTAGGCAAATTGGTGAGGCTTTTTACCAAACCTTGTCCAGGAAGTGGGGTGCAAGGTTTTGGGAAGTATTTTGGGGGGAAAGACGCGTCCAAACAGCTCTTCCCCAGTAACCAGTATTAGTTTGGTGGTGGTAGCGGCCATTCCAAGGATAACGGGTGTAATATTTTGTACCTTGGGGAAGTTTTGACCTAAGCTGGTAAAGATAAGCTTAGGAGGTTTTTCATGCAGGTCCCCACATCTGTACCCTAGAGTTCAGAGTGGGGGAGGAACCTTGACGTTCTGGTGACTTATTAGTGTTTAATTTATCAATTTGTTCCAATACCTCTTGTATTGATACCGCAATCTGGGACAGTTCCTCAGATTTGTCACCTCAGAAGAATTGCTCAGATGTGGGAATCTCCCTCACATCCTCTGCAGTGAAGACCGATGCAAACAATTCATTTAGCTTTTCTACAATGGCCTTGTCTTCCTTGAGTGCTCCTTTAGCACCCCAGTTGTCCAGTGGCCCCTTTGATAATTTGGCAGGCTTCCTGCTTCTGAAGTACTTAATTTTTTTTATTTTAATTTTTTTTTGCTGTTAGTTTTTGTGTCTTTTGCTAGTTGCTCTTTAAATTCTTTTTTGCCTGCCTAATCATACTTTTACATTTGACTTGCCACAATTTATGCTCCTTTTTGTTTTCCTCTATTGGATTTAACTTCCAATTTTAAAAATATGTCTTTTTGTCTCTAACCACCTCTTTTACTCCGCTGTGTAGCCATGGTGGCATATTCTATTTTTGGTCCTCTCACTGTTTTTTTTTTTATTTTTAATTTGGGGGTATATATTTAGTTTGAGCCTCTATTATGTTGTTTTTTTAAAAGTTTCCATGCAGCTTGCAGGCACTTCACTCTTGTGACTGGTCCTTTTAATCTCTGTTTAACTAACTTCCTCATTTTTGTGAAGTGCCCCTTTTTGAAGTTAAATTCTACTGTGGTTCGTTTCTTTGGTATTTTCCCCACTACAGGGATGTTAAATTTAATTACATTTTGGTTGCTATTACTGAGTGGTTCCATTACGTTCACTTCATGGGCCAGATCCTGTGCACCACTTACAACTGAATCAAGAATTGTCTCTCCCCTTGTGGTTCCAGGACTAGTTGCTCCAAGAAGTAGTTGATCATGGTGTCTAGAAATTTTATCTGTGCTTCCTGTATTGAAGTGGCATATACCTAATCAATATGGGGATAGCTGAAATCCCCAGTAATATTGAATTTTCTGTTTTTGTAGCCTCTCTCATCTCCCTGAACATTTCACAATCACCATCACCATCCTGATCAGGTGGTTGGTAATATATTCGACTGGTGAGCAATTACTCACGAGTGACTACTTGTGAGTAACTGATGACCAATGGGAGTAAAGGGTTCACAATCTGATACTCTTAGTGACTCACCCAGGGTGACACAAGGAGCTGTTAAATAATACAGAAAAAACCCTAGGTGTCTTGACTCCCAGTTCCCTGTTCTATCACTAGAAGTAACAGGGCTGGTCTGTGTTCTTTAAAGGTAGTAGGGACTAAGGGTCAGCCAACCCCTGTTCCATGGCATGGCCCTGTAAGATTTTGGGAATTTTGATGTACATGAAGGCCTATTCATGTTGAATAGTATCTTACTGCCTGAGTACTCCCATTGATTTCAGTGGGATAACTGGCGGAATAAGATACTACTCTTTGAGAGTAAAATAAAGAGAGAACCTGCTGCTAAATGTCAACAATGTCCTTAGCTTTTCAGTTGGTCAGCTGGTGAGCTGTCTGGCCTTGCTAATATGCCGTGTGGAGTGCTAATTGTGAAGGCAGTTTATTTTCTGTGACCAAGCTGCCTGTTCACAAGATGCCTTAGCAATCTTGTAAATGGTGTGGCAGCAGCAGTTTAACTAGTGATTTTCTCTTGATTCCCCCTAGGTTCCTTCAGACAGAATGACCAAACCATAACATCTCTTAAACTAGTCCTGCTGAGGTAGAAAGGTACAACGGAAGCAAACCCTGTTATAGCCAGAACAGTGAAATGTAGAGATAGAGTTTGATATTCATAATTCCCAGGAAAGGCACATGACTTATTGATTCCACCCAATCACGCAGTGGGGCCCTCACCTAGTAAAACATTATGTAGATGAGAAAAGTAACTTACAGTCACAAAGCAAAATGTGTTACAGTTAAACTAATGACTATAATAATTTACTTGCCTTTCATTCAGAAGGGTCCCTACTTAGTTACTTTACAGAATACTTCTGTGGGAATTACTTTATTTACCATAGAAATGCAGACACCTCAGAGGTGGGACTTGGCAGCTGTTTAACAATTCAAAGCAACGCAATATTAGTTAATGACAGGAACTGAAGAATAAAATGTCCCATTGAAATTACAGGGGTGGTTTTAGCTAGAATGTACCCAACTACAATTTGTCCAGGTTATCGGGGTTAACTTTTCTGTTCCTACCCAAACAGCCGTGGAATATTTGACTACAAGTTGCCAGGTTCACAGTTTTATATATTATCTGAAAGACGACAGAGCAATAGACCCAACCCTGTTCTTGGGCACTGGTTCTGTACCACAGACTGAGACTGAAGTGTGTGTCACCTACTGAAAAAGCACTACCCCTTCCTGCAACCATCTGAGTTTTCCTTGGAAGTTTCCCATCCAAATCCTGACCTGGACTGACCTTACTTAGCTTGTGAGATCTGATGAGATCATAGCCTGAGGTGACGGAGCTAAGCTAAAAAATATGATAACAAAAAAGAAATGGCATGATTGACAGGGCGTTGGACTAACACAATAAACCCATGGAGAGCTATGTGTATGTGTTCTGCTTCCGAATATCTTATTTGTAGATAAGAAAAATAAGCCTTAACCAGGGGCTAAAATAGTAATGGGATGAGGGCTGCATGCGTTACTTGATGGCCGTAAACAAAAAGTATATTATACAAAGACAGATTACTGAAATGGAAAGGAATTGGGTACTTGTGAGATGCTACCTCCAGGCAGGACTGAAGCAGGAGCCATCCTGGACCTGTGTGCTGCCTGCATTTTATCTCCTCTTGGAGGCTGTATGCTTCTCAATAAGCTGTGATCTGACCTTGTGCAGTCCGGCTTTACTGCTTTCCACTGTCAGGTTCATTGAGACTATATAAGATTATTTTTCTTGGAAAAAAAAAGAAGATATGTGAACAAGTCACTGAGTGCATCTACAGATAAAGGAAGTAGTCAGCAGTGAGCTGTCTAAAGAGGTTTTCTTTTGTAGTACACCAATGGAAAGTAGCATACTTAGGGCAATGAAAGGAAGGGTAATATTAGGGTTACATAAAAGGAGCTCAAGATCCTTTTAATTTTTCCCCCAGTCTTGGAAATTATTAAGGCAACTGCAAATAAGAGTTTGCACTGCATTTATTTTAAACTGGTGTAAGAGAGCTGTGATCCCTGAATGTATTGCTGGTGGCAAGTGCTGAAACTCAGAAGCAATCCTGGATACGGCTCTCAAACTCTGCTCTCATTTTGATGCCAATTTGGAATAACTCCATTTACTTCATTCGAGTTGATCTAGACTGATACTGATAAAACGGAAAGTCTGATGTGTCTAATTCAGAGTGCAGGGGGCAAAATCTTTGAAATTTTAAGTTTCAGATAAATCAGCCTTTACCATGTACATATTCTTTATGGCCAGTCAACCTCATTACTTTTTGCCTTCCAAAAAAATAGCTTATTTCTAAAGCACTTTTCTCTTCGGCATACTTAGCTATCAGCAGGCAGAATGATCATATGCAGCTCTTTCATTGCTTGGAAAGTCCTGCGTATCTCATTTTCAACTCCGATAGGTTGGTGGAATGATGCAGTGGAAAAGAACAGATGCAGTCTGCAAGGTCTTTTCTTCAAGGAGTAGAATTCAAATAAGTTAACGCAATCAGAAAGTATACAAAAATCTTCCAGTCACAGGAATTCAAGACAGTCCCATGATAGGGTGTGCTGTAGGCCTGGTCAAAAATTTACACATTGAAACTGTTTTCCAATGGAAAATTGGGTATTTGATTAAACAAAAATTTTCATAGAAAACATCTGCTTTCCATAGAAAATTTTATCTTTTCATTGAAAAACCAAAAAGTCCCTTTTTTTCTTGATTTAAAAAACCACCACCACATTTTTTGTTCAGGTCTAGCGTGTATCCTTCTCATAGGCCTTCAATCTGTTCTGTCTAACTAGGTGCTTAATCAAGTTATTGGCAAGGCAGTAATTTGAAGCTGAAAGCCACTAATATTTGTTGCTATGCTCAGGAGTGCAGTGCTTGTAATGCTAGGAGGTGATTATGATTGGTGCAGATGATGCAATATGAAGGTTTAAGATAATTGTCTGTTCCTTTGCAGGGCTCTGTTTGCTTTCAATTAATAGAATAAAGATTGCTTTCAAACCAACACAATTCTCTTATTAAAAAACAACAACCGGAGGAAAGAGTCAAATAAACAAACAAAAAAACACATCCACACTGAGGGGTTGGGGGAAGGGAAGGTCCCAGGAGAAGGCGGGGTCCCAGGATGGCTAAAGATTTGTGTATGTCCAGGGATCATATCCAACCTTCAACTTTGGAGTACAGTGCAGTGGGAACTGAACTTCAGCAGGGACAAACTGCGGAGGGATGGGTGTTGAGTGCAGTGGGTACTGGCAGTCCGCAGTGCGGGACAGTGACAGGGGAGGAATGGAATGTCGCGGGTACAGACTGGAGCCAGGAGGTTGACAAGAGTGTGTTGGCAGTGTCTAGGGGGAGCATGGGAAAGAGTTTTGTGCCAGTGACTGCAGGGGAGGGCAGGCACAGAGCTGCTGAGTTTGAAGAGCTAGTATTGCCTGGAGTGTGTCTACGTGGCTCTCCATAACGTTTGAGAGCCACTCCATGGCTTCATTCTGGCGTGCTGTGTTCTCCTTTTGGTCCCTCTTCTCGCTGTTCAGCCACTCCTTCAATTCCTGTTTTTCGGCTGCGGAGTGCATCATGACAACATGCAGAAAGTCCTCCTTAGTTCTTCGTGGCTTTCTAATTCTGCACAGCCATTTAGCTGGCAGTAACAAAGAGGGAGGCTGGGCTCCCAAGGTCATCTCAGTGAAACCAAAACGCAATATTTTATAGGAGCAGTATTGTTTGCAATACACAGAACACTGATTCAGTGATTTAAAACACAATCTGTATTCACATACCTGTCACTAACTGGCTGATCCCAGGCAAGCACATATGAGCCGCAAGACCCACAAAATGGTGAGTAGCCCCAGGGGCAGGGTAAATCAGTGTTCCCAGACCTTCTGTACACTGGGCACATGGCTCTTGGGGAAAGCCAGCACTGTATGGAGGGCCTGATAATCATTCTCTCCCCACATTTTCCACAGGCTGTGATCATTATGGAAGATATCTCGCTGCTGAGGGTGAGCAGGGAATCCAGGGAGGGTGTTCTCCAAAACTGTGGCTTCCACCCTGGCCCTTATGTGGCTCACCTGTGTTGCAGCACTGGTCGTGTCGTCCCTCCCACCTCGTGATGGCAGAGTGGCATGGGAAAGTTACCGTTAATGGGGCAAGACACAAAGCAGCTCTGACAAAGAACCCGTGACAGCGGATTGCCCAGTATCTCCATGAGAGTTTCCTGGAGATCTCTGAGGCAGATTCCTGTGAAGTGAGGAAGTCAATCAACAGCCTGTTCCGCCACTCAGACTAGGCATGTGGTGGTATTTGCATGATACAGACACAAGCCTGCTTTCTGCAACCCTCCTGCCCCCAACAACCCACTTCAGCAATTTCCAAAATCAAAGCCACTTACCAGGGGCCTCCTCTCTTGATTGCGGTTCTCTAAGATCTGACAGCTGTGACTGGCTAGCTTCCTCCAGGATAGAAAAGAGCTCCTGGCTGCATACATCTCTGACCCCTGAGTCATCCTCTCCTCCTCCACATTCTCGTCCAAGATTTCTTCCTCCTGGCTCAGTCCACTCTTGACTGGCATGCGACCCACCGAAGTATTCACAGTGACCTTCGCAGTGGAGGTGAGGTCACCACCAAGTATCGCGTCCAGATCTCTGGAGAACTGGCAGCTCGTGGGCACAGCAACAGAGCTGTGGTTTGCCTCTGGTGCCTTGTGGTAGGCATTCTGCAGCTCCTTCACTTTGACCCTGCACTGCAGTGTGTCCTGGTCATGGCCCCTTTCTATCATGCGTCGTGAATTCTATCCATAGGTGTCATAATTCCTACGGCTGGAGCACAGCTGAAACTGGACAGCCTCCTCTCTCCAAATGCTGGGAAGTCCAGCAGCTCAACAGTGCTCCAAGTGGGGGATCGCCTGGTGCGTGGAACAGGCATGGCCACCTGGAAAGATGCGCTGAGACCAGTGTATGTGTCACCAAGCAAACAGGAAGGGGACTTTCAAAATTCCAATGGAATTTATGGGGTGGGGAATGATGGTTGGTCACCTGAGGGCAGGGCAGTAGAGTTCAAACTGATGACCAGAGAGGCAAGAACAGGCATTGTGGGACACCTTCCAGAGGCCAGTCACAGCTTTGTAATCAACCAGGGTGTCCATGCTGGCACCACAGCGCTGTACTCCTGGCACAGAAAGCTGTAGGCCTCTCATCGGGGTGGTTTTTTTAAAACGTTGCAACTGTGCAGTTTCTGCACACTAAGTGGCTTGGCAGTGTGTACATCTTGGGAGTTACAATGCAGAAAGCTGCTTTACTGCGCAGAAACATGCCAGTGTAGACGGGGCCTAAAAGAACCCCAAGGTTACAGACTGACTTAGAAATCTGAGGGCTGGCCCTGGATAGAAGAAGATGTTACAGAAAAGGCAAATTTGTTGAAGTGCTTTTTTTCTTCCTATTAGCATCATCCCAGTCTTATATCTAGGTTCAGCCAGCTGCTCTTCATCCACACGCTCACTTTGAGTAGCACTGAGAGAGCTGGGAGATGCTGTTTAAGTTCGATGTCAAGGAAGTGTACAGTTGGGTACCATCAACATACTACTGCCACTTCACCCTGTGTTGTCTCACTAGACCTATAACCCTCCCTAAGAGCCCTTCAGTGCCCACTGCCATGTAACAGCAACTCCTAATAAACCTGACAAATTCACTGCACCTCACACAATGCTGTTATGATATTTATTGTAGCAGATCAAGCACTCACTGGCGCAGCACCTCCTCCTGGTCCTCCGGGAATTAGCTCTTTCAGCACTTGAAGCGCCTCCTGTTGGCTGGTGTCTCACCTGCCTCAGGCCCCCATGTCCCTCCTGGACCCCAGTGCCCTTTACCTCAGTGTTCTGCTCCAGCAGTACCCCCTCACTCTGGATCTCCCCTCCCAGGGGAACCCCGAACCCTCTACACCAGGGGTGGCCAACCTGAGCCTGAGAAAGAGCCAGAATTTACCAATGTACATTGCCAAAGAGCCACAGTAATACGTCAGCAGCCCGGCATCAGTTCCCCCCCACCCCACTCCCAGCGCCTCTCCCTCCCTCCCGATCAGCTGTTTCATGGCATGCAGCAGGTTTGGAGGGGGAGGAGCAAGGGCATAACAGGCTCGGGGGGGGGGGCATGGGAAGGGGTGGAGTGGGGGCAGGGCCTATGGCAAAGCCAGGGGTTGAGCAGTGAGCCGCCCGGCACGTTGGAAAGTTGGCGCTTGTAGCTCCAGTCCTGGAGTCGATGCCTATACAACGAGCCGCATATTAACTTCTGAAGAGTCGCATGTGGCTCCGGAGCCACAGATTGGCCACCCCTGCTCTACACCCACCTTGCCTCAGTGGCTACTGCCAGTCATCATCTAGTCTCCGTTCACTGGGGCAAACTGCAGTCTGTAATGGCCACTCATCATTGGCAAGGGGATAGGACCAGCTGCCTCTGTGTATTCCTGGGCTACATCCCTTTTAGGCCTTAAACAAGGCCTCAGCCTGGGGAGTTGCCAGGCTGGAGCTCCCCAGCTCCTCTTGCCTTTCCCCAGCACTGCCCTGCTTCAGGTACCCTGCAGGCAGCTAGGTCCTTCCCACTCCCAAGCTGGAGTAAGACTCCCTCAGCTCCTGCCTCACAGCCCTCCTATCAGGGCCAGCTGTACCCTGATTGAGCTGGCCAAAGCTGTGGCCAGCTACTCAGCAGCTCTCACTCCTTTTATCCCAGCCACAGCCCTCTCCAGGGCTGCTTTTAACCCCTGTTCTGCTGGAGTGCAGCAATGACCCCACTACATTTATCTATAAAGAATGTTGTGTAAGATAGCAAAGGAAAACTTACGTTGTACAGGTCATCATAGGTGTAGTGTGAGGTATGTATGGGTGATAATTAAAAAGTTGTATGTTTATACTAAAAATACATTTAAAACCATGTAACCAAGCAGGGTGATAAACAAGTCTTCCCCACATCAAGGAATGTCAATTTACCTAGATATGCCTAGATATCTGTTGTGAATCGAGTATTGTGAAACCAACACAAAAGATGCTTCATTTGCATTTTAAGTCAACAGAAATAGCAAGTTATTGGGAGGATAAGAAAACAGCCTGGCATCAGCTCACTGGAGCACAAACAGCAGGAGAGAAGAACTTTATCTGGGGATACATTTCAAAAGAACACATTTCAAACATTTACAGGACTATAAGGGGGGAGACCTTTCTTATCCATCACTGAGGGCACAAAGAGGTCAATCCTTTTTGCATTCCATGAACAGTGGATTCCCACCTATGTGGACTGGGTGATACTGAAAGGTTGCTCATCTTAGTCAAGGACTGTAGCCTGTTGGGTTGTGTTTTGGTCACCAGGAACCACGATTATACTTCTGTTTTATTTGTAACCATTTTCAGTGAGTGTTACATGTACCTCTCTAGTGACTAATCCACAGAAAATATGTCTGCTACTACTAGGAAGGTTTTATTCCTTTAATCTGTTTGGTGGAGGCTCATGCTTTTAGTGCTGGAAGCCCCACATTCAAGCTCCAGTGACAGCTCATGACAGTAGTTGTCGCATGTGGACAGAAGGAGGTCATCCACCAAAGCAACAAGTGCTCTTTCTGTACCATGCCTTGTCCTGAAGTCTGAGGGAGAAGGATCTAGGATCTTGGCAGCTAACAGGTGGTGCCAGAGGCTGTTTTTTGTTTGCTTCTATATCAGCTTCCTCAGAAGAAGGCAGCTAGTCACTGACAGGGAATTTGCCAAGGATCTACTGTCTATCTCTCAGTCATATAGTTCCCCCAGAACAAGGAGAGGGAAAAGTTGAGCTGACATTAACCCTCTGTTCACCCAGGACCAGATTGTATCCCTGCACCTATTCCATTATTATTACTACTACAGGACAGGCCTAACAAAGAAAATAACAGAACGCCACTAGCCGTCATCTTCAGCCCCCAACTAAAACCTCTCCAATGCATCATCAAGGATCTACAACCTATCCTGAAGGACGACCCATCACTCTCACAAATCTTGGGAGACAGGCCAGTCCTTGCCTACAGACAGCCCCCCAACCTGAAGCAAATACTCACCAGCAACCACACACCACACAACAGAACCACTAACCCAGGAACCTATCCTTGCAACAAAGCCCGTTGCCAACTGTGCCCACATATTTATTCAGGGGACACCATCACAGGGCCTAATAACATCAGCCACACTATCAGAGGCTCGTTCACCTGCACATCTACCAATGTGATATATGCCATCATGTGCCAGCAATGCCCCTCTGCCATGTACATTGGTCAAACTGGACAGTCTCTACGTAAAAGAATAAATGGACACAAATCAGATGTCAAGAATTATAACATTCATAAACCAGTCGGAGAACACTTCAATCTCTCTGGTCACTCGATTTCTGATCTAAAAGTGACTATTCTTCAACAAAAAAAACTTGGAAAACAGACTCCAACGAGAGACTGCTGAATTGGAATTAATTAGCAAATTGGATACAATTAACTTAGGCTTGAATAGAGACTGGGAGTGGTTGAGTCATTATACAAAGTAAAACTATTTTCCCTTGTTTATTCCTCCCCCCATTCCCGCCCCCCCCCCCCCCCCCACTCTCCTGCTGGTAATAGCTCATCTTCGGTGATCACTCTCCTTACAATGTGTATGGTAAACACCCATTTTTGCATGGTCTGTGTGTATATAAATCTCCTCACTGTATTTTCCACTTTATGCATCCGATGAAGTGAGCTGTAGCTCACGAAAGCTTATGCTCAAATAAGTTGGTTAGTCTCTAAGGTGCCACAAGTCCTCCTTTTAATTATTATTACTGAACAACTTCCTGTGCTTGACTTTATTAGGTTGGTTTTGTGACACTATATTATCCTTCTTTGGTTGTTGTTTGGCTTGTTTTTGGTCTTATGTTAGTTCTTTCTGGCTCTACACCTACCACATTTACATTTTTAGTTCTCCTCTAAATGCTTGTGTACGATGATGTTTTAAACTTTATGCCATGAGGGCCTAATACTTGTCTCACTTACATCAGCTAAGGTACCCCAGCTAATTATACCTAGATTGTGAGTGGGAGAAGCCCTCTGTGGAGGGCTCTCAGTTCTAGCATTTGTTTTCTGCACTGGTCTACTAGAGCCTGATGGTTTCTTTTTCAGAGATGCTGTGCACTTATAAGTCCCATTAAAGTTGATGGGAGCTGTAGATGTTCAGCACCTTTGAAAATCAGGCCGCACGTCTATTTCCTGGGTAGCATAAACTGGAGAATCTCCAGGAGGAGTAGAACATTTATTTTATCTCTATATTTGGCACTGGGATGGCTGCTGCTGGAATAGTGTGTCCACAATTCAAGAAGGATGTTGGTAAATACAAGAGGGTTCAGAGAAGAGCCACAAGAATGATTAAAGGATTAGAAAACCTGCATTATAGTGATAGACACAAGGAGATCAATCTATTTAGCTTAACAAAGAGAAGGTTAAGGGGTCACTTGGTTACAGTCTATCAGTTCCCCATGGGGAACAAATATTTACTAATGGGCTCTTCAGTTTAGCAGACAAAGGTATCGCACGATCCACTGGCTGGGAGTTGAAGCTGGACAAATTCAGACTGGAAATAAGGCATACATTTTTAACAGTGAGGTTAACTAACCACTGAAATAATTTATCAAGGATTGTGGAGGCTTGTCCATTAGTGATTACTTTTAAATCAAATTTGGATATTTTTCTAAAAATTAAGCTCTGGGAATAATTTTGGGGAAGTTCTGTGGCCTGTGTTACATCAGAGATCAGACAAGATGATCACAATAGTCCCTTCTGGCCTTGGAATCTATTACTCTATTGGAGGGGTACAGGCATACCCGAGTAGGACTGCAGGATGTGGTCTCTTTGCTAAAAATTTAAGCAGTTCCCTTTCCTATACATGTTTGCAAAGGAAATGAATTTATTTGGAAAGGAATAGTGCATTTTCAAAGTGGTTTTTCCAAATGTTGTTTTATTTCCTTTCAGAACATACGGAGAGTATCATGTTTTACATTCCATATGAAACTCAAACGTGAAAAAACATGAAATTCATTTAATATCGTTATCCCAGTTGTGGCAAAGTACTGTATTCGGTCAAATTCATAGGCATAGCTTTGTCAGTATTGAGAAGTCACTTGCTCCCTGTGAACCCAATCACCACGGCAGGGACACCTCAAATCTGGAATACACATCATTCTATAAAGACAAAGTGGTCCAACCTCAACTCTTTGTTACTAAATTCATGAATATGATTTTCAGACATCAGAGGCTACTGCTTGGAAAAGATGATATTGGACAAATCCCTGATTAGACCCTTTGTAATGTTAACCATCCCCACTGCGCTTGAATTGATTACGCACATTTGGTGAAAGGCTATTTGAATGGTAAGTCACTTAGTCATACTCTCGTTTTCACACATCCTTGAGCTTCCTACTGTCCTCCTGCTCATTCTTTTCTCCTTTCTCACAACAGTAGGCACAGCATGTTCCCTCCATTGTTCAGCATAGTTTAAGATGGCATTAAGAGGGGAACAGTGATGTAAACAGGTGGAAATAGTTCCCACTGCAATGGTTAATATGCTCCCCACGTGCACAGCTGCAGCACTCTGCTCTCCCAGGCTACAAGGAAAAGAGAGAAATTAGCAGCACTTCATTTGAAGAGATTAGCTAATTATGGCAAACATATTTAGGGCCCTATCCTGTGAGGTGTTGAGCACCCTCAACTCCCACTGAAGTCCCCACAATTGAGGGCACTCAGCATTTTGCAGGATCTCCCCCTTAATGAGGTTTATCAGTTTTCAAAAACAAGCAAACAAACCTATTTTCTGCATATTTAGTGCATTTGGGACTGAATATGAAATTGAAGATTAGACTGAGGCAAAACAGAACTCCAGACCTGAGATCTAGATCCAGACCAAACTTTCTGTACTTATAGTAGGTCAAGCCAAAACTCCAGATCCAAATTCTCTCACGCTTGAAGATTTTAATTCCACATTGGGTTCTGAACTTTCCCAGATTTCATGGTGTTCAAATTAGCCTCCTTTAGAGAACCGTTTGCTGCAAACTCAAATCTGAGCCTGGACCTTGACTTAGAGTTTAGAGCTGGGCTGGTGGTTTTCAGTTTGTTTATTTGTTTGGGTCCATCACTACCAAAATCTATTACTCTGGTGGTCATATCATACTGATATATCATTCAGTTTATTAAATAACATTTACTCCTGGGGGAATTCTGTGCCAAAAAATTAAAAATTCTGCACACAATATTTTAAAATTCTGCACATTTTATTTGTCAGAATAACACTATGTAATAATTTCTATTATTTTGTTAATTTATTTCAAAATACCTGTCAGCAAGTATGTCTGTAACAATACAGGTTTCAGAGTAGCAGCCGTGTTAGTTTGTATCCGTAAAAAGAAAAGGAGTACTTGTGGCACCTTAGAGACTAACAAATTTATTAGAGCATAAGCTTTCGTGAGCTACAGCCAAGTGAGTTGTAGCTCACGAAAGCTTATCCTCTAATAAATTTGTTAGTCTCTAAGGTGCCACAAGTACTCCTTTTCTTGTAACAATATAGACACACAAAAATTCCCCCAGGAGTAGACAGTTAAAGAAACCTCTATGACAATCCAATTCATGTTTCTCTGCCCCCAAAGCCCAGCCGAAGAACCAGACACTTACACTCCCCAGAGCCCAACCGTGGCTGCCCCAGCTCCCCCTCCCCCCAGAGCCTAGCCACAACCCCCCCAAGCCCAGACAATCACATTCCCTACCCCCCAGAGGCCAGCTGGGGGGCTCCCCAGCCAAGACACTCACACCGTCTACCCTGCCCAGAGCCCAGGGATCCAGAGGAAGAAACAGATGGATCCCAGGCTTGCATGGAGTTTCCTCCATGCTGCCGCCTCCTTTCTTCAGGGCATGTTGGGAACTACAGCCATTGGGAACCCTCCAGTTCCCTCCCCCTTCTCCCAGCCTTGTCTTCTATTTGTGAGCTGGGCTCTGCCGGGTCCAGTGGCCCCTAGTGGCGGCTAACATCTCTGCGGCCCATTTCGCGGTGGGGGGAGGGAAGGAAATGCTGTGCGCACATTAATTTCTGCAAAATTCTGCATTGCGCAGTGGTTCAGAATTCCCCCAGGAGTAAACATTGCTTGATTTTTTTTAAAGCCTGACCTGTTTATTTTTTTTAATTACTCAGACTACCTGTACACTGATATTTCTCCCTTCACCAAAGTGATTATAACATTTCAAAATAACTTGCCAAAAAAGCTAATTTTTAAAAGACTTTTACTTTTTAGTGTGGATGTGACAATACTACATTTTAGATTCCTAATCAGCACAATGTCTCTGTGGCCTTCTGAATTGCATAGACTGGAAATGGCTGGATTCTGGTCTACCCAGGAGATAGATCAGCTTTTGCATCTTGTAAACAAAGAAACCAAAACATATCACGGAATTGCTCATTGGAAAGCTACAAATGCTCCTGCCACCTTCCACACTCAGCTACCCTCTATGCTGGTGTAGAGCATCACAGCATTTAGGGCCTGATCCTGAAAGTGCAGATGGCCTTATTGTGACTTCAGGGCTGAATACTGAGGAGGGCTGAGCACAGGCCCAGATTAACCAATGTGCACTTGGTGCATTTGCACAGGGGCTTCCAACTACCAGGAGAAACCCAATACCGCCCCTCCAAACACACACACAAACACACAAAACCAACCCAGGATCAGCAAGGGGGAGGAGCAGACCATTTTGGGGGAAGGGCCCTGCCTGTTCCCTGGGTGAGAGCTAATGGGCTGGCGTGGGGGGAGCTGCGCCAGCCCTGTGGGACAAAAGTTACTGTAGGGTGAGTGGAGAGTCAACTCATGCTCTAACACCCACTCTGGGGCCTCCCACCCCCTGCGGGCAGGGAAGGTGGAGGGGTGCCAATTGCCATGGTGAAAACAAGTAAGTTTGTTCACCATGCAGGTTTCCCCAAATTTAGACATAAACATCCTTGCAGTTAAATCAAGTCAAGGAAAAGTGACGTTGTTTCCTAGCAAACATAGGTTAGGCAGTCATCAGCACTTGATCATTTACACAGAGAGGGAACTGTTAAGCTGCTGCCAACTGCCCATAGTGCCTTTCAAAAACAGATGTTACCGTTAAAAAAATAACTTAAGCAGCTTGACATATGAATGCTGCAATTTTGATTTAAAAGTGAGACTAGAAAATGTGGCTGAATTAACGAACTGATGTAGATGATGTACAGTATGAAAAAATTATAACAGGAGAAAGTGGTGAATGCCCACTTGCCTGAGACAGTTAAAACTAGATTGCATAGATTAATCGTAGATAATGGGGAATAATCCTACATTTACATGAGGATGGACGAGTCTTAATGGGTCTTTTCTGGCTCTAACTCCTATGATTTCATGTGGACTTTTTGGTCAATCCCCAGATGTGGTAACTGAAACTATGTGTTGGCCAAGGTCTAAGGTCAAGATTTACCAGGAGGGGAAATGATCAAAATCCACGTGAAACATACTAATCAGTCTGTCACAAAAAATTAATGAATTGTAGTGTGGATTTTGCTATAACTTTGTTTTGATGTCTGTTGGTTTTTTCATATAAGGCAACGAATCTTTTGCATTCTAAACTGTCACTTTAGTTTATCTGGGTACCACCATCCTATTGGCTAGGAAGGACCTTGTCTTCAGAGGTAAATAGTACTATTTTTTGTTTATTCCATAAACAAAGAACAGGTTACTTTCGGTATGGACAACTTTGCCAGAAGGAAAGAGTAAAGAAAGAAAAGAACAAATATAAGGGATCAGATCTGCCGCTGCAACCAGTAGAGTGATGCCAATTTACACAAGTTGAGGATCTGCCTCAAGGCCTCCATGCGACAGCACAGTCTATGTGTTTCTGCAGGAGCAGCCAGCTTGGACTAACGCATGGAGAGTGCCTCTGCAGTCAGGCTAGGTGAATCACTTTTCCCATGAAGGTGCCATGCATACAAAGCAGCCTTCTAGTTACATAGCCACACACTTCACAAATGCTCCCCTCTGCTTCTGGAAGCAGCTGAGAGGGAAATGAGAAAAAACACAGAAGGGCAGATTACCAGCTCTCTGCTACGCGCCCCTTTCTGTCTCTTGAATCCTGCTTGGTGATCTCTGATATAAAAAAATACAACTTTCCATTATGATTCCTCATATGGTAGCCACTAGAAGCGCAAATAAGGATTATGGCCCCATTTTCTTAGACTTCGTGAAAATAGTTTTAACATTGACATTTACCAGTTTGTCGCCAGCCATGAATGAGTAAGGCTCTAATGTATGTAGCGTCAAAAATAACTGATGTTAAAATCCAGTCACAAATCAAATACATACAGTATTTCACACATAGTTAAAACACTGTCTAATTAAGTCTTCAGTTAAATGGTTGTAATTTTGCTGTTCAGATTTATATACACCTGTGTAGACTATATTCCCTACAGTGAGTCATGATGTCTCTTCATAAATGTTGTTAGGGATACAAAGAAAATCTTTTGAAGTTTGTGTTTTTTGCAGATAAAGTGTGACACAAGTGAGGACCTGAGAAGTTGTCCTGGTCATTCAGATGCTGCTCACTTCATTAGGAACAGAGTACATAGCAGGGTTCAGACTATAGTGCAGCTCTGAAATCTGTTCCCAGTTCTTTTTCTGAATGGCTGTAAAGCACAGTACTGGCAAGGGCTGGGAAAACTAGACTTCTATGGAAGCAGGCATTCTAAAACAAGCAATCTGCTATCTAGGCTTAAGGGGAAAGTCATAATTACACCGCAGTGGTGATTTGCAATGCACAACGACACAAGGAAGTGAATTTCCTGCTTACTGAATGTGAATTTTTGCCCCATAGGCAAAAAATAATAATGGAAATGCACAGAATGACAGTGCTAGCTGGAATTTTCTTCTCTTTTGGGAGGAAAAGGGAGGTCCTAATACAACTTTACAATAGCTTTTTTTCTATTGTAGATAACAGTTGAAACAAAATTCTGCTATATTACAAAAAGAGTTTGCAGGGTTGGTTAAAATAATAAATCTGAGGTCAACTATAGAAACATTATGACTGTTACAGCAATATACACCTTGGCTGCTTGGAACATCATGGTAAGATGATCCTCCTACTTCCGAAGCATAGGACCCTACCATCCGGGCTAATAGATCATCTCTAGCAGCAATATAAGCCGTATAACATACAGCTGAGCTGTTCTGATGCTGCCCAGAGAAGAGCAGCAGTACTTGTTCACACAAGCCAGTTCAGTGCAATACTTGTATCATGCTTTCTATCCTACAGCAGGATCTCAGCACTTGTTACAAATATTAATTAAGTCATAAAACATCTCTGTGAATTTGGTAAGTATTATTATAGCCCTATTGCAGTTGGTGAATTGAGGCACAGAAAGAAATAGTGACTTCTGCTGTGTCACATGGGAAACCTATAGCAGAATGGGGAATCTGTCCAGGCATAAACTAATGGTGAATCTAGCCTGATATGATTTTTCTGGATTAATTCTCGACTTCAAAGTATTTCGCTCTAATATATTATTAGTGTTTGATTATTTTTTGTTCAAATGATTTATTCATGGAATAATGCAGATTTTGGTGCCTAGAGGAATTAAAATAACTACAGAACTTGCTGCTGAGAGATAGCGCTGTGTTAGTAGCAACTAAAATTATAAATTACGTGACCACTGGCCTTCATGCAGTGATTATGGGATGCAGGTCAGTGAGACCCAGACAGTTTTTAAACCACTAACAAGTGAACTCTCAGACACACAATTGAACTCTGAGACACTAGCAATTGAATTAATGTGAAATCAGTCTATAGAGGCTAAGAGCTGCTCATTCACACTCCAACCACTGCTCTTGAAAGTGGAATTTTAAAACTACAAATAAATTATAATGGGAGGGTAAACAGGACCCCCCTCCCCCCCCGGGGAGTTGATGTACACACAGCCTGCTGCTCTTGCAAGATCTATTTCTACTACTAGCTTTTCTGGAGAGGTTGAGAACTGTAGCAGAATGAAACAGCTAAACTTTGGACAGATAACCTTGGAAATGGAAGAAAAAGAAATTTCTACATGAAAGTCAAATGTGTTAGTCTCTTGTTAGTATGGATGGGTATAATGTTGTTCATTTTCATCAGGGCAGTATGGGGGGGATGTTTCTGGAAGAACCCATGTAAACTGAAGGATAGCTCTTTCAAAATATACAATTTTGTTTTGTTTGTTTCTGTATGAAAATATTTTTAACTTTATTTTGCATCATTTCCCTTTCCAACGCAAGTGTTGTCTGTTGGCATTTTTGATGGCACTACTTGTCTTCGCGATGAAAATGTGCGAAACATTTGAGTTTTCAAGACAAAAGCCATTTTTGCTTGAAAACTGGACTCATTTTGACTCAGAAATATTGTGTATATTCATGACCCTTTTCTCAAATATACTCATTTCCATATGGAAAGGCAAAAAAAAAAAACCCAAAAAATTCAGAGTTTGTTACAGATGTTTCTCACAGCTGTGCTGGGAAGTTTCTGGTCCACACTGTGATTGGTCACATTCTGGGGTTAACTGTACCTCTGTCGCCTCTGTGGTCTGCTTGAGGGTGCCAGTTTAGGTTTCATGCTTCCAACCATCACCTCTGTATGGGTGGGGACCTATATCCCTCTTCCTCCAGACTGGGGATGTAGGCTTGCAGTCCCCCTGCAATCCACTGTGTTTATCCCAGCAGGTCTGAGCTTAGTTTAAGGATATGTCTACACTGCAATTAAAAACCTGTGGCTGGCGCATGCCCGTTGACTCAGACTCATGGGGCTTGGGCTAAGGGATTGTTTAATTGTGGTGGCAACATTTGGGCTTGGCCTGGAGTCCAGGCTCTAGGACCTTGCAAGATGGGAGGGTCCCAAAGCTTGGGCTGCAGCTCGAGCCCAAACATCTACACTGCAACTAAACAGCCCCTTAGCCCGAGTCAGCTGGCATGGGCCAGCCGCAGGTATCTAATTGCAGTATAGACATACCTATAGAGGCCCAGATCCACAAAATGACTTTGCATTGCAAAGGTGAGTGTCACAGTGCCTACCTTTTAAGAGCCTAGGAAATCATAGGAACAACACTGTGACACTGCAAAGCCTAAATTAGGTGCCTATACTCCTATACAATGAATGGGGAGAGAGAGGTACCTCAGAATGGGAAGCACAAAAGCCAGCACACTATGTGGGGGAGCTATTTAAGCTAGCCAATGGAAGATACCAAAGAGAGGCATGTGTCCTAGGCTCCACCCCTCTCATGGGTATAGGTACCTATCTCTGCTAATAATCCACAACTGGGAACCCCTCTCCTGACGATGGCATGTGCTGGACTATGGGATATTCTGATTTGGATCTCCCTCAATCTCTCCTGTTGATGTTGTTCCACGTTACATAATTACATTGGGCCCGAAAAAGAATGAGACTCATTCTATAATCCAGTGGTTAGAGCACTAACCTGAAAAGTGGGTTCAAATCCCTTTTCCTCAGCATGCAGAGGGGGGAGTTGAACTGGGGTCTCCCACATCCCAGGTAAGTACCCTAACCAGTGGGCTAAAGGAATACCCTCCCCCTTCTCCCGACTTTGTGTGTGGAGTTACGTGGCCTCTGAGCATGCTTACTGGCTTAGCCTCTGCATGTGACTTAGGCGGAGGAATGTCTATCTTCCCTCAGTTTATGGATTGCTAGCAGAGATAGGCACCTTTCTCCATGAGAGGGGCAGGGCTTAGGACACACCCCTCTAGACGACATCTCCCATTGGCAAGTTTAGGCAGACAGCTGCCTAGCATGGATGGTTTTGTGAGTTGGATTCTAAGGCACCCATTTCTCCCCATTCACTGTATAGGGAGACTAGGCTTCCTATACAATAACTCAGGCTGTGCAGATTGCAATTCTTCCTGTTATTTTCTAGGAGACTAAGGGTATGTCCTGCACTACAATTGCTACAGCAGCACAGCTACCATGCTGCAGCACTGTACTGTAGACACTTCTTACAGCAGCGGAAGGGGTTATCCATCTCTCCAAGAGGCAGTAACTAGGTCGACAGAAGAATTCTTCTGTCGACATAGCCATGTCTACAGTTGGGGTTATGTCAACCTAACTACAGTGTGAAATGTTTACAGCTCTGAGTGACATATCTAGGTTGATCTAATTAAGTGTAGACCAGGCCTAAAAGTTAGGTGTTGAGATGCTGTGTGTCACAATGCCTAAATCCCTTTGTGGATCTGGGCCTCTGTGTGCAAGATTTAGTTAAAGGCTCAATTCAGCAGTTACTTTAAAGTTCATTCTTCCAGGAATACAATCTAACTGTTTTTTGTGCAGCATACCTGGTACAAATTCTCAGAAGGCTTTACACAAAAGTATTATTCTGCTTTCCCAGGGAAATTCATTGATGCAACCTTACAAGTGGTTTTTAATCTTTTACCAGTTTTTAGTTTTATGTTTTTACTCATGAATATTCTGCTGTTTATTTATTTACTCACAGTCAGATCACGTGTGATACATAATTACATACTTTATCATTTACTGACTGATTTATTACACGCTGTATTGATACAATAATAAACCCTACCATGCAGAGCTGCAGAGCCACACCATCAAATGGAGCTTCCGAGAGACACACAATAATCAGAGAGCTGTCCTGTCACTGCATTTAGATGGCATTTGCACTGTCACAACATACTGACACCATGCTGTGACACAGCATTGTGACATAGATATCACAATGCAGTGTCAGGACACCACTCTGCATTTATTTTGTGACCATCAGCAACTCCATTCAGTAACATATTCATTCTTTTGTCTGCCCCTTCCTTGTTTCTTGGAAAAAGGGTGTTTCTTCTCATACTCTTTCCCTATTTCTCTTTCCTTCCTGAGGCCCAATCTTGCCTGGTGTTTAGCATCTCGTGGCAGGTCCTAAATGCCCTTAATTGCCACTGAAGATTGGTCAGCATCTTGCAGCTCAGGCCCCTGGTTGCTTGGAAAACTCATGGGGGCTTGGACTTACATGTTTAGGGCAGTGGCCTATACTGCCTCACATGTGAGCGCCAGGATTCCACAAGAAATAGGGTAGAGAGCCCAGAGCAATTGTATTTCACTGTAGAGTCACATGTTGGATATAGCTGCATTAATATTGATACTTAAAGAAATGCCAAAATGCTTTTTGAAAATATGAGCCATTTCACTGGCCTATCTTATCAGAGGATATAATCAATAAATTATATGCCAGTTCTGGTCATTCTGCATGTCAGAGGTGTCAAGTCACATGTCTATGTCGGTGTCCAGACTCTTACAGATTGCGTGTTTGTTATTGTGTCTTTCTACGTCCTCAGTGCTGACTTAAGAGCTATTATCCTAAGTTCATAGTAACTGCAAGAAAATTCCATCTGTTTGTCCCAGAAGAAGGAAACTGAATAAAGAAATTCAAAGGCAACTGCATTTACTAACCACTATATGCCACCACCTGTGGCTTTGCTAAGGGATCCTCATAATCATGGGAGCGCCGTGAAGTAAACAAAGTGCCTCCCCGGTAAGAAATCTGCATAACCTCTAAGTCATGCCAGTTCTCACCAACTGGCTGAGCTCAAAGATGAAAGTCACTTTTGATATTTACAGATCATGAGTTATTGACTGTTGTATGGCATATACAGACCAGTTCAACAGGGAAAATGCTTCTCAGTGGAAAATGAAGCTGTTAGGAGTTTTATTGTAAGGATGCTCTTTGCCTGTCTTGTTCGTTTGTCATATTGTAAACTAACCTAATTCAAATGCAAGCTACAGTTTAAAATTGTACTGAAAATCAGACAGGAGTAAACAGATCCAATTCAGCACACCAGATGAGAATACAAATAACAAAAATGTACAGATCTGAAGAGAGAAAGATTAAAGCATCAGACTAAGAGCCAGGATATCAGGTTTCTATTCCTAACTCTGCCAGAGAATTCCTGTGGGACCTTTAGACATAAGGTACAGGCGTTAGTTTCTCCATCTGTGAAATTAAGGTAACAATACTAACCTACATCACAGAAGTTTTGTGAGGCTTAAATTAATATTTGTAAGTGGCTTTGAGACTTACAGAAGCGCAAATCATTCTTTCAGTATTACACTCCTGGCTAGAATTTCCATAGTAATAGAAGATTGTTAGTGTTGATTTTGGCGTGTTTTTCTGCTAAATAAAGGAACATTGTAATGTGTTTCTGAATCTACTGTCCTTTTTGGTATCTCACTGTGTTTGATTTCCACTTAATCAAGGTTTATGGGCAAACCTGCAAAAAGCTACTCTGTTCTGATATCACATGTAACATTTAGGAGCCTCCCTCAAGATGGCACTATTAAACTGCTTCACATACCTCTAAACACTTGTGTAATCTTGTTTATAAAGCACTGAGGTAATTTTAAAGCTAAGATCACCCGATTCTAATTTGGCCAATGATTTTCAATTTCTTTTTGGCAAAATGCCTTTTTTATGTCTAGATGCAGACATTTAAAGGCAATGTTTGTGTGAAGGCTCTGCCAATAGAGTTTTGCAGGCAGGGAATGCTAACTGAAAAATAGCTGGGATTACAGTTTTGGATCTGTTTGAGAAACTGTGAATCCCTCTGAATCAGTTGCAATGTTGCATTACATTCCTCTCAGTCCTTCAGCAGAAATGTAGGATCTGCACTATCAGGGAAGATACAAAGAAGAGGGGGAGGTGGATTTATTCCACCAGGCTTTGTGACCTTAGGTCACCTTCTGCATGCAGATATTCCTAGTCCCCAAGGACCGTGCCCCAGCCCACCTCATTTCTGTTCCTGTTTTCTCCTTCATTGGCTCCAGTACTCAATAATGGCCTGGGCTTAGTGGTTCCTCCCCTTTAGTTGAGGGTCAGGCCTTTAGTTTTTGGTAGGCCTAAATCCACCTGTCCCAATACTGCAAATAGTACCATACCCCAGCCTGCCTCCATACCCTGTGGAGGTCGCATGGTGGGTCTGGGCATCCCATGCAAGAAGGGGAGAGGGAGCAGGGACGAGCCAGGGGGATGCTTATTTTTGCCTCCCCCACCCAAACCCTCCAGGAAATCCACGAAATAGCTTCATTAATCCTGAGTCTGCATTGACCTTTGTACATCCAATCCTCCTATCTGTGAGCATCCCATTAATGGTTTGGGAGGTCCAAACTCAGGCCAACTGCTCCTTATCTTTGTTGTTCCTTTGTCACAAGGCCATTACCCCTCCTCATTCACATCCTGCCTGAAGGCCAACCTCTGTGGTAACCCAGAACTCCCATCTCCATTGCCTCCTTTTACATCTCAAGCCTTACATCTGTCTCCTCTGTCTAATCTTGGCATCATCCTTTTCTCTAAACTCTCTTACTTTGATGTCACTCATCTGTCAATCTGCCTATTATGATCTGCGACACTCTGGGATACCACTGCCTCACTCTACTGCTGCTGAAATCTTCCTCCCTGCCTTCTGTGACACATCAGCTGAGAAGGGGTTAACTAGAGTCTGAAAGCCCTATTTGCCCCACTTTGTTACATCTAGAGGGTGTGTCAGCCTCAGGGATGAGTTTAAGGAGATAGGTGGTCTGTAGTTCCTGTTGTGTGGGAAGGGACAGGTGGCGGGAGAACCTAAAATGGCCTAAAAGCTCAAGCCTAGGCCAGGAGAAGTTGCTTAGTTTGTATTGTTACAAACAATACAACCCGGCCTAAACCTGGTTATGGGTTGAGTTAAAACTTCACTGAGATTGACAGGAGTACACTTATCCTTACAGTTATATTAACTGAAGTGTAAGTCCCCACCTAAGACTAAAGGAGTATGTGTACCCAACAAGGAGCTTTTGCTGAGTATTGTCTTGTTAGGAGCGCCTATTGTGGTGGTGGGGAAAGACAGAGACATAACCCAAAGGAGCAGCTGAAAGCATGGTGGGTAACCCTGCAGAAAATTTGGGGAGAGGCTTTTGGGTCAGGGATGCAGGTTGAAAAGAGTGCTCTAAGATAAAGTGCTCTAAGATAAAGAATCTGCTTTCTGCTATTTGAGTCCTTTTGCGTTCAGAGGAACAGGATTTTGTACCTTCTTTGAATAGGAGTAATGAATAATAATCATATTGCCCATATTCTGCCACCTTTATGCCAAGAGAGTAGTACTTTTCTGTTCATCTGGGCCCTAATCCTGTAAATGCTTATTCAAGTGTTGAACAGCTGTGGGTAGCCCCACTGATTTCAATTAGACTTTCATAGTAGTAAAGTTAAGCATCTGTGTAAGTGTTTGCAGGTTTAGGGTTTTAGGCCCATTGACATCATAAGTTGATGAGTAGGTGCCTACTCAGTGTGAGTAAGGGTGGCAGAATCTAGCCCATTCGTACCCTTTACTTGTATTGTGGATGGGCCTACAATATGCTAAATGTTAACACCCACACGCTACAGGGCAGAGCTGACAAAGAACATATTAAATGGCTGAAAGGCAGTGAGATGGATAAAATGTACAAAAGAAAGGTGAATGTATTTCCAGTCCTAGAATACCTGGTATTTCTGAATGGTTTCTATTATGTGATGCATATAATCTACAAGGAGTATTTAGGGAGTTTTTATGACCGTATGAATGAATAATAATTTCAAGGTCCAAGAAATGAGACTTAAAACCTAGTATAAAAAATGGTTCATGATATGTGTTTGTTTGTAGGGATCATACCTGTCTCATGAGGAATATCAAAAGTACATATTTTTACTCATACAGCTTTTCTCTTCTTATACCTATCTTTTCTTCTTCCCCCTCATTCAAATTCTTTGCATGATTTTTATATGGTATACACAGTAATGTTCTTGTATGAGCCACATATTTAGTGATTTTTTTAACGTGTTTAAAATCTCTGTATAACAAGAACTAGAGCTGAAAAAACAAAGGGGAAAAAGGAAAACAATTCACATTTCTAGGTCTTCATTAGTTCATTTTTAACTCTGTACAAACAATAAAAATAATTCTGTAACAGAGGCCTAATTTAGCCAATGACTCCTCTGCATAGGTTATGATGGATGCCAGTGAAAGATGCAAGAAAGGAATGCATGCATCCCAATGTGTACTAGTTGCTAAATCTGTCATACGTACGCACGTATTGAATGTTTCTACCATGATACTCTGAAGCAATGTAACTGGCATAGAAAGATGAAGGAATATAATATGAATTTTCTGTGATTGAATGGACAAGTGCAACTGATAGATTCCTGCTCAGAACGGCAACCTTATGTTTACATGGGGAAGTAGGAGAGGGAGCAGTAAGGTAACCTTTCACAGAAGGGCAGCTAAAATGCTGGGTGGAATTTAATCAACGTAAGACTGCTTACAAGAAGGTTGGCATCAAAACACAACAGCTGAAGTGTAGCAGATGGCTAGATTTGAAGGAGATGTAAACTGAAGTTGAATAAACAAGCATTGCATTCTGGTAGATGTCAAAGTTTTCAGACTGTACGAAGTTTAATTTAAGAACTCTACTGCAACTGCCTTAACTTCTTTTACTAAATCCCCAAACTTGACACCCCTCTAAGGGCACATGAAGTCTGAAAGGCAACAGAATCCCTGTGGCTATTCTGCATGGGATGGATGCAGAGTTGGCCACTGAGAGTATATCTACGCTGCACTTAAATACCTGCGGCTGTCCCATGTCAGCTGGCTCAGGCTATGGGGCTGTTTAATTGCTGTGTAGATGTTTGGGCTGAACTCTTCCCCCCTCACAGGGTCCCAGAGCCTGGGCTCAAGCCTGAGCCTGAATATCTATACCACCATTAAACAGCCCCATAGCTCAAGCCTGGGTCAGCTGTGAGTGTTTAATTGCAGCGTAGACATTCCCTGTGCACCTATGCAGTGAGCAGGAATATGATCCTGTAAAGGAGCAGGCTCACCCCTCTGGCACCTCCTGCTGGTCATCCTTGGGAATTATCTCCTTTCCAGCCTGGCGTGCCCTCTGCAGGCCAGTGATCTGCACAGCTCTGGCCCCCCATGTCCCTTACAGACCCCAGTGCCCTTTTCTCTGGGGTTCTGCCCCCTGGCAGTACCCCTACACTCTGCCTCTGGGTCTCCCCTTCCTGGGGAACCCCCAGCCCACTATCCCCACCTTGCCTCACTCTGGGCTACTGCCAGTCATCACCAAACCCCTGCTCCCTGGGGTAGACTACAGTCTTAAGGCCACTCATCATAGGCCAGGGGGTTCAGACCTGTTGCCTTCCTCTACAGGCCTTGGACCAGGCCCTATAGCCTGGGGAGTTGCCAGCCTCCACGGAGCGCTCCCGCTCAGCCTGCTCCTTCCCCAGCACTACACCACCCACAATACCCTATCAAGAAGGCCTTGCTCTCTCCTAATCTAGAAAGAGACTCCTTAGACTACTGGCTCACAGCCTTTTTATACAGGCTAGCTGGGGCCTGATGGGGCGTGGCCCAGCTGCGGCTGTTTCCCCAATCAGCCAGCCACAGCCACAGGCCTCTCCAGGGCTGCTTTTAACCCCTTCTATTTTAGGAGTGGGGTAGCCACCCCACTACAGATCCCCTCCTGCTCAGGATCTGTACTCTTCGGGGATTCTATCTATAGTAGCCAAGAGAGGTTGGTGATTCCTAGGGTTGGAGAAGAGTGGAGTGTTTGGTCAATTAATACATAAATGCATGGATAACCTGGCCAACCCCAGTAGCCCTACATATAAGAGGAGGCACAGCAGATTCCCACTGCAGTACTTCCCTATGCAAAGCTCATGTATTTGGGCTTTGTGCAAGGGAGAAGATTCAAGACTTTCATGGCAGTAAATTGGGAGGGAAGGAAGAGAAGTTAGTTGTGCAGGATGAATGTAGGAGTCACTTATCCATGTGACAAAGAGATTTCTATGACAGCCCTCCAGTGAAGTAAAGACTTGTGAGCCATATGACTCATCATCCCTGAGCTCCTCCATGTGTTCTCTGCTAAATTTTCCTTTTGTCTTTTTCTCTCACATGTGACTTTGCACTTTCTTCTATGCCCACTCCACTTCGTGGCCGCAAACACCACTCATCTCCTTCAAATCCCTCCTTAGAACACACTTTGTCTGCTAAGAAAAAAAAATCTCCCTAAGATCTCTTCACCAACAATGTCTCTGCACTTTCTCATGCCTAAACTGTTGTCCTGTGCATCACATTCTTTTAAGGAGACTACAAGCTGTTCAGCGTCAATGTATTCTGTAAATTGCAAGCACATATACTGTGCTATAGACATGATGTCTCCGAAAATCAGACCCCTGAGACAATTAGTCAAATATTACAACTGGGTTCTGAAGCAAAGATAAGAGACAGAAAATGACAGACCTGAGTTAAATGATAATTGATATGACAGTTGAACAAGTACCTGAAAACAATTATACAGATAAGGATAGTTGGGTGAATAGTGCATTTGGAAGTGTTCAGAAGTGGAGGTTGGTTCAGATCCATCTCTAGTTAAATACTCTACCTGCTCTGCTTGAAAGCAGGGAAAATCATAACATTAGTAGTAAAACAGAAAAGGCTTATGAATAAGGTTATTGTATTAAGTTATCCTTGCCAGATTGCAGTTCTGGCTGTTTTCAGGTAACTTGGCTTGAGGCTGGTGATAAACACCTGATTTCTGACCAAACAAACAAACCCCAAACCAGCAAATAACAGTTCATTAAAAGTGCCCAATGCTTAAGTTATCCTTTCCACCATTCCTTTACTAAACATACTATTGCAGGTATTTGAGCCTTCCTTGGGGTTAAACAGGAAGACCAGATACTATCTTATGGGCGCTGATATAAGAAGATAGATCGGATCCACAAATACATCTGAACTTAGCTCTGCAATTTTATACCCTCCATACTCCTCTTTCCTTCAGCTATATGTCTTATTGCACCAGCTCTCCGCTGCAGCTGCAACAGCTTTGTTACAGCAGTCACAAATTCTCCATGACTTCTGGATGTGAATACATGCCTAAGTCTTTAGCTATAAACTCAGCTTTTCATCCTTCAAAGGTAGATAACCTGCATACTCTGCAGTTTCCTGTATAAGGGGGTCCCAGATGAGAGCTGAAGTGAGGTCTACTACGAATGAATACTAAAAATCTGATGTCCATTTTTGCGTGAGTTAGAGTTTGCCGCAAGTCTTTGGCCAGAATTGCCACTCCTTTTTATTGTAATGGAGGGTGCTCCATTTACTAGCACCAGTTAGCTGTTGTCTTTCTCCCTAATGGAGGTAGCTTTTCAGAGATGCTTTCTGTATGTGCACTAATTATCAAGCAGTTTGTGATCCCTCTAGTATTATTTTATAAACATAAAATATTATAAATGGATACCATGCCTGTCTGACACTGGAACTGTGCAAAAATGTTATGACTGTGTTTAACATAGGAACTGCCATACTGTATCGAATCAGTAGTTACACCTAGTGTGATATTTTGCCTCTGACACTGACCAGTAACAGATGCTTCAAAAGAAGATGCAAGAAATTCTGTAATGGACAGTTCTGGAATAACCTTCTGGTAAGAGAAAATTCTCACTAACTTATTTTAATTAATGATTGGTTTATGCCCTGTGCATATGGGTTTATATCCCTTGTATGTTTTTATCCTGTTTTGTGGATCTTTGATAATTCTGAATGTCTATATAGGCCCAAGGAGCAGGGAATGTATGGGGAGGGGGGGGAAGAAATGTATAGAAAAAGCAATATTTGAACTAGGGCAAAAGATAAAGGGAAAAAGGGGAGTGAACTAATTCTCTATCTAAAGATATTTTATATGACTGGACAAAAGCCTTTTATTTCAGTTTGCTTGAGTGCAACAATAATGCTACAGTTAGAAGCTCTTTGGGATTTGAGTCATGTGATTCCAGGGAAAGGGCATTAAAGATACTAGGTCAGCTTGTGCTCTCACATGCCTACCAGTGTCATTCTGGAATCATCTTACTGAGAACACTGGAATTGCTCTGGGTTCATACAGACGTACATGAATGCAGAATTTGGGAACTGTTTTCACCCATGGTTGATGGCAGTATCATTTCTATTCATTCCTTTTCATTTTCAAATATCATGCACTTACAGTCCATGAGACTTGATACCCCCTCACATATACTCTGCTGCTCATTGATGCAAAGACTTTGTCCACACAACTACAACCATAGTGTTATAAACAGGTAGAGATACAGTGCCCTTGATGAGTTACAAGGAATATGGTTCCGTCTGTGTCACAGCCGTGTTTGTACACCCACAGCTCTTCCATGCTTAGCTGAATGGTTGGCCATAACGATTGTTTGCCATTTGATCCATTCCTATGCAGTGGCAAGGGCTTGGTGGGCCAAGAGTCCAATGTCAGAACAGACTTGATGTACACACGTCATAAGGGGTCTCCCTCTGAATGTTTTTTGAATGAGTAACTGTGAACAACAGCTTGCTTTTACTGAGGAAGTAAAAAATCTTCATGTCTGATTTAAAAAGCAAAACAAGCAAGCAATTCCAGATATCTTTTGTTTTGCTACTTAACATTTGGCTGTAGTTCTGAGATCAGAACTGGTCATCTTGGGCTCAGTTGTGTGATTCAGGGATGACAGAGTTACTTTAGCCTGTGCAATCCTCTCCTCTAGCAGGACTGGAGGAGACTGAGGGTGGTGGAACAGATTGGGGATGACAAAGAAGGGGACTTAATTGTCAGCATGGAGGAGGACAATGTTAGATATTTTTAGGGTTTTTACAAGTATATGATTTGACTAAAATCTGTATGAGAAACAGCATAGTAAATAACTATTACCAGTGCATTGCACTTATGACATGCTGTCTGTCCAAGGATCTCTAAGCACTCTACAACTATCAGTTAAGTCTCAAAATCCATGTGAGAAAGGGAAGATCGTTTTACAAATGGGTGAACTGAAGAGCAGAAAAATTAAACGGTTTGCCCAGTGTCAATGAATAAGCCAATGGCAGAGCTGTGAATAGAACCCAGGCTATGTTCTTTGAAAAGATGAAAAATTGTCTTAATGAAGCAAATACACTTGTTGAAAAACTAAGTTAAAGGAATCTCTGGAAAGATTCATTCCTAATAGAAAATTATCTGAAGTGACAGCTCAATTTGGTTCCAACCCATCCAACCTATCTCTCACAAATCTAGCATCTCACTCTGAAGTAACAGTCAAGCATTACAGGCTGTTGAACTGCTATGTTTGATCAACAAATTGCTCATGAAACTTGTAAGGCTCTTTGAAATCTTCACCAATTCACCTCAGCTCTAATCACAAAGCATCGCAGCCTCTGTGAGATAGTGGAAAGCTCAGCTCAAATGTTTAGGTCTGTTTCCAGCTCACACCTATTCCAGCATCAAAGAATCCTCTCAGAAAACAGGAAAACATGGAGAAAAACCACAACCCTAATCTCCTAGGATGAAATCCACCCATGGACTCAGAGGCAACAGAAGATCTGCAACAGTCCTGGTGGGTGCATGGGTGGGCATGTGATAGAATTAGGCTTCAGACTAACTTCAAGAAGCCCAACTCAGAGGGGCTTTGGGTCAGGGCCACTGGGTCCACAGTTACACAGATCCAGTGACCTCTGGCTCCTGGTATTACTTTATGCCGTTTCTAATTCTGGGATATTGTTGGAGATCATCAGCACACCCCAACCAATTCCATTTTTAATCTCTGCCTCAAGCCTTAGCTGCCTTCACACATTGGAAAATTCCCCTTTCATTGTGCTGTATTGCAATCACTTTATGATGGGTGTGATCAAAATCAAGTAGAATTGTTCTAGTGACACAGAATGAATTTCACCTAGAAGCTTTCACAGATATAAGCCCAAGCTAATCAGAATCCCAACTTGACTGGTCCCTGGGTCAGTGATCCTCCTTTAAAAATGTGGTGGCTACTTTTGTTCTTGGTTTAAACAGCTCACCCGGGAAAGAATCTCAAGGTCCTAATTCTGATTTAATTTGCTCCAGTTTTACACCATTATAACTCTGTTGGGAACTTATGCTTCCTAAATCTTTGGCTAGGTTCTCAACACGGGTTAGGGTAAACTGCCCTAGTTGTGCCCCTGGCTGTCATGGCCCCTCTGAGTTTGTGGCAGCTAGGGAATAGCCAGGGTATAAGAATATCCCAGCAGCCCAACTTACTACCCTCCCAACATACTCTCCTCCTGGCAGCCTAGAATGTCCCTTCCATGGTGCAGGCTCCTCTGGAATGAGCCCAGAGTCCACTCTTCATCTACCAGGGAGGCTTCCTATGTGGAATGGGGCAAGGCTTCTGGACTCTTTGTAGCCACTTTATGCTAGAATGGCTAAAACAAAGTGGCTGCAGCACTGGGGTGAATTCCTCCCATTGAGCCCGACTCATTGGAGTTGTGCTGGCATAAAACTGGAGTAAGAGCAACCAGAGTGAAACTCAGTAATGGAGTGCTGATGTTTCTGCTACAAAAGCAATGGCCTCAACTCTCACAGCTGATTATAAACCATAACAAAAGCTCGATATATCTGGTGTTCTATCTATCCCCATTAACCTCTGCTGGGCATGGAAGTGACTTTCTGTTTTGCATAAAAAGGCAGATCCTGTACTTTTCACTTACCTGGTTTTCCCAAGTAGGCCTGATTTCCCCCCTCATTTACACCTGTGTAAATCAGGAATAATCCTGCTGAAAGTCATCAGTATAAAACTGGGACAGGAGAATCAGGCTCAATGCTTGGTTGTACATGAGGAAGGAAAGTAGGATTTAGACCATTATATCAGAATTCAAAAGTTATTTAATTTCCATAGAATAAAGCAATTAAAAACACATGGTAAAAGGTTTTGCTATTTTTGACAGGCTTGTCTCAGCAATGTGGGCTCCAGGATACAAACAAAAATAAACAGCTAGTTTGGGCTCTGAGCACATTGCCACAGCATGGAAATGTTTCCACACCCAGTTGATTAAAAATTAGGAAGTGTTAACATTTTCCCCATCCCCCGCTCCAAAAGCAAATCACTAGTGCTTTTTTAAATAAGGGGAGGGGGGAGGAAACACCTCAGTCCTCTTCAATGTGCTTTGTATTCTGTGACTTGGTGAATATCCTGGTGTAAGTCAATATCGGTGAATATACTGCTTGTTCACCCCAGTAATTAAATAAAGTTATCTGGAAATTGGTTCAGAATGGAGCTGTGATGTGTGAAAAAGTGCCTGTCCTCTTAGAGCTGAATGTTCATGCATAATGGGAGAAGGTACAGAACTATGATTCAGCAGGAAAAAAACCACCACCACATGATATATTACATATAGTACACGCACCACCTGTCTTTGTCAAAGCTGGAGCCCATTTAATGCTCAGAAGCTCAGAAAAGCTGCATTGTGCAGCCATTAGTAGTACAGGAAAGAGATGTGTTTCTTTCTGTACTGAGGGATTAAGACAGGATTTAGGTTTCAGCACTCCAGGATACTGAGTGTTCTCAATGCCCATTGACTCCAGTGGGAGTTGGGGGTGCTGAGTGCTTCTAGGAGCTGCTCATCAGCTTACAAGATGAAGCTCTTATTGAGGGCTTTGAGACAGACATTCCCTTTTACTTACATGGGGCAGAGGAGCAAAAGTGCATGGAAATGCAGCAGGGAGCGTGGAAGGAATTTTGGAACAGCGGCTCTGTGGCAGGTACCTTAAAGGGTAATGGATCCATGCACTAGCCTGGGACAATCAATCAGACATGTGCGGTTCAGTTTGTAGCCCTAACCTCAGAGCTCTGTTTAGTCTCCAAAATAAAAAGAGAAAACATGGAACAGTAACACAAAGTAACAGTCCTGTTCCCAACCGAGACTGTGGGGCTCTCTAGCCTCCAGCAGCTTAGCAGTCAGGTGCTTCTCCATTCTAGGACTGTCTACAGGGCCTGCTTACCCTCTTCCAGCCTTCTGCTGCAGCCAAAGGAGAAAGTACTCATAACCACTTCTGGATCCCTAGCCACCTCATGCAACAGGGTCCTCATTTATATCCCCTAGCTGTTCAGATGGGTCTGATGAGTCTCCAGAACAGGACCCCAAACCCACCGAAGCCTTACTGCATCGATACTATGTTGAGAGGCTCCCTAAGTTCCTGGGGGCTTAGGTGATCTGTGTCACAGCAAAATCAGGGAATAGACACTTTACATCTTTGTTATTATTTGTATTGCGGTACTGCTGAGGGGTCCTAGTCATGGAGGAGGGCCCCATTGTGCTCGGCACTGTACAAACACAGAACAAAGAGAGGCAAAGAGTCCTGTGGCACCTTATAGACTAATAGATGTATTGGCACATAAACTTTCATGGATGAATACCCACTTCGTCAGATGATATGGCTACCCTTGTGATATGGAACAAAGAGAGGCTCCCTGCCCCAAAGAGCCAACAATCTAATATTTAACTTCTGCAGAGCAACTAAATAACAACTTTGTTTTCCTAGGAAGGGGTCCAAATGTCCATGGCAAATTGGTATAGATATTAATGCCAGGCAGACTGGCCTTAGTTCCCTCCCAAGGTTGTTAGCTCTGTACTAGGAGAATCCACAGCAGTGTGGAATGGGGGTCTAACTAAGCAGTCAGGGATGAGGGGGACCCAGCAGATAGTGTCAATTTCTGAATGTCTTGTCAAAGATCTATATGATATGGGAGTGGATTTCTGGTGGATCTCTTTTGGCCATTACATCTCTTTATTGCTTTGTTAACGCTATTAGACTCAGTTCTGAATGTCCTTGCTTTTATCAAGTTAGCTGGGTCCTTCAAATGAGGCTATCCTTAAAGTGACTAACAATAGCATCATGTGGCTCCGTGCTTATTAATTTCTATACCAACTGTATTCGTTTTGCAAGAAAGAAATGAATTCTTTTTTATATGAGTTTGTTAGAAATGTCATTTTTAAAATGACATAATGTGAATTTCCCAATAGCACAGGTTGTTTGTATACAAATGAACTTTTTGGTATCAAGGGGTTTAAAGGGTTATTTCCTATTTGCGCAACAATCAGCTATGCATCCTTCACAGAGCCGTGGAACACTGCCTAGAGTGCTCTGCATCAACAGCACATTTACTGGAGAGTCATGGGTGCATGTTTACGTCCTAGCCCTTCTCTGTAGACTAAGACCAAACTTGCCGAGGTGGATCCCTAGGGTTAACTTAGGGTTGCCAATTTTCTAATTGCATAAAACCAAACATCCCTGCCCTGCCCCTTTCCTGAAGCCCCGCCCCTTCTCACTCATAGATTCATAGATATTTAGGTCAGAAGGGACCCCCTTTCTCTGTTGCTCGCTCTTCCCCACCCTTACTCACTTTCACTGGGCTGGGGCAGGGGGTTGGGTGCAGGAGAGGGGCAAGGGCTCTGGCTGGGGGTGTGGGCTCTGGGGTGGGACTGGGGATGAGGGGTTTGGAGTGCGGGAGAGGGCTCTGGGCTGGGGCAGCGGGTTGGGGTGCGGGAGTGAGGACTCTGGCTGGGGGTGTGGGCTCTGGGGTGGGGCCAGGGATGAGAGGTTTGGGGTACAGGAGGGGGCTCCAGGCTGGGGCAAGGGGTTAGTGTATTGGGGGGGGGTGCAGGCTCCAGGAGGGAGTTTGGGTGCAGGAGGGGACTCCGGGCTGGGGCAGGGAGTTGGGGTGCAGCAGAGGGTTCGGGGTGCGAGGTTGCAGCGGCACTTACCATGGGCTCCCGGGAAGTGGCCACCAAAACCCTGCAACCCCTAGATGCATGGGGGGCTTGCAAGGAGCCACACGCTTCCAGGAGCCACATGGGGCCAGGGCAGGCAGGGAGCCTGCCTTGGCTCCAGGCCACAATTGCACCACCGACTGGACTTTTAACGGCCCAGTCGGCAGTGCGGACTGGAGCCCCACCAGGGTCCCTTTTCAACCGGGCGCCTGGCAACCCTAGGTTAGGTACGTAAAATAAGTGACCTGATTTCAGTAGCACCAAGCACCTGCAACTCCCACTGAAGTCCATAGGAGTTGTGGTTTCTCAGCACCTCTGAAAAGTAGGCCACTGACTGAGGTATTTATGTATAGGTTTAGGTGCCTGATTTTAGGCACCTACATTTGGCATAATAAACATTGAAGTTTCTTAAATGTTTTGGCTTCTTTGATGGCAAGTGTTCTCTGTGGGTGATACTCACTTCTGTGCAGGGGGCGACGTAAGGTGTATGCAGCAATTAAATCCCATTTAAACCCTATTTTAAGGGCATATGTGAGACTTTAGGCCCTGTGGCACCCCTCTGCACAGAGTGCATTTCACCATATCTGAATATTGCATAGCTGGTGATAGTATTTTTTTCTCCTAAGTTAGGTATATAATTAGTGACTCAGTTTTTCCATTTAAGGTAACAGGACTTCCTTTGGATAATGATTAGCTACTTAGCAATTCAGCTGTGAGTAAAAGGTCTTTTAACTCACTGCTTTCTTGAAGAGCACCATCAGCTTGAGATTTACTAGGGAGTCTTCTGAAAACTTGTGCCCCCCACCCCAGCCACTCAATTTATAATCAGATTTCCCCCAAAATAACCCTGAATAGCTGGACAGGTCTGACATATATGAGTAAAATCCCTTTTCACAGTATTGCCAACCTCAAAAGTGCAAAAATTAGGCCCCAAAATCATGACTTTTTTTTATAAAAAATCCTCATGTTTGTTCTGTCCTTTGATTTTTGAACTCTCCCTGCCCATTGTATGTGAGGCAGTTTCACCACAGCTTCTCCTGCACCTATCCCCTCTGATTACATTTAATGTGGTAGCACTTAAAGTCTTAAAAGAATCTATTAGTTTGAGGGATGGTCCCTAAAAATAACATGGAAGTGAGGCTGGAACAGGTTTGATCACTATAATCTATATATCTACACACACACACACACACACACTGATCTTTTAAGGTAAATTTTACCTTTTTATTGTAGAACAAACTGAAAATGCAAGGCCTTTCCTTCAGATTCAGAACCACTCCATACGTGCACTTAGAGATGATTTAGTCATCAACTCTACAAACTCAATCTGGATCTAAAAATCAAGCTGTGATGTTTCTGGCTCATGCACTATCTCTCATAATAAGGATTCTGCTGGTCAGATTCTCCTCCCTCAGTTATATCTGTGCAACCCCAATGGGTCAGATTCTGATCTTGGTTAGAATAGTGTAAGTTGGGAGTAAATCCATTGAAGCTACTGGCCCAAAGAGGTAGCACAGGTGTAAGTGTGTGGAAACATTGGCGCTTCAGCAGGAACTCAACAATTCTGCTGATGATACACAAGACAGAACAGAATCCAGCTCACTCTCCCATAATTGTGCTGATTCTACAGTGCTAACTGGAGTAAAAGTAGTAAGCATTTATTTTTGTCACTAAAATAAGCAGACATGACTCAGAGCACACAGAAGGAGCGGATCTGTTGAGAAAGATGGTGCCATTCTTATAATGTCACAATAGCATGGTAATGCTATTTCAATAATTTGTTTAAAAATTACTATACTGTGTGGCTTTCTAAGGCCAGCCAAATTTATTGTACTTTCAAGTGTAGCTGGGAGAATGCATAAAACAAAATGGCAAGGAACAAAAAATAAAGTTTGTTTTCTTTCGTGATGTGCTAATATTTGAAAAGTTTGCAGTTCACCGCTCAGTATATTTCCACAATCTGCACATCTGTACTTCAAAAATAATTTGAATTATGACATCCTGTTGTACTCAAAATAAACTGGACCACCAAGGGGAGGTGTCATGAACTGACATTTAGTAAAAGCTATTCTCTGTTCCACTGCACTGTACCCTGCCATGTCCTTCATGCCAGTTATTGATCAGACCAGCAGTCAATGCAAAACGCCTCTCTTTGAGCCAGGCTTGGAATGTATTAATAAAGTAGGTCATTGATTAGCTGGAAATATGACTGACAACTCCTTCACTTTGATCCAGATGTACTGTACATCTTGGGGGAGGAAGCAGACGATGATTCAGTGATGTGAAAGGAAATAAAACCCACGCTTTTCATATTTTTGAAAGATTTGCTTCAATAAAATAGCTAGCTAGCAACAGTACCCTCAGCAGATTAAATGGTATGCAAATTTATTTAAAAAGCACTTCTGGATTTCCTAAAGTAAAAAAAAAAGGGAAATAGGTAAAAGTAGGACAAATCTGCCAGTAACTTATCTAATTGCAAAAGACCAAGAGCCTAATGAATTTCTTCCTCTCTGAACAAAGAATTTTAATGGACTACTCCAGTTCAATATACTGTACATTTTGGAAATGAACTATTAAAATCTCTATTGATTTAATATACAATGTGTTTAATACAGCATGGGTAAATTATAGGAGCAATGAGGACAAAGGGCCAGATTTTGATCTCAGTTACACTTGTGTAAATCTGGAGTAACTCCATTGACATTGTGATAATGGAGATAAGAACTGGGCTTGAGAAATTCTGTATTTGTTTAACTCGCTTCTAACCTTTGTCACCAAAGGTATTAAAATGAATATAAAACCAGTTGAATGGAACATATTCTATCCACTAAGATAACACTTGATGCAGGATCTTCCTATCTGACATTGAAGGATAAAATCCTAGTTCTGGCTGTATTGTTGATGGATACACAATAGCAAATCCATGGCAGCTTTTGCTCTTCAGCCACTGCTCCAGAACCTCACTACCATTTGCACAGGCATAAGGTCCACTGAATCTGCATAACTTTCGACTTTATGACCTTCCCTTCACCTTCCCTAAATGAGAGCAGAGACCCACTCCACAGTTTGCAGAGGTTCCACTGCCTGGCTGTTGCACTGCTGCGTTTCCCTGAGCAGAACCACTAGGGGTCTTAAAGGAACATGCAATGATGATTATGCACATTAGCACACTCTGGTAATAGGCTAAGTGCTGCTGAAGTTTTTGTTTTTAAGGAAAGTGATTTATGAAGTTTAAACCTGAACATTTTAGGTTTTAGTTTTCAAATGGCTTTTAGCTTTTCCAGCACAATTGTTGTTGTTTTTCATCTGTACAGTCCTGGATGAAGATGAGCAGTCCCACTGAATGTAGTAGTACCACACATATAACTTTAGACATCTGAGTAACTGTTTTGGGTTCAGCATCTACATTTGTTACTCCTGTTATTCTTTCATGCAGCTATTGATGTAGTGGATGAAAAGGGAAAACATCTCTAGGGATGCTCATAACACTGGAAGAAGGGCAGAATTATTGTGCATTAACACAAAATATAGCAGTAAGGACAGCATTATTTGATTTGAGATTTTTAATGGGATTCTATAAAACAAACAAGAAACAGAGATAAACAGATGCTGAAGCAGTAGTACAAGAAATGCAGACAGAATGCATTTTCTATGTAGCTGTTCAAAATTACAAACAGACTGGGAAGTTATACATCCAACAGAGGATAAAACACAATGATCAAAGAACAGTTAGCTTGGGAATTCCTCCTGCCAAGGGTTCTACTCTTTCTCACAAACAGAGGTTTCTGCCTATTCTTTTTTATTTTTCAACTTTGCGTATCATGAGGCAATGGAAATCAGAAACATTTTTTAACAGTAAATGAAGTTTCAGTTTTTCTTATGGGTGATATCCACCCTTTCTGCAGAAAGGCAGCAGAGGGTATATGCACCATTATATCCCACATAAGCCATATCTTCTGAGACATAAAACTATACCATGACAAAAAGTGAACATAAAGGATGAGCCACCATTCAAGCACGCCCTCATAGCCAGAGGTCACCCTACAGCACCCCACTTTTGTTTCCCCCTTTGCACTATTCAGATAAACTTCATCCAGGCTTTTTTGGGGGGTCAAAGACACCCCTCCTTGGGGACTGGACAAACACAACTCACACAAAATAAACCATGTAAAACTAAAAAATCCCCAAATATAGTCCATTCAAAAGTCCACACAACACAACAGTGTCTCTTCCTGCCTGAGGCCTTTATAGACTTGTCCTACTCAGTCAAGGTCTCTCACAGATCAGCCTAGGACAACCCTGAACTCAGGCTCATCACAGCAAGAACACTTCATACCATTTCCTGAACTTTCCCCTTCTCCCAGCATCTTCCTGCTGCTCTTTTTAGGGCAAACACTTGATCTCACCCAGGTGTGGCTCCTCAGTAATCAGGGTTGGCTGGCTGCAGGCCTTTCAGCCCTTAGGGCAAGGCACTTTGTTACAGGGCAGAAATAGGGTTGCCAACTTTCTAATGGTACAAAACCAAACACCCCTGTCATGCCATGCCCCGCCCCTACTCTGAGGCCCCTCCCCTACTTGCTCCATCCCCCCTCCCTCTGTCACTTGCTCTCCCCCACCCTCAACTCACTTTCACCGGGCTGGGGCAGGAGGTTGGGGTGCAGGGTCCTGGCAGCGCTTACCGTGTTGCCCAGGAAGCAGCTGCCAGGTCCCTGAGGCCCCTAAGCACATGGGCAGCCAGGGAGGCTCCGTACGTTGCCCTCCCACCCACAGGCACTGCCCACACAGCTCCCCTTGGCCGCAGTTCCTGGCCAATGGGAGCTGTGGAGCCAGCACTGGGGTGGGGGCAGTGCGTAGAGCCTCCCTGGCTGCCCATGTGCCTAGGGGCCACAAGGACCTGGCAACCGCTTCCGGGAGCCGCGTGGAGCTAGGGCAGGCAGGGAGCCTGCCTTTGCCCCAGGCCCCAGCTGCGCCGCTGACTGGACTTTTAATGGCCCAGTCCGCGGTGCTGACTAGAGCCACCAGGGTCCCTTTTCGACTGGCCGTTCCAGTCGAAAACTGGATGCCTGGCCACCCTAGGCAGAAATGTCTGTTTCAGCTGTCTAAATATGTACTTACTAAGATATTTCAGCATTAATAGCTGCTGGAAAATGTGATAAGCTAACCAAAGAGTCTCATAGGCACCTGCATGGAATACTCCTTGATATTACACTTGAGGTAGGCAGCTCTCAGATTCACATGAATCTTCTGTGGCTCTTACCCTTGATTGGGCCTGTTAACCCTCAGAAAGTGAATCAACAAGCTTTATTCTTCTCAGTTTTAAAAAATATCTTTTAGCTGCTTACTTACTATGTGCCAAAGCCTTTCTGCAATGAAGTCAATGGGAGCTTTGCCATTGATTTAAATGGGAGTTGGTACGTTTTGGATATATTGCATTTAGAATAGGTTTTTCTTTCTGGGACATACGCTTCCATCTGAGCATGTTTACTTTAGTTGTTCTTTTTTGTCTTGTGAAGAGATCAGATTAAATCTTCACCCATGGCAGAATGAAACATAAGAAAAGACGGTTTTATTTACTGTGGCTTTGTACATGTAGGAAACCGTCTCTTTTTAATATTTAAATTATGCAGTCAGTGTTGAAGAATTTAAAACTTCCTTCTAAATCTTGTGGACCAGATTCTATCCTGGCTCATAATGTGCAAGCTTGTTATGTCAGTAGGGTTTCATAAGACAATATCAGCCTTGGGGGAACATAGAGCACAGCCTTGGTTGCTAATGGATATTTAAAGTGAATTAAGATGTTTTGGCAAAGAAATATCTTATCAGTACAGAGAGCAATAAGAGCCGTTGTAAATTCTGTGGAAATGCCAGAGGGACTGAAAACAAGGGAGATCAAAGCCCTTCATAAATCCTCAGGTCTCTTACACTGCAGGGAGATGTGGGGTTTAACATCTGGTCAACTAATAGAAAGTTTATCCCTTTTCATATTTTCTGAGCATAAAATGTAATTTTCTTCTTCCTCTAATTTTTAGTGTTATTTATTGTTTCTATTATAACAGCACTAGTCAGGGACCAGAGCCCTAGCCTGTTACATTTTGTACAAACATATAGTAATAAACAAAATGCCAGTCACAAAGAACTACAAATGTTCCTTTGAAAAAAAACAGACGTCCAGTGATGCAGATGTGGCAGCATGGTGCAGTCCTTTCCATTGTTTGTCACCTGGCACAGCTCAGGGTGGAAGTAAAGGTGATTTTATGCCACCTTTATATCCTCCCAATCCTGGGGCCATTGAACTTGTCCTGAGAAGCATCTTAAAGGAGCTTTAGGGCAGTTCTGGGTTGCACTACTTCCCAATGGCCCCTGCCGGTCACTCCCAAAGCTGGCGATCACCAGCTTGCAAGGGCAACCTAAACTTCATCCTCCTTTTCACAAGACATGCTCCTTAAACTGAGAGGGGGTGGCACACCTGCCTTATACCACTCAGGAGACCCCCAAATGGCCAGTTATACCTGCTTTACCGCTGCTTTGTGATGCCAGAGCTGTGCAAAAATAATCTTAGTAGGGCATTGGACTTAGCTATACATTTTAGGTCCTGATGCTTCTCTGATTGAAATAAATGGCAAAACTCCAATTGATGTCACGGAGAGCAGGATTGGGTGCTTATTTTGTATAGTGTCTTAAATACAAATTATATTTCTAAACAATGTACAGAGTTGAACTTAGGACCTGACTGCACCATTAAAGTCAATAGGAGTCCTGCCATGCACTTAACTAGGTGAAGGACAAGTACTTTATACAATAAATAGCAGGAAGAGAGGAAAATTAAGGAGAAATAGGTAGGGGAGAACAGATGCTTCTCAGCTGAAATTTTACGTAACAGTAGAGCGGAAAGAATGGGTGGGCCCCCAGAAACGCTTCCCTGCTCTTCCACATAGCACTCAAAATGTTATTGGAAAAATCTAGCAAATAAAATAAATCCTTCAAAACAAAATGGTCCCTCTTTGCTTATTACATATGGAGTAATGTCAGCCAAGTAAACTTGTTTGTTATAGCAACTCATCCATTTCTAAACTTTAAGTGGAAACAATTAAAATTAGGGGGGAAAACCCACCTTTTCTGATCTGATCAGGCAATCAGGACTCAAACTCTAAAAGGAAATGTTGCTCTACTCTGTAAGTTTAATGCAAGCGAGTAACAGTTTTATTTATGACCAGAGGCTTCCTTATGTGCTTTCATACTTGGGTTAGCTTTGTCTAATTAAAAGGTCAGAATGAAGAAAGAGAAGGAAAAAAGGTTACATGTGTTTAAGTTAAGAATATCTACTGCTCTCCAAGAAAGTTGGGACCATCATTAAATGTCAGCTAGACAAAAAGCAGTAGGATGACATCATTTTGTTGCCATGAAATGCTTCTAAATTTACCTTGAAGATTCACATATCCACAGGACTGCATGTCTGCCAGTGACTCATGCTGACTCATTCAGTAAGTGAGCATTCAGCTACTTAGTCTCTATACCGGCTTACAGTGATATGATTTCCAGAGTGATTTCTTTAAAATTTAATTTAGCATGCTTTTGCCACAGGGACACATACAATTCTGTGATTTTAGTTTTATTTATTTATTTTTGTCTTATTCAATGTGTATTCATAAGATGTTTTGTGCTATTATTTCCAAACCAGCTTTTAAAATGGTGTGGATAGACATAACTATTCTTATGTCCAGCCATAGAGGTCTGTTTATACATGTTCCAGTTATACATAAGCAGTGATAATTTACTGATGTTTATGGAAACCAAAGGCCTTAAACTTTACCATTGGATTTCTGCCATGGTTTCAATGGGAGCAGAAGCAGGGCGCAGTTGTGAAACGTTTCTAGTCTTGCACTCTGAAATAATTAATGAATGGACAATAATGGGCCTGATTCTGATTTCATTTGCATTTGTATAAATCAGGAGTCACTCCAGTGAAGTGGTATAAAAATTGATGTGAGATCAGAATCAAGTCCAATAAATTCCTGATAAGTGTTGCTATGACTATATTGAGCCCAGTGGAAGTCAATGGGAACTTTGCCATTGACTTCAAAGGAAAGAATATTAAGTCCATTGTCAATCTCTCTCTCATGTTTAGATGTAATTCTGAAAATCTATAGCAGCGAGCTGGTGTATGCCTACAAGTAGTTCTCTGTTGTAACAGTACAAATATTGCAATGGCATAAAAAGGGGAATGCCATGGAAACTCTCTCTGAAACAAAGTAAGTGGTACTTCCCTGCATTCCACTTCATTGTAATTTCCTGATCTTCCCTACAGTTGGGTATAATTGTTAAATCATGATGACATAAATGGTTTCATGCCAGCTCTCCACTTTCAAGGTAATTTATTTATTTTTTGTAAGGAATCTACAAGTATTTATTCAAAAGAGGTGAGGGGGGAGAGAGTGTATAAAATGAACAGGTCTAGACTTCTGTGTTGCTTGGACTTGTTCTGGAACCATTTGCTTTTTAACCTCTTGTGGTATATAACTACCCAAGTCACAGGCAACAGAAAATCAGGTCTACAAAATGATCCTTCTCCCAACAGGAGTAGGATCAAGCACTTAATCATGTCAGTAGGGGGCTCCAGAAACTGTTCTGCTAGACTGTTCATATCTTTGGAGAAAACAATTCTTACTTACCCTCATGCTGCCCACTCCTTCTCCAAGCTAGCAGCTTCTCTGGGAAACTGCGACTTCTCTCTTTAGTATGCCAAGTTTGATGGTGCTTTTATAGTTCTGGATTACATGCTTCATTTTTCTTGCTCTTGTGGTCAGTCATGGATCACACTCCTATCCTGCGGTGATTCATCTATGTTTCTGTCCTTTGATCTCTCTGACTCAGAGACTTGTCCCATCTGGAATCTAAAAGTGCTGGCTAGTCCATGGTGGGTTTCTGCTTCATTGACTTCTTGGTAACTTAGATATAAATTGCTTTATTTTTCTTTTAGAAAAATAGAATCCCAAAGTCTCTTTAATCATTTTCAGTCCATACCCCCCTTTCACACTAGATTTCCTGCTAGATTTTTCACTAGATCACTATTGTTTCATTGTTGGGTGTGGGCAGGGGCAGCAGGTTTGTATAATTTTTGATGGTGCCCAGAACGGGTGCAAGTCCCACCCCCAACACACACCTGTCTTGTAAGCCGAAATATATATTTTTAAATAATGTAAAAATGGACTGGAAACAGTAAGCATTTAACAGTTTCCCTTTTAAACAGTTTCTGGCTGGGGGTGCGGGCTCTGGGGTGGGGCTGGGAATGAGGAGTTTGGAGTGTGGGAGGGGCTCAGGGCTAGGGCAGAGGGTTGGGGTGTGGGAGTGAGGGCTGCGAGGTGAGGCCTGGGATGAGGGGTTCACGGTGCAGGAGGGGGCTCAGGTGGGGCAGAGGGTTGGGTTGTGGGGGGGTGGGCTCTGGGGTGGGGCAGGGCTGGGGATGAGGAGTTTGGGGTGCAGGTAGGCTGCCACAGAGCTGGGGCCAGAGAGGAGGACTCCCCAGTCCCCCAGCCCTCTCCGCCAGGCAGCACACTCATCCAGCACCATCACAGCATGTGCTCCTAGGGGCCGGGCCCCTCTCAGGTCCAGGAAGCCCCCTCGCCTCCCCAGTAGTGGGTGCTGGGGGGGGGAGGAGAGGGCTGCCATCACATGTGGCCTCCTCCCCTGCTGCAGCCTGTTGCCCCTCACCATAGCCTCATGGGGGATGGGGCTACCCTTTGCCCAGCGTGGAGCAGGAGTGGTGGCTGCGAGTGGTGGTGGTGGGGAACACAGATAATACGGTCAGACACTCACCCAAGCCTCAACAGCTGCTCAGATGTGGTCCAGACTCCATCTCCTGGAAGCACCCTTGACATCGCCTCCCGGTGGGTGCAGGGGAGGGGAGGGCTGCCAACCATGTTTGCCCCTCCCTCCCCTTCTCTCTCTGCAGGTGTAGTAGCTGCCTCAGCCTGCCACCAGCGCCGCTCTTGTGTTGTAGGCAGCAGCCGCCGGCGGTGGCAAGGAAGCAGTGCGAAGCTGCAGGGCAGCCATCCGCTTGAGGCAGGGATGCTCCAAGGCCCAGGGGAAGTGTGTGGGGGCGGCAGACAGGGGCTGGGGGATGCTCCAGAGCAGGCATGTGGGGGCGGCAGGCAGGACCAGGGGAGAGACTATTACAGTTACAATAAAATAGCCCCATGGGAATGTTCCAGTTACAGTAAAATTGCCCCCCTATGGGTTCCCTGGGTAAGCACCAGCATTGTATATTGTTGACGCCTATATAGGCATATGCATGGGAAAGGATTTGGGGGGGGGGGTTAAAGGCGTGAGTGTGGAGTGGAAGATTTCTTTGCAGGTTGCGAGAGGCCAAAAGGGGGAGGAAGGAAGAGAGCAGAGAAGTGGTTAACTTAACACCTCAGCTAGCTTTGTCTGAAGATAAGATGCTGGCCCCGGTTTAAGGTCATGGGCTCGATGATAAGTCATTAGCTGCATTTACATCTTACCCAACCCCTTCACCAACCATAAAAAAAAAAAGAAACTAAGCAAAGCAGGGCTGCAAAAATTACAATAAAAACAAATAAAATGGCAAAGGCCAACGGGCGGTGGGGGGGGGGGGGAACAAAGTATCTGGAGCCGGTGTGTTTGGGGAAAGCCGAGGAGGCCACAGCAAGCTTTAAACTGGTACAAAAAGCACCACCAAAAACAGAAGCCACCAAACAAAAACACCCCAAAAGAATCCAGGACTTAAAAACCCTCCCAAAAGCCACAACAAGTCGAAAATCACAGCGGACCGTCGATGACCCGTGCACGGGGCAAGAACTCCCATCCACCCTTCCCTCCATTTTCTTCTTACTTTACACCCAGGCTTGGCCAGCCTCGGGTCGTGCGTGTGTGAGTATGGAAGTGGGTTAGGGCTGGGATACTAATGCTTTCTTTCTTCCTTTAAGTAACGTGGGAGCTGTCCCAACACTCACTGCTGTTATTTTATTATTTTATAAATAAAGTTTTAAAACTTAGACACTTGGTGTGCTCCTTCATCCCCTCCCCAAACAATCCTGTGGCCTCAGCCTAATCACCTAATGCCTCAGGCAGATTGGTAACATAAATCTGTCACAAGACCTGGCTCCGAAAATTGGTGGAGCCAGGCCCCCGGGCCTTGAATATTCCTGGAGCCCAGGTACCACGGACCTATATAACTCACCGCCCCTGGGTGCAGGAAGAGATTTGATAGCATCTGGTACTGGCCAGGTTAGTCAGATCTCCTTTGGGGTCCCTTCCATTTCTAAAAATGTTGCTTTTAAAATATCAAAGACCTATAATTCTGACCCCCTTGTTCCAGAGAGACTGGCTTCTTCTTGTTGCACATTTGTATTGCAGATTAAAGACCTCAGGAAAGCAGCTCCTCTCATGCTCTTTTTCTCAGCCTAACATGCATCTAAAAGAAAAAAAATAACCTTATGCCATCTTGAGACTTGCCTTAGACCCTCCTGTAATACATATATCTTTACCAATAATTTTAAAATTCACTTATTCAATTAGGTAATGAGTAGCTGCAGCCATAGCCTGTTAAAGGGATGCACTATATGCAATGCATTTTCTTCTTCTGAAATTGGTGCACAGGTGTCCTTACAGTGTACATCTATATATCTTATTGGCAGTGCCCTGGGTTGCAGTGTGGGAACAGAGTTAACATTGTTAAATGTGCAGAGGAACAACATCCCCATTGTTTATTTTATAAATTTCATGTGACATTCATTCATTTCCATTTTTAAAAAAACCCATTGGATTTTCCCTTTTGGAGTCTATCCTGCATGCTTTATATGGATCATACTCCTGCTGAAGCCAGGAGATTTTGTTCTGAGCAACGAGAGCAGAACGGAACCTGTAGAGGCTGATCTTGCAAGGGTACTACATTCTCTCATCTCCCACTGAAGACAGAAGGTGGTCAGGGCACTCAGCACCTCCCAGGGAGTGCTCAGCACATTGCAGATTTGGGCCATTGATACAGTTGGCATACCTTGTTTGCTCCTATGCTCCCTTTGCTACTGATGTACAGTAAGGAGTGAACATTGCCCTCAAGCTGCAATCTGATCTTCAGACAGAGCTCAGCCAATAACTGCAGAAAAGGGCAGCAGATTTTCCTTAAGCAGCAGCATCAACAGCAGGAGTTCTGGAAGCTGTAGTGGCAACAGCCGCCTCTGTTATGACAGTTCTCTTGTAGGTCACCATGGTGAGAGTGTATCTTGGTATTTCATCTGTCCAGCCACACTAATGTCATTTATAAACACCAGAAGAATAGTTTATATTAATGAAATATTTTAGTATGAGTATTCTTCATGTGGACATGCTAATTAGAAATGCACACATACAGTCCCCTTGAGGGAAGGGGATTTAACTAATGGATAAAGTGAAGAGGGATTTAGCAGCATTTTAAAAAATAGATTAAAGGCATATTTACGTTGGTGTGATTGCATCTTTTTGAAACTTGTTACTAGGTATTTGAAAACTGGCTGTTGTTACTAAAAAAAAGATCCTTATTAGATAGCTTACAACTTGTAACCCCGTGTCTTCTGCCTCTATGCTGTAAACATCCGTACGAACCGTGTGCATTTCTTCATGAACTGAAGATCAAATTTGCTGTGAATCATTAAAATAGTTAAATTTAGATTTAACAATTTACATTAAATTTAAAAAAACACAACATTTTGTGGTTAACTCTTAGATTAGAAAAAGCCAGTTAAAGCTGCTTCAGTTTCCTCAAGCAGTGATATAAACAGCCTGCAGGGTCTTGTATATATACAACTACTGCTATGTCAGGGAACCTGTTTGCAACATGCTTGTGTCCTAATCATGTTCTGATATCGTTGGGTTTTACCTGTGTAGAACAGACCAAATGGTATTATAATCTTACTAAAGAAATCATGATCTAACTCTGAAAGGCATAGATAAGTCTCTAGAGATATGCAGATGAAGCAGATTGTGAATTACCAGTCTTTTGTGACTGGATGCAGAGGACCTAGCATGAAAAGAATTAACCCCCTGCTCAAATCTCTAGTGACAAAACCACACACAGAAAGGGTTGGGATAACATAATAGGACTTATTGAGGCCAATCAGGAGCTAAGGATTTACACTTGGGAACTCCATAAAACTGTGTCAATGGAGGGTAAAGGATGGAAGAACTAAAGTTGTTCTATGATAATGTAAACTAGGAATAAGCATACTGACACACCAGGGTATGGGTATCTATTTGTTGTTTTTTTGTTATATCTTTGAGACGGTCTTTTCATTTTATTTTTTAAAAATGCTGTTGAATTTGGGCAGAAACTCTCCACATGAAAGATTTTTGCTCTTGACTGGGTCAGGTGATGGTGAATTTGAACCTGGCATTTTCTCTGAATTACTTTATTAATAAGAAAGCAAAGAGGTCAGAAGGGGAAAGTGGACCTTTTTGGAGAGGAGAAGAGAGGAGAGGAGAGGGGAAAATTGAAGGTTGCTTCCACAGCTTCTATGGCTATTTTGATGTCATACCTTCCTTTACTATGTCAGTGCATTAGCGCACACTAGCCAGAGTGGCAATTTGGAAGGAGTGTCATCTAGTTGCTGGCAGTACTATGGGTGAGGTGATCTGGACTTTTCTCTTCCTTCTCTGATAAAGTTTCTCTATGATCCATGGCAAGTTGGTGACCCCATTTTTCCCCATCTGTAAAACAGTGATAATGCTGCCTAGTAATGTGACGTGACGTTTCTGACAGATCTGGATAGAACCAGCTACATGATTGCAATTTAGTATTATTATAGCTACATGTGAAATGTTTTCATGCAAGCCACTGATACTTAAATGTACTTAGTGCAATAACAAAAACACCAAACAAATAACTGAATAGCATTGCAGGATACTGTAGGTATAAAGTTAATTAATGTAATATTGCCCTTTATTTGGCATTACCTAACTCTTTTTTGGTACAAGAGCTGTAAGTCTATAGATCCTAATAAAAATATTGTCCTCACAATATACATTTTACAGCCCAGTTAACTGTTACCCTGCACTTTCTTTAATCATTAGCATTAGTATAGCGTGAATGGAAACAATATTTCCTTTCTCCCACCTCTTAGTACTGTTTATTTAGGCCTTGTCTACATGACATAATTGCATCAGCTTAACTAAAAGTGTGATTTAACAAAAACACAGCTTAGTTAAACACGTGCAAATCTATGTGTTGACATATTTTGGTTTGTAAGTGGCTTATTGTGGTTTAGTTTATACTAATTCCTACGAAAATTAAGCTAAACCACAATAATTATTATTTTAATCATTATTATTTTAATCTAGTTTATAATTATATGAGTGTCCATGCTGCCTCTTGCACCGTTTTAACTAAACTGGTTTAAAATCACATCTTTAGGGCTTGTCTACAAGGGGACACTCAAGAAAGTTAATCCAAATTAACTGAACATGTGAATTTAAAGGGGCTCAGTTAAACTGCATTAAACCCCTGCATGGAAACTCTCCTTCACAATTGAAGTGGCCCTAATTTGGTCTTGTTTAATTCACTTTAAAATGGTGAGAGAATAGGGCAATGATTCTGTTACATTTTTTTCTTTTAGAGGACGACTGCTTGGGAAGTGTCAAAAAGATGATTTGCAATTTGCTGCAAAAAATTTTTAAAAATCACACTCTACCAGGTTTTCACCTAAGCAGTCTCCAATGTATGACACGTTAATCGCACAGCAGGTAGTATCACTGTTTATTAAAAATTATTGTTAATGTACTGGCTTATTATGACTCAGTTGCTGTCATAATTATACAACTCAGAATCCTCATCAGCCAGTCAGTTTGGGACGACAATCAAAATAAGTTTTACAGTATGCCAGAAGTCTATCTTTGATAACTGTAGTTTCTCTTCCTAGCAAAATACGGGAACAAATATTAAAATAAAATGTCTGAAAATTAACAGGATAATATAACCAAGTGCAATGGATAGCACAGGTCTAAATAACAGACCTTGCTACCCAAACTTGATTGCTTTTGGTTAAAATAACAAAACCAAGAGAAAAGGAACACAATAAGGTGCAATATATTTGGTTACAGTTGAGCTTTTGAATGATTTTCTCATGAAGTGTTACACTCAAAACGAATTAAAATTGTCTTGAAGGGAAGGGGTAATCATCTAAAGTCCAGATATTCAAAGAGGGAGAAACCAAGACAGCAGTAATGCTGAAAGAGAGCTAGCAGTGATAGTGGATAGAAAACTAAACAGGAATTGCAGAAAAAGGCCAGTGACATTTTGGGCTGGAAATTGAGACTCATCATGTCATGGAGCAGAGAGGTAAAAGTCCAGCTAATGTAGCTTTTCTGTCTCCATAGCTGCAATAGTGCATTCAGTTTTGGACTCCTCAGTTCCAGAAAGGAATTAATGAATGGAAAGGAGCTCAAACAAAAGCAACAAAAATGATCAGGGGATGAGAGGGAATGATTTGAGACAGGATTAATATAGCTAAACATATGCATAGTTTCACTATATGACTAAGGAAGATGTGGGACATAACTGTCTAGAAACATCTGAAGGGTATCAACACCAAAGAAGAAGAGGAATTATTCAGCATGGTACAAAGGGATGTAACTAGAAATAGTAGTGGGATGAAATAAAGTTTTGATAAACTGCAGGGGAAGGTTTTCTCACTGATTTCAATGGGACTTCTTGTGTGAATAAGTGCTCACTAATGTGAGTTAAAGTTGCACAATCTAGTCCAGTGTAATCTACAAAGTTGTGGAGTAGGGAAGCATTGGAAGCTACTTTCCTAGGGAGACATAGAACTAGAATGGACAATATATTAATAAATGTACTGAAGAGGATAATCCTGAATTGGCAGGATGATGAACTAATGGGTCTCTGCTGTCTCTATGGCAGCGGTTCTCAAACGTGGGTCAGGACCCCAAAGTGGGTCACAACCCCGTTATAGTGGGGTCACCAGGGCTGGCTTGGACTTGCTGAGGCCCAGAGCTGAAGCTGAAGCCTGAGCCCCACCATCTGGGGCCGGAGACTAAGGGCTTCAGCCCTGGGTGGCGGGGCTGAGGTTACAGGCCCCCTGCCTGGGGCTGAAGTCCTTGGGCTTCAATTTTGGCTCCCTCGCACGGGATGGTGGAGCTTGGGCTTGGGCTTTGACTCCCCCATCCTGGGCTGCGGGGCTTGGGTGGGCTCAGGCTTCGGTCCCCCCTCCTGGGGTCATGTAGTCATTTTTGTTGTCAGAAGGGGGTCTTGGTGCGATAAAGTTTGAGAATCCCTGCTCTAGGGCTTCAATCTCCACTGTGCTCAAGCTCTGCTCAAACCCAGTGGAAAGGAGGGGCTGTCAGGGAGTTGATTGCAGCTCCATGATTCACAGCAGCACAGCTCCAGTGCAGGTTAAAGCTTCAGGGCAGCAATTTGAGTTTACACCACTGACATAGGTTTCCGCAGGGACCTTACACTAGTGAAAAACCAGGTGCACTTCTCTCCCCTTATTCTGGGACAGGGAGGCATTGTGGTGCAGGAGGTGACATATCCTATGAGGGAAATTCTTCAGGGGAAATCCCTGACTGCTTTGGTGCACTTTGTGCTGCATAAACAGGACAAAGTGAACTTGGCAAACCAGCGAATCTAGCTACTAATGTTAGAAAGTTTTAGAAATGGATGAATGGAAACATTGACTAAAGCCAAAGATGGACTGCTAAGAAATAAAGCATAATAACTAATGGGTGGCAGGCAACTCTTTGTATCAAATGGGCTGATGTAGAAACCAATCTAAACATTTATACTGTTCCCATTCCTATTGTACCTGGACATTGTGGAGCGTGTGACACTGGACATGTATCTGTGCTCCAAGTTCCTTAATAACTGTGTAGCATTAAGGATGGGGTCTGAGCAAAAGCCCAGATGTGGAACGCTCACCCATATTTTGTATTATGATCCAAACTTTGTTGTTCAGTCTCATCTCTCCAGAACTCAAATTGCAGTAAAAACTCCTAACATACTCCCAAACATACTCCACTACAGATAGACTGGATTAGTACACGTAGCTAACTTTTCACCACAGTTAGGCCTCAACCCTCTTTCACTGAAATCTATTTGTATCTTCCACCCAAGTGAATCTGCACCAGACTACAGAAGGGGTGGAGAGGCAGCTTCTTAGGACATTGGAGACTTCTCATGAGGTGTAATCTTTTATCTCCATCAAACATCTGCTCCCCACTAAAAAAAAATAGACTTCTGGAGTGGATTCCATGCCACAGAAGTCGTACATATTGTGGCTGAACAGAAGATCCTAAATGATTTATACTCAAAGTAGCTATATCTGATTATATGCTGCTTGAATACTAAGACTTAGTTTTATCAGAAAGTTGAGCACTATAGCACCACTAAAGTATCTGGATTTACTCAATAGGAGTTCCAGGTGTTATCGTAGTTGCTGAATCAGAGTTGATCTATTTTTAATTCAGTAAGCCAAAATTGCACTTGTATGACCTTAGCTGAACACCTCTTTAGCTGTATTTGCAAAGATCACAGATTTGAAAAGGTAAGAAACTTGTTTATATTGTACACTGACTTATCTAGTTGTGTCTTAGACATTTCTGTAAACTAGGCATCAAACTAATGCTATCTTAGCAAAGGCAGATATGTAGAAAGAATTTTAAGAAAATATCAAAGCTTTATGACAACTTAGCTTCTACTTTTTAACCAGTTTTATAGTACCAAGACTACACCTAGGTGCATACTGAAATATCAGCACTGAGGAAACAGAATGGACATTGGTGGCTCCTATTATGGTCCCTGTTACAGGGTGATCTGCCCTTTTAATAGCCTAGGGGCTGGGGGACAGGGAGCAGCTGCTGACCCTACCCCAGAGAGGAGCCCAGCAGACAGGTATTGGGAATCAGCTGACACAGCTGATCAGCACCTCATGATTTGCTCAAACTCTCAGCGGGAATATAAAGGAGAGCTCAGCCATGCAGTTGGTCGAGTAGACAAGTGGCACCTCCCCATACTGAGGGGGCACAAGCTAAAGGAAGGACATGTGACTGCCCCATGTCTCCCCACTCAGTGACCCTTCCCTCCCTGCGCCCCACCCAGGGCTGCAATACTCTCCCCGCCCCACATTACCTGTGGGGAGGGGGCTCTCTGTCCTTCTCTCCCTATGCCTCCCCCGCTGCACTTTCAGCCACTCTCCCTGGCAGCTGGGCAGGGAGCGGGATGGAGCCACTTCTGCCTGAGAGAGCCTGGCTGGGAGGTTCGCTCTGACATACACACATACTCACCTGCCAGGGAGAGCGGCCAAATGTGCCGGGGGAAAGGAGGATAGAGGCCCCTCTCCCTCCCAGCCCCTGGCAGGCCAATCTGGGGGGGCACTTGACCCCCTCCTCCCCCCCCTGCTCCCACTACACATTGCTGAATAGAGCAGGGGACTGCAGCCAGGCTGTCTGGCCCTGTGGAGTGCCCATGGGTCAGAAAGAGTTCTGTCTGGTAGCTGCCAGAGGACCCCAGTCTGAACCCCTAACCAGACTGTGTAGTCTGCTTATTGTATATTCTTCTTGCTTTGTTTGGGAAGACAATAAACAGAGCCCTGAAGTAAGGGACAGAAACCTAATCTGGGTGTGGCTGTCTGCCTATCCCCTGCCTGGTAGACCAGCCTACAGTCTCATAGGAATGTTGCAGAGAGGCCACTCCAGTAGGTCCTCTGCAACAGAAGCCATGGAAGGCAATTACTGCATGGGCTTAATGGGATGAGCGTATTGTGTTGTTATGGCATGTATCACCAGGATGTACTGTTACGCATAATCTTGTGAGTTCTTTTCCTTAGCATATAAACAAGTTTTGACTCTTGGAAAGACATGCAGTGTTGTTTGTTGTCAATTATTCAAGGTTTTGTGTAGAGGTAGCTTTGGGAGAGAGGGTGCTGAGCAAACAGCAGCAGAGTTTGCTCTCTGCCTTGAGCTTTCTTTAAAGTAAATTCTTGAGGCAGAGGTACTCCATGGGAACTGGGCACTGGTGTTGGACTGAGATTCCTCAACAAAGGAATTGCCCTGCATGCTATGTGACCATTTCATATCAGGACCGGTGTATGTGTGTAAATAAACCATGTTATATTTAGTATATGCCCTGACTCCATGTAATTGATTTCTTCTCAACTGGGAAGATGACCTGCAAGGCCCCAGACAAGTGCTAATACTTCACAGAGGGGTGACACGGATGTCAGATAGGACAACAGTACTTTGTTGGCCAACATGGCAGCAGTCACACAAACCAGTGGGTTAAAGTATGTATGTCTATACTTACTCCCCCAGACTATACCATGGCCTCTGTGTAGTCCCTTAAGCAGATGGTTCCTGTTGTAAGTAGTAATTGATTGTATAGTTGTCCATGGGACTGTCACAACCAGAATATGGGAACATGTTAATACTGTTTGTAGTTTGAGGCTAGGGGAGATGTCATTATAATACTTGCCAAACCATGGCCTACTTTCTATCTAGGCACTAAGAAAAGGAGTACTTGTGGCACCTTAGAGACTAACCAATTTATTTGAGCATGAGCTTTCGTGAGCTACAGCTCACTTCATCGGATGCATACCGTGGAAACTGCAGTAGACATTATATACACACAGAGACCATGAAACAATACCCCCTCCCACCCCACTGTCCTGCTGGTAATAGCTTATCTAAAGTGATCATCAAGTTGGGCCATTTCCAGCACAAATCCAGGTTTTCTCACCCTCTGCCCCCCCACACACAAACTCACTCTCCTGCTGGTAATAGCCCATCCAAAGACACTTTGGATGGGCTATTACCAGCAGGAGAGTGAATTTGTGGGGGGGGGGGGGCAGAGGGTGAGATAGCTCACGAAAGCTTATGCTCAAATAAATTGGTTAGTCTCTAAGGTGCCACAAGTACTCCTTTTCTTTTTGCGAAGACAGACTAACACGGCTGTTACTCTGAAACCTATCTAGGCACTGACACTTCCGTGAGTTTTATGACTATAGGTTACTTTAACTTTATTCATAACGAACATTGAATAATGAGAAGCCACTGCTTCTCAGAATGATGCAGAACTTCTGCCTTGGTGCTGGTGACAGTGTTAGTGTAAGTTGGAATGGGAAGTTGAGAGATTACAGAGACAATGAATGATGGGAGGTTACCCCAAATGTTCTCTTATTTTTGTTTGCAACTTATTCAATGGATCCTTAACAAAGGAAACTAGAAGTGACATTTACTGCAGGTGAATCAGAAGTAGTGCAGAACTATACAACTACCTAGGCAAACAGTTGGTACTGGTTCTCCAGGATTTTATAAGATGTCTCTCCCATCTACATAATACAGTTGATACTTATTTTAATATTATTGAGAACTATTCTCACACTAAGTCTTATGGAGCCCAGTCTGAAGAGCGGAGGTACCCAGATTTTAACTAGGACACACATAAATCTAGTTAATAATTTAAAACATTGTAAATATATTCTGTTTACTTGTGTTATCTATTTTCCTTTTTTTGTGTGTGTAATAGATAGTTTGGAGTCTGCCTTGACTCAAGCAGGTGGATTTAACACCTTTTGATTCATCTCAGTCATCTTAGTAGAGGATATTCTTAACCCATAAATTTATTACCTTGGTATGTCTCTATCATGGCACTAGCCAAAGATTAAGGCAAGTGTCTTCTACTGGCATAGATCCTCAGCTGATATAAATCAACACAGCTCTAACAAGAGCAGTGCAACAACACTGATTTACATTAGCTGAGGATCTGGCCTACTATTTTAAACTAAAGAATTGGTATACCATAGCATCTTTGGTTGGATTCTGATCTTTGGTTTTAAATGACTTTTCAGTAAGAAGGCTTTAGTCCCAAGTCAATGTCTGTCCCTTCTGATGATAACAGAACCCCCATCTAGAACAATACTTACCAATCTTAAACATACTTTGGGTTATTCCCAAATGTTTAGTAGGGCACATTAAGCCAACTCATGGTGATAATGATAAATGTTGGCTTAATGACTGCTACTCAAGTATAGGTGAACAACAGTTTTGTTCTGTTATTTTGCTCATAGAAATACATATTTTCCATGCAAAATACTATGTTAATGTACAGTTAAGTCTGAGATGTTTAAATACTCAACATTCAAGAAATCCAGGGCCCAATCCTCAGCTCATGTAACTTAGCAAAGCTCCAATTAAGTCAATGGAGCTTCACCAGTTTACAGCAGCTGAATATCTGGCCCTCATTGCTAAGGCTCCCTTTCTCCAGTGTACTAGGAGCATTCATAACATGATTACGTATCAGTGGGCAATATAACATACTGTTTGGCAGAGCTGAATAAAACAAATTGAATTAAAAATTGAACTAATTTGGTTTGAGCTTATTCATATCCCTTTTGTGTTTGCTTTCTGCAACCGTTCTATCTAGCAAATTTACTGGTAGGACTCTTTGCAGAAAAAGTGAATTCTACATACATACTATAGGAGAGTACATGTGGAAAGCATATTTTTGCATTCATAAAAGTAAATATTTACACTGAAGACGTGATTCTCAGTCATCCAATCACAGAACAGAAACATGACAACTGACCTCTGTGTCCAACCAAAATTAACCTGCGTTGTTCCTATTTCAAATACTCTGAATTAAATGCATATGAACAATCTAAAAATCAAGAATTATGTAAAAATATTAATTGGTGAATTATTTTCTCACATTTGTTTTAAATTAATCTGCCCTGAGACAAATCATAAGCCAAAAAATTAATTGAAAAAAAACCGCAATTCTTACAAATTATTTGCCTAGCTCGACTATTGGGCAAATTCATATTTTAGAAATATAGGTTAAATGTGTTAAAGTTTACACACTAACCATGCTTGTGATATTATTTGAATTTGGTACAATAATTTGTCACTGTACAAGATAAAGTAAATAGTAGATCATTGGGGTAAAATCCTGGCTCCACTGATATCAATGGGAATTTTGCTTTTTACTAAAGCCAAGATATTTTATACATGGTGATGACAAATCTCTTAGTACGATGGTCTACGCAGGGAGGAGTATCATGTGCCAGCTATTCCACATATGTAAGGAAGAACTACAGTAATACACTGTTCAAATAAATCTAAAATCTTACTCATAAGAATCAGGAGGTTGTAAGTCACTTAAAGTTAAGAAATTTCGCAGTTTAATTTATCTAATGGTAAAGAAGGCAATCTGATGCACATCTGCAACAATTTAAAAACTCTGCTGTTACTGTTTTTGGCCCCAGATCTGCCATCAGATTCATGTGGATGGACCCATGGGACTCTGCATGGCCACAAAGGTCCACCCACACAAATTTGATGGCAGGATCAAGGGGCTTAGATATTCCATCTTCTTTAGTACAGTGGGGGATCTTTTGTAACTGATACATTAATACCAGCAAATAAATTTAACCTTTATGAAAGGTTTCTTCTCTTATGGTCATACAGCAGGGAAGTCTCAAATAGAACTCCCACCTACCTGGGAATTCTGTCAGTAGTGGAGAATTGTAGACCTTTCTTTCCTTTCCACTCCACATAGTGGGTGTAGTGTATCAAGAAGGGACTGCCCAGCAGAAGGGTGATGAATTTTATTAATGCTATTTGTTCAATAAATGGGTTATTAGGTGGCTATTACTTAGCAGGTTGTGGGAAGGAGCATAGGAAAGACTAAGCAGCTTGTTTTCTTTGGAGAAAAAAACTTTGATTATTTTTGTATCAAGAATGTTACTTTTCAGTGACTGTAAAATGCTGTTCTGTGAAACTGGAGCATCTGCTTCTTGTGATGAAACTAGGATGGAGTCCATTTGACACGTTAGGCAGACACGTTTCAAGTGAACAGCTAACATTTTCAGAGCTCAGAAACCAAAGGTAAAAGGTGAGATGATAATGTAAAAGTGCTGTCAGCTTCAGTATCTTTCTGAAGTGACTGATGTTATTTTGTCAAGACCTATTTCACAGCTCGTTGACTTGAGCATGAAGCAGATTTAATTCTTGAGGCGATCCATCAACAGCTATCACTGAAGAGACAAATCTATTCTCACAATAACAAAAGAACATACAAAATGGGGACTTAGAAAAATCCATTTAATAAGAACATCCTTTCATCCTTTTTAGAGCAGCATCAAATAGAAGTTTCTTGTAAATGACCCATTGACTTTGTATTTACAACTTTGTCCTATAGAGTCCATTTCAAACCTTCTATTCAGTTGCATTTGTATAGATCACTTAGGAATTTGCTTTCATTTTTGCTTAATTATTCTGTTTTACTTTCCTGACCAGAAAAGGAGTCTGGACATTGTAGTTTGTGCATTTATATGTATATACACACTGATATTCTTATATATAAAAATGTTTTTCTTTAAAACAAAATTCATTGAAAACCTCTTAAGTGAATAGCCCAACCACACACACAAAAAAGTCATTAGCTTCCCCTTGCAACATCCCGCCATTATTTCACCTTCTTATCACCTCATCCACTTCCACCGCCACCACAATGACAAATGCCTCTTGCCACACATGCCTCTTGTGCAAATTTTAATTCTAAGCCATGTGGAGTGGCTAGATATTTATATTTTCTAATTGTTTGGAATGTTGAAGTGATGTTGCATTGAGTTTGATGGTTAATGTGCTTGCTTTTTAGATGATGGTTATGTTTAGGTGGGTTATGTTAGATGATAAAGAAGAAAACTTTTTATTTGAAAGTGGAAAGCATTTGTAGTAGTGTTTATCATTTTGGGAAGTTACTGTTTGCAATGTTTCTAGTATTACTCAGGTGATGTAATGGGGAAGTATGATGTTTTTTGTCTCTTTCAAAAGCTGATGTTTATGGCTGGAGTTAAGGTTTCATGTTTTGTATGGAGATGAAGGAAAGAGCCTTGTGCGGGTTGATCTGGGCAGAAAAAAACAAAAATCATGATTGTAGATTTCCAGGGGTGGTTTAAAATTCAACTAGTGATTTCCTGGCTTTGTATGGCTGTGTTGGTGTAATATTCACTGTTGAAAGAATGCATGCTGGAAGAAGATAAATGGAAGATGCAGTAGCAGCTAAGTGTGCCTCAGTCATATTGAGCATAGTCATTATCCCATGGCAACCATGGAGTAAAGCGGAATCTGAGTTTTATCATGTCTCTGTTTTTACAGACAATCTGCCTGATTCTGCTTCTACTGAAACCAATGGGAGATTTTCCCATTAGCTTAAATGGTCGCAAAATCAGATAGCCACCGATCCCTTCCTGCCTCCAATCCTAATGTTTCTGTTTGCCACAATTCAAAGTATGGTGCAAGAATTATCAGGACTGAATGATTTTTATAGTGGCCCACACAAAAGACACAGCATTTTTCAGCCAGATGTGCCATCACTTGAATAATATATTAATTGTATTTAAAAGACTGCCAGATTCAGGCCTAAGTGAAAGCAGAAAAGGACTAGTTGGGTCTGTTAAAAAGTATCTTACGTAAGCCCTATGGGGGGAGAATGGAAAAATAAAACTAGGGCTGTGATAGGGCATACAAGCCCCATGCAGGCAAGGAGGGGGTTAATGGAGGTCTTTGCCAGGATAGCACTGTCCTGGGAGATTTTGACTGACCAGGGAACCAGCTTTACATTGAAGGTTATGTGATAAGTGTATAAAAGAATAAAAATTAAGACTCAGAACTTCTCTTTACACTGCTGGATGGATGGGTTGGTGGAATGTCTTAATCAGATATTGAAGAACATGCTAAAGACGTTCATCACCACATATCTTCATCATGTGGACCAGATGCTTCACTCCCCTCCTGTTTGCAGTATGAGAGGTGCCAAGCCATCTACAGGCTTCTCTTTGAACTCTTATGGGAGGCAACCTCAAAGGATTTTGGGCTTGGTGAGGGAGATGTGGGAGGAACAGGGCTCTCAAACTGAAAATGTTGTCCCCCATGTACTTAAACTTCGCAACGAGCTTGAAGGTCTAAGTTCCTTTGCAAGGGAGAGCTTTTTGAATGCCAAAGAGAGTGTGTCAGTGTTTAATTTGTGTCAGGGCTGAGCCCTGGCATGTCTAGGCTTGGAAGTTCATAGTCCCGGCACCTCTGGGCTTGCTGCATCAGTTATGAAAGTAAAAAAAATTCTTGAGCCCCAGCATGTCATTTCTTGAATGCCTACACCTCTTTCATTACAAGGTAAGCACTGGAGTGCATATAATAAAGGAGCCCATATCAGAGTGTTCAAACCTGGTGAATAGATGCCCCTATTGCTCTCTAACACAGAGTCAACACCGTTGGTCTGATGAATTATACAGCAGATAGGACCAGTAGATTAAGAAATTAGAAAACCTGATAAAAGAAAGACTAAATAGATCGACCATGTCAACCTTTTAAAGCCATGGAAAGCTCAGAAGGGATTATTTATAGCCCCTTATGCTCCAGAGCCAGAACAGGGCTCTCAGATACACAACACTTGGACCATCAGGACCATGTGTGTTGGGGAGAATCTGATGCCAGAAGACCCAAGCGTGACAACTGGCAGCTACATTCTACACAGTCTTTTTAGCCCATCATATGCATCCCAGGAAGATGAGAGAGATTATAAATAAGGCTAAGATGTTGTCACAGATATTTTTAGTAAAAGTCATGGACAGGTCATAGGCAATATACAAAAATTCACGGAAGCCTGTGACCTGTCCCTGACTTTCATTAAAAATATCCCTGACAAAATTGGGAGGAAGGCAGGTTCAGCACCCACCACTGCTGCGGCTCTGGAGTTCCCTGCTGCTGTTGCAGTGAGTGGGAACTCCAGGGTCCCCTGCACAGTGCTTGGGCAGCTGTGGGGGTCCCCCTGCCGCCTGCTCTGCATGGGCAGCTGCGGAGTCTTCCCCCCACCCTCAGTGGCTGGAAGCTTGGGGAGGAGGGCAGCGGCTGGGAGCTCCTGCTTCCGCCTGCTGCCCAGCGGCTACCAGCTGCAGGCAGGGCCACTGCCAGCAACAGCTGAGAGCTGCAGAGCTCCACTGGCTGACAGCTCTAGTCCTGGGCAGAAAATGTCATGGAGGTCGCTAGAAGTCACGGAATCCATGACTTCCGTGACATAATCGTAGCCTTAATCATAAAGCAAGAGCTCCAGGCCATGCTAGAGCTTGGAGCGACTGACGAGTATCATAGTTACTAGAGAAGCCCAACTGTTGCAGTGCCCAGACAGGATAGTACAAGCTGCTTCTCTATAGACATAAGGAAAATCAATGCTATCTCAAAATTTTATACATATCTCACACTCCAAGTAGACAAATTACTGGATTGGTTTGGCTAGGCCTGGTATGTTACCACCTTGGACTTTATGAAGGGGTATTGATAAATCCCTCTCACTCCTGAATCTAGGAGAAAAGACAGCCTTTGCAGCCCCTTATGGGCTATATCAGTTCCAAACCATACCATTTGGCTTCAGTGGTGCTTTGGTGACTTTTCAGTGGCTGATGGATAGGGTCATTCAACTCCATGGTGATTATGCTTCAGCCTCTATTGATGATATTTATAGCTGGAATTGGGAGGACACCTGAAGCAGGTAGTGGCTGTCCTCCAGTCCCTAGGGGAGGCTCGATTAACGACAAACCCTGCAAAGTGCTATACAGGCAAGGATGAAGCAACACCACAGTAGCATTTAATTTCCAAAAGGGAAACTACTGAAAAATAAGGAAGCTAGTTCAATGGAAATGAAAAGGAGCAGTCACAAGAGTGAAATGCCTGCAAGCTGCATGGAAACTTTTTAAAAACACCATAATAGAGACTAAAATAAAAATAAAAAAATAGTAAGAGGACAAAAAAAAAATGCCACCCTGGCTAAATAAGATGGCTGAGGTTATATCTTTTACTGGACCATCTTCTGTTCATGAGAGAGACAAGCTTTCCAGCCACACAGAGCTCTTCTTTACATCTGGGAAAGGCACTCTGAGCATCACAGCTAAATGCAAGGTGGAACAGATTGTTTAGCATAAATAGCTAACACATATTCTAAGTGACCATTCAAGGTAGAAGGGCCCCGTTAACACCTCTGCAGTCAGAGACAAAAAGAGGGGGTTAGTGGGTAACGGATGGTTGTAATAGTCCATAAATCTAGTGTCTCTGTTCAGTCCATGATTTTTAGTGTCTAGCAGAGTTATGAATTTAAACTCTCAAGCGGGTCTTTTGTAAGTGTTGGGCAGGTTTCCTTTGAGGATGACATATAGGTGTGTCAGACACAGAGCGATCGCTTTGTGAAAAGTGTTCACCCACAGGTGATAGTTTTTGTCTTTTATCATTTTCCTGTGTGAGTTCATTTGAGAGTGCAGTGATTATCTTGTTTTCACCCACATATTTGTTATTGGGAAATTTAGTGCACTGGATGAGGTACACCACATGTTGTGTAGGACCCATGGACCCTGAAAGGTGTGTTGATCCCTGGAGCAGTGGAGTCTACAGGTTTTGCATCTGTTGTTCTAGCAGGGTCTGGTGCTGCTTTGAGTTGGTGTGTCCTGGTCTGTGGAGAGCTTGCTTCTGATGACCTTGGAAAGGTTGGGGAGGGGTGAGGGGGTTTGTTTGAAGGCCAGAAGTGGGGGTTTAGGAAAGATTTCTTTCAGGATGGGATCCCCATCAAGGATGGGTTATAGTTGTTTAATGATACCCTGTATGAGTTCCAGCCTGGGGTGGTAGGTGACAGCTGGGAGTGGTAGTTGGAGGGGGGTTTATTTCTGTACTGAAGCAAGTTCTCTCAGGGTATTTGGGTGGCCCATTCCAAGATGTGATCTACTTCTCTGGCGGAGTGTCCTTATTTGATTAAAGCAGATTTAAGTGTGTTAAGGTGTATATCCCAGACTTTCTCCTTGCTTCTGCAATATCTGAGTGTCTGGCTGTAGATAGCAGATTTCTTATTGTGTTTGAGGTCTGGATCTATGAAGGTAGGTGTGGTGATCTGTGAGTTTCTTGTATAGAGTTATCTATAGGGTTTATTGTTGAAGCTGATTGTGGTGTCCAGGAAATTGATGTTAATGTAGGAATGTTTCAGAGAGAGTTTAATGGACAGGTGGTGGTTTAGAAGTTGTGGTGGAAATCTATGAGCTGTCCGTCCAGAGGATGAAAATATTATTTATGTATCTCAGGTATATGATTGATTTTGTGGTGCATTTGTCCAGAAATTATTTGTGATGGCCCATGAAGAGGGTGGCATATTGGGGAGCCATCCTAGTACCCATGGCTGTTCCCATTGTTTGGATACAATGTTTGTTGTTCAGTGTAAAATTGTTATGGGTGAAGATTAAATGGATGAGTCTGGCAAAGTGTTTGGGCTGGATACCTGAGGGTTGTCTATTGTCTTGTAAATATTTGAGGCAGGCAGCTATGCCAACATTGTGAGGGATGTTAGTATATAGGGAAGCGACATCCATGGCAAGGATGATGTTCTGAGTGAGGTTGTTAATATTGCGGAGTTTGTGGAGGAAGTCAGTTGTGGTCCTGGAGGAAGCTGGACCTTTGTGTGGTGAGTGGTTTGAGGATAGTTTCTATGAGTTCTGATCTAAGTTCCCTCTAAACTGCGTGGCTGTCCAGCTGCCTATTAAGCACTGTGCAGGTGCTCAGGGCTGTGGTGGGGGGAGATGCCCAAGCCCCAGACCTGCTGTGGCATCCCGCTCCCCCAACCCAGTCCCCCAACCCAGCCTTGGACTGCCACAGACTGGAGAAAGGAGCCCCTCCCCCAGCCCGACTCTGCCGCAGCTGGGGGACAGGCGCCCTTCCCCCAGCCCCTCCCCAGCCCGACCCTGCCATGACCAGGGGCCCCTCCCCAGCCTAGCCCCGGACCTGCCGCGGCCAGGGAACTGGTGCCCCTCCCCCTCAGCCCAGGTGCTGCTGCAGGGAGAGAGAACTGGGGGGGGGGAGCCCCACTGCATCCCAAATCTCTCATCCCCAGCCCCACCACAGAGCCTGCACCCCCAGCTGGAGCCCTCACCCTCCCAGCACCCCAACCCTCTGCCCCAGCCCTGAGCCCCCTCCCACACTACGAACCCCTCAGCCCTATCCCACCACATGAATTTTATGCGCACCAATATGGAGGTAATATGTCACACATCACCTCCATATTCGTGTACATAACAAAGTTCATTCTGCACATGGGTGGGAAAAATTAGAGGGAACACTGGTCCTGATATTCCTTCAGTAAGAGTGTCGTGGCCAAATATGATGCGTCTGTCTGAGATCCCTTTTTGTGTATCTTGGGAAGCATGTTGAAGGTCCGTGTGGTGGGGTTGTGGGGGATAAGTTTGTAGAGTTTCTCTTGGAGTTGTTTGGGAAAGGATTTGATGATATCTTTAAGTTCATGGATAAATTCTGATGTGGGGTCTTCTTTAAGTTCTTCATAGTAGGTGGTGTCAGAGAGTTGTCAGTTGGCCTCCTTAACCGTAGTCATCATGGTTGAGGACTACAATGGCGCCCCCTTTGTCTGCTGGTTTGATCACTATCTGGTGGTTAGATTTCAGGGACCATATGGCTGTCTTCTTGGTAGTGGAGAGATTATGGTGAATGCGATGTTTGTTAAGGACTTCATAGTCAATTTTTTCCCCTGAAGCAATCAACGTAATGATCAAGAGTGTGGTTTCGTCCATTCTGTGGTGTCCAGTCAGATGATTCTTTTTTCTTATGACTGTTGGTGGGAATGTGGTATTGTGAGTGGTGTCATCATTGTTGTGAAAGAATTCTTTGAGGCAGCGACAGTGAAAGAATTCTTCTAGTTCTCCACATGTTAGCAGGTATCAGGTTCTGTAGTGAGGCAGAAGTTCAGTCCCTTAGACTGAGACTTTGAGAGTACAGATAATTCAACGACAGTGAGAGGTAGTCTTGATTAAGTTGATGATGTTTGGGTATCATACAGTGTCCATGTGGTGAGTACTGGTACCATGGTTTCTCCTGGAGGTGGTGTTCTGTGGGTTGTCGAGTAGTTGTTGTTGGTTCCACTTTTTGTTTTCATGTTGGACGGCTGTCATCAGGGGTTTTTTTCTAGTTGTTTTTAATTTCTTGCATGATTTCCAGCTAACTTTCCCTTTTTTTCCTCCAGTGTGTGGCAGCATGTGATGATTTCTTGTTTGAGGTGGTCACTTCTTGGGTGTGTTAGGTGCAGTAAATGATTCCTCAGTTTTCTCTGAAGTCTGTCTGCAGAGCTGTTCAGCATATCTAGAGTTGTATGTACTGGTCAGAGGATTATATATGGTGAGACTGCTGGGGATGATGTTTTGTTTTTTGCATTTTCCCAGGAGTAAATGTAGCTGTTAAGTTTTGCTTCCTTTTTTTCATGTTGTGAAGATTCCATTTCAGCTGGCTAAATGAGATCTCTTCTATTGTTGTATGCTGTGTAGTTGTAACCATGTTGGTCCCATGATGTTAGGGTGACAAGAGACAATATATGTTTTATTGGGCATTGTGTGAAGAAGTACTTCCTTATGTTTGTTTTAAATCTGCTGCATATTAATTTCATTGGGTGTCCCCTCCTTCTTGTGTTATGTGAAGAGTAAATAGCATCTCCTTATTAAGCTTCTCCACACCATTAATGATTTTATAGACCGTTAACATATCCCCCCTTATTGTCTCTTTTCCAAGCTGAAAAGTCCCAGTCTTTTTAATGTCCCTTCATCTGGAAGCTGTTACATACCTCTAAGAATTTCTGTTGCCCTTCTCTGTACCATTTTAAATATATCTTATTTGATATGGGGCAACCAGAACTACCTGCAGTATTCAAGGTATGGGCATATCATTGATTGATATAGTGGCATTATGATATTTTCGGTCTTCTTATCTATCCTTTTTCCTAATGGTTCCTAACATGCTGTTAGCTTTTTTGACTGCTACTGCACATTGAAGCAGATGTTTTCAGAGAATTATCTAATGAGTTCAAGATGTCTTTCTTAAGTGGTAAGAGTTAATTTAGACCCTGCCATTTTGTATGTGCAGTTGGGTTTATGTTTTCCAATGCGCATCACTTGGGATTTATCAACACAGAATTTCATCTGCCATTTTGTTGTTACAGTTCATACTATTCCTTTATTTTTGGACTTTAATACCCCAGAAGGGGTTGACTTAAAATGTGACCAGGCCAGAGGGTCAAGTCAGGGGAAGAGGCGGACCACAACAAGACAACCAGAGTGGCTGTGATCATGTGGTGCCAGATGTGGGGGAGAGGGTAGCTGCTACACCACACCCACCCACCAGGAAACACTCCAGCAGTGAGTCCACTTTTTTACAAGCACATACTTGATTAATAGAGAATAGCCTTCTCCCACAATGAAAAATCAAAGCCTTTTTTAGGGACTGTTCATGAACTTTTGCCATTGCAGCCACTCTTTTAGACCTGAACAAAAGGAAAATGCCATGTAAACTGACTTTTATGCCCATGATCACGAGTTCTGTTCTTGACAAATGTGATGCATATAATTTGGGGGAAATGCAACTTGAAACCAATGTAATGAAAGGGGACGGGGCATCACATTGTTTACATCACTAAAAACTATTAGTAAAGGAAATATTTTATGCTACTGTAGAGATAATAGATTACAGCATGGGCACTCCAAAAACACCAACTTTGTGTGAAGTTTGGGTCAACTTTTTTTAGTTGAAGCCAAGAGAAGTTTTGTCATTGAGTTCAGCGGGACCTGGATTTCACCATTTATGTAGATAAGAACATGATGGGGGGTGGGAGGAAGGAGAATGTACCTTGTTTTCCTTTACTGATTAAAATGGATGAATAGGGCTAATGTCAAAGTATAGGCAACAATACTCCTACAAGACTATGACACTACAGAGGTTAAAAAAAAATACCAGCATCATGGGTTCTTCTGCAGAAAGAGACCTAAATTCAACAGAACCTTCTGGTAGCCTGGAGCCACTAACCAGAAGGAGTATGGAAAAAAGGAGGGAGGTGCGAAGGGCAGGTGCCTCAGGACACTGTGCTGATCGCATGCTGCTACCAAAGATATTTCGGAGGCAACTTTGTATTTGAAAGGAGAGAGTTAAATTAACAGCTGCGTTGGCTGTATACTAGCTGCACAATTATAATATGGTCTAAAAGGGTGGCACTGGCTGCTCACCGGGCATAGGACACACCCTGTCCTGTTACTGAAAACCACTGGTTGCAGCTGCTATCAGTCAAGTACCTCCCCTGTCCGCCTCCTCCTTGTTGCTATTGCAAAGCCCTGGGTTCAGCCTGCAGCGCCGGACCCCGAGGGCGGGGACCGGGGCAGGGCCCAGTCCTGCTCTGCCGGACAATGTGCAGGCCAATGATCCACTGGGCTGGACCGCATGAGGGGTACCCAGGGCCCCAGCCGCCTTCTCCCTTAAGCCCTGGCCTTCCCCGCCTCTGCGCTGCGGCGGTCGGTCCCTCCTCCGAGGCCGGGCGCCTCCGCCCCTGCCCCCGCTTGTACTCCCAGCGGCACCCGAAGTGCGAAGCACCAAAACGCATTCCCTCCCCCCGCTGCGGTGGGAGGCTGAACCGCTCGCTCGCTGATTGGCTGGCGGTGATGTAATGGGCGAGCACATACGGGCATTTTTCATCACCTCTCCGACCCCTGTCTCCCCTTGCAGCTACCTGGGGAGGCCACCCTCTCCACCTCCCGCGCAGCCAATCACAGGGCACAGCGCTCTGCCGTTGGGGGTGGGGGGAAACGCTTGCTTGTTTTGTCAAAGCCGACTTCGCTCTCGCCGTCTCCTTCGCCTCGTCCCTTCGGAGGAGTGATTGGCAGGCATGCAGCCCAATGAGAGCAGGGATATTACAGCTACGTACGTGCCCGCCCTTTAGCCAGGCCGCTGTGAGGTATGGAAGGGAGATGGGATGTAATTGGACTGACAGCATCAAGAGCCTATGAAGTGTGGGCCACCAACGTGCTGTGTGGGAGGAGGTTGGTGTTCGTGAAAGAGGCTGCGGCGGGAGGGGCGGTGGGTTTAACTGACAGCGACGCCCGTCAATCATGCCCAGGCTGCAGTGCCCGGGTAAAAAAGTGCGCAGAAGTAAGGAGGATGACAGGAGAGGCACTTGATTGACCGTAGCCGCGGCCAATAGCTTTCAGTACTAGGCTAGGGCACACGGCTATTGCCATCTGGGCGGGCGGAGAGAGGATGGGGCAACTGGTGAGTGGCAAAGGGGTTAACCAATGCCTCTTAGCATATGTGCAGCAGGCAGGCGTGTTGGCCAATGGGAGTCAGGAAGAGGTGGGATTAACTGAATGACAGACATGATAGCCAATAGAATTGGGCTGCCAAAGTTGGGTCCCGAGGCCGGGCTGTTGGGGGCGGATCATTTCACCCCGCCTTTTGCCTGCTGACGTGAGCGGCGGGAGGGGGAGGGCCCAGCATCGGGCGCTGGGAGAGGGGTTCCCAACATGTCGGTGCTGCTGGTTGCGTTCGGACTACGCGAGCGGGCGGCTGTTGCGGCGGGGGGAGGCCAACCCGGAGCGCCCGCAGCGTGAGACCCTGCCAGCCACACCCCACACCGGGCCAGGCCGGCCCTCGGACACCGGGGCACAAACGCTGCCCGCGGCCAGGTACAGGCCAGGGCCCGACTCGCCTCGGGGGCATTGCGAAGTGGGAGGCCTCTCCGCAGCGCCGGGAGCCCTCTGTCTGCGCGTACGGGGGGGCAGGCGGGGCCTCTGCGTGTGTAGGGGGGAAGGGGACCGGCAGGCGGGGCCTGTGCGTGTGGGGGACGGGCAGGTGGGGCTGTGCTCGTGTGTACAGGGGGTGAAAAGGGAAGGCGGGCCTGTGTGTGAAGCGGGGAGGCGGGGCCTGCGTGTGTATTGTGGGAGGGGAACGAGGAAGGGGGCAGGAACGTGTGTCTGTGTTATAGGGGCCAGGCGAGGTCTGTGAGTGTGTATTGTGGGGGGGAGTATGGGGAGCGGGCAGGCGGAGCCTGTGCACGCATGTACCGCAGGGGGTAGGGCAGAAGGTGGGGTGTGTGTTTTGTGGGAGGGATATGGGGAAGGGTGCAGGATGTGTGTGTGTTAGGGTCAGGCAGGGCCTGTGTCTGGGGAAGGCGGGGCCTGTACGCGCACGTGCGTGTACTGGGGAGATATGGGGGTGATAGGCAGGGCCTTGACCTGTGTGTGCTGGGACGGTGGGGGGCATGCGTGCGAGCCTGTATTGGACGGGAGTAGGGGCACAGGTGGGGAGTTTCTATATGCACACGTGTATGTGTGGGATAGGGGATCTGTGTATATTGGGGGTGGGTAGGGTGGCATGTGGGCCTGCGTTCCTATATTGGGGGTGCTGTGGTAAATGCTGTGCGAGCATGTGTGTATGTGCAGTGGGTGGGTCGGGTAGCAGCTGGGGGGGCTTATGTGTCTGTATTGGCAGGTAGGGTGGCAACTTGGGGGGGGGGGGGCCTGCCTGTACTAGGGGGGCAGGTAGGGTAGCTACTTGGGTGGGGCCCACCTGTACTGGGGGGAGGCCTTCCTTGTGCCTGTACTGGGTGGGGTAGGGTGGCAACTGGGGGGGCTTGCCTGCGCCTGTACTGGGGGGGCCTGTTTGTGCCTGTACTTGATGGGGGGGTAGGGCAGTAGGCGGGAGAACTTACCTGTGCCTGTACTGTGGGGTGCTGCCTGCGCCTGTACTCGGGAGGGAGGTGGGCAGGAGGACCACCTGTACTCAGGAGGAGGGCCTGCCTGTGCCTGTACTGGGGTGGGGTGGAAGGGCCTGCTTGTGTGTGTACTGGAGCGTGGGTCTGGTGGCAAGCGGGTGGGCCTGCGTGCGCTTATATTTGGGGGCGGGTAGGGTGGCAGGCAGAAGGGCCAGGGAGTAAACAGAGCTGTTTGTGCATGTGCTTAGAGGATAGGGGGGAAGTGGCCTGCATGTGCACTGGGGAGGTAGTAAGAAAGGTGGCAGGCAGGGCCTGTGGGTGTATTGCGGGGAAGGTGGGAGGGTCTGTGTGTTGGTATTTTGTGTGTGGGGGGGGAGCTGGGGCCTGTTCCTGCTTTTTTGAGGGGGTGATGAAATGGGTAGGCAGCGGGAGGGCCTGTGTGCGCCTCTACTGGGGGGCGGGCAGGGCAGCAGTTGGGAGGCCTAGTACAGGCAGGCGTGTGTATGTGCATTTGGGGACTGCAGGAGCAGGTGTTGCCTGTGCATGTGTGTACGCATTGGAGGGGTGGGGGAAGTGTAGGCATGGTTAGTGCATGCCTGTACTTGTTTGGGGAGTCAGGGGGTGGGGGAGGAGGTGGAGCCTGTGGGGGTGTGTGCATGCGCACATTTGGGGAGGCTGTGATGGGGGAATGTGGCACCTGTGTGTCAGTGTGTGTTTGGAGGGGGCAGTGAGAGATGGGGCCTGTGCACATGTGTCTGTGTTTTGGAGGAAGGAGGAGGGGGTGCTGTGGTGGTGGGAGTCAGGGCCTGTGCATGTATTTTGGGTGTGGGACTGTGGTGAGAAGTGGAGCCTGCACATGTTTTGGTGGAACAGTAGTGGCTACAGGCAGGGTCTGTGTGTGTCCATGCATTTCAGGTGCTGCTGGTGGCTGGCAGCATCTGTGCATGTGTATACGTAGTGGGGGTCGTGGCAACCTGTGCATGTGCGTGTTGGGGGGCGGTTAGGGCCTGTGTGTGTAGCGGTGGGGTAGCAGGCAGTCAGAGCCTGTGTGTATGTGTGGGAGGAAGAAGGGGCATTTGATAGTGAGGCTTGAATGTTTGTTGGGAGGGGAGGTTGGCAGGTTAGGCCTGTAAGTGTACTGAGGTGTGGATAGGGGGAAAGTGGCACACCTGCCAGCCTGTGTTTTTACTAGGGGTGGGCGGGTAGGAGGAAGGGTCTGTGTATACTGGGGGTGAGAGTTTAGGAGGAAAATGGCAGGCTGGTTGGCTGGCCTGTGTGTGTATGGGTGGGGGTTAAGGGGAAGGCAGCAGGCAGGCATGTCTGTTTATAGGCAGGGAAAGTGACTGCCTGGTTGGTAGACAGGCTGACTTCTGATGTTTTGGAGGGTGGAGGAAAGTGGCTGGTGTGTAGGAATGCCTGTGAGTGTATGGGGGTGAGGTGGCAGGGAGGTTGGCAGGCATACCTGCAAGTGCATGGTGGGGGAAGGGGGCTGGCAGACATTGGGAGAGAGGAGGAGTAAAGTGGCAGACAGGCACAATAAAAATCAAAGATTTTATTTAAATTGGATAATTTTTGTTTTTAATTTTATAATTTTTACTTTTAAAAAGCAAACCTTTTTTAAAATAAAATCTGAATTTAATACAAAATGGTAAGGCCTGAATTTTATAACCTGTTAAAACATTTAAATGAAATAAATATGCTGAATCTATGAGCTTCTATCAAAAACTTTGAGTTAAGAGGTTTTTTTTTCTGTATAAAGAAAGAATCGGGAAAACAATTTAACCTTTGAGGTCAAGCTTTATAAATATGGCACAATGGGTCATGTAGTGTATTAAGGGCTTGTTTTGTTTAGTAAGCATACATTTTATATCCTGTTTGGTATATTTAAATTCCAGTTACCATCCTAATGCAGCTTGCATGAGCAGACACTTAATTATATAGTAAATAAGCAGTATATCATTCACAGTTTTCTAGCATACTAAGTGTACAGTTAATAAGAATCTGAAAATATTACGCTATGTGATTGCGTAAATAAATGTATATAGCTACAGTGTACCCTCCTAGGTAGCAAAAAGAGTACCAAATCTAGTGTAAAGGCTCTGTTTAGTTGTAAATCAACATGTATTAGTGGTTATATCAACCAGTGAGAGTGCACCTTTCTTTAGAAAATTACTGAAGTATAAATGAAAAGACTGATTAAAATTTATTTAAATTTAGGGTTTCTACTTGGTGATTTACATAATTTAAGTCACCGACTTAAATCAATCCGCCCTACGGGCAGGCTTCTGTTGTATGAGGTGAGGGAAAGGAAAGTGGCAGGTAGGCTTGTGTGTGTATGCGGGTGGAAAGGTAGCAGGTAGGCCTTTGTGTGACTTGGGGTGTAGGAAGTGACAGGCCTCTGTAACTATTCCGTGAGAGGAAGAATTGTTCGGGGGGTACTGATATGTAGGCAGGCCGGCCTGTTTCTATTCGGGGGGGTGGTGAGTCAGGTCTGTGTATGTATTGGGGGGCCAGAGGCCATAGGAAGACAGGCAGGCATGTGTCTTTATTTCTGGGGTTAGATGGCTAGCTGACAGGAAAGCAAGGCAATCTTGTGTGGTTTTGGGGTTTTTTTCGGGAGGTGGTGGCAGTTAGGCAGGCAGGGTTTGTGTATGTTTTCTTTGGGGAGTGCATTGTGTATCGAGAGAGGAAAGGTGACAAGCAGGCAGGTCTGTTTGTGTATTGGGGTAGTAGACAGGTGATTTATGTATTGGGGGGCAGATGACCGCTGAGTATATTGGGGCAGAGGCAGAGATGATGACAAAGCAGGCCTGTGCATGTCTGGGTTGGAGTGGAGGTGGCAGAGAGGCAGACTTCTGTGTTTTTTCTGGGGCGATGTGGCTGGTAGATAGGCATGTCTGTGTATTGGCAGTGGTAGGAAGTCATGCCTGTGTTTGTACTGAAAGTGATGGAGATGGCTGGTAGGCAGGCCGGTCTGTGTGTGTGTGTGTGGGTGGTGGGATGCCGGAGGAAGGCCTCTGTGTATTGATGAGGTGGCAGGCAGGCCTGTGTGTATTCTTGATTGGCTGGCAGGTAGGCTGGATGGGTGATGTGTCTTTTGGGTGGTGGGCTGGGCTGTGTGTGGTTATCAGGGGATAGTAGCCAGGCTTATTTTGGGGAATGGCAAGGAAGCAGCTGTGGGCTGTGCTGTGCACAAGCCTTGTAGGGGCAGGAGAGAGGAATTGGTGGGTGGACAGGGTTGTGCGGGCATTGATATAGGGGTAAGGTAGACAGGGCTGTGTGAGCATTTGGGGCTGGGTGGAGAGGGAGGACTAGATGTGCATTTAGGACTGATGGAGGGGATGTAGTGGATAGGTGGGCATTGTAGTTGGGGGAGAGGGGAGACAGAGGGTAGGCTGGGCTGTGTGTGGGCATTTGGGATAGGAGTGTGCTGTGTGTGGGCATTTGGTGCTGGGGGGAGGGGACTGGCATTTGGGGTGGGGAGGCAGGTGAGCCTGTGTGTATTTTGGGTGGACATTGAAGACAGGTTGGTGTATTTTTTTTTTTTTTATTGGGCTGAGGACATCTGGCAGGCAGGTAGGGAAGCTTGTTTGTGTATTTGGGGAGGAGGCAGGCAGTCTGGTGGGGCCTGTGTGTGTATTGTGAGACGGGGTGGCAGCAGGGGAGTCGGAGGTGGGTCTGAGTATGCCAGAAAACATGCACAGGCCTGCCAGCCTCCCCCTCAATACAGTCTGTAGTGGGTGGGCAGTGAGACTGGCTGGGCCTGTGTAGGGGATATGTGTGGCTGGTGGACTTATGCATGTATTCTGTGGGGGGCAAGATGTGGTAGTATGGGTCTGTGTGCGCGCTTTTTAGGGAGGAAGTTGGGAGGTGGTCAGATTGCAGCCAAGCAGGTGGGTCTACTTCTGGTGGATTGAGGTTTGTGGTTCTTTTTCATGCCTGATGCGCGTATGGCCAACCATCCTCCAAGGGAGCTGAATTCCATAGAATCTGGTTCATGGCCTGTACAGTAACCACTCTCACCAAGCTGTCTTTCCAAATCTTGTCCAATAATGCCAGCCTCTATATGAACACTTAAGTTTTTCTCATCTATCCAGAGAATTTGATTTATTTTTTACGTATCCAATGAAACAATAGTTCTTCTCTCATCTGCAGGACATTCGAGAGCACTAGAAACACTTGTTCCTCCACCAAATGGTATTATGCAAAGATTATATTTGCAGGCTAGTTCCACAATTTTAACTACGTCATCATGGCAACCTGGCCCATACAACTGTATCGGGAATTCGTTTAAACATTCCTTCGCTTAGCACAAATATCTCGTGTAGGCAGTGACATGAGCTCTGAACACCCTATGTTCTGCTTCCCATGAATATGAAATTTTAGTGGCTCTAAGATTTTGAAGAAATTTTTCATTTAAAATAGATGGGGCAGGCAGGCTAGTCTGCCTGTGTACTGGGTGGTTAGAGGAGTTGGCTGGTAAGTGGGGCTGTGTGTCTTGGGGACAAGGAGAGGATCTGGGGGACATGAGTGTTTTTCAGGGTGATACTAGGAGCTGGGAGGTCTGTATTGTCCTGGGGAGGGGAGAGAGGAGGCCTGTTTAAATATTGGGATAGAAGGGGCAGCTGGGATGCCTGTGTGGGGGAGAAGAATTGGGGGAAATGTCTATAGCATGGGAGTAAGAACAGGAGAAGCTGAAGGCTTATGCAGGTTGAGAAGAGGGAAGGAAGAATAGGAGAAGCTTTGCGGGAGCAGTGTCGGTTGTGAAGTGGGTGAGTTAGGAGAAGCTTGTGGGTGACTGGGGTATGTATCGGGGGAGGAGAAGTTGGGGGTGCCTTGTGTGTATATATTGGGAAAGCTGGGGGAGGGCTGTGTGTATTGTGTTACCTGCCTTGGCTCCATGCCGCTCCCGGAAGAAGCCAGCACCATCCCTGCAGCCACTGGGGAGGGCGGAGGCAGGGGGTCTCCGTGCGCTGCCCCCGTGCCAACTCTGTGAGCTGCAGGGGCAGTGCTTGCGGGAAGTGGTGCGTGGAGGCCTCCTGCCTAGGAGCCGCTGCCAGAGGTATGTGCTAGTCGCTTTTGGGAGCCACCCGAGGTATGTCCTGACCCCCTCCTGCCCCAGCCCACACCCCCTCCCACACCCTGCATTCCCTCCCAGAGCCTGCAACCTGCATTCCCTCCTGCTCCAGCCGAGAGCCTGCACTCCTTCCCAGAGCCTGCACACCAATGCCATACCCCAGCCTGGTGAAAATGAGTGAGGGTGGGGGAGAGCGAGTGATGGGGGGTCAGGGCCTCAGAAGGGGCAGGACAGGGGCAGCGTAAGGGTCTTTGGGTTTCCGTGATTAGACAGTTGGCAACCCTGAGGCATGTATATTTGTATATGGGGGCTGAGGAGAGAGTTGGAAATCCTATGAGCGTGTTATGGGATTGGGTGTCAGATGGATGGCTTATGTGGCATGGTGGATTGATTTAAATCAAAGCAATTTTAAATCACCGTTTTCCATCTTGTTTTTGCATTTGAACTTTTCCTAAAGAAAGATTGATTCTCATTGGTTGGAAACCATTAAGACATGTTGATTAGCAACTAAATATAGCCTTTTTGCTTAAATGTAGTAATTTTTTGGCTAACTAAGATAATATATTATATCTATTTTAAGCAATTATATAGCTTATGTACATTTATTCAGATTCTTAATTGTGGTTTTTTAGTATGTTAGAAAATGGGTTCTGTTTGGATGGAGATTTGCATTTAAAAACTCACAAATAGCATTGAAAACTTTTTATTAAAGTATCTTAAATGTGCTGTTTACATAAGGAAAAAAATAGGTTTATCAAAATGTGTTTTGTGTTTAAAACAGTCTGCCTTATTAAACAAAAGAAGTATTATCTGTAGGTAGTGAGTTGAACTGATTGTTTCCAGTCACCATGTCCTTCAGAATTTTAGAGCTGATAGGTCTCATCCTGTCACACACTTAGGGTATGTCTACGCTACGAGATTAGGTCGATTTTATAGAAGTCAATTTTTAGAAATCAGTTTTATACAGTCGATTGCATATGTCCCCACTAAGCTGCCCATTGGAATTCTGAGTTAAGCTCCCAATGCCTCATGGGGCAAAAACATTGTCGCGGATGGTTTTGGGTACATGTCGTGAAAGCAACGCAGACAATCGTTTAATGCCTTTTTTCGTGGGTTACCCATGCAGACGCCATACCACAGCAAGCATGCAGCCCACTTAGCTCACCGTTACCACTGCTGTTAGCATTGTAAACACCTCGCACGTTATCCTGAAGTATATGCAGAACCGGGCTAAGAGACGCCAGCACGAGGAGGATTTTGATGAGGACATGTACACAGACGTTCCTGAAAGCACAGGATGTGGCAATTGGGACATCGTGGCGGCAGTGGGGCTGGTTGATACAGTGGAACGACAATTCTGGGCCAGGCAAACAAGCACAGACTGGTGGGACCGCATAGCGTTGCAGGTATGGGATGATTCACAGTGGCTGCAAAATTTTCGCATGCATAAGGCCACTTTCCTGGAACTCTGCTTTCCCCTGTCCTGAAGCACAGGAATACCAAGATGAGATCTGCCCTGATAGTTCAGAAGTGAGTGGCGATAGCCCTGTGGAAGCTTGCAACGCCTGACTGCTACTGGTCAGAAGGGAATCAATTTGGAGTGGGCAAGTCTACTGTGGGGGTTGCTATGATCCAAGTAGCCAGTGCAATCATTGACGTTCTGTTATCAAGGGTAGTGACTATGGGAAATGTGGAAGTCATACTGGATGGCTTTGCTGTAATGGGGTTCCCTAACTGTGGTAGGGCGATAGACGGAACTCATATTCCCATCTTGGCACTGGACCACCTTGCCAACCAGTACGTGAACCGCAAGGGGTACTTCTCAGTGGTGTTGCAAGCACTGGTGGATCTCAAGGAATGTTTCACTGACATCAGCGTGGGATGGCCGGGAAAGGTGCATGACGCTCACATACTTAGGAACTCCGGGCTGTTGGAGCAGCTGCAAGAAGGGACTTACTTCCCAGACCAGAAAATTACCACTGGGGATGTTGAAATGCCAATAGTTACCCTTGGGGACCCAGCCTACCCCTTGCTCCCATGTCTCATGAAGCCGTACACTGGCAGCCTGGACAGTAGTAAGGAGCAGTTCAACTACAGGCTGAGCAAGTGCAGAATGGTGGTAGAATGTGCCTTTGGACGTTTAAAAGCTTGCTGGCGCTGTTTGACTAGGTCAGACCTCAGCGCAACCAACATTCCCATTGTTATTGCTGCTTGCTGTGTGCTCCATAATATCTGTGAGAGTAAGGGGGAGACGTTTATGGCGGGGTGGGAGGTTGAAGTAAATCGCCTGGCATCTGATTTTGAGCAGCCAGACACCAGGGCGATTAGAAGAGCACAGCAAGACGCGCTGCGCTTCAGAGAGGCTTTGAAAACCAGTTTCGTGACTGGCCAGGCTACAGTGTGACTGTGTGTTTCTCCTTGCTGCAATGCAAACCCGCTCCCTTTGTTGATTTTAATTCCCTATAAGCCAACCACTCTCCCTTCTTTGAAATAAAGTAACTGTTGTTTTGAAACATGCATTCTTTCTTCATTAATTTAAAAAAAAAAAATAACGGGCAAGGTAGCCCAAGTGGGTTGTGGGGAAGGACAAGGCCACGTTGTTTATTGTAGCCACACTAAAAATCAAACTGTTTGAATGACAGCCTTCTGTTGCTTGGGTCATCCTCTGGAGTGGAGTGGCTGGGTGCCTGGAGCCTTCTGCCCCCTCCCCCCCCCCCCCCACGTTCTTGGGCATCTGGGTGAGGCGGATATGGAACTTGGGGAGGAGGGCATGCGGTTATACAGTGGATACAGCGGGGGGCTGTGCTCTTGTTGGCTTTCCTGCAGCTCCACAGACGCTTCATGATGTCCATTTGCTCCTCCGTTAGCCTCAGCATTGCATCCTGCCTCCACTCTTCGTGCTCACTTAATTCTTTCCTGGCCTCCGCCACTGAATGCCTGCATGCATTAAGCTGTGCCCTATCAGTGCGGGAGGACTGCATGAGCTCGGAAAACATGTCATTACGAGTGCGTTTGTTTTTTTTTCTTTTCCCCCTTCTAATCTGCTATAATCTCTGGGACAGATGATGGGGGAGCGTAGAAACATTTGCACCTGGGGGGAGATAAAAAGGGAGAGTAAAATTTAAGATGATACATTTCTGAGACCAAAAGGAAGACTCTTTCATAGTGAATCAAGCAATTCACAGCAGACAGCAGTCTCATTTTGCCTTTTATATTGAGCGCCTGCGGGTATGGTGACACCACACATGGATGGGCAACAGAATTCGGTTTCCAGGCAGCCGTGGTAAGCTTTTTGGTATGCGGGGTTGGCTTCTTACGCCTACATAACATGGGGGAATGTTTTGAAACTGAAGCGCCCTCCTTTCCCAGAGTAAGAAATAGGTTGGGTTTCGCATTTAAAAGGAGGGCCTGCGGTTTTCGGGTGGATGTGCAGCACACATGTACCCCCACCCCGCCGCGTGGCTATTTTCTGGGATGATCCCTTTTAGCCAAGTGCAAGCTGCCCAGCATGAACAGGGTCCTTTTACTGTTCCCTTACAAAAATTCCCCCATTTCAACCAGGTGACCATGAATGATATCACTCTACTGAGGCTAACACAAAGATATAGACCGAATGTTACTTGAATGCAACCAAAACCTAGGACCATTCGCTGCCATGCTTTGTGCTGCAATGATTCTAGAATACTTGCTACTGGCTTGGCGTGGTAAAGTGTCCTACCGTGGAGGATGAAATAAGGCAGCCCTCTCTAGAAACCTTCTGCAAAGGTTTTTAGAGTACCTCTAGGATAGCTTCATGGAGATGTCCCTAGAGGATTCCCATTCCATCCACAGACACGTGAACAGACTTTTCCAGTAGCTGTACTGGCTGCGAATGCATCCCAATTCTTCAGGGCAAATCAAACATTAAACACTATTGCTCTTAAACCCTGTACTGTAGTTACAAATGTGCACTCACCAGAGGTGCCTTTTCTAGCTTCAGGGTCGGGGATTCCGCCTTGGGAGGGTATTGGCTCCAGGGTGATGAAAAGGTCGTGGCTGCCAGGGAGAACAGATTCACTGCTTGCCTGCTGCGCGTTCTCCTCCTCCTGCTCCTCATCCACAAAATCCTTCTCCCTGTTGTGTCAGACTCCCAGCTTGCAGGTGTCCATGGACAGTGATGGGATAGTGGTAGGATCCCCCGCTAAAATACCATGCAGCTGATCATAGAAGCGGCATGTATTGGACTCTAACGCATGAGATTTTGGCAAATTTTGCATTTCTTCTTTTAGATCAGAATTCGGCCTACACAGATGCTTCTCCCCATACAGCAATCTGATCCAGTGTCTCCTTTTCGGTCCCTGCTGGAGCTCGTTTGTGGTTCTGGGGGGACTGCATGGTCACCTGTGCTGCTGAGTTTGCCACACTGTCCAAACAGGAAATGAAATTCAAAAGTTCCTGGGGCTTTTCCTGTGTACCTGGCTAGTGCATCAGAGTTCAAGGTGCTGTCCAGAGTGGTCACAATGGAGCACTCTGGAATAGCTCCCAGAGGACAATACCGTCTATTTGCGTCCGCACTACACCAAATTTGACCCAGTGCTACTCCCCTCATCGGGGAGAAGTACAGAAGTCGATTTTAAGAGCCCTTTAGGTCGACGGGATGGGGTTGGTTGTGTGGATGCAGTCATTTTTAAATCAACCTAACACGGCTAAATTCGACCTAACCCTGTAGTGTAAACCAGACCTTAGACTTGGTCTATCCTACAGAGTTAAGTCAACATAAGCCAGCTTATGTTGCCCTAACTATGTCAGTGTCCACACTACAGCCTTGCTCCTGCCAATGTAAATGCCATAGTACACCGACATCATAATTGCACCTCCATGAGAGGCATAGGGCTTTTGTTGGCGTAGTTAGGGCAATGCAGTATCTAGGCATCAGCTGTTGGCTGTCTTGTTGGACAGCTGGGAGCAGGGAGGCGAGAAGCCTGTGGGACAGCTAGGCTCCTGGTGGAGAGCTGCATGGTGGTGAGAGCCAGGGCTCTCACCACCCAACACTACCTCTCTTCAGTTGGTGGAAGCACTCTTGGTAAGGACACGCACCACTGACAGAAAGAGGGTAGTGTGGACATCAGCCACCGCAGTACTTACTGCAGTGGCTTTAACCTAACCTAACATAGGTTGACTTAATATTGTAGTATAGACAGGCTTTTAGTCATAGATAGGAGTAAAACAAGCTTTTTTGTTTTTCCAGTTAACAGTTGGTTTCTTAACTTTGAGTCACAAGTTGTTGAACTGAATGAGTTAAACTGAACTGAAAAAAAATTCCCTCTGCACCTGCAGAGGAGACTACTGCTGTCAAAAATTGGTTTAGCACTTTAGCAAACTCAGGTTCCAGGTGCTTAGCCAATTACTTCCACCAGGTCAGTGATTTGATTCTCTTTAAAACATTGATAGCAAACATGCTGCTCAATATTTGAAATTTGAATGATTTTAATAGATTATAGGTTTCAGAGTAACAGCCGTGTTAGTCTGTATTTGCAAAAAGAAAAGGAGTACTTGTGGCACCTTAGAGACTAACCAATTTATTTGAGCATAAGCTTTCGTGAGCTGTAGCTTATGCTCAAATAAATTGGTTAGTCTCTAAGGTGCCACAAGTACTCCTTTTCTTTTAATAGATTATAATGAGTTTAGGCCTACAACATAGGTTGTCATACTTTGAAAATAAAGTTTAAATTAATTTGTTTTAACTTTATTTAAAATAGATTTTTAAATTAAAAAAAAAGCCTTTACATTTTTTTGCAAAAAGAAAAGGAGGACTTGTGGCACCTTAGAGACTAACCAATTTATTTGAGCATGAGCTTTCGTGAGCTACAGCTCACTTCATCAGATGTATACCGTGGAAACTGCAGCAGACTTTATATACACACAGAGAATATGAAACAATACCTCCTCCCACCCCACTGTCCTGCTGGTAATAGCTTATCTAAAGTGATCAACAGGTGGGCCATTTCCAGCACAAATCCAGGTTTTCTCACCCTCCACCCCCCCACACAAATTCACTCTCCTGCTGGTGCTAGCCCATCCAAAGTGACAACTCTTTACATAATCAAGTCGGGCTATTTCCTGCATAGATCCAGGTTTTCTCACATCCCCCCCACCCCCATACACACACAAACTCACTCTCCTGCTGGTAATAGCTCATCTAAACTGACCACTCTCCCAGTTTAAATCCAAGTTAAACCAGAATATCTGGGGGGGGGGGGTAGGAAAAAACAAGAGGAAACAGGCTACCTTGCATAATGACTTAGCCACTCCCAGTCTCTATTTAAGCCTAAATTAATAGTATCCAATTTGCAAATGAATTCCAATTCAGCAGTTTCTCGCTGGAGTCTGGATTTGAAGTTTTTTTGTTTTAAGATAGCGACCTTCATGTCTGTGATTGCGTGACCAGAGAGATTGAAGTGTTCTCCGACTGGTTTATGAATGTTATAATTCTTGACATCTGATTTGTGTCCATTTATTCTTTTACGTAGAAACTGTCCAGTTTGACCAATGTACATGGCAGAGGGGCATTGCTGGCACATGATGGCATATATCACATTGGTGGATGTGCAGGTGAACGAGCCTCTGATAGTGTGGCTGATGTTATTAGGCCCTGTGATGGTGTCCCCTGAATAGATATGTGGGCACAATTGGCAACGGGCTTTGTTGCAAGGATAAGTTCCTGGGTTAGTGGTTCTGTTGTGTGGTATGTGGTTGTTGGTGAGTATTTGCTTCAGGTTGCGGGGCTGGATCTATGCAGGAAATAGCCCGACTTGATTATGTAAAGAGTTGTCACTTTGGATGGGCTAGCACCAGCAGGAGAGTGAATTTGTGTGGGGGGGTGGAGGGTGAGAAAACCTGGATTTGTGCTGGAAATGGCCCACCTGTTGATCACTTTAGATAAGCTATTACCAGCAGGACAGTGGGGTGGGAGGAGGTATTGTTTCATATTCTCTGTGTGTATATAAAGTCTGCTGCAGTTTCCACGGTATACATCTGATGAAGTGAGCTGTAGCTCACGAAAGCTCATGCTCAAATAAATTGGTTAGTCTCTAAGGTGCCACAAGTCCTCCTTTTCTTTTTGCGAATACAGACTAACACGGCTGTTCCTCTGAAACCTACATTTTTTTGGGGGAAAAATCATTCATTTTTATCCATCCTATGCATGTGTGTATTGAAATGATGGGGCTGGGAGGCCTTAGTAGTTTTGTCTTCACCAGGCAAAAGGTGCATGCTTAACTGGTGTTAACTAACAAGGTAGAAAATTAGCAGAGATATGGCAGTTTGTATCCTTCACAGTGTAGAAGGTTGGGGTAAATCTTATGCTCTCCCATAGTCCTGACCTCAACCTGTTAACACATGTGAAGGCTACAAACTGTCATGTCTTCACTAAGAGTTGTACTCCTGGGGGAATTCTGCACCAAAAAATTAAAAATTCTGTGCCAAAAATAAATTATGCACACAATAATATTTTAAAATTTTGCAAAATTCTGTGAATTTTATCTGTCAATAAATAAATGTCGCTCCAGCATGGCAGTGTGGAGCACAGGTCACTGGCTGCACTGAGGTGGGAGATAACTCTGAAGCCCTCACTTCCCCTTGTACAGGGACTCAGTGAGGCTGCACCCAACCCTGACACGGTGCAAGGGCCGGACCTGGTCCAGAAACACCCTGGGGTCCTGCCCCTCTCCACCTGGTGTGGGTGGGCATGCTCATCCCAGCAGGATCCAAGTGTGGAGGGGCTTAGTGTGGGGGAATCTCGGTGTGGTGTGAGGCAATCTGGATGTAGGTGGCTCAGTGGGAGATCTGGATGCACGGGGGCTCATTGGGGGTTCTGGGTGCAGGGCCAATGGGACTCTGCAGGGGATCCAGGGGAAGGCGGTTGGGGCTCAGAAGGGAGGTCTGGGTGTGGGGAGATGGGGCAGAGGGTTGGGATGGGGGGGTGGGCGAGGGCTCTGTCTGGGAGGATGGGCTGGCTAAGGGGTTTGGGGTGCAGGCTGCCCCAGGGCTGGGGCCAGAGGACCCCCCGCCACCCATCCCATCCCATCCCTCTCCTCGTCGGTAGACACTTCAGGGGAGAGGCACTTATCTTCTGCTGGCAGCAGCCCTGCACGTCCCAACTTGCACCTCTCCCTAGTCCCCACGCACTCCCTACCTCTCTCCTCTCCAGGCCACTGTAGCTGCGCACCTACATGGCCCCTTTATAGTCTGCTGCGCATCTTAGAGTGAACTTAGGTGACATCATTTTGACAGCCATATGTTTCACCAACAAGGCTGGAGCATTTACAGTTACCACACAGACCTTTGCCCCTTGAGCTAATGGAATAACTGATAGGAATAGTAGGTTGTTGTCCTCTTATGTGGACCAGCAGTAGAGGGGCATGGGACACTTTGCCCCAGTGGGTTTCACAATATTTGCTGAAAGATGAAGAGATTCAGGAATCTTAGGTTATTCAAGGAAGTGTACTCTAGTGGCCACAGATCTTTCTACCTATTCCCCTCAAGCTTGACCCCTCCTGGTTCAATCCTTGCAACCTATCCCAGTCTCGTCTCTTCCACACTCCTAGCTCTTTGTCCTGGTTGCATTCTCATTACCTAATCAGTCAGTCTCTGATCCTCCGACTTCTCAGCCCAGTCTCCCATACAAGTTCTAATCGTATACATTGATTTCCCATCCAGTTTCTCCCTACTGTGCTCCCAGTTCCAGTATCCTTGCTTAGCCAGTCCTTGTTCCCCACACTCCTTCCAGGGTCTTCATCCAGTCTTTCCCCCACCCTGGCCTCTAGTTGCCTCTTCCTCCACTTAACTTGTATGTCCCCATTGGTTCCCAGTTGCTTCCTCTTTGCTCCAGTAGTTCCAGTCTTACCTTTGGCTCCTCATCTGATCTCAGCCCCTCCCCCCACTCTCCTCTCCTTGTCCAGCTAGTCTTGCTTTTATCCCTTCTGCAGTTGTCAGGCAGCTTGTGTTAGCACAGGGGAGAGATGCTTCCTGCTCTCATAGCACAGGGGAGAGATGCTTCCTGCTCTCATTTCTGGTGTCTGGCCCAATCTGCAGAAGCCCAGAGCTGTAATTGCAGGGAAATTGCTGTTGAGTTCTGGGCTGGAGCAGGCCCATTGTGGACAGAATCTTGAGGACATTTAACTGTGAAGCTCTAGCAAATTGCCACTGAACAAAAGGCAACTGCAACTCATTTAGAGCTTATTACTGTGCCAAATGTGGGTGAAGTTTTATGGGGCAATAAAATACACATCCCTGACACAAAGCATGGATGTGGTAGAGCTTCTCAAAGAGAGTCATCAGAATTTAACATGGGCAAAACAATGTGTTTTTTCTGAATCCTATTCTCAAATGGCTTAATTGTTTTGGTTGAAGTTTTGAATTCTAACCAAGGCAGACACCTGACATAGAAAACTTCTCTCCAAATGGTTAGTGTTTGGCAAAATTATAAGCAATTGAAAGCAGGATCTTTTTAATGGGAAGTGTGGGGCAGTCTTAAGTCAGTGCTACCAGTCCTGCTTTAATATGATTATTGGTGAAGCTGTGTGGCCATGTGTGGTGGAGTTGGGAAGTATGTGGGGGAATTTGTGGGCTCTGAATGGGAATCCAAGAGGGTGAGTTGAGAGACCACACTCCATGCTCCAGGAAGAATACAAATTTATGAAGTGCTGCCAAGTGTGATTGCACAAGAAATGAAGAAAACTGAAAAACTTTGTGCAGGGAGGCAGAAAGGTAGAGTAGGGGACGAGATGTTGCAATTCAGGTCAATTTCAGTTCAAATTTCTTTATTGGCATGATAGGATATACAAGCATTGTCAAAGTATTGCTGCTTTAAATTCCACAAAATCCTTTTTTTGTCAGACCTTGCTGAGCCTCTGTAGACCATTAGCAATGCTATATGCATTTTTGTCAAAGATTTTTGAACTAGATACTACATTAAGATCCCGCTGGTGTAAAGATTTAGTCATTACTAAATATGGAGAAACAGTTTTCTGTTAAGCTAATTGGAGGCATTAAGTCAAGAGAAGTATATCTTAAATTGGATAGTACTATCTGGAACATATATTAGATGCAATATAAATTATTTAAATCAGGAACTGTTAGATTGATAAATGCTGGCATTGTCAGGAAATGGGGTAGCAGTTTGATTCATGTGATGTGGAGTTGCCCCAATATTATTCGATTCTGGAAGGTCAGAAGTAATAACTTTTATATGTCATCTGACATTGTGCTTAAAGGAGAACATGCTATTTTCTGGTTAGTAGAGAACACTTGGCATCTTTATTTTTCCAAGAAACTGTAGCTGTACAGAGCTTAGAGACTTACACTTCAGTATTAGAAATCAAAATCCAGGTAAGTGATTGAAGAATGGTATACAGATATGTCTGCACTGTCTGAGATGGAGAGGATGTCCTTCCGTAATAAAAATGATACAGATCAGTTCACTGACATATGGACAGCCTTTACAGAAATGGTGAAATAAGTTAGTGTGTGACTTTGTTTGAGCACTGATCCCTATGTGTATTCCACAGTGGGTAAATATGTGCTCAATGGGCCTGACAAGATTTTTCTAACAAGTAGCATCAGTTGGTCCATGCTTGTGCAGTTGCTTCCCTGATGCTTCATACCCCAGGTATAAGGAGTGGTGCAGACCAGCACCTTTCCAGTTCCTCCTTACTGCCTCATGACGTAGGTTGGAATCCTCCAGTGTCCAGAGCTGATCCTCTTCAATGTTTTTCTTGTAAATGTTTAAAAGTTTTATGTTTTTAGTTTAGGCTATGTGTACATTTAAACCGTTACAGTTGCACTGCTGTAGCACTTCAACTTAGACACTACAGCATTGGAAGGCTTCTCTAGTCACTGTAGGCAAATCACCTCCCTGAGAGGTGGTAGCTAGGGTGTTGGTGCTGTCTACAGTTAACTATCTCTCTCGGGGTGTGGGTGGTTCAGACCTCTTAAAGACGTAGCTATACCAATGTAACTTTTCAGTGTAGACCAGTGCTTAGTTTAAATCCTCACCCTAGGAAATCTTGTGATTCCTTGGGGCAGGATATAGATTGTCCTCTGCCTTCCAGGGTTTAAGAGTTGCATCTCCTGCTCCTTTTTGGTCAGTGACAACCACCACTGCTGCCTCTACTGTCTTTCAGAAACTCATATCTCCACTAAGGCTATGTCTACAGTAGCACTTTTGTCGTTAAAACTTAAGTTGCTCAGGGGTTTTAAACAGCCCCCCGACCGACATAAGTTATATCAATAGAAGTGCTGGGATAGACAGCACTATGTCAGCAGGAAAAGCGCTACTGCCACTAGTTGGGGGTGGTTTAATTATGCCAACAGGAGAGCTCTCTCCCATCAGCACAGAGCTGCTACACTGGAGGCCTTACAGAAGCACAGCTGCAGAGGTACGGCTGTGCCCCTGTAAGGTCTCTAGCATAGACATAGCCTAAGTGCAGTATCTGCAGCTCCTTTCCCAGCTGAATCTGGCAGGTGTGAGAATTCAGACTTTAGAAGCAAGCACTTAATGAGGCCTCAGTCAGATAGTTGGTGAGATGCCTCATACTTGAGCCTGAGACATCGAGGAGTGCACCTCATAGTCTGATGTCTGACTCAAGAATGGGTATGGTTAGAGCGAAGGACCCTTCATTTCTGCGTTCTCATGAAAGTAAGAGGCACTCTTATAAACATAAGAGTTGATTCCCCTCCTAGATCTTCTAAGAGACGGTCTCTCCCCGTGTCCAAGTCAAGTGAGTTTTCTCACCCAGGATTCAAGGACTTAGATCCTCCTAAGCTTTGTGACTGTGATCAAAAGGTGCATAAGAGCAAGGCTCTTTCAGCCATTCTTTGCATAAGTAGCACCAACCTCAGTACTAAATAAAACCAAGCACCAAAGAGCCGAAGGACTTCCAATCTTTAGTGCCAACAATAGCCATGTGGATGGAGGCTCCATCACTGGCGATGCTGCCACAACTCTGGAAGGAATCACTGACTACCAAGAGTTTCTTTACATTGACTCCAGTGGCATGGGGCAATGAGATTCAGCATTTAAGGCTCAAACATTCAGCACCACTTCAGAGGATATCTTCATTCTCCCAGACTCTCATTCCCTCTTGTTGTCTGCACCGACCCTCACCAGTGAGATTCTAATCCCAGGGAGAAGCTCATCTCCCATTCCATTCACTGGCAGCAGCTTCCCAATACCAGTACTGATGGCAATGCCAATGGAACTGGACCCAACCTTTTCATCTTCTGGAGAGTCTGATGTTCCAGTGGATCCATCTTCCCCTTCGCCAAGAGAGTTCAGTCTGGACAGAGGTTCAAGAGCCTCCTGCTTCCAGCCTTGTCCCTCCAAGTGGGACCTCCCTTTCAGGACCAATGGCACCTGTGACACTTTATGTTGGGCTCACTGGGGGCCACGTGACTTGTATGCACGAAAGCATGAGTCCATGTAATCCCAAAGGGAATCATATCACTCTCCCCTAAGTGATCAACCAGGGAGCCTCCTGAACCTATGGAGGAAGTCAAATTTGATCCACTTGTACCTCCAGTACTGACATGTCATCTTCCTTGCCCAATGAGGTGATTGTTCCAGTCTGGCTTTCTGCTTCAGATTACCATAAACAGTTACAATAACTAATATGGAGTATAGCAGAAGAGCTCTAAATCCCTTAGAGTAGACCCGGGACTTGCAACACAGGCTCTTGGACATACTACAGCCTATACGGATCTAGCCAAATAGTACTCCCAGTTAGAGGCCATATTGGAACTGGCAAGAACTGTATGGTGTATATATAGCCACTTCTGTCCCTATCCTTTAGAGGATGGAGAAGTGGTGTTTGTTCTTGGCTAAGGGAGCAGACATCTTGTTCTCTCACCATGCCCCAAGCTCCCTATTCATCCAGGCAGCCATAGAAACATCCAGACAGTAACACCCAGGGGCCACCCTGGCTGACAAGGAGGCCAGAATTTTATACCTCTTGGTGAGAAAGGTATTTACAACTCCTGGGGGAATTCTGCACCAAAAATTAAAAATTCTGTGCGCAATATTTTGAAATTCTGCATATTTTATTTGTCAAAATAACACACAATATAATCATGCCAATTTCAATTATTTTGGTAATTTATTTCAAAATACTTGTCAGCAAGTATGTCTGTAACAATACAGACAAAAAAAAAGAAAGAGAGGTAATGTATTTTTAACAAATAGATTCCTTACGAGGCATATTAATACATAACTTGGAGTAATTCATTTATATTAAATACAAAAACATTTTTTCCTTCACCCTTCAGAAGCAGTGCAAAGGCTTGGGGGAGTCATGGGTAATGAAGGAGCTGAGGGAGAGGAAAGGAGCTTGAGCGTGAACCTGGAAGGTTATTGGGTGTGGGTGGGAGAAATATGGAACTGGTGACTTTTTTTTGTTTTGTTTGGTGGGGGGAGGGATTGCTAGGGAGTTGGGGAGCCTCCCCCATGCAGACCCTTGCTGACCGCAGACCTCTCCCATTCAGTCAGGCACATTTGCCCTGACCCCGTGTGTCCCTGCAACCCCCATCCCCAGGTGGCCTCATTCAGCCCCTGGCTCAGTGCTGTCACCCAAATAGCTCCTGAGCCCATGCCCCAGCCCCTTAGTATGTGATTCTCCAGCAGCCCTGGGTGCTGTCTGTCCTCATCTGGTTCCATGGCTGGGTGCTGTGATGTCATCCAACTGGGTTCTGGCAGCTGGGTGTTCTGGTGCCACAGTGACTTCTGATGGGTGAAAGACAGAACTGCAACACTTCTGACAGAATGTATTTTCTGTGTGTGTGTGTGTGTGTGTGTGTGGGGTGGGTGGGTGGGAATTCTACGCCAGATTGGAATTCTGCGCAGTGGTGCAGAATTCCCCCGGGAGTAATTTGGTTCCACCAGCCTTCAATTTAGAATCTCCCACTATGAGGCTCTCCTGCCAACATGATTTTTTTAAAAACTACTCCAAGTTCATGGACTCTAAAGAGAAGTTGTCCAAGGAAGATAGGGCCTGATTTCAAGCCCTTATCAGTGAAGTAAGATTGGTGGCAAGAACCTTGCTACAAGCTGCTGTTGACTCTGATGCTTTAGAGTCCATGGCGAGAGCTATAGTGATGTTCCAGGAATCTTGGCTACTCTTTTCAGGGCTTCCCAGGGAGATATAGGACACACTGCAGGACTTGCCCTTTGATGAAATCTGCCTTTTCACCAGAAGACAAACTAGCCTTTGCATTTGCTAATGGACTCCAGGGAAATTGTCCGCTCACTGGCCATATATACACATCAGCCCCGAAGAGGAATTACTATAAACCTTACAAGCTGAAGTTCTTACAGCAGTTGTACTACCAATGTTCTTACGAGCCACATCACAAAAGGCAGAGGGTACAAAAATTCAGATACACTTCCCTGTCTGCCTCTGCTGCAACTACCCAACCTCACCCTCCAACCAAAAGATGCTTTAGATTGGATGCTTGAGAGGTGCAAGCCAGTTTTGATGCCATCTCCACCTGACTCCCAGATCCACTTTGGTGAACGCTTGACACAATTTCCCCACTATTGGAGGGCAGTAAAGTTGGATGTTATCCACTCTGGATACACCATTGAGTTTCTCTCCCCTTCCCTCTTCAGGGTCCTCTCTTGTGAGGAGATCCTCCTGCAGGAGGTAGAATCTTTCCTACACTGGGAAGCAATAGAGCGAGTACCCTTTCAGCATAAAAGAAATGTGTTTTGCTCCAAATATTTTCTAGTCCCCAAAAAGACAGGAGGGTTCAGACCAGTCCTCCTCCTGCAACAACTCAGTGTCCTTATTCGCAAGATAAAGTGCTGCATGGTTTTATTGGCATCGATTATACCATACCTAGAAAGACACGTGGTTCACAGCTTTCAATATGAAAGATGCCTGCTTTCACATAGATATTCATCTTTTCACCAGAAAATCACTATCAATGCAAGGTACTCCCATTCTACCTCGCAGCTTCACCCAGAATCTTTACTAATATGTTTTCTGAAGTAGCTCCACATTTCAGATGGGACAGTTCCACCATCTTCCTGTATCTAGATGACTGGCTTCCTACAGGGACATGTGCAAAAGTCCATAGCATTTACCTCATTGCTGCTCCTTCTCCTAGCATTTTTGCGTGTCTCCGTGAACATAGAGAAGTCTACTCTGAGACCCAGATTATAGATTTAACAGGGCTAAGGTTTATCTCCCTATGGACCGATTCCAAGCTACTGACAGACAGAGCAATTTATACATAACCCTTGGACATCAATCCGGGTATGCCTTTCCCTCTTGGGTCACATAATCTCATGTATCGAATGATGATATTTGCTAGATTCCACCTCTGCTGCCTGCAGGCTTAGCTTTGAACAGTATATATCTGTGGTCTCCAACCTCTTTATGCACAAGATCACTTTTTGAATTTAAGTTCAACCCAGGATCTACCCCGCCCCTTCCTTTAGGTCCTGCCCTGTTCACTCCATTCCCCCCTCCCTCTGTCACTCGCTCTTCCCTATCCCTCAGGGGGTTGGGGTGCAGGAGGGGGTACAGGCTCTGGGCTGGGGCCAAGGGGTTTGGAGTGTGGGAGGGGGCTCTGGGCTGAGCCTGGGGCAGGGGTTTGGAGTGCAGGAGTGAGGGTGCAAGCTCTGGGAGGGAGTTTGGGTGCAGGGGTCATATGGTCACACTGCACCTAATCTCAGAATCCACTGGACATTTAATAAGTTTTACTTTTTATTAGTGTCATTTGTTTATAGATCCAAAATCCTTCAGGGATTGTCACAAATCAGTGTAACATTCTCATCTGTGGGGTGTGCATTGGTTGAGCCTGGGGCAAGGGGTTGGGGTGCAGGAATGAGGGGTGCAAGCTCTGGGAGGGAATTTGGGTGCAGGAGGGGGTTCTGGGCTGGTGCAGGGGATTGGGGTGCAGGTGGGGTTGAGGGGTGCAGGCTCTGGGAGGGAGTTTGGTACAGGAGGGGGCTCCAGACAGGGTGTTGGGGTGCGGGAAGGAGTGTGAGGTGCAGGCTCCAGCCGGGAGTTGCTTATCACAGGCAGCTCCCAGTCAGCAGTGCAGTGGGCTTAGGCAGGCTGCTTCCCTGCCGTGGCCCCATGCCGCTCCTGGAAGCAGCTGGCTGCTGGCATGTCTCTGCGGTCCCTACGGTGGGAAGCCGCTCTGCGCGTTGCCCCCAGCACCATCCCCGCAGCTCCCATTGAGCCCCACTGCACCAGATTGAGCTTGGCTCCTCGACTGATTCACCTGGAGTGGCACTCAGGCGAGCTCGGAGGGACTTGGGGCCGTTCGGTCAGGATCGGAGGTGACTTTTAGCAGCCCGGAGATCGCGATCGACTGGCAGAGGCTTCAGGATCGACCAGTTGATCGCGATTGATGGGTTGGTGACCACTGGTATATATGCTGAGTAAACCTAGCATAAACTCTGGAGTGACAATCCCCATCAGATAAGGATCTTCTGACCTACTGGAAGGATCTGGCACAAGTGTGAGTGGGCATTCCTTTCTTATCAGCTGTATCTGACAGAAGGATAATCAGAGATGCCTCTTTGTTAGGGTGGGTGGCTCACATGGATGATGGTATGGCAGAGGGCACTTGGATGCCCTGGGAAACAGGTGTTCACGTAAACCTCCTGGAACTTGGAGCTGTCGAAGAAGCATGAAGGGCATTCTTATAATTAATCCAGTGTCACCACATTCTCATAATGTCAGACGATATTACCGCAGTATTGTACGTAAACAGGGAGGAGTTGCAGTCCATTCACTTCTCTGTAGAAGTGATCAATTTATGGAACTGGTGTATCAAGAATCACATCACACTGTCAGCGGCATACCTCCTAGCAACCCAGAATTCACTGGCAGACCGCTTCTGCAGGCATTTTGTCATGGACCACAGGTGGTAATTGTACATTTCAGTGTTGAACAGCATCTTTTCTCAGTTGGGATTCCCTATCTGAGACCCGTGTGCCTGTCAGAAAAATAGGAAGCGCATCATATGCTGTTCCAGGGGAGCTCAGGGCCAGTTCTCTAGCAGTGATGCTCACCTACTTCCTTGGGCAGACTGCCTAACTGTGTCTTTCCTCCTTAATTTACTGTTTCGAGTATTATGGAACATTCAAAATGACAGCACACAAGTCATTTTCATCATGCCCACATGGCCCAGGGAGTTCTGGTTTCCAGTTCTCCTGCATGTCAGCCCGACTGCCCATCAGCATTCCTTCCTGCACAGACCTCTTGACTCAAGAGACTGGCAAGATCAGACATCCCCAACTCAGAAGCTCTTCACCTCATGGCTTGGTATTTGGATGGGCATCTGATCTAGAATGTTCCTGTTCCCAGGACACGTAAACTGTCCTTACTAGTAATAGGAAGGACTCAACTTTTTTTTTTATCTTGAAATATGGAAGCCCTTCTCTATCTGGGCCCAGCACTTCCACCTCTCCTGAGTAATCTCTGGCTGTGTCCTCCTTTATGAACTGGCACATCTTCCTCCCCCACATGGGGTATGGGCTCGCTTTATGAGATCACAGGCAGCCTCAGCAAAATCACTCCGAAGAAGTACCTCTGCTTGACGTTTGCAATCAGCAGTGTGGAGTTCCGTCCACATATTCACAAAACACTATGCCTTGGTCCAAGCCTCCTTGACCTTTTGCATCCTTTTGAGACAACAGTTTTGCAAGCTGCTATACCACCTGCGTCTTTGCACTCTCCTTCTCTCTCAGTATTTCTAGTGAAACATACATAGGCACCAGCCCTCAAAGAAGGAAAGGGCAGTTACTTATCCATTGTAACTGGAGTTCATCAAGATTTGTGGTCGCTATCTATTCCACTATTCATCCTCTTTCCCCTTTGCTTCAAATTCTCTGTGAGTCACCATAAGAGGAGAAGATGGAGACTTATGAGTCTGCGCCACTCCTTTTATTTTTGATATGGACTATGGTGGGAACAACTACACAGGTATGGACCAGTGCACACTACTTAGGCATGTGGAGTGCATGCTTACCTGCAGTGGAATACAGATAGGGATCACACATCTCCAAGAAATCTAGTTACAAAGGGTAAGTAACTTCCCTTTCTGATGCCCTCTCCCATCTCTTTCTTTTCTGTTTTTCCCTTTTTGTTTCCTCTCTTTTTATTGCCTTTTATATCACTTGTATTTCATTTTGTGAATAGAAGTTAATATGAATGATAGTTTTATCATCTGTTTGGTAACTTCCACTGTAATGTTTGTTTTATTGAATTTTTAACATAAAAGATGTAAAAAGACGCTCGAATACATCTGACAAGATATGTACAGTTCACCCAGGAAGGGGCAACTTACTGTTTGGAGTCTGATTCCCCCTTTGTCAGTTTGTCAGCAGTGTCTGTTGCTGGCTGGCAACAAGATTGCTACATACTGTATTGTGATGCCATCCACTATTTCTGCATAAAAATAATTTCCATGATTATTCCTGGGGGAATTCTGTGCCAAAAAATGAATAATTCTGTGCTCAAGAATTTAAAATTCTACATATTTTACTTGTCAGTTACACAATATAATCATGCCAGTTTCAATTACTTTGATAATTTATTTCAAAATTTCTGTCAAATATGTCTAACAATATAGACAACAACAAAAAATCAGGAAATGTTTTTTGCAAATAGATTCCTTACTAGGCATATTAATACATAACTTTGAGTAACTTATTTAAACTACAATACAGAAACGTGTTTTGTTTGTTTGTTTGTTTGTTTGCTGTTTTTTTGCACCCATCAGAAGCAGTGCAAAGTCTTGGGTGAGTCAGGGTAAGGGAGGAGTTGAGGGAGAAGGAAGTAATTGCTGAGAAAGAGACTGGGAATGAACCTGGAGGGTTGTTGCTTGTGGGTGGGAGAAATATGGAATAAGGAGTTTTGTTTTGTTTGATTTATTTATTTATTTTGAGGGGGGATGGATTGTTCGGGAGTTGGGGAGCCACCCCATGTAGACCCTTGCTGACACCTAACTTCTCCCATTCAGTTAAATACATCTGTCCCTGCACCCATGTGTCCCTCCACTCCCACCCACCATCCCCTGCCTCCACGCACCCCCCCTTCCATGTGTCCCTGCATCCCCACTCAGCCACCCCCCATCCGCATGTGGCTCTTCACCCCCTCTCGCATTCAGTCCCTGCCACAGTTTGTGTGTCCCCCCCCCACTAGCCCTTTTGAACCCCAGTGTGTGACACCTCACTCTCCCCCGCCCTCCCCCCCCTGTAATCCTGTGTGCTGTGATCTGTCTGTCCCCCCTCCTTGCTTGGCCCTGCCGGCAGGGCGCTGTGAGGAATGCATTCTCTCCTCCCTGTGTACTACAGACTGCTACTGCTGGTGAGCCAGCTGTCTCTGATCTGGTGCCACAGCAGTCCCTGGTGGGCGAAAGGGGTAACTGCAGCGCCTCTCCAGCAGAATGTATTTTCTGCAGACATTTTTTTGTGGGGACATGAATTCTGTGCGTATGCAGTGGTGCAGAATTCCCCAGGAGTACATGATAGTTTGGAGATAATTGCATCAGTAAAGGTTAGGGTTGTGCCCTGTTCTGTTCGAATCCCTTGTTGATAAAGCAAATTTAGTATAGACTACTTAAAAGAATGGATTAATTTTCTATCCTAGTTCTAGTTTTATTAGATTTTAAGATTTGCTTTATATATTTGAAGACAAGAACCAAGATGTTTTCATGTGATTATTCTTCCTTCTGTTACCTATTTAACACTCTTCTCCCACACTAACTTAAGGTGCTTGATGGAATTATTTTAAGTCTTTTTTGTTGTATCCTTCTTTCTCTTTTCCTTCTCTGTACATTGGCCAAACATTTCACTCAGCTTCCATTTTATAGCTTGTCCTCCCCAGTGTTGGTTCCTCCTTTGTTTTTTCTGATATTTCTTGAAAGAAAATTTCTTCCAGTTTCTATGAAAATCAAATAAAGCCAACGTTTTCTTAGAGGTGCCAGTGTTTGAATGCAATATCTTTTACATGTTTAATATGAGGTTGGTAAGCAATCTTGTAGTAAGGGAATATTGAGGAAAGAGTCTTAAGTTTATGGAGCTATTTTGCAATATTTTTTTTGAACTGGTGTTTTTCTTCTAATTAAATCAGGGGAGGAACTACTGAGAATTTAGTTACCCAGTATGCTGACCTGACCTAAATCTATTTCATTCTGGGCCCTATAGAAACTCTAAAATATTAAACTTCTCCTGGGACAATTTATCATACCAGTATTACAAAATGTCCTTAATTGAGAAGGCGGGAAGTCTTCCATTCTAACACTCGTGAACGTTACTGTAACTGTTTCTATTTCAAAGTTTCTATTGCAAACTCACTTTTTAATGCAGCATTCCCAAGTAAAAATCAGTTATTAATTATAGTTTTAAAATGGTTTTCTAATATGTTAGTGCATTACTTTAAGAACAATTACAATTCTGTACAACTTTCTGAAAACACAAATGTAGTAGTGAAAGTGTTTAATGGGATAGAATTTTTTTGGATGTATTTTGAAGATTTTGCGATGAATTCTTTTGTATGCTTGGTAGTAATAAAATTCCACATCCTCCTTATCCCACATTCTTGATTTCCAATTAGAGGGCATTCATTCTCTACTGTGGACTTCTCTTGGTGCTCTCCCACCCTACTAGCAAAAGATTTCTGTGCCTCATGTAGCTATCCTTTGGTTAATTCTTATTTTTCGTTACAGCACAACTTCTATAGCTGTCACTTATGTAAGTGCATTTCCAGCATGGATTGACATTTCCACAGCCTCATGGGGTTTTCTGCAATGTCGAGAGGAATTAATATTTCCTAAATTTCCTGAGCACTTAGTGTTTGCTGACTTTCCTTTAATATGTTTAAAAAAATCAAATCAGTAGCTACTAGCTAACAAGTCATTTCAATTGTGGAAGCTCTTGTGAAATTATTTCTTTATCCTTTGGCTTAATTCTGTGGTATCATCTGAGTTTCCAGCTTTCCTTGTTTTTAGAAAAGATATTTCCTGTATGTGAACTGGAGCTCTTTCCATCACCAAAATGGTTCTGCTTGACAGGTTGTGAATACTTTTGGTACCAAATTCCCATTTAAACAATTGTGAAAAAGTAATTACTCATAAGCTTTCCAAATTTTCTTCAATGTGGGATTACTGATGTGTAAATATTTGCCGTATTGAGGCCTACGTTTTTCTTCATATAAGTAGACTTCCAACAAAGGAGGGATAGCTCAGTGGTTTGAGCAGTGGACTGCTAAACCTGGGGTTGTGAGTTCAACCCTTGAGGGGGTCATTTAGGGATATGGGGCAAAAATTGGTTTGATGAGTTAATTGGGGATTGGTCCTGCTTTGAGCAGGGGGTTGGAGTAGATGATCTCCTGAGGTCCCTTCCAACCCTGAGATTCCGTGATTCTATGAATATGGGATTTTTACTTACTTGGATTCGCATTTTTGCAGATCAGAAACTCATTTGTCTGATGCAGTCTTCAGGGCTATCTCTTTGGGAGAGAGAAAGTGTATGTGTGTTTTTAAAAAAAAAACGAAAACAGTTATTCAAAGTTTGTACACTTTTTATATTCTACAGAAGTTGATTACCCTTTTTTGATGGATGTGGCAGAAACTAGTCCCTCTAACTCTTCCATGCCTGTATTGGTTCTGCATTGCTAATACTAGTTTAAAAACTTGTTTTTGTTAATATAGTAATTAAATGTACCAGATACACAGGAAGCAATGCAGTGAGTAAAGAATGCTTTTTTACATAATCACTTTTCTGACCAAAGCTACACTTTTTATATACCAGTTGAATTCTGTTTATCAGATATTCTTCTGTTATGCTGGAGCTAGCTATTATATGTAGAAAACTCATTGCTTTGTCTATAAACATGTTTTACTAAAGGAAAAAATGAGCTGTTTTATCAGGAACTGCGCTCTTGAGCTGTTTAAAGGAGCGGAGACATAATTGTCAAATGATTAAAACTGATGGTTCTACTGAATTATTTTGAATTATGACAGAAGAATGAAGCCAGTAGATTTTATTTCATATTCTCATTATGGTCCTTCCAATAGAACTTGGGTGTTTGCTTTACCTAGAAAGTGATTAGGTACTGCATTTTTAAAATACCCCTATTTGAATGTGTTTCATCCTTGTGTTCAAATCATTGGCTTTGATCTTGAATTAATTGAACTATTATGTTTATCTCTTTAAAAAAATATTTAAAAACAATTGAAAGTCATTTTCCAGTGTTTTACCATGGTGACTTAATAAAAGATGCAAAAACACTACCCTTCCATATTATTGTTAATCTTTAGAACTGTTGTTTCATTTTATTACCATCTCTTGTGTTACTTGAGTGCTCATTTGATGTACTGATAACAATGCTCAAAAGTATTCTGAACCTGTTCCCGTGTTTCAGATATCGTAACTTGGGAAAGGAGGTGGAGGAAACCATTCAGTCTGCTAATCGAACACCTGAAGTCTTTCATCCATAGAATTATAAGCTTCTGTCCTTGGAACTTCCAACCTGATTATTTGTGGTATTTTGTTTAATGTAGGCAGGTCTAAAGTGGACTGTGTATATTTTGTAGCCTTCTGTCGTGGACTGTACAGTACTGGTGACTGTGTACATTAGCACTACATACAAAATATTTGGATTTTCTTGTTAGGGTAAAAGGTAATGGAAAAACATTTGAAAATTTAACAGTATATTGAAACTGCTAAGAGTGCAGTGTGCTCTAGTTGTTAGGGCACTGGACTGGGAATTGGGGGTTTGGGTTCTGTACTTGATTTTGACTTGTGTGACCTTGGGCAAATCATTGAACTTTTGCTTCCCCATAAAGAAAATGGGGATAATCTTCCTTTGTAAAGTGCTCTGAGATCTACAGATGAAGTGCTGTGTTCAAACTAAATAGTATTTTTACAAACCAAATACACAATGAATTCTGAATTTTCTCTCCTCCATAGATAGGATGAGTTCTACTGAAAAATCTGATACTTTGACACAGGATAGAAGGTATAGATTTAAAAAAAATGTCTGTAGAGCAGTTGAAACTTCCCCCCCCTTACTATATTTAAAATTCGAGTAAAAATCCAGGTTTTTATTTTATAACTTAAACTTTTAGAAATTAAGAATTTTGTCATGGTGTAAGTGGTACTGTGCAGTTTCTATTGAATTTAAACTTTCACTGTTTTAGTGCAAAGAGAAGCTTTATCTTTTTGGCTTACCTTGTGGTAGACCAGGACTTTAGGAACGTTCTTAATTCTAGAATGATTTTGTGTGAGTAAAAATCTGTGATTTATCAGGTTAGTACCTACTTTTTAAAGTTGTAGAAATCTATATTAAAGTTCAATACCTAGATTCTAACTCAATCAGTGAAATGGAACTTGCCTTGCTTCCAAAAAAAAAAAAAGTGTGCAGAATTCTAGCTTTATTATAGAAAGTGAAGTGCCTCAAAACAAAAGCTCTGAGTCTTTTCAACCATAATACTACTGGTGTAGATGAAACAATTACCATGAGAGTTGACTGTTGCATAGTGCAGTTTAATGGGTTTGAAAGAAACTAAAGGGAAGTATAATGGACTTCTTACAGGTACCATCATATTTAAAAATAAAAAATATTTTTTTTCTTTCTGATTTTGTATATCAAAATTTTGTATAGTCTTTTAGCTTTAAACGATCAGTTAATTGTACACTTCAAGAAAACAAACTATCGTCTGACCCCTTTCCCTGCAAATATGTACCAGAAATTTTCTAACTTTCAAAAGTTCTACGGGTACATTTCCCTTTCTTCCATTCCCAAACCTATCGCAGGTAGTTGGGACCAGTTGAAATGAGAAGGTCTCAGGCTTCCTAAAGCACTCTGCTGACTGGCACTATTGACTTTTTATTCCAATGTATGAAGGCTCCTGACTTAGAAAAGCTTACGATATACCAAAGTGACCTATTTCAGAGTAGCAGCCGTGTTAGTCTGTATCCGCAAAAAAGAACAGGAGTACTTGTGGCACCTTAGAGACTAACAAATTTATTAGAACATAATCTTTCATGGGCTGCAGCCCACTTCATCGGATGCATAGACTGGAACAGAGAGAGAGAGAATACAAATTGTAAGAGGCTAATTAATTAAGATGAGCTATTATCAGCAGGAGAAAAAACCTTTTGTAGTGATAATCAAGATGGCCCATTTAGACAGTTGACAAGAAGGTGTGAGGATACTTAAGGAAATAGATTCAATATGTGTAATGACCCAGCCACTCCCAGTCTCTATTCAAACCCAGGTTAATGGTATCTAGTTTGCATATTAATTCAAGCTCAGCAGTTTCCCGTTGGAGTCTGTTTTTGAAGCTTTTCTGTTGCAAAATTGCCACCCTTAAATCTTTTACTGAGTGGCCAGAGAGGTTGAAGCGTTCTCCTACCGGTTTTTGAATGTTATGATTCCTGATGTCAGATTTGTCCATTTATTCTTTTGCGTAGAGACTGTCCGGTTTGGCCAATGTACATGGCAGAGGGCATTGCTGGCACATGATGGCATATATCACACAGGTAGATGTGCAGGTGAATGAGCCCCTAATGACGTGGCTAATGTGATTAGATCCTATATGGTTTCACTCGAATAAATGTGTGGACATCGGGCTTTGTTGCAAGCATAGGTTCCTGGGTTAGTGTTTTTGTTGTGTGGTGTGTGGTTGCTGGAGTGTATTTGCTTTAGGTTGTGGGGCTGTGTGTAAGCGAGGATTGATCTGTCTCCCAGGATCTGTGAGAGTGAGGGATCATTTTTCAGGATAGGTTGTAGATCTTTGATGTGCTGGAGAGGTTTCAGTTGGGGGCTGAAGGTGACAGCTAGTGGCATTCTGTTATTTTCTTTGTTGGGCCTGTCCTGTAGTAGGTGACTTCTGGGTACTCTTCTGGCTCTGTCGATCTGTTTTTTCACTTCAGCAGGTGGGTATTGTAGTTGTAAGAATGTTTGATAGAGATCTTGTAGGTGTTTGTCTCTGTCGGAGGGATTGGAGCAAATGCGGTTGTATCGTAGAGCTTGGTCATAGACAATGGATCGTGTGGTGTGTCCTGTATGGAAGCTGGAGGCATGTAGGTAAGCATAACGGTCAGTTGGTTTCTGGTATAGGGTGGTGTTTATGTGACCACCGCTTATTAGCACAGTGGTGTCCAGGAAGCGGATCTCTTGTGTGGACTGGTCCAGGCTGAGGTTGATGGTGGGATGGAAATTGTTGAAATCATGGTGGAATTCCTCAAGGGCTTCTTTTCCATGGGTCCAGATGATGATGTCATCAATGTAGCGCAAGTAGAGTATGGGCGTTAGGGGATGAGAGCTAAGGAAGCGTTCTAAGTCAGCCATAAAAATGTTAGCATACTTTGGGACCATGCGAGTACCCATAGCAGTGCTGCTGACTTGAAGGTATATATTGTCCCCAAATGTGAAATAGTTATGGGTGAGGACAAAGGTCAGCCACCAGATTTGCCGTGACATTACTGGGGATACAGTTCCTGATAGCTTGTAGTCCATCTTTGTGTGGAATGTTGGTGTAGAGGTCTTCTGCATCCATAGTGGCCAGGATGGTGTGTTCTGGAAGATCACCGATGGATTGTAGTTTCCTCAGGAAGTCAGTGGTGTCTTGAAGATAGCTGGGAGTGCTGGTAGCGTAGCGTCTGAGGAGAGAGTCCACATAGCCAGACAATCCTGCTGTTAGGGAACCAATACCTGAGATGATAGGACGTCCAGGATTTCCAGGTTTATGGATCTTCGGTAGCAAATAGAATACCGCTGGTCGGGGTTCTAGGCGTGTGTCTGCACAGCTCTGTTCCTGTGCTTTTTCAGGGAGTTTCTTGACAGATGGTGTAGTTTCTTTTGGTAATCCTCAGTGGGATCAGAGGATAATGATCTGTAGAATGTGGAGTTTGAGAGCTGCTTAGCAGCCTCTTGTTCATATTCCAACTTATTCATGATGATGACAGCACCTCCTTTGTCAGCTGTTTCGATTATGATGTCAGAGTTGTTCCTGAGGCTGTTGATGACGTTTTGTTCAGCACGGCTGAGGTTATGGGGCAAGTGAAAAATTGATCCCTCTCTGTCTCAGATCTTGGGAGACAGATCAGTCCTCGCTTACAGACAGCCCCACAACCTGAAGCAAATACTCTCCAGCAACCACACAACAAAAACACTAACCCAAGAATCTATCCTTGCAACAAAGCCCGATGCCAACTCTGTCCACATTTATTCAAGTGACACCATCATAGGATCTAATCACATTAGCCACGCCATCAGGGGCTCATTCACCTGCACATCTACCTATGTGATACATGCCATCATGTGCCAGCAATGCCCCTCTGCCATATACATTGGCCAAACCAGACAGTCTCTACTCAAAAGAATAAATGGACACAAATCTGACACCAAGAATCATAACATTCAAAAACCGGTAGGAGAACGCTTCAACCTCTCTGGCCACTCAGTAAAAGATTTAAGGGTGGCAATTTTGCAACAGAAAAGCTTCAAAAACAGACTCCAACGGGAAACTGCTGAGCTTGAATTAATATGCAAACTAGATACCATTAACTTGGGTTTGAATAGAGACTGGGAGTGGCTGGGTCATTACACATATTAAATCTATTTCCTTAAGTTAAGTATCCTCACACCTTCTTGTCAACTGTCTAAATGGGCCATCTTGATTATCACTACAAAAGGTTTTTTCTCCTGCTGATAATAGCTCACCTTAATTAATTAGCCTCTTACAATTTGTATGGCAACTTCCACCTTCTCTCTCTGTGTGTGTATGTATGGGGTGTGTGTGTGTATGTGTGTGTACATATGGTAAGATATATATGAATATCTTACTTTATGTTCCATTCTATGCATCCGTTGAAGTGGGCTGTAGCCCACAAAAGCTTATGCTCTAATAAATTTGTTAGTCTCTAAGGTGCCACAAGTACTCCTGTTCTTTTTCAAGGTGACCTAGTTTATCCAGTTTGCAATAGATTTTCATTTGAAGATTTGTAGTAGAATTAGGCTTCCAGAAAGGAGGCTGCTAGTCAGGATGTCAGAAACCTACTTTAAAAATCAAGAAAGTCTTCTATAATTAGGACATAGAGGCCCCTTTTCTGTTAGTGCCTAGTGTGTTATAAAGCCATTCAGCACTCCTACTTCTGTATAGATGGGGTTTATAGATGAGCCTCAATCTGCGCTTAAGTACAGGGTGATCTGTTGGCAGAAAGATCTTTTCCAAAAGGCAGACATAGTGGTCTGAACCTTAGCCATCATGTTGCCAGGTTTCTGAAGGCTTCTTGCTGTCATTTCAGTTATCCATGCTTTCAGCCATCAACTTTGTAGGAAGAGTCAAAGTGAATCTGGAGTCTTTCAAGGTATCTTTCCTCCATTTTCTCCCTGAAATGGACTACCCTTGGCCAGTTATAAAATTAATCCTTCTGTTCCCTTAAATCCCTGTTCATGTACCCTCCCTCCTTCCTCAGACCAAAACAGGATGTTGTGAAATTTTGTTGCAAAAGAAAGTGGTAATGTGAAACAGGCTCTTTCTTATTTGAAAAGAGACCAAAATAATTCCCCAATGGATTAGGTTATAAATTGGATTGGCCTATATCCTCAACAACAAAATACCTTCCTTAATAGGTGTTGAAGATCATTCTGCAAAAAGTGCCTACTTCCTTGAGCTTATTAGTAGACCCTGTTCTCTGTTCATTCCTTTCTATGCCACTTTCTGTTTTCATTGACAGATGCAGCCTTTGACCACAATATTCTCGAGGCTGCCAGTTGCCTCCTGGCTAGTAAATGATCTATAATAGAGAAGGAAAAGGTTTTTGTTTTTTTTTAAACTGGGGTGGTAATTTTCTCATGGATAGGACAGCCACTATTCCAGATGAGCCTATTCTATGAAATTTGTTTAATTGGGGGCTGTTGGTCTCTTAACAGTTTTGGAAAATCTCTGCTTGTGAGCTGCAGCAGTTTCTTGTGCCACCAAAGATGAAGGATACAAAACCGGCTTTTTGAGTGAACATAATTTAGTTATAGCCAATGGGAAGGATGACTTGTAGCTGAAGAAGAACTGTCTCATGCATTTAAAATTCTCCATTAAGATGAATTAGCGAGTATAGGCAAAAATACTCCCTGCCCTTAGTGTGGGAAGGGAGTAACAAGAGTGATATGCAGATCATTAGGTTGTACCTATGAAAAATGCGTTAGTGGAGATAAGTTCTCTTCTTCCTTTTATTTGCTTTACTTTCTCTCTCCCCCATCCCATTTCTTTGCAGTTACCTTTATCCTTTTGACTATTCTTTTCAGAAGTGGGAGGAATTGTATTTGTAAGTCACCTCTCCATTTCTTCCCTCCCTCCCCCTCTTATTTGGCTTATTTCCTGTCATTGCCACTTGAAAAGAAAAGCCTTAAGAAATGGGTGCTGCCATACTTTAATTGTGAAGCTGTGTGGGTAGGTGTCATGGAATATTATGCTTGCTTCATGCTGTTACCAAGGAAACAGAAGATGCAGATTCTATAAGATCTCTAGGGGTGAATGAAAAGGCAGTTTAGTCTTGGAGCATCATGTGCAGAGAGCAGAAGAAAAGTCTCGCTCCTTTGGTGAGTGGATTGAAGGGTTGAGTACTCACCCTAAAGTTTCTCGGTTCTCCTTCATGGAGAAGGAAAAAGGGGTAAACCTGCTTGACTGGGCTATTGAGTGGTGGCATCTTCAAATTTCTAAACCAACAGTGGAGGTAAAATTACCTGAGGGCTTTCACCACAGATACAGAAATAGCTGAATCTTATCATTCAACCTACAATTCTTCTTTTCTTGATCCTGAATTTTTTCTTTTCCTACCTTATTTCAAGTATTACAGCCTTGTATGTTAGCTCAGTAGCAGTACTGGGCTCTAAGTACATTTTGTTTCCTCCATGTATAGGCTGCATTATTTTTAAATAACTGTAATGAAATACAGGACACAGTGTTTGGGGAATAGGTTTGCTACACACACAACATACCTGAGACAAACTCAAAATCAAGGAAATGAAAAATTAAGTCATGAGGAGTACCACCCATAAGTATGCACCTTACTACTACAACTACTGTACACCACATACCTCTACAATGAAGAGCATTGGGAACCTCTGTTAGATCTGCTTATAGACTTTCTTAGCCCCCTTTCTTTAGTTAGGCTGATTTGGGTTTTCAGTGACCTGCATCTGCACTGAAGCTCTCTTTTTATGAAGGAGGTAGAACATTGGCTCCCATCCTCAGCTTCAGCACTGGTCTTGCAACTTCCTTAAGAAAAGACTCAGACACTGTTCCTGTGAAGTCAGTGACTCAGTTGACACCAACTAGACCAGGGGTTCTCAAACTGGGGGTCGGGACCCCTCAGGTGGTCGCGAGGTTATTACATGGGGGGTCGTGAGCTGTCAGCCTCCATCCCAAACACCGCTTTGCAGCCAGCATTTATAATGGTGTTAAATATATAAACAAGTGTTTTTAATTTATAAGGGGGGTCGCACTCCGAGGCTTGCTATGTGAAAGGGGTCACCAGTACAAAAGTTTGAGAACTACTGAACTAGACCTATTTTCCAGTGCCATTTGAATTTGACAGTGCATGCTCTGGCACAGTCCTCAGACTCCTTTAGTGCTGGTCTTACATCCTGTTTTGACTGTGCTTTCCTGATATGCATTCTGCCCCTACTCCGCATATTTCCTCTGTCAGAGCTCAGTCTCCAAGCAAAAACAAGAAAAGAGGCACTATAGCTCTGATTCTGATGAGGCCCTGAAGAAAGAAGCAGCACCAGTGATCTGATGAAACCCTGGCACTACCAGCACTAATGCTGTTTTTGGTACCTCACCGCTGGGCAGTAGATGTATGGGTGGGAATACAGAGGAAATCCCTGCTCCAACCTCACAGAAAGGAATGTTTTGTCCTTGCTCACTCTGGAACAGAACTGATGACATTTGGTATCTTCCTTGATAAACAGATGTATTGTGGTAAATCCGCGCTTGCAGAATATGTGTTGAACCACTGAGTCCTTAAGAGACTGTTTATGCTGGTCCCATTTCAGTCTGTTCAGGGCGTCTCCTTGAGTGTTCTTTGTCTTGGCAGATGTGGAACCGTCTGGTGTTTTGTGATGATAAATACACTACATCCAAACTTTACATCTTTCTAACACAACATCGGGGAATGAGCTTCCCCTTGCTTGTTTTACTAAAGTATGATGGTGATATCTAGTTGATTTATATCATCCTTCTTGAGCGGGAGGGACTGAAAGATTATAATGTCCAATGTATTGCTTGGAGCTGTGTAATACTGAAGTGTAATCTGGATTCCTACTGATTCCAAAGACTTCAAACTTGTAAGTCTTGAAAGTGGAATCTCCAGCCGTGGTTGAAGACCTCTGTAGTTACTACAGCCATTGGGATTGGAGAGTTAAAGGTGGTGCATTGTGGAAGTTCAAGTCTTCTAACCTTCATGATATGTAATTGCTTGTACTAGGAACTAATATGGGCTTTTTATGAAACTTAGAATGAAATTAAATAGTTCTTTATTTTTAATCAATATGTAAAAGCCTTTTGTTGTCCATAGGCATAATTTCTGGCTTTTTTTTTATGAAGCAATTACAAGTAAGATTTAATTCAAAATAAAACACTGCTTGGGTGTGCTGTGTTACAGTAATTGGGATGTAATGCTGCCAAGATTCCTGATATTTAAAAATGCCATGCGCTTGTAGTGGCTTTTTATCCCAGGACCTCAATGCTGTACAAGCAATAATTACACCTGGTAAAACTTGTGTGAGGGATCATTACCCATCTTACAGGTGCATAAAACTTAGACACATGGTAACTTAACTAAGATAATGCCAGAGTAAGAACCCAGGATCCTTGACTCCTTCATGTGTTCTACCTATTAGAAAATACTACTTCTATCAAATGAAGGCTGGTCTGCTGAAATCTGCTTTCCATTGAGTGTAGAACATGCTAAATAAAAGCAGTTTTTTTTTTCCTAGGGTAGTTCCTCTGTGTGCCTTAACTGTTTCCAGCAAGTAAAACTTAGTTTATTCATCCTTGCATGTATTTTGCCTTTGATTCCTTCTTTGGGCCAATAAATGTAATACAGCTTTGCTTGCCTTTTCGCCCTTTCCTAACTTCAGATATTCAGTCTTGCAAATGGTGGTAAAACTTTGCTGGTCTAGAGTGTGATGGGTTCCCCCTGGAATTAGAGTACCATTGAGCCCTTTGATCTACTAGCCTGGGCTCTCTCTCACACTGTGCTGCTGTGACAGTTTGCAGACCTGCTTCCGGCTCTACACTTCTTCCAGTATTCACACAGGTAGGAATGCGCCTAGCTGTAGTTACATGCAGGCTCTCTGACCCACCTACTGCATGAACCAACAATAAAGAGGCTACAGCCAAAATAACCACCAGCTTCCCACCTTAGGACCCCTCTACTGGAGTGTAAACCCAAAGTTATACCATCTTGTGCTGTACAGGGAACTGTACAGTGTGAGGTCCTAGAGTTCGCCCCTCTCTCAACTTGGAGAGGAAATACAACACCCCCTGGAGCTAAGATTCCCAAGCACTTCACTCCAACTTACTGGTTTAGATTAAAACATAAAATAAGTTTGTGATACCAAACAAATCAAAGCAGATCACCTAGTAAACAAACAAGAATGCAAACCAAGCCTAAGATACTAGAAAGATAGGATATGAATTAGCAAATTCTCATCTTCTCTGATGATACAAGCTGCTGTAATGTCATTAGTCTACCCCGTCCCCCCAAACCAAAAAACAAACAAAAAAATGAAGTAGGACGTTAACCTAATACTTTTCACGTAGCATGGCATTCTAGACCTACTGTTTATAGCCTTGATGTTAGCTCTTTTCTTGATTAATCCCAGAAAAACAAGGTTTTCCCATGCCACCAACTTCACTGAATGACACTTTATTTCTTGTACTTTTGTGTTGTTGTTGTGTTCGCTACTGAAGGATTAAACAAACACGGACACATTCCCACACCTCCCTTGGGAGGTCTGCCCTGTAGTTTGTAGAACACGCAGTATTAACTCTCTCCCTACCTCATTGCATAAATGCAGATATTCTTGTAAGTCTTGAGGTCAATGCTGCCGAAGTACATTAGCCATATCTGCTACCATCCTGGACAGAGACAAAGAACAAAAGAAGGAAACTGGTCCAGAACAACTGGACCAATACCATATAGCCTTTCCCAAACTCCCCTCAACTTTGTCACCTTACAGGGGAGACTCAGGCGCGGTTCCAGCACCTGATGACTTTCAGAATTTACTATCTTAATTAGCTGATATACTAGAACTTGAGACAACATTAACTGAAGAGAAGACCTATAAGATTTTAGGTATCTTGTACTTCACTGATCCAGGTAGAATAGCCATGCCCTTATAAGGGGAACCTAGACCCATCTGTAAAGTTCATGTCAGACCCCTGCTACTCTTGCCTCTACAGCAAAGAGAGTAGAGAAAAGATACAGTGCCACAAAGGAGCGTTGAGTAATCTGTTACCCATTATCAGGAAGACCAGTAGCCCAAGAGGAAGCTAGTCAGTTGGCCCAGTGGGAGTGACTCCCAAGGATAAAGATCGTGAAAAGCTCACTTTTTTGGTAAGAAAACCCATTCTACCTCTCTTCAATTATGTATAGCAAATTACAAAACATTATTTTGAAGTACGAATTGCTGACATGGGACAAGGTATTTCCCTTTCTCAACAAACTAGTGCTCAACAAACAAACAGACAGTTTAAAATTTGTAGCTGATAACTGTTAGGAGACAGTTCTTCAGGTGGCCACAGATACTTCAGACACTGCAGCTCAGTTCATGGCCACTGCAGAGACAATGTGAAGGGCATTGTGGCTGCAAGCTTCAGATATTCTTAGGGGGGTGGAGAATGTAGTTGAGGACTTGCCTTTCAAACACAATGGTTTGTTGAGTAATTGGATTGACAAGGCATTGCATTCTCTAAGAGACTGCAGTGCTATGTTGAGGTCATTGAGGATCTGTACCGTAGCCTGAAGGTGGCAACCTTGTATGCTCTTGCCAGCTTAGAGACTATTAAACCCCCTAACTATATCAGCCGTGTGGTTGAAGGGATGATTTGCAATCCATTATCAAGCCTAAATCTTTTGGGAAAAAATAGGAACATTTTGTGAAGGCTGGAGGGATCACAATATGGAAATATACATCTTGGAGGTCAAAAGCCATGAATCAGTTTTGAGCTAGCTAGGGGCTACTGTTACCATCTTGAATCTGAGAAGGTGTATGTATTTGTTTGACCTTCTCAGATAAATATAGCATAAAGGCTTCCCCCTTTTCTCTTTTTCCAGAATAAGGAAATTTTAGGAGTAGAAATTTCTTCCTTTGAATTTCATGGCTCTAAGACAGATCAGGGAGACTATCTCTTCTTTCAGTTGGGTCTTGTGAGAAAGACTGAAAAGGGACAGGGAAGGAAAGTGGAAAAGGAAAAAATACTGGAATTGGACAGAATACCTTTTAGAGATAAGTACCCATCTATCAGTGGTTGAGGGTATTCCTGTCTAAGCTGATAAAACAGGGAAGATGACATCTGAAGGTCAGGTTCAGGGATGACTGTCTGGCAAACCTGCTGTCCGGATGACTATACAGGAGGCTTGATGCCCACTGAAGGTAGTGGTTTCCTATGGGAGAAACCAGGCTTCTTTCTCAGAAGGTAATAGGTAGGCTACTGTTGGGAGTAGGCAGGTGCTCTCTTCCTAACCTGGGGTTGGTATAACCTTTCTAAAGACACTTCACTCCATTTTGACATTTATCTCCTGTATCAAAGCAAACTGGTCACTCAATCTTGAGTTGTCTCTGAAACTCATGGGTCACTTGCCAACTTGCACTTCCATGCTAGTGAGTCTTCTAAGACTGTTGCAAGGCTGGCTAAGATCAGTGTATGGAATGAGACTCATGGACATGTTTAATGATCCTATTTCATATTGTGGCATCAATAAATTGATGGATAGACAATGCACAGAGGTGTACCTTTTTCCACTCTTCCACTTCAAAGACAGTGATCACAGATGTTTAAGGAATAAAATGTGGTGCACTCTTAAAATACCTTTAGATACAAGGAGTTTAGTGTCAAGAGGAGATTCATGACTTCATTTAAATGTTGGAACGTGGGCAGTCAGAAAGCCTATCACACAAATTCTCACAGACCCTGTGTCTGCATTGCATTAGGTAAAGAAACTAGGTGGAGCTCACTCATTGCCCCTGTATTGCAAGGCCATCAAGTTTTGGAATTGGTGCCTGACACATGGGATAGCTCTGATAGCCCTTCACCTACCAGTTTTTGGAAACACCCTAGCTGATCACAACAGGGAATCCATAACCAATCACAAGTAGTCCCTCAAAACATCTGTCCTTATTCGCATGTGTCACCCTGGGGGTACTCTTATCATAGACTTATTTGCCACCAAAGAGAACACAGTGCTCAAAATTCTGCTCCAGAGCACACGAGTCGAAGATCCGTAGAAAATGCTTTTCTCATATCCTGGAAACAGGGCCTTCTGTTTGCTTCTCTACCCAAGATAGTATGAAAAATGAGACAGAATGCAGCACAGACTATACCAAACTCCTTATTGGCACAGCCAGTTTTGACTGACAGATCTAGTTCACATATCCGCTCAAGCCCCGATTCACACTACCAGGCTTCCAGGACATATCATTGAATCAGAATAAAATTTTCTACTCAGACTTGAAGTCATTACACCTCTCAACCTGGAAGTTGGTTGGCGAAGTGCCACCGATAGACTGTTCAGTGTTGGTTTGAGAGAGATCACTGCAGAGCAGGCTTCCACAAAGAAAATCCTGTTCCTCCAAATGGAAGAGATTCTCAATAAGGACTGCTTAGAATTATATTGATCTTCTGAAGGCTTCCATTCCCAAGATTCTTGACTACAGTAAAAGCTCTCAGATCTCTCTAGTTCAATCAGGGTTCACCTTGCAACAATTTCAGCATGCCACCCTCCAGTTGAGTCATGCTCTGTGTTATCTTACCCTACTGTTCTGAAGCTCTTTAAAATAATTTATCCACACTTGTCCAACAGGGAGCCAGCTGACTTCTTCCTAAAATCTCACTGTCCTAAAAGGTCTTTTGGAGCCCCCTTTGCAAGTGCTTTCTTCACCACCTTACTCTCAAGACAGTTTTTCTTGTGTCCATTACATCAACAAGAAGGATTAGTGACTCCCAAGCACTTGTGGCTGACCCTTCCTACGCTATCCCACAGATAAAGTGGTGGTATGGTCTCCTAAATTTATTCCCAAAATTGTTTTTTAATTTTACCTAAACCAATCAATTTTTCCCTATTTTCTTTCCAGAACCCCACTCCACGTGAGAAATAGCATGCTCTGGATGTGGCTAAGGCCTTATATTATCTGGCTAGACACTGCTGTCCCTCAATATAGTTAAGGGACAAACTGTTCTGGCATAGAGAATATTTACATGGATTACACAGTGTATTTCTATCTGTTATTAAATGATGAGCATACTTTGTCTTGTGGGCTCATTCTGCTAGAGCCCAGGCTTTTCCTAGAAGGAGATGTAATCAGGACATCTTTCTTGGGGGGGAAACTAAGTTCCAAACAGATCTTTGATCTCTAGGTTCCACATGCCCCAGAAACCCACTTCTTTGTTTGTTTTTGTATATGGGTAGGTGAAGGTCATCTTTAGCTAGAACAAGTGTGGACCTAACTTAGAATGCCGCTAAGCCCATGCTAGTCCCAGACTTTCACTTTAGCATGCACTGTTAAGGAATTCACTGAAGTTAAGCAGAAACTAATCCTACAAGATAAAACATTCAGCAGTGTTCAGTGTTTCCCGTCAAATTTTATGCTTAGACAATTCAAATGACTGAAGCTGGATACTTCACTCTTGGCTTTTCTTGTCCATCTCACTGCAATTTAAAGTACAAAACCAAATTTCTTCAAACATGGCTTAAAAATAAAATTGGTTCAATTTTTTTAAAATTGATATAAAGCTCTTCAAAGCCTTTAGTATTCTGAGGGTTCTTGCTTTGATTGAAAGGTCTACACATGTACTATAGCTGTGGCTATATTTTTTGTAAAGTCTCTAATACTGTTTAAATTGCTCTAAAGGTATAGAGTGCTTTAAATAGTTGTTTGATATGCTGGGTTTCAGTAAGTGATGTCTCAAAGTGCAGTACCCAAATATTTCCTTCTTCCTTAAAAATAAATAAATAAAATGTAGGGGCAGAGTTTAAATGGAAAAATTTAGCACTTAGTGCAACATCAATGTTGAGAAAACAAATGCTCAAGTTAGAATTTTCTAAAATTCAGGTAATTCCATGGCATCTTGTTTATACAGAACAAAGCATATGTTAGCACTGAGCAATACATAAATAATGTCTGAAATTTTTATATATCTTGTTAGATTTAAATGTTGATTTGTTCATCCCATAAGATAAAGGGTGAGCAACACAGCTAAGGAAAAGTATCAGCTTCCCTTTTAGGACAATGTCTTAGGGTATGTCTACACTACGAAATTAGGTCTAATTTATAGAAGTCGTTTTTAGAAATCGTTTTTATATATTCGAGTGTGTGTGTCCCCACAGAAAATGCTCTAAGTGCATTAAGTGCATTAACTCGGCAGAGTGCTTCCACAGTACCGAGGCAAGCGTCGACTTCCGGAGTATTGCACTGTGGGTAGCTATCCCACAGTTCCCGCAGTCTCCTCTGCCCATTGGAATTCTGGGTTGAGATCCCAGTGCCTGATGGGGCTAAAACATTGTTGCGGGTGGTTCTGGGTACATATCGTCAGGCCCCTGTTCCCTCCCTCCCTCCGTGAAAGCAGCAGCAGACAATCGTTTTGCGCCTTTTTTCTTGAGTTACCTGTGCAGACGCCATACCACGGCAAGCATGGAGCCCACTCAGGTAACCGTCACCGTATGTCTCCTGGGTGCTGGCAGACATGGTGCTGCATTGCTACTCAGCAGCAGCAACCCCTTGCCTTGTGGCAGCAGACGGTACAATAGGACTGCTGGCCGTCATCGTCATGTCCGAAGTACTCCTGGCCAGACATGGGTTCAGGGACTACATTAGAAGTGACTTGACCAGGTCATTCTCTTTAGTCCTGCAGTCAGTCCTATTGAACCATCTTATGGTGAGCAGGCAGGCGATACGGATTGCTAGCAGTCCTATTGTACCATCTTCTGCCAGGCAGGCAAGAGATACGGATGGCTAGCAGGCCTATTGTACCATCTTCTGCCGAGCAGCCATGAGATGTGGATGGCTTGCAGTCCTTCTGCACCGTCTGCTGCTAGCCAAAGATGTAAAAGATAGATGGAGTGGATCAAAACAAGAAATAGACCAGATTTGTTTTGTACTCATTTGCTTCCCCCCATCCTCCTGTCTAGGGGACTCATTCCTCTAGGTCACACTGCAGTCACTCACAGAGAAGGTGCAGCGAGGTAAATCTGGCCATGTATCAATCAGAGGCCAGACCAACCTACTTGTTCCAATAAGAACAATTACTTAGGTGCACCATTTCTTATTGGAACGCTCTGTGAAGTCCTGCCTGAAATACTCTTTGATGTAAAACCACCCCCTTTGTTGATTTTAATTTCCTGTAAGCCAACCTTGTAAGCCATGTCATCAGTCGCTCCTCCCTCTGTCAGAGCAACGGCAGACAATCGTTCCGCGCCTTTTTTCTGTGTGGACGCCATACCAAGGCAAGCATGGAGGCCGCTCAGCTCACTTTGGCAATTAGGAGCACATTAAACACAACACGCATTATCCAGCAGTATATGCAGCACCAGAACCTGGCAGAGCGATACTGGGCGAGGAGGCGACGTCAGCGCAGTCACGTGAGTGATCAGGACATGGACACAGATTTCTCTCAAAGCATGGGCCCTGCCAATGCATGCATCATGGTGCTAATGGGGCAGGTTCATGCGGTGGAATGCCGATTCTGGGCTCGGGAAACAAGCACAGACTGGTGGGACCGCATAGTGTTGCAGGTCTGGGACGATTCCCAGTGGCTGCGAAACTTTCGCATGCGTAAGGGCACTTTCATGGAACTTTGTGACTTGCTTTCCCCTGCCCTGAAGCGCATGAATATCAAGATGAGAGCAGCCCTCACAGTTGAGAAGCAAGTGGTGATAGCCCTGTGGAAGCTTGCAACGCCAGACAGCTACCGGTCAGTCGGGAATCAATTTGGAGTGGGCAAATCTACTGTGGGGGCTGCTGTGATGCAAGTAGCCCACGCAGTCAAAGGTCTGCTAATATCAAGGGTAGTGACCCTGGGAAATGTGCAGGTCATAGTGGATGGCTTTGCTGCAATGGGATTCCCTAACTGTGGTGGGGCCATAGACGGAACCCATATCCCTATCTTGGCACCGGAGCACCAAGCCGCCAAGTACATAAACCGCAAGGGGTACTTTTCAATCGTGCTGCAAGCTCTGGTGGATCACAAGGGACGTTTCACCAACATCAATATGGGATGGCCAGGAAAGGTACTTGACACTCGCATCTTCAGAAACTCTGGTCTGTTTCAAAAGCTGCAGGAAGGGACTTTATTCCCAGACCAGAAAATAACTGTTGGGGATGTTGAAATGCCTATAGTTATCTTTGGGGACCCAACCTACCCCTTAATGCCTTGGCTCATGAAGCCGTACATAGGCAGCCTGGACAGTAGTCAGGAGCTGTTCAACTACAGGCTGAGCAAGTGCAGAATGGTGGTAGAATGTGCATTTGGACGTTTAAAGGTGCGCTGGCGCAGTTTACTAACTCGCTTAGACCTCAGCGAAACCAATATTCCCACTCTTATTACTGCTTGCTGTGTGCTCCACAATATCTGTGAGAGTAAGGGGGAGACATTTATGGCAGGGTGGGGGGTTGAGGCAAATCGCCTGGCTGCTGGTTATGTGCAGCCAGACACCAGGGCAGTTAGAAGAGCACAGGAGGGCACGGTACGCATCAGAGAAGCTTTGAAAACCAGGTTCATGACTGGACAGGCTACAGTGTGAAAGTTCTGTTTGTTTCTCCTTGATGAACTCCCCCCGCCCCCTTGGTTCACTCTCCTTCCCTGTAAGCTAACCACCCTCCCCTCTCCCCTTTGATCACCGCTTGCAGAGGCAATAAAGTCATTGTTGCTTCACATTCATGCATTCTTTATTAATTCATCACACAAATAGGGGGATAACTGCCAAGGTAGCCTGGGGAGACTGGGGGAGGAGGGAAGGACAAGGCCACACTGCACTTAAAAACTGAAAAACTTAGTTACTGAATGCCAGCCTTCTGTTGCTTGGGCAATCCTCTGTGGTGGAGTGGCTGGTTGGCCGGAGGCCCCCCCACCGCATTCTTGGGCGTCTGGATGAGGAGGCTATGGAACTTGGGGAGGAGGGTGGTTGGTTACACAGGGGCTGTAGCGGCAGTCTGTGCTCCAGCTGCCTTTGCTGCAGCTCAACCAGACACTGGAGCATATTGGTTTGATCCTCCAGCAGCCTCAGCATTGAATCCTGCCTCCTCTCATCACGCTGCCACCACATTTGAGCTTCAGCCCTCTCTTCAGCCCGCCACCTCTCCTCCCGGTCATTTTGTGCTTTCCTGCACTTTGACATTATTTGCCTCCACGCATTCGTCTGTGCTCTGTCAGTGTGGGAGGACAGCATGAGCTCAGAGAACATTTCATCACGAGTGTGGTTTTTTTTTTCTTTCTGATCTTCACTAGCCTCTGGGAAGGAGAAGATCCTGTGATCATTGAAACACATGCAGCTGGTGGAAGAAAAAAAAGGGACAGTGGTATTTAAAAAGACACATTTTATAAAACAATGGCAACACTCTTTCAGGGTAAACCTTGCTGTTAACATTACATACATAGCACATGTGCTTTCGTTACAAGGTCGCATTTTTGCCTCCCCCCACCGCGTGGCTACCCCCTCAACCCTCCCCCTTCCCCGTGGCTAACAGCGGGGAACATTTCTGTTCAGCCACAGGCAAACAGCCCAGCAGGAACGGGTACCTCTGAGTGTCCCCTTAAGAAAAGCACCCTATTTCAACCAGGTGACCATGAATGATATCTCACTCTCCTGGGAATAACACAGAGAGATAAATAGCAGATGTTGTTTGGACGCCAGCAAATATACACTGCAATGCTTTGTTGTACAGTGATTCCCAAGTACGTGCTACTGGCCTGGAGTGGTAAAGTGTCCTACCATGGAGGACGCAATAAGGCTGCCCTCCCCAGAAACCTTTTGCAAAGGCTTTGGGAGTACATCCAGGAGAGCCGTGAATGCTAAGGCAAATTAATCGTTTCACATGCTTGCTTTTAAACCATGTATAGTGTTTTAAAAGGTACACTCACCGGAGGTCCCTTCTCCGCCTGCCGGGTCCAGGAGGCAGCCTTGGGTGGGTTCAGGGGGTACTGGCTCCAGGTCCAAGGTGAGAAACAGTTCCTGGCTGTCGGGAAAACCAGTTTCTCTTCTTGCTTGCTATGAGGTATCTAGAGCCGCCTCCTCCTCCTCATCATCATCATCTTCATCCAAAAACCTGCTTCCGTGTTGCCTCCATCTCCATTGAAGGAGTCAAACAACACGGCTGGGGTAGTGGTGGCTGAACTCCCTAAAATGGCATACAGCTCATCATAGAAGCGGCATGTTTGGGGCTCTGACCCGGAGCGGCCGTTCGCCTCTTTGGTTTTCTGGTAGGTTTGCCTCAGCTCCTTAAGTTTCACGCGGCACTGCTTCGGGTCCCTGTTATGGCCTCTGTTCTTCATGCCCTGGGAGATTTTGACAAATGTTTTGGCATTTCGAAAACTGGAACGTAGTTCTGATAGCACGGATTCCTCTTCCCATACAGCAATCAGATCCCGTACCTCCCGTTCGGTCCATGCTGGAGCTCTTTTGCGATTCTGGGACTCCATCAGGGTCACCTCTGCTGATGAGCTCTGCATGGTCACCTGCAGCTTGCCATGCTGGCCAAACAGAAAATGAGATTCAAAAGTTTGCGGTTCTTTTCCTGTCTACCTGGCCAGTGCATCTGAGTTGAGAGTGCTGTCCAGAGCGGTCACAATGGAGCAATCTGGGATAGCTCCCAGAGGCCAATACTGCCGAATTGTGTCCACAGTACCCCAAATTCGGCCCGGCAAGGCCGATTTAAGCGCTAATCCACTTAAGAGCCCTTTAAGTCGAAAATAGGGGCTTCATTGTGTGGATGGGTGCAGGTTTACATCCATTTAACGCTGCTAAATTCGACCTAAAGCCCTAGTGTAGACCAGGGCTAAAGATGTTATGGATAGTTTTATCCTCAAGTGAATTCTTGTTTTCAATAGATGTCCTCAATCAATACTGATTAGTTTGGAGAACTCTTGACCATTAGTTTTCCTCAGTAAAAGAGATTATAACTCTGGAGGTTGTAGTAACCGTCTGCCTCATCCTTGTCTTGTTTAGATGCAACCACATGTTGAATTACTTGATACTTTAGGCTTATCCGTGTTTAAATACTTGTAGGCCAACCAAATCTCCATCTACCATTCAGCCTAACAATGAAAATCAAACACCCAAAAACTAATAATCAGCTCATTCCCCCCATGCAGCATTTGATTACTCATATAAGGCCACCTCTGTCACTCATGTTGTTTTGCAAGAATAAAACCTGCACATTGTAGCTGTCACTCTGAGCAGGATCTGGTGACCTGTGATAGGGATGAATGTTGAGAGCATTATTGAAAAAAACCACAGCTTTAGCAGCTTTTTTTTTTTTTAATGTCCCTCTGTACCTGTTCATTTTGGATATTAATGCATAGGTAGTTTGCAGGAATTTATAGAATTAGACATCCATGGAATAAGATGGAGGTTCTCTTTTAATAAAAGTATTTTTAGAGTAATCATTTATATGCCTTGATTTTTTTTAAAATTTCTGCTTACGGAATTATACATTTTTCCAGAACTGGGTTTGCATGTCTCGTTTTTTAAATTGTTGTATTTTTGTTTGTTTGTTTTAAGATACCTACAGTTAAGTAATACCTTGGCAGTCATTTTATGTTTTGTGGTGGTTGATTTTAATTTTCTGACAGTTTAAGGGCTTTATCTCCTGAGGCAGTTTTAGGAATTTTAAAGAAAAAAATCTTTGAAATCTATTAGTAGTTAGGGCATATTATATTTTGCATATTTACATGACTTGTAAATGTCCTAGTATTGTTTTACTTGTTGCCTGAATGTTTTAACAGCAATTAAGTCTTATTACAATCACCATGTATTTTTTAAGCAAAAAGAATTCTAATATGTTATTTTGGATTAATTATATTCTGTCTGCTTATGAAACGCTTTGGTATTCTAGTCTCCATGAATATTCAAAGGGAAGGATATTTAATGTATTTGCATATAATTCTTTTAAGCCTTAAAACTGAATGCTATGAAAGACTGTCTTTTATACTTCTGGTCCCACAATTTATAATTATTGATTTAGCTATAGCTGTTGAATATGTATTTGAGAGCTTTTCCACGCATTGGTTTCTGAGGACTGGGAATGACTTTTGGGTATTACTTCTTGTTACTGTGTGTGTGTCTTTCTTGTGAATATTTCAGTAGTTAGTGCATCGAGGGTATAGCACGGGCGTTGCTTGGAGAACTCTGCTTCAGCCAGAAGCCAAAATATCCTTTCTCCTTTTTAGGAACTCCTAGTTCCAAGCAACGTAGGCAAAAATGTTTGTTGCTTTGCTAGATTGTTGCTCTGTTTCTGCACTGGCACTGAACAGTGCGAGGGCTAGGCTATGGCCACACACCCTTCACTCTGGTCATCAGAGCTGAACAGGCATTTGGGTAGTCTGCATTTGCATCCATTTTAAAGTAATGAATATTCCAGTAAATCTTGTACTCCCGCCCTCCCCCATCCCGGGTGAAACTCTGGCTACTTAGCCAGATTTTTTTTTCTTGGGGCTTTTGCTGCAGTCTGGTTCCTTCCACCAGTGTACTAGTCTTCGTAACTTTTGTGGAACAGAACCATGTTTGATATAAATATATTATTTTATATTACTCATCTCTTTTCTGTTGTGAAAACGGCATTTAAAGTATTTTTGGAGTTAATTTTTTTTAAATGTATCTATCAGTTATGCAGTATTGTAGCCATGTTGGTCCCAGGATATTGGAGAGACAAGGGGGAGGTAATATCTTTTATTGGATATACTTCTGTTTGTGAGATAGACAAGCTTTTCAACTATACAGAGCTCTTCCTCAGGTCTAAGCTGACCTTAGGCTGAAATTACACATTTATTTGAGGACCCATCCCCATAGTGGTAGGCACTTTACAAACATCTAACAGAGACAGTCCCTGTCCCAAATAGTGTATAAATTAATTATATATACTCAGCTCTCTCTCTAGTGTCTCTTCCAGCAATAGCGGTTTTGTGCTTTAAAATCAAAATATACCCCATACATAGAACTCAGTCCTCCTAATTCACAGGGATAAAAGTAAAGAAAGAGCTGCTGAAATATGAAAGCTGCCTTTTATCAACCTAATAACTTAAACATGCCCAAATACCACTTGACACAAACTAATCTACCAAAAACTCATATCAGCTATATTCAGTCATCAGTGAATCTTGAATGTGTAGATTAACAGGTTGTACTGATATTTTTGACAACCGGGCTAGGAGTTTTAATACAACCAGTGTATCAAAAAAACAAACAAACCCTATTCTAGTCTTAAAATTCAGTTAATTCTTTGTATACCTATCTGAGTAAATAGCTACTTTCTTTTTTTCTCTCTCTCTAGGAAATTTCAAAATAAAGCAGATGTTGCATCGTGCACTGGTATCTCAAGGTTTTCCAACTTACTCTGTTCTGTACGTGTTGGCAGGAGGAATGTAAACCTAATGCTCTAGATTTAATGCTGGAGGAATTGGCTAGAGGTGCAGTTAACAGGTAAGAACAAATTCTGCTGTTTTGAGGGAGGTAAGATGGAAAGGTAACCTGAAATCTTACCTTGGTGACTAAGGTAACACTCTTTGTTGTTCTGCTGTTTCAACTTGAAATTGACTAAGGATTTATAATTTAGCATTTCTTGAAACTTGTTTTGAGTTTAATTGATATTTCTCATTCTTAAATGTAGTCGTCAACATTTTAATGTACATTTAACATTTGTATCCTGGGTATATGTTGCGAACAGGTAGATCATTTCAGCTAGACATATTTTTCTGATTGAGGGATAATTACATTTTTGTAAAACTTTCAATGGAAAACATTTGTAGTAAGTGGAAAACTCTAATTAATCAGTACACTGGTTTCCCACTAATCCAGAATTGATGGGTTCTTGCTCTCCAATAAAGATTGTCCTCTAGCGACAACTAGTAAAAACTCTTGAAACATCTTGGCATCACCTGGCTGAGATCAGTTTACTGTCTCCTTTCCCTTAGTGTCTCTCTTGCCTTAAATGTGGCAGTTGTGGCAGTAATGTGAAAGTTTCCTTTTTGAGTCAGTTACAGAACCTTCTGTAACTTTTTTGTTAACTATCCTTCGTAAGTATATTGTAGATTCAACTGCTGAAAAACCTCTGCAAGGGGAAAGGTATCTGAGGTGTTGCAGACTTCCCAAGGTCATTGTTGCTGGTTCTCGTTGAAGTTTTTTTGTTGAAGAATTGCCACTTTTAGGTCTGTAGCTGAGTGACCAAAGAGACTGAACTGTTTTCCTACAAAAAAATTCAAAAACAGACTCCAACGAGAGACTGCTGAATTGGAATTAATTTGCAAACTGGGTACAATTAACTTAGGCTTGAATAAAGACTGGGAGTGGATGGGTCATTACACAAAGTAAAACTATTTCCAAATGTTTATTCCCCCCTCCCCCCACGCTGTTCCTCAGACATTCTTGTCATTGCTGGAAATGGTCCACCTTGATTATCACTACAAAAGGTCGTCCCCCCTGCCCCCCGCTCTCCTGCTGGTAATAGCTCACCTTACCTGATCACGCTGTAGCTCACGAAAGCTTATGCTCCAATAAATTTTAGTCTCTAAGGTGCCACAAGTCCTCCTTTTCTTTTTGCGGATACAGATTAACACGGCTGATACTCTGAAACCTGTCACTGAACTTCGAATTTCCTGATTTTATGATTGTTTTTGCCATAATTTTAACTTCCATGTAGTTTGTTTTATCTACAAATTACTGATGCACAGTCAACTATAGTTACATCTTAAAATTTGTCTGGGAACTTCTTTAACTTTTTTAAAAACTGGAGTCCCAAATACTAAAGAAGAAACACAGAGAGCTTTTATGCAATATTTCTAAAGATTTGAAGATATGTAGTATGAACCTAAATCATTAAAAAAACAAAACAAAAAAATTTAACATCATTCACTGGTGCACCAAAGCAGGCCAAGTACACTAATCAGTGAAACTGGGTTTACTGGTTGTTCTGCAACTGCAGAACAGCACAAGGTAGCTGAAGCAACCTGGTGAATATCTCCTTAATTTGCAGTTGACTTACTGTTTTAGAATGCTCCGTTAGTGAGACTGGTTCCACATGAAGTGGAGCGGACACAGAGAATCCTGTCCCCAAGCCACAACTTCTGTGGACTTGAAGGGCTCCTCCTGCACATGTACATCAATTTCCCCTGCAGTGTTGCTCCAGTGTTGTGCAGTGGAGCAGATTCAGCAGTGCCACAGAGAATCTTTCATATACAGTAGCCCAAGCTAGCATGTGACCACAGAATCTTTGAAGACCAGTGACATTCAGGCCAAATAATTTTATCCTTGATCACTCTTGACATGTGTCTGGTCTCCCTCATACCACTGTCCTTGCAAGCATTAGAATTATTGCATGTAAATTAGGTGTAGAGGAAGAGGGATGTTCTTCTTTGAGTGTTTGCTCACGTCGATTCCATTCTAGGTGTTTGCGTGTCCGTATGCACCATTGTCGGAATATTTTGCCGTAGTGGTAGCCGTAGGGCAGGCTCTGGTGCCATCTGGAGTCCTGCACTCATGTGCCGGTATATGAGGCACTGCTGGCCCTGTGCCCTCTCAGTTCCTTCTTACTGCCTGTGATAGTTAGTCAGAGCACCTTTCCTCTTGCATTTGCAAGTGTGATAGCGGTTTCTCTGTGTTTCATTGTATATAGTTCTCAATACTTAATGTTAGTAGTTTTTATATAGGTTTAATAGTTAGTGTCCCCGTTAGGGACCTCATCCCAGAGACGAGGCAATCCCTGGTCCCCGGGCTTCAAGTCATACTCAGTCTGCAACAAGCCTGTGCCTATTAGTGACCTCCATAGCAACTGCCTAAAGTGTTTGGGGGAGTTGCATGTGAAGCATGTGTTGCAAAAACTTTCATCAGACTCCTCATGAAGATGAACCTCATGTTCCAGAGAGGATGGTTCTAGACTATTCTCAGTGGTAGAAGAGGACAGGACAAGGAGTAATGGTCTCAAGTTGCAGTGGGGGAGGTTTAGGTTGGATATTAGGAAAAACTTTTTCACTAGGAGGGTGGTGAAACACTGTAATGCGTTACCTAGGGAGGTGGTAGAATCGCCTTCCTTAGAAGTTTTTAAGGTCAGGCTTGACAAAGCCCTGGCTGGGATGATTTAATTGGGGATTGGCCCTGCTTTGAGCAGGGGGTTGGACTAGATGACCTCCTGAGGTCCCTTCCAACCCTGATATTCTGTGATTCTATGGTAAGATGAGGTGAAGGTAATCCTGATAGCTCTGGCTTGGCCTCGCTAATACTGGTTCGGCATTCTGCTGAAACTCTCCATAGCAGCTCTGTTAAAACTACCGCTGAACCACACACCAAAATCTGACCGCTCTGAACCTGACAGCTTGGTTGCTGCATGGTTGAATGCAGAGGGAAAGGCGTGCTCGGGTCGTGTTCAACAGGTACGGATGGGTAGCAGAAAGCCCTCCACCAGGGCGACCTACCTGGCCAAGTGGAAGTGGTTAGCATGTTGGGCCTCGGGCCAAAATCTTTTGCCTGAACAGACCTCACTCCAGTTGTTCCTAGACTATCTTCTGCATCTCAAGCTCCATGTCCTGTCACTTTTGTCGGTCAAAGTCCACTTGTCAGCTATTTCAGCCTTCCACCCTCCAGTTCAGGGCAGGTCAGTCATTGCTCAGCGCATGATGGTCTGATTTCTAAAAGTTCTGGAGTGGCTCTGCCCTCAAGTCCGTGACCCTGTCCCACCTTGGGACCTGAACCTTGTGCTGTCAAGGCTCCTGGGTCCTCCCTTTGAGCGGTTGGATTCTTGTTCCCCCTTTCTTCTCTCATGGAAGGTCTCCTTCCTGCTGGCAATAACATCAGCCCGTACCGTCTCTGAAATCAGAGCCCCTTACATCAGAGCTGCCCTACACAGTGTCCTCTAAGGACAAGGTTCAACTACAGCTGCATCCAGCCTTTTTGCCCAAGGTAGTTTCACAGTTTCCTACTAACCAGGATATATTTTTATCGGTCTTCTTTCCAAAACCTCATAAGTCAGATGAGGAGCATAGGCTACACTCTCTGGTCATCAGGAGAACGCTAGCCTTTTGTGTTGACAGGACTAAGTTGTTCCATAAGTCGATGCAACTCTTCAGTGCGGTGGCAGACAGCATGTAGGCCTTCCTGTTTCTGCTCTGAGAATTTCTTCATTGATTACCGCCTTCATCAGTTTTTGCTATGAACAGGCAAAGATGCCACCGCTGGAGATCATAACCACCCATTCGACCAGAGCACAAGCCTCATCAGCAGCCTTCTGGCCCAGGCGCTGATTCAGGACATCTGCAGGACCGCTACCTGGTCATCCATTCACATGTTCACGTCCCATTATGCGATTACCCAACAGACCCGGGATGATGCTGGCTTTCGTAGAGCAGCATTGCAAGCTGCACAACCATGAACGCCAAGCCCACCTCCGGGGATACTGCCTGTGAGTCCTAGAAGGGAATCGATGTGAGCAAGCACTCTAAGAAGAAAAACTGTTACTTACCTTTCGTAACTGTTGTTCGAGATGTGTTACTCATGTCCATTCCATTACCCGTCCTCCTACCCTTCTCTCGGAATTACTGGTATGAAGGAACAGAGAGAGCATAGGGCCAGCGGCGCCTCGTGTACCGGCGCATGAGCATGGGAATCCAGAGGGTGCCAGAACCGGCTCTATGGATACTGCCAGGCAAAAAATTCCGACAATGGAGCATGTGGGTGCGCGCACACCTAAAATGGAAAGGACATGAGCAACACATCTCGAACAACAGTTACGAAAGGTAGGTAACTGTTTTATTGGCTATCTTTGTCACAGTGAGCTCTCAAGTTATTTATAGTCCATATAATTAACAGTTGTGTATCTAATTGCTGTAATAGCTTAATTGTAACGTAATTTCTTGAGTGCAGGCTATCTTTGAAGATTGCAGTTAATTTTAACTGTGTGGAAAGTAATGAAATGCCAATGTTGTTCCATTGTTAAAGTAATTCAGGACAAAGAAAAGACTGGCATACATGACACTGTTTAAAGGACCCAGTTCTTAATTAGTTTAAAATATAAACTAATGGATTTACTTGCAGATTATCAGACAATTGATTCTTCACTTGGAGTAAAATGTTGTAAATTTGGAAGGGTGTACTGTATTTTTCAGACGAAACTAAAGTTGAATCCCTGCGTTAACTGCAAAATAGAATGCAACTTTAGCTATGTGATTACCAGCATTTCCATAATGTTTTTTTCTTATTTTTGAACATGGAGATAAAACTTATCTCCTTTTTATAAAGTGCTATAGATGAGAAGTGATATGTAAGAAGAAGATGCTGCATGTGATACTGCATGCCCACTTACGTTAATTACCAGGTAACAGTACGGTGATTGGTGTGTAAAATCAAGTAATAGTTTTAAGTTCCTTGACTTGTTTTGCTCAGTTCAAATGCAGACAGGTGAGTAGTATTCATTTTTCTAAGAAGGACTTAAGAATAAAGTGGAATGTGTTAATCGATCTTTTATAAACTTGTTAAAAACAAACCAAAACCTTCTGGTGTATTATTAGTGCAGAGCATACTGTACTAGTTCTGGGCCAGGGATTTAAATGTTCATTTAGCTCCAAATGAAATATATGTTTTCCTTTAGAAGAGTATTCTTTTCATATTGCCTGCTACCCCAAAATAAAAATATCTAATAACCTACACTGTATTTTGTGACAATGAGACTTCAGATACATTGGTTGTCACTTCCATCTTCAGTTTACAAGCATAGAGTTTTTTCTGTAGAAATGTCAGCCTTTTTTATAGTAGGAACACATGCACTTTGTAACAGGCAACTCTGGCACTGCTTGTTTTTTTCCATAGCACTAACTTATTCAAGATTACTAGCCCATGAAGTGAACTCTTCAGAGGAAGAGAATTATTCTTTCATAGCGTGTTTCCAAAAGATTGAGACTGGGCTACCCTAATTATATTAAAAGAAGGTTTGTTGTCTTTGTACGGATTGTAAATCATCAGAGCATTAATTTACTTCAGAATAGTTTATTTGAAACTCACAAGTTATCTGAAACTTACTGATCAATAAATACATCAAAGATTTACTGTTGATAGTAGCTTTTCAAACCTGTACCTGACGATTTAAGTACACTTTTTGCCTTGCAGCAAAACATCCTATAAGCAGGTTTGTTTTTTTTTCAGCCTCTTAACTCTGAATATATGTGGAAAGCAACATGCAGGTATTTTCTTTAAACATAAGGTTAACAATTCTTTTCCATTCTTCCCTTCCCCCTCCAAATACCTAAACCACAAAGCCTCACCAAGAATATGCTGTAACTAAATAACAATAATCGGTTCTCTGTCATAACATTATATAACTAGTAATTGGAGATAGGGATGGAGATTAGTAATTTTGCTCTTCTTCAGTGGAATTGCAAAATGCATGGGGCCATCCATTGTAATGTTACTTTCCTCATTGATTTCACCTTGGCTCTCATCTCCTGATGAAGGTGTCTTCAGGAGCTCCCAAGATCAGTGCACTCTTCCACATGAATCAAAATATTTTCCTTTTTATTTTTTCCTAAATCTTTCTAAATGTCTCCCCCAATCCATTAAATAGTGCCTAGGTATTGTAGAAGCATTTTTTGTAGCTCATGGCCATTAAAAAAAAAAAGTCAGTTTCCAAGACTACCATTTTCTGCAGGTAACCATCTGGAGATCCTTTAGTGAGATCTAGAAGGTCTCCCCTGTCAGGGATTCCTGCTTCTTCCATCAGTTTGATGGCAACCTGTTTGATTCTGCCTAAACAAGGTCTTTTGTAAGATCTGTAAAATGTTGCAATTTGGCATCTCTTCATATTTTTACTGAACATTGTATATATGGGTATAGTAACCTCAACCTTCCATAACAACTGTAAGTGGTCTGACTTGCTGAAAGAATACTTCCAGTTGGCATATGTGTGTGGCAAAATTCAACAGTTACAAGACAGGCAGAATTTCAGCTTATATATTTTCTCATCTTATGCATTTCTCTGTAGTCCTATATCTTCACAGTTTATATATAATGAGTTTTTGTTATTCAAGCCTGGATAGAAATTCCATGCTTGAATAATAAAAGTATAGCAGTAGGAATATACTACTGATCACCTGACCAGGATGGTGACGGTGACTGTGGAATGCTCACAGAGATCTGAGCATTTCTGGCTATAAAACCTGAAAACCCAGTAATAATGTGGGAAATCAGTTATCCCCATATTGACTGGATAGACGTCGCCTCCGGACGAAATGCAGAGATAAAATACCTAGACACCAGTAATGACTACTTCATGGAGCAGCTAGTCCTGGAACTCCAATGGAAGAGGCAGTTCTTGATTTCGTCCTAAGTGGTGGAGTACAGCATCTTGTCCAAAAGCTGAGAACTGCTTGGTAGTAGCGACCATAATGTAATTAAATGTGACACCTGTGGAGGGCAGAAAATACAGAAGAAACCCATCACACTAGCATTTAACTTCAAAAAGAGGAATTATAGAAAAATGAGGAAGCTAGTTAAATGGAAATTAAAAGGAACACTCACAAGAGTGAAGTGCTTGCAAGCTGCATGGAAACTTTTTAAAAACACTGTAATAGAGACTCAAACTGAATGTATACCCCAAATTAATTAAAACAATAAGAGGACCAAAAAATGCCACCATGGCTAAACAACAGAGTAAAAGAGGTAGTTAGAAGCCAAAGGGCATCCTTTAAAAATTGGAAGTCAAATGCCACTGAGGAAAATAGAAAGGAGTATAAACTGTAGCAAGTCAAGTGGCAGGCCAAAAAAAAACTTGACGAGCAACTAGCAAAAGACATGAAAACTAACAGCAAACAAATTTTTTAAGTACGTCAGAAGCAGGAATCCTGCCAAACAATTAGTGGGGCCACTAGATGATCAAGGTGCTAAAGGAGCACTCAAGGAAGACAAGCCCATTGTGGAGAAGCTAAAAGAATTCTTTGAGTCAGTGTTCACTGCAGAGAATGTGATGGTGATTTCCATGCCTGAGCCATTCTGAGCCAAATTGTCTCACTTCGTCCCCGCTTTGCCTCTTCCTGCCCTGTTCTGCCTCCTCTCCCGAGCACACCCCACCGTTGCTCCGCCTCTTCCTGCCCCACTCCTCTCCCTACCCCTCAGTGCCATCTGCATGCTGCTGAACAGCTGGTTACTGGGCGGGAGGGGGTGTGGAGGGGGAGGAGCTGGCTGGTGGGACCGCTGGTGGGTGCTGAGCACTATTTTTTTCCCATGGGTGCTCCAGCCCTGGAGCACCCATGGAGTCAGCGCCTATGCTTGGAGTCAGCGTGAATAGTTCTCTGAAAACATCTGCACAATGTGCACCAACAGTCAAAAAGCTAACAGCATGTTAGGAACCATTAGGAAAGGGATAGATAATAAAACAGAAAAATCATGCCATCAAATAAATTCATGGTATATACCCACCTTGAATATTGTGTGCAGTTCTGATCAGACTCTCTTAAAAAACATGTATTAGAATTGGAAAAAGTACAGAGAAGGTCAGCTTCTTTATGAGGAGAGATTAAAAGGACTGGGAATGTTTCTCTTAGAAAAGAGATAGAGGTCTACAAAATCATGAATGGTGTGGAGAAAGTGAATAAGGAGGTGTTATTTACTGCTTCACATAACACAAGTACCAAGGGTCACCCAATGAAATGAATAAAAAGCAAATTTAAAACAAGCATAAGGAAGTACTTTTTCACACAACATACAGGCCATGTCTACACTAGCACTTACGTCCACAAAATTTTTGTCTTTCAGGGTGTGAAAGAACCCTCTCTGATGAGCAACATAAGTTTTGCCGGCATAAGTGGTCATGTGCACAACACTATGTTGGTGCCGCTCGTAGAGCTAGTTTTATAATGTCGACAGGAGAACTCTCTCCCATTGGTGTTACGTGACTAAACAACTGCTCTTATAGCAGCACAGTTGTTTTGGTACAGGAATAAGTTGCTCTGTGTGTGCCGCTATAAGCTTGTAAGTGTAGACATGGCCACAGTCAACCTGTGGAACTTGTTGCCAACAGATGTTATGAAGGCCAAAAGTATAACTGGGTTAAAAAAAGAATTAGATAAGTTCATGGAGGAAAACTCCATAAATGGTTATTAGCTCGTATCGTCAGGGACACAACCCCATACTCTGAGTGTCCCTAAACCACTGACTGCCATAAATTGGAATTGAGATTGGGTGACTGGATGGATCACTTGATAATTGCTCTGTACTGTTCATTCCCTCTGAAGCATCTGGCACCGACCACTTTTGGAAAACAGGATACCAGGCTAAATGGGTTATTAGTTTGACCCAGTGTGACCATTCTTGTGTTCTTATAAGTTTATTTATAGGACTGAGTTGGCCTAACAAATAGTTAAGAATAGCCTCACACTTAGTTACATAGTGATGACAATTAAGATTTATTAAAAAAACTGGGTTAATCTTGTTTATTTGTTCAGCCTGCTAAAAGTATGAAAAACTTGTTGATAAGAAAACCCATTTCTGCAGGTCCTGGGAAATTTGTTCAGTTAGTTTCTTTTTATTATGGAGTCTAATTTAAAGCGTCAAAACAAAAACATCTCAGTGGGGAAAATAAAAAAAAATTAAGACTCTCTTGATCAGACAGCTTCCTGAGATGTCAGTTCTTTGGCTCAGTTGGCATGAGTTGCTCTGTGTGTGTTTTTACACTATTGAGCAGCAGTGTTATAACTGAAAATCAGACTCTATTTCAGATAAGAATAGAAACATGATGATGTAGACAGGCTGAGCAAAACACTGCACTGGTATGTCACACTAATTTGCAAGTTACAAGTAATTTGAGGCTTACAATCTCAATTTCTGTGTATCCAGTTTCCTTGTTTATGATATGCTAGTTAATAGCTTTTATATATGAGGGTCATTGTATTATGTCTACAAAGAGTAACAGTAAATATGACATACTGATCCCTGTGTCACTTGTTTTTATGTAAAGTTGAATTGAATGCAGTCACTGTGCTGTGTGCCAGACTTTTAAATTGATAGCACATACCTGCATTTTAGAAGCTGGAGGTACTCTTGGGACTTCTGGCATGTGGGGAATTACTGGAGGCTGTTTGGAATTGTGGGATAAATGTATTAGCTGCCTATTTCTGCTCAAATAATCTGTGGTGAAATAACTAAGGAGTTTGACTTTTTAAATTGTCAACTTCAGTTAACACCCTATTAGAATGAATGGGGCAGTTTCATAGTTGTTGTTCTCTGAATGCTTGTTCATGTCCATTCCAATGTAGGTGTGTGCTCACCTGGAGCACCGCTGCCAGAAAGTTTTTCCGTCAGTGGTATCCATTGGGTTGACTCTGGTGCTCCCTGGAGTCACACACTCATAGCGTCGGGATAGAGGGCCATGCCGACCCACCGCCACCTCAGTTCCTTTTTACCACTTGGGATGGTCGCTGGAATTACTACTCGTTCTTGCCTCTGCAAGTACTCCTCAGTGGACTTTTCTCTCTCTTATTGTATATAGTTGATTTTAGGAATTATGTTTTCAGTTATTAGTAGATAGTTAGGAGTTAGTGAACCCCACTAGGCAGGGTTAACTCTGCCCAGCACCGGGGCATGCCTTGGTCTCTGAGATTTAAGCCTTCTCACCTGTGCCAGGAGGCACTTTGCTTATGGGAATTTTGCGTGACCCACTTTCTTCACCTCAAGGCCTCCAACTCATGGCCTGGAAGCTCCATGGCTGAACCCCTTGGAACTAGTATGCTCTGAACCAGTTCAAGAAGTTCTTTTAGGAAGCAGAAAGCTGTCCACTAGAGCTACATATGTGGCAAAGTGGAAAAGCTTCTTGATCTGGTCTGCGGACATCAGTGCCATTCTGGACTACTTGCTACACCTGAAGCAGCAATGGCTATCTGTGTCGTCAATTAGAGTCCACCTGGCTGCAGTTTCGCCGTTTCACCCATGGGTAAATGGCCTGTCCGTTTTTACAAACTCTATCTGTAGTCGTTGTCTCAAGGGGTTTGACAGACTGTATCCCCAGGTACAACAACCAGTCCCACCCTGGGATCTCAACCTGGTATTGTTATGGCTCCTGGGTCCTCCATTTGAACCATTGGCAACATGTTCTCTGCTCTTCTTGTCCTGGAAGGTGGCCTTCCTGGTGACTATTATGTCCCAGAAGGGCCTCGGAGATTAGGACCATTATTTCAGAGCCTCCATACACAGTATTCTTCAGGGACAAGACCCGGCTGTGCCCTCACCCAGCCTTCCTCCCAAAGGTGGTTTCACAATTCCATAGTAACCAGGATGTATTCCTTCCAGTCTTCTATCTGAAACCACATGCCAGAAACAGGAACAGCGACTTCATTCCCTGGATGTCAGACATCCACTTGCCTTCTATGTAGAAAGGACTAAATCATTCTGGAGAACTTCTTAACTCTTTTTGTGGCAGTTGCACACAGGATGAAGGGTCTCTCAGTCTCAGCCCAGAGAATTTAATCATGGATCATTTCCTATATTTACACATGCACCTGGCAAAAGTCCCTGCTCCTGCCTGAGGGTGCATTCCACAAAGGCCTAAGCATCTTCACCTGCATTCATGGCACAGGTTCCTATCCAGGACATCTGTAGAGCGGGCAACGTGGTCTTCAGTCCACACTGTTGCGTCTCACTATGCCGTCAGCAGACTGGAGATGATGCTGAGTTTGGCAGAGTAGTGCTACAGTCTGCTTGTCAATGAACTCCGAATCCTCCCCCACAGCTACACTGGAATGGACATTAGCAACATACCTCGAAGAACAATCGTTACAGAAGATCCGTAACTGATTTTTCATGCTGTCTTCATATTCAGGACGACACCATTGTGTTGATTACATGTTTGTAGTTACTTTCACAGCCATAGTAGAAAGATTCATTTTAAAAAATGAAGGCTTAGATTCTGGAGCACATATTTTTGACAAGGGATTGATTTCTCTTCAAATTGCACATCTGAGGAGTACACAGCCTTGTGTATACAATAGTAGAGCACATGCCCGCTTAAACAAAACCATGTTTTTCTTCCTTGTTAATATTAAAACATTCCCTTTCACTTTTTAATAGCCACTCAAAGGAAAGGAACTTACTATGTTTAAAGTTTGGACTACCTCATCAATCATTGCTCTACATCAAAGCAGAGGATTAATCTGCGAGAGGATTTGCTGAGAATTTCTACATTATATAACAAAACCCTTTCATTAACTTTTAATAACATATGAGTTTTGCCAGTCTGATGATAGTAGAAGGTTGAAAATTGTATTACTGTCTTGAAGTCAAGTTGGAAAAAGAGCATTACTATTAATATTACATGCAAAAAACTGTTAAGAGACCATTAATGTTGCAAAGTCAAGCACTCAAAAATTAGTAAACTCAGAATTAATGAATTCTGCCTTGTTATGTATATTGCTTAACACCACAAAGTCTGATTCAGCCTGGGATATAATTCTGTTCTCCTGAATCCAAGTCTAGCACTTAGTTGTAAGAGAACATTTTTCTCAGCTTGCAAATGTCTCATTCATCATTCATTCTGTGCACTGAATAATGGGGCTCTGCAGAGCAAATTATATGTGGTAATTACAGACTGTATCATAATGCATATGCCAAAATGGAGACATGTTAGTTACACAAGCAACTTTAATGGAGTTTCCTAACACTTTTGTGTGCTTGATTTTTCAACTTCAGTATTTAACATTTTGTATATCAACTTTCTATACATTAAAAAAAAACAAACTAAAAATTAGAATCCATCATGTGGAACCATATAGATCCCACTGCATGTGTCGTTAGCAGTGTTAGTACCCAAGACCTTTAGGTACCTGTCACAAATCCTTAGAACTTGAGCTAAAATAGTAATTGGTAGCAGCAATAAGCAATTGTCTTCCATGTGGGAGGACCTGCTATTGGAAGGGAGTGCAAAACCCACTTTAATGGATTGCACAACTATTTGCTAGACAGCGGAACAGTATTGGCAATCAAGATTCTATTTCAGGCTCAAGGGCAGAATGGACTAGAGGATAGAGCAGTGGTTATAGACAGAACATCTGAACCCACAGATTTGGCATGTTCGTTCTGAAAGACAGTTTGGTTAAATGGGCCTTTCATATTAGAGCTGTAGGTTTTTACCTAGTCGTGCCAGTACTCATCTTGTGCAATCTGTTATCCCATCTGTAAAATGGGGGTGAATGATAATTGTTTGTGTCTTGAGAGGGATATGAATGAGCCCTGGTTCAATAATAAGACACATGAAGGGCGCAATTAGTACTTGGTAGTGGAAGAGTTGAAACTAAACTTCACGGTTGCCTCCTAGGTTCTAATCCAGTGCTTTTCAGCCAAAGGTTATTTTTCAGCTACTGCTTTGCCTTGCTACAATACAAGGTCATGTAAGGGACTCCATAAGGATAGAAAACATGCTCAATGCTCAGGGAGTTCCAAGGGAGTCAGAAGTTCAAAGATTTTAGCAGCTGACCTCGAACCAGCTCTGTTAAGCATGTACCAATGGAAATTTTTCAGGGCCTTAATTGGCCAAATCTGGATAAAATTTTTTATGGGGCCAGCAAAAGACCTCTCTTGAGCCCCAAGACTTTCCCTGTGCCAAATTTCAGGCTTTTGCTCCTAAGTATGGCATTTCTAGACCTCTTCAGGATGCCTGGAAATAAATTAATTTTGGAAACACTACCTATTTCCTCCTAATTTTATAGTTGAAAACCATTGCACGATTTTTGCTGATGGCAAAAACAACCATAGAAACTTTCAGCCGGAAATGTTAGTTTGACAAAGTTGTAAGCAATTGAAAACAAGGAATTTTATTGGAAAACGTTAGGAAAGCACAACTATATTTTATAACTGTAACTATTGCGACCTGCTCTGCCTATAATGCAGGATCAAACTTGATGGATCTTCTATGGCTTTGCTTTGTCTTTACAATTAATACACATACAACTTAGTTGTGAACCAGTTATGGTGGTTGTACACACCACATATCTGACAAACCCTTGTGGCTGTTTGGTGACAGTGGTTGTGTTGTGAAAGGGTAGTTGAGTGGGTGAATTATAGAAAGGCAATTAACGGGATTGATGGAAGACTGGTTTTGCTAGTGGAGCAGAGTTAAGGGTTGTGGGTATGTGATCTATAAGTGGGGAGATAGGAAAGTGTATATGTTGCTGAATGAAAGAGTGAAGTGTGTGTTGTGTAATGTGGCTTAACTTTTAATTTCCATATTTTCATCTATTTGTGTCAGGTATGTTTAGGGGAAACAACACTACTTGCTTCCAAACAAGGGGTTTTGAGAGTGTTAATTTTTTGGGTTTTTTTAAATTGTGCACACCTGTAGGTGGGGAGGGGGGTATAGAAGTGCAGCTGTTGATAGAATGTTATCCATTTGCAGCTGACCATAAATCCCTCTGTTTGTAGCATAAAATCTGACAGAAAAGGGACATTCCTAACGAAGAAAGTCTTGTGTATGCCTAATCCACTCAATTCGATTTGGGTTTGCCCTCCCAAAATCCAGCAGATTTATGTGCATATATAATCTTTCAGTAATAATGTGAATTACAGCTGCAAAGTATGCTAAATCCCATATTAACAAAAGAAAATCCTACCTGTTGGACCAGATGTGCTCAGTATCCACCTTTACCAAGTTTTGTGTAGCTAGTACTCTTCTCCTTTGTCACAGTAGTGCTTTGGGCTAGTTGCACCAGATCCCTTTGTTACACCAACAGGGTTGTGAAGCCAGCACATTAGTATACTACTGGCACTAGTCTTCTTCAGCTCAGTGAATCATAGAATACTAGGGTTGGAAGGGACCTGAGGAGGTCATCTAGTCCAACCCCCTGCTCAAAGCAGGACCAATCCCCAGTTTTTGCCCCAGATCCCAAATGGCCCCCTCAGGGATTGAACTCACAACTCTGGGTTTAGCAGGCCAATGCTCAAACCACTGAACTATCCCTCCCCCCATTAGCACTAGGCCCACTTAATCACATTAGTGCTGTGCAAGACCAGCACCTGGGACTTCCAGTGTTGGGACATCAGCAGCTGGGGTGGTCAGTGTTGTACACTTCCTCCCACGCTTTCAGCTCCAGCATCATGTTGGCTTTATCTGCTGGTTCCTGTTGTTGTGCAAGTGCCTTCTTGGCAAATGGCATATCAGGCTATTGGCCCAATACCATTTTCTCTCTGGTGCTCATTAGTTAGTGCTTTGGGGCCTGGTAACATCAGTGCCGTGCCCATCACCCCTCTGACACCTTGCTGAGTGGGCACAATGTCAGAACTTGACTGACTTAGTTGGTGCTTGCATCTGACTTCAGTGCCTCACTTCATAGGGGCTCGTATTTTCTTGGCATATCCTCATCCTTCTTGAAGGATGAGAGGAGCTGGGTTCTTCTTGGCGGTTGAGAGGATGGAAGACTCAGTCCATGCAGCCGCGTCATTGGTGTCCTTAGGATCCATGTAATTTTCCTAATGAGTCCAGTTTATTATATCAGGATGGTTGATTGGAATTGAACCCTGGTACTTTTGGCACACGCTAGGATTTTAATTAGGATCCTAGGCCATTACTAATACAATTGAAAGTCAGCTCCATCTTGATTGTCCTATCTCTGTCAGCTTGGCCTATGGTGGAGCAGATATATAGCCACAGTGCCTTTAAGCAGATGGCCCAAATCATTGCAGCCTCTCGGAAGCAATCTACACCAGAGGGATTTGCTTTGTAGGTAGGTGAGATGAGAGGATTGCAAATGGGCCCATGCAAATCCTGTTCTTTTTTTAAAAAAGAAAAAAAAAAGCTACATCTCTCATTGCAAGGCTTTACAACTGCCTTTGTGTTACTGCAAAATAGGAGGAGCCAACTGGTAGGGTTGGTGGACATGCCTTTTAACAAAAAATAGGTGAGTAGAAGGTGGTTGTGTTTTAACAGCTTGGATTCTGTAGAAAATAGCAGGGAGAGCCTAATGTTTCTTGGTATTTAATATTTTTGCCTGATGTTTTGCTCAGCCAGGTCATAGATAAACATTAATGTCAGTTACTTTTATATATAGTTATGGAACACAGCTTCTGTATTTAAAATCTGATTTGAAATTCTAACAAAAGTCAATGGGTGCGTGAACATCTTTAACTGGTTTGTTTGTTGTACTAGACTGGCATATCTTTGTGACTGTAGATGTGAATGTTAATTCTCATTACCTATTATGTAACTTTGCTAAATAGGTTTGTAATTGGCAAGATGAAATGCTGCTTATGTTGACCTATTTTACAAACTGTATAATGCTCTTAACCTAAAGGCTATTAAAAGTCTTAGAGCATCATAAAGAAGTCCCATAGAAAAAGTGATGTGCGCTGCCAGTTGCTTCTCTTCTCTTCAATCCCATTAAAACTATTTAAAAGTTGAAGGGATACCACCTGCATAAACCTTACTTTAAAAAAAAAACAAAAAAAAAACCTTTTTTGTTAATAGCTTAGCTGGGGTAGTAAAAAGTAGAGAATAAATTGGTCAAGGAGTTTACAGCAATACCTATCAGCTTTTTGGAAAAGTTTAATCTACATCAGTATCTAAATAAAGATGCCAAGATTGTCAAGGTTCCCTTCCCCACTCTGAACTCTAGGGTACAGATGTGGGGACCTGCATAAAAACCTCCTAAGCTTACTTTTACCAGCTTAGGTTAAAACTTCCCCAAGGTATAAATTAATTTTACCCTTTGCCCTTGGAATTTCCACTGCCACCACCAAACTTTAACTGGGTTTACTGGGAAACGTAGTTTGGACACATCTTTCCCCCCAAAATCCTCCCAACCCTTGCACCCCACTTCCTGGGGAAGGTTTGGTAAAAATCCTCACCAATTTGCATAGGTGACCACAGACCCAAACCTTTGGATCTTAGAACAATGAAAAAGCATTCAGTTTTCTTACAAGAAGACTTTTAATAGAAGTAAAGGAATCACCTCTGTAAAATCAGGATGGTAGATACCTTACAGGGTAATTAGATTCAAAACATAGAAAATCCCTCTAGGCAAAACCTTAAGTTACAAAAAAGACACACAGACAGGGATAGCCATTCTATTCAGCACAGTTCTTTTCTCAGCCATTTAAAGAAATCATAATCTAACAAATACCTAGCTAGATTACTTACTAAAAGTTCTAAGACACCATTCCTGTTCTGTCCCTGGCAAAAGCAGCATACAGACAGACACAGACCCTTTGTTTCTCTCCCTCCTCCCAGCTTTTGAAAGTATCTTGTCTCCTCATTGGTCATTTTGGTCAGGTGCCAGCGAGGTTACCTTTAGCTTCTTAACCCTTTACAGGTGAGAAGATTTTTCCTCTGGCCAGGAGGGATTTTAAAGGGGTTTACCCTTCCCTTTATATTTATGACAAAGATAGAATCCAATGGACATACCCTGCTTGGCAAAACATCCTAGGACAGTGGTCCCCAACCTTTCTGTGGGAATAGAACATTCCTATTCCCAACAGACTGTGGCGGGAGCCAAACACCCCACTGCCAAAATGCTGCCAAGAAGTGGCAGCGGAAGGAAGCCTCGCCGCTGAAATGCATCCGAGAAACGGCAGCACTTCTCGGCGGCATTTCAGCAGGCGGTTCTCAGGTAGCCGTGCTCAGCGGCGGCATTTTGGTGGTGTGGTGTCCTGCGGGCGCACACAGCTGCCCCAGCAGGCAACATTGCGCCTGTGGGCACCGCGTTGGGGACCCCTCCCCTAGGAAGTATAGAATCTGGATGGGAGGAGTGGGAGTGAGGGCTCTGAATGGCACAGCTACCATAGAACTCCATTTACAGAGGGAAGGTGCAAGATTTTGTGGATTCTTGGGTAGTGGTGGCCCTGACCTCTGTCAACTCATAGTGCAAAGCAAACTATAACTGCCCAAAATGTGTCATGGGGAGGGGAGCCAGTGTGGTATTATTCCCACTCTCATTTGCTGACTTTGTAGAAATGTTCCAGGCAAACATGAGGCAATTCGTTCTTTTCAAGTTTAGTAGGTAGATAGAGGCATAGGCATGGTCAAGGAATCAGTCATTTTTCATGGCAGCATCCTATAGTAAATCCTTCCTTAATTCTTTCAGGTTCCTGCTTTATGCAACCAGCCACCCTGGAAATGAAAGGGAACTGTCCCTGACATAGTCAGAGACGCTATGGCATCATGGCTTTTGGAGCCGTAGGAGGAGCATAGGATCCTTAGGATTTGGGCATCTGGTAGTTTGCAGGGGCACTCCTGCTCATTCTGTGGAGTGATAAGGCAAGTCTCCTCTCTTCCCAAAATCTCATAGTATTTTAGTTCTAGGTGAACTTTCCAAGCAATTTTAGCCTTTCCACATGGACAGGCTTCTGTGGGAAAGCATAATAAAGCCTTTCATTCTTCATCTGTACCTGGATTATTAGTTCAAAAATCCCACATAAAAACTGGAGATGTATACCTAATTCTTCAGGCAGCCCATACCTCTGGCATTTTAGGCAGTTCTTTAGCTCACAGGGCCTCACTTTTCTGTTACAACTGGTGTGGTTAGTGGAACTTCTGAATACATAAGGTATTTATTACATAAAATTAAGATACTATCTGGGGGGGATTTCTTTTAAATTACCAGGCATGTCTTTTAGAATATGGAGGACAGAACACAGAAGTTAGTCACTTAAAATATATAGTCTGAAATTGTCACAATACTACGGAATGTCATACTTACTTTTTAATATCAGTAGCTTCCAGTACTCTGCTTAATGAAAAAAAAATTAGCTGAGAAGTTTTTGATTTGCAATATATATGAGGATTATGTAATTAAAAGGAGACACCTAGGTGTACCTTAAAGGTTTAATAACATAATACTGGCAGGGTCATGTTCCTGCCTTGCAGCACAAAATAATCTAATCCTAGAACGAGAGAGGAGAACATGAGTGCAAAAAAAATAAAAGGGGGGGGGTGCGTGGCACTTTTAACCTTTAAATTAGAGCTTGAACATGGATATTGCTTACTGTAAATTTCCACTCCATTCACATTTCTTCCTTCAGTAGATATTCTGCCATTTGTGCACTTGGGCCCTCAGGGGTGATTACAGAAAACTCTGCCTTGATCTGTCTGTTTTTCAATTCTGACAGTATCTGCCTCAGGACTGTATAGACCATTTAAGAAAAGGGTGGAGCTGAATTATGTCATTTAGTCATACCAGTTTCTATCAACTCTAGCTTGACCCTTAGTTGAACTTGAAACTTTTGTGCTGAAGGGAATGGTAATGCAAACAAGAACTGAAATGACTTGGAAAAGAAACATATAAACCAAGACAATACAACATAAAACTAGAACAATAATTAATATTGTTTCTCAGTAGAGCACTAAAAATCATTGTGATAATCAGAGTGAAGATACGATTTCTATCTAAAATAAGGCCAGTAAAAGGACATTGTTTAAAAGGAAGGTGTATGAACTACAAGTTCGTTATTTGGAGTAAATTATATGTCATCTTAAAAGGTTGCTGTCCTTATATGCATTTAGTTATTTTATTTTAAATAGGTCTTCTCGAATTAGAGTTGAAGAACTGTTTTTGTTTTGTAGTTCTTGATTTTTCCTAATACTGTGAATGGTGTGATTTATTTGCAGGATGATAATTTTAATTTAGGCAAATATATATTTTTGAATTTTAAATTGCATCCAAAATTAGTTTAAGAAATGTGTTTTGGAAAAGTTAAAAATTGGAACTGCTTACACACACAGGAGGCCAGATTGTTCCCAGACTTCTGTTTAAGCAGGGACTTCTCTGAGGATTCTCTTCTGGAAATTACCCCCATCATCTTGTTGGTGGGTGAGGGAGAAGGATTTGTCCTCAAACTCCTCTTGGAAAAGTTGCCCCCAAACTCAGTGTTCCAGTAGTAGGCCGGCCACGCCTTACCAGTGTTACTTCTATCCCCCTGCACTATGCAGAAGTCCCCTATACTGGACAGCTTCTGGGGAGCTATGGAGAAAAATTAGTGAGAGACTATACTAGCTTTTCCTGGTAACTTTTATGGAATTAGAGGGACGTGGACTGGGGAGGAAGGGATGGTGCTACAGAGACAGAAAAGCTGCTCCTTCCATTTGAAGGACTCCTTCATTTATATATGTAAGTGAGCATGAAATGTTCCTAAGACAAAGGTAAGCCCCCTCCCCTCCTTGAGGACAGTGGCAGGTAAGCTACCAAAATGTCTAATTTGACAGGATCACATTTAAAAAAAATTGAAACAGACCTTTTTCCCCCACAGCTGACCTGAATAAAAATGCATACTTTGTTGTACACACTTCGTTATACAGTAATTCACTGACTGTACTGTAAGAAAAGCCACAAGGAATTATGTATGTATTGTTTGACAGATTGCTGTACAAGACTTTTGTGGGATAATAGATTTATAAATAACATTTTTTTTTTGTTTTCCAGATTCAATATTAAATAAACATGGGTGCATTCTTGGATAAACCAAAAACTGATAAACATAATGCTCATGGTGCAGGGAATGGCTTGCGTTATGGCCTCAGCAGTATGCAGGGATGGAGAGTGGAAATGGAGGATGCTCACACGGCTGTTGTAGGTATTCCCCATGGCCTAGAAGACTGGTCCTTTTTTGCTGTCTATGATGGTCATGCAGGCTCTCGTGTGGCAAATTACTGTTCAACACATTTATTAGAACACATCACCAACAATGATGATTTTAGGGCATCAGAAAAACCAGGATCAGCTCTTGAGCCTTCAGTGGAAAATGTCAAGAGTGGAATCAGAACTGGCTTTTTGAAAATTGATGAATATATGCGCAATTTTTCTGACCTCAGAAATGGAATGGACAGGAGTGGCTCAACAGCAGTGGGAGTTATGATTTCACGTGAGCATATATATTTTATCAACTGTGGTGATTCGCGTGCTGTTCTCTTTAGAAATGGACAAGTGTGTTTTTCAACACAGGATCACAAACCTTGCAACCCAAGGGAGAAGGAGCGAATCCAGAATGCAGGAGGTAGTGTAATGATTCAGCGTGTTAATGGTTCATTGGCAGTTTCTCGAGCTCTGGGCGACTATGACTACAAATGTGTTGATGGCAAAGGCCCTACAGAACAGCTTGTTTCTCCAGAGCCTGAGGTTTATGAAATTTTAAGAGCAGAAGAGGATGAATTTATCATCTTAGCTTGTGATGGAATCTGGGATGTAATGAGTAATGAAGAGCTCTGTGAATTTGTTAAGTCTAGGCTTGAAGTATCAGATGACCTGGAAAAAGTGTGCAATTGGGTGGTCGATACTTGTTTACATAAGGTATGTAACTATTTTTCCTAAAAGTTGTTATACAGTTGTTGATCTTTAATTATTTAGATGAATACAATACCAGTTAAAAAGAAGAATTTCAGTTCCCTCTGGTTGTAATTCAGGTAATGCAAATAGCTTGCACTTCCTTCTTGTTACCCAGAGAATTCTTCATGGTTGAATTGTAGCGTGCAGCACACACTGTAAGCTTCGCTTGAATGTGGTGTTTTTCCAACCAACAACATCTGCAAGTCTTGTGCATGTGGAATGACTACTACAATATATTTAATGCTTAATTGAGCCCTGATCTTGCACTGAGCTCTGTATAGGCAGATTCAATATAGGGCACTGATGTCCAAATTCCATGTGAATAAGTTCATACCGCTTGCAAGATTGGAGTTGAATTTGAAGTTTTAGCCTCAATATTCTGCAACTCTGGAAGAGGAGGGAATTTTTTGACTCCCAACAGCTATCTTTTATTGACTGCGAAAGGTGAGAATCCTTTTAGGCCTGGTGCAGAAGGAAACTTCAAAAACAAAGCCCTTTCTACTATGGTATTCTCTCTACTCCACAGTCCTGTTGTACTCCTGCAGGAGAGTGGGTGTGATGATGGGTGCTAGGAACTGCCCCATGGTGTAGGTCTGAACAAAAAAGGCGATGTAAGGTCTAGTAACCCTGGGTTTACCATATTAGTTTGGCTACTGGTGGTTGTCACAATGTTCTCTACAGATTTGCAGTGCAAGAATGGATAATCTCTTGAAACCCTCTTTCAAATCTTTATGCTATATAGCAGCAGCTTGGATACCTATTCTTCTTCCAGTCCTTACTAAACTCCTTTACAAGCTCCTGGGAGCATCAGGAGTTGCAATTAAGCTTATACAAACATGGGAGGAAGAGGAAGGGAAGGCCAAACTTTTGATTAATCAGCTCTGTGAGGGTATTAGTATACACTCTGGGAATGGGTGTACAGTAGTAAATTAAATTAGTGCTGGGATTATAGTTTTGCAAATTACTACTGAGCAAAAAGTGAAGTACAAGAGAGAGATTCTGAAAGAAAATAGTGTTGATATGTTTGCACGGTATGTGTTGAACTGTAAGATCAGCTGGAAATGTGTAAACATTTCCAAGTGGAGATTAAATTAATATTAAAAATTTGTAGTTCTGCATAATTTGCAAGAAAATTGGGAGTTCCAGATTAACTATATATTAGTGGCTGACCTGGGGAGGTGGATCGAGAAACGTTATGTTAGATCTTGGCCATATCAGTGATCGTATTCATTTTTGGAACTTCATAGCATCAAAGTGAAATGCAATTTAGGCAGTGGCACAAATAGAATTCAGATGAACAAATATATTTGAAATGAGCTGTAGTGTCTCACCTGAGTATTTTCATAGAATGAAATATTAGCTTTTTTAGTTTGTTATTGGTTTGGGTAACAGTTAAACAATTTCTTCATTTTAACTTGTGGTCTTTTTGTCGTTACCTTTTAAACAAGTGAAGAAATGCTTAATAGTGATATATTTATTATTAATTGTAAGATAATATATAAAATTTCAAGACTATAAAATCTTTTTCTACATGAAATATATTGCAGCTAATTAACATGTTACAAATGTGCAATAAAGTAATTGTGTTAACAATGGTTCGTTATATCTTAGAACAAGCGAGAGTGATTAATAACAAGGAAGGCAAGAGGTTTAAAACTAAGGATCCCTCTCACGTACTTTTTTTTTTCCCTCCACTATATAGGGAAGTCGTGATAACATGAGTATTGTACTAGTTTGTTTTTCAAATGCCCCTAAGGTCTCAGATGAGGCAGTGAAAAAGGATGCTGAGCTGGATAAGCACTTGGAATCACGGGTTGAAGGTAGGAAAACCACTTTGTGTATTAAAAATGCTGCTGTCTTCATAATCGTAAAGACCTAATGGTTCTCAAGTTTTAAATGATGCTGTGCCAAATTCAGAGCTGATGTAAATAGATAAAGCTCTATGGATTTTCATAAATTAGGAAAAGGTTAAAAATTGTTTGGGGTTAGCTAACCCTGATAGAACCAGTATCTCTTCCTTAATTTATACGTAAGTTAACACCTTGTACCTCTGCTTAGTTGGTTGAAGTTAGTCACAGGCTTCACCCTAGGGTAGACCTCGACCTGTTAAATTGTGGTAAAATGTTAACCTGTGCCTGTGGTAAGGAAAAGGTTGGGGTTAGCACTTGATTTAAGCATAACTTCTTTGCCTAATCTAGGGAAATCTTACTGAAGTTGGTGGAGATGAACTTGCTTATATCATATTCTGAATGTAGCCCATTATATTTAAACAATGCATGCTAATCAAGCCTATAGTGAAAAATAGCATTTAGGAAATAATGGCTATTGTCTCCCACCCTCCTTTTTTATATTTTATGTTACACACAAGCTTTTTTCTTCAGTGATTATTCAGCATTATTTTATCATGATGCATCTTGCTATCTTTTTCTTCTGATGGCAGAAACACCCTTCTTTTGTAAGCTATGCTGCCACTGAGGTAACTTGAGTAATCTCTTGTTTTTAGAGAACATGTGCCTCATATCAGCCATATGTATTGTAGGATATATTGGTAGTTTTGGTATTTTAAATTATTATTGCAGCAAATACTCAGACTGGCTCTCGAATTGGTTTTCTGTTTGTCTCCTAAATTTTGGCATAAATTAGGTATTACTTATATAGATTCTAAACACTTTATCATTACTTTATCATTACATGATATTGTAATCTCTTGCTAACAACTTATTCTATATTTATGGTTGCGAAAGCACTTTTGATTTACTCTTTTAGATTCTATTTCTAATGTTTCATTTCAACCCATAGGTGTGGAGTTGGTTTTTTTTTTTTTTTTAAGGTTTGAAGGAAAGTTGTTGTTTTTGAGTTAATGTGAAATAAGCTCTTCATGCACTAAAAATTGTTCAGGCCCTTTTAACATTTAAATAATTCAACCAATTTTTTATTTTAAAACTTTGAAGTTAGCATATAAATAGTCCTCCGTGAAAAATGCATGCTTTGCTAAGACTTTAATTTTAAAAAAGGGAAGAAAAAGAGGTTTTATGACTGAAAACAACTATATGCGCGAGTGCATTATATTTTCCTGAAGGGTTTAAGTGTGCGCCAAGTGCAAATACTCTGTTATATGTGTATGTATAAGCGTGTGTGTATGGATATCTGCATGCAGAACCCTATCAATCAGTGACTATGTTAATTTCTACAATTCAGAAACTTCAGTAAAGTTCCCCTCTCTCTTTCTCTGTAGATGCAGATTTGCATAACTGTAGGGAGGATTAGTGAGAAGCATGGGTTGTGTGTTTTCAGTACATTGATGATGGAGCTTTATAGCTCCATCTTCACTGACTTGGCTAAAGATGTCAGTTGCATTACTCAGCGTTTTGGGGGACAGTGTAGGTAGAGATCAGGGCTACCTGTCTGAGGCCCAATCCGGATAAGACTCAGGTGAGAGAGGTTGGTTGGGGAAGGCAACTGGGAGAGATGGTGGTGGGTTATGTTGGTCTTTCTGTAAGTATGTGCCTTCTGTTTGTTGACCAGTTTCACAATCTGGGGTCTGATTAGAGTCATGGCTGCTACTCGCTGATCAGGTAGCCGCCACAGCCAAGTCAGACTTTGGATGGTTGGTAGGCTGTTGGAGTTTCTTTTCGATGCAGACTTTGCAACTCGCAGCCAGCCTTTGTCACTTCAAGATTAGACTGTGAGACTGCTTCTTATATCTATTTGGAAACTGCAGCTAGTGCAGAATTCAGTGGCTTACTTGTTTAAACAGTGTTTCCTGCCAAAGGCTTATCAATGCTGTGCTCTACAATCTGCACTGGCTACTTGTTAGTTTCAGGTTTGATTTTAAGATGTTGGTTCTGACCTGTAAAACCTAAATGGTCTGGGACCTACCTGCTTTTAAGAGATCACCTCTCTCAGCCCATTGTATATTGCTATAGTTCAGGTTACTGGAGATGCCTGAGCTGAAACCCTTTCAGTATGAGAGAGGGCATGATTGGCAAGATGTTTGCCATTCTAGCCTTGGACTTGTGAAATGTGTGTCCTCTCTAGACGCATAAGAACCCAAGTAATGTTACCTTTCAGGGTGTGCTTTTCTGTTTGGAGATGGGTGTTGGGTAAGGATGGGTAATGGTGATGTAGGAGTCTGGTGGATATTGCTTTAATTCTTGTTTTTATTCTTCTATTGCTGCTTTATTTAGCTTGATCTGGGGAAAGTGATGGTGGGTCTATTCAACGTATTTTAAAAATATTGTCAAATGTGCTAGGATCATTGGATGTACATGCTTTTATTGTGCTGTAGAATAGTAAAAATCAAAATCAAAATAGTAAATAGGGTTAGAGATAACTCGTAATTTTTTTACTGAAAACAAATTTTTTTTACTGTCGATATTAAGGAGAGAGATTTTTCTCAGACCCTTGAAAATATCTAAAAGAAAAGCATACTACTAACTGTTGACAATTTATTGTGTACTCACTACAGTAATGTACCGGGCACAGCATTTTCTCGTGGCTAGACCATATGCCTGGCCTTACCACTGTTAACCTTGTGCAAATCACCTAACTTCTTCATCCTTAAGTTTCCTTATATGTAAAGCAGAGGTACTATTACTTTATAGGGATGTTTTGAGATTTGTTTTAAAATGCATTGAGATCCTTGCATGAAACTTGCTGAAGAAGTGCTCAATAAACATTATTATTAAGCATTTACTTGCTTAGAATTATGCAAAGTTAGTTTTGTGAAAATATCACAACAGGGGTAAGCCCCCTGGCAGGCCAGGCTGGTTTGTTTACTTGCCGCGTCCACAGGTTTGGCCAATTACGGCTCCCACTGGCGGCGGTTCGCCGTCCCAGACCAATGGGGGCTGTGGGAAGCAGCGCGGGCCGAGGCATGTGCTGGCCACCGCTTCCCACAGCCCCCATTGGCCTGGAGCGGCAAACTGCGGCTAGTGGGAGCCACGATTGGCCGAACCTGTAGATGTGGCAAGTAAACAAACCGGCCCCAGCTTACCCTGGTGGGCCGTGGGCCAAAGATTGCCGATCCCTGTACTATTATAAGCTACTGCTTTTTGTTTATAATAGTCCACCAGATTTAATTTTGGACAGAAATATATATAATTCAGATTTTGAAAGATAATAGACCTATATTACATAAACATAAAATAAAGTCTGAAACCCATGACCTTTATTTCAAATATAGGGGAGTATTCCTTTTGATCTAATACTATTTTGAAATATAAATGACTGGTAAGCCAGAGTATTCAACAGAAATAAGTTATCCAGACATTTGTCCGTCCTATTATTTCAGTTGTTTTTGGTTTTCCCACAGGAGTTCCCCCTGTCATTCAATGTTCTGTACGTTGGATAAAGTATAAGACCTTTAAGTGACATACACTTGACAAGGAATGAGAGTTAGTAGTCAAGGAATTTATATCCAGAATAGAAGCAAGTCAAGAAAACAGAAGACAAAGCGGAAGAACCCACAATATTTCGCCTCCCTATTTTTCTCCCAGCATATTTCGTCTATCCTCAATAAGTTCATTATCTCTCTATCCTTTTGACATATGTCTATTGATTCCTTAATAAAGTGGCTGAATTCTGGTTTGAGAGATTGGCTGCCTATAATTTTACTATTAAATTTTTTCATCAAATATTTATAGGATAGAAGTAGACATTTTGTTGGAGCTTAAAGTAGACATTTTAGATGGTTTGTTTGCTATCTGAGTGTGGGAAAACTGTCTTTGTTGAAAAAATTGTTTGACTCCATTGCAGCTGTTGTGCCCAGAAAACGTATATAGCTTGTCTTTAAAACTTTACGTTGTGACATGTATTTAGTCTTCAGTGAGGAATATGTTTGGTGTCAAGTTTGGAAAAATTGGTTGAATATCAAAAAAAAAAAAAAAAAAAAAGCGGCTTTGTAAATGAGAAGGAGCCTCTTTGTAAGAAAATATCAGAAGAAGGCTAATTGCTCTCACCAGTTTTGCATGCATTTTTGGATACGATGCACTCTGGAGAATAGAGTGGAAGAATTTGTAATTTGTGAAAGTCATTTAGTTGATTTTGCAATCTAATACACTTTATAGTCCCAGCCTGTTAAATGGAAGAGTTGTGTTGCTGGTGGGAGAGTGCCTGCTGACCCACTCTTTTTGTTTGACTTTCTAGTGGATTTTTTATTAGTATTTTTTCTGTAGGTATATTCTTGATGTACTCGTGGCCTGTTATGATGGTCAATAAGACTGTGTCTTCCCGTGATCCCAGTCACTGTAGAGATTGTTTTCAGGCCCAAATTCAGCAAGGTACTTAAACATGTGCCTAACTTTCAGCACACGACTCGTCCCATTGATGCCAGTGAAACTACTCATGTGCTTAAGTTAGTCATGTGCTTAAGTGCTTTGCTGATCAGGCCTCAGAGCAGTGTATGGATACATAAAGATTTGCCTATCCAAACAGAGTGAAATATAACGGACCTTATTTGAAAAGAAATTACTTAGTTGTCACCTGAAGGACATGAGTTCACTCAATAATCTAAGGTCTTTGATCTTTGAGAGGTGGTGGTGGTCCAGTGGATTGCAGTACGAGTATTATTTTGTTCTTTGGAATGAAGAATTGGAAAGTGGTATCTTCATTGTTCAACCAGTATTTTTAATTAACAGTTCTTTTGATATGAGACATGATCGAGTAGTGAATAAAATAAATATGGGGGATTTTAAGGAAAAGCTTAAAGCTATTCTAAACTGAAATCTGCAATTTTTGCTTCCGGCCACTGTCCAGGGAATGAGAAATATCAGCCAGTTTACACTGCTCCTCTCCTCCCATTGCTCCTGTAACCCAGAAGACTTGGTTGTTGGGCAAAAACCCACTGAGATATGGCAGCTGGTGGGGCACAGTCCTGCTGTGTGTCAGGCTCACTCGACTCCTCCTTAAGACACGGAGAGGAGGGGGGTCAGAACCCTTGTAAGACCCAACCCTTGCTAACCAATAGGCAGGTATGCTCACCCTGTTCAAATTCTACTACGCCTTTTAAACAGCCCCTTGGAAATCAAATTCCCAGCCCGGCTGGCAGAAGTTTTTTGTAGAGGAAGTCTTCCCCAGTTGCACACAGAGGCAAGCCAGAGGGTTGCTATCAATTTGGCTCAATGTGTCCAGCCACAGTATCTGTATCAATTCAAAAAGCTTCCAAAAGTTACAGCTGTGAAAAAAATGATTATTTTCAATTCACTGCTTGGCACAGGATTCTCAATCTCAACAATGATAATTGACAAGACTTTGGTCAGCTTTTACTCTACTTCAGTGTGACAAAATTGAGTAACATCAGAGATACTGTGAGCTGTTTGTCTGCAGGCTTAAGAATACACAGCATCAGTTTATAGTAAGTTAATATTTTCAAGGTTCATTGCAACCATAAGGACTAAACACCTTTTGTGTGTGTGATGGTTTTAAAAAAAAAATTTTAGGCTTGCAGAATTTGCTGGCACTCACCAGGGAAAGCTCCCCTCTCTTCCCCAGGAGAGTGGATTTTTTTTAATGCTCTCCTCATACACCAGTAATCAGAGTGTACCAAGAAAGTAAAATTCTATTTCCGTGATGCAGACAATGAGGGGAAAATCATGCAGGACCTGGACTAATGTTTGAGAATGGAGCATAATAAGTAATTGCAACTACAGTTAAGTTACGTGTGGTATTTCACAAAAAGACTAGTGTAGGATTTACTTGCCATGAGGAATCAGATTTTTCAAACGTTAGGTGTTAAAAATGTGCATGTAATTTCAGACTAATTTGAAATTGCAGTTGTACGTGTGGTGGTAGTGGTCTTTTATGTTCCATATGTATATTAAAAATTGCCTCAGAGTGACTAATTCTGCCCAGCTACATAGAGGCACTCTCCCATATACTTCGCAGAAAAGCAAAGACGGTATCATAGCCCAAGTGTGTGAATATATAGTCCTTATCCAAAGGATGAGGTCAGGAGCAGACAATAAAAAAAGACCTAGCAGAGAAGAAATTCAGATTTCCAAGATCCAACACTTCATCTTTCTACCATTGCTTACATATCAGAAGAACTTGGTCCCACTCAGCTACTGGTCCACTGTTTCTGTATGGGAGCAAAAGCGACCTCTGCTTCCCACTGAGAAGAATTAAGGAGGGAGGAAGTAAGAAGAGAGAGTGAGTGTTTGAGGAGGGACAGAGTATGGTGGAATGTGCAAGAAAAGAGAATAATCTATTCTGGGGGTGAGAGGGAATGGGACGGGGAAAGAAAATATAAAGATTTAAAGGATAGGAAAAATACTGGCTTTGTCATTTTGTTTGTTTGGGTTTTTCTTGTTTTAAGATTTTTTTCAAAGAAAAGGAACTTAAGGAAAAGGAGAGAATGAAATAGGAACATGTAATAGGAGGAGGGAAATTAACTTTTAGGATGGGTGAATTTTATTTCCTTTTAACTTGTTCTCTACCAGATGGACACAAAATACATTTCTTCTAATCACATTGGTCATTTATTGAAATTACATTTAATAAAACTAAAGTGTTTAAGGGGAAATACAATGGTAGTTGCGCTTTCAAATTTTAAAATGCTATCTGTACCCTCAAAGAAACAACTTTGTAGAAACTGCCATTGAGTACTGGATGGCAAATATGTGTTGCCAGTTAAAATATTGTGTGAAAGTGCACTCAACAGCAAAAGTAAAAGCAGTATGGTTTTGTATTTATTTAATTTCAAGCTAGCGTTATAAAGAAAAGATATGAGATAATTCTGTTCAAATAAGTATCATAGAACTTAGAACTGTTAGAATGTAAAATAAGACACTAGATTGCAAAAAAACAAAAACAAACCAACAAGATTGTTTCCTAAAAGGAAGACTGGCTTTGCCTCCCTGTTAAGTTACCACATAAATCTTATCATGACACTTTTATTAATATCTACTTATTCTGCCTCCGTAAAGTCTCTTAAATTGCAGAAGTTGTGTAAAGTTAATTGTGTCTAATAAGAATGATGTAGCATTTGTTTTACTTATGAAATACCCATGTCAAAAACATTCTAAATGTTGTTTTTTTAAAAGAGTTCTTCCATGGTGTATTAAACTGTGATAGCTAAGAGGCTACAAAAATTTAAATTACTTTCTTTTTTATATGTGAGATACTGGCACCTTTCAATAAAAGTGCTTTAAATAAATATTGTTCTGATGTGAGTTAGAAAAATACCAGACCTTTTGACTGAGAAATATACTTCCTGAAGCAAAGCACTTAAGTCAACTATTTCCATTCCCAATAAACATACTGCTCATAGAAATGACATTTTTTTTCCACTCACGACAGAAAAGTTCTGTAGATTTTAATGGGATATTCTAGCTCAATTTGATAACCAAGACATTACTTTTATGTTGGTGGTTATGTAGTGTGCTAAGGATGGTGGTGTGGATATAATCTTGTGTCTTAAATTACAGTTAGTCTTTTACTATAAAACCCCAAAGTAGTGAAGAGTAAGGTTCTTGTCAGGTTTGCACACATCATTAAATTGTGTGGTATGTAATGGTCTGTAAAAATCAAGCTGTTCTACGGCTTACTAGTAAAATTCAGTGACCCTGTGTGCTTACAATTTGATTTGACTGTTACATATGGCTTTCTCAAGTGTTCAGTGCACTGCTTAGAAATCACTTACACTCTCAGCTGGGTCTGAGATTGTTTTTAAAGGGGGCTGTATACTGTAACTCTTGTAAAGCTACTTTTGTATCATGACATGTACAGTGTGTTCTACCATATTCCAAAGGCACAAGCTATGACTACTGAAGTGTATTTGTAAGGTTGCATTTTATGGATCAAGGTCAATAATTCATTTATTCAATAATGAACATGGCTAACTATCTCAAATATTTTAGTTTCTCCATTTTTATGGGAGCTCTGCAGGTGATTCATTTACAAAACAAACAACCAACCTTGGCAAACAAGTGATGTGCATGAGACAATTAATTTGGGGGGTGGAGGAGAAGTTAGCTACGTTTTCTAATATTAACTTCTTTAGAAATAGTACAGTGCCTCAGCCAAGTGTTTTTAAGAAAAGCTACAGATGAGGCCAAAGAGGGAGGAAAAACAGGGACATGACTCAACTTTATTTAGTACAATGAGTTAATTATTTGGAGAGACGCATTGTGGTGTGAGGAAGATAGTTATTTTGTTTAATTAAAGAAAGGGAATATTTCTTCTAAACAGATAGTTGCTGTGAATAACTTTAGTTATTTTTTAGTTCACATCATATTCTGGTAGTTGAATGTTGGCTTGATTGATGTGGTGTGTTTTGTAGTCATTTTGTTGATACTTTTCATGATATGGAATGGCTTTTATTCTGCTTGTGATATATGAAGCAAAGGCTGTCAACTACTGGATTTATACAGTAATGGCTTGGCTCTTTCCTGTCTGACGTATCTTCTCTCTCTCTATGCCATACTGCTGCAGCTATGGTCAGCAGAGGCACTTCAGCTGGAGTCCCATAGTTATAAAAGACATTGGCAGGGCATTCTCTGTGAGTGCTACAAGAATCAGGAACTTACTCCTCCTCTTGGTCTAAAATGTCCTGTATTTTATGACTTTTTGGGCATACAGCAAAAGATACATTTGATAAGATTTTTGAAGAGAGCTGGAGGTATACTTCCTGAAATGACAATAGGTTGGAAATGAGTTGTTTTTGTAGCTAGCTAGCTAGCTGGCTGGCTGAGAGAGAGTTCTCTTTTGAATGTTTGTTTTACTGCTGGTGAGGATTTGTTTTAGTATTAACTATGTGTTAGGGTGCCCAGAGTCTTGTATAGGTGTCTTTATTATTTAAATCAAAACAAATATTTTATTCTTAATTGATTGCATATACACTCTGGATTTAAAGAACACTTGCATCTTTTGGTTCCAAATTTTAGGCTTTGTTTAAAAAGTTTTAAAAAGTAATATGCTTGTTTTTTACTTCACATAATTGTCTTTCTTGGGTTGCAGAGGTTTAAATGATTGTGTCCTAGTAAGTAAATGTGTTGATGTACGAGACAGAATAGATTCCAACTTACTCAGCCTTAGCTAGGTTGGGTCTGTGGGAATACAAAGGATCTTACTCTGAATATACCAAAAAACAAAACAAAATCTTACCAGAAAGATGCTGTTTTTATGCAGTCACTTTTTAAAACTAGAGTGATGCTATAAAATTGTCCTGTATAAGTTTACACGAAGTGTGGTCAATAATGAATTACTCCTAGTTCAAAACTATACTTTGAGTTACTTTCTGTACAGTGAAGTTGTCAATAACCATAAGACCATAACATGCATGTATATTACAGGGTAGCATGTAACAAAAGTAATACCCATGTTCTGTTTTACTTTTAAATTCTTTGTTCTCAGGTTTTCCAGCACTGAGCTGACTTAGTTGAAAAGAGAATGTTTCAAGTACTAAATAATGTGGATTAAATAATTCAATTCCGCAGCAGGAACAGAAGCAGTAGATAGTTAATTTCACCAGGAACTTGATTAGTAAGGTTATTTTCTCCCACTAATCATAAAAAATAGATTTTCTCTTGGCCCAATTCAAAGCCTACTAGCCAGTGTAAAGTGCGTTAGAAAGTAAAACGGCTGTTACAGAAAATGTTGGTAGATAATCATAACTTTAACTTTTTTTAGCTTGAGTGGAAACGTGGTTTTTTTCCTCAGATATATCTAATAATTTATTGTACAGCTATATTCTGTTTGTGTTCAGTTCATTACTGTTTGTTCCCTTTTAATGTACACATAGCTAGAAACTTTAAATGCTTCAGTTTTTTTAATCTAGTATATCCTGTACATTACCAATCCATCTGGAATTTGGCATGAAATAGGCAAGAAATATCAAGTCTCCTACCTGTGGCTGAAATGCCTTGCTTCTAAAATCTGTTGGTAGAGCATATGTATACTCTACCACACAAAAACCTAAAAGAACAATGGAGCAACAGTTCTGTGGAAAAGATAATATGTGATCATTTAATTAAACTGTACCATAGTGCATACGTAGAAGAAAGCCAAATTGAGGTTGCACAAGCAACCTTAATTCTGGCATTTCCTAGTTTTTGAGTGCTTGAGTTTACAGTCTAAAAATGTTGTTTTCAGATAGAGAGAGAGTGTGTGTGTGATTTCCTACATTTTTAAAAAGCAAACTGAAAAAACAGATTCCATCATGTGACAACATACTGACACCCACATAGGTCAGCAGCAGGGTTGGGAACCTTTAGATTCACTGCACAGACTTTTGGCACTTGAACTGATAGCAGTAGTAGGTTGTCATCCTCTGTGGACCAACACTAGAAGGGATGGGACGCTTTGCCAGAGAGTTTCACAGATGTTTGCTGATAGTAGAGGAATGGTGAAACTCAAGAATCTTGGGTTCCATTCCCACTCTAGAGGGAAATGTTCTCTGATGGGCACAGACTCTTCTGCCCATTCCTCCAAGCATGACCAAACCTATCCTTGGATCAGTCCAGTCTCTTCCCCACCTCTGGCTCCTTGTTCCCATCTCACTTCTCAGGTTGCTCATTCCAATCCCAGTCTCCTTGCCAACCAGGCCTGCTCTCACCCCTTGCCAACATTTTATACAAAACATATTTAATTGAACATCATTCCACAAATAGAATTTTAGAATGTCTGTGTTCCTAAAACTCCTCATCTAAGTGAGCTACTGCCATCTTTGGTATTAATAAGAGACATGAGCCACAGTGGGCAAACAGGGATCAAGGAGCATTTTCCAGAAGTTACTAAAAGTGGGGCCATCAGCAAAATCTCGCCACCTCATTATATTTGTGTAATCATTACTACAGTGTTTTTGTTTTTAGGATTTTACAAATATCTCTGAAGACAGTAGCATGGTATAATTTTTTTCTTGTCTACTATATAACCATTTTTATGGTTGAAGTATTTATTTTTATGTGCTCTGTTTTTTCATACTGTCTCTTGTGTTCCCTTGAAGTGTTCCTCTGTCAGTCCAGAGCCACTTCTGCCTAAATCTTGCCAATTCCTATCTGGAGAGAAGTATGTAAAAATTTCTCTTTTCTAGGCACTAACTTTGACCTTTTAAAATCCAGGGCTGGAATCTAAATGCCAGTTTTTCTGCCTCCAGCAGCAAACTAGCACCTTCAATAGTTTTTCTCATCTAATCACTTTGAATATTTTTCTTGGGTTCTTCTTTTTTCTGCTGCCTTCTCTCCTGGGTCCCATTCCACACCTGTGGGACCCAGTTTCTGGTCAGCAGTTTCTTCTTCTCCATATTAATTCACAGTCGGTGGTGGGATTCTTCAGTGAGGTGTAACAGCAGTTGTGTGTTGTCTGTTACCAGCTACAAGCATTTCCCAGCTAAAGAGTGGTTTGAGTAGGGTTTGTCAATCTGCCGAGTCTCCAGGTAGTACAGTGCCACTTCTGTTTGATCAGTCTCTGCAATGTAGCTTAGTCTGCTTCCCCTAGTATTCTTTCCACCTGGACTGATCTCCCATTCCTTGAAACAGCAGTGTTCAGTAGGGCTCCAAACTGTATCCCAGACCCCATCAGGTTCCCTCCTGTTGTTGGAACAAATTTTCAACCTGCCAGGTGCAGCAATGCTGAGTCTTTGGTGGGACAGCACTGTTCTCCAAGGTCAACAGAAAGCAGAAGATGCATGAGCTGTTTGGGTCGTCCCTAACACCCCCCCCCCCCCCCCCGGTGTATCTCACCTTTCTGAGGAGACCTACCAGTCCCTCACACTCTCTTTGTGGAAGCCTCACTCACCTATCCGATCTCCTTTGGGACTTCTGTGGCCTCCTTCAGTAGGTTCAAGAAAATCAAGCAACATGGATCCAAGAAATATGATTTCTTATTTTCAGAAGAAGGAAAAATTGCATTCTTATGATGTTCTCCCTTCCACAAAAAGCACAATTTTTAGGAAGATAAGACAAAGCCTAGTGCACCAGGCTACTGCTAAGGAGACAGATAATGTAGGCATACCCCAAAAGGAATTCCTTCCTATTAAAGAAATCTGAAGAGAAGCTGTCCTTTACTATAGCAGAACATTGGGAAATATTTATGGATTTCTTGTAGTTATGCGCAGAGTGCAAGTGATCAGCATACCTTGTATAAGGTCTAGAAGGACAGTTATGCAGTTTGCCTTGATACACAAGCTGTCCTCTTAAGAGCAAAGCTTTTAAAAGGCTAATCTTGCTAAAAGCACTATCTTTCACAAAGACCTGCTTGATACGTCCCCACAAGTCCCCACCCTGTTCAGATGCTTTTATTCTCCCTGTGTTTTGTTTATGGTAATTTGCATATACCTGATAATAGATGCAAGTGGTATGACCTTGCCTTGTAGCTGCTCTGACTTTTCATATGAGCAGTCCTTAGGGTAAATTAACAGATAAACCAAAGTTGTTTTATTTTCTGCAAAGAATTCATGTAACATAGTATATATACATAGCAATTCAAAAATTTCAGATTGCCAAAATGTTTTAGAAAAATATATCTGGTTATTTGGAAATGCATTCTGTTTACAGAGCACTTACTGCAACAGGCCTCGATCCTGACTGGGCCTACGTACCACCATATGAATAATGTTGCTTATGTACAATGGGGAAGTAAGAATTTTCATTTTGAAATTTAAATCTTTTTCCATGCTAAAGTAATAGTACCTTGGATTTTATTTTACTGTTTGCTGCTGATTCATTTTTAACTAATAATTAGGACTTCTTTTGTTTTAACCAGAAATTATGGAGAAGTCGGGTGAGGAAGGAATGCCTGATCTTGCTCATGTAATGCGCATTTTATCTGCAGAGAATATCCCAAATTTACCACCTGGGGGTGGTCTAGCGGGCAAGTAAGTACAGTGCTGGAACAATTTATGGCTTTTAGTAATTATAATTTTGAATATAAGTACAATACGTTTCTTCATTAACTGAAGACTTGGCTATCTTTAGTAGAGAAGATGTACAAACTTAAGTTACTAAAACATTTAAAATTGCTCAGTTTTTCATACATTAAACTAGTTCACTGTCTGCACTATAGAAAATACAGGCAATGCTTTCTATTCTGCCACTACCAGCCCCCCACTCCATCCCAAATAGGGGGAAAAAACAGACTACTTTGATACATAACATATTGGTTTACCATCCCATACAATTACATGTAAAGATATAAAATTTGGCATATTTTGCTTTTTAGTTCTTTATATTTGTTCACTATCTATAGAAAGTGATAAAATAGAAAATTGAGCAATTTTCATGCTACTCTGAACTTTTGGCTTCAGGGCCCAATGTGTACTTGGGTCAGTGACAGCGTAGCTTGCCTCTTCGAAGAAAAATTGCGCCTATTTTGCTTAACATGTCAGCCTGAAAATTTGAAAGGTAGAAAGTACTTTCCGTTATTAACATTGTGAAATGTTTTTTAAAATTAAAATTAGGAAAAATTGAGATAAGCCTATGGTGGGACACCAGTTTTTTTGTAAGCCTATAGATGGGACACCAGGTTTTTTTGCTAATAATTTTTTTGTGTGACTGGCAGTATGAGCCCAAGAGAGAATTTTAGTGAACTGTTGTTCTGGTTGTTTAAGTCATTATTAAGCCAAGGTACAAACCTGTTTACAATCTTCTACATTGGGATTCCCATACATGGCATCATTTCCCTGCATAAGACTCAAATATACCAATTTTAAAATATATATTTTCACATTTCACAGTTTGTTTATAGTAAGAATTGCAGCTCACCTTAGGAATTCTTAGACTGCTGGGCTAAGCCGAAAGTTTGGATTTATCCCAGAACTACTATAATAACACCTGGGACATTCTGCATGTACATAGTGGGAATTTCTGAAATGTTCAAGCAACTCTGAAGATGTAGCGGGATAAAAACCTGAGAGGAGAGGAGGGCTGGGAAGCAAAAATTCAGAATAGGGAAACGTCGGTTGCATACAAACCTAAGCCTTGAAAAATCCTTCGTTACCATTAACTGAACTCTTTATATGCAGGGTAGACAAACAGAAGTTTAGACATGAAATATCTCTCTTCATTTGAGTGGTAGGGTGTTCAAATTTGTACGGCATTTTTCTGCTATATTACATTTTTTTTTTCATTTTTAGGCGTAATATTATAGAAGCTGTGTATAACAGGCTGAATCCACACAGAGAGAATGATGGGGTAAGTTTTACTTTGGGGTCTTAGGCTTCACTAATAATGAGGAAACCATAATACTTCAATGCAGGTGGGGTACAGAACAAAATTTAAGTAACCTGTATTTAAGTATGTATGTGTTTAAATATTTGATATATATTTTAATTGTATATCACTGTTCTAGAACTTTATTGTTAAAGGGACAGTGATTTGTGTATGATACCTAGTTCTGATTGATTAATTTTTAATATAAATGACTGCTTCTGCTTTTCATTCAAGACCATGGAGCCACAATATGGGGACTTACTTTAGGAGCTGTTGGTAGTTTAAATGTACTCTGGCTTTGAAGTAAGTAATGAGATTGAAATTTTGTTACGTGCCCTGTACTTGAAAATCTAGTGTCAAATTCTGTGTCCTTGTAAGAATCATATTCATTTAGAAGATTTCTGTTGAGTGTGCACTAAGTGAAAAGGGTCATGGTAGTGATACTGGCTATGCTTTTTTAGCATGTTGCACAGATGATTCCAGTGAAGATTAGTGTATTTCAGTTTTGAAGATCTTTCGTGAAATGGCCTAGAACAGTATAATTTACACTTGAATGAAAGTAACAAATTCTTTGATCATTCCTGATTTAATTTTTTAAATGAATTATTTACACCTATCTGTTCAACTCCTGGACAGTTGAGCTTTCAAATCTTTAAACATTAAATTACACACAAAAAAATACAACACTATGAAATATAGTGGGTTGCTGTAACTGTTTTAAATTACTACGTTACTGGACTGAGTAAGGAATAAATGTGAAATTTACAATTTACACTTTTTTAACATCTGTTTTACAAAGTAATTGTAGCAGTCATTCTATGTCAGTCAGCTCCATAGTGACAGATTGGTTTAGAGACTTCATGTCTAGGAGACTAACAATTTTTTTTTTTACTTGTTTAGAGAGTAACTTTCAAAAAGTGGATAATTACTCATTGCTTCGCGAAATGTTGCCTCTTACCCACAGGGTTCACTCCCTAAGCTAATTTGTAGAGCTGCTACCCTGTTCTCTAAATGGTCCCCAGGAACCATGCATGCATGAGATGCCTAAAAACAATTCAGTTGGCAAGTGAAGGCTCTGGTGAGAGGGTGGGTAGGGATGTCAGATTTTATTTATTTATTTTAACTACTTCGAAATTATTCTGAATCTAGTTGTGCATATAACTAACCTCTGTAATTACATTATCTTATTGTTATCACTGTCTTTCTTGCCTCACTCCATCTACTTCCCTTCTGTTGGCTGTTACCTTGATATGGTGTGTTGTCTTAAGAGTGCATGTGCAATTGCTATGTTGGCAGCTGTATGCCAGCAATAAAGTTACTGTAAAACTTTCTTGTGTAGATATGGCCTTAGATTGCAAGCTCTTCAGGGCAGGAACTGTCTTTCTATGTGTCTTTATAGAGCCTAGCACAGTTGGGGGCCTTGATTCTGATTTGTGCCTTTGTGTGCTATCACAATACAGATAAATAGCTAATGGTTTCATTGTCACATCTGTCTTTTTAAAAATTAAAATTTGTGGTTTGTTATTATTTTTTTGTCTTGGATCATAAAGGTTACAGTTAAATTTTACATCCTTAACCCCTTCAAAGTGTGCCACAGTTCCTTCCAAAGTATCCTCAAACATCTGCTGTTTCCTCAGTCCTGCAAGACAATGCATCCACCCAACCCACCATGACTCCTAACATTTGGAATACTACATTTTCTCTGTGCCTCAGTGTCTTTTTACCCACTTCCAAAAATGGAAATGTTTAGGATTAATTAAAGCACTCAATTCAGAACATTTGCAATGAAAAGGAAAAATCTGGCTCCTCTGTCAGATAATTATAAATGCCTGATGTTGCTGCAGCATATTTGTGACAGAGCAAGACTTTCAAAGGAAAACGCAAAGGACCAAATTGTTATAAATTGTGTAGCTCCACAAAGGTAAAAACCACAGTAAACAAATATGTTAAGCATTCTCTCAGCTACTTAGAATCTCAGGAAATGTCTTGGACCTGCTTCATTAGTGCTTAAATATTATCTATTTGTATTTTATTAAACTAATTGTTTAATTCTTACACAAATGCAGATCTGGCGGGCATAGTAAAAACAAAGGGAGGGCAGGCTTACTATTAAAGGTTATATTTACACTGAATACCGTATTATGCAAAAAGTGTGGACAATACAGTGCAATGCACTTTTTGAGCTATGTAAATATAGTTTTCTTTTCTGCTAGAATTGAATTAAATCCCTATATTAAGGGAAATCTCTGTGATCTTTGAGTATTGGAGGATGGCTGATAGCCCAAGAAGTCACTTAGACCTGAGACTGCAGTTTAATGCATCAGCCACACTAGGTGAAGGATTGGGTTTAATCCTCTGATAGGAATATCTACTTCATTTGGCAACAGCATTATTTCCCTTTTCTGTCCTTGGCTCATATGTCCCAGAAAGACTTAAAGGGAGGAGAAAATTCAGTGCTGCCAGAGCTGACACCTCTTTATAGTACCTCAGTAGAGGAAAGGTACTTACTTTCCTTTCTCGTTAAGAGAGGCTGAGTCTAGTAGTTCATGTGCTGTGCTGAACCTGATAGTCTAGGTCAGTGTTTCGCAACCTTTTTGATACCAGGGACTGGCTTGCTGCCTTCCTAAACTGTGTCAGGCAGGGACGAACTCTGGTCCATGGACCGGTCATTGAGAAACACTGCTCTAGGTCACTGTTAAACTCGCTCCCCTAGCCACTGGACTGTCCTTCAGTCTCTTGAGCTTGATGCTTAGACAAGAAAACTGAAGAAGGAATAATTCCATTATTAGTTAAAATGCTTCTGTTCTTCTCTATATTGTGATAGCATAACTGGAGTGCCCCTGCAAACCTGCGTTCAATCAGATACCAAAGCAGAGGGCTGGATACATACAACACACCCAGTTGGTGGTGGCTTGTAAAGTGTGTTTCAAAATGAAATATCACAATGCTCCCAGTATAAGTCATGTTATAGCAAAAGCAGAGCTTTATATTAAAAATTATGGGCCAGATCCACAGCTAGTGTTAATTTGCACAGTCTGGAGCTGCACTGATTTTACACTGCTGAGAGTCTGACCCTATTTTGGTGAACTGTGTTCTTACATATACTAAGAAAAATGTTTACATCTGTTTAATATTTTTCTATATGCAATATTGCTGTAACAGTCTTTGAAACTCCTTCCTTATGACAACATTCAGAAATCTTCAATCATTCATTCAGTGATACGTAATATATTTATCAACATTCCATATAATTAATTTGTACTGTATTGATAGTCATTATATATAGATGTGATTTGCATTGCATATTTTAATGTACAGTCAACAAAATATATGGTGTGGGATAAAACCTGAACTGATGAAATTATAAAGTAAAAGGTATTTATATGAATTATTGCAGTTGAGCGGATGTCTAGGTTGTAACAATATACTGTAGTGTGAACAGCTTAAATAAAAAAAAAGTAATCTTCATTTGATGACAGTGATCTTTATAGCTTGATGAATCAAGAATTTTCAGAAAGCATCTTTTATCGATTATTTTTTTCAGAATACAAATTTATTTATATTTCTCACAAGTATAAAGGCTTTTATTTAAATTGTAGTCAAGCTCAAGAATTTTGTCCTCGGGTGTAGTGCACTTTCTGTGGTAACTGTTTAATTTCTGAAATATATTTCTGTTATATAATAACTTAGGAGCAAATCCTTAACACAGTGCACAGCCTATATATGCTTGCACTGTACTGGAAGAGATCTGTGGAGGAAGGAATCCTCCCTGTAATGTTGCAGAGTTGTTTTGTGGGTAGTATTGGAGCCTCCAAGATGCAGTAGTCACTGGGCTCCTGTGCGCTCTTACATGGTGTGGAGTGGAGTAATTAGGAGCTCTGGCTCATCACTGATCCCTAGAGGCATGTCTGGTTACCAGGAACCCCTGTATATCACTCTTGTGTAGTAATTCCACCATTTCTGCTGTAGACAAGGATCCCCATAGATAGGAAGGCGGAGACGAGATCTGCTCCTTAATAGCGCTATAAATGTATGTGGTGCTATATAGTGCTCAGTGCCCAACATGTAATAGACCCTTGCACCAAAAGATTTGCCATCTAAATGAATAGTATAATGTAGTTCTCCTAACTTGCATTTGATTTTCTCAATGCTGTAGCTAAAGGATTTAAAATGGAAACAACTTATAAAAAATATTTGAAGAGGGTTACAGTACTACCAGAAAAAATCATTAGAGGCTAGCTAAAATGTAATAGGAAGAGTAGTTATTTTATTAATTTAAAAAAGAGGTTGGATTGTTCTCAGATACTCTCTTTTTTTTTAAATGGCTGTATTTTTCAGTTCTTCTTTATACTTACACTATGTACTGATTCGGGCGCAGTCTACACTAGATTGATGTAGCTACAGCATTCTGGGGTGTGAAAAATCCACACCTGAGTGACATAGCTATGCCTGATGTAGATGCTGCTAGATTGATTGAAGAATGTGTTTGTCAGCCTAGCTTATCATCGCTTGGGTAGGTGGTATTCCTACCATAATGAAAAAACCCCTTCCGTCTCTGTAGGCTTCATTTACACTACAGGGTTGTGCTAACATAGCTATTGCACTGTATCTGTGTTCCTATAGTCCCTTATTGTAGCCATGGCTTGGGCCATTGCAGCTGGCTTCCCTTGAATGTAGAAATGTGAACTGTCAGTACTAGCCACCTGGGGAAAGTGTTTCAAATTTCACAGGACAGGAAGCCTCAGTGGAGTTTCAAATATTAACATTTTGTGTTCTCTGAAATAAAGATATTTTACAGTTTTATATTCAATAACAACAAATTTTGAAAATGACACCCACACTTCAAAACCAAGTTATTCGATTATTGGAATTGAAGGGTAGAAAAGAGATAATATGTTATGGCAGCCAATATTTTCATGAACCCCTTAGAATTAGATATCGTTCAACATTTGTAAGGTTAGGATTCCAAGTTTTCAGATAGCTTACAATGTTGATTACAGCTCTGAAAGCTCTCAAGAATAGGGGCCTCTAAAATCAGATCAGAATTGAAGGAGGCAGTAGGAAAGCATGAATGGCAATCAGGATGATTTGCCTTTAATGTCATTTGTAGTGAGACTCACCAGCCTTTCAGTGATATCTAGCTACTATTTTTAGCGTGATAGTTTGTGAGGCATCAATAATTAAAATATCTTCTGGTCCCTCAAAGCAACAGAGTTGTTTTGGCACTGATCCAGAACTTAAAATAGCCAGTTTGGACCTCAGATCCATGCAACTTTTTACCCTCGCAAAGGCACACTAATCACCATCACAGACTAAGAAGAGGTTTTTTTGGTTTGCTTTGCCCATTTGGTTGAAGTGGTCTGCAACACTTCTGCAGCTTAGGTGGAGGGAGGATTCCTTCCCACATCTTAGGTCACAATTCAAGATGGGTGCCTAAATTTAGGTTGTTGGCTTTGGCTTTAGCTAGATATTCTGGATATTCATTTTTCTGACAGCATCTTGGGAAGAAGAATTGCTAGATCATTGGAGTTTTTGTGAAACAGTATCTTTGTGATGCTGATTGGCAATAGCTTGGCCCTCTACCCGCTGCATTGTACACATGAAGAAAATCAGATTTCAAATGTCAAAGGATTTTTATTTTGCAATGCTTATCAATTAAGTGAATTCTGATACTACAGCATCCATTGTTGGCAGTTAACATTTTTTAATTAAGCTGTTCACATAGGGTGTATATTGCTACTGAATCAGTAGTACTTTACATTTTAAAATATTGACTCAGTGGCTAGTGTAAATTTAAATGGCCGAGTTCTTCATTCTTTGGCTTTCACTGAAGTCAGTGACAGTTGGCTTTCACTGAAGTCAACCAGACAGCTATGTGCATCAAAGGACATAGTTTGAACTAAAGGCCAGTTTATTCCGGGGTCATCTTTTTGATATTGTTCTTTGTGCCTTGCATAAAGTAGATTGAAATGTTTGTCAATACTGTAAGTCATAATCGAGGCAATTTACAGACAAGGTATTTTCTTAAATGCCCATTCTAAAATAAATAAATAAACATGGATCAAATAACTTAATTTTAGGATGCATGTTGCTAACTTAAGGTATTTTTATATATACATAGGAGAGCATAAAGCTCAGATCTTTTCCTCAATCAGAAATTACTTTTTATGTAATGTATTTTAAAATATATGTATCATTCTAAAATATCCTAGTTTAACTACTGATTTTGGGGTCTTGAATCTTAAAAAAAGGACCCTGGCGAACCCGAGGAAAGTGGAACACAGGGGAAATTGGTGGAAGCTCTCAGGCAAATGAGAATTAATCATAGGGGCAACTACCGCCACCTTCTGGAGGAGATGCTGACTAGTTACAGGCTAGCTAAAATACAGGGAGAAGAGTGCACTGCTGAACCAGCTACAGCATCTACTTCTGATAATCTTGCTGGACCCAGTGACCCAGTGGCAGACACCCAAACAGAATCTGAGAATCATCTTGCTGAAATGCAGAGCTCTAATGAAGATTCAGGGAGAAATGAGATGAGTGATAAACAGGTGTAATGTCTTTGTGTTTCGCACAGTCGATTTGATAGCTTGACCTAGCTGTTCTAATGTATTCATATGTCAGCACATTGTTGCATCAGTTCTAAAAAGTTAGTTTGTTTGTACCTACATTTATATGTACAGACTTTTTATATGAAAAATCATCCTTTTTTGAGTAATTTAAAAATTACTATTTACTGTAGTTTGGATTAATAAACAAAATGTAATTACGTTTTATATTATGTGAAGCAGGACATCTACATTTACTGGTAGTTGGTAGTCTTAAGGTTTTACTTTTTTTAAAACCCTGTGACGCCAGTGATAGGAATTTTTGACAGATGCAAAAGTGAGTTTTTCTTTGTGTTGTAAGCGCATTCCTAGTGAATGCTGAATTTTAATACTTTACATTACATATATTAATTGGCATCTTAGTCAAATACACCTTTTGTTCAAATTTATTAATTGAATTATTTCACAGCATAATATCCTACATATTGCATGTTTTTTTTTGAATTGTATATAGTTCACATTATCATAGTTACAAAAATAATTATTCACTTGTTTTAGGATTTGTTATGCCACTTTTGTTTTCCTCACTGTATGGTCCTTTCAATTTAGACTGTATCCTCTGTTCAGTGTGAATATCTTACTTATTTTCTAGAGAACTGTATCCTTCACTATACCATAGGTTATAGCATAATGTATATCAGACAATAATATGTACTTAGAATTAGTGTTTAGTGTGAAGCTCTAAAAATTTGTTTACATCCAAATAAAAAATATGATGTGGAATAATATCTGTATGCATATTGACTTTATTTAAGTAATTTTGTTGATATGATGCTACCTCAAGCTTTTTGGAAGTTCATTTGAAATACTAATTATTTAGTCAAGGTTTGGAAATATTTGTAGCTACTGTTAATAACAGACAACAAAGATCGTGACACTGTTTATTAAACTAGCTATTCCTACAAATATGCTGGGAGTTTTTATTATCATAACTCTAATCTGTGTTCTAGCAATATTTCATAGTTTTAAATTAAACACTGCAATAAAATTGAGGTAAACGTGCTGTTGTATTTTAGGTTCTATTCCACCTTTTTTGTGATATTCCTCTTCATTGTGTGTACACACATGCACATACACACATTTAAGTAGATTCGTGTATTACTATGTTACTGTGAATCTAACTGCCTGTAGTTTATTTCTGAAATGCCATTGTCAAAAGTATGCCATTGTCAGCAGTGACAAAGGTATTTTGTCACAGTTCCTATTATATATTTGGTTGCAGTTATTGAAGCACTTGCACAAAATTATAGCTTTTATCATCCAGCAAAGGTGTAAATAAAAGTTCACTACCTCAGTGAGTAAGATCCTGTGGGAACCTCTTGCTAAATTTGGATTATCTTTCAAGAGTTCAGAAATCTCCCTTAGTGTTTCACAGATTTTTATGGGTTTTGTTTTGTTTTGTTTTTTTAAAGTAGTGGTTAGCTGATGGATTGATGGAATAATACACTAGGTGATTTGTTTAGGATTTTATTTATATTCATTTGCAGTGCATTATTTTTATTGCATTCATATGTTCTGTAAGAGAAAAGCATAGCTAAGCTTTTAATCAGTTAATCATGCTGCTTCCAGAGATGCATTCCAGAGATTCTGGGGACAGAGATATATATGGAAAAAGGGATTTTGTGTATGTGTGTAAATTAGTATAGAAAACGTGGCCATTCCTTTCATTCTTTACTTGCTCGTTTTCCACTTTATTATGTTGTTCAAATTCAATTAATTATGGATGTAGTTTTTTGTATTGGTGAGTATTAATATTTTTCCTCTTCTTTTCCTGTAGGGTGCTGGAGATCTAGAAGATCCGTGGTAGCCTTACAAATCTACTAAAATGCTTTTGATTCTGGGGGAAAAAACTTAATCAGTTTTCTTCAATACAAGGGAAAAAATTTGGTGGATTTCCAACATTTTGTGAAATGGGCAGAAAGATATTAGAGTTTTCCATCACTTGTTTATTTTTGTGTTTTCTGATATTGCCACTCTTAGCATTGCCTGTATTACAGTATCTTTACCAGCCTCAGGCATACTGACTCCATCTTTGTTGAACTTTTAGCCCTAAAAACCAAGGAAAAAGTGATTCTTTTAGCAGATCAATATATGTACCTGAGGTGCATGGGATTGTAGTTGTACTCTGAAGATACATTATGGTTTAACAAAACTTAACATATAAGCATGAAAGAGTACAAATAATTGTATGAGACATTACTTATTTCACTTTACCAAGTTGGAAGGCTTTTGCAGCTCTGTGGCTTGGAAGTAATTTCAGTTGGGCAATATGGAATAGGATTTGTATTTTTTTTTTTTTTTTTTTTTAAATTTCCAGTTTTACCTGTATTACCAGACTGTTAGGTTTCCCTACAGTGTCCAAATTGTGATATGTTGCCTACTGCTTGCTTGATGATAAATGTATTTGGCAATAATAGAAGAAGATTTTAGGCGTCTAAAACTAATAAGAATTTTACGCACGTGTACAACACATCCTTAAACTCTTTCTAGGAAAAAAAAACTTTTAAAACGAAACCGATTAATTTATGGTTAGATGTAACTTAATTTGACATCTCACTCACTGCTGCAGGTTTTTTTTAAATGCTGAAAATTTGCCTTTATTATAATGTAAAATGTGATTTTTGTTCCACATGTGGTTTTCTATAGTTTCCTCTAATTTTTCATCTTAAGATACAGACAGAAGTCTTGTGTAATATGAATATAATTTTTAATTGTTTGCATTATTTTCAAAGCTCAAATTTATCACTTTGAGATTACTATAAATACAGTTAAAATTATCTATTTTAAATCTAAGAAAATATTAGAGATATTTTCATGGGTTCAGTGACCTTTCATTTTATAAACAATGGGCATGGTACAGAGTGGCTGTCATGTAAGGTACTTGAAGATTCTTAGTTTAATTCTATTTTTGCAATAACCTTGATTTTTTTTCTGAATTCTTTTGAGTTGTGCATGTATTGAGTCCAGTAGATGCTAAAAACGGAGAAGAGTAAAGTATTTATCTAAAAAAAAAAAAAAGCTATTGGGGAGGGGAAACAATGAATGTATCCATCTGTACATGCTTTACATGCTGTGGATGCCTTGTAAACATTTTCCTATTTGTTTAAACTGTGTTTCAGCGAGGATGTAATTGCCCTTGTGTGTAGTTTAAGCTAATGACAGTCATCAACTGGTTTTGTGTGAAATGGAATTCATGCTATTTTTCTGTAACTTTATCCCCATGCTGAGTCTGTAAACACACACACACACACTCACTGGTGCCTATGGGCAGCTTTCCCAATCATTTTGATTCATTGTGTATCTGATTTTTTTTTGTTTTGTTTTGTTTTTTGTTCTAGAGAGGATTATTGCCACAATATATTTTATTTATTCATTAGATTTTAGCCTTGTAAGTTAAATTGTTCTAAATGATGATGTTAACAGATATTTGTCCCTTTGCTGGGTTTTTGGGGTTGTTAAAAGATAGGGAATGAAGAATGCAAAATGGTTTATTGTTCAGACTGTCCTCTCTGGTCCAACCCTGTACTGATAGTACCTTCCCAGTATGATATTGTGATGTTTCATACAATACAGTGAACATAACCAACTTGTTATCTTCAATAAAGGATTGCTAAAACTGTGTGATACACTGCTATTTTGTGTAGAAAGGATTTATTCCGAAAAGGTAGAAAGTTTGATTATCTTTGCTTTTGTGTAATTTTAAATATTCACTTTTGGTTTTGCTGCCTATATATGTATATTGACAATGACAAGACTTCAGGGTTAGTCCTTTGGTGACATACAAAACCAAAAATCTCTGAATAGGTACTTCTGTCACAGAATGGTACAAACAGTGGGATGAATTTGGCTTTGTAACTGCCATCAAGCTTTCACCTTAGTTTAGTTGTAATTTTACCTATTATTCTAGAGTTTGGAGAGTGTGAAATCAAGTCTGATAAGAACATCAGATGGAGTTTAAAAACAAAAAAAAGTGATCAGGATTTGAATTTTAGCCATAAATTCATGGAAGATCCCCAGCTGCATCTGCAAAATTGAGACAAACTGTCCAAATGTAACAGCTTGACAATCTCAGGCTAAATCTGTGGCTTCCAACAGTGGTTTAATACTTTCTGGTGAAGTACTAGGTAGAAGTTACTCTCTAGCAATAAAAATAAAAAATCTCCACAAAGATGTTACAGGTAAATAGTAATTAATTTTGGCCACCTATTAAATGTTTACACTGTAGTGGAATGGTGTGGGAGAGGGTGAGAATAACAAGACGACAATTTTGTTATTTCAGATGCAGAGCTTGTTGTAATTGCATGGATGAAGTTTTAGTCTGGAACACAGATACCTGCATCTCATCATTGTCAAATCAGAAGCCATTTTATCTGATGCCAGATTTGGCCCATTTGTGCAGACTTCTGGCTGTCACAATAATCAGGGCCATTTTTCTCAGAAGAGATCTTAATCCTTTCCAGCAGTTTCCCAGGTTGAGATTCTAAAACAGGCGTTTCACATAAATTTCAAATCCTGAACTTAGTCAGGAAAAAGTGCAGCCATAGTGTTCATGAATGGCTCTTAGCATGACCCGGATTCTGGGCCAGAAAACATTTAATTTTATAAGCTTTGTTTTATTTTATTTTGGTCAGATCTGTTTGTAGAATGCAATCTTTGTCCTGAACAATTGATTAACTAGCAATTTTAATTCCTTTTTACATTGCAGTAGGAAAACTTGCATTTCTTCTGATAGGCCCCATTTCTGCAGTGACTTATATTTATACTTAACAATGTATTGTGAATAGCCTTATTGAAGTCAATAGGACTACTCAGTTTCTGTAAAGTAAAGCATGTGTAGAAGGCTTTGCAAGACAGTGCGTTAGTCCATACAACTACTTCACAAATGTAAAATAGGTCGTCCTTTCCCTCAGATACAGATGTTTATGCATCTGCTTTTTCAGGAATTATGCCATTAGACGTTCTTGTGCTTTTGGTTGTTGGGTTTAATGTGTGCTTGCTGGTTGGTGGCAGAAGATTAGATGATCTGGGGTCCTTTCTGGCTTTAAGCTCTGACTGTGACTTGGACACCAGATATGTTTTGTCACTAGGGCTGTCAAGTAATCGCAGTTAACTCACACGATTAACTGAAAAATTTAATCGTGATTAATTGCACTGTTAAACAATAGAATACCAATTGAAATGTATTAAATATTTTTGGATGTTTTTCTACATTTTCAAATATATTGATTTCTGTTATAACACAGAATACAAAGTGTACACTGCTCACTTTGTATTATTTGTTTTGATTACAAATATTTGCACTGTCAAAATTATAAACAAGAGAAATAGTATTTTTCAATTCATTTCATACAAGTACCATAATGCAGTCTCTGTATCCTGAAAGTGCAATTTACAAATATAGATTATTTTTTTTTGTTATATAACTGCAGTCAAAAACAAAACAATGTAAAACTTTAGAGACTACAAGTCCACTCGGTCCTACTTCTTGTTCAGCCAATCTCTAAGACAAGTTTGTTTACATTTACGGGAGATACTGCTGCCTACTTCTTATTTACAATGTCACCTAACAGTGAGAATAGGTGGTCGCATGGCACTTTTGTAGCCAACGTAGCAAGGTATTTACATGCCAGATACACTAAATATTTTTATGCCCCTTCATGCTTTGGCCACCATTCCAGAGGACATGCTTCCATGCAGATGATGCTCCTTTAAAAAAAAAAAAAATACATTAATTAAATTTCTGACTGAACTCTTTGGGGGAGAGTTGTATGTCCCCTGTTCTGTTTTTCCCGCATTCTGCCATATATTTCATGTTGTAGCAGTCTTGGATGATGACCCAGCACATGTTTGTTTTAAGAACATTTTCACTGCAGTTTTGACAAAATGCAAAGAAGGTACCAATGTGAGATTTCTAAAGATAGCTACAGCACTTGACCCAAGGTTTAAGAATCTGAAGTGCCCTCCAAAATCTGAGGGATGAGGTGTGAAGCATGCTTTCAGAACATGAACCACCAAAAAAGAAAATCAGCCTTCTGCTGGTGACATCTGACTCAGATGATAAAAATGAACATGCATTGGTCCGCTCTGCTTTGGATCGTTATTGAGCGGGACCCATCATCAGCATGGATGCATGTCCTCTGGAATGGTGGTTGAAGCATGAAGAGACATATGAATCTTTAGTACATCTGGCATGTAAATATCTTGCAAAGCCAGCTACAACAGTGTCATGCAAACGCCTATTCTCACTTTCAGGTGACATTTTAAACAAGAAGCATCTTCTGCAAATTGTAGCCAAACTTGTTTGTCTGAGTGATTGGCTAAAGAAGAAGGACTGAGTGGACTCGTAGGCTCTAAAGTTGTACATCGTTTTGTTTTTTAATGCAGTTATTTTTTTCGTACATGATTCTACATTTGTAAGTTGAACTTTCATGGTAAAAAGAATGCACTACAGTATTTGTATTAGGTGAATTGAAAAATACTTTTTTGTTTTTACTGTACAAATATTCTTAATCCAAAATATAAAGTGAGCACTGTACACTTTGTACTGTGTTGTAATTGAAATCAATATATTTGAAAATGTAGAAAAGATCCAAAAATATTTAAATAAATGGTATTCTATTGTTTAACTGCTCAATTAATTGCATGATTAATCAAGATTAATTTTTTAAATCACACGATTAATCGCTATTTTTAAATCACTTTACAGCCTATTTATCACACCTCAGCATACCCAGAATTATTCTTTAAGTGAACATGCCTCTAAAGTGGTTGTGATCTCAAAATAACTTGGTTTTCTTTTATAGTGTTATAGTAGTTGGAAAACATGCTCATCTTTGACTTCCACCTTGGTGTGAAAAAAAGCTAGAGGTCTGACATTGCTTACTCTAATCACTAATTTGTTCATTTATTCAATCTAAAGCTGTGTTGGGCAGATAACTAACAAATGTGATTTTTATTGTATTCTTCTAACAATACCATAATGGAAATATCCTGAGACAAGGATGAAGAGAATTGTGCATGGACTCCTCATGGGGCGAAGTGTCATTCCCACTTAAGAAATTTGTGTTCATGCTAAAGAAGTACAACTCAACTTGCTTGCTTCATATGTGAATGTTTTCAGATAGCTTGTAGCTTGTCATGGAGTGCACTGGAGATTGTATTGTCTGGATCTGATAGTTTTGATTTAACTATGAAAATAAAATAATCCGGTGTCTTGGTTAAGCATATAAAATGAAATAAGGAATAAAACAATAAGAAACTAATGCAACTGTTGCTACACTATGACCCCATTCCTGGAAAGGTTTACTATATGTTTACATTTACGTGTACAAGTACTCCTCTTGACTTTAGTGGAGCTACTCATGTGCTTACGCATGAGTCAGCCTTTGCAGATTGGGCCAAAGTGCATATTAACTTTATGGTAACTTTGGTTATCAGGAATCTTGACACAAACACTAATGCTAAATTTTGAAGAATTTGTGGTTATTGCTGCTAACGTATTGCAATAACATCGGTCCATATCCATGCATACAAAGACAAGAGTCCCTGTGCTGTGGAGCTCACAATATAAGAGAAGCAGCATAAGTAGGAAAGGAGAAATGACACACTCAAAGTATTTAAATCATCAATACTCCAAATGCTGACCCACCTTGCCAGTTGGCTAACTTCTTGTGGACACCATGCATGAAGTGAGTTTTGAGGGGAAAACTTCAGCTGAGAGCCTACTCATGCCATTAGCCCCAGTCATTGATCTGATCATTTAGTATGAAGTAAGAAAAATGTGTTGGATCCTCAAAGGCCAAATCCTGCAATTTTGGTAATTAAAAATTCATAACGAAGTCAATGGGAATTTTGGATCCGTGTGGAATGTGGATTCAGCCACAGGTGATACTTTTGAAAGAGCTTGTTGCGTCCACTTTAAACTGTGATGTTTACTATTTAGTTAATGGAAAATGTACTCCAAATTTTAGTTTTACACTTGTTCATTTAAAAACAGAAAATGGGAGAGAACTTTGAAGTTTTAACAGACACAATATGAATCAACTTCACAAGTCCTACATTTCCTTTTAAGGTGTCAGGTCGTCCTGGACTGAAATGACATAAAGAATGGAAGCGCCAACAACAAAATTAGATATACAAAACTTAACTTGTGCCTTTCCTTCTAAAATGAGTTCTGTTACCCATCTACAAGCACGTGGATATAATTACAATGCAGTATTTTAAACAAAAAAAGGACAATCCCTCAAAGCAAACTACCTCCAACTCAGCCTCTGGGCAGGTGTTTGCTTGAAATTGCCTTCTAGGATCCCTTCAAAAGTTAACCATTTGGACTGTATTCAGGTAGGGATTGCAGGCAATTCCAGTAAAATCTTTCCAATGGTATCCAGAGCTACAGATAGATCTAAATGTATGATCATGAGCCACCTCTTTTATTACTAGGGGATATCATGCTTGATTAAAAGGAGTTTAGCCTTGTGTGCGGCGGAATCAAAAAAGCTAACAGAGTGTTGGGAATCATTGAAAAAGGGATCGATAATAAGACCGAAAATATCATATTGCCTCTATATAAATCCCTGGTATGCCCACATCTTGAATACTGCATGCAGATGTCGCCCCATCTCAAAAAAGATATATTGGAATTGGAAAAGGCTCAGAAAAGGGCAACAAAAATGGTTTGGGGTATGGAGCAGCTTCCGTATGAGGAGAGATTAATAAGACTGGGACTTTTCAACTTGGAAAAGAGACAACTAAGGGGGGATATGATTGAGGTGTATAAAATCATGATTGGTGTGCAGAAAGTAAATAAGGAAGTGTTATTTACTCATAACACATGAACTTTGGATCACCAAATGAAATTAATATGCAGCAGGTTTAAAACAAACAAAGTGTTTTTTCACACAACATACAGTCAACCTTTTAACTCCTTGCTGGAGGATGTAAAGGCAAAGACTATATAACAGGGTTCATAAAAGAACTCGATAAATTCATGGAGGATAGGTCCATCAATGGCTACAAGCCAGGGTGGACAGGGATGGTGTCCTGAGCTCTGTTTGCCAGAAGCTGGGAATGGGTGACAGGAGATGGATCACTTGATTACCTGTTCTGTTCATTCCCTCTGGGGCATCTGGCATTGGCCACTGTCGGAAAACAGGATCCTGGGCTAGATGAACCTTTGGTATGACCCAATCTGGCCGTTCTTATGTTGATTGTATGCAGATAGAGCGGTACCTATCTAAAAATAATAGTAATAAACGTTTACCAAGTTATGCTGGTATCTGAGATACTGCAATTATTTATTTCCTACTCAAATTATTAGAGGGACATAACTGCAGTATCTGCACTTGTGTGGTAATGGTAGATAAACACTGATTTTTTTTTTTATTATTATTTTTTTAAAGTTAGTCACTGTCAAGTGCTGCTTCTCAAGATGAGCCAAAGGGGAACCAGAGCCACATTCTTCTTAGAGTACATGTAGCCGTGTGTGTGTTCCGCGAGCCAGAGATGGAGACTTTTTCCTAGCAGGGCCCATAGAGGGATGGCACTTATGCCTCGTGCCTGTAGCTCCTCCCCCGGCTATATGAGGTGGCGCAGCAACAACCTCCCTTCAGTTCCTTCTAACCACCCATCTGCTGGAGTCGGAGCCCTGTATGGTTGTTGCTTCACAACCTCATAATTTACCTCCTGAGCCTAGCTTTATTGCACATAGTTAATAGTGTTAGAGTAAAAGTTATAGGATATAGTATAGTGGTAGTGGAAGTGTTTCCCAGTGATACCCTCTCCAAGGTTCAAGCACTGCCCTTCATGAGGAGTGGCAATTCCCAGTGGTGACCCCCCCACACACACACGCAGTGCCTGGTCTGCCTTGGCAAAGCCCACCTTAAAGAGTGCTGATCGATCTGTAGCTTGTTCAGAAAGAGGGCTTGGGACTTTTGCCTTAAGCAGCATCTTCTTGAACAGGCCATAAGGCCTGACCCAGTACCAATGCCTTCCTTGGGCTGCAGATAACCCTCGGGGTATGAAAGTGCTGCTGCCTCCCATTTTGGGGTGGGACTCTCTCCAAAGAGGTACAGGAATTGTTCTCCATTGTCAGTGCCAAAGAAGAGGTCACATAAGACAGATTGTGAGTGCTCCAGGTCACAGGGCAAGTCTGGTGCTGGCTCCAATACACGGGTGCCTCTGACCCTTCCTCAGTACAGGGTAGGAAGGGCAGACACTCAGTACTGTCAACTCTGTTGCTGGCTTCCAGGCATCCATCAAGTCCGGTACTTACAGGAATGATGCCGGTACCGACAGTGTCTGTGATGTCAGCATACCATGTTGCAGCAGACCTCTATTCTGCCTTTCAGTTCCATCCTTGCTGCTGGTCCAAGACTTTGCAAGACTGAAAACTGCGATGGCACTTTGGCATTGCACCAGGCAGCACCCCAGGGGTTGGTATGGACACAGAACTGGAGACAGTACAAGGTTCTTCGGTGCTAGGCCCTCCCTCGGCACTGAGGCAATCGATGCCACAGAAGGTTCAGTGGAGGTTGTTGCTATCCTCAATGTTGAGGCACGTGGGGGCTCCAGTACTGTGGCACCAGCAATTTTGGCACCCCTGGTGCTGACTACCTTGAGAACACCGATTCTGGCCTTGTTCTGGGCCCACAAATGAGCTGGATCACTTGTTGGTCCTGTCTGCAGTCACTCCTCCCATGTCTCTGAGGTCCCAAGACACCTTTGCTTCAGAGTTGTGATCCTCCTCCTCCCACTCCACTTCACTGGAAGAGGTCCAAAGGCCACCGGTATGGCTACCAGGATTGGCATGCAACCCAAGGCCGGGGTGGAGGCACCTGGCATGGTGCCTATTGGTCACCACTCCCTTACCCATACCAGTGGCCCCCTTGGGCTCAGTGGGAAGCTCCTGGCTCCCAGAGGTCTTTTTTATCATCCAAGTCAAAAGCATGATTACCTTCTCATGCGGTATTGGTGGCTGTGGATCAGATGCAAGTCCAGGCACCTGCAGTTGCCTTGCCTGTGGAGCTGTTGGCGTTTCCCTGTCCAGAGATGCTGCCTCTGGAGCAGGCTCTGCCTTTGGCCCAGCCAACAGCTTCGTCTTCATCCCAGGACAATGTGGTGTTGCCTGGTTCGTCCTCCTCTTCTACCCGGAGGACTTCAAGGTTTATGTTGGGTGGCCTTGTTTCTTGGTATTCAAATTTCTCCAGGAGAATACCCATAAACTTGTAGATACTCTCCAGCCCTCTCTCCTTGGGAGAGTTGCCCTTCTAATTAATGAGGTGCTCCTTGAACCTGTGATGGCTCCTTGGGGTACGCCAGCCTTGGTGCTGACAGTGGCCAAGCACTTGGAGAAGCACTATGTTGTACCTGTACAGGGATATCAGGGGTTTTAATCCTATCCAACCCCAAAGTCCCTGGTGGTCCTGGCAGTGAACAACTGAATCCGGCAGGTCAGGTTCAAGTCCTTCCCCAAGGACAGAGACTCAAAGTGCCTGGAGTTTTTGGGCAGAAAGATATACACCTCCTCTTCACTTCAGATGAGTATCACAAACCAGCAAGCTTTGCTGGCCAAATATGACTTTTTTTCATTTGGTTGGCTGATGCCAATTTTGAGGAGCAGTTGCCTGAGGCTTCCCAAAATGAATTTTGGGCATTTGTCACTGAGATATGTTTGGTGGCTAAAATGTCTCTGCAGTTTGCCTTTGATGTGCAGACACTTATGCCAGGATGATGGTCTCAACAATTACTGTAAGGGCAGCTTCCTGGCTCCAGAACTCCGGAATCGCACTGGATGTCCAGCAAGCAATTGAGGACTTGCTGTTCGATGGCCAAACCTTGTTTTCAGACAAGACTGTTGAAACCTTGCATTGATTTAATGATTCAAAAGCTACGCACTACTACAGGGCACAGCAAAACAGCCATACAGGCCGCAATACTGTTTTGTGCAGCCCTTCCCACTGAGACAGCAAGATTACCCCAAGAAGAGGGATAGGTCTTACAAGAGGAAGCATTCAAGCTTGTGGCGTGGCTGTGCTGCAGACTTTCCTTTGGCACCTGCTAAGCATCCATTTTGACTTGGTAGTCCAGAGCACTGTTCCACTTGTTCTTCTTCTTCTTCTTCTTCCCTTGTCTCTCTTTCTCTTCTCTCCTCCTCGCCCCCCCCCCCCAATCCTTTGGGGACAGGCTGCCTGCTTTTACGATGCCTGAGTCTCTATTGTGTCCCACAGCTCAGTCCTACACACTGTCAAATTGGGTTATGCCATCCACTTCCTCTCAGTGCCCCTTCCCCACCCCCATCTCTGTCACTCTGCAGAGACCCCTCTCATGAGACACTACTCTTTGAGCAGGTCAGCTCTCTGGTAGTGTTCAGAGTGGTGGAGGAGGTTCTGAGAGTACACTGAGATTCTACTCAGTTCTACTCCTGGTATTTCCTGATATGAAAATCCATGGGCAGGATGAGGCCCATCCTTGACTTTCGTGGACTCAACAAATTCATCAAATACGTGAGGTTCCACATGATCAATCTTATCAGCTGTCCGCCCTGCTTTTCTCAGAATGACTGATTCACTGTTCTGAACCTTCACGATGCTTACTTCCATGTGGCCATTCTACAAAGTCACAGGAAGTTTCTTCACTTCATGGTAAGAGACTGCCACTTTCAGAACACGGTTCTCTGATTTCCCTCTCTTCCCCCTCACCCCCCCGAGCCTTCACCAAATGCATGGCAGTGGTCATGGTGTACCTCAGGAGGCAGGGAATCCGTATCTTCCCCTACCTCAATGATTGGTTGCTGAAGGGCACCTCCAGAGAGAAGGTTGTCACCCACATCGACACCATGCTATGTTTAATCATAAGAACATAAGAACGGCCATACTGGGTCAGACCAAAGATCCATCTAGCCTAGTATCCTGTTTTCTGAGAGTGGCCAATGCCAGTTGCCCCAGAGGGAATGAACAGAACAGGTAATCATCAAGTGATCCAACATCCCCTGTCGCTCATTCCCTGCTTCTGGCAAAGAGAGGCTAGGGACACCATTCCTGCCCTTCCTGGCTAATAGCCATTGATGGACCTATCCTCCATGAATTTATCTAGTTCTTTTTTGAACCCTGTTATAGTCTTGGCCTTCACAACATCCTCTGGCAAGGAGTTCCACAGGTTGACTGTGCATTGTATGAAGAAACTTCCTTTTGTTTGTTTTTAAACCTGCCTATTAATTTCATTTGGTGACCCCTAGTTCTTGTGTTATGAGAAGGACCAAGTAACACTTCCTTCTTTAAAATCATGATTGATGTGGAGAAAGTATAGACCTCAATCATATCCCCCCTTAGTAGTCTCTTTTCCAAGCTGAAAAGTTCCAGTCTTATTAATTTCTCCTCATACAGAAGCCATTCCATACATCTAATAATTTTTGTTGCCCTTTTCTGAACCTTTTCCAATTCCAATATATCTTTTTTGAGATGGGGCAACCACATCTGCATGCAGTGTTCAAGATGTGGGCGTACCATGGATTTATATAGAGGCAATATGATATTTTCTGTCTTATTATCTATTCCTTTTTTAATGATTCCCAACATTCTGTTCACCTTTTTGACTGCCGCTGCACATTGAGTGGATGTCTTCAGAGTACTATCTACAATGACTCCAAGATCTTTCTTGAGTTGTAACTGCTAATTTAAACCCCATCATTTTAGATGTATAGTTGGGATTATATTTCCAACATACATTACTTTGCATTTATCAACATTGAATTTCATCTGCCATTTTGTTGCCCAGTCACACAGTTTTGAAAGATCCTTTTGTAGCTCTTCGCAGTCTGCCTGGGACTTAACTTGAGTAGTTTTGTATCATCTGCCAATTTTGCCACCTCGCTGTTTACCCCTTTTTGCAGATCATTTATAAATATGTTGAATAGGGCTGGGCCCAGTACAGACCCCTGGGGGACACCACTATTTACCTCTCTCCATTCTGAAAACTGACCATTTATTCCTACCCTTTGTTTTCTATCTTTTAACCAGTTACCAATCCATGTGAGGTGTGTACACACTCACGTGCATGGCTGCCAGAGATTTTTACCTTAATGGTATCTGTAGGGTCGGCTCTGGTGGCCCGTGATGATTGCTGGAATGTGATTCTTGTATATAGTTATATAGTTATTCATAGAGTTAGTGGTTAGCTGAGTTAGTGGTCCCTTACAGACGTTTCCCAGGGATGGGGCATGCCCCTGTCCCTGGGCTTCAAACCGTGTTCCGCTTGTCACAAGCCTGTGATAGAGACTCTCATGGAAGCTGTCTGAAGTATGTGCTGGGAGATGCATGTTAAAGATAAGTGCAGAATTTGTAAGAACTTCAGACCAAGAACACAAAAGGACAGGGACATCCGCGTAAAAGCCATCTTGATGGAGGTGGCTCTTAGACCAGCCTTGGAACCATTCTATCTCTGCACTGAGCACAGCTGTGTCGGTACAGAGTGCTCCATTGGCACCAGGCTTACCCCGGCACCATTCGGCTTCACCGGTGCCAAGAAAGCAGCATAGGAAACAGCAGGGGCACTCCCTGGTGTTGATCAAGGACAAGAAAGGAGTGGCAAGCAAAGAACTCGTGCTGGGCCACTTGCCCTCTCTGGAGCGGCAAGGGGCAGCCTCTCCACCAAGGGCCCTGTTCCCTCCTAGGGAACCAGCTCTGACTCCTGGGAGTGGTAGGGGACCCCTACATCTGGTGCTACCTTCGACACCGGAAGCGTTTCAGGCAGCGAGGGACTTTATGGCCCTACCAGCACCGCCTACATCGTGGGATAGCCTGCCAGCTGCAGAGTCAGCAAAGGCACTTCCCTACATGGAGCTGCTTCAGTGGTCACTTGGTTCCCAAAGTCTCAGCACCTCTCTATCACACCATGGCGTCGATCTCTCGCACTGCGACTGCGATCTCTGACTCCTGCTCCCCAGGATGCCAGGGCTGTACTCCAAGCGATCATCCATGGCCGCATCTGAGAAGTGGTCCACAGCACTGCCTGCACCAAGGCAGGAGCCAGGCTCAGGCTCTGACATTGGTACCAAAGGGCAAGTGTCCACAGACATAGGAGATGCCTCTGATTTGTAGTGGGCCAATGCCATTACAAATTCACGGCACTGCCCTTCGGCCTTTCGTCTGCTCCGAGGGTCTTCACAAAGCATAGTGCGCTAGTGACCACTTAACTGAGACTTCGAGGGGTGCAGATCTACCCATACCTTGACGACTAGCTTGTGAGTGGCAAAGCACAAGTCCAGATTCTAAGCATCATCAATCTGATGCAGGCCACCTGTAGGGATCCTGGGCCTGCTTATAAACTAGCAGAAATCAATTCTGCACCCTGTTCAGTGGATAAGAGTTTATAGGAGCAGTACTCGATTTGACCCAGGCCAGGGCCTTGCTGCCAGAGTCCCAGTTCTGAGCCATGTCGGACCTCATCACGCATGTCAGAGCCTATCCCCTCATGACCACCTATGTATGCCTCAAGCTGCTGGGCCATATGGCAGCATGTACTCAGGTGGTCTGTCATGCGCGTCTATGCCTCAGACCCCTGCAGACATGGCTGGTGTCAGTCTATGCTCCCAGCAGGCACAATTTGGACCTGGTGGTCACAGTCCCATCTTACATCCTGTCATTCCTGGCTTGGTGGACAGACCCTTGATTGGTGTTGGAAGGAATTCCCTTTGTGGCCCCATCTCCATCGGTGACGTTGATCTCTGGCGCTTTGGATCTGGGGTGAGTAGCCCACCTAGACAACCTCAGTACCCAAGATCTTTGGTCACAGAAAGAGCATTCCCTCCATATAAATGTCGGGGAACTCAAGGTGATACGCTTGGCCTGCTAGGAGTTTCTTCCCTGTCTGATGGGCAGAGTGGTTCAAATTCTGATGGACAATACCGCCGTGATGTTCTACATCAACAAGCAAGGTGGAGCTTGCTCATCAGCCCTGTGCCAAGAGACTCTCTGGTTATGGGACTTCTATGTACAGTACACCATTCATCTTATGGCTTCACATCTCCCAGCGGCCAGGAATGCACTGGCAGATCTCCTCAGCAGGTTCTTCTTGTCTCACCACAAGTGGTCACTCCACCCAGAGGTGGTCAGCATGATCTTACAGAGGTGGGGGACTCCTCAGGGGGACCTGTTTGCGTCCAAGGAGAACAGAAAGTGTCAGCAGTTCTGCTTGATCTACAGGGTCTCCAGAGGTCCCTATCTGACACCTTCTTTCTTCCGTGGACAGAGACACTACTATACACCTTCCCACTGGTCCTCTTGAAGATCAAGTGGGACAGGGCAAAGGTAATCCTGTTACCTCAGGCATGGCCATGTCAACACTGGTTTGGCACACTGTTAGAGCTTTCGATAGTGATCCCGTTAGAGCTTCTTCTCTGGCCAGACTTACTCTCACAGAACCACGGTTGTGTGCTGCACCTGAACCTAGTGTCCCTGATGGCGTGGCTGCTGCATGGTTGAACGCGGAGGAACAAGCATGCTCGGCGCAAGTTCAGCAAGTCCTGATGGGTAGCAGAAAGCCCTCCACCAGGGTGACCTACCTAGCCATATGGAAGCGCTCTATATTCTGGGTCTCAAACTGAAACCTTTCTCCTTCCCAGGCCACAGTACAATCCATCTTGGACTACCTGCTACATCTCAAGTACCAAGGGCTGGCCCTCTTGTCAATTAAGGTTCACCTGGCGGCCATCTTGGCCTTCCACCCTCCAGTCCAGGGTAAATCAGTCTTCTTTCATGACATGACAGTCAGGTTCCTAAAAGGTCTGGAGAGGCTTGACCCTATCCCACCTTGGGAGCTGAAAAGCTCACAGAAGCCCTCTTTTGAGCCGTTAGCTTCTTGCTCTCTGCTGCGCTTCTCATGGAAGGTCTCCTTCCTGGTGGCAATTACTTGAGCCCAAAGGGTCTCTGAGATTAGAGTGCTGACATCAGAACTCCCCTATATGATGTTCTACAAGGACAAGGTCCTGCTGCGGCCCCACCCAGCCTTCTTACCAAAGATGGTGTTGCAGTTCTACAATACTCCGGACATATTTCTTTTGGTGTTCTTTCCAAAATCTCACAAACCAAGCAAGGAACGTAGGTTACATATTCTGGATGTTAGATGGGCCTTGGCCTTCTGCATCAAAAGAACTAGACAACTCTTCATCGCAGTGGCAGAGAGGATAAAAGGTCTGCCAGTTTTCTCTCAGAGGATCTCTTTATGGATAACCGCCTGTATCAGGTTCTGCTGTGAACAAAGGTATTGCCACACCGCTTATAAACAGTGCCCACTTCTGCAGATTTTTCATGTTCATTTCCTCCCTTATTTCAACATTTGTAACTTTTTATTTCTTGCTTAACAAATAAATATATCAGTGATAATATGAAAAGCATCAGTCATCTCATAAGAGAGAGATTGAGACCATTCCCCACAGGGAAGTAAGAAAAATACGCAACTTAGACACCTTCCTGGCAAGGGAATCTTAGTGAAGATATCTTAGCCAGTTGAGCCAGCTTGGTTAAATAGGCCCAGTGCCTTAAAAAGAACTCTTTATATATAAAAGATGTTTTAGAAATATTTGAACAGTGGAAAAGGGGATCCCAATAGGGAAAATTTGAGAACCCTTGTGCATGTGGACATAACTACAAAAATATTAAATGGAAAGTTGTACAGTAACTCCTCACTTAACGTTCTCCCACTTGTTGTTTCAAAGTTAAGTCGCTGCTCAATTAGGGAACATGCTTTTTTAAAGTTGTGCAATGCTCCCTTATAAAGTCGTTTGGCTGCCTGCTCTGTACACTGCATGTAAGATTTTGTGGAAGAGCAGCGATTTTACAAGGAGAAGAGGAACTTGTGCAATTCTCCCACCTCCTCCCCCTCTCCCCCAGTGCTTCACCCACTGCCAGACAGTTGTTTTGTGGCGCTTAGGACTTTCTGGGAGGGAGGGAGAGGAGTGGGGAAGCCCCACGTCTCCACTCCTCCCCCTCCCTCCCAGAAAGTCCTAAGCCTGCCAAACAGCTGTTTGGCAGTGCTTAGGACTTTCTGGGGGTGGGGAAGGAGCGGGGATGCGGTGTACTCAGAACAGAAGGTGGAATGTGGGTGGGAAGAGGTGGGCCTGGAGTGGAGCAGGGACGGGAAGAGGCGGGCCTGGAGCATCCCCCAGCAAGGTTGGCATCTGTTCTTCTCTAGGTAAGCCTCACTGCTGCTGCGAAGATGCTTCCTAGCCTTCTTGCCTGCAGCAGGCTGTGCCTGTGTGGGGTAACCAGGGGCACTTCCCAACCACAGAACAGTACTGTCCTGTACAGTATATAATGCCTTTTGTCTGCCCCCAAAAAATTTCCTTGGAACCTAACCCCCTGCATTTACATTAAATCTTATGGGAAAATTGGATTAGTTTAACATCGTTTCACTTAAAGTTGCATTTTTCAGGAACATAACTACAACGTTAAGTGAGGAGTTACTGTATATGTTTCATTGTGACTTGTGAAGCATAGGATTATATTACACAACAGTGACTCTAGAATCTCTTCTCCTTCACCCCTCAGTTCTGGACTGGTTGAAAGACTTTAGTGTAGCAGCTATGGGAAAAGCTGCTGATATATAACAAACAGAGGCTGAGAATTCTCAAGAATATTATTTAGTTATAGGCATGTCTGTCACTTATCATTGTAGTTTAGTTATAGGCATGTCTGTCACTTATCATTGTAGTATCTGAGTGTTTGAATACTGTGGAAAAAGATGAACAAAAATAAGTATGTACTACATTAATACTAATTAAACATGGGCAGAATAATCCCTGTTGTAATGCCATTGCTTTCAGTGGAGTTCCACAACGGATGAATTTGGCCAGTGATAGACAAGATAAGTGTGAAAATTGGGAGTGGGGGAGGGGAGTATAATGTATATAAAACAAAGCCCCTAATATCATGATTGTCTCGATAATATCTGGACGTCTGGTCACCCTAGCCAACGATGTCCAAAAATGATAGACTTTATGTAGCAACACAGGGAGAGTGAAGTCTGGCTTGAAGAAGAGTTCTGTGTAAGCTTGAAAGCTTGTCTCTCTCACCAACAGAATTTGGTTCAATAAAAGATATCCACCTTGTCTCCTGATATCCTGGGACCAGCACAGCTACAACAACACTGCATACAGATTTTTTTTAGGCAATCTTTCCCTGCAACCCGTTGAAAAACGCACTTGAATGGGCAATTAAATCCTGCCAGGAAATGAGTCTGACATTCCCACTGAAGAGGCAGATGACTTCTTGAACTTTCACCAAACAGAACTCTCATGTGCACAAGTGGTTGCAGGATTGGACCCTTAAACTGTGTATATGAAATGTCTATGAAAGATGAAACCCTTTTTTCCTCTAGTTTAATTGCTCATGGATTACTTTTGCCTGCAATATTTAGAATAATCAGCAACCATTTGATAAGTAGTGCTGGAAGGGAATTTAGTTTTCTTTTTTCCCCTTTTCATCAGTATTTCCCAGTTAAATTCAACTGTGTTGATAAGGTAGCTTGGAATACCACTGCAAAGTCAGTCTGAGAGATCATATTGTTAAGTGTTTGGGGATTAGTGTATAATGAATAAATGTCATCTCAGATTACTAACCTATAATGAGTGCATTCTTTGTTTCTTCTCTTTATTTTCTGGAGGGCAGGGGGGCTTGGAATGTTATTTTAATATACACTTGCTGAGGTTTCTTGAATGTCATCTCCCCCCCCCCCCCCATTAGACTATAAGACTAATAATAATAAAACTCAGTGCTCTACTTCTGGATCTGCTCCCAAGTACTACTTATATTGCTCTCTGTCTATTTATACTGTATTCATCACTGTGGGATGGGTATTTATACCTATGTGTGATATCTGAGTACTCTCTAGAGGACACAAGTTTGACATTACAACTTTGCACTGTAAAGACAGAAACCTTGATGTAATGGAGTAATTATGAAGGATGGATTTTTTAGAGGGGATGATACTTTGTGCTTTTGTAATGACAAAGCACTGTACAGACACTAACTAACACTCACAACATTCATATGAGCTAGGTTAGTAAGTATTATTATCCCTATTTCCCAGATGGAGAGACTGAGACCTGGGATAATTTAAAGATACTTTTATGAGGTCGCTACAAAATTTAGGACTCTGTCTCTCCTAATCCCATGTGTAGTCCACTTGAATGTTTTACCTTTCAAGAAGATAAACGATGCAAGGACATAACCCAAACTGAACATACTAAATTCAGGGCATTTAAGTATTTACATCAGAAATAAATAGATTCAGATACAGTCTTCTGGGTGTTTGTGCTTTTACTATTTATAACAAACAGGAAGAAGGCATATAAATACACCAGAGGAATTGTAATCAAGGGAATAGTTCTATACAGATCAATAACAGTACAGCAAAAAGGCAGCCAAAGCAATGCAAGATTAGGGAATTGTTATGAACCCAATTAACACAGGGCTTTTCAATACATAATTAAAAAACCAGGATATCATGGCAGTGTAGAAGATCCTGTTGAGAGGTTTTTCTTCAAGTACTTGCCCATGTCCATTCCATGTTAAGTGTGTGCGTGCTGTGTGCACTTGTTGCCAGAGATTTTTCCTTCTGGGGTATCCATTGGGCCAGATCTAGCACCCTCTGGAAGTGCACTTATGCACCAGTGTAAGGAGAGCTACTAGCGCTGCAGCCTTTCAGTTCCTTCTTACCACCTGTGATGGCTGCTGGAACAACCCTCCTTGGTTCAGCAAGGCTTTCAGACTCCTTTGTTCATAGTAATCATAGTTCAGTGTCTATAGTTAGTATAAATAGATAGTTCCTATTGTTGAGAACAGGGCTGGCTCCAGCGTTTTTGCCACCACAAGCGGCAAAAAAAACAAAAAACCTTGCCACGGAGGCAGAGTGATGGTGAGGCCACCGAATTGCCGCCAGCAACCGAAGAAGAGTTGCGTCCCCGCCACCGAATTGCCGCCGAGTGTGAAACGCGCTTTGACAGAGCAGCCGCCAAATTCCCGCCGCCGCCAAGGGCGGAGTGCCGCCCCAGAGCCCCATCTCCTGCCGCCCCTTTACATTTGCTGCGCCAGGCACATGCTTGGTTCGCTGGTGCCTAGAGTCGGCCCTGGTTGAGAGACTACTTTGCCTCAGAGGCCGGTCATGGCCTGGACTACAAGCCTTGTGCCTCCTGTGGCAAACCTATGCTTGTGACTGACCCGCACTCCAGCTGCTTAAAGTGCTTGGGGGAAACCCATGTGAGGGACAAGTGCCAGATCTGTTGGGACTTCAGACTCCTCACCAAAAAGGGCAGGGACATCAAGCTGTAAGCTATCCTCATGGAAGCCAGTGTCAGAACCGAGCCACTTCGATTCGGCACCGAGTACTTCGGTGTCAGCGTGAAGTACTCCCCCAGTGCTGAGCTCTTCCTGCACTGTTCACCATTTCCAGTGCTGAGGAAGAAGCACAAGAAGCAGCGCACTGGCAGAGGACGGTCGCCGGTTCAGAAGAGAGACAAACAGAGAGAAGGCAGCATAGTGAGACCTGTGCTGGGCCACTCTTCTGCTCCCTGGCCCATGTCGGCACCGTCAACTCCACCTAGGGGATTGATCTTCTGCTGACACCAGGAAGCCATCTCAGTGCCAGCAGCCTTACAGTGCTATTTACCTTGGGGTCTTTCCAAGCTGCTATGGACCTTCTTTCTCTGCTGGTCCCGCCAACCCAAATGGGACATCTGCCAGCTCCAGCATCTGGAAGCAGGAGGAAACAAGGAGCATCAGGTGCCTTCCTGGCACCAGGCCATGTGGACCTTCTAGGGGCACACCTTCCCTGATCCCAGTGTCCCAATCTTCAGTGTGTTGCCAGTCCCCAGAACCTCGGCACCATATGGAGATGGAACCAGGTACCACTCCACCATGCTCAATGAGAGAAGACTCCTCTTCAGAGTCCAAAGGGGAACCTTATGTGCCACTGAAAGCCCACCACTACTACCCAGTATACACCAACAGACTTTGGTGCTGGGCCCCTGGCCAGCGGGTCACTGGCTGACGTAGTGGCCTTACTGGAACCCCTGGGGGTTCCCCCAAAGGTCCTCCCTCCAACTGCTTCTACTCAGTGGTTTCTGAGAGATGGGCTCCTGCTCCTTTCCACTTGGCACCAGACCCTGACTCCGGTACCAACCTCCAGGAGATGGCTCCAATGGATGTAGTTGAGGAAGAGGAAGGATCTCCTCCTCCTGTGCAAGCTGCCTCCTTTTCCCAGATGAGGCTGTTGCAGGTCCCAGTAGCCTGCTTCTGCAGATGATTTCAGGGCCCATCAGGACCTTCTGAAGTGGGGTGCTGCAAACTTGGGCCTGGAAATTTGAGAAGCTCAGAGACGTTGCTCAGCCTTTTTGATACTCTGGCTGCAGCAGTTCCATCCAAGGTGGCCCTGCCCATCAATGAGGTGGTGACGGGACTAGTTAAGGCCCTGTGGCAAACTCATCCTTCTCTTCCCCCCCCACCTCAAAGAGGACAGAAAAGAAGTATTATGCACCAGCAGGAAGATTTGAATACCTGTACTTACATCCCCTCACAGAATCTCTGGTGGTATCTTCAGTGAATAAAAGGGACAGGCAGGGCCAGTCAAGCGCTACCTCGAAACAAAAAGAGGCTAAGAGACTAGACCTTTTCAGAAGAAAGGTTTATTCAACAGGTAGCCTTCAACTACATATCTCCAACCAGCAAGCTTTGCTGGGGAGATACGGATTTCAATCTGTGCGACTCCTTGACTAAATTCATACAATCATAGAATATCAGGGTTGGAAGAGACCTCAGGAGGTCATCTAGTCCAACCCCCTGCTCAAAGCAGGACCAACCCCAACTAATTCATCCCAGCCAGGGCTTTGTCAAGCCTGACCTTGAAAACGTATAAGGAAGGAGATTCCACCACCTCCCTAGGTAACGCATTCTAGTGCTTCACCACCCTCCTAGTGAAAAAGTTTTTCCTAATATCCAACCTAAACCTCCCCCACTGCAACTTGAGACCATTACTCCATGTTTTGTCATCTGCTACCACTGAGAACAGTCTAGATCCATCCTCTTTGGAACCCCCTTTCAGGTAGTTGAAAGCAGCTATCAAATCCCCCCTCATTCTTCTCTTCTGCAGACTAAACAATCCCAGTTCCCTCAGCCTCTCCTCATAAGTCATGTGTTCCAGTCCCCTAATCATTTTTGTTGCCCTCCGCTGGATGCTTTCCAATTTTTCCACATCCTTCTTGTAGTGTGGGGCCCAAAACTGGACACAGTACTCCAGATGAGGCCTCACCAATGTCAAAAACAGGGGAACGATCATGTCCCTCGATCTGCTGGCAATGCCCCTACTTATACAGCCCAAAATGCCATTGGCCTTCTTGGCAACAAGGGCACACTGTTGACTCATATCCAGCTTCTTGTCCACTGTAACCCCTAGGTCCTTTTCTGTAGAACTGCTATCCCGCGATCCCTAGTCTGTAGCAGTGCATGGGATTCTTCCATCCTAAGTGCAGGACCCTACACTTGTCCTTGTTGAACCTCATCAGATTTCTTTTGGCCCAATCCTCTAATTTGTCTAGGGCCCTCTGTATCCTATCTCTACCCTCCAACGTATCTACCTCTCCTCCCAGTTTAGTGTCATCTGCAAACTTGCGGAGGGTGCAATCCATGCCATCCTCCAGATCATTAATGAAGATATTGAACAAAACCGGCCCCAGAACCGACCCTTGGGGCACTCTGCTTGATACCGGCTGCCAACTAGACATGGAGCCATTGATCGCTACCCGTTGAGCCCGACGATCTAGCCAGCTTTCTATCCACCTTATAGTCCATTCATCCAGCCCATACTTCTTTAACTTGCTGGCAAGAATACTGTGGGAGACCGTATCAAAAGCTTTGGTAAAGTCAAAGAATAACACATCCACTGCTTTCCCCTCATCCACAGAGCCAGTTATCTCCTCATAGAAGGCAATTAGGTTAGTCAGGCATGACTTGCCCTTGGTGAATCCATGCTGACTGTTCCAGATCACTTTCCTCTCTGCGAAGTGCTTCAAAATTGATTCCTTGGGGACCTGCTCCTTCCAGAGACTGAGGTGAGGCTGACTGACCTGTAGTTCCCCAGATCCTCCTCCTTCCCTTTTTTAAAGATGGGCACTACATTAGCCTTTTTCCAGTCTTCCGGGACCTCCCCCGATCGTCATGAGTTTTCAAAGATAATGGCCAATGGTTCTGCAATCACATCCGCCAACTCCTTTAGCACCCTCGGATGCAGTGCATCCGGTCTCATGGACTTGTGCTTGTCCAGCTTTTCTAAATAGTGCTGAACCACTTCTTTCTCCACAGAGGGCTGGTCACCTTCTCCCCATGCTGTGCTTCCCAGTGCAGCAGTTTGGGAGCTGACCGTGTTCGTGAAGACAGAGGCAAAAAGAGCATTGAGTACATTAGCTTTTTCCATCTCCTCTGTCACTAGGTTGCCTCCCTCGTTCAGTAAGGGGCCCACACTTTCCTTGGCTTTCTTCTTGTTGCTAACATACCTGAAGAAACCCTTCTTGTTACTCTTAACATCTCTTGCTAGCTGCAACTCCAAGTGTGATTTGGCCTTCCTTATTTCACTCCTGCATGCCCGAGCAATATTTTTATACTCCTCCCTGGTCATTTGTCCAATCTTCCACTTCTTGTAAGCTTCTTTTTTGTGTTTAAGATCAGCAAGGATTTCACTGTTAAGCCAAGCTGGTCACTTGCCAAATTTACTAATCTTTCTACACATCAGGATGGTTTGTTCCTGCAACCTCAATAAGGATTCTTTAAAAGACAGCCAGCTCTCCTGGACTCCTTTCCCCCTCATGTTGTTCTCCCAGGGGATCCTGCCCATCAGTTCCTGAAGGAGTCAAAGTCTGCTTTTCTGAAGTCCAGGGTCCATGTTCTGCTGCTCTCCTTTCTTCCTTGTGTCAGAATCCTGAACTCGACCATCTCATGGTCACTGCCTCCCAGGTTCCCATCCACTTTTGCTTCCCCTACTAATTCTTCTCAGTTTGTGAGGAGCAGGTCAAGAAGAGCTCTGCCCCTAGTTGGTTCCTTCAGCACTTGCACCAGGAAATTGTCCCCTACACTTTCCAAAAACTTCCTGGATTGTCTGTGCACTGCTGTATTGCTCTCCCAGCTGATATCAGGGTGATCGAAGTCTCCCATGAGAACCAGGGCTTGTGATCTATTAACTTCTGTTAGTTTCCTGAAGAAAGCCTCGTCCACCTCATCCCCCTGGTCCGGCGGTCTATAGCAGACTCCCACCACGACATCACCCTTGTTGCTCACGCTTCTAAACTTAATCCAGAGACACTCAGGTTTTTCTGCAGTTTCATACTGGAGCTCTGAGCAGTCATACTGCTCTCTTACATACAATGCAACTCCCCCACCTTTTCTGCCCTGCCTGTCCTTCCTGAACAGTTTATATCCATCCATGACAGTACTTCAGTCATGTGAGTTATCCCACCAAGTCTCTGTTATTCCAATCGTGTCATAATTCCTTGACTGTGCCAGGACTTCCAGTTCTCCCTGCTTGTTTCCCAGGCTTCTTGCATTTGTGTATAGGCACTTAAGGTAACTTGCTGATCGCCCCTCTTTCTCAGTATGAGGCAGGAGTCCTCCCCTCTTGCGCTCTTCTGCTCGTGCTTCCTCCCAATATCCCACTTCTCCACTTACCTCAGGGCTTTGATCTCCTTACCCCAGTGAATCTAGTTTAAAGCCCTCCTCACTAGGTTAGCCAGCCTGCTTGCGAAGATGCTCTTTCCTCTCTTTGTTAGGTGGAGCCCGTCTCTGCCTAGCACTCCTCCTCCTTGGAACACCATCCCATGGTCAAAGAATCCAAAGCCTTCTCTCCGACACCACCTGCGTAGCCATTCGTTGACTTCCACAATTTGACGGTCTCTACCCGGGCCTTTTTCCTTCCACAGGGAGGATGGACCACTTGCACCTCAAACTCCTTTATCCTTCTTCCCAGAGCCACGTAGTCTTCAGTGATCCACTCACAGTCATTCTTGGCAGCATCATTGGTACCCATGTGGAGAAGCAGCAAGGGGTAGCGATCCGAGGGCTTTATGAGTCTCGGCAGTCTCTCTGTCATATCATGAATTCTAGCTCCTAGCAAGCAGCAGACTTCTTGGTTTTCCCGGTCGGGGCGGCAGATAGATGACTCAGTCCCCTGCCCCAAGAGGCAAGGCAGGAGTTCATGACCCTCTTGGAAGAGGGTAAGAACATAGCCAGTACCTCTCTCCAGGCAGCTCCATATGCTGCCAACTCGGCAGCCAGGACAACGTCCTCTGCAGTCACCATGAGGCACTGTTTTTGGCTCCAGTCCTCCAGCCTCTCTTATGAGGTCTAACATTTACACTCCATCAGCTTCCAGGAAGCACTTCAGGCCTCAGCAGCCTCCTTGCTTCTCGGCGCCTCCAAGACAGGAGCCCTACAAAAGAAACGGGAGAGGTTATAAATGATACTCACCACTCCCATCCACCTCATCTTCCCAGTCCTGGTCTCAGAGATACTTGGCATGCCCAAGCAGGCTTTTAGAAGGTGCGCTTAAGGGCATTGTACCAGTTACCATTTCAAATCCTCCTCCCCTGTTATTTTTGCACCGTCTGTCGCCCTTCCGCCTGGCATGGTCATTCATGACATCAGACCATTGGGTCCTGAGCACAGTGATAGTCAGATAGTCACCCTTGAGTTTCTGTCCCCCATCCCTCCCACCTCACCCCACCCCAGTCCTTGTCCCTCTTCAGGGAGCCTTCTCACAAGCAATCCCTCCTATGTATGTGGGTCATGGAGGACGTTCCTCAAGACTTGAAAGGGAAGAGGTTTTACTCCCAGTATTTCCTAATCCCAAAGACAAAAAGGAGGTCTCCAGCCCATCTTGGACCTGCATAACCTCAATAGATATTTCAAAAAACAGAGGTTCCTCATGGTCTCCCTGGCCTCCATCATTTTCTCCCTAGATCCAGGAGACTGGTACAACGCCCTCAACTTAAAGGATGCATACTTGCACATTTTTATCATCCGTGGCCACATGTTTATAGTGGGTCAACGCCAGTACCAATTCGCCATCCTCCCCTTCGGCCTATCGGCAACCCCATGGGTTTTCTTGAAGTGTATGGTAGATGTAGCAGCCTTCCTCAGTTGGTGAGGTGTACAAATCTATCTGTACCTCAACAACTGGCTGATCAAAGGTTGGTCACAGGCTCAAGTACACAACAGCATCAGCATGGTCTAAGCCACCTTCAGAGCACTGGGTCTGCTGATAAATAAGCAAAAGTCAACTCTTGTCCTGGGTCAGAGAATAGAATTTATTGGGACAGTGCTTGACTTGACCCAAGCCAGGGCCTCCCTGCCAGAGGCCCGATTCCAGACCATGTCAGACCTGAAATCCAAGGTCATGGCCCACCCTTTCACAACAGCTTGGGTGTGCCTCAAGCTGCTGGATCACATGGCGGCTTGTACTTTTGTGGTTCAGCACGCAAGACTGTGCCTCAGGCCTCTCTAGATGTGGCTAGCTTCAGTTTACTCTCCAAGCAGACACCACTTGAACTCATGATCCCTCCCCGGATGCTCGTGTCCCTGGGCTGGTGGAAAGACCCAAGATCAGTGATGATGGGGGTGCTCTTTGATACCCCTCAACTGTCAGTAACCTTAATCTTGGATGCGTTAGACCTAGGGTGGGATGCCCACCTCAACAATCTCAGGACTCAGGGCCTCTGGTCCTGAGAAGAACTCTTCGTGCCAATTAATGTCAGGGAGCTCAGGGGTGTATGCTTAGCATGCCAGATGTTCCTCCCCCAGATCTCAGATGAGGGGGTTCAAGTCCTACTGTGGCATGTTTTACATCAACAAGCAGGGAGTGGCTTGATCTTTGGCCTTGTGTCGGGAGGCCATCCATCTGTGGCACTTCTGTGCGAAGCACTCCATTCATCTCTAGGTGTCATGTCTCCTGGGAGCCTACAATGTACTGGTGGATCACCTCAGCAGACCCTTCTACTCTCACCACAAGTGGTCCTTCACCCAGAGGTCACCAGATTCATCTTCCAAAGGTGGGAGCCTCCCCAAGTGGACCTGGTCTCCAGGCAGAACATGAAATGCCATCGGTTTTGTTCGCTGCACAGACACAGCCCGTTCTCCCTTTCTGATGCCTTCCTGCTCTTGTGGACAGGCCACCTACTTTACACTTTTTCTCCGATCCCCTTGGTGCACAAGGTCCTCCTAAAAATCAAACAGGATAAGGCAAGAGTTATTCTGATAGCCCTGCCATGGTGGTGCCAGCATTGCTTCGGCATGCTCCTGGATCTTGGTGGCAGCACACTCTCACTCCCACTCCATCCAGACCTGATTCCACAAGACCACAGATGGTTATTTCACCTGAAGCTTGCCTCCCTGCACCTAACCACATAGACGCTGCATGGCTGAACCCGGAAGAACAGACCTGCTTGGAACAGGTTCAGCAGATCTTGCTAGGCAGTAGAAAGTCTTCCACTGGGGCTACCTTCTTGGCCAAGTGGAAGCATTTCTCCCCTTCAGTCTATTTGCTCCACCTAAAACAGCAGGGTCCCCCCTTTGAGCCATTAGCATCATGCTCCCTGACACTTCTCTCCTGGAAGGTTGCCTTCCTGCTGGTGATCACCTCGGCCAGAAGGGTCTCTGAGATCAAGACCTTTAAGTCAGAGCCACCCTACATGGGGTTTTTCAAGGACAAGGTCCAACTGTGCCCCTATCTGGCCTTCCTGCCAAAGACGGTGTCGCAATTCCATAGCAACCAGGTCATTTTCTATCAGTCTTCATCCCAAAACCTCTCAAAAACTCAGAGGAATGACAGCTTCACTCATTAGACATTAGGTGGGCCCTCGCCTTTTATATTGAGAGGACTAAACCCTTCCACAAATCTACACAACTCTTTGTAGCAATAGCAGAAAGAATGAGAGAGCTACTTGTGACAACCCAAGGGATCTTGTCCTGGATAAACGCCTGTGTTCAAGCTTGCTATGAGCAGGCGAATGACCCAGCTTCAGTCATCTTAATCACTCATTCCACAAGAGCCCAGGCTTCATCAGCAGCGTTCCTTGTGCATGTCCCAATCCAGGACACCTGCAGAGCTGTGACCTGGTCGTCAGTGCATGCCTTCACAGCTACACCATCACCCAACAGGCCCAAGGCAAAGCCAGTTTCAGAAGAGAAGTGTTGCAGTCAGCATGTCCATGAACTCTAAGCTCACCTCCAGGGGTACTGCTTGTGAGTCACCTAACATGTAATGGATATGAGCAAGGATTCAGGGCGGGGAAAACAGTTACTAACCTTTCATAACTGTTCAGGATGTGTTGCTCATGTCCATTCCATGACCCACCTTCCTACCCCTCTGTCAGAGTTAACAGGCAAGAAGGACCTGAGCCGGTGGTGTCCCTTATACCAGCACATAAGCACGTGGCTCTGGAGGATGCTAGAACCAGCCTAAAGGATACCACTGAGGGAAAAATCTCCAGAAATGGTGCATGTGGTGCTTATGCACCTAACGTGGAATGGACCATTAGCAATACATCTCGAAGAACAACAGGTATGAAAGGTTAGTAAACGGGTTATTTTGTACACTTACTATACCTAGCACTGAACTTGCTAAAATAATACTATTTTAAGCCTTTACTATGACAGTCAGATTTTATATTTTGATTATAGTTGATAGGTGCTTATTTTGTTACTAGAAGTAAGACTGCCGGTAGTTGATACCTAAATTAATTCTAGCTGCTGCCTTTAATGGCAAAAACAGAATGAAACTATTCTTTGGCATATTCACAAAGGCGCTTCAAGTGGGTCAAGCCTAATTGGCCACTGAATATTTCTATGGTTCCACTACAGTTGCAGGTGCATAAATTTGATTAGGAACCAGAAGGATGCAAAACAGAGAAGATCAAAAGGGATATTTGTAGGAATTTATATGAATGTTAGTGTTGCATAGGTCTCGTGAGCTCTCTGCACAGAGGTGAATTTCATCAAAAATCTCCATACATACTTTTAAAAAGTCCATTATATTATCATCGTTTGCCAGTAGGAATGTCTGATAATATTTAAAGTGAGGAATGAGGGAAGAGAATAGAGTAATCATTTAAAATTAATTAATCTGCTTTTGCTTTGGGAGGCAGAAATGCAAGGTGTTTGAGATGTATCCCTAATTGTAATTTTTGCTTTTTAAAGTTATTTCCATGGATACACACTTATGGATTCTGTATACTGTACTATGAAGCTTCATAGTGGCTGGAAGCAGATCAAATGAGGTAGCTGCTCTGGAAAGAAATGCATTGTTCCTTCCTCCACATTGAGACATGCCATGCCATTCATTTTATGTATTTAGAGAAAAGTGTACAGTCAGTGTGTTTCAAAGCAGTTCAAAACAAAGTAGCCGTGGACTCAACTGGCTGTATGTTATTTTGTGCACGAAGCCAGTTTGCAATTACAGATTGATTTGATTTGTAGAGATTGCTAGCTCTCCTTATATTTATTGGTCTTCATTATAACATTAAAATGTGTAGCACAGAGTTTAAAATTCTGAAATTGAATAAATGGAGTAGATGAATTTTTAAAAGAGTAAGATAATGTATTGTGGCAAGGCACCTCCTTCATTTCACCAGACTTAGCACTTCCCCCTCTGGTGATGGCGGGCCTGGGAAATCAGCACCACTCTGAGCAGGGTTTGTCTTCTCCCTTCTGTGTGTCTTTGGCTATGTATTGACCTGAGGTAACCACTTCTCAGCTTGTACGGAGAAGGGCCTTTAACATTCTAGGGCTAATATATCGGCCTTCCAGGATCCTATTGCAGCCGTCCGGCCTGACTTTGTCACAGTATTTACTACTTGGTCCAATTCCTCTTTTGTTCTCACCTTTTCTTTTCTCCTTTCAGCTCTTAGCTTTTCCCCATCACTTGTTACTACCTTGTATTTAAGGCCAAATTCTGTCATCCCTCCCCATGTTGAATAGTACCTTACTCCAGAAATAGGCCCATTAATTTCAGTGCTCATGGAACAAGGTACTGCTCCAGGTGAGTAAGGATATCGGTATCAGCACGATCAAATAGTTTGATGTTCTACTGAAACAATTCTAGGAATCTTCTTGCTATGGTATAGGACTGGCTTTGCGAAGATCAATAAAGATACTTTAAAAAGCCAGCTCAAGCCATTCAGAACTGTGGGTGAGGAGCTCTGGGGTATGTGTGTGGGTAGGTGGGGGGTGTTAATAACATGCATATTTCCTGGCTTTTTTAATTGTTCATCTTCCTAGTGCTGGTCTCTTAAGGCCTTATCCAAAGCCCATTAAAGTCAACGGAACGTTTTCCACTAACTAGATCCAAAGCCCACTGGTGCAGGAATCGGTAGATGCTATTTACTGATGGGGAAAGCTAGCTTACTGTCCCATATTTGAAGTGATCCAGATTAATAGGCTCCCTAAAGCAACACTCATCCAATGCCCTCCCTGCTAGGAGCCACACCTGCAGCTCCAAGTGTAGACATACTCTTAGTTTACAAATTTCTTAGATGGTCTTAGGAATTTGGGTGTATTGTTGCTGCAAAACCTGCAGGGTCTATTGTGACACTGTATCATGTATGGCACCTTAGAGACTAACCAATTTATTTGAGCATAAGCTTTCGTGAGCTACAACTCACTTCATCGGATGCATACTGTGGAAAGTATAGAAGATCTTTTTATACACACAAAGCATGAAAAAATGGGTGATTATCACTACAAAAGGTTTTCTCTCCCCCCACCCCACTCTCCTGCTGGTAATAGCTTATCTAAAGTGATCACTCTCCTTACAATGTGTATGATAATCAAGGTGGGCCATTTCCAGCACAAATCCAGGGTTTAACAAGAACGTCTGGTGGGGGGGGGGGCAGGTAGGAAAAAACAAGGGGAAATAGGTTACCTTGCATAATGACTTAGCCACTCCCAGTCTCTATTCAAGCCTAAGTTAACTGTATCCAATTTCCAAATGAATTCCAATTCAACAGTCTCTCGCTGAAGTCTGGTTCTGAAGTTTTTTTGTTGTAACATCGCAACACACCTCTGAACAACATACTAATCCACCAAGACCTCCCTACCAACACTACAAAAAGAAGGATTCTAGGTGGACTCCTCCTGAAGGTCGAGACAGCAGACTGGACTTCTACATAGAATGCTTCCGCCGACGTGCACAGGCTGAAATTTTGGAAAAGCAGCATCACTTGCCCCACAACCTCAGCTGTGCAGAACACAATGCTATCCACAGCCTCAGAAATAACTCTGACATCATAATCAAAAGGCTGACAAAGGAGGTGCTGTTGTCATCATGAATAGGTCGGAATATGAACAAGAGGCTGGTCGGCAGCTCTCCAACACCACTTTCTGCAAGCCATTACCCTCTGATCCCATTGAGAGTTACCAAAAGAAACTACAGCATTTGCTCAAGAAACTCCCTGAAAAAGCACAAGATCAAATCCGCACAGACACACCCCTGGAACCCCGACCTGGGATATTCTATCTACTACCCAAGATCCATAAACCTGGAAATCCTGGGCGCCCCATCATCTCAGGCATTAGCACCCTGACAGCAGGATTGTCTGGCTATGTAGACTCCCTCCTCAGGCCCTACGCTACCAGCACTCCCAGCTACCTTCGAGACACCACTGACTTCCTGAGGAAACTACAATCCATCGGTGATCTTCCTGATAACATCATCCTGGCCACTGTGGATGTAGAAGCCCTCTACGCCAACATACCACACAAAGATGGACTAAAAGCCGTCAAAAACACTATCCCCGATAATGTCATGGCTAACCTGGTGGCTGAACTTTGTGACTTTGTCCTTACCCATAACTATTTTACATTTGGGGACAATGCATACCTTCAAATCAGCGGCACTGCTATGGGTACCCGCATGGCCCCACAGTATGCCAACATTTTTATGGCTAACTTAGAACAACGCTTCCTCAGCTCTCGTCCCCTAACACCCCTACTCTACTTGCACTATATTGATGACATCTTCATCATCTGGACCCATGGAAAAGAAGCCCTTGAGGAATTCCACCATGATTTCAACAATTTCCATCCCACCATCAACCTCAGCCTGGTCCAGTCCACACAAGAGATCCACTTCCTAGACACTACAGTGCTAATAAACGATGGTCACATAAACACCACCCTATACCGGAAACCTACTGACCGCTATTCCTACCTACATGCCTCCAGCTTTCACCCTGACCACACCACACGATCCATCGTCTACAGCCAAGCTCTGCAATACAACCGCATTTGCTCCAACCCCTTAGACAGAGACAAACACCTACAAGATCTCTATCAAGCATTCTTACAACTACAATACCCACCTGCGGAAGTGAAGAAACAGATTGATAGAGCCCGAAGAGTTCCCAGAAGTCACCTACTACAGGACAGGCCTAACAAAGAAAATAACAGAATGCCACTAGCGGTCACCTTCAGCCCCCAACTAAAACCCCTCCAATGCATTATTAAGGATCTACAACCTATCCTGAAGGATGACCCAACACTCTCACAAATCTTGGGAGACAGGCCAGTCCTTGCCTACAGACAGCCCCCCAACCTGAAGCAAATACTCACCAGCAACCACATACCACACCACAGAACCACTAACCCAGGAACCTATCCTTGCAACAAAGCCCTTTGCCAATTGTGCCCACATATCTATTCAGGGGACACCATCACAGGACCTAATAACATCAGCCACACTATCAGAGGCTTGTTCACCTGCACATCCACCAATGTGATATATGCCATCATGTGCCAACAATGCCCCTCTGCCATGTACATTGGTCAAACTGGACAGTCTCTACGTAAAAGAATAAATGGACACAAATCAGATGTCAAGAATTCTAACATTCATAAACCAGTCGGAGAACACTTCAATCTCTCTGGTCATGCGATTATAGACATGAAAGTTGCGATATTACAACAAAAAAACTTCAAAACCAGACTTCAGCGAGTGACTGTTGAATTGGAATTCATTTGCAAATTGGATACAGTTAACTTAGGCTTGAATAGAGACTGGGAGTGGCGAAGTCATTATGCAAGGTAACCGATTTCCCCTTGTTTTTTCCTACCCCCCCCCCTGACGTTCTTGTTAAACCCTGGATTTGTGCTGGAAATGGCCCACCTTGATTATCATACACATTGTAAGGAGAGTGGTCACTTTAGATAAGCTATTACCAGCAGGAGAGTGGGGTGGAGGGAGAGAAAACCTTTTCTGGTGGTAAACACCCATTTTTTCATGCTTTGTGTGTATAAAAAGATCTTCTATACTTTCCACAGTATGCATCCGATGAAGTGAGCTGTAGCTCACGAAAGCTTATGCTCAAATAAATTGGTTAGTCTCTAAGGTGCCACAAGTACTCCTTCTCTTTTTGCAAATACAGACTAACACGGCTGTTACTCTGAAATGTATCATGTATCAAACTCTTTATCGACATCTTAATGTTAATGGCTCTGACCAGGTCTGTTTGCTGTGTTCTTTCCTAAAGTACTAAATATCAATCAAATATGAAATGATATTACATTTTATAACGTGGATCAACGTTACATTAATCATTACCGACCCCTTGGGCGGGGAAGGGCGGGGTAGCAAGTTAGAGTCTAACACTGATATCCTCTACTTGGCACTAATGATCTCTAACAGGCTAGGTTTATTGTATTAGTAGCACTTTTAAAAACATGTGAAAGGAAGCAATTGTTAATGAGTAATCAATGTAACAAGTAACATTCTGTTACTGAATCATCATTCCTTTGTTGTAGCCATTGAAAGCTGTAACACTGCAAGGAGCTCTAATCCTGAAAGGAATTCACTCTGAATTTTTTAAAAAAAAGGGGTCCTTTGAAGTCTGTTGTCAGGTGTGTTCCTGTTCAGCTGGAAAGGCGATACTGAGATCACCTTTTATTCACTCCATGTTAACCCTTTAGTTCACTTACTGCCAACTATATTGACACATCATCATCTTACTGGCATCTCCCTAGCTCCAGGTCCACTTGATCCTTCCTGCTGACTCCCACTCCTCTGGACCCTCCCCATAACTGCACATACACATTCAAAAAGGAACTAGGTAAGTTCATGGAGGATAAGTCCATCAATGGCTATTAGCCAGGATGGACAGGGATGGTGTCCCTACCTTCTGTTTGCCAGAAGCTGGGAATGAGCGACAGGGGATGGACCACTTGATCATTACCTGTTAGATTCACTCCCTCTGGGGCACCTGGCATTGGCCACTGTCAGAAGACAGGATCTGGGGCTAGATGGACCTTTGGTCTGACCCAGTATGGCTGTTATGTTTTTATTCACCTGAACACCACTACTCAGCCTCAAGGCTAACTTCACCTGACCTACCCCACCCCAGTTCTCCCTAGTGCCTCCTGGGTGACACTCCCACTTCCCTTTCCAGCTCCCCTCCCGCACTACCAGGCAGGGCTTTGGAGCTGTGCTCCGGCTCCGCTCCAGCTCCAGGCAAAAACCTGCAGCTTCACTGCTCCGGAGCTGCTCCGCGCTCCAGCTCTGGGCTCTGCTCTAAACCCTGCTACCAGGCGGCCATTCCTTCTGAATCCTCCCCAACCTGCCTATTACTCTCCTAGTGCACATTAGTTCAGGAATGAGGGGTTTAATCACACTAAGAAATTGATAACAATCCTCATTAACTAAACCCCAATAACCGATTTAAAGTTAAGGAGCCTCATATATTGTAAGGATGGAGAACTTACGTACATCTTATTGTTACTTACTTGTACTGTGGCAGCACCTAGGAGCTCCAGTCAGGGATCAGGAGCGGTTGTGCCAGGTGCTGTCAGAACACAGAACAAAACGACACACATTGCTTCAAAGAGCTTTCAGTCGAAGTATACATTTTTTGTAGTTTTCCTTTTGTTGATCTGAGCTCTAGGAAGCTTCTCCTAAGTAGGAAGCTCTCTTGTCTTGTCAGCTTTTGATCTAGCTGCTCCCATTGGCTTCAGAGCTAGGTTACTGCTGAGTCCTGTTGAAAATCACACTCTAAGAATTCAGTGACTTGATGGGCTCAAAAGCAGAGGAGTGTGTAATTAAATAACCTATTATCATTCTGTAGATCCCCTCTGTTCCCAGTTCTCAAACATTCTGGAATCCGTTGAAGCACCACTCTAATAGGGTTGCAAACAGAACACAGACTAGTTCAAGGCCCTTAATACTACTTCTAAAAGCACTGATTATTCAAACACTAGCAAAAGTTTAGCTAAAAATAATGTTAATAAATTGTAGCACTTCTCAAATGCAGATGCTAAAATGCTTTACGAAGATGAGTAAGCAATTTTATTCTCATCTTGTAGCTGGGAAATTGAGGCACAGAGAGAGTTGTGACTTTTTGTCCAGGGTTACACAACCAATCAGTGACTGAGCCAGGAATACAACCTGTGGTCTCTTGACTCTTATCCCACCTGCTGAACCACGTGGCCTTCACATAGGGCTGATTCTGTGTGGTGCTGAGTACCTCACAAGCTCAAACCTAGGAGGGCTATTTACTCCAAATTTATGACAAAATGAACTTAATTTATTCCAAATTAGTAGCCTCCTAAAATTTACATTTATCTGCCCATCGCTGAATTTGCTCGGTTGCCTTGGAAACAGGAGGTTAATGGTGCAATAAATGGGGGTGAAACGAAAGAGCTGTGGTGCAACAACATAGTAAGCTCTTGATTTAAAATTTTGGATTCTGCCAAGTTTTTTTTGCTGATCTCTCAATCTAAATTATGGATTTACCCATTTAGAGAACTCTCAATTACATCTGAGACACTCCCAGTAAAATTGCAGCAACATATTCTTCCATAATTTAATCCTCAAACCCAACTAGGCTTGCTTCTCTTAACAACAAAATCTAGGTCTAGGCCTCTCTTTGACTCGTATGATCATAGAGGACTTCGTTGGAAGACAAAATTCTTCTGAAGCCAAAACAGTCTTGGACAGATTTTTCTACAGTTGATGCTTGTGTAGTGCCTGGCACAATGAATCCTGATGGGGCCTCTGGGCGGATATAACACAGATAAATACATGGCAACAGAGCAAAATATTTGATATGTTGCAAGGAGGAGGCGATGCTGCTGCTGAAATATCACAGGGCCTGTATGTCCAGCATTGCAATGTATCCTGTTTTCACCTTCCCTATACTGTTAGATTCTCTTGCCATACTAGCTGTTAGAAGTTCCTATAGCTAGTGTATTACAGAAGGTGATACCCAAGCATATACTATCAATTAGAGAACAAAATGCTGATGACAGGTGAGGTGGTATGTGGCAATACAACCCCCAAAAGGGGTTTCTGAAAATCTAAAGGAAAAATGAACGAAGCACTAGGTAATTACAGTATTTCTATTGTTAACTTTTACTGATGCAGTCCATTTTGCTATCCTGCAGGATTTACACCTGCAGTTGATGGCAGTAGCCTCATTTGTGCTATAGGAAACCCCATGTTCAGATGTACTCAGGTAGAGTTTTTGTAGGTGCTGAATGGACGTGACGTTATGGGTCAGGCTACCCATAGGGCTTTTTGCAGCATGTAAGGACAAAACCATTACCAACATTTTTAGCTTTTCACATCAGTGGTGAATTTGGCCTCTTTACTGCCAGTGAGAGAACGTTATTTTCAGGTGTGGATGTATTATTTAAAAGTATATACAGCTATATCAAAAGAATTACTAAAGAGAGATTAAGCAAGTGAACTTTTAAAAATAAATACCCTCCTACCCCTAGAACTTAGGGTGCTTAGTTACTCTTTGGAATTAGACCTTCAGTTTAGCTGCATGATATTTTGCATGCTATCAAACAATAAGCAAGCTGCATGGCAATTGTGTAGCATCAAATAACAGACTTCTTAGTTAATCAGAGCATCTAAATAATTATACATGAGAAATTCTTGTAGAAATTGACCCTTCTGTTGTAGAGAAATAATCATGGCAATCTGTGCATAGATAGTGTGACAGGGTCGGGCCAGATGGCTATAGGAGAGTGATAGAAGGCAGATATATAAGCCCCAGGCTAAGTAGGTCCTTTTCCCTGAGTAAGGTAACAGGGAAGGTTCCAGAACAATCAGGAACCTTCTGGAGACAATTAAGACAGGCTGATTAGAACATCTGCAGCCAATCAAGAAGCTGCTAGAATCAATTAAGGCAGGCTAATCAGGGCACCTGGGTTTTAAAAAGGAGCTCACTTCAGTTTGTGGTATGCGTGTGAGGAGCTGGGAGCAAGAGGCACTTGGAGCTGAGAGTGAGAACGCGGACTGTTGGAGGACTGAGATGTACAAGCATTATCAGATACCAGGAGGAAGGTCCTATGGTGAGGGTAAAGAAGGTGTTGGGAGGAGGCCATGGGGAAGTAGCCCAGGAAGTTGTAGCTGTCCCACAGCTGTTCCAGGAGGCACTCTGGACAGCTGCATTCCACAGGGCCCTGGGCTGGAACCAGGAGTAGCGGGCGGGCCCGGGTTCCCCCCAAATCCTCCCAACTCCTGGTCAGACACAGGAGGAGTCAACCTGGACTGTGAATTCAGAAAAACGGCCAAGCTGAGGGCTGCAGTGAAGCTCCAAGGCGAGAAAATCCACCAATAAGCGCAAGACCCACCAAGGTAGAGCAGGAACTTTGTCACCATAGCTACATTACTACCTCCATACTGATCAGATTTGTTTCCCTATCTGATGCTAGAGTAGATGGCACAGCACATGATGCATGTTCCTTCCTTTTAATGTTCTTCAGCTGATCCTGCTAACAAAATCTTAGTGGCAGATCAGCTACTGATAATTATCATCTCTCAACTATAAAACCACTCAGGGAAACCAGTTCAGAAACTATGAAAGCAAGAAAACAATGTCGAGAGAAGCAGATTTGCCTACAACACCGAGAGTACAAAGGGACTGCTAGGGCCTAATCCTAACCTCAGTGGAAATAGTGTGTGTACAGTACCTCTCAGGATCAGCTCCTCCTTCAGAGGAGGTGGCCGCAAAGAAACAAATTTCAGCAAATGTTGTATCTGTATGAGTACGGTGGTAATATTGACTGAGATACAGAACAGTAGTTCAATATTAGTGTAAAACAATAAAGGTCCAGTAGTGACTGAAAACTCTTAATCAGAATAAAAACACCCATTCTCTCATTGGCTGCTTCCCATGTAAATTGGTAAATTGGTAAAAATGCAATGAAAAATTAAGCTTTGCCAATAGTTTCTACACAGTGATATTGGAAATGGCTAGTGTCCTCCCTTATACTTAAAATAGGAAATAACGCTGTGGCAACCAGCTGACATCATTAACAATCGGTTGACTCTTCCATGGTGACCAACCTTCATAACTGCAAGTGAAATCCACACAAATCAAAACTTCAGATTACTCAGTCTGATGGTGGATGGTGCTACTAAAATAAGCCCAGTAATCAAACTAGAAGCAAAAAAATGGTTAGTCACAAAGTCACTTAGGGCCTGATTTTCAAATGCAATCAGGAGCCTAAAGAGCTAGACAGGCACCTAGATGGATTTTCAAAAGAACCTAAGCAGGTTATTATCTATGAAAGGAAGGATGGTCCAGTGGTTAGGGCACTAACTGAGACTTGGAAAAAGCTGGGTTCAAGTCCCTGTTCTGCCACATTCTTCCTTTGTGACTTGGACAGGTCACTTAAACCCAAAGTTTTAATGGTATTTAGGCATTCCTGCGCTCACCATTGCAAAACCTAATTGATTTAGGAGCCTAAATCTCATTATGCAAAAGGAGTTAATCATTTAGTTCCTAAATCCCATTTAAAGATCTGGGTCTTAGCCTCTCAATTGTAGAGCACCCAGATATTATGGTAATAGGGGCTATGTAAGTGCTGCAGATGATTAAATAGTGTTTAAGCACAAAAAAAGAGAGGCAAAACAGTGCAACATTGTGGCTTTATTCTTTCCTCCACAAAGCATGTTCTCTCTCATTGAATACTTCCTGAAAATAGAACTCTCTAAGTCCTTAGACATAATTATATGATAGCACCCCCCACCCAGGTAGAAGCTATTTATCCTAACAGGTTAGACACCTAACTGTCATTGAAATCAATTATAATAAAGGGCCTAACCTGCTCAGATGCTTTTGCAAATCCCACTGTGTGCCTATCAACATCGTTAGAAATCTGACCCTTGATGACATGGCTAGTGTATGTTCTGCAAAGTAGCAGCTGAATATTCCCTAAGGACTGTCATAAATATAAAGGGAAGGGTAAATACCTTTAAAATCCCTCCTGGCCAGAGGAAATATCCTTTCACCTGTAAAGGGTTAAGAAGCTAGGATAACCTTGCTGGCACCTGACCAAAATGACCAATGAGGAGACGAGATACTTTCAAAAGCTGGGAGGAGGGAGAAAAACAAAGGGTCTCTGTCCGTCTGTGTGATGTTTTTGCCGGGGACAGAACAGGAATGGAGTCTTAGAATTTAGTAAGTAATCTAGCTAGATATGTGTTAGATTATAATTTCTTTAAATGGCTGAGAAATTGAGCGGTGCTGAAAGGAATGGATATTCCTGTCTGTGTGTCTTTTTGTAACTTAAGGTTTTGCCTAGAGGGATTCTCTATGTTTTGAATCTAATTACCCTTTAAGGTATTTACCATCCTGATTTTACAGAGGTGATTCTTTTTACTTCTATTAAAATTCTTCTTTTCAAGAACTGAATGCTTTTTTTCATTGTTCTTAAGATCCAAGGGTTTGGGTCTGTGGTCACCTATGCAAATTGGTGAGGATTTTTACCAAACCTTCCCCAGGAAGTGGGGTGCAAGGGTTGGGAGGATTTTTTGGGGGAAAGACGTTTCCAAACAACGCTTTCCTAATAAAAATAAACCCAGATAAACGTTTGATGGTGGCAGTGGAAGTCCAAGGGCGAAGGGTAAAATAGTTTGTACCTTGGGGAAGTTTTAACCTAAGCTGGTAAAAGTAAGCTTAGGAGGTTTTCATGCAGGTCCCCACATCTGTACCCTAGGGTTCAGAGTGGGGAAGGAACCTTGACAAGGATCTATACTGTAAATCTTGCTTGCTACAGTATCTGACACCAAACAAACTAGCTGGCATGCCTGGCTTTGGGCCTGTGGGATGGCGTGTCATGCAAGAGGTTAAAGTGGGGCATAGGGGAAGAAAAGAAACATTCAAAATCCTACCAGACTTCATTGCTAATTTGAGATGCTTGCAGTACTCTCATGCTGTGCAGTGTCTTCAAGTTTGAATAATATTCTTTATATTTTAAACAAGAGGAAAGTGCAATAAGATCTTTTACTAAATTCATAATGATTTCCTAGCCAGTTTGGAGGGTGATTATTATCAGCTAAGGACGATGATCTGGTTTATAGTATGTATGTCAAGTCACTGTTTGAAAGGCTATTTTGTCATATCATTCATTGCTGAGGTGTCACTGTAGCATTACTGTCTTTCTATATGCATTTATCATCTTCTTCCTCTTTTCCAAGCTAGCTGAGGGTTGGTTCACTGGACCAGTCTTTTTCGGACTTGCAGGTTCAATGCTTGTTTCATATACACTCTGTCCTCCTGTACACAGTCTATCCACCATTTTCATGACTGTTCTCTTGTTTTCCGCCCATGAACTCTAATCTCAAATGCCTTCTAAACAGGATTCCCTTCATCTGTCCTTGGTACATGCTCACACTATCTCAGCATCCTGTCTTTCGGCTTCTCTCTCTGACACTGCAGATCGCGGTCTCACTATTGATGACATCATTCCACATGTGGTCCAGCAATGTCGCCCCCTCACTGCCCTCAAACATCTCATTTCAGTGTTCAAGACTTCAAGTCTTTTTAGGTGCCTCTCTTGGGCCACCTACATCTCTGATCCTTACAGAAGAGGTGGTCTTGCCATAGATTATCCTTTAAGTAATCTGGACATCTGTTTATCATAAATCACTCCTATCTTGCTCCAGATGTCTCCTGCATTCGGTAGCCTTGCTTGCAGTTCTCTGTGGGGATTTCAGACACATTTGGAAAAATGCATGTGCTAAGGACAAATTGGTTCCATTCCAAAAAAGCACAAGACTCCCCAAAATGAAGAAGTTCCTGTAAGTCTAACTGCTCTAAAATCTGGTTATGCAGCTCAGTCTCACATGGGTGCATTGAGATAGGCACTAAAATCCATAGTCAGCTACCTAAATAAGTGGCCTGATTTCAGACGTACAGTGCACCCATCTCCCATTTGTTATAGAACACCTAAGATGGACAAAAGGGTACATTTATTTGAGATCAACCTTGTCCTTTGAAAATGCCATTTACAGATAAGAAAAACAGGCAGGGCCAGACTGTAACCTGATGGGAAATATATCGCATTCCCTCATTAACAGGTCAGATTATTTTTCATGATCAGCTACAGCAGCTCTGCATTCTGTATAGCTGTAAAATATGCCGCTATATAATGTCTAGAAAAAATGCATATAGGAGACCAAATGACTGCTTGGAATACCTGATCTAAGCAAGTATTAACTCTTTCAGCCTGGCTGTGGTAGTGGAAGGAGCTCTAACCCCTAATGAATCAGGGTTACTTTGTCCGTGAGTGGTATCACTGATATGTTCTTAGATAATCCATTTTGGTGGCACTTAAGGCCCTATCTTTGTTCCTTTAAAGTACATGTTTTTTAAACTTTGCATTAAAATTTCCTGTGATCCATCCTTCTTCCCAAATGTGTATCCCAAGAGGCCAGACTTGCATCTGTTGTTGGACGGTAGACATGAAGGTCCCTTCAACAGATTTGGGTTCATCACCACAGGAACTTCCTGAGATGGAGGAGTTTTAATGGTTCAGCAGGTTTCATTTACATTTAAGCACATGCTTGATTTCTGGCTCACCTCCTCCCACCAGTCTGTTCCTTTCTTTGTCCATAAGAATTTTGGAAATTAAAACACAACTATACTCAATTAGCCAACATTAATTAATTAGTTTCTAATCCACTAACTTCCTTAATTAAATCCAGGTTAATTTAAAATGTATTATCTCCCTAAAGGTATTTTTGGTAACATAATCATAATTATACAATAAATAGTTGATTAAGATCTATGCATATTCATTGTATAATTAGGAATAAATAGTTTAAATTACTGAAGAATTGATTAAGGGATTTAGGAGTTTAGAAATATTTTAAAGGTGGTGAAATCCTCCAGTCTTTACTCATTCCCCTAAGCAGAAAAGCATGTTCAGACAAACCAATAATTTGCCAGCCAGTTATTCAAAGGGATTTACTCAGTTTCTTATGTTGTCTGAAGACGAATGACAAAATCAGATTCACTTGGAAATGTGTGTTTTGTCCTGGACAAATTGTTATAGATGTAACAATAGTGGCACAATGTGGTCAGACATTCAGAGATGGTATCACATCCATGCATGGTTCAAGAATCATACATGATTGAAGTTCAGGAAGCTGTGGCCATGTTTGATGTTCTATGTTTGCAGAAAGAAAGAAGAAGAAGAAAGTTCAAGCCCATGATATACTTGTGATTGGGTCCAAATTTGATTTTAACCAATCTCATCAAAATGCTGGATCAGGAGTAACTTACCTGGTTTGGAAAAAATGTGACTGGTTTTAGAGAAAAGATTAATGAAGTCCTGAGACTACTTAATTTCCAAGTGAAAATTTAATAAAAAATCATGCCTAAATACATCAAAAAATTGAAACCCTGGAAACTTTTATAAAATGTACTAGTATTAGGATATTAGGCACAGCAGAATCTTTGGGAAAGGAATTTGTTGTTTGAAAACATTTTCTGTTTGTTGAATTTCCTTGTCTGCTTCATCTCAACAAGGACAATCAAAGCAATTCTGGCATCACTGTGGGATTATGAAGAGGGAAAGGTAGGATTATAATTTTCAGATAAAAGGAATTAATTTTTTTCCTGGTGTTAGCAGAACTATTTAAAACCATAGAAGAAAATTCTCAGCACTACACAGTGAATTGTCGTCATTTGGCTATAAAACTTCCATATTGTTTCCAGAAAAACTGAAACTTAACAGATGCTTTTAAATAATTTTAATTTTTACTATGACAATGTAGACATCATCTTATTGGCATAATGAGGTCAAAACCCCCATCATTTAAATGAAGTTGCTAATTTAGACCCCAAACCTATCAAGTCTATGCATGAGTTTTTCTTTACTTACCATGAGGCAGATCTTGAGGTGGTGTAAATTATCACTGCTCCATTGACTTCAAAAAAGTTATGACAATTACACCAGCTGAAGCTCTGCCTGACTGTAGACTCACTAATGCATGGAGACCCATGGAGCCTGATTGTGCATAAAGTAAAGAACATGCATAAGTCTGTGCAGTACTGGGGTCTTAGGCCCTTGAGAGCATATTCTGGGTGATTCTGGATGTTACCTGGCTATGAACAGACAAAATTTTTGTTTGCAGTGTTGTTGTAGCCATATTGGTCCTAGGATCTTAGAGAGACAAGGTGGGTGAGGTAATATACTTGTGTTGGTGAGAGAGACAAGCTTTTGAGCTTACACAGAGCTGTTCCTCACGTCTGGGTAAGGTACTCACAGAATTGCAGCTAAATACAAAGTGGAACAGATTGTCTAGCATAAGGAGTTAATGTTGTAAGAGACCATTCAAGGTGAAGAGGGCAGTTAACACCTCTGGAGTTGTAGGACAAAGTGGGTTAAAGACTGTGTTAATGAGCCATAAATTCAGTGTCTATTTTTATGGTAAACTGCATGTGTCTTGTACCTTAGCCCCATCTTGCAATCTGCTGCCTCTGTGCAGAGCCCCATTCACTCATATGAGACACCATGTGAGCACAGCCATGTGCACACATGAAGTGGATTGCAAGATCAGGGATTTATGGTTTATAACACTAGTCTATGTTCCTTTATTGTAATCACATGACAGTAATGTTACCTGAGACAATAAAAATATAATTAAAATATATTTTGCTTGCCTCAGAAATTTGCTGTACATTTGGATGATTTTGAAGAATAACATGATTCATTTTGTACTGTTACTGGTGGGCCAGAAATTTAACACATCATTCTTGTTGTCAATGATTAAATCACTCTTTACTGTCACTATTCAGAGTGTTTTATTGGAGCAGGGATTGGGGTGCAACCATACCAGCATGCAAGTCACACCCTAAGTGTCCATGTGCTAAACAGCCCTGCTTCAGCAGTTCTGACCCCACCAGCCTGTGTACAGTCCCACCAGCCTTGGTTACAAGAAGCAAGGTGACCCCAACACACTCCAAATTCTGAATTTTTCCAAAACCATGTGTTCTGCAATGTCCATGTGGTCTGCAATATTCCTGGACAGTTCACAGAAAGTATAAAGTTAGTTTGTTCCTCTAAAGATCCAAAACCTCATCACAGCTTATTAACTTAATTGGAGTAAATTCTCCTGTGATGCTGGCAAATCAGGTGTCAGCTCTTGACAAGATTGCTGGCGTTAGCTAAGAACTAACGAACTTATAGCTGGAGACCAGACTGCCTGACAATTGGCGTAGTCTTAGCAGGTTCAAATGCTACAGGTCAAGTACGTTTATAGATCATAACTAAGGCTACAATTATGTCATGGAGGTCACAGAAGTCACGGAATCTGTGACTTCCATTGACTTCTGTGACATTTTCTGCCCCGGGGCTGGTGCTCCCAGTCAGCGCTGCCCCCTCAGCTGCCCAGCCCTGACTACCCCTTTTGCCAGGGATATTTTTAGTGAAAGAGACCAATCATGGGCTTCTGTGAATTTTTGTTTATTGCCCATGACCTGTCCATGACTTTTACTAAAAATATCAGTGGCAAAAACATACCCTTAATCATAACCCTGCCACTGTTAAAAGCTGATATTGAGAGTTTTTAAGTGCTTAAGATTAGTCAAAAAAGTGAACCATAGTCATATGAATGTCTTGACACAACAGACCTTGAAAAATTATGTAAAAATAGGGGAATATCACATTGAAAAAAAGCTTCAGATCAGGAACTGAGAGCTTCGCTTCTAGACTTTGTCCAAGGAGCAGGGTCTGAACACCCCAGATGCCACAGGGACTGCTGCAGCATAACTAGTTTGGCTGGAGCTCCTGGAAGCCTAGAGAGAACGTGAGCACTAGATCCTGATGGTGGAAATCCAAATCAAGGAGAAGAAAGAAACCAAGGAGGCTGAGCAGAGAGCCTGCCAAAGATGCAAAGCCACTGCTGAAATTGAGGAGGAAGCTCACTGAAGATGCATAGTACAACTAGAAGCTGAGGAAAGACCATACCAGAAACAGATGTAAACTCATGCATTGCAGCTCAAAGTTCTGGAGCAGCAAAAGCGTCAGGGAATGGGAGAAAGCCTGCCCAATTTATCAAGAGACTGACTTCGTTGGGAGACTGTGTGGGATCCACAAGATCCCAGAGGATAAATGGATGCCTATCCTTGTAACCAGGTTGACAAGTTTATAATGATATAGAGGAGGTTGAGGCTAAAGTGTATAAGAGAATATATTGAAAAGGTTTCAGATCACTCCTGAGTCACATCGACTAAAGTATAGAAACCTTATAATGTTGGACAATGTCACTTGTGGCATATGCGCATAAGACGAGTAATTATATGAAAAAATAGGTAGTAGGGGCAGGGGCCGAAGGTCGCTATGACAACCTGATCTGGTGGCACAAGAACCATGATTGTGGACGGTCACTGATGAGGTAAAAGTGGCCGTCTGTGACAAAAAACCCTCCACGGTTTAGGAGGCAACAGAAATTGCTGATGAATATTTTCAGTCGAGGGCTCATGGGGGGTGAAAACCCCCGGGGAAGGGAAATCCTCCATTCCCCAGGTAAAGAGGGAGGAGGAGTCATCTAGCAATAAACCTAACCCCAATTTTGTCAAAAAAAAAAAAAAAAAAACTCAAGGGGGCCCAGATTTTAAAATCTCTTACTCTAAGGGAAGGCAGGCAAATCTGCCATCACTCTGTGGCTCCTAACTATGTAAAACTAAATTGCCCCAAATTTAAGGTCACCCCACATTCTGCACCCACAACCCTCACCATGAGTGCCACTGCTACCAATGTGAGTGCTAACACCACCCAGAGGCAGTGGGGGATTAATGCATGGGTCCTGGACAAGTTGAGGGCACCGGGAGGACCAGAACCTGTGCAGAAGTATGTTTGTGCGGCAAAACTGTGGCCCCAACCTCTGCTCCTTCTTTCCCCCAAGGCCCCGCCACCTGACCAGAAGCCGGAGAGCCAGCCATGGTAAGAGCCACCCAGGAAACCCTGGATCCTCTATCTCTGAGCAGTGCCCCCGGGGGGTGGAAATATGGGTTGGGGCTGCTCTTGGGACCCCCAGCTCCGTGCCTAGGGCAGGTGGAAGGTCTGGGACTCCTCACCCAGGGCTGCCTGGGTGCACCATTTAGGGAGGAGGGAGCACCTACTCTCCCCACCCCCAAGTTTCCTACCATAGTGCAGTGCAAACAGGAAAGTGAACTGCTGCTCTGTGCTCTCAATGGTGGGAGAAACCTGAAGCCCCTAGCTATAGTCTTTGAAGTTGTTGTTGGCTGACAAGGCTGTCCCTGAGGAGCTGGATCAGCAGCTCCCACACTCCCAGGGCTGTGGGAAACGTAAATTCCCCCGCTGTGTGGGCTGCTGCTTAGGGTGACCATATGTTTTGACCAGGACAGTCCCTTTTCTAAGCCCTGTCCTGGCCATCCCATGTTTTTGGCAAAAGTGGGCATTTGTCCCCTTTCCTTTTGCCAACTTGATCAGTTGGCAAGAGCAAACAAGACACATGCTCACTTTTGTCAAAAAGGTAGGGTGTGGAGGAACGGGCAGGGGGTGAGTGCTGGTGACAGTGGGGGGGAGGCCAGGCTTGGGTAGAGGGCAGGCAGGGCTCAGGCGACGAATGATGCCAGTCCCAGCCTTGCATGGTGGGGAGGCAGGGCTTGGGCGAGTGGTTTGGGCCAGCCTCACAAGGGGTGTGGGCAGGCTTGGGCTAGTCCCATGCAGTGTCCCGTTTTCCCTTTGAGAAATATGGTCACCCTACTGCTGCTGCTCTGTGCCCAGGAGCAGAAGAGCTGTCTGTATTGCTCTGTCCACCTCCACCCCTTTGCAGAGCGAGTCTAATGAGGTTCCCAAATGCCCTTCCAGCTGGGTGGCTGAGAGCCTGTGTACCCATTAGATACCCCTGCAGCTACAGCAGTGCTAGCAGCCCCAGACCAGAGAGGAACTCAAAGCACTTTGTGTGGAGTAAATAGCTCCTTGTCACCCAGCTGATAGGATGAGAGCCAGGAGAGAGCTGTTTCTGGATAGACTTGGTGGAGAGAAGAGACCTGTTGAGTGCTGATCTCCTTAAGTCTCTCCCATGCAGCTGATCAGTTTATTTTCAGTGTGACGGTCAGTGCTTCCCTTATACATTTCAGTTGCTCCTGATGGAAATCAGAGGAAGTTATTGTACGTACCTTTACTTCTCAATCAGATAATAAAAATGTTTTCTTTCTTGAATTAGTCTGTGTACCACTTGGATTATTTTTAACACAATTCCTGGAGAGCTCTTAATCCTACCAGGTTGTTACAGCCTTGGAACAAGTCTCTTTACTAACTTCCTTAATATCTGAGTATGCCCTAGAAATGACATTGTTTAGAGGGCAAATGTTCTTATATAGTGTCATATTATATTTCATTCAGGCATGGTTAAGAATCATCCAGTTGCGTCACTGTAGATACATGCTCAGGATTCCTATATTATGTTATAGAACTGAACAGTTTCCAGAGGCTAAAACAGGCTTTTAGATCAATGATTTGTAATTTTTTTTAATTCATTTTTATGTTTTGAATCTTTACACGTTTAGTACCTTGAACTGAAGTGTGTTTTCATTTGTGCTGGAGAAATATCAAATGTATTGTATAAACAGATTACAGTGTTTAAGACTTTATTTCTAAATACTGAGTAACTTAATAGGAAAAGAAAACATATCGCCATTGAAAAAAGTGATAATTTTATATGCTGGAGATACACCTTCAGGCGTGTCAGAGCTGATAGGAAACTCATGTTGGCCAATTTCTTGTAATATTTTCTTTCCAATTATAAAAGCTTTTTGTCTTTCCTTTTTTTTAAGCTAGTGCCAAAACGAATTTGTTCTCTAATTTGTTAGTTATTCTGTTTTAGAAGAATGTTTGTGGGGAAACTCAACTACTTTAGACTTCATAACTTTTTAATGAGAAATGAGATGTACAAATTAAGAGTGCCTATGTTTGCTTGCTTATAATTTTCCAGAAGGTAATAAAAATGAAAATTAAAAAAGGTATGTGGATATTTTAGGGTGATTGGTGTGATGTTGTAAGGACAGTGATATTGAGCAAATATGTTGCATTAATTTTATTTACTGATAAAAATGATTAGTTCTTGTATTAAGGCTCCAAAACGGATATAGGAAAGTAAACGCAAAGTAATGCACATTGGAAAACATAATCCCAAGTATACATACGAAATGATGGGATCTAAATTAGCTTTTACCACTCAAGAAAGAGATCTTGGAGTCAGTGAGGAAAGTTCTCTGAAAACATCCACTCAATGTATAGTGGCAGTCAAAGAAGCAAACAGAATATTCGCAAAAAGAAAAGGAGTACTTGTGGCACCTTAGAGACTAACCAATTTATTTGAGCATGAGCTTTCGTGAGCTACAGCTCACTTCATCAGATGTATACCGTGGAAACTGCAGCAGACTTTATATACACACAGAGAATATGAAACAATACCTCCTCCCACCCCACTGTCCTGCTGGTAATAGCTTATCTAAAGTGATCAACAGGTGGGCCATTTCCAGCACAAAGCCAGGTTTTCTCACCCTCCACCCCCCCACACAAATTCACTCTCCTGCTGGTGCTAGCCCATCCAAAGTGACAACTCTTTACATAATCAAGTCGGGCTATTTCCTGCATAGATCCAGGTTTTCTCACATCCCCCCCACCCCCATACACACACAAACTCACTCTCCTGCTGGTAATAGCTCATCTAAACTGACCACTCTCCAAGTTTAAATCCAAGTTAAACCAGAACATCTGGGGGGGGGGGGGTAGGAAAAAACAAGAGGAAACAGGCTACCTTGCATAATGACTTAGCCACTCCCAGTCTCTATTTAAGCCTAAACTAATAGTATCCAATTTGCAAATGAATTCCAATTCAGCAGTTTCTCGCTGGAGTCTGGATTTGAAGTTTTTTTGTTTTAAGATAGCGACCTTCATGTCTGTGATTGCGTGACCAGAGAGATTGAAGTGTTCTCCGACTGGTTTATGAATGTTATAATTCTTGACATCTGATTTGTGTCCATTTATTCTTTTACGTAGAGACTGTCCAGTTTGACCAATGTACATGGCAGAGGGGCATTGCTGGCACATGATGGCATATATCACATTGGTGGATGTGCAGGTGAACGAGCCTCTGATAGTGTGGCTGATGTTATTAGGCCCTGTGATGGTGTCCCCTGAATAGATATGTGGGCACAATTGGCAACGGGCTTTGTTGCAAGGATAAGTTCCTGGGTTAGTGGTTCTGTCTCTCTCTGGTCACGCAATCACAGACATGAAGGTCGCTATCTTAAAACAAAAAAACTTCAAATCCAGACTCCAGCGAGTCTTGAATATTGTGTGCAGATCTGGTCATCCCCTCTCAAAAGAGATATATTGGAAAAGGTAAAGAAAAGGGCAACAAAAATGATTAGGGGTATGGAACAGCTTCTGTATGACAAGAGATTAAAAAGAATGAAGCTTGGAAAAGAGACAACTAAGGGGATATGATAGAGGTCTATAAAATCTTGACTGGTGTGGAGAAAGTGAATAAGGAAATGTTATTTACTCCCTCATATAACACAAGAACTAGGGGTCGCTCAAAGAAATTAATAGGCAGCAGGTTTAAAACAAACAAAAGGAAGTACAGGTTTCAGAGTAGCAGCCGTGTTAGTCTGTATCCGCAAAAAGAAAAGGAGTACTTGTGGCACCTTAGAGACTAACCAATTTATTTGGTTTGAGTGTGTGTTTGCTGGGAGGGCAGTGTGAGAGCCTGAGCGAGTGCCTGATTGGCTGGTAGCCTGCACGGGGCGGGCACTGGGGCTGTCTGTTTGTTTGTTTCAGGGAAGTCTGGCTGTTTAAAAATAGCCAGAGCTTCCTGAACCAGCTGAGCAGCGGGGGACAGCAGAGCACCACACAGCAGGAGTTTGCCTGGGATTGGTGAGTATCCGAGTGCGTGTTTGCTGAGTAAGTATCCGAGTGTGTGTTTGCTGGGAGGGCAGTGTGAGAGCCTGAGCGAGTGCCTGATTGGCTGGTAGCCTGCAGGGGGCGGGCACTGGGGCTGTCTGTTTGTTTGTTTCAGGGAAGCCTGGCTGTTTAAAAATAGCCAGAGCTTTGGGAACCAGCTGAGCGGCGGCGAACCAGCTGAGCAGCAGGGGACAGCAGAGCAGCACACAGCAGGAGTTTGCCTGGGAGTTCTCCTGGAGTGAGCCCAGTGAGGCTTACATCTTGCCAACTTCTCTGAGGAAGCTCATAGTAAGAAGGTGATATGGAAGGGAGGGGTTCAGCTGTTGTGACCTGCACTGGATGTGCCATGTTTGTCTGTCTTCCACAGGACAGAAGCGACTTTGTCTGTACAAAGTGCAAGCTGGTCTCCATATTGGAAGAGAAGATTGAAGGTCTGGAGCAATAGATAACGACCCTGCGTTGCATACGAGAAACGGAGGATTTTCTGGACAAAAGTCAGGATATGCTTCTACGGGCACAAAGCTCTAAAGATTTAGAGCAGGTTGCACAGCGGAGCCAAGAGGCCAGTGAAGAAGCTTGGCAACATGTGACCTCCAGAAGAAGAAGGGGGAATGTCCGGGTTCCAGCAACGCGGACACAGGTAACTAACCGCTTTCATGTTCTCTCCACAGGTACCGTTGCGGAGAGTGGACCAGATGATATGTCTGGGGGGAGAAAGCAGAAGGAGACTCCGCTGGTTGGAAGGCATGAGATGCACTGTCCTGAGATGGGGGGTTCCACGACCACCACTCCCAAGAGAAGGAGGTGGGTGGTGGTGGTCGGGGACTCTCTACTCCGGGGGACTGAGTCATCTATCTGCCGCCCTGACCGGGAAAACCGAGAAGTCTGCTGCTTGCCGGGGGCTAAGATTCATGATGTGACGGAGAGACTGCTGAGACTCATCAAGCCCTCGGATCGCTACCCCTTCTGCTTCTCCACATGGGCACCAATGATACTGCCAAGAATGACCTTCAGCGGATCACTGCGGACTACGTGGCTCTGGGAAGAAGGATAAAGGAGTTTGAGGCACAAGTGGTGTTCTCGTCCATCCTCCACGTGGAAGGAAAAGGCCTGGGTAGGGACCGTTGAGTCGTGGAAGTCAATGAATGGCTACGCAGGCGGTGTCGGAGAAAAGGCTTTGGATTCTTTGACCATGGGATGGTGTTCCATGAAGGAGGAGTGCTAGGCAGAGACGGGCTCCACCTTACGAAGAGAGGGAAGAGCATCTTTGCGAGCAGGCTGCCTAACCTAGTGAGGAGGGCTTTAAACTAGGTTCACCGGGGGAAGGAGACCAAAGCCCTGAGGTAAGTGGGAAAGCGGGATACCGGGAGGAAGCACAAGCAGGAATGTCTGTGAGGGGAGGGCTCCTGTCTCATACTGAGAATGAGGGGCGATCAGCAGGTTATCTCAAGTGCTTATATACGAATGCACAAAGCCTTGGAAACAAGCAGGGAGAACTGGAGGTCCTGGTGATGTCAAGGAATTATGACGTGATTGGAATAACAGAGACTTGGTGGGATAACTCACATGACTGGAGTACTGTATTGGATGGTTATAAACTGTTCAGGAAGGACAGGCAGGGCAGAAAAGGTGGGGGAGTAGCACTGTATGTAAGGGAGCAGTATGACTGCTCAGAGCTCCGGTAAGAAACTGCAGAAAAACCTGAGTGTCTCTGGATTAAGTTTAGAAGTGTGAGTAACAAGAGTGATGTAGTGGTGGGAGTCTGCTATAGACCACCAGACCAGGGGGATGAGGTGGATGAGGCTTTCTTCCGGCAGCTCGCGGAAGCTACTAGATCGCACGCCCTGGTTCTCATGGGTGACTTTAATTTTCCTGATATCTGCTGGGAGAGCAATACAGCGGTGCATAGACAATCCAGGAAGTTTTTGGAAAGCGTAGGGGACAATTTCCTGGTGCAAGTGCTAGAGGAGCCAACTAGGGGGGGAGCTTTTCTTGACCTGCTGCTCACAAACCGGGAAGAATTAGTAGGGGAAGCAAAAGCGTGTGGCGGTTCAATGACAAGAAAGAACAGAGCTTTAAGCAAGCAAGCGAGCTGGTCTGCTAACGGGCTTCTGCCTGTCAGCTTTCCACCTTCCCCCTTTATTCTTTCTCTCCCCCCGCGCATTACATTCTCCAACAGATAAAAGGAATACACTGGCTTTGTTTAACATTCTTATTTACCAATTTCTATCTACCGCATTCCTTGCTCTCGGGCCTTGAGCCCAGTCCTGGGAGGCTTCCCACGGTTCATGTCATCTGGGCGAGATTCCAAGGTTGATGCCCTTGAAAGGAGCTGTGTGTGCACAGGTCCAGCACAACACTCCGGGTGTGCCCTGAATGTTGCCAAGCGCATGAACCTTGTATGAATCCTACATCCCCTCCTTTTTTGTTTATTTGTGCTCGGCCATCTCATGGTAGCCATCAATTTGCTTTTGCAAGCCACTTAACTCCCGGACAGATGAGGTCATAACTCGTGGAGCCTACCAGGGCGGTTCTCGACAAAGCCTTAACAAAAAGGAAATACATTGCACACAGCAACAGCAAAAAATGAGCTTAAGAAGGTAAAGTGTAATTGGCCAGGCCCCAATTAGCCATGCTAGAGTATTGGGAAGAGAGGTTCGCGTAAGCAGCGAGCATCATCTCATTCCCAATTTCCTCAGGGTGATGACATACTGGAATAAGGCACATACCTAACAATTCTTCAGCTGCTACAAAATCAAATAAACAAAAGTGGGTAATATTTGCTATTGAAGCCAATCTTTCCCATAGGTTATATGTCATTCGGGCCCGTAATGGAGAAAGCGCTCCTGAGTCAACCCCTCCAGGAAATAGCAGGCACAAAAGGCATACAATCAATACAGAATTAGCAGTAATTTGGGCGAGAATTGCCACAAACAAAGTCTCAGAAGTCTCTGGCTGTTGGTTTGCTGCCAGTCTTCGTTGAGCCGCGGCAACCAATGCTTTTACTGCTCCCCACGTCACGGGCTGGCTTGGGACGCTACGCCTCCTCCGTTTCCGTCCCGCCGTTGTCGACCCGGGAGGCACCGCGTTCTCCTCCAAGGTCAGCTGAAACTCCGGTATGGGGTTCGACAGCCCCTGGAGCCACGCCATGCTGTTTCAGTGCCGGTCGCACACACCGGGCCGGAACCCACAACGGTCCTGCAGGGAGAGACACAGCAGCATATCCCCGACCCCAAGTGATTAGAGGTACTGGGCCCAGCCATTGCGGATCGGGCAGCTGACGGTAATAGACATGTGGTCTTTCCAGTACCTCGGATTTGTGAAAATGCCGATCCGTGGGGGTCTGCTGATCTGCATTCAGCGTTAAATTATTTAAAGTAAACAAAAAGATATGCATTTGTTGCTGAATGTCTCCTAAGGTTTGGAGATGCAGTTCCCCTTGTTTTAATTGTTTGCGATTTGCACGTTCAACAATGGGTTGGCCCGTGGAATTATAAGGGATCCCGTGTTTTAGACGGACGTCCCATCGGGCACAAAAAGTGGAGAGGGCTGTGGAGCAATAGGCTGGGGCATTATCCGTTTTTATCTGGCTCGGGCGACCCATAACAGCAAAACAGGCTAGCAAATGGTGAATAACTTTGGGAGTGGCTTCCCCACGCTGTGGGGTCGCCCAGAGGAATCCTGAATAGGTATCAATGGAAACATGTAAAAACGAATAGGGGCGGAATTGTGGCACGTGAGTGACATCCATTTGGCACAGCTGATTCGCCGTGGTACCTCTGGGGTTAACGGCATAAGAAAAGGTAGGGGCAGCAGCGGCATGGTGGGGGCAGGAACGAACAATAGAACGTGCATGATCAGCAGGAATATGAAACTGGCGGGCCAAAACAGAGGCAGACTGATGAAAAAAGGAATGACTTTCAATGGGGTCAGAAAAAAGGGAATTTACCTGATCACGTAACGCGCGATCAGCGTGTGCATTGCGTTCAGTAAGTAGCCCAGGCAGAGGGGTATGACTGCAAATATGAGCAACAAAATAAGGGAAATTACAAGTGGTGAGGAGATACTGTAAGGACAAAAACAGGCAAAGAAGGTCCGCATCGACCTGAGGGGTAATAAGGGCAAGGGGTAAATGATCAATTACCTGATAAACATAATGCGTGTCCACGATCACATTAAAGGGACAATCAGCAAAAAGTTGAAAGGCCAAAATAACAGCAGCTAGTTCCAAGGACTAGAAAGCTCTCCAAGCGCTGTGCATGCAAATATTGTTGTACAAGTGAATGAAGCGCTTTCAGCTTTTCTAGGGGGAGGGGGCCACTGGTCAATCCATACGGGCTCTAAGGATTGCCATACCAATGGTAACGCGGATGGCAAGGTGGGTGAGGGAGGATTTTGGGCCATTATATATTAATATCGAGGGTGGTGTCCAGCTTTGTAAGTAAGTCACGGCCCCAAATATTGAGGTGGACAAGGAGCACAAAAGGGCGGATTGTAGCAAGGGCACGGCCTCCAGGTTTAGAGACCGTGACCCAAGACAAACTTTGGCGTCCGGGTTTGCTACCCCCAATCCCCCACAACTCTTTAGAAGGAACTGTTGGCCAACCGACTGGCCACTCCGGATCATGAATCACTGTAATGTCAGCTCCAGTGTCCACCAGCCCTGTAAAAGGAACATTATTTAAGAGAAGTGTTAACTGCGGTTTCGAGGGGCGGACCGACATTGTTAGAGCAACAAGTGGAGAGGACGTGTTGTGAGATGGCGACTGAGCCAGCGTCGATCAAAACCGCCTCCGCCCCGGGCTCGATCCTCTGCGGCTGGCACCTGATAGGGGACTAAAATCAATTGTGCAATTGACCGTCCACGCGGGAGCGACCGTGGAAGATGGGTCCATACCTGAACCTTAATTATGCCGTTGTAATCGGCGTCAATGACCCCTGGGATGACAAAAAAAGCCTGTTTCCCAGCGTGTGAGCGAGAGAGAACCAGACCCACAAATCCGGCAGGGAGAGGTCCCATCACCTGGGTAGGTATGGTGCAAACCTCCCCTGGCAACTGAAAATCAGCGTCCTCCTGCATAATCAAATCAAGCCCTGCACTTCCAGCAGTCGCTGCCCTCATGGAGTCTACGGATTTTAAAGCAGAGGAACAGTTGTCTGAGTGGGAAACACCCCCGTTTGGCCCTGGGTTCGGGGGGAACCCGTCGTGCGGTTTCCCGACCCGCTACAGCACTGATTAGCCCAGTGATAGCCCTTCCGACACTTGGGGCACTTCTTTGAGGGGCGGGCGGGTGCCGTCGATGAGCGGCACTCCCGCTGAAAGTGACCCTCCTCACCACAGTGGTAACAACGCTTCCCCTCCTTCCCGCTTTTCCGCAGGGCGGCGGCCAGAACCCCAGCTTTATGTGCTTGTGTGCCGATGTTTTGGCACGCCCGCAGCATGTCCGACAGCTCTAGAACGCCAGCGGCTTGTGCAGCCTGGAGGGCACAGCGGCAATCCTCGTTCGCATTTTCAACCGCCATTTTTAACAGGATCTCCTGAGCTGCCGCAGGGTTATCCACCTGTCGGAGGATAGCCTTCTGCAATCTGTTGGTAAAATCCATAAAGGACTTTGACGCACCCTGACGGATACTGGCAAAGCTTTTGGTAGGCTTGCCTGAATCCGGGACCTTCCAGAAAGCATGCTGGGCGCAGGTGGAAATAATGGGGAAGACGACCGGAGGGAGTTGAGACTGCATCTGAACAGTAGCAAACTGGTCCTCCCCTGCTAACTGCTTATAAATGACACCTTGCGCTATATATACCTGGGCTTGGCGTTCCGCCATCTGCCGATACTCACTAAGCCAAATAACATACTGACTGGGCGTCAGCATCATGCGCAACAGCGCCTTCCAATCTTCAGGGATCAGGGTGTACCCGGTACCTAGCCCTTCAATGAGACCACGTACATACGTGCTAGTGAGGCCGAACTCGCAAATCGCTTTCTTTACGTCTCTGATCACCGAGTAGGGCAAACTGACCCAGTTTGCGACCTGGTTGCCCTGGCCATCATCTTGCCAGGTCACCGGACAAACTGAGACCAGATCAGCCAGCTCCTCTGCTGTAAGATCTGAGCGAGTCTTTGCTGCGTGAACCATTTGTTGCACCAGCGAAAGCCCCTGAGCAGACGCGGACGACCCTCTGGGGGGCCCCGTAGCATGGGGCCCCACGAGGGGAGAGTGATCACACACCAGCTCCAGTGGGGAAGGCCAGGGAGGCGGTGGTAATAGAGGCACTGGGGGCGAAGCAGGGGGAAGGATGGCTGCAGGAGCGGACGGGGGTGGTGGGATCGGCAGACCTTCTGTTGGTGCGGGAGAGGGCCTTTCCGAGGCGACACGCTGTGTCGCATCGCCAGGAGGGGGGATGGCTGCAGGAGCGGACGGGAGTGGCGAGATCACCAGCCTCGCGAGGGATGGCCTGTCCGAAGCGACACGCTGTATCACGTCGCGGCAGAGGTGCCAGGCATGTAAAGCCTGCACGGGCGCCTGAGGCTCTTTGTGCAATGTCTGGCCCAACCGCTCCCAGTCCGCTAGCTTAAGGGTTCCAGCTTCAGGGTACCACGGGCATTGGGCACTCACCTCCTGTAGCAGGAGAGTGAGTTCTCGAGTGGGGCAGTCATGCTGAGCCTTACGCAGCAAATACTGTAGCTCACTGCGGTGTTGCACTTGCAAAGCAGAGAGGGAGCTTCCCATACTTACCACAATGAAAAATACTCACCGGGATCCACGAAGCGAATGAGTGACGCATCTGAAACCCTTGCCGGGCGAGGTGAGTGCTGAGGGCCCCACGTTTGGGCGCCAGTTGTGGCGGTTCAATGACAAGACAGAACAGAGCTTTAAGCAAGCAAGCGAGCTGGTCTGCTAACGGGCTTCTGCCTGTCAGCTTTCCACCTTCCCCCTTTATTCTTTCTCTCCCCCCGCGCATTACATTCTCCAACAGATAAAAGGAATACACTGGCTTTGTTTAACATTCTTATTTACCAATTTCTATCTACTGCATTCCTTGCTCTCGGGCCTTGAGCCCAGTCCTTCCCACGGTTCATGTCATCTGGGCGAGATTCCAAGGTTGATGCCCTTGAAAGGAGCTGTGTGTGCACAGGTCCAGCACAACACTCCGGGTGTGCCCTGAATGTTGCCAAGCGCATGAACCTTGTATGAATCCTACAAAAGTGGATGGGAATCTGGGAGGCAGTGACCATGAGTTGGTTGAGTTCAGGATCCTGACACAGGGAAGAAAGGTAAGCAGCAGGATACGGACCCTGGACTTCAGGAAAGCAGACTTCGACTCCCTCAGGGAACGGATGGGTAGGATCCCCTGGGGGACTAACATGAAGGGGAAAGGAGTCCAGGAGAGCTGGCTGTATTTCAAGGAATCCCTGTTGAGGTTACAGGGACAAACCATCCCGATGTGTCGAAAGAATAGTAAATATGGCAGGCGACCAGCTTGGCTTAACGGTGAAATCCTAGCGGATCTTAAGCATAAAAAAGAAGCTTACAAGAAGTGGAAGGTTGGACATATGACCAGGGAGGAGTATAAAAATATTGCTCGGGCATGTAGGAATGAAATCAGGAGGGCCAAATCGCACCTGGAGCTGCAGCTAGCGAGAGATGTTAAGAGTAACAAGAAGGGTTTCTTCAGGTATGTTGGCAACAAGAAGAAAGCCAAGGAAAGTGTGGGCCCCTTAATGAATGAGGGAGGCAACCTAGTGACAGAGGATGTGGAAAAAGCTAATGTACTCAATGCTTTTTTTGCCTCTGTCTTCACGAACAAGGTCAGCTCCCAGACTGCTGCGCTGGGCATCACAACATGGGGAATAGATGGCCAGCCCTCTGTGGAGAAAGAGGTGGTTAGGGACTATTTAGAAAAGCTGGATGTGCACAAGTCCATGGGGCCGGACGAGTTGCATCCGAGAGTGCTAAAGGAACTGGCGGCTGTGATTGCAGAGCCATTGGCCATTATCTTTGAAAACTCGTGGTGAATTGGGGAAGTCCCGGATGACTGGAAAAAGGCTAATGTAGTGCCAATCTTTAAAAAAGGGAAGGAGGAGGATCCTGGGAACTACAGGCCAGTCAGCCTCACTTCAGTCCCCAGAAAAATCATGGAGCAGGTCCTCAAAGAATCAATCCTGAAGCACTTACATGAGAGGAAAGTGATCAGGAACAGTCAGCATGGATTCACCAAGGGAAGGTCATGCCTGACTAATCTAATCGCCTTCTATGATGAGATTACTGGTTCTGTGGATAAAGGGAAAGCAGTGGATGTATTGTTTCTTGACTTTAGCAAAGCTTTTGACACGGTCTCCCACAGTATTCTTGTCAGCAAGTTAAAGAAGTACGGGCTGGATGAATGCACTATAAGGTGGGTAGAAAGTTGGCTAGATTGTCGGGCTCAACGGGTAGTGATCAATGGCTCCATGTCTAGTTGGCAGCCGGTGTCAAGTGGAGTGCCCCAGGGGTCGGTCTTGGGACCGGTTTTGTTCAATATCTTCATAAATGATCTGGAGGATGGTTTGGATTGCACTCTCAGCAAATTTGCGGATGATACTAAACTGGGAGGAGTGGTAGATACGCTGGAGGGCAGGGATAGGATACAGAGGGACCTAGACAAATTGGAGGATTGGGCCAAAAGAAATCTGATGAGGTTCAATAAGGATAAGTGCAGGGTCCTGCACTTAGGACGGAAGAACCCAATGCACAGCTACAGACTAGGGACCGAATGGCTAGGCAGCAGTTCTGCGGAAAAGGACCTAGGGGTGACAGTGGACGAGAAGCTGGATATGAGTCAGCAGTGTGCCCTTGTTGCCAAGAAGGCCAATGGCATTTTGGGCTGTATAAGTAGGGGCATTGCCAGCAGATAGAGGGACATGATCGTTCCCCTGTTTTTGAGGCCTCATCTGGAGTACTGTGTCCAGTTTTGGGCCGCACACTACAAGAAGGATGTGGATAAATTGGAGAGAGTCCACCGAAGGGCAACAAAAATGATTAGGGGTCTGGAACACATGACTTATGAGGAGAGGCTGAGGGGACTGGGATTGTTTAGTCTGCAGAAGAGAAGAATGAGGGGGGATTTGATAGCTGCTTTCAACTACCTGAGAGGTGGTTCCAGAGAGGATGGTTCTAGACTATTCTCAGTGGTAGAAGAGGACAGGACAAGGAGTAATGGTCTCAAGTTGCAGTGGGGGAGGTTTAGGTTGGATATTAGGAAAAACTTTTTCACTAGGAGGGTGGTGAAACACTGGAATGCGTTGCCTAGGGAGGTGGTGGAATCTCCTTCCTTAGAAGTTTTTAAGGTCAGGCTTGACAAAGCCCTGGCTGGGATGATTTAATTGGGGATTGGTCCTGCTTTTGAGCAGGGGGTTGGACTAGATGACCTCCTGAGGTCCCTTCCAACCCTGATATTCTATGATTCTATGATTTGAGCATAAGCTTTCGTGAGCTTCGCTGTAGCTCACGAAAGCTTATGCTCAAATAAATTGGTTAGTCTCTAAGGTGCCACAGGTACTCCTTTTTTTAAAAGAAAGTTATGTGTCACAGACTGCACAGTCAAACTGTGGACCTGGTTGCCAAGGGATGTTGTGAAGGCCAAAAATATAACAGGGTTTAAAAAAGAACTAGTTAAATTCATGGAGGATAGGTCCATCAATGGCTATTAGCCAGGATGGGCAGGGATGCAACCCCATACTCTGAGTGTCCCTATCCTCTGTTTGCCAGAAGCTGGGAGTGGATGACCAAGGATGGATCGATCACTCAGTGATTGCCTGTTCTATTCATTCACACTGAAGTCCTGACATTGGCCACTGTTAGAAGACAGGGTACTGGGCTAGATGGACCGTTGGTTTGACCCAGTATGGCCATTCTTATGAAACCTCAAGTCTTGGGATTAGAAATACCTTGCTGTATTATCACCTTATTGTTCTAAATTTACATATAAACATAAAATATGGCTTTAATTGGTGTTCGTATATATTTTTGTCTTTCTTTATATAGGAATTAGATACAGTCCTCCTGTCAACTAATTTCTAAGTTATCTGCAAAAAAACGCTACAGTTTTCAGGTGCCTATGTAGCCCCTGGAATCACTGAAATGACTCCCCTGGGCTCTTATCACGGCCTGGCTCTGGCTTCCAATGTGGCCAGGGAGCAGGCCCTTGCAGGGAAGAGGAGGAACAGGGGGTGGGGCCCTGTGGTGATGGGGGTCTAAACCCTGCACCGGGAAGAGACTGCTGCTGTCACTCTGCACCTGCCCCAGGCTGCTATGCCCACGTTAAAAAGTGGGCTGGCATGGCCTTCCCACTTTTACAAGTGTGTGTGGGGGGGCATGGCCCCCTTAGCCCTCTTTGTTCGAGTGCTGCTGGCTGTGGGGGGCCCAGATGTTCTTTGTATCCGGGGCCCCAATAAATCTTAATCTTGCCCATTATTAAAGAGGGGTTTATCAGAGTGTCTGTAGATATTGTGGGACTTCTCACTAAACTTTCCAGGAATGGAAAGAAATATATACTTCTTGTGGTGGATTCTGCCACCAGACACCCTGAAGCTACAGCCTTGTCTAAGATTGAAGCTGAAACAGTGGCTATAGTTTTATTCACCATTTTTAGCAGAGTAGGTTTTCCCAGAGAAATCTTGACAGACCATAGTTCAAATTTCATGTCTGTAGGCTTTAAAAAGTTGTGGCAATTATGTGGCGTGAACCATGTGAGGGCTGCTCCCTATCACGCAGAAATTCATGGGCTTGTGGAAAGATTTAATGGAACTTTAAAATCTGTGCTAAGAATGTGGGTCTCCAGCAGGGGTGAAAGGGAGCCGGTAGGGGCCGGTACTGCGTACCAGTAAGACCCCGCACCGGCTCATACCCAGCCCACAGTAAAGCGTTGCCACGGCAGTGCTTTAATGTCCCTGCCCCTTTTGCCTCCCCTGTCAGCAGCCCTGGCTCCGTACCGGCAGGGCCACCGATGGAGGGGCCGGAGGGGGCAGCAACGTTAAAGAGCTGCCGCGGCGCTTTAATGTTGCTGCACCCCCCAGTCGGCACTTTAACATTCCTGCCCCTTTTGGCCCCCCCGGCTGCTGACGGGTGGGGGGGAGCAAAGGGAGCAGCTGCCCTGGGGCCAGTGATTTAAAAGGGCCTGCGGCTCCAGACGCTGCTGCCGCTATGGCAGCAGTGGCGTCCAGAGCCCCAGGCCCTTTAAATCAACACGGGAGCCCTGGGAGGCATGGGCCAGCTGGACTGGAAGGGCTGGTGGGGGGATGCTGACCCCCCCCAGCCCCGCCCCTTCCACCTGAGGCCCCGCCCCTTCCAGGGGCTGGAGCCACCCTGCCCCATACCGGTAAGTGGCCTCAGTTACTTTCACCCCTGGTCTCCAGGCATGAGAGTGTCTGGGATGTGTTACTCCCGTGTTTGCGATATGCATACAGAAGTGTTCCCCCAAAGTCTACTGTTTTTTCCCCCCTTTGATCTCCTGTATGGGAGGCAGGTTAGGGAACCCGTAGATTTGATTTGAGGCTCTTGGGACGAGAGGGCAGAAGAGACAGGACAGCCTATAGGAGATACTCCTGGGGGAATTCTGTGCCAAAAAAGTTAAAATTCGGAGCACAATATTTTAAAATTCTGCAAATCTATTCGACATTGGTGAGGCCTCATCTGGAGTACTGTGTCCAGTTTTGGGCCCCACACTACAAGAAAGATGTGGATAAATTGGAGAGAGTCCAGCGAAGGGCAACAAAAATGATTAGGGGTCTGGAACACATGACTTATGAGGAGAGGCTGAGGGAGCTGGGATTGTGTAGCCTGCAGAAGAGAAGAATGAGGGGGGATTTGATAGCTGCTTTCAACTACCTGAAAGGGGGTTCCAAAGAGGATGGCTCTAGACTGTTCTCAATGGTAGCAGATGACAGAATGAGGAGTAATGGTCTCAAGTTGCAGTGGGGGAGGTTTAGATTGGATATTAGGAAAAACTTTTTCACTAAGAGGGTGGTGAAACACTGGAATGCGTTACCTAGGGAGGTGGTGGAATCTCCTTCCTTAGAGGTTTTTAAGGTCAGGCTTAACAAAGCCCTGGCTGGGATGATTTAACTGGGAATTGGTCCTGCTTCGAGCAGGGGGTTGGACTAGATGACCTTCTGGGGTCCCTTCCAACCCTGATATTCTATGATTCTATGATTCTATGATTTGTCAAAATAACACTATATAATCACGCCGGTTTCAATTATTTTGGTAATTTTTTTTAAAATACCTCTCAGCAAGTATGTCTGTAGCATTACAGACAGAAAAATTTCCCCCAGGCGTAGAGAGATAAAGAAACCCTTATGTCAACCTCTATGCTTCTCTGCCGTCTTCCCCCCACAGCCCAGCTGGGAGGGGGCAGACACTCTCACCCCCTTCCCTCCGGAGCACAACTGTGGGGCCCCCCCAGCCCAGACACTCACACCCCCTCCTCCTCAGAGCCCAGCTGCGGCTCCTCCAACCCAGACACTCTCACCCCCCTAACCCCCAGAGGCCAGCTGCAGGCCCCCCTCCCCCCCGGCCCAGACACTCATCGACTCCTAGAGCTCAGGGATCCAGAGGGAGAAACAGCCTAATGCTGGGTCCCAGGCTTGCATGGAGTTTCCTGCGTGCCGCCGCCTCCTTCCTTTAGAGCTTGCTGGGAACTGCAGCTGCTAGGAACCCTCCAGTTCCCTTCCCGTCCCCCCAACCTTGTCTTCTATTTGTGAGCTAGGCTCTGCCAGGTCCAGCAGCCCCTAGGGGCAGCTGACATCTCTGCAGCCCATTTCTGGGGGGGGGGGGAAATTCTGCACACCCAACATTAATTTCTGCAAAATTCTGCATTGCACACTGTTGCAGAATTTCCCCAGCAGTAAGGGGAGTATGTCACTTGTTTTAAGGAGAATTTACAGGTTCTGATTAATTTAGTGCAACAGGATCTTTAAAAAAAGTTAGGAAACTCAGAAAGTTTGGTATGATCAGCATACTGAAGAAAGGTCGTTTGATACTAGTGATTTGCTGTTAGCGCTAATCCCAGTGAGGAAAAACGAAACACAGGATTATTGGGAAAGACCTTCTGAGGTGATTGAAAGAGTGAATGAAGTCACATATGATGTAAGGAAGCCCAGTGACAGGGGAGCTGTGCAAACAATGCATATCACTATATTAAAATCTTACCATGAAAGAGTGGTGATGGTGGTGAATATTTGTTGTGCTGATGAGGGAATGTTCTCCGCCCCTTTAATTGATTTGGTCAGGGAGAGCAGGGAAGAGTACTGGAGAGCACTGAATTTGAGTATGGTTTAAATCCAACCCAAAAGCAGGAAATGCTGGCCCTTTTAAAGCACCACAAAGGTATTTTCCAACCAGCCAGGTTTAACTGACAAGGTTGTACATTCCATTGAAATCTCAGAGCTCCACTCTGCTTCTAGCAGATCATGCTGGGCTAAAGGGGAACTGTAGAGACAAATCCAGGAGGAGGTGGACAGCATGGTAGAAATTAAAGTAATTATTAAGTCAAAAAGCACTGGGGCATCCCCTATTGTAATGGAACCGAAAAAGGACAAAACAATGAGATTTTGTGTGGATTACAGAAAGCTAAATGCTATGACCCATATCCCACACTCCAAATAGAGGACGTAGTGGATCTATTGGGGGGAGTGAAAAATTCATAAGCACCCTAGATTTGACTTGTGGGTACTGGCAGACTCCCTTAGATGCTGAGGCCCAGGAAAAATCTCCTTTCATAGTGGAGACTGGCCTGTATGAGTGTAAGGTTTTGCCTTTTGGATTAATGAAGGAGTCACATTTCAGAGGCTTTTCAAATGAGGTGGTGTAGGGGTTCCAAATATTTGCCAGAACCTATATAAATGAATGACTTGACTATTTTCAGTAGCTCCTGGCAAGACTACTTAAACCATGTAGGAGTTGTGTTACAAATGCTGAGAGAAGCCAACCTCACTTTCAAGGTCTCCAAATGCAAGATGGGGGCTGTAGAGGTGTCCTACCCTAGGACACGGGAATGGGGGCGGGGGGGGGGGGGGTTGATTTGCCCCAACCATTTAAAGGTAAAAGCCATTTGGAGTCGTCCTGCCCCTCAAACCAAGAAGCAGGGGCAATCCTTTATTGGTCTGGCCAACTGTTCCCAGAAGTTTGTAAAAGGGTTTAGTGACATTGTGACCCACATTAACAGACTTCACAAAAAAAGGGAAACCAGACTGGCAGTAATGAAGAGAGGCCTGTGAGAAAGGCTTCCAGAACATAAGAGGCTTTGTCTAAAAAGCTTGTTTTGGTCAGCCCTCATTTCAGCAAACCATTTGTGCTGTGTACTGATGCTTCTAACGTTGTGTTAGGTGCACTACTGATGCAGGATGGGGTGGGGGCCAAGAAGCATCCCGTTGTCTACTTAAGCAAAAAACTGACCCTCACTGAACAAAACTATGCGGTCATCGAGAAAGTATCTATGCCATTGGATGGGCTGGTAAGCAACTTAAACCTTATTTGTGTAATAACAAATTTAATGTTTTACGTGATTACGCCTTTGGAGTCTAGACATACAGGAATTTGACATTAAAATAATTCATATCAAGTGAAAGGAAAATGTAGTGGCTGATGCCTTGTTGAGAATGGGGGGAAGTGTCAGTAATACCCCTTCCTAAGCCAGTTTTGCATTGACAAACCAGGTGCCTGCTCTTGCCAACACTGCAAGCATTAGCTAAGAACTAACAAACTCATAGCTAGAGACCTGACCTTCACCTGTATGTTAGTTTAGCTCAAAGTAGGTATTAATTTATAAGAATGTGTTTAGTGTTTAGACTCTGTGAAATGCTTGTAAATTGCGGCATGCATTAATTTCACTTGCAATGTTGGTATTCCATGCCATAAGAGATTATGTAAGTTTTGCTTTATAACTTTGAAAATGTTTGTTCTGAATTTGTGAACCCAGCCGTGGGAATCACCCTCCCCACTCATCTAGAAGGACTATTAAAATCAGATGAGCCATGAAGGAACATCGTAAAATACAAAGGACTGGTCAATGGTCCTATTACACCATGGAAATGCTATGTGCAAGGAAGCTCATCCCGTGGACACGGAAGCTGAACAAAAACAAACAAAACAAAGTCACAGGAAAATTTTCCATCTCCTTGCTGTTTGATCGCTGACTGGGCGAGAGAGACCAAACGAAAGCCAAATATCCCTGGGGTTGCCTCCTGGATTGGCCCTGAAAGACACTTGGAATTGATAGATCACTATGACTCTGGCACTCTTAAGATCTAGATGATAACTCACTTGTGTGTATATGTTTGCTTGCTTTAACCTGTAAATAACTCTCATTTCTTTTTCCTAATTAATAAACCTTTAGACAGTTTATTACAGAACTGGCTACAGACGTTGACTTTGGTGTAAGATCTAGGGTACCAACTGATCAAGGATAAGTGACTGGTCTCTTGGGACTGGAAGCAACCTGAATATTATGTGATTTTTGGTGTGTATGACCATTTATCACTAAGTCCACTTTGTCTGGGTGGCGAGATAGATGGGAGAGTCTAAGGGGATTATCTGTGACTCCATGGTAAGACTGTTATACCGAACCAGGAGGTCACATTACTGGCTTGGTGAAATGTAGTTATAGACTGTGCCACCAATTTTTGGTGTCTACCCTGTTTTTGGCAGTCTGCCCTGAGATAGGCACTCACAGTTGTGAGCCACTCCAGACAGCATGGCAACACCTTTCCCTTTAAACTTGGCAATGAGTTGGTTTATAGTAAAAATAAAACAAAGTTATTAATAATAGGACATAGGTTAAGTGATGCCATGTAAAAGGAATAAAGTTAGAAAGGGTAACAAGCAACTGAAAGTGAAAACATGCATCTCAAAGTCTAAAACTTAACACAGCAAAGATACAGGCTTTGTTCTATATTGTTTCTCTCACCAGTCATTCTTCTTTCCAGCCATGCCTGACTTTACCTCAGTCAGGATCTTCCACAAAAGTACAAGTAGATATCTGAGCCATTAGCAATTATGTCTGAAAAGTCATGGAAGACGGGAGACATTCCAGAAGACTGGAAAAAGGCAAATATAGTGCCCATCTATAAAAAAAGGGGAAATAAGGACAACCCAGGGAATTACAGACCAGTCAGCTTAAATTCTGTACCCAGAAAGATAATGGAGCAAATAATTAAGCAATCAATTTGCAAACACCTAAAAGATAGTAAGATGATAAATAACAGTCAGCATGGATTTGTCAACAAATCATGTCAAACCAACCTGATAGCTTTCTTTGACAGGGTAACAAGCCTTGTGGATAGGGGGGAAGTGGTAGATGTGGTATATCTTGACTTTAGTAAGGCTTTTGATGCTGTCTTGCATGACCTTCTCATAAACAAACTAGGGAAACACAACCTAGATGGAGCTATTATAAGGTGGTTGCATAAATGGTTGGAAAATCATTCCCAGAGAGTAGTTATCAATGGTTCACAGTCATGCTGGAAGGGCATAACAAGTGGGGTCCCGCAGGGATCAGTTCTGGCTCCAGTTCTGTTCAATATCTTCATCAATGATTTAGGTAATGGCATAGAGAGTACACTTACAAAGTTTGTGGACAATACCAAGCTGGGAGGGGTTGCAGTGCTTTGGAAGATAGGATTAAAATTCAAAATGATCTGGATAAACTGGAGAAATGGTCTGAAGTAAATAGGATGAAATTCAACAAGGACAAATGCAAAGTACTCCACTTAGGAAGGAACAATCAGTTGCAGACATACAAAATGGGAAATGACTGCCTCGGAAGGAGTACTGTGGAAAGGGATCTGGGGGTCATAGTGGATCACAAGCTAAATATGAGTCAACAGTGTAACGCTGTTGCAAAAAAAGCAAACATCATTCTGGGATGTATTAGCAGGGGTGTTGTAAACAAGACACGAGAAGTAATTCTTCCTCTCTACTCTGCGCTGATTAGACCTCAACTGGAGTATTGTGTCCAGTTCTGGGCACCACATTTCAGGAAAGATATGGACAAATTGGAGAAAGTCCAGAGAAGAGCAACAAAAATGATTAAAGGTCTAGAAAACATGATCCATGAGGGAAGATTGAAAAAATTGGGTTTGTTTAGTCTGGAGAAGAGAAGACTGAGGGGGGACATGATAACAGTTTTCAAGTACATAAAAGGTTGTTACAAGAAGGAGAGAGAAAAATTGTTCTTGTCCTCTGAGGATAGGACAAGAGGCAATGGGCTTCAATTGCAGCAAGGATGGTTTAGGTTGGACGTTAGGAAAAACTTCCTAACTGTCAGAGTGGTTAGGCACTGGAACAAATTGCCTAGGGAGGTGGTGGAATCTCCATCACTGGGGATTTTTAAGAGCAAGTTGGACAAACATCTGTCAGGGATGGTCTAAATAATACTTAGTCCTGCCTTGAGTGCAGGGGGCAGGATTAGATGACCTCTTGAGTCCCCTCCAGTTCTATGATTCCTTTGTCTTCCTAGGTGAAAGGTCTTTGTCTAAGCAGATATCTCACCTATATTGAGTTCCCAGAGACTTGACCTCCCCCTTGGTTGAAGGACCCATCTTTTTCATCTTGCAAGAGTTCTGTTCCTTTGTATCTGCCTTGTGATGGCTGCCAAAGATGGCTTCTGTCTCCCAAAGTTCAATGACTTTGGTTCAAGAGCCAGGATGACCTCATGCTGTTCTTCCCTTCCTGTGGATTTCCCATCTCCCTGTATGTAAATAGAGGTTTCATTGTTTTGATTCCACCATGCTTAATTTACATTGGAGACAGATAAATAGCTGCCTTCTCTCCTGTCAGGGAGAAACAGGTTCCCTCCCAGTTTAGCCACAGATTTTAAAACGTATTATGTATCCATATATCCTCATATAGCGTTAATACATACATTTCACAATGCTATTAATCACCAGTGTGCCATTAGCTTTCAGAAAAGACCCCACTCTGTTAACAAATACAGTAATATTGTATACAATCAGTTGATTTAATTCCTTAACACTCAAGGTTCAGCCCTCCTGTCTTTATAGACCAGTGAACGTTTGCAATGGATTCTTCTGAGGGTCACCCCTAAAAGTTGTTGGGATATGTAAGGGTTAAGTTGAGACCTGGGAAACTGCTGGTATGGTATGAGGGAGTAGAAGCATGGGCCGTTTCTACACTTGATAAATAAAGTGCTACCCTTCTCCCTTCCCTTCTCCTTGTTAAGGATTGATAGGTGTTGTAGCTGTATAAGGAATGTGGGGATCTGAAAGATACTCTTTTTGTGTAGAGCAGTGTTATCTCCCCCTCCCTTCCTTTCCCAGCTACATAGACGAGCTCGGGGTCACGGCCCCTTCCTCCCTCCCCTGAAAATTGCTGATTAAGGGAACTTGTGGCAACAATTACTGCAAAGAAATGTGTTTTCAAGGTTAAAATGTGTGTGTATAATATGCGTAATGCTATAATCAGTCAAGAGGGGTGGGTATAATCATAGTATGGGTGTTCATATGATTTAATAAGGGTTTTGGGGGTGTTGTAGCAAAAGTAGGTAAGTTTACATACTAACTTAGATAAAAAGAGAGTGCTATAACTAATCCAGTACTTAGTCAACAATTGGGTCGAGGGGAACAAGTACTACAATAAAGAAGCCTGTCTACTCAATCTGCCTCTGGGTCCTCCTGCTCTTCTTCTAACAAAAGTAAAGTTTGTTCAACCTGGGAGGAAGGTGACATGAAGTTTGGTGGTGAAGGAAGCTCTATCCTCTTTCTTTCCCCACTTGGTAGCTTAATAGCTTTGTTTACCTAATATGTAAAAAACCAAATCAAACCAAACCACTTCATTGTTTTTTTCCTGAAGACTGGGCTGGCTGGAGAACCAAATATACACAATCTTTTGCCTAAAGCAAACCTGTATATCAACTTCCCATGACATACCAGGTCCAAACACACTTTAGTCATAATTTGAGCGTATATCCATAATGCCTAATATCTCCCACATACATACATCACACAAGAATATTAATGATCCAGGAGTAATTAGCCTTGAAATAATATCTCACAAGGCATATTTTGTACAAGATTATTACTATAATGTGTAGGGCATGAATATAGGGATGTTTAGGGCTACACCTCCCTGCTTACAATGCTGTAGGAGGGTTAGCTCCTTGCTGACCCGGGGCAGCATATCAAAGCCCACTGTGCTGCAACACCTCACTATGTTTAATTATATCTGAAATGACCATCTTAAGCTCACATATTATGGGGCATCTTCCACCCTCCTTAACATATATACTTCCCCTCACACTTGCTTCTCACCTATCTGGGTCGCCCAGGCCAATAAAGAGTCCTATTACCCCTGAAGATATTTACTCACCTCTCTTACTACTCTTAATCTGCCCTGCTGTCAGTGGAGTGGTGGCCCTCAGCTATTTACCTAGCTGTGCTAGAGCCCGGCCACTCATTGCTGATCCTGTGGCACAGCACTGTCTAGCTGTGCCTCAGTTTCCCTCACCCAGACCAGTAAAGCGTGAAACCAGACATCTTATCACTCAGTCTGCCCTGTTCCCAGCAGAGTTCTGGCCCACAACCACCCTTACCTGTGCCAGTGTCTGTACATGTTAAGCAGTTTTGTGCCACAGCAACATCCAGCTGGGCCTCAGTTTCCCTGCTTTCAGTGGCATTCTGGCCCACAGCTTTCCTAGCTGTGCCAGGGGCTCACCACTCTCCTATTTTATACAATGACTGCACACACACTAGTGTGTAGGGTGTGAATATAGGGGTGCTTAGTGTCATATTTACACTGGGAAGTTTCTCACTCAATCGATAAGGGATTTGCTAAACAAATGTTGTGCCAGAAGTCCAGGCAAGGCCTCTTCTTTTCATGATTGCAGTAGGAGGTAAAAGTCTAGCTTGGCTAGTGTGAGAATGAGCAACTGAAGACATAACTTTGATCAGTTAGCATAAGAAATAAATCTGTATCCTAATAGAACTAGGCTATGACCATGCTTCTTTGCAATAGTTTGCCATTTAGCTGAAGACATCTATTATGCAAAAGAATAGGAGCACTTTGTCCTTTTCATCCTCATTGTACTTTGACGGGTCAGTCAGGTTTATTTATAAACCACCGGCTAATTACTTTGCTTCCCGTTTCACTGAACAAAGGTATGTTGCCACCTCTCCTAGCTTCAGCAAGACTTCTCACAAGGACAAGATGTTCTGAATAAAAATGGCTGAAGAGGAAAGTAAAAACTTCTCTGCTGAGCTGAGTGAGAAAGGAGGTATAGAAAACAAAGGATTTGCTCAAAATGAGGTGCTTAATGAAAAGGAATGCAATGCCAGCCTCCAAGAGGAGATACCAGAAACATGCACTGTCGGCGTCAGCTCAGCAGCTGTGCAGAGCCAGGACTGTGAAGTTTTGAAGCCCTTTGCAGGAATGCCTAAGGAAGTCTTGCTTAAATTCTCAGGTCAGGCACGGTACAGAGTCACCAGAGAGATCCTCTTCTGGCTCATAATTGCATCTACACCAGTGCTTGTGGGGGCTACAATTGCAATTGTTGCCGTGTCGCCAAAGTGCCTGAGCTGGTGGCAAGCTAGTCCCATTTATCAGATCTACCCACGTTCATTTAAGGACACCAACAAGGATGGGAATGGTGATCTGAAAGGTGGGTGCTCTACATTTTTGTGACTTTCAGTCCTTGGTTGCATGAAGCTGTATGTATTATATATATTTCTGTTACCACAATCTCTCACTCCCTAAGAAGTGTATTAACAATAAAGGCAGCAACCTGATTAGAGACAGATGGGATCACAAGTTAGCTAATAATCCACAGGTAGCCAGAACTGTGATTATCATTAACCATCTAATTAGGAAGGGCTCAAGTTGTAGAATCTAAACCTTTATCAAAGTTAAAACCTCCCCAAAGTATGCCACTGTTCAGAGCTGGGGTTTTGATTTGGCCCATCAGAGAGAAAAAGAGAGAGAACAGCGGCAAAACTGCAATTTGGATTAGAATTTCCCACCAAAATTTGGGGAGTGTTTGGAATCCAATGTTTTATTGGACAATCAATTAATTGCCATTTTGGATTTTGCTCCATAAAAAATCTGCGGGGAAAAGAAACCATTAACAAACAAAAGAGTAGAGGAAGAAATGCTATTTTTGAGCCTTTAGGGAGACTCAATACAAGTGTATCTGATACACTACATGGATGGTGATATTAAGAACTCAGTTGACTCACAGATTTTACTACAAGAAATGGATAGTAAAAGACAAAAAAAATAAAAAGTATATACAACAGGTACTAGACCATCATATCTTCTATCAGGAAGTGAAGAACAGTGTGTTTCTATAAGTGGATAATATTTGTAATATGCCATGAACATAGATTAATTTTGATTTAAGAGGAGGGAGACTGGTATGATTTAGGGACTGGAGCAGGGGTCTCAAACACGTGGCCTGAGGGCCGAATGCAGCCCGTGGAGTTATTTCCTGTGGCCTGCCAAACTCCCCTCGGCCCCCTCCCCAAGCGCACCGCATCCCCGCTCCTCCGCCTACCTCCCAGCGCTTCCCGCTGCCAAACGGCTGTTTGGCAGCACTTAGAGTTTCCAGGAGCGAGGGGGAGGAGTGGGGACGTGGCATGCTCAGGGGAGGAGGTAGAGAAGAGGCGGGGCCAGGTCGGGGATTTGGGGAAGGGGTTGGAATTGGGGGTGGGAAGAGGCGGGGCAGGGGCAGGGCCTCATGGAAGGGGTGGAGTGGGAATGGGGGGGAACGGCTTTAACCAAAGTAATTTTAAAAGTAAATGCGTGTTTTGTCGTTTGAGGGAGGTGCATTACTGAGGGTTTATATTTTATTAAAACCCCTCTTCGCAGTTTTTAAAAAGTGAATACGTTGACTTTTAATAGCATACTATATTACTCTTCATTTTTTACTATACTTTTGTATCGTTGTATGAAAAGGTTTCAGTGATGTGACCCGTGGGCCAATGTACTAGTCCTCATGTGGCCCTCGTTGTGATTTGAGTTTGAGATCCCTGGACTGGAGAGAGAATTAGAGTGAGTAGTAGAGAAAAAGTACAGGTTAAAAGAAGAAGTGGGTTTTTTACCCACGAAAGCTTATGTGCGAATAAATCTCTTAGCCTTTAAGGTGCCACCGGACTCCTCATTGTTTTTGTGGATACAGACAAACACGGCTACCCCCTGATAATAGGTTAAAAGAGAATGTCTTCTATCTAACTGGAGGTGAAGCCTAGGGCTTTTTCATTTAAATCACACTTCCCGGCTTCTCAGGGTGGTTGTGTGGATTAACTCACATTCCTAGAAAATGAAAATAGATAATACATACATTTTATTAACCTCAACATCTTCCAGGTGTGGGAAACTTAATTTCAACAGAAATGACAATGCTGCCACAGACATGTTGTTTTTGTCCTTGCAAAACAGACTCTCTTTATTTACAGGTATCCAAGAAAAACTGGATCATATCGTGTATTTAAATATAAAAACGATCTGGATTACTTCTGTTTATAAGTCGCCCTTAAAAGACTTTGGGTATGGAGTTGAAGACTTCCGGGACGTTGATGCTATGTTTGGAACGATGAGCGATTTCGAAAATCTGATTGCAGCTATACATGACAAAGGTAAACTTGAGCTATGGCCTTCCCCCCCGCCCTCTCCAAAATGCACTGCTCACACATGGAATGTAGATGTACTTTTCTTCTTTTACTTCACATTTTGTTGTTTTGTGTTTCAGTGTGTGTGTCTTTATACACTTCCATGGGCAGAGGGGTTCAGAACATAGCAGATCGAATGGGGGTTCTGAATAGGGTTGCCAACTTTCTAATCGTAGAAAAACGGACACCCTTGCCCCTGCCCCTTCCTTGAGACCCTGTCCTCCACTCCCTCCATCCTTCCTCCCTCCGTCGCTTGCTCTCCCCTACCCTCACTCACAGGGGGTTGGGGTGCAGGAGGGGGTGAGGGCTCTGGCTGGGGGTGCTGGTTCCAGGGTGGGGCCAGAAATGAGGGGTTTAGGGTGCAGGGGGTCTAGGCTGGGACCAAGGGGTTTGACGTGTGGAAGGGGGCTCAGGGCTGGGGCACGGGGTTAGGATGCTGGACAGGGTGCAGGCTCTGGGAGGGGGCTTGGGTGGGGCAGGGGGTTGGGGAATAGGAGGGGGTGTGGGCTCTGGGCGGTGTTTACCTCAGGTGGCTCCTGGGAAGGCTGGCATGTCCCTCTGGCTCTGTGTGCCACCCCTGCACGCAGGTGCTGCCCCTGCAGCTCCCATTGGCTGCGGTTTCCAGCCAATGGGAGGTGTGGAGCTGGTGCTTGCAGCGGGGGCAGCACATGGAGATTCTGTGGCTACCCCTATGCCTAGGAGCTGGAGGGATGCGTTGCCGCTTCCGGGAGCTGCATGTAGTGAGGTAGGGAGCCTGCCTGAGCCACCAACTAGAATTTTTACGGCCCAGCCAGCCACCAGGGTCCCTTTTCAACCAGTTGTTCCAGTCAAAAACTGGACACCTGGCAACCCTAGTTCTGAAGGGATGAGTACTGACTGCAGCATTGCAACCCTTTCTACCAATCTTGCAGAAGCTTCTCCATGAGGGCTTCGTGGAACTTGGCCTATGCAAAATGGATGGGAGCTAGGTAGTGGGAGAGGGAAGCCAGTACTACAGCATATGGACTCTGTAGATCCTCTAAAATCCACACAGGTCTCAGGATAGCTACTGGTGTTTTGGGATGAAACTCTTTTCACATTCCATGTCGTGGGACAGGCCCTGTTCTTTTTGACAGGTTGTATTTATTAGTCCCTGCAGCAGTCTTCTGATGACTGAAGCCTGAGATGCTGTCACTTCCATCTTTGCATCCATAAGCAATAATATTCTTGCTGGAGTTAGAAAATAAAATAAAGAAGATAGGGAAAACTTGGGTTCTTTCCCTGTCGTGACCTACTTTGTTTGTCTGTTTAGATCCCAGTCCCACAAACATTTATTCAAGCACTTAACTTCATACGGGTGAGTAGTCCCATTAACTACAAAGGGACTGCTCATGTGCGCTAAGTTAAACAGATACATAAGTGACTGTAGGATGGGGCCTGAGTGTCTACACTCTAAAGGGTTTCACCAGTATAGGTTATACCAGTTCCCAAAATTAAATGACCTACACTGAAAAAAGGACTTTTTGCTGATATAATAGTATCTAAACTAGGGCTTTTACTGACATAGCTATGTTGATCAGTGGTGTGACTCTTCTGCTCCTCCCGCCCCCCCCTTAACTGCAGCTATGCTGGCAAAACTTTTCCATGTAGACTAGGTCTTAGACTCTAAGCCCTTGAGGACAGCGGCCTCTCTTAATTGTATGTCTGTAAAGCCACCAGTGTTGTTTTGGCTTCTATGTTAATACTGTACATTTTGTGACTTGAGATGTTTTGTTTTGATTTAATCTTTCCCACATTTGATTTGCAAGGTTTAAAGGTGATAATGGATTTAATACCAAACCACACAAGTGACAAACACAGTTGGTTTCAGCTGAGTCGCAATCGGACTGGGAAGTATGCAGATTACTACATCTGGCATGATTGTGCACACACTGATGGGACAATCACTCCTCCCAACAACTGGGTAAATAGAAGGTTTGGGGTCACCTTCAAATCAGAAAATGAGTCGCAAAATCACAGCAATGTTGTGAATATGAAACCATTGTGTGGTAGCTACTGCACACAGCATGTAAACTCAAATCTTTTGTTTCATTAGTAACTTCTGCTTGTATATTTGAGTTCATCTGAACAATGTGAATCAAGATACTAGAATAAGACAGTGAGGCAGCATTGCTTTTCTTCGATTTCATATGTTTTTAATCTGTTTTGATTTTTGTTCCTCTCCTTTAATTTTTTATCTAATACACTTTGGTATATGGTAGGACTGTCAATTAATCACACTTAACTCAAGTGATTAATGCAAAACAAATTAATAGATTTTTTAAATTGCAGTTTTAATTGCAGTGTTTACCAATACCAATTTATATTTAAGATGTGTTTCTACATTGTCAAATATATTGGTTCCAATTACAACACAGAATAAAAGTGTACACTGCTCAATTTATATTATTTTGATTAAATACTTGCACTGTAATAAAGATAAGAAATAGTATTTTTCAATTCACCTCATACAAATACTTTAGTGCAATCTTTATCATGAAAGTGCAACTTACAAACGTAGAATTATTTTTTTCCACATAACTGCACTCAAAAACAAAACAATGTAAAACTTTAGAGCCTACAAGTCCACTCAGTCTTACTTCTTGATCAGCCAATCTTGAAGACAAACAAATTTGTTTACATTTATGGGAGATAATGCTGCCTGCTTATTTACAATGTCATTTGAAAGTGAAATCAGGCATTCACATAGCACTCTTGTAGCCAGCATCACAAGGTATTTATATGCCAGATATGCTAAACATTTGTATGCCCCTTCATGCTTCAACTTCTCTTTTACAGTGCAAATTGTTGTATTAAAAATAAAATAAAATGAGCACTGTACACTTTGTATTCTGTGTTGTAATTGACAATGTAGAAAATATTTATCATAAATTTAAATTGGTATTCTATTATTAACAGTGCGATTAGAATGGCCATGAATCATGACTTTTTAAAACCTCATGATTATCGTGATTATTTCTTTTAATCATTTGACAGCCCTAGTATATGGGCATTTCATTTGGGGAGCTTCTTCCCAGCAGTCCTTTATGCCTGCCAACTATGATGTCAGAAAAACAAACCAGCACTTTGCTGGATTATTGCTTTCCTTCCTATCTGGCCAAGATGCTGGAAATTGGCTTATCTACTTATTTTCCATGTTTTAATTGGAAATCCAACCATTTACTATATGATAAGAACTTGCATCTTCTAAATAAATGAGTTAAAAACCAATAAATTAACACATTTGGCCATAATTATTTTTAACTTAATAACACAGTGAAAGTTTTGAGAAATACCATGAACATTGTCTCAAATCTAATCCAGATACAGCTGATGACTTTATTATTCTCAAATATTCACTGTTGCTGATATTTCAAAAGAGGCTGTTATGTCAGTTGGGGCTTTGTAGAAACAATAGCCAATAGAAATGCTCCCATAAAACTGAAGAAAATTCTCAGTGAAAACCTGCTTTTAAAAAACATGAATCCTTCCTTTGAGCATTTATAGCACAGACATACCAGCATTATGCTGGTTTATGAGAACTGGTGGAATCTCCATCCTTAGAGGTTTTAAAGGCCCAGCTTGACAAAGCCTTGACTGGGATGATTTGGTTGGTGTTGATCCTGCTCTGAGCAGCAGATTAGACTAGATGACCTCCTGAGGTCTCTTCCAACCCTAATCTTCTATGATTCTATGAACTGAAAATGAAATTGACTGTGAAACTGACTAGTTTATTTTCATGGTTTAACCTGAGAGAAATGCAAAAAGTTAAGAAACATAATTATTTAAAATCCAGTTTACTTTTCACAGTTGTTTTCAGTGTTTATTTTCTAAGCTGTTACTAGTAACAGCAGTGTAACAGCTGCTTCTTAGCACCAATAATAATAATAAATAAGACTACTTTTTTAAAAAGGTATGATGTTTAACTGTACAGTGTCTGTTTAAAACTTAGTACCACAAAAAAGGCTTCCCATTTCTCTCCATATCTTTTTCTCACAGACGAACAGGAAGAAAAGTCCAGCTCAACACATTGCAAGCTCATCATGTATTTTATAGCATTGTCAATTAATTGAAGTTAACTCACTTGATTAACTCAAAAAAATCAATCATGATTAAAAAAATTAATTGTGATTAATCACAGTTTTAATCGCACTGTTAAACAATAGAATACCAATTGAAGTGTATCAAATATTTTGGATGTTTTTCTATATTTGCATATATATTGTATTCTGTGTTGTAATTGAAATCAACATGTATATTATTTTTATTACAAATATTTGCTCTGTAAAATTATAAACAAAAGAAATAGTATTTTTCAATTCACCTCATACAAGTACTTTAGTGCAATCTCTTTGTCATGAAAGTGCAACTTACAAATGTATTTGTTTATTTGTTTTGTTTTTGAGTGCAGTTATGTAACAATGTAAAACTTCAAAGCCTACAAGTCCACTCAGTCCTACTTCCTGTTCAGCCAATTGCTCAGACAAATAAGTTTGTTTACATTTACAGGAGATAATGCTGCCATTTCCTTATTTACAATGTCACCAGAAAGTGAGAACATGCATTTGCATGGCACTTTTGTATCTGGCATTGCAAGGTATTTATGTGCCAGATATGCTAAACATTCGTATGATCCTTCATGCTTCCATTCCAGAGGACATGCTTCAATGCTGATGATGCTCGTAAAAAAAAAAATGCATTAATTAAATTTGTGACTGAACTCGTTGGGGGAGAATTGAATATCCCCTGCTCTGTTTTACCCACATTCTGCCATATATTTCATGTTACAGCAGTCTCGAATGATGACCTAGCACAAGTTGTTCATTTTAAGAACACTTCCATTGCAGATTTCATAAAACGCAAAGAAGGTACCAATGTGAGATTTCTAAAGATAGCTACAGCACTTAACCCAAGTTTAAGAATCCGAAGTACCTTCCAAAATCTAAGAGGGATGAAGTGTGGAGCATGCTTTCGGAAATCTTAAAAGAGCAACATTCTGATGCAGAAACTACAGAACCCGAACCACCAAAAATGAAAGTCAACCTTCTGTTGGTGGCATCTGACTCAGATAATGCAAATGAACATGTGTTGGTCCGCACTGCCTTGGATTGTTATCGAGCAGAATGCATCATTAGCATGGACGCATGTTCCCTGGAATGGTAGTTGAAGATGAAGGGACATATGAATCTTTAGCACACCTGGCATGTAAATATCTTGCAATGCCAGCTACAACAGTGCCATGAGAATGCCTGTTCTCACTTTCAGGTGACATTGTAAACAATAAGCGGGCAGCATTATCTACTGCAGATGTAAACAAACTTGTTTGTCTGAGCGATTGGCTGAACAAGAAGTAGGACTGAGTGAACTTGCAGGCTCTGAAGTTTTTCATTGTTCTTGAGTGCAGTTATGGAACAAAAAAAAATCTACATTTGTAAGTTGCACTTTCATGACAAAAAGATTGCACTACAGTACTTGTAAGAGGTGAATTGAAAAATACTATTTCTTTTGTTTTTTTACAGTGCAAATACTTGTAATAAAAATGAATACAAAGTGAGCACTGTACACTTTGTATTCTGTGTTGTAAATGAAATTAATAGATTTGAAAATGTACAAAACATCCACAAATATTTGAATAAACGGTACTCTATAATTGTTTATCAATGCGATTAATCACAATTAATTTTTTAATTGCTTGACAGCCCTAGTATTTTATTAATAGTCCTTTTTATTACTGTTGAAATTCTTAGAAGCACCTAAATTGCTTGTACAAAATATACTAGGCTTGGGAAAAAATTGACAGTCTTATACCAGGATTAAGCAGATTTTTATTATGTTTGGTGAGCAACTTCAAAATTTGAGCAAATAAATATTTATATAATGTGACAAAGCTCTGTCCATGTCTCCGTGGGTCCTGCAGTTCCTGGCGGATTTTGCTAGCCTCAGAGGCTCACTGTGACCCTCCACGTAGCCCTTCTTTCTCTAGAGGCAAGGGTCACAGCCTACTGAGTCATTTTCATCATAAGCCAGCAAGGGAGGTGAGGAAAAGCCATCCTCCCTTGCACAATCTCTGTTGTCTCCCAGTCTCAGTGATTAATCAGGGGGCCAAAAGGGGGGAGACCAGGCCCACCCTCTACTCCGGGCTCCAGCCCATGGACCCTAATAGTATGAGCTATGGTAGATAGACTTTTTAGAAACAGGACATGTACAATTTCCTGGGCTACTTCCCCACAACATCCCCCACTTCCTCAAGATCCACTTCACTCTACCTCAGGGCCTCCTTCCTTGTGCCTGATATGGTGTGTACAGCTCAGTCTCTCCAACAGCACAACTTCCTCCTGCAGCTCCTGATATGCATGCCCACACCTGCCTAACTGGGGGGCTTTTAACTAGTTTCAGCCAACTCCTGATTGGATTCAGGTGTTCCAATCAACCTAGCAGCCATCCTGCTTTCTGGAAAGATCTTAATTGGCCCCAGGTGTCTTAATTGACCTGGAGAAGCTGCCATTTGCTTATTCTGGTAACAGGGATTTGTTTAGCCTGTGGTTAATGTATCTGTCTCCCATTACTTTACTACAGCCATCTGGCCTTGCCCCATCACAATAATAATATGAGATTGACCAAGCACAAGTACGTCTATTAAAGATGATAAATACCAAGGCATAAGCAGAAGTGTACTAGTGTAGATGATTTGCATATGAAAGATCATATATAGCAGCTGTTATGTCTTTGCAGGTTAAATAAGTTAGTAGTAGGAGTAGGTGAAATATATGGAAATTGTTTTACAGTTGTGGATGAGATTTATACTTGTATGGAAATGTGAATTTGTTAAGTTAATGTTAAGGAAAACATATCATTTAAATGAGGGTATTTTCTGTTTATGTTTATTAATGAAAAAATAGAGTAATATTAAATTCCATTTTTTAGTCATCATGATTTGAAGATGTACTGAGCACATGCAGCTCCCATTGACTTCAATGTTTTTCATGTAACATTCATATATGTTCAGTAAATTGGATTTTAAATAGTTATATTGCATATTTACTTTTGCATTTCTCTCCTTTGGACAATGAAAATAGACTAATCAGTTTCAGGCCAACTAACTGTTATGGATAGTAAATGAATACTATTTACAAAGTGATGCATGCCTTTCTATATGCTTGTAAAGCACTGTGTAAATTACAATGCTGTGCAAATGCTCATCATTTCTTAAATAATTAATAATCATCATTTACTTATGTGATCAGGTGAGTGTTTATGGGAATTCCAGTTGGCAATATGATGAGGTGAGAAAGCAATGTTATTTTCACCAGTTTGGGAAAGAACAACCGGATTTAAACTTCCGCAACTCTGCCGTGCAAGAAGAAATCCATGTAAGTATATAATCCACTGCTCCTATTCCAGTAGTAAGGAAATGGTTGGGTTTTATGTTTGTTTTAATTTTTAGAACGTAATTTCTTCATATAGTTGACAATCCAGTGGGAAGCAATTCAAGGATTAGTGTCTATGCAAACAATATAGACAAGGAAGTGTCAACACAAATATACCTGTTTAGGCAAAATCTAAACCATATATTGTAATGCTTCAAGTATCATAGTCTTATCTTTGAAGAGTGTCCTTCTAATTAAGAAAAAGAGGCAGCATTCCATTGAAAGGGTCACCTACATTGCAGTACCACGGCCTGTAGTCTGCAGTGTTCTGACCATTATTGTATTATACTTTTAAAAGGATTAAACAGATAATATCTAGGATCTAGTTTCTATGTGTGAGGCTTACACAAATGTACACCTCTCCCTGGCTGCTCAGATGTAGACAGCACTCATCTTCTCCTGAGTCCTAAGACAGACACAGGACCTGCCATGTATTTGTTATAATTGTCTTGACCCAGCAGCAAAAAAGTCTCTGCCTCCTGCTGCCCTGGGACTTCTCTACCTGGGTCCCAGCAGCATCATTTCCCTGCGACCCCCTCCTGCTGCCCCAGGAACTTCTCTCTGCTGTAGGCCCTATGTGAAAGGAGGGCTCAGTGGCAGGGCAGGGCTGTGTCTTTAGCCCCGAAGCTCTCACACAGAGCTATGCCAAGCCCTGAAAATCTTGTGATCGGAGGACTGTCTCACTTCATTGTGACAGCTCTTCCTGAAGCTTCCAAAATACTATGCTTGTGAAGCGTTCACACAGGAGATCATTGCCTTCTCCCAGCTGCTCAGAGGGAACTCCCCTTACCCACCCCACACAGGCTGGGGGAGCTCCCACTTTATCCTCTCCATCTCCCACCCCATCATTGTCCTCTGTACCCCATTCACCTGCAACTTCCAAATCTTTCTCCTGCGCCCCCCAGTGCCCTGCTCCCCCTCACTCCCTCCTTCACTTCTCAGCATTTGGGCTGCTCTCAACAGTCCATGTGGCCCGTCTTGCACCCTGAATCACAGAGTGGCAGCCGTTTTGCCTGTGGGCCTGGCTTCAACCTCATGGAAAATAGTTGGAGGTGGTAGCCAAATTTATTAAGAGCAGCCTGACTTCTAGGCGCAGATAAAGTATAGGAAAAGAGCAGCCATCTTGCTGGCTTCAGCCCCACTGACAGTAATAGGAGATGGTGCCATTTTGAATTAGGGAAAAATTATGAGTTGGCACCTGTCATCGTGTTTTCATGAAACATTAAAAAAATATAGCCCCAAATTGTGAGGGGGTGCTCAAATCATGAGAGTTGGCAATACTGGGCATCTTAGCATGTCTGCAGAAAAATACTCTTGACTAGAACAGTCTAATACGTTTCAGAAGTGCTGCTGAGCACCACTAGTTCTATCAGTATTTTAAGGAACAAGAAAACAGTAGGTTCGTGTTTTAAAAAGAAGCTCTATTTCAAAAGGCTGGTGCTTTGTGACTTAATAGGAGACCAGAGCTACTCTGTGACCATATGAAATCTTTTACGTTCTGTGTGGAGAAACCAAACAAGGGAAGCTGCAACAGTCAAACTTTACCAACACCTGCCAATGTTCCACAACCAACCTCTGTGTATAAAGATAGTTCAGTCTCCATGGCACAATCCATCCTCAGTGTTTTTGTGCTGGTTCTAATTGAGAGGGTTTTACAATGTGCACAAGTGCTCAGCTGAGACCTCTTTCAGTGCATGAAATCACCATCGAGGCTATTGACATGGTTACCTGCAGTTGTTTTCAGAATTACTGTAAAGGGACAAACAATTCAATAAAATGGAGTATGTCTTGAACTAATAAAATCAGTGAATCTTTAACATGTACTAGTTGAATTCCATCATATTTTTGACCAAAGTCCTGGCTTGTGCAAGTGTATTGTATATGTAATAATAATAAATGGCAGCACTGTGTGCATTTTTATTACTTAGTTGAAAGATATTGTCTGGCACATAGTAACAGTTACACAGATTGCTGCAGGGGATTAAACTTTGGACTCATCTGTTAAAATTTAGGACTATTAAAATTATAGTAATAAAATAACTATGCAAGCATAATATAATTTTACTGATAATAGCTAAACTCTGAATTTGATAAAGAAATCACAGATCCAAAACCCTTAACTTAGGTAATCATTTTTCATTTTCCAGAAAATAAATCTGAATTATTTTCACATCAGTTAAATAAAAGAGAACAGATTTACGAAGTATTACTGTGTAAAAGAAAACCAGTGTCAAAAGGTCTGTGCAGAACAACGAACATTTGTATCAATATATTCTCATTGTCTGCAGGCTTGATGAGTATACACCAATCATAGGGCTTAGCAGAATCAGCTTTCTTTACACTCTGTTCCTCTTGATTAGGTATTTACAAACTGCTATAAGGCCCAGATTCTTTGATAGACTAGATTAAAGGTGGCTTCCTGTGAGGTATGGGTTTTCTTCTGTCCCCTGTCCCCCTTGAATGCTTGGAGCAATCATGGCTCTATGTCTATTATGGCTGAAAAATAATTCAAATATTTCCTTTTTGGTAAGACAAACTCAGCCATTGATAGTAGCTTCAATCTAAAATGGTCAGCTTTAACCCTACTAAAACTTGAAATTTAAAAATGATGTATTGTTATATAATGTTATTAGTATGTATTATGTATTTAATAAATTATGTGCAATGTATTGAATTTAATATTTGGAAAGTGGTTTACTCATCAAGAATTATCTCCATTTTATTTTTAGGATATTATCAAATTTTGGCTTGGCAAAGGCATTGATGGGTTTAGTATCAATGCTGTTAAATTTCTTCTAGAAGCAACACACCTGAGAAATGAACCTCAAGTGAATAAATCCCACAATCCGGTAACACATTTTCTGTTTTGAATTTGTTTGCTCCTTATTGTCTTTGGAGATGTATTTATCACTAATACATTTCCCCTTTGAATTGCTAATGGAACTCGCTCTTTTTTTTTTTTCTGGTAGGTTTTGCATTGACAATAAATTACAGTGAAATGTGTACAGATGAGCTTCAGAAGTATATGACTAATTATTTATGGAACTTGCCTTTAGTGGGGGCCCAATAAAGTCAGGAGATGATGCCAACATTGAGATGCAATAACATTACTGAGTTGACAGAAAGATGTGCATCTTGTTGACTTGGCAAGTCACTACAAGAATCTCATTTATATTGCTTCTGCCTGGAATGTGGTATTCAGCAGTATCTACTGTGTGTGTCATGATCACTAGTGTAAACTGGGTTATATAGATTATTCCTCATTTAGATTGATGTGTTCCTCAAATATTTAGCTCCTCATCTAGCACAGCATTAGAGCAATAAATAACTAATGAAGATGCAGCTCCAAAACTGTGCCATTAATGTATTATTTAAATGATTCACTAGTTCAGATAGATATTTTGAAATAACTATATTACCCATAGGGCCACAATACTTACTATCTTTACGCACAATGAGCGGTACCTTATTTTGTGAGTAGTCCCACTGAAATCCTCCGGGAGCAAAAACAGGAGTAAAGGTGGCAGAATCAGTGCCTCATTTATCAAAGTCTGTTTCTAGGGAGTAGGGGCTTGGGGCAGTGAGTGGTGCAATCCCTCTCCCCTTTGCAGTCAAGCCAGCTTCAGGGCATGGGAAAGGAAATGCCAGGAGCGTGGGCTACCTTGTATGTTTTTTGCAGCACCACAGTCTCAGGTGAACAGGAGAAAAGAGTAGGTAATATTATCATGCCCCTAGTTTGCTAACAGACTCAGGTAAAGCATTATCTGAAGTGGTGTACTGTCTTTTGATAAACTTTGGAAAATGTAATTCAATGAACATTAGGAGGGCTAATGCAAAGTGTTACGTTATCCTTCAAGGAGAGTATTTCAGCATATTCTGAGCTGTATCATGACTACACCACCACCCAAGTCGGCATGCATGATATCATCCGCAGTTTCCGGCACACCATGGATAAATTCAGCACTGAGCCTGGCCGATACAGGTAACTCAGTTTGTTAGCATAGCAGTATTGAATTTTCCCTCTAATGCTAAAGGCACAGTCTCACTGGTTGATAAACTGGTTTGTCATGGTAAAATGCTTTTGTAGGAATACCCGCCATTAATAGTGACATATAGGTATGTAATATATAGAAAGAAAAGCAAATTCTTTTCAAAGACAATACTGAATTATTAGATATGTCAAGGTCCAATCTAATTCCATGTAATTCTGATAAACCTCTGCATGGACACAATTTCAATTTTCCTTTTTAAAAGAACCCACTTGTGTGCTCCTTTGTAGGTTTATGGGAACTGAAGCCAATCAGCAGGAAAACATTGAAGCAACAATGATGTATTATGGAACATCTTTTGTCCAAGAATCAGATTTCCCCTTCAACTTCTACCTAATTAACATGGAAAACCTCTCAGGAAATAGTATTTTTGAAACTGTATCTTTGTGGATGAAGAACATGCCCAAAGGAAAATGGCCCAACTGGGCGGTAAGAGTTCAGACATTTAAATGGCCTATTCCTGCTCCTATTACAGCCCACAGCAAAGCTCTCATTGGAGTAAGATCAAGCCCAAAATAACTGTAGCTGTGTATCTGTGGAATCTACCATGTTCTCTCAGTACGCAACAGCAATGGCTGTAGCGGGTCCATGTTGTCCATCCCAAGCATATTTACAGGAGTGTGATAAGCATTTTTGCCTAGTTTTAAACATAATCATCAGGCACACAGTTTTATTCTTTCAAGATAATATTCCACTCCCCTTTCCCTGGCCAAACAGGGTTTGTGACAGGAATGATGTGGGGTTTGGGAAAGGTGACAGAATCCACCTCCAAACCTTCAGGCAAGTTGGAAACAGCTCCATACCACGTCCATGTCTGCTGCTTTAGCTCTGGGACTGAAATAGAGGCTCTGCCCCTATGCACCTTCTACATAGGGGATTGTAGCCTCTGACTCTACTTAACTGTGCATAAAGTGGTTATACCCCTGCCTCTCTTTCCCCCCATGTTGGGCTGTGCAAGCCAAGCTGCCCAAGTGTGCCGGCTCCTTGTACGCCTACCTCCAGTGCAGTGGGATCACCCTAGTCCCAAAGTGCTGAGAAGCTTCCATTGCTCCTATTATAAGCGATGAATGCTACCCTGACAAAACCAGCACTACGCAGCAGAAAGAATAAGTGTGGTCAGCAAAGCAAACGTTGGCAGAAAGACATGAGAAGTGTAACGGAGGGTATTTGTGTTAGAATGGAAGACACAGTTGGCTGGGATGCTAATATATCTGCATTGTTTACTTCTGTCTGTCATGCTGTTGGCAGTATTTCCAGATTTCAGTTGTCAGGCAGAAAATTGTACTGATACAAAAATACTCAAATATTTTCCCTTGAGGATATGGAAGTGAAAGAAAGAAGCCCAATAAACATAATAGTTTGCATCATAGGATTTAATGTAGAAAACCTTTGAAAATATAAGAAAAAAGATAATACAAAATGGATATGATGATCAAAGGATGCCTTAATATATCTGCATCCTGAGGTTTATAGTTAAAAAAACCTACCTCTTTTACTTAATATGATAAGATCTCCCTCTGCATTCAGTGATAATGGAATAGATTCGCTACTGTTATACTGCAACATCTCTTCTTTTGGGGGTGGGGGAGAAGCAATAGTAAAACAGTTATGCTACTGAGCACTCTTATCATAAAGCATGTACGTGCTTGGACAATACAATAGAAATATATGTGAAACTTTTCCTCTGGGACTACTAGCTACCCAGTGCTTTTAACATACATCACTTCACAAGGAAACATAGAGCCAGATGATCCTCACTTACACCTTTATAAATGCAGAACAATTCCACTAGTTTAAATGAAGTTACTCCATGTTTACATTGATGTAAATGAACAGAACTTGTATTAGACCAATGTCATATGGAAGTATTTAGTCCTAGTATGGGCCTTTATTCTTTTATTTTGATGATATTTTTGTTTAGGTTGGAGACCCTAGCACTTCTCGAATTGCATCTCGGATTGGAAAAGAATACACTAATGTCATAAATATGCTCCTTTTAACTCTTCCTGGGACATCTACAACTTACTATGGTGAAGAAATAGGAATGGAAAATATTGCATCTGAAAATGTAAGTGAAGGACTTATAAATTCAAATCCCCTAAGGAGCACTATTAGGTCTAAGTACACAGAATTTTCCAACAAAACACTAACTTTTGTTTAATTAAGCACATATATTTCTCATTCCATCCCCAACTGCTGTCGTTTCTAAAATTACTTTCCCCAGTGAAAGGGGAGCAACCACTTGATTATTCTCATTTATCATCATCTCCATGAAAAGTCAGCATTGAGTGGGAGCACTCTGAATGGCAGATGTTCCTCCTTTATTGGTTTCTTAGTTCTCTCCCATAGTGGGTTTGAGTGGGACTAGCCTTGACTGAGTGATTAAGCGTGTGGGAGAACCAGAGTAGCTTCATCTTCTCATGCCCCTGCACAGAGCTAGTTGTTATCCAGCCCTAGACGACCTGAGCACAAGGACTCATGTGGATAACAACAACAGTAGGGCTATCCTTCCCAAAGTAGGCTCCACTGCCTCCATCCCCAGCAGGGCTGAAGGAAGTATATGATGTTAAAGGGTGTAGTAGAATAGAATACACATTGCATTCTTGTCGCTAATAGTGATAATACACATCTAGGCACCAAAGCAGTCTGCCTTGGATACTGAAGAGTTCTGTGTTGAGGCAAGGAGTTTCAGTGACAAACCAACCTTTTCCCCTGACCCTGTCCAGTGGATTAATGAGTACTTCTAGCAGTTAAATCTTTTCAGGAAAACTTTGCCTTTCCTTCCAGAAATATGCTGACAAAGCTTCTCAAGGGCTTATTACTACAGATCCCAGACCTTGTCTGCTGCAAACACAAAGCTGCTGCTTAGAAAGGTGTCACCCTTTGGCACAGCCCCCTCTCTCTCTGGGGTGTCAATCGGCATCCTGTTCTGAGCCCTGGGACACAGAAGGGAAGGAAAGATTTCCTTTAATCCTCAGAGACAGGACTCATGAGCAGGGTCTCTGAGAAAGGAGTAGTCATTTCTGAAGTACACTTCTGCAGCCATGAAAATTTACTCCTGGAGGAATTCTGCACCAAAAAATTAAAAATTCTGGACACTATTTTAAAAATCTGCAAATTTATTTATCAAAACAAAATAATATAATCACCCCACTTTCAATTATTTTGGTAATTTATTTCAAAGTACCTGTCAGCAAGTATGTCTTTTGTAACAATAGACAAATAAGATTCAGGAATTTTTTTTGATGAATAGATTCCTCACTAGGCATACTAATACAGAACTCTAAGTAATAAGTCATTTAAAAGACAATACAGAACCATATTTCCAGCATCCCTCAGAAGCAGTGTAAACGCTTCGGGGAGTCAAGGGTACCAGAGGAGTTGAGGGAAGTAATTGCTAGGATAGAGTCTGGGTGTGAACTTGGAGGGTTGCTGGGTATGGGTGGGAAAAGTATGGAACAGGGGTTGGGGAGGGGGGGGCAGAGAAGGATTGTTAGAGAGCCTCCCCCATGCAGACCCTGGCTTACCCTTAACTTCTCCCATTCAGTCAGGCACATCTGCCCTTGGCCCCATGTGTCCCTGCACCCCCCTCAGCTAGCCCCCCCCATGTCTCTGTGCCCCCACTCAGCCAACCCCCTTCCTCCAAGTGGCCCTACACACCCCCCAATCTCCATGTGTTCCTGCACCTCCACTCCCATCAGTCCCTGTCCCAGTCTGTCCTCCCACACTAGCCCTTATGAACCCCTGTCTTTCTCTCTCCATATTTACTGTCTCCTGACGTGGCCCAAACAGTGCTGTGAAGAAGGCAGGATCTTTCTCTTCTCTTTGGTCGCTGGGGCTGGCCGGGGATTGGCTGCTCTGTTCTAGTGCCACAGTGGCCCCTTGTTGGCAAAAGGTAGAACTGCAGTTACTTTCCACCAGAAGTAATTTTTTTCCCTTCAGGGGAAAAAAATTGTGTGGCACAGAATTCCTGTAGGAGTAACAACTGAAGCCCCAGGAGATAAAGTGAGTAAGGTGAGGGAGCATTACAGGGTACAGACATCTTGGATTGATGGTTATCCTGCCTGTCAGATCATGTGAGCAGGAGACACCTAATATCTATATTGCCATAGGAAGGAAAGTGGTACAGCTGGTCAAAATTTTCCTAACAGCTTTTCACTGAGGCCTTTTTTACATGCCCGCCCACCCCCCCCCTTTTTTTGTGAAATTGCTGAAATGTGTGTGTGAAATAAACTTTTTTAAATTTTAAAAACATGATATCAAATCATTGCAAATCATTGCTAGAGCTTCTGATAATTTAGAGAAGGTAATCAGTCAAAATTTTTGAAAAAAATATTGAAAAATATTCAGGAAATGTTTTTGAAAAAGTCTTTTTTGAACTGATCAAAACAAAACTTGAAAAGCTAGCTTTGTGAAAACTTCCATTTTCTTGATCAGCTGTAATAATTTGTTTTGCAACATAAGCACAAATGTCACACTTTCCAAAATTTTAGATAATTTTATGTTTTGCAAGCAAGTTTTGACATGTTTTTCATTTACCTGTTACAGACCATGAGTTCTAAGAGTATTACTTGCACTTGAGGAGGGAATTCTACAAAAGGACTCATATATTGAAAACTGTAATATATTTACAAAGCACTCATCAGGACAGATTACATTTGCTCAGATAATTATAAAATATAATACACAGTAGAACAGTTAAACACTGATATGCTACTGAATAAGGTACTTAGTCTTCAAATTTAACAAACTTTGATTATTCAAATATTAGTACAGTATCTCTTTCCAGGATCAGATCACTCCATACATCCACTAACTGTATTTGTATCTATCGAAGAATTTACATGGCCCTCATTACTGTAAAATCTGACCACCTAATAATCATTAATAGCTTTTTGTCCTCACACTACTTCTGGGTGGGGGTAAGCAAGTACTATCCCCATTTCACAGATGGGGAACTGAAGCACAGAGTAGATAAGTAACCAGAAGTCATACAGAAAATTGGCATCTGACCTGGGAATTGAACACAGGTCTTCAGCACCCAGTCCAGTGCCAAATCCATTACATAGTTTTTCCTCCCCCTTTCAGTGATAGCTTTTGATTCTCTCTCTTCATGATCCTCCTGCACTTGTGGGATTTTTAATTACTTCCTGTCAAGCTTCAAGTCTAGGACCCAATTAAAGTCCCCTATGAGATGAAATAATGACATGAGAGAGAAGTTTGAGCAAAAGATTGTTTAACTGGATCATTATTTAGCACATTAACAAGGATGTTGTTGAATGGTGCCCAATACTCTCATTTTTAGGTGACCTTTCCAGAGAAGTCACCCATGCAGTGGAATGGCAACCTTCATGCCGGCTTCAGTGAGGGTAACACAAGCTGGTTACCTGTTAATCCAGACTACCAAAATGTAAATGTCGAAGTAAGTATTTAAATTAAGGACACAGTCATATGGGTTAAAAAAAAAAATGCTAGTGAAATAGCTTCAGCTAAATGAAGCTCTAATTTGTTTTGATTAGTGGAATGTGGCAGTTAAAACTAAAACCAAGAAAAAATTCTGTGGAAGAAAATTGGTAAAAAAAAATATCTTATTGCAACAGCAAAGGCTATTTTGCCAGCCCTCATTTAACCAGAAGAATACAGTGGTAACTTTTTTTAGTCTAATTCATTTCATTTTTCAACATTAATCTGCAATCTACCCACCCCCATTTTAATTTAGATTAATACAAGTAGGCTTTGTTAAATTTAGCAGGAAAATAAGATAGATGCATTTCTAGCTTTGGATATGTTGTTTTGTCTAAGACAAACTTAGCAGTCACTGTTACACCAAGTAGGTCAAGTACAGGTATTGTTGATCTATCACAGTGAACAACAGCAAGGAAAAAGCACTGGAAACTAATCCATTGGGGGTTACTTCTGCAGCACTGAAGTCAGTGGGAGCAAGATCAAGTCCTTGATGCTGAATGTCTGATTCCTTGGTATGGAATGCTTTGCTGACAAGAGTGTATGAAGCACAATGGAAGGAGCAGAGACAGCCTTGTCTCCTCCTTCTACAACTATCGTCGTTGGTGGAGTGGCAAAGGTGGACAATATGGGGAGAGAGAAGGCAGAGTTGTGAAGGTCCCCAAAGGTTGAGGACAAATAGCTTCAACTTGAATCTGTGGAAGGATCTGCAGAGGGGGCTGAGAGTCAGAAAGCTGTGAAGATAATCTTAGAGGTGGTAAGCACTTCTGTACTACAAACGATGTGACTTTTTTTTTTTTTTAAACAGGTTCAAAAGACTCAGCCCAACTCAACACTGAATCTGTATCGAGAGCTAAATTTACTTCGCAACAATGAGCTGCCCATTCATAGGGGATGGATGTGCTACATTTGGAATGACAGCAATGTTTTTGTGTATCTGAGGGAATTAGATGGATTAGACACAGTCTTTATAATGGTTCTCAATTTTGGACAGGAATCAATCATCGACCTGAAAGCCGTAGTTTCTGAGCTTCCATCTGAAGCTACCATAAGACTAAGCACTAATTTTAGCAACACTGGTAAAGTTGTAAATACCAAAACAATTAAAACTGAAAAGGGGGAAGGAATTATCCTAGAGTATAAAACAAGGAAGACAGTTCATACTATGGAAGCTTTCCAAGTTAAGTGTTTTGTGGCTGAAAAAGCATGTTATTCTAGTGCCTTGAATATACTTTACATGCACTGCTAAGCGTGAGGGGATGTAGGAAATTTTGTTTTATGCATTTAAGGCAGGAAGTGTTGATTTCAAGTCAATGCTGTGAATAGTGTGGCAATGGCTTTTTAAATTTGCTGGTTTGTGTATTAAATGAACAGCAGCCCCTAAACTAATGTGGCTTAATTGTCTGGCCTCTTTTATTGGTGTGTGAGCGGATGGCGGAAGGTGCTTAACTTAAGGGTAACCAGCAGCCACAGAGGCTAGAGTTTCCAGAGGGATTGTGAACAGGCACCAGAAAGGGTCAGGATCATCCCCCGTAAAGCCATCCCTGATAAGTATTTGTGCAAGGGCAGAACACTAGCCATATGCCTATAGGGCTCCTAGAGGCATTGTGCCTAAGGTATAAAGCTCTTAAGATTTCCTGCTTGAGTTTTGTACCCCTATAGTGTACCCCTATTGTAGGCTGTATCTGACTGCCACAACTCAGCCCCAAATCCTGTGGCAGTTTACACTCCACAGTACTTGTTTTGCAAGTTTCCTATTTGTGTAGCAGGCACTGAATTGTCTGAAATAGTTAGAAGCAAATAAGTTGTCAGGTCAGTTTTAAAACAACTCATTTAGGGGAAAGAGAAAATTGAGAGATGATCAAGGCAAATATGTAACAAATTTAAGTGTTTGTTTAGTATCAGCTAGAAGAGAAATTTACTTACTGAAAATGTCATAATTAAGGCTAGTCATGGGTTATGCAACTTCACTGGACGTCCTTGACTTCTAGGGCTTCAGGATGGGGGGGGCTGGCTGGAACCAGGACACTGCAGCCCCAGTCCCAGGCTTGGCAGGGGCTGGGGCCGTGTGCCCAAGCCCCACAGCTTTTGGCAGGGGTTGCTCCCCTGTCCCACAGCCATGGCCAGCTCTGGAGCGGGGGCTTGGCCTGTCAGTCACTCCCCCTGCCCATTATTTTTAGTAAAAGTCATGGACAGGTCATGGGCTCTGAATTTTTGTTTAGTGCCCGTGATCTGTCAGTGACTTTTACTAAAACTAACAGAGAAGAATTATGACTAAGGCTAAGATTTTATCAATGAAAATAGAGATGCTGCTCCTCCAATGCAGCAAGGAAGGAACTTACCACCTGGTATGTATGTGTAAGTCAGTAACTCACACAACTCTGCACTGGAAGCAGGGACCCATTACAGCTGGTTCCTTTGGAGAATGAGTGCTCATTTTTTAAATGTACAGGTATGTGATATAGCTTTTTCAGAAGTCTGTTTTTAAATCTTTCAACAAATTCTGAAATAACTGTGCATGTTAAGTAAACCACTTCAAGTTATTCTCTCTCAAGTCCAAATTCTTTGTATAGAAAAGCAAGGTGGCTTGTAACCTAAAACAATGAAAATTTAGTTAAAAAAATCAGACTACTTATTCTAAAAAAAAAAACTTTGAATTTCTGTCAAACTCTTCCCACCCTTTTTCTGGCCCCTTCTTACATTATTCACTCTGATAGCCACTGGTGCCATTAAATGCTGCCCTGCAGCAATCTGAGATTTAAACAGATTTTCCTGCTCAATTTTCTTTAGAAAAAAAGCAGCCACTGGGATCTGTAAAGCTTCCCAGTAAGAAAATGTTATTGGGCAGGGGACAGCAGTAACCGTGAAGGAGGTGTCACCAGGTGCTTTGAGCTGATTTGCTTAAACCATAATGCTATTTGCAGAAAGCTTAGGAGTTAAAAAAAAAAAAAAATCCACTTAAAATCTGGAATTTCTAAAAGACAAATTGCCGCCACAGTATAAACCAAACTTGCAAAATTTAAAGCTGCAGAAACTCTTTGGTAATTTTCTCAACCAAGAAGGCTGATGAGAGCAAATGAAAGGCAGTTTAAATCAGGACATTTTAAGACTGTACAATTGCATGGTGTAAAGCTTTCGCTTTTGCTTTGCACTATTTAGAGTTGTTCTTCCAAAGGTATCAAAGCACTTTACAAACAATTAAAGCTCAGAACACTGGTGAGCAGTACTGTAGTTAAGTACCCCATTTAAAAGATGGCTAAACTGAGGCACAATGAGGTTAAGTGACCGTCTATGGTCATACACACAGCGAGCCAGGAACAGCAGCTGAGAATTCTAACTCCCAGGCCCATCCAACTCAACCAGTGGTTCTCATTTGTTAGTGCCAGTGTGTATTAAATACTACACAAAATGATGACATCATAGTGTTAGGACAAAAACAAATCTATAATGAAGTGTATACTGACTATAAAAGTGTACAATAGAGGAATCATACCTCATTTAATGAATCCTCCCACAATGGAGCACAATGACTGCCTCCTGCCTGAACATTTAAGATGATATTAGGTATCAGGTTTCCTGAAACAAAAACATTTCATGTCAGTCACTGTTGAATGAACAAGGAAAGGTGGAGCTGTATATGTTATGAGGAGAGGGATGATATTACCACTACCCTGGACAAGATCTTTGTGTAGTTCTACAAGCAAGAAAATTGAAAATCCAAGTTGTGAGACATTAAACCACAAGTGATGGGTTGGTGGATGAACTATTTGCATTAAATAGTTCCTCCTGATTACACATTTCAGGAAGGATAGTATACATACCCAATTATCTCCATTCTTTTCAGAAGGACTGATTTTCTCTTCATGAGCAAGGCAGGAGCAGCTGCCATCTTTACTTGTTCCCTGCAACTAGGCTCCCAGCGGATGGGAACAGCTAATTTAAGAGCTAAACCTGTGAAAGAGGGCCTCTTCCCCTCATTAGTACAGATTAGTTGGATTCTGTTGTGTTAAATCTTAATTTTAGCATCTGTTACCGAAAGAAAGTTCTTGGCTGGTGATAACTTCTATCAACAATATATAACTTCCGTGCTTTAACAGTCATGTCATTATATCTCCGGGAATAGCATGTCTACAACTTCAGAATGAACAGGGAAATAGTACGTTTGTGCAGGCTCTGAAAAAAAGGGCTTTAAAATTCACAGCAATGAAATGATAGATTAAGTGGATTATTAATTTACTTTTTTAAAAAATCATTGTTTAGCACCCATTAGCTTGACTATTTTAAGGCAAACTTTGGATCCCAAATGGGTGAGTGCCTTTTAAGAATCTGGAGATTGAGTATTAAAAGCTTTAGCCCTACCCATATCATTACAAGTAGGCAGCTTAACCCATACAATAAATATGGGTAGACTAATTTCTCAAGGTTATAGGTACCCTCAATTGCTTCCAACCTTTAGATATTGTGCTTTATATAGTACACACATGCACAGTGGAACAAATTTTCTAGGGAGGTTATGGAATACCTGTCATTAGATGTTTTTAAGAACACATTAGACAAACACCTGTTAGGGATGGTCTAGGAGCTGCCTCAGTGCAGTGGACTGAACTAGATGACCTATTGAGGTCCCTTCCACTTTTACATTTCATGTGATTGATGGATAATTAGTTATGTGACTTTTGTGTGTGCTTATATAACAATGTATATAAAAGACACTTCCACATTACCTTTCTTATTCATGCTTCTAGCATGATCCCTTTCTGCTTTTCTAAGTTTATGAACATATCTTAACAATCCTATCAGTGGTATTCGTTGATCATTTTCATATGCTGTGATTAAAACTGAAGGATAAGCCTAAAACAGAGATGGGGGGGAAAAGTTATTAACATTTTCACTTCCTAAAATGTGAACAACCTGAAGAGTTCCACATTGAATCCCTATACTAGTACAGTACTTGAAGGCTTATTACTTTTGATAATGATGGAGAAAAGATATCTATCTTCTATATTTAGCATTGTAGCCAGCTTCTTTTTATAAAGCCCTACATTAGCATCCCTATAATTTTAACTTGAAAATTGGTTTGGTCTGAAAACTGCCAGATTTGCCCTCAAGGGACCATCTGCCATGAAGTGATAACCGAAGAGCAGAATACTCTGACCACGCCTGACCCCTCCTAACACAGTCCCTCTGCTGAGAGTCACTGGAGCAGCTCCACAGTTCCTGAGGACTGCCTCACCCATGCAGGAGTGATGCAAAAGGAGCTCTAATCATTTATCAGCTTACTAATAAGCAAATTTAGTTACAATTAAATTTATTTCTTGCTGTTGTCTTAATTTGCAGATAAAAAGAGTCAAATTAGTAACTTTGCATCAAATTAGATGAGTAAGAGTTCACATACACAGAAGACTATCATTAGGGAAGTTATACAGCATTTGTAACCAGCCACAGTTCAGAGAAAATGAATTAGCCATTCAGAGATGACACTGAAACACTTACTTGCACCATATGTCTAGTGACATTACTCGTCTTCCCACAGTGACAATTCCCTAGTCTGGCAGCAAAACTATTTAAAAATCCTCACAAGGGAAGAAACAATATTTTTCATGTTGTGGTTTGTTGTATAATAGGAATAATCTAATACTTTATAGTATGCCAGCAACAAATAACTTTTGAGATTGATTGTCTAAGGGGAGGTTCAATCAATTTCAGCAGCCATTTATGATTTTGTACACTACAAAGCAATATAGATTATTCCTGAAATAATTAGCCAAAGACGGCTTCTTCATATTCAGTCAGGATGTATCTTTTAAGAACACATAGTTCACAAGCTCAGAGCTTTTTTTTATCAGCTCTATGGTCCTAAGGCCCTAAAGAATGCATCCTTAGAAAATCCAACTCTGCATTTTCATGATTAAATGCTTTTGTTTGTGTCATAAATATAAAGGGAAGGGTAAACCCCTTTGAAATCCCTCCTGGCCAGGGGAAAGCTCCTCTCACCTGTAAAGGGTTAAGAAGCTAAAGGTAACCTCGCTGGCACCTGACCAAAATGACCAATGAGGAGACAAGATACTTTCAAAAGCTGGGAGGAGGGAGAGAAACAAAGGGTCTGTGTCTGTCTGTGTGCTGCTCTTGCCAGGGACAGAACAGGAATGGAGTCTTAGAACTTTTAGTAAGTAATCTAGCTAGGTATGTGTTAGATTATGATTTCTTTAAATGGCTGAGAAAAGAATTGTGCTGAATAGAATAACTATTTCTGTCTGTGCATCTTTTTTGTAACTTAAGGTTTTGCCTAGAGGGGTTCTCTATGTTTTTGAATCTAATTACCCTGTAAGATATCTACCATCCTGATTTTACAGGGGGGATTTCTTTATTTCTATTTACTTCTATTTTTTATTAAAAGTCTTCTTGTAAAAACTGAATGCTTTTTTATTGTTCTCAGATCCAAGGGTTTGGGTCTGCGGTCACCTATGCAAATTGGTGAGGCTTTTTATCCAACATTTCCCAGGAAAGGGGGGGTGCAAGTGTTGGGAGGATTGTTCATTGTTCTTAAGATCCAAGGGTCTGGGTCTGTAGTCACCTAGGCAAATTGGTGAGGCTTTTTACCAAACCTTGTCCAGGAAGTGGGGTGCAAGGTTTTGGGAAGTATTTTGGGGGGAAGGACGCGTCCAAACAGCTCTTCCCCAGTAACCAGTATTAGTTTGGTGGTGGTAGCGGCCATTCCAAGGATAACGGGTGTAATATTTTGTACCTTGGGGAAGTTTTGACCTAAGCTGGTAAAGATAAGCTTAGGAGGTTTTTCATGCAGGTCCCCACATCTGTACCCTAGAGTTCAGAGTGGGGGAGGAACCTTGACAGTTTGTTTGTTCTGTGTGGTACTATACACTGTATTATAGTATACTGTATTAAGAAAAAGCAGAATGGTTTAATTACTCCTTAGTACCTGTGGCTTAATATTATGATAAGGGCAGTAACTTTTAATGCATTCCATGTACTTTTCATCTGCTAATGGATTTCCCCATTCTTCCTGTTCTTCAATTGTCAGAGGGAGATCAGTGTCCAACATTGTATTTAGAACATCTAGGAAAGGGGCCTAAAAAACAAAACAAGAAGATGGTTTCACAAATTTAAGATACAGTTAACAAAAGAGGACACTGGACCTTCACGTACAGTCCAGTCTACTCTGTTAGAATCCACTAAATGTCTGTGAAGGCACAAATTTACGGCCCTACCCAAAGCCCAATGAAGTCAATGGAAAGACTCCTTTAATCCTCTTATAATCATGTAAGCTTGTTCTTCAGGTTAGCAGTGAGCATCAGAAAAAGTTTTTCCAAATAATTATTTATTCTATGTTGTGTACAGAGGTTGTGTATGTATAAGCACCTCTTGATTCTACTTCTGCTGAAATCCTTAGCCATACTTCCATCTCCTCTCACCTTCACTATGACAACTCTTTTCTATAGCCTTCCATAGTCCTACCTCTTCAGGGTAAAGAATGCCTGTCTGCTCCCTTGTATAATGAGATGGCAACATTACCCCCATCCTTGAACAATCTTACACTGAGTAAGAAATTGCTGACCAATTCTGAAATTAGAGAAGATAAAACAAACAGCATGGTTTAACCTCCTATTCCATTAGAAATCAGTCATCTCACCTGTAAAACTATGGCTCTGATGAGGTAAGGATCAGCATTGCACAGAGCTCCTGCAAGAACTCCTCCTGCACTGCTACCTGTTAGTGCTGTATACTTTGGCTGAGAAAATCCTAGTTCATGCAAGAGCATTATACAAGCCTTAAGGTCGTGGAGACCTTTGAGTTTATTATGCATACATCCATCTTTATGCCAGCTCAGGCCTAACTCTCCGCCACCCCTGAAATTTAAAACAATTCAAGTCACAAATGTCACAGAGCTTATGTTTCAAATATTAAGACATCATCATCTGTGGTAATACAAAATCATGTTTTATTATCCATAACTAACCCTCTCTTCCTTTCTGTCTAGCTACATACAAACACCTACTCACTTCTTCACAGTAAAATGTCTGAGGAAAAAACCCCCAACCTAGTATGAGTGCACTGTGTCTAGAACTGCACATGCACCAATCTGCTTAGTGTGACTATTTCATAAGGTCATCACAGGAGGACTATGAGGGAAGGTCTGCCTGGGTTGTTGTCACAGTAGATCAGTATTTTAAATTACCAAAGTAGATAATATCACTTTAAAATTATATATATATACACACACACACTTATAAATAATAAAAGGAAACTGTCAGGGAAAAATTACATTTTTCCATCTGTGTGTTACTAATTGATTAAACAATGAAAATTAAATCAGTTTATTTTTCACCCATTACATTCATTGAGGTGTTGCCTTTCATTCAGTTTGAGTTAGGACACTAGGCAAATCAGTTTCACTTTCTGGTTCAGATACATTTGCACAGTGCTACAATGTGTGGCTGCAAACACTTCAAGGGAGAGTTTAATTCTTTTTTTTTAAAATAATACTTCATTAATATATATATTATTTTGTTAATCGTATGAAATGTCTCAGATATTTTTCACAAACCAGTAATTTTGATCTAAATTATCTTACAGCATCCTTTAATTTAGAACAAAATCTCAACTGAATAAATTGCCAGAATTCTTCATCTGTAATGTTATCATTGTAAAACAAGTAGGACCGGGCTAAGTCATAAGATGTTAACAGAAAAAGAACATGGTTTTCCATTGAGCAATATCAGAATATAAATGTAACTGGACTTAGAAGCTGATTTTATAGTTGAACTAGCCTCATGAGCTACAAATAATATTTCATTGCATTTTCCCTGTTAAAGAACATAACTGAGAAATAATGGAGTTTTCCTGTATCTTTGATCAGATGAATGAATTTTTTAGAACCAAATGAAAGCTGGAAAAAATGACAGCAATAGGATTGTAGCTGAACAGAAAGCAGAGAAGAGTTAGCCAAAAGAGAGACAAGAAATAGGTTATATGTTTGAATACTGTTTTAAAAAGGCAAATGCTTTTCAACAGATATAGATCAAACATGAATGTACGCCACTGGCCTGGGAATAAGAGGGTGATGCTAAATCCTTACACCATGAACATAATAGCAGAAATTATGTTTTTGAGCAAGGACAAGATATGACTTTACAGAAAATGATGTGTGTATTAGAGAAGCCAGATACTGTCAAGGCTAAACTGAAAAATCAAATACAACCATCCTGTAGATAAGTAGAGACACTCAAGCACTGTGCATGGATCTTGTGAATTTAACCTTATTTGCTTTAAGGCATTTGAGTTGTAATAGAATCACTTAATTACCAAAAAGGATACCTATAATTTTATGGAGAGATGGAAACGTGACACTATAGGAATGGCTACAGTACAAGACAGCAAAATTAAAAGGCTCTTCCTAGCTATCCAGATGAGTCTTAAGAATATTGACCATCTGCCCTACAAATAAAAATCTTTATTACATTATATACCTATAACTTACCTAACATGGCAATATGCTAATATCCAACCATCTTCAATTAGCATCAGATTCTCAGCTTTAAAGCTCATGTTCAAATCTATGCCATAAGCTCCATATACATGAACCAGAAGTGGTTTCCTGTGTAGCTCTTTAGAATTTGTATTATAAAAAACTGTAATTGGCACCAAAATTTCATCCTAGAAATGAAGGAGTATTTTACATTAAAGGATGTTTCAGAGTTCACAATGACACATGGCAATGAAAACGTCAATTATTTATTTTAAATGTGTTTTTTTGATTACAGTAATTTTTCCCCCACTTAGATTGTACAAAGGACTCTTGAAAAATAAAGCGAGAGACTGAACCTCTGCTGGGCTGGTTTACTGACGCAGAGTACAAAAAGTGCAACACCTGAGGTGTTTTTAAAGTATCAAAGTACCCAGCTCTTCCATCCCCTTGTAACACCATCAATATGTATTATGAACTAATAGTTTAGCACTTACTGTAGCAACAAACTTGTTATTAACTTAACATCTCAACTTTTTTAAACTCAGAAGGTTAACTTTTCCCCCTTCTTGACTGATGTATGCTGTACATCGTTTTGGCATTTTTTTGTTTGTCATAAAGACATAACACTAATACAATTGTATCATGTCATGTTCAGCTACAGCCTCTTAACTATAGCATACCAGCTCCAAGGTACACCAAATCTAGAAAAAACATTAACACTGCCTTTTCCTGATCTTTTTACTATAGCGCTGGAGAAAACACCTGCTATTCTAGTAAATATGGCACCAGTAGTTCTTTATGGTATTTATTCCCTATTCCCTTCCAGAAAAGTTTCTACAGAGGAGGTAGGGTGTGTGGGGAAGGTAGTGAGGAGGGGAAACAGCTGAAAAATCTTACCTTGCTCTTAGCTTCTAACCGTACAGTGTGGCAATTAATTGTAATTGGTGCCTCCTGCTCAACGAGATGATTTTCTGCCAACGTATATGCAAAACGTTTAGGGGGTTGTACTGGGGAGGTGAGCTGAAAATAGCAAGTGCTGGCATTGTACTCAGGATGGGGTTCTGACTCAAATGCACAGGCCCATGCAGGTAACTGAGAAAATGAAGATTGTTAATAATCCCAAAAATGTGAAGTGAAACCTTTTACTGCTTTTATAATTATGTCCATTTTCTCCTCTCCAATGAAAAGAGTTGGACATAATGATTAATTACCTCAGTTTGCATTTAACACAAGCTCCATGTCTTATACATTAAAATGTTTAATGAAACAGCGTCAGCAAGTGTAAGAATTTAGCTCATCTTTTTCTAAAGCCACCTAATGAGGTTCAACAATGATTTAAAATGGAATATAAAACCTAATTCCAAAGTTTTTCATAGAGAGGACAAAATAAATACAGCCATATTCAATGGACCATTTAAAAATGGGAATACTGTATTAGCAAGATTTAAAAAAATATATAATTAAGATATTCTCTCTTTAGGAATTACCTTGTATGCTACTGTATTTTTTAACAATTTTCCTTATCTCATTTCCCCTGTGATATATCACTTCTTGTTCAACTTGTAATACAGCCAAGTCAATGTCACTTATTACTCCAGTGCCGTAAGTTGACTCAGTAGTGCTCAGCCACTTAAAACCCCTGCCTCTAACTTTGTTCCCGTGCTAGCCACTGTGAAGAACAAAACCTTTTCTTGGCACATCTACACTCAGAAACTCACTTCTATTATGTTTAAGATCTTTAACTCTACTAAAAATGAAAGGAATCAAGATTCATTCTTTGAGAGCAGCAGGGTCCTGTGTCAAGCCCCCTGCTAGACCACAACTTACTTTAAGTAATTCTGGTTAGCAGGTTGATAGAGGCTTCAAAAATTGTGCCACTAAAAGTCAAAGTTTTACAGAGAAATTGCAGTCCCTTCTCTGAACAATTGATTCAACTGAACAAGATAATTTAAGAAAGCAACAGTCTCAGTGACTGTGCTGAAAGTGTACTATATTTACCTACAGGAACACCATTAGGAAGGAGGTTTGCGGAGTAATTTATTGCAATAAGGCTAAGAATTCTTCAGATTTGTATTTTTGAATAAATACAAAGAAGCAATTTTAAAGCCTGTGGTTGAATTGTTTGTCTGCAGAAATTAAAGTATTTTGATGAGATAGAAATTAAAAGGAAAAAAATCAGAGTCAATGAAAATTTGGCATCTAACAACTAGGAAAAGGAGGAAATATTTATTTTTATCAAGCATATTGCAATAAACATAATTCTTCTAAATTACTTACTATTCGGGTGTGTCAGCATTACACATTGGTTTTCTGAATACTCTTTCAATATAATCTGACTTTGGCTATCTCAGTGGGCCAGATTATGATACCCTAATTCTCACTGCATAGTACCTCACACCACCGGTTGGCCCACTGAAGTCAATGAGACTACTACTTAACCTGAGTAAGGGGATCAGAAACTGGCCTTATGGTAACAGGTCTGACTGTAATATGAGATCACAGAGGACAGTAACATACACTGGAAAGTACAGACAATGGTATGTCACTCTTCTGGTATTCACAGCTTGTCTGTTGCGGACATTAATATTAATTTCTATTTTTATATTAAAAGCCAAATGCGAATGTCTTCACATAATAAACCAATTATTTTAAAAATAAAATCTAAAATATACCTTAATAGACTGAACAGAATGAGAAACAAGAGAAATCACATTTAAATAAAGATGACCATAGCGTTTCACAAACATCACACAGTGATCTCTGAACATCTCTAAGTCTATTAGCTTAGTCTTTTCTTGCAACGTGTAAACCAATTGCCAGTTCTCCATACCATAGGAACCAACTGGAGTCTTCATCAACTACAAAATGAAAAAAAACATACATGAATGAAAGGACAGGAGTTACAAAAATAATGCATACGCACTTGGGAATTGTCATACTGGAAGGTGTTAATGTCTGCCATCAATCACAGACCTGGTTAAAGTTGATGGGCATGCTAACCATCCTTCTCTTCAGGCTAAATGGGAATGGAAGGAGCAATTAACTGCCCTTTAATATAGTGATTATAACTTGAGACAATAGGAAGCCACTGTCCAAGCAGGTAAGATGTGCGAGCTGAGGGGTTTCCCTGGAACTGAGGGTACAACTCAGGGGGAGTTAGAGGATTGATTGGTTGCAGCTGCATGAATCTGTGTGCGCGTGCTTGTGTGTGGGGGGAGAGGTGGGGGAGGGGCAGGGAAACAGCAGTGAGTGTGGCCCTAAGGGGGAGCAAAGAGACAGCTTGTTGGGCCACAGAACTCACTGGAAAGACTGTAAAAAATGGCAAGCTAAGACATTGCCTGTTATTTGTTTCTACTGCATTTAGGGACTCTATATACATTCTTTGTAAACAGGATTGAATAAAAAAAAATCTGATTTGTATAATCAATTTCTCCTAGTAGGCAAAACAACCCAAGAAAGTCATGAAAATTGGCTAACTGCTTGGGCCACCAAGGCAACTGTATAAACACTGGTATCTAGCCATCTCTGCTTTCAGTAATGGCTAGTAACTGATTCTTTAGAGGAAGGTGAAGTACCTTCAAAATAGATTTAAGCCAGTTGTGTGAATACTGCACATGCTTATTCAGTTTCTCTGACTTGAGTGTATATAATGAAGAGTGGTATAAACCAGCCAGGCAGAATGTTGGCATCAAGTTAGATGTCTATTCCAACAAGGGACAAGACTTCCTGTTTATGTACTAAAACCTATAAATCAAGAAACTGAGCAGCAGTGTTTTTTTTTAAATAAACCTTGCAGTATTTTCTATGAGATTCTAAACATCTCAGCAGGAAAGTCAATAAAAAGATGAAGTGGTGTCCAAGAGGACAATGTATGCACTAAAGACTGGGAATCGAATTGGGTAGTTACAAATTTCTAATGCATATTGTAGAAATGTACATTTGTAGAAGTAAGGTTAGTGCTGATGCAGTGTGATAGACTGATGCCCTGCAGACTAAAATTATTTTTTTTATATCTAACAGCATGGACAATGGCAGTACAAATTTCCTCACACTGCTCAGCCAATGTGCTTCATCACTAACCTGTGGGTGGTATTTTTCCAGTAGACAAGCTAGCCAGCTAGAAATTGCACTGAAACCAACAACATGTTTTAATATAGGCTAAACAACCACAGTAATAATTTTCAGCCATTACCAGATGGGCTAGAGTCAAACTAGCATTCCTAAAGGTGAAATACTCCCATATACGGTTGTTAGTCCTTAGAGTCATGCAGTCCCCTACATGTCTAGTTTTTTTTTTTAAATCCTCTAGTAAGCTGTCAAACACAAATAAAATCAAATTTCTCACCCTTTACAGATAAATTAAAGTCATACTTCCATGTGATTTGTAGCAGGCATCTGAACCAATACAATACTTCACTCGTTTGTCAGAAGATTACCTTGTATTCCGCAGGTTCTCCGTAAGTAGTAAGAACGTATAATTCATCATTTCTGTGCTCAACATGATAAATGACCCCTTTGGTTCTCTGTTGTACGAGAATAGGTGAATTAAATGGATCGTTACAGTCAACCAACCAAACTTCGGAACTAGTCTTGCTGTTACTGTTGATGGTGAGAAAACGTCTGTCTTTTGTGCAATATATATCCACAAAAAATCTGCATTAAAAAGAGAAAAGGAAGTTCAACTCATGGAGTTCTTATTTCAAAAAATCCTCAGTTCTGTCAGAATCAAGTAATTCTATCTAAGTCAAGAGGAAGCATATCTAGTGGTTAGGCCAAGGAATGGGAAGTTCAGCACTCCTGGATTCTAGTGGTAGATGTGTTGTCTCCTTCCTGAGATTCAGAAAAATGCACAGTTATAAAAAGCTGGAATCCTCCAAAGCAACAGTGATGAGAGGCAAGTTTTGAAATCAGTTGGACAAGAACAGATTTTCTTGATGTTTTAGGCGAACTGGCAGCTCATCGAGGAATAACCACTAAATAGGCTCAAAAGATGCAAAAAACATATTATGAAAGAACATCAAACTTGCAAACTCTTCTGCCCAAATGAATGGCTTAGTAAAGTGTTCGAAATCATCATCTAGAAAACAGGAAAAACTTAACTTTGTTATAGGGAGTAGTGAGAGACAAAGGGTAATGGCAGCTGCTTCAGAGAAAGACAGTGAATCAAAAGTAAACACTGGCTAGTTGTTGACAAACTGCAACCACTGTTATATATTTGCAGCAAATATTGTACAAAGTTTGTCATGTGAGGTGTCTACAAAAAGGTTATGATTTGTTGGTTATGATTATGCTATCTGTACGTGTGTATCATTTTGTAGTTGAAGTTATGAATATTGGCTATGTACTTGTATCTCAATGTGTTTTGATTCTAAGTAGCCTCAGTGAAGCATTTGGTTAGCTTCTTGAGAAACGTCTATTCTCAGTAAGTGCCCAGTCAAGAAACACTTAACTGACAATGAACTTTGGGAGACGCCAATCCATACCTGAACTTTCCTGGGAACATTCAAACTAACATGTAAACAATGGCGTCGGCCTGTAAAGAACTGAGTCATGCATGGACATGTGACTTGCCCATGTGACTCCAAACTCCATCTTGCTGCTGTGAATTCCACAGTAAGACAAAGGGGTGTCCTTTCACGGGCAGAGGATATAAAAGGCCCTGAAAACTCCTCCATTTTGTCTTCAATCCTGCTTCTGACCTCTGGAGGGACTTTTTCTACAAACTGAAGCTCTGAACAAAGGACTGAATGACCCATCCCAACTGTGGATGTACTCCAGAGATTTGATTTGAACCTGCAGTTTACTCTATCACTGCTACAAGCCTGAACCAAGAACTTTGCCATTACTGTATGTAATTGATTCCATTTAACCAATTCTAGCTCTCATCTATATTTTTTCCTTTTACGAATAAGCCTTTAGATTTTAGATTCTAAATGATTGGCAACAGTGTAATTTGTGGGTAAGATTGGACTTGTATATTGACCTGGGTCTGGGCTTGGTCCTTTGGGATCAGGAGAACCTCTCTCTTTTACTGGGGTATTGGTTTCCATAACAATTCGTCCCCATAATGAGTGGCACTGGTAGTGATACTGGGAAACTGGAGTGTCTAAGGGAATTGCTTGTATAATCAAAGTCTTTTCTGTTTGGCTGGTTTGGTTTGCCTTGATGTGCAAAGGAACCCCAGCCTTGGGCTGTAACTGCCCTGCTCTAAGCCATTTGTCCTGAACTGATACTCTCAAAAGCGTCCCACCAAAGGCAGCATTGTTACACTAGTATGAGACACAATCCAACTTTGGCTGAGATGCTTAAAACCACTGAGGAAGGAAATGACAATTTTCTTTTCTTTAAAAAGAATATGAGGAGAATATGAAAAAGACCACAGTATGCATCCGATGAAGTGAGCTGTAGCTCACGAAAGCTTATGCTCAAATAAATTGGTTAGTCTCTAAGGTGCCACAAGTACTCCTTTTCTTCTTTCTAAAAAAGAAAATGATCTAAATGAAATCTGGTGTGGCAGAAACAAGAAAAAATAAATTTCCTGGGGAACAAGTAGAAAGAAAAATCTTGGAAGCAGAACACAAAACTCAAGACACAGAGGGACTAATAATCACCCCCTCTCCGCCCCCCCAAGTTTGTGACCTACAAAACTACTTTAGAAGTAATAACATCTGGCCTTTGAGATGGTGCGATGCTGTGGAGGTACTTAATATTTTCAGTGGGTTCAGTCTGACTGGGGCAGTGATTGGAATGGGAGGGGAGACTGGCATTTTGGTTTGAATATTAGGATAATCTTAGTTGGATCCACTTTGGGATTGACATTGGTAAATATGGGAAAAGAGAAAAGGCATTGTACGTGAGACATTCTGAGCTGTACTTCCTCTTCTTCACTTGCGTGTGCTGCATTCTTCTTAACTGCAGAGGTTTGTAAAAATGTAAAATGAGTTTTAGAGTCATTTCACTCTAGTGGATGTCAGTATCAATGATGCTTTGAGACTCTGGTAATAGGCATGATACCAAAACCTTAGACAGTGTCCTATCAGCCGCTACCAGATCACAGAAAACCAACTGAGTTCTCAGTGTGATACTGTATCTAAGGGGCTAATGTGATCTTTTGATGCATAACCAGAGGAAGCAGGAGGAGGGAGGTGGTATTACCTGGTATTAGTGATTCTATTACTGGAATACTGGGCCCGCTTCAAAAGAGGGGGTTGAAAAATTGGAAAGAGTACAGAAAAGAGTTATAACAACTTGAAGTCTAGAAAACACACCTTATAGTGAAAGACATAAAAAGCTCAGTGTATTTAGTTTATCCAAGAGAAGATTAAGAGGTGAATTGATAACTCTCTACAGATACCTACATAGGAAAAAGATTTCTGATAGCAGATGGCTCTTTATTCTAGCAGCTAAAAGCCTAATGAGAGCCAATGGTTGGAAGCTGAAACCAGATAGATTCAAACTAGAAGTAAACTGCAAATTGTTAACAGTAAGAATAATTAACCACTGGAACAACTTTCCAAGGGATGTGATGCATTCTTCCATCACTTCAAAGCTCTACATTGACTGCATGTCTTTCTAAGACGACATATTATAGCTCAAGCAGAAGATATGGTCTTGATGCAGAAGTTACTGGGTGAGGATCTATGACCTGTGTTATGCAGGCAGTCAGACTAGATAATCATTATGGTCCTTTCTCTGGCCTTAAAATCTACAGATAGGAATTAACAAAATCTTTAAAGAGCATTTTCAGGGCTTTAATTTGACTGTGCTGGTAGTTGTCTTCCCCACACCGTCTGTGAATGTTCCAGAGTTAACTACTGTTACTTGTTTGCCTCTCCCCTAGTTCCCCACGGTCCTGCTCTGGTTCATTCCCTTTCCTCCTTTGTGGTGGTGTTAGAGCTTCTAGACTTTGCAGAGAATAAGCCCCCTGGTTACCCATTGCCTACCAGAGTGGAGCACTGCACTCAATCAGCCAGGATTCCATGGAGGTCAGGCCGTAAAGTGTTCCATTCCTTTCACAAAAGTGTAAAGCCCTAGTTTTATTTTTTTAAATTATATTATTAATCAATCAATCTTAACATTTCTAAGAAGCCGAATGCTGCAAATCTCAAGAGCTCACCTGTTCATCTACATCTTCCTGATGTAGAACAGTAACACCGGAGAATTCTTTAACTTCTTTTGCCCACAAAGCAAGTGGTTCAGCTATGCACTGTGCTAGAACATGAACCTTTACACTCAGCTTGCTGTTTGATTTACAGTAATGACTGTGACCCTCAGAACTGTGTCAACAATTTACCCGTGGGGAAGCGTCTGGTCAGTGCAACTTGTTCCGCTTGATTCTGCCACCTGCTTTATAGTTTTATACAATTGGATGTATAAAGCGCAGTTGGAAAAAGGATCTCAGTTATTTCATCGCAGTTGTACAGCATCAGCCATGCTCCCGTTAAAAAATTATTTCTTTACTGAGAATGTAATTCAGTAAGACAAAACTATCAACATATTTACAATGTACTGTATAAAGCTAGGATCCTCAGAGAGACAAGATCGTGCTGTAGGGCTGGAAAACTAGTTCTGCAGTCAATTTAGCAAGAATCTGCTTTTCTTCCTAAACCACTGCTTCCAGAAAGGTTACTGAAAGGTATGCAGTCGACAATAGTTTGATCACACAACGGCTTCACTCGTAGACTACCCATAGCACCAAGGCTTAGCCCAAACATTCTTTTTTAACAAATGTAACCCACACTAACTGTAGAAAAAAATGCTACCTGGTTTTCACCAAAGAACATCTTGACCTGAAACTGACCTTGACATTTATGAACCACTAAACAGGTAACCGAGGACAGTTAAATTTAAGCTGATCACAAATCGGACATAGTACATTATCTCCAAGCACACCTGATAATCAGTAACAGAAAAAACAGATTTTACATGATTTAATACATAGCGTGGAAGAAAACATTTTCTAGATTTTCTGAACAATTATGTGTTTATATATTTTATGAAAATTATTATGAATTATAATTCAACACATACAAGAATATATAAGGGATAGTTTAATATGTTTGATGAGAGATATTACCTTGGATCTTGTTCTGTATAAACTATCTCAGCACGTTTTCTATTAGCGAAAGTGGCCAGAAACACCTTATGGCATACAAGGTTCTTCTGACTGGTGTAGAACAGAACATCATTTGTAGCCCATTCTGAAAAAAAGACAAATGCAAGTGAACTACACCACAGTATTTTGTGTTATTGAAGGAGTAAATAAAAGGAAATATTTTGCCCATCCCAAAGCAAGTTTCAGAGGAGATTTGTGAAAAAGTTTGATCTTGGGAATCTAATCTGAGTTTAATTAAGCTAAAAGTTGTATTTCTTTTTTCCTCAATTAAAACTTATTGTTTTCTGGCCATGACGTTAATAGTTCTGATTTGGCCTAAAGAGGAAATCCAGGCTTCTGTGGGTCAGCAGTGAAACATCCCACAGCTGTCCATTATCAAGCATTTCCCTTCTGACTTATTACACATTATGCACTAGGAGAAAACACTTTGCATAGGCATGTCAGGTCCAATTCTGTACTGCATAGAACCTCATGAAGTCATTTACACCTCTGCAAGGTGGGTGTGAATAGCTGCCATTCTGATTAAGTAATGTTTTGCACAAGTATACATGGTCACACAAGGTGGAAGACACTGAAGAATCAAGCCTATTTTGCTTTTCCTTTTATAGATTGAATCGTCTGGGCAGATCACCTCAGATTCTAGTCACAATGAGGGAAAACATGCCAGTGGACAGTTCAAGGCACTAGAACAGCCTATGTATGAACACCTACTGAATGGTCAATCTGCTTTATTCTGATCAGTAAATTAGGAAATTTTGCCCAGAGTTTTGCAGTTCATAGGCTTAGCCAAAAGATCACTGAATACAGGATAACGCATCTAAAACCGGTCTCCATACTGGCCAACAACAACAACAATAATAATAAAAATAATCAGTATGGACATACATATGGTATAACAAAGCAGTATACTCTCTTTACTGTATTGCTCTAATATGCTGTAAAGGCAAAGAAGGTTCTCCACTTCCATTTCAGTATTGTGTTGTATATTTTACCAGCAAAACTGAGAGGTAGTAAAGTTTCCTAAGTTAAATTAAAGGCCCCGGGGTCCCAATCAAAGCCTATTGAAGTCAACAGAAGGACTCCTAATTGACTTTGGGGGCTTTCAATTGGGCCCCATATCCTGAAATCAACTGGAACTGCAGTTGTTCAACATTTTAAAATGTATTTGGCACTTGGGTCCTAATTTTCAGAGGTGCTGATCACCCGCACCACTGACTTCAGTTGGAGCTGCAAGTGCTTGCTAAATCAGGCATGAAGGCCCTGATCCTGCAAATGTTTATGTATGTGAATAACTTTACACACATTCACAAGCCTACTGAACTCAACAGGCACATTCACATACATGAAGTTAATCATGTGCATAAATGGTGGCACGATTAGGAACCTTGTGTAACAAAGGAATGCCCATTGAACTAAATGAGCTGCTTTTGTTTGAATTGCAAAAAGGACAATTGTGTAGTATAAAAGACAAACTTTCGAGCCAGTAAATCTTTGTAATCAATTGAGAACCCTTCTGCAGTTTTAAAATGTGTGTGTCTTGATATGACAAGATAGGTAAAAGATATCACCTTACCTACCTTGTCTCTCTCCTGGGACCAACACCGCTACAGCAACAGTTCTTTATAGTGGATATCAATTTCAACACAGCAGTCCTTTATTTTGTTTAAAATATTATTACTGATTCTAAGTTGCAATATATGGAGCATTTTATCTTGCCGTTTTGTGTATTCCACATTACATTTACAGACCACAGTAACTCCTCACTTAAAGTCATCCTGGTTAATATTGTTTCATTGCTGATCAATTAGGGAACATGCTCGATTAGAGTTGTGCAATGCTCCCTTATAAGGCCATCCTTTGGCAGCCGCCTGCTTTGTCCACTGCTTGCAGGAAGAGCATCCCCTTGCAACTAGCTGGTGAGGGCTTGGAACCAGGGTGGACCAGCAGCCCCCCGCTCCCCTAAGTTCCCTGTGCAGCAGCGGCCCAGCAGGCTATCAATTGCCAGCAGTTCAGCTGTCCCTCCCTCCACTGCCTTGGAGCTGCTCTCCAGAGCCTCCTGCTTGCTGGGGGTGGGGGGCGGGGGAGGACAGGGAGGCTAATGTCAGGGTGTCCCCCTCCCCCCTGCTCCCCGCTTACAGAGCAGGGGGGACACAGGACAGGGCTCAGGGAACTTCCTGGCAGCAGCTGCTGTGGTCTCAGCTTGCTGATTAACTTAACAAGGTAGTGTACTTAAGAGTGGTGTCAGCCTATTTAAAAGGGAAATGCGCATCTCTCTCTCTCACACACACACAGGGTGTGTGGCTGTCTCCCCTCCCTCCATTCGTGCTGCCTTGTAGAGTGTGAGGCTACATTAACAACGAGTTGACCCTTGAGGGCTCAGCCAATTGCTAGTTCATCATTTAGCAGTAAGGCATTCCCTGGGAAATATCCCACCCTCTGACTTTACCACCTCAACCAAGGTTCACAATCATCATCATCGCTGTGTAAGTATTAAATTGTTTGTTTAAAACTTATACTCTGTGTGTGTGTTTGTGTGTGTATATATTTATAGACTTTTGTCTGGCAAAAAAAATTTCCCTGGAACCAAACCCCACCCTATTTACATTAATTCTTATGGGGAAATTGGATTCACTTAACATCGTTTCGCTTAAAGTTGCATTTTTTAGGAACATAACTACAACGTTAAGTGAGGAGTTACTGTACTTACCAAAACTAAACACATTTGGGATAATATATTCCACCATTGGTAACTTCTCAAGTTTCGTAACAATACAGCTTGACTCTTCAGAATTTGAGCTTTTTATGCTGGTAGCCATATACCTCTGATCTGGGGAAATTCTGATGCGCTGAATAATCGCATCATGAAAACCAAGATCTTCAGTACTGAGTAACGTCTCAACACTTCCTTCATCTAGTACACAAAAGAATACAGACAATATTATCCAAGAATCAGCACAATGAATCATAAAAGTTTATATTCTGCTAATGATATCCAAAAGTGGAATTTATTAGCATGGAATAGTTCAGGTGTCTTAACATATGAGAATAAACAGTATCATAACTGAGTTTAATGGCATGTGTGAAAAAGATTTTGTTGTTGCTATTTTTAAAAATATTTTTTGATTTGTAAATTTGCCTGAAATGGAGACCATACTTCTGAAGGAAGGTTTAACTTTAAAGTTCAAATTTTTGAGGTATTTGTGTGCAATGAGAGGAGAAATATTTTTCACCCTTTTGGAATTAAAAAAATGGGTGAATTAATTTTGCTTAATTTTTTTCCTCAGCGAAGTGGTCTGTTTTGTATAAACCCAAAGTGCTGACTGAAAAAAAAAAAATCCAGAAATTTATGACCACGTGAAAACAAGAATTTATCATGGAAGTCTCAATATAGCTTTTGCTACTAATGTAAGTTGATAAATACCAGGGAGGGAGAGGAGTTATTTAAGTTAAGTGCCAATGTTGACATAAGAACAAATGGATATAAACTGGCCATCAACAAGTTTAGGTTTGAAGTTAGACCAGAGGTCCCCAAACTGTGGGGTACGCCCGGAGGGCATGGAGGAACGTCTGGGAGGGGTGCAGCAGGGCCTGGGCCAATCCATATGGGATGTGGAGAGGGAGTGCCACCCAGCCCTGCTCCAGTCCCATCCCTGGCCCTGCGCCTGGCCCCGCGCCTGGCCCCACCCCCAGCCTCAGTGCGGCCCCAGTCCCAAGGCTTGGGGAGGAGTGGAGCTGCACCTGGCCACGGGTCTGGCTGCCAGCCCCCACCACAGCCCGGCTGGGGCTCCACTCCCAGTCTCAGCCCCCAGCTGCAGCCCCAGCCTTGACCCCCTTACCCCTGTCCACATCCATGTCCCCGCTCCCGGCCCTGGCAGGGGGCATGGATGGGGTAAGGGGGGGCTGCAACCTCAAAAGTTTGGGGACTGCTGAGTTAGGCAAATGTTTCCAACAATCAGAGGAGTGAAGTTCTGGTACAGCCTTCCAAGGGGAACAGTGGGGGCAAAAAACCTAACTGGCTTAAAGACTGAGCTTGATAAGTTTATGAAGGGGATAGTATGATGAGACTGCCTACAATGGTATACAGCTGATCTGCGACTGCTAGTAGCAAATATGCCCAAGAGCCATTGATGGAACACTAGATGGGAAGGGCTCTGAGTTACTACAGAAAATTCTTTCCCAGGTGTCTGGCTGGTAAGTCTTGCTGATGTGCTTAGGGTTCAACCAACAGCCATATTTTAGGGCTGCTAGGCGTTTGGTTTTTGACCGGAATGCCAGGTTGAAAAGGGACCCTGGTGGCTCCGGTCAGCACTGGCGACCGGGCCTTAAAAGTCCACTTGGCAGTTTAGCGGGGGCCTGGGGCTAAGGCAGGCTCCCTACCAGCTCTGCATGGCTCCCAGAAGTGCCGCCAGGTCCCTGCGGCTCCTAGGTGCATGAGCAACTAGGGAGGCTCCACACGCTGCCCCCTCCCCGAGTGCTGGTTACGCAGTTCCCACTGGCCAGGAACCACGACCAATGGTATCTGCGGGGGATGGCGCCTGTGGGCACGAAGGCAGCACATGGAACCTTCCTGTCTGCCTGTGCGACTAGAGGCTGCAGGGACCTGGTGGTCGCTTCCTTGGAGCTGCAGTAAGCACCACCAGGACCCTGCAACCCCACCCCGGAGTCTCCTCATACTCCCCAAACCCCTTGTTGGATCATATTAAAGAAGTTATGTATTAAAATCACAAATGAATTTGATTCCCCATAGTTTAAATTCCAGAGTATTACTAATTAAGAGGTCTCTTGGTTTTTGGTACTGTTTCTCTCCCTCTATGTGTGAAACTTGCAAGCTGCTAATTGTGTTAGTACATTCTAAGACAGAGTCTGTTCTCAAAGCAATACTCTAACAGAAACAGCATCCAGAGACTCCCCGCCCTTTTGTTGTATTAACAATTGTGATTAAAGTAGAGATAGAGGATGTATGTGGATGGATGCTTGGTGTGGATAATAACTGAATGATCAGGGAGGTGCTAAGAATCCAGTGTCCATCGGCCGAAGAAGGCGTCAAGTGGAAATAACCAGAGGACCCCCGCAGGGCAGACTGGAATCCACCCAACAGCCTCAAGAATGGGAGAACCAAAGAACAAGGTAACATCTAGCAGCACGGAGCCGTCAGGAATGTGCTATCTGCTGATTGATTCAGCAACAGCATGATGAAGCAATTCCCATAGACTGGAATAGGAAGAAATTCCTATAAAAATAGGACTCTAAAAAGTGAGAACTTTGGGGTCTGATTCTGCAAACCAACTTCCAGGAGCATCAGATGAGCATCTGACAAGCCCCTGCTCCCTCCTCATGTCCAGGCCACCTGCCCAGTGGCTTGGCATGAGCAACTCTAAGGCTGGTAACTATGATAACAACCTTGCAGAACCTGTGTGTGTGTTTGTATGAATGAATGTGTGAATAAATATGAGATTGAATGGAATGCTATAGCTATAACTAACTGCTTGCTATGATTCTTTCTGTATTCACAATAAATGTGGTATTTTGCCTTTTTCCCTTTAATAAGATCCTGCTGGTTTTTATTTTATTGGTATAACACCCTCACATCCCCTGCCCCATCCCAAGCTCTCAACCCCTGTCACACCCCAACTCCCTTGCCTAGCCCAAAGCCCCCTCCTGCACCCCAAACCCCTCATCCCCAGCCCTCATCCCCCCTGGACCCCAACCTCCTGGCCATCCCAGAGCCCCCTCCTGCACCCCAAACTCCTCATCCCTGGCCTCACCCCCAGCTGAAGCCCTCAGCCCCCATTCCCCCCCAACCTCCTGCCCCAGCCGGTGAAAGTGAGTGAGGGTGGGGAAGATCAAGCAACGGAGAGAGGGGGGATGGAGTGAGTGGGGGGCAGGGCCTCAGAGAAGGGACGGGCATGGGCAGAGCCTCTGAGAAGAGGTGGGGTAGGGGTGTTCAGTTTTCTGTAATTAGGAAGTTGGCAACCCTAGCCATATTTGGGGTTGGGAAGGAATTTCCCCCCAGGTCAGATTGGCAGAGACCCTTTTCCCCTTCCTCTGCAGCATGGGGCACAGGACACTTGCTGGTTTAAACTAGAGTGAATGGTAGATTCTCTGTAACCTGAAATTTTTAAATCATGGTTTGAGGACTTCAGTAACTCAGCCAGAAGTTATGGGTCTATTACAGGAAGGGGTGGTTGAAGTTCTGCGGCCTGCGTTGTGCAGGATGTCAGACTAGATGACCTTATAAAGTTTGAGACTTTTTAATATGTGTAATCATATGACATTAATCCCCAGTTCCTGTGCCATTCTTCTTTCTAGATTCTGGAATCTGAAGCTTTTACTACTTTTATAAAATGTATTGCTTAAACATTTTATTATGTAACACACAATTTTGAGTTATTTTTGTTTTAAGTTTTTTTTTTAAAAATTAAGTAACAGGGATGATTAAGCTTGAAGCTAAGTAAAGTATCCTAAAGTGTCAATGCATACGGAAAGATCTGAGCAATTATGTCCAAGAAATATCTTACCAACACCTGCTTTTGAACGAAATATGCAGCCATTTTCTTCAAAGTAAACAGAATCCCCAAACCTAATCTGTTAAGCACAAAACAGACATGTTGCCAATATAGGCAGAATTATATCATGGTCGGACCTTAGAAGTCAAAATATTTCCTAAAAGTCACTACAAACAATCTGTTTTCTTTCAGAGTAACAGCCGTGTTAGTCTGTATTTGCAAAAAAAAAAAAAAAAAAAAAAAAAGTACTTGTGGCACCTTAGCGACTAACCAATTTATTTGAGCATAAGCTTTCGTGAGCTACAGCTCACTTCATCTGTTTTCTGCTGAGGTTATATAGTACATGAATAGGCCTATGGTTTTATGTATAAATAAAATCTAATTCAGCAATATATGCATAATATTTTATATATAAATAAGACAACAACATATAAAAGATGTGCTTGATACACTTAAGGATTTTGTTAGCCATATTCAGAGGAATGAAAGGAAGTCATACACACAAAGATTTTCTTTTTTTAAGTCAATATACTGTAACACAGTGCTCACCAACCTGTTGATTGCGATCAACTGGTCAATCCTGGAGCATCGGCCAGTCGATCACGATCTCCTGGCCGCTAAAAGTCTTGCGGTGCAGGGGCTCAGGCAGGCTGCTTACCTGCTGTGGCCCCACACTGCTCCCAGAAGCGGCTGGCACATCTCTGCAGCCCCTGGGGGAAGGGTGAGTGTGTGTGTGTGTGAGGTAGCTCTGCGTGCTGCCTCCACCCCCGGCACCGTCCCCATGGGTTCGGCGCTTGGAGGCGCAGGCAGTGCATGGAGACCCACTGCCCCCCTCCCTCCCAGGGGCTGCACGCAGAGACGTGCCAGCAGCCATCCACTTCCAGGAGCGGTTTGGGGCCACAGCAGGTAAGCAGCCTGCCTGAGTCCCACTGCGTTGCCGACATGGAGCCACCTGTGGTAAGCGCCTCCTAGCTGGAGCCTGCATCTTGTACCCCCTCCTGCACCTCAACCCCCAGCCGAAAGCTCCCTCCCAGCCCCCGCACCTCCTCCCACACCCCAAGACCCTGCCTCCTCCTGCACCCAAACTCCCTCCCAAAGCTTGCACCTGTCACTCCTGCTCTTCAACCCCTTGCCCCAGGCTCAGCCAATGCACACCCCAGAGCTGAGAATGTTGCACTGATTTGTGACAATCCCTGAAGGATTTTTGATCTATAAACCATAAATGACACTAATAAAAAGTAAAACTCATGAAATGTCCAGTGGATTCTGAGATTAGGTGCAGTGTGACCATGACAACTGCACTCAAACTCCCTCCCAGAGCCTGTACCCCAACCCCCTGCCCCATGCTCAGCCTGCACCCCCCCACACACACTCCGAACCCCTTGGCCCCAGCCCAGAGCCTGCACCCCCTCCTGCACCCCAACCCGCTGCCCCAGCCCAGTGAGAGTGAGTGAGGGGGGAGAGCAAGCGATGGAGGGAGGGGGGAATGGAGTGGGTGGGGCACAGCCTCGGGGAAGGGGCGGGGTAGATCCTGCATTGATCTTAAATTCAAAAAGCCATCTTGTGCGTAAAAAGGTTGGAGACCACTGCTGTAAGAAAGACATTTCTCTGGTAACTACACAAGCAAAAAGCATTATCCTATGAACAGATGACTTAACAGAATTACTCATTACCCAAGCACGTTATTTGCCTTAATCCTTGTGCCTGCAAACACTTATGTACCATTAAGCACCGGAATAGACTCACTGAAGTAAATAAAAGCTATAACAACGTTTACTAATAAGTAATATACAAATAGGAAAAAGTATGCTAACAACTTGGGTTCAATGGGACTATTCAATACTTAACATTAAAAAACTCAGAATTGAGTTTAAGGCTCGAGGCCTAAGGGCCCAATCCTGCAAACACATATGCATGTGCTTAACTTTAACTATCGCAAGTAGATCAATTGACATCAATGAGACTACTCCTGGTATTGAAGTTAAGTGTCTCTAGAACTGGAGCCTAAGAGAACAAAGGTCTTGTAGTTTATGTCATCCTATCACTGCATGGAATCAAAACTCCACAATTCAGATACCATTTCCCCCCCCCCCCCAACTTAATAATGGGTGAAAGCATTTAACTCTTCTCTTGTATCATATAATCCACATTGTTTCCCAAAAGGCCAGTTTAACTTTATCCTATTAGTTTATTATTGCATCTATTGACTGTGGTGGCATTAAGACTGCTGTTCACGTAAAAGTAGTCAGTTAGATCAAACATACTGCAAGCATATTCAGGACTATTTTATTCATACTTTATAACTATCAAAATATTTAAAAATCAGGACTATGAACATATAACAACTTAACCAAAAACATGTAGTGTAAAGGCATTTCATAGTAGGAACAACTTAACTGACTCTTACTTGTACTAAACTATGATGCATTTAAAAAAAAATTTTGCCACTCACCACTGGGCTGCTCATGCCAAATGTATACTTGTTGTACATTACTTCTAATTTCTTCTTGATTCTTTCTGCTGTATCCATATATCTTGCTGAAGTTACTTTCCAGTTCTCCTGCTCTGATTTCAAAAGATCCTGGTACAAATACGTCAATGCAATCAAACTCTGATTTTAAATGTCCAAAGTTATGGTTGGATGCTCTTTGTCTATCAAGGTCACTTTGCATCACTTATGCAATATAAATCAACTTAAATTGGCTGGGCTGAAATCCATCTCTTTGAAAATCATTTTCAAGTCACCCTTAAAAAAACACTGTCAATGTAAAACAATAACTCATATTTCTGTCTGGAAATATTTCACCTGCTATGTATTTCAAGTAACACCTAAGATTCACATTATTGGAAAAAATTAGAATTTTTTCTCTGCTTTTTGTTTGTTTATTGCATGCATTAGACATGCACACTGTATAAACCATTTTCACTGTTTCCCCTCTACAGTTAGTCAGATAGGTCTTGATCCTTCAGTTAAATCTGTGCAGGTGCAATGGGCTGCCAGTAGATCCAGTTATGGATATAGACTGACTAGTCTGTGTAGACAAGGACAAGTTTTGTTAAGCATTGTGTCAGCTAGTAGTTAAATCCTGGTCTAATCACTCTGGAGATTCTTTATGCAGTTCTATCCTGATACCCTAATAGTATCTTTCCAGCAGCTAGTTAGATTTTAGGAAAAAAGCTACAGTATACTGGGGGTACCCTCTGAGACCTTATCCACCCAGTAGCCTCCAAGACTTTATCTACTTGCTTCCCAAGAACTTAGCTCAATGCTGAACTGGTCACTGAGGTGTTTTTTTTAATTAGCATACAATCAAACTATGCTTCAGCTGATCAGGTTCAAGCATAGGGCATGGGTACAGGGAATACTATACACCCAAAGTTACACAGAAACTCCCTTCCTTTATATACATGTATACATCACACAGCATTCCCTATACATTACATCACTCATTTTGGGTGGGATTGGTTTGGTCACTTTGTAGAACCAATTCCAATTTACGCTTTACCTCATCTTGTGTCCCAGGTTTATCTTGTCCATGGTTATCTTATCCATTGTAAATTGTTCCCTGGATGTTCCCCCTTATCTGTTTCCAGACAGCTGATCCATTTACCTCTGATGAAGTGAGCTGTAGCTCACGAAAGCTTATGCTCAAATAATTTGTTAGTCTCTAAGGTGCCACAAGTCCTCCTTTTCTCTCTAATTCTGTCTCCCAAGAAATGAGGCCTCACACATGTCCAATTACTCATGTCAAGCCAAGGCTATACAGCAATAAAACTGACCCAACTGTGTATTTAGCTATGGAGAAGTACAGAAGCTGACAAGTTGAACTATGTCATTTGTCTCTGAGTATAACTGAAATCCCAATTCCTATCTCAAACCCTTTTGGAAAAAAAAAGTTTCCTTAACATTTGAAACAGTGTGACTGTCATTATTAATATAAGGGTCATGATAGTTGTTGGCATTATATTTATATTTAAACTGCATACCTTGCAGGAAAAGAATCTCCGTGGCACAGTGTGCCCTCGTGAGTCTGTGTTGTTCCATGAATTTCCCAAACACTTTGTAAACTGAAATTCTTGGACTTTTATTTGACTGCAAAGCGCTATTACCGGATCATAGTTACGGTTAAAGTAGTATCGGAAGCAACCAACACTGAACTTCAGAGTCCGGAGAAAAGATTTCACAGTCCGATGCATGGCGCCCAAATCTTCACTTGACTGACTGTACTCACTCTGAACTTTCCAAGAATCCAAATTTATGTCGGATGCAATTAAATTGGGTACCTGATATGTTCAGGGTGAAACGGAAGCAGGGACTTCTTCAAATGTGAACGCTTTAAACCGAAAGGGGCAAAAGATTCAGACTGAACGCTGTAAACTTTAGTTACCATGCGAACGGCAGGGAGAAGAAAAGCAAACCTGCAGTTGCCTCCCCTAGCCCTTTTCAAACAATTCGTTTGTACACTTAGGCAGCGTGTTTCTCCCCCAGGCTGCAGGCTCGCACGGCAGAAGGGCAGGCTCTGGTGGGCCCGGCGGTGGGAGGGCCAGCCGCAGCCATCCTGCCGGGCACTTTCCTGTCCAGATGTGTCACCAGTTCAAAGAGCTTCTGAAACGTGAGAGAGTTTCAAGGCTCACTGAACTGCACCGACACAATTCTTCAGCCCCGGCCAGTGGCGTTAAAGCACCGCATGGAAACACGCCCAAGCCTGCACGAGGAGGAGGAGGAGGAGGAGGAGAGCTCAGCGGCTCTGAGATCCGAGCGCTGGGCACATGCTGACCGCCCACGCCTCCAGCCGGCCCAGGCAAGCGCCGCAAGGCGCGCGGCAGCCCCCGCGACAGACCCTCCCCGGCCTGCTGCGGGCAGGACAGAGACCAGAGAGGTCCTCGCTCGCCCCCGGCGGGGCAGCTGCTGGAAGTGGAACGGGCCGTACAACGGCTCCCACGCCCGGCCGGCACTCGCCCGCTCCGGCACTGGGGAGGAGCCGCGGCTCCCGCCACTTGTGAGACTCAGCCCGCCGCCGCCCCCGACCAGGCGCGCAAAGATGACATCGTGGAAGAGCGACTCTATTCCGCGCTGAAGCCAGAGACTCACTTGATTTTCCTACCCCCTGAGCTGCCCACAGTCAAGATGATGGCGGGACGCGGACATAGTCATTCACTGGCATGCCCATAGCCAAGATGGCGTCCGAACCAATACCTCTCTCGATACGCGGCTACCAGCAGTCAAGATGGCGACCAAAGCTGTGCGCTCTGTCGCCATCTTGGTATGGGCAGTTGGCCAGACAGAGACTTACTATAATCCTCCAGGTTGTTGGTTTTAAGACATATTAACGTTTTCTTTGCTATTTTAGCCCAATTTCGTGCCTTGAAACGTTTGCTTTCGGGCACCTGCCCCTTTCGATAACCGTAACTTCATAGAGAAAAGTGGATATGTAACAAATGGGTTTTATTATCGCGGGATGCTCCTTGTAGTAACTCCCCCGAGCTCCTCAAGGTTACAGCAACCCAGGTGAAGTGCCGTATAGGTCAGGGCAGAAACATGCAAGACAAGATTCATAGGAACCTTCTTGCCCTTATCAAAGATGGCTGCTGCTGTCCCTCCTCCCTAGCCTGCGCTGGGAGGGCATAGCCGCAGCAACTGGAAGCGCAAGTCCCTTCTCTGGGTCGCTGAGCGCACGTCTCCTCCACCCCGCCCCCCTCTGCTTAGCTCCTCTCTGTCTATCCCCGGCTGCTGCTCCCCACCCGGGGACGAGTCAGTGAGCGGCTCAGGGCTTGTTTCCCCTTGAGCCCCTGGGGGGCTCCCTCAGGTCTTCCCTGCCTGATCCCAGCAGCCTCAGCATGACTGAGGCTACAGCCTGGCCCGGGAGCATCCCAGCTCCTGTTGCCAGCTGTGAGTCAGGAGGAGGAAAAGGAGAGGGAGACGCTGAGGAAGGTCCGAAAGGAAGGAAACAGGGAGCCGCTAGAGCCCGGTGGAAACTGCTCAGAGAGGTATCACGCTACTTTACATTTCCTCAAGGCCCTTTCCTCCCAAGGGTGCCGCAGAGCCTGCTAACCTATGCACAAGGCCACTGACATGCAGCCACTTCTGGGGTGGAGGGCGGTAGCTAGGATATCGTCCCATGGCAAAGCTGCCTGTACTGGGGGAGGGGGACTTTGTTCACACACTGTTGATGAATCCTGCACTTAGGAGAGTGCTTTCCAGGGGTGCTTGAATGTCCATGCACAACAAGGAAGGATGCAGTTTTTAAGGGCTGTTCTGAAAGATTCCCTAATGCTTTCAGTTGCAATTCACCAGGATGAAGGGCTAAGATAACATCACTGGGATCTAGGTTTGTGGGCACAGGAAGTTTAAGTGTTTCAGATCTAGTGCTGAGACCACTAAATCGCCTCCCAGAACACACACTGTGCACTTCCGTAGCAACATGCTTCACCTAAGAGCCACAAAATGCCATGCAATCACTTAGCTTGTTTTCGCAACTTTTTGGTACGGTATATTTGCAATGATTAGGGACCTGCAGATCTATGACTATTCAAATGAGTGGAATGTTAAAAATGGCATTGAAATACAAACAGTGAAACCCTTCACCACAAACTGAGAGAGTCTTAAAAATTAACTTACAATTAAGCTGTAGTGGTGGACCAAGGGGCATTAGTGCCCATTCCTGCAGGCAGCCCCAACTTCATTGGGGCTCTCTACAGATGCCGGTGTCTGCACATGCAGAGCAAATTGCAGGCTCAGGGCCTTAGGCAGCAACAGTTCTGAGCAACTGGAAACTAATGCCTCAAAATAGTATATGTACTGTTAACTGGCATTTCTATTTTTCTATTAATTTTTATTTATTTTTCATAAAGAAACAAAAATGGTAAATGACCTACAGCTTGTATGTTTTCAAATACCGCATCCTGGGCTTGCCAATAGAATTATGGAATTGTGCAATTTTATAGCTTGTCAAAGCTGCAAGATCAGAAAATACTGCATAGACATAACATGTTAGAGTGGGTGTAACAGTAATAAAATAGGAGAAGACATACAAAAATAGGGAGATGAGGGAAGGAGGTGGTGAGGGAGGAGGGGGAAAAAAAGGAGAGGTTAGGTGGAATGGGAACAGACTTTCATCCTAAGGGATCACAAAGTGCTTTACTATACATTAAAGGTAATCAGTGATGCAAACTCTCATGAAAGAAATAATGTGAATAGATGAGAATGGCAGCTTATTTGTTTGTTTTTTGTAAAAGTAGGTTTCTGGTCCTCATGATTGTGGAGAAAAGTTTGAAAACGTGACCTAAATGTTTCCTAGAGACTCTCAACGCAGAAGACAAACAAAAACAACCTAAAATATGATTTTTAAAAAAGTATCGTGATCTCTAAACAAATCTCATGATTTTTGGGTACCTGAATCGTGATTTTTGAACTCTTAAAGTGGATAATTTACAAAGTCTCATAATACTCATGGATGAGCCTTATGGTTAAAGGGACACTTGTTGCCTTAAAACTCACACTTCTCTTTGAAAATGTTTTTGTATACTATTGTTGCATGTGATGCCTAATGCATCAGTCCTGCATTTAGCTCTGTCCTGCGCTTGCAAAGAGCCCTATTGAAGTCAGGGTCAGCCTGTGAGGAACCAGTTGTAGGATTGGGACCTAAGATTGACACTGTATAACTGAAAGGCATTAGAGAGAGAGAGGGGTTTTTTGGTATTATCTTTCATTTTGTTTAATCTGTGCATTTGACAACACCTTATGTATAGTCTGTTTCCATCTTTGTGTATTCAAACAGAGCCCAGTCCTGCAAACACTTAAAGGTGTGCCTAACATACATGAATAATGCCACTGAGTTCAGTAGGACTGCTCACTTGGGTAATGTTAAGGACAAGCTTAAGTGTTTGTCAGTCTGTGGCCAAAGTAAAATTACTTATGTTTAAGGGTTTGCAAGATTGAGCATAAAGGCCTCAATCCCGAAGACACTTATTCATGTGCTTAACTTTAGTTGAACAAGCAGTCCCATGGCACTAGTTTTGTGCCTAAAGTTAAGCATATGTGTAAGTGTTTTCAGGACTGGGGCCTAAAGGCAGTGTGGGTTGGATCCACAAAGGTACTTAGCTGCCTAAACTCCAGACTTAAGGGCCTAAATCCCAGTTTTGGCTCCACTGCAATCTACAAAACTGCAGCTGAATCCTGTAGGTGCCTAAATCCACTTGGCCCCTACGTTTTCAGAATAAAAGTTCACTAGCACCTACGTTTCTGCCTCTGGGCATGCATACTGCTGCCTCGCTCTAGGAACTGAGATGCACATCTCTTCCTGTAAGCCCCAGAGCAATTCACAAACCAGGGGTAGATAGATTTTACATTGCATGCAGGGCCTGATCTAGTTAGTAGGTGTGCTCAGAGGTCACCTACCAGATCAGGTCTTATCCAAAATCTGGTCCAAGAGGAGGTGATTAGAGCACTTGCCTGGGTGTGGGACACACAGGTTCAATTCTCCCCTCTCTGCTGCGGGGAGGGGCGGGAAGGGGAGAGAAGTTAAATAGTGGTCTCCTGCTACTCAGCAGAAGTGCTCGAACCACTGAGCTCTCTCTCTCTCTGTCCTGGAAGGTGGATTTTGCACTTGATGTAGCCTACCTCTTCTTAAAGATCACTGTCAGAGATCACTGCCAGTGCAAGCCATCCTCCCACCTCACTGGTAAATGGCTTGGCATCACCAAAGTGGACAACAGGAAAGCAGTATTTTGAAGCAATGCTGACATTCTGCTCTCCAGCAAAATTTGAATTGTGTCACACTAGTTGTGTCTTCACTGGTCTTTTTTTCTTAAAATTTCCTACTGCTGCTGCCTCTGCTTCCATGAATTTAGCTGCACTCAGGGCAGCAGTAAAAAGAGTGGCAGCAGCCACCAACAGCTTCCAGCATTTCAGAGAGAAATAAATTCCTTTTAGTAAATTAATAGATTTTAAATCAAGAAAGATAAGTTATGAGATAATGTAGGCTGACTTATAATACAGGCCATAGAACTTCACCCAGTAATCCCTGCACTGAATCTAAAAACTTGTGGTTTAACTAGGTATATCTTCTGGAAAGACATGCAATTTTGATGTAAAGATTTCAAGTGTTGAAGAATTTGCCATACCTTTGCTAAAACTCTTCCTGTGGTTATTTAATCCTCAGTGTTAAAATTTTGCACATAATAGCTTTAGAGTCCAAGGTAATTGAAAAGTCTTCACATCATTTCTTTAGTTTCACATCAGTTTTAATTTATGAAAAAATTCATTTTTTTAGCTCAGTTCTCCCTTTATTTCCTTTGTCAATGATCTGAATGCTCTCCCTATCAGTATGTGCTTGGTGGATGATGGTCACTGTTTGCTTCCTCTCATAAATTACAGCAGAACTTCTGTGCAGGAGAAAAGCAACATTAAGGCCCTGATCTTGCAAATATTTACACTAGAAGTGGAATTCACAAAGGAGGTTTAAACACCTTACTACCCCATAGGGTGCCTAAGTCCAACGTTTAGTAATGCTGGTATTCACAAAACCCTTGCTCAGCTGTCGCCTAAAGGTAGGCATCTAAAGTCATGAAGTGCTTGAGTTTCTGCTTTTAAATTCTCCCCTGCAGGATTCACAAACTAGGCATTCCCTGGCTATCTAGCCTTCAGGACTCAAGCTGGTATATGCGCTTAGAGTATGCCTATATCCATGTTAGAGGAGGAGATGGTGCCATTCCCATCCCCCTTATAACCTTTAGCCCAGTGGTTACTGCACTCAATTTGTGGGAGACTTCGGTTCAGTTTCCCTCATTGTCTTATATAGAACAGGCATTTGAATTTGGGTCTCCAGTCTCCCAGGAATGTGCCCTTACCACCTGGGGTGGGTCTTTTTGAATCTCTCCTTTTGAAGCTGTTCCACTGTATATAAATGATTAAATATTAATTGAGCCCAGAGAGAGGGAGTGACTATATAGTCTCATGGTTAGGGCACTCAGATGGGAAACTCATGTTCCAGCTTCTCCGCTCCAATTAATCTATAGTTATTTATACACAGTAGAACAGCTCCAACAGATTCAGAGAGATCACCACCACCATGTTTCTTGAAAAACCATTCACGTGGCTTAGGCACCTAACTCCAGGAGGGGGGTTCAAGGCTGTGAATCCCATATGGAGATAGGTGCCTCCCTCTGGTCTGGATTTAGGTGCCTAAGTCTTTTTGAGGGTGGTACTTAGCCAACAGAAATGCTGCAGATCCCTGTGCTCTATCTTTGGCAGCTCCCTGCTCAGCATGCTGGCTTTTGTGAATCCCATTAGGTGCCTAACTCTCCCCATGCATTGAATAGGGAGTCTGGGAGCCTAACTCAGGGTTGTTAATTCCATTAGGTGCCAGGGAGTCTGAATCCTCCAGTGAAGAGGTCCCCAAACTGTGGGGCAAGCCCCCATAGCGGGGTGTGGAGAATGTTTTGGGGGAGGGGTCAGCAGACCTGGGGGAGAGGGAGTGCCACCCAGTCCTGCTGCCAGTTTTGCTTCAGCCCTAGCCCCAGCTCCTGGCCCCGTCCGCAGCACCAGTGTGGTTCTGCTGCCGGCCCCCACCGCTGCCCGGCTACAGCTCCACTCCTGCCCCACCCTTCCTTGTCCCCTGGCTGCAGCTTTGTTCCCGGCCCGGGGCTGAGTCTGGAGTTGGGGTCAGGCCGGGAGCGGAGCCGCACCTGGCCGTGGGCCCAACTGCCAGTCCCCACTGCATCTTGGCTGTGGCTCTGCTCCCACTCCCGGCCCCAGACCCATCCCTAGTTGTGGCCCCAGCCTTGGCCCCCTTAACCCTGTCCGCGTTATCCTGCCCAGGAGCCACGGCCCCACTCCTGGGTGGGGCGCAGACAGAGGTAAGGGGGAGGCGCAATCCTGAAAAGTTTGGGGACCCGTGCTCTAGTGAATCCCTCCCAGGATTCTTCACTTTAAGCATGTGAGTAGTTCAGTTGACTTCAGTGTGATTGCTCAGCTGTCTAAGTTATACATCTGCATAGGTGTTAGTAGGATTGGGTTCTTAATTTTAACTTTTTTTTAATGTGTAATTTTGGTTTCCCCTAATTTGGAGCAGTGGCCCTGGAAAGACTGCCCATATGATAGTATTGTGTTATGGATATGTTTGGTTTACCGTGAGATTCTCTGTTGTTGTCCTTTGTCAGGACAAGAGGGAATGCCAAATGGGGCTAATATATCACAGTAATTATATCCACACTACAATTCTGAGCATTTGTTCAGTTTGTTCATAGTAATTATTGTTCTAGTGTTCATACCTCCTCAGCTTTGGAAGTTTTTGTATAGGGAAGGTTTGGTTGGTTCAGTGAGCAAACCTGCCAGCAGGAGGAGCCTTTAGTCTGTTTTTAACGTGCCCTCTCCTCCCCCCCCCCCCCCCGCCAAACACAGAAAATAACCAACCCTCCCCTGTCTCCATTCAGTTTTATTGGACAAAATTCCTATAATTATAATTTATGTTAAAGCAGTAGATCCATAATAGGAAATTAAGATTTGCAGGTAAGAAAATAAAATCTGTGAATTCCTTTTGTAGTAAATTATGTAGGCTGGCTATGCACCCCCCACACAAATATTTCCTTTAATTTGTTCTAATTGTACTGCCCATTAATTGTATCATGTACCTGCTTAAAACACAGAAAAATACAGAGAACTCAGCAGCAGTGTCTGGGGTGATGCATTTCTCTGTGTGTGGGGAGAAGGCTTATGTTTCCTCCTCAACCTGCATGTATCTGTGACCTTTTCCTCTGCAGATTTCTTGCTTCTTCATGTTCTTTTAGTTCTTCTATAGGTTTTACATGGTCCAATGAACAAAGATCAATTTAATCTTACTGGTCCATCTGAAGAAAAAAAATCTGTTTTGCACTCTTTACCAATAATGTTCAGATTAATCCATGAATCACAGAGAGAGAGAGAGAGAGAGAGAGAGATGGGGACAACCTTCCTTCATATTCTCCTTAAACACAGCACTTTGAGCAGCAGTTCTTAGACGGTGTCTGAACGCCAGTTTCAGGGGAGCCCCGATGCTCCCAGTGGGGCTGGAGCCCCTCCCCCCCATGCAAGCCCTGTGAAATCAGCTTGTGGTTCCCCAGGCGGCTGTGGACTCTTGGTTGAGAACCGCTGCTCTAGAGCCCTGCACTGATTTAGAAAAAAAAAAAAAAATTGCAAAAAACTGTATCCAATCTGCAAAGATGTTAAACAATACAACTGCTTCCACAGATATAAAGCGAATATCTGCAGATTTGCAGGGCTCTAGTTACCGGTAGCAAATATTGGCTCTTCTACAGTACAGCTAAACTCAGGAGAAGTTTAGATTGGCCAACAGACTGTTTTTTACAATCATGTGGATTGTGTTTGAACAGTTGTGAACCCCCAGGATATATATGGCTCTCTACATGCCCAAGCAGTGCCTCCCACATCTTCACTGCTGTTTATACCCATACTAGCTGGGAGTGCAGTGTCTGAACTCTAAATGCCGCCGTAAGTGTAGACATAATTTAAATGAGTGCCAGACACCGTTCAAATATAGTCCACATGGTTGCAAAAAATGGTCTTTCCCCACTGGTGCAGCCTTTCACTACCACACATAGCTATGCACCACAGTGACAAGTGTGGACACAGCCTGCTTTTCCATGTGGCATGCAGCTACACATGTAGTGCCTGTACTCTACATCCTGCCATAAGTATAGACATAACCTGGGGTTCACTTAGTAGGGCTCTTAGAATTACCTTTTTCCCTTGGAGAGCCAACTTTTTTTATTTGTAGATTTGAAACTATGATATCTCAGTGTCTGTAAGACAGAGCAGTTTTACCAGATCTTGCAAAGAATGGTCTGATTTAACGTAGGGGGGAAAGGAGGGCATCTTCATTTTTGTTGTTAGTTATAAGCCACTGTTTTAAACAAAGGCTACGTTTTAGTTATGGGTTTTTTTTAGCAAAAGTCATGGATAGGTCACGGGCAGTAAACAAAAATTCATGGCCCGTGACCTGTCCATGACTTTTACTATATACCCCTGACTAAAACTTGGACTGGGAGTCCGTGGGTGCTCTGGGGGGCAGGCTGGGGGCTTCGCAGGTGCTGGGGGTGTGTGTGGCCTGGGACCTGTGCTGGTGTGTGTGGTGGTGCAGGTGGTGGTGCGCGGCCCAGACCCATGCTGGGGGAGGGGGTGCGCAGGCGGCAGTGCATGGACTGGGACCCCTGCTGGTGCTGGGGGGTGGGGATGAGCGGCGGCATGCAGCCCAGGACCCGTGTTGGGTGGGGGAGGGTTGGCGGGGCTGGCAGTCTCCCAGCCCACCTCTGACTGGCATGTTCTTGCAGGTTGTGGGGGGAGGGCGGCTAGGGGGGCTCTGCGCGCTGCTCCCGCCACAAGCGCTGGCTCCACAGCTCCCATTGGCCGGGAATTGCAGCCAATGGGAGCTGCGGGGGTGGTGCCTGCAGGCGCGGGCAGCATGCAGAGCCCTGTGGCCCTTCCACCTAGGAGCTGCAGGGACACGCCTCCCAGGAGTCAACTCAGCATAACTCTTAAGTGTTATAGACTTCAATGGGACTACTTATGTACATAAAGATACACATGCTTAAGCATGCTGCTGGACTGGTGCCCTGGGGACTCGATGAGGTCTAGTTGGGTGAAAACTCAGTTTGGATGAGACAGAGATTACTTAGATTTGTGGGGCATGCCTGCCATTTCTCATCAGTTTCTCCTGTTTCTGGATGACTACATAGCAGATGTGGCCAAGATTGCACTTGGCCAGCAGTCTGTCACCATTTATGTTAGCTACAAAGCTTTAGATAAAGCTATTTAGTTTTGTTACCTTGGGATTGGATTACTTTATTGCATTCTATATGGGCTACACCTGAAGACCTCCAGAAGATTCAACTAGTGCAGAATATGGCTCACTTGATTAGTGGAAGGAAATATTTGCTCCTGTCCTGTGTATTGTGCAGTTGCTCCCAATCTCTTACAAGGTGAAATACAGAGTGGTGTTTAAAACATCAAAAGCCCACACTTTGGGACCTGATGAGCTGAGGTACCTCTCTTCTTGTGTGATGGGGATAGAGAGGGTTGACGAATGGAAACATAATTTTGTAAAAGTCAAAGTTGTTTCAATTTTGTAAGGTTCAAAATAGAACTTTTTCAAAAATTTCCAGGAAGTATTCTGAAAAGTTAGAATTTTTGTTCATCCCCTTCTTCCCCTTCTTTCCTTTTCAATGAAACCACATTTTTTAAATGGAAAATTTTTGACTAGCTCTTTCTGAGGCGGGTGAGATCAGCTGAGGTACTTGTTCAAAGATTCTCATTTTCCCTATCAGCCTGCTTGAGAGGAATCTTTTGATCTACAAGGCTTGTGTGTTCTCTGTGGCTTTTTAAGGAAAGGTAGAGTAAATAAGGCATTAGGGGCAGTGGTGTTGTAGTGGGGTGGGACTCAGGATATTAGAGAGACAAGGTGAGTGAGGTAATTTCTGCTTGAAGTTGGTCCAGTAAAAGATATTCCCTCACCCACCCTTGTCTCTCTAAGGATTTAGGAGGCAATATTAACTTGAAATCAGTCAGTATTTTAAAAAAAGTTAAAACTATTTTTAAGTACTACACCTATCCATAAGTCCCTCTGCCAATTTTTGTGGATTTTATAATGATTTTTTATTTTATAAAATGTTTTTATCTCTCCTGTTCTTGTGTGAAAGACTCACACAGACAAAAAGGGGAAAATGAGTTCCTGACTATACAGGGAAACTGGAAACTAACTATAAACAAAATGTTGTCAAATCCACAGAGTAAACATACTAAAAAATTCTGCAATCTCAGTTAGTTATTCTAATGATAAATATTTTTTAAAAAGTCTGATTTTTTTAAAAACTTGTCCCTTAAGTACATTTTTTTTGTTCATTCACATGATTGGATGAGGGTAATTTCATGATTTATTTTGTAAGAATTTTGTTTTATTATATATGTACCCATATATACATATACAGAAGCATATTTTTTTTAGTTTGACATAAATGAGATTTGTTAATGAAGCCTTTTTTTCAGGCGTCATTGGGAGTGAAATTTTTTAAAAAGCTGTATTACTTAAACTGTTTCCAGCCAAATTTTAAGCGTTTATCCACTTTGATTACAGTGGAGTAATCAAATAGTTTAGATTATAGCTCTGGATCAACTTTTTTCTTTCTTGTATTTGTCTGTTTCCTTAGTGACCATTTCTCATTTGCTTTGCTCTATGGTGTGCTAGTTATATTATTCCTTGGGAGGGTATTCATTTAAAATGGCATTATATGGTAAGTAAGTGAGCCTTGAAGTTCACTTGGAGGGCATCATGAAAACAGAGAAAACTGTCTTTCAACCTTTCAAAATGTTATCATGACTAGTTCTAGATAGATTTGTTTTTGTCTACAGTTCTACAATAGCAATACTATATCTTTGTGACTTGTAACACAATTTTGATGCTTCCGGGAGTTGACTTAAAAAAAGAAACCCGGAGTCTTTTGAAAAATACATGGGTGAAATATAACAATACCACATGTTCTCCCTTTAGTCTACATTTTCTTTAATTACATTCAGATTCTTAAAAAATCTGTCCTTCCATTATGTTTTTGATTTTCAGAGCTCTGCTTGATTTTAGTTCTAGTTTGATGAGAAGACATAATTTACAGTTAAAAAAATGTCTTCAAGGAGTGGGTGTTCAGCTAGCTTAGAGAATGTATTTTACAGAATGATTAGAGGAAATGATATGTCTCTGTAGACCAAAGAATGGAAAACAGAGCAGTGTTTTCATACTGTTTTCTCATTCTGTTAGTAATGATTTGCTTTTGCATAATGACAGGTTTCAGAGTAACAGCTGTGTACTTGTGGCACCTTAGAGACTAACCAATTTATTTGAGCATAAGCTTTCGTGAGCTACAGCTCACTTCATCGGATGCATACTATGGAAAGTCATCCGATGAAGTGAGCTGTAGCTCACGAAAGCTTATGCTCAAATAAATTGGTTATTCGCTAAGGTGCCACAAGTACTCCTTTTCTTTTTGCTTTTGCTTTCCCATAAAATCTAGACTTTTCTGAAAACCAGTCTTGACAGTTTTCTTTAGCTGTTAAGCTGTTCTGATTATTTTTTCTCTGTAAGTATTACACGGTTACCTCATATAAAGAGGGTATTAACACTGATAAAGTAAAATTTGTGTTTTAATTCTACTGTCTCCTTTATGGCAGCCGTCACGCTCCCTTTATGTTTTAGAGCAGGTGCATCCGCACTGGGAAAACTGGGATCTGTAATTTGCTGATGAACTTACCCAACCTTTGTCAGTAAAAGTGGTAAAAGCTGTAGTGTAGACAGTGCACTACCAACTAGTGTCCTCAGTGCAACATTAGACAATGCTATTGTAAAAATGCCTGCAACCTGTCACTGCTGCAGCTTATAATATTGCTTAACAGGTTAAGGTATACCAATGGAGAATTGCTGGTCCATATTTTTACTACTGTAGACAAGCCCAATGAGCAAGGATTTCACTACAACCTTCTGCAGAAGATTATTGACTTAGTTGAGGTGTGTGTTATCATTTTACTTTGTGTAGTTCTAGTCTGAAAATTTAGCATATAAAAATGGCACCTGATTATATCCAAATAATAAATCCGTTGAGTATTCAGAGCAATATCCATTTACTTTGGTAAATTAAAATACTTTTTTCTTCTTCTCCCCCTTTTTGCTCTTTATCCACTTGTTTGTTAAGTTCCATTTAATTCCATTTAGAGGAATTTAATTATAGCTGTGGAAACCCTTTGAAGGCAGTGAATTGCTCAGAAGTCACTGAGGGCAGTATTTGGTCTGTGAAAGATTTTGTAACGGTGATGATGTGGGAAAAGGAAAGAACCCAATTTAATTCTCGGATCCCAGGATAAGTTTCCTGAACTGGCAGTTAGAAAAGCAATCAATGTTTGTTTTTTGTAAAGTGACCACATTTGCTTTGGAAATATTGAAACCTAATATATTCAGCATCCCACACTGCCATTTTTACAGTCTCTTTTCAGAGCTGAAGAACAAGACTGCAGTGCTGCCTTGCTTTTGCTTTGCATTTCAAGACCGATTATACTGTTTGCTGCTTAGCTATTCCCGTTGATTCCAGACTTACCTCTCCAGTGAGATAAGCCCCCAATTGGACATTTTCTTGTGAGCTGTATACTTAATCTTTAATACTTTATCCTTAATTTCAAAGGTTCTGAAGAAAAATCACTTGGAGGATGTGCATCTTCAACAAGTGTCTATAAGAAGGTTTGCATCGTTCAGTCTCTTTTCAGCAGAAGACTGCAAAAGGATTACAGAAGAGGAAAGTGGGACTTGGGTTCAATACACAAGTGTCTTTTATCCTGAGTATAGTGTCTCTTTAAGGTAACTGTCATTCCAGTTTTAAGATTCAAGTACTTTTCAACTCTTGCACAGGAATCAAATCTGAAACTCATGATTTATTCTTCCAATATTTGTGTGTATCTAGAGATAAGTTTACAAATAAACTGTGTCAGAGCTTAATCTTAGTTGATCATTATATTAAACAACCTCTCCAGTTTTCATTGGGACTCATTGAGTTGCCAGAGCTAGAAAGCTTCAGTAAAATAGGCATGGATTGAGCACAGCGGAATGCAAATCTAAGAATGTGTTTAATTTTCCCATTAACTTTTTGTTGTGTTGTTAAATTCTCCATTATGTAAACAAAAGCTGATAAAAGTATAACAAAATTGCTGCTGCAGTTTCCACGGTAAACATCTGATGAAGTGAGCTGTAGCTCACGAAAGCTCATGCTCAAATAAATTGGTTAGTCTCTAAGGTGCCACAAGTACTCCTTTTCTTTTTGCGAATACAGACTAACACGGCTGTTCCTCTGAAACCTGTCAAAATTGAGTAAATTACTTGACTTTTTAAATCTTAGTAAAAACATTTAATGACCTGACATCATTTACAAATAAATCTCGTAAAGTTGGTGTTTTTTTGTAGTTACAGTAAATTTGTATTCAGTTTTATTTATAATAACATGATTTTCAGAAAACTCTATAATACTAATTTGGAAGCTTTTTAGAAAAGTACAATGAAGACAGATAAAAGTAGCCAATTTCTGCAGGGAGGGTTTGTATATTTTATGAAATTGCCAGCAGACTGGCTCTGACACAAGGAATCTGTAAAAAAAAAAAAAAAAAAAAAAGCCCTGCAAGAGCTGTTAGCAAGTTTCTAGAAGTCTCTCCAATATTGTAATGAGTTGCCAAAGCAGTAAACTCTTCCATGTACTGTATTTCTCTTTTCTCCCCTCCCACTTCCCTGCTTTATCCTCCTTTCTCTGACTTGTTTGATTTTCTACACACCTATAACTTGTACTCACCTCAACAGGCATCAGTGAAATAGTAACTTAAGCATCCCTGAAGTGATGCTTGTTCTAAAGCCCCTAATTAGACCTGCTGTGGGTTTAGGATTTTGTGTTCCATGCACAGAGGAGAATATTCTGGAGAGCCTGACTCATTGAAATTATAAAACTCATTTCTGTTTGACTTGTACCTTTAAATTGAAGTTGCTCTTGGGAACTAAGATCTATACAAACAAGTGACCTTCATTAACTATGACATTTTGCTAGTTTACTAAAAAATGCATGCTGGTTATCTTAAAATAGCAGTTAGGTATAAAGCCAAATATCAAATTACTCTCAATCTTAAACTTGAGCCCAAAGAGACTACCCAATTTTTGTTAATTTTCCATTTTTATATTCAGCAGTGCTATATAGCCTCAATAAGTCTTACCCATTGAATAGCGTGTTTGCTGCTGTTAGCAATGTAATCATGGCAAATACAATATTGACTCTGCATGCCATCTGTTTCAGGGAACGCTAGAGATTCATTTCTTAACGCTTCTTCATCAAATTTCCTTTGCTCTCCATTATCAGCTCTGTAAGGCTGTCTCTACTCGATGTCTCCTAGACTTTGCTAGTTTCAGGCATGAGTTTTAAGGTTATTCCCAAACCCAAGTCACATTTGTGCCAGCATAGGACAGTGTCAGAGAAGCATCAGGCTCGCCCGATTCTCAAATTTGATATTCGTGTGCTTGTACTTGCACCTTCTTCTGTATCATCACTTCAAATGATATTTTATATTTGGTAAACGGTATTTTTTTCACTAATAAAATTATTAGTTACTATATTATCCTAAAGAGACACAATCAACTTAAAAATCTTATACTGTAAACAGACACACATCTTTGCTTATGTTAATTACACTTTAATTTATTAGAAGTAAATACATTGTAAAACTCATGTTTACTTTTCTTTTATCTTTTGCATACCTTTCAGATTGGCCAATGTAAATCAATGAAGCACTATTTTGTGCTGGAGGGAGCTTTCAGAATTCCATATGGGAATGTTGGGATGATTTCCTGGCAGGTTTTCTTCTTCTCTGGGTAATATTAAATGATGCCTACCAGAGATGACTTGTCCCTAGGGCTAAAAAAATACTTTGATCCAGTTGTTTTGCCTTTGGACTGAATCAGTTTGCACTGAATAGCTCATACTTGTCATTTCGAAGAGTGAATGTGTGTGTGGGGGAGGGAAGGCGGCAGGGAGAGGGGCTCTCTAAACTCCCAGAATATTTTTCCAGGAACAAAATGTAAATATCTCCAGCAAAGAGCAGTTTAGTTGAAATTTCTTTAAGTGGAGTTCCTCCCTTCCCTGTGAGAGAGGATTTTATTAAAAGGATAAACAAACTAATAGGGCTCCACTGTGAGACTTGTGTGCACTGCTGCTTGACCACGGACTGTTTTAGAGCAGCTGATCATTGGGGGAGGAGTGTGTGCACTCATCCTTTCAATTGGGCATTATCGAACTTGAACTTGAATCAGGCAGTGGATAGATCAGTGGACTGAGTTTCAGGAAGCTTGGTTTCTACTCCTGGCACTGCCACTGGCCTGCTGGCTGACCTTGGCCAAGTCACTTCACCTCTCTCTGCCTCAGCTAAGGAAGAAAGGAAGATAAAGCAGGGGGAGGAAAGCTAATGGAAAACACACATTTTTAGATTCTTTGATTTCTACTGATGAAAAGTGCTATATAAGAGCTATGTGGTATTATTATTATTTATTAGTGTATAGTCTTTCCTAATTTCTGTCTTTCCACTGGTTTGAGCAGGCAGTTCTCTTCCATATGTTGTAATACAGTCCTGCCTGTAGTGATGGCTTGTGATGTCTTTATTGCACTTTTTATTGAAGGTTTTTATTTCTCATGGCAATAACATCAGCCAGCAGAGTTGCAGGACTGCACACTTTGATGGCAGAACCTCTGTATGCTGCCTTTCGTAAGAATAATGTACTGCTGTGACCCTATCTAATATTTTGACTTAAGTAGTCTTGGATTTTCATCTGCATGTTTTCCCCCAAGCTGTAGGATCTTCCCAGGAAAGCCCATTGCACATCCTGTATGTTTAAAGGGTTGTCACTATTATCTTGACAGGACTAAATACTTAAGAAAGTTCACCAGGTTGCTTGTGGCTTTTGGCAAAAAGTTTAAAGGCCAAGCTATATCAGTTCAAGGGCTATCAAAATGGATCAAATTGTGTATTCAGATATGCTATGACCTAGTTGGAGGAGTTGGACTAAAGATCTTGGAGACTATTTTATTTAGAGTGGTGGCTTCAGCAGAATCTTTTTGTCATGTATAGTTTGAAGTGATCTTCCAGACATCTGACAGGAGCTTGATTCATAACTTTACAAATTGTTATTCTCCCAATACAAAGCCGAGATTGGGTGAAGAGAACACTGATAACTTTTCAATGTGATACTTGTTTGCTCTTCTCCTGAGCGTCGTCACTGCTAACTGATCTCCCATGGGGCTGGGGAGGAGGTTTCCCATAGTTGCCAATGTGTAAAACGTTTTGCCAGAGCCAGTTCTAATAAGCTGGAGCTGTGAAGGCCACTAGGCCCCCTTCTACTGCAGGGTGTCATACTTATTCTGGTAAATTGTAGCTTAGATCCTTAGAAGGGAAGGAGAGAAAAGCAGAGGAAAGTAGAATCCTCCAGCAGTTGCCAGACTCCTGGCTTATTTGAAAATTTCTCACTGAAATTTCCTCCTTCCCCCCATTCTGGCCCTTCTCCACCCCAGAGTCCAACTTTGACATGGTATGTAAACCATTTTCCCTTTGTATGCCGAGCACAATACTGCACTCTGTATTTTTAGCAGGAGGCAGCTGCAGGGTATAGAGCTGGGAGGTAGCTGCCTGAAGGTTGCAGAAGAGCAGCCAATAAGGGGCTGCTAAAGACCAAGGACAGTCTCTGCTGTGCACAGCACAACTGCATCATAGTTGTCAGCTGCCACAGAGCATCATTTTACCTCTCTCTCTTTCCCTTCTCCCTTCATTCAGGGTCTCCTACCTCTCGTTTTCATATCTTTTCCCCCAAGGAAGGTTCCTTTTTTTCAATTCCCTTTTCTTGCCTTCTCTTCCAAGAAGGGCACTTTTCCTACCCTCGGAGTCCCACGTATTCTTAGCCAACCTTCTGAGGTCTCCCTCACTTGACGACTGTGAGCCGCCAGCATCCCTGATTGTGAGGAAGGGCTGTATGTAGATATTTCTGGAGTTGGTTAACACTGCTCCTGTGTCATCCATAGTGTGTCTGTCACTCTACAGATTCCTATCTTCCTATAGCTGTTTCTGCAGGTTCACTGTCTCTTTTTGCCCAGGGGGCATTAGGACCTGATCCAGCAAACATTTGCAGGGTTGAACACAAAATATAAAACGACCCAACCTTAAAATGAGCTTGAGAGAGTAATTCTAGATGGCTAGCCAATGGAAAAGCCATGGCACTTCCAAGCACAGACTTATCAGGGTTATCGAGATGAAATTGCTACCATATCATGGGATTCTGCACAAAGCAAATTATACACATCATGACAGTGGAAATTGTAAGTATAACCCACAGTGTCTGTCTGGGTAGTGAAGTATAAGAACATAGCCCAAGTCATCCTATTCTGTCCAGGCACGATCAGCTGTAGTAGAATTATCCCCTGCCATGTGCCACTGCTTTGCATTTCCCCTCCCCCATCTCCCACCACAGTTGATTTTCTTTTCATAGCAAAAAATCGTTCCTAAAAGCTTTAAATGGCTACGTTTCAAAGGCTGGGTTCCTGTTACACACTGTGTCTCAAATACTTGTACTGCTCTGGTTGAATTCTTAATTGAATGTGGTGTCTGACAGTTTTCCTTTCAGTGTTACTTTTAAATAAATTATTGTATTGTAATAAAAATGGCATGAAAGTAGTAAGCCACTTTTCAGGCATGTAACTTTTAAAAAGAATTATCCTCCGCATTGAAATTACTGATGTTTATTCTCAGTGTAAAGATGTGTGTGTGATGTCAGTGTATGTGGGGTTTTGGGTAGGTTTCTTTTCTTTTTCTTTCTTCTTTTTCTTTTCGATAAAATTCTGTTTGTCTGCATTGTTACTACTTCAGGGCCCATTCCTGTGGACCCACTGTTCCTGTCTTTGTGTTTTTGTACTGGACTCCATCCGTTTTAGTAACTGAGTGCCTCCCAAATTAATAGATTGTCATAGTGATGTCCTTCATGAAATATTCAGCTCTTCTTCCTTTTCTGGCTACAGGAAAGAACACTTAGGGTAGGATTTTTGGGGTGGGAGTGATGTGGGATGTGGCAGTAAGGTAAGTGGAGTTGCTAATATCATTCTGGTTGTGGTGGAAAAGCTCTGTCAAAGGGGAAGCCCTTGCAGCATGACCTAAATGTGGCCAGACTCTGGTTTAGTCTAATCTGTGCTAGAGGTTAGTTCTGCAGCTGGATTCCTTCAGATGAGTGCCACATCTCGGACTTTCCCACATTTCATCGTGGGCTTTGTGATCTGGATTGTCCTAGTAGAGTGTAACTGTCTTGGCATTTTTATAACTGAAGATGCTGTCTCTAGTGTATCTGGGAACTCGTTTGTTATGGCTTTGAAGATTGGAATTAAGGCATTGAGTTGGCAGCAGATTAGACTGGGAGTCAGTGGAGGGACCAGAACATAGGGCAGTGTGTTTATGGAAGCCTAGTCCATGGTGAAGGTGGGCAGGGGTACTCTGCACAAACTGAAGTCTTTCCAGTTAATTCCACTTTCAGTTTCAAACACAGTGAGTTACAGTGATCTAGTCTGTGGGTAACAAATACATGCAGCACTGTGGCTTGATACTCATCAGGGAGGGAAGGGGTCGGGTGAAGTTTTCTAGCAGGCTAGATACGAAAGAAGAATTTTTTTCATCATAGAGGCTATTTGGCTTTTAATTTGGGAGTTGAACAGGACTTCAGGGCTGTGTACTTCTTTGAAGCCTCTGTCTCCCAGTCTCATCTCTTGCAGCTATTATAGGGACTGGAGTGAGCAGACAAGTAAAGTAGTTCTTTCAACTAAAGTAGAAAACTTTTTCTATTCTTAGTTGTGTCTTTGTCAAGCTGCTAGTTTTTAGCAGCTTTTCTTTTTGAGTACTCAACTTCAGTAGCTTTACTGGAAGATTTTTTTTATATAGTGTAAATAATAATTTTTGCTGGTATTTTACAAAACATATAGTAGTAATAAGTGCACTGTTTAATGCCATGCTTCCAAATTGACGTATTCTTATGGAAAGGGAAATTTATTCTTAAATTTTAATTTTACATTGAATAGTTCTGGAGATGAGACATTATGGGTTCTGAATATGTTACTTTTCCCATATGCCATGATATCTATCTTTCAAACAGGAGAATTATTTTTATTAGTAAATTTAATGATATTGACTTTTTCACTTTTACAGTCTGTGTTTACTGTTAAATTTCTGGCTGGTTTTAAGCAAGTAGAGAAAAAAGAGTTACTATTCTGGCAGAATTATTTCCATTGATCAGTAATTTGCTCTAAATATTAAAATGCAAAACTAGAAAGAATAATCTCAACTATTCACAGCAAAGGTTGCATCTCTGCAAAGAATGTTAAGTGCCATTTGTAAAAGATAATCTCTCTCTTTCTCTCTCCTAAATGTGAACTTGTAGAAAATAGTATGAAAAGAAATTATCAGAGGATTCTGGACCTTCTGTCCAGAATTGAGGGGCTTGATATTTGTCCCTTTTCAAAGGATTTGTTGAAAAGTGCCTTAGGAATGGGTTCTGGAATTCCTGTTGAAAGGTTTTGAATTCCTACTGAAAGTTTTAGGGATGTAGATATAATGGGAAATGGTTTAAATCTGAAGCATATGATATGAGTAAATTACAAAGGATGACTTCCTCCCTTCCCGCTACTGCTCAGTGAGGGGCAATATGTCGCTTAAGTAGTAAAGGGATCCTTGTACAGGCCAACCTTGCAGAAGTAAATTTAATCCAAAGCAAAGCAGATTTTAAAAAATGATTTGGCAAAGGTACCTAACTCAGGTATCCTTCAGCCAGCAGAGACTGCTCCATTGTGCTCTAAGATTTATGTACTTGAAAAAAGAGTACATGGACAAAGAAGCTGTTGTTTCATTTCTTTACCATACTAAGTTGTGGTTCAAATTGAAGAGAAGAGGTTTTTTTCTGATTTACAAAGAAGCCAAACGTTTGTTTGATATGGAGTTTTGAGATGATAATCCTGCTGAGATTTATCAGTCCTCTTTGTCAGTTGATCCTGATATTTAGCAAGTTATAGCTAATCCTTTGCTAGTTAAACTACACATAGAAGTAATTCTTTACCCTTCCTGCTCTTCCTTTCTGTTACTTCCAGAACTCTAGCTTCATCATGGTCCATGTCAATTGTTAGCTTTTTCTCTGGATTCCTATGTGGAAATATTATTTGGCAGTAGATTTACTTAGCCTTCTTGTTGCTTTATGTTTAGTATATCTGTAAAATAATCATTATATTTTCTTCTCCACTGATTAAACCGAGGACTTATGTTTGTGGAAAATGGGGAAACTTTTTGTTATACAGTTACAGAGTACTGCTAATCTTTTTCTGGTCCTTCTGAATGCCTTTTGTCTTCATGCTTTTGTTTGTTGACTTGTTAAAATGCATTTTAAAAAAAGGTTTGGCAGTTGAGTTTTCTATGTGTTGTGGAGGAAAGGTGCTTTTCACTCTTTAATTTTTCAGATACTTTTCCTCCCTTTTCTAAAATAGTTTAATTTTAAGTATCTGAAGTTCTGTCATGTCCATAGTTGACAATTAGGAATGTTTTTTGTTAAGACAAAGGGAAATATATTGAAAAATATTGTTTACTCCACTTCTTTCTGTGATTTAAGTGCACACCAAGTGCTGTACTCAAGACATACCATGTGTGTTGTAAATCTGAATATTGTACCCTGAAGGCTTGTCTACATGTGGATGTTAAATCAGTTTGTTCATTGTAAGTACAGTGAATTAACTATATTGAACTGAAGTGTGTGTGTCCTCACCACTTTGCTATGCTGTCTTGAGAAACTTCTCTTGTTAATCATTATGTCCCACATAGCTCTTTGCTTCTTCAGTGTAACCATGCAGCATTCTCGGCAGATATCCCATGGTGCAATTTTCTGCTGCCTGGTTCGATGTATTCTGGAATTTTTCACAAGGTACATGTTGGGGTGCCTGCTGGAACTGGAAAAATGGAACTTTGTTGAGTTTTATAACAACTCAGCTTATTCATTCTTAAATCCTCTTGGATAAATATCATCTGATCCTGGTGTTTTATGTCTTTTTAACTAATTAACTTTGTTTCAGCACTACCTCTTTTGAAACTTCATTCTCTGACAGTACTTCATCTTTATTACATGAAAAGACTAGATCTGAGGGAAGTATCTCCCCAAAATTCTCTGTGAAGACTGATGAAAAGAAATCCTATAACTTTTTTGCAGTGTCCTTATTCTCATTAGTTCCTCCATTAACTCTCTTGTAATCCAGTTGATCTACTGATTCTCTTGTAGGCTTTCTGCTTCTGATGTGCTTAAAGAATTTATTTTCACGTACATGGCTATTTGTTCTTCAAGTTCCCTCTTAATTTTCCTAATTTTTATCATGCAAGAATAAGTTTTGTAAATGCTGAAATCTGTGGATTTCTCCCATCTCTTTCAAGTGGTCCAAAATATTATGTATGTTCCCAAGCTTCCTGTATCGGTTTGGAAGCCTGTATTTACTGCATTACTGAAAGACTAGAAAGGCTCTTTTTGACAGAAAGAAATGTCATTCTCCTTCTCTTCTCTATCTCCATGGAGCATGTTTGTATAGAACATGAATTACATCCCTACCTATTCTCTGCTAATTACTGCTATGTCTTCTCTGCAGGATGAGGTATGTAGATACTTGTAGTTGGATCCAAGGTTCATTTTTCTTTCAGAAGTTACCCCATCTTAAGAGTGCAAGAATCTCGTGTTTATGGAAGAGTAAGTTAACTATATTGTAAGGGGAAAGGTGGAATTGTATGTGTTCCTCATTCATTAACACACATGTTCAGAGAAAGATGATAGCTGAGCTGTCTTCCATTCTTTGTTTACGACTCCTGTTGTTGCCGTGACTACTGAATTAATAGGCTGGCATTCTTGACTCTGTACTTGCCTAAAGAGTAGAATAGGCAAGAAGTCAAGACTGACCTTGTCTTAGATTGTGATTCATCAGTGCAACCAATCCTCTGCTTCAAGAATTGACTCAGAAAAGAAATAAGAATAAAAATCAAGTAACAAAACCCCAGTCAAACAAAAAAATCTCCAAGTTTCCTTGATTCTTTTTTGTTCCCTTTTTCTTTCACCCATTTAATGCTGAGGGCTAATTTTGGTCAGGGGCATGACCTTTGGATCTCTTGCACGCAATCTCCAGTATGCAAATCTCCAGTATATCGCAGATGGCTGTTAATGCCATACATTTTGTTTGCGTGCTGTGGTGTACAGGAATTCACTGTTTTGATTAATTCTCCTCAGGATGTTTAATGGAGTTGTAGTTGTGATTTTGTTGAGATCATGTTAATGTATAGTGTCTCCTGATTTGATTTTCTGAAGGGTTTAGATTTTTTTGAATCATTCACATATATTTGGTTCCACTGGATGAAAAATTAAGTTTTCCTGAATCTGCTGACTGCACCCAACTCTCAAACCTAAAAACGTACATTTAGGAAATGAAGATGGGGAAGCATAGGAGGGTGTGTGTGTGTGTGTGTGTGTGTGTGAGAGAGAGAGATGGATTGAAACTGCCCAGGGAATTAAGGATGGGGTTCAATCAGAAGAGCAGAGCCAGGATACCAACTTCAGCAGGTGAAAAAGGTAGTGCATGTGGGAACCAAGGAAGAGACTGGGGGCTGCTATAATTCCAAAATCAGTTTATGCAGATATATTTGTTCTCACCTCCTTTAGTTACAGTTTGCCATACTCGGTATGTAGTGTTTGAAATTATGACTCTCACTTTCTGTTCCTTTGATGGTAAGAGATATGGACATCTTTAAAAACTTGTTTGTGCTTATTAGGCATGTGACACCAATCTGTATTGGTTAAAAGGGTGTGCTTCTACTTTCCCATGTTTTGAAAAAGGTGTATTGTATTGAAACACTTAATCAGCATGTCACCTGGCTCTATGACTGGTCCACAGAGAATAAGAGCCTAGTGCTGCTGCCAGCTAATGGAAGTACTCTTCAATGCAAGCAGTAAGGGCCTGTATTTTTGGTGCTGAAGGTCCCTGGTTGTATCTCTGCAGATATTCTGTGCAGGTAGATGGGTACAGTATTTTAAAATAATCTTGGAGGCAATCAAATTATTCTAAACAAATTCTGACAATTTTTTTGTGAATCTAGATTGAAAGCTGTAGCATTTAAATTAATACAATAAACATTTTAGGTACCATTTATTACTGAATTTATATGCAGGTTCTTTTTATGGCTCTTAATGATTTGTTAAACTGTATTCTATAATTTAAGCATATGACATTCTTATCTTGATCGGTAAAATTTAATCTGTTATTCTTGTTTTATGCTGGTGTAACTTCATTTATTTTAATCAAGTTAAACCAGTGTAAAAGCAAAACTTATTAGTCAGTTGGGCCCCATTTGCTTTGTTCTAATAACACAAATGAGTAAATGCATTAAGTTAAGAGTACATATTGTTACGAATTACACCTGGTAGGTCACGCACACAACTGCTGCGAATTACACCTGGTAGGTCACGCACACAACTGCTGCGAATTAAACCTGGTAGGTCACGCACAGTTCGAATCTAGGCTGAGGCACATAAACAAAGTCCACAACTGCCGAGTTCCCAAAACACACCAAGTTTATTACGCTCGAGCGTGGTGCCCCCCTGCTAGCCAGGAGGGGACCCCGAATACAGATTATACAAAGGTTATATACTTTTTAGCAAAGCATGTTGCCCTCGGGCATCGGAAACCTTAGCCAATAAACAAACCCTTTTCTTATCTACCACCTATCCCTGTTTGGTGCATTCCTCATGCTAAACTAGTATGTTAATTACACAGCATGGTCCTAAAGCCATGCATCAGTAACTTTTATTATCAGGATGGGAGGCCTCACATCAAAGGCCAGGAGATAGGGAGTTTGGGGACTGCCAAAGAACAGATACTGGGAGTCAAGGCAGGCTGGAGACAAGGAGGAGGATTTTCACAGGAATGCAGTATCTAAGGAACACTCCTCCTGATGCATGATGTGCTTGCTTTTAGACAGTGGTGGGCCCCAAACGAAAATGGAGTCACATGTGCTAACTTTTCCTTAACAGTCCTCCCTTTTTTTTTTTTTACGTCAGTAAGCTATATCGGGGCTGAGTAACCGCGCTGCAGGATTAGCAACTGCCGACAGCACATACTGCAGCATTGTAGGCATACAAAAAATAACGCAAAAACAATAACAGTCAAAAAAAGTAAATACAAAATACGCCGTCCCCAAGTCCCCACATCCGGTAGCCATGAGGTGACCTCCTGGAATCCGGTGCTGGTATTGTCGAGGCTGACGTGGTGGAATAGGGCTGCCTGTTGCTTGAGGATGTGGATGTCAGTTTCCACCCTATGGCTGATTTACAAATACACAACAGCTTGAGTTGACCAGAGCACAAACCCCGCCCTGGTTTGCAAGAAGATAATCCAGGGCTAAACGGTTTTGCAATGTAGTTTGGGATAGCTGAGTGACTTCACTTTGAAGGGCAGATAGAGCATCTGCAGTAGCATTTGCCATTAGTTCCAAAGCAGCTGAAATGTTAACTATAGCTTTTTCCAGCTCGCTTACTCCCAACCATGGCAGAAACCAACGCACAAAGGAGTGAAAGCCTCTGGGCTGTTGAGAAAAGGGGTTTAAAGGAATACTTCGTTGGTCCCTCCATACTAGATTGCGGATTTCTCCCCTGGTCAGGTTCTGGTGTACTGTCATGGCGGGTACTATAGCCCCTAAGGTACATGTACCACACCATCCTGCTGGGAGAACCTTATAGGCTGTGTGATTGCATAACCAATACCAGCCAGACCCTTGGGGACTGGCCACGGGGTCCTGGAGTAGGTGGAGGGGCCTTCCGCACCAGAGCTGATTTGGGTGGTGTCCTTACACCCCACAAAATTTTCTACGAAAACTGTATTTTCTGTGCCCTTACGTTGTGACACACATAAAGCATAATTATCCTGGGCCACCATATCAATAGACCATCTTTGGATCATAACATTCCAGTTAAATGTAGTGTTTGCCCATAGCTTAGTTTGGAGTGTTTGATTAAGGGGATTAGGTACACCTACCAACGGGATCCCCTGACCCAAATATGTGGGAGTATGAATACAAATCCAACACCGTGTTCGATTTATACCCTGTTTTATGGCATGGGTTAAATTTAAAAAGCTATCACTCTCCCATCCTTGTACTGGACTTGGGAATAGGGAGAGGAACCCCCCCAGGCAAACCATACCAATGTCGGCATCCTCCTTTATACCATACAAAAAACAACACCACCAATGTAAGTCCGATACACAGGAACACAAGAAGTCCTGGTGGGCTATAAAGGTCCCAATAGCTGGAAAGCTTAGTCCATGGGTTGGTCATGGTGTTCATGCGTGAAGTGGCTCGTCCAATGGCTTGTCAGGGTCAGGCGGGGGTCCCAGCGCCAACTTAACATAGCTATGATGGATCCAGAAACCTTTACCTGAAAAGGAGTGGTGGCAGATGGTGGGAGTAATGTTCGTGGCTGTAAGGCGTTTTTGGTATTCATACTTGCCTACAAGCACAGATTCCAGCCTCTGGAATAAACCCACCCCACCACTTCACTTCACATTCCCAAGAATACATCCCGCAACTTCCTCCCTGCCAATGTACAATGCTCCGTCTTTGTCACCAAGGCCAATTCTCAGTGTCTTTTGCAGTCAGGAATCCTTGGATCTTGGTGGTTTCAGCAGAGCAGGCGTTCCTTCTTCTCTCTTGGAACAGTCATGGTTTTGCATTATACAGGGGAGAGGTTACTAGCACGTCACCCTGTAGTGCTTTGGTTTCTTTAGCAAATACTGAACGCAGGTTAGCTCTGTCAGTGGACAAGGGAGAGGTTACTAGCACTTCACCTTGTCCTTTTTCCTACTGTCCAAAAGGAGGAAAGAAAAAAAAACCCAGAAGGAGGGACAGGCTGATCAGTAGTCGAAGTGAAGTCATCTCAAGGTGGAGGGGTCTTTTTGCAGTAAGAAACATGGGTCCAGGCAGTCAGTCCTTGGCACTTCACAACGGTGTTGGTAGTTAGCAGGACTTAATAAGGGCCTTTCCAGCATGGGGCCAGAGTAGTTTTTTGTTGATGGACCTTTATGTAGACCCAGTCACCTGGTTTTAACAAATGGCAGGTTTGCTCAGGATTCTTGAAGCAGGACTTCTTTTACCTGTAAATACAGAGACCTAACACATTTCATTAATGTCTGGCAGTGTGTTGCAGATCTCACAGCTGCTTGGGCACATTCAAGCCCCCCTCTTTTTTGGCTGTTAGCCAAATCCTAGCTGTGAGTAGTGTCCTTGGGCAGGTCAGTGTCTTATCTTTGGACCGATCCTGCCAGCTACAGCGTTGAATTAGCTTTTTTCCGTTTTCTTTCTTCTCCCCTTTTTGGCTGTTATTAACCTGCAAAGGAAACTTTCACTTTTTACTCATACACCTTTGTTTAAAAAGGAACACATATACATTGCCCATTATATAGCACTTTAGTCTTATTGTTTAATGTATGCCACATACACCCTTTTAGGAAAATGACTTTATTACAGAGCTTTGGAGCAACAAGCCAGGACAAGCACACCCACTTTTGAGGAGTCCCCTTGGTACAACCTCTGGTGTCCAATAGTTTTCCTCCCTCCCCAGCCCTCTGGCTAGAAATTTGACGTAGCCAGAAGGATCCCATGTATAATATGGGGAGTGGGTTAACCTTTCATGTCCTTGCTTCCAAAGACTGTTGGTGTGCAAATTTTAACAACAGTTTTTTTTAATTAAAAGATCTGGCCAATGAAAAAAAATTTTTTTTTTTACTTAAGTAAATGTATTAAACTTCAGTATATCACATTTTTCTGATATTATCCAAACACTTTGTATTCCAAGTTGAATAAAACAAGTATCTGCATTTTGATTTAACCCTTCTATTTAGTTTTAAACTAAACTGTCCTATGAAAAAATTAAACACAGCAATTCTGGCCACAAGACAAACACCACAAGACAGGACATAGAACACAGAACAGAATTCCTATTGTGCCAGTAAATTCATGAGATGTTGAATTGCTTTTCAGCTGGCATCAGTTTTCTCTGATTTTCTGAAAGACAAAAAAACCCACAGATCTACCCCTTTTGGGCAGTCAGTCATTGCTTAAAATATCTCCTTTTTATACAAATACCCTTGTTAATTGCAGGCAAAACAGAGGAATTACCCATATTTTTCTTGTATTTGTTTTATAGGCAGCCCAGGTTTCAGTGGCCTCTACCTTATCAGTTAGGTAATTTACATTAAAACAAATGCTTTCCGGCTTGCTTTTGGATCCACAGCTTAAAGATTCTTACTTTAAAAAGGGCACAATAAACTTTACCAGACTTTTGATTGCCTTTTACTTTTAACTCCTGCTGTCAAACACACAGCGACCTGAAAAGGAAGACACCACCTATTGTAGTCCCTTGGAGCCTAATAAGATATTAATTAAGTAGCACTGTATAATTGCATTTCTTTGGAAAAGGGCCCATTTTTTCCAAAACGGCTGCAAAGAAACCAAGAATTCTTTTTCTTTCCAGTATTTCACAAAGTTCAACTGCTTAATTCTTTCCAGCAACTACAGAGTTAACTTCTTACTTTCCTTTCTTAAATCACTTGCTTATTTCCCAAAACGACACCCAATTAACTTAGATTTTACCATTCCAAGTATTATTCCGGGATTTATGTTTTCCATTCCTGTAATTATTTACTCCTCTTTTTTCACTATGATCTTCAAGTTTCCAACCTGTTTTCCAATCTCTCTATCTGTCACCTGCCCACTTGGGCCTGATCCTATTTTTCTCTCTGAACTGTCCCTTCCATGAGCACCAGCTTTGTTTCACTACCAAATTAACAAGGAGGGTGGGCTTCTTAACTAGCCCCCAGCCCTCCTGGTCTCTTTTCTTAAATATTCTCACTTACAAGGACTACCCGAGTCCTCCCCCCATGAGGCTTGTCACCTGGACAGAAAGCATGGCTAATTGTCAAGCAAGGAGGTGACGGGCATAAGTCAGAAAGCCGAGGGAAAGCCGGAGGAGGGGCAGAAGCAGGCATAGCACAGAGCGGGGCTGGAGACGCCCGAGATGAATAAGAAAAGGAGGAGGAAAGAGGACGTCCTTTCGCACGTGCATAAGCCCAGTTGTCCCATACATACCAATAATCCATCTGGGCTGGAGCTTTGTTCTCCAGCCTTTTCCTAAAGTGCTGTTAATTTTTTCCCAGCAAAGGAACCATCCGGTGGCCATTTTAAAGGTGTTTGAGTTGCTAGTGCTGGCCATTTAACCTCGCACAAGATTACAGCTTTTTTTTTTATTTACCTAACCCATGGGTACCAGAAATATTCCCCCAATTCTTGAGAATTTCAGCCAAAGGGGTCCCCTTACTTACACTCTGCCCAGAACCCATAATGGGCTACCAAAAGGACACCAAATGTGCCACCCTATCGCCTAAGTGACGGCTCACACACCCCCTCCTCGGAGTTCTCAAAGGTGAACTCACCCTGTGCCGGCTGGAGCTGTCCGAGAGGAGGAGTGTAGTCTCGCTTGTTGGGGCGAGCCTAGAGTTCCTTTGTGGTCGCCAAAACTGTTACGAATTACACCTGGTAGGACACGCACACAACTGCTGAGAATTACACCTGGTAGGACACGCACACAAATGCAACGAATTACACCTGGTAGGTCACACACAGTTCGAATCTAGGCTGAGGCACATAAACAAAGTCCACAACTGCCGAGTTCCCAAAACACACCAAGTTTATTACGCTCGAGCGTGGTGCCCCCTGCTAGCCAGGAGGGGACCCCGAATACAGATTATACAAAGGTTATATACTTTTAGCAAAGCATGTTGCCCTCGGGCATCGGAAACCTTAGCCAATAAACAAACCCTTTTCTTATCTACCACCTATCCCTGCTTGGTGCATTCCTCATGCTAAACTAGTATGTTAATTACACAGCATGGTCCTAAAGCCATGCATCAGTAACTTTTATTATCAGGATGGGAGGCCTCACATCAAAGGCCAGGAGATAGGGAGTTTGGGGACTGCCAAAGAACAGATACTGGGAGTCAAGGCAGGCTGGAGACAAGGAGGAGGATTTTCACAGGAATGCAGTATTTAAGGAACACTCCTCCTGGTGCATGATGTGCTTGCTTTTAGACAGTGGTGGGCCCCAAACCAAAATGGAGTCACATGTGCTAACTTTTCCTTAACAATATAAATATTAAACATAATTAAAAATCTTGTTTAAGAATTGGGTTTGTTTTTCTCATAATACTTATACTGTATGCAATCTAATTAAGCAAAATTTGCTTGTTTTTAAGAATACTTCAATGTTGAGAATACAATCTTCTAAAACAATCTCCCAGATTTTAATTCTCACACTTCATTTTCAGAACACTTCTCATTATCTTCCCCCTAGTGGCTAAAATAATATGTGTTCATGGCATAGTAATGAAAGGTGTAGTGAAAAGATTTGTGAGATATGAACATGTATGGCAAATTCACTGTCTTAGGAGAAGAATATTTTTACTTGTTGGTAAAATGAAAATATCTGTTGTCTTCTAGATGTAACAATGGACTTTTAAATATCGAAGATGTTCTTACAAGTTTTGACAACACAGGGAATGTCTGTAAGTTATTAATTTATTCTATAAGTACGGTGTTGTATAGGTGGAAGCCTGATTTTTGTTAATATAAAGCATTACAAAATGACTGTTCTATGACAATCTGTCTTATCTGGGAAACACTGATATTATGGTGATGGTGGCATATAAAACCTTATGGTTGATAAATGCATGTTTATGCCATTTTACATATAAAAATTGTAAAAATGGGCAGGTCTGATCAATGCAAACTTCTGATTTTTGTTTTTCCCTCTTGGCTACAAATTTTGTTTTGGGGCTAAGACATATCTATTGTGCAACAAGTGTTGTGGACATGTTGCTGTACACAGCCAACACTTTAGAAAGAATGAAAACCTCTTGCCCACTAGTTAGCCATAGAAGCAGGTAACTTGCAGCATTTGTATTTCAAGATGTAAAACCATTTGTCCTCCATTTCTTTGAGGAGACACTTTGTAGTATCAGAGAGGGAAGAACTAGAGTAGATTTTCAAGGACCTTATGTTAACCTTCTCTGACTGTGGTGCAGTAACTAATGGTTGGCATTAATGCTGTCAAAACAGACTGTAGATTTTTGACTGAGTACCAATTTACAAATCTTAAATAAATGTACATAATATTCTACTTACTGATAACTTTTAAAACAATGGTATTGAGAAGAGCTGTAATATGTTGGAAACAAAAATTTCAAATGGGGAGGGAAAGGAGTAGAAATATTTCTACATGTTTTGAAAGCATCACCATAGTAAAAGTTGTGGGCTATCTCTTGAATAGATAGTCTGTATGTACTATGTGCTTGATCCTTCAGTATCTCATTCTCTATTCCAGGTTTGGTTTTTTTATGTTGCTTTTTCAATTGAAAGGCTTAAAGAATAAAGTTGGGGGTCTTTAAGGATCACAAAGTCAAGAGACAAGTTCATTTTTTCCTCTCCTCCTCCAAACTATGACATGAGACTATTCTTCTCAAATATGGCTGTTTCACCTCAAAACTCCTGTCTGTTTCTCCAGTTATATTTCAGTGAATACTGACCATTCAGGAGCAGAAAAATATCAATATATTAAAGTAATCTTTTTGACTTCAAAGGAAAATAAATCTGAAGTATGGATAGCTGTTTGAGACTAACATTCTGGGCCATCCATTCTTTACTTGGTAGCCTTCTTTTTTTAACACTGCAGACTTTTTCTGCACAGGCCAAAAAATACTTATAAAATGTGTTTTTGAAGTACTGCCAAGTAGGTGAAGTAGTTCACAGATTTCAGAAGAGAAATGAGATCAGAAGGATTTACAAGTAGCCAAGGGAATAATATCAAGGCCAAGGGAAAAAATCCAAATTTTTTAATAAAGGCTTATATCCGGGACAATGTGAGTCACCAGTAGCTGGATAATTAAGACAAGTGAAAGGATTGGGAGGATATATGGATTTATGAGCACGCCTTGGGATTTTTGGGAAAAAACATTTAGTGATACTGAAAATTCTTGTTTAAATGACAGATCACATTTTCTAAAAGATGACATTATTATAGATTCATAGATTATACGTTATCATAGATTATATGGGCCCAGCAGGGACCATTGTTATTACCTAGTCTGACCTGCTTTATATCACAGGCCATAGGACTTCCTGAATTACTTCCTGTTTGAACTAGAGAATATCTTTTAGAAAAACATCCAGTCTTGATTTTAGAAGTTTCCAGTGATGGAGAGTCCACCACATCCCTAAGTAAGTTGTTCAAATGGTCAGTTACCGTCACTGTTAAAAATTTGCACCTTATTTCTAGTCTGAATTTGACTACTTTTAACTTACAGCTACTGGGTCTTGTTATACCTTTGTCTGCTAGAGAAAAGCGACTTCTATTATCAAATTTTTGTTCCCCATGTGGATACTTGTAGACTGTGATAAAGCCAAGCCATAAACTTCTCTTTGATAAGCTAAATAGATTGCCTCGAGTTTTACACTTATAAGGCATGTTTTTTAATCCTTTAATAATTCTTGTGGCTTTACTCTGAACCCTTTCCAATTTATCAACATCCTTCTTGAATTGTGGATGCCAGAACTGGACACAGTATTCCAGTAGCAGTTGCACCAGTGCCAAATACAGAGGTATTATAACTGCGCTACTCCTACTGTTTATACATCCAAGGCTCTCATTAGCCTTTTTGGCCACAAAATCACATTGGGAGCTCACGTTTAGCTGATTATCCTCCATGTCCAACAAATCTTTTTCAGAGTCACTGCTTCCAAGAATAGATTCCCCCATTTTGTACACGTGGCCTGCATTCTGTGTTCCTGGATATGTGACTTCACACTTGGCAGAATTGAAACACCTGTTGTTTGCTTGCACCTAGCTTACCAAAGCAATCCAGATCACTCTGTATCAGTGACCTGACCTCTGCATTATTCTCTGTGTAATCTGTAAACTTTATCAGTGGTGATTTTATGTTTTCTTACAGATCACTGATAAAAATATGAAATAGTGTTACGATTATCAACCAAACTTGTAATTTCATTTAAAAAAAATCAAGTTAGGTTGATCAGATCTATTTTCCATAATCCATCTTTGTTGGCATTGCTTATATTATCCTCCTTTAATTCTTTATTAATCCTGTAACAGCTGTTCCATTATTTTGCCTAAGATCAATGTCAGGCTGAAAGGCCTTTCACTACTTAGTTCATCCCATTTACCCTTTTAAAATATCCTTATTCTGTGGGCAGTTAGTCCTTCTGCATTTATTGTCTTTAACATTATTTTACAGTAAAATGAATACTGTGACTTTTGTGCAGCAGTTTCTAAATTATGTTTAAGGAAATAGTTATTATTAGAGCATTTGCCTAAACATTCTGAAGTTAGATTATTCATTATTTTCTACATGTCTCCTTCTTGGATTTTTCTAGTGTTATGTTTGACCTTGTCAACCAGTGTCTGTTTTTAAAGAACTCCACAGCCTCTCCTAAGTGACAGTCCTAAGGTATCCCCTAGCATTTTACAATATTAAATTACTTCTGTTAAGCAACTAACTGTAATGCAACTGGTCAGTGACAGAGTGACCCTAGGCATCCCGCAGAGCCATTCTTAGGGTACGGCGAATTGAGGTGACCGCTCTGGGCCCTGTGCTTTGAGGGGCCCTGCTGGCTGGCACGCATGGGCGGCGCGTGAACCACTGGCTGGGGGAGGCTACCCCCAACCCTGTACCTTCCACCTGAGGGAGAGCGTGCGGCACCGCCACCGCGGCCTCCACGGCCCTGGGAAGGCAGACAGAGTGGCCCCAGCCCCCTGGAGCCCAGCGGCACTGCCAAAGCAGGGCCTTGGGGGCGAGGAGGGTAGGCACGCCTTGCTGTTTGGGAAGGCACCGCCTTCACTACCTGGCACAATTGGTCACGGAAATGACGGATTCGTCACTTCCACCCCGGGCCCCGCAGCTCCCTAGAGACGGCCCTGGCATCCCGTATTCATACCCCGCACACTATTGCAATGATATTTGTTCAAAATATACCTTGTGAGGTAAAAAACTAATAACACACTGGTTTTTAATATTAACACATGCATTTTACAATTATGTTATATGTAAAATTATGGATTCTTTCTGTGTGATATTAGAACAGAGGTTCTCAAACTGTGGTCTGCAAGCTCCATTCAGGTGGTCCCTGAATAGTTCCCTCTAAGATGTGCACCTGGGTGGCCGCACATGAGAGAATGAAGGGCCACCCACCTAATTAGTGGAGCCACGCAGGCGCGGCTCTACTAATTAGGTGCCTGGACCTTGGAGAAGATGTACATGTAAGGTGAGGTGGTGGCCTTGGGTGGAATAGGGGTTGTGGGGAAGGGGCAGTGGGGTGAGAAGAGGGTGTGGGAGGAATTTGGGACATACAGGGCTGTGGCGGCCAGAGAAAGAGGCGACTTTCCCAAGCTCCAGGGCTGCAGCTGCCTGGGAGAGATGGCCCTCCTTCCCAGCCCCAGCACAGGGGCTGCTGTGGTGGGGGAGAGAGGGAGAGACCCCCCTCCTTTTCAGCCCCAACTCGGCGGCTTCCGTGGCGGGGGAAAGAGGACACATCCATCGCATTAGAAAGGTAAGACTATTGATATTAAAATATGAGTTGTATGCTTTTATTTGTAGAACAAAAAAAGTTTATTAAGATTTTTTTTTTATGTAGCGCTTTTATCCAAAGCACTTTACAATAGTTAACTAATGGTACAAACATCATTTGGAAAGCTCATTACATGGTCCGCCGAGACCCTCAGCAATTTTCAAGTGGTCTGCGAAAAAAAACATTTGAGAACCACGATATTAGAACCACCATGTTTAATTCCAGACAGCCAACCTAGGTAAATGTGATAAACAGGTCTGTCCTAGACAAAGGAATGTGGGCTTACCTCAATTTACATATTAGCAGTAAACAAAGCCATTGAGCTAAACCTGTGGGCTTATTATGATCCTGAACTCAAGAAACAGAAAATTTACATGGCTCCTGCACCCCACAGAGACACAGGAGGCTGAATCCCCAGGAGGCCTTCCAAGACAAAAACAGTTCCTTTGGGGATATGAGGAACAGAGAGACACTCAGTCTTTATCCTTCCCCTTAGAGACAAAGGAACCAAACAATTTGATCTCTGTGGTGGATCCTGAGCAGGCTGGTCAGTAAAAGCTGAAAAGGAGAGTGAAGGTGAGAGAAACAATCTTGAACAAAGACTATATCTAGCTAGATTAAGTCTTTTAGATCCGTGTTTTCATTTTTATTTTCTTGTACCCATTTCTATCTTTATTGCTTCTACTTGGTATCACTTAACCTATGTTTTTTGTTAATAAACTAGTTTTATTTTTACTATAAACTAATTGAGTGTTGTGTCTGAAGGGAAGGGTGTGTTTACCCCAGTTAAGTTAATAAGCTGTAATGGACTGACTTTTTTAAAAAGAGCAGCAAACTTAATATCTTCTGTGACTGCAGAGTGGTAGGGGCTTTGCAATGCAGAGAAACATGTCTGAGGAGCTTGGGGGCTAAAGTTCACTGATGGTTACCTGCTAGGTGAGGTTTGGGCTGGGAGAGCCTTGAGGAATTTTCCAGTGAGGAAGACAGATTGGTGTGGCAGGGAGCTGACAGTCTAATTTCTAGTAAAGCTCACTCTGGCTAAGGCAGAGACGTAACACTGTGGCTCACAGCTCCAGCTATCTCCAGCAGTGTGAAAGCAATGAGGAGTCCTTGTGGCACCTTAGAGACTAATAAATTTATTTGGGCTTAAGCTTTCATGGGCTAGAACCCACTTCATAGCCCTTAACCCACTTATAGCCCACAAAGGCTTATACATTTGTTAGTCTCTAAGGTGCCACAAGGACTCCTCGTGGTTTTTGCTGATACAGACTAACATGGCTACCCCTCTGAAACCTGTCTCCAGCAGTGTGTTACAGACAGATACAGCAATGGTCCCATATACAGTAATACCCTTTCCAGCTCAACAGGTCTCCCAGGTATGGACTTTAGTACTCATTAGGGACACACTAAGTACATATAGGTTGTTCACAGCAGACTCTGCTCTTTGCATATATCTGTACATTGCTGTAGGGTTTTTGCCTGATTAGTAGATAAACATATAAAATGTTTGCATTTTTGTTTTGCCTACCATATACCTCTGCTATATATAGGACCAATGTTTTGGCTACAAGAGAGTTTTTATACATTAAATATATGCTTTTATTAAATATTGATATATAAAATGCTTTATAAAAATAAAATAATTTTAAGTATTTGCACATCAAATGTTCTCTAAACCATAACATCATTTTGGTATCAAATAAGTATGATTTAATATCTTAGCTTTTTCCAGTAAAATTCCCAGCTACCTTTATTAACACAAGCGTCTTTAAAAGACCATTTCTTGTTAGTCTTTTGTGTTGTTGTTTAGTACCTGTTTCACTGTACTTTACTCTTTTTGCCCATAGTTCTTTAAATAGTCCAGTGACATCACTGTACATCACCAAGAGTAGAATGGTAGAGCAGATGGAAGTACATATTACCTGTTGTTACAACTCCCAGTAGACATTAACTCATTCTAAGGTGAGCCACTAGCTGGCAGCATTATATAAAATATGAATAAACTGCTGTTTAAGAATACATGTGACTGCTTCCAAAAGTATTACCTAATAACAGGTAGGATTCTATGAAAAATGGAATTAAAAAGAACCTTGAATAGTTCTTCCATAGAGCCCATAGAAGTAGCTACAGTAAGCTATGTACATGAGTCTTCTGGCATTAACTTTGGAAACTGCTCCTTTAACGTCTTGCTCAGACTGCACCCTTGTACCTGATTTCTGTCTTTTTCTAAAAAAAATTTTAAAGTATGTATTTTCCATTAAAGGATTACTGTTAGAAGGTGGAAAAATCACAACTGGAAATCAGTATTATTTATTATTATTATTTTATAATTATTTATTTATTATTTTTAAAGAATGTGTAGGAGTAGTCTGGGGCGGAGGAATGATCAGTTCATTCTCCATGGACAACAGTGTGGTGTCTGCTAAGAAGGTCATACAGCCCCAGGCTTTATTAACTTTATCATAGGATGCTTCTTTAAAGGAAGTTCTGCGAGCTGTGGCCAACAGGTGAAGCCCTAGCAGCGTGGTCCAGTGCAGCTGTGCTGATATCGTGGGGTGGTATCAGCATGCTCTGGAGGGCAGACATCTTGCTCATTCCATAAAGAGACAATCCCCCATATCAGTAGAATAACCCGGGGGGAAAAGTCTGCAAGGAGGTTCTTTTGAGTGTTTCCTCTCTTTGGCCTCCTCCAATAGAAGCAGGCAATCTGGCCCCACAATTGTTATATGATTATATCTTATAGTAGACATCCTTAGATTATTTATTTATTTATTTATTAAAAATAAACCTAATCAAGTGAAGTGACTAAAAGATTAAATTATCAAAAGATTATAAATCTCCCTCATTACTTGCTGCAAGCCTAAACAAATTGCAATGTGTGGGAAGCTGTGACACAAAATTGTTAAGCATTGTGGAGTTTGCAAGTAATATCCACTTGACACCACCATATGCTTTTCACCCAAACAGCATACTCTGGAGTGTTGTCGTGATGTGAAGATGCACATCTACCACAGGAATAAGTTTGCTTAGAAAAATACATTTTTCTCTTGTAAACTTTACAGAAGATTATTTAATTGTGCAAACATTCCTTTGATTTGAAATCACTGTAAGTTCAAGTTTTTGTTTTCTTGTTAGTTGACTTCTGTGTGATTCCATATGAGTGTAAAATTATATGTTGTGGAACTGAAAAAGCAGCAGAGGGTGCTGCAGTTACAGAACTACCCAGGCATATACTCCAAAGTAGCTGCTGCAGTAAGCAGATACAGTTACTATAAAGTCTGCTGCAGTTTCCACGGTAAACATCTGATGAAGTGAGCTGTAGCTCACGAAAGCTCATGCTCAAATAAATTGGTTAGTCTCTAAGGTGCCACAAGTACTCCTTTTCTTTTTGCGAATACAGACTAACACGGCTGTTCCTCTGAAACCTGTGAAGACTTAAACTTTCTGTGGAAGACTTAAACTTTCAATGTTTAATAGATAAGTTATAGATTTTTTTTTTTAGTTCTAGTGACTAATTCGGTCTTAACTATACTGTAAAACTTCACTGACAGAATATGACTTACTAGAGTCAAACAATACCATATTGTCGTCTTTGCAGCTCCATAAGAATTCTGTCTGAGGCATACCTATTAGTGGATTCTAACAATGATGGGTTACTTTCTGATTTTCACTAGTAGTTTGTATGATAAATTGCCATTTTTATTGTAATATTTCTTTTTTTGAGCATTAGCCACTTATAGTCTCTGCTAGGGTGCAGAGGACAATTGCACTGATTTGGTAATATGCAAGAACTGATATGGAGAGATTTCCTTGTTGACTTGCTTCTCTGTGAAAAAGAGAAAATAATAATCTTATTTCTCCAAGTTTAGTTAAAAAGGTGTTGGACTTATCTGCTTTTCTAGTTATTGTTTTGTACAATAACATCTTGTAACATATTCATTACATGAGTATGCAAATGCAAAACTCTCAGTTCCCAAACTGTTGTACAGTTGAATGTAGTAATGCACTCAGATAAATGAAGGTAAGGGAATAGTTAACCTAACATAAATTCCACCTGGGGTAAAATTACATGTTTATTTGTAGAGTTCAAAGGCCAATGTATTTTCTTGATACGTATTTTTTAAAACCTCTTTTGGTTGTTCGCTAAAAATGTCATAGATTGAAACCTCAACACAGATTTCCGAAAGCATGATGAGTAGATATTTTTCTTGTTACTGAACTCATTTTTTACATTCTATTAATCATAAACAATAGCAAAGACTCTCATTATCTATTGAAATGTTTTTACTCTAGTGAATTTTGATTGAGATGCTAGAAATTCAAAGCATAAGCATAAGAAATAAATTTGTTAGTCTCTAAGGTGCCACAAGTCCTCCTTTTCTTTTTGTGGATACAGACTAACACGGCTGCTATTCTAAAAACATCAATGTCATCGTTTAGAACATAGATATTGTTTTTACAAATTTGATTTCCTCTCCTTCCAAAATGAACTATTTTTGAGTTTTGGAAAATAAGCATGAGCTATGTTAACTTTTCTTTCTTTTCTGCTTACTTATGTACAATAACATCTTGGAAAATGTTAATTACAAAACAGTATCTGCTTTTTCTAGTTGTTGAACACTGTTTTTGTATTGAATTTTGAGAAATAATTTGATGTATGTATTTTCTCTCTCCTGTTTTCCATAATTTTTTTCAATCAATATTTTTTCAGATTATATTCATTTTGTACATTATGATTTTTCATTCTAAATCAATTACTATTAACATAACTTCTACGCCCCAATCTTTTCATATTTTTAGAAATGTGCTGTTGTGGAAGAAAACACAATGGCTAAATTACAGAAAAGAATCACATTTTCTTACACTCTCCTTTTCCCCTCAAATAACTGGAAATAGAGGTTTTGTTTTTTTTCCCGGCAGTGGAATGTGAGGTTCTCTTCAGAGGCCTACTAGTTTCTTCAGAGGTCTCACTGGGTAGCTCAAAGATATCTGAGCTCCGCTATGGAGAGCTTGTGGCAGCTACTGATTCATCACGCCTGGAAGGAGATGCCATCAAGCTATCTAGGGAAAAGGGTAGGATGACATCTTTTATCAGCAGGAGAGGTTGCTTGCTGCTCCTGCATTTCGTGTAACATGTCATTCAGTTAGCTGCCACAAGGGAGTGAGACACATTCTGCAAGTGCTGATGCAGAAACTCCTCCTTCTCCTCTATTTTTGGGGACATTTGTTTTCTGTGATGGAAGAAGTATTCTCCTCTTGATGCTCCCTGCCCCCATCATTCATCACTAGATGTCCCCCCTAAAATTGCCATTTAGCTTCTTCCTGCGGCTACTCTCGTCTCACATAATTGACATATAGAATTATTCATGGTCATGTCAGAACTGCATACCCCTCTGAGAGAGAAATGGGTACAACTTCCAAGCTTTTAAGTGAGCAAATGCAAGATGTGTGACACCTACCACAGTGTGTGAGAGAGAGAAATGATCTATTGTGTACTTCCTGAAGTTGCCCCTTGGAAAGTTACAAATTATCAACTTCCAAGTACAGTGTGTAACTTCCTAAAAATGTATTTTAAAATATAGGCACCTAAAAATTCTGTTTTACTATGTCTTTTGTACCAGGGCTGCTTCTGGGTCCCGCGCTTCCTTCTAGCAGTGGGTCAGGATAGCAGCTCATCTCTCAGAATTCCTGCCCCCACTCTGTTTACAGTGGGTGGGGAAATTCTGTCTCCAAACGGCCCAGGTGTCCTAATTAACCTGGAGTAACCCCTGCTCAGTTACCACGGGAAGAAGGAGCTGCTTATCCTAAGGCTAATACCTTCCTTCCTACACTCTCCTGTATCCGTCTGGCCTGACCCTGTCATGCTCTGTAGGGGGAAGCCGTAGTAGTGAAAACACTCCGTAGCAGCCCCAAGAAGGAAAAGGTATCCATAGTATAGATACGGTCAGAGGACATAGAATTTGTCTGAGACTTCAAAATTGTATCAAAATAGGTCACATTTTTACCTCTTTTAGTCCACTGCTTCACTTAATATTTTGCACTCTGTAATGTTTACTCTCCAAGCATCTCAAAGTTCTTTACAAATATTAAAGAATTAAGATGCACTACGTTAGGGAAACTATCTCTATCTTACCGATGGAAGCACAGAAATCAGCCTAAGACTGCAGAGGAAGATTTGTGTTAAAAGTGAGAATAAAATCTAGTCCTCCTTCCTGGTGCTGCATACTGTCTACAAGTTGATACTTCCCTATTTACTGAAAAGGGGACATAACACTGGCCTTCCAGCAATCTTTCTGTTCCCTGCTCTCTAAGTCCTGTTGTTCTTCTCACTTACAGGCTTCTGATGAACCATGACCCTAACCCCATAGTTCAAAAAATCTGCTTCTCACCAAAATCAAATAATAATTAAAACTATATAATACAATTCATACTAACATTGTTGGACTCCTTGATTTTTCTGAGGCTATGTCTACACTACTGTGGTAAGTTGATGTATGCTACGCAACTCAAGCTACGTGAATAACATAGCTGGAGTCAATATACCTCAGGTCGAGTTACTGTGGGGTCTACACCGTGGGGGATCGATGGGAGAAAATCTCCCGTCTACTTACCTTACTCTTTTCGTCAGGGGTAGAGTACAGGGGTTGACTGGAGAGCAGTCTGCAGTCGATTTGGCTGGTCTTTACTAGACCTGCTAAATCAACCGCCGGTGGATCGATCTCAGAGCGTAGATCCCGGCTGTAGTGTAGACCTGCCCTGAGATGTAACAATGGGTTTTGCAAATCTTTTATCAGATTCTAATCAAAGTCATCCAGACCCAACAGATATTCAGAGGTAGTCCCAGAAGTGACTTTAAGCCACTGTAGACTGTTCTAAATGTTTTCCAGCATATAGCTTGCAGGAGTTATTTTGGAAAAGAAAAGTAGCAGTGGTATTCTGAGGCTCCTCCCACAAACCAAGATCTACCCCCAGAAAGCCAGATAAGTAAATCATCTAGAAGTTCAAAATGTGATCATGCATGCTCTGCTGGTCATCTTTGGGCTTGGCTCCTACTTGGTGCATCTCAGATTCCTTGCTGAGGTCTCTTGGGCTCCTTGAGCTTGGTTTCCCCTTTGCTCGGCTCAGAAGACCCCTGAGCTCTGCTCCTTCCCCCTGTCTTGTTGGCTTCAGAGGTCAGTTTTGATGGTACTGGAAGGAATAATCTGATATTCTTACAATCACCACCCATTTAGGATTAGAGAAGAGCCAAGAGAATGCATAAAGGGTTGGAAAACATGCCTTATAGTGAAAGACTCAAGCAGCTCAATCTGTTTGGCTTATCAGAGAGAAGGTTAAGAGGTGACTTACGTGGGGAACCTACGTGGGGAACCAAAATTTAATAATAGAGTTGTCACAGGGTAACACTGGCCCTTTAAGGGGGAAGAGACCTGTGCACCTGTGACTAGTAAGCACTCCTCAACTCCACACCCTTCAATTTGTCTTAAAAGCAGGCAGCTGGGCCCTGGTAGTGAGAGAAGGACCCTAGGGTGAGTCAAAGCTGCCTGGGACTCAGAAAAAGGGCAGGTGAGAGCTGCCTGAGAAGTCCCTGAAGGAAGATAGGAAAGGAATAAGTGAGAGCCAAGGGTGGCGAGTTATATAGGCCTGTGGTGCCCAGGGTCCAGGAATATTCCTGGGGGCCTGGCTTCACCAACGTTCGGAGCCGGGTCTCTCCCCTGGTCCTGCCTGCCACCCCCATGCCTCCTCCGGAGTGTCCCCCGGGCCCTACCTGCCACCCCTGCGTGCCTCCTCCAGGCGTCCCTGCCACCCCTGCGTCCTTCCAGGCGTCCCTGCCTCAAGTGGGCGGCTGCCCTGCAGCTCTGCTCTGCTCTGCGCTCCCTTGCCAGTGGCGGTGGCGGCCACTGCTGCCTACAAGATGAGAGCAGCGCCGGCAGCAGGTTGAGGCGGCTGCTGCACCTGTGGAGGGAGGAGGGAAGGGAGGTGCACACATGATTGGCAGCCATCCCCTCCCCCGTACCCACTGGGAGGCGACGCTGAGGGGGCTTCTGGGATTTGGAGTCTGGACCTCACCTGAGCAGCTGCTGGGGCTTGGGTGAATGTCTGACCATATGATCTGTGTTCCCCTCCCCCGCCCGCAGCCACCACTCCTGCCCCACATTGGGCAAAGGGCAGCTCCATCCTCCGTGGGGCTACTGTGAGGGGCAGCAGGCTGCAGCAGGGGAGGAGGCCACATGTGATGGCAGCTCCCTCCCCCCAGCACCCACTACAGGGGAGGCAAGGGGCTTCAGGGACCTGAGAGGACCCAGCCCCTAGGAGCACATGCTGTGATGGTGCTGGCTGAGTGTGCTGCTTGGGGAGAGAGGGCTGGGGGACTGTGGTGTCCTCCTCTCTGGCCCCAGCCCTGGGGCAGCCTGCCTGCACCCCAAACTCCTCATCCCCAGCCCCGCCCCACCCCAGAGCCTGCACCCCCAGCCAGAGCGCTCACCCCCCCCCCGCAGCCCAACCCTCTGCCCCACCGTGAGCAGCCCTCACCCCTGCACCCCAACCCTCTGCCCTAGCCCTGAGCCCCTCTGTCACTCCAAACCCCTCATCCCCAGCCCCAGCCAGAGCTCTCATCTCCCCACACACACCCACATTGTGTAATATAGGGAAACTATTAGACACTTACTGTTTCCAGTCCATTTTTACATTATTTTAAAAAATATACATCGGCCTATAAGGCAGGTGTGGGGCGGGGCGGGACTTGGACCTGTTCTGGGCACCACCAAAAATTATACAAACCTGCTGCCCCTGGTGAGAGGTGCCTGAGCACAGTGGAAAGGAGAGACAGAAGGAGCAGCAGAGTTGCTTTGCGGAAACCTGGAGATAACAGACAGCTCTGCTGGCCCTCCCTGGGAAGAGTGAGGAATTGCAAGGAAGCCAGCAGAAGGAGGAGCCTACTGACCTTCCTGAGCCAGAGAGGGCTGAAGGCTGGGAGCTGCAGAGGGAGATGCCTGCTGGAGGGCCAGAAAGGGCTGAAGGCTGGGGTGAGGTGTGGTAAGAGATGCTGGAGCAATACCTGGTAGGTGAGCATGGTGGGTGAAAGAGAGAGACTGGAGCTGCAGAAAGCATGAGAATACTGAGAGACACCGGGGCTGTAAATTGATGGACTGCTGGAGGCTGGGTTTTTTATGGTTTATATTCACAGGGATTTCTTTGTGATAAATTAATCCCACAGGGGCTATTTGTATTCAGAAAGACTATTTGGACTATTTTAGGGAAGCACTGAAGGGAAAACTGAGGCAGGTGCATTGGTTGTGCCGTTCCTACTGCTGGAGTGCACCCTAGGCAGGGGCTGCAATATAACAAGAGGATTCTTCGGTGTAGCAGACAAAGATATAACAGGTTTCAGAGTAACAGCTGTGTTAGTCTGTATTCACTTTAGATAAGCTATTACCAGCAGGGGAGTGGGGTGGGGGGAGGAATTTTTTCATGCTTTGTGTGTGTAAAAAGATCTTCTACACTTTCCACAGTGTGCATCCGATGAAGTGAGCTGTAGCTCACGAAAGCTTATGCTCAAATAAATTGGTTAGTCTCTAAGGTGCCACAAGTACTCCTTTTTTTTTTAAAGATATAACAATATTCTGTAAGTGAAAGTTGAAAGCTAGATAATTTCAGACTAGAAATAAGGTGCAAATTTTGAACAGTAAAGGTAATTTACCATGGATTTCCTTCACTGGAAATTTTTAAATCAAGATTGGATGTTTTTTAAGTGATATGGTCTAGTTCAAATAGGAATTCATTCAAGGAAGTTCTCTGGCCTGTGTTATAGTGGAGGTTGGACTAGTGATCACAGTGGTCCTTTCTGGCCTTTATAATTAATTAATCAATCTATGATGTCCCTCACAGTAGCTTGTATAGATCTTCATAATATGAATATGCCCCTCTTCTTTCTAGCATGCATTTATGTGCAGTGTCATATTTAACAATAATGGTATTTCAATTATTGCCCTTGAGCATGTGCGTTAACCCCTTTTGCTAGGAATGGAGCAATTCATACTTCTCTATTGTTCAAGGCTATTGCTGTGTCTGTGACACTCAGGAGTATTCTGAAGGCTTTTTCGAATGATACGGGTTAGAGACTGACTGATTCGAATTTTGTAGCATAATGTGTTAACCTAAAAAATGAACAAAACTAAACACAAAGATAAACGCCTTCTCTCTGAGCTCCACAGGGGCTGGCCTGTTTTGAACCTTAATTGTGTTTTGCCTTTTGTGAATTGCTGGTGGGATTATCTTTTGTGTTGTTCTTGGGTGTAGGTCCAGGTAATTTTACCAAATAGTGTGTCCTAGACTGGCCTTGGTAGTGCTGAGTATTTGCCTAAGATGACTGGCACTGGAACCTCTGAGAGTATGTGCTCAGTCCTGTGTGGAGGAGATGCCTCATATTGCTTCCACTGCCTGAGCTGTGGTACTTGCAACTTATGAAGAGAATCCGGACCAATCCTCCTTTCTACAAAGAAGAATGGTACTTAGCAGTGGAAAATGTTGGGTTACTTCAGGCTCCCAAACCATTGTGGAGCACTTGTCTACAAGGATAAATAGTGAGTCCTTGATTTCTGAGATCTGTATAGAATTATTTAATGGTATTTTAGATTATGGAAATGTGGCACTTTCCGAACTATATCTGAATATTCTGGGGAAAAAAGGGATCATTGCCTAAACTGCCGTCTTTCAAAAGAACGTGCATGATGAGACATCCATTTACTTCTTTGAATCAGGCACTCAGTACACATCCATCTTGCAGGGAGGACATTTGCTGGCTGACCACAAAAGCTATCCTTACATGGATATTACAAGCCAAGTTCTCAAAAACAAATATGGGTAAAGCTTCCCAGGCATGGTGCACATGTGGACAGTGAGATTATTGTGCCTGCAATTTGTGTTCAGTTATCTGTGACCAAGCACTCCAGCTTGTGTGCATTTTAGCTGATTGTTCAAAAAAATTGTTGTGTATGTCATTCCGCTGTCATTTTAATCCTAGTAAAAAGTGTTTCCAGGATAAATATGCATCTTGGTCCCATGCTTCTTCTGTTCTAGTATTATTGTAATATGAAAAGCACATTGGAACCTCTTCACAATATTCCAACTAAATTATCACAAGGAATTGGATCGTTCCATTTAAATTAATTACAATAATTTTAAGATAGGGTATGACATCTTTAATTAGATTGGTCATAGGAATAGAAGAATTATTATTTTAATTAAATTTAAGAATGAATTTTATTGTAATGTTTGGTAACTTTTCTTAATCACCTTTTAATTGAAAGTGGGTTGGATGACTATTATTAAAGTTGTCATTTTAGCTGGCATATTGTATATACTAAATCTACAATCTTTTTATTTGCTGCACAGCTTTGTTTTGAATCAAATACTTGGATATAATTTCAGAGCAATTAAAATGAATAGCAGCAGGCCGGTTTCTGTTTCATAACTTGAGTTACAGTTACAGTGTATACTGTTGCAGTTAGACAGTATACACTAGTTATTTGTATAAACCTCAATGTACTCTCTCCCTAGTATCTTTTTTTCTTGTATCATTCCACTGTAGAAAATATTTCAAATGTGATACTCTCTTTTTGTGGAGTATAGAGAAATCACATTTATCTAAAATGTTTCTGGGATTTAGAAACATTTAGATTAATGGGATTGTGGATAATCTGAATATTGACTTGGTAAGTGATTCTTGCTGGATGATGTAACCTAGATTCCCAATACAAGGGAGTTTCAGATGAATGGGGTTTACTCTGTACTCCACAAAATTTATGAAGGCATATGATCAGGAAGTTGCCCAAGTTATCCTCTCATCAGTTATTTTTAGAACACAAAAAGTGGAAACATGAACAAATTGCTAAGGATGAGTAGTAGAAAAGAATAGTACAAGCATGCAGGAACAAAATCACAAAGGCTAAGGCACAAAATGAGTTACACTTATCAAGGAACATAAAAGGCAATAAGAAGAGGTTCTATACATACATTAGGAGCAAGAGAAAGATGAAAGAAAGTGTAGGTCAATTATTTAGCAGGGAAGGAGAGCTAATAATGGATGACATCAAGAAGACTGAGGTGTTTAATGCCTATTTTGCTTCTGTCTTCACCAAAAAGATTAACTGTGACCAGATATTTAATTCAGTTAATGCTAAGAACAAGGGGGAAGGAACGCAAACCAGAATAGGAGACGAACAGATTAAACAATATTTAGATAAACTAGATGTATTTAAGTCAACAGAACCTGAAGAAGTTCATCCTAGGATACATGAGGAACTGGCTGAAGCAATATTGGAAGAGTTAACTATTATTTTCAAGAACTCCTGGACAATGTATGAAGCGACGGAAGACTGGAGAAGGCAAACATAGTATCTATCTTTAAAAATGAGAACGAACAGGACCTGGGGAATTATAGATAAATTTGGCAGAATTCAGGGTTTTTGTTTATAATTTAGATTAATAATATTGATATTTATTTTAGAGCATTTTTTTCAATTTTATTGATTTAAATTTTCACAGTTGCAGGAAATTATGGAGGGAGGTCAGATGATAATTATTTAATGATAGCAGAAGTTGAAATTCAACAAGGTAAAGCTTTATAACTATTAAAACACATTGTCAACATCACATGTCAAAATATACAATACACATGTCTAACTTTGCCGATCTGTAAGTTTCAGTTATTATTGATGGAAATATTTTTCATTTGTTTCTGAGTGTATGGTGAAATTTACTGACATTTACCAATAAAAATCTAATCCTGCCAAACCTAATTATAGACCAGTCAGCCTAACTTCAATTTCTGGAAAGATACTGGGACAAATTATTAAACAATCAGTTTGTAAACACCTTGAGGATAATAGTGTAATAAGTAATAGCCAACATGGATTTGTCAAGAACAAAGATGCCAAACCAACCTATTTTCCTCCCTTGATAGCATTACTGGCCTAGTAGATTGGGAGAAGCTGTAGATGTGATATAACTTGAATTTTAGTAAGGGTTTTGACACAGTCCCACATGACATTCTCATAAGTAAACTAGGGAAATGTGGAATAGATGAAATTACTATAAAGTGGTACACAACTGTTTGAAAGAGTAGTTATCAATGGCTCGCTGTCACCCTGGGAGGGCGTATCTAGTGGGGTCCTGCAGTGGTCAATCCTTGGTCCATACAATTCAATATTTTACTTAATGACTTGGATAATGGAGTGGAGTGTCTGCTTATAAAATGTGCGGATGACACCAAGCTTGGAGGGGTTGCAAGCACTTTGGAGGACAGGAGGATTAGAATTCAAAACAATCTTGACAAATTGGAGGATTGGTCTGAAATCAGAAAGATGAAACTCAATAAAGGCAAGTATGAAGCGCTACACTTAGGAAGGAAAAGTCAAATGTACAAGTACAAAATGGGAAATAACAGACTTGGTGGTAGTACTGCTGAAAAGGATCTGAGAGTTAAAGTGGTTCACAAATTGAATGTGAATGAACAGTGTGACATAGCTGCAAAAAAGGCAATCATCATTCTGGGGTGTATTCATAGGAGTGTCATATATGACATTGGAGGTAGTTATTCCACTCTATTTGGCAGTGGTGAGGCCTTAGTTGAAGTACTATGTCCTGTTCTGGGTGCCACACTTTAGGACACAAGAACAAATGTGGACAAACGTGATGATCAGTTATTGTCCATGTCCACTGAAAGTAGGACAAGAATTAATCTTAATCTGTAGCAAGGAGACACCGGTTATATATTAGGAAAAACTTTCTAACTATAAGGATAGTTAATCACTGGAATATGCTTCCAAGGGAGGTTGTGGAATCCCTGTAGTTGGAGGCTTACAAGAACAGGTTGGACAAACACCTGTTAGGGATAGGCTAGGTATACTTGGTCCTGCGTCAGTGTAGGGGACTTGACTAGATGACCTCTTGAGGTCCCTTCCAGCCCTGCATTTCTGTGATTTTGTGAAATGCTAATTCTAACACCCTATGGTGCTTTATATCTGATATTAACCCTGTAATATGGTTACTCTTAAGAGGGTTCTGGCTCTTTTAATCTCCAAAAATTTACTTACCTTTAAAGAGATTCTGTCAACTTGAAATCTAGCCAGTTTTTAAAATTTGCTTCAAGTCCTACCTTTAAGCCTGAGTCCCCTTGCCAATTTTTGTGTATTTATAATTATATCTTCCTTTATTCAAGACCTCTTTCTCCCACCATACAAACTAAGGAAACTACCCTGTATAGGGTATTATTATTATTTATTTGTATTACTGTAGTGCCTGTAAGCCCTCTTTGTGTACCAAGACCCATTGTACTATGTACTGTACAAACAGAGCAAAAACATGTTTGCTTCCCCAAGGACCTTACAATCTTAAGTGTCAGAAAGGTGACAACAGGTGGATAAACAATGAAAGAGACTATATGTAGGTCTGATCTAAAGCCCTTTAAAGTCAGTGGAAGTGTGTCCATGGATTTTGATGTGCTGTGGATCAGGCCCGAAATAAGCAAGCTGTAAAAATGAGGCAGTTAAGCAAGAGTCTCTGTGGGAAATAAAAGGAATTCTGTCGTCCCCATCACCATATGTTTAAGTGCATATAAAGTTATATATGTTTTTCTGGTGTGTATAAACCCCTGCAATTTATTTTCTTTTATTACATTTTATCTATTTTTAAGATACTATTACAGTTTGTAAACATGAAAAACACTTTCTTTTAAATTAATCTTGTGCTTCAGACTTCTACAGTATAATGCACATGCATGCACAGTAAATTATGAACTAATTCCCATTTAGAAACAATTCTCTATGGTTTCTAGTAGCAATTCTGTATGCTTACATTGATCAAATTATATAGCAACTCTCATGAGTGAGTAATTACAGTAGAACCTCAGTAGCATGGGGGATCCATTGTGAACTAGTGAAATATTTTTTTCTACATGGCTCCAGCCCTTCTACCTTCTCATTCGAAGGGGATTCAGTGATATGAGGTATATTGTAGTTTGCCACACATATGACAAGGGGAATGGCGATGACTGTGCATTATGCCAAAGCAGTGTGGCCCCATTCTTATTCTTTTCATGCAAATACACTGAAGACAGTAAGTCAGTGGTTCCCAAACTTGTTCCGCCGCTTGTGCAGGGAAAGCCCCTGGCGGGCCGGGCCGGTTTGTTTACCTGCCACGTCTGCCGGTTCGGCCGATCGTGGCTCCCACTGGCCGCTGTTCGCTGCTCCAGGCCAGTGGTAGCTGCTGGAAGCGGCGGCCAGTACGTCCCTCAGCCTGCGCCGCTTCCAGCAGCTCCCATTGGCCTGGAGCAGTGAACCGCGGCCAGTGGGAGGCGCGATCGGCCGAACCTGCGGACGCGGCAGGTAAACCAGTCCGGCACGCCAGGGGCTTTCTCTGAACAAGCAGCGGAACAAGTTTGGGAACCACTGCAGTAAGTAAGTGATTATTATTATTATTTGTTGTTGTATTGCAGTAGCACCTAAATACAAAACATTTGAATTCTGAGTGTACATAAATAGAAATTGAATTCCTTTAGTGGTGACTGAATAACTTAGGCCCCAGTTCTGCAAATCCGTATGTATGTGATTAACTTTATGAATTAAGTAGTCTTATTGAGTTCCAGTTGAGTTCAGTGGGTTCACTCATGTGCAGCAAGTTAATGACGTTCATAAGTGATTGCAGGATAAGGGGCCTAAATAAATTTTTCCAGTGTTCAAGCTATTTCCGGTAATAAATAACAACAATGCTTCAGATACTCAAAGCACATTATATTTGTTTTAGGCAAAACTAGCAGATTTTTAAGAGCCCCCATTGTAGGTAATCCTGTTGCTGCAGAATAGTGAAAGTGGGTATGTGTGTGGTTTTTTTTTTGATAAAGGGAGAGTAGTATGCAATAGTGTGTTTTTTATAACTTGTAATTCTCTACTTTAACCTTGCCAGTGGCTGCTGAGCATTTATACTAAAGTATTTATTTGTTTTCTGGAGATCATGGTCACTTCATTAGCCATCTTACCATTGTATTTTATTTGAAACTTTTTTTATGCTTGTTTTTCCTGTCCGAATACTATAGAATAGGATAGTCAACAAAGTGACAAAAAGCATGGTTGGGGTTTTTTGTTTTTTTGTTTTTGCTTGTAGTTTCTGTGAAGATGATGGAATGAACTGAAAGAATCATTACACTTAATGTAGAATTCACACTTGTCTTTTTAATGGAAAGCCACTGTAAGCTTTTCTGCATGTAAATCTTTTTGCTTTATGGAAGTGAGAGAGAATAATAGCACTAGTTTGAACATCTGTGCTACCCAAGCTTCTCCACACAACTCTGTCTGCACCTCAGTGCTATTATGCATTCCAATCTTGAGGAGTGACTGCTAATCATGTGTCTTGGTTTTGTGACATGGGCAGATGTCCATGAAGAACTAGGATGAGGCTGTTACTCGCTTTCACTTGTAACATGAGCCAGGGTTTGAACCTCCGGGTGAAAGTGCATTAATCCTACCGTATTGCCCAGCTCCCAACATACTGTAAATGTAACAGACTGTAAACTGACATAAGCCTTCATTATAGGACCCAAGTGTGTTGGTGGTTCTATCACCTGAGAAATGATACTTTGCAAGTCAGAGTCGTCATATGCACTGGAGCAAAATTAATAAGAAGCTAAAGTAACTTTTATAACCTTGTCCTTTGACATTTCATTTTATTGTCTCGCTCTGGCATATGTTTCATGAGTTAAATTCACCTTTGTTTCAGACAGCCTCCACAGAAACCAATGTATTTCTGAAACCTTTAACATGGAGCTTCCAGTAATGTTATGTCAGCTTTCAAAACAGTCTTTTACATTAAATACTTAGAGACTCTTTAAGCTTAAATGGTCATCAGAGAAGGTATTGTTTTTTATTTACACCAATCTTTATAGAGGTTCATCGTGTCTTCATAAGTTTGGTGAGGGGTTGCTTAAGCAGTGCAAGATAATTGATTTCACAATTGATATAAATGTTTCTGTATTCAAATGGCTTCTTATATTAGTGTCACAATTTATGACAACTGCACCTGTATTCCCTCTCTGTGTTGCACCAGAGCTCCTGGCTCCTCAACCATCACCTCTTTGGCCAAGGTCTGCATTTTGCTTTCTTTCCAGAGGTTATGAATAGCAAAATGGCCCACAGTTAAAGTTACCACATAGCTCTTTATAAGCATGCACATGTTTCTTAAGGTGCAAGCATTACAAGAGACAACATGTGAAAAGCAATAAAATAACTTGCATGCTAAAAAGGTTATCAGAGGTCCCCCCAACTCTCATCTTGGGTTCTGGTATGGATCAGTCCTTCCAACTTTCCCTCAAGGATTGGGGGCCTGTCCATTTGCTGGATCAGAAAAAAGGCCCTGGGTCATTTAAACTCAGGCTGTTTTTCCAGAAGTCCTTTCTTTGTCTGTTTTTCTTTGGAGAATCCAGTTTGAACAAGTATATTCAAATCTCTCTTGGAGGTGGTACCTCTCTGGGGGGATGATAACCTGGCTGATTTGCCTAAATCACCACCCACTCTTTTTGTTTCCTGGAGGAGCTGTGGAAGCCCTCCCCCATGCACTATAACCCAATCATATGTATACCATTCATTTGAAACAAGGAACCTCAAAGATACTTAAACTTAATTCAATAAGGTCTCCCAAATCAAAGGAGGAAATTGTCGTATCTGTCATCATTTGTAATCAGTTGTAATATCAAATGACCTTGCCATATCTGTACATAAAACATCTTACTATTCATGTAACAATGATATCAGGCACTTGTTATATGGAGGCTTGCATTGAGATACAGTACATCTCAGAAAGACCTTTCGCCTCTTAAACATTGGAGAAATACAAAGGTTTTTGCCTTTAAGTGGAAACATGAATTGGAAGTAACCAATATCTTCTGTATAACATTCCCCGCCATAAAATGTTCTCCAAGTTTAAAGAATGAAGACTTCAGTGTTTACAAAGGAAATCAATTTCAGTAAGGATATTTCTCGAATTCTTTGTGTGGAATTTAAACTCAGGTTTTTCTTTGAAAAAGAAAAGCGATGTTGGTATAGCCCTGCTTTATCTTTAGATTTATTGCACTGAAAACACAACTCCACATTCCTTTTCCTAAAAAATGCATATGTTACATGGTTTGTTTCTTGATCCCCGGTCCTTCATAGTTACAGCAATTAAACTTCTATTAAATATTGTGTGCAAAGCACAAATTCCAATACCAATACATCTTTTAAACATAGCACAAAAGAAAACAGTATAAAGTTAAAGCAAGGCAAATTTAAAATGCAGCCATCTGTGTATATAATATTTTAGGGGTCATAACCTCCTTTGCCATAAAACATGCTTGTCTTCTTGATGTTTGCTTGTCTTTGGGAGACAGAACAGAAACCTTCTGGAATTTCTTTAACCAGCCTGAATATTTTATAACAAAACTAACTAAACATGTACAGGTATTGTTATATTTTTCAAGCATCCTGGTTATAACATACTTGTAGCTATTTCTTAATAAAGACACAAACAAGCTTGTAATAATTTAAAACAAGTTATAATAATTTTGTTAATATCATTTCTCTTTAACAGCTGCATGATCTAGTGGTTAGATAGTGGGAGTCAGTAGATCAGGCTTCTAATCCAAGTTTTAACAAATTTACTGTGGGACCTTTGTTAAGTCGTGTAGGACCTCATTCTCAAAATTGTCCACTAATTTTAGGTGCCTCAAGTTTTCAGTGCCCAACTTTAGACACTTACGGCTTGGTATTCAGAAGTGTTAAGTGGATGTTTTCAGAGAACTATCCACAATGACTCCAAGATCTTTCTTGAGTGGTAACACCTAATTTAGACCCCATCATTTTATATGTATAGTTGGGATTATGTTTTCCAATGTGCATTACTTTGCCTTTATCAACATTTAATTTCATCTGCCATTTTATTGCCGAGTCACCCAGCGTGACAGGGTTCAATTGGTTCACCGAGCCGCTCGGGGGCAGTGGGGAGCTACTGTCTCACTGGCAGGCCTTGGTCACACCTTTCTGTCACTAGGAAATTAGCGGAGGGAGGTGTGCCGGCACGAGTCTGTGGCGCGCCCCTCAGGCAGGGCGAGCGCCGGCACGAGTCTGTGGCGCGCCCCTCAGGCAGGGCGAGTGCCGGCACGAGTCTGTGGCGCGCCCCTCAGGCAAGGGTGGGGGAACGCAGGCTCACCCAACTCCACTGCATTCCAGCCCAGGGCCCTGACAGTAGTGGGAGGAGAGGGTCCTGCCACTGGGTCAGCGGGGAGCCATCTGCAACACGCTGACCAAATTGACCCACCGCACTGTGCAGTTCTGCCCCGTGGCTACTTCCTACCTGGTCTCTCGAGCGGGTCCCTCTGGTCCCTCCAGCTCGTCAGAGTATTCAGCTGCTGGCAGCTCCAGCTCCAGCTTCCCCTCCGCGTCAGGCTCATGCTGGCCCGGGTTACTGCCTGGCTCCTCCAGTTCCTCCGGATACTTGGCAGCTGGCAGTCCTGGTAGCCCCTGTCCTTCCACCAGCTTAGATTTCTCCTGGTCCAGGGCCTCCCTGGCTCGGCAGCAGGGTCTGAAGGGAACAGCCAGCAGTCTGTGTCTCCCTCCCTCCCTGGTACTGCCCTGACTGGGCTAAGGGCCCTGCCCTTTGTACTTCCTGTCCCACTCCTCCCCTTCCAGGGGTTGGAGTAAGCTTGGTCTGGCCCTGCCCACTCAGGCTGAGAGAGTAGCTCTTTACCCTCTGGTTCGAAGGGAAGCCACCCTGGCTCCCTACACCCAGTTTCGAGAGAAAGTCACCTAATTTTGAGAGAAAACTTAGCTGAATTCTATTGCTTGCCCTGGCAACTTGGTTCACAACAAACTCATGGTAGATTTCCCCACTCCAAAGATTTCCCACTGACTGGTAGCAGTCTGGCGTAGCAAGCTTCCACGGAGCTATCACCTCTCGCTTCTCCACTGTCAGAGCAGCTCTCATTTTAGTATTGCTGCGCTTCAGGGCTGGGGAAAGCTCTTCACACAGTTTCTGGAAGTGGTCTTATGCGTTCGAAAGTTCTGCAGAAGCTGTTCGTCATCCCATAGCTGCATAACCATGCGGTCCCTCTAGTCAGTGCTTGTTTCCCAGGCCGAAAAGCGGTGCTCCACCATCTCGAGGTGATGCGCGACTGTCACCAGCATCTGCAAATTGGTCTGCTCCATGGCTTCCAGCAGGGCTGCTTGCGTGTCATCACATTGTTCCACATGGCGGCTCCTGCTTCGGTTGAGTAAGTACTGCAGAATAAGGTGCGAGGTGTTTGTAATGCTCACAACAACAGTGTAAATGCTTACTATGCTATGGTGTCTGCGCAGGTAACCCAGGCTTATGAAAAAAGGTGTGTAAAAGGCTTGGCTTCTTTGCTGTTGATTTCAGGGAGGGAGGGAGAAAGGGAGTGAGGTAAGTGCATCATGGTAGGCTAACGCCATGTTCCCATAACCACCCGTACAAATGTTTTGGTCCCATGAGGCATTGCAAGCCAAACCCAACATTCCACTCGGCTCCATGCAGTGTGGGATAGCTACCCGCAGTGCAGTGCTCTTTGTGTCAATGCGAATCCTGCTAGTGAGGATATACTCCGCCGACACAGTGAGCATAGTAGGGACATGCAAGATTAACTAGCTTAAATTGGAGGTTCAATGTCAATTTACATAAAATTGACCTAACTTTGTAGTTTAGACATGCCCTTAGTCATGCAACAAGTTTCACTGACTTCAGTGGGCTCATCACATGAATAAAATGAACTGTACTTTCTTGCTCTCAGGTTGATTTAAAAAAAATTCTGAGGTGGGGAGGTGTGACTCACTGGTGCCTAGTAGTGAGTTTTAGCTGGCCTGGCCAGTTCAGTGTACCACAACTCACTAATGTCATAACCTGTATCTAAAAAGTGTCATGTAAGATATCACTAGAAAGCTAATAACATATTGATCATTCATATTATTGTGTGGTGTATGTATGGAGGACAAATACAAAATTACAAACAAATTGGAAATTATTATTAAAGTGTGTCTGCCAGGCAGGGATGAAGTTACCCCACACTAGACAAAGGAACTTGGTTCTGCCACCTTGAAGGTCCTTCCAAGATACATTAAGAGATAATGGGAATGCATTTACATAGAAGGTAAACAAAACCATCAAGCTAACAAGGGAAGGAGATTACAGGAACAGATCAGTTTGCATTTTACTAAACACCAATGGGGGAAGAAACCAGCATGGAACTTCTTTCATTACCAGACTCCATGTCTCCTTCCTCACATCCTGAATGAACTTTATACTGGGAATAACCTTCAGAAGTATCCATTTCAAAGGTTCAAGAGAGGAGAAAAGAATCCCAAGTTATCTTTCACCAAAGAAGAAAAGGGAACTAAACACTTTGGACTTTGTGGGAGATTCTGATCAGAGTGGTGGTTAGCCATCATGCTGGAAGGAAGTGGGCTAAGAATTGTACCTTGAAACAAGACTGAGGCTTTAAGTCTTAGTCTCTAGAAAGTGTTGTTCACATTTTATTTGCTTGTAATGATTTCTAACGCTGTCCTTCATACTTGAACTCATGTCAAGTCCCATCTCCTTTTGTTAATAAACTTGTTTTACTTTTAATCTAAACTGATGCAGTACTGTGTTTGAGTTGAAATGATAGTTAACATCTGTTAAAATAAGCAGTGCAGTTTGTCTCTTTAGAGAAGCAAACAAACCTTATTATTCCTTTGAATGGTCCAAGAGAGGGCTGAACATTGCAGAACACATGGTTTTGGGAAAATTCAGGACTGGGTGATGTTGGGATCATCTTACCAGATGTAACCAAAGCTGGTGTATACCAGGGTATGGCTGGGTTGTAACAAGCAGGCAGCTGGAATCAGAGTGCTGAGCTGGAGCTGCTTATCACACAGACACTCCAGTACATGTTTGTCTGCTGGCTGGGAGCATCCAGACAAGGGAGCTATAGCAGCAGAGCATTTTAAGGCACCTGGGGTTACAAGACAGGGGATGACACAGCCCCTCACTGGTCTGGATTGCACCCCAGAATGTGACAGGAGGGTGGGAATTTTTAGGTGAAGTAGGAATCCAGGCAGTAGTGATGAGGTATTTCTAATGATGAATATTGTCAAACCCTACAATTGGCACCAGTGCAACTCAGCAGAGAGAAAAATAGGAAATTCTACTCTTCCCTCGCCCTCAAAAAATGGGAATTCTGCCATTTTTTTTTGTGTGGAACATCATGGAGTTACACCTTATGTGACAATTAGAGTAGTTGATTTTCTAAGAACTTTACAACTGTTAGACCACTGTACTAAGAGATCATTGCCTATCATGCTGACAAATATTGTTTCTTTGTAGTCCTCCATCTAACTGTCTGTATCCGCCTTTGTCTTTTGTTGTATGCTTAGTCTTTGGGACAGTGGTTGTTCTGTGGTTGTACAGTGCCTAGCACACTGAGGTCCTGATCCATGACAAGGGCTCTAAGGCTCTAAGGTAATACAATAATAAATAATAGATTTTACTTCTAAGATACTAAAATGCCAACAGAAATCTGAAAATACTGTTTGCACATGCTGTTGAAATGTACACTCCAAATCTGCAGAATTCAACAAATCGTTGGTCTTCTAACCATAAGGTTTAATAGCCTGGATATTGGAAATGAATCAGTCAAGTTTTCTAAGGCTGGAACTTTGCAAACCATTAACCTTATGATGCCTTGCTACTACAGGAATCTCTGAGCAATTTCTGAGCCTCCTCCAATAGTAGATCAAGTAGGAGACTGTTAAATTTTATCCTTAACTTTAAATGATCTTGCTTTTTGTCATTTTTAACGTTGTATTTTTTGTTACAGGTGGAGCTGGTAGTGCCACTTACAATTAAGGTGATATCACATTTCCTGTGATAAGACCGTATTTTCAGTTCCTTATAACTTTGCTCATCTTTAACTGTTTTGACTGAAATTTTCCATGCTGGATGTATGTCTCAGGCTGAAATTTTTTGGATGGTTTCAGCTAAAACAGTTCAGTCATTTCTGAGAGGGACGCTATTAAAAATATGTTGTTTTGCCCATGTTAAAAAATGTTATGGTGACACTTTCTTTGAGAAGCTCTAGCATCCTTAGGGTTAGCATGCTTTGGAACAGGGACTTGAAATTTTTCAGCGGTGTGCCTTTTTCTGTTTTGAGGAAAGTCTGCCCAAATTTGGCCCAATATTTCAGTCCAAGAAGTTAAAATTGGGCAAAGTTATAAGCAACTGAAAAAAGAGTCTCATAATTGGAGGTGTCAATGGGAAGCCTTTAAAAAATCTGTTTGCACATGCTTCGTAAAGAGTTGTTGGAGTTTGGCAGTTATATTTTCTGAAGATTCCATTTGCCCAGGACAATAGGCTCTGAGAAAGAGTTTCCAAGCAATTGGCTTCTGGCTGCTGTGCATGGGTGTGGAGTTGGACACTGGAACTGAGAGCAAGGACGTTGTCTTTCCTGTGGTCCTGATGTTCCACATGCTGGCACCCAGGCAGTGTGATGGTGGGTGCCATCTGACTCGAATGCCGAGGGTGTGGGGGGGTGTAGATTGAGACAAAGAGCCTGGGGAGAGGACACTGGGACTGGAGGCTTGTTGATTGCACACTGGGACTGGGTAGGTAAGGGGACTGGGAGCTGAGGAGGAAACAGGGCAGACCAGGAGGCATTGGCAAGGAGAAAGACAGACTGACATCAGGTGAGAAGTTGGGGGATAAGGTGAGAGACTGGGATTGGGAAACAGTGGGGTGGGAGACAGATCTGACCAGAAGCCGATGAGTGGAGGGACCTGACTGGGGGCAAAGCATGGTGCTTCGGAAGAGTGAGACTGACAAATGGAGCCAGAGGGGAAGGAGACAGATTGGAAGGAGACTGGGACTGGGAGCTGGTAGGATGGGGTGGAGGAGACAGATTGGACAAGGCATCTGGGATGGCGGAAGGTACGTTGACCAAGAAAGAAGACTGGGATTTGAATGGGGAGCCCAAGGTGGGAGACTAGGAAAGGCTGTACAAGAAGACTGGGACTGGGATGAGAAGTCTCTGATGAGTGGAGATGGGGATTGGCTAATTGAGGAGAATGGGACTGGGAGAAGGAGCTAGGGATGGGGAAGAGATCGGATTGGGACATGGACAGATTGTAGGGGATGGGGCAGAAAAGATCAAACGTGGAGAACAGGCAGATGGGCATGACCACTAGAGAACACTCCACACCAAAGTCAGGAACTGAACCCAAGATTTCTGAATCTTATCATTCCTCTGCTGTCAGCAAATATCTGTGAAACCCACTGGCAACATGTCCCAATCCTCTCTAGTGCCAGCTAACACAGAGGATGACAATCTACTACTCCTGTCGGTTACTCTTTTACGTTAAGTGGCAGAGGTCTCTGCTGTGAATTTAAAGGTTTTAACTCTGCTGACAACACATGTGAGTGTCTATGTGATGCCACATGATGGAAATTATTTTTTTCAGTTTGCTTTTTCAAAAACCTAGGAAATTACACACAAAAATCTATATTAAAATACCATTATTAAGGTTGCAAAGTCAAGATCTCAAAAGTTAGGGAATGTCAGAATTAAGGTAGCCTATGGAACATTAATTCAGTTCCCTTGTGCATATGCATTATGATAAAGTTTTGATTACATGATTGCATATAACAGGATCCCTGCCTCATTCAGTGCACAGTCAGTGCTCACTGAATAGGAAATGACTCAGTATTTCTCAGGAAGGACCTACTCTGTGGAAAAACGGGGTTGTATAGTGAAAGGAGACTGTGTTGTTCTGGAGGACGCTGCCTCCTTTATGGAAGAGGTTGGAAGGAATGTAGTGAACGAGGCAGAAGACAAGAATGAGACGAGAAAACGGTCTCCTAGTTCAGGCAATTGAATGCTGTCCAGGAGAACTGGGTTCTATCCCTGCCTCCACCACAGAGTTCCTGCTATGATGCTACGCAAGTCACTTAAACCAGACTTTTAAGAGAGGGTCACTAATTGTGTTCATCATTTTCTGGTTGACCAACATTAGATGTTGTGGTCTCACTTGCAGAAGTGATGAACATTCACCGCTGTAAGTGAAGTCCATGAGAGCTGTGCTTTAATGTTTAAAGGGCTACATAATGCTAAGTACTGTCAAACAAACAAACAAACAAAAAAATCAGGGCCTCGCAAACTGGGTACTCAGACTAATGGAAACTTGGAAGTTCATCTTTCAGTGCCTCATGTCCTCAAATGTAAAATGACTTCACTTCACGGGTGTTGTGAAAATAAATTAAATAATGTTTGTGAAACACTCAGATAGTGTAGTGATGAACACCACTGAAAAACCCATGAAGAAATTAATAGTTCTATGTTCAGAGCAGGGTTTGAGTAGTGTGCAGTAAATTAGGCACAAGTCCACTCTTAATCAGGAGGTTAAAACAAAACATTGAATAGCTGCTCATTAAATGAGCACCTTCTGTCCTGTGCACTGAATGAGGCAGGGGTCCCATGGAAAAAATAGTTTGAGAGCACGTAAAAACTGTATCATAATACATATGCACAAGGCGGGTGCATTATGTTGCACTGGGAACTTTAATTTTGGCATTCCATCATTTTTGAGTGCTTGACTTTGCAACCTTAATCTTTCGTTTAACAAGGCTTTTTGTGTGTAATTTTATATTTATATCACAGAGATTACAGAATGAATTATATGTTTAAAGATGTCAGTACATGAAAACAATGATTCTACACTTCTTGAAGTGGCCTTTATAGAATGAAAAATGAAATGCCTAGGTAGGAAGTGTACCAAGAAATCATAATATTCCTTTTCAAAGTATATTGCATCTGCATATATTCAGTACAGCACTTCATTTCTAACCCCTAGACACAGAATCATGGTGTGATTCATAATACTGCTATGCTTTAAAATCAAATATTGTTTTGAAAGAGAAATTCTAGTAACGTTGGCTTTGCTGCATATAATAGCCTAGCCGGTGTCTATAGGTTTGATTCTCCAAGTGTCAATCCAAAGGATATGTAAAACCAAGATGTTCTTGTTTTAGGAAATGTCTGTTCTTCGTAACTAGAAGGAAGTCAGACTAGATGATCATTATAGACCCTTCTGGCCTTTAAGTCTATGAGTCTAAGTGCAGGCCTATTTGTTTAAAAAAATGATTTGCTGCACTGGTTCTGAATCTTGACTTGCCCTACTTGTTTATCTTGTAGTTAAGAAGCTATCTCTAAAGAGAGTGACTTCTAATTTAGCTGAAGATGTCACATCTCTCTTCCCTAATATTTAGCTAACCCTGTCTTTATTCCAATATTCCAATAATTATGTTTTGAGATAGGGAAAATAAGTGCATGGATAGCCTATGCAATCTATCTAAGTACTATAGACAGTGGAGATGGAAAAGACTTGTTAGGACATCCAGTCACTCTCTCTGCCATTGTAAATATTTCACAATTTCTCCTTTCTAATGTAGGCATCACTAATTTAACAGGTTCTTTTAATTTTCTCTGTTAGGGTGAGATCCTGTAAATGCTTATTATACTTACAATTGATCATAATCCTTACTACTGCACATAGCCCACTGAGTTAATGGGACTATTTACGGTAGCAAGTACTGTCCTTGGTGAGAAGGGTATGAAGTATTGGTTCTTGTTTGTGATTGTGATGTAATGAACTCTAGAAAGATACAAAGAATAAGAAGTATTCAGTGAGAACTTTTAAAAGTTAAACCTTTTAGAACAAATATTTGTGTGTATCCTTGAACTTTAGCCAATGGGAATGTGTCTTGTGAAACATTAAAATTATATTGTTGTTCTATGATTAAGGCTGATCTAAGCTGGGAGGAGAGGTAGATACTCTGGAGGATGAGGATAGGGTCTTGAGTGACCTAGACAAATTGGAGGATTGGGCCAGCAGATTGAGGAAAGTGATTGTTAGGCACTGGTGAGGCCACATCTGGAGTATTGTGTCCAGTTTTGGGGCCCCCACTACAGAAAGCATGTGGCCAAATTGGAGAGAGTCCAGTGGAGGGCAATGAAAATGATCAGGGCGTTGGGGCACGTGGCTTATGGGGAGAGGCTGAGGGAACTGGGCTTGTTTAGTCTGCAGAAGAGAAGAGTGAGGGGGGATTTGATAGCAGCCTTCAACTACCTGACGAGGGGTTCCAAAGAGGATGGAGCTCATCTGTTCTGAGTGGTGGACAGAACAAGGAGCAATGGTCTCAGGTTGCAGTGCGGGAGGCCTAGGTTGGATATTAGGAAACACTATTTCACTTAGAGGGTGGTGAAGCACTAGAATGGGTTACTGGGGAGGTGGTGGAATCTCCATCCTTAGAGGTTTTTAAGGCCCGGCTTGACAAAGCCCTGGCTGGGATGATTTAGTTGGTGTTGGTCCTGCTTTGAACAGGGAGTTGGACTAGATGACCTCCTGAGGTCTCTTCCAAGCCTAATCTTCTATGATTCTATGATATTTTAAATTGTCATAGATGCAGGAAATTATGCGGGGGAGGCAGACAGTGGAGGGGGCCAGACAATTTATTTAATGGCAGTAGATGTTGATTCAAAAAGTTAAAGCATTATAACTTTTAAAACATAAATTGTCAACATCATATCAAAATATGCAAAATAAGTATCCTTAAATTAAACTCTAATATGTTCTCAAGCAGCATTTATCTTACTTTGCCTATCTGAAATTTTGATTATCAACGGATTTTTTTTTTTAAATGTTTTGGGTGTATATAGTGAAATTGACATTTACTAATAAAAAATCTAATCCTTCCAAGTCTACTCATATTGCTTAAATGGAAGAGCAAACTGCTGCCAATGACAGAAGCTTGGCACAGTGACTTGGCTGACATGGCAGCTAAAAAGGGGGTAAAATTTTGGAGAAGAGGAATCTCAGACAAATTTGAAAAGATTTGGTCTGACTGTTCAGAAATCTTTTGATTAATTCCTAGTGAAAGGAAACTCAGAAGTTCCTCTCCTTTCTCCTCCCGGCCCTCTTCCTTCCTTTTGCATTCCTTTACATTTTTGTTTTTTGTTGTCTTTTTGTTCTCTCCTTATTTTTTGGGATAAAATAAAATGTAAATGAAAATAATAATTAAACCCTTATTTAGTGCCTACAGCTCTGTTGTAAGACACATAGTGGTACAGTATATTTTTCTGCAGTCATGAATACTAAATACATTGAGATTAAGTTTAATAAAACTAAGCAAGAAAACATTGCTTTCTTTTATTAATGTTTCAAACATTAACCATATGTGGACATAGTAGAAAGCTAGTAATATTATCTATAAATAGACACACCCAAATCATGAGGTTACTTGCAGTCTATTATGTTAAAAAAAAAAAAAAAAGCATTAATGTGCAAAACGATGCTACCAGGTCGTTTGTGTGTGGGAGAGAGAAATACAAATAACACAGAAGGACAAAGCACAAATTAGATTAAAGGTTAGCAAAAGCAATTTGAGTTATCTCTTGTGCTTAAAGTCTGTAAGTTTCACATAACAGAGAGATACATTTTTAGATCCTTTGCTGATTATATTGTGTGAGGGTCAGTCTTCTGCTCCATTTCTGAAACTTGGGTCAGAATAAAGATTTTAGGGTCACTTCTTCAAGTACCTAAGCCATTACCATGCTCTAATAGGCCTTGATAGCTCATTTTGTAAGTTCTTAGCATTAAGCTGGGCATTGTTTGGATTCATTTCAAATCCTCATGTACTCCGAAGGGTTAATCAGCATCTTCAAAATGTTTCTTGTTGGTTATTGTGAACCAAAGTGTTTTAGTTTGTTTTAATATCTTATCTTAGTGTGAATATACTCTTAAGTGTAATCTATGTTTGAAATCACTACAGAAATTCAGTATTAAAATTATAGCTGTAGTTAGATTTTTCAAACCTGTATTTAGGGACATAGACAATTCTTATTTACTTGGCTTGTTTTGAAAGTTACCTTTAATCTGTTTTAAATCCATAAAGGAAATGCATTTAATAGTTAAAGGACATAACATCAAATATCTTGGTGTATCTGGATTCCATTGTGTTTAGACATAGGAATTTTAAGCTAAATTCTCAACTCTACTAATTACAGTAAAATAAGAGTTTAGATCGCTGCTCAATTACTTCTTTGTAAAATGTTGTTCTCTATTACTCATTTACCTTTGTTTGTCTCCCACCATGTTTAAAGGACACTGCCATCAGTTAATTAATCATTTAATTGGAACAATAAAGCAATCATGTAATTAGGCAGCAGAATTCAGTCATCCCCTGAAATTTACAAGTGCATATCAAAAGGGATAAACTGAAATACCAATTTAAATAATTTTTTTTCAGTATCAGTGAGAAAAAGAAACATTTTAATTTAAAATACGTTAGAACTTTGGAGGGCAAAGGGCGGAGTGTCATCTCACCACAAAAAAAAAAAAAAAAGTGTGAAGTTCTGACCTTAAAAACAAAAATTGTCATCCAAAAAGTTGTATGTATTTGAAAAAAATAATGTTGAGTGAGTGGAAACTACACTAAAACAATCGTTATATTGTCAAAACACAGAAATGGGAGACTCACCAAGGTAGATGATAGTAATATTGAAACAAGTCAAGAAAAAGCTCATGTCACTGAGCTTGGGGATACCACAAGAGGGAGTAAGGAACATAATGGCAACATCAGTGCAGAAACTTCATGAAAAGTGACAAGGGGTAGGAGTTTGGAAAGAGGAGTTTATAAGAAGCTTTTGGAAACCAATATTACATTCCTTCTTCTGAGGAAGAGGAGGTTGAATTTGAGCTTGATGGGAATATTGAGAAAAGTACATTAACTTAAATTTAGTGTGTTTTAATGTCGTCTTAATGTGTTTTAAGTCAGGTTTGGGCTTTACAATTTTAACAGATTTGACTAAGGCTTTAATCCTGTAGTCACATCCATAGGAGTGGAGCCTTGTGTTTCTGGTCTATGCTGGAAAGTCCATATTGCTATTTTTAGTGCAGTAGTGTGAGCCCTGCCAACACAAGTCTGTTAATCTGCACTGGGACACTTGCTAATGATGTGTTGTAATGTTAAATCCCCTTATATTTAAGGCTTGTTTTACAATTTTCCATTAATTGAATCAGTCTCTTCTTTGCCCCATCACCTCCTGTTCTTTCAGTCCTTGTGAAGAGGAACACTCACTGCTAGTGCCATCTAGTGATTGGGCAGAGGTGTGGGAAGTTGCCTTCCTCCTAGGCATTCCCCTTTCTTACTACCTGTCTGTCCTGTGTTGGTCTGTCCTTTCAGTGACTCAGTTCTCTGGCCAGGTCACATGTTCAAGTCCACTCCTTTCAGGGTACATATGAAGAGTCTAATAACTGGGAGGTATTTGGGATTAAGTGAGGGATTCAAGGCTTCCCTTTGGGCTGAGGTCTCTTTGTCCTGATCCTTGTATCTTCAGGGTCTTCCCCCAACTAGGTTCCCCATGGCTGGTCTTCTTTAGGAGTAGGTAGGGGAGCCTGGGTCCACCCTTTCCACCGGTCTCCAATCCAGGTTCAGTGGCAGGCAGCTAAATCCTGCACCCTGGAATGCTCTTCAGTGCCTCCTTTCATCATTTCCTACCAATCCCCTCTCTTCCTACAGGGTAAAGTAAAGAATTAGGCACCAAAATAAAGTCTCTGACCTTCAGAGAGTCATAGGTTCTCTTGTTTGTAGGCTCGGTCAGGTCATTTTAGGCAGGCCTCAGGCAGCAAGAGCTCCTATGGTGCTCCTTCTCAGGAGCTCTGAGTGAAGATCTGCTTACCTCCACTCTGCCTGCCACTGAGACCTGGTCTATATTACAAACTTAGATTGAAGTAAGCTGCCATGCATTGACTTAGTTGTGCATTTGTCAGCCACTGATGTAAGCACTCCATTAGGCCAACATAGCAACAACTCCTCCCCGAGCAGTGTTGAGCACTGGTCGATGTACTAAGATCAATGCAGCATGAATGTAGATGCTGTGTTACATATGTTGACCCTAACAGTCTTCTAGCAGCTCTCCCACAATGCCCGACACTGGCTGCTCTGGTCACAATTGTGAACTCCACTGGCCCAGGGTTACAAAGACTGGAAGGCCCCACTTCCCTTTAAAGCCCTGTGAATTTTTGAAATGCCTTTTCCAGTTTGTCCATCTTGGTGAACACACCTGGCAGCACTCCATTGTTGTGTGCAACTGCCCAGCTGACAGTGCCAGGTACATGTTACAGACATGTTCCAGCCTGGAATAGACAGGAGATATGGGCTCTCTTGGGCCTTTAGGGAGATGAGACTATGCTAGCACAACTGTGGACCAGCCATAGAAAAGTAGACATCCACAAGCAGATTGCACAGGGATACAGGAGAAGGGGTATGATAGGGATCAGCAGCAGTGCCTCGTGAAAGTGAAGGACCTGCATCAGGCATATCAGAAGGTCAGGGAGGCCAACAGTCAGTCTGGGCCAAGTCACAGACCTGTCTCTTTTACAAAATGCTTCATGTCATACTTGGCGGAGACCTCACCACCACCCCATTGTGGATATCTCCATGGAGCCTGAGTCACAGGCCCCTGGTATGAATAGTAAGGACAAGGAGGAGGACGGGGGCCATGATCTGGTGGGGTCCAGCTATGCCAAGAGCCAGGACTTGTTTGAGACTCCACCACAGTCCAGTCAGTCCTGGCAGTTGACCACGGGCGAGCCCAGTGCAGTGGAAGGAACCTCAGCTAAGTGTGTAAATTTATTTCCCATTACAATGATGGCTCCCCCCACCTTAGCAGGACACAGCTATCAACTTTTCATTAATTTACTTATACTTTAAGAGGTAGTGGTACAACAAAAAGAGAGAGCTTGTTATCTGCTTTTCATTCCCCTCTAGAGTTAGGCTGGGGGAGCCATGCAGAGCAGTTAGTTCTTCGAGTGCTTGCACATGTTCATTCTGCTGTAGGTGTGTGCACACCCTGTGCATAGCTGCCTGAATTTTTCCCCTGCTGGTGTCCATTGGGTCAGCTCTAGCGACCCTTGGTGCCATGCACTCATAGCACTGGTATAAGGGGCTGTGCCAAGCCCGTGCTCCTCAGTTCCTTCTTACTACCCGTGATGGCTGTTGGAACTTCCCTCCTTGCTTTGGCAAGACTCTCTAGTGGTTCTTCTCATAACCTAGTTGTACATAGTTAGTAGTTTAGTTTTTAATAGTTTTAATAGTTAGATTAGTTTTGGGGGACACCTCTCCATTACTGGAGAATCACCCCTCTCCCCGGTATTGGGGCATGCCTCAGTCACTGGGGTTTAAACCCTGCTCCTCCTGTGGTAAGCTGATGCCAACAAGTGACCCACACTTGAGCTGTCTCAGGTGTTTGGGAGAAACCCATAGGAAGGAGCGCTGTCAGATCTGCAGGGAGTTAAAACCCCACACTCAAAAAAACCATGCAGTGAGTCTGAAAGTCCTCCTGATGGAGGCAGCACTGAGACCAACCTTGGAGCCGAGATCTGACTGGGCACCGAGTACATCTGCGTCAGTGCATAGTGCACCCCCGGCAAGTGGAGACTCTCAGCACTGCTTCGCCTCACCGGTGCCCAAGAAGAGAAACAGTCGGAACCAAGACAAGAGCTGGGCCCCAGCACCGAAGGGAGATGGGCAAAGACAACGGGATGGAGTGAGACCCATGTCAGGCCTCCTTCCTTCACCGGCACCCCCTCAGTCAGCGGCCTCGTCTGTACCGCGTACCCCAGCCAGGGAAGTGCCACAGCCCTCTGAAAGACAGTGCACAGAGCACCTTGCAGTGCCATCCATGCCAGAAGCTTATGCGGTGGCCAGAGACTTAATGGTGCTTCCAGTACCGGGGTCGCTGTGGGATCTGGAGGCGGCACTGCTGGCAGACATGGAGGTCCCCTGAGACCGGCACTGAGACCGGTCTGTAGGGGAAAACCTTCCTTGGGCACCTCACCTAGAGCGTCACCATGGCACTGCTCTCCGGCAGCGGGTGGATCAGCACCACCGTGGTTGCCCCGTTCTTTCACCTCCTCTTCGGAGTCAGAGTCTTGTACTTCCATTGTCGACACAGCCAAGACTGCTGGCACCACTCTCTGCACCCCCCCTGCCCAAGTGGAGCGAATACTACTATGGCACCACAGGGTGACTGGCCGATGGCACCGTAGGGACCAACACACATGCAGTATGCGTTCCCACCGGGACATGGCTCTAGCTCGAGACGTTCATACTCTGTGGCCTTGCAGGGCCGAGCTTTCCTGGTACTGCATTGAGAACCCGCGCCCAGTACCGACTTCTGGGCTGAACCCGGCACTGGGCAGCAAGAACAGACCCCTCTGGAAGAGGGAGGAGCAGACATTATACTGACACCACATGCTTCCTCCTCCTCCTTGCCTGATGAAGCATTGCTGGCAAAGGAGTTGTCCCCTATACAGGATGATTATAGGACCCACCAGGACTTATTGAAGCAGGTAGTGTCCAACTTAAACATCCAGGCAGAGGAAATAAGGGAATCTATTGAGGACTTCCTGGACATCTTTGGAGTGGCATCTCGGGTGGCCCTTCCCCTGCATGATGTGATTATGAAGCCCATAAAATCTTTGTGGCAGAATCCAGCCTCCCTCTCACAGCCAAGCACACAGAACAAAAATATTTTGTACCGGCCAAGGGCTGAGAGTTCTTGTTCTCTCACCCTTCCCCAGGGTCCCTCTTAGTGGTGGCTGTCAAGTCCAGGCGGGACTGACACCAAAGGCAAAAGACCCTAAAAATTAGACCTACTGGGGAGAAAGGCCTAGTCTACAGGGGGATTACAGCTCCAAATAGTGAATCAGCAGGCCCTGTTGGCCCATTATGATTTTAATATGTGGGGATTGATGGACAAACTCATGGACAAACTACCCCAGAATGATAGACAAGAGTTTTTGGCTCTCATTGAGGAGGGCAAGACAGTGGCAAGAACTTCATTTCAGGCATCCCTGGATGCGGCGGATTCTGTGGCAAGGTTCACCTCCATTCCCTCCTTTTCTCTAACACATCTGTCCCATTCTCTCCCCACCAAACACTTTAAAAAAAAAAATACTGAAGGTGCCTTCCTTTGTAATTAGCATTTTGTTGAGAGGTCTCCTCATTACAACAATGGCTCAATGTTTGGGTCCATTCTTGAAGTGTTTTTTGTAAACTTTGCATGGCCTGTGTTCCAGGTAGAGCATTCCTCATCATTATAGCGTACACTATAGTCGAAAGGTCAGATGTGCTTTAATTTCCCCCCACCTAATACATATTCCAGCATGTCCTCTTCTTTGACGTGTATGAGCCACGGTATTCTCATTTATCCCTATACTCTTTGTTAGCTTTGAACAAAGATGTTACATAATTGCAAACTTGGGAGTCAGGTATTAAAGTTTGTTTGTTAGATTTCAGAAGAAGCTGTTTATTTTAGTAGCCAATTTTCCTGTGTGATGAAGTGAAATGTTGAGACGGCAGCTCCTCATCGGTTGGCAAACAATGCCTAAGAATTTAGCTAATGGCCCCCCTTCAGTGCAGAGAATAGATGGCAACAATTGTACTTCCAGACTCAACTAAGAACTACTTGTTTGGCTGCTAGGTGTTAATGCAAATTTGTTCTTCAGCTCATTCAGCCCTAGGGCTCCCATCCTTTGATTTAATTAAATGTAATTGGTTACACTGCTCCTCCCAGGCCCCTGATGTGTTTTTGTTTATTGCTTACTCTTTGCAATAATGCTTCAATTCAAGTCACAAAATGCTGGGTAAATAAGAGCCTTTTATCCTATGTTGGATTTTCAGGGAGATTATTCCCCTCAAATAGTTTAGTTTTACTGTTAAAAGTAAATGACCAGTGAAATAAACTCATTGGGTGGCAAATGTAGCATATCCAGAAGCAAGGAATTAAGTAGGGTAAATTACATGAGATTAGAGCAAGAAATGAAGTTGTAGCATTAAATTAGTAAGGGATTGAAACCAGTGTTGTAAGAGCTATTGACACTTTTAAATGATGCTTCAATTAGTAGGATCATTATTGATGTGCTATTGTATTTTAAAAATTACTTTTTCAAATATTTGTTATGAAATCACTTATAGATTTATGTTTTTGATCCTTTAAAATAATCTGTTAGCTCATAAATATGCAAGAGACATTATTTGGGTTTGAGAAATGCTTGCTTTACTACATAAATGACATTAACATAAAAATTAGGTCAGGATACTTAGAAGATCCTTGCTCCATTTTGAATGAAAAAGAAAATATTCATATATTTAATTTTAACTTTTTTCTTTTAAATTAATTTTATTAAATATGAATCTGATTCTGACAAAAGCTACTATCTTTTTTTGTATTTACATATATCATACTGAAGTGGAAAATTGTCTTAAACTTGTATTTTGACCGCCTGAAAATTGGGAGGAACTGAATTGGCATTTGATCAGGCAGCCCATTCATCTGTGCTTTGTAATTCAGCTTTTAGCACCAATCCAACTAGGTGGCTTTTTCTCTCTCTCTCTCTCTTTCCATTAATCAGGCAGAATGTCCCCTAGTAGTCAACCTTTTTGTATAGCACAGCCAGAATAGCTGCCTTCTCTATTACCCTTTCTCGAGTTTTTGCTGTCTTCCGTTAGAACAGATGTACAAGACTTCAGAGACCTTTTTATGAATGCAACAGGCTTTCTAGGCCTCTCTGGGTCACAGGCAGTATTACTCAGATCAATGATGGTGGAAAAGTATGAAATATCCATGATGACGACACAGGTATTTTCAGTGGAGTGTAAGCCTTCTATCCTTCACAATGAGAGAGTTTTCTGGATTTCTTCACAAGGCCCCTTGTAAAACAGTTGCACTGAGGCTTTAGGTTCATTGTGTTGTGTAATGAAAAGGTCAGGCTAATCTTCGGGGGATACCCTCGATGAAAAACAAGTGGCTAGTAATAGCAGATACCAACTAGTCTTTTGGAGGTGGGAAACTGGCTGTCAGTAGACATCAATGATGATAATTCAGGATGAAAATCAGATTCTGTATCAACATTTTGGAAATAAGAGTTGTTAAAGAGCTGAGCAAAGAGCTTTGATCTCTTGCACAAGTCATTTCTAATGCAAATTATTACTCTGTTGTCCAGTACTGCAACAAAGGAGATAGGACACAGACATTTAGCTGTGGCAACTCACGTGATGTTCAAAAACGGTGTAGTAACGGAAGTCTTCATATATCAGTCAGACTCCTTAATTTATAGATCCTTGAGCCCATTGAGAACACCTTTGTAGGTGGCAAAGCCTCTAAACTAGCCTTAGCTTGCTGGTCTAAAGCTTGTATTCAGGATGTGTTTTCATATGAAAATTGGGGCTCATTCTATCTGATCCGTACACTTTCTGGGTTGAGAGAAGGGAATCCTTGTTGAGATAGATTTAGAAAGTGAGAGTTCCTTCCAGTTCTCTTTCACCAGATTGACATATTTGCCTCTGCAGAGTAGACATAGCTATGGAATGTTGAGAATGGTGGTCGCTGAGTAATCCTCCTTAGGTTAGATAACAAGTAAACCTGTTCGCAAATTTTCCATTGGAAAATGCTGATTCAACTGAACGAAAACATTTTGTGGGAACATGTTGACTCTGTGAAAAGTTTCTGTGAAGTTTTGATGGAAACCAGGGAGGAAACTTTCTTGGTGCTGAGTCTCTGGGCTCCTATCTTCAGTGCAGGTAGGCTGCCAAAGAGGCTGGAAAAACATTGTTTAGTTTCTGAAACAGACTTTTTTGAAAATTCAAAGGTGGTGACAAGGTGGGTGAGGTGATATCTTTTATTGGGCCAACTTCTCTTGGTGAAAGAGAGACAAGGTGGGTGAGGTGATATCTTTTATTGGGCCAACTTCTCTTGGTGAAAGAGAGACAAGGTGGGTGAGGTGATATCTTTTATTGGGCCAACTTCTCTTGGTGAAAGAGAGAGAAGCTTTTGAGCTTACACCTCACCCACCTTGTCTCTCTAATATCCTGGTACCGACATGGCCACCGCAACACTGCATAGAACAAAGGAAGATATCAGGGTTTTTCTTTTCCATCTTATGGAAAGTTTTGGATATCTGACTTTTTTGTTCCAGTTCAAAATGAAAAAACATTTTTTTTCAGAATGTGAAATTTTCTGCAGGGTGGAAATTCTAGCTTCTGCACTGTTCTAATATAACAAGAATTTTAAAAAGGTGTATCAGAACTTCAGAAAGAGTTTCTACCTATAAATGTTTTTTCTGCATCTCTGATGTACCAGTGTGGAATGACCCTTCCTGATGATATCGATATGTCTGGCAGTAACATTTAGGTACATAATTTTGTGTTCTAAATACATATTACTGTTCACATTACACATTTTGCACTGGTTTAGCAATCTTTGGCTTATTTTGTTTTGGTTATGAGTAAGAGCTGCCTTTAATTGTTCAGGGTTGTTTAATGGCTGTCCATTAAGGTTCCTTTCTGTTTCTGAACAGAAGCTTCAACTGAAGAATTGGAGACAAAAATTATAATTTTAAAGAGTTTCTCTTTATTTCCCAATTTTCCCTTTCTCAGCTCTCTTGTGATTCCAATATCTATTTCTGTGGTTTTACTGGTCTTTCATGTAAATATCTGACCATTGTTTTTCTGCAGTGATTTAGTGCTCTAGTTTTATCTTAAATCTCTGGTGTTTCCGAAGGGTGTTTGAAGGAAGAAATATATAAAAATGTTCCACTGTTTATTACCCAAAGAATACGGAATATTGTATATATTTAATTGTAATTTGGCTTTATCTGTACAAGAAATTGTCTGACCAATAATAATTTAAATAATTAGAAATAGATTTTATTTCCAATGTAGTTAACTATCTTCCCAAAGATAGACTCTGGTTAATATTTGCGGGGCATATATTGTATTTTATCAATATGCAATATACAGTTGTCAGAGAAATACATTCTAGAAATACTGTATTTTACTAAAAAAAGAAAAGGAGTACTTGTGGCACCTTAGAGACTAACAAATTTATTTAGCTCACAAAAGCTTATGCTCAAATAAATTTTAGTCTCTAAGGTGCCACACGTACTCCTTTTCTTTTTGCGGATATAGACTAACACGGCTGCTACTCTGAAACCTATATTTTACTGCTTTGTTTGGTACTTGGAGGTATTCTTATGAGTATTACACTGTGACCTGAAAAATTGCTTACATGGTATTATTATATTACATGTATTATATATATATTACCAGATCATTTTAAAAGTATGTTTGCTTCTCTTTTTCCACATAGTTTCTATCCTCTTATGTAGGGAAAAATAGTTTCATAGTCTAAAAGCTCTATTTAAAATTGTCACAATGTAATAAGATGCCTCTTGTACATTATGTAAGACCTACTTTCAGTAGGTGAAATGTATTTATATTAATAAAACACAGAAAAAATCATTACATCAATAGAAGGCCCTATTCAAATTTCTATATGGGGGTCAAAACACTTCCAGAACCAAGAAATGGAACATAAGTAATATTCTGATTCTTAAGCTGTTAGACATAAATATAATGCTTAAAAATAGAACTGTACTTATACCCATTGCTAAATAATGGTATTCATTCAGAAATGTAAAAGAATGCATTTCAATTCAAGTCATGGTTAGTCAGAACTCATCCCTGAAATGATCCTTGTTACACTTTTTCTTATACAATGGCGCCCTGCATGCTGCCTCAAACCTGATGCTGGAATGTTGTGAAATGGCATGAACCTCCTGTGAGGGAGAAAGGGCTAGCCATCCCGCTTCTTCTCAAAACCTCTGACAGGAATTTTCTTGCTACAGAAACTGTTGTGGTTAATATACTAGTCAAAATCATAAATATTATGTATTCAGTTTAATGCCTTGCAGTCCGTCCTGCATAGGAGATAAAAACAACATGTCATATAATAATTAAGAATTGAGACTACTGTGATTTACTTTCTGCAGATTCAAGTTCCAGGCATGGACACAGATCCATGCTCAGTGGGAATTAATAGAACACATCATCATGAGACATGACCTGAAATAAAATACCTATCTTACATTGTAGGCCAATATCTTTTCAGTTCAGTACTCTTCACTGGAGTCCAATTAATAGGCTGTACTAACTGAGTGAACATCATTGAAGATCATATCAGGAACAGGAGAACGACAACTACGTGTGTGCTTATGATTTGCTTCCTGCATATCAGTTTGCAATTTAATGTTTTTGAATAGCTCCTGTAACGATTTAGTAGGTTTGGTGCCTAGTTTAAAAAAATAATCCTCTTGCATAAGCTTTTGAATTCAAATAGTCAAAAATAAAAATACCAGCAGCATTCCAAAAGAGGTGGGGAGAAAAAGAATAGTTTCAGAAATACCTCTGTTCATCTCTGTTACTCAAAATAGAGGAGACAAGTGGAAAAAAAGTGTTGACCAGTGTGTCTTCCTTGGTTGTCTTCTATGGATAGCAAAATGGTTTGGAAAAAAGTGGAGTTGCCTATTTTTGTGACTCTTCCCTCATCCTTAGACTCAAACTCTTAACATGTGTGTGTGCTTATGTTTTAAAGGTTTGGCAAAAGACCCTTTTACTTCCCTAATGCACTCTCTCTTCCCTCATCTATCATAATCCCTGCTCTCATCCCCTCTAATCACATTCACCTGTTGTGATTGATCATATGAGGGGAGCTCCAGCAGCCTTCAAGGATCAGCAGATTGGCCTGAGCTGCTTTGGAAAGTGGTGAGCTGTTTTTTTCAGAGGGCAAGCAACTGCTTTGCTCCCCCACCTTTCTGTTAAAATGTGATGTTCTAGCTGGTGGACCTACTGCTCAATATCTCCGTAATGACTGTAAGATGCTGGCTTGTCACCAGCCCATAAAGGAACTATTCCCAGTCCTACACCCAGAGTCTCTTTTCAGGTACAGTTTTATTTCCAAAACATAGTCAAACACAAAAACAGTTCCTCAGCCCACCCTGGGCTATAGATACAAGGGGATTTTCCTCTTTTTCTCTCTGTCCTTATTGTTTCAGGGCCTACCTCAGGATACTTCCTTGCCCTTTTCACTGAATGTGGCTTCTCAGGGATTTCTCCCTTGGAGAGTCCCTTTTTTCCCCAGAGGTTCCCACAACCTCCCCGCCCAGGGGATTCTGGCAGCCTCTCCTAGGGAACTCCACACTGCTCCTGCTCTTCTTCCTTACTGACAAGTCAGCCTGGTTCTATTATAGTCCTAAGTGCTGACCTGACCTCTTAATTGACCAAACTGGAAGCACCTGCTCTAGCACAGGGGAGCTGGACCTGCATCATTTAAAGGGGCCAGCCACCCTGTGACTGTGACAGTTTCTGTGGATTCAGGAGCCTGCCCACCCACATCTGCCTTTAACATTGGGACCAAAAAGAAGTCTGCTTGCCCTTTAACAACACTTTAACACTCTGGGTCTCAAATGTCTCAGTGTCCTCGGATTTTCTGAAATCTACATTCATGTGGAAATAGAGATTTTAGAATACAGATCTGGATTTCTGGTGCAGGACCCATCAGAGCTTTTCAGAGTCCCATTAACCTCTTCAATGACTCTTCACTATGGATTTGAGCTAATATAACTCTTCCATGAAAGTTTAAAGCTGTGAATCAGAATTTTTACTGCTTAGTAAGTTGCAAATTGTCCTCCAAGGCTTGTATATGGAAGAGGCAACCTAAAGGCATTTGCCAGTGGTTCTCGTAACATTTTTTAGTTATTGCCAATATCCAAATTGCATCTTTTCCCTTATATCAAGAACATTTTGAGCTTTTAAAATTTTCACAACCAATTTGTTCTTTAACTTTAAATCCCAGTCCTGTACATAATTCCCGAATGATACTTTTCAGAGCCTAAAGAGATGAGATGTCAGTGTCATTAAGTGGTTAGTGTAAGAAACATGTGGATTTTATTTGCAGGTGTTTTAATTAATTGCTGCTATTCAGAAATAGTCATGCAACATGTGCACAAAAATGTATGTGCAGTTGTGCTTCTAATTTGTGTGTGCAGTTGTAGTAACTGCATGCATAAATCAGGAATATCTGTGTCAATAATCAGAATGGTAGTCGTGTTAGTCTGTATCAGCAAAAAAAATGAGGAGTCCTTATGGCACCTTAGAGACTTAGAAATTTATTTGGGCATAAGCTTTCTTGGGCTAGAACCCACTCTGCTGTAAGAGCTCTAGCGTAGCCACTCTATGCCAACTGGCGAGAGCTCAGCCATTAACATAATTAATCCACCCCCAAAGAGTGGCGGTAGCTATATTGATGGGAGAAGCTCTTCTGCCAACATGGCGCTGTGCACACTAGTGCTTATGCATCGTAACTTATCTTCCTCAGGGGGAGTGGAATATTTGCACCTCTGTGCACGTCAGTGCGACATAAATTTTGCCAGCATAGTGTAGTGTAGACATAGCCTTACTTTTGAGATTGAGAATCAAGCCCTTAAACTCTTTATCTTCAGTTAATCCCTCTGTAAACATAAGCATAATAATACTTACCTCCCAGGAATGTTGTGAGACTTAATTGTTTGTAAATACACTTTGAGGTCATTGAATTAAATGTACTGTGTATAGCCATTTAAAGACTTAATTTTTTAATTAGAAGTTCTTTGCTAGTATAGGTTACGTGCAGCACTTAATACTGAAAATGAGTATAAGATAGTAGTGAGTCTCTGAGTTGTGAAGTTTTTAGCAATAAAGGCACCTTCTTCAAAGCCTTTTGCTTATTGTGCTTTGTTGTGATTAGAATTATAATCTGAATGACGTCTCAGCGAAAGGTGCTCCTTGAATTTTGTTGGCTTTAACAAGTTGAGAGGATCCCTTTGAGTACTCCTCAGCGCTAGAAAAATTGCCTGTTGCTGAGAACCCCTGCAGGCTTTTGCCATGTTTTCAGAAATGGCACTGAACATGGCTTTTCATGTTCTATGCTTGCAGTTAATCCACGTTCAGCACCAATTCAGTCGCACCTATTGTCGTTACCTGTTGTCACCAATGGATAATTTTTCTAGCGTAGGCAAGGCTTTTCTTTATATAGCTTTAATTCTTTTTACTGTCTAAACTCTCCATTGCTGATAGTTAAAATCTTAAAATTACATATCCTTCCCTTCTTATTGTCAACTAAATAAAGGAAAATGCTAGGTGTAGGAACAATTCATTTTGTTTAAATTAACCAAATATCAGGTTAGTCATGCGTGGTGCACTGTTGGTTGCTGAGCACAAATTACTTACCTCTGGTGCAGAAAACTGAGTGGCTAGAGTAGCAGGAGGTCGACTGGGTTCATCATGATTTGCTCAAGTTGTGTCAGGTGACTTGGTGGCATAAGGAACGGGAGAGCAGATGGCTGCTGACTGTTCTGTGCTGTGGAGCACAAACCGGCTAATCAGCAACGTCTATACATTGAGCAATTCCTCTTTATAGGCAAAAAGGTAGAAGTTAAGACCCTTGTAAGTAAATGGGGTATTGTGGGGGCCTGGACAATGTGTGTGGAATGGAATAAAGCTTGTAGATTGTTTATCTGGAGGGTGTGGTCTCGATCTGAATTGGGAAGCATTCCAATGTAATAGGCACAATAGGTTTGCCAGCCCTTATGAAGAGACTGGACAAAGTGCAACAGAGGGATTATCTAGCTTGTAGTGAAGGGGTGGATGAAGGATAAAGTCACTATTCAGAATCTAAATTATGGTGCAGAAGTAGCTGCATCATATTTAAGATTTCATTAAAGGTCTGAAGCTCTTGTTAAAATGGAGCTGTTGTATTTGACTGTTCAAATGCCCAAGGGCCCACTAGATGATCCTGACCTCTTGTCACTTCCCCTGCCTGCATTGTCTGTGTTGTCCCCCATTCGTTGTAAAGTATTGATTTGATTTTATAGTTTAATATTAAGGTTATTAAAATGATCTTTGCACAATGCTCTGTGCTACAGATGATAATTATAAGTTTATAATGTTAATTTTTTGTTTTCTTTTTGCATTGTGATTTTTTTGCTTTTCAGTACAAACATTAATAAAAAAAGGAAGTCTCTACTTTATAAAAAAAATTCCTTGAAATGGCAAGGTGGTTTGATGAAAAAATGAATTGATAAACTGACAATAATAGGAGTTAAAAATTACCGTTTGGCAAATTTTCACTGTACTGTATTGTGTATTTCTCTTTGTACCCATTGGTAACTTTGCAAAGAGTCCTGTGGCACCTTATAGACTAACAGATGTACTGGCGCATGAGCTTTTGTGGGTGAATACCCACTTCGTCGGATGCATGTAACTTTAGCACCCTAAAGGCAGAATAACTTCCCAGAATAACTGGTAACAATGTTGATCTATTGATAGAATTGATATAAAAGCATATGAGGTCACTATTCAGGTTTTGTGTTACAGAGTGAATTTGATGAAGTTTTTGGAATTTGTTGGTGGTGGAAGTGAAAACCTTACGGACTATTGGAGCATGTTAGTGACGATGTTGTAGGCAATCGGTAGAAAAATAGGTATAAGTTATTCCCCTTAACGTCTTAATGCCATTCCTTTAAGGTTTTGGGTGGATGGTGTGTGGCCTGCCACAATCTTAACTTCCACTAAAGATGTATTTTTTTTTGTAGGTGAATAGACATATGTGAGATGTTGTAGACGCTGGCAACTAGCAGTAGGGTCAGGTGAACTTGAGGAGTGTTGAGTTTGTGTCCCATTTATGATGGGCTCGTGATTCACTTGTTAGAATGTACAGGATAATGACAGTCTGTTACCCATTTTTGGAAATATAGGTGGGTTACTGTGAACTGGCACATAGATGAAAGATCGGTAGGGATACTGGGGCACAATTAAGGCTTGTGTTGGACTCTTAACTTCAAATCTCCAGAGTTTCTAGCATCTCATTGTTTTTTAAAATTATTACTTCCTTTTAATTGGAACTCAGATACCAGGGTGATGAGCCCAGTATAATGTGATGATTAGATAGGAGCTGAAACGCATCTAACTGCTGGGCTCTGCTGATATACAGCTGCCACTAACTGCTGCTTGTCTCTTACTCAGTTATATGCATGATAGCAGCCATAGTTCATTAGGCCTTCAACTTCCATCTCCTTTTTCTTTTCCTTTCTTTTTCCTTTTCTTTCCTTTTCTCCCTCATGGCCACAGGGTAGGGTTGCCAGATGTCAAGTTTTCAACTGGAATGTCTGGCTGAAAAGGGACCCTGGCAGCAGTGCTGACCGGGCCGTTAAAAGTCTGGTCAGCAGCTCAGCAGAGCTAAGGCAGGCTCCCTGCCTGCCGTGACTCTGTGCAGTTGCTGGAAGTAGCGGCATGTCCCCCCTCCAGCTCCTACGTGTAGGGTAGCCAGGGGGCTCTGCACGCTGTCGCCGCCCCAAGTGCCAGCTTCGCAGCTCCCATTGGCCAGGAACCACGGGCAATGGGAGCTGCGGGGGCAGTGCCTGTGGATGGGGCAGCGTGCAGAGCCACATGGCCGTGCCTCTGTGTAGGAGCCGGAAGAGGACATGCTGCTGCTTCCAGGAGCTGCCTGAGGTAAGCTCCTCCTGTATCCTGTCACCCAACCCCCTGCCCACACCTTGATCCCCCTCCTGCCCTCCGAACCCCTCGGTCCTAGCTCTGATCCCACTCCTGCACTCCAAATCCCTCATCCCCAGCCCCACACCAGAGCCTGCACCCCCAGTTGGAACACTCAGCCCCCCACGCCCTAAACTCCTGCCCCAGCCTGGAGCACTCTCTTGCACCCTGAACCCCTCATTTTTGGTCCCACCCTGAAACCCGCACCCCCATCCCAGAGCCCATACCCCCTGCCTCATCCCGGAACCCCCTCCCATACTCCAAACCCCTCAGCTCCACCCCGCAGACTGGAGTCCCCTCTTACACCCCAAACCCCTCATCCTGGCCCCCCCCCCCCCGAGCCCTTACATCCAGCCAGAGCCCTTACCCCCTCCTGCATCACAACTCACCCTGAACGCCTCATTTCTGGCTCCACCCCAGAGCCCTCACCCCATCCCGCATCCCAACCCACTGCCTCAGCCTGGCGGCCCCTCCCACACCCTGAACTCCTCATTCCTGGCCTCACTACAGAGCCTGCAACCCCAGCCAGAACCCTCACCCCTTCTGTCACCCCAACCTCCTGAACCAGCCCTGTGAAAATGAGCGAGCGAGTGAGTGAGGGTGGGGAGAGTGAGCAATGGGGTGTGTGTGTGTGTGTGTATGTGGAGTGAGTGGGGACGGGACTTCAGAGAAGGGGTGGGGTAGGGGCTTGGAGGAAGCGTGGGGCAGGGGCTGGGCAAGGGTGTTTGGTTTTGTGCAAGTAGAAAGTTGGCAACCCTACCAGAGGGAGAGAAAGGGAGAGCTATGCCACTTGCTTCTGCATGTGTTAGTATTTTGGCCCCACCAGAGAGAGACAGGATTTTTCTATCACCTATATGGAGATCCTGCTGCTGGAGAAATGCGGTAGCATCCACATCCTGATACCTCTAATAGGCCCCACTGAGGCATGGCTGTTGCTGGCAGAAGGTGGGAGCTTGCAGGCATGGCATCTTGGCCCCAGAACCTGATGCTGGTAAAAACTACTTCTCCACTCTTCTGGTGGGGCCAGGGGGGTACATTTCCCTGGAGTGTCCTTCTCCCAGCCAACATGTGCTTGCAGTAGTGTAATGGATTACACTTCTGACTATGGATCATCTCCCTCACCTTGCTGACAAGGATTTCATCTCCCCAGGCAAGGATCTGTTTTCTCTAGTTAAGGTATTTCAAGAGTGACGGTAAAGGGAAAATTGAGTATAATATTTGTTCCATTATTTTTTGATGGATAGATGCTAAACTTACCATGCCAGATGGCAAATGCCAAGCAGATTCATTTTGTGTTTACTCCTGGGGCTTCCTTTTGTAGGGCTTAATCTCTTATCATTCAATAATAAACTGACTATTCTATTTTTTTAAGGAAGTATTTTTAAATTGATCAAACCAAATAAAAATATATTTCATTTCGGCTGACTAATGTTTTCAAAAAATTTGTAAAATAAGTTATCTGCCTTCAAACTAATCCACAATATCTTTACTGGAACTGGAGCTCTTCTTTCTCTCTGGAGAATCTGATTAAAAATTGTAATGACTTTATGGAAAAAAGAAAGTAGCAAAACAGCAAATGTCTGAAATAAGTAGCAGAACTAGTGAAGAACACTGGCTGTCATTATTCTCTTTTTGCTTCACCATGTAAAGTCCACCTGTTCAGTGAGGACTGTCTCGTTCTGTGAGATCCATCTGTTTATGAATTTTAAACGAAACTCTCATACATAATTTCACTACTGTTTTTAGAACCTCCCTATTTACACGCATACAATCAAATAAAAAATTAAAGTAGAATACTAATTATAATTTGAGGCCAACTAATTGGAAAATACTATATAGAAGTTTGTTAATATCAGCTTTATATTATGCTATCAATATTGTTCTTAGTACATACTGTATATTTATGAATTTGAGCATCAAGTTCTTTTGAACTAAACATCATATAGTGAATTTACATAAATAAATACTGCTAATGAACACTTATTTATTATTTTGCATTTCAGTGCTATTTACTACCAGATTTTCAAAAACAATAGACAATTTTGTAATCTCAATTATGTAAAACCAGTAGTTTTTTGGGCCCTAGCAACCATTTAATATGCAAATTAGGTATTTTCAGACTTAATGTACTTCATTTTTATAAAACAAATACATCATTAATCTGATTAAGTTCTTGGATAGGAGTGCTATTCTCAGATCATTGTGGATCATTTATTGTTGGGCATACATCCAAAATAAAAGATTCAAGCATGGCACTTACAGTCTAGGTTTAGTAGAACCATTGAAACCTCTAAATGCCATTTTTCAGAAGAATAGAAAGGCACTGCTACTTGTAATTGCAAGCATCGTCTAAAACTTAGCAACATTTCTTATCCTTAATTGCAGTTCTGGGATGATGATGATGATTCAGTGCACAGAAATTGTGCTATGTTGTTCTTTGATTTTGCAAACTGCATGTTAAATGAATAGTGTAATAGGTTGAGCCTACTGTATGATAAATTCTGTCTTTACTGAAGTGACCTGGTTGGTCACCATGAGGCATGTTTTGCCAACAGCTGCAACTGAGGGTAGAATCTGGCCCTGTTTCTGAATTTGGAAGCTGATTGTGGGTGTTAGCTATGTATTATCATGTTAATGGCTGGTTTTAGGTCAGTATGAAAAATGACAATAGAAAGAAAAAAGCTAATGAGAAGAGAACGTTTATTAATCGTGGTTTGCATATGTATATTCAATTAAAACACAAAGCATCTGTAGCTTGTAATGGATTCATGACCATTCACTATTTTTTGGTCACTACTTTTAGTAGTGTAAAACACAATATGGTCAACCAGGATTTAACATTCATAAAAGTCCGATCCTTCTTCCCCATATCCCCAGCAAGAGGAACATACCAGTTAAATTAAATGGGAATCCCCTTTAGGTATATAATAGTACTGCTGGGCCCTCAGTAACAGTCGTACAGCTTGTTGTCCTCTGTTTATGCTCTCAGTGACACCTGTGCAACCTACTAGTATACAGTGGGTTTCCACAGATAGAGCTAATTAGAAATTGATGCACAAGAAGAATAGACTGGAGGGCCCAAATCTACAAAGGGATTTAGGTGTGGGGAGCTGCCTAGTTAGCCAACAGCAGATGCTGAGGAGAGAGTGTGTCCTATGTCCCGGCTGGAGGAAGGCATCTGTCTCTACTTGGGATCCACAGCGAGGCACCCTCTCCTGCAGTCAGACTGCTATGCCATTTCTTGCAAGAATGCTGGCAGCACATGCCTAACACCATACAAAATGGCTCAGGGGAGGGGAGAAGGACTCCCTTATAACCTTTAGTCCAGTGGTTAGGGCACTCACCTGGAATGTGGGAGACTGCAGGTCAAGTCTCCCCTTGGCCTGATGTCAAAAAGGGATTTGAACATAGGTTTCCCATCTCTCAGGTGAGTGCTCTAGCCATGGGACTACAGAGTGATTCTCTCCCCCCCCTCCCCCCAGCATACTTAATTATTTATACACAGGGAATAGAATCATAGAATATCAGGGTTGGAAGGGACCTCAGGAGGTCATCTAGTCCAACACCCTGCTCAAAGCAGGACCAATCCCTAATTTTTGCCCTGATCTCTAAATGGCCCCCTCAAGGATTGAACTCGCAACCCTGGGTTTAACGGGCCAATGCTCAAACCACTGAGCTATGCGTCTCCCCCCTTCCCCCCCCCAGACTTAAAGGAAAAGACATAATAGCTTCAACAGGAGAGATTGAGAGAGACCCATATCAGAATATCTCAAAGCCTGGTGGTCAGATTGCTCCGCCCCCACCCATTAGGTATCTTGTGTGGAGTTAGATGTCCTTTGAGAATTCCTACCACTTGAGCCTCACAGGCAAGATAGGCAGTGCAATGCCTCCCTTCCCCTGGTGTGAAGCTCCCACTGTGGTTTAGGCATGAGATAGGTGCTTGGGTGCCTAGACTGAGACTTTGTGTGCATTCCCAGCTGCGGAAATGTAGACACCTAGGGGACTTTGACAGCGGAAATTTAGGCACTGAGGAATTTTAGAGTTAAGTGGCAGCTGAGCAGGGCTTTTGAGGTTCTCAGTGGAGGGCACCTAAATTTTGGACTTAAGCACCTAAGTCCTTTTGGGGATCTGCGCCTAGCTCACTGTCTTTTAGCTGTGTTGGCTTTGCTGTGCTAACAGGATTTCTGCACTTCTGTCAGTAAAGTCAGTAGATACAGCTCTGAAAACTCAAGGAGAAGACTTGCTGAGTAAGAAGATGCACTTTTTCAATCACTGTTCTCACCATAACCACACTGTAAATACTCAGCAGTACTGCAGAAGATACTCTGGATGCTTTATATGATTACAAGGAAAAGTGAAGTGGCTTTTAAAAGTTAAAATGGGCCTTCATTTTTATCACAGTATAGTTATCAAATGGAGAATCACCATTTTAATTCTTAGATGAGGGCTGGAACATAGGAAGTCTCGGCATTAGTGTGGAGAGGAAATTAGAGATCTTTAAACTTGTTTTAAATTTTTTAAAAAAAAATACATTTTGTTAATTCAGCCAGCTGCAGTGAAATTACAAAATAAAAAATAATAATTCAGAATTTACTTTACAGGGGCATGTGCCCAAATCATTCATTTATATATATGTAATAAACAAACGCATCAGGATTTGTACAGACTATCACTTCTTTAAAAAAGTGACAACAGCTAACTTGTAAACTTAGCCCATGCTAGAATCTTGAATAATTTCCCAGTATTTATTTATTATTCCTAGAGCCAGATTCACTTTAAAGTCCAAAATGACCTGAAGAAGTGGCTGCATTTTTTTTTAAGGCTGTGCTTTTTATAATGTCCCTTTTATTGGAATATTTGTTTTCAGAATTTGAAATGTTAAGCTCTGACTTTCAGTCATGACTAACACATGGATTGACCACTTATTTAACTCAAATTCCTGTGAAACAACTTACATAGTTCACCTGATTTTTCTAAGTATTGTCATTAAAATAGTTGAATTTTGCTTTATTGATATTTCACCTAGTTAATCTTAAAAGAATGGGTTCAAGACGCGTTTGGTGGGATATTGTCTTTAATGAGAATACTTTTGAAAGCTAGAGCTTATGCTATAATATTTTAATCACTATTATGATATTAAATATTTTCCAGTGATGTAGGTATAGTACTAAAGATAATGCAATATCACAGTGTCACCCTAGATTACTGCGGTTTTTTGGTCTTGGATTTTTTTCTGTTTTCATGGACTTAAGTATTTGTAATTTGGAACATATCAATATACATAGTATTTCTATTGTTTTCAGTGCGGGATTGGCAGCTCAGACTAGCTAAAAATACTACATTAGTTTAATTAAAATCTGAAAAGTGCAAAATTAGCTGAATTTGATGTAAGTTAAAATAAAATGAAAAAAGTTGAAAAAATGTGAAATAGAAAAATACTCAATGGATATGTAAATTAAAGGTCCCAAACCTCATTAAAGTCAATGGGACTATTCACCTACTTAAGATTAAGCACATTCATAAATATTAGTAGGTTGGAGGTCCTGTGGACTCAATTCTTGAAAGGTCCTGAGAGCTTCCTAGGAGTTACTGAGCAGCTGCAACTCCTGTTAAAATCAACGGGACTTGTGGCTGCCAAGCAGGTGCACTTGGAGCCTCAAGGTCCAGACATGTATACCTTTTCTGCAAACCTGACATTGATGTGAATGGGAGTTATGCATGCAGAGTTGTGTGGAACCCAGCTTTAAAGATAAGTCCTGTAGTATTTCCACGCACAACCTCCATCCTCAATTTGTTTCACCGAGTTACATACATATAAGGACTAGAACTAGGTGGGTAACTGATTTCCCAACCTGAGAAAATTTTCAAGATTTCAACATTTCCCCCCGTTCTGAATTAGGATGAAACTGTGACCTTCTGAAATTTTTAGGGCTAGAGATAGAAAGAATACTCAATAGCCCTGTGGTTAGGGGGACTCACCTGTTATGTGGGAAACCCAGGTTCTGAATCAGGCACAGAAGGGACTTGGTGAGCACCCCTAATCACATAACTATTGGCTATTCTTGGCAGAAGTGTCTCTCTCTCTCTCTCTCTCTCTGATTTTGATCAGAAATTCCATCCTGGACCTGAGAAACCTTCCCCTCGAAAGTTTTGTCCAAACCAATACATTCCCATGAAAAGTGTCAGTTTCAATGTATCAGCATTTTCCAACAAAAAGAAAAAAATCTGTCAAAAATTCCTGCCCAGCTGAGACAGAATTTTACAGTACTAGAAATCATCTTAAGTACAGTTTCAACCAGAACATATCTGTTGTCCTAGTCTCTGCATGGTGATTTTACTGCATACTATGTACTTTTGGTTACAGTGGAGACTCCATCTGAAAACTCTCTCACTTGTTCCTGCCAGCCTAAGATAGTTAAGTGTCCTTTATAATAAGCAATCGAGATGGTCAAAGGATTTCTTATCCCAGCTGAATACACTTCAGTAAATATATAAACAGAACTAAGAACTTGGCAAGTGGTCATTTTTTCTTTTGAATGGCCATGATGAATGTGTACATCTGGGGCCAAATGTTGAGGTTCATAATCTCTCACTGAAGTCAATTAATTGATTAATTCATTTAGCAATCTAATATCCATGTGAGGAAATGTGTGGTAAGTGGTTAGCGAAAGAGACTTGCAGCAGGACTCTGTAATCTTATTTTAGGCTCTGCCACTAATTTACCATGTAATCTTGAGCAAATCATTTTAGCCACTCTTTCAAAACTATCCTCTAATTTGGTTGCTGAGCTTGAGATATCTAGGGCCTGATTTTCAAAGGTGCTAAGCACTCATAGCACCAGTTTGCAGTGTTTGAAATATTTTCTTAATTACAGTTTTCCAAATCAGCCAGTGTACAAGGTATACTTGCCCCACTCCCCATGGATGTTTCTCCTTTTCTTTCTCCCACATGGCTGCTTCCACCCCCTGTTCTGCCACATCTTTCTTCTCTGATCCCTAAGCAGGCTCCTTTCCCAGGACCTTAGCATTCTTCTTCTTCTTCATTTCCTGGTAGCTACTACACTCGAATGACTTTTTGTGAATACTCTGATATTTGATGATGATCTTAAAAACTACTGGGGTCATGTGACTGTAAATCTCAAATTTCAGTTTTTGGTGGTTGTTTTTTTAAAGTAAGTTTCTATTCCTCCTGGTTGTGGTGAAAAGCTTGAAAATGTGGTTCAAGTGTACCAGAACTTCAAAAATAAAAACAGTCTCCCTTCCAACCCTCCCCCTTAATTCCTTGTATTCCTTTTAAAAATCTCATGATTTTGAGGTCTAATTCATGTTTTTAAATGCTTGAAGACTGACAGTGCTGCAGATGGCTCCAGGTGCTCATCCTGCTGAAAACAGCTAAAAGGCAGGCTGAAGATGTGAGGGGCTGGAGTCTGTTGCTGTTGAGATGAGGAGCAGCCAGGGCTGGTGATGGCAGTGGTAGGAAGGAGCAGATAGGTTTAGAAAAGCTAATTCTGTTGCCCCACAGTTCCAGACATTGGCTGGTAAATTTTTTAATGAAAAATGTGTCCTTTTTTTCATAGAAAAATGTTGAATGTCAGAGCTGATCCAAAAATTCTGTCTGGGATTTTCCTGGCCAAACCAAGCATGGTGACAGCTACAGAGGTTTCAGCTGGAAACTGTGGGTACTCATTACTAAGGCTATGATTTTGTCATGGATATTTTTAGTAAAAGTCATGGATAGGTAATGGGCGACAAACAAAAATTCACGGAATTTACTAAAAACATCCCTGACAAAATGGGCAGGGAGGAGGATCCAGCACTCTGCCCTGCCCTGCTGCAGATTGGCAGAGGCCCTGGGGGTTTTTCACCTTCGTCTGCAGCGTGGGGCATGGGTCACTTGCTGGAGGATTCTCTGCACCTCGAAGTCTTTAAATCACGATTTGAGGACTTCAGTAGCTCAGACATAGGTTAGAGGTTTGTTACAGGAGTGGGTGAGTGAGATTCTGTGGCCTGTGTTGTGCAGGAGGCCAGACTAGATGATCATAATGGTCCCTTCTGACCTTAAAGTCTATGATTCTATGAAGTCTGTAGACTTCTTTTTTTCATCTCAGTCTTATTTAACAACTGATTTAAAATGACATTGTGTGTACCTCTTAGCTTTAAACCAAGTGGACCACCATGTGCCTTAAAATGATCACTGAATAACTTTTGAAAAAGAAAGTAGTTAATGATATAGAGGTTAACGGTAATTGGGATAAAATATAACATAGTTGTACAAAAGGTAGATTGTGTCAGACCAACCCGATCTCCTTCTCTGAGAAGATAATTGATTTTTTTAGACAAAGGAAATTCAATAGATCTAATTTACCTGGATTTCAATAAGGCGTTTAATACAGTTCCACATGGGAAATTATTAGTTAAATTGGAGAAGGTGGGGATTAATATGAGAATTGAAAGGTGGATAAGGAACTGGTTAAAAGGGGGAAACTACAATGGAAAGGCATACTGAAAGGCAAATTGTCAGGCTAGAGGCAGTTTACTAGTAGAGTTTCTCAGGGATCTGTCTTGGGACTAATCTTATATAATATTTTCATTACTGACCTTGGCACAAAAAGTGGGTGTGTGCTAATAAAATTTGCAGATGACACAAAGTTGGGTGGTATTGCCAATATGGAGGAGGACCAGAATATCATACAAGATATGGATGACTTTGTAAACTGGAGTAATAGAAATGGGATGAAATTTAATAGTGCAAAGTGCAAGGTCATGCATTTAGGGGCTAACAACAAAAATTGTTGTTATAAGTTGGGGACACATGAATTGGAAGTGACAGAGGAGGAGAAAGACCTGGATATATTCGTTGATCGCAGGATGATTATGAGCTGCCAATGTGATGTGGCCATGGAAAAGGCTAAAGCAGTCCTAGGATGCATCAGGTGACGTATTTCCACTCGAGACAGGAAAGCGTTAGTACCATTATACAAGGCACTGATGAAATCTCATCTGGAATACTGTGTGCAGTTCTGGTCTCCCATGTGTAAGAAAGATGAATTCAAACTGGAACAGGTACAGAGAAGGGTTGTAGGATGATCCGAGGAATGGAAAACCTACCTTACAAGAGGAGATTCAAAGAGCTTGGCTTGTTTAGCCTAACCAAACACAGGCTGGGGGAGCTATGATTGCTCTCTATAAATACATCAGAGGAATAAATACCAGGGAGGGAGAGGAGTTATTTAAATTTAGCACCAATATGGACACAAGAAGACATGGATATAAACTGTCCATCAACAAGTTCAGGCTTGAAATTAGACAAAGATTTGTAACCATCAGGGGAGTGAAGTTCTGGAACAGTCTTTCAAGGGTAGCAATGGGGCAAAAATCCTAACTGGCTTCAAGATTGAGCTTGATAAATTTGTGGAGGGGATGGTATGATGAGACTGCCACCAATGTCATATAGTTGATCTGTGACTGCTAGCAGCAAATATCCCCAATGGCCGGTGATGAGACACTACATGGGGAGGGCTCTGGGTTAGTACAGACAATTCTTTCCCAGGTATTTGTCTGGTGGGTCTTACTCAAATGCTCAGGGTCTAACTAATTGTCATATTTAGGGTCGGAAAGGAATTTTCCCCCGGGTCATATTGGCAGAGACTGGGAGAGTTTTGCCTTCCTCTGCAGCATGGGGCATGGGTCACTTGCAGGTTTAAACTAGTGTAAATGGTGGATTCTCTGTAACTTGAAGTCTTTAAACCATGGTTTAAAGACTTCAGCTCAGCCAGAGGTTAGGGTTCTATTACAGGAGTGTGTGGGTGAGGTTCTATAATGCCTACAATGTGCAGGAGGTCAGATTAGATTATCATGATGGTCCCTTCTAATCTTAAAGTCTGAGAGTCTAAAACCAGAGACACTGTTACATAAATAACACAACTTAATTTTACGGTATTATCATGCAAATTCTTAGTCATGTGAGGCGTCTGTGGAAGCCAATGGAAAAATAATAAAAGAAGAAGAGTCTCACAGGATTCAGGATGCAATTCAGGTCAGTGAGGGGTTGTGTCATCACTTGCCCTGCAAGCCTGGGTGTCTCACAATTCCTTGCTGCTGTAGCTCCCAGCCTGGGATGCTTACAACCAGCCTATAGGCATGCAGATCACATCCTGAAGTGTCTGTGTGCTAGACAGCCCTGATTCAGCAGCTCTGACCCCAGCAGCCTGTGTATAGTCCCACTCTAGTCTACACCAGCTTTGGTTCCAATCAGCAAGGTGACCCAAATACACTCCTAGTGCCAAATTTTCTCCAAACTGTATGCTCTGTAATTTCCAGCCCTCTCTTGGACAGATTAGAGAAATAAGGTTAGTTTCTTCTTGCAAAGAGACAAAAGCATATCACAGCTTATTAACTTAACTGGGGCAAATACGCTTTTCTCTTTCAAAACAGCACTGAGTTGGTTTACAGTAAAAAAATAAAAAAATTATTACCAATAGGACATAGGTTAAGTGATACCAAGCAAAAGGAATAAAGTTAGAAAGCATGATAAGCAAATAAAAGTGAAAACATGTATTTAAAATTCTAAAACTTAATATAGCAAGATACCGCTTTGTTCAAGATGTTTAGTCTCACCAATCTTCCTTCTTCCCTGCCATGTCTGACTTTCTCCGTCAGACCCTTCCACAGAAGTATGAGGCACTGGCTTTCCTTGTCTTTCTAGGTGAAAGGTCTTTGCCTAAGCAGATTTCTCACTTATATTCAGTTTCCAGAGACTTCAATCCCCCCTTGGTTGAGGGACCCATCTTTTTCAGCTTGCAAGAGCTCTGTTCCCTTGTGTCTGACTAGTGATAGATGCCACAGATGGGTTTCTGTCTCTGCTTATATTTTCCAAAGTTCAATCACCTTGTTTCATGAGGCAGAATGATGTCATGGTGTTCTTCCCTTTCTGTGGGCTTCTCCATCCTCCTGATGATTTGTGTATAAATGGGACTTCAATTTTTTTGATTCCACCCTGCGTAATTTATATAGGAGACAGTCAAATAACTGCCTTCTCTCCTGTCTGGGAGAGAACTTATTTCTCCCTGTTTGGCCGCAGACTTTAAAACATAATATAGTTATGTATTCATATATCTTCATATAGTGTTAATACATACATTTCAGAATTATATCAATCACCAGTGTACCATTAACTTCCAGAAAAGATCTCACTCTATACACTTCTATAATACAGTAATATTGTATGCACATAGTTGATTCAAATGCTTATTATTGGAGGTCTTTACTGTCTTTATAGACCAGTAAATTTTTGCAATGGATTCTTCTGAGAGTTACCCCTAAAAGTAAAGTTCATTCAAGCTGTGAGGAAGGCAACATGGAATCAGGTGCTGAAGGAAGCTCCATGCTGTTTCTTTCCTCTTTTGTTAGCTTAATAGCTTTGTTTACCTTATATGTAAAAATGGACCTTCCTTGTCTTTGCCTGAAGACTGGGCTAGTCAGAGAATCAAATACACATTCCTTTGTCTAAGGCAAACCTGTTTACCAACTCCCATAATATGCCTGGTTTAAACACTTTAGTCATAATTCTAGCTTATATATACATAACTCTTAATGTACACCATGTACATTCATCACTCAAGAATATTAATGATCAATTAGTTACTAGTTTTCCAGTGATATCTTACGTGGCACCTTTTAGATAGAGATTATAACCATAATGAGTTGGGGTACAGTGAATTGGTCAGGCCAGCTGAAATGTATTACCTGATACCAGTGAGCCTTTTGTCACTGGCACTGGGATTCTCTTACAAAGCCGCAGGAGGGTTAGCCCGCTAGCTGACCCGGATGCAGCAGAGGCCTCTTTCCTGGACAGGGCTCCTGCCACAATATTTGCTTTCCCCTTTATATAGAAGAAACCTGTTTTGTCTGGACAAAATGTCAGAGTATCCATAATTTTTCCTGCTGAGCTGTTACAAACATTTGATAGTAACATTAATGATCATTTTGCTGTGAGATTTCAAACTATATATTACAGTCATTTTGACAATGAATATGACTTTAATATTTTGTATGTTTGTTTTTATAACAACCTGTGAAAGTCATTTTTATCCTGGCTCCTTACTCTGTCATTTGACAAGTGGTCCCAATATTTAAGGTCGTGAGTGAGTGAGACTTAACTCGAAGGAATGAGGAGGGTTCTATTGGGAATGTTCTTAATCCATTTGCAGTAGCAATTGAAGGTCTTAATTACCAAGAACAGAATGGGTACACATTTTTCACATGAAAAGTTGTCATTGGAATATGGCCTTTTTTCAAAAATGCAAGTTTTGTGAATAACTGTCAACATATGGGCCATACTTCAGATATTTCAAGAACTTGTATTTTTACCTACATTTTTATAAAAAATTATGTTGGTAAAAATTTCTGTTTTAAAATGTCAATATAAATATGGAAATTTTGTGAAAAAAGAAAATTTAAATAATGTCACCAATATTTTGGGAAAAAATTGTGTTAAAAATAGGTCATTTTCATACGAAAAAAGCTTTTTAAAAATTAGCTGTGGAAGTGAAACCATTTTCATACTTCAAAGAAGAATCTGAAAGGGAAAATTTCAGTCAGCATTTGAAATTATTTTAATTTTTTTTTGTTGATTGGAAACTGGTTTTAATGAGAGCCTGATTAAAACTATTTACAAATAATTTTAATAAAAACATTGGTTAAAAATTATTGGAAATGGATCCATTTCAAACCCTGTGAAATAGAAACAGTTTTGACATATTTTCACCAAGCTGTTTTGCCATTTTTTCAACCTGCTCTATTCAAGACCTTCAGTGGGTCACAGTATAAATACTTTGTTTATCCTCTGTTCATAACTTCCAGAGACAGCTCTATTCCTCTGGGACAATGAAGCACAAGTCCTCAGGACAACATAAGAATGGCCATACTGGGTCAGACTAAAGGTCCATCTAGCCCAGTATCCTGTCTTCCGACAGTGGCCAATGCCAGGTGCCCCAGAGGGAATGAACAGAATAGGTAATCATCAAGTGATCCATCCTGTTGCCCATTTCCAGCTTCTGGCAATCAGAGGCTAGGGACACCATCCCTGTCCATCCTGGTTAATAGCTGTAAAGGGGCTAGCCGGAGCTCCACCCTCTCTGGGGCGGCGGGGAGCCACGCCGACTCCCTACACCCAGTTGAGGTTTGGGGAATTAGTTCGGCCGTGGGAGTCTCCCTCGGCAGCCCTTGCGGTAACTGAAATAAGCACCGTAAGCCCAGGCCCTAGGTCAGGGTGGGGCAAAAATGAGTCTGGTGCTCAGGCCCTCAGGCAGGCTGAGCAGTAGTCGTGCAATAGAAATAAGCCCAGGCCCTAGGTCAGGGTGGGGCAACAATGAGTTAGGCACTCGGCCCCTCAGGCAGGGGTGAGCAGCAAGAGTACAAATAGTATCAATAAGCCCAGGCCCTGGGTCAGGGTGGGGCAACAGTGAGTGAGGCCCTCAGGTAGGGCTGAGCAGCAGCAGTGCGAATGTAGCCTTAAGCCCAGGCCCCCAAAGGACTTGGGAGAGCAGGAGACTGCCACCCACGAGTTGGGTGGCAGGGGGGACACAGGCCCTCCCACTCCACTTCATCCCAGCCTGGGGCCCTAGCAGTGGCAGAAGACCCGCTGCTGTGTCAGTGGGGATCCTGGCAGCAACACGCTGACATAAGCACTGGCTGTGCCGCAGCCAAACTAGGGTCGGCTGTCCCCGGGCTACTTCTAGACTCCCCCTCAGGTAGCACCTGCGTCACAGTGGTGTCCTCCAGGGGGTCCAGCACCATGCGTTCCTCGGGGTAGTTGGTGAGAGGCAGGCCCGGCAACTCCTCCGGGTAGCCGGCGTGGGGCAGGTCAGGCCAGTCCTTGGGTGCACCTAGGGCCGCAGGGGCTTCCCAGTCACGGGCTAGGCTGGAGGCATCTGGCCTCCTTGGTGGCTGTCTCTCCAGTGAGTCTGGAGGTCAAGCCTGTGTACTTCTGGGACGCCGCCTGACCCTCTGAGGGGTGGGCTCAGAGTTTCCTAGCTCCATCCACTCTGGCGTCCGGAAGGGCTTGTCCCTCTCCGGGGTGGCGGGGAGCAACACCGCCTCACTACAATAGCCATTGATGGACCTATCCTCCATGAACTTATCTAATTCCTTTTTGAACCCTGTTATAGTCTTGGCCTTCACAACATTCTCTGTCAAGGAGTTCCACAGGTTGACTGTGCGTTGTATGAGAAAATACTTCCCTTTGCTTGTTTTAAATCTGCTGTCTATTAATTTCATTTGGTTAACCCTAATTCTTATGTTATGAGAAGGAGTAAATAACACTTCCTTATTTACATTCTCCACACCAGTCATGATTTTATGAATCTCTATCATATCCTCCTTTAGTCGTCTCTTTTCCAAGCTGAAAAGTCCCAGTCTTATTCATCTCTCCTCTTATGGCAGCAATTCCATACCCCTACATCTGAACAAGCTTGAAATAGAGCATTTGCGATGGTCTTCGGCTATGGACCAACATAACTAAAGAGATAGGATTAAATCCTCAACTGTCATCTCCAGAGCATGTTGCCAAACGCAACTATGGATTCAGGTCTTCCCATAGTTACTAAAGACAAGAAATTACATGCACACTCACAAGAGGAGAAACAGCAGGAAAGAAAACAAAGCAATAAAACTGCCAATAAAGCTACCAAAAAACTAGGAAATGGAAATAGTAGAAGCCATTATGATAAAGTTAAACACATCTTGATTGCTGTATTCGGAGTTTGGGTACTACATTAACAGGGATACATTAACGCTGTATCCTACATTTTCTGAAGCTAGATACTGTGGATACAGAGATAATGGGACCTTCTTAATGTTTGGGAAGTTTGTGCAAAAGGGGCGGGGAAGACAGAAGGTAGACTGACTTGGGAAGAAAAGTAATGATAGAGTTGGGATCACAATTATGATAGTGACAGAGCCAAATAATTTTGAACCCTGAATATCTTTAAAATTTGGGTTCTGAAACAGTTCTGAATAGCATATAGTTTGTGCTGTTAGTTATTTACTCTCTCTCTTATGTACATCCTCCTTACCAAATAATCATAAGCCTTTCCATGCTGATCTTCTTAAATAAATTGGCTAATTATTTAGTGCTCTCTTATGTTCCTTATCTCTGGTCTGCAATGCTGTGCATGTCAATGTGACTTCTTTGATTGTATTCATACTCTGTAGGATATATGCCCCTTCCTTCTGTCTCAGGTTAATCTGTGCGTGTTTGTTTGGGTTTTCTTTGTTTACCTTTTCATTCTGGGGCTGTAGTTTCCCCCTCTAACAAGCCCTCTTCTACCTTTTTTGCAGTAACTGTCACTTTAACACATTTATTTTCCAGGAAAAAGGAATGAGATGGGCAGCATTCTCTGGGACTGCTTCAGTGTTACTCTGTGGGATGGCCAGCCATGATAGGCTTCAGGATTCTGTTCACTGTCTCATAATCTGTTTTCCTTCTAAAGACCAAAGATGTCACCTCTGTTATCTGTTGTGATGAGAAGCCACTAAGATGCTCCCAAACCCAGGTCTTCTGAATAATTAGTCAATTTGGGTGCCACAATCATATTGTTATAATAAATGTTGATATACAGTAGTTCTTTAAAAACAAATAAATCCTAATTTACAATCAGACACTTACTTAAGAGATTACATTTTTGGTAAAGTGTATTAAAAGCCTTGCCAGAAAATAGAATAATAAAAAGCTATTTTCTGACATTTTAGAAATGGATGAACCTCTTAATATATTATTCTTTATTATATTAATGTGTCCAAAAGTCTAGAGCACTTCACAGCAAACAGAGGCATTAACCCTGACAAGAGACAGCCTACACTCTGAGGCCCTGTGCACATGCAGTTCTCAGTGTAGGATCAGGGTGTAAATCTGAGACCTGACATCAGTAAGGAAGAGTGAAGTGCAGAGAGATTAGGTTTACATTTGTACAATAATTCATGGGTTAAAATCTTGGCTGTGTTGAAGTCAATGGCAAAATTTGTATTGATTTCAGTAGAGGCAGGATTTCACTCAAGGTCAAAACGCACATTATGATAATCTAGTCTGCTCACCTGCGTAACATAAACCATTGAATTTCACTCAGTAATTCCTGAGTGAAATTCTGTAACTTCTGGCTGAGCCAGCGCATGGCATTTAGAAAGACATCCAGTCTTGATTTAAAGATGTTAATGATGGAGTATCCACCACATTCCTAAGTACATTTTCCAGTGGTTAATTATCCTTTGTTAAAAATGTGTACCTTATTTCTCGTCTGAATTTGTCTAGTTTCTGCATTCAGCCGCTGGATCTTGTTATGCCTTTGTTTTCTAGATTAAAAACCTTCTACTATCAAAAGCCTTCTATCCATGCAGGTATTTATAGACAATGAACAAGTCAGTGCTTTACCTTCTCTTTGATAAACTAAATAGATAGAACTTTTTAAATCTGTCATTGTCAGGAAGGTTTTTCAGACCTCAGATTGTTCTTGTGGCTCTTTTCTGATCCCTTTCTGATTTTTCAGTATCCTTTTTAGAACTATGGATACTAGAACTGGATACATTATTCTAATAATGGTCTCACCTAGGTTTGGCAAGCAGGTCACTTGACCGGTCAAGTAATGTCAATTGACCAGACAACTGACTTCCCATTAGTTGACCATCATCAAATATTGTCAAATATTGCAGCAAAAATATCCAGATGTAGGCGGCGGTCTACTTTTTTTATTGTGTCATGGTATCACAGTCACACTAAAATTAATGACAGGTTTCAGAGTTGCAGCCGTGTTAGTCTGTATTCGCAAAAAGAAAAGGAGTACTTGTGGCACCTTAGAGACTAACCAATTTATTTGAGCATAAGCTTTCGTGAGCTACAGCTCACTTCATTGGATGCATCCGATGAAGTGAGCTATAGCTCACAAAAGCTTATGCTCAAATAAATTTGTTAGTCTCTAAGGTGCCACATGTACTGCTTTTCTTTTTACTAAAATTAATAACTTAAATCTGTCACAGTGGTGCTATCTGTTAGCAAACCTACTTAAATATCTTGATCACTCACTTTACTATATGCTAATATCACCTGTTAAGAAAAAGGTGAACTAATTGAAAATTAGGCATCTTAATTGGCTGGAGTTTTCTAGAATAAGCATTGTATGTATGTATATTTTTATTTGTATACCAGGCCATCAGTATACATGGCAGTTTGCAAAGCACATTTTCCAAGTTAAAAGAGAGAGTCCCTGGCCTGAAGATCTTGCAACCTAAACTGACTAGACAAATGTACAGAAATTAACTCAGAAGGGATTGGGGGAGAAAGAGGAGGGTTCATTAAACCTCATTCCCCAACACAAAGAGAAAAGAGGCACAGCCATTAAGCTGCTCATCGAGTTGGCCTGCTGCCTACCTAAGTGCATTTTAAAATGACTTTTTTCTTTTATAGTTGCTTGTTTGTTTTATTTCTGTTTAATTTCATTCTTCTTTTCTTTTGTAATTGTTCAGTCTTGAATAACATTAAATGCTAACCTAACATTGATTTTAAAAAGGTAATACTAACTGTTCTTTCATTTTTTAGAATGTCATATCATTGTGTTTTGCATTTTTCTGTGTTAAAATAATTCAGTTAAGTAACTTGTTTTATGTAGTTAGGCATAGGTATCTCTCTAAGGCTAAGCCTCTTAGAGACCGTAAAATCTCACTCTTTTTTGTTACTGTTGTTACTGCTCTAAGAAATTAGTGCTTTAAATGATTTGACCTTTTTGACATTACTTGACAATATTTGTCCAGTCAATTGACCAGTTATTTTTGCATCTATCAAATGCCCAATTCTAGTCTCACCAATGCTGTATACAGAGGTAATACCACCTCCCTATTCATCCACAATTTATGTTAGCTTTCTAAGCCCTGGTCTACACTAGGACTTTAGGTTGAATTTAGCAGCGTTAAATCGATGTAAACCTGCACACGTCCACACGATGAAGCCCTTTATTTCGACTTAAAGGGCTCTTAAAATCGATTTCCTTATTCCACCCCTGACAAGTGGATTAGCGCTTAAATCGGCCTTGCCGGGTCGAATTTGGGGTACTGTAGACACAATTCGATGGTATTGGCCTCCGGGAGCTATCCCAGAGTGCTCCATTGTGACCGCTCTGGACAGCACTCTCAACTCAGATGCACTGGCCAGGTAGACAGGAAAAGAACCGCGAACTTTTGAATCTCATTTCCTGTTTGGCCAGCGTGGCAAGCTGCAGGTGACCATGCAGAGCTCATCAGCAGAGCTGACCATGATGGAGTCCCAGAATCACAAAAGAGCTCCAGCATGGACCGAACGGGAGGTACAGGATCTGATCGCTGTATGGGGAGAGGAATCTGTGCTATCAGAACTCCGTTCCAGTTTTTGAAATGCCAAAACCTTTGTCAAAATCTCCCAGGGCATGAAGGACAGAGGCCATAACAAGGACCTGAAGCAGTGCCGCATGAAACTTAAGGAGCTGAGGCAAGCCTACCAGAGAGGCGAATGGCCGCTCCGGGTCAGAGCCCCAAACATGCCACTTCTGTGATGAGCTGCATGCCATTTTAGGGGGTTCAGCCACCACTACCCCAGCCGTGTTGTTTGACTCCTGCAATGGAGATGGAGGCAACACGGAAGCAGGTTTTGGGGATGAAGAAGAAGATGATGATGATGATGATGAGGTTGTAGATAGCTCACAGCAAGCAAGCGGAGAAACCGGTTTTCCCGACAGCCAGGAACTGTTTCTCACCCTGGACCTGGAGCCAGTACCCACCGAACCCACCCAGGGCTGCATCCCGGACCCGCCAGGCGGAGAAGGGACCTCCGGTGAGTGTACCTTTTAAAATACTATACATGGTTTAAAAGCAAGCATGTGAAAGGATTAATTTGCCCTGGCATTCACAGCTCTCCTGGATGTACTCCCAAAGCCTTTGCAAAAGGTTTCTGGGGAGGGCAGCCTTATTGCGTCCTCCATGGCAGGACACTTTACCACTCCACGCCAGTAACACGTACTCGGGAATCATTGTAGAACAAAGCATTGCAGTGTATGTTTGCTGGCATTCAAACAACATCCGTTCTTTATCTCTCTGTGTTATCCTCAGGAGAGTAAGATATCATTCATGGTCACCTGGTTGAAATAGAGTGCTTTTCTTCAGGGGACGCTCAGTGGTGCCCGTTCCTGCTGGGCTGTTTGCCTGTGGCTGAACAGAAATGTTCCCCGCTGTTAGCCACGGGGAGGGGGGAGGGTTGAGGGGGTAGGGTAGCCACGCGGTGGGGGGAGACAAAATGTGACGTTGTAACGAAAGCACATGTGCTATGTATGTAATGTTAACAGCAAGGTTTACCCTGAAAGAGTGTAGCCACTGTTTTATAAAATGTGTCTTTTTAAATACCACTGTCCCTTTTTTTTTCTCCACCAGCTGCATGTGTTTCAATGATCACAGGATCTTCTCCTTCCCAGAGGCTAGTGAAGATTAGAAAGAAAAAAAAAACACACTCGTGATGAAATGTTCTCTGAGCTCATACTGTCCTCCCACACTAACGGAGCACAGACGAATGCGTGGAGGCAAATAATGTCAGAGTGCAGGAAAGCACAAAATGACCAGGAGGAGAGGTGATGGGCTGAAGAGAGTAAGTGGCGGGCTGAAGAGAGGGCTGAAGCTCAAATGTGGCGGCAGCGTGATGAGAGGAGGCAGGATTCAATGCTGAGGCTGCTGGAGGATCAAACCAGTATGCTCCTGTGTATGGTTGAGCTGCAGCAAAGGCAGCTGGAGCACAGACTGCCACTACAGCCCCCGTGTAACCAACCACCCTCCTCCCCAAGTTCCATAGCCTCCACACCCAGACGCCCAAGAACGTGGTGGGGGGGCCTCCGGCCAACCAGCCACTCCACCACAGAGGATTGCCCAAAAAAAAAAGAAGGCTGGCATTCAATAAATTTTAAAGTTGTAAAATTTTAAAGTGCTGTGTGGCATTTTCCTTCCCTCCTCCACCAGCCCTCCTGGGCTACCTTGGTAGTCATCCCCCTACTTGTGTGATGAATGAATAAAGAATGCATGAATGTGAAGCAACAATGACTTTATTGCCTCTGCAAGTGGTGATCGAAGGGAGGAGGGGAGGGTGGTTAGCTTATAGGGAAGTAGAGTGAACCAAGGGGTGGGGGGTTTCATCAAGGAGAAACAAACAGAACTTTCACACCGTAGCCTGGCCTGTCATGAAACTGGTTTTCAAAGCTTCTCTGATGCGCACCGTGCCCTCCTGTGCACTTCTGACTGCCCTGGTGTCTGGCTGTGCGTAACCAACAGCCAGGCAATTTGCCTCATCCTCCCACCCCGCCATAAACGTCTCCCCCTTACTCTCACAGATATTGTGGCGCGCACAGCAAGCAGTAATAATAGTGGGAATATTGGTTTCGCTGAGGTCTAAGTGAGTCAGTAAACTGCGCCAGCGCGCCTTTAAACGTCCAAATGCACATTCTACCACCATTCTGCACTTGCTCAGCCTGTAGTTGAATAGCTCCTGACTACTGTCCAAGCTGCCTGTGTACGGCTTCATGAGCCATGGCATTAAGGGGTAGGCTGGGTCCCCAAGGATAACTATAGGCATTTCAACATCCCCAACAGTTATTTTCTGGTCTGGAAATAAAGTCCCTTCCTGCAGCTTTTGAAACAGACCAGAGTTCCTGAAGATGTAAGCGTCATGTACCTTTTCCGGTCATCCCACGTTGATGTTGGTGAAACGTCCCTTGTGATCCACCAGAGCTTGCAGTACTATTGATCTCTAGACAGATCCAGGCCTCGACAGCCCCTCTGTGGTCTCCGGAAGGGGGCTCCTCTGGAACTGAGGGCCTTTTCAGCCTGTCACCTCGATTTCAGTGGAGAGATTGGGCATCTGAGCCAGCAGCAGCAGGGCAGTGGCAGCTGGGGCAGTGGCCTGCTCAGTGGCCATGTTGGAATGCTTGCGGGGTTCTAGTCATGACGATGCCCCCTTCGGTACTTTCGTCGGCCGCTGCCACAGGACAGTGGCTATCGGCACTGGGCCTGGTACTGGAAGCACACCCGTTGGCCGAGTCCCAAGAGGCTGTGCCTACTCCCAAACCATCCTCTCCAGCGGAGGAGAAGGAACAGCTCCTCCCTCCCCCCCCCCGATACAGCCCTGATGGGGTGGTCACGGTACCCTCCAGCACCAGCCTGTCTGATAACTTTAAGGACCACCAGGCCTTACTCTGGCAGGTGGCCGAAAACCTGGGTCTACAAGTGGAAGAGATGGCTGAACAAGAGGATACTCTATTAAACATCCTGTCAGCCTCAACCCCTACCCATATTGCATGACCGGTGCATGAAGGGGTCTTCAAAATTGCCAAGGGCATTTGCAGACTCCCTCCTTCATCCCTTCCACCTCAAGACGGGCTGAGAAAAAGTACTTTATCATGGCCAAAAATTTTTAATATCTTTATACCCACCCTCCCCACGGCTCGCTAGTGGTCTCCACGGCCAATTTAAAGGAGAAGCAAGGGCAATCCGGTTCCACTCCCAAAAATAAGGAGGCCAAGTGGCAGGACTTGTTTGGAAGAAAAATTTATTCCACTGCAAGTGTACAGTTTTGGGTGGCAAACCACCAGGCCCTCTTGGGCCGTTATAACTTCAATTTATGGGACACTCTCCATAAATTTAAGGCATCCCTCCTGCAAGACCAGGCTCAGGAATTCGTCACCCTGGTGCAGGAGGGCACGTTGGTGGCCTGCTGCGCCCTATAGATGGCATGGGATGTGGTGGACTTGGTGGCCAGGGTGGTGGTATCCATGGTAGTAAGGTGCAGTTCCTGGCTTCAAACTGCTGGGCTCTCTCAGGAGATGCAGCACGCCATTCAAGACCTTCCTTTTGACGGGAACGGTCTGTTTTCCGATCAGTGTGAGGCAAGGCTGAACGGGATGAAGGACACCAAAGTTACCCTCCGTTCGCTGGGCATTCCCACGCCACAGTTAGTGCAGAAGCTGTTCTGGCTGCCCCCGCTGCCAAGTTCATGGTAGCCTCATCCTGAACCTGCCAGAAGAAGGGACAGGGACAGTGCATTTGGTCATTGCCATCCTTCTGCCTCCTGCTCACTTGCACAGCCTAGCCAGGCCAAACATGGCAGGGCAGAAGTGCCTGTTTTGATAGCACACTTGAGAGTGATGCCCCAGCCAATTCCCTGGATCTGCTGCTATCTTTCCCCAGCTGCGTTTTTCCCTACCACTTTGCCTGGTTGTGAATTATGTCAGACCGTTGGGTCCTGGACTTAATAGCTCGGGGCTTACCTGGCAATTTTTGGCAATCCCACCCACCCCATTTCCCCGTCCCTCTTTAGGGACCCTTCTCATGAGCAACTCCTCATTCAGGATGTTGACAACCTTCTGAGTCTGGGGGCCATGGAGGAGATTCCTCAGGATATGAAAGAAAAGGGGTTCTCCTCCTGATACTTCCTAATCCCAAAAGCAAAAGGTGGCCCCAGACCCATCCTGGACCTGTGCCGCCTCAACAAGTCTCTCAAGAAGTTGAAATTTCGCATGGTCTCCCTGGCCTCCGTCATCCCCTCCCTGGATCCAGGAGACTGGTACACCATGCTCAACTTAAAAGACACTCACTTCCATATTTCTATATTCCTGGGTCACAGGTGCTTCCTCTGTTTTGTCGTGATAGAGTGCCATTTCCAGTTCATGGTGCTAGCCTTTGGCCTCTCTTCAGCCCTGAGGATGTTCACAAAGTGCATGACGCTGCTTACCTCAGATGTCAGGGGGGTCCACCTATTTCCGTAATTTGATGACTGGCTCATCAAAGGCAGGTCTCCGGACCAGGCACAGAGAAGCCTCGACCTGGTGTGCTCCAACTACCGCAACCTGGTCCTGTTGATAAACACAGAAAAGTCCATGTTAACGCCAGTTCAATGCATAGAGTTCTTCGGGGCCATTTCCAGAAGCACTGTTTGGGGCCATGGTGGACCTCATCAGCCATTTAAGAGACCATCCGCTCACTACAGCCCGCAGTTGCCTACGTCTGGAGGGGCACACGGCCGCACGCACATACATGCTAAACTTCACGCTAAACTTCATCTGCAGCCTCTGCAGGCATGGCTGGCCTCGGTCTATATCCCTAACAGACACTCCCTGGACCAAGTGGTATCGATAGCGAGCCATGTCATTTCGTCCCTGAATTGGTGGCTGGACCCCAAGTCGGTGCTGCAGGGGGTTCCTTTCGCATCCCCGTCGCTGACTCTGGTCTCCAATGCCTTGGATCTGGGCTGGGGAAACCACCTGGGTGAGCTCACCACCCAGGGCCGCTGGCTACAGGGCGATCTAGCCCTTCATGTCAACGCCCGGGAACTCAGAATGGTTCGCCTGGCCTGCCAGGCATTCTTGCCATACCTGAGAGGCAAGGTGGTGCAGGTCCTGATGGACAATACTGCCGTGATGTATTACATCAACAGGAAGGGAGGGGCCAGATCCTCAGCCCTTTATCAGGAAGCGCTCAGCCCTGGGGACTTCTTCGTGCGGCATACCATTCATCTGATCACCGCCCATCTACTGGCTCCAAGAACGTCCTAGCAGATCGCCTCAGCAGGACCTTCTCCTCTCTCCACGAGTGGTCCCTCCATCCAGAGGTGGTTGATGTAATTTTCCAAAGGTGGGGAACTCCCCAGGTGGACCTGTTCATGTCCAAGCAGAACAGGAAGTGCCACTGGTTTTGCTCTATCCAGGGTCTGGACAGAAGTTCCCTTTCAGATGCCTTCCTCATCCCTCATGTATGCCTTTCTGCCAGTACCACTGATCCACAGGGTCCTATGAAAGTCAAGCTGGACACAGTGAGAGTTATCCTCATGGTCACTATGTGGCCCTGTCATCACTGGTTCGGCATGTTGTTGGACCTGTCAGTAGCCACCCCTTTTCTGCACCCAGTGTTTTGGTCCAAGGTCGTGACCCAGTTTCATACTGGCCAGGATATATTTTTACCTGTCTTCTGTCCTAAGCCTCATGCATCGGATGAGGAGCGGAGGCTATACACTCTGGACATCAGGAGGGTGCTGGCTTTCTACATAGATAGAACAAAGCTGTTCCGTAAGTCAATGCAGCTGTTCCTGGCTACTGTTATGAGACCAACCGGCAATCGTGAGGGCTCACTTGACAGGGGCACAGGTGTCATCCTCTGCCTTCCTGGCATAGGTTCCAATCCAAGAGAATGGAATCGACATGAGCAAGCACTCAATGAATTAAAAACAGTTACCCGCCTTTTGGTAACTATTGTTCTTTGAGATTTGTTGCTCATGTCCATTCTATTCCATTACCCACCCTCCTGCACCTCTGTCAGAGATGTCGGCAACAAGGAACTGAGAGGGCGTACAGCCGGCGGCACCTGATATACCAGCACATGAGCACGGCACTCAAGGGGGTCACACAGCTGGCCCTACAGATACTGCTAAGGCAAAAATCTCCGATGACCGCACATGTGGGCGCGAACACACCTGCAATGGAATGGACATGAGCAACACATCTCGAAGAACATCAGTTATAAAAAGGTGGTAACTGTTTTTTAGTTCACTTCCTGTTTTCAGAGGGTCATAGCTTGGAAAGCTGGTATAGATAGAGGGCATTCTATACAGAAAAAGGCACATGATATACATAATTATTGTAAATGCATTTAGAATATATGTAATTAATCTTCTGTTCGGTGCCTGATTCTTGTTGAATCAAATGAATACAAGAGCCCAACTGCCTAATTTTTTAAATCATCTTGCTACTCCTGGCAAGATAAACCTATGGGGGATGAAAATGCAGATATTAAAGCTTAAAAACTGTATTCCAGACAGGACAATATTTTATTTTTAAAGAACAAATCTTTATATCACTCAATGCTTCTAAAACTTTTGTAGCTATGCCTTATATATGTGTATATGACGTGTGTGTGTGTGTGTGTGTGTGTGTATATATGTCATACACACACACACACACACATATATATAAAGGCATATCCACAAAAGGGGTGTGTGTTTTAAAAAATTGAAACTCTGTTCACTTCATCATCTGCCTAGCATTTAAAGTTAAGAGAAAAATGTGAGTGATGGTAGTTTTTAAAGAAAATATCAAAATCTGAGATAACCAAGGATGTGCTCAAGTGGCATGAATATTTCTGTTCCCGATGGGTCAGCTTTAGGGGTCAAGTTGTGAAGAGAAAGCCATCACACACACTTCATCAACACTGTGGAATGAGAGACCAGTGCATTTACTGAGCAATGGATTTCCAGTGAGCATATAAACTAATTGGTGGATGAACATGCCCCAGGAGCAATGATTTTAAGGTCATAGCAGGCTCAGTGAATTGTGCTGACTTACACTGTGTCTCACTGATAGCTGATCTTACCAATGAGTGGTTTAGAGGCATTCAAGCCTGAACTCTCTTCCATGTGCCTTGAATGGCATGTCAGCGGTCACTGTTTCTGACATCCTTTATATTTGTCCAGTCAGCTCTAAATCTTTAGGTTGGGCTTCAGTGTATTCAGGAAAGAAAAGAGAGAAGCAATTATTTTCAGTCATTGAGTTCTGAAGATCTTAGTGTTAATTATGCCAAACACGGTTGGTTCATCAACAAACTAGAAATCTTAATGTGAGGAGAGAGAGGGAGAACTTGAATCAAGATATTTGTAATGATCAAAAGTGTCTCAGTTATAACTTCCTGCTTTTTGAGCTATATTTTACCTCCTCACCCATTACTTTCATATTTACTTTGAGAGCATATACAAAGTAAATATTTAAATATGGGTAACTTTGCAAATTTAAAAACTGCTGTATCTTTAAGAGATTTACTAATGGGGGCCTCAGTAACATACCTGTTACCTTTTGGAAGTAGTTTACTTCTCACATGAAATATATTTCTTTTGTTCTGTAGAAATGTTTGCTCCATTTTTTGAGTACTATGCACACAAAATATTATCATGTGTATGAGTGTGTCTATTAAATTTGCAAGTAATTAAAGGAATGCTACAGTAGCTTTAACTCTTTTTTTATGTGTGGAAGGGATAGGGAAAGTTAATTTGTTTTATGATTGTTGTTTAACCTCTCAGAGTTTTACTCCTTAATCTTAATAGTTTAGAAATATAGCTTTATTAATAATTTTTGAGCTGGCAGGTGCTCCTTGACCAGATGAAATTCTTCAGAAAGTATCCAGTCAAAGTGTTTGAGGTGAGAGAACTGAAAATTCAGTGTGTATGTTCAGCTGTGACTGATAAAATAAAAATAGCCCGAGAATTAAAGTTCTGTTGAAGGCTTAGTTTAAAAAAAAATATTTCCTGTTGATAATTACAGCAATGAAGTAGAAGTGAAATCTTTCAGCCTAAATTTTCAAAATTGTGAACATCCTATTGTATGTATATGTGCATCTGGTGATGGACACATAAGTCAAACATATGTAAATGTATGCATGCACTCTTGAATTTGGAGCCTTCTTAAAAACGGTACAAGATTACATTACTATATTTTTCAAAGACAAACCATTTAGGTTCTAGAAAATATATCTTGTATAGGTGTGATTTTTTTATTAGTTCTGAAAGTAACTTGAAAATAGAGCATTCATTTCATTTGCATTTATTTTACAGAAAAGTGATTCTGCATCTATTACTCATGTGAGTATCCCTACTAATTTAAGTTAGATTGCACTTTATGATCTTTCTCCAGCAGGATTTTTTCCTAAACATTTATCGGTGTTGCTACCACCAGTTCAGCTGTGTGCTTTGCCATTGAATGAGACACCCAATGGAAGGATCTCTTTTATGGGATCTGGGCTTATTTTAGAAGTCACAGAACTTTTAAAACTTATTTTACAATTGGTAAGCAAATGCAGTCCTCCGCTACACTTGGCAACCCCCTCTTCTCAGATTAACAGGAAATAATCAGAGATAGGATCAAATATGGAATTAATTTATATCCTTTTTATGTGTATTTAAAGAAGCAATATTGTAATTAAAATGGGAGATAAATATTTGTGGAAATCTCCTATAACTATAATAAACAGGATGTCTGTCATCATATTTCCCATCATTATTCTCTATTAATTCATCCTCCTGTCTCTGTTGCAGTTTTATTGTGGAATATCAATATTTAATTAAAAAACTGAAATAATTAAACTAAATTGTTTTATATAATTTGTAATGAATTTTTTTTCAAAACAATATTTTTGTGTGTATATCACTAAAAATGGTGACCCACCTGTTGCAGAAACTTAGAAATGAAAGTCATACATTTTAGCTATTATGAATTTTCTCCGCAAGTTGAGGTTATATTAAAATATTAGCGAATATACCCTCATCCCCAATGCTTAGGATGTGAGATAAGCTGAGCAAAGTAGGGGAATTGTGAGTTATGGACACAGGCTTGCGTCCTTAACTCAGCCTATTCAACTCAAATAATAGTATATATGCCTTTCCTTGCAGGGGTTAGTGACGTTGTTTTCCCTTGGGGAAGTGGGGAGGATTTTCCTGTGTACCACTATATACTATCTACTCCTCTGGTTCTGTTGTGGTGAAGGAATGCAAAAGAGATGTAGGTTTTGATCTTGGCAGATGAGGAAGGAAGGATCTGTTTTCAAATTATTATTGCATCTGCCAGATAATCAGTGTTGGAGAGCTAGTTTAAAAAAGTAGTCCTTTTTAAGGAGGGATCTGAAGAAGGGCAGTGAAGCTGTTCCAATTGTGAAGATGACATGAAAAATAGAAGTGAAGCTGAAAGTATGTAACAGAAAAAGGGGAGCAGAGTGTACAATAGTGGATGGGGAATAATGGGAAATGGAAGAAGAGATGTAGAAGGGGGCAGATTTGTGCGGAGCCTTGAAGGTAAGTTAGAATTTGATGAAGAAATCTAGCAAAGAGACTTCAGAGGAGCATAATATGATAGGAACAGCAGGAGAAAATGATTAGACTAGAGGGGGAAACAGGTCACATGTAGAAACAGGAGAGAGAGGTGGAGGTTGCAGCAGTCAAGATGAGAAATGAGCAACCTATAGACCAGGGTTTTATCTATTGCAAAAGTCTTAAAGTGAGCCTAGATGGAGGTGGGAGGAGGAGAGAGAGGAATCAAAGCCGACAACGAGGTTGTAGTCTGGAGTGTCTGGGAGAACTGTAGGTTTGTTGATGGTGGGAGAGTAGGGTGACAAAGGATAAAAATTGGGGGAGGAAAGCTAAGTTAATTTTTTGACATATTGCATTTGAGACAGAAGCTGCGAGTCAGAGAAGGAGATATGAGAATCAAGAGTGGGTAAGAGTTTAGGGATGAAGAGAGAGATATGGGGTTGCAGATGAGGTCACACAAGGGGGAGAATATAGGAGAATAGGAGAGGATCTTAAAGGATGCTGACAGAAAGGAAGAGTGGGGAGAGCATGAGAGTCATCCAAAAGACCTAATGAAGTAATGAGAAGTGAAGGAATGTAGATGAGGAAGTATGATGGTATGGATTCATGGAAGCCTGGGGAGAGGAGTGATAGAGAAGAGGGTGACCTATGGTGTCAAAGGCAGGAAAGTGATCAAGATGAGAAAGCATAGGGAAAAGTCCCTTTGATGTGCGAAAGAGATGATCAGTAGTACCTCAGTAAATGCTGTTTCACTAGCGAGTCAGATTGGAGGGGATTTGTCAGAGAGAGCAGCTGCCAAAAAAGCAAAAACAGTAGGAATAGGCTATATGCTCAAGGTAATTGGAGGGACAGAGGAGACGGGAGATGCCGTGGTAGTTAGAGGGGGAGATGGTCTTAATATTGTTGTTTGTGAAGTGTTGTTTGTGGTTTGTGTGGGGGGCGGGGAGGGGAGGGGAGGTTGCACGTGTGCTGTTGTGATTTATAGTCTGAAAACTTTGAAATATTTTGACTTTGGTTCTCAAACTCTTACATTCTGTGGAGATGCTTTGAATGGGTAGAGCAGCACAGAATTGTGATAATATCCATTGTTTAACATTGTGGCATGGGCTTCAAATGTGTTATATTCCATTGCAGCTATAGATCTATCTAGGAGCTCATTTTCCAGACATTCTAGTGTATTAGAACCTAAAAATAAGATTTTATTGCACAGATCTTTGCAATTATCTGTGGTAATGACTTCAGGGCAGGTACAATGTCTAGTGCAATCCTAATTGCATTTTTAGTGAGTTGGGACCTCAGGAATAGGCTACAGATAGTCCACTGATTGATTAGTGGTCTACAAGATGTTTCCATTGAAGTCAAACCGATACATTTTTATAGGAGTACAAAAAACCCGCCCTCCCTGATCATTTTTCTTTTGCTCTCCACTAATTTAAAGAGGGAAGAAATTATTTCAGTGGAGTAACTCTCACTTCTCAGTTTCACTCTTACCTCTTTAGCTTTTTCCTAATATTTTTCCCTCTCGCTTCTTCTTCCCACTTTCCATTTAAGTATTTTTTTTTTCTAACCCTGCCTTATTCTTCTCAATTTCTCATTCATAGTTCAGTTTCTGGTTCCTCCACTTTATTCCCGCTCTTCTTTGTCCCTTTTTTTTTTCCCTTCCACCATTTCTTTCCATCTCCTCTAAACTGATTTGTCTCCTGTTCTGTTCTTATTTCCTGCTAGTTGTCATTTGAAATATTATAGGACCAGCTTCAAGATGATCCTGTGATAGTTCATTGAAAATACTGTGAGAACAGCTGAGTTCACCGTATTTTCACTAGTGGTCAGGATGCCCCAAGGAACAAAATACTGCTGTTTTGGTATGAGTTATATGTAATAACAGAAAATATTAAGGCAAGTAAATGGGCTGGATCTCAAACTAAATCGTGTTGTGTGTATCCAATCAATTTTTAACAGTCTCCAAGGGGTCCTGGGAAGGGAAATTGGCCGTATTTAAAAGTAGTTGGTTTGTCTTTATATCGCTCAGCTACACCGCCAAAATTAAAAAAACACCAAGCAATTACTAGTTGGTAACACACTTTTAGTACATACAAAAAAATGTCCCCTCAATAAATAAATATACAATTTAATTAAGTGATGGGGTAAGGGAGACTTTAAAGATAGATTATATTCACTGTGCTCCTAAATGTTCAAAATAACCAAACAATTCCTTTTAAAAAGAATATTTTTTCTCACTTAGTGGTCTGCAAACATATATGTGTGTAAATGCTTTTTGTGTGCAGCCATATTCATAGTAATCCTTCCCACTTGATGCTGTCACTGGCACACCTTCTACAATCTATCATTTTATCTTTTCATTCTATCAAGGCACAACATACCTAGCTAATCCATCAGAAAGCCCTATCCTTATCAGGCACTCAAGGATGCTTACACTCTAGGGTATGACAGCATTAGACATCACTTACCTTCATAATCTGAAGACTACTTGGGAGAAAAGTCTATTCTGTCTTCGGAGGTGTTTTATGGACACTTGCATCCATTTTTCTGTTTCCTGTGTTTTGCCTTGTGTATGGTAGAAAAAGTACATAAAAAGCTGCAGCACCTAGAATTATCTTTATCTGTTATTATAGCATGGCATTCTTATGGTTGTATGTTTCTCTATTATTTTTCCATCCATCTTGTAGCTTTTCTCAGCTCCCTGCTTTACTCAGCATAGTGAATTAATGACAGTGAAAGCATTATATATTTTTAATGGCAGTATTTAAAAAAACAAGGGTAACAAAAAAGCCAGTTCTTGTAGTTTCCACTTTATTGCTGAGCCTCCTCTTGCTGAGGTGCTTAGATAATACTTTCAGGAGCATCACAAGGCAAAGGCCTCTCTGCACTTTGAGACACCCTCTATGCATACAGTTGCATGGGGATTTTGACACAATAGATCATAGCTGCCTCTCTGGAGGTGTTATAATGTTTTGTGTCAGATGGTGTTTTCTGGAAGATCACCAATGCATTGTAGGTTTCAGAGTAACAGCCGTGTTAGTCTGTCTTTGCAAAAAGAAAAGGAGTACTTGTGGCACCTTAGAGACTAACCAATTTATTTGAGCATGAGCTTTCGTGAGCTACAATGCATCCGATGAAGTGAGCTGTAGCTCACGAAAGCTCATGCTCAAATAAATTGGTTAGTCTCTAAGGTGCCACAAGTACTCCTTTTCTTTTTGCAATGCATTGTAGTTTTCTCAGGAAATCAGTGGTGTCAGGGAGATAGCTCGGCAGAGAGGCCAGGAAGTATGGAGACTGAACTATCCCTCTCACCCTAGAGAGGATGCCCCTAGTTCTGGTTTGAAGAATAATACCAGTGATGTGCCTGCTCTGTGGAGAGAGAGCTTCAGTCCCCAGTACTGACACCTTCTGCAAGCTTTCTGTTCATGTAAAGTTTGTTAGCAAAAGAAAATGTTAAAATGAATAAATTCTACATTTTAAGAAGCTTTTTCATCATTCTGTGTTCTAAGTACAGTATATATCTTCTTTGACATTTCCTTCCATTTCAGATTTTAGTATTAAAACCACTGGCACGGAGGAGCACTACCTAGAATAGTGCAAAAGACAGATTCATATTTAAAAATTCCATAGAAAGAAAGCTTCACAAAATAAAATGAAAGATTTGGCTTAATTCAATTAGGGAAAAAAAGAGAATTCAATAAAGACTGAGCTCCTCAGGACACCCCTTTGAACAGGGTGTCGCAGAATAGGTTATTTTAGTGGTGTGGCTATAACCAGCCACAATGGGCAGGGGTGAAGACACAGAGCCATTTGTAATTGGGTAACTCTGTTGACTTCATTGGAGTTACTCCTAATGTACACAAATTTAGGTGATACCAGATTCAGGTCCAAAGTCTTAATTTTTAACTCATGCTTCTGGTGTTAGTGTAATCCAAGCTTTTGCACTGACTTTTTTGCCTAGTGGTTTTGTGTGCAAATTTTTAGAACATCTGTATGTCTTTTGCCTATTCTTATCTTCCGGGTGTTGACATTTTCCCTGCACGGAAACTTCTTCATTTATACAGTCACATAATTTTAACAAAATGATTAAAAAAATTTCCCATGTGCTGAGACCTTTCATGCTGAACTTCAGCCTCGAGCAAATGCTTTATAGCCAAGTTACAAGCCCGTGGAAATAAAATCTTATACTGAAGATACTGACAGACCCTAAACTCCAACATTGCCAGCAGCCACGTACTTATGTCAGTGATGTTATCTATCCTACATAGGATTGTAGATATTTTTCCATAAGAGGAAGATTTTTAACTATATATACAAGACTATAACTTCTCTCTCTCTAGTTCTGCATCAGCCATTGCTGTTAATGAAAATAAAGATATGTGCAAACAGAAAAGTCAGTAAGCTGGCCATAGAATTCATTAGCTATATTTGCAAGTCATCTGTGATTGTTTTGGTAGCTACAGTTCTTTGATATCCTTAAGTCATTCTGGCATTCCTTTGGGTTTATGATATCAGGATGTGTAAGGATGCCTCATTGCAGGTTTTAGGCACCTTTTTCATAATATACTAAATTATATGGTGAATTGTTAAGACAGATTATACATTTCTTAGTTTAAAAGATGTCTAATCGATTAACTATGCTAAAATATCAGTGCATATATGCTTCAGGCATGATTTTTCTAGTTAACATTATTATGTGTTCATAGGGAAAACAATGCTGGTTCATACTATTGGAAATATTGTCTAGGTTGGTGACTTTAGTTTTGTCATTGTTACATATTACTTAGAATAAATATATTTGTGAAAGCAAACACAGAGAGATAAATATGCTAAATGTGTGTTCAATACTTTTTTTGTTTTACCTTCCATTAAGGCCAGAATTAGTCAGGCACGCATAGAAAATATGTACTAACTTTAAAGTAAAATAAAATTGGTTTTGATTTAGTTCAAGTCAACCATCTCATTTAAAATTAGCCCAGGGGTCTTGTAAAAAATGCTAGTAATCTAAACATAATAATGCACATTGCCCAATTGCTTCTGTGTATGATATAGGTTCAGTGCTGTGGTGCTTTGACAGCCCATTAGTGAATGTAATGAACAGCTATTTTTAAACAGAAGAAATTCAAGTTGACAGCTTGGCAATGAAATTCAGCTAGTGGCATAATTTTTGTTGTCTTCAGTATACAGAGTGGATTTCAGTTTGGTTTAAATAAATTTGTATCATGGACTTCATAGAGCAAACATTTTTCCCATCAGTTTTACTATATACTTTCTGGTGGCTGAATTTTGTAAAAGCCCCAGACGTACACCCACTTCAGAGTAAATTACATTATGTTAAAAGTTAGCCATTAATAAATAACGCATCTGGCCAATGCCTAAGTTTGAAATATACAATCTTTCTTCCTAACCTAGTGGGGGTTATATACAGGCTTTACTTCTAGAATCACAGACCCGCTATTTTGCAGTAGCTTCGAAGATTGCAGCTTTTGAAGACCTTCAAGATGACTCTGAGTGTGAGCCAATGGCAATCTAAGAGAGGTGTGAGGAAATGTACCTGTGAAATCACCCATGTTTGGTGGTAGATACCTGGAAATGCAGGGCATGCTCCCATCTGTAACTCCCCTTTCATCACCTACAGTCATGTCTGAGTTGGCTCTTGGATTGGACAGTGAATAAGGTTCTGGCCCCTCACTTTGCCTGTGTGAACAGGAGGTGATGCCTGCTTAGGTCTTCTTTTGGCAGCTTGTAGGGAGAGCATTAAGTAAACACTGTGCTCCTGTTCAACCCAGTGGAACGGGGAGCACTGAGATGTCTTGGCATCTTTCTTCTTGTGCAGTGTCCCTCTGCTTTGGGGAGGTAAGTGGAAAATACTAATCTGGACTGGCCAACTCCTGGTCTTTGTGGCTTTTGTGGGCAATTGGAAGAAGAATGTTTTCCATCCACTCCCTACCATTGAGAGAAAATCAGCCTCAGTCTGGCCCCTCCCCTGTTGAGATGAGGGGAAAAGAATCCTATTGGCAGCTCTAAAGACCAGCAGTAGGGAGGCCCTACGGGCAGGATGAGGGACAGTTTCATACAGGTGAGAAGATGGTGGGGTCACCTCCTCCCTGTGACTACCTACCACCTTCCACCTCCCTTGAGGGTAGGCTGTTAAGTGCTGACTAATAATTCTGTGGTGTGTTTCATAGCAGTACTTCCTGTATTGCTTGGCAACTTCCTCCCCTAGCCAGCAGTCCCAGGCATGGACACCTCCTCAACTTCCTGCTTAGCTTCATCAGTCCCACCATTCTGATCACCAGCTCCTCCCCATACCCATAAGCCATATTTCCTTAGCTCCACATCCAAGTTCCTCTCCTCCCTCAGTGTCATGTTCCTATCCTTTGCAAACACAGCAGAGAAGAATAATTTTCTCCATTCCACGTTTTTCTGGGTGAAATTTCATAGCCTGTGTTATTCAGGAGGTCAGGCTACAGGATCACAATGGTTCTTTCTGGCCTTAAAAATCTATGAATCTATAAAATTCTGCCCAGACTCATCTCATTTTCGTACTTCCATCACCCAGTCTTTGATATCTCAGAGCCCCCTGTTACTACTTCAAGTAATTCCTAACTTTTACACTACTTTTTTCCCTGATGACGTTCATCTCACTCACCACATTATGCCAACTGATGTCTTTTCCACTCTCCTCCAGTAATGTCTGTCCCCAACTCTTACATCTCTGTAATGTCCTGCTTTCTCTCTTCCTTCCTGCTGCCCATAGTACATTCTACCCACCTTGAGTAATCACTTTCCCAAATCTCTCTTTGCTTTAGTGTAAACTTTCTTGCTATGCCCCATAACCCAATAACCCTGGTTTGCTGTCTTCCTGCTTCCCCCATGGTGCCTGCCTCCCATCTCCTGGAATATAGGCAATGTATTGTCTTTTTGTAGTTAGGTCTGCTGTTTTGAATGCTACTTGGTTTTAATAAGGTTGTTTATATAATGTATCTGCCTATATTGCTGTTACTGAGTGACTGTAGAGAAGTGGAGTATGTGTTTCTGACGTTTCTGCTTCCTGTCCATTAGTGCTTTGTGTTGAAGCAAATATATGAGGCAAGGGTGTAGGGGATAAATCGCCTTAGTGCTAAATCATCCTTTATTTGACTTGAGTGCATGGGAGACAGGAAACACACTGAGTTTCAATTCACGGCGTTACTTGTAGATTCCAGGCAGCAGCATGTGCCCTCTCCCATTAGAATGAGCAAGTGGTGAGGCCTAGCAAAATTGTTCCTATCCCAAAGATCTTGGAACACTTGTGCAGAGAAAGGGAAGTCATATTGAGGTCCGGATGCACAATATACATGCTGACATAACTGCTTCCAGAGTTGTGCTGTGGCGGCCTTCACAAACAGCTGTCCCCACTCACTCCACAGAGGAGTGTTTACTTTGCAGCGAGAACCTGCAGAAGACAGTTAGCTAGGTCAGTGTAATTTTTCCATTAGAAAATCCCCTCAGATTTGAAGATGAATGCTGTCCTGCTTTTTGCTTGGGATGCACCTGCAACCAGAACGCCAGCCCTGCTGAGTTCGGATTTAGCAGTGTCCATTAAATTGTGGGGAAGAGAGTGAATACCATGGAGCTGCACCATAATGAGAGTTGTAGGTGTGCATAATTTAATAGATTTGCAACTTAAAGTATCCTACTACAGAATTTCCAATAAACATTAGGTAGTCTCTCTCTCTCTTCTTTATTCTGAAATGCTTTGCCATTTCTTGTGTTTCAGAAGATTCTAACTTGAATTTTACATGTATGTGTGTGCGCAATTTGAGTGAATCAGAGGAAGGCTGCTTGGTAATGAGATAGAGGCAAAAAATAAATCTGATAATTTTCCGCCCTGGACTCTATCTCTTTTGAACACTAGAGATCACATTCCTTTTCTCCTTCAAATGTTTATGAATATGGAAAATCTGCCTGACCCTATACCATGGTGCAACCCTGATATCACCTGGGAAAGAAGGTTCAGCATATGTCTGTAATTAGTTTCCATTGGATTAGGTGCTGCATTTTGCAGAACACCATGATTTGTACTAATTGGCATCTTTGTTGACAGTCACAATAGAGAGTCCAAGGACTGAGAGCCAAATTGCAACCTCCCTAGTCAAAAGCCTCAAAAGGACTAAAATTAAGTGGAAAGCTCTGCTTGCTTGAGGTATTTGCCTGAAGTTTTTTAAGTGAATAAAACCACACAGTTTCTTTCTCCTCCCGTCCCAGCCATGTATTTAGAAAACCCACAGCTGTGGATGCATAGAATAGGCCACATGGGATGTGGAGCAGGGATGATACTTAGGGTGACCATATGTCCCGTTTTTTAAGCCATGAACCTGATTATCAGTTGGCAAGAGCAAACGGGACAAATGCCAAATGCCAAATTGGACAGTTTTGCCAAAAAAGTGGGGTGTGACCCTTGCAGGGGGTGGAAGAATGTGCGGGAGGAAGCAGGTAAGTGGCAGTGCCAGGGTAAGCAGCAGGACTGATGACCGTTTGAGGAGGTGTTTTACTCATTTTACCCTCTCCATAGAAAAGATTGGAAGATTTGATCAGCCTTAAACAGACAACTGAATGAACTTCTCTCTAACAGAGGTTCTTTGATGTCAGGACTGAAGTTGGTTAGTGTGGGACAAGCAACGTACATTGCTCCTAATCATGCTGGACCTGTTCAGTGAATAAACAGAGAACCTCAGTCTCTAGGGCTGTCAGCTTGACATCTATTGCAAACAAGAAATATATATATACACATACACACATAGCAGACACAGCATATACACTTAAACTTCTTACAAACCATAAATCTGTGACAGCTGGCAGAAAATTTGGGGGATAGAGAAGCCTGATCTGCAATTCAGATAACATGGGACACAATTTTTCTTTTAATTTTTTTAAAATTAATGTTTTACCTCTATAAACCTTCCTTGTACTGGATAATAAATTTCCTTGGTCTGTCATTAAAGATTTTTTTAAAGTAGTTTGGAGAGCTGATGCTTCCCCATTCAGTATAATTGAAAACTGAAGGTATGTCATTACTTGAGCTGGGAAGTGTGACGTATTTAGACTAGGGCTGTCAATTAATCGCTGTTAACTCATGCAAATAACTTAAAAAAATTAATCGCAATTTAAAAATTAATTGTGATTAATCACAGTTTTAATTGCACTGTTAAACAATAGACAACCAATTAAAATGTATTAAATATTATGGATGTTTTTCTACATTTTCATATATATTCTATTCTGTGTTGCAATTGAAATAAAAGTGTATATTATTTTTGATAAATAATTGCACTGTAAAAATGATAAACAAAAGAAATAGTATTTTTCATTTCACCTCATACAAGTCCATAATGCTATCTCTTTGTGGTGAAAGTGCAATTTACAAATCTAGATTTTTTTTGTTATATAACTGCACTCAAAAACAAAACAACGTAAAACTACAAAGCCTACAAATCCACTCAGTCCTACTTCTTGTTCAGCCAATTGCTAAGCCCTGATCTACACTAGGCGTTGAGATCGAATTTAGCAGCATTAAATCGATTTAAACCTGCACCCGTCCACACGACGAAGCCCTTTTTTCCTACTTAAAGGGCTCTTAAAATAGATTTCCTTACTCCACCCCCGACAAGGGGATTAGCGCTGAAATCGGCCTTGCTGGGTCGAATTTGGGGTACTGTGGCCGCAATTAGACGGTATTGGCCTCCAGGAGCTATCCCAGAGTGCTCCATTGTGACCGCTCTGGACAGCACTCTCAACTCAGATGCACTGACCAGGTAGACAGGAAAAGGCCCGCAAACATTTGAATTTCAATTTCCTGTTTGGCCAGCACAGCAAGCTGCAGGTGACTATGCAGAGCTCATCAGCAGAGGTGACCATGATGGTGTCCCAGAATCTCAGAAGAGCTCCAGCATGGACTGAACGGGAGGTACGGGATCTGATTGCTGTATGGGGAGAGGAATCCGTGCTATCAGAACTATGTTCCAATTTTTGAAATGCCAAAACCTTTGTCAAAACCTCCCAGGGCATGAAGGACAGAGGCCATAACAAGGACCTGAAGCAGTGCCGCATGAAACTTAAGGAGCTGAGGCAAGCCTACCAGAAAACCAGAGAGGCGAACGGCCACTCCGGGTCAGAGCCCCAAACATGCCACTTCTATGATGAGCTGCATGCCATTTTAGGGGGTTCAGCCACTACTACCCCAGCCGTGTTGTTTGACTCCTTCAATGAAGGTGGAGGCAACACGGAAGCAGGTTTTGGGGACGAGGAAGATGATGATGAGGAGGAGGTTGTAGATAACTCACAGCAAGCAAGTGGAGAAACCGGTTTTCCTGACAGCCTGTTTCTCACCTTGGACTTGGAGCCAGTACCCCCTGAACCCACGCAAGGCTGCCTCCCAGACCCGCCAGGCGGAGAAGGGACCTCCGGTGAGTGTACCTTTTAAAATACTATACATGGTTTAAAAGCAAGCATGTTTAATGATTAATTTGCCCTGGCATTCGCAGCTCTCCTGGATGTACTCCCAAAGCCTTTGCAAAAGGTTTCTGGAGAGGGCAGCCTTATTCCATCCACCATGGTAGGACACTTTACCACTCCAGGCCAGTAGCACATACTCGGGAATCATTGTAGAACAAAGCATTGCAGTGTATGTTTGCTGACATTCAAACAACATCCGTTCTTTATCTCTCTGTGTTATCCTCAGGAGAGTGATATCATTCATGGTCACCTGGTTTAAATAGGGCGCTTTTCTTAAGCGGACATTCAGAGGTGCCCGTTCCTGCTGGGCTGTTTGCCTGTGGCTGAACAGAAATGTTCCCCGCTGTTAGCCACAGGGTGGGGAGAGGGTGGAGGGGCTAGCCACGCGGTGGGGGGAGGCAAAATGTGACCTTGTAACGAAAGCACATGTGCTATGTATGTAATGTTAACAGCAAGGTTTACCCTGAAAGAGTGTAGCCACTGTTTTATAAAATGTGTCTTTTTAAATACCACTGTCCCTTTTTTTTTTCTCCACCAGCTGCATGTGTTTCAAGAATCACAGGATCTTCTCCTTCCCAGAGGCTAGCGAAGATTAGAAGGCGAAAAAAATGCACTCACAATGAAATGTTCTCTGAGCTCATGCTGTCCTCCCACACTGACAGAGCACAGACGAATGCATGGAGGCAGACAATGTCAGAGTGCAGGAAAGCACAAAATGACCGGGAGGAGAGGTGGTGGGCTTGAAGTGAGTAAGTGGCGGGCTGAAGAGAGGGCTGAAGCTGAAAGGTGGCAGCAGCGTGATGAGAGGAGGCAGGATTCAATGCTGAAGCTGCTGAAGGATCAAACTAATATGCTTCAGCGTATGGTTGAGCTGCAGGAAAGGCAGCAGGAGTACAGACTGCTGCTACAGCCCCTGTGTAACCAACTGCCCTCCTCCCCAAGTTCCACAGCCTCCTCACCCAAACACCCAAGAACGCGGGGGGGCGGGGGGGGCAGGCCTCTGGCCACCCAGCAACTCCACCCCAGAGGATTGCCCAAGCAACAGAAGGCTGGCATTCAATAAATTTTAAAGTTTTAAACGTCTAAAGTGCTGTGTGTCCTTGTCCTTCTCTCCTCCATCACCCCTCCCAGGCTACCTTGGTAATTATCCTCCTATTTGTGTGATGAATTAATAAAGAATGCATGAATGTGAAGCAACAATGACTTTATTGCCTCTGCAAGTGGTGATCGAAGGGAGGAGGGGAGGGTGGTTAGCTTACAGGGAAGTAGAGTGAACCAAAGGGCGGGGGGTTTCATCAAGGAGAAACAAACAGAACTTTCACACCGTTCCCTGGCCCGTCATGAAACTGGTTTTCAAAGCTTCTCTGATGCACACTGCGCCCTCCTGTGCGCTTCTAACAGCCCTGGTGTCTGGCTGTGCGTAACCACAGCCAGGCGATTTGCCTCAACCTCCCACCCCGCCATAAACGTCTCCCCCTTACTCTCACAGATATTGTGGAGAGCACAGCAAGCAGTAATAACAGTGGGAATATTGGTTTCGCTGAGGAAGACAATGCCATCCACAGCCTCAGAAACAACTCTGACATCATAATCAAAAAGGCTGACAAAGGAGGTGCTGTTGTCATCATGAATAGGTTGGAATATGAACAAGAGGCTGCTCGGCAGCTCTCCAACACCACTTTCTGCAAGCCATTACCCTCTGATCCCATTGAGAATTACCAAAAGAAACTACAGCATTTGCTCAAGAAACTCCCTGAAAAAGCACAAGATCAAATCCACACAGACACACCCCTGGAGCCCCGACCTGGGATATTCTATCTACTATCCAAGATCCATAAACCTGGAAATCCTGGGCGCCCCATCATCTCAGGCATTGGCACCCTGACAGCAGGATTGTCTGGCTATGTAGACTCCCTCCTCAGGCCCTACGCTACCAGCACTCCCAGCTACCTTCGAGACACCACTGACTTCCTGAGGAAACTACAATCCATCGGTGATCTTCCTGGTAACACCATCCTGGCCACTATGGATGTAGAAGCCCTCTCCACCAACATTCCACACAAAGATGGACTACAAGCTGTCAAGAACACTATCCCCGACAATGTCAAGGCTAACCTGGTGGCTGAACTTTGTGACTTTGTCCTTACCCATAACTATTTTACATATGGGGACAATGTATACCTTCAAATCAGCGGCACAGCTATGGGTACCCGCATGGCCCCACAGTATGCCAACATTTTTATGGCTGACGTAGAACAACGCTTCCTCAGCTCTCGTCCCCTAACGCCCCTACTCTACTTGCGCTATATTGATGACATCTTCATCATCTGGACCCATGGAAAAGAAGCCCTTGAGGAATTCCACCACGTTGATGTTGGTGAAACGTCCCTTTGTGATCCACCAGTGCTTGCTGCACTATTGAAAAGTACCCCTTGCGGTTTATGTACTCATCAGCTTGGTGCTCAGGTGCCAAGATAGGGATATGGGTTCCGTCTATGGCCCCACCACAGTTAGGGAATCCCGTTGCAGCAAAGCCATCCACTATCGCCTGCACATTTCCCAGGGTCACTACCCTTAATATCAGCAGAACTTTGATTGCGTTGGCTACTTGCATCACAGCAGCCCCCACAGTAGATTTGCCCACTCCAAATTGATTCCCGACTGACCAGTAGCTGTCTGGCGTTGCAAGCTTCCACAGGGCTATCACCACTTGCTTCTCAACTGTGAGGGCTGCTCTCATCTTGGTATTCATGCGCTTCAGGGCAGGGGAAAGCAAGTCACAAAGTTCCATGAAAGTGCCCTTACGCATGTGAAAGTTTTGCAGCCACTGGGAATCGTCCCAGACCTGCAACACTATGCAGTCCCACCAGTCTGTGCTTGTTTCCCGAGCCCAGAATCGGCGTTCTACCGCATGAACCTGCCCCATTAGCACCATGATGCATGCATTGGCAGGGCACGTGCTTTGAGAGAAGTCTGTGTCCATGTCCTCATCACTCTCATCACCAAGCTGACGTTGCCTACTTGCCCGGTTTCGCTTTGAGAGAAGTCTGTGTCCATGTCCTCATCACTCTCATCACCAAGCTGACGTTGCCTACTTGCCCGGTTTCGCTTTGCCAGGTTCTGATGCTGCATATGCTGGATAATGTATGTGGTGTTTAATGTGCTCCTAATTGCCAAAGTGATCTGAGCGGGCTCCATGCTTGCCGTGGTATGGCATCTGCACAGAAAAAAGGCGCGGAACGACTGTCTGCTGTTGCCCTGACGGAGAGAGGGGCGACTGACAACATGGCTTACAGGGTTGGCTTACAGGGAATTAAAATCAACAAAGGGGGTGGCTTTGCGAGAAACTGAATGGCCCCCTCAAGGATAGAACTCCAAACCTCAAGGATAGAACTCAAAACTGGGTTTAGCAGGCCGTTGATTTCACAGAGGGAGGGAGGGAGGAGCAAATGAGTACAAAACAAATCTGGTCTATTTCTTGTTTTGAGCCACTTCATCTATCTTTATACATCTTGCTGGCAGCAGACTGTGCAATACGACCGCTAGCCATCGTCATCTCCTGGGTGCTCGGCAGAAGACGGTGCATTATGACTACTGGCCATCGTCTTTTGCTAGTTGCAGGTTAAAAGACAGTGCACTGCCGGTAGGACTCAGTCGCCATGAGATGAAACAAGGGAAATCACCTGGCTGAGTCACTCCCATGTTTTCCCAGGCACCCGGTTAAAAGAGCACCCAGGACTACGTCGACGACGGCTACCAGTCATGCTGCACTGTCTGCTGCCAAAGGGCAATAAACTGCTGCTGTGTAGCAATGCAGTATCACGTCTGCCACACCCAGGAGACATACTGTGACGGTTAGTTGAGCTGGCTTCATGGTTGCCGTGGTATGGCGTCTGCACAGGTAACTCAAGAAAACAGGCGCAAAACGATTGTCTGCCCTTGCTTTCATGGATGGGATGGGGGCCTGACGATATGTACCCAGAACCACCCGCGACAATGTTTTAGCCCCATCAGGCCCATCAGGCACTGGGATTTCTACCCAGAATCCAAATGGGCGGCAGAGACTGTGGGAACTGTGGGATAGCTACCCACAGTGCAATGCTCCGGAAGTTGACGGTTGCCTCGGTACTGTGGACAAACTCCGCTGACTACATGCACTTAGAACATTTGTGTGGGGACACACACAATCGACTGTATAAAAACGCTTTCTCCAAACCCGACTTCTATAAATTCGACCTAATTTCATAGTGTAGACATACCCTTAGACAAACAAGGTTGTTTACATTTACAGGAGATAGTGCTGCCCTCTTATTTACAATGTCACCAGAAAGTGAGAACAGGCATTTGCATGGCACTTTTGTAGCTGGCATTGCAAGGTATTTATGTGCCAGATATGCTAAAACATTTGTATGCCCCTTCATGCTTCAGCCACCATTCCAGAGGACATGCTTCCATGCTGATGACACTCATTAAAAAAATGTGTTAATTAAATTTGTGACTGAACTCCTTGGAGGAAAATTGTATGTCCACTGCTCTGTTTTACCCGCATTCTGCTATGTATTTCGTGTTATAGCAGTCTCAGATGATGACCCAGCACATGTTGTTAATTTTAAGAACACTTTCACTGTAGATTTGACAAAACGCAAAGCAGGTACCAATGTGAGATTTCTAAAGATAGTTACAGCACTTGACCCAAGGTTTAAGAATCTGAAAGTGCATTCTAAAATCTAAGCAGGATGAGGTATGGAGCATGCTTTCAGAAGTCTTAAAAGAGCAACACTCCAACGTGTAAACTACAGAACCCGAACCACCAAAAAAGAAAATCAACCTTCTGCTAGTGTCATCTGACTCAGATAATGAAAATGAACACACGTCGGTCCCCACTGCTTTGGATTGTTATCAAGCTTTGGATTGTTATCAACCCATCATCATCATGGACACATGTCTTCTGGAATGGTGGTTGAAGCATGAAGGGACATATAGAATCATGAATTAGCAGGGACCTCGAGAGGTCATCTTGTCCAGTCTCCTGAGAAAGATATGAATCTTTAGCGCATCTGGCACTAAATATCTTGCAACGCCAGCTACAACAGTGCCATGAGAAGCCTGTTCTTGTTTTCAGGTGACATTGTAAACAAGAAGCAGGCAGCATTATCGCCTGCAAATGTAAACAAACTTGTTTGTCTGAGCGATTGGGTGAACAAGAAGTAGGACTGAGTGGACTTGCAGGCTCTAAAAGTTTACATTGTTTTATTTTTGAATAAAGTTTTTTTATACATAATTCTATATTTGTAAGTTCAACTTTCATTATAAAGAGATTGCACTAAAGTACTTGTATTAGGTGAATTGAAAAATACTATTTCTTTTGTTTTTTTACAGTGTAAACATTTGTAATAAAAATATAAAGTGAGCACTGTACACTTTGTATTCTGTGTTGTAATTGAAATAAGTATATTTGAAAATGTAGAAAACATCCAAAAATATTGAAATAAATGGTATTCTATTATTGTTTAACGTGCGATTAATCGCGATTAATTTTTTTAATTGCTTGACAGCCCTAATTTGGATGTCACCTAAGCTTGCATAGACTTACTCATGCTAGCTGTGCTTGAGCTAGTCCTAGAAATAGCAGTGTGTCAGCCACAGCTAGCTGCCTGAGTATTTGCCCAGGGAGTTGGATGGGATTGAGCTTGGGGCAGCTAGCCTGAGCAGCTGACCATGCTGCTGCAGACATGCTGCTATTTTTAGGTGCTAGGATCAGCAGCGTTACTACAGGCAAGTCTATGCGAGCTGGTAATCACACCTCCCAGTTCCAATGTAGATGTACCCCGAGAGGCCACCAAGTGAAAGATCTGGGTTCAAATACCACACTAAGACCCTGATTCAGCAAAATATTTAAACGTGTGCTTAAGTCCCACATACTTAAAATTAACCAACTTCTTAAATGCTTTGCTGAATTGTAGCCTTGGTTTATTACTTCCAAAGCCAACAAAGGGCTAAAATAGAGGCAGAGGTGATGTCGTCAGCTCATGAAGTAGGAAAACTGTGAATTTCATGGGCTGAGCAGCAACATCTCATGGCCATATGGGCATTAAACATTATCTGAATGGAGTTCGCTTCAGCTCTCCTGGCTGGAGGAGATGTGGTAATGTGAAGTCCCTGTTGGAGATTGGAGTTTGGGAGCAGAGGAACTTAACAAGTGAATACTGTACTCCTCCCTAGTATGTACACCTTTTATTTAATGACCTCCCGAACATCAGCATCTAGATGGGCTCCATCTTTGGGTTTGGAGGGCTGAGTGGGAGTTTGATCTCAAATGACTGTGTGGAATTGGGCCAACTTAATGCTGGGTGAGGTGTGATTTTAAAAAAACAAAAACCCGCCCCTCCCCCCAACCACCCATAAATGAATTAGGTTAGTAAAAATATATTTTATTAGAGGCTTCTCCGTATCAAATTTTCAGAAGTTTAAGCATTATTTTCACAATGTATTTCCTCCTCTTAACTGTCTATTTCCAAGTAGAGCCTACATTGTTGGGGACTGATGTTCATACAACTCAGTCTCCAGTTATGTCTGCTCTTGTGAAACAGGTTCTCAATCATTCTTTTCAGCATCCACTGTAATCATAACACAAATCCCAGTGATGATGGGCACATAACTCTCTCTCAAATACCAACACCATTTGATAGCTCAACTAGCCAGAGTGTCACTCTACCCCACAGCATGCTGAGCTTAGAATCCTAGAATATCAGGGTTGGAAGGGACCTCAGGAGGTCATCTAGTCCAACCCCCTGCTCAAAGCAGGACCAATCCCCAACTAAATCATCCCAGCCAGGGCTTTGTCAAGCCTAACCTTAAAAACCTCAAAAGAAGGAGATTCCACCACCTCCCTAGGTAATGCATTCCAGTGCTTCACCACCCTCCTAATGAAAGAGTTTTTTGTAATATCCAACCTAAACCTGCACCACTGGAACTTGAGACCATTACTCCTTGTTCTGTCATCTGCTACCACTGAGAACAGTCTAGATCCATCCTCTTTGGACCCCCCTTTCAGGTAGTTGAAAGCAGCTATCAAATCCCCCCTTGTTCTTCTCTTCTGCACACTAAATGATCCCAGTTCCCTCAGCCTCTCCTCATAAGTCATGTGTTCCAATCCCCTAATCATTTTTGTTGCCCTCCGCTGGATGCTTTCCAATTTTTCCACATCTTTCTTGTAGTGTGGGGCCCAAAACTGGACACACTACTCCAGATGAGGCCTCACCAATGTCGAATAGAGGGGAACGATCACGTCCCTCCATCTGCTGGCAGTGCCCCTACTTATACAGCCCAAAATGCCGTTAGCCTTCTAGGCACACTGTTGACTCATATCCAGCTTCTCGTCCACTATAACCCCTAGGTCCTTTTCTGCAGAACAGCTGCCTAGCCATTCGGTCCCTAGTCTGTAGCGGTGCATGGGATTCTTCTGTCCTAAGTGCAGGACTCTGCACTTGTCCTTGTTGAACCTCATCAGATTTCTTTTGGCCCAATCCTCTAATTTGTCTAGGTCCCTCTGTATCCTATCCCTATCTTCCAGCGTATCTACCACTCCTCCCAGTTTAGTGTCATCTGCAAACTTGCTGAGGGTGCACTCCACACCATCCTCCAGATCATTAATGAGCTTCTATCAGTTCAGTGCATAGGATCCTAACTATTGCTTGACATGGCTCTTCTGGTTGGTGGAATAAAGCATGGCTGGCTGCTATTCCACAACAGTAAAATAAAGCAGTGCTCTATTTATTAGGAAAGTGATTAAAGTATATGCGGTTCATGGCAAAGTAATACAGTAAAATTATTTTGTGACAATAGCACCTTCAGAAGCAAATATTATTACTGTTACCAGAGGAAAGTGTTTATTCACAAAATATTGTACAAATGAATTTACAAAAGAATTTAAAAGGGAATCCTGAACTGAGGGAAATCTAATCTATACATAAAAACCTTCTCTAAAATGGTTAGGCCCAGCATGAATTTGGCTAAATATAGTTTATTTTTTTACCTCATTCATTTTGTTGTTGCTGGTTTTTCTGCTTTTCTGTTCCATGAATAATAAAGTGCTCTAGTTACCGGTAGTTGTTTGGATAATACCAACTACCACAAATCTCAGGAGAGCAGTTTTTTGAATTGTCCTAACACTACATGAATGTTTTTTTAGAGTATCAGAGAGAGACAAGCAAAGGACCCCTTATAAATACATTATAAAACACTGTTTATATTTGTCCCCACTCTTTCATCCCCAGCCATGTTAGAAAAGCTCCATTCAGTGTCCTTATCCTAGCCTAGAGCATGGAGATGAAGGTGCTGGCATAGAGACAGTGTTTCAGGTTCCAAACTCAAAGCACAGTGTACGGAAGACCAACGCTCCCCTTCTTGCACGGGCTGGCCCAGAGAAGGAACCTGTACTCCTTTGAACCCCTTCCTGCTTGTAAAGAGGAGAAGCTTCACTACAGGTCCTCAAGGAAGTGTGGGGTGAAAGGAGAGTACACCTAGTCAGCTGGCAGAGATGAGGAGCCAGCTCTCCAAGTCCCCAACCTGGATCACTGTGGAAAGGGTCAGGGCCAACCTTGTCCTGCCACAGATGTTTTTTAAATGTATGTTTTTAAAATTTTTGCTTCCCTTTCTCCACTCTCGCCTCTGTGCACATCCAGTGACATTAGAGCAGTCTGTTGGATACTGCCCCAGGAGACGACATATTATTTGTCTGGGCTTTTGCTGTGCTGAGGTTTTGGATAGCAGCTATGCTGTTTTTTAAAGGTCTGGTTGGGAGATATTTGTTTTGTGGTGGCTGGTAATTAATGTGAGGATTGTCTGCTACTAATTGTTGGCAGTACAGTGTGATATGAATTTCCAGGTAAATTATGTTTTAAAAGATGTAACTATGCCTAAAGATATTGGGGAATGTGTGTGTTTTACAAATATGGATATAAATGAATTTCTCATGGGAAAGAGAAAGTGTGTTCAGCCAATCTAACACTCAAACTGGCTGACCAATGTCATATGCTTTATAACTGGTTACATTATTGGTATTTAACCAAGAAGTTTTTCAGGAATTGCCAAGTCCTTTACGCAGTTAGAAGGAGAAACAAGATTATGCCTTAATGATACAACATTTGAATCCATGCTTAGAGATACACATTTTCAATAAATATTACATCATCCATGAGAAACAGAATACAGTGATAGATTGATGCACAGTGGCCGCTCTTAAAAACTTGCCAGTTTTACCTTAAAAACTAGATATGATAACCTCAATATCTGCATTATTCCTTTGTGCTTTCCTATACTCACTGTACAAGTGCCTTGGATACTGCAAATACAAAAGCAAAGTTATTTAGTTATCCAAGGCATTTAGATGATTAGAAGAGAGACATCTGTATATTTTTGGAATTCATTCAGATTTTAAACTATGACTTCAAGGAATAATGGACTGAAAAGTGAAACTCAAAGATGAAATTTTCTCTAGGAAATGTTTGGCACCTATTTTGGTAATATTTTGGAACCTGAATATTTATTACTTGCATGTTGCAATGATTATGCTTTGGAAACTGTGTAGTTTACTATGTACTGAAAACTTTGTGACATCATTTGATTAATTTAAAAAGCTTTTCAATTAAGATTACTGTGTGTTGCACTTGTGTTAGTATTTGGTTTCTTTTGTTATCTTCTTATATAACATTTCACCAGGTAATTAAATGTATTAATATTAGGAATGTTTATGTTGGCATCCAGTATTCATACAAAATAGGAAGAATATTTAAAACAACTAAGATGTGGCTGGTATAAAATTTATTTTTGTGAGTAGCTTCTGAGCAGAAATCAGAACAGTGGTTTTTTTTTTTTTTAAATCACACTAAAAAAATCATTAAATCAGCACTCTTTTTAGCTAATAGAGTCCTAAGTGATTTTTTTTCCTACTTAAGGCTATTCTAGATATGCCTGCTAAGTGGATTTAACAGTACTAGTATATTTTATGTTAGCAAGCCACGATAGAAAAGTGCTTGAAGTTCAGGGGGCATTTGTCTCCTTTCTCACAAATTCATTTAAGTACCAGTCTTGCCATAGCTTTAACTGGGGTAGACAACCATACAAATGACTTGAGATAAAATGAAAATAATGGACTGAGCTGGGTGCCGGGGGTGGTAGTTACACTGCATGCACATCAATAAGCATCGAGTGTTATTCTATGCTAATGTAAGCCTGATGGATCAGCTTTCGCTTTTAGCCTAGAGGACCATTAAGCACTGGAAGCTGGGTCAAACTGATATAGTAAGGCAGACGTACCCTAACGGTTGGCAACAGTAGTTAACAAGCAGTAATTTGCTATGTGTGAGACTAATATTGCTTACAATCTTCATGATCAGAACACAGATCAGAGAAGGGATAATACATCTTTGTTTAATTGCTTATTTAAACTCTGTTAATTTTGCAAAACATTGCTAGCATATAAAAATGAACAAAACACAGAATAGTTGTTTTAGATACAGTGGAGTGTACTTGTTATGTTACAAATATTAATTTGCTGCAAATATTTTCCATAAAATGTAAATAAATTGTTCTAGCAGAATAATGCTTAATTGATGTTATTTCATTTGGAATTAAATGATATGCATAGCTATTGAGTTTATTTTATGACTTTGAACGTATAAAAGTATAAGAAAATCAGAAGTAATTGATTCACAGTAATGATTTGAAGCCAAGTTAGTGCTGTTTTTCTGTGTGTGGGTGACTTTGAAGGGGACTCCCGTGTATTGCCTTGACAAAACCAAGCACTGAAAAATCTTTTTGTTTTGTTTTGTTAACCTCTGACTCACTGTTACCTGATATATAGACAACATTTAAACATAAGTTTCCTGTTTTGGAGAAACATAGCCAAGATTTAGGAGAATTATTTGTATTCTTTTAACTTTTTTGTTGAAGAAACAAGTCAAAAAGGAAACTGAGTTCCATGAAATGTTTCATGTATGTACATGTTTGTATGGGCTAAGGAAGACATTGGATTTTAAATCAATAGCCCTTATTTCTGAATCTTTAAAATTCAATTTTTTTCTGAGATTTTCAATATGGTGTTTATTGTATCCAATATTGACTCCTTGTGATGGCCAGAATAACACACACAAATTCTGATGGATATTAACTGAAGTCAGTTTAGCATATTGGTTAAAGTAGTCTCTTAGGTTTCAAAGTTGTTATGTTCAAATCCTCTTGAAATTATAGCCAAAATAGGCTTTGATCCTGCAAGTTCTGTATGGCCAGGTTCCTCATGGAACCCCCGTGAAGTCAGTGTGGGTCTTCCCACAGCTTATCAGATCAGGAACACAGTTGTCAGCGCCTATTCAGCACTGCAATCTCTACTCAGCTCTCGAGTCCCCAGGGCCCTGCACACAGTGCAGTGTTAGCAGGAAGAGTCTTTCCTGCTTTGTTGCTACAAAATGGCTTGGTGGGGGTGCATAGACAGCTCATTCCATTTGTAGATTTGAGGGGATCTTGTTGCTCGTCAGAGACTCAAGATATTGGGTGGTTCTCCCCCTTATTCCAAAAACATAGGTGGGGTGGAAGGAGTAGAAGTCCACTGGACAACTTCTGTCTCTCAGGTGATGGCTGAAAAAAAATGGCGGCAATGCCTAGGATATGTGGGGCGGGTGAAAGGAAGATGAGGTCCCAGAGCTTCAAGACTGAGCTTTGTATTGTGTGATATTGAGATTCATGTCTCAATATCCTCCAAATAGTAAGAGTTTATTTCTGCTAATAATTACTTGTGGTTAAAGTTTCTGATTTCCAGTTTCTTACTGTAAATATTTTAAGGTTCAGTGACTTAAATAGTCAGGTTAAGCAGAACTGGCTTGTTTTGCCTTCCACCCATTTAACAGCTCCCACATGTTGATTTCCGAAGCATTGCAAGGGAAAAATATTCACCCAAGTTGTGTTCGTCTTAATGTGCCCTTTAAATTGTTTACCATTTGTTTAATAAAGATATTTTCTTACTATTACATCATTTTATAAAGATAAACTTCTTTTCCTGCTAGTCGCTTTTTGTGCATGTGAATTATTTTTGTTATGTTAAACGTGCACAAAGAGCACATATTGAAAAGGTCTTTCTTTCTTTCTTTACTCCCTCAAGGAGAACAAAAGTGTCATTTAAAGTTGTTAGTGGATAATCTTACTCTGCAAATCAAGATGAGAATATATCATTTAGCTTTTAGATACTTATAAGAATGTTGAAGATTCATGAGGGTTCAGATAAGATAATAAGACACGTTTTAAATGCATATGAATGAAAGTGTAAAAGGGTGTCTAATTCTTCTTTTGACCCACTCTGTTTTTGGGTACTGAAAAGAGATGCTGCAGCGAGAGAGAGATACTGATTGATTCCTGTTGTCTCATTGTAGCAGGTGTGGCTTGTTAACTCCACCCTGGTTATAAGGAAGTTAGAGTGACTCATTGCAGAGATGGAAATAGATCCTAGGAGGGAGTAGTATTGGCAAAGAAAGTCACATGTTTAGGGAACAAAATTAGGATGTTTGTTTTTCGGTTAGTCGAGTTACCAGTAAACCCATATCTCAAAAAGAGGTTAAGTTTGTACCAAATACAGTGTGTGAAGATTCTGTTCAGAGCAGGGCAGGAACTCTACCATCCTATGTGTGGCACTGTATTAAGTTTGGCACTTCTGGACACTGTGCATCAAGGGCCTGATCTAAAGTCAGTGGAAAGACTTCAGTGAGCTTTGGCTCAGATTCAAAGGAGGAAGATGGAACAACAAATACAACTGCAGCAAACCTAGCTGCAGTTTATAAAAGCACAACAGGTTCAAAACAGCAGCATGCCGACTGCAGTCCAACTGCAAATGCTTCAGGAGCAGCTTCTACAAGAACAAGGGGCCACCAAATGAAATTAATAGGTAGCAAGTTTAAAACAAACACAAGGAAGTATTTTTTCACAAAGTGCACTGTCAACCTCTGGCACTCCTTGCCAGAGGGTATTGTGAAGGCCAGTACTATAACAGGGTTCAAAAGGGAGCTAGACAGATACACGGAAGATAGGTCCATCAATGGCTATTAGCCAGAATGGGCAGGAATGGTGTCCCTAGCCTCTGTTTGCCAGAAGCTGGGATTGGGTGACAGGGCATGGGTCACTTGATGATAACTTGTCTGTTCATTCCCTTTGGGGCACCTACCATTGGCCACTGTCAGAGGACAGGATACTGGGCTTGATGGACCTTTGGTCTGATCCAGTATGGCCATTCTTATGTTCTTATGTACATATGTTTATCAGTCTAGATGTGCTGCCCAGGCAGAAAGTAAATCCCAGTCCTTCCCTCTCCAAATTGGAGTCAGAAGAGTACACACAGACTTAGCTAATTGAGCAGCAATCTATGGTAGTACAGTGAGTCTAGTCTGGTCTATTAGATCTGTCCCTTTTCTAACTAAAGGAGCACAAGCCATGTATCAGACCCTGAAGGAGACCTCTAGCAGACTGAGGACAGGAAGGCTATTTTGGAGCACTTGGAGGTCTCAGAGAAGTATTGGCAGAAGCTATAAAGTGATCACTGTTCCTCTGTGGTGTAGTTTTTCTTCTTCACCCAATGCCTGATGGATTGAGTAACTTGTTGGCTCAAGCCTGAGATCAGACAATCAGTAGCAGAAATAACAGGACTTAGGTCTGTTGTCTGCTGTGTGCCTGGGAGGGTGCAAATTTGGGTGTGCCAGCACCAGCTGGCCATACTGACAGTGGCTGTAGGGTAGACAGGACTGTCTGTAGGCTGTTCTGCCAGAGGAACAAGCACGACAATAGCCATACCTGAAGGACAGTCGGTTGGATGGGTGGAAGAACTGTCAAAAGAAAACACAAAGGGACTTTGGTCCTACACACAATGTATTTGTTGCGACTCCAATGGAGTCCAAAGAACAAAGATGCTTTCTCTAAATCCATCAGTATCTACCAACCCAAACTCTCATCTATTTGTAGAGCAGAAACATGGGACATATAAAGAAATTAAAAATAAAGAGTTCTACTCCTTTATGGAGTATGTCTACACAGCATTTGACTCTGAAGAGACTTGCAGCCTTTCTAAGGCCACAAGGGCCAGAACTCCCAAGTCATATATGGTGTCAATTGAGCTAAAAGGGAGGATGATATCAGTTCTTATAAACCTCAGCATTGGCCAACTTTAACAAGAAAGGCCTGAGTTATTGCAGTTAATAGAGCCTTATTACATTTACTCATGCATAGGAAGGACCCCCCACAGATGTGTAACTCAGCTGCCAGCCCAGGATAAATTGGGAAATGAATGAATTGACTCTGAGGGTTTGTCTAGACCAGTGGTTTTCCACCTTTTTTCATTTGCAGATCCCTAAAAAATTTTGAAAAAATGTGGACCTCTTTGTGGAGATGTGGACCTCTTTGGAAATCTTAGACCTAGTCTGTAAACCTCCAGTGGTCCATGGAGCAGAGATTGAAAACCTCTGGTCTATATATAGAGCTAGTGTGCAGCGAGGCCAGTTAGTATATGGCAGGCTAGTGTGCTGTAGATTTACACCCCAGATTACTGTACACTAACTCTCCATAGATAAGTTGTGAGTCAGATGTTCCATTCACTACCTTGACTTGTCTTGGGGATGGACTGGGGACACTTTCTTACCTTCCTAACTCAAGAAGATTGTTCAGGGGATTCATGGATCTCATTCAGGCCTATAGCACAAAAAATGCCTCAGAGAGTAAGAGCATTAGGTCTTCTGGCAGTGACATGGGACTTTGGCCCTAAGTCGACTACAGGAAGGAAAAGAAAGTGAGGGTGTCTTGGGCATTGTTCTGTGTGCGGGGAGGGTTTTTAACAGGGTGTCAAGGTTCTCCTGTTAACCCGTCCTATTAACAGGTTTTGAAAACCTCCAAGGCAATGCTGATTAATTCCCGCCAATTCACTGCAGTAGGTATCAGGGAAGTAGGAGTGCTGCTTTGGTCAGAGGGAACTAGGGTCTGGGACAGAGAGATCTCTTCAGGGAACCCTAGAAACAGCACAGGTTGAGGTTTACTTTTTTTAGTTGATGTTTGAGTTACCAATAAAAACAAACACAAGAAAATATGACAAAATATGTTTGTATGGACCCTATTTGGAGCAAGATGGGAGGTCCACCTGATTGTAGGGGTATCCAGTATTCTGTATCTGTTGTCCACATAAGAGCTAATTACTAGTTTTGTTTTATTAAAATATCACTGAAACACTTACAATTTTCTGTGAAACCAAGGGGTTTGGACATACTTGTTGCGAAGTGTCTTAAAGTATTTCTCTTTGGGAGCCTGTATTTGTGAACCAAAGGACAGAATCTATTTAAATACAAGTGATGGCATGTAAATTATGTTTAAAATAGGATTTTAAAAACTGTATAAGCTTATAATGCATTATGATTTTTTAAAAAATACGTCTTCATGATACATTTTAAGACATTTAAAATACGTTCTATCCTTAGGGGAAGCACTGTAGTTCTGCAGTACTTGAGTAGACATAACTTAATACTATACCTACAAAGAAAATCACAGTTTTAAAAATTGTTTATACTGAGTGCTTTCAAAATGAAGACACTCTAAAATTATAAAAGTATGTTGTTACAGATCTGAAGTAGGGGATTTTTAATCATTCTTTGAAGGTCAAGAATCTTGCAAATTGAAATGATCCACATCATAGCCAACATGTGGTCCTTACAAAGCTTTTCATATTGCAATGTCAGTTGAAGGGACCTACAGCATGTGTCTGTTGTGTTGAAGTCTGTATTTCAACTTATGTATTTATTAATTTGCTGTGGTACATTAATAGATTTATTTTACTTTTAATGCATCCCATTTAGTGACCTTGTATTAATAAAATTGAGAGATCATAGAAAATGATGACTGTGAATTCTATTTGTTTTTTATTATATCGTCCTGTGGAAGATATTGACCTTCTTAATCACATCAAAGTATTAGATATGACCTACTCTTGTAAAGTAAGTCAAGTAATCATATCCACATTATTTAATAAAATGATATCAATAAAAGAATAAGACATTAAAATGATTATCGGAGGTAAGTGAAAGAAGGGGTAATGCAATAGCTTTTCACTTCTGGAAGGCTGGTTTCAAATAGGTTATGGTCAGAATGAATACAATTTTGGTGATCTTGACTACTAGATAGATTGGATTTTTGGCTATGTTTTCAGACTGTCACACAATTTATAGTTTGATGAGAAGCCCAGGGCTGGTATAGCTAGGTTATTTCAGATCAGAAATAAGATTCCCTGGCAGAATTGTGAGAGTAAGCTTGTAAAACACTTCACTGCCCTGAGCATGACTCTAGCCATTAAAATCAGTATATTATTTCTATGAAATACTACAATGGCACTGCAATTAAAATATATATTTATGGGTTATACTGTTGTTAAATGTTTAAATTGTAAGCCCTTCTAGGCAGGTTTTGTCTCTTTTCTGTGTTTATACATCACATGGTAATACCATAATAGAACTATGTACTACTACCTGTTATTACTGGTAGAGAAGTAGAAATAATTTGACAAATACTAAGACCACTAGTTTTGTACAAATGATCAGCAGCAGACTAGAGGTGCTCGTATAATGAGCACATTGAAAAGAAACACCCCTTGGAAGGCATACATGACATGCTCAAAGAAGATTAAAATAAAACTTGAAAATAAAAAGAGAACGAGAGATGAAGAACAAGGCATAGGATTGCAAGTGATACTAAATATGGCTGACTGAGTTAATACTGGGTCAACTGAAGTGGGAGCACTTTCTACATGATTAGATAGATGTAACTTGTGTTTACAACGAACAAAATTTCTGGTCCTCGTTAAGATTCTACAAGGGCCTGACAAAGGTCTGAAATCAATAGGGCTACTTATTGAGTGAGGGTTCTAGAATGGGCTACAATATATTGGATCTCACAGAAACATTTTTTGGAGTGGAGGGGAATTTTAGAATAGAGTTCACTGTTTTCTGGAATCCACAATTAGAGGCTTGAAGGTTGACAGGTCCAAAATATAAGCTACTTCAACAATAACATATTTAAAAACAATCCTCACTTCTGAAAACTACAGAACACCTCATAAAAATGTGGATGTCAACTGAACAAAAGCCCAGGTACTCAGCTGAGCAACTCGCCATCAATAAATTCAGGGTGCTGAATTTATTTGTGATTGTTCACTTTAATGTCACACTGTCCCTCTGTTCTGTCTGGATACTTTGTTCCTACAAGTAGGTATTTTACTGAAATGTGTAAAAATCCACACAAGATGTGAGGAGCCAGTTAGAATGGAGAGGAAGGCATAAAAGGCGGTCGCACCATTTGTGTCTTTAAAGAGAAACAAAGATACTAGCTAAATCAGCCTATTGAAGACCATACCAGAGCAGAATTTGATGAATTTAGGGTATTATTTAGGCATTGAGTATAAAATGAGAATTTTTCAGTGCTTGGCTAGTATAGGTTTTTATATAAATAGCAATTAAAAGTTGTTACACAGTTACAAACAAAATGAAGAGAGATGCTCTTCTTTTCTCTTTTGAAGGGAGTGATTGTACTTGTAGGATTCCTCATAGAACTTTAAACACTGGTGAGCAACAAAAAATGTGCTCATGTTTCTCTCTCTCTCTCTCTTTTTTTTGTTAACTCTATCACTCTTTGTACCTGTACAATCTGTATCAACTGATCCGTGGTGGACAGAGAGCAAATTGCTTCTTTTTGTCTGTGGTTCTTTTTGTTGTCTTTTCTGCCTAATTTTTCAGTATGCTATAGTAGTATTTCTTTGTATTTGAGACCTCCAGTAAGTTTGTTTATATGGTTTGCATACCACTCGCTTTGTTTGGTGTTGTTTATCCTCTCTCTCTTTTTGTCCTTGTTTTTATATTTCCTCTTTGCTGTGTGCTGCAATCACAGATGTAGAGTTGAGGAATGAATTCGATGAGTCCTGCTGTTGAACTCAAGTCTCCTAGTTCACAGCAGTGCTGCGACAGTACAGTGTACAGTAGTTCTATTTATTTTCATAGTAAGAGTGCTACTTGCTTCTCACTGAGTGGGTCTCTGTTACCAGAATCTGTTTGGTGTAAGACTACTTTACTTTGGCTTATAAATATATTAAAGCCCTTTGAATCTGCCCTTTGTTTTAGCCTTTTTTCTTTATAACATTGGCAAAGCAAGCTTCTCAGATACTAAACTATAATGAAGACAGCATGTATTTAAATCTAATCAGCATCACCAGGATTAAAATGCAATGGGGAAAAATGTCATTTTGTAAGGTTCCGCATTTCTTACTAATGAAGTGAGTAGATGAGTAGCTTTATTGTCTTCTTTATTCATGAATCAAGAAAATTGCACTGTAATTCTTTCTCTACAATGCCTGCATTTGGAATTGTCAGAGGTACAGATCTAAAAAAGCTCAACAACAAAAGTGAGAAGTCTTGTGTTGTGCTTTTAATTATTATTTTCCTTGTATATTACTATGTCTGGCATTACTTGGGAATTTTGGGATGAAAACATTTTAATGTTTTTTTATTGTGCCGTTTTAAAGGCTATTCAAGTGGCTCTTTGGGGAAAATATTGCATAACAGGCTGTGTCTTAGTTAAATGGTTGGTACCTTCTATCCCCTTCCTACCCTTTTTCTTTCCAGTTATGCCTCAGAATAAAATATCTCTAGCTGGTGTTGCTAATAAACATTGCACTGGATTACACAATATTTATTAGCAACTGGGGAATCTTCACTTGCCAGCAAACTTGCATGTATTGAACTGAATGAGTAAAGTTCAGGGGCTGATATATTTTCCTACCCCAAATCACCTTGCTACTTGGGCTCCAGGCAGAAGTTGGAGTTTGTTTTACAAAACATGAAAAAGCTTTTAAACTAATGTCTTTGAGGTAAATCTGCAGCAAAAGTGAGGACACCTGCTGTTAAGAAAAGCGCTTGCACATTCAGCACACTTACATCCCCAATAGAGGGAACTGCTGAGTAAAATGCTGTCCACTATTGTTCAGATCCTATAGATGGCAGCAGTTCATGCAATTTAAGAACATAACAATGGAATCATTTATGGGTATGAGAATAAAGCTGTCATGAACCAAACTAATGGGGCCTTTATACTGTAAAGTGTTCCTCTTTGAAATATGATATGTGAGACAAAATTATATCTTAGTTTCACTTTTAAGATTTAAGTAGCTCATCTTTCTTTTAAGTTATATTTTATATTTTCAATCTTGTCCCCAGCCAAGTTTAAAAAGATCCATAATTTTATGGTATCACTTTATGAAGTACACATAGCTAAGTAACCCAAGGGAAAAGACTGTGTGGTACTTTATTTAAAAATATTACAATGACCTAATGTTAATTCTGAACATTGTACCTGTGTTGCAAAATCCTGGTCACTACACAAACATACATCTGATGGGCAGGAGTCTGACTGGTAATGTACTAAACATTGTTGCTCCAATTTGAGAAGCCCAGTTGAACCCAGGTTGTCATTCTAAATTAAATGCTGATTTTGGCCCAGTGTGAATAATACACAGTTTGATAAAGCTTAAATTCTTTGCAAGGGAGAGACTCAGAACTGAGGTAGCATGTTTATTGAATTGCTTCTCTCTAGAGAGAAGCTTGTCACTTGACCTTAAACATAAGAGCTAAGTTAAATTGGACCAACTGAATTGCTATATACTAAATATAAAATGTCCTTTTATTGTACACTTATTGGTGCAAATAGCTATACTGTTTTTACTTTTCAGCTTAAATAAAACTTTAAAAATGAATTTAATCTCTAACCTTGGCTTTTTTCACAATGAAATTCATAGCACAACACTAGAAATGTTCTTTCAGGATATGTGAAGGCCCTGCTGCTGAAATGCAGATTTCTTTTTATTTTGATATTAAAATTATTCTGAGAACTTGTACACAGTGATTTATGCAAATTACGGTGGCAACCAGTGAACCTCCTCATCACCTACTTGTTTAAAAAGAAAGGAGTGAAATCACCTTGCCCACTGCATCATTTGAGATAAAACTCTAAGAAATGGGCATCCTACTATCACAATGAGACAATCCATAAAAACTATCGTGCCTGTTTACTTTGGTCTGAAGGTCAATCTTCTTTTGTTGGATAAATGCAGTGTTGTACTGTACTTCAGATATAAATATATCCTGACAAGAGAGAACATTTGTCTATCTAGCATTTTCTTTCCATTAAATACTTCACCTGTACTTTAGGACATGTATGCACACTCGTTATGCCAGTGTTGTATAATTCTGAAAGTTTATACTTATTAGTGTATGTAATGTTAATGCAAAATGAATTTTTAAAGAAAAGTTGGAGATATATTAAAAGCCATTTTACAGATAAGAAAGTAAAAATAAGGCTCCTATACCATGCAATTTTAGTCTATTTAGCAGTCATACTGTACTTTTTTGGGTTACTTAATTTTAATCACATAAAATTATTGAGTAAAAGCTGAAAATGCACATGATTGTTATTTTTATCTAATATTCCTGATGTTTAGCCTTTAAAAACAGAGATTTTTTTATCAGAAATACATTGCTTAATATGTGTTTTGGCCCTGATCCTGCATGGTGCTGAGCAGTTCACAGAAGTTGCTAAGTGCCCTCAACTCTCTTTTGAAGTTTGACTATTTTCAGTGAACCATGTCTACACTACAACCTTAAATCAACCTAGATTAGGTTGACTTACAGCCACTGCGGTAATTACTTCTGTTGGTGGTGCGTGTCCTCACCAGGAGCGATTTCATCGACTGAGGAGGAGCAGTGGGGGAGGGGGAAGGGGATGGGGAGGTGGGAGACTGAGAGCCAAGGCTCTCAGCTCTGCTTAGCTCCCTGCCCGGAGCTCAGCTGCCCTCCGGGCTTCTCTCCTTCCCGCTCCCAGCTGGGAGCTGAGGGGAAAGCTGCCTGTGGCTTCTTGTCTCCAGTGGGGAGATCCACACCTAGAGTCTGGTCAGCTGCTGTGCTCCCGGAGGGGAACCAAAAGCTTAGGGATGCAGCAGGGCTCCCAGCATGGAGCCGGGAGCCCAGGCCCCAGCCCAAGGTGAGAGCCTGGTTGGCAGCTGGGCTTGGAGCAGAGGCCTGGCAGCAGCCCAGCTGGGAGCTGGATGTTCTTGTCAATTTTACAGCTCCAGGGGAGCCATGAAACTGACAAGACAGCCAACTGCTGATGTAAGTAACTACTTGTTTACATGGACACTGTGTCGCCCTAACTACACCGACATAAGTCCTACACCTCTTGTGGTGGAGGAGTTCTGTCGGTGTAGTAGAGCATCTACATTAGTGAGACAAGGCTGTAGTGTGTACACTGACATAGTTAGGTCTACATAAACTGCCTTAAGTCAACCTAACTGTGTAGTGTAGACCAGGGCTTAATAAAGTAGTTCAGCAAGACTGTGACTAATTAATAAATACCATTTGAGTAGTTCTGTATGGTTATCTTTTAATGTGTTTTGAAAAATGAGGCACAACCAAAGCAGCTAAGTGGGTCAAATCATACTTGCCTTCTTCGTGCAAATAGCTCCACTGACATATGTGGGCCTACTTGTATGAGTCAGGCAAGTAGGATTTGGACCTCTGTGTGTTTTTTCTTTTTTCTTTCTTTCTGTATGTTAAACTATGTGTATGTATATATTTTACTTACACATACATGGTTTATTTAAATTCTGATCCTGAAGCATGATTAATTAGCATAGACCCCTTTCACCTTTACTTGGATTCTGCGTGGGCACAGAGATCCAGTTAGACTGTAAGGCCCCATTCATGGTTGGTTTGAAGGTGCAGTTGAGGAGGATTTGATTAAATAATATAAGCAACTATGAAAATACAAGATAAACTTCAGGAAATCAACTATTAGTTCTAATGACAGATGTTTAAGTACCCAAACATTTTAACTCTCTTATTAAAAGAGGAAGGAGAAACACATTTTTAAAAAGATTTGAAGTTGTAGTGGAATATAATTTTAGGTAAAACTTCCCAACTAGTCCAAACAGTGAGATCTGCTCAGCTCTTCCCTTCTTATGTTAGAACATATAATTAACAGTCAGGAAGATTATTTTCTTAATTCTGATAGGTCCATATGGTTAAATGCTCACTTCAAAATACTTCTGAGTAGACAAAAAGGCATTATTGGGTGGTTAGTATCTCATTTTAAATAACTGAAAAGGTAATAAAATTGGTTCAGAATTGTGCAAAAAACCTGATTTCCCCCCCCCCCCCCCGCCCCCACTACAAGTAGTGACAGATAATGAATTATAGGCATTCTTATAGCCAAATATTGGAATGTCAGTCATTAGGTATCTCTGTTACTCTCTTCACCTGTAAACCTAAGACTGTTTAAACTCTGAGAAGCTTAGTTTATGGCATGAATTTTATAGCGCATCAAATAGGATCCTGATCCACTGCCTTCAGATGTTCCATGCTGCTCAGGATCAGGCTGATACTTTGGGAAAATATGCACTTACAGAAACTGAATTAAGACTTGCACAGGGAAGAGAGCCATTTTTGTAAATCTTTTTATTTTTCTTCAAAAAGCTTTTGGTTTTTGGAAATATTTCATTCTTTTTTATTGAATGCAAACACTTATTCATTTCAAATTTAGAATTTTCTTTGTTTTCTGGGGATCGGGGTTACAATAGAATAAATTATGTCTAGGATTTTTTTAACTTTTTCATTGTTCTTCTTTCCTTTTGCTGTTTTGTAACTTTTCAGTACTTCCTTAACTTTGGGAAAAGTTCCAAAATAGCAAAGGAAAAGTGAAGCTCTGGAACTCAGTCACTGTATACTTTCCAAAGTTGGAGAAGTTTTGATGGGACACCAATTCAGAACTGATTTGTAGGCTACTACCATCTCCTTCACTTCTAATGACACCTACACAAAATTAGATAGATTAAGAAGCCAATCGGGATAGTTTATTCTATTGTGTGTGTGTGTGGTGGTCATATTTTTGATGCATCTCTTTCCCTCTCCATGTTTTAAGTAGCTTGCTTTAGCGATCTGTAAGTTTTTTGGAGTAGGCACTGAGTCTTCCTGTGTGTGTGGATATGCCTAACACATTTTGGATGTTCCTGAAATTAATAACAATAAAACTAGTCATTCTTAGGCACTACAAAGATATGGCACAATCCTGAAACTGTTACTTATGTGAGAAGTTCTTGCAGTTGCAAGTATTGACTTCATGAGAAAATGTGCATGAGTAAGGTTTGTAGATCTGGGTCTATATAAAAATAACAACCACAATTTGAAACATGCATTATGTCTAATTGTATAGCTTCTCAATAACTACCAACCAACAAACAATTTTCCTCCCAAAGACTGCAAGAGCTTTTCAGTAAATAGAGTCTGTGAACCTATGAGTCTTTAGTCTAACCATTAAGGACTGACCTCTTTTCCCTCAGCAAGGTATCTGCTGGCCATATTTATAAGCTCCCTCAATTGGCCTGAGCTGAGATGGAAACCTGAAAGAGGTGTCATCATGGACCCCTTGTAAAAACGTCACAGACGTTCTGTGGGCTCAAGACTTCCATTTGAGAGCCCTCCCACTGACCCAAGTTGCCAATACCAATATCATTATGTTTTCAAAATAATGTTTAATAACTAGACACACCCTTTAATAGGTGCTTCTACGGTTTGCTCAAGTTCATTGTTTCTTAGATCCCGTAAAATAAAAGTTATTGGGTCACATGCATTAGCACCCTCCAGAACTCAATATTTAGTATCTTCTGTTTACACCTGGGTTCTAGGAGAAAGCCTAGGTTGCTTAAAGAGATCTCTGTTGCACAGTTTCAGTAGGCGGTGTTTCCTCCCTTTTTTCATCTACTTAGTCGTTCAGTACATCCCCAAGAAAACATTTTGTAGGATTCATTTAAAATTAATATTGGTTTAGATATTGGCTTATGGTTGGCTTTTGACCTGAAGCAAGCATAAGGGTTAATACCTCTTATGTTTTTATCCTATCTAGTGTGACTGTACATATTGTTTATATAAATGTCTAATAATTTTTGTCATTCAATTAAGCTCTTTACCTTAATATGCAAATTCCACAGGTTGTTTTATATTTAAATTTAAAATTGGTAGCTTTCTAATTTAATTGTGTATGATGCCCGTCTCTGAACTATTCCTATTTCTGCTATGTATTATATATATATTAAAGCTAAGAGCATTCCACGGAGTTATGTTATATTTCATTATTATTCTTAATAACATCTTTTCTCTTTTGACCACAACCATGAATTGAACAGATATTTTCACCGAGCTTTGCACATGATACAAAGGTACATGGAGATAGTACAGTTAATTTGGCATTCATTAATGTGTACGCTCAGTACAAATTTCTTCCTTCTAACATGCAAAATGTTGCACTTGTCTATATTAAAATACATCTGCCATCATGCTACCAAGCTTGGTTTTGTTGTTTTTTTCCTGGGGTTTTCTCTAGTCTTGACTAAACTGAATGATTTTGTCATCTGCTAATATTACTATCTCAATATTCATTCTCTTCCATATAATTAATAAATATATTGACAGCACTGATCCTTACATGGATACTTGGGTAGCTCACTGTATTATCCTCCTTCCATGTTGAAAATTGACCATTTAATCCAAATCTTTGTTTGCTGTCTCTTAGGTCCTGGTCCTGGAACTGGCTCTGGGAATTTGAGAGTCTGCCTGGGCAGAGTCAGTTGCACAATGAGGACCATAACCAACCTATAATCTATGATGGAATACTTTTTCTTATACCATTATTACTGAGTTTCTTAATTGCTTTCTGCTGTGGACTTTATCAAAGGATTCTGAAAGTCCAGATAAATTATATCTACAAGTTCTCCTTTATTCACTATTGCTGATACCTGCAAAGAATCATAATAGAGAGGCATGATTTTTCCTTACAAAAGCCATGCTGATCTATCTTTACTATATAGTATTCATCTTGGTGTTTAGAACTGTCTTCAGTTATTTTTTCAATTAATTTACATTATGTGCGGTACATTGCGTTTTTTAAAGCATTAGCTATCTTCCAGTTCAGTAGCTGATTTCTGTGATAGAAGTATGCATATATAGTTAGCAATTCAAGTTAGCCACAAACTACTTTAGGATTCTCCAGTAAGCACTGGCTTTTTTTTAACCACCTGGAAGTCTAAAAGATTTTTATTTACATGGCTGGGAGAGCTTGCCAGTGTTTAGAAGTAATCAATTACTGTAATTATTTCATTTTAAAAGTAATCTAATTACATGTAACTAATAACCCTGAGAACATGAAGGTAACCACACTGAAACAGTGAACATACAATTATTACTCTTGGGTGAATTCTGCGCCACTGCGCATGCACAGAATTTATGTCCCCCGCAGATTTCTTTGCTTCCCTGCAGAAAAATGACTTTCTGATGTGGAAGCAAAGCGAAGCCACAAGAGCGGGCATGCGACCCTCCTCAGCAGTTTGTTTCCAGTGCCCAGGGCAGCCAGCAGAGAGGTAAATCACCATAGGGCAGCAGGTAGGACTGGGGAAGACCCGGCTGCTGACTCCTACCCTGCGCTGGGCTCAGCTGTTAGTCCCAGCTGGGCTGGGGAGGACAGGACTTCCTCTTCCCCTACAAGGCAGCTGGGGCCATGTCAGACCCACCCCCAGATTTCTCTCCCAGCTGTCGGAAGCTCTGCAAACTCCCCCACTCCCATGCCCATCACTTCTCAACTGCAGTGGGATGGATCACTGTACGGAGAGCTCCTCCCCCATCCTCCCAACCCCTGTGCATCCAGAACCCCTCATACCCAGAACCTCCCACAGAGCCTCACTCCCCCAACATTGAGAACCCCCCCGCGACAAGCCTCACTCCCCCTGCACCTGGACTACCCCGATCTGCCACCTCTGTGCAGCCAGTGGCCTGTGCTCCCCAATGCCATGCTGGAACTTCTACATTTATTTGACAAATACAGTTTGCAGAATTTTAAAATATTGTGTGCAGAATTTTTAATTTTTTGGCGCAGAGTGCCCTCAGGAGTATAATCATTATTGCCTTATTCTTATTAAAGCTTTTACCAGTTAAGTACAGCTCGGCATATATTTTCCTTATTAATTTATATTTTAATTAATTTCTACTTTTTATCGCACCTTATTCTGTAATATTTCTGTCTTGCCGTTCTTTGTCCCCATCAGATCTTGGAAAATTTTCAGAGTGGCTGAAGGGTGCTGTTCAGTGGATTCAGTTCAATGTAGACTTATCCCTTCCCTGCCAGATGATGATTCCAGAGTGATTACGGTAGTCTACATCCTCTAATCATCTCATGAATCTGATTTGCACTAAACATTACTATTTTTTGTGTGTCCATTACCATAATTTTCTATTTTAGAAAACTGTGTCATGGAACTATAACAACTAGCAACAATTGGAAAAGGTTATAATACTGTTTGGTCACAGAAAGCGGAAAGATAATTTTAAAAAGTGCTCTTTCTACACATTAAAAGAAAAAAGGATACAATGTGAGTTAAATATAACATTTCAATATTAAAATTGCAATAATGTATCTCTACAGGCTGATTTGGATTATCTTAGTTCAGAGCTGGAGGTAGATGCACCGATTTTCTTGAAATAAAAATTAGGTATGTATATTAGATAAACCATCAAAGCTTTGTATGTTGTGTGTAAACTTAAAAAAAATATGATGGGAAATTGAGTGGCTCCAGGGATTGGCCCTGGAATATTTAATAGAGCTATATGGTGTAGAAATGGGTATTGAGACATAGATGTAAAACTGTCACATCAAAATTTGAAATCAAGAGAAACTCTAAGGTTCACATGATGCTCAGAAAATATTAGTGAGAGATCTCACTCCAAACAACATCCTCTGCCCTCTCTCTTGTACCTTTAGTTGTCTATCGTAATACTCCTGAAGTCTTCAGAAGCAATTGACTTGGGGCTTGGCACCAATTCAGATATTTTTGGGGGTATGTGTGCAATTCCAGTCCATGTACCCTGCCCCCTGCCCCTCAGCCAGGACCCCGTTCTGGTCCTCTCTTGTGTCCCCGCCCCCTCCCACAAGGATACTGGGTTTGCCTTGGCCAAGGAGTCTCCCCTCTCTCTGACCCATGCAGTGCATCAGCTGGGGTCACCAGGAGTCAAGTTCTCAGCAGATTCCCCTGCACTCTGCTGTATGGGAACAGACTTCCTGTGTGCCAGTTGGCATTTGGCTCGCCATCCCTGCAACTGCAAGGGCCAAATTTCAGTGGTGTTGTGACCCTGTGTGCCAAGTCACAACACCACTCACTGAAATTTGGCCTGGCTGCCCCTCCATCTGTGTGGAGGGGCCAGCGGCTCAAATTTCAGTGGTGTTGCAACCATGCAGCTGGAGCAGGATTTAGTACAGGACCACCGCTTAAAAGTGGTCAAGTCATTCCCTCTCCCTTCCCCCCCACTTGTTGGCCTATGAAACTTTGGGGGGAAGGGCGGTTTACCCTCTCCCGCGGAGCCCTCCCCCTAATTGGTGCCACTGGGTATTGCCATTCTGAGTGTAGCAACTCCTAAATCCTAAGTGCTGTGGGGAGAGTTAGGTCCCTATGAAAGGCATCCTTAGAAGCCAGCAAGCTGCATGGGGAGTGGTATAAGGTAGCCAGGAAAGAGATGGGTCTTAAACTTCCCATTTTGAGTCTTTGGGGTGTGGTAACTAGGCCTATTTATTGCTCCTGTTCCCGTTCCATAGGAATATTGTTCAGGTCAGGAGGCTGCTTTGTCCTCAACTTCCGTCACAAGGCAGGGAGGAAGGATGGTCTGGTGGGTATGGGAATGAACTGTCTTTGGAAGATCTGGATTCAATTCCTGCCTGTGCTACAGACTTTCTTTGTGACCTAGTACAAATCACTTGTGGCCTGATCCAGAACTCATGAAGTCAATGGAAAGACTCTGAGTTTAATGGGTTTAGACCAGGGATCTTAAACTCAACTCACCACGAGGGCCACATGAGGACTAGTACATTGGCCCTAGGGCCGCATCACTGAAATCTTTTCATACAGTGATACAAATGTAGTCAAAAATGAAAAAAATGAAGAGTAATATAGTATGCTATTAAAAGTCAACATATTAACTTTTTTAAAACTGTAATGCGAAGAGGGGTTTTAATAAAATATAAGCACTCAGTAATGCACCTCCATCAAACGACAAAACATGCATTTACTTTTAGAATTACTTTGGTTAAAGCCCCCCTCCCTCTGCCTCTGGCCCCACCCCCACTCCACCCCTTCCATGAGGCCCTGCCCCTGCCCTGCCTCTTCCCACCCCTTCCCCAACCCCATTCCAACCTCTCCCCCAAAGTGCCCGCCCCAAACCCACCCCCTCCCTGACCCTATTCCAACCCCTTCCCCAAATCCCCGCCCCGGCCCCGCCTCTTCTCGGCCTCCTCCCCTAAGTGCACAGCGTCCCCAATCCTCCTCCTCCCTCCTGAAAAGACCTAACAGCTGTTTGGCGGCGGGAAGCACTGGGAGGTAGGCAGAGGAGCAGGGATGCAGTGCACTTGCGGGGGGGGGAGTGGGGGGGGAGCTTGGCTACCGGTGGAGTTGGCGCCTATGGTGGGCCGCAGGAACGGCCTCTGGACCACGTGTTTAGGACCCTTCGTTTAGACTGACCTTTAATGTTTGTGCCTCAGTCCCAGTCTTCTGATTGTAGCTTGTGTCCCTTTCTCCCCACCTTTGTCTGTCTTGCCTAGTTAAACTGCAAGCTGTTTGGCAGGGATTATTTTACTGTATATTTGTACAGTTCCTAACACAGTGGGGCATAGACCTTAGTTGGGGACCCTGCGTTAGTGATGCTGCTGTGGCATGAGACATTGTATACACAACATTTCAGTAACTGGGTGATGTGGTTATCTTAGGTTCCAGACTGTAGTAATACACAGGAGAGTGCCAGCAGTAATGAGAACCAGAACTGTTTTCTTTCCTGCTTCAGAATGCAGGTGTGTAGGTTGGCTGTCTACTTCCTTTCAGAGATTTCCAATGATTGAGCACCCAGTGGGCCTGCTTACTGAACACCTTTACCCCAGACTCAGGTTGAGAAGGAGCAGTTCATCTGGTCACTCACTGAAAAGCCCAGGAGCTGGGGTAGTCATCCACCCAGTGAAAACTACTTGCCACATTCCTACTCCACAAGAGCACCTAAAGTTAAGTGAGTGAGAGTCGTAGGCAGGTCCAGATTTGTAATCCCCTTATTTTTCAGGCTTATCTTTTTGAACTTCCACATAAAAGATGCAAAACCAAAATGGTTTATCAAATCCCCCTGCCTAATTTGTACCCCAAGCAAATTAGTATGCACTCTGGAGCATTATATTGGTAACTTCTTTATCTCCTTTTTCTCTCTCACTTTTTACCCCTAGTAATATACAGAATGTGCAGTGTAGCTTCCACTTTCTCTTTCAGCTAGAAAGAAAATACATTGTGTCTTCTTAAAAGTTAAGTACTCTCTTGAGTGTTTTTTTGGAACTTGGGATGTTGTATTAGCTTGTCTTAGTTCTTTTAATCAGTATATGTCTATTATTTAAGGTATGGGGCTTTGTTGCTTGGTTTCCTATATTGGGACACTTGATATTCTTATAAAGCAAATGTTTTCTTAAATCCGTGGATAAAAACAAATTGCAGGATTCTGTTAACTATGGCAGTAATTAAATACTGGAAACTGCTGAAAACAGTGTTCAATCTGAGTGATTTGTAAAGAGGGGATATAGCCCTTTTAGGGAATCTGCATGTATCATATAGAGAGAAAATTCTTTAAAAAACTAGCCATTTAGTACATTCCAAAGATGAAACCTTTGTTCTTCAGAACAATCTTTGAGCCAGACCAACAGAATATCCAAAGAGGGGGCATGAATTCAACCAAAAGCAGATTAAACTCTCAATGTAACTCCTTCGCTTCCAACATTCTTTGGAACTAAGAATTTCACCTGTTCCAAAGCATTTTTAAAGCTGAAAATTCAAAATGAGTGTTCTTTTCCAAGGCAGCCTTGGTAACAGAAACATCTTTCATTCTCTCCTTGCAAATCAACATCCTGAAGCATGGAAGTGGTTATGCTTTAGGACAGATAAATAGGCGGCAGAAATTACCCAGTTCCCTCAAACTAACAATTCTGGAAATTCTATCCAGTAATCATAAAATTTAGTAATGGGAAATACCTATTATGTAATCTTTTGCATTGCCTTCCAAGATCATTGAAAAAAAAGTAACAGTTTTTTTCCACTCACATTCTAAATGTCTCAAGCAATGAGGTTTCCGCTAAATTTCCTGGAGACTATTCTTGAGTCCAGCAGAACTCACTATTAGGAATCTGTATTGATGTTCAGACTAAATTTTACTTTGTTCAGACTAAATTTTACTTTGCTATTCCTGCATATAGCTGTTCTCCCCTGCCACCTCCTCAATCTATGATATTAAACAGTTCTTCTCTCTACTTAGTTTTTACACCTTTAAAAATATTGGTACACTGTCGTCATATCTTTCCTTTAGTCATTGGTGACACAGAAACGATCTCAAAGAATATCAAGGTTGGAAAGTTGAGCCCTCAAAAGTTAGGAGATGCCAGAATTAAGATTGCCTGTGCAACCTTAATTTGGCTGCCTTCTGTATATGCATTATGACGCGGTGTTTAATTACATGATCACATACTATTTCTCTCACAGGATACGTGCCCCATTCAGTACACAGGATGGACTGTGTTCACTTAATCAGCTGCTATTTAATATTGTATTTTCTCTTTATTGTCCAATGTGTGGCCCCATGCTTTATTTACTGCACACTATACAAACCCTGCTGTAAAAGCAATATTAATAATTTCATCAAGGCTATTTCTATGGTGCTCATTACTATACTATGTGAGTGCTTCACAGACCTTAATTTATCTTCACAATACCCTATAAGGTGAGGGTTTGATATTATATCTATTTTACAGATAGGCAAAGAGACATGATTAAAAGTTTCCACTAATTTCGGGCTCCCTATCTGAGAATTTTTGACCTGATTTTTCAAAGTACTTAGTATTATCAAGCACTTCCTATGTTTAAAGAACAGCTCCCATTGGCTTCAGTTGCAGCCCTGAGTTCTCAACACTTCTGCAAATCAAACCTCAGGAATCTCAGATCAGGCACAAAGAAATGAGGAACACACGATCAGTGGCCATTTATGAAAAGTTTGGCCTAAGTGACTTGACTAGCATCACATAGGAACTTTGTGGCAGAGGCAGAACCCAGTTCTCCAGCTCAGCATTCAACTGCCTTAAAACTGTCTTTTCTCTTCGACAATTCCTTGCCTCATTCACTAAATAGCTTCCAGCTTCTGCAGCAAATGAAGCAGGGGTCATGTTTGGTGTGAGTTTTGTTTTTTTAAACAAAAAATCCAAGTGATGTAATGTCCCAGTCACGATCTTAGGATAAACAAGAGAGTGAGCGCTTGCCTGCTTGCAATTTATTAAAAGTTGTGTGTGTCTTGGATCCAGGTGACATCCATAGATTGTGCACACATGAGAAGGGAAGCAGTGGCAGCATCCTGATATATTAGTGGGGGATTAGGTTGCCCCTCAGGATTCCTGCCTGTAAGAGTCCAGTTTTTTCATTAGATGAATAGTTTGTTTGGGGCAGAATACACTGGGATTGCTTTTTTAGGAGGGGAACCATATAATTAAATTGAAAGAGGCTGGGGATAGGTTGATAAAATTAATTTGATGGGTGTGATCAGGTGGAATGCTCATGTCAAAAAGTCACCACTACTGAGGTCAGGTTTATTAACAAAAATGGGATTCTAAAATAAACATGAAAGCCCAGCCAAAATCTCCTCCTCTGTTTTGGCCACCTCCATAGTTATTCTATGCAAGCGTAAGCTTTCTGCCCTCGCAAGGCTGTTCCTTGCCTTTTTTCCCTCAGGACCTGTCTGTCCCAAACTTGTAACTGTCTCTAGCTAAGGGCTGCTTCTGCTTTCCCAATGTCTAATCAGTGCTGCTGCTGCACTAGAGAGTCAAAAGACCCCCACTTAACATTTTCTAAGCAGGATCAACATTTGCAGGGTGTTTTGGGTAGACTGTGTGAGGGAATTGATTTCCTGAGGATGGGTGATGCACAGGGGAGCTAGAATGCGAATGGGCAGGAAGCAGACATGTTTTGTTTGCGGGCTAATCCTTATGCTCTCATTCATTGCACAAGTAGAATTATTACAAGGTTCTTTATTATCTGCTTTTCTGGTATCCCCTACGTGTCATCAAGCCTTTCTCTGGGTGTGCAGCAATGGGAGGAGTTAGTCTTACATTGCCTAATGATCAGTTGAATTGTCCCCAGTACCCTTGGCAGAATCCTGAGTTCAGCATTCAAGCCGGGGAAGCTAATGATCCAACCAGCGGACCAAATTTGTTGATGAATCCTGGTCACGTGCCACCTGAGGCACGTTGTGCATACGCTAAGAAGACAACTAAGATAATGTTCCAGAAAGCTCAAAACGAATACCTTTTTTCTAAAGTAGATTTTGTACTTGAGTTTTTGGAATAAATACTTTGTATAGATTACTGGGGTTTTTTTTGTTTTGTTTTTGCTTTGTAATTCTTTAAAGGAGATAGATGAAACCGTAATAATGAAGGGCTAGAGTCTGCCTGGCCTTTATGTGGGTGCATAGAGGAAGTAGGGTGACCAGACAGCAAGTGTGAAAAATAGGGACAGGAGGTGTGTGTGTGTGTGGGGGTAATAGGAACTTATATAAGAAAAAGACCCAAAAATCGGGACTGTCCCTATAAAATCGGGACATCTGGTCACTCTAGGGGGAAGGGCCAATGAGCCTTCTTCTCTCGCTCCACTCTTCTACTTTGCATGGCATAGGAAAAATCCCAATTCCTGTTCTTGGGGGAGTACAGGATCCTTACTCCATAAGGGACATACAACACTCCAAGGAGGCAGTGAGGAGGTTAGTCCACAATTCCACTCTGATTTGCATCAGGCGGCTGCATGAGGTATAATAAATTTGTCTCCGCATAGGGAATTAGTAGCCGAATGTCTCCTGGTGTTTCTGTGGGGCAGTAGAGCTCCACACTTTCCCCTGTATAATGCCGGGCCTAGAAAACACAAATCCTTAATGAAGAAATTTAGTACATTTTTACCAATTATTTTGTATATAGCTTTAGCCAAAAAGAGACAGTTTTAACTTTAATTTATTTTAGCACGTCAAATGACATGCTGTTGAACCTATAACATTTGGTAATAGGTCAAGGGTTTTCAATAATTAAGTAATTTAGTTTAATTTTTTTAACACAGATAACACCTTTTCATACATTTTATACAAACTTCAAACAACATATGTTTTATCTTAATGCCTAATAAGATGAAATTTGTTACATTAAAGTGCATGCTGTTTGCTTGTGCATTTGAAATACCAGTCATTTTATAGCAATTTGAGTTATTTTTCTGTCACTTTGTATTCCCATTCAAAGAGACATACAGAAACCCTCACTCAGAACAACTCCCTTAGGGTTTACACATGGATGTCAGCAGTGGTGAGCAGGAGGCGTAGTGCACAACAAGCGTAGGTCATAAAAATGTCAACTTTTAGTAACTTGCATGTATTATTATCCTATATTGTGTTCCCTTGAAATTCAGAAAGTGTCATTTTGTTACTTTTTTTAAGGTTAGATGGGCAAAAGAGACCGATACTTTTTTCTTACTTGTATATTTTTTTAAACTGCTGGATACATCCCCATCCCATTAACCATGGCCAGAATTATAGCTAATATTGGACAAACTGATATCTAGTGAGAAGGCCATGTGTTAGCAATATCAAACGCTCATAGCTAGACCTTTATAGTGCTGAAAGAGAAATCATAAACATTTGCTTATTTTTGTCGTTGAAACCAGCGTGCTGATGTTGTTTTAGCCAGAGAAAGTGCTAATCAATAAGGGAACAAATTACAGCTGGGTACCATTTTTATTTGTGCCAAGATACAAAGTTTAGAGTGTTTGGATCTGTGATTTTGGTTTGGTTGTGTCTCTACAGGATCACATGCTGAGAGGTCCCCATGCAACAGCTACCTTGTCTCACAACAGAACCTTTGAGGTTTGGGTCCTATTTGGAACCAGCATAGAAGGCAGAGACCAAGAGGCTCAAAAATGGGAAACAGTTTTCAATTCTTTTATTTTGAGTCATAAGTTAGGTTTTCTCCTTTTTACACTGTTTTCCTTGAAGTCAAATATCCTCCTTTCCCCTCTGTTGTCCACACACAAGTATTCATGGGTCTTTGGCATCCTTTAATAGGCGTGTGCTGGGAACTTAGATTGGTAAACTCTTTGGAGCCTAAACTGTCTCTTTATGTGTTTGTGTAGCACCTGTCACAGAAAAGCCCTCGTCTATTGTTGGACCCCCATGCAGTACTGCAATACAAATAATAATAATTAATGACTACATGCTGATCCCAGCACCTATCAAATATAGATTGATGAATAAGAAGAATTAGCTCTGTCCTTTCCTGCAGTGTCTAGCTCCTTATCAACCTGAGTGACATTCCTTTCTTTCTATGCCTCAATTTAAACCCTGCTCTTGACTCCATTTCTTCTGGCCCTACTCCTCCTTGTCCTTGTTTCTTTCCCATCTGGCCTCATCCTTCCCTTCTTTTCTTCCAGTACCTGCCCCTGATTTCTTCTTTCCCCACAAACCAGCTGGAAATCCCTCTTCTCCAAGGCCAGTAATCAGTGGAAAAGATATGTCTTTGTAGGATTTCAGATAGTCATTTTAAAAAAAAGTTTTAAGGTAGAAAGGTCCTTGGGGAATCAGGGCAGTTGCACTGGGAGCCTTCAAAACAGCAGGAAGGAAGCAAATAGAGATGTCTTGTGTCTGCAGGTGCTGCTGCCTGACCCAGCTGAAAGCTGGCACAGAGACCTGCTTCTGTAGCTACAACTCTCAGGGTTTCCTGCAAGTTAATGCTGGGCTGAACAAGGGCCTGAACTGGCTGACAAGCCCAACCATAGACTGGACTGGGAGACACAAGGGAATTTCCAGAGCCCCATTAGCACCACCATGACTATCTTTTGCAGTGCTGCAAAACCTCATGAATGAGTGGGTGAAAGTAGATTGCATCCCTATGCAGGCTTGACAGTTATATTCTGCACCTTCCCACAGGAGATTAGAGGCACAAGGGGGGTGAGAGCCAATCTTAATGGGAAAAGAAAATCCTAAAGCCCATCTCCTTCAGGGGACTCCCTTCCAACCATATGAGGGTGAGGGCAGCCCATCTCCACAGGCAGGCTTGCCAAAGGAGATGGGGGTGACATTGTGAAGAAGATGTAAATAACTGTGGTTTGAGCAAATACATTTTGGAAATCTTAAACATTATCCATCATATATGATCAAGTTATTCATTATCTCGTTTCTTTTTTATTCAGTAAACTCAATCAGCAGTCTCTCCTACTCTGTATTTCAAGTCAATTTCACCAGTAATGCTCACTTCTCAATGAATCTGCAACGTCCTTCTCATTTCAGAATGGAACATATGGTTGCTACCCTGACACTGTTCTCCTGACTAGACTGAATAGTTACAGTGGAAACTCTGGAATCTAACTGTATGTGCAGCGCACTGTCTCAATCCCCCCTCCCTTTTTTTAAACTATCTACTTGTAATCTTTCTCTTTGTATTTAATCTCCTCTCCATGCTTTCTGCAGTGAAGCATGATGCTGACACAATGCATATGCCAGTATCTATTTTCGGGGTGGAGGCAAGAATTTCCCTTTTCTTCTCCTAACCCAATAAAAAGCTTCTTTGCCAAATAACAATTAGTATTCAGTGATCTTCTGCCTTGGATTTTCTTCTTCTCTTGTAAAGTGAAATTAGATTGTCTCTTCCTAACCCAGAATAGGCCATGGAAATGGCTGTCCCTGTCTTTGGCCCAACATTTTAATAAAATTAACAGTAATATTTTACTAGTTTCTCAATAAAAGCTCTTAGAACCTCTCTCTCCAATGACTAATTTTTGAAAAATTGACACAAAGTATGTTTATTTAACCAGTGCAGCTTCTCTTTTATGCAAGAATAGATCAGGGCTATTGAAATGAATTGATCCTTTCCTGTTCTACAACAATGCAGTGATGACACTGATGCACAGTGCAGTCAATACTTAAAGAGAAGAACAGCAGCTATCAAGCTAGCAAGGGTAAATACTCCCTGCTGCTCAGAAGAAGAAAATTCACTTTTTATCGTTTTGTAAACAATCTTTTAAGAGCTAGTTCAGTGGAGGAAATATGGTCAGATTTCATATATATTTTATATACAGTTTGTGGTAGTCTCTTATAACTGATACACCCTTAGGGAAACCTAGTCTTGTAAGAGTGAGCTACTTCAGTGGTTTACAGCTCTACAGCTCTGAACATCACAGAAGGGTTAATAATATACTGTGGTGGTTCTGTATGCTTTTAAGGGAATTCTAATTTTGAATGATCACTGCTCTCGATATTTAAATATGCTTTAGTTATTTTCAGATAAACTTATGCATTTATGTTAAGTCAGATAAGAGGAGGGAATTCAGAGATGAGCGCCACACTGTTCTGAACTCAATGCATTAGGTAGTACAGGAATCTCAGATCAGTGATGATTTCAGTGCCTTGTAACATAATCATATAGAGAGAGCTTGTGAAAATCTTTCATCTGAAAGATTTTAGATTAAAATTGGCTGCCTTTATTTTGTCTAGAAATATTTTGTTTTGAAATTTCCAGATTTTTGACAAAAGAAAGAAAAGAAAACCAAACAAATGTATTTTTTGGTTTTTGAAAATGAAAATACTTTTTCTTCTTTCTCACCATTTCCCCTCCCATTTTCCTAGCCTTCTTTCTTTCTTTTCTATTTTGCTAATGAAAAAGGACAAGCGAGAAAATGTTCAGTTTGGGGTTTTTTAGTAAAAAAAAAAAAAAATCAATTTTTTTGGATTTCTTGCCCCAAAGTGTTTTGTAAAGCATACTTACTGTTTTTCACAAGCTTTGCTTATGTGCTACAATTCTAGGGTAAAATGGAGTCAAAGATGGAATAGCCGTCTTAAATTGGATTTGTCTTCCTTATTGCTTCAAAGGCCAGGAGGCCTGGGGTCATCCAGTCCTGTTCAGTTAGCCCTCCCCTGCTACACCTACATTGGATGTGGGACTTAAGGGAGGAAAGCCAACAGTTGAGGACTGGCTGGGAAGGAGTGTCCCTGAGCCAGAGGGGAGAGGAGGTCCTCTCCAACCTTGAGCATCTAGGTAGGAGACTCTGGGAGGTGGCTGCAGTCAGTTGCAAGTTGCAGAGAGCAGGGATCTCCTGCAGGAAAAAGACTACAGCCAGATAGGTTTGGTTGTGGCCTGCCAAAGCAGAAAAGGAATTGAACTTTGAGCATGACCCAGCTAGAGGGCTGAGACACTTGAATCTCCAGGAGAGATGGAAGACTTCAGTGAAGGGAAACAGAAGCAAGGCATGATAAAGCCAAGCCAGGGCACAAGAGGGGAAGAGGGAGGCAGCAACCCGGTAACACTTATAGTAATTAAATGACACCCGCAACAAATATTTGAATGTACAGTGTTTTAATGCAATTTTCTTTTGTTTGTTTTTTTAACATTTTTCCACACTTGTATTGGTTCATGATTTTTCCTTGCAGCTGATACCATGTCAATGAATTTGTTATTACCCAACCTCAATGCAAACAGAAACAAAATGCTTTGAAGAAAATAAAAATAGTTTTCATTTTAAATAAATATTGTTCTGTGACTGATTGTTGTCAGTCCTGACTGAAGTGTTCCTCTCACTGAGCAATGTCAGAAGGGTGACAGGAAAGCACAGTTCAGGATTTTTGCACCCTCCAGGACATCCAACTTGCATGAGAAATCTCTTCAGCTATATCTTCTTTAATTCTAACCCCTTTGTGCCACTCAGGGCTCAACCTTGACCCTTTGCCTTCCCAGACTTCGGTCTCTACCAAATTTTGTAGCATGGCTCCTTACTTTTGCATTCCAACACAATCCTATCCTAAAGGCCTGCTGTACCCTACTTCGTATCATTTCCGTCACTATTATGAAATTGCTCTTCTCATCTTCTAGGCCTTTCATGGTCAAAGCTTCATTTATTTCTGTCATCTCTTCTTTCACTGTTCTTGTTGTTCTTATTACTCTGCCAATTCTGGCCTCTTCTCATTGCATCATTCCTCTCCTGTATTGGAGGCTTATCCTTTGCTGCAACTACACCAGCTTTTTGTAACGGTTTGTCCACCTGCCTCTGCCTCATTGGTTCAGCATCTCTTTTAAAATGCAGCATAAAACACTTCTCCCTTACCCTGCCCAGAACCAATACATTGTTGATAATTTCCACAGATTGGGCCTTCACCCATCCTCCATGATTGTCCTTGTTTACTATCATCATTTTCTCCTATCATAACTCCTTATTGTCATACTAGTATTGTCATAGCTGCCGTGCATGATGAGAGAGAGTTGCATGAGTGGTACAGTATACAATTAAATTGTATTTTATCTATTTGCCTTTATCTCTTTCCTGGTTCTTACTTTGAGAAGGCAAATATGGAGCAGATAACATGCTCTTAAAAATAGCAAGTTGAAATTAATTTAGTATTTATAACAGATTCTCCTGAGAGAATTTACGTTAGAAGATAGCTTATTCCTATCTATGTTTTGTGAACAAGACTTTAAGTTTTTGAAATTATACTAGTGTTAATTTACTTTGTAGATATTTTTGCCTTTTCATAGGTTCTTACTTGGACACTGATATGATTTTCTATAATTTAGTTATGTATTTATTTTTGTTTAATAACTGTAGACTGAGTAATTCCTTGCCCAATGATAATAAGAAAGTTATTGTTTTGCTGTTACCTTGTCCTCTGCCCTTCCTCCCACCTCTTGGTCACTTGTGTTGTCCGTGTGTTATAGAGTCTAGATTATGAACTCTTTGGGGGAAGTGACTCTCTCTTTTTAATAAGTATTTGTACAGTTTGTACAGTGTAACACAATGGCGCCTTGATCCCTGATTGGGACCTTGGGCAGTACCATCATACAAGTAGTAAATGTATAAATCAACCTTAGTAGTATTATTTAGGGGGAGGTTTTCAAAGGGACAAGGGGCAGTTGCATGTCCAATGCTCATTGAAATTCAGTAAGAGTTGGATGCTTAGCTCCCATTTGTATCTTTGAAAAATCTCCCCTTTGCTGAATATCAGCCTGGAGTTATAGCCTAAATATTCAGTTTCTGCAGAGTTGTATTCTCATTCACAACTGTTTCCAGAGTTGACTATTAGAACCATGTCCTAATAGTTCTTTTCTTTTTCAACCTATTCAAGGATATCTGAAGACCTTGAGTAGCACAAAATAAAAATATATTTGACAGTCATGTAGTCCTTTCAGTTTAAATCTAGTGGTACCACAAATAAATATATTTTCATTCTATCCTCTCTCTCTTAATTTATATGTTTACTTTCATCCTTGTTTTAAAAACTTCCTGATGACTGAATTCCCTATGACTTCAGTGGGGCCTGGATTTCACCCCTGCCTTCTGTTTGGTCTGGGTGTAGGGGTGTGTGTGTGTGTGAGAGTGAGTCATGCTCTCCTAATCTAGATTTCATATACTATAGTCCATACTTAGTTACAAAGGGTATTCTGAAACGAATGGTCCCATTTCCTCCCTAAAGTAATAATCACCATACATGGGAGTTGTATCCTTGCTTGTAGCACATGGTTTTTTTGCTAAGTAATCTTTTTCAATTAAATAGAAATTAAAAATCTACTGAAATGTATTAATTATTTATTTGCATTGGAGAAATGCTCAAAGGCCTCAGTAAGAAGCAAGGGGGGCTATACAGACATGTAGGTTGATACACTCTCTGTCCCAAGAACTTCCAATGTAATGTTGTCTAAAATTCTTAAATGTTATAGTTAGATCTGAATAATTAGAAAACATAAATTATTGTAATCGGGATAAATGTAGGAAAAATGGTCTGGCAATTAAAATATGCTGATCTAAATGTTACTATAATACTCAGTATGAACAGTGATGAGCTGCCAAAATCTTAACAACGGGTTCCCTCCTCACCCCATGAGGGGGTCGTTGCCCACCCGTGCCCCCGGGACTCCTGCCCCATCCAACCCCCCCGCATTCCTTGATGCCCCCCCCCAGTACCCCTGCCCCATCCACCCCCCTCCCCTGACCTCTGACTGCCCCCAGAACTGGGCAGGAGGATCTCGTGGGCCACCGTAGTGGGTGCCCACCCCACCAAGAGCCAGAGGCACCTGCCGGGGGGCAAGGTGGAAAGTCCCGGTGATGCTTACCTGGGGCAGCTCCCAGGAAGCATCCGGCAGGTCCCTCTGGCTCCTAGGGGCAGGGGAGCATAGCTGGGGGGGAGCAGGGGGAGCGGCCGCTCCCCCACTGATCACATCAAAAGTGGCGCCTTAGGCGCCGACTCCCTGGGTGCTCCGGGGCTGGAGCACCCACGGGGAAAATTTGGTGCGTGCAGAGCACCCCCCGGCAGCTCCCCGCCCTGCGCCCGGCCCCAGCTCATCTCCGCTCCACCTCCTCCCCTGAACGCACTGCCCCGCTCTGCTTCTCCACTCCCCCCCTCCGCCCCGGCTTCCTGCAAATCAGCTGTTTGGCGGGAAGCCGGGGAGGACTGAGAAGCAGTCCATGGCTTCACACTCAGCGGAGGTGAGCTGGGATGGGGAGCAGTTCCCCTGTGGCCCTCCCCCGCCCCTCCCCGGGTTACCTGCTGCAGCGTGGGTGATCCTCCTCGTGCCCCTCCCACCCGAGCTCACCTCTGCTCTGCCTCCCTGGGCCTGAGCAGGAAGCCACCGCTTGCTTCTCAGCATGCCCCGGCTTCCTGCGCGAACAACTGATTTGCGGGAAGCCGCGGGGGGGGGGGGGGGGGGGTTGTGCGGAGAAGCAGAGCAGGGCGGCGCGTTCAGGAGAGAAGGCGGAGGCGGGGGCGGAGCGAAGGTGAGCTCGGGCCAGGGGTGGGGCGGGGAGCTGCTGGTGGGTGCTCTGTACCCACCAAATTTTCCCCTTGGGTGCTCCAGGGCTGGAGCACCCGTGGAGTCGGCGCCTAAGGCGCCACTTTTGGCTGGTTAAATTTAGAAGCCCTTTTAGAACTGGTTGTCCCCTGCAGAACAACCGGTTCTAAAAGGGCTTCTAAATTTAACAACCGGTTCTAGCGAACCGGTGCAAACCGGCTCCAGCTCACCACTGGGTATGAACCTCAGGCCAGAAAACCCTGAGAAAGTTTCAACAATCACCATTTAAATACATAGTCTTTGAAAGAATTTGCTTCAATAGGAGAACACTTTAACCACCTAAAAACAACTGGACAATATCTCTTATACATGTTGCAGAAATTAAGTAGAACTTCCTTGAAATTAACAAGGGATGTTCTTTGTCATGCAACAGTTTAATTTGTATCTTAAACTGACAGAATTCTGCATGCTACCATGTTCTTATTTTTTATTTTTGTTTTTCCTGAACTTAGAGTTTCCATTTATTTTTCAATATTACTTTGTCAGATTACATAACTCTTTTGAACTTCACCTTATATTAGTCAGTTTTCTGTATACTCAATATGCCTTGAAGAAATGATCATACTGTTTCTGGTATCCTGGAAAATAAAATATACGGTAGCTGTGAAAGGTGATTGCTCGAATGAACGTTTGTTAAGGTCTGAGAAATATCTAGGTTTTCACTAGAGCTCTAATGGAAAGATTGCTACTGACTTTGAAGACCCAGTATTTTAAACAATATTTTTTGAAGAATATGAGAAGGAAAGAAAGAGAGACTCCTATTCCTAACCCCATACACCTCAGAAAAAAACTTGAAAAGGCTTTTTCCCCAGAGTAACGTTTAGTATACCAATGTAATTGATATGTAGGGCTTTCGAGAGTGCAAGTGTCCTTAACTGTCTGATTAGAATAGGAGTACTTGTGGCACCTTAGAGACTAACAAATTTATTAGAGCATAAGCTTTCATGGCTACAGCCCACTTCATCGAATGTATAGAATGGAACATACAGTAAAAAGAGATATACATACAGAGAAGGTGGAAGTTGCCATACAAACTGTAAGAGGCTAATTAATTAAGATGAGCTATTATCAGCAGGAGAAAAAAACTTTTGTAGTGATAATCAAGATGGCCCATTTACACAGTTGACAAGAATGTGTGAGGATACTTAACATGGGGAAATAGATTCAATATGTGTAATGACCGAGCTGCTCTGAAACCTGTCTGATTAGAATTTCTGTTGGATGGTGCTTAGCAAGGTATGATGTGCTCAGATGAAATGTATTGAGTGAGTGCACATTAGTGACAAATAAGAGTGGGAAAAATGCCTCAGAACATGTCATCATTGAGAACACAGAGTTTTGTGTGTAGAATACTGAATGAGAACATAAGTAGTGGGGTACAGAATCTGCGGGGATGTAATAATGCTTATTTTATGTTCCCAACCTATATGATGGTTTTAAACATTTATTTCTTAATTTTTGATTATTTTTTTCATACATAAAATATTGTGATCTGTTTTTGACCACATATGAACAACTGTATGCCCAATATGATGGTGAACAATTATTAACTAACTTAAATAGCCAGGATGGATTAAATAGCTGTTGCTGGAAAGCGTTTTGCAATGCATCAGCAGTATAAGGTATATAAAAGTTGAAATACTTGCAACATTTTGCAGCTCTGAGAAGCAACAGCCTGTATAAACTCACTGGTAAAATGTTCATGATGCAGTTCTAATACCTGTATTATAGGAGTCTGATATATCCGCATGCCCCTTTCTCTGTTTCTGCTCTTTTCTTTGGAGTTGCAAATTCCTCTTCCAAAATGAAAATGGGGCCCAGTTATGTGTATGTTTAAAGATATTCAAGGAATCACAAACTATTTTTATATTTATGTTTTCGATCACATATGCTCTTTTTTATCTTGCTGTTTTCTGTCCTATTTTTGGTGTTCTGTATGTCTTGAATGCCAAAGTTAATGTAGGTTTCAGAGTAGCAGCCGTGTTAGTCTGTATTCGCAAAAAGAAAAGGAGTACTTGTGGCACCTTAGAGACTAACAAATTTATTTGAGCATAAGCTTTCATGAGCTACAGCTCACTTCATCGGATGCATGCAGTGATACAAAATCAGTAACATTTTATGTGATGATAACATTCAGCTTTTAGGTGGATAAACCAAAGAAGACTCCATATTAGTCACTGGATTGTTTAACTCACAAATAATATATTTTAAAACTTCTGATTTTATTCTCTAATTAAAAGGAGATCCATATATTTCTTAATTCTTTACAGCTATCCTGGTTTTTCTGATGGTTTTGTTTCCTGTTCCAGTAGCCCTAGTTCTTTAAACTAAATGTTGGTAACTCTCTGTTGACATTCTGATGAGTGGCATATGACTTGTTTTACAATACAAGAATGTTAGCTTGTTGGAGTGGGTGATTCCCTGGCTCTGCCATTGCTTTGCTGCTTGACTTTGGGTAGGTCACCTAGCATCTCTGTGCCTCTGTTTACTTACCTGTAAAATAGGTATAATAGTGCTTATCTGCCTTACGTTGGTAGTGTTTACAAAGCTCTTTTATGGTCTCATATGAAAGGTGCAAGTGCATAACATTATTTATTATTATATTAAAAGTTCATAATTTTAATTAAAGATTTTGGGCCAAGTGTTCCTGCAGTGCAGTACACAAAGTGCAGGTCAGGGATGTGTTTGCAACAGTGGTTTAAAGATCATTTTTGCACTCCTATGGTCTTGGTATCCTTGTGCAGTCTCTGTGCAGGGATGATGTCCTTGCACAGATCCCTGGAGAAGCTTGGGAGCTGTTCTAACTTACGGCAGCCGTAAATGCCCACAAAGGGCAAAAAGCCACTTCCAAGAATCTGTGTGAAGTCATACCACCTTTACTCTGGCCATTGATTCTTTCTCTGCTATACCAATAGCGAGAATGAGTGATGTAACCACTGTAGCTCTCGCCGCTGGAAGATCATTATTACAAGGGAGTGATCCCCACTGGGCTGCTTGAATGGGTTAGGGCTAAATTCTACCTGCTGTGTGGTGCAAAGCAGCCATATTGCACTTCAGAATGTGTCCCTTCTTCACGTTGAGAACTAAATATTAAAATACGAGCAGATTCTCTTCTTATTTTTGCAAGTTGTGATGATTTGGGGATCTGTACAATCTATGAATTCCCTGTGCCAATATGGACACTCTGTATATATCTTTATCAAGCTGAAACTCCATTTTGAATGTGCAGCTCTTTGCCTTCTGTTAACTCCATGTTGGACTGAAATTCTAAGGGGCAGTGGCTCAGGGCTACCAATAGATTGTTAAACCTTGATGGTACTCTGTTCAAGAAGAAACATATTGAGACAAAAGGCTGGCTCCTACCTAGGAGAACTGATTTATCAGGAGAGAGGTCACCTTGCAACAAAGTCACCTGATATGGGTCTGTGGTCACCTGCTGAGGCTGATTGCAGAGTCACCTGGCAACGGGGGCTGGAGGTTATAAAAGAAAGGGTCTCTCAGCAGTCAATTTAGAGGGAGAGAACAGACCAGACTAGGGATTCCATGTTCAGGAGGGCAGAGGAGAGAGGAAGAATCTTGGGCCCTGGACTCCTTAGAGAACTTTTGCCTATTCCCAAAGAACTCCCCAGAGTGGTGAGGAAACTGAGGCAGGGAGAATGCAGATAGATGTTTTTATTATTTCCTGTAGATCTGTGTATCCCTTGTGCTATTAAGTAAAGAGTAACAGTGTTTTAGAATCCTGTTCAAAGTCTGTTTGTGTGTCTATTTGCTTTTACTATTGCATACCTCTTTGAAGAAGAATACTGTAAACCTGACTGCTCATACCTTCAAAGGGATTCTGAGGAATATGCAAAAGCCGCTGGAGAAGCTTTGAGGAGACATCACTGTTTCAGGGTCTAGGCAGTTGGATTGAGGGGGGGATCCGCACTGGCAAGATGGATGTCAGATATGAGATCTGCACCTCGAGTGCATTCCTAGAGGCCCAAAGCCAGGAATAGTGCCTAAATTATGTCTAGCCCGTAGGGCATGTAGGATTCAGCATTGGATCCACTCACAGCAGTCTACCAGATCTGTGGCACAATGAAACCACTACAGAAATATATTTAAAAATACATAGCAGTTATTTTAGACATGTTTGCTCTGAAGCAATTACGAAGTAGCACAAAAAGTGTCATATAATAGCATTTGGCTTTGGATAATCAAAGTGCATTCTGTATGACACAAACCTCTATTAAGCCACTTACACAGATTATCCACCAAAAAATGTCTTGTCTTTGGTCTCAGTATGACTGACAACCAATTGCAAAGCAACATAAAAACTGCCATAGACTCAGTGAAATGACATTATTTTATCTGTTATTGAAAACATGGCTATAAATTGCACTGAAGGAAAACTACAGTATTTTCTCCAAAAGCTCTTGAACTAAAATTATGCTTCAACCCACTAAACATAAATGTAAATTGTTTTACAAGATTAGTATATTTTTAAAAAGGGTTTGCAGTAGGATAGCCGTATCTTCAGTTCCATAGGAATTTACCCCTCTACTACAATGTACATGTGGAATGATCCAGAATTTTCTTCACACAGTGTAGTATTTGATGCCTTCTAATTCGAAGGGTACATCTACACAGCAGGTGGGAGCGTGCTTTCCAGCATGGGTAGACAGAAGTACGCTGGCTCTGCTGAAGCTAGCATGGGAAAAAATAGTTGTGTAGGGTGGGGGAAGCGTGGGTTGCTCAGGCAGGCCACCAGGTACATACAAGCTCCTGGCTAACCTATTATTTTTAGTGGGGCTAGCTTGAGCAGAGCTAGTGCGTGTTTGCCTACCCATGCTAGGGAGCATGCTCCCAGCTGCAGTGCAGACATGCCCTTAGATGGAACAGTATTCAGAATAATACAGTCATAGATGTTAGAGAAAGGAAAAGTCTTGAAGTCTTGCACATCTCCCTACAATTATGGGGTTGTTCCTAATAGTAAATTATATAGAGGGCTTAGTACTCTCTAGTTTTAAATTTTTCATTAAGTGTGTTTTCTTTGAGAAACTGTTCTGTAGTGTCACAATTGACTTCACTTGTAGGATTTTTTCTATATATTCAGTATAAATATTCTTTCTTGTGTTCATCCCTGTCCTCCATTTTATAACCATCGTAATCAATCCCACCTCCTCCTTGCTGGTTACAGGTTTCAAATATTTCTAGTGTGTCATATCCCACAGTCAATGGGAGTTTTCCCATTGACTTCAGTAGGACTTGATTTTACTCAGAGGGTTTTTAGGTCTCTCCTTGAGTCACTCTTTCTAGCCAATTAATAATCTTCCTTGATTTTTTAAATTAATTCCTGCCCATGTATAGACATTTTTGTATATATAATTCTTGGCAATTTAATAATACTCCGGATGCTGCCTCATCATTACTATAATACAATTAGATTATAACCTCCCCTGGGATCACTCTGTATAGGCAGTCCAAAGCTGTGTAAGCTTTTCATTTGCCATCATAACACATTGCTTGTTCTCCGTAGTCATCTCTTGATCTTTTTTGATATTGCTGCTCTCCACATATCTCCCACACACTGAATGCATCCAAATTTCAAAGTAGACACAGCATGAATATGCAGTCCTCATTGATTTATCAGGCAAATTACTATACCTCTTTCTCCATAGCATTTCTATCAAAGAAATTGTCCTAGGTGTCAAACTGTTTGTCCAGTGACTGAAAGGTTTCATGCGGTTCTCTGTTGTTATTTATATGTATATGGAGAAAATTGCCATATATGAGTAATTTGAAAAAAATTCAACAATTTCAGCAGTAGTGATCTAGAAACTGAATGGGTTGAAAACACAATATTCCAGTGCACTGCTGCATATGTAATGTATGTGCAGCATATGCTGAGGTCTTTTTCAAAACATTTACATTAAACCTGTCAAGTATTTATGAACAGCAAAAATTAATTTCCCCCAGTTCTGTCATCAGTTAGAGAAATGGATTTCAGCACTGAAGACTGTCAGTGTTTCCTGAGTACCAGAACAGCTCGCTTCAATGTCATAGAATTACACCAGGTGGCCTGCTAAGAGTCAGCTTAATGTGATTTCAAATGATAGGGTAGGGAATGTGAGGGAAATTAAAATAGTATCATACTTATGATTTAAAAGCAAGTTAATTACAAGGGCTTGTTAATAAACAAAGAAAAATCCAGGCTGTATTATCTGTTGTATAGCATATCAATAATGAACATGATACTATAAAAAATAAAATTTAACACTACGTAACTTTGAGTTGGCTAGGAAATATTTAATTAAATTGTTGACAGATGTTAGGCTTACTAATGGCTTTTTGTATTTTGAAAGAATTGTTAAATGTTGTTTCTAGCTTTTAAATTGTTAGTAAAAGACCATTGTTTAACTGACAAGATTAACACAGTTGTAGCCATTTTCTCTCTAAAATTGTTGATGATTTGCTTGATGCAAATGAAAAAGCATTTGAACGCAGCCAGCCAATGCTTTGAAATCAAAATCTCTACATCTATACCTATGGTCCAGTAATTTCTATCTGTTCTAATGCTTCATTCCAAATTCCTTCACTCCCATTTTCTAAGCTGTTCATGACTCTCTGGGTTCTTTCAGATAGGTGCTCATCACTCAGTAAAAGGTGGCAGATACTTTTTTTTTTCTCTTGATGGGCTAGTGTTGATTAGTCCCTGCTGCACTAATGCAGGCATTGTATCTGTTGTGCTCAAAGATGACTAAAGTTTAGTATTGCCAGAGTTAATTCATAGGTGGTTATTCATATACCTGACATCTGACTACTTACTACTCATGTCAAAATACCTTTATGATCAAGAATGCCTTATACTGACCTGTGTATTGAAAAAGGAAAGGAGAGCATACTGCTTTAATTTATGTCTTGAAAAATGGGTTAAGGAACTGGACAGGCATATTTATTTCAATTAAAAAATCTTTTGCTTGTTCTAAAACTTGAAAATTATTTCAAGAGCAGCACTCTGATTCAGTGGATAAGGTACAGACCTGAGAGTTATCAAGAGACCTGACTTCTAGTACTCTCTTTGCCACTGACATGTCAGGTGGCTTTGGGCAAATCATTTAACTCTTTGTGCCTCCGTTTCCTCACCTGTAAAAGGAGGTTGATACTGTCATTCTCCCAGTAAAGCACTTATCTTTGGATAAAAAGTGCCCTACAAGTGTTAAAGTACAGTATTCATTGTACGGATTTACAGAGAAGCTTGACATTAAAAGTAGGCCAATCATTTTGAACGAAATGTTTTTATTTCTGAAATGGCCCTTGAAATTCTGGATAATAATTTCTTGTTATTGGAAAGACACTTGTTGACGAGGTAAAACCAAATGTACTGAAGGCACTTCGTTACATTTTGTACTATCATACAGTTGCCCTCACTGCTCCAGGATTCCAGGGATCAGACTTCTAATTGGCATGTACTGTGAAAATAATTTGTAAATTTCTCAAAAGGTCACTCCTGTAACTGAGGAGATACATCTGATACATTTAAATTTATAATGGAAATGTTGGCAATATTTTGATCCTATTTATTTATTTACATTTGGTGTGCTGAATAAATATACTGAATAAATAAATAAGTATTAATAAAACAGGAGGACAACTGACTGTAAGTCTTGCTTATTATGAAGCCATAATACGCAAAATACACTTCTGATTCTGCACAGCACAGTTAAAGGACATGCATCATCTTACTGAGTTTCCAGTTTTTGTTTTTGAACCATATAATCTTTTCAACAGTAAATGAGAGGCTGTTGGGCAGAATTCCTCTCCTTTTGAACTTTGGTCATACTTCATTTAAAAAAAAATGGAAGTAATTGTATTGTATGAATTAAAGCTTTGCTTCTATATCTTTATGCCAAAACGTGATCCATAAAATGTAACTCATCACATTCTTTGAAGCCACTTAGAAGGAAAAAATGGTTGATATCCATTTCTTCCCTGGGATGTTGTATGCAATGTGTAAATGCCTCCGAAACTGGAAAATGCATGAAACAGTGAGAGAGAATATGCCAAAGGAGATTGTATGTCTTCCTGCATATTTACACATTATAAAAATAAAAGAAATACCTATTATGGAAATATCAATTGAAGCATAAAAACTTTTACAGTCATGAGTTATTTCAAACAATTCTGACCATAAAAGTTGAAATACTTGTTTATGAATAGTCTGTTCTATCAAAAGCATCAATTTAAATGTATTCATATTGTACATTTTAAGCCCCACCTCATCTTATATCAAAAGTATCTGGGTAGGCAAATCCATATTAATGAATTTAATAGCTCTTACATTGTGCTTTATTGGTACATCTTCAAAGCACTATAAACACTAATTAATCTCAATAGTTTTTCTATCCTAAATAACAAATACAAAGGACAGGCAGAACAGACTGAGGTGGATAACTTGTAAGTACTCCCATTCGAGACCCCATTGCTTTGTTGAATTAGGGCCTTATGGGGATTCTCTCAGTAGAGTTAGGACTATGATATATTCAATATCTCTCTTCCATTTTAATTGTCTTCTAAAGAGCTCTGAAGGATTCCGTTCTCAGAATTCTGAGCATTCAGGAACTTTTGGCTGTCAGAATGAGAATATAGTGTTCAGAGTAAAATTGCTGGTAAGGTTGGTGAGCAACCTTGCATTTAAATCTGACTTGCACACCACTTTGCAAGGTTTTCTTCAAGCCACTACACTATTTTGTTTGTTTTTTATAATCATCTTTGCATAATCAGAAGAATGAGTGAACTAACTGTCTACAATTTCTCTAAGCTTCAATTTTTAATTTTTCACAAAACATGATTCTTAGCATGATGCTTGTATTTCCACTGAAGTATCTCCAAGTTTTCATTTTAAGATATGCCAAAGACTATGGCTAAATTTAAAGGAAGTGAATGTCAGAGAGGCACACAATAGGTAGACCTTGAAAGTTTAGACTCTTGGATAAGACTTTTGAGCTGGGAGACTGAAACAAGGAATGTTTTATGGAATTTAAATGGAGCAAGGGCTGAATTTTAGCTCCTTCTGACCAGATGTTTTTTGCAGAACAGAGCAAGGTTCTTGCCTCTAGAGATTTGTAGTGTGGCAATAAGTTCTTTGTCAGTTGTGTTATCAAATATGAACTGACTTGAGAGCTGGTTGAAAAGGAGAGCTTCTCTCTGAAAGGGGGATTTGGTCTGATGACTTCCAGATAAACAAAATTATTGAAGCAACAGAACTTGAGGGTGCTAGGACCTGCAATTCATTATTGCCCTACACAAATTCATCCCAGACAGACCCTAAATTGAAAGAAAATGTAAGGGAATACCCCTGTAGCTTACCAAGGAGTTAGGCACCTACAAGAGAAGCAAGGTACAACTGAGCATGGGTGGCTGAGTGACCAAAGTTCAAGCCCAAGCATTGCATCATCTTTGTATATGGTGGAAAGAGCCATATATAGTTGGGAAAATTCATCATTTCTGAGGCTGCCCTCCAAAAACCACAACAATAAAAAAAACCTGGAACTATGTTCTTGTTGTTGTGATTTTGTATTTACACACAAGTGAAATTGATGGGAAGTCAAAAATTTAGCAGTTTTTGCAAACTTTCTTACACAGCTTTATTATGATGCAGAGTTTCCATCAGAATGCTTGTGAGTAGCATGTTTGCCATAAATTCTAATCCTGCCAACACCTTCACCACTTGCACTTTTTCGTGCCTCCTGACTAATAGTCTGCTCTCTGGTACCTACTTGGGACCCAGCTCAATAGAGTATGGATTGCTATTGGACAAACAATGCTAGTGGCAGAAGACACAGTTTTGCTATATTCAAGCACCAATACCAGTGGAGCCAGCTGCAGAGAGAAAAAAGTTTGCCCAGTAGCATGAATAGTAAGTGTATCTGGCCATCTGAATATTCTCTCAGCCTTCCTCCTCCCTCTACATTCAACCTCAAAACAGGCTCAGATTCCCAGACCATCACTTACTTTGAATTGTCGTCTTGGTGGTTTGGGAGAGATCCTGGTGGCTTTGTATCTCTCTTCCCTGCAATGTTTCTAGGGGCAGGGATGATGGGCTAGGGGCTTTCTTCTTCCCAGCTTTAGTCTTCTGAGGGAAGAAAGAACAAATTCCCCCTGCAACACAGCAGGAAAATCTTCTATTCCTGTGGCTGCTATATTGCTCCTGGACTGTAAGAGCTTGTCCATGTGGAGACTTAGTGGAGACATCATGCAGGACTGCAGCCCAGGGCCCCAAGCCCTGCCACGCAGGTCTGAAGCCTAAGCAACTTAGCTTTGTGGCGTCGGGCCCCAGGCAATTGCCCTGCTTGCTACCCACTAACACCGGCCCTGGCTTTTATATGCAAAGAAACTGTTGTTGTGGCACAGCTGGGCCATGGAGTTTTTATAGCATGTTGGGAGGGCTTCAGAAAGAAAAAGGATGAGAACCCCTGCTGTAGTGCACTTTGATATACTGCTGTTTGAAACAGTTCATGAGAATACACCACAGAGCTTCTAGTGCACTACAGCATGGTCCACACTGACAGTTAGTATGTGGCAGGCTAGTGCCCTGTAGATTTACACCAGGGCTTGCCATGCACTAACTCTTCATGTGGACAAGTGCGAAGGTGCTCCAGATGGTCCTGCACGTGATAACTACGGAAACTCTGGGGAAACCTTCCACATGATATAGATCTTGTCTTTTCTTTGAATTGTAGTGTTCTGACTAGACTTAGCAAAAATGGGAATTTCTGTCCCATGATATTTCAACGTTAGTTTTTGCCTCAAATTTGGACAATTCAGGTTGAATTGACCCAAAATAAAATATATATATATTTTCCCAATGGAAATTTTTTTTGCAAAATCAAAATTTTCTCTCCGAAAATTTACATGTAGCAGGAAATGTTTTTTCCATTGAAAAATCCTTTCAATTCCTGACCACCTCTCATCCTTACTTGGCCCCTATAACTTCAGGATGGAGCTCTTATAGTGCGGCTTTGTGATTTCTATCAGCTCTTCACTAACCAGAATATTACCATCTACTATATAACATTTCCATTATAAGCACCATCTTTACTCTTGCATTGGAAATGAGTGCTGAAGATCTTTATTTTTCTAGTAGCTGCTGCTAGACATTTTGCCACTGCTACAAGATCAGTTGTTTTCATCTATTTAAATTATATAATCTTTTCAATGGCATCCATTTTAGTATAGTAAAATCCTAGTATCCAGGTAGATAGTCTATCATTCTGAATAAATTATCTTTTCCATTTAAGAGAATGGGAGGGGAGGGAAGAGGTGGAAAGAGCCAGAAAGACTTTAAATGACAAATAATTCTGTATTAAATAAAAGTACAAGAATAAACATAATTCTCTGCATTTAATCTGTATCACTTCTTGTTTTAATCATTATGTAGAAATTAGCCAGTGCTTAGATTTCATATGTACATAACACTGGGTTGGTTAAAAGCCTTGTAACTTATTTTCACCGGTCAACTTGTCCCTATTAACCAGAATTTCTGTTAGTACTGTCCCAGTTCAGTAGCAGCCATTACTATTCAGTGCAGGTTCTTATACTGTGCCCATCACTGTGGTATCCAAGTACCTTCCAAAATATTTATTATCATTAGGCTAAACCCGTTCTCTCCAGTAAAGCAACCTTCTTGATGAAGAGCATTCCAATTAAATGGTGTCCAATAAGGTTTTCTCCTTGGTCACATTTGAGGTTTTCTGTCAGAAAGCAACACAAACGTTTTATTTAAATTTTCTTCACTAATTATAACTTCTAAATCTATTGTAAGTAAAGTTTAAGGACGCATAGGAGGAAATCTTGGTCCCACTGGAGTCAATAGCAAAACTCCTGTTGACTTCAGTGGAACCAGGATTTCACCCCATAATCTTTTATAAACTGACTTCAAATCTGTTCTCATCCTTACATCTCATCTCATTAACAGTAACACTCCAATTTCGATTTTTAGGCTCCTCAAGGCAGAGAGCTTGTCTATACTCTGTTTGTACAACTCCATGCCATCTATGGCAGTATTTAACTATCAATAACTGTACTGGCCTCCCAGATTCTCAAATATAATCCATACCCAGATATTAATCTTGAATATTTATCTTTTTTGTAGTAAGTCGTAATATGGTTTAATGCTGTTAATTTTGCAAGCCTATTACTTGTAATGATGATAATCTTTATTGTTTTAATTGTTGATTTAAGGCAACAACCCCAAATCCTAACTTTGCTTCAAATTGTGTACTCATTTCCAGTTGGAATTCTGGTTTTCTAGAAAAGGATGTACTATTGGGTGTAATACTGAAAATTCCCACAAATTTGTTGCCTGACATATTTTAAAATGAAAAAAAAACAACCCACGTATTTTGTAGTTTATTCAACATGCTCTACAATTATAATATTTATTGAAAAATCTGAGAGAGCCAAGGCTCCCTTGTGGTGTTGGGTTTTGTCAGGAGCGGATTTACCGTGAAACAAACGATGTGGTGGCACGAGGCCCCCAACGACTGGGGGGTCCCCAAAATGCTCAACAGAGGTCATCTGACAATCTGCCCCTGAGTCCCGGCCAGCGATACAGCAGGGCTCAGACAGGCAGGCTGCTCCCGGAAGTGGCCAGCTGCTGGCATGTCTCTGTGCACCCTGGTGGGAGGGAGGCAGCTCCGCACGCTGCCCCCTCCCCACAAGGCATGCTCAGAGATGTGCCAGCAGCGGGGCTAAGGTGGCTCCCTGCCTGCTCTGCCTCCCTCCCTCTTCACTGCTGGAAGTGGCTGGCATGTCCCTGTGGCCCCTGAGGGGAGGGTGTGTCTCCGCATGCTGCCCTCGCCCTGAGTGCCAACTCTGGACTCCCATTGGCCGGGAACTGCAGCCAATGGGAGCTGCAGGGGCAGCGTTTGCAAGCACCGGGGCATGGAGACCCCCACCCCCGCCTAGGAATCACTGCTGGGGGGGGGGGGGTGTGCTAGTCATTTTGGGAGCCTATTCGTTGGAGAAGATGAATTTTAAAATGTGGTGTGTATGAAAAACACATTGTCTTTTAGAAAATAAAAGTGCTGTTGATGTCTTCACAAAACAAAATGGTGATGGTGAGACAATAATTTGAGATGAAAATATTTTTTGAAAATAGGTGGCACAAAAATTAAAACTCAAGACATGTTTCTATTAATAGTAGAAACAGAGCACTGCTTCTGAGCCTTTCCAGAAGGTATCATTTGACTTAGATCTGTTATGGGGAAAATTTCTATGTAGATTGTCAGCTTTTGGCAATAATATTCGGTAGCTTCTGCTCTGGCTTGAACAATAATAATAATTTAAATGGAGGCCCCTAGAATCAGACCCCATGACATCTCTTGGGTACAAACTAGATACATGGCTTTGGCCAACTGTAGGTTCAAAGTCTGACATTTAACCTTGAAAAGATCTTTTGTTGGCCCGCAGCTGCAGTTGTCCTTGTCCTGGACTTGCCAACCTTTAGTATTATTTACAATGGTCAACATTTTTGTGTGCTGCTCCTCTTCCGTGACATACGTCAGGCTAGGCTCAGCCTCATTCTGCCATGACCATTTCCATCATCACAAGCCCTTGATCTGTTTCACGTGTTATGGAATCGATAAATCTCATCCCTAAAGAGTCCAGCAGGCCTTTGATTCCTGACCTGACATTTGCTAATGCTATTCCTGATGACCTGCCACTACGGATCTTCAGAACTGCACTCTGTGTTTGACAACACTCATAATATGAATCAATATTTAGCATTCAGTAAGTGAGCTGGGGAGTCATTTTATTGCTGCAAAAGGCTACATTGCCCCTGGGCATCTGTCAGAAATGGGTAGTTATTAATAGCCCTCTCTTTTCACTTAGCATAGTCAGTAGGGGTCAGGCATGAAATGATTTAATCAGTTTATGATATCTGTGACAGTGAGCACTTAAAATGTAATCACAAAATTTAGGAAGAAGTGTCCCTGGGCTGTAGTAATGTTTTCCTCGTTTAATTTTCTCTGAGGTTGATACAATACACTGGGAGGTTGACCAGGTTACAAAACGACCCTTATTTTGTACTCTCTTACTTCATGTGTATCTCAGCATTTTTTGTATTTAAAGGAAAAATATGTTTAAATTGCAGAGCGTCAAGTGCCCTCCTCGTGGATTGTGGTGATCATCTTGGAAAAACCTCTGTGAACATGAGTTTGTGGGCAGGATGAAAGGAGATGATGAATTTCACAAGTCTAAAAGGGGACAGAACTGGCCCAAAGTAGCAAGTTACACAGATTCATTCTTGCAAAGTTTAGAAATCTTGAAAAAATTGGGTGCATTAGTTAAATTTGCCCATGACTGGTTCTTACAGAGAAGATCACCATAGGTGTCACTGACCAGCTCCATTTTCTTGACCAATGTGTTAAGCACAAACAGACTTTTCTTTAATCTCTAGCATTTCTTCTCTTTTCACCTACTTTGTCTAAAACATAGCTGGATATCCTGGACAATGAATGTAAAATCTCACTCTCCAATCGGGAGAGTTTCTCTGTGTCATCCTTGCAATATTCTGGGGGTGTTTCACAGAATAAAATTTTGTTTCACACTTTTGCCCTTTTTGGCTGGATCACTTCAAGAATCCTTTTCCATTGACCACAGAATAAAGACAATGTTCCTTTCTCTTCTTTAATGGTTGTTCCTTTATTCCAGATGCTGAGGTTGTGACTGTGAGAGTAATCGTGTGATGTTCTATAGTGTGTCTTTGTTGCATCTCCCTAAAATATGCATTGATTTCATTAGTAATTAAGAATGAAAACAGCTGTTTCTGGGTATCAGCTGTAATAGTGTCAGGTGCATTATCTTAGATGGGATGTATTATGGCAGCTTCATCAGCCATTTCCCATGAATCTAGGTAATTCCTGTGCACTAGCTTCTCATGTAAAAGGACCACTCAGTGAACAAGAAATACACTTTGCTTATAAAGAAAAGGAGTATTTTCTTTTTGCAAATACAGACTAACACGGCTGCTACTCTGAAACCTGTCACTTTGCTTATAGTACTTCAGATTGGGAATGTGCTGCTTTGGTCAACTACATTACAGACAGAGAAGGGGGGAAAACACACATTCACTAAACAGGAGATAAGAGGGAGTGGAGCATGGATCCAACCCATAATACTCTGAGTAACCCACTTAATCCATTGTTGACTACTTTACTACATCCCTACACTCTTAATTTACAGCATGGAAGTAGTCTTTTAAATAACTAGGGGTCTTTTCTCTCTTACGGGTCAGGACCTCTCTGCAGCAGATGGAGATGCTTCCAGGGGCCGAGACCCACTGCACACAGTCTCTTGGTCCAGCAATTCTGTAGATATCTCTGTCTTGAACATTTCTGGCAAAACTGCATCCTCTCATGGCTTCAGCTTCTTTAGGTGGTCAACATTCATGGGCAAAAGCTCTGGTGATTGCACATCACTCTGCAAGTGAACATGATCCTGATGTCATCTTACAGTTCAACCATCTCATTATTGGACTGTAAAACTCAAGGGTCCACTTTTGTCTAGGATAGTACATGAAATCTACATTGGCTGGCAAGTACTGGGTTCTTTGGGCCCAGCTCTCTGTCTTTAGCATCATAGTCATGGTTCTGTTTTTGAAAACCTTGCTTCCTTAACACTTCGCCCTCCATGCTAGGATGAATTAAGTCCAGATGAGTTCTTATCTTTCTTCCCATCAATGCCCATCATAGTTTGGGGACGTGTTAAGCCAGTTTTGTTTCAAAGCTCCCATTAAGCATCATTTTCATCCCTTTTAAAAGTCCTCACAGCTCTCTCTGCTAGGCCTTTGGAAGCTGGATGATATGAGGAAGCTTGAATATCTTCAATCCCATTTTTACTATGAAAGACTTTTAACCCTATGCTTGTAAATTTGTACCATTGTCTGTGACAGGCACTCCCAGTAGGCTTTGTGTGGCAAAGGTCTCTCTGAGCTTTTCACAGGTAGCTGTGGAGGTTATCACATGCACTTCTAATTATGTCAAATGTGCATCCACTAGGATTAAAAATATTTTTCCTATATATGGACTTTCAAAGTCAATATATATGCAGAACGTTTCCCCAGGTCAAAGGCCAACACGGCAGCCAGGGTGCTGCCATGGCCAGCCTGCCCTGGTTTTCACTGACGAGTCCCACAAGTGGTTTGTGATCTCTCAGCTGGTTTTGTGACATATGAAATTAGAACTGCCATACTCTGAGGACATGATTTCAGTTCAACGTCCTGCTCATAATCTTTAGATAAATCTGGGAATATTTTTCCTGAGATCTCAATAAACAGCCAATGCATACTTTGTTTATTTTAGATCCAGCCTGAATTCAACTAGAGCACTTGACTTCCTCAATGTTTCCAAAGGCTCATTTTCCCTTCCTCTCATGGAATGATCATGCTATCTTATTGTCACTAATTTTGACTTCCTGAAACTCAGAGAGATATTTTGAGTTCCTGAACTTTGTCGACATGAGGACATCGTTTCCTTAACTTATTTGTACTGTACAAAGCAGACTAGATATGAGCAGTGCAATTTTCCCTTAATTGCTCCTTTAGGAATAATTCAGCAAGTGGCAGTGTGTATGATTGAAAGTACAAGAGTAAAAAGTCTGGTAGGTGATGCTGTAAGGATAATTTCATTTTTCCCTGCTCAACACTTAGTGCTTGTTCATAAGTGTCTTTTTTGGTGTGTGTGCTGATCTTTCTGCAGCTACTTCTGTAAAAGGAGGGTAAGGTGCTACTATTTTATGTTTAGTTTAGTTGAACTTTATAAATTGTGGAATTCTTCTGCAGTGGAGTGTTTGCTTTTAGCTACTTTGACTATTAATCGCAACAAAGAAGTATTTCCTATCTTTTTCATTAAAACAAATATAAACATGCCGCTGTATTCTGTACTTGAGTTGTATTTTCACTCATGTAGAGTTGACGTTAGTGACACATTCTTTCATACAAATCGGTACAGCCTTGTATTTTTTGCTTGCTGTCTTTTCAAGTCCTGGCCACAAGAAAGAGTTTCTTTCTCAGGCCTATATGCCACACATTCTAGAGTGTTCTTTCTGTGGAGCTTGCTGCTCAGCATGGGATACAGTTTTCCTTCTGTGTCAAATCTGCTGAGGGTATGAATCTTTTTCAGCCACCACAAGAGAGTCTTGGTTCTTTAGTTCAAGCTGTCGTAGCTCACACTTTTAACTCTTTCCTGGTTCAAGATGGTGACTATCACACTTCCATTCTTTCTTGGTAGTGGTAAAGTGCTATCAATCCTAGTTCTCAAATTAAGCAACTTTGTTCTGTTGAAGGTTGATCTTTTCTCACTTCATATGGATAAAAACTGCCTTAACAATAAAATTTTGGCCTGTCATTCATTGTGTCCTACTTTGTTTCTTGCAAAATAGAGACAGTCACCACTGTGTGAAGCTTCATGTTCACAGATTTACCATATAATGCCATTTTAATAGCCAGTTCTTCTTCCTACTCCCAGGCAACGTAGGCTCTGTTCTGGCATTCGTTGAAGTCAGTAGGACCCTTTCTGTTGACTTCAATGCAGTCTGGATCAAGCCCATAGATTGCAAATATTCCCAGACAGTCATTCTTCGTAGAGATGGAAGTCTGTCTTCCCCTCAGTATATGGAGGTGATTTCTGCTGTGGTGTGCAATATTCCCAATTTTGGACCATACAACACACTTTTCTTCCTTATAGTTACTGCTGTGAGGTATTGTCTTTCCCCCTTGTTTATAATATGTTATCACTCCTGTAACACTTTTCTTTTCCTTGATTTCTTTTGCTTATGAATACACTGAAGAAATATTTTAAGATACTTGTTTTTTTGTTTTATCAGAAGCTTCTGGTTTTGCTATACCAGGTATTCTGCTTATCCTAGTTGATTGTATGGTGGTGTTTCCTTGTAGTTCTAATATATATTGCATGGCCCTCTCCTTTTCTAATGCTGTTTCACAGGCTGACGACTCCTCTCTAATCCCCCACATCCAGGCCATATGCAAATCGTGGTGGTGCTTCTTCACATCTCCAAGGTCCATTGTTTTTTCCCATCTCCACAGCCAAATATCTCATTGAGACCTTTATTAAGTCCTACCTTGGCTAGTGCAACATCCTCCTTTCTAGGATCCCAAATACATTGCCTTCGTGTTCATATAAAATGCAGCCGCTAAACTCATTTTCCTTGTGTGTTGATTTCTATTATAGGCTCCCCACTTTGAATTCTTCCAATGGCTCCCCAACTGCTATTGCGTACAAGTAGAGCTTCTTGTAGCTACTTTTGAAGCTTTAATTAACTCTGCCTTCCCTGTCTATCCTCCCTTGTTCACATTACCCTCTGTTCTCTCTATTCTGCCAGTGCTTCCAGCCTTGTCCACTGTTTGACAGCTTCGCGCACAATCACCTACATGCCTTCTTCCACAAACTTAGAGTTGATAAGTTATCGATAGACACACACTTTCTTGCTTATCTTCAGTATTTCACGAACGGTCTCCAGTGGTCCAGCCTCTCCAAGGGATTAAAAATCTTTGTTTTCCTCATGTACTATAACATGTGGGATGTGATACTGAAGTCATTTTCTTTTCTATTCAATAGAATACTTCTCTTTTTTATGTTCACAAATTCATTGCCAACTTAGTGGCACGGATGCGTGTTTTTTGTAAGGAAAGACAGAAACCTTGACGTTTACTGTCAACAGTCCACCATGCTTTATTGTTCACTCTTCAAATGCAAACATAAACAAATTCCTGTTAATAGCATTTCCTGTGCCATCTACCACAAAAGAGTTCCCACTAAAGAATCATTGAACATTATGGGCCCAAATCTGCCACTCTAATGGCTTGTCTACATGGGAAGTTAAGGCAAATTAGCTAACAGTGTGATTTTAAAGTGCATTGGGGCTTGTCTATGTGTTGTGACAATGGACAGTAGACAGGGGTGATTTCTAAAGCACATCAATGTATTGTGCACTAACTGGCCCTTTTAGACCCTGCTGGCATGAACTAAAAGTTCCGTAGTGCAGTTAAGGAGCACAAGGGAACTTTTAGTTCTCACCAGCAGGGTCTACATGGGTCACTTAGTGCACAACACATTGGAGCACTTTAGAAATCACACCCCTCTAGTGCAGATTTCTGTGCTATATAGACAAGCCCCTCGATAAAGTGCTCTAATTCTGTGCAGGGATGCTGTCATACAGAAGTAAGGAGGCCTTAGTTTGCTTCAGCTAATGAACTAAAGCCACGTTACTTCTGAATAATAGTGTCTACACAGGGGTTTAATGAACTTTAACTAATGCCTGATGCACTTTAAATTTAAACCTTTAGTTAATTTGGCTTACTTTTCATTGTAGAAAACTCTAACTCAGATTGGCTAGTCTTGCTTTTCAAGAAGTCCAATTGATTTTAGTGAAACTACTTGCAGAGTTAGGTAGTCTGCAAGCGTGAATAAGGATGATGAAATCTGGTTACCCCTTGCTGTATTGCAGCATATGAAGTATATATATTGTGTGATAGCTATGATACTGTTTTATTATATAATATCGAAAGGGATCTCATGAATTCTGTAGTAAAAGACAAACTTGAGCTGGGGCCAATGGCTCCATATGATTTTTATTTTTTTTTTAAAGCAGGATGTGTTGCAACTATTGCATTCATTTTGTTGCACAGCAAATGTGGAGTGGATTGGGGAGTTTTTAACTTGAAGGGGGAAAAAAACCAAACAACCCTGAATCTTGACCTTTGATTGTAGTGCTTTCTTCATTTTATTATCACAATAGTTAAGAGTGTACTTTATGCCTCTCTGATCAAAATCTAATTTAACCTTGACCTTGTAGCTGGTAGAATATCTGTTAGATGTATGGAAAATCTTGAGGCAATTACATTTAGTATTCCTATGTTACATAAGTTTTGACCACCTTACTCGTCATTTGAATAGTCACATTTAATGGAAGTATTCTTTTCTTTTCTTACCTCTTTGGGTATTTTTTTCTGTCCAAGAAGTGTTTCTGATTTTTTGTTAAAACAAAAAACTAATTAACAGGATTTTAGTTGGCTGGTTGACCAAGAAACACAGGAAAGTTTGCCCTAGGTATCATGTGAATCAATAATAACAACCAAATATTGTCATAGATTTTTTTTTAGTTCCAAAATTTATATGAGAAGATGGAAGGAAATTATTACATCAAACCCACAAATATTTCTGTGTCTTAACAAAAATGATTTTATTTGAATGAGAATGAAGTATAGTAGAATGGCAGTCAACAGAAAAAGATGCAGGATTCTTTGAATAAATTATTGGGTACAAACCATTCACTTAGCATTTACAGTGACATATTCCCATTGATTTGGGAGGAGTTTGAATAAAAACCAAGTGAAAGCTGACTGAGAATTTGGCCAATAATGTTTCCATTATTTGCATTTAGTGCTTATTTTGTTTTTCCTGCATCGTTTCTTACATTCATTTGTTTTATCTTGCGATGGCCTATTCATAGACTTAATAGACACTCTGTTAATCTGACCATGATGATATGTCACGTTGTGTGTATAGAGCGACATTGTGCAGGAAGAATCAGAACGATTTAGAGCACCTCTTGAATGTGAGGATCTAGAGAGAAGGTTGAGTTGGAGATGATGTCCAGGTTCTCAGCCTGAGTGATAGGGAAGTTGGTACTGTAGAACCTCAGAATACGAAAACCATCTGAAATGTTCATAAATCTGAACAAAACGTTATGGTTCTTACAAACGTTTACAACTGAACACTGGCTTAATACAGATTTGAAGCTTTACTATGCAGAAGAAAAATGCTGCTTTCCCTTTATTTTTTTAGTAGTTTATGTTTAACACAGTACTCTACTTTATTTGCTTTTGCTTTTTTTTTTTTTAATCTCTGCTGCTTCCTGATTGTATACTTCTGGTTCCAAATGAGGTGTGTGGTTGACCGGTCAGTTCATAAGTCTGGTGGTGTTAACTCTGAGGTTCTACTGTAGTTGTTGTCCACAGTGATTGACAAAGGAGCAAGGGGGGAATTTTTGAGGAGAGATAAAGATCTCTGTTTTGGCCATATTGCACTTAGTCTGACAGCTGGACGTGCCCGAGAAGATGTCAAAGAGACACACTGAAATTTTAGTTTGTACAGGAGGAGACAGATCTGTAGTGAAGAGGCAGATCTGTGAGACATCAGCACACAGCTGATAGCTAAGGTTGTCTTAGTGAATGAGACTGCCCAGAGACAAGAGGTAGGAGACAAGTGTAGGCACCAAAGATGGAACCTTTGGGACCCGCACAGGAAGTTAGAGAGGGGATAAGGAGGATAGTCTGAATGACATGCTGAAGGAGCAGTTAGAATAGTAGGAAGAGAACCAAGGAAGGACTGAGTCATGAAAGCCTTTGGCGGACAAGATTTGAAGAAGAGGAGCAAGAAGAGGGTGTAACAGGTGGCTAACAGGTTGAGGATGATGGGGATGGAGTGCTGGTTCTGAGCTTTGGCAGGAAGAAATACTTAGAAACTTTGGTGAGAGCCATTTCAATGGCGTGCAAGGGGGCAGAAACCAGGCTGAAAAGTCTAGGATGGAACTGGAGTAGAAGACACTCCAGACAGCCATTATAGACAATGGTTTCAATGAGGTTAGAGATGAAAGGAGGTCTGTTGGTAGTTGGAGAGACAAATGAGCTCAAGCACTATGAGATGCAAAGTATGCTTTAGAGTGCTGTAAAATGAGAAATAATTAAAATTATCTATACATTTTAAGTATATATAAATCCTCATTTACTTTCTCTATGTATTTCGGTCAATGCCTTTACATTATTGGTTTAATTATTCCTTTGAGCTTCTTTCATTTAAAAATATATATATTCCAACTGAACATTTTTTGGTATAATTTTGTACACGTTTCTACTGGTGTTAAACCAAAATGCTAACTTGTCAGGGACTGTTAGCAAAAAAAGAATCTCCTTGTGTGTGCAAATTTCCATGGAATAAAAATGTTAGATGTATGCTACAGTTCTGAACGGTGTGACATATAGAAGTCTTTGTTCGAAAAATCTGTCATTTTCAGCAAGTGGCAGACACTATGCTCAAGTGCCTGTAATTGACCAGTACAACATTGACCTCTGACACCCAGTTGACTGAGTGACCCAGAAGGTTATATAGGTAGGTAGCACATAAAATCCCCATGTCAGGCTTTCTCAAGTAACTGGAATGTCTGTGACATGAGGGTAAACTACCCATAACTGACTTCTAAAAAACCTATCCGAAAATCTAACCCTCTGGAAAGGTCTACATTGTATACAGCATTACCCATTGACTTTGAGATATATCTTGCTTTTGTTCAGAGTATTACATGATTAGATTTCTTGAAAGTTACAAATACTTCATCAGAATTGTATTTCACGGCCAAGGATCACTAAATAGATGAATGGCAAGATTCATAGAGGCTTTGTCTCTTTTTTTCCTTTTTCCTCCTTATGTGAGATGTTGCTTTGCTATATAGAATATCTGTTGGAATGTCACACTGCAGTTATAAAATGACACATAATTGTTAATAGAGAGATTAGAAATTAAGGTGAAAAAGACCTGGTAATCCATATCACCAAGTCCATTTTCCTGATGGTGCAGTTATTGTTCTGTGTAGTACATAAATAAGTCATAATCAGCAATATAAAAATGATTGAAAAGGATTGTTTAGATAAAAAGAGTAATTTGTACTTTATTTAAAAAATACAGCTTCTTTATTTAAAAAATACAGTTATATGCACCCATTTATAGTTCATTTCTTGGGATCTTTTTTTTAGACAGCCCAGTATAAGATCCATTATAACACTAATCCAAGCTTTTGGAATATTATTGACTCACTCTACATCATTCCACCAAATTTCATTATGCAATTTATAAAAAATAAATAACATTTATTTCATTTCTGAGGGAAAACGGCATATGCCTTTCACTATAATGTAAAAGATCAAAACAGCCATTTCAGAATTTCTCTCAAGGAATCCTCCCCTCAGTAAATCCATACGATTTGTTTATCATCCCTTCCCTACCAACACTTGTACCCAAATGCTGAGATGGCAGTAGGCCCCTGTCACTGGAAAATAGGCCAATTTCAATAGGTTATGGATACCAAACAATATCTGAATGAAGACCTAGCATAATGCTGAAAAGATTGGGACTGTTTAGCTTGGAAAAGAGATGACTAAAGGGAGATATGATAGAGGTCTATAAAATCAGGAATGGTGTGGAGAGAGTGAATAAGGAAGTATAACACAACACAAGAACCAGGGTTTGCCTAATGAAATAAATAGGCAGCAAGTTTAAAACAAAAAAGGAAGTACATTTCACACAACGCACAGTCAACCTGTGGAACTCACTGTGAGGGGATGTTGTGAAGGCCAAAACTATAACTGGGTTCAAAAAATAATTAGATACATTCACGGAGGATAGGTCCATGAATGGATGTTAGCCAAGATAGTCAGGGACACAGCCCCATGTCCTGAGTATCCCTAAACCTCTGACTCCCAAATGCTGGCACTGGATGACAGGAAATGGATAACTTGATGATTGCCCTGTTCTGTTCATTCCCTTTGAACCACTGGCGACTGTTGGAGGACAGAATACTGGGCTAGATTATGGTTTGATCTAGTTAGGCCATTCTTACATTCATATGTTCTTATGAGGTAATTGCAATGAAACAAAAATGATTACCATTAAAAGATCAATATTTATCAATACTTACCATACAATGGACCAGATTGCTCAAGTCCCCAGACAGGGTCCAATGTGATGAAAACTCCTGAAGTTTCCATAACCTAGTTTCATGCAGATTATTTGGGCTGGAGGCAGGTTTGTCCTTTCCCCAGAACCCATATATCCCTATATTAGCAGAATTGTAGGGTATCTGCTGAAGGCTAGGGTCCATCTACATGGAGGTTCTGTGTTTCACATTGTGCCCGAGGCACCTACTATCCCTCCCTCATTGTCCTATCAACACAGCCACTGGCCTCTGCTGTTGGAATCCCCCTCCTAAAGTATGAACTTTTTGACAGATTCCTCATAGTATTAATAATAAGGAATGGTACACTTATCCCCTCCCCCAACCCCCGCTATGCCTTTTTCTGCTTATTTAGCCTTAGTGGAGGACTTTTCATGTGGGACAATGGCACAGAAATGGCATTCTTTCTCTGCCCTTCTGCTTCTATGCTTGCTGGGGAAAATCTGTCCATGAATGCTTCTTGTGATGCATGGATCCATCTGGCTCACTGGTATCTGAAATAGTGCATCTTTCTGTATAAGTAAAAAAGGAAGTAACTGTAGTTATGTGGTATATTTTTGTAAACAGTGACTTTTTAAATGATGACCACAGTTTACATTACAATGGACTACAGGTGATTCAATCCAAGGTGGAAGCATTTGCCCTGACAAATAGGCAACCAGCTGAAAAACTATTTCCTGCAACTTCCCCGGATATAATGGATTTGATTGTTCTCCTTTGTCTAAGTGATGGCAAGAAACACAAAAAAGACACTTTGCATAATTTAGTTTTGCATGAGAGACCTTTATTCCCTTATGCTGCATTTATACGGGAAGCATATGAAGGAACAAGCACAGAAAATAGCTTAGCCATGGATCAAATTAGATGGGTACAGTGATATGCACACATTGTGAGACAGTACATTAAAATATCTGTTAGCAGAACCCTGACAAGCGTGAAAGGAAAACTGTGTCCTGTCTTTTAGGATGATCAATTGTAGTGTTGTTGTCATTCAGCCACAGAAGACACTGCCCTGTGTTGATCAGTCTCTATTTCCTTAGTGCATGCTAAATTCTATCATTAGTATGTCATCCAGGTGAGTGAGTTCCCATGTGGAGGCATACAGCGGGTGCTTCCCTTCCTGCCCTGCAGTAGTTGTGAGAGGTATATGCTAATCCTGAAGGTCTAAGGAGTTTTAAGAGAGGGAATTCTAGTTCCTCGTTCATGTTTAGGCTATAAAGCTATTGTGCCATAAAGGTCTGCAGAGAGCTTCTGGGTTAACAAACCAGAACCTGGGATCTTGGCTGACTACAGTATTGTCTCTTACCTTCTGTATACTATATTTACTCGCTTCATCCAGCCATCATAGCCAACTTTGATGCTGCATCTGTCTACACTACGAAATTAGGTCAAATTTATAGAAGTCTGTTTTTTAGAAATCGGTTTTATATATTCGAGTGTGTGTGTCCCCACAGAAAATGCTCTAAGTGCATTAAGTGCATTAACTCAGCGGAGTGCTTCCACAGTACTGAGGCAAGCGTCGACTTCCCACAGTTCCCTCAGTCTCCGCTGCCCATTGGAATTCTGGGTTGAGATCCCAATGCCTGATGGGGCTAAAACATTGTCACGGGTGGTTCTGGGTACATATCGTCAGGCCCCCGTTCCCTCCCTCCCTCCGTGAAAGCAAGGGCAGACAATCGTTTCGCGCCTTTTTTCCTGAGTTACCTGTTCAGACGCCATACCACGGCAAGCATGGAGCCCGCTCAGCTCACTGTCACCGTATGTCTCCTGGGTGCTGGCAGACGTGGTACTGCATTGCTACACAGCAGCAGCAACCCATTGCCTTGTGGCAGCAGATGGTGCAATAGGACTGGTAGCTGTCATCGTCATGTCTGAGGTGCTCCTGGTCGGCTCTGTGAGGTCGATCAGGAGCGCCTGGGCAGACATGGGCGCAGGGACTAAATTTGGAGTGACTTGATCAGGTCATTCTCTTTAGTCCTGCAGTCAGTCCTATTGAACCATCTTATGGTGAGCAGGCAGGTGATACGGATTGCTAGCAGTCCTATTGCATCATCTTCTGCCTGGCAGCCATGAGATGTGGATGGCATGCAGTCCTTCTGCACTGTCTGCTGCCAGCCAAAGATGTAAAAGACAGATGGAGTATATCAAAACAAGAAATAGACCAGATTTGTTTTGTACTCATTTGCAACCCCCCCCCCCCCATCTAGGGGACTCATTCCTCTAGGTCACACTGCAGTCACTCACAGAGAAGGTGCAGCGAGGTAAATCTACCCATGTATCAATCAGAGGCCAGACTAACCTCCTTGTTCTAATAAGAACAATAACTTAGGTGCACCATTTCTTATTGGAACCCTCCGTGAAGTCCTGCCTGAAATACTTCTTGATGTAAAGCCACCCCCTTTGTTGAATTTAACTCCCTGTAAGCCAACCCTGTAAGCCGTGTCGTCAGTCGCCCCTCCCTGCATCAGAGCAACGGCAAAGAATCGTGCATCTGAGTTAAGAGTGCTGTCCAGAGCAGTCACAATGGAGCACTCTGGGATAGCTCCCGGAGGCCAATACCGTCGAATTGTGTCTACAGTACCCCAAATTCGACCCAGCAAGGCCGATTTAAGCGCTAATCCACTTGTCAGGGGTGGAGTAAGGAAATCGATTTTAAGAGCCCTTTAAGTCGAAATAAAGGGCTTCATCATGTGGAAGGGTGCAGGTTTACATCGATTTAACGCTGCTAAATTTGACCTAAAGTCCTAGTGTAGACCAGGGCTAAGTCTTCTTCCAGGGAACTGCAGAGACTGCTCCAACCCTGCTGCCGTGGATGTGAATGAGGCCCCAAGTGGCAGGGATGAGGTGGGGCCATTGTTCTGCCATCCATCCCCAAACCATCAGGTTGTGGAGGCAGTTGGCTGCAGAAAGCAAACTGCACCCTGTGAAAGGGTGAAATAAAGACTGTTCTGCCGCTGTGTGCTTGGCAGCGCCTAGTCTGGTGTTCCTGTCATTTTGGCACTTCCGCTGCCTCCCCCTCCATCCCCTCATTGCCCTTGGCCTCTGCTGCCTTCCAGGCTCCCACTCATCGCCCCTGGCCCCAAGCACCCTTCCACAGCCTCGCACCCGAGGCCCGCCCCACTGCTTGTCTCTAGACCCCGGCTCCCCCTGACCACAGTGCCCTGAGCGATCACCCACGTCACCTACCTGCATGGCTCTGCTATACCCCATTCTGTAGTCTGTGTCCTACAAAGGGTCAAAATAAGGCTCTTGACCTTAAAATGGCTTTCAGAAAATTATGCATTTTAGAACATATCTTTTAAAAAAGATAAAAAGGAAGGGTAACGGGATAGTGTGTCCTGGAATACAGGAGCATTTCCAAAGCCCAAAGTGTCCTTTATGACAGTGTTTTAGGTTAAGGAGTGGTGGTTGAATAATTATTTGTTTTTATAGAAACTAAGCTTTTTAAGACTGTCAAGGCACTTCAGTTTAAGCCAGGATTTTAAAATATGCAAAACATATTTTCATGCTGGTGTAATGAAATTGCTGTTTAGAGTATTAATCATCAGGAGGGGATGAAAGTTAGAAGCAGATTTGAGCCCACATAAACTGATGGATTAAGTATTCATCCATTTGTACACTACTGGAAAAGTGCATTTTTTGTTATTGAGGAATGTGACTATAAACATGTTTTTTATACATGATGATATATTTCTTGCTCTGACTGTTTCTTTTGGTTGCCTTTCCTTGTGCGATCATGAACTTCTGATGTCTCTATACTGTACAAATACAGAACCAAATTCTGCCCTCAGCTATACTCCTGTAAGCCCATCAGAGTTACCAGTGATGAGGTTTTATGAGTGGAAGTGAGGCAAAATTTAGCTCAGTGTCCTGCCACAGAGTAAATTATAATAAAATATTTTAGTTTGTAGCTACCACAGGCTAGCAAATACTTGATGGCTTTTGTTCGTGCCCAGTGGGGTAGGGGTTGTGGGCATGTTTTTTTTTAACCTTTTATTATAGGTCACTATTTGGTATATGGGTATTTTATTCTGCTACCAGGATTATTCCTTTATCACGCATTAATTCTGGTGGATTTTACTGTAAATTCAGGGCCCGAAGATACACTGCGTGGTTAATTTATTCTTTTTTAAACTGGATTACTCCCATATCGGGTATTTAGTAGAAGTCAACGTAAATGTATTTAGGAAAAAATATCCACCTTATAAGTAATGTTTTCTTCCCCAGTACAATGAAGTCCACTTAAATGAATACCTGATATGAAAATAATCCTGTTAAAATAGAACAAATGTACTCTGCACCAGTCTCACTGAATTCTGAAAAACCCTGATTGATAAATACCCGATTAATGAATAATCCTGTTAGATGAATAAAATCCCAGTGTGCCAAATAGAGAAATACACAGCAATCATGATCAGACTTGTTACAGGAAAATTGGAGATGAGTAAATCTTCTGTGCTAATAATTTATGAAAAAATTATGATGAAATGCCTCTTCCTTCAGCAACAATAGGCAATTCCTCCTTTTAGAGGAATATATTCATGGAATACTTTCAAATAACAGATTAAAAGGGTTTATGAAAAATTACTGTCTGTGTCCCATCATAGTGGAAATAGTCTTTAATTTACGTAAAAGGAATAAGTTGACTGGAAGTAAAGCCACTAACACTTCACCACAGAATGTTTTCTGATTTCTATGTGTATTTCATCTGAATTTCTGATTAAAGAGTTTGAATGCTTGTTTTATGCCATGTGAAAGAAAACCTACTAATTAAAAAAACCCTCCAAGAACATATTAGCTCGAGTGAAGTTTGACAATTAGATTAAATGTTTTAACATTTGAAATTTAATGTTGTTCACATTACAAATCTAAAGTGTACCTGTTAGTTATAGGTCACAGGCTGTTTTGAAAATTTACATTCCCTCCCCCCGGGATATTTTTCTTAGAACTGTATGTTTGTTTTTTTCTATCAAAGCTGAAAAGGCCCTTTTTATTCACGTTTTGAATAAAGGCCAAATGTGTGAAACACTAACCTTTGTGGGGGGAAAAACTCAAAAGTCATCACTTGGAACAATTAATTAAAGATGGGTGAACAAAGTTTAAAGTTACAAAATAAGAGCCCAATCCCGCAAACACGGGTGCCTGTGAATAACATTACTCACATGAATAGTCCCACTGGACTTGATGGGCAAGTCAGGGCATAAATCTTCTCACATCTCCAAGTATTTTCAGGATTGGGCCTGAATACAAATGCTATGCAATGATTAGTTTGTGGTTGAGGGGGGCTGTGTTTTCAACTCTATTTACTTTGGAGCTTGTTTATTGTGGGAATAATTAGATCCTGTCAGGCTCAATAGCTCTTAGCTCCTGTAGCTGCCAAGGGCTTCTGTGACTAGGCTTCAGAGCATAAAAGGTTAAGACTTAGTTCTATCCTCCTTTTGTTACCTGACCTCATTGGAATGACCATACTGTGCTGTCCGGAGGACCAATTCTGAGATTTAAAATCATTAGTCTCCCTTACATATGTAAAGGTACTTAGCAGATACAATCTGAATGACTATGAGGGTGGATTTGCATAATCATGTAGAACTGTCATTTGATTTACTCCTAAAGGTATCGTCTTTAACAAGGTTTTCTTCAGGTAGAAGAACATATGAAGAAGGAATATGTTTTTAACCACACAGGTTTGATTGAACTATACTCTGACTGTGTTCATCTGAGGTAGGATTTATAATTGGGTCTCTTAAATTCATATACTGCATATTTCCATTCATTCAAGCACAGTTTTAATATGTAAAGCATTTGCTCTTTTCTTGAGAAGATTTCTGTTTCTTTATGTATTTTTGAAATCTTTCTATCTGGCATTTTTGCAAATTTATAAACAAAAAATTGCAGCTAATTGAAATAGCCAGAATACATAAAATGAAACTACAATTATTTCCCTTTCTTGTATCCATAGTTCAGAAATGCTAAGTTGTGGAATAGATGCTTTCTCTGGTTTTATGTGTAAGAAATAAGGCATACACAAATAGAGTAAAAAATGCAAATAAATATACATATCTACGCATGGATAGAGAGATGTATATTAAAAAAAGTACTTAGGGTTTCCACTGGCAACAGTCTATACAGACTCTACTGTCTACACTAAAAATGGCCCATGAAAGACTCTAGGTATATTCACAGGTCTATCAATCGAGTCAGGACTGGCCTTAGGGAAAATAGCACCCTGGGTAAACTTGCATTTTGGCACTTCCACTGCCTCTCCCTCCATCCCCTCATTGCCCTTGGCCTCCGCTGTCTTCCCGGGCTCCTCCACATCGCCCTTGGCCCCCACTGCCTCCCCAGCTATCTCCCCATCCCTCCTGGCCCCTGCTCCCTCCCAGGACTCTCCCCCCCCCATCATCCCCAGGCCCTGCTTCCTTCCCCCCATTGCCCCCAAGCACCCTGCCACGGCCTCGCACCCCAGGCCTGCCCCACTCCTTGCCTCTTGACCCTCTGACCACGGTGCCCTGGGCGATTGCCCAGGTCACCCACCAGCAAGACTGGCCCTGAATCTGGGTTCCTATTCAGTCTCAGTCACTGTGGTACCTGTGCCTCACAAAATCAGTTGTAGCTTTTTAAAGGTTGGTGATTTCATTCTTGAGTACAAAGAATTACACTTAAGTCTGGAGGCCATGAATGTGTGTATCACCATGGTTGTGTCTGAATTTGATAGGAGAGAGGGCACAGTTGTCTTGTCATTTTTAGACAGGGCATTTTTCACAGTTGTGGCTATTTGGGTAGGCGGAAGTAGTGAAGAGGCTAGGAGTCAGCCACCTCAGTGCTCTGTCTAAATGATTTGAGGGCAGAGTGATTTATGGATCTGGTGAGTTCTTCATAGATTTCCAGGCCAGAAGGGACCATTCTGATCATCCAGTCTGACCTCATGTGTAACACAATCCACAGAACTTCCCCAAAATAATTCATAGAGCATATCTTTTAGAAAAACATCTAATCTGATCCTTGGTAAATTGTTCCAATAGTTAATTACTCTCACTGTTAAAAATTTATGACTTATTTCCAGTCTGAATATGTCAAGCTTCAACTTCCTGTCATTGGATGATCTTGGACCTTTGTCCGCCAGATTGAAGAGCCCATTATTAAATATTTGTGCCCCAGATAGGTAACTATAGACAATAATCAAGTCACCCCTTAACCTTTGTGACGGAATGTACCCCTGTATTCACATCTTACACGCCATTGTAATAATCTTTGTACAAAATATGCCTTGTGAGGTATCATTTGTAATCTAGTACTTCAAACAGCATGCAGGTTACACCCTGAGTGTCTGTGTATAGCCACAGCCCTGGTCCAGCAACTCTGACCCCAGAAACGCATTAGCAAACAGCAGCCACACTCTGGCTTCCAGAAGCCTTGGTTACAACTTGGAGGGTGACCCCACACACTCCCAGTCCTCAATTTTCCACGAAAAACATGTGTTCTGCACTGTCTAGCCCTTACCTGGACAGTCCAGATATATTAGGTCCATTGTACTTGTAAGGGGATCAATATACAACAGTCTGCAACCTTAACTGAAGTTACTTAAAGAATTCCCAACACTGAATTTAACTGAAGAATAAAACAAGTTTATTTAACTATAAAAAGAGATTTTAAGTGAGTACAAGGATAAGGCATTAAAGTCAGAAATGGTTACAAGAGAAATAAAGATAAAACGCTTTCTAAACTTTACAAATTAGACTTGGTTCAAGGTGAAGTCCCTTACTATAAGTTTCCAGTAACGCTGCTGACCAAACTCCCCAGCCAGGATCTGCTCCCAAAGTTCAACAGCTGTTTCTTTCATCCTCTTAGGTGAAAAGAGAGAGATGGATAGGGAGGGATCACTTAGGGTGTTTTTGCCCCTCACTTTTATAGTTCAATTATCCATTGAAATGCAATTTCAATTTCTACCCCTAGATAAAGTTCTAGATAAAGTGAGGATGGAGACATGAGGTCTGGTAGTCGAAGAGATTGCATGCTGTTTCTTCTCACTTCTGTTTGCTGAAATGCAGATTTTCCTTGTCTCCTGTCTTTCCCCTCTCGCTGTCTAAGGACCCTGGTCTAGATTGTATTCTGGAATGTCATAACCTGATCATGGTTACACTGAACAGATTGAGCTCCTTGAGTCTGTCAATATAAGGCATGTCAATATATGAGTCTGTCAATATAATCCTTTTAATCACTCTCATGACTCTTCTCTGAACCTTCTCCAATTTATCAACATCCTCCTTGAATTGTGGCTGCCAGAATACACAGGTAAAATAATGTCTCTGCTCCTACTCAAGATTCCCCTGTTTATCCATCCAAAGATTGCATTTGTCCTTTTGGCTACAGCATTGATTTGGGAGTTCATGTTCAGATGATTATCCAGCATTACCCCAAAATCTGTTTGAGTCACTGCTTCCCAGGAGGATTCCCCATCCTGTAAGTATGGTTGACATTCTTTGTTCCTAGGTATATACATTTACATTTAGCCATATTAAAAAACACCTTTTTTGCTTGCACCCAACCTACCAAGTGATACAGCTCGTTCCATATCAGTGACCTGTCCTCTTCATTATATACTACTCCTCCAATTTTTGTGTCACCTGCAAACTTTAGCAGTAGTGATTTTGTTTTCTGCCAATTCATTAATAACAATGTTAACTAGATTAGGGCCACAAACTGATCCTTACGGTAGCTCACTAGAAATACACCTGTTTGATGAAGCTTCCCATTTACAATTACATTTTGAGACCTATCAGTTAGCCAGTTTTTAATCCATTTAATGTGTGTCATGTTAATTTTATATTTTAATATCTTAATAAAAATGTCATGTGCTACCAAGTCAAATGCCTTACTAAAGTCTAAGTATATTACATCAACGCTATATCCTTTGTCAGTAATCTCATCAGGAAAACATATTAGATTAGTTTGACAGGATCTATTTTCCATAAATCCATGTTGATTGGCATTGATTATATTACCCTCATTTAATTCTTTATTAATTGAGTCTTGTATCAGCTGCTCCATTATCTTGCCTGGGATTGATGTCAGACTGACAGTCATATAATTGCCAGGGTCATCCTGTTTACATTTTTAAAATATTGGCACAACATTACCCTTTGTTCAGTCTTCTGGAACTTCCTCAGTGTTCCAAGACTTACTGAAAAGTAACATTCTTCATAATGCTTCCCTCTCCACACCATCAGCATCTCAGTTTTTCTCCAATTCAACTTATCTGGGTACTCCTTGCCCGGTTGCTGATCTCTGTCAATCTATCTGATCTCTATCAATCTATGATGTGGAGGTAATGAATATCTGAGTGTCACCTGTGTGTTGGTGACATTTTGTTTTACAGTGTCACTAGCTGACTTCTTATAGATGTGAGAGCCAACAATAGTCAACTGGTAAATGTTCTTAGGTGCCTATCACGACTTTCTGGGTGTGGTTTGAGGACAATGGCTACAGCCATTTCCAGTCACATCTCAGAGGCAGAAAAGCTGGGTTCCAGGGTGAACCATATCAAATGCCGTGGAGAAGTCCAACAGTATGAGTATAGATGTATGACTCTTTTCCATAACAAGAGAAGATTACCGTTACTGCCCTTTCTGTTTTATATCCCCAATGGAAGCCAGATTAAAGGGCTACAGGATGTTGGCAGCATTTAGGTGGAGTTGGAGGTTATCCTTGGCAAGCTTCTCAGTTTGCTTGCTCAGGAACGGGAGGTTATATACTTAGTTGAGTTGAATGATATCTTCTGAAGAATTAGCTGGACTGCTTTAGGCATGCTTTAGGATAGGATGGTAGATTTCTGTCCATAATGAGGTCGACTATATCAATTAGTAGGGATCCCAGATACTTTCAACTCACTTTTACAAGCCAAAGAGAGCAAGCATGGATCAGTCAAAAGTGGTCATTCTGTTTTCTGTGCGGCCTCTACCACTATTTTGTGAATGGATGAAATGCAGGCAGGAAAGATATTGTGATTAGTTGCTCATGTAGACAGAGGCAACCATGTGTGGATTAGGTTACTGTTGTAGATAGAACCAAATAGTTGTCAGCATAAAACCTGCGAGACCTGTGGTGGAATGAGGAATGCTGGCTTTAACTCATGATGAGAATGGTTTGTCCTATAAAAAATTGTAACCAAACCATTTTCAATTCCAGTTGAGAAATGTCTGGAGGGGATCTGGGGTTATCAGTGATTCTCAATCATTATTGTCTAAAATGGATATCACGCTTGTGAGATGCCACTGATGTTTCTTACATCCCCTTCTACATTATTGTAAATGTAAAATCCTGTAATATAATAGCTGATACACTGCATATTGTAAAAACATATTCTAAATATCTGTGAAATGATTTACTAACACATCTAGTAACCAAGACTGGGCTTTTCAAAGGAGCTCAAGGAAGTTCAGTTGGGCATCTAACTCCCTTAGGCTTCTTTTGAAAATCCTACCTAAATATTAAATGTAACCTAGTAATCCTTAATAATCTTGTATTATATAAAAATTCTTATACTGACAGCTTGTAGTAAACTAAGTGTATGTGTGCAGGAGAATGTGAGGGGTGGGGGGGGAGACTGGGATGTGTATGTTGTGTGTGCAGAAAAATGTGGTGGGCAGAAGAGGGGTGTAAACTGGTGTGTGTGTCATATATGAGGGGGAGTGTGGAAGTCAGGACCTGGTGTAAACTGGCCATTACATTCTGGCTACTTTGTGTTGCTTTGGTGTGGGGTAAAGCAACCAAAGAACACTAGTGAATCTGACTCTAAAAGTTAAATTAAAGAAAAAAAAATACATTTTATACTACATATCGTGAAATCGTTAGAAATATCACATGGTAACTTTCTCTTTGTGTTTCTTATTTAGTGTTCATGTAATGTAATTAAAACAAAATCAAAACAACACCACCACCACCACAACACACACCAAGGAAATTCCCAGATAAAATGTATCTTAAGCTGGAGTTAAGGTTGAATACATGTCAATTCTACTAATGTATGAGTAAAAACACTACAGGGATAGTTTTAATTGTCTCAAAAATAAACATTGCCAACCCAGGAAAATCAGAGTTAAGGCTAAACTTAAAAGAAATCCAGTCATGGTAAGGTACGCAAATGCTCAATTATGGTACCTGAATGACCTTAAAAGTTAATGGCCTTGGAGTATCATCATGAGGACAGAAAAATGAAAAAAAAATCTCATGTGTCTTTAAAAATCAGTTTTCATTTAAGCTGGGACAATAAACGTGATTGTGCATATATTGCATGGCATCTCTACAGGTGTGAATACACTGTAGTCTGAAAATTGCCTACTTTTTGTGAAACACATGGAACTAAATTTAAAAGACAAAATTTCTTTTTCTGTCAGACTGTTCCCTCTCTGCCCTTCATTCTTAACCCTGGAGTAGCTAGCTCCCTCTTCTGTGCAACCCAAATGGTTCCATCTGAAGCCAAAGGAGAGGCTTTAATGCTGGGAATGATTGAGGAATTACTTATGAAGATAGTTGTGTATTTTGATAATTCAGGAAAATGAATGAGCAATTTTAAAATAGGTTGTAAAGTATTTAATATTACAATTCACATTATTTTACCACAATTCATACAATTTGAATGTTATATGTCAATTATACAATTTTTATTAGAAAATTTTGTATATGTATGTTGCACATTGTAATTTAGTTGTGAGACTGTTGAATTCCAAGCAGGAATTATGTTGCATTCATTTCACTTCTTGGAATTCTTATCAGCAAATTAGAGCACTCATTTTTTTTTCTCTTGCCCATCTTATGAGCATTAGTGTAAAAGTTTGACAGTGAAATATCATAGTGTCAACTGGAGAGATCTGAAGCAGACCTGGTATTCTAGGCTTGGGACTGTGGTGGCTGAGTATGTCACTGAGAAGTTGAATTTTCATTGATGGGGTGGGGGAACTGTGCTGGCACTGGCTGAGTCATAAAGCTGAGGAACTCCTTCTTTCCTGCTCTTCCAACTGGAGGTAAGGTGCTAAAATGACAGTAGCTATAAGGGAGGGATTGAAACACCTCTTCAGAAAGCTAGTTAAATCTGGTAATTGGATGTCATTCCTGGTGTAGAGATCGAGGGATAACTACATTGGACATGAATACTAGTCCATGTTTACATGGATGCTGGGAGAAATTAACTTTTTTTTTCCAGAGTGAAAATCAGGGTAGAGGAAGTGGCAGATAAAAAAGATTTGAAGAAATACACATGTACTGATCCACTGAACAAAGGACTGTTAACTGATGAACTGAAGTAGCACTATTAACCCTCTGTTGCTAGGATCTGTGTGTATCAAATAATCTGGAATGCTTACGTCAAAAGAGGTGATCTCAGGATTGTTATAGCTGACACAAGAACATAAATGGAAAAACTACATATGAATACGTTTGTGAAGGAAAGTTTAGTAAACAGTAGTAAAATAAAATGAAATTCAGTATCATGATTGAAATGCTTCAGAAACTGAAATAATAGTGTTGCTGCAGTATTAGAACTGAGACACATTTCTTTGATATGTTTCAGTGCTGTCACCACGGTGTCTTTTCTTTTTTTTTTTTTTAACAATATCAGCTATTATTTATACACATACAATTTCTGGTCAGATTAGGGTGGAAGGTTGTGGTACCCACATGTATAAAATAGTATAATAATGTTCTATTCTTTTTGGAACAAATTTGTTACACAAAATGTCAGATGAGTCATTTCGTTCATGTCAGATATTTGAAAGTAATGGAAAGATGCCAAAGTGAAAGCCCAGTAATTCATGCACTGGTGTAATGGAGCAAATGAAATGCAAAGCTCTTGTACAGGTCCAATTTCAGCACCAAATGCTTACCTGTCAGTCAACAAAATTGTCCCTGAATAAAAATGAACCCATCTGAGAGGGAAAGGATTTCAATAAACATCAAATTCTTTAAATCTCTCGCAAGGTAGAAGAAGGTCTAAGAAAGAAGATTTGAAGAAAGAAAGCAATGTTGAAAAAGAAATCTTAGAGTAGCCTTAGAGCAAGCTGGAAATCACATATGTATTGCTGACTGAGAAAGGTTTTGGTTTGTCCTTACTCTTTGGTATTGCACCTGTTTCTTATCTCTTATATACCTGGACAGGCAGGTGATTTCCCCATGGACTGTGAAAGATTTGGCCAATCAGTGATTTGAAGGGAAAGTTTTGGATAGGTAACTTATTGACTTCTGGTTGCAGCTGCAGTTTGCATTTGTAGAAGAGCTGAATAAAAGTGTAAGTCATGAAATGCCAAAATCAGAAATACCTATCTAGGTATCATTATTATGGTTCAAAGTTCCTGTAATCTCCCTGAAGAACTATTCATTTAGATCTTGGGAGAACATCTTACAGTAATGTGGCTGTTTTCTTACAAGGTTTAAAAAGCAAATATTAAAGATAAGAATATGATGCTTAGCGTACTATACAGCTGGTAAAAGAACAGGAGTACTTGTGGCACCTTAGAGATTAAAAAATTTATTTGAGCATAAGCTTTCTTGGGCTACAGCCCACTTCATCGGTTGCATGCAGTGGAAAATACAGTAGGACAATTTTATATACACAGAGAACATGAAACAATGGGTGTTACCATACACATTATAACGAGAGTGATCAGTTAAGGTGAGCTATACATGTTCTCTGTGTATATAAAATCGTCCTACTGTATTTTCCACTGCGTGCATCTGACGAAGTGGGCTGTAGTCCATGAAAGTTTATGCTCAAATAAATTTGTTAGTCTCTAAGGTGCCACAAGTACTCCTGTTCTTTTTGTGGATACAGACTAACACAGCTGCTACTCTGAAACCTGTACAGCTGATGTGCTTCAGAGTTCAGATTGCCATAGTATCCTGACCTCCCATTTTATTAAGTCGTGATGTGTTCCAGTTTTCAAATGTCTGCTTCACGTTTCTGTGTGGCAAGACCGAGAGGCTTACAGGAGCCTGCACAGCTATTGAAAACCTGTAATAACTAGTTCTTCTCAATGTTAATGCATTGAGAATGAACTAGCAATCAGGACTAAAAAAATAAAGTGTGCAATATTAGAAAAGCTAATAATTAAATCAAGCTAAGTTGCATATACTTAGGGCTACTCTAATGCTTGAAAAATTATGACTCTGGAGAAAATTTACATTAAACCCTCTTAACCGATGCATGTGAAACAAAGGAAAACCATGGTCACAGTACTGAATTTATTTTAATCCTCTGGCTCAAGTGGTTCATTCCTTGTACTTGTGAATCTAGAAATAATCATACTTGTATCAATCTATATTCCATGACTTTTGTAAGCTGTGAAAATAGTGTTTTTCACTAAATTGTCACTTATTATTGTTCATTTAGGGCTACTAACATAGAAAAATGTTTCATCTACAATGAAGAATAGGGACAATTTGATGTTTTCTTTTGATGCTGTTTGTTGATATCTAGACCACTGCAGCTTGATTGCCTAACATTAAACCTATAATAACAGTGCAATCATAGCAGTATCATCATGAATGTCGTTACAATAGAAACAACATTTACACGGCTTCAGAATGGTAATTATCAAACTTTTTGTCATGAAGCGCTTATTTGCTAGCATTGATCTGCCCCGGTCAGTTGTTAGCTCTTCTCATCTGAGGTGTATTGATTGTATAATCAGTAGATAGAGGCTGCGGGCAGATGAAATTCAGCGTTGTTGGGAAAATTATTGGCTGCTTGCCTGTTGACCTGGACCCTGCTGGTTGTACCTTAGACATTGGTGGGATTATTACTCATTTCAGTGACCCTACTTTGACAGAAAACTCTGTATCATTATAAAAGATAAATGCCATCCTGGTTTGCTGTAGATGTGGTTGAATACACAGGAGTCAGTTTGCAGCTACACTGAAAATCTCGTGCATAAAAGTGTATTTAAAACGAGTTCTAAAGACAATAAAGTCTCTGACTTTTTCTATTTGTGTATATACTCTAGATATGTATATCTGGTAAATGGATATAGAGACCCTTCTAAGTATACCGACAGAAATACATTTTAAGTATAGTACTTTATATTGGACATTAAGCATGCAGAGGATACCAGTAGGTAGATACCATGATTTTGATACCTGCACATTTTTAAAAACAATTATTTTTAATTGATCTGAATCATGGTTCTAATCAAGGAATGTGAGCAATGTATGCTTACCAGGGTGATCAAGCTAAGGCCAACATCTGACTACAGACTGTTCTTCCACACCCAAATTCCTGTTCTAGCATGAATAATTTCTTGAACCTGTTCCCATTTCCTTTGATTTGTTTTTTCTTTCATATTTTCTCTCCTTTTACCCTACTTAGCTAAGTGCATCTGAATACTGTTATGTCTGGGTAGTAGAATCAATATATTTAAATTTGCAATCGGAAAACTGACTTTATAGAGGAATAAAAATGTAATATAGCAATAATGTATGTGTGAGGGGGAAAGGTTATTAATTATTAATTAGATGCAAATATAGTTAAAACAGGCGTCCTGCATGTGTTCATATTGGGATTTTTACTATGCAAAAATAATGGAAAAGGTTACTAATATAAACAGCATTTAAGAAGGGAGACTTATACTATAGTGTACACTAGAATTATTGACTATAAAGTAAGCCCTCTCGCTCATGGAAGGAGGGTAGCTGGAGATCCATGGATAGTTCTGCATCCCTGAATGGAGCCAACTGTGCCTTGTTTAGCAGAGGCACTGTACTTTCCGGCAGTGCCTGGTCCATTGTATTGTAAAGGTCAGTCATTACCTGCACATTGTATTTAAACCACCTGCTCACAGCAAGTAGTCTTATCAGGATGACCAGCAGCTTTACAATACTAATGGCTCTGCATTCTGCTGAAGCCATGATAATAATACCTAGCACTTACATAGCAATTTACGTCTTCAAAATGCTGTACAAAAATTAGCTAATTAATGATGTGGGGAACAATATACAAATAGTACTATATGGCCTTCTGAATATAGAATGTGTGACCTTAATTTAATTGTTTGAAACAATGGACTTACCTTTAAAAGCACAGAATGCAATGGTATACTGTAAGTGCACAAATGATATAGTGTAACTTACATTGTACAATTCGTTTAAAATCTCTAAGATAGCTCACCTATGAAAATGAGACCTTTCACAGCAGTGTAGTTTTTAACTTGATCAAATAATATTTTAAATTACAAAAACCCTAAAAAAGTAGCATCAAAGACGTACCAAAGCTAATGTATTTTGTTCTGTCAATGTATATGAGTTTATCCATATTTTGTATGAGAAAACTGAATTATACGGCAGGTGAGAAAGCAAAACGTAGGAGAAAAAGAAGCATCTTTGGATAAGGGTGGTTAGAAAAAATGAGGCTTTGTTCTTGCTCTGACAGAGAAAATTTGTTTCAAAAACATTTATGAAATTATTACAAAATACAGTGTAAGAGAAAAGAAAACTGTAATACAGATGTCACGCACATATCCAAGGCTCTTCCATTGCTAGTCTGTGTAATTTCTTGAAATGTTTTCTGGGCAGTATTATCATCAAAAGCTAAAGGTCTCTTGTCTCGTCAAGAAGATAAGTGTCTATAGAAGCAGTTCTCAGCCAGGGGTCTTAGCCCCCTGGGAGGCCATGAGCAGGTTTCAGAGGTGTGCCAAGCAGGGCTGGCATTAGACTCAGTGGGACCCAGGGCAGAAAGCCGAAGCCCCACCAGCTCGGGCTGAAGCCAAACCCTGAGCACCTTAACTTCACGGGGCCCTCTGTGGCATGGGACCCTGGGCAATTGCCCTGCTTGCTACCCCTTAATACCAGCCCTGGCTTTTATTTGCAGAAAAACAGTTGTGGCACAGGTGGGCTGTGGAGCTTTTATAGCATGTTGGGGGGGGCCTCAGAAAGAAAAAGGTCGAGAACCCCTGATCTATAGTACATTGCATGAGCCCTGATGCACACCATAGTTATTAAGAAAAACAATGAAGTTTATATTTCATGGTGAAGAATCTATAACTTCTTATACAATTAAAGGGGCAAATTTTGCCTTTGCAGGTGCAAAAAGGGTCTGGGTGGTTCCGGTAATTTGATACATCCTCTTCTCCAAGGATCTTGATGGCCAAAGGTGGAGTCCACAGGACTGTCCTGGATGGTGTCTTATTTACTGGAGGATCGCACTGATGCTTATTTAGGCCAAGCACATTGCACACATCCAGGGCTTTTTGCATCCTGCATTCCCTTCCACAAGTTCCCTGTGTGCCACCTTCCCATCCCTTTCTGTTTCAGGGACTCCCTGAAACCCCACCTCTCAGGCCAGGGGCTGTGTGTGTCCACTATTCCCCCCCATGCCAGGGTCCCCCTTTTCCTCCCTCATCTCCAGAGGAGGTGTTGATTGGTTAATATTAAATTCTTGTATGTGGAAGCTCATTGGGACATAGACTGTCTTTTATGTTGTTTTGTGTTTGTACAGCATCTAGCCCAGTAGTGTCTTGGTCCATTGCTGCTGTTCCTAGATGCCATGATAATACAAGTAATAAATAACAATAACTATTTTTGAGGAATGAATTGAGGTTAGTGTACAGAATGTGCTGACTGGTTAACTTACATATGGACAAAGTGCTGGGTTTGAAGAGGGTTAAATAGAAAAAAGTCCTAACAGGAAAGCAAGACAATGAGAGACCAACAGACTCATAGACTTTAAGGCCAGAAGGAACCATCACCTACTCTGACCTCCTGCACATCACAGGCCACAGAACCTCACCTGTCCACTCCTGCCATAGGCCATAACCTCAGGCTGAGTTACTGAAGTCCTCAAATCTTGATTTAAAGACTTCAAGTCACAGAGAAGCCACCAATTATTCTAATTAAAATCAAGAAGTGAGAAACGAATAGAGTGAGTCCTACTAACAAAGAGTTTGATTTGTGTTGGAACTAGACATTTATTGTATGAATGGGGGTAAATGTTAAAAATAATAGAACGGGATATTTAAAAAAACCCCACAGTCAGTGAACAGGAAGTTGGAAAATGACTGCATTCTTGAATTAATTATTTTTGAGGGAGCAAGCACACTTTTTTTCAACTTGAAGTTAAAAGTGACAAACAAAATGCTGATTTGCAGAAATTAGCATGTTTAGAGCTAGTTGGTCACATTTAAACTTGCTTGGTTTGTAAACACTGTCTGGGGACTTGAGGGTGATTGCAAATGAAGTGGTGAAGATGAGCCAAGTATAACAGAAAGGGCCAAATGAACCTAGAACACAGTAGCCATCAAGTTCCAGAGGGAGTTCAAAGAGGGAGAGATAGTTGAGACCAGACTATCCTACTATCCATTTTTTGGCCAAATATTATAGCTTTTAGGTATGCTCTCCAGATTCTTTGCCTTTCCTGTAGAGCCTCCTTGGCCAGTTGCCAGGGTAGACAGAGCTGGAGGTTGAGAGTCTCTCACTTCCTGCTGGCCTATCAGTGTCTTCCTGCCCCCTCCATTTTTGCCTTTACTCCCAGCAGGATCCAGTGTGAGGCAAACCCACAGTCAGATCAGGGCTGCTCACTCAGTTGCCACAACTGACCCCTCCAACAAAGCCTGCAGTGACTCAGCCCTCAAGCTCGCTGCATCAGCCTGTCCCTGGGGAGGGTCTGGGTCAGGGGAACCATTGGCACAGGTATTTCACTGACCCTGCCAGAGCTGCCAGTTAGTCTGTGCAACTGCACTACTGGGACAGGAACCCTCCTGCTGCCTCTGGTGTTACATACTCCCTATTCTTCCAGCCTACCCTTTATCTGGTTCCTGTTCCTGACCCAGCCTTGCCCAAGCTTTGTTACAGTCCCACTCCAGGTTATCCGTGCCCTACTCTGACCTTGCTCCAGCCCTGCTACAGTCCCACTCCAGCTCTGCATCTGTCTCCTGACCCAAAAGCCCTCAGACTGACTCCAACTGCTTCGATTTGCATATGGACCCAGTTCTGACCCATGTCCTGTCCCTGGACCCTGGCTTCACCACTACCCTCGGCTCAGTCCTGACTGTACGGCCAGCTCCAACCAACAGGCCTGACCACCTTGAACCCAGAGCCTGACACACAGAGGAAACTGGAGGAGAAGCCCTGGTTAAAGGGGGCGGGGGGGGAGGGGGAGGAAGAGAAGGAATTGTAGTACAGAGACCTGAACAGCAGGAGCACCTGCAGAAACTGTGAATTTGGAACTTGTCTGGCTTTTGTGTGTGTGTGTGGCAGGGGGGTGGGGGGGGCGGAGATTGTATCTACAAAGGGTTGAGAGACTGGGCAGGGAAAGGAGAATTGAGAAAGGAAATCTGAAGTTGTGGGAGGTGTTGGGAATGAGGAGAACGAGTAAACTGATGGGCTGGTTAGGGAGGAGAAGTGAAGGTCAAAGGGAGGAGTGAAGGAATGTATAAGGAGGAGAATAGAGGGACACTATAGGAAGGAGCTGTGAGGAACTAGAAAGACATGGCCACCATTCCTATGTTTCCACTTTTCCGTTCATCAGTAGCATAACTGCACAGTGATTCAAGAAAATTCTTTTTGCAGCACTTCCACCATTGACAGCTGAATGCTCTGCTTCTACTGAATTGAGGGTCCTTTCTGTCCTGGAAGCAATTTCCATAATACAAATAGTTTTCTTTTACTGTAAAAATTGAAAGCATTAATCAACTAACTTATTGCTAATTTAATAACTTGACAAATAACCAAAATTGAATATTCAGTAGATTAAGGGCCCAGTCCAACACCCATTCACATAAATGGAAAAGCCTTCCTTTGGTTTTAAATAGAGCTAGATCCCTAATTATTTGCTCAAAGTAATGACATAGGCTGCTTGGTGGAAAACCAAGTAAATGTGAATAAAGTGTGAAGTAGAAGATGAATGAGATTTTCATATTTTACAATATATTACAACCTCTTTTGACAGGATATCATAACATTTTATAAATTTTCATTAATAACCATCACAATGCCCATGAGGTAAGTATGCACTGTCCCCTTCTACGGATGTTGCAGATGTTATGTAACTTGGCCAAAGCTACACAGCCAGTGAATAACAGAGCTGGAAGTATAACCCAAGAGTCTAGGCTCTGATTCCAATGATTTAACGACTAAATGATAGTTCTTTTCAAAGGATATGTCAAGACCTAAACTCAGAATTCCTTATAAATTGTTTTTTTACCAGCAGTAACCCACCAGACCAGCCTAATAAGAGAGGTATTGGGTTTTGTAGTGCATTTTGTAAGGATTCTTGTCAGCTTTCATTTCATGGTTAATATTTATTTTACTAGCAGTGTAAAACTATTATGACTTTTGATTAATAAAGTTTACATTGTGTTTGCCAAGAAAAAATGCCTACTTTGCTAAAAATTAAAAATCTCAGAGTTTTCCATTTGCTGGCCAAACAATACACATATATAAATACTTGCAATTTATTTTTACAATAATAAAAAACACCAAAGCCTGTGATAAGTAACAATTTTTGAAAATGATAGTCTTTACCTTAAACAATGTGACACATTTGTTTCTGGGAGAATCACAACAAATTGCATCCTTTGAGAAGACATTTTGTGTTAAAGAGCGGTGTGCCGCTAAATAGTTAGTCAACATTTAGTTTATGAAGAGAAACATTTAAAATTCTGTAATAAAACAATTTCTGTTTTCCAGTATGTAAGTGATTAAGTAAACATTAATCATCCTGCCACAAAACTAAGCTGCATGGAAAAAAATGTTTGCATTGGTTATGATGTGACTTTGTAAGTAAAATGACTGTTTTTCCCCTAAAATTTCTGTGTGGGGTCACGCTCCTGAAACATGTGACTTATGACACATACTGTAAAAGTTGTGGACTTTTCTGAAACTTCCCAGGTGCAGCAGTCTTCACCGGGTTGATTACAGACTACATAATAGCAACCTCCTTCCCATGAGCTTTCCTTTTTCCTTATTCTTTCAGGTTTTTTTAATTTAAATTTTCTAATATTTTTGTTCTCTACTTGCTCTGACTTCTCTGAGTGTGTGCCTTGCAAATCCTTGCTCAAAGATCATGGTGCTCTGAAGTGCTCGGATAATCGCAATATTTGAAATAGCAAAGGATGTACATCTCTGGTAAACTCCACTCCAGTTTCATGTGATGTCTCCATACAGAAATCAGAAGAATGTAAGAACGGCCATACTGGGTCAGACCAAGAGTCCATCTAGCTCAGTATCCTGTCTTCTGATAGTGGCCAAAGCCAGGTGCTTCAGAGAGAATGAACAGAACAGGCAACTGCTGAGTGATCCATCACCTGTTGTCTAGTCCCAGCTTCTGGCAGTCAGAGGTGTAGGGACACTCAGGGCATGGGGTTGTGTCCCTGACCATCTTGGCTAATAGCCATTGATGGACCTGTACTCCATGAACTTATCTAATTCTTTTTTTAACCCAGTTATACTTTGGCCTTTACAACATCCCTTGGAAACCTGATTTCTACTGTTTGACTGTATATTGTGAGAATAAGTACTCCCCTATGTTTGTTTTAAACCTGCTGCCTATTAATTTCATTGCGTGACCCCTAATTCTTCTCTTATGTGAAGGGGTAATAACATGAGGTCTAGGAGACTCCCTAAGTCTTGGGAAAATCTCAAGAAGGTATGACCGTTCATAAGATCCTTTAGGATCTAAAATAATAAGAAACACTATTTAGAGTAACAAAGCGACCAAAACATTAACAATTTTGGCAAACAATGTAGGAATCTTCTCAGAGGAGGATATTTTTTTAAGAACCCTGGTGACTGAAAATCACAGAATCCTTATAAAGTAATTTGAGGGCCCTGTAGTGTCCATGTAGACTGGCTTTGCTAGATTCATATTAATTTGTTGCAGTGATATCTCAGATGCTTCTAAAGATACACATTTGAAGTCATCCCCACAATGGCTCTGAAAAGAGGAACCCCACGTGAAGCTGATTTTCATCTCTGATAAAGTTTTTTGAAGATAAGCATTTTGGAAAAAGCAGTTGTGGAGCAGAATAAACACATGATTCCACCCTAAAAAGAAGCTAGAAATTGCAGTAGAGGATGTAACCAAGGACTTTGCTTTTGTCAGCTTGGACAAAGGCAAACCAAGAGAGGCTCCTGTTATGATACAATCTGCAGCTAGGGTTTTTGATTTCAAAAGGGCTGACTTTCAAAAATTAAGGAAATTAGTTAGGGAAGTGGATTGGACTGAAGAATTTATGGATCTAAAGGTAGAGGAGGCCTGGGATTATTTTAAATCAAATCTGCAGAAGCTATCAGAAGCCTGCATCCCAAGTAAGGGGGAAAAAATCATAGGCAGGAGTTATAGACCAAGCTGGATGAGCAAGCATCTCAGAGAGGTGATTAAGAAAAAGCAGAAAGCATATAGGGAGTGGAAGAAGGGAGGGTTCAGCAAGGAAAGCTACCTTATTGAGGTCAGAACATGTAGGGATAAAGTGAGACAGGCTAAAAGTCAAGTAGAGTTGGACCTTGCAAAGGGAATTAAAACCAACAGTAAAAGGTTCTATAGTCATATAAATAAGAAGAAAACAAAGAAAGAAGAAGTGGCACCGCTAAACACTGAGGATGGAGTGGAGGTCAAGGATAGTCTAGGCATGGCCCAATATCTAAACAAATACTTTGCCTCAGTCTTTAATAAGACTAAAGAAGATCTTAGGGATAATGGTAGCATGACAAATGGGAATGAGGATATGGAGGTAGACATCACCATATTTGAGGTAGAAGCGAAACTCAAACAGCTTAATGGGACTAAATCGGGGGGCCCAGATAATCTTCATCCAAGAATATTAAAGGAATTGGCACAAGAAATTGCAAGCCCATTAGCAAGAATTTTTAATGAATCTGTAAACTCAGGGGTTGTACTGTATGATTGGAGAATTGCTAACATAGTTCCTATTTTTAAGAAAGGGAAAAAAAGTGATCTGGGTAATTATAGGCCTGTTAGTTTGACATCTGTAGTATGCAAGGTCTTGGAAAAAATTTTGAAGGAGAAGGTAGTTAAGGACATTGAAGTCAATGGTAAATGGGACAAAATACAACATGGTTTTACAAAAGGTAGATCGTGCCAAACCAACCTGATCTCCTCCTTTGAGAAAGTAACAGATTTTTTAGACAAAGGAAACGCAGTGGATCTAATTTACCTAGATTTTAGTAAGGCATTTGATACCGTGCCACATGGGGAATTATTAGTTAAATTGGATAAGATGGGGATCAATAGGAAAATTGAAAGGTGGATAAGGAATTGGTTAAAGGGGAGACTACAACGGGTCATACTGAAAGGTGAACTGTCAGGCTGGAGGGAGGTTACCAGTGGAGTTCCTCAAGGATCGGTTTGGGGACCAATCTTATTGAATCTTTTTATTACTGACCTTGGCACAAAAAGTGGGAGTGTGCTAATAAAGTTTGCGGATGATACAAAGCTTGGAGGTATTGCCAATTTAGAGAAGGACAGGGATACCCTACAGGAGGATCTGGATGACCTTGTAAACTGGAGTAATAGTAATAGGATGAAATTTAATAGTGAGAAGTGTAAGGTCATGCATTTAAGGATTAATAACAAGAATTTTAGTTATAAGGTAGGGACGCATCAATTAGAAGTAACGGAGGAGGAAAAGGACCTTGGAGTATTGGTTGATCATAGGATGACTATGAGCCGCCAATGTGATATGGCTGTGAAAAAAGCTAATGCAGTCTTGGGATGCATCAGGAGAGGTATTTCCAGTAGGGATAAGGAGGTGTTAGTACCGTTATACAAGGCACTGGTGAGACCTCACCTGGAATACTGTGTGCAATTCTGGTCTCCCATTTTTAAGAAGGATGAATTCAAACTGGAACAGGTACAGAGAAGGGTTACTAGGATGATCTGAGGAATGGAAAACTTGTCTTATGAAAGGAGACTCAGGGAGCTTTAGCCTAACTAAAAGAAGGTTGAGGGGGAGATATGATTGCTCTCTATAAATATATCAGAGGGATAAATACCAGAGAGGGAGAGGAATTATTTAAGCTCAGTACCAATGTGGACACAAGAACAAATGGATATAAACTGGCCACTAGGAAATTTAGACTAGAAATTAGACGAAGGTTTTTAACCATCAGAGGAGTGAAGTTTTGGAATAGCCTTCCAAGGGAAGCAGTGGGGGCAAAAGATCTATCTGGCTTTAAGATTAAACTCGATAAGTTTATGGAGGAGATGGTATGATGGGATAACATGGTTTTGGTAATTAAATATTCATAAATAGGCCCAATGGCCAGTGATGGGCTATTAGATGGGGTGAGATCCGAGTTACCCAGGAAAGAATTTTCTGCAGTATCTGGCTGATGAATCTTGCCCATATGCTCAGGGTTTAGCTGATAGCCATATTTGGGGTCGGGAAGGAATTTTCCTCCAGGGCAGATTGGAAGACGCCCTGGAGGTTTTTCGCCTTCCTCTGTAGCATGGGGCACGGGTCACTTGCTGGAGGGTTCTCTGCTCCTTGAAGTCTTTAAACTACAATTTGAGGACTTCAATAGCACAGATATAGGTGTGAGGGTTTTTTTTGTAGGAGTGGTGGGTGAAATTCTGTGGCCTGCGTTGTGCAGGAGGTCAGACTAGATGATCATAACGGTCCCTTCTGACCTAAATATCTATGAATCTATGAATCTATTACAGACACTGGCATAAAAGATTTATGCAGGCATGGGGCGGAGGGCGTGTCAAGCCAAGTCCTACTAGAATATCAGCCTGGTTATTTACTAGGTTACTGTCCCATACCATGCAGAACAGATCTGAGAATGTATGTTAAATCTCTTAACCCAATGGTACAAAATTATCATAGACTGATAGCTACTGGAAATTAATTATCTTCTAGAAAATTAAAATGAAATAGAATTCTCCAAGGCACCAGGCAAAGTATGTCCCCTCTTATATCTCCAGGAATATATCAAAGCAAGACCACATGGATCAGGCAATACCACACCTGCTAGAGACAGGGACTATAGAGAAAGGTAGTGGATTATCAGCTCTATTGTATTGTTTCTGCCAACAAGAGATGGAAGAGTAAAGGCTCAGATATCTCAGCATGTACACAAAAAAGTCAAGTTTCTGGATGGAGACTCTAATTTCGTGTTCCTTAGGTTATTGTAACATCCATTTACTTAGCATTGATGTTGACATTCTCATCAGGCTTTCTCATCAGAAATGTCATGAATTCTTCCATCAAAAGAGCCATTTTTAATATAGAGTTCTGTCATTTGACTTCTTAACGGTTCCTAGAGTCTTCATCAAGCTGTTACTGATAGCAACTGCAGCAGTCAGGAGAAAGACCTATTGATCTATATGGGTAATGTTCACATCAAGATGAGAAATGGCAAACAAGTTCTCAGCTAATGATGAAACAACCAAATGAAGAATGAATTTGTGTTTTAAACCTGTAGAGCATCCTGGAGCTCAACAGGTTTTTAACTCATCTGGTAGTAAAGTTAAACACAAGTATTCATTGATTTTGATCCCCATTTTCTCCAGTCAAATAGAATAAAAGAGTCTGAGAAATTTGGGAGGTAAGCTCACCTTTGAAAGTAACTCAAACAGCAAGACGAAAGGGCCACTCAACACCATCAAGGACTTTTTCTGCTTTGATGAACACAGCCACCCTCCCTTTCCATTTCCCCTTCAGAATGTTTAAAATGTTAAATAACCATCTGTTATCTACCCATTGTCAACTTCAAATAAGCCACATCTGGTCATTGTTAACCAAATGTGGTATTATTTAAAGTTTGAGAATTTTGATGAAAATCTTCATGTCATTATTAACAAATAATGGGGCTTGTGAAAACCATGTTAGCAATCCCATCTGATTACATTAACATAAAACATTGCTTTTCCTGGCTTATGAATCACCATGAGAAAAACCCTAGAAAGTTCTGGTGAAAGAGCTTCTTTTTCTCAAGGAATAAAAAAATTCTGTTTAAAATAGATTAAACCATGTCAGACAAATTTCACTGAGAACTTTTCTGAATAGAGTGCATTTCCTGACTCTGTGTTTGCATCAACCCCTTCTCTGAGAGAGCTCAGAGCTTTCTTATAATTGTTCTCCACTACCGAGAGAGCAATTTGATCCAAGAATGTGTCTAGCTGTAGAGAATTCTTAACTGAGGTTGAACTGTAGACATTACTGCAAAATTTCTCAAACATTCCCATTAATACTCTATTGTTCTTAATAAACAAATCATCTTAGTAAATTTCCCTAGTATGAGCCTTAAGCCTCTTATAGTTGACAATTTGACAGTATTAACCAACAGTTTTTTCCCTTGTTACCATACTCACACATGTGGTATACATGAATATGGTATACATGAATGCCCCCTCCATCCAGAGCTATCTGCAGAACACCTAACTGACCCTGTGTCTTTTAAGAGCTTTGTAAACTCCATTACGTCCCACTCTTCTTTTTATGTTCAACATCCAGCATTGTTTCTTCTTCCAAGTGTCAGGTTTCTATCTGTTGCTATTTTGTGTAATGCAAAGTGAACAAAATTATCTGGGTTCTCTTACATTCATTTGCAGCCCAGAACACAAAGTCAGAGAATGATCCCTCTTTTCAATAATCTCCCACAAATTATACTATGACAAATGTGAGTATATAGGGAACCTCAATACAGCTACGTAGAAAGCAATCATTTCCCTAAATGAAGCTTGCTTACAACTGTACAAGTGATTACAGATATAGTATAAGAGATCAAAGATCTGACATTTCCATCTTGGATTCTTCTGATTTTAAAGCCCATGCATTCAGGACAGAAAAATTAAAGAAATAAGCAATGTGATTCTGTGTTCTATGGGGAAAGAAGGTATATTACATTCATTTTGTATTATTTGAAAGATATATTCCATTCCTCATGCTGTAAACATTTACAGATGTTGCTGGTTTTATTTGAGTTAAGTCTTTTTTTTTTTTACAGTAACTGATTCAGTCCTAAGGGGACCAATCTATCCAGGTCATCATCCAAGATAACATTAAAATCGTGGGCTATCAGATGAATAATAATAATAATAATTAATAATAATGCAATATGGACAGTAAAAGTTTATTTAAAAAAAGGTCTTCAATTGGAGTTTTATTGCTTCCTGAAAGGAAGCATCAATTAAAATATTACCTGGGTAGATTAACTCTTTGAGATACAGATCTCTCAGGATACTTTTTAATTGGATATAGAAGCAGAGTGAATGTCCTTGGAACTGTTTGTATATTGACACCTTCACGTCTTTTAAGGAGTTCATCCTGAAATATTTTGACCCTTAGAAGCATATTTGGTTTTTGATTTAAGACAGACTGCAAGCCACTTTTGAAGAAGTTAGGGCTACAAACAGCTTTAACCAACCCCTTGATTGTTCTGAAATAAAAAGCTTCCAGAGCACTCATTTTTAGTATTTCTGTAACCACTGAATTTATAACTATCATAAACTCCTGAGCCCTGACCCATTTTTAACTGGTAGGATTTCTTATTATAAAGGCAGTTTTAAGCCTGGCCTCTACAATTTATTGCATTACTTAATCCAGACGTTTTAGCCTCCTTTGTGAACATACAAAGCTGAATCCTCCCTGTTTTTTCTAACTGATCAGCACAAGTTGGACTCTCAATATAAATCATACAAAGATGTTAATTAAGAAACTCATTGTTAGCCACATAGTTAGTCACTGTATTCCATTCTGGTCACCTCATCTCATACAGGTTATAGCATGAACAGAAAGGGCCCATAGAAGAACAAAAACAATAAAATTATTAGAGACCTAGAAAGTCTCCCATATGAAGAGAGATTAAAAAGAATATGGACTATATAGTTTACATAGAGCAGATGAATAAGTGGTTACATGATAAAGGTATATAAAACAAAAAATGGTTTAGGGCAGATAAATTGGTAGCTTCTATTTTTTATATTTTTTCTTATACTAAAAGGTGAAATCATTTAATTCAAATAACTTTTGTTTCATAGTTTCATAGAGACTCTGAAAAAGATTTCAGGGTTGTGGTGGATAGTCAGCTTAACATGAGCTACCAGTGCGACGCTGGGACTAAAAAGGCTAATGTGACCTTTGGATGAATGAACAGGGTAGTCTCGAGTAGGAGTAGAGAGGTCACCTTTCCTCTGTCTTTGGCGCTGGTGCCACTGAACTGTGTTCAGTTCTCGTATCCACAATTCAGGGAGGATGTTGATAAATTGAAGAGGGGTCAGAGAAGAGCCATGAGAATGATAAAAGGATTAGAAAACGATTTATAGTGATAGACTCAAGGAGCTGAATCTGTTTATTTAACAAAAAGAAGGTTAAGAGGCGGCTGGATTACAATCTATAAGTATCTACATGGAGAGCAAATATTTAATCTAGCAGAGAAAGGTATTACATGATCCACTGCTGGAAATTGAAGCTAAACAAATTCAATCTGGAAATAAGCCGTACCTTTTTAACAGTGAGACTAGTTAACCATTGGAGCAGCTTACCAAGGATCATGGTGGATTCTCTATCACTGGCAATTTTAAAATCAGGATTGAATGTTTTTCTAAAAGATACAGTCTAGGAATTAGTTTTGTGAAGTTGTGGCTTGTGATATACAGAAAGTCAGACTAGATGATCAAAATGGTTCCTTCTGGCCTTGGAATCTATGAATCTATTAGTCAAAAACTTCCATAGTCTTTGTGCAGTCATGTACCAATGAAAATGATAGAATTTACAAACTGTGAGTTTGTGAATGCCAGCGATAGTGTCCAGAAATTTACATGCAATTGATTTGTGCACAGAAATGGAAGCTGGTTTTGAAAATTTAGTGGTGGCTATGAATTGTACACCTAAAACCGCTAACTTTAGCCATCATTTGGCACACAGTTGCACGTACAAACAGTGTTACATTTTTGACTGGTGATGCTTAAGAGCCTCACTACTTTATAATTTAACGATAATATAACAACAACTGAGTGGTCTTAAGACCGTTGCCAATTTTTATAGTATACAAGTTCACATTCAATAAAATTAGGTACCCTAATTTAAATGAACATTTAAATGAAATTAATGTATTTACACATATATGTAGTAGTGAGTTATAAATACTCTATTTGCAATGCTTTATTCTCCATTATTTACTGATTACTTATCAAATCATATTGATTAATTTTACTTTAAATTTCCATTGTATTGTGGGAAAAAGAGGAGGTTCAAATGTCTCAGATAATTGGTTATGGTTATAGAACATCTAAATTCTAGGTATCTCCCAGGAATCCAACACTGGTTGTTAGTGTCTGGCTTTTGTAGTATGTGTTTAGTAGTTTAAGTTCATTTCCTAGTGGACTATTATCCAGATCCAAGCCGCACCACTACAGAGACTGTTAGCTTCTCACCCCTGCAAGTTCTCTTTTATGGTACATTGTTGGTTAGCAGGGGTGAAAGTAAGTTAGAGGGCTTACTGGTAAGCCGGAGTCCTGAGCAGGGGGCATGGCCTCAACTGGAAGAGGCAGGGCCTTAGATCCCCGGGCCCTTTAAATCTTGATTTAAAGGGCCAGGGCTCCAGCTGCGGTAGTGGCGGCTGGTAGCCCGGGGCCCTTTAAATCACCCCCAAACTATCAGCTGCAGAGGCGGCTGGGAGCCCTGGGGTTCAGGGGTGATTTAAAGGGCCCAGGGCTCCAGCTGCTGCCGCAGCGGAGCCCCGAGCCCTTTAAATCACTGAGGAGCCCTGGGGACTCCTGGCTGCCACCGCTACCCTGGGGCTCTGGGCTCTGGCAGAGCTTTAAAGGGCCTGGGGCTCCGCTGTGGTAGCAGCTGCCTGAGCCCTTTAAATCCCTGCCTGAGCCCTACTGCCGGGCTCCATCGGGGATTTAAAGGACCCCAGGGCTCCAGCTGCCGATACCACCCCGGCCCTTTAAATGCCCACTGGAGCCCCACCGCTGCTACCCCAGGACTTGGGGAGCAGGGCTCCGGCGGGGATTTAAAGGGCTTGGGGCTCCAGCCGCCGCTACCGCCCCAGCCCTTTAAATCCGATCCAGAGCCCCGCCGCCGCTACCCCAGGGCTCAGGCAGCAGGGCTCAGGCAGGGATTTAAAGGGCCCCGGGAGGATAGTGGGGGCTGGAGCTCTGGGGCCCTTTAAATCCCCGCCCAAGCCCGCCACTGCGGCTACCCCAGGGCTCAGGCAGCAGGGCTCAGGCAGGGATTTAAAGGGCCCCGGGGCAGTAGTGGCGGCTGGAGCTCCAGGGCCCTTTAAATCCCCTCCACAGCCCCGCCGCCGCTACCCCAGGGCTTTAAATTGCCCTCTGGGAAAGCCGGCCCTGGTACGGTGCACCGGCTCTTACCAGTACGCCGTACTGGGGCGTACCGGCTTACTTTCACCTCTGTTGGTTAGTGTGAGGAAGTTTTTGCTGCTCATTTTTGCCCAAGCCCTGCTCACTCTTTCTGTGAATAAATAGGATATTTTGGCACCTTTCAGAGGAACTTAGGAATTGACATATGGGGTAAATTGGGACAGACAGAAGCAACCTGGCCCCAGAGAAAGTTTACCCCTCATCCCCAGTAGTTAGAATTTGTCTTAAGCCCTGAAGCGTGAAGGCTTATATTTTTTCCAATGTTTAAATTTTTTTTTTAATATTTATTGTGATAACTCTGGGTAATCTTTTTATCCACACAGATGTCTAAACCTTTTTTGAATGCTGCCAGGATGTTTGTCTATCTGTCTATCTTAGTTACTTATATATTCCCCATTACCATAGTATCTGAGCACCTCACAATCTTTAATATATTTATCCTCACAACATAGCTATGGGTAGGATAGTGTTATTACCTCCATTTTATACCTGGGGAACTGAGGCACAGAGAAAATAAGGCAGTGGTTCTCAAACTTTTTTATTGGTGACCCCCCTTTCACAAAGCAAGCCTCTGAGTGCTACCTTATGAATTAAAAAGCCTTTTAAAATATTTAATACTATTATAAATGCTGGAGTGAAGCGTGGTTTGGGGTGGAGGCTGACAGCTCGCAACCCCCCATGTAATAACCTCATGACCCCCTGAGGGGTCCCAACCCCCAGTTTGAGAACCCCTGGAATAAGGTGTGTGTAGACCTCTTAGCACGGGTATAAATAGCAGTGTAGACCCTGAGGCATGGGTTAGGTGGATAACATAAAGACACACCTGACTGGGTGGGTATGTACTCTACTCAGCTCTATACTTGTGCCAGTCATGCTTCCCTGTCTACACTGCTGTTATTAGCAGTGCCATGTCCCACTGCCTCCCTGCTGCTAGAGCTTTTCCTCACCACAGGGAAAAACTCCGTCAGCAGCAAAACACTGTGGTAGGGGAAAGGCAGTGAGGAAGCCTTTCCCTTCTGCCAGACCATTTCACTGCCATGTGTAGCTATATTCCGCAGTGTGGATGCAGCCGCACATTGCAGCATTTAGCTACCTGTTCGCTATATCTTGCTGCCAGTGTGTTGTGTAGACATTGAGTAAGTAATATATCCTGTGGCAATGATTTCTCCATACCATTTGTGTGTAGTGGGGAAAAAATAGTCCTTTATGTTAGATTTGAATTATTCCACATTTCATTTTCATTAAATGTCCCCTTATTCTTGTATTACAAGGCCAGGTGAATAGAAGATCCCAATGTACATTCTCTGTATCATTCATTATTTTGTGTACTTTTATCATGTACCCTTTTATTCATCTCCTCTTAAGATAAACAATCCCAATCTTTTTAGTCTTTCCTCATATGAAAGTTTTTTCATGTCCCAAATCATTCTCACTGTCAGCCTCTGAACTTCCTCTAACTATGCTAATTTGGGGTACGTTTACACTGAATACCCCCCCCCCCCAATAACCTGTGACAGCAAGTCTCAGTGCCCAGGACAACTGACATGGGCTCATGGGGCTTGCGCTGCAGGGCTAAAAATAGCAGTGTAGTTGTTCCTGCTCTGGCTGGAGCCTGGGCTCTGAGATCCTCCTCCTTGCCAGGTCCCACAGCCTGGGCTCCAGTCCTAGTGGGAATGTCTGCAGTGTTATTTTTTAGCCCTGTAGCACAAGCCCAATGAGCCCAAGTCAGTTGACCCTAACATCATCCCAAAGCAAGAGGGCAGGGGTCTCCCTGGTATCTGGAAGTGCTTTTCAGCTGGTCCAACAAGTTCAATATATCCTAAATCACTAATGTCATTACATGTTATTGAAAGGTATCATGCAAGGTATCACTAGACAGCTAATAACATACTGATCATTAATATTATTGTGTGGTGTATGTACAGAGGACAAATTCAAAATTGCAAACATATTGAGAATTATATTCTTAAAGTGTGGCTGTCAAGCAGGGCTGAAATTACCCTACTACAGACAAAGGACTGTGGTTCTGCAACCTTGACGGTATTTCCAAGGTACATTAAGAGACAATGGGAATGGTTTTACATAAGAGGTAAACAAAACCATCATGGGGGGAGGGAGAGATTGCAGTAACAGATCAGTTTTCATGTTAGTGAACACCAGTATGGAACCTCCTTCACCATGGGACTCCATGTCTCCTTCCTCACAGATTGAATTAATTTTACTTTGGGGCGGCGGATGGGGGAGAGGAATCTTCAGAAGAATCCATTTCAGAGGTTCACTGGACTATAAAAAAGATGGGCAAAGAGCCCCAAGTTATATTTCACCTAAGAAGAAAAGGAACTGAGCACCAGAGGGGTGATCAGCTGTCTTGTTGGAAGGCAGTGTGATAAGAATGTTACCTCTGTAATTTTGTTAAGTTTTAGCCTCTACAATGTGTTTTTCACCTTTATTTGCTTGTAACAATTTCTAACACTGTCCTTCTAACTTGCACACACTTAAAATCCCATCTCCTTTTGTTAATAAACTTATTTTACTTTTAATCTAAACCAACCTAGTGCTGTGTTTGAACTGAAGTGATTGTTAAATCCCGTTAAAGCGATAAGTGGTGCAGTTTGTCTTTTTAGTGGTGCAAACGAACCTTATTATTCCTCCGAATGGGCCAGAAGAGGGCTGAACATTGCAGAGCACATGGCCTGGGGAAAATTGGGGATTGGGGCTTGTGGGGTCATCTTGTCAGGTGTAACCATGGCTGGTGGAGGCCAGAGTGTGGCTGTGATGTAACAAGCAAGCTGCTGGAATCACAGTGGGTGGTCCAGAGCTGCTTATCACACAGACACTACAGTGCACCTTTGTCTGCTGGCTGGGAGCATCGTATAAGGGAGCTACAGCAGCAGAGCATTTTAAGTCACCCAGGTTTGCAAGGCAGGTGACGTTACAACCTCTCACTGGTCTGGAGGGCACCCCATAATGTGACAAGATTGTGGTAATTTTAAGCCATCTTTGTGTCCTCTCAATCCTGAGCTTCTTTGAGGATCCCTGGAGTAATTTAGACAGCCCTAGGAGCGAGTCTAACCTTCAGTCAGCAGATGTAGGCATACCCGAGCTATCTTTGACTGAGCTAACTTCCTAAAAATAACAGTGAAGCTGCAGCAGCATGAGCAGTGGCAAAGGCTAGGCACTGAAGTTCATACCCAGGATCCTGGAACTTCTCGGCTTCACTGCTGTTTTTAGCAACCTAGCTCCAACAAAGTTGGCTTTGTATGTCTACACTTGCTGCAATCACACCTCCCTGTTGCATTATAGGTGTATTTTAAGCCTAAATTGGCTCTCCAGGTTGCCCTGCAGACCACAGCACTGTTTGAAATCCTTGTGGGACAGATATGGCAGCTTCCTACAGTATCCTTGTTGAATTAAGTTTAAGTATCTTTGGAGTCCATTGTATTAAATGCAAAGGTTATGTGTTATTGTGGGCCTGGATGATCAAAGGACTGTATTGAACAATGTGGCAGACAAGAATGCTCTTTTGGGAAAATATATGTGAAGTGGATTTCTTGGGAAATACCTTAGGAGAGGTGAATGCAAATTCCTCCCTTCTGGGAATGCAAATACCCAAACTTTTGAAGCTGTACCCTGAGGAAGGGACCATTGTCTACTGATTATCCAGAATCTGAAGCTCAAAGACCCAAGCTTTATAACAGAAAGATTAACCTATGCATTTGCTTAGGTGCTTGTTCTAAGCTAAAGCTTATTATGAACTTGTATAAAAAAACCCAACTATGTGGGATTTAAAAGACTGACTCCTACCAAAGCCCCTGCAGGGATGATCTCTGATAAACTTATTTGCATGTGTGTAGGTTCTTTTATTTTTTAAATATGTTTTCTCTGTAATGCTTTCACCTAAAAAATATATATGCTTTCTTAGAAAGAACTGTATGGTAACTTGTAACTGTGGACAATTATGTTGTTTATAATCTTCAAAGAGTAAGTGAAGTGCAGACACTGTCCTGGTTAGGCAGTGGGGTTTATTGGAAATAACACAATGAAGGCAGGGAACTGTGCAGCCTGGAAAAACCCTGATCAGGAGGGAGAGAGACGTGGGTCTCTGCTCAGGAGAGGTGACAGTTGGGAGCCAGATGCCTAAAAATGGATGCCCTTCCTAGATCACAGAGGGGAGAATACAGGTGCAGTTCTGAACTGTGACACCCTGCAGCACTGCATACTTTGTCCCTGACTTATGTCTTTCTTCCCACAGACCCAGCTCTGGTATGCCTCCGATGGTAAGGGCCAGGGCTTGTGAGGGGTCTTAGCGGGGCTGTCTTCAGAGTACCAGTGATGGGGAGAATCTTCTGACAGATGGAATTGGGACTTTTAGGACATGCTGTCCCTCCCCCCACACCACAGCTTGAGTGATGAAGACTGCACCCAAATCTATTATAGGTGTCACAGATAGCAACATCTAAGGTTAAGTTGCCTTTGCATCATTAGACCTTGTTTTCAGTTGCTTATAGTTTTGCCAAATTTAACTGTTTGGGCTGCTCAGTGCCTGCATTTTTTTTTATGTTAGCACAGAGTGGGTCTGTCATCCTGGAGAGGCAGCTGGGTCAAATTTGAGTGGCGTTGCAACCTTGTGCCAGGTCGCAGTGCTACTTAAAGTTGGCCTGGACACCCCTCTATCTGAAATACTGGGTAAAAAGCATCCCTGTTGGCAACCCATGGTGAAGGTGACTGGTATAAGGATCTGATGGTGTGGAGGGGTGGGAGACTGAGACTGGGACAAGGACAGGCTGGAGGAGCCAGGGCAGAAGTCAAATTTGTGGTAGAAGTTTCCGTAACCACTAGAGTACTTTCCTCTCAGAACCTACACTAGAACCTTCAGTCTCAACATTCCTCTGCTGTCAGCAAATATTTGTGAAATCCACGGGCAAAATGTGTGCCTTGTCTCTCTCTGTCTTGTGGCTGGCCCACATATAGAATGACAACCTATTACTGCTACCAGTTACTCTGTTGGCCCCCGTGGCAGGAGTCTGTGATGTGGATCTAAGGTTCCAAGCTATGTGGGGTTTGATTATGGTTCCATGTGATGGATTTTTTTTTAGTTTGCTTTTTAAAATAACTAGGAAATTGCATACAAAAACTACATTAAAAGAATATGAAGGATGCACAATCAGGTAGTTAAAAGTGAGGAAGGGCCAGAATTAACATTATTAACACAGGATCTCTAACTCATTCAGAGCACAGCATGGATGTTGCTTGCAGAATGACTAGCTGCTCAATATTTTGTTTTATCCTCATTGTTCAGTGTGTGGCCCTGGGCCTTATTTACTGCATACTATTCAAACACAGTACTGGATACAGAAATATTCATTTCCTTATGGGCTTTTCCTTGGTGCTCATCACTGTAGCATCTGAGTGCTTTACAAACTTTAATGAACTTATTTTCACACCATTCCTATTAGGTGAGGTGGTATGATCATCCCCATTTTACAGATGGGGAAATGAGGCACAGTATGTCAAAAATCTGAACTAATTTTGGGTGCCCAGTACAAGCTGACTGGTGCCTAATTTTTTTTCAGAGAACTTATGGCACTTTTGTTCAGAGCACAATTGTTCAGCATTTCTGCAAATCAGACCCCCAGGTGTCTCAAGGTGGGAACCCAGAAAGTGAGTCTTTCATTATATGATGTGTGCGTTTTATGATACTGTGTATATGTATGTGCTTCAATTAAACACTGTTGCATATATGACTGTAAGATATGAATTCTGTTCCCAACAGTCTCTTATACTGTAAGTGATTTTTCTCAGCTGAGGTAATCAACAGAGTCTCTACCTTTTTGATTATTTGGCTGCATCTTTGACTTGTTCTCTGCTTTCTATTGTTAGTAGTTCAAATGTTTTCATTTACTGTGTGTAGTTACAGTTTTTTAAAGAAAGCAGTATTCTACATTGATTTTTTTCTGAGGGCATTTGCCTTATTAAAGTGAATTTAGTCTTTCTGAGATGTGCCAGCCTGACAGCCCCACAGCCAGAAGTCTATCTCCACAGAAATGGTGGCTTAAACAACACTGCAACTTCCTTTACCACCCTTCTAGGATGTCTATATGCTGTTCAGGATGGGGAGGCAAAGCCCTGCAGGAGTAAGAAGATAGTTCACTTTTCATGTGCATTCAATACTTGGCATCTCTGAGACTTTCAACAAGGGAATTAATTATGATGATTGTTTTATATCTGTTAGTATGTGTTATGTTCTGGTTGCTTTTGAGATACCAAACACGTAGCTCTTGCTTTGTATTTATTAGGCATGGGAATCTACGCAGTAGCAGCATTTACCTTCATAGACTGGGCAAATTAATTCCTGTATAACCCACACACAAATCTTCTCCAGTGTAAGAGGTTTTCAAAACAGTCTAGGGAATTTAGACATTTATCTTTCTTTCATTTTAATGGACCATGTCTTTCTAAATCCTCTAGACTGGTTTGAAGTCTCAACCAAAAAATTCTTTTTTGCTTCTTTAAATTAGTAGTGAGGACACTAGTTTAAGCAGTTTGTGGTGTTCAGAAGGTATGGTGCTGCTTACATTACTCACCTTGTGATTACTGCTTTGAAGGGTTCAATAATTTTCTGGAGGCTTTGAAAGCCCTACTGAAGCAGACACTATGGGTCACATGGCTCAAAAATGGATATTTATACACCATACTCTCTGCAGAGCCATAGTAATTAATACTGACCTTTAATTACAGCTTTGTTTACTGATTTAAATGTTTTCTATGAAGCACCCTTTTCATTTAATATTTTATCTATTAAAAATAAACACTGCAGGAAAAGGTAATGTCAAACTGTTTCATCTGAAAGCTCTCATAAAATTTAGAAGATATCAAAAGTATTTATTATCCTGTTTTTCATGAAGTGAATCAAAGGCAAATTTATCCAGTGTTCTTTCTAAAATTCTGTACCTAACATTTCTTGATTAGGAAACATTTTGGTTTTTTTTCAAGATTTTATTTTTTTTATTTTGAAGCGTTGTAATTGTTCTGGCTTTCATTTCATGCCTGGGACATGTGGAAAAAAATCAAATAAAGGTATGCTCTCCATCTCCAATGAATTTGCCTAGTAGTATGTGTTTCTCATTAGTCACTAGTCAATCTTCAATGGGGTTAATCTGTATACAGTCACTTCGTTTTTGAGTCATCTGGAGCACCACTTGGTCACAGCCTCAGCTGAAGTAGGTGTGTGGGTGGAGAAAGCTTCTTAAACAAAAGAGCAGATGTTTATAAATTAACTTCTTAGCCTTCCCAGGCATAAAGTGTCTTCTTCGTGTACTCGGGCGTTCATGTTTTTGCACAGGAAGCTGGGCAGCAACAGACAGAATTATTAGACTGAGACTAAAGTTAAAACTAATGTCTTAATTAGTAGGCTGAAATTGATAGAGGGGAGTGTAGGCAGAAAAAGAAAATTAGGATAGAAGTGACGTGGGCAGTGAAAAGCTCTCCACATGGTGTGTCAAACAAAAAGAAAAGCTATTTACTCTAATTTAAGCTTATCTAAAGCATCATACTGTATCCGAAATGCTTGTTTTAATCTTATTTTATCTTTCAACATGTAATATTTATACACACTTGTAACAGTTAAACCACTTTTAATGGATGAATTTTCATTTAAAAATAAAAAAGATGTTCTCTGCTTCAAGCAGCAGGTGTGTTTTTAATCTTTAATAGGTCACCTTCCCAAGTGCAAGCAGGCAAGCTGTTATTGATCAAAGAGGTTTTGTTGGGTAGCTCTCAGATTATTGAGTGACAAACTTTATTGAATTTGACTTAACAGAAGTCAGAAGACAGCTGAAGCATAAGAGCTTGCACTACCATCAGAGTCATTTTACGACAGCCAGGGAGCAAAGCTCAGAGATGGATACTGAGCTCTTTGCTAGCCCTTGGAGATTAACTGAACAGCCTTCCTACCAATTCCCAAGCCTGTCAGCAGAACCAATTAGATTTTCAACCAGTAGACAAGAAGGGTGGCACTTGGGGACCTTTTTGCTTTAGGTTGAAGGCTTTTCAGACTGCGATGAGATGACATTGATGATGACACGTTGAGCATTGGTTGGTTTTAAGACAAGTTAAATTAGCAGTCTTGAAATGATTCCAACTGTCTCCCGACTTCTCACTGTTGCCATATTCAGTGGATCCTGTCAGAAGCAGGTTGATGACTTAATAGTCTTTCTTGAGTGGATTTGAGCACTTTGGCTGTGTGTTTATGTGTAGTTGTCATGCTTAAAATATTCATATGAAGGTTTGAAATATTTATTTGAAGGCGCCTTCTGCAGAGTTCAGCAGTAAGGCTCTCAGTGATTCTGCCTACTTTTTCCCCCCTTTTTGCTGCTCTAAGCAGTTATTTCTAAAAACTGCCTTTAACTGTATCCAATCTGTATTTGATGACATTGTTTCTTGTAGCTATCGATCACGTTGTGCACTTAAGAAGTTTAAGAGTTTATTTGGCATTTTACTTTCAGAGCTCAAACCTACAACTTCAAATCCCACCTGTATACACATTACTATAGTTCTGAGACCATTTCAGATCAGGACGGGTGTATTCATCTTGTACTATCTTGTAATCATTTTGTAATCTTTGATTCTAATCCAAACAGGTTGGGTTAGATACTGAAGAAAGGGAAATGGAGAAGGAGAGAGGAGTGTAAGATGAAGTCCTATAACAATTAAATTGCCTCAGGCTCTTGAAGCAAGTGAACAAGATATCACTGAGAAGCTTTTCTTTGTATTTTAAAGGGACTTGGTATTTACAGAAATGCTTTGTCTGAATGGATTGGCCCTGGTATATATTAAAAGGATCTCAAGAGATTAATTTCAAGAAAACATCTGAACATTAAATGTTCAGTTTATTGTAAGAAACTTTAACCACACAGAAACAAACTTGCAGTTTAATCAACATGAAATTGTTTTACTACAATAAAAATAATGTGCTTTTAACATTGCACATTTTTAAAATGTCAAGGTATTAAAGATTAAGGGTAATATTTTCATATCTTGATGCCTGAAATTAGGCTCCTAAATCCATATTCAGGCACTAAATTTAGGCTTTTAAATCCATAATTAGTCACTAAAATAAGGGCCTTAATACGAATTTAAGAGCTTGACTTTAGGCACTCCTAGTAGGAAAATGTTTATGTTATTTCCATGGCCTTTGTAGGCTTACCAATAACTCTGACTTTGATTTTGCGGTCAGAAAGCCCCCCATACACACACCTTTTTTTAAAATTATGATTTGGGGGAAAATATACCTACATTTTGCAGAAATTAATTCCAAGTACTTTCCTAAGGACTGGCATGATTATGCTACAAGAAGGCTGCCTGCCAGTTGAAAGGACATAAATTGATGTACATACCCAAACAACAATTTTCTGTTTATTTAAGAAGTTATACCATACTATTCAGCATAGTAGCTGAGTAGCTAACAAAAAATTTGCCACCGCCAAGATATAAAGGCCTTCCTAGGGAATGTCCAGCTGAGGCGCAAAGAAGAGGATTTTGTTGTTCTTCTATTGCTATCTTGTTTTTCTTGTGGATGTGCAAAAGATAAATTGGAAAAGTGTTTTACATTTTGCTCTGAAAATGCAGTCCATCTGATTTCCTATGGAAGTGAATTCTAAAGTCTTGAGCCAGCTGCTGAGAAACTTTTGTATCCTGATCTCATGAGTGTTATCATCAATGTTGAGATCATAGTTGGATACAGAGGCAGGGTGCTCGGACTAGAATGAACCTTGGGTGGTAAGTCAGTGACTTGCTATATGTGTGTGGTGTGGGTCAAGGCATTTCACCTCTCTGCCTCAGTTTCCTCATTTGTAAAATTAGGATATTATCTTTACACCAGACTGAGGTTATATGGTTCATTTAGTTAATGTTTGTAAATGCTTTGGAGATTTTGTGTGTTATATAAATGTTTAAAATAATAATAATATTTCCTGAGTAATATAGCTGTCCTGGAGATTGTTGCCACAGAGAGAGAGAGAGAGTGAGTGAGAGGACGTCACTTAGGTTGTCTGGGACAGTTCCATGAAGAGCTTTAAAGATTATCTCCAAGCCTTTGGATTTGACCTTGTATTTCATAGGGTGCCATTACTATGAATGAAACTCTAGGATGAAGTGCTTACTGCAAACAGTGTTGTGAGGAGGTGTCCTGCTGCAATCTGGGCCAGTTCAAACCTTTGTGTACGGTCAGAGTGCTCATTATAATATCAGTGCTTAGTGTTTATATACACCACTTTCCATATATGGCAAAGCTCGGTAAGCTTTGTTATCCCTATTTCAGAGAGAGGGGAAAGAGGCACAGAAGGGTAAAGTGGCTAGCTCAAGGTCATGTGTCAGCGACATAGCTGGGAATATAACTCTGCCTTCCTCCCAGCTGTTAGTCTTGTGCTCTATCCATTAAACCATGCTGCTTCCTAGGTATGGAGTCATAGATTATAAGGCCAGAAGGGACCATGTGGTCCACGAGTCTGGCATCTTGCATAATACTGACCATAGGACTTCCTTGAATTGATTCCTGTTTGAACTAGATCAAAGCTTTTTAAAAAACAGCCAATTTTTAATCTAAAAATTTTGAGTGGTAGAGAATGTAACACAACCCTTCTTATTCAATATTCCCCTGGATTACTGCATACATCCAATGAATGCATTAGTTCTTTTGACCACCGCATCACACTGGGAGCTCATGTTAGTTGATTATCCACCGTGTCCTTTCAGGTCTTTTTGCGAGTCACTGTTTTCCAGGTGAGAGTCCCCCACTCTGTATGTATGAGCTGTATTTTTTGTTTGTAGATGTATGACTTTACATTTGGTCATACTGAAATGCATATTGTTTGCTTGCACCCAACTTGATCCTGATCACTATGTATCAGTGACCTGTCCTCTTCATTATTTACCAGTCACTCAAGCTTCATTGGAGTAGGGACTTGAATTTCCTACATCCCAGGAAGTGCCCTAACCACTTGGCTATAGAGTCAATCTCTCTGGAGTAGCTTCAAGAGGAGATTGAAAGAGAGCTCTATCCTAGACTACTAAATACTAGTTAGAATGGTTAGAAAACACATCTGTGGTGTGGGAGACCCAAGTTCAAATCACTATTTCAGATTCTCCAAATCGGGCAGAGTGGGGTTTTGAAAACAAGTCTACCACATCCCAGGTGAGCCTCCTGACTATTGTGTATCTTGGGAAACCCCCTACCCCATCTTCAGACAGAAAAATCCTAATCTGGTTGCCTCCAGATGTCTTTTGTGCAAGGCCTGATCAGGTCAGTGTGCTCTGCGAACACCTGCTGGATTAAGACTTGCAGGCATGATAGGTTGGGGAATGCCTAATTTGAGAATCCTGTTGGGGCTTCTGCGTGTGCTAGGACACCGAGCATCTTGGCATCCTCAGGACTTTATGCATGCCCACTAGCAGAAACTTTGGTGCATAGGGACTTTTAAGTTTTAGTCTTAAAAGAGTATTTTTACTTTTGTTTGCTTGTAATCCTATCATTATTCCTTGTATTTGATATCATTTAAACTTATGACTTCGGGTTTAATAAACTTATTTTACTATAAACCAGTTCAGTGAAGTGATTGAAGAGAAGGGTGTATTAACTCCACTTATGCGAACAGTCTGCGCTGTATTGTCTTTTTAAAGGAGCAATGAATTTAATAAGGTTCTATGACTGCTACAGGACAGACATTTGGGGAAAATTCAGGACTGGGAGGTGTTGGGTCATTTACAGCAAAGTACCTGGGTGGTGGAAGCCAGAGCGTGATCTTCATGCTTCTAGGTGGGCTGTTGGTGTCTAGGCTGTGAGTCAAAGCAGCATAGCGTTTAGGGTGCCCAGAGTTCCAGGACAGGCAGTGACACAACCCTTTAATGCTCTGGGTTTAACCCCAAAGTGTCACAAGCCCATAATCAAAATGTCATGTGGTACCAAATCAAATGCCTTGCAGAAATCTATTACATGAACACTATTCCCTTTATCAGCAACATTTGTAATCTCCTCAAAAATAAATATCAGGTTAATTTGAGAAGATCTATTTTCCATGAACACTACTGGAAAGGAAAGTATTTCATCTTCATCATATGACATGACTATATCATCCTGCTTTTTCCCAAATACAAACAGAAATATTTATTGAAACATCCGTCTCTTTTGTATTGACAATTTTACCATTTCCATCTTGTAATAGATCAAAACCATTATTAGGATTCATGTTGCTCCTAATATACTTGAAAAACTCCTTATTGACCTTTAACTGTATGCCCATTGATTTCTCCTTGTGTCCTTTTGCTTTCCTTATCAATTTTCAACAATTTCTACCTTCTAATTTATTGTTCATTGCTATCAACTTCCTCTTTTTCCATTTCTTATGCTGGGTTTATTTTTAACCAGCATAGGCTTCTTTCTCAGTTGTGGAATTTTGGATTTTTGTGGCATTTAATAAAATATTCAGAAACATTTCCCAATTGTTGTTGTGATTTTTCTGTTCAAATTCTTTCTCCTAGCTGATTTGACTCCTGAGTGTTTTAAACTTTGTGAAATTGTCCCTTTTAAAGCACCATGTGTGTGTATACCTATGTAAAATATTTACTGGTTGACTCTTTATTCTTTTTTAACACAACAAAGGTAATCAAGTCATGATCACTTGCATCCAAGCAATGACTAATTTTTAATTCTGAGATCACTTCCTGCTTAGTGCCAACATGAGTGTTGAATGCAATACTTTCTAAGTTCAGAAATTTCCATTTATAATTTTTAGAAATTCCTAGAACATTTTAGTACTGACAGCATGAGCCCTCCAACATATGTCATTCAGAAGTCCCCCATGATAACAGCTTTTTCCCCTACACATTATATATTTGTGCTTAAGGAGCTGGGCATCCTGTTCTCTATGTGATTTGGTGGTCTGTCACAGACACCAATTAATACCACATCTTATGCTTCATCTGCTAGGACTTGAATCCATAAGCATTCAAGGTCATTTCTTTTTGAGTTGTCAGTGACTTGGAAACAGGTAATACCATTTTTGAGATAGAGTGCCCTTCCCCTCCTGTTTTGCCCACTCACTCCTTCCTTAATAGGTTATACCTTAACTTTAACATTTCAGTCATGCAAATCTTCTCACCAGGTTTCAGGAATACTAACTAGGTTGAATTTGTGTTCATAAATGAGCAATTCCAGTTCCGATTATTTATTACTCGGGCTCCTAGCATTTCTTCTCTTCGCATCCCTTGGTGTCTTGATTACTTTTGTTTTCAGCATCATGATTTAGTTCTAAATGAGTGCCCATTTGTTCCCCTTTTCATCCTCTCCTTTACTTGTTAGTTTAACACTTTCCTGACTAGTTTAGCCAACCTGTCCCCTAGAAGATTGGTTCCCCTTCTACCAAGATGGAGGCCATCTAAACTGTACACCCCTCTCTCCCCATGCAAGGTGGACCAGTGTTCCATCAAACCAAAACCACTTACCTAACCAATAGTTCACTTCCAGATTCTTCTGCCTTCTGTCTTCCTTCACTCACAAGACAGGAAGAATCTCCAAGAAGATCACTTGGACATTCTTCTACTTGATCACTCTTCCAGGTTTCCTAAAATAGTCAATATTCTGTGAAACAGTGTATTAGTGCTGATATACAGCATCACAACTGGATCCTTGCCTGTTGATTTCAGAAGCTTATCCAGTCTTAGAGTCACGTCTCGTGACTTGGCTCCAGAAAGAAAGCACACCATCCTGTTATCCACATGTCCTTTGCTGAATGTTCTTCCTATACTTCAAGGACTGTCTGCCTTCCTTGAACAATTGGAGATCTCTTTGTAGGCATGTTTGATTTGTGACAAAGTTCTTCCTCAGCCTTGGTGGGTCCTGTGTTTTCTGGCAGCTTTGCTCAACTCAGAGGTTCATGGCAGCTCTCAGTTTGGCTGCTTTTGCTAGAGGTTCAAACCTGCCATTCACTCAGCTAACCTCATCACTGGTCAGCATGAGGGAAATGGAGAACAATCTCCACAGTCTCTGTTGTCCCACCTAGTGGGTCGGGGACAGGTCAAATCCCTTTCCAAATTAGACCTTCCTTCTGGTGTGTCTCATAGACCAGGTCAACTCCTTCTGTGTCAGATAGGGAGTTGGTGGGAATCTGGCTTCGCCCTCTACACTGGGTTCCAGCCCAGGGCCCTGTGGATAGCAGCTGTCTACAACATCTCCTGTATCAGCTGCATGACAGTTACAACTCCCTGGGCTACTTCCCCATTGCCTCCCCCCAGCACTTTCTTTATCCTCACCACAGGACCTTCCTCCTGAAGCCTGATAACGCTTGTACTCCTCAGTCCTCCAGCAGCATACCGTCTCACTCCTTGCGTGCCCCTCACTAACAGATGGGAGGGCCTTTTTAAACCAGGTGTCCTGATTAGCCTGCCTGCCTTAATTGATTCTAATAAGTTTTTAATTGGCTCCAGGTGTCTTAATTAGCTTGCCTGTCTTACTTGGTTCTAGCAGGTTCCTGATTGCTCTAGGGCAGCCCCTGCTCTGGTCATTCAGGGAACAGAAAACTATTCATCTAGTGGCCAGTATATGTGCCCTCTACCAGACTACTGCACCCAACTGGTCTAGGTCTGTCACATATTGTATTGTAGTTTGGGTTGAGCAGTCATCCACAGGTTTGCCCTATACAGCTTCCTATTCCATTTCAACAACTGAAGCGTGAGAAATATTTTCTGCAGTTTCCAAGCTGAGACCATGATAATGATTAAATACTTCTGGCTGTGGATGTTCCGCCTGGTCCTCTTCTCTCTGGTGGCGGTTACCTGCCCATTTTCTTCTGCCTCTACCTGTGTGGAATACGTTTTGTCCTCTTGTCTCTGGTGGTTACAAACTGCCAAGCCTATTCTCTGGTTTCCACACTCTGGTTCCTTCTTAGCTAATTGCTTTCCTTCTTGAACATCAGGTGGTGATGCTTCCTGAATCTGGTTGGCCACGAACTCCTCAGCCTCTCCATTGCTTTATAGTTAAGGCAGGAAATTAATTATTTAATGACAGTAGATGTTGAGATTAAAAACGTTTGTTTAATAACCATTAAAACACAAACTGTCAACATCCTATGTCAAAATTTTATCCTTAAATCAAACTCTACGAAATTCTCTAGCAGCATTTTTCTTACTTTGCCTATTTGTAAATTTCAGTTATCATTGACGGAAATACTTTTCACCAGTTTGTGTGTGTCCAGTAAAATCGATGTTTATCGACATTTACTGATAAAGATCTAATCCTTCCAAATTTATTTATAGTGTTTGTACTTTTCCTTCTGGACCAAAATCTTTTCCTCCAGGACAGCCACCAGGTTCCACTTCATACAGAGGAAATCATTCATTTGGGCAGGAACAAAAACATAGCAAATCCATTGCAGGTCCCAGCCACTGTTTGATCATTGGCCATCACGGTAATGAGCATAGAACTGTACCTAGATTGAAAGCCTCACAAACTCCCTCTGAAACTCCCATTTCACTGAGCAAGAGTTCACCAGGCAACTGACTCACATACTAAACTTTGCTGTTCTATTCCATCTCCTCGCTAACAGGTGGTGATTAGCCAAGGCTGCCACAATCCAACCCAGATAAAAGTATGGATCACTGAAGTTAAGTTAGCATCTTACAGGGTTACCAGCTACTAATGAATATGAGTTACTTGAAGGTAGTTTGTGTTTCCCACTTGTTTGTTTTCTTGAGTCTGGTTGTGTTGAGGGAAGTTATGCCTCCAGATCGCCACATGGAGGACACCTTCTATGTATGGATCTCCTTCCTTCATGTGCAGAAGGGGGGCCCAGCAGTTACCAGTTATACTACAAATAATTTGGTCTTTAATCAGTCCAAATGTACAGTGAGATATACTAAATATATATATATATATATATATATATATATATATATATATATATATATATATTGCAATTAGTTGCAGCCAAATGTAACTAAAAGCAGTCAAGACACTCTCAAATAGGGCCTTGAATGCACTAAAGTATCTCCTGGTTGTTTCACTGTCAGACATCAAGCAAGTAACTTACTAACTCAGTTACACCTCTTGTAAATTGGGGATAATAATATTTACTGCACAGGGATTTTGCAACCATTAATTAGTTGTTTGTACAGTACTTCAAAGAAGAGAAGTGTGAAGTATAATTATTATTTTAACAACCAATAGACAAGTGGTTAGAGCACTCTCCCAGGATGTGAGAGACCCTCATTCAAATCCCCCCTCTGCCCAATGTACAGCAGGGATTTGAGTTGAGGTCTCCCACCTCCCAAGTGTCCTAACACTGGGCTATGCCTATATAGTGTTATGGGGCAGGGCTCTCTCTCTGGGATCTCCTGTGGAAGCTATTCTACTCTGTGAAAGATAATTAAATATTCTTTGAATCAGGACTGGAACCTGGTCTCCCAGGAGACTGCCCTTAACCACTGGACTGTAGAGTCATTCTGATTCTCTCTCTGGTCCAATGAATATTTAAGTGTTTTATAAAAGTGGAGCAGCTTCAATAGGAGAGATTGAAAGAGATCTGCCACCAGAATACTCCCTTGGTTAGGGCACTGCCCTGGGAGATGAGACAGCTGGGTGAAGTCACTGCTCCACGTCAGGCAGTATGCGTATGAGAGTCAGTGCCTCCCACCTCCCAGGAGAGTTTTCTAACAAAGTGGCTATTGGATATTACAGGGATCACCACCATGAGATTTGTGCAGGGCCTGATCCAATAGGTATGCTTTGAGAACACTTGATGGAGCAGGCACTGCAGGCCAGCTAGGTGAGGGAACATCTAACCCGGGAATCCTACTGGGGTTTGGGCATGAGCTGGATGTAGGCAGTTTTGAACATGCACCAGCAGAAATTTATTCACTTATAAGATTAGAATAAGGTGGATAGAAAGCAGTTTTGAGGAATTAAATTTTGGACTTAAAAGCCTAAAGTGACAGTTAGTTCCCCAATTATCAGGGACTTAGTTGTGGTGATAGTACTGGTTGTATGAGTTTAAATGCAGGTGGGAAATGGATGAAGTGATGGTGCTGTTAAAACAGGGCAGCTAAGGTGATGCTCTAAATCCTAGAGAAAGGGTCAGGTTAGGGCATTTGATCTGCAATTGCATGCAGCAGGCTTCCCTGCTCCAGAGACCCCTGAAAGGAGGAGAGAAGTAGGAGATGGGAAGCTGGTTCCCCAGTGGTGCTAATAGTAAATCAAGTACTTTAAGACATCTCTTCCTCTAGCTGAAAACAGGGTTTCCTGTGCCTTTTTATCTACCCTTCCCTTACAGTGGTCCAACACGTCACATATTTCAGTTTTTGGGCTATCACTCTAAAACACTGTTGTGATTTTTTTTAAGCTAGGGTCCTACTGACAAGTAGCATTGCCTCATCCATCCTCACCAAACTCATACACGCACAGTGACTAGTCATTTAGACATCCCCTCCACTTCCCAAATGGCTGAGATGTTCCTTTGAGCAAGAAGGTGGGTTAGAGGCATTCTCTTCTGGCTGTAACAGGCTCCCATCATGGAAGCTGGGATTCTGCTTGTCAGCAGCAGCAGAATTTGCTGCTTCTGCCTCCTATCCCAGACATCATCAAAAGGTCAGACCCTGAGGGTAGAGTCATCAAAAATAACCTTAAGATGCATATTGTTTTTTAGACGTTGCCTTGCCAATTAAAGATTCCTGATTTGTAAAGTTGTTCGTGAGAGAAACATTATAATGACTCACCCTGTATTTTTGGCAACAGCATTACTGAGGTGTGCAGCTGAGATTAAGGAGCTTGTGTATGATGGTTTTGGGGATTGAATTAAAATATTGAGAGTCAGAAGTCTAAATTTACTGCCTAATCTAGTTACCTTTTATCAACAGCAATAGCTCTATTGACTGCATTCTTAAATTTAACTAAGGGACTCGTTACATGAAGTCCAGTGGAGTTTTGCCACTGACTTCTATGGGGCCACGATATCACTCCTTATGTTTTAATATATACTTTTAATACGGAATATGTTAAAAGGGGGAAGATAGTTATTTTCCAACCTTGGGCTGATAACTCTGAGAGAGGGCAAAAGAGGGAGAAAACACAGTGAGGATTCTTTCATGGAAATTCCCCAGCATCATTGCGCTGGAGGGAAAGCATGCCAAAGTTGGCCCTTCCAAAAGGAACAAGCCACAGGACCCAACCAGAGACGTCTCAGGAGGCCATCTGTATTGAGGCCCCACACCCCTGCAGCAGCTCTGGCCTTCAGAGATGATCACACCCTGGTCCCGTGCAGTGGGTGCCCTGTGACCAGGTACTCTTCCCAGACATTCCTGTTCCCGTAACAAGATTCTTGCCAAAATGGGCCTGACTTTGTAGAAAACAGTGGCCATTTTTATCCAAGTGTGGAATCTGCACTAAATACAGAAAATATAATGCATAACTACTGACATTACATGAGATGCCAGATTACCTTTGGTCTGAGGCTGGCACAGATATTTTTAAATTAAGTGGGAAAAATTACCTCTTCTTTATGGGGTACTACCCCTTTTAAAAAAAAATAAATTGAGCCCAATCCATCAAGTAGCAATGTAATAACACATTACAAATTGTAGTTTGCGCCTAGTGGCGTTTCAGTTGAGTAAATAAAGGATAACAGCCCACAATTCATCAGGTGGCACACTTTAGCATTTCAGTTCAAGCACACCATGTCAGGTCTTTTCTATACTCAATCAAACGGATTAGCAGAAAAGTTAGTACAATGACCTTGATTTTAAAAAATAATCCCTGGTGGGGTGAATTGAGCCATATTTAGCATTTTTAGACTATCACAATGTACCTCACAGTGTTTTTTGAGAGTCACTGATACAGAGACTGATAGACAGAAGGAAATAAAGGTTAATGCCAACATCTAAAAAGCTTCCTGAGCCAAAGACCATTAACAGAAAAGTAAAGATCTACAGCTCAGGAAACTAGAACAGAAGATATAATACCAGAAATGCCAAACCATTACCCTGTTGGAAGACCCTTATATGCTAGATTCCAAACAGAAAGTGGTTGGCAAGCTGCTAAGGTAACAGTTAACTTTTCGCACCAAGGTCAGATGTCATATCCACCTTTGGGTTAGTTCCATCTAAATAAAACTAAAGACACTGTTTCTGTTTCTTGGGGACATCTGGACTACCGCTGACAGTAGTAACACACACCCATGGATTCACTGACAACGAAAAACTCCAGGGGTGAAATCCTGGCCTGAAGAAATCTTGACGAGCTCTGTGTAGCTTGAAGGCTTGTCTCTTTAACCAACAGAATTTGGTCCAATAAAAGATATTACCTCACCCACTCTGTCTCTCTAATGTCCTGGGACTAACACAGCTATAATAACACTAAAAATATATGTCTTTGTTAAAATGGAGGATGCAACTGTAGCCACTAGCATATTGACAGGGGTATTAACCTCTTTCAATCCTAAACAGTGTCATGGGAATGGATGAAATGAAGACCCGTCTATCACCAGCCCTTCTCTGTGTCACACTTCTTTTACAAATATGACATTTGGCAGCTTACAACCTGTTTTAATACTTGTGACTAGTGACCAAGTCATCATACAGCTAGTTGTATTTTACTTGTTTCAGCAATGTATTACAGTAGCTGGCAAGAAGAGAACTGACACATCTATGGCCTATGGCAAAAAAACAAGCAATTAGGAGAATCAGTATTGGATTACATCATTTTAAAGCAGATTCATTGTGAGTGACCTGAGTTAACTTTCACACAATGAATATTGCAACAGTTTTAATCTTTTCAAAACATCTTGTGTGCAAAAATTAATTATAATCTTGGTTGAATTATTTTTGACACCCAGAAAAACATGAAAGACCATCCTTGAAGAGCTTCTTGATAGGAAGAGAATATGTCATAACTATTCTTTTGAAACTGAAATTATTTTCATTTAGCTTCATTATTTGCCTGGTTAATAAGAGCAATCCCATCAAATAAATGTAAAATTTCCATTCTCTGTCTAGTTAACTTATTAAATTGTCTGTTACTAAGAGGTAGCACTCAAAATGTGGTGAACACGTTTCTAACACAGAAGAAGATGAAGTCTCTGCCCTCAGGAGCATACAGTTTAAGAAGCCAAAGACAGACAAAGGGTGGGAGAAAGGGATGAAACATACAGACAAAGTGATCCTTGTAGTGATAGACATCTTATTAGATGCAAGATTTTGTTGTTGTTTTTCACAAGTTAAACACAATGGGGCAGATTCTTGGTTCCACTCTGGCCATTTTGTCCTGCTCAGACAAGGCAAAGGGCTTCAGGTCATAAGTAACCAGAACAGAATTCCACTGGTGGAGGGAAGCTTGTTGCTGACATAAAGATGACTGAGCTAGCACCAGTGCCAGCTACATCACCCCATATTCAGCATAAGGGAGGTATTGTGTGTGGGGCAGGAGTGGGGAGAAGATCTGCTATGGCTTGCCTATGCTCGCTAGCATAAGGCCCCTACTGGCATACCTTATGCTATTAGCATACATTAGTGCAGACCCTGAACTGCTCTAACTCCTGTTGGAGCTGATCACTGTAAAACTATAGAGCTGCATGCAGATTCTCTAGGGGTCCCACAACCCTGAGCTAATTGGAACTCAGATGCAGGTCAGAATCATGCCTAAATTAAGTTAAAAGTTAAAAAATTACTTCGACAAGTTAGATGTCTTCAAGTCACTAGGGCCTGTTGAAATACATCCTAGAATATTCAAGGAGCTGACTGAGGACATATCTGAGTCATTAGCAATTATCTTTGAAAAGTCATGGAAGATGGGAGAGATTCCAGTGGACTGGGAAAGGGCAAATATAGTGCCAAGGGAAATAAGGACAAACTGGGGAATTACAGACCAATCAGCTTAACTTCAGTACCCGGAAAGATAATGAAGCAAATAATTAAGCAATCCGTTAGCAAACACCTGGATGATAAGGTGATAAGTAACAGTCACCATGGATTTGTCAAGAACAAATTTTGTCAAACCAACCTAATAGTTTTCTTTGACAGGGTAACAAGCCTTGTGGATAGGGGGGGAAGTGGTAGATATGGTATATCTTAACTTTAGTAAGGCTTTTGATACTGTCTCGCATGACCTTCTCATAAACAAACTAGGGAAATACAACCTAGATGGACCTACTATAAGGGGGGGGTGCATACCTGGTTGGAAAACCATTTCCAGACAGTAGTTGTCAATGGTTCACAGTCAAGCTGGAAGGGCATATCAAGTGAGGTCCCACAGAGATCAGTTCTGGGTTTGGTTCAATATCTTCATCAATGATTTAGATAATGGAGGATAGGAATAAAATTCAAAATGATCTGGACAAACTGGAGAAATGGTCTGAAGTAAATAGGATGAAATGCAATAAGGACAAATGCAAAGTACTCCACTTAGGAAGGAACAATCAACTGCACATGTACAAAATGGGGAATGACTGCTTAGGAAGGAGTAATACAGAAAGGGATCTGGGGGTTATAGTGGATCACAAGCTAAAGTGTAACACTTGCAAAAAAAGCAATCATTCCGGGATGTATAGCAAGAGTATTGTAAACAAGACACGAGAAGTAATTCTTCCACTCTACTCCACTCTGATTAGGCCTCAACTGGAGTGCTGTGTCCAGTTCTGGGTGCCACATTTCAGGAAAGATGTGAACAAACTGGAGAAAGTCCAGAGAAGAGCAACAAAAATGATTAAAGGTCAAGAAAACATGTCCTATGAGAAAAGATTGAGAAAATTGGGTTTGTTTAGTTTGGAGAAGAGAAGACTGAGAAAGGGACATGATAACAGTTTTCAAATACATAAAAGGTTGTTAAAAGGAGAAGGGAGAAAAATTGTCCTCCGTAATCTCTGAGGATAGGACAAGAAGCAATGGGCTTAAATTGCAGCAGGGGCAATTTATGTTGGACATTAGGAAAAACTTCCTAACTGTCAGGGTGGTTAAGCACTGGAATAAATTGCCTAGGGAGGTTGTGGAATCTCCATCATTGGAGATTTTTAAGAGCAGGTTAAACAAATATTTGTCAGGGACAGTCTAGATCAGTGGTTCTCAACCAGGGGTATGCGTACCCCTGGGGGTACACAGAGGTCTTCCAGGGGATACATCAACTCATCTAGATATTTGCCTAGATTTACAGGCTCCATAAAAAGCACTAGCAAAGTCAGTGAAAACTAAAATTTCATACAGACAGTGACTTGTTTATAATGCTCTACATACTGTACACTGAAATGTAAGTTCAATATTTATATTCCAATTGATTTTATAATTATATGGTAACATGAGAAAGTAAGCAATTTTTCAGTAATAGTGTGCTCTGACACATTTGTATTTTTATGTCTGATTTTGTAAGCAAGTAGTTTTTAAGTGAGATGAAACTTGGACTATACAAGACAAATCAGACGGCTGAAAGGGGTACAGAAATCTAGAAAGGTTGAGAGCCACTGGTCTAGATAATACTTAGTCCTGCCATGAGTGCAAGGGACTGGACTAGATGACCTCTCAAGGTCCCTTCCAGTGCTACTATTCTATGATTCTAAAGTCCCTCATCCTTGCCTAAGTTCCCATCCCTCCATCCTTTCTTTACCATTCATCCTCCTTCCTTCCTCCACCCCAGCATCCCCACAGCAGTACCTCCTCCCTGTAACGCAGGCCCATAGTCTGGGAATCACTTTTACTCCTCCTTCTCCCTTACCCTATATATCCAAGCTGTATTCAAATCCTTCCAGTTATTTTTCAAAAATGTTTCTAAGGTGTATCCATTTCCTTTTGTCCCTACATGTGATGATGAGAGGGAAGCCTAGAACTTACCTCAGCCATCTAGCATGTTAAAACTACCACTGCCTTCTCTACACTAAGACTTTAACAGGTTAGCTAACACGTGCTAAAAACACACCTTTCTTCTTAATGTACACATAGCCTTTATGTAAGGGTCTTTCCCAGAGCAGCCTTGCCCACATTTTGTCTGTCATGTGGAGGAAGTCAGGGCTCTGTCTTTAGACAATTCCACAGACTTCGATGCCATGACTTGTAGAGAGCCAGTCCCTACCCTCCAGTGATTCCTGGTGTCCCTTGTCCTTAACAGTTTAAATCACAGTCTTGTGGCATTGCTCATTTCAACCTTTTTTATCTCTCAAGGCTGATACTTCAGACTTGCCTGAAGTGGAAGGGATTTCCCTTCCCGATGCCACAGCATCCGCCTGCAGGCCTGGGCTAATGCAGAAAATGATTCTGGAATCAGTCAGTTTGAGGAAGGGGAAATCTGAGGTGGATTCAGATACTGTTGTAGTTAGACTTTGTAAAGGGATAATCTTATAATGTGAGTTAAGTATTTGTATGGCTTGACTTTCAGAGGTACTGAGCAACTTCACCATTTATTTTCCAGTCAGAATATCTGTTTTTCTTGACACAGCAAATGACAGTTCAGTGAAGATAAATTATCCCCAAGAATTTTAAGTTAAAACAAAAACAGAAACTTCTGGCATGTGTCTGGAAACACTACTACATTTCTGATTTTCTATTTTATGTCAGCCTTTCACAAGATTGATATGGTTTAGAAATATTTGTGTTTTTGAACATCTTTGTGATACTTTAACAGTAACATCTTTTTATATAAACCTGAGTAGATAAGATGGTATTATCATACTCATGATCAGCTAACTCTTCTGTATAGTACTGATATATTATGTGATTTGATATTAATACAATATGAAAAGATAGAAAAACTGCAAATAATGATAGTATAGCGAAATGCCATTTCTGCCCAATCCACCAGAGTTGCACTGGCATGCTTTTTTTCAAGGCTATCTTGCATGGTGTTGGGGCCTTTAGTGGTCAAACAGTAAAGTCATTTACCCTGTAGAGAGGTTTTACCAGTACATCATGCTTCATACACCACGACTTAATTGTTCATGAAAATCAAATAGGACTGGGGTGTGCCAAACAAATCTTAAAGCCTCATTTGGGAGTTTGTCACTCATTTTCAGTAAAACACACCCTTGTTCTCATGAGTCTGTAAGACTTTAATTTGAGGTATTAAAATACTACAAAAAATAAAGTGTGAGATGAAGAATGAAGTTTTGTCCCTCAGAAAGCACTTGACGGACATTGTGGCCTTCCAGCCAAACATATTTAGTTGTTCTAGAGATTAAAGGGAACGCTTCCATGAAAGTAGTGGAGTAGCTATTATTTACTAAACTCAGCTTGTTTTAAATATAATTATATTGGGTGAAATTCAACCCTCTACAGAAAACTATACTGCTTTATGACTTAGGAGCAAATATAATCCTACAGTAGCCAGCCTGAGTAGTTGAGCCAGGTACAGGGTGGATATCCAGAGGGAAGAAATCCTCGCTTGAAACCGCAGAGGGTTTGTGGAGCTGCACTGTGAAGGCTATTTTAATGGAGCGGCTCACTGCCAATGTAGAGAGAGCTACTATATGGCTCCATCTGCTTGATTCTAGAGGCAAGAAAATGCACATTTAGCTTCCAGGTACCAGCTGCTGGCCCTTACGAGCCAGTTTGATTCCTAAACTTCAGGTCTTCATGCCTCTAGCAGCAAGCTGGCAGCTGTGCAGTCCCTCTCCCTGTTTCTACTGGGATCCTTTCTGTTTCATTTGGTTTTCACTCTGCCCAGCCCCTCAATCCATCCACATTCAGTTCCTTATCTTTGGACTCAGTGCCACCATTCATTCCCAGTCCACCGGTGGCTGCATCACTATGCATTCTTCCTTATGTAGTAGCCTCATTATTATTATGTGCTCATTAGACTGAAATACTCTTATACCTCACCAAAGTCTCATAGACCCTTCCACTTCTTCTTTGGAGTCAGCACCCACTCCTTCTCCTATGCCTTCCAAGTAGGGTGACCAAATAGCAAGTGTCAAAAATCAGGACAGGGGGTGGGGGGTAATAGGTGCCTATATATGAAAAAGCCCCCAAAATCGGGACTGTCCCTATAAAATCGGGACATCTGGTCACCCTACTTCTAGGGAAGATAATACTGACAGTCTCCACCACCTCTTTTGACTTCTCTATGCTTCATGCTCTACCCCCAATATAGAATGATAAGAAAAAGCACTCCAAAAAGTCCAAGAAATCCATAAAGTTCACATGTAATAGTCTCACCTTCAGAGGAAACCAGAAGCTCTTCTTCCTATCCCTCACCCTGTGAAGAGACAGATATGAACAAAGGGAAGCAGAACTACATCAGCACACACTAGGTAAGTTTTAATTTGTGCCAGTGAGATCTACCGAGGGTAGTTAGAGCACTACACCTCAGAGCACTGTATATGCACGTTCCTATAGACCAGTCTGCAACACTTCTCCCAGAAATCTGCCTCTGATGCAGAAAAGTGGTTGGGCCATGGCCCAGGTGGCTCCCCCAGGCTCTATGGCCTATGACTTTGAATATTTCTGATGAGAAACCAGATGGGGAAGTGGATGAGAGCTGACAAGTAGAGCTGGTTGGAAATTTTTCTGCTAAATGGAAGTTGCCACTTTGTCAAAACCAAAATGGTAAGTGGGAAAGGGTCAACAAATTCCAACAAATGTCTTGTTTCAAAAAAAAAAATTGGAGGAAAAAGTTTCAACGTTGTTGAAATGTCCTATTTTGACATTTTTTAAATAAAAAATTCTGGTTTTTTTGTTCAAACCAAGATTTTGTTTTCAAATGTATACCAGTTATAGTAAACAATCCCTTAAAATTTAAAAGGTTGAAATTGAAATGAAACATTTCAAAAGTGGTGAAACTAAATGTTTCAGTTGACCCAAACTGACATTTTTTTTACTGTTGGTTCTCAGAAATGTTGGAGATTTTGAAAATTTTCCCAAAACAGGAAAGCCATTTCCCATCAAGCTACCTAAAAGAGACCCTAAGATGTTCAAGAAATCTAGGGAGAAGTGGACTATTCTTATTTCAGAGTTCTTTGAAAAGACTATTGATTCACAATAGTTGTGTCCAGATAATAAGCACTGAACCCCCTGTAGGTCTAAATTTTCAAGTGACCTGATTTAATTATGCCTCAGTTTTTGAGTGTCCAATTTGACGTACCTCAAAAGGACCTGAATTTCAGAATGCATCGAGTACCAACCCTTTGAAAAGGTTGCTGCTTTAATATGTCTCAAGTTGGGCACTCAAAAATTGAGGAACTTTTGAAAATTTGAGTTATAAAGCCCAGAAAGACAAGTATCTCAAATTTTCCTCAGTATGCAAAATCAACGTTACAGTGTCAAAACTAATTAAAAGGTGGTTCTGTCTATCTCTGTCTCTACCCTCACAGATTAAATTACCAGTGTGGTCACAGCCAAGGCCTCTCTTGGGTCTGCCCAGATACAATCCTGATTAAATTTAAAAGCTATGTGTATGTCACCAATAATTCAGAATGGGTTGCTGCTTGAAAATTCATTGAACAAATGATTTATAGTAACCATAACTGTTCAGGTTAGAAGGTACAATGTACTTCTCTTTCTAGATTAGTCTAAAAGAGGCAGATTGGTATGTCATAGATCAAAAGGCTTTTGTACAGGAGTTAAATGTTACTGTTGTACATGTGAAAAAGCAAAGCCTATGAAAATTTCATGTTTAATTCAGCTGTTTTGAATTAAAACTGAATGGAATTTCTTTTCAACTGCTTAGAGTGTTAATTCACTACAATTTCATTTCAGTAAGATCGAGTAAAAATGTTTTGTGGTGTCATTTTATATAATCAGTCTTTTTTATCTGGTTTCTTTCTTGGCAAGTAAATAAATATTTTAAATGTAATTGGTTTAATTATGTGCATTGAACAACTTTATGTAGAGCTTCCTGTCATGTCACATTTTTTCCTTAGTATATTTTTTTACAAAATCTATTTTAATTGTATAAAGTACTCTCCCAAAATAATTATTGGCTCTGCTCTGTGATAGAAGAGGCAGGGCTATTGTTATGCTTTCAACCATTATTATTCATACACTCTGACAATGATTCTTCCACCTATTTTAAAAAAACGTAGTTAGTGTTAAAATAAATAATGCCACAGCATTTTATTAGCTTATTTATATGTTCAGTGATGTAAACTGGAAACAGAATCAAAATCTTGTTCATATTTACAACAAATGCATTTCATTACCCTTAGACTTAAATTACTTCATTCCAAAGAATATTCTACAGAGGCAACTCAGATGATTTCTCTGGTTCTATAGCAAATGAGGTAGAGAGCATGTGAGGGGGAAACTGATTTCTCAGTAGGGAGGAGTTAGGCCTCAAGTATTCATTCCACCATGATCCTATAGGACATATATATACTGCTATCAGGTGTAGACGTATCAAAGTTAGCTCAAGTAACAATAGCAGTGAAGCCGGGGCGGCACATGGTGGCATGGACTAGCCACTTGAGTATGTCTGTCCATGTTCCAGGAGCTTCACCACTATTGTTACTCAAACTAGCTAAATCAAAGCTAGCTCAGATATGTCTACAAGGCAGCAATCATACCTCCCAGTTTCAGTGTAGATATATCCATAGCGGGGTAGATGGATGGAGAAAGCCAGCTACCGACAGCCTTCTTTACAGCAGAGCTCAGTGGTGCATTCTCTACTTATATTTGCTGTATACGCTTTTGCAAAAATGCCTCTTGAAGATAATATAATGCACAATATTCCTTTCAGATTGTATTTTTTCCAAATAGATTATTTTGAAATGTTTTTCTTTTGATCTCATACTTTTTTCCTACTATGAAAATCCTGTGCTCATGTAACATTGCCTCCCCCTTTTCTTTTCATACTTGTGTGCTCTGAAAATAATGGTGCTTCGATATCGGATTTTAGATCAATTGCTTTTCTTCTATTTTGCTCATTTCAGATGGCAGCTTTTTGCATAAAAATAAAACAACCTCCCTGACTATAACTGTAAAAATAATAATTAATATCTAGCTCTTATGTAGCACTTTTCGTCACATACTATTCACCTTGCAACATTGCCTTTCCAAGTACATACTATTTTACTTTGTTATTAGATTACATCTTTAATAAGACATGGTTTGTCTGAGAGGCAAAGCCATGTTTTAAGTGTGGCTCCATACAGTAAAAATATTACTGTGGGTCTCTGTGTGCAGTGTCTCAATATCTCCAAGTTTGTATTTGTACGTTTTACATGTAAAGATTTTTTCCTAACTCTACCAGCCCTGAAAACCCATCCTGATCCCTGAAAGTCAAGATGAAGTCTTTTCTTCTTGAGAATCATCTGCTGGCCAAATTGTCCCTTCTTTACCCCTATACAGCCTCATCAAAAGCTACAGGGGTTGCACAGGTGTAACTCAGGATACAGTTTGGCCTCCAGGACCCTTTTTCTTCTGATGGTCATGCGCAAGCAGTCATGGGTCTCAGATCACAGTGCAAGTTAGCAGATACATTTTTTCACTTACAGATTGAGCAAATCTAAGATGCAAGATGCTGAGATATAATAAATGTAGAATCCCACAACAGCATGACAATGCAGTGACTTTTCAGGATATGGGTGTCACATTGTTAGGATCACTTCTCAGCATTATGGGTGTCACATTGTTAGGATCACCACTGGAAATAACAGCCATAGTTCTTTGTACTGGATGATATATAAAAATGGCAACACTTGGTAGATGCCCCCAGGTGTTTGTCCATTTGTTAGCCCCATTTAAAATGACTGGAAAATTAACATTTCAGTGGTTTCAACCTGAAATGTTTTCATGAACTCTGGATTAGGATTGCGTGGCAATATTCTCAAATTAGGCCAGCAATACTGATGAAAAATCACATTTTTGTGCATCTGCAACAAAATGGAATGGTTAGCCCTTTCTCTCCTAAATTGATCTATTCAGCTAATGCACTGCTGGTATTGTCACCAGAACCAGATACCCCAACTCCCTAATTCAGCTGAAGATTTTCTTTCCTGCTGTCTCTTCCCATAGCAGAGCCACTGACTAGCTTATCAGCAGCATCAGTGAAGGGTCTGCTCCTTAAATCAGAAGGGGAAAAATGCTCAATCTAATATAAAACATTTTTTTAAAAAAAATCATATTTAAAAAACTCCTAAGATATGTCTTTTAATGTATCTAACCTTTATAGCTTTTAAAGAAAATAATACCAACACTTTAAGATGGAACTTAATTTTAAACTCACACTGTCGTATGCAGGTATTGCAGTGGTCTTCCGATATTAGTTCATGTAGGAAATGTGGCCTCGTGATTAGAGTAGAGAACTTGAAGTTATGAAATCCTGGCTTCCATTCCCTGCTTTGACACGTCAGCTGTCTGTAAAAGGGGTGTGGTTATACATGATGGTACCTACCTCATAGGGGTGTTGTGAGAAATAATGTGTACTCCTTACTAAGGCAAAACTCATCACTCACTTTAGTAGGAATTTTATTTAAGTAAGGATTGCATGTTTGGGTCCCATTTAGTCTGCAACACATAGGCAGAACTGGTGATGGTGAGTTCAGAATAATTAAATTTTACTCTATTTCTGAGTTTTTTGTCTTCGGTTCTTTCATGCAAGGGGTAGGAGAAATGAGATGAAGGGCGCCACATGCTGCAGGAGACATGGAGATGTACCCCTTCACCATGCAAAGTCATGCACTGGGTCCATGGCCAAGCAGCCCATTGAGTTATACATAGGCACGGGAACTAGGGGTGTGGGAGGTGCTGCAGCACCCCCAGGTTTTAGGCATGGCTCTGCTCCCACCCCCAAAAGGGGTCCCAACCCCACGCCCGGGGCTCTGCTTCTGGCCTCCAACACAGGGTCCCAGCTGCCGGCCCCGTGCCCGAGGCTCTGCTCCCAGCTCCGCACATGGAGTCTCAGCCCCGCACCTTGGGTTCTACTTCTGGCCCCCCATGCAGAGTCCTGGCTGCAGCCCCGCACCTGGGGCTCCGCTCCCAGCCCCGCATGCAGGGTCCTGGCTGCAGCCCCATACCTGGGACTGCACTCCCGGCCCCGCAGCAGGGTCCCGGCGCACCCAGGGCTCTGCTCTCGGCCCCCTCCCTCACAGAGTCCCGGCTGCTGCCCCAAGGCCGGGACTCCTCCCCTGGCCCACACCAACCCTATAGCCCTCTGAGCATCTCCATGGAGTGTCCAATCCCTGGTGCACTGGATATTCCCAGGATCCCCCAGTCCATTGCATCCAAAGAAACAGTACACAAAACTGAGTTTCACCTCAGATCACCACTCTGCTTAACTCACAGCACTTGGGTATGTTATTAGTGAAATCAAGTATAAGTTTATTTAACAAAGCATAGAGATTCAAGCAATAGCAAATATAAGTATTGGACACAAATGATTATATACAAGATAAGATCATAACACTCAATTTAGGGCCTAGAATTAATACACAAGATATTGTCATATTTAGTAGTGTATTGCTCACCCAAAATTCTTGCAATACTTGACAGCCAGACTGGTTGTGACCCTTCTTTCATGAGACATGCATGTTGTCAGTTTGCCTCCTAGCTGAAAGATTCAGTGTGAATTCCAAGATATAGCAGACCAATCCTTCGTCTTTATTCATAAACAGGACACTTCTTTGCTGTTTGCTTCTTCCTGTAGATTTCCTCCTTGTAGATTTTACAATCTCTCAGTTTGGACCTGGCTCAGTATGCAAATATGCATACAGGCTGAGGCATACAATACACAAATGGCCAGACAGGGAGATAGGTTTCTGTTACCTCCTGCCAGAAAGGAACATCATCTTGGTATGGCACCTCCTGGTGACCTGCCTTAACTCCTAGACTTTATGAGCATAATTTTTGGTATAGGTACATATCTCCCTAAATGTTATTCATCCATGCATTTTGCAATGATTATGATGACCAGTATTTTGAGAGTGTCCTCACATGCCATCCTTCAGAGACCTGTTTTGCAGATATGTGACCCAGGAATCCCTGTAAAACCTTATGCATCCCCTTGTGCCCTCTGCCAGTTGGCACCCAGGGGGCTCTGGGTCACAAGAGGAGCTTGCCATTCTATACATTCTTCTGTGATGGTCCTTAGTGTGAATAACTGACGTACACAGGATCTCTTTGGGCCTGAATCTGGACTGTTCATCTCTAAGCTTTGCATCCATTCCCTCTTCCATGCTGTTCAGTATCACACTGCAGAAAGCTTTCCCTGCAGCAGAGAGTAATGTAATTCCTCTCCGGTTGTTACAGTCAGTAAGATCACCCTTTTTGGGTATTCTGATAAAGATTCTATCTGTCCACTGGGCAGGAGGGATCTCTTTTTCTCACACTTCATTGAACAGTTCTGTCAGTTTCATAAGGATGGTGGTATCAAATGTTTTAGCATTCCTGCTGTTATTTGATCATCTCCTGCCACTTTGTTACTTTTCCATTTTTTGACTGCAGCCTGCACTACTGACATTTCTGCTGAACTTATGTTAATGTCAAGTTGATCAGGTTTGCATGTTTCATCAAAATCTGATGCTGAGTTGGGCCTCTGTCTATTGAGGACTTCTTTGAAATGCTCTGCCAATCTGTTTTGCTGTTCTACCTCAGTTGTAAGCATTTTTCTATCTTTGCTTTTTATTGGCCCATGTCCTGTTTTGTAATTTCCACACAGGGATCTAGTCACATAAACAACTCTGGTTTCCTATCACTGCAGCAGCTTCAGCTGCTCGATCTTCAATATATCTCCATGTATCTTTCCTTGTGTTGTTTTTCACTGCTTTGTCAGCTTTCTTATATTACCTCTTTGCCTTTTCTAATAGTTGTTGGTCTTAGCATTCATAAGTTTTCCTATTAGTACTTTTTTTCCTTTCTGATCTGTTTAGCATCCAGCATCATTATACCTCTAGCTCACTAGATAAGGGTGGGTAAGGGCAGGGCTAGAACTGAACCAAATGGTAACTCACTAGCAGCTAGCAAACAGAGTATCTTCTGGCACTAACAACAAGCAGAAGCCATCCCTCTCCACACTCTGGCAGGCAAGAGCCAATCAGTCAGCCAATCATTGATGGCTCTGCCATCAACAGCACTGGGACAGACTCCATTTTTGGATGCCAAGTGAGATAGCCTACCCCACTCACACAATCAGGGGAAGGGGGAAAGGGAACAAGAAAGGAGCAGCACCTTCTCCTCTCCCTCCCTCATATACACACCCTGCTGGAAGGGAGAGGGGGAACCAGGGACAGTATGTGTAGCACTGCCCCCAGTTGCTCCTGGTTGGAGAGCTTCTCCTCCCACCACCTGGATTTGGGGAAGGAGTATTGTCCCCATTGCTTCCAGACCCATTGAAGTCGCAGCCCAGGTAGTGAGATGACCATTGTGTTGAGATCTACTGTTAAATACACCAAATGCAAAATGCCTCCCTCTTCAAAACATTTCTTACGTTCAATTCCAGTAGTATAAGCGAGACATGAAAATTGTGACATTTTAAAACTCTTAAATGTAAACCAGCAGTGATATTTTCATCTTGAAGAAACATTATTTTGATCCATTCTCAACTTTTTTATATCTTTCCGACTCTGAAATATTTACAGCCAAATTCCAAAGGAAATATTAACTCTGGGCACGAGAGAAGAAAATTCTATTTTTACATTTGACAGACTGTCTATTCTGTTGTTATTGTCATGTTTGTTCTATCAATAAACTGTGGATTTATTTGGGTAATTCCTATTAACGTTAGCATAAATCCCCTGTTCAGTGTTGGGTAACTAAATTCTTTAGTCTTCAGTAGGTACCGTTTCATGATAGCACTTTGAAAAATATTCAGAGTTTTTCCTTTGCTGATACCAAATGAAAACCTGTACTTGGTTTGACTCCCCCATGTTAAATTGTGTAGGTCCAAAGTAAAATGATTGGAGAAAGTTAGTATTTTGACTCATAAATGAAATTCTAGACTTCAAATCCCAGTTACAAAGCTTTAAAATTCTTTTTATTATGGAAAAATCATTCACAGTTCTGTACTTCAGTTGAGTTTTGCACGTAAAGCAAAGATTCAATTATTTTGTTATATTTGAAGAATACACCATATTCTCCCCAAAATTACACATACTCTTTGGGCACAGAATTAATTTTCTGAGAATTTAAAAGTACATCTGCTAATTAGTTTGAATTAAAATTAGTTTATGCATGAGTCCTTTGAGAAATTTAGCACACTGCGTCACATTTTTTTGTCCCAAATGATCTTATTAATGGCATAGTATAGATTCTTCAAACTTCTCACATAGTTACAACTCACTGAAATCGTGTTCCCAGGCTAGATTTGAAGATTTTTTTTTTAGCATTAATGGTAATTTTTTTTGTTATTCTTCACCACTGAAATTTGGTGAGACCTGCCCTCGTCCAAATGGTTGCCATTTTTCATTGCCCTTAATGGGATCGAAGTCACAGTGGCCCTCAGCAGAGGTGCACTCTTTCAAGAAGGCTTGTGCTTCCCATTGTTCCCAGTAGAAGTGAAACCAAACTGTCTGCAGCTAAGACAGACAACATAGGGAGTACGCAAACAATTTTAGCTCTGTCCTGTAATCACACCATGAGGGAACAAAAATGAGCAATTTAATTTAAAAATTTCTTTAAAAATCAGTTTAAATTTAATCTAGTTACAAACATTATTATGCAGAAATCATAACTGTAGATAAATTGCATGGTGTCACTAAAGTGCAGAGTAAAGGTTATGTGGGTGCCATAAATGTACATTTCTATGCCTTAATATTCTTGGATTTCATTTAAATTGAACCTTAATTCTGAATTCTTGGATTTGTGATTCTTATTTCTGGAATAATTGCAACAGTCTTGTAATACGTTTATCCTGAAATTACTGGTATATGTACTCTTAACCTTAACTCCAGTTTAATGTTGCTTTTATCTGGGAATTGTTAATAGGACCAATACTGCAAATATCCAATACATGAAAATTGACAGAATCCTGACATCTTTGTAAATATAAAGAACATTTTTACTAGTTTATTTAAAAAATAGTCCAAATCTATAAAGTAGGAAAAGTTGTGGAGATGTTTGACAAATAAATATGTCCTTTAATCTCTAATTCTACCGTGAAATATGATAGGTCCACACCCTTTTTTCTTTACTGTTACAAGTAGTCTCATTCTGCTTTCAGTCAGACTATGTAAAGCAGGAGTAACTCCACTGATTTTGCTGGCTCATTAACCTCTGCTGGGCCTATTATTGTGACTAAGATGAGAAAATATTAGCAAATACGTTGTTTTATTAGTAATAGTTTATTATATTTAATTTTATTTTTAGACAGTGGTAATTATTTTTCTAGGAGGAGTCACTTAAATTCTTTAGTAATACTGCTGTGAGGATTACTATTTTAGGACTAGATCCTACTCCAATTTTATTCAATACGAGCTTCGTGTTTCATATCAGTGAAGCAGGACTGATCCCATACCTTCCCAATTTGGGAGCAAAAGAAAAAGTGATCATAATTGAAAAGAATTGGTGATCAGTTTTTATTAAGGACCATCACTGAAAAATACAGTGTAGAGCAGAAAATTATATTTCTCAATAATAAACATGCTGCTGCTTACAGATATCTGGCTGATTATTCCCATGAAAGGAATATACACTTCTGTTTGGCTTGATGTCAAACTGTTTCTTGCTGGAGGCAACAATGCCGGTGGAGCTTGTTCCGACCTCATTTTCTTCTGTTTCACCCGTTTTTTTCATGCCATTTGTTAGCATAAACCATGGATATTTTTAAGAATGGAAAATAAATCATAGCAACACATCCTATAAAAAAAGCAGGGAAAATTCTTATTTTTCTGTTGATGGGCCATTGTACTAATGCAACTTGCATTGGTAAACTTCAAGGAATATATCATAATTTTGTTTGGAATGTGATATATCATCACAAAATAGGAAGGAAGTGAAGAGACATAAAGGTAGGCACTAAAGGAAGTATTCCTATCACTTTCACCAGTGTAATTCCATTGACTTTAATGAACATACTCCTGGATAACACCAATGTAAGTGAGATCAGAATTATGTCCAGTCTGCTCTGCTTGCTCAGCTTGATGGGTTTATGATTTTAATAGTGTGACATAAAAATGTGTAGATAACTTCTTCAGTAGCTTTAGTATCTGATGGCCAGAAAAGCCAGCAGGCTGGTTTATTTTTAAATCCCAGTCTGACTGACTTCATGAGGGAAAGGGTGCCACAGGTCAAAAGCCAGGAGTATCATCTTTCTTGTGATACTATGGAAAAATAATATGAAAACAAACCATATCAAAGAACACAGTGCAAGGATACAGCTAACGATTGTCCATGAATATGAATTCTGTTTCAGGCTGTAGAAAAGAGATGATAGAAGTGACCACAATTTAACTAGGTTTAACATCCAGGGGGCAGGCAGGGTACCAGAAAGTGACACAGTGATACTAAACTTTTGAAAGGGAGGTTTTCAATAGAATGAGTAGATTAATCAAAAAGTCTATAAAGTTAAAAGTGAAGGAAATAAAGTCGCTAGATGTGGGATGGATGCTACATATGAACAATAACAGAGTCTCAGAAGACATGCATGCCCCTGAACAAAAGCAAACAAACAAACACTGGAAGGCAATGATTAAACCAATATGGCCAAATGTCAATGTTTGAGAGGCTATTGGAGCCAAACAAAAATTCAAAATTTGGAATCCTGACCCTAGTGAATCCAATCAATAGCAATATAAATTATAGCAGGCATTAAGTAAGAGGGAAATTGGATTTCTAAGAGCAAATAGCTAATCATGTAAAAATCAAACAACTTAGTCTTTAAGTATATCAGAAGCAGGAAGTGTGCAAAATAACTGGTGGGTCTGCTGGATCAACAATGGTTAGAAGGAGTAATTAAAGGTATGTCTACATTTAAACGCTGCAGCGGAACTGCTGCGCTACTACAGTTGTGCTGCCGTAGTGCTTCAGTGTAGACACTACCTATGCCGACTGCAGGGATTCTCCTGTCAGCATAGGTAATCTACCTCCCAGAGAGGCAGTAGCTAGGGTGATGGAAGAATTCTTCTGTTGACCTAATGCTGTCTGTGCTGGGGTTAAATTGGCTTAGCTATGCCTCTCAGGGGTGTGGATTTTTCACCCCTCTGAGCCATGTAAGCTGATTTAATTTTCTAGTGTAGATGAGGCCTAAGGAACATAAGGATTTTGCTGAGAACAAAATGATACTTAATTGGGGATTGGTCCTGCTTTGAGCAGGGGGTTGGACTAGATGACCTCCTGAGCTCCCTTCCAACCCTGATATTCTATGATTCTATGATAGCTTTGTACCAGTCTTCACCTCTGAGGATGTTGAGGAGATGCCTACCGCACACCTGTTCTCTTTCTGTTGACAAAGATGGGGGTACTCTCAGCCATAGGTACCAACTTTATAGTTTTCCCCCGCTCCGCCTGAGGCTTCACCCCCAGCCTACCCCTCCCCCGAAGCCCCTCAGTGACCTGGCAAAATCTGAAAAAGAATATATAATATAAACTTTGAGCACAAATTGAAATGGTCATGGTAGTTTGAAGAAAAAAGGAATTGACAGAAACTTATAAGTTAAAAAATCAAAGTTTTGCAGTTTTTTCACTGGATTATCTTACTTTTCTTTGTACCCCTTTTGCAAGAAATCTAAACCATTCTGAGGGTCTCTCCTTACACATATTATTGCTCCTTATGTACTGATTGTGTGAATATCAGTTATACGTAGGTAATATTTGTCTATGGAGGATTTTGTAACTTCTGAACTACAGCTAAACATTTTGTACCAAGTTAAACCCACTGAAATTGATGACAGATCTATGCTACCTCAAGAAATACCCCTTTATTCTCTGGAAAAGTTGGGAAAGAGGATACCAAGAGTTCAAATCTCACCTCTTTTAACTGCTGTTTGAATTTGCCTGCACTTTACTACTTGTGCCAATTTTATTGACTAAGGCAGTGGTTTTCAAACTGGGGTATGTGTAGTCCTAGCGGTACATGAGCTGTTGTCGGGGGTATGTAAAGAAAATCCTGTAATGGTGGGCAACGCATTTTATTTAGTAAGCCTTGGCAATCTAATCATAGACATATCATTACCCTATCTCAGATGGGGCTGGCTATGCAGTACACTACATTATTTGGAAAGTGGTATGCAGCCTCAAAAGTTTGAAAACCACTGGATTAAAGCCGTGAACCCCCACATAGACAGGAGTCAGGGAAGAGCTGCTGAATATTCTTTCTCAGACCCCATTTTTAAAATACTTCAGCTGAGCACTTATGCAGGATCACTACAGGCCCAGAACCCACATCTCTAAGCAGGGGCACTGGAATAGGGGGGGCCAGAGTGCCATAGCCCTCCCAGGTCCATCCACTTTTCAGCAGGGGCCCGGGACCACACCCTGCCTCTTCCCCCCGAGGCCCGACCCCCCCAGCCAGGCCGGCAGCTGGAGCCCGGCCAGGAAGCCGGGGCAACTGTTGGGCGCCATGGACCATCCACCTGCCTGGGGTGAGAGGGTGGAGAGCAGCTTCCAGCCCATGTCCCTGCCCCACGGGGCCTACCCCCCTTGCCCAGGACAGAAAGGGTCACGGCTCCCCACAGCTACCCAGGGCTCTTACCTGGACCCAGCTCTGGCTGCTCATAACAGACTGGTGATCATACAGTTGGTTACTGGGCCACTTCATAACAAGGCTTACTTGATCAGCTAAGATTCTGGAGCAAGATAAAAAGAAAAGGAGTACTTGTGGCACCTTAGAGACTAACCAATTTATTTGAGCAAGATACTTTCCTCTCTGAGTCTAAACTCTTTATTGTTGTTATTATTTGGATTATAGTAGAACTTATGGGTCCCAACTGAGATCAGGGCCCCAGTATGGCAGGTACTAGTCCTTGCCCTGGAGAGTATGTGATCTGAATAGAAAAGATAGAGAAAAGGTGAGAGGGAAAAAGAATGACTGAGAGGTGAAATGACTTGCTCAAGGTCACACAAGAATTCAGGATTCCTGATTTCCCAAGTCAGTGTCCTATCCACTAGACCATGCTGTTTCCCAAGATGATGGATGTCCATAGTGTTACATGGAGTGTTCATGATCTATAACCTTTTCCGCAATCTCAGAGTAGTGTCTTGCCTAGGGGCCTGATTCTCCTTTCAGGAAAGTGTATGGTGTAATTGCATTGATTTCAGTAGAGTTATTTTTGATTTTTAACTGAGATCAGAATCAAGCTCTTTGTGTTTTGCGGTTATGCTATAGTAGCTAGATGGACCTTTGTTCATATTGGAACTAGTCCTACTATGTGCATACATATATTGCTTGTGTACTCTATATGATATGCATACTGGAGGCCAAATCCTGAGGTCTTACTGAGCTTTTAGTCAAACTGCTCCTGACTTTCTCACAGCAAAGAATTGATATTAAGCTCTTATATCTGCAGAACTGAAAAGTTTTATTTACAAAGGGGGTAAGTATCGCTGTCCCCACTTTCCAAATAGGGAGACCAAGGCAAAGAGAGGTGAAGTGACTTGCCCAGGGTCACACGACAGGTCAGTGGCACAACCTGGAAGAAATCTAGGTCTCCTGACTCTTAGTCCTGTAGTGGTCCCTCACTCTCCAGTGGGGAGGGAGACTACTCTGCCTCATTGTAGGGTGGTAGTCTTTGGGCTCAGGCCACCCCGGTGGGATCCGTCTAACAAAAGCAACCACACAACAATAATCCAGGCTCCTGTCCCCACCTAAAGAGGGCGCGTCTTTAGCCCTCAGCCCATTCAGCTGGGGCTGACATCAATTAACAATCTGAGGCCCCTGCCCTCGGGCAGGGCCAGACTAGTAGCAGGCTATCTCCTATGCCTCTGGGTCAAGGCAGCCAGCAAGTATATACAGTCTGTAGCCCTAGCCCTTTGGGTGGGGCAGAGCACAGAGCAGGTTCTAGCCTAAGTTTGGGGCTCAGGCAGCCAGCAAACACATACAGGCTCAGTGTTCAGGTAGGGGTGAGCTACCCACACAGTCTCAGGGGCTCCAAAAGGGGTTGAGTACCCACCAGGCAGTCTAGGGTGCTGACAGGGGTGTTCAGGGAGGACAAGCCTCCTGCCTAAGGTGGAGACTCAGCCACCCCAGGAGTTGGGGTGGCAGGGGGACGCAGGCCTGCCCTACTCTACAGTGTCCCAGCCCAAGGCCCTAGCAGTGGCAGAGAGGTCTGCCACTGGGTCGGTGGGGATCCAGCCACAATGCACCAACCTAGAAGCAGTCAGCCTTGTAGCCGGGCAGTTGTCAGCTGCCCCTGGGAAATTTCCTACTTCCCCAGGGTTTGGTACTTTGGGTATCCACCAGTCCTCAGTTTCCTCTGGGTAGACAGTCAACAGTAGTCCTGGTAACTCCTCATCTGGGTCCTTCTCCTCTAGGGGCAGGGGTTGACAGAGCATAGGTTCAGCTCCTGGGTGTCAAAAGAAGACAGAGGCATCCATCTCCTCTGCTGACTCCTACTCAACTGAGCTGCAGAGCCCTCCCTTTATACTTCCTGTCCCACCCTGGTACTTCCAGCAAGGGGGGAAGGGGCGGGCCGGGTTCGGCTCCGCCCACCCAAGGGAGTGTAGTGGTCCCTCGCTCTCCAGTCTGGAGGGAGGCCACTCTGCCTCACTACAGGCCCATTTTTACTTCAGTGAGAATTTACCCAAGTTAGGGCTTAGTAAACTATTGGCCCCTGATTCTTTTCTCACTTACACCCATTTAAATCAGGAATTTTCTGGTGTGTGTAAAACTGATGTGAGATCAGAAGCAGGTGTTGATTAAGAATCCCAGGATTCAGCCATATGGTTGAATATGGGTTTTTTTTTGTAAAGACATAGGATTTGTCACACTAGATCAGAACAGTAGTCTGTCAAGTTCAGCAGTGTGCCTCCAGCAGTGGCCATCACCTGGTGCTGTAGAGAAGTAACAATCCCCCATAGTATAGCCAGGCAACTGTGCAGTTCTTTACAACCCTTCAGAAATCAGTTTATACCCTGAGGCATGATATTTGATTATCTCATTTTAGCATGCATAACTACAAATGTTATTATTAGAGATATGCCCAAACAAAAACCTGGATCAGACCTCCCTTGAACTTTGAGATAGTTCAGATTCATATTTGGATCTAAATTTAGATCCAACCTATCCTGGTCAGGCCAGTATATTGATCATACACGTATCCTGGTCTTTTTCAAAATCCAACCATAGCATTTGACTTAATGGGGTAAATTCACATCTGGTATAACTCCAGTTACACCAGGAAATAATATGGTCCAGTGTGTGTGTGTGTGGCGGGTTACTATTATATTTATTATCTCCATACCTTTTATTATAACAAAATTGTTATGTTGTCATTTTCACACCTTTTTATAGTTGACTTCTTGTAATATTTACATTATTTTTTGTGTGCATTCTTCCTAAAACTGGCAATTATCAGGATAACCAGTATTTCAATTTTGGGTGTTTCACTAAAGTGTTAGTATTGATTACCAGAAGTAGTGACATTTCTTTGACAAGAGATAAAGAAAGAAGAAAGACCTTCTATTTTGTTACCCTTGAAATCAAACCTGATCACATTAACTATTATTTTTATTTGTATGTGTTGCTTGTTATATCACCTTCATCGCATTCGATAACTAGAGTAAAGCAAATTGATTTCCCTAGTTCCTGCCGTGAGGTGGCTCATAATGAAAGGTAGGCGACTCAGCTAATTTCCACAGTGGCACAAGGTTCAGAATGAGTTGCTGAAATGTAACAACACATTTCTTTCTTTCTATTTTTTCATTAACACGAAGAACTGTTATTTAGGCAATGGGAAGAAAATACTGTATTTTCTTTCCTACAATCCAGCCATTACTGTAGAAATACTCAAAAGCCTGTCCTGCTTCTTCTTTCTTATATATCCCATGAATTCCCACTGCCACTGCTTTTTCTTTGTATTTACATAATTTTAATGTTTTCCTTCTGTTTAGAAATTTTGCATCTCAGAAATAGATACAATTTAGCCAAATAAGAGAGATCAAAATAGGGGTTTAAGTTATAATTGACTTTGTTCGTTTTCGTTTGTTTTCTAATTCTGGAACTTGAATTTCTCTTTCTCTTCCATTTATTACACCAATCTCTAACGTATCCTCCATAACGATACCGAGGACATAAGCTGACAGTAAAAACACAATAAAAGAATTCATACAAGATACATGACACGATCATTGTTATTAACTGACACTTTGGCCCAAATATTCGAATGTGTACACTCTGGTAATGCTTGATGAACACACACCAATCAAGATGTGTGTGCGTACAAATCCCTGACTTTCACAGATGAATAGGATGTGGCATTAGCACAAGAGAAATATAGGTTTATATATCTAAGTAATTCACATGTTTTAATCATATTTTATTATAAAGCATATGCTTCCCATCAGCTGATCAGCCTTTAGGATCCACTAATATTTTGACACATTCTAAAATTGCTAAGAACATTTTCTTTGGGACTTTGGTAGGATTCCCTCATTTATTATTTTGTCCTCCTAACCAAGAGTATTGGTCGTGATGTTATATTGTCACTTCATGACACAAACATCCCTTGTGATGGTGCATTACAACAAAATATCAGGAAATAATGACATTGCAAGAGCTCTGAAAATATTCAGAACTATTTCAATTTATGTGCAGTTCTTTTGGTTTCAAGATATCCTCATCAAAAAGGGGACTGTTCCACAAAAATCACAGGTAGGAGGTTGTATTTTAAGAGTATGTCTATGTGTAATGCATTTTTAAATGCTTTAATGCTAACTGCAGAAATCTTTAATCCTTAATTAATACATGCCATCAAGAACAACTCTTGGATGGCAGAACCACTCAGCTTTATTTTATGCTTCTTCACCCATACTACTCATGAGAAGATAATTTTACCCTATAAGAATTCCCCTGATGTCTTCTGTTAATTTATATTGTGTAAATTCTGTATTTTAAGATCTGTCCAAAGTATTACTAGCATGTCAAGTTGTAGTCTTCTTACTTTGCAAAATCCAGACATGCTAGCAATACTGGAGGAATTGACATGAAAAGTCCTTTGAATTTGATCCTTTGGTTGATTACAATATATAAAGTCAATGTTTAGAATTTGGATGGATCACACACAAATTCTTAGCAAGAGTACAATGCAAACTGATGACAGCATATGGGATCATTATTGTCTTCCATATAAGGTGTCAATACAAAAGAAGGGTGATATAGATAAAGAAGTCCAATGCATGCCTGTTAAGGCTGAATGTCCAGAAAAAGTACCAATTTCATGTAAAGGACTAGCTACCCTCTCTTGCATACTTGGTTAATATGCATTTCCTCGTTTACATAAGCGACAGAAAGTAACTAAGTTATAACACACCGTGCACTATCTATCTATCCTCGGTTCTTTTGATATCATTGTCTCCATCTCAATCATCAGTACTATGTGATTTTTTTTCCTTGAAAGAAAAGAAGTCCACAAACCCCCAAGAAACAGCCAATGTTAGAGGGGGACGTTAGTCTCATCCCCTGTTGCACCTGGATATCTTTTATGTGGGAACTCTGGCTTGTGTAAAATGGAACGAAGTTGGATAAAAATGTGACATGTTAATTAAGTAAATACATAAAATCGATGCTGTCTGGTTAGATCTAAACCCAAGACATTTTGTTACATGTGTGGGCAGGCAGTTAAGAATATCATGGGGCTTTCGACCCCTCTGGCCAAGATTTCCTGGCCAAATCCAAATTGGATAATTTTGCCCTAGCACTTACAAATCTGGTTGCAGTTGTAGTCACCTTTTCCCTCCACATTCCTTTTATACTGTCCGGTTTGGCTAATGTGCATGGCAGAGGGGCATTGCTGGCACATGATGGCATATATCACATTGGTAGATGTGCAGGTGAACAAGCCCCTGATGGCGTAGCTAATGTGATTAGGTCCTATGATGGTGTCACTTGAATAAATATGTGGACAGAGTTGGCATCGGGCTTTGTTGCAAGGATAGTTTCCTGGGTTAGTGTTTTTGCTGTGTGGTGTGTGGTTGCTGGTGAGGATTTGCTTCAGGTTGGGGGGCTGTCTGTAAGCGACGACTGGTCTGTATCCCAAGATCTGTGAGAGTGAGGGATCATTTTTCAGGATAGGTTGTAAATCTAGAAATAGGTGTGGGTGAGGACAAAGTCACAAAGATCAGCCACCAGGTTTGCCATGACAAAAAGCGAGGGAGGGATAGCTCAGTGGTTAGAGCATTGGCCTGCTAAACTTGAGGGGGCCATTTAGGGATCTGGGACAAAAATAGGGGATTGGTCCTGCTTTGAGCAGGGGGTTGGACTAGATGACCTCCTGAGGTCCCTTCCAACCCTGATATTCTATGACATTATTGGGGATACTGTTCTTGACATCTTGTAGATGTAGAAGCCCTCTACACCAACATTCCACACAAAGATGGACTATGAGATATCAGGACCAGTATCCCTGATAATGTCATGGCAAACCTGGTGGCTGACCTTTGTGACTTTGTCCTCACCCACAACTATTTCACATTTGGGGACTATATATACCTTCAAATCAGTGGCACTGCTATGGGTACTCTCATGGCCCCCCAGTATGCTAACATTTTTATGGCTGACTTAGAACAACGCTTCCTTAGCTCTTGTCCCCTAACTCCCCTACTCTACTTGCGTTACATTGATGACATCATCATCTGGACCCATGGAAAAGAAGCCCTTGAGGAATTCCACCATGATTTCAACAATTTCCATCCCACCATCAACCTCAGCCTAGACCAATCCACACAAGTGGTCCATTTCCTGGACACTACTGTGCTAATAAGCGATGGTCACATAAACACCACCCTGTACCGGAAACCTACTGACCGCTATACTTACCTACATGCCTCCAGCTTCCATCCAGGACATACCACATGATCCATTGTCTACAGCCAAGCTCTACGATACAACCGCATTTGCTCCAGTCCCTCAGACAGAGACAAACACCTACAAGATCTCTATCAAGCATTCTTAAAACTACAATACCCACCTGCTGAAGTGAAAAAACAGATTGATAGAGCCAGAAGAGTATGCAAAAGTCACGTACTACAGGTCAGGCCCAACAAAGAAAATAACATAACGCCACTAACTGTCACCTTCAGCCCCCAACTTAAACCTCTCCAGCGCATCATCAAAGATTTACAACCTATCCTGAAAAATGATCCCTCACTCTCACAGATCTTGGGAGACAGACAAGTCATCACTTACAGACAGCCCCCCAACCTGCAGCAAATCCTCACCAGCAACCACACACCACACAACAAAAACACTAACCCAGGAACCTATCCTTGCAACAAAGCCCGATGCCAACTCTGTCCACATATTTATTCAAGTGACACCATCATAAGACCTAATCACATTAGCCACACCATCAGGGGCTTGTTCACCTGCACATCTACCAATGTGATATATGCCATCATGTGCTAGCAATGCCCCTCTGCCATGTACATTGGCCAAATGGGACAATCTCTACACAAAAGAGGGGGGAGGGATAGCTCAGTGGTTTGAGCTTTGGCCTGCTAAACCCAGGGTTGTGAGTTCAATCCTTGAGCGGGCCATTTAGGGATCTGGGGCAAAAATTGGGGATTGGTCCTGCTTTGAGCAGGGGACTAGATGACCTCCTGTGGTCCCTTCCAACCCTGATATTCTATGAAAAGAATAAATGGACACAAATCTGACATCAGGAATCATAACATTCAAAAACTGGTAGGAGGACACTTCAACCTCTCTGGCCAGTCAGTAAAAGATTTAAGGGTGGCAATTTTGCAACAGAAAAGCTTCAAAAACAGACTCCAACAAGAAACTGCTGAGCTTGAATTAATATGCAAACTAGATACCATTAACCTGGGTTTGAATAGAGACTGGGAGTGGCTGGGTCATTACACATATTGAATCTACTTCCTTAAGTTAAGTATCCTCACACCTTCTTGTCAACTGTCTAAATGGGCCATCTTGATTATCACTACAAAAGTTTTTTTCTCCTGCTGATAATAGCTCATCTTAAGTAATTAGCCTCTCACAGTTTGTATGGTAACTTCCCACTTATCTGTATATATATATCTATATCTATCTTACTATATGTTCCATTCTTTGCGTCCAGTGAAGTGGGCTGTAGCCCACGAAAGCTTATGCTCTAATAAATTTGTTAGTCTCTAAGATGCCACAAGTACTCCTGTTCTTTTTGTGGATACAGACTAACATGGCTGCTACTCTGAAACCTCTCATGACTTCAGTGGGTATTGGTTCAGATATTATAGCTCCAGTTTGCACCAGTACCTACTAATGCAGATTCGTGATGTGGGTTCCTATTGGCCTGAAAGGAACTTCCAGTGGGATCAGGGATTCATGCTAGTGTAGAATCTTGACCTGTTGCTCTAACTTTCAGTTGCACAAAAATAAATCAAGCTAAATTTATTGCTGTATTTTCAATGGTGGGTTGGGTTGGGAGAATGGGGTGAGCCAGAGTCTGTGGGAATTTATCACAACCATCAGTAAGACCATTCCCATAGTGAAGGAAAAGATCAAGAGCAGTTAAAGTTTGTCTCTACAATTGATTCAATAATTTTATATTTTATGTGACTTGTCAAGTTCATTTCTGGTGACTGTATTTCAAAATTGCCTTAATTTCAAAATAAGGCTGTTTCAATTTTTGCTGTCAAAGCTCATGGAAGAATCAGTGCCTAAGTTTGTATAAAGGAAAATGCTATTTGAAAGCAGTGCAAAGGAATCTACTGAATGTCATTTCACAGTTTTTCTTTACAAATTTTCAGGAAAACCTACATAAGTCTAATACAGAATGCTGCCTGCAAAACTGAAACCTAGCATACTTGTTTAATTTAAAATTATGCTTTTGTAGTCAGAGTGGCTCCAAATAATAAATATAGATTGGCTTTTGAGTTGTACTCAGCAAGACATTTCCTCTTACTTGATGACTGTGTTCACTTCAGTTAGCAACAATCAGACCTTTTTTTGGCACTAGGCAGTTGCCCATTTTAATTGATTGATTGACTATGTTTTCATGATCACAAAACTCTAGACATTATTTGTAAAAGATAGCAATAATATTTTTCTTTTTATTTAAATTATGCTTTTTTCATTTGTTTTCAATTAAACTTGAACTATACTCTAATCCTTATGAAATAAACACACTGGTATTATTTTATCTTCAAGTATAGCCTTCTGCTAGTTGCTCTTGCAATTTGGATTTACAAGGGGATGGATATATTTCTACATACAGTTGTCATTGTGTGTGTCTGTACCTGACAATCTCCAAGAAGCAAAAGTAGATATGGTCAAGGATTAGAAGAAATAGTAACAACTCCCATGCTACCATTCTAAAGAATGATTCAGTGTGTTAATTGTTTTGGAAGCAAAAATCTAGATCTAATTTCCAGAAAATGAGTCTGATATGCCTCAGAGTTAGAAATGTCCAGTCATACTAACAGCTCCTCAAACTCATGGGGAACCAGGAGAGGGATACTTAATGGACAAATCTCTTTGGTGCAGGAAGACACAAAACAGAATGGTTTTCTTGTTATCCATTCCCAACAAGACTGACTCCAGTTCATTTGTTTCATTGTGTGGCTCTAAATAGAGGATGCAAATTTTCTAGTGCTGAAGCATTGCCACATCACAATCTAATATTTTGGGGTTTTTTTTCTTTTAAAATGTTCTTGATTTTGTTTATTGTGTAATCAGAAGTCCATTAAATGCTTTTTTAAAGTAGATCTGTTCATTTTTAATCTATGGGTACTTCTTCCTCCATGAACAATTTATGTTTTGTAATTATCTATATTGTATTGTTTATTCACTTAAATTATCCTTACTTCACCCTGACTTTTTAAAAGGCCACCTGCCTGAAAGCTTACTTTTCTATTCACTGTATTTTTATAAAGCAGCTTTTTATATAACTGATTCTGTCTTAAGCTAGAGAACCTCAACAGATACATATGAGCAATGAATTTAGACTAGGTGATCTGAGTTATAACTTCATTATGAGTGTGTTAAAAGATTTCAAGACAGTAAGAATCAAATTCAAGCCAAGGATAACCTACCACCTACAAGAGAATTGAAAACTTTGGAATTATACTGTAAGGTCTTCTAAAATTTATATAGTAGAGTATCTAAGTATGTTGTGAAGAGTAAATTAAACCTTGACTGGCAGATCATCCAGGGGAGCTGTCCAAGGTAGCTGGCTACAGTAGGCAATCATGAAGAGAACTTATCATACGCAGAAACTGATTTTGATTTTTTGCATCAGAAGTTGCTCTATTGGAGTGAATGGAATTACATCGGCATTATATCAGTGTAAATGAGAGTAAAATCAGATCCTTCCATTTATAAACTATTCATACAAATAATAATGCTGGGTCACACAAATTTGCATATCAATGAAAAAATAATATTGGTCCTGTTGTTGGTAGAAGTACAATGGACAATGTATGTATAGTCAGTCAGATATTGAGAAATACCTCTACTGCATTGCTTTTCAGTTTTCATGGAATAAGTAGATAGCAAACATAATGATTAGTCATAATGACGTATATGAGGTTTCTGGATATGGCCATGTGTCTAATATGACAGACAGTACATACTACTGTCTAAAATGATTCAGTGCTTACCACAAATAGTGAAGGTTGTTTGCTTTTTGAAGCATGGTATGTCTTGGTGCTATGAGCCAGCTTACTAACTAATAGGTGAGAAAGGGAGATATGGTTCTTTTGTCCAAACAGAAGGGTTGAATGCCTTGCTTTTCTCTTATTTAGAGGTGTGCCATCAAGTTCTAAAGACCATCTGCTTGGGTGCTCTAACATTTCTCTTCCTCAGCCTGCCTAACATAGAACAGTGCTTCTGGATAACTTAGCACTCTGCCTACAAAGCTACATTTTTATAATTTTGTTCCTATTTTCTTTTCTGTCATCTTAGCAGTAGGTGAATAGGTATCTATGTGTTTGCCTTTTGTAAATTCTTCTAACTTAGTCACTCTTTCCTGGAGGCCGTCCCTCCCCAATGACTATAGAAGAGTCCTTCAACTTTTGCTGCACCCAGTGCACAGTACTGCAGCAATGCTATATCAATTCTGAGGCAGACGTTCCCAAACTTGCATCAGTCTAGTAGGATCCAGCTTGTTTCCAAACTTTCCAGACAAATGAAAAATTCCAGCACTCATCTTTGCCCGTATTGAAATTGTCAGTTTGCTGAGAGCAAATAACTGGACTAATCTTTCTTTTGAATAAAGAACCTCAAAGGCTATCCTCAAAAAGTCAGTCGTAACTTCTTCCCCACACCATTGGACAGGTTACAGTAAAATTGTGCACGGCAGTGCAGTTGAGAAAAAAAATTCTGAATAAGCTTTAAGTGGCTAATACTGTGGAATTGTAATAAATAGTAACAAAAATTGTAGCTAATTTTTTTCATAGAAGTCTTTCTTCCTTCAATGAAGTCTCTTACATATAATAATAGCTCTTTGAAAATTGATAGTCTTCTGTCACTTTCTGGATTTAATAGTGCATGTTAGGGTATGGAGTAGGTAGGCACAATCACACTCGAAGAAAAATGGATCAATTAAACACAAACTCAAATTTCGTACTTAAAAGTTACATTCTTCTTGTGTCTTCATCATACAAAACAGGTGTGCAGATGGAAAATGTGAATTTTAGTTATGGAAATAAAAATAATAAATAATAATTTAAGACTTTGGCTATTAGATTACAGCATACAATTACCAAACATTTAATTGTCTAAAATTAAAAGAAGTACTGTTAGTTTTATCTTTCAGGTAATAATTAACTCTTAACAAAAAGTAAATGCTTAGAATGTGCCAAGTTAGAAAATTAATTCTCACAGTGACAGAAGGTTGAGTATTTTTGCAAGTAGGAGTGAACTTCATATTCCAGTCTTTATTGCCTTGTGCAAGTAACACATTGGAAGCAGACTAGATATTGTATACTATTTCAGTAAAATTTAGGCTTGCCCATATTATCAGCAATATTCACAGTTGGTTCCTAGCAGAATGCAAGCCACGCTTGCCTGTGAATAAATATCATTCTGACTGTGCAGGATGATAATTGCTCTGCCTGCACTTCCTTTGGCACCACTGATCTTTGCTAAATGGTTGGGTAAAGCACATTTTTGTACAAATGTCAAGCACTTCTGATATCTTTTATATTTAGTTTGAAGAAAATTCATGCAAAGCTGAGTGTCATTGCTGGCAATATCTTTATTAATTTCCTGAAATGACACAAATATAGTAGGTTTCCCCTTTTGTATGGGAGACCTATTTTAAGCAAGGTTTCTTCTTTCTTTTTTGGAATGACACAGACTGCTATGTATTGGGATATCAGGTAACTGACTTCAAACAGAAGACAAATTCAGTAAAGTGAAAATGATTGTGATAGTTCTCTAATTTTCCCCACAGTGTATGTAAAACTGACTTTTAAAGTGTCTAGTGGATAATGGATCACGTAAGGTCAGTACTAGCCATAGCTGTTATGGCTATTATTTTCTCTTTTCATGGGAGGGTGCTCAGCAAAATGAGATTGTCACACTCTTTTTTGTGAGAGGACAGCGACAGACAGTTAAAAGCCTCTTCATGTAAGGATGTTATTTCATAAAGACACCAGCACTGGATTATCCCCTTCACTTTAAACTTCTGCCAGCTTGTACAAAGAGATAAAACAAAATAGCCCCAGTCCCAGGGGTGGAGAAGTGCTGGCCAGATCTGCCCATGTCCACAGCTTTCATTTTGATTAGTCACATGTGAGGAAAATTCACTTAGGCTGAGAGGTAAATTTAATACCAGTTATGCCCATGCTGTTCATATCACAACCATTTTCACATGATGCCACTTAATTCCCTAAGAAGCAGAAAGGTAAATCGGTGGCTGGCTAGCTAAGGTGTCATAATGCATTAGGACCAGGGCTCGCTGCAGGGGATAATGGTTCTGATTGCTGTTGACTCATGTCTCCACCAACTGCCTCATGTAAAATAAGTGACATTTAAAAGGCATCAAGATGTGAGACGAGGTTAAAAAAAAAGGAGGAGAAGAAAAAGCACAGTACTAAACTTGCCACCTGAACGTAAAGTCCCTTTTTCACCCTAAGTGATATAAAATGATAATTCAACATGCCATGGGTGACCTGCACTAAGCTTTTAACTTCCTGTCTTGTGTTTTTAGAGAAAATCTCTAAAATTGCTTCTGGGAACTGCTCCAACATATTATCATTTCTTTCTTTTTTTCTTTTTTTTTAAACTTTTATTCTTTTGCCCTGAGATATCAGCCTATTCATCTTTTAAAAAGCTTAAGGCTGAATCAAGTTAGGCAGTGGTATACAACAAGAGGCAGCCTCGTCTCTGAAGGCCCATTTAAGTCTATTTTTATAAAGAGAATCAAATTCCAGTTTACAGTAAGCATATGCTTCAGTTGACATCTGTTTCTAAGACTTCGATGCTTTGTTTGCATAACAGGCACCAATAAATGGCCTTGTTTTAAGTCTGCTCACTCAGTTGTATTTGGGTTGTTCAGCTGGGGATTTGAGTTGCAGCTGATCCCCTACCGTTCATAGCAGATAGGAAAGGAAAAAAATCGGAGCAACCCAGTCCTATTTATTAATGCAGATTTTAACATTCTCAATGAACCACTTACACAGCGCTAGATGACAACCAAATCCTTGTTTGCTCAGGCAGACAAGAGGCGTATGCTTCAAAGTATTGAATTAAATATTATAAAAGTTTTTGATATAATGTTTTCTTTTATGCCATTGGTCTGTTATTCAACTAAAAATATTCAGACTTGGGAAGAGCCTGTAAATATTATAAACTGAATGGATCATGTGTAACAAATTTATTTACTCTGGCACTATATAAATATATAGTATAATAATAATTGATATTTTATATTACTGGATTGAAATCTCCATAAGAATTTTATAATTCTGTCATCAAAATAATAAATAACAATAATAGTTATTGTTTCTTTATATAGGGTCATAAACATGCCTGGTGTTTTACATATACATAAGGCATGGTCCCTGCCCTGATGATGTTACAATCGAAAGTATATTAAGAGCACAGCTCTATTCTGTTCTTAAGAAACAGGTGTGACATTTTTTCATGGGAAGGTGATGAAAGAAAACGGATTGAAATGGATTCAAATGTATATGTTGCGTTTACATCTTGCAAAACGCAGGCACTGTTGATTCAGAAGTTACATTTTGCTATAGCTGTAGTACATTTCCCTATCATCTGTAATATAAAGTACATTTCACGCAAACAAAAAGAAATGCCTTCAAACCAGAAAGAAACCTATACAGAGGACAAAACTGTAATAGTTGTGGCACAACTGCTCATAACATCATTTTTATTCATCGTACGGTACCTCTAGTGTGTTTATAGCAGTAATGTGAGCACTCATTCTCTTTAGCATGCTGAAATTCCCCCCACCCTCTAAATTATTGTATAGAGCTCTGTAATAGTTTACTGAATGTGCAACATTTTCAAGTGGGTTTACTTATCAACTTTTTCTAGTGGTACCAACAGCAGTAGTATGAAATGTATCTACTCCATTTACTCTTATCCAATGCACCTACTTTCTTTTTTCCCTTTAATTTTTATATATGGTAAAAATTTCATTGAAGAGAGATTTTAGATGACAGGGCTGTAATTTTAAACCCAATAGAAGAGGTGTAAGCAATTTGAGCTTAGCTGAAGCATAATCTTAGGTTGTCAAGAAGAAACCCATTCTCCCTATGCTAATCAATCAGTATATCAACCGACCAATCATCTCCTCAGCTTAGCATATATCCTAAGGTTTGATATATCTATTAACTGCCCATCATGTAGCTGGTCTCTGGATGATGAGATTCTCTCTATCTTGGCATTTGGAGGCAGACAACTGAGCTATCACAGCTGCGGATAAATACCAAAGTAGAGATTTCAGTTCTGTTCCTGAGAGCAAAGACAATCCCGGAATATAGAACCGATTCCCAGAAGAGAATACATAGAAAATTATTACATTTTCAACACTGTGTCGTGTGTGACAATTGTATATATTCATGATTTTTTCCAAAACAAAAACAGGAAATTACTCTTTTGTTACTGAAACTCTGGCAGTATAAAATAAGTGCTGGAATTTGTTGTCAACTGCTAATTACAATAGAGATGACACACAAACAAGTGAGTGAATAAATAAAAATAAGGACTTTCCCCCTATTATTAGTGTACTGACACCTTACTGACAAAGGAGAACTTTATGAAAACCACAGTGGCACAATACATTTGATCCTGAAAAAAGAGCATTCATTTTAGAAGATTACACACCTACCTCTCCGTTTTAAAAGTCACAAGCTCAAATCTCATTTAGAGAAAAATAATATAACTATTGCATGAGCTGTCTGCTAATATGTGAGCTTGGCATACAAGTTCAAGTGTTTCAAGAAATGTCTGAGTGAGAAGATCTGTAGAAACAGAGAACAGTTTGGCTTTGCGGTTACTGAAAGTCAGAGCATACCTCAAAGAATGAAGTGGCCTAAATTAGATATTGAAGCAGATTCTGCCCAGAGGTCATAATCACCATGGAACTGAACATATACAGTGAAATCCTCATACTTAGACCACAGTATTAAAAAGACACTGGGCCAGATTCAACCTTTGTATAAGCAGTCCAATTCTGTTGAAGTCAGTGGGGTTGTGCCCACTTTCATCAGACTCAATTTGATCCGCTATCTTCAGGGTATTCTCTTTGGTAGGCATTCATGGTGTTAGTTAACCTGTTGTTTTGTGCGTCTAAAATTTTTAACTAAAATATTAGAACTGACATTATTTATATCAAGAGAAAATCTTATTTATCCTTCACAGAATTAAATTGCTACAGTTTTATAGTTATTTGTTTTATATGATTGTTGGTGGGAGGAGGCGTTGCTGTTAGGTGTTTTTTTTTCCCCTAAACAAAAAATGAGGCCAAAATGAATTCATGCTGTTGGATCGTCTGAAATATGTAGTCTATGCACAGAAGAGCAGCATAAGTCAATAGAGTACATCATGACTTTTTCATAGAGATTAGCCAAAGTACATTATTCTTGATTTAGGACACTTCTTCATCCCAGCATGAAAAAGTTGGTGTTTATGCAACCCAGATCTTTTTCAGCTGAAAACTAGTATCCCTGTGAGGTTTGGTGCAGCTTTGTTGCTCTTTTGCATTAGCTCTGACTTGGTAAATATGACCAACTGAGTCAAAATTGCAAATTTTATCGCAGTTAAGTGAGAGATACGAAAAAAATCTTTGAAAAGCATTTCTTAATTTTTGAAGCCTCTCTAGAAGCCAAATTCTGCTCCCATTGTCTTCATACTTCCCACCAAATGCACTTAAAATAATTCTAACAGTGATTTCAGTGGGAAGCATACACGTGCGTTTGAGGGCACAATTTGCTTCTAAGTGGCATTGTCAGTGTAATACTGCTTTAATGGAGGCTACTTTGTCTCTCAAAAAATAAATTAACAAATGAATATTTTAAACATTGTACTAGATCCTCAGCTCGTGTACACTGATGATGCTGAGTTACACCAGCTGAAGATCTGGCCCATTGTATTTAGTGCTAATGAAAAGTACCAGGGTGATAGCTATAGAGATTAAAATCTATTCATTCTCAAAACAGGCACATCCGGGGCAACTGCAATGCAAGCTCCCTCACACTGCCCCACGAATGCAGGTCTTCATGCTTATTTAACCCTGGCTCTTTGGCAGAAGACTATTAAAAATGCTTTCACTTACTGTACGTGTCAGTGTTATTTTTCTTCTAATTCTTCCAGTCTGGATGCAGATCTCACACAGATCAATGTCAATACACGGCTGAGAATATTAAGAAGTGATTCACCCCTGTGCAGAGGTTCCACCAAGGAGCGCTGCATCACTTAAATCCCATGTTAAGGGTGTCAGTGGGACTTAAATGGTATTAAAACTTTCCAGGGGTCCTATGCAGTCAACTGAAAATGGTGTGGCTTTTAGCAGATGGCACAACGTAGCATTGATTGCAGATATAATTAGAAGGGAGAAAAGGCTGATTAAATATAGGGATCTGAATATTCCATGTGGAACACAGGGCACAGTCTCCTCTGCCAGAGCATAAGGCCCCAAATACTGCGGAATTCCATTGCGCCAGGGCCTGGTTATGGAAAGGCTGCATAAGGAGACTCTACCCATATGAACACTGTGGCTATCTACAACAGCAACACAGATTGGGAGAGGCAGAGGCCAAACAAGTGGGTGATCTATGTGGTGATCTATGTGGTGTGGATCCACTGGCGGATAAACCATTCGTCGTGAAACACAGAAGTCATTAGAGTGCAAGGACTGTGGTGTTTGTATAGATTAATAAAAAACAGATATCGTAAGTACTCATCTCAAGCTATGGATGCTTCTTCCAAAACTTGGACTTAACCAAAAAAAAAAAAAAACACCTACACACAATCAATCCCATATCAAAGTTATTTAGCTTGAGTGTTAGCACTCAAGTTCCACGGTATGCATCCGATGAAGTGAGCTGTAGCTCACGAAAGCTCATGCTCAAATAAATTGGTTAGTCTCTAAGGTGCCACAAGTACTCCTTTTCTTTTTGCAAAGACAGACTAACACGGCTGTTACTCTGAAACCTAGCACCTCCACAGTCATAAATAGATCCATCCCCAAACTTTACAGTCCCAAACTAATAAACAATCCCATCCTTTCCAAATGCTCAAGAAAAAAAAGTAATAATATTTGTAACCAAGGTTTGGATCTGTGATTGCTCTACAGGTTTTGAGGATTCTCTTCCCCTCTGCTAATACAACCCACCTGTGCCAAGCTTGTCTTCTGATACACATTGATTTCACCCATACATAGCAAAATAAGAATATTGGAATTGACTAGGAACTGATACAAGCCTACAACTGAGATAAATATGATTTTATCCATAAGATATTGTGAATGCCTAAGAAGCACTCTTAGAAAAACCTCTTTTGTTTATAGAACTTTCTGTATGGGAAACAAATACATATGCATATACTCAGGATTCATGACTACATGTTTGAATGGAAAAGCTATCCATTCAGCTATCATAGAATATTTTCTCTTTACACTTCTCAAAATGAGTGCTCATTTAAATCAGATATTATGAAAACCCAATGGCTAATCCTAAATTCAGGTATACTACCACTCTAGCTAGGCAGATTGCTACTTGATCATCCTAAGATGCTCCCTTATCCATTATTGGATCTGAAAAAGAGGAGGATTAAGAATTATCTGACTTCTCAGTTAATGTGCAAATCATCTAAAAGCTCAGCTTAGGAAGGTCTTAGAATGCTATACAGCACTAAAATAATAATGTCTTAGAATTTTTAAAAGCTTAAATATACACTATCACATTTTAGAGTTAAAGTGTTATTGGAAAATAGTGTTTTGTGGTTTATATACAAGATATCCTTTTATTATCTCGGTGTGTTTTTATAATTATATCTGAAAATCTTGTAATTCTATTTTTAATTACCATTTTGTACTGCAATTCAAAGTTGTCACTTGGACAAACTCACTTTGTTGAAACTTAGTATCTAAAATATAATACTTGCAATTGTTCAGCGCAGACTAGAATGTTTTTAGTTTTTAGTTTTCCATAATATTAATATCTGGTATTTCCCTTTACCTTTGTATATGTTGAAAAAACTACACTGAAAAGGTTGAAATACTTTTTTCCCCATTTTCTGGAGAGAAGGGAGAGACTATGAACCAGAAGACATGCTCTTAATGTTCCATCTTTGCATTTTTAGGCTAGCACTGCAGTTTGCTTTTGCAACATTCATTTTATCATTTCCATCATTCAGATATGTATACTTGCCTTTCAAAATCTGTGAAAAGTATTTAAAAAGAAAAGAGAAATTGTTAGTATTTCAAAACCCTATTATAATAAATTTTCAAATACGTCAGACACATCTTTGTTAAAATTAAACCAAGGATTGGTTTTGAGCGAATAGCCCTATATCCTTACAGATGCTGTGGATGGATGCATCTAAGCTGCTTATTATATTGATGGGTTTTGCTGCTCTGCAGCAAATGAAAACAGGCAGCTGCTTCCTCCATCAAAGCAAAAAGCAGCCTGAGTTTTTATTAAACGAGTGTTCATTTCTTCTATTGCCAAAATTCTTACACAAAACAAAAGAGCAGTTTTAGCACATTATTGCTTAACTAGACATGAACAACTGACAGCAAGTGATAAGCCTGTCTGCTTTTCACAACTGGTAATCATTTTTGGAATAGATGTTTTAATATAGTTGAATATAAAATTTTGTAATTTACATCTACAATGGTACGTAAATTTATAGATCCAGTTTGTTGCAGGAGAGTGAAGGCTATAATCACAAAAGGCTTGTTCCAGTGTTGTTTAATTTTTAATGACTATTTGAAAACTGGGTAAAGAAAACTAAATCAAATTCATTCATTTGAAAAAAGGTGTTAAAGACAATCAAACAAGTAGGTTTGTACAGTTTAATGATTCTACATATAGCTGTACATTTACAGCTTTTACTTGTTACTGTATTTCCACATCAGTTCCACACAGCCTCTTAAGTTTGTGCTGTAAAAGAAATTTGCAGATTGCAGACCATCATGTTTCCCTCCTAGTCATGAATAATAATGAGGATGAAAGTGAGAGATATAGTGCTGAGGCCATTTTGCCCAGGCTGAAGATCTCAGCCAGTGCTTATACATATTTTTCAATGATCTGAATATCATAAATTCCATTTCAGATTGAGAGAAAGACAAGGGTTTGTATAAAACATATGTGGAGAGGGAAAAATGTGGAGATGTGTTCCTTTTTATAGCCTCAATTTCTCTAGTATTCTTTTACCTTTTGAAACTCACTTGTGGCGGTTCCTGCTGTGGGAAGGGGAATATTGTCCCTCTGGTGTAGGCACAAATTGCTCCTCTTCACTGGATTTAAAGGAGGAGGTGGGTGAGAGTGGACAGAATTTACATGTAGAAAAGTTCAGGTGCAAGCTGATACCCACTTAACAAGTGTACTTAGTCTAAAACGTTCAAAACTGGGTGTTTAATGTTAGACACCTGGGATCAGATTTTCAAAAGAGCTCAACCCTCAGGAGCTACCCTTTTGAAAATCTGGCCCCAGTTGTGAGTGTTGAGGCCTTGTGAAAATTTGCCTCCTACTTCCATGTTTAAATACCTTAATGAAAGTGACCCCTCATTCAGAGATGCCAAGCACCCACAGCTCCCATTCACTTTCACTGTAGTCTAAATGTGGATGTAAGTGGCTGAATTTAGGCCTCCGGATTTGAAAATTATAAATTAAAACATTGACAAAACAAGAAGAGATGGTTAATCATTCGCATCTCTCCTTCCTGCCTGCTTCATTTTACTATGCTGATCAGACTCCTGTGATTGGGCTAGCATAAAAGGGATTTTGTATAATAAACTTTCTTTCTCTGACTCTAACATTTTATATCTGAAAACTATTCATACCAGTAGTAACTTGTTACATCTATTTGTCCTTTTTCAGATACAATCCACTGAAAATGGGTACCTAGGCATCATGGATTAATACACTACCCTTTCACTTACATTCCACTTTTGTGTGATATATGACCTAATTAGTGAAAATGAAGTCTTTTGATCCTATCATTGATCTCAGTACACATTTTTGGTGACATAACAAAATTAGAGAAGGGCTGAAGCTGTGATATTTGGGCGATGCTTAGGTCTCGGAGGATTTTTGGACCCACCATGCAAACTCATCATACATAGTCAATCATGAGTGGCACTAATCTTTCCTCAAGAAAGGCCCAAAATAGGAATATTAGGAGTGTTGCTCATCAGAAATGAGGTGCATTGACAAAACTGTGTGAGGAAACTTGATCACTCTCTGTCCATTTTATATTTAGCTCTCACCATGCTATTCATTCCCCACTTTCATACTTTTTTTCCCATTTGTAAGTGAATTTAGTGCTCAGTAAACAGAGGGACTGATAGCATTGGCTAAGGCCAGGCATAGGGCTAAGAGGCATTCTGCAATTTCCCCCATACAACTCTTCCATTATATCTCAATGTTGACCTGAACTATCAGTTCTTCTCCAGTCCTAGATCTCTCTTAAGTATAGTATACACAGTCTCTCGTGCTAAATTGTGTGGTGGTGATGCACACAAAAGGGGATTGGAATGAGAGCATCAAACTCATTTTCCATTGTGACCTATTGTAAACTAGGATATGAATGTAAGCCACGGTCTCTGGAGTTGAAAACAAAGAGTTAAACTTTTCATACTTTAAAAGCACAATTGTAAATATGTTACAATAAGAGTAAAAGGACACAGTTGTAAATTACCTAGAATATAAGTATTCTAGTAAGCAGACATGTTTGTTTTTCTATATTTTTCTGCAGTTGAGGATAAAATGTATCTTGTAGCGGTTGTAAACCTAGGAATTACAGTGCATCTTCCTCCTTTTTGTGAATGTAGTGCTCTTGAAAAGCACTGGATTGACAGCCCTGGAGACTGAAACCTTTTATCCACAGAAGAGGTACAGCACAGGCAGTAATAAAGGTTCCCCGCATTGCCCCAGCAATATGCCTCAAACCTGACCTCTAGGGGTGAAAGAGAAGTTAATTCTCTGTGGCCCAGCTCAATCCTTGGCACCTCTGCTGAGATTACCAATATGGTTGCCAGTTAGTACCAATAATGTTGGTCATTGTTATTGTGATACAGATACTTGCTCACTATGGACTGGACTGAGATTGTTTGGTGTAGCTGGGAGGTGGCACAGAGTAGCTACAGTGACCCTATACCTCCCAAGGATTCCCCCTGTGCAGGGGGAAGTCACAGCTAGCTGAATCAGCTGGGTTTATGACTCCTTTGTGCCAGTGGAGCAGTGCAAAGAGGCATACTGGCTCCTTCTGTACAGATGCAAATATATTGGATTTTGTATACTGAGAGTATTTTTTAGGAGTGGTGGGTGAAATTCTGTGGCCTGCATTGTGCAGGAGGTCAGACTAGATGATCATAATGGTCCCTTCTGGCCTAAATATCTATGAATCTATGAACAATATGCTGCTTTTTTGGAGAAGCTTTGTAACAGTTTTTAGTCTGTGAGTTTTCAAATGGGCAACACTACTCTTTAACATAAGTCGTTAAGAACCAAATAAGGGACAAGTAAAAATAGTGGATGAAGGATCTTTAAAAAGAGTTGGATAATTCCTTTTCAACCGAAAGTTTTCTGTAACCTCCTGTTCATGGTTCATCATTTTTCATGCCAGTAACTGACTGTAATAGAGTAGGAACAACAGTTGGTTTGGTTTTGCCTGAAATGATGATGTCCCTCACAATGAGATTAAGTTGCAAGTGTTCCTTTCACGCCTGCTTTAAATTCCTATTAGGCCACATACCACTAAGGCTGCTAAAAGAGGGGCTGTGCTGAAGCAGAAGGAATGGAAGGCACCATTTCAGGGCACCAACTCTGCCATGAGTACTGTGGCAAAGGCAACTCCTTTGTGGGCTTTATTCCTGGCTTTGCCATAGACTTATTGTGTGACCTCCTTGAGCAAGTCACCTAATCTCTGTGCCTCAATTCTCCATCTGTAAAACAGGGATAATAGTACTCATGACTTCAAGGGATACTCGTGAGCCTAAGTCCAGTAATGTTGGCAAGATGCTCTGATACGATGGTCTGGAGATGAGTGCTAGAGAAATATGTATAAATAAAATAAAGATCACATCTTTCACCACCCCTCCCATCTAGTAATTAAGGTGCTCACATGCCAGTACAATCATAATGAGCATTGTGTAGCTACCTAGAGCCAGTGGTTCTGGCAGTGTATTGCACCTCTTCTGACAATCACTGCAAAAGAATCAGGATGGAGTGGAGCAATGGACTACTTTGCACCAGCAAGCAAAAGGAAGTTGCAGTGGGCATAAAGGCAGCACAGCAGCTGTATTCCTGGGAATTCTGGGAGGCTTTGTGCCTCCCTCCTCAATCTCACCAAGTACGGTACATCTACACATGCACAAACACACCCTGACATGAAGGGCAGCTGTAAAGTCCAATAGAGCCATTGCCTATTTTTTCCTGCACAACTGTTCTGATGTAAAGAGGTGCAGTTATTCTCGTACATGCAAAGGTGTAAGTTTGTAAACAAGCATTTGCATGTATAAATGCAGTAGTATTTGCACATCCAAATAGGTGCTCATCCAATTTTATGCATGTAAAATCAGAGGCCTCTTTTTGTTAATTGTACCCAGAAGTCTTGACAGTGTTTTTGCATGAAACAAAACCCATATGCACATGTAGGTGTATGTTTGTATAGTAGGTAGTAATAGTTAATATTTTTGTCTCTGAAGAATTAGTGCTATATGCTAACTACTGTGGATTTTGATGTTGTATTATAACAGAACTGAGCATTTGTTTTCTCTCTAATCAGAAACTATACTATTTTATAGTTTGACTGTGTTACAAACGTAGGTCGCAATGTTGAAAAATGTAGGTCAGAATGAAAGAGTAGAAGGCAGAGTGCAAACGCCTCCACCTGGATCTTTAAGCTTATCCCTTTTCTGAAAGCAGTCAAAGAGGCTTACCTACCTGTTCAGGCAAGAGAAGCTTTTCCTTTTACTAAAATTAACAAAGGTATTCTTGCTGCTGGCTTAGTTGGTAGCACAGTGTGCTTCCACACTTGAGACCTGGGTTCGGGAGAGATTTTCTGACTCCTGCTTCTTTAGCTGGCAGTGTATTGGATCATTATGGAGGTGATACTTTTCCCTAAGGGGGAGGAGAAAGGTGCAGTTTGTGTTCCTAGCAGCTGGTTATAAATTGGCACTGTTGTTTTTAGAAGATGCCGTTTCCTTTCTCCCAGTGTTGGGGTAAGTACTGGTATAAGCAGCTGCTGCCACGAGGAAGTAAGTATTAACACTGTGTGGTGGCAGGGTGAAGGAACTGGTGTCCAACTGGAAAAGATTTGGTGAATACTTTGACTTCCGTCAGGCTGTCCTTCAATCAAAGCCACATCAAAGTGAAAAGCATTTCATTTTGGACAGTGGGCGACAAGCTCAGACACTCTGGGCCCTCTGCTACAAAAACAAGTATTTGTGAATCATTTTGACTAAAGGTTTGCTATATTTTTTTAATGTGGATTGTAGGGTATTACAAATGGTCCTGAATTAACCACTTATTCACTAAACACCAGAAACCACTGTTGTTGCTTGAGTACACGCCTATCAGTTGTAAACTGAAACATTCTTATTTTACTCACTTAAATATTTAAATAGTTATTATATTTAATGTAAAATCTGTCATTTTAACATATTTCAATGCTCAAAAAAAACCACAGAGAAAATCCTTTAGCATACTTAGTGTACATATTGCTGAGAAACGGGTAATTGTGTATGAATATGTGATTTTAACCCTTGGTGTATCTTAGAAAAATAGCAGATTTTCAGACACCATGTAAATCTAAATTACAGTGAACTTGACAAATAATAATGTTCCTTCAATGCTTTTGGTAGGTATGTGAACCAACACTAATTAACATATTAAATTGTACATATCTGATCTTTTTTTATTCAGAAATGGCTCACAAACTACAGGCCAAATCCTGAAGTCCTTGCTAGGTATTTATTCATTCCTCACACTGGCAAAACTTTCATAGGTACTCAGCAACCTTAAGGATTTGGCTGTTAGTCTTCACTGACAGCTTTGACAGAGGAAACTGAACAATTCTTTCAGGTTTTGGCCTATATAATATATATATATATATATATATATATAAACACAAAGCAAGAGTAGCCAGCTGTGGGAAACTGAGGGTAGCAATTGAATGGACTGGGTTGCTCTTGGGGATGACAGTCAGGCTGCACAGTGATTTAGAGAAAGGGAAGTGTTGGCCAAGAACACGATGGGGCAAAACTCCATTCTTATAAAGTGAGTTATGATATCTTTTATGACTTTGAAGAACTGAAGGATTTTTCAAAATATATGATCTGAAAGATCCACATACATAGTAAGTTTTATACTCACTTTTTCTGACTGGATCCTTCAGAAGGGTGGCAGGACTAAGTCTATGTCTATACTGCGCTCTCATGAGGACTATAGGAGGTGTGAATTGCAGAGCACACCAAAGATTTGTGCTCTAACTGCCCTGTGTGGATGCTGCAGACATGAACTAAAAGGTATCTAGTTCACGTTAAGGTAGTTCTCTTTCTAACAGGGTTACATTACAGTGTAGTTAGAGTGCAACTCTTTGGCATGCTTTGTCATTCACACCCCACAGTCCACACTGTGGTACTATGTAGACAAGCCCTGAGTTTACCCTGCTAGTATTTGAATCTGTTTTAACGTACTAGATAATGTTTATATGTACCACTGCCTTCTACTGGATGGAATATCAAACTTATTCAGATATGTATGTCAGGTTTCAGAGTAACAGCCGTGTTAGTCTGTATTCGCAAAAAGAAAAGGCGTACTTGTGGCACCTTAGAGACTAACCAATTTATTTGAGCATAAGCTTTCGTGAGCTACAGCTCACTTCATCGGATGCAAGGCACTGCATTTAGCCGTATGGAGGGGAAATCTATCAACTGCATGAAAAAACTTGATGCATCCAATGAAGTGAGCTGTAGCTCACGGAAGCTTATGCTCAAATAAATTGGTTAGTCTCTAAGGTGCCACAAGTACTCCTTTTCTTTTTGAGATATGTATGTGATTGTTTGTCTCTGTTGACTGCAGCCCATCAAGGATATGAACCCCAATGCTAATATAGCTAATGGAGAGTCTCCTATAGCTAAGAAACACTGTAAGTTAGCACCATCTTGTAGGTTTCCCATTGTGGGTTTATGTCTGATCTTTGTTGTCTGTTGACATTGTAAGCTGCAAAAGGCATGGACTGGGCCTTGCTTTGTGTCCTATATGTCACTGAGCCCATTGTTTTGGTGCTTAAGAAATAATAAATAATAATAATTAATGACCAATGTTGTGGGGACCTTGGGTTTTTTTATTAGAAGGTTCAGAGTTCAATTGCTATTAATGACCAAAAGTTCATACACACTGTGCAAAATACCTGAAAATGTTAAAGTTATGGAATCATTACAATTGGCATCTGATGGTTGGTTCTGAAATCTTCATTCTCCCGTATCTGAGGTTTACTGCTTTGCCTGGCCTGGGAGAATATAATGTACTGTCTAATGAAATGTGTATTACTGCATCCTGCTGATTGGAACTGGCCCACAGGGGACATATAAGTCCTATTACTACAACAAGTACTGAAATTTGTGGAATATGATGACTGAAATATGTATGTGTAGCCACAGAATTATTACGATGTGGTTATTTCAAACTATTAAGACATTTGCTAGGGAGAATTACTGGGACTTTGTAATGGCAATATTACTTATTGTGTTCCCTTCTTCAGGTCATTTCTTAGTTTCAGGGAACTTTGAAATGAGGAAATAGAAAAAGTTTATGCACTGTTGAAATATCACAAGTTGCTATTTGTTGAATAACCTTTATACTGTTTCTAAGAATTGATTGGGTCTTTTTGTTGAGAGTGGAACCCTTTTCTGGAAGTCTTATCCAAAAATAGGAACTTTGGGTCTTTCTACCTTTTTAATTTCAGGCTGCCTATTTTCAGGTGTCACCCCACCTCTTTGCTTATGGTAGCTTTGAATTATAGACTTTCACTGTATTCCTCTGAGATTGCAGTGTCACTTTTAGTGGCCTGTAGGAATGAACAAAACTTAGGCATAAACTTCCTCTTCCCATTTACCTCCCCAGCAGATGAGAGTATATGATCTATGAAGTTCTTAGTTCCAAACAGGCACAAGTGTCCATAGTTTGCTTCTGAAGCCAGGTCACTCTCATGGAAAGTCATTGTGCTATCCATTGAGCTAGCAGGCCAGCCCAAGCTGTGATGTACGAATTGATATATAGGAGTGTTCTTTCACTACCAATAATAATGAAGGAAAAAACACACAAATATAACTTTTCCTCAGAGTCACTGCACGTTTCATAACTGAATATAATTCAATTGAAAAAGTTAGAAGTTATTCTCTATTCTTTTTTGGATTTATAAATGGGAGTAGTAAATAGAAGTTTGGGAATGATTTTACCTCCTTATACGGCTTTGGTGAGACCAATACTGAAATATTGCATCCACTTGTGGTGTTCATGCCTTAAAAAGGAAATTGAAAAATGGAGGGGGTGCAGAAAAGAGCCACAAAAATGATTGAAGGACTGAAGAAAATACTTTACAGTAAGAGACTTAAAGAGCTCAATCTGTTTCACTTATGAAATAGAAGATTGAAAGGTGCCTTGAGAACAGTGTATAAGTACCTTCATGGGGAGGAAATACAGGGTACTAAAGGACTCTTTAATCTAATGCAGAAAGGCATAACGAGAATCAGTGACTGGAAGCTGAAGCCAGACAAACTCAGATTAGAAATTAGACATACACATTGAACAGTGAGAATGATTAATCACTGGAGCAGACTATCAGGGAAATGGTGGATTCTTCATCTTTTGATGTCTTCATATCAAGTTGGGATGCCTTTCTGGAAGAGATGCTTTAGTCAAACAAGTTATTGGCTCAATACAGGAGGAATTGGATGAAATTGAATGGCCTGTGATATACAGGAGGTCAGACGATGATTTTATGGTCCCTTCTGGCCTTAAACTCTATGAATCTATTGAGTTGTTGCCTACCAATAGTTATTGAGGCTGAAAATGTCAAATATATGGTATAAAACTGATGTTTCTTAGAATTTGATTGTATTTCATGTTTATAATATTGATGCTGGTGCCTAATTTTGAAACAAGTAGACAGCTATGGATTAGCCTGCCAATGTCCATATAAAGTGTGTTGCTGGGTGTCTTAGGCTTTGTCTATACTGGAACTTTGTTGGCAAAACTTTTGTCTTTCAAGGGTGTTAAAAAAACACGCCCGAACGACAAAAGTTTTACCGACGAAAAGCACCGGTGTGAACAGCGCTTTGTTGGCAGGAGTGCTCCCTTGCTGACAAAGCTCCTGCCGCTTGTTGGGGGTAGAAGTTTTTTGTTGGCAGGAGAACTCTCTCATGCTGACAAACAGCAGCTACACTGTGCGCCTTTTAGTGGCATGGCTAGAGTGGCACACCTGTGTCGCTAAAAGGTGGGTAGTGTAGACAGAGCCTTAGAAGCATTGCTATTGTAAGTCTTGTCGTTTCTTTATTCTCTGATACTGTGGCATATTTTAAAAATAAAATAAAATAAATTCAATAAAAGATCGGTTTGGTACAGATCTAACCAACAGCTATTAAATATTAATGACACCTTTCAGAGGACACCTTTTTTTATTCTAAAAAAGCAAATATCTTTATGTTTTATAGGTATCTGGCCTTCTGAAGAGGTGCTAGCTTACTACTGCCTCAAGCAAAATCAAATGTTCAGGTACACAGAATTGAACATAAAAGATGCTTTCAAATCTGTTAGTTTTATTGTATCTACATGGTAAAGATTGCTATGATTTAAATCTTAAAATTAAATTTAAAGAGTTCAAGGTGAAAGCATGTTGCTCTTAACAAAGAATTTTGAGCTGCCTTTGGGTATTAATATTGCACAGCAAGCTTTTTGCTATATGTCAAAGACTTTTGATTTCCACTCAAGGCGTTTTATTACACTTTGATTTTTGGGAAACAAAAGTGAAGCTCCAATCGATCATTACTGATTGTGAAGGTCAGGAAAAGTAAAAGACACTCTTTAAACTGATTTCTGTTGGGAAAGCAAGAAAAGTATTATCTGATAAAGTACATCATATTCATATTATATAGTGATGCACGTGTACCCCATTTTTGTGTCATTCTGCATTTTATGTATTTATTTTTCCCATATTTATATAACATGCCTATCAAACACTCGCTAGCCACTCTTACAGTAACAAAAAATAAATCAAGCCCTAAATTCTTTCCACTCTTCTGGGGACAAAGAGGGCCCTGTGCTCAGTGGAATCCCTGCAGTTCCATTGTAGAGGAGCAATGGTGTAGGGTTTGGGTTGTAGGTGGAGTCCATCTGCACACAAGCTCCCAACACAGTTGTGAACAACTGTTCTTTGAGGGTCAGGTGGAGACAGGCAGGAGCAAACCTAATGGATTTACTACTGCTTATATTCACCAATCATTGGCCCTGGCCTTCATAAGGCAGTGCAAGACCTGAAGAGGTTATTTCAGCTTTGATACCACAGTAGTAGCAACAGAGCTTCTCCACTCTGTCCCCCAGCCTGGCATAAAGGCTTCCTCTGTCACTTGCCCCAGAGGGTCACTTTCCACCAATGCCTGGTTCAGGCAGCTACTTGTCCCCCAGGTTGCCTGTTACTGATCCATGTTGCACACAAGGTACTGCTGTGGGCGTGCACTGTGGATCACTGTATTCCATTTTTTAAAAAGCTGTCTCTACCAAAGTCCCTACAAAAGTCTGGGTGTAGTACTCAGAGCTGCTGAGCAATCAAAACTTCCATTAAAGCCAATGGCAGTTCCACCTAGTCATCTCTTGTCAGGATAAGACCTACTGTGCAGTAAACTCAGAGTTGATAGGTTTTCCATATAGGTTTTAATTTAAATTTTATAAAAATCACCAAATCTATATTTACTTGACTGGTTCCAAAAGAGCTGTTAATCCTCAGCATGCATGTTTGAATAAATTCTCATATATATATATATATATATATATATATATATATATATATATATATATATATATATATATATATATATATACACATACACACACATATATAATATGCATTTACATTATTGGTTCAATAATACCCTTTTTTTAAAATTCATTGGGGACATGCTGAATTGTAATTGCTGTAAAGGATAATAACTATTAAATGCAAAATGTGGATTGTACATTTTTTCATTAATCGCTACCCGTTTAAAAACCCTAAACCTAAAGGAAAAAGTGTGAGAAAATAATCTTATAAGATTAAAATAAAATTAAAAACATTCTTGTAAGATTTCTATAAAATGAAATACATGAAATACAAATAAATTCAGAGTCTAAGCTGCAGACTGTCTCTATTTTTAATTTTCCTTCTTATGTTTAGGCATTGTTTGGGCTCCCAAGTATGTTTATATTTTATAGAGAGACATTTACATCACTTCCATAAAACCAGTGGTCTTTATGCAAGTGAAGTGTGTAAGGTCTAAGGGAAACAAATCCATCCCATTCCCAGACTGGATTTCAGTATGTGGGATGCAGCAGAGAGATCTATGTGGCCTGGACTAATGGACACAGTCCCTAAAAATCACTTGTAGTGTCTGTTGGGAAATTATTTTTCCCCACCAAAAATTGAATTAAAACAAATCTATTTTTGTTGTTTTCATCAAAAAATTTCAGGTTTTTCATTTTTTCAACAAAAATATCCATTTAATTGAAAAGCCATTTTCTGTCAAAAAATGTTTCAGTGGAAAATTTTCTACCAGCTATAATCACTTGCTGTAGGTGTAATTGGAATCCCATGATCCCACTCTCAACACTGCCCTATATGCTGGCCTAGGTGATGTCAGCGCACAGTCACCTCTGCCCCCCTCACCAGCATGCCATCGGTTTGGAGACAGCGCTAATGTGAACATTCTATTGATGGCTCCCCCCATGCAGCTCCCATCATGCAGGTTCTCCACACTAATGTATATTTCATCCATATATATAGCACATGTGTTATTATTATTGGTAATGCTGGTGCACAATAGGCTAATTTAAGAAAAGCATGTCACAGCAGATACTGAGCCGTAATTCTGAGTTCTCTTGCTTTTCTGGGTTCAGATTAGGCTCTTGACATTACCTCACCTTAATTTTCAGTGGTTTAACTGTACGTTGTTCCAGTGTTGTTTCTAAGAGTATTGTTTGTATAGCACTTGCAATTTAAGTGCTACTTGAGAAATCTAAATACTTCACATTTAAGGTACGTGGCTTGTTTTAAAATTTGTTGTATTTTTTTTTCAAAATATAAAGAATTTTCTCGCTATGTCTATATATAGATATAAATAATATTAATTTCCCCATTTACTTGTCTAACTGTTTTTGAAAGAATGAATGTGGATTAACAATGTTATCCTTTCCTAACAATTATCTTTCGCTACTCTAGCTAGTTTAGTTCTAAAAGACAGCGCCATTGACAAGGGGAAAAAAGGGAACCTTCCCAGGTTTTTCAGCTCAGCGGTGGTAACGTTGCACTGAACACTAATGAGGGAACCCCTACTGATTTGCCTGCTTTGTGACTCTTCTATTTCATAATTATTTTTAAAACGCAAACGACATGAGGTAGCCTAGTCGTGTCTCCACAACTTCCTGGTAGCTCAGTTCGGACTGCAGCCGGCAATTTGTTCTTGTAACGTATATGTCTCTCTGACCATTTTCATCTAATTTGTATGGGTTCTGCCATTTCCTTTCTCTCTTTCAGGGACCTTGCTGTGTGTGAGCTAGGGGGTGGCATGACGTGCTTGGCTGGGCTCATGGTAGGTCTTTTCTCAATTCCAATCCCATTCAGAGGGAGGAACAAAGGAAAAAATGTACCAGTGCCTCCAACTGCTGGGTCAGAGAACTGTCAAGAGCATCAGCTGCAGTCAGGCTGCAGAGTCTTGAGAGACCTTCCAGATGGACCTTGCTTTCGTATCACATTGATTTTATGGTTGCCTCGATGAGCAGAAACATTTTACCTCAGTGCAGTCAATATCTCTTGTTGTGACATTCCAGGCCGTGTACGGTCTGTCTTTCATTGCCATAGATGAAGCTTTTTTTTTTCCCAGAGTAGAGCCCCATTTGCTAAGATACAGGAATAGCCTGGCGAATCACAGTTGGAGCACCATGATATAGCTGCTAATGTTTTGCCTGCATTATTACACCAACAAACATGATCCAGAGCTCTCAGTAATTAGATTCTTTTGAATTAGATTGGCCATTCAGGAGCGTCGTTCACCATTCTCTGGGTTCTGAGTCATGTATTCAGGAGATATTATGTAGCAGTGCAGTGCATTAGACAAGTTTTTATGTCTCTACAAATAAAAGCATATTGTTACACTGATTGGCATTTGACAAACCTGTCGCTCTTATACAATGTGTCGAGGTTACAGCCCAATGTGCGAGCATGTCAAAGCTCACAAAAAAATTACCCTTACAAAGCCATCTGCCTGCAATGCAAAGTTATATGAAGGGCATCAGGCAGTCAGACAGAAGCAAGCTGAAAGGCAGAGTGACAGCCTTGTATGATGGCTCTACTAGATAAACAGAAGCCCGCAAATGAAAGCCTCTCAGAATACCATCATCCGCTGTCACAATGCAATTACGGAACAGAATGATAGCAAGATAGAGGCTCCCGCAAATGGAATGATAAAAGTATTGACTGATTTGATTGAATGATTAAAATAATGCAGACATAAAATGAAAAAAGATTGAAGATTGTTACAGAGAAATAGGTGAGGAAGCATGATACTGAAGGCTTGTCACTCCTGTCTTCACTTCCACACAGACAAGCATATTTGCTCATTGTTTGCTGTGCTCTTTTTTTCAGGTTGCTATTTCTGCAGATGTCAAAGAAGTTCTGTTAACTGATGGAAATGAAAAGGCCATCAAAAGTATCCTTATTCAGATAGAAAACTGGTTTGTTGTGCTCATTCCTTTTTACTGGCTGAGTAACAATTGATATAAAGAAAGACAGCATGGGGTATATTAAAAAAAAAGTCTCCACCATGAGTAATTAAAAACCAGAAAGATATAACATTTCTTGAATGAAACTAAAATTTTCCCTATAATAAATTCCACACTTCCTTCTTGGATTAAAAAAAAAGTACATGTTGGTAGAGAGAAAGCAGCAAGTACAGTGATATATATTTGTCTAATGGTTAAGTGTTCAGAGAATCCATTTTTTAATGTTCCATGTTATCGAAAGTACAGCAGTAAACCAAATAATTAACTCCCTCTCAACATTTATTCTTTTTGCTAGATTTTTTGTCCCGAACATGCTTTCATATATTAACCATTTACAATATGTCCAATATAGATATATTTTCATAGTATTCACAGTATATACTATTACATGCACAGTACCATTATTACAACTAACTTATAACTACCTATACATTATCCACATACTCTATTTAATCAATTATCAGTTTGGCATTATTTATCTTAATGTAAGGTTATAAAACCACTCTCCTCTATGTACTATTTTATTATATTTCTTGTATTATATTAGAATAAATCATTATTATGCCATCCTAATATGTACACAGAATTCAGAAAATTGAACTGTCCTTTGGCTAAGTGTGAGAGAAAGTGAGCATGATTTGTGGCCACATTATATGTCTACAGTAATACAAGAACTGATGTATATAGTGAATATTAATATCTGTTAGAAACTGAGAGGATAAAGTGGAAGGTATCTGTGTGCTTTTTTTCCTTGGTGATCTTTAAATTTGCTTTTGCAGGAAGAATAGTTGTTCAATTTTTGGCCACTGCAATGTCACAATTATTTAGATTTATGATTTGTATGTACGTGAACACTAGCATAATGAGTACTTATTTTTTCATTAAATTAAACTCTGTTGTGGATTATTTAAAAATATGAAATTTGCAATTATGTAAGGTTGTTAAAATGGGAGACATGGCAGTGCAAGAATATTAGCCAGCAGCCTTTAAAAACACTTATGTTCTCAGAGGTAACTCAGCCAGCTATAATTGCCTAAAATACTTCAACAATTTCATGGAGAATAACAGCCAATCACAAATCATTTCCTTTACAACTTGAAAAATGCTCCATAAAAATGCCCCTTTTCTCAAAAACGGAGGGTTTTAGTTATGAATCCTAGATTGTTTCTAAATTCTAAATGTTTACATTAGTGATCTGATGCCGGGCAATTGCAGTATCCTGTGTTGTTTCATGTAACTGTATTATATCACACTTCTAGCCATGTGTCATTGTGGAAATAAAAAATATGAGGGGGAAAAAGGTTTTCAAAACGAACGTAGCAAAATAAGTTGATGTTTGACAAAAGTATGGCTAGTTAACAAAAAAAAAACAAAAAAACAGCCTTATACCATGAAGAGTTTCAGTTTGGTTTTAGTAATAATCACCTCGGCAAATATCTCATTTAACAGATCCTGTAAGTACATCTGAACTTTTACGAAATTGTTGAAGTCTTCTGCATCAAGTATATGAACTGATATGTGCTAAAACATTCACTCATTGCATTGAATTAAATGATCAAAGTGTTTTTTGTTCCTCAAAAGGATATCAGTTAATATCACCTAATTAAGGAAGTTAAGTGCCCACACTTTTTCTTGGAAATACCTTATATTTTCTAAAATCCTACAAGACGTCTTAAAGTCTGTACTGACTCTGTTAGCCTTTCAGAGAAGTGCTTGCTGAAAGCTTCTAAAAAGTTCCCCCCCCCACCCCCCGCCCCATTTAAACAGTTGGTACTCTGGAGCTCAGCGTTCAAAGTGTTCCTATTGTACTGCATTTTACAATGTCTTTAATATAGCAGGGTGCCAAAGTGAAGCAGATTTAAAACTTTACAGTGTAGGTGGCATGTGCTCCTGGAAGAGTGCGTAATAAAATGTATGTTGAATGTTATGTATTTTAATGGACTTCACTGATAGTTTTATGTTCTGTCTTATGGTAATTTTATTTTTGCATTCTTTGCTATAGTAACTAACTATAAAACAATTATAGACAAAATTCTGATCTGTTACATCCATGCCATCCCCACTGAAATCAGGGGATTTCTATTGGAGTAACTGAGAACAAAATCTAGCCCCAAATGTCCAAAATTACCAAAAGTAGTGATTTATTTCTCATAACTTTTATTATAGTTTTGGTATATTTTAGTAATTTATTGTACCAAGTTATATTAACATTGCTAAATTATTGTTTCCTTTTCTGGATTCTGCTCTTCAGGAATGGTTAATGTCTAGTATTTTGCTTTATTATTGAGGTATTATTGATTAAAATAACCTTATTTTAAAAATTACTGTTTACATCTTCCCTTTAAATTTCTTAGGAATTTTAAATTACATGGCAGTCATACTATAATATCCAAAAATTACTTTCCAAAAAGTAAAAGTGGTTGTCAACAAAAAGAAAAAAAAAATCACTGTCAGAAACCAGGAAATCACCAAGCAAGCCTGCTAATTATTCCTAATGGGCAAGATGAGCACATTAAGAAACAAATGAATACATCAGTGAAATGTAATTGAAAATCGACCTGGCAATAGTGCATTGCATCTGAGTATCTGCCTTTGTATTATCATCATCATCATAATTATTGTTGTTGTTGTTATTGCAATTCAGTGAGCGTAACTAACTGCCTTGCTTTGTGTATTCTTAAGCTTTTGAGGATCTGATTTTTCTTTTAATTTCTGACAACATTCATATTATTTTCCAAACTGTTACATGTCTGTTTTTGGCTGGTAGATGAGGAATTCACTCTGTATATTGTGAATGCTTATATTAGCATAGTATATTCATATGTTATTAGACTATTACATGACTAACTTCCTTAAAATTAAACAAAGGTGTTGGTCTGTCACTCTTCACCATACATGTACATTTGAAGTATTATCCACTTTTATATAAAAATATATTTAAAGTGATAAATGAGCTTATGACATGAGGTGCTGAGAATTTTTAAAATCCTAAATGATCCTCTGACATATACAATTAACTCATTTAAAAGGTTTCATCCATTGTGCTTATCACAGGTAGCTCTAAATTGTGTAATAGATCATAACACAGGGGTGGCCAACCTGAGCCTGAGAAGGAGCCAGAATTTACCAATGTACGTTGCCAAAGAGCCACAGTAATACGTCAGCAGTCCCCCGATCAGCTCCCACGGCTCCCAGCACGTCCCACCCACCAGCAGCCCTGCCAGTCAGCGCCTCCCCCTCCCTCCCTCCCCATACCTCCCGATCAGCTGTTTCCTGGTGTGCAGGAGGCTTTGGGGGGGAGGAGCGAGAGCACGGCAGGCTCAGGGGAGGGGGCGGGAAGGAGTGGAGTGGGGGCAGGACCTATTGCAGAGCCAGGGGTTGAGCAGTGAGCACCCCCTGGCACACTGGAAAGTTGGCGCCTGTAGCTACAGCCCCAGAGTCAGTGCCTATATAAGGAGCCGCATATTAACTTCTGTAGAGCTGCATATGGAGCCAGAGGTTGGCCACCCCTGTCATAACATATAATTATATGGAGAATGTGGGTACAAACTGGTTATGTAAAGACAGATTTCCTTGCTTTTGTCAGCTTCAGTCAGAACTTTATCCTTAATTTAGTATGAGTGTAGTTGTCTAATTAAAGTTCCTTTTTAATTCTATAAATAAAGATAATATAAAAAGAGAAAGGATTAGATCTTTCAAGGGAAAGTTAAAGAGGGACCTGAACTGGGTCATCGGATCTAAGCCCCTTTTTAAACTTTGGGGTGATATTGATCTCAATCTGTATTTTGCAGCTTGGGCCATATCTCTGTGATGAATCCAAACCAGAACACCAAATGCGAACCTCCTAAAACACTTGGAAAGTTCGGAATCAGCTAGGAATTTCCAGATCCACAGATCAGGCCCATTTCTAAGAAAAGTAGCCAACTGATTCATTAATGTAATGTACCTTCCAGTTTTAGCTCTATTTCTCACTGTGCACTGATGACGTGAACTACTGTATCTAGAATTGTGTGACAAGCTTCAGTGCCTGAAATTATCAGTAATACAAAGTGCTGACACAGTACACTGTAATGACCATTAAAATAATAAATAATAATGAAGTGTATGGATCTCTCAACAATCATGATAAATCTAGGTTATAAAGGCCAAGTTCAGCCTGAATCTCTTAAGATACGGGTTTGTATATGTATTTAAAATACATAATGTTAAAATGTTTACTAAAATTATTAATAGTTTTTTCAGAATTATATAAATTTACTGCACTGAGGCTAATTTATCAGCTGTATTATCTCTACTAACAAAATAACATGTTCTGCTTATGAGATTAGTCATGCCCTTCTTTTGCTCTACAGGTACATGCTGTACCTCATGGGATTCCATTGAATGCCATGGAAACACTTCAAACGGTGTGTCCAGACTGTGGAGAGGTTAATTTATAACACTCTTCGATCAACAGTTTTTTGATTTTCTGTTACACAAAATAAATGTCAATTGTCTTTACTTCCACATTATTCACTTAGAAATTTTTCCTAAAATATCTATTCCTGTATAGTCAGTATCATTAGGTAGGTTAATTATGTAATTTCAGGGGACATATTAGTTAGTCACTTCTTAATCATCAAAACATAGCATTATTTAATTTGCATGCAGAAAAGTTCACACTGAAAAATTCAACTACATATGTGAACTTCAGTAACATCTTTCTTTAGTACCACTGATTTGATTTTCTCCACTTTCTTCCATGACATAAGAATGGCCATACGGTCAGACCAACGGTCCATATAGCCCAGTATCCTGTCTCCGACAGTGGCCGGTAGTAGAGCGTCAGGGTGAGTGTACGGAACAGGGCAGCTGGAGTGATTCACCCCTGCCATCCCTTCCCGGCTTCTGACAGTCAGAGGTTTAGGGTCACCCTGAGCATGATGACATGTAACAAAAAAAGCCACCATTGTTTTGGTTCATTCATATAAACTGCCTGTGTGATTAGACATTTCTAACGTCCCTGTATATCTGAGCACCTTGCACTGGTCTTGCTTTGCTATGCTGATTTTAGTGATTATTGTAAGAGTGAGAAGTTATTTTAGAGGAGATTAATGCTTTTTGAACTGGATACCAGTATCTATTAGGAACAGGGACAGGTCCTAACATTGATATTTGTGTCATATTTGTGAATGAATCAGATACATTGAGGTTCAGATATATTTTTGTTTGTCCTCCCAAGACTATTTCAGTACCTTGCCACCCCCATTCATTCCAACAGTACTCTTTACCACTAGCCACAAGTACCGTCCTAAGTTGTGGAGATTCTCCCTCCAACCAAAGAGGACTGGGTCAAGCTCCTTCTGAAATCAATCAGTGCCACTCCTTGTTTTGGTTAGCGGGGGACTGACTACGGGGGAATCAAAATCTGTGTCCTGAGTTTCCAGACTGGAAGAGGCTGAGAATGAAGCAAAGACAACACTCTTTTTCAGCCCATGTGCCACCTATTGCTCACAACAAACCAGAAACTCCACTGAGTACACGTCACTGTGCTCCTGCTGACTGCTCCGTTTTCACACAGACCATCACAGCCAGGAGCCAAATGCCTGGGTGTTGTTTCAGGGAGGAATTCAACGTCTTGAGCTCCTGAAGTGTCTGCCCAGTGAGCTACTTGCACATCTCAAGCTAAACAAGGTTAAAAAAAAAACCATGCAAAATAAACAGCACATGGTCTGCTGTGCGGACCGGTCTGCGTCCATAGTATGTATCCCAAGAGGTATTATGGTTGGGCTGCTGCTGCTTCCTGTTTTTTGTTTTTGTTTTAAACTCGTAGTTAGCTTTACGAATACATAAGGCCTGAAAAACCCTTGTTTAAAACAACCCAGAAAAAGGATAGAGGATGGGCATGGATAAATTTGGTGAGTTACTGGCAAGGGCTATCAGAGTACTTCTGCCGTAGCGCTATACCTGCATTACTTCACTATGAACACAGATTATGGAAGACCTAATAGGTCAAAGACGCGATGAAGACATTAACAATTAGGGTAGGGGAAGTCCTTTTGATTAAATCATTATTTTTATGCTAATTTCATGGATGATTCTTAACAAGTATGTTACAGATGTAAGTGACATCATCATCAGAAATCAAAATGCAGGAGTATTTAAGGCTCAGACTGTATCAAGCTGGTAAGATATTTTAAAAGCTGCTGATGAATTGTTTGTATAAAATTATACTGTGAAGTGAATGCAGAAATGTGAGTTATAATATCTCTATTGGCAAGGAAGATAACTGTACAGTATCAATTATTCAGGCTAGTAATTTGCGGTTCATGGGAAGGGAATTTATTACACTAAAGGAAGCATCTAGTCCTGAATTCTGGTACCATACCACTATTCAGAACGAGACTGTGTCCTTTAATTTAAGGAATTATGCTCCTGGGTGTAAAATAAATAAATAAATAATCATAACATCTGCATGGTGGTCCCCAAATGTACATGTGGCCCTCACCTGTGAGGAGTCTTAGCAAAGAGCAATTATACATGAATAATACAGTACAGTTTTTGCTGACTGCATATATGTGTGTGTTTGTGTTTCCAGATATGCTGAGAACTCTGGAAAAAAATCTGAATTGAAATTGGGATAGTAGTACATAAAATATATTTATCTCAACTGAATTGCTTTTTGGCCTAGAGAGTACAATATAATTAATCTTGGCCACATGTGACATACTATTTTTCTTCCTTTTAATTTTTTAAAATATACAATATGTCTTTCAGCATTAGAAAGCTGTTCACTGGTTGAAAACTGCCTAGTTGTGAGGCGTTGTGGTCAGTTGTACTGAATGTGGGGCAAGGAGTAAGGGTTAATATTTTCAAAAGCGCCTAAATCATTTAAGAGCCTATGCCTTATTTTCAAAAGACTCCTCCTCACTCCTACTGAAAGTCAGTAGGACTTAGGTTCCTAAGTGACTTTGGTGGTGTTGAAAATTTTACTCCAGGAATTCTTCTATTCTAATCTTGGTTGTGCCAATTCTTCTGCTGAGAGGTCTTAACCTCTCTGCCTCATTTTCCCTTACTCTATCAAATGTGCGTGGTATTGACTTACCTGACAGAAGTCTTCTGAGGATTAGCTAAAATACTTACAACATTTTGATGTATGTCATTACAAAATTGCTAGATAATGTTTGGCACTATTAAAGAACTGTTTTTATTTTGAGTGCTTGCTCATGTCCATTCCATGCTAGATGTGTGCACACCATGTGCACAATTGCCATAGATTTTCCAGTGGTATCCATAGAGCATAGTGGTATCAGTGGTATCCGTAGGGCCAGCTCTAGCACCCTCAGTTCCTTCTTACCACCCATGACAGTTGCTGGAACTATCCTTCTTGCTGTGGCAAGGCTTTTCTTTCCCACTGGTTGGACTTTCTTGGTCATATTCTGTATAGTTATCATAGTTAGTGTATATAGTTTTTAGAGTTAGTGTATATAGTAGTGATAGTATTTGTCCCTGTTGACAAGGGACTTTTCACCCCCAGGGCTGGGCATGCCCCGGTCCCCAGGCTTCAAGCTGTATGCCTTTTGCCACAAGCTGGTGGCAGTTAGTTACCTGCACACTAGCTGTCTAACATGTCTGAGGGAGTCTTACCTCAGAGAGGTACCAGAATTGCAGGGACTTCATACCCTGTACCAAGAAGGACAGGGATATTCAACTGAAAGCCATTCTTTTGGAGGCAGGCCTCAGACCAGCCTCGGAGTTGAGCTGCTCCAAATCAGTGTCGAGTATTTCGGCATTTGTGTGGAGTGCTCCCCCGGCACCATGTTCTTCCCAGAACCGTTCTCCATCCCCAGTGCCAAGGAAGAAACATAAAAAACAGCGCACCGAGAAAGGGTGTTCTTCAGTGCCGAAGAGAGACAAGCAGGGAAGGACTGGTGTGGTGAGACCCATGTCGGGTCACTTGTCCTCTCCTGAGCCGCTGATGGCTCCACAGACTCCGCCTAGAGTGCCGAGTCTAGTAGGGGACCTGCCACCTATTCCCAGGAGCAGCTGTGGGGCCAGATGGTTGCTGGCCCCCTCAACACTGGAGGCCTTTTAGGCAGCGAAGGATCTGCTGTCTTTCCCAATCCTGCTGACCCCTCAAGGACCCTCGCCAGCTAACGTTACCGAATTAGAAAGGAACAAGGTCCAGCAGGCCTCTTCCGGTGCAGGCCTTCTCCTCATTGTCCCTGGATGAGGCGGTTGTAGGCCCTAGTACCCTGCTTCCTCAAGACAACTTCCTGGCCCACCAGGACCTCCTGAAAAGAGTCACGGATAACTTGGGTCTGGAGATTAAAGAGCTTAAGGAGTTGGCGCACAGCCTGATTGACATCCTGGCTGCTGCTGCTCCCTCCAGAGTAGCCTTACCCATAAATGAAACAGTGTTAGGGCCCATTAAGATACTGTGGAAGACCCCTTCTTCTCTGCTCCCCCACCTCAAAGAGAGCAGAGAAGAAATACTATATTCCAGCAAGCGGTTTTGACTATCTTTACTCACACCCTCCCCCAGGATCTCCAGTTGTGTTGGTGGTGAATGAGTGGGAAAGAAGGGGCAGTCGAGCGTTAATGTCAAAAATAAAGAAGCTAAGAGACTGGACCTGTTTGGATGGAAGGTTTATTCAATGGGCAGTCTCCAACTATGTATCTCCAACCAGCAGACTCTACTGGGGAGGTACAATTTTAATCTCTGGGATTCCCTGTCCAAATTTAAATACTCCCATCCACAGGAATCGAGGCTGGAATTTGTGGCCATCTTAGAGGAGGGCAAAACTGTGTCCAGGATCTCCCTTCAGGCGACTCTGAATGCAGCCGACTCAGCAGCCAGGACTGTGGCATCAGCAGTCACCATGAGGTGCTGTTTGTGGCTGCAATTGTCTGGCCTTCCTCAAAAGGTTCAGTAGTCTGTCCAGGACCACCCTTTTGAGGGCTCCTCCTTGTTTTCTGATCAGACAGACTCGAAGCTCCATGGTCTCAAGGACAAAAGTTACACTTCATTCCTTAGGCCTTTACATACTACTAGCCTCCAGGAAGCATTCCAGGCCCTAGCAACATCCCAGGTTCATGGCATCTCCAAGGTAGGAGCCCTACAAAAAAAAGGGAAAAGGTTATAAAAAATGACAACCCCTCCCACCTATCTCTGCCTCCCAGTTGGGCTCTCAAAGTGGGTCCAGGCAGGCCTTCTGAAGGTATGTCCGACTGCATTATACCAGTCTCAGCACTGGATCCATCCCCTCTTTTGTTTTTGGACCACCTGTTGCCCTCCAGCCCAGTGTGGTCATAGACCGTTGGGTACTGAGTACAGTAACAGTCAGTTACACCCTTCAGTTTTCATCCAACCCCCTGTCCCTCTTCAGGGACCCTTCTCACAAGCAGCTTCTCATCTAAGAGATGCAAGCCCTCCTATGTGTGAGTGTCGTGGAGGAGGTTCTTTGAGACTTGAGAGGGAAGGGGTTTTACACTCAGTGTTCCCTAATCCCAAAGGCCCATGGGGGTGGGGGCGGGGAGAGGCTACAGCCCATCCTGGATCTGTGTTGCCGCAACAAATATCTCAAGAAACTGAGGTTTTGTATGGTCTCTTTGGTCCATCATTTTCTCTCTGGATCGAGGAGACTGGTATGCCACCCTTGACTTAAAGGACGCTTATTTCCACATCTCTATCTTCCGCGGTCATAGAAAATTTCTCAGGTTCATAGTGGAACAACACAACTACCAATTCACCGCTCTTCCCTCCGGTCTATCGGCAGCCCCCTGGGTCTTCACAAAGTGTATGGCGGTGGTGGCAGCCTTCCTCAGGCATTGAAGTGTGCAACTTTACCCATACCTCGACAACTGGCTGATCAAAGGTCAGTTGCAGGATCAGGTGCAGCACAGCATCAGCACAGTACCAGGCCACCTTCCAGATGCTGCGTCTGTTGATAAATGAGCAGAAGTCAGCCCTGGTCCTGGTTCAGAGAATAGAGTTCATCGGGGCAGTGCTCGATCCAAACCAGGCCAACGCCTGCCTACTGGAAGCCTGTTTCCAAGCTATGTCGAACCTGAGTTCCAAGGTCACAATCCACTCACTAGTGACTGCTCGGGTCTGCCTCAAGCTGCTGGATCACATGGTGGCATGGTGCAGCATGCAAGGCTAGTCTCAGACTCTTTCAGTTGTGGCCGGCTTAAGTCTACATCCTAAGCAGACACCTCCTGGACTGGATACTCACGATTCCGCTTCCGGTCCTCGCTTCGCTGACCTGGTGGAGAGATTCAGAATCTGTAATGAAAGGGGTACCCTTTGCTGCCCCTCATACGTTGGTAACCTTAGTCTTCGATGCGTCAGACCTGAGGTGGGGAGCCCACTTTGGCAGTCTCAGGACTTGGGGCCTCTGTTCCCAGACAGAACTCTCCCTGCATATGAATGTTAGGGAACTCAGGGCGATATGCTTGGCTTGCCAGGTCTTCATTCCCCAGATCTCAGGCATAGCGGTGCAGCTCTTGACAGACAACACAGCATCAGTGTTTTGTATGAAAAAGCAGGGAGGGACTCTCACAGGTCAGTGTATACGAAGCTGTGATTTTCCTTACTATCCTCTGGCATGGAGTGGTAGGGGTAAGGATGCAGCACATGATGCTATGTCGAATGTTAGGGAGATGTAGGGGGCTGTTAAACTGGAGTTCTCCATTAACTGAAAAGGGAGGCAAGCCTGTGATTATTGGACCTGAAGATCAACAAGAGTGTGCAGTATCTGTGTTTGCTGCCTGAGAAGCCCCATAATGTCCTGGCGCATCTCTTGCTCAGACTCTTGAGCCTTTCTCCTATTGGATCTTTCCTTCTTTATGCTGCCTGCCATATTTGTCCTCTATTCATGGTCTGATGCAGCACTGATTTGCAGGATCTCACTGGTCATGTTGTCCCTTGTCCACACAGTCCAGCAGCTGCAAATAAAACACACACATATATCATTGGATTTACAATCATGACAGAACGGGAAAAATAAATTCCTTTCCTTATTTCAAGAAAAATTTTAAATCAGACATGCTTATTGATACTTCTGCTTTGAAGCATCTCTGCACAACACCATTCTCCAGCACCAGCCATGGTGAATATGGCCTTCCAGAGGAGGTGGGGGAAAATGAGGAGGGAATTTTTCAGTTGCATGAAACAATGAAATTTTGGCCCTTATTTCCATGGGTAAAGAACATAAGAACAGCCATACTGGGTTAGACCAATGGTCCATCTAGCCCACTATCCTATCTTCTGACAGTGGTCAATGCCAGATTTATATAGTGGTATTATGATATTTACCATCTTATTATCTATCCCTTTCCTAATGGTTCCTAACATTCTATTACGTTTTTTGACTGATGCTGCATGTTGAGTGGATGTTTTCAGAGAACTATCCACAATGACTCCAAGATCTCTTTCTTGAGTGGTAACAGCTAATTTTAGGCCCCATCATTTTGTATGATTTATTGTGATTTCATTTTCCAGTGTGCATTACTTTGCGTTTATCAACATTGAATTTCACCTGCCATTTTGTTGCCCGGTCATCCAGTTTTGTGAGATCCCTTTGTAATTCTTTGCAGTCTGCTTTGGACTTAACTATCTTGAGTAATTTTGTATCATCTCCAACTTTGCCACCTCACTGTTTACCCCTTTTTCCAGATCATTTCTGAGTATGTTGGACAGCATTGGTCCCAGTACGGACCCCTGAGGGACACTACTATTTACCTGTATCCATTCTGAAAGCTGACCATTTAGTCTTAGCCTTTGTTTCCTGTCTTTTAACCAGTTACTGATCCATGAGAGGACCTTCCCTCTTATTCCAAGACTGCTTACTTTGCTTAAGAGCCTTTGGTGAGGGACCTTATCAAAGGCTTTCTGAAAGTCCAAGTACAACATATCCACTGGATCACCCTTGTTCACATGTTTTTGACCCCCTCAGAGAAATCTTATGGATTGGAGAGGCATGATTTCCCTTTTCAAAAGCTGTTTTGACTTCCCCAACAAATTGTGTACAAGAACAGGGCAGTGGCACTGAGTACTGGCACCTTTGTTCACATGTGGTGGTGGTGATTTTAGCTGATATCTGACTCCTGAGGGTAATAAACGCACAGAGAACCCAGCTGTTGCTGGCATCCTGAAGCCAGCCAGTTCCATATGCCACTAGCCTATTTATTACAATAGTGCCTGTCTAAGTCACTGTGGCATGGTGTGAGGAAAATATTCTACCTTGTAGGAAGCAGTAAGACTGCCTCCCTAGAAACCTTTGTGAGAGGATTGCAAAGTTTCATTGAGAATTTTTGGGAGGATACAAAGGACATCCCTATGTACTGTGACAAAGTTCCTCCTCTGCCTTGGTGGGTTCTGTGCTTTCTGGCGGATTTGCTCGCCTCAGAGGTTTATGGAAGTCCTCAGTTTGGTTCCTTTTGTTAGTGGCACAAACCTGCCAGTCACTCGGCTAACCTCGTCACTGGCCAGCATGGGGAAAAGGAGGAGAACAATCCCCGCAGTCTCTGCTGGCCAACCTAATGGGTCGGGGGACAGGCCAGAGACCTTCCCCTCTGGTGGGACCGACAGTCCAGATCAACTCCTCTTATATCAAATAGGGAGTTGGGGGGATGGGGGCAACCCGGGCCCGCCCTCTACTCTGGGTTCCAGCCCAGGGCTCTGTGGATTGCAGATGTCTATAGTGTCTCCTGTAACAGCTGTGTGACAGCTACAACTCCCTGGGCTACTTCCCCATGGCCTCCTCCCAACACCTTCTTTGTCCTCACTGCAGGACCTCCCTCCTGATGTCTAATAATGCTTGTACTTCTCAACTTCTTGTGCACCTCTTGCTCCCAGCTCCTCGCAGGCACCTCACTAACTGAAATCCTTTTTAAAACCAGGTGCCCTGATTAGCCTGTCTGTCCTAATTGATTCTGGTAGCTTCTTAATTGGCTCCAGGTGTCCTAATTAGCCTGCCTTAATTGGTTCCAGCAACTTCCTGATTATTCTGGAACAGCCTGTTATCTTACTCAGGGAAAAGGGATCTGCTTAATCTGGGGCTAATATAACTACCTTCTATCACTCTCCTGTTGCCATTTGGCCTGACCCTGTCACAGTACATAAACAAACTGCTCTGCATGGCACCACCTCCTCTGTCCAACCCTTCAGGGGAAAGGAAAGCAGATAACAACTCTACCTCTGTTTGTTGTACCACTACCTCGCCTTGTATGAGTAGAACAATGAAAAGTCAACACCTGTGTACTGATAACTTGGGGTTGGGCCGGGTGCCATCTTTACATTTAAACAGTGTAGGGAAATCCATGCACACACTTACTCAAGATTTCTTCCACTTCACCAGGCTTGTCCAGGCTTCATCGGACTGGCTAGATTGTAGTGAAGTCTCAAACAGGATCTGTCTTGTTGCATAGCTTGAACCTCTGCCATGTGTTTCTCTCCTCATCCTCCTCTTCTTCCTCCATGCTGTTCACAGCAGAGGGCTCCTTGGAGGTATCCATAGTGGTCTGTGGGGTGCTTGTGGGGTGTCTGCCAAGTATAGCATGCAGCATTATAAAAGCGGCAGGTCTGTGGCTTGGCACCAGACCAATTCTTGTCCTCCCTGTTCTTAAGGTAAGCCTGAAGCAGTTTGCATTCATGCAGCACTGCTGCTTAACCCTGACCTACCTGGTTGCCTGCTTCTCCTGGACAATCTTTTCATAGATGTCCACATCTACAGCTGGTCCATAGCTGTTCCTGCACCTCCTGTCTACTCCATGCAGGAGTACATCTAGTCCATGGAGCCAGCATGGTCAGCTGGGCAGTTGCACACAACAAGGGAGGGCTGCTAGATATGAACGCCAAGTTGGGCAATCAGGAAAAGGCATTTCAAAGGTACACTGAGGTTTTAAAAGGGGGTGGGGTGGCTTCTGGTCTCCATGACTCCTGCACAGCAGAGTTCGCAATTGTGACCAAATCGATCACTGTTGGGCATTATGGGACAGCTGCTGGAGGGCTGTTAAGGTCAGTATAGTGACTCAATATCTACACTCACACTGTGTCAACCTCAGTAGGTTGACCATGGCTCAACACTGTTTGAGGAGGTGATGTTACTGCATTGCTGTAATGGAGGGCTTTCATTGGCTGGAGACAAATTTGAGCATACACACATGCCCAAAGAGAGCAACACAAGATGACTTATATTGACCTACCTTTGTAGTATAGACCAGGCCAGACCGACATAAACTAAACTGAAAAAAGGCACTGTTATTCTGGAATAAATGTGTCCACACAGGGAGTTGTAATGGTATAATAACTGTAGTGGCCTAAATTCACACCTTAGTTTATACTGATATAACTTTCCTGTGCAGCCAAGCCCTTAGGATAGGCACATGCAATTGATAGCTAGAAATTATTTACATTCATTAGGATGTAAATACACGCAGCTTAGCTATATCTGTGCATTACCACAATTGCTTGCGAAACAGAGCTAGCAGATACACATCCCAGAGATAATCTTTTAGGTTCCAAACCTTGAAGATGCTAAGCATCTCCTGTGAACACTCTTAAACACTCAACTCCTCTTGGGATGGGCTCCTTCATATGGTATGTCTGGCCATAGGATGATCCATTCTGGATGTTTCAGATTGCCATTTATTTTGTATAGGACTTCATTCCTTGTCAAGATTTCAAACCTGGTCTTTTAGATATCAATCAAAAGCACATTTTCCATCCTGTCCTCGTTTACATTTATCTAATGCTTAAGGTCATTTGTGATCATTTGAGTGTATTTCAGCATATGGAATCAGTGAATAATAGATTTCAGCTCCATGCTGTGAAGAAAGATTGTGTTTTTACGAGACATAATGTTTACTGGGTGTTAATAATCGCTAATTAATAAACATATCTAGGCTCCTAAAATGTTGCATTTTAAGGTATAAAAATGTTATTGAGTGCAATAACATTTTCTGCCTTCTCTACATAAAATAATTAAATTATAAAAATAAGTGACGTATTGTACCAAATGCGAAATATACTTTATTTAAAGTTTAGATGTAAATTCTCAGTAAAGTCTTTTCTATGGTTAACACACCTGTTTTATAAAATAGTCTATATTATAACAAATACAAATGTGGCATTCTACTTCTCATAGATAATGCCTATTTTTCATTTCTTCTATATTAATCAAGCTCAGTTTCTCCTTTCAGTATTAAGTCTAAACTCCGCTTAGGTGCTAGCACAAGAGTAGTGAATGGATGAGTCCTTCAACTCCATGATGTATTAAGAAGATACTTAATTAAGATACTTGCTACTGTCTCAAAGCTACAAGGAAACCTGAAAGAGTAGATGGAATGGCTTCAGTACTATAACCACTTTTTGGACTTTCCCACCTCATAGAATGTTAGCCATTTAAGGCTAGACTGGCAAATGCACAAGAAAATATACTGTACTACAGGGAACAATCTACTAGTGGCATTGGGACGTGGACTTAGATAACATACTGTACACTTCTTTGTTTATTTATTTAGACTCATACAAATTATAAAACAAGCACCCATCCAATTCTCTGGAACTCTTGAGAACTCTGTTATACTTTATGACAATAGATATTAAGGTAAACAATTTACTCCAGGGGTAACTGGTCTACTGTACAGTTATGTATTTATTTGTAGTGTCTAGAAGGGTAGTCAGGATTCCTTGCTAATGCTTATTGGTGATATGTAATAATAATGCCACTAAATCACTAAGTGCTAATAGATAGTTGCAAGAGTTGGACAAATTATTCATGCTGCATAATGTATTTGATTACTTTAACCCTTTGTCCTATACCCAAATTATCCATGAACTGAGTTAGGTATGCTCTAGAATTTAACATATGAATGATAACGATTGCAGGTGTTATAATATCAACAATTAGTAGTTCTAATAATCTATTTTAGAATTTTGCACTGCTGCCCATCACCATAGTATCTGAGCACATTCTTCATTAATTAGATTGGCAATAGCAAAGCCTGTAGTGGACTTCAGGAAGTCTCTGGCTCTTTTTCTTTTTCACATTACAGAAAGCTCTGCTTGAGGTAGGGTTTTGGGTTTGGAGGTAAGTGGAGAACAGTTGTTGCAAATGTTATTCTATTTATGGTGGAAAAGCTTTATCAAAGAGGAAGATTTGTATTGTTTTCTAAAGATTGACAGACTCTGGATTGCTCTAATTTCCTGTGGAAATTTGTTTTATAGGCAGAGTCTCCTGATGGAGATGGGTGAATCAGTTCATAAAAGAAAAAACTTATTACTATTATGTATTTATTTATTATTTATGGTAACATCTATGAACCCCATCATGTACCGGGAAATCACTGTGGTAGGTACTACACAAACACATAACAAAGAGGAAGTCCTCCTCCTCAAAGAGTTTACAGTCTAAGAAAAGAGGCAATAAGTTGACACAACAGAAGGACAATGGAAGCACACATGCTTACACACACCTGAATCTTTACTTGGGTTGGATAATACAAAATACTATATGTTAGTTATATATTTGTATTAGTGTGTAGGAATTGCAGTCAAGGATCAGGGCTTCATTGTGCTAGATTCTGTACAAATAAGTGACAAAAAGACAGTCCTTCCCACAAAGAGCTTACAGTTTAAGTGCATATCTTTCTTCTAAGACTCTGTGTGTTTTACTCATGTGCGGAACAGTAGGAAAATGTCTGCAGATGAACAACTGAGGCAAACAGCTTATGTGACTTATTCAAGGGCACACAACATGTCAGTAGTGGAGCTGGGAATAAAACCCAGAACTCCTGATTCTATGCTTTAACTGCTAGGCCACACATCCCTCAGTCCACTCCCCACACGTCCCTTCCTCCATAACTTGTCTTTCGCCCCTAGACTGCCAACATGACAGTGCTTTTCTTTTCCCACAGTGGTTGTCAAATAACCAAACTTCCCAAACTCTCTTCTTCCCTATGACCATCTCATAGGCTTTATCTACCAGAGAATCTTTAGTGATAGGGTGACCATATTTCCCTATGCTGACTACGGGACAACTGGTAAAATTACTCAGATTCAAGTGAGTTCAACAGCAATCAGTCAGAACTATGCAGTACAAATATTCAAATTAACATCAAATTGATTGAGCCCCTGTTAAAAAGAAATACTGCATAGCTGGATTCTTTTTATTTACGTTCCTATCTTTAAGACTTTAGGGTCCAGACAGAGAGGGGTGACACACACACCCTTACCTCCCACATACTCACTGGGAGAAGCGACATACACACACTCCCATATACCTCTCTCACACGGGGGGGTGACCGACTGACCTGCCCCTCCCTGCCCGGCGCTCTGCACCCTTCATGCCTGGCTGGGCCCCTGGGATGGACCCGCCTCTCCTGGTACCTGGCGCTGGGTCTTCCCGAGGCAACACGTGGGCGGGTGGTATGCAGGGTCACATGCCCCCTCCCGCCCCGATTTCTGCCAGGGTTCACACCAGAATGTGGCCAGCAGCAGCCTTTTGGCACTGTGCGGGAGGGAAGGGATGGGAGCTGCTTCCAGCCACAGGGGAAGAGGAGGCGGGGAAGGGATAACCTGGGCCATGTCTTTGCAGAACTCATCTCTTCTCTCTCGCCCCCTCCCACCCCCCCACAACCCCCCTGCAATCCCTGTGGCTGGAAGCAGCTTGTCTCTTCCTGCCTGTGCAGTGTCAAAAGGCAGCTAACACCTCCAGGCTGCTGCTGGCCACCTACATAACCCAGCCACCTCCTGTCTGCCCCATGTTACAGTGTGGGCAGGAAGGGGTTAAGCCCTAACAAAGCATTGTGCACCAGGGCCCAGGGAAGCTGACTGCAGGGCCTTCAGCGAACCTGGCCAGAGAAGTGGCTCAGCAGGGGAAGGTGTCTAGGGAATGGAGCAGCCCCAGCGCTCCCTGGGGGCTCCACCCAGAGCAGTGGGGAGGGGGGCGCGAAGAGGGTGCTAAACCCCTGACCAGGAGGCTGCTGTGGAACCTGCAGGTTTGGAGTGGGAACAGGCTGGAAATCACTTCCCAACAGTCCAGAACTTAGCGGCTTCCCCGTGCCTGCGCTGTTGGGGGCTTTGGCACACGCAGGGCTTGGCTTCTCCTGGCCAGCGCCGCAGGCCAGAGGGTCTTGGGTGTTCCCAGGGGCACCAGCCCAGCCAGAGGCAGTGGGAGAAGCAAGGAGCCTGCCAGCCAGGCTGTTGGTGAGCTCAGCGCTCTGACCAGAGGCTGGTTTTCCACACAGTGCTGGGAGTGGGACGTGCCCGCCGGGGGTGGGGTGGGGATTTGGAGGAGCAGTGCGGCTGGGGGGGAGGGCGAAGAGGCAAAGCAGGGAGAGGACAGTGAGAGGCAGAGCACATAAAGGGCCGATGGGTGGACAGCAGAGGTGACACATAACCAGCTGCTGCCTGGCACCTGTCTGCCCTTGCCAGCCACTGCAGCTCACAGCACTCAGCCGTGCTGGCCTGAAGCTGGATGGGAACAGGGCCCTGCTGGCCGAGAGCCGACACGCAGCAGGGGCTGTGCTGATGGACCAGCAGGGGGAGCAGCTGCCCTGTGCGTTGCATCTTTGCCCTGCCACTAGCCTTGCACACCCACCCCCGACGTCGGCCATTGGACCTCCCCCCTCACCGCTGGTGGGCGGGCAGCTGGCGAGCAGGGATCCAGCCAGCAGCAGGACCTACCAGTATCGATGGAAGGAGACAGAAAATATGGGACAATTTGCCTGTTTTTAAGAAAAGTCAGGACACCCGCAGGAGGGCTTAAATATGGTACTGTCCCTTTAAAAACGGGACATCTCGTCACACTATTTATTGAAAATCTCACTGCAACCATGTTGCAGGGGCCTGACTGCTATCAGAGTCAAATCTTGCAGCCAGTGGGTTGCACAGTGCATCCTGAAGTGCCCAGCCTCAAGATATGTGGAATTCGGATGTATGGTGGCAACAACAGATGACTTCTAAACTGCTTGGCCTCTGTCAGGATCTTCAGATGCTTGGAAGGGTTTTTGGTGGAGATGTCTACTGGAGGATTAAAGATTGTGGATAGGGAGGGGCCCACACATGGGATTAGGTTAGGACTGGATTTATGGGCATGCTGTAGGTATTAAACCAGTTGCTTTTTTGGAGCAGGGAAGGAATTTTCTTCTTCTCGCCAAACTGGAGATAGTGGTGTGACATTTTCACCTTCTTCACAGCATCCTGGAGGGTCAGTAGGCTATGTTAGTAATACTGTACTTCTCACAACTGCATATGGTCCAGTGTGCAGTTAAATAAGTGGCCAGTTCCTAGATAAACCCAAGACTGGGAACAGGAATAGGCTGAAGATGGAACATCTCTTAGGGATTCTGCATGGGGAGGGGGTGGGCCTGAATGTCTGGTACAGGAAGGAGCCCTCTTTGCCCTCATCCTGTGTATGAGGGAAGGGTGATGGTAAGTTTCAGTGACGGTGCTTGAACCTCAATTGGTCATTTGGGGCTAAGTAAAGTCTCTACCCCTTAAGGAAGGCAGATCCACTCTAGTCAGTCCTTGCTAGATGTTTTACCCAGTAGTATTGATTTAATAAAGTTTTAAAAGACTTTCTCATATTTTGTCTTTCTTGCTGCTGCTGTGTCCTGGTCAAAATATCTAAGGAACCAAAAAAGAGACAGACCTCCAAGCCATATGCAGGAAGAAAAAAAATATATAGGGGGGAAGGAAAAAAATAGCACAAGCAATTTCTGCAACGATAGGAGGAACTCTGTAAGGCCATATTTATATTGTGTGTACTACAGCTGTATGTAGCGCTGCAGCATAGACTCTTCCTATAATGATGGAAGAGTTTTTCCATTGCTGTAGGTAATCTACCTCCCCGAATGGCAGTAGCTAGTTGACAAAAGAATTTTCCATCAACCTATATGTGTGTACTTAAAGGGTTGGGTCACTATAGCTATGTGGCTTGGGACGTGAAACAATTTTCACACCCTTGAGAGCCATAGCTATGTCAGCCTAACGTTTCAGCATAGGCCATGCCTGAATCAAGATTTTTGATTGTGTTAAATCAAATTCCTGATGATGTATCGTGCTGGTCTTCTCTTGGACCATGCAAGCTATGTCTTTAGTATACTTTCAGTTTGCATAGTCCTTTGGTATTTTGTCAGGCTGGAGAGGCAGAGTAGCTGCAGGCAGCCGATATAAGAAAGCTGATGCCTTTCTTTGAAGGAATTTAAGATAAAGTGTGGCTGACAGTTTTTTGTATAAAGTTATGTTTCTATGGTATTCACATCTGTTTTCAATAAACATGAACTAAAATTAACTCATAGGACTAGACAGTTCTTCGTCACAGGATACAAAATTGCCTTCTGTGCTTTGTATCATTGGTATAATGCTTTACACCTTGCTGAGTTCATAAGCCTGAAGAGGACAGTGTGTCTGTTCTCAAATGGAGAGAGCAGTCCTGACAAGGATGTTATAATGCTGCTGTATTTCTATTTTTTGTTTTTGTTTTTAAAGAAGAATAGGAAATGTTTTGTTTTGGAATAAATCATGCTCTTGGCAAGTCCGTAAAGTACAGCAGAGAGGTCTTTCTATTTCTTTATCTCTCCTACCCCCAATGTGGCACTGAGTTTACCAAGTGAGAAGTTAGAATTTAGTGAGGGCTGTTATTCCTGCTCTTGTTGGTGGATTTCCATCCTTTTTAGCTGTCATACACTGGACATTGCCTGTTCTTGGCTCCCATTAGTAACCATATTCCCATCTTCTCTGTGTATCATGGTGCTGCGCTGATAGATGGTCAACGGATTAGTTTTCCCTGTTTTCAACATGCTGCTCCCCTTCAACAGTGCTCCCAACTAAACAAATCCAGAGACATGAGAAAAATGGGGCAGGCTTTAAATTTTGACAAAGTGCCATTAGGGACATACAAAAGAATCTTACACGAGGAATAGAGAGGTGTTTTAACCTTTGGATATGTCCTTAGTGTGATCATTACTCAAATACTGTGTCCAGTTCTGATGTATACTCTTTAAAAAGGATTATTGAAAAACTCGAAAGGGTTCAGAAAAGAGACACAAGAATGATTCAAGGTCTAGAAACGTCTTACAGTGAGAGACTTAAGGATCTTCAATTTATTCAGCTACTCAAACAGAAGGTTAAGAGATAACTTGATCAGGATCCATAAGTATCTGCATAAGGAGAAGATTTCTAATAGAAGCAGAAGAAAATATGGAAATTGAAGCTAGACAAATTCAAATGTTAAATAAGGTACAGATTTTTATCAGTAAAAGTAATTAACTTTTGGAAGAATTTATCAAGGGCTGTGGTGGATTCTCAAACACTTGAAGTCTTTAAATCAAAACTGGATATATTTCTAAAAGATATGCCCTAGTTTACTCAGAAGCTCTGGACTTCTTGCAGGAATTACTAAGTGAAATTCTATGGCATGTGGTAAGCAGGAAGTCAGACAAGATGGTCTGGAAGAAAGGAAAGGAAAGGAAAGAAAGAAAGGAAGAAAGGAAAGCAGCAGAATACGGACCCTGCACTTCAAAAAAGCAGACTTTGACTCTCTTAGGGGACTGATTGGCAGGATCCCCTGGGAGAATAACATGAAGGGGAAAGTAGTCTAGGAGAGCTGGCTGTATTTTAAAGAATCCTTATTGAGGTTGCAGGAACAAAGTATCCCGATGTGTAGAAAGAATAGTAAATATGGCAGGCGACCAGCTTGGCTTAACAGTGAAATCCTTGCTGATCTTAAACACAAAAAAGAAGCTTACAAAAAGTGGAAGATTGGACAAATGACCAGGGAGGAAATATAAAAATATTGCTCAGGCATGCAGGAGTGAAATCAGGAAGGCCGAATCACACTTGGAGTTGCAGCTAGTAAGGGATGTTAAGAGTAACAAGAATGATTTCTTCAGGTATGTTAGCAACAAGAAGAAGGTCAAAGAAAGTGTGGGCCCCTTACTGAATGGTGGAGGAAACCTAGTGACAGAGGATGTGGAAAAAAGCAAATGTATTCAATGCTTTTTTTGCCTCTGTCTTCACGAACAAGGACAGCTGCCAGACTACTGCACTGGGCAGCACAGCATGGGGAGGAGGTGACCAGCCCTCTGTGGAGAAAGAAGTGGTTCAGGACTATTTAGAAAAGCTGGATGAGCACAAGTCCATGGGGCTGGATGCACTGCATCCGAGTGTGCTAAAGGAGTTGGTGGATGTGATTGCAGAGCCATTGGCCATTATCTTTGAAAACTCATGGCGAAACGGGGAGGTCCTGGATGACTGAAAAAAGGCTAATGTAGTGCCCATCTTTAAGAAAGGGAAGGAGGATCCGGGGAACTACAGGCCAGTCAGCCTCACCTCAGTCCCTGGAAAAATCATGGAGCAGATCCTCAAGGAAACAATTTTGAAGCACTTAGAGGAGAGGAAAGTGATCAGGAACAGTCAGCATGGATTCACCAAGGGCAAGTCACGCCTGACTAACCTAATTGCCTTCTATGAGGAGATAACTGGCTCTGTGGATGAGGGGAAAGCAGTGGACGTGTTATTCCTTGACTTTAGCAAAGCTTTTGATATGGTCTCCCACTTGCCAGCAAGTTAAAGAAGGATGAATGGACTATAAGGTGGATATAAAATCATCGGCTAGATCATCGGGCTCAACAAGTAGTGATAAATAAGTAGTGATAAGTAGTGTGTAGTAGGCAGCCGGTATCAAGTGGAGTGCCCCAAGGGTCGGTCCTGGGGTAGGTTTTGTTCAATATCTTCATTTCGGATCTGGAAGATGGCGTGGACTGCACCCTCAGCAAGTTTTCAGGTGACACTAAACTGGGAGGAGTGGTAAATATGCTGGAAGGTAGGGATAGGATACAGAGGGACCTAGACAAATTAGAGTATTGGGCCAAAAGAAATCTGATGAGGTTCAACAAGGACAAGTGCAGAGTCCTGCACTTAGGATGGAAGAATCCCATGCACTGCTACAGACTAGGGACCGAGTGGCTAGGCAGCCGTTCTGCAGAAAAGGACCTAGGGGTTACAGTGGACGAGAAGCTGGATATGAGCCAACAGTGTGCCCTTGTTGCCAAGAAGGCTAACGGCATTTTGAGCTGTATAAATAGGAGCATTGCCAGCAGATCGAGGAACGTGATCGTTCCCCTCTATTCGGCATTGGTGAGGCCCCATCTGGAGTACTCTGTCCAGTTTTAGGCCTCACACTACAAGACGGATGTGGAAAAATTGGCAGAAGTCCAGCAGAGGGTAACAAAAATGATTAGGGGGCTGGAGCGCATGATTTATGAGGAGAGGCTGAGGGAACTGGGATTATTTAGTCTGCGGAAGTGAAGAATGAGGGGGGATTTGATAGCTGCTTTCAACTACCTGAAAGGTGGTTCCAAAGAGGATGGATCTAGACTGTTCTCAGTGGTACCAGATGACAGAACTAGGAGTAACGGTCTCAAGTTGCAGTAGGGGAGGTTTAGGTTGGATCTTAGGAAAAACTTTTTCAGTAGGAAGGTGGTGAAGCACTGGAATGGGTTACCTAGGGAGGTGGTTGAATCTGCTTCCTTAGAGATTTTTAAGGTCAGGCTTGACAAAGCCCTGGCTGGGATGATTTAGTTGGGGATTGGTCTTGCTTTGAGCAGGGGATTGGACTAGATGACCTCCTGAGGTCCCTTCCAACCCTGATATTCTCTGATTCTATGATGATCACTGTGGTCCCTTCTACTCTTAAAATCTAGGAAACTTCTCACCCACATATGCCTCTCTTGCCATCGCCTCCTCCCCTCTCATTCCTTATGGGCCTACCTCTGCTTACTCTTCCCTTCATATCTTTTCTGCTCTCAGTTTTTTATCTTTCATTCTTCCCCTTGTTCATGGAATACCTCCTATTTCCCATCTGGCAAATGCCTGCCTTCCTTCCTTTCCTTCAATTTTCTCCTCTAAATCCATTTATGTGAACTCTTTATACACTGATCTCATCAGTAACACTGTGCCTGTGCCATCCTGTGTTTTGAAATGTATTTTATTATATAATACTGGTTTGAATTAGAATTTAAGAATGTAAGCACCATCCATCCTGTGCACTGCATGAAGCAGGGGTCCTGTGGAAATAGTGAACATGTAAGTAAAGACTGTATCATAATACATATGCACAGGGGGAACAAATTAAGGTTGCATAGACAACCTTAATTCTGACATTTCCTAATTCCTTATTGCTTGACTTTGCAACTCCATTGTCATTGTTTTAACAAAAGGGTTCTGTTTGTAATATTTATAGACATATATACATTGTTCTTTTATTTTTTTTTAAATGAAATGCACATCAAGTGTGGAACATTTGTGCATGCAAAATGGAGAATTGTATCTTAGAAATGGGATATTTATATTCCAAATGGCCTCTTACTTAAACAGATGTGCATTTTGATATGCAGCTGACGTGTGCACAAATTTAGTCAGCCAGTTTGGAAAATTTGGTGCTAAAAATTGTAGCAATGGCTTAATTTAACTGTATCTCTCCTCTCCATCTGAACTTTATTAGAATATGTTGTACAGGTAGTCTCAGCACCAGCCAGCCCCTCCTAAAAGTTCTGATGTTTTTCATTGTTTCTTTATAGTTAATCTATTGCCAGAATGCCTACAGTCACAGCAGGTTACATCAAAACAAAGACAAAAGTGCACACTGGAACAATGCTGTCTCATTAATTTTTTGGGGGGGGGGAAGAGGGGGGTAATGTTGAGAATTAATTATTTTCTCAGGCACAGTACTCATCATTGATGAAGTTCATCCCATGTGGAGAACAAGTACAAGACCTAAGCACTTTTTAATTCCCAAAATAGGACCCAAGTGGGATTACAGTGACCATTGGCCCTGTGCTGGTCCTCTGCAGAAGACTGAATATCACCCAATATCCCCAGACAAAATAATTTGCCAGTATCATTTTGAAAATATAGTCCTAAGAGTTTTACTCAGAACCACAGGAATGAAGGAGGCAAGCAATTGTGTCCTCCGGTTTTAAAATAACAACTTTTATCAAGGGAAGCCCAAATTGCTGTCCAGCCTCTTGGCTTATTTATGCAGAACTGAGGAGTATGGACTGAACACTGAGGGGAAACAAGCTGGCCTTCCTGCATGATAATGTGTTAATGACTAGAATCATGCTTGTTTGCACTCACACATGCAGTCACCCACACTGCCTTACACAATCTTTTATACATACTTGCACACACAAAAGCTAATAGTTTTCATAAACTAAAACCTAAATTCACTTACTAAAAAAAGTAGGGAGAGAGGAACCCCAAATGTTGTTGCTCAGATGCCATGTGAAACAAGATTTTGTTTTTTATTTTAAGCAAGTCAACCACATCATTTGCATCTCTTGCACCATTGTTGTTCCTGTCTGATTTTATGCTCTCACTTTCTCTGTGTGTGACTACTACAGCACTAACTTTGTGTCTACTAGAACCTGCATCAGCCTTTGCCAGAACCGCTCAGGGGAAATTGGAGGCATACATAACTTTTGTGATGAATCTACTTATCTTGTTCTGTCAGTGAAAATTATCTATGTGGACACATTAGGAAGACAACCACTGAGTCACAGAAATGAGATAATGCAAACACACCCAAAATAACAGAATCTGCTAAAACATATCTTAATCTGTAGCTTATTTTCCAAGAAATGACAACTATGTGGAGAAGATGGATCTTTGTCTACTATACCTCTCCTTGCAGCATTTGCCATCTTTGATTTGCCTCTTTGAAATGGAAGGAAACATTTTCATGGGCTTTGGTGGTGCTTAAAGAAAGGATGCCCTTCTAGTCCTTGTTCTCTCATTTGTCCTTTTCCTGATGTTTTTATCACAGTTCTACTTACTTGACACAAATCACATTCTCTGGATTAGCTGCCAATTCAAAAGAGAAAAGAGAAATAAAATATGAAAATGGTTTGATTCTTTTAATTTTTGTGTGTGAATCTATTGCTTTTGAGTGGTGGTGGATTGACAGCAAAGGAGATTGAAACAGCAGCGTGCATTTCCTCATACTGTTTTACTATGCTTCATTCCTGATCTGGAAAAGCCATATTTGTGGGTGAGAGGATAGTTCATTCTACATGGCTCATTCAGTCCTTGTCGTCTTTGCTGGGACTGCCATCAAGGTTGCTAATTACAGTAATGGGTTTGGATGTGGCTACTTTTGCTCTGGGAACTGGTCAAGCTAATTTGATATAGACCATATCATCTACTATCAGCTTGGTCTGGATATGAACCAAACCACCCACAGCCTTCCAAACCCCCCGCTCTCCCCCCACTTTTTTAAAAAAGAGAAAAACAGTTAAAATGTTTTTTGTTATATAGTGACCTAAACAAAAACAAAACAAAACAGAAAAATCCACCCCCCTTTTTAAAATGGGGTTCAGATGTGTTTTCACCAAAGCTTGCTTAATTTATTTTAATTGCGGGAACCTAAACCTGAATTTTTTAAGTGGTGCCTATTTATAGTCACCTGACTTAGTTACATTAGAAAGGATTTCCCTTATACTGCCTTGAGCTGCAAAGGTTTTATTTTTAGTGAAAAAGTCTATTTGGATATGGCTTACTCAAAAAGAACCTCATGGAAAACATACTTTCCTAATCTTACAAAATATTCAGCTCTTGCCATCTTGAAGTTTCCCCTCACAAGGTCTATAGAGCTTTTTGTAGCTTTCAAAGCTTTGATTTTACTGGAATAACAAACAAAGTGTAAGCCAACATTTTAAAGTTTCAGAAACTCTCCTGGGAACTCCTTCCTCCTGTGCTCTCTTCTCATCCAAGATGGCTACTTTGAAAAGGGTAGAGAGAGACTATGGCTGTCAGATATTTGAAAGAACAGTATCACCGAGGGTAATGTGTAGAAATGAAGCCAAACTATTCCTCTGGATGTAATTCCAAACTTTTGGGTGCCCAAATATAGATCCAAATATTGTGGCTTGGGACCGTCTCCAATAATTGGTGACTAAAAACCATTCCTTTGTTCTTTTTACACACTAAAATATAGCATTTCATAGCTGTAAATTTGCACAAAAAGATTATTTATACTGAACACATTTTAAAATTTCAAAAATGTTCAGAGGACTTCCATCTTCTTAAGAGTGCAGTCAAGATGGCTGACTCACAGCTTTAAAAGCTTCTTTATAGCACAGTATTTAACATGGCGGTACTTTTAAGATAAGGACACTTCTAAAAAAAGTTCATTTAGTCTGGTATATTCCAATCTCACGGTGCTGCCCCTTTGTACTTTCTATGATGGTTTCTTAGTCACTTGTATCCCTTAAGTGCAGAAACAATGGCTCCTTCCTTTAGCCTGCCTCCAATTCCCTCAGCTCTGGCACAGAGGTGAAGAATCATTGATAAAGATGTTCCCTTGCTCATTAGAAGGTTAGTGCCTGAGATGAACTTGGAAATCTTGAGCCTGTGAGTATCTCACTTAATCATGCCAACGGGAACTTCTCCAGCTAATTATTTGTTCAGCACCAGGGTTTCTGAGCTGTCATTTAACCATGCAAATGCCTGTTTGTGCTTGCAGTAGGGGTGGATGTGCAAATTTTGCAGGTGCCAAACTTAGATAATTTGTCCCTAAAATTCTTCTGACTCTTTAGGGCTAGATCAGATGTTTGCATTCTGTGTGCTCAACAGGCAGTAAATGTGGGAGAGCCATTCTCAGGGGAAGGCATCTGTGCCTTCAGTACAGTTCATATAAGGCACAAAGTGTGAGGGTTAAAAAAATTTCCAAACCCTTTTTTGGTCTGATCTGATCACTCTTTGTGTGGCAATTAGAACTAAACATGGCCTTTAAGACTCAGCATTCATCTATGAATTTCCAGTTCTGTTTCAGGAGTTTCAAAATTAAGTGAGAGCTAAAAAACCCACAAAACTTACCTTTACCTTATTTTTCGCCATTCTAACCTAAGTTTCCACGGAAACAGGGTTGAAAAAGCCGCTGGTAGCCAGCAGGCATCCAGCAACTGGGAGTGAGAACTCTCTTTTGTCACTTTTCACTACTGGCTGTCTGCTGAGTACTCAAAGTGCCAGTTTGCAAAGCCACCTAGGTTTGTAAAATCTGTACGACGTTCAATTTGAGGGGGAAATAATAAATTAACCAACTCTTCCCCCCCCCCCCCTTGGTTTGGCACAATAAGTTCCAGGAGGGTAAATTGGCTAATGAGTTCTGATCTGTTCAGTTACGCTGATACCAACATAGGCAGAAGCTTTGCCAGCCAATCAGATTTCTCCTTTCGTAATTTCCATTTTATAAAGTTTTATATCTCATTGTCATTTGCGTGTGTGTATGTGTGTATGTGCGTGCATGCGTGTGCATGCTTATGTTGTAGTACTGTAATTCTTTGTATTGTAGGTAGGGTGACCAAATGTCCCATTTTGTGGCCCAGACAGTCCCTTTTTTAAGCCCTGTCCCGGCCATCCTTTGACTTTTTGGGGGCAAAAGTGGGGCTTTTGTCCCATTTGCTCCTACAACACAAATGCCCACGTCTGTGGAAAAAAAATGGGGTGTGGTGCACAGGAGCATGCGGGGGGCAAGCAGCGATGTCAGCCCCGCGTGGCCCCAAACCCACAGGGGGAGAAGGGACTCAGGCCAGCCTCACACGGTGTCCCTTTTCCCCTTTAGGAAATATGGTCACCCTAATGGAAGGAATATTTGTGTGTGCTTAGGCTGTAGTACTATAATTCTTTGTTTTGCAGGCTCCCATTTTTTGCATTACATAGGCCATGTACCCCCCTTTTCTTATATATACAGGGGACTGGTTTTCAGTGAACATATTATCACTGATTCAGGCCCGCTGAGAGCAATTCCAGGCCCCAGGGCAGAACAGTCCGTGGGCCCCCCAGGCATGCACAAGCCGAGCCTGAGCGGACGCGGTCTGCCTGACATTTGCGCAGTGCTATGCTTGTGCTGGCTGGTGCCCAGCAAGCTGCTGGCTGTGCTGCTGGGCGCGCTTTTCCAGCACGGCCAGGGCTTCCACGTGCCCACCCAGTAGGGTTGCCAACTCTCTAATTGTGCAAACTGAAAGACCCTTGCCCCGCCCCTTCCTTGAGGCCACGCCTTTGTCCGCCCCTTCTCTGAGCACCTGCCCCCTGCTCACTCCATGTCCTCCCCTCCATTGCTCGCTCTCCCCCACCCTCACTCACTTTCACCAGGCTGGGGTAGGGGGTTGGGGTGTGGGAGGGTGTGTGGGGTGCAGACTCTGGGAGAGAGTTTGGGTGTGGGAGGGGGTTCTGGCTCTGGCAGGGAGTTTGGGTGCGGGGTTTGGGGTCTAGGCTGGAGCAGGGGCTTGGGATGCAGGAGGGGGGTCAGGGAGTTAGCGCTTACCTCGGGCGACTCCCGAAAGTGCCCGGTACACCCCTCTGGCAGTGGCTCCTAGGTGGGGCACCGCCCCCGCAGCTCCCATTGGCCGCAGTTCCTGGCCAATGGGAACTGTGGAGTCGGCACTCAGGGTGGGGACAACATGTGGAGACCCCCTCCCCAGGGGCCACAGGCCCAGGGATGTGCTGGCCACTTCCAGGAACGGCGCGGAGTGAGGGCAGGGTTAGCCCCGCTGCGCTGCCATCAGGAGAAGGGGGCCCCCGGGCTCTTTTAAATTGCCATGGCTCTTTTAAATTGCCCCCCCCCCCGGTCAGCGGGCCTGTGACTGATTCTCATTTAAATATCAGGAGTAGTGTGTGAATGGAAATGGCTTTTGACCAGAAGTAGAATAGAGCTGCTAGAAAACTGAGGGGTCTGTTTGGTCAAGACCCATAAAAAACAGATAAGTATGTACAAATGGACATAATCAGAATAGACCCTGGTTGCCTCCTTCAGCCCCCACCCCAGGTGTTTTCCCCATAAATGTTTATCTCCTTTCTTTCATGAATAACCAGAAAATGAAAAAAAGGGGAACAGAGTCTGTATAAAAAGAGAGAGAGAGAGCTTTGAATCTTTGCATAGGGTAATGTTATTATAAATGTTTCACAAATTCCAATGCTAATTACAGATTTTAATTGGGAGCAAAGTGCCGAAATTCTTCATGACAGCCACACAATACAGCCGCCTTCATAAACAAAACAGAACTTTGAACATATGTGCATTTTTGGCTATTATTAAATGTCTTAGAATTAAATAACTTATCACCTATGAGAGAATAGGTGTTGACAGAGTCAGTACTGGTGTGTTTTTAAGCTTGCCTAAGGCAACATAGCTGGCATTGAAGTTAAGCTTGGCATTCTTTCTCCCCCTCCTTTCTCTCTCAAGCCCAGGAGAATGCTCACTTCATCAATGAGACTTGTCTGCCAGACACAACAGAGATCCTTGAATTCACTACATTTATTTTGCGATTTTGTATTGCAGTCAGATCAACAATGCTTTGATTTAACTACATGATACACAGGTGTTAAGGGCCAAAACATACACAACCATTCCAGTGGCTCTGGTTCAGAATATACTATTTTTTGGTGATCCAGTAATGAGAAGCTGTATAGACTGCCTTTATGTTTGAATAAAGATATAGTTCTTCAGCTTCAAGATTTCAGAACTAAAGAAGATGTATAATATTCAAGCATGTTTCAGTATTTTTGTATCTTCCTTTTAAAATGATGTGTATATACTTTAAAAAACAATTTTATATACCACATAACAATAATGTTAATGCTTTAAAAAAATCCAAAGACGAAAAATGTAAGTCTAATTTTTTTAATCTTTTTTTTCCTCTAGCGTTTTACGATGGGATAATGAGACAGATGTCTCTCAACTGGAAGGACATTTTGACATTGTTATGTGTGCTGACTGGTAAGTACATAAAAATCATAAAACTCATCTTAGAAAAAATAGCTTTGCTGGAGTAATTGTACTGCGTTGCTTGCTGATGGCTAAGCAAAGTCAACAAATGAAGCACAAAGCCACCTTAACCTCAACAAATTAATATTCATCTCCATGTGACAGTTATAAGGTAGTCTTCTATCACACAGTAACTTCTACCACATTATTTCCCAAAGATTGATTTTGAGAAGCATTTCCATTTTCTGGAATTGCCTCTGTTTCATGCTTGACGTATCAGTAAATGGACGACTTAGGCAAATTGCAAATAATTATGGCTCAGTGAGGAACAGTCTGGAGAAAAGGGAGTTTATCAACACAAACAGCTCAATTAGCTTACTTCTTAGGAAAGATCTGACTATTGATATAAGGGGATGAATATTTTGCTCCTCAGAAAATCTTTGCAGAGGAAAAAGATTTTCAAAATCTTTTTGCATCACATTCTGTTTCTTAAATCAATTCAACAACAGTATTGATAAGCATACACTGAAAATGATGGTCACATTATTACACAGGTAAATATTGTTAATAATAAGAGAATGCTTAGTACAAATTAGAGCACAATACTTAATTTGTGACTGAATGGTTTCATGTTAAATTCTAATATAGATTCTATTTAAATATATCAATAGATTTGGCTGTGGACACAGACCAATTTTTTATATTGACGGTGCAGATTCATCCTGTCCTCTGAGTGACTGCATGCCCACTTTCAAAACAGTGCATTCTTAATTATAAATGAAGAAAGCTAGAAAATGTAGGTGCAAGTTTCAGTTAAAAAGGGGGAAGATAATTTTAAAAGAAATCCTTCCTTACATAATTCATATTTGTTTTTGATTCTTTAGATTGCCGTAACAGAATAAAAATGTTTCTATTCTGAGGCATGTAATTATTGTAAGAGTCCAAATTCTGAACATAATGACTTCACAGCATAGTTGAATTCAGCAGATTTCTGACTCTTACTAAGAAATAATTAAAAGGAAAAGGGGTGGAGGGGTGGAAGAAACTGTTTATTGTCTTTCTAAACAATGCACTTTTAAATTGGCTTCTCAGAAACATTTTCACTATGTTTGGTGGTGGGGCATTGCTTTTGTTTTTTTTAAAGAAAATTGTTGAGGGGGGTTTCAGAAAAAATATTGATTTTCTTTAATAAGGGGTAAAGAGTATTTATTCATCTTTCGTCCTTTATGGCTACCTATTTCTTGGCTTGCACTGAATGCAACAGTGCTTCCTTTCCCTTAGCATTTAATTTCATAAAAGTTCTTTGTTCCCAAAAAGGACAGAGATGGGTTTCTAACTAATCGCTGATAATGTGCCTCAGAGATGCATCATCTGATTAAAATAAGGAGCTAAACAACACCATATGATTTCAGCAAGTAATTTAGTAAATGCCTTCCTCACCAAATATTAGACTGGATACTCCAGGTTTCATTGCACAGATGAAGTTAATGCTGGGCAGGATTAGATCAGATTAAGTATGAAAGTCAGATCAGAGTGCTGGCGGACATGAGCAGGAGGGCAGTAGTCTTCTCGGAGGCTTAGACAAGGCTCGCATATGGATGTTCTCCAGATTATGTGGGTGAAGCAAGGTCTTGCCAAGAGATTTAGAGTTAAATTTGTTCTTCACACAAATATCAAAACAACCTGGCTGTGCCATCTCTTGTATTCTTGATACTCACACCATGTCATCCTATTTGTACTGGGGAGAATAGCAGAGGGAGCCAGACTTAAGTCATTTTTTCATTAATATTCTTGCCTAATACTCCACCCAGCCTGTTTGGAAATAGTGTACTTTCATTAGGAAACAAAGGATCATACATGACAGATAAAATCCTAATGCATGTTCAATCTCTGGGTTTTGTACATTCATTTTGAAGCATTTAAGATACAGGTAAGTGAATAAATATTTATAGATTTTTAATAAATAGCTACATGAGGGTTCATTTAAAATACAGATTTTTATACACAAATTACCTTTATATTTAGTGCTCCTAGTGCCAAAATGCAAATATACACCCATTCTTTAATAAGCATGAAATCACTGTAACATTTCTCACTTTTTAAAAATCATTGATTCAATAACAGAAACTAATAATTTACCCAATATGTTACCAGAGTTAGTTAAAAAAATGTAGAATACATTTATCAAAATATCATCTTTTTATTTTCATGTTTTTCTCTCCCAAAGTAAAGAATCACTTCAGAATTGCTGGAGTTATTTTAGTTTTCTGAGTTTTGGGGCTGCCATTCCAGACGAAAAGAAATCACTTTCCATAGAGTTCTTCAGGTGACACCTAAAGTATGCAGTGATAAAAATAGATAGAATAGATTGCATTTAGACCTATCACATAGGTCACTGTCAGTCGATAAAATCTGGGATTAGAATAGAGAAATATAAAGTAAAAATCTGAGTTCAAATATTAGGTACATGGATAAAATCTATGTCTGGTTCTCTGAATAGCTAACCAGTGGTACTGCTTGATCCCATTTACATGAAAACAAGCTCTATTCATTCCAAACCCACACTGAGGTTCAAATAAAAATATACATGATTACAACAAGCAGCAATTTGTTTATATTCTTAAATCATTCATATATTCATATATTTACATTCAAACATTCATAAACCTTCTGTGCAGGGGTGGAAAATAAGTTATTTCCCTGAACAGACAGCCTATTAGTTCACAGCTACATTTAGTAGCCCAACTTGATTATAAAATAAATAAGAGGCAAACTGTGAAAGCAAGTTAGTTAACCATTCAGGGTTTTGACAATAAAAATAGTTTCATGGTTCAGCAGTTCCAAATAATTTGCAAAATGTCACCTTTGAGATAAAAATAAGGGGAAAAATATTGGAGAGGCCATATCTGTGATAAAGATGCTCTTGAAAAAACATCAGTTTACTGGAGTATTTTACTCTTGTGTCCCTAATCTCAGGCTCTTGTGGGGGAGAAGGGGACTTCTCAGCCCACAGGACTTTCAGTGGCACATGTCGTGGGGTGCAATAAATGCAGGCACAGGAATTGTAAAAGTGAGATTGAATAGAATAGAGGAGAGAGAAAGAGACGGGTCCACCCTGTACAGGCCACAAAGAAGACTCTTCTTCGGTTCTTGAGTGCCCCAGGTTTCTGGACTTACTGAAAATACAGGATATATTATTTTCCTGATTAAGAAAAAATGAATGTGATGTTATTTTTTTTAATTAAATGTCAAAGAGAAACTTGGGGAGGGTGAGGTTGACGTTGGGGTAAAGGGAAAAATCGTTGGCCTTTCAATTTTCTGTTGTAAACAGCTATGATTGGACTATAGGTTCAGACTAAGCATATCGGTAGTCCCATCAAAATCAGTGAGACTATTCCTGTGTCTAGGCACATGCATAAGTATTTGCATGATGGAAGCCTAGGGGCCCAAATCCACATTCCTTTCACTGCCAAATTTCCCCCTGAAGTCACTGAGGGTTGTGATTCACTGGGAATGCAGGATTGAGCTCCAATTACTGATTGACTTCATGACATTGGCGTGTACTATACTGTATTTAATATAAGAATTCCTTTCTACCGGAATGCAGTAAGATCTCTGTCCTTGAGTTTAGAGTAACGTGTCATTGTTCATTTTAAGATTACCTTTGTACATGCATTTCAATTGCAGTGAAATCTGATGGTGTGGAAATAAGAATTTTTTTACCTAATGAATGTTTTTCAGAGTATGACAGCTCTACAGTTGAAGCGGCGCAAAAAGATAAATGACTCTGTACATTAGGTGCTGCAAATGATTGCAAGTCATGTCTGAAGTACCATTTGTAAACTATCCCATTGTACTTAGCTTTTGCTGCATATGCTAAAGGAAAAGAGAGTTGACCTGATAGCCTATAAAATATAAACATATGCCCACTGTTCAGAGGCACTAGTAATACTAAGACCCAAAAAGATGGGATAAACCGTATCAGCCTTTACCTAGCTGAGAATTCTTTACTGTTTTTCTTTGTTGTAGCTTACCATTACTTCCACACAGTTTTTGTGTAAGCATTTTTTCTTGTTTTAATGGTAGGTTTTCTTAAAAGGAAAACGTTCAGAAAAAAAGAGTTGTTTTAAAAAAAGAAAAAGAAAAGATGGAGCTGACAAAGGTGGCCTATAATTCCATATAGATGTAATATAATAACCACACTGGCTAAGAGCCAGTAACCCTACTCCAGCTTCTTTACTGCTTGGACCAAACACTTCTGTCCTGACCTGTAAAATGCTTGTGTTCCTATCCTGGGTCTCTGCTATCAGAGACTTCCTATTACAGAAATCTGAGGCATTTTGTTTTGTGGACAAAAATTGATTAGGAGCTTGGTTAAGAAGACTATCAAACCACTGATGAGCTAAGCCAAATTTGAAGTGCAGTTTCCAGAAATGAAAGACAAGTGCAATAGACCAGCATATCACTTAATTCAGGGGTTCTCTGAATTTTTTTGGTGGCAGAATGCGCCACACTGACACTTTTTCCTAAAATTATTTATTTTTCCTAAAGTTAATAAAGTAATATGCACATATATACATCCAAATCATTGTAATTTATTTATGTAAGGTTTTGGGTTTTTTTTTGCAGACTCAATAATAAAAATAATGCACAGTTATTTCTACTCTTTACTGGATCTAACAGAATAGAAACACAAATAAGGTGCTTTGCACAGTTCTTGTCTTTTGCTTTTTTTGGTAAAAGCGGTTGTCTGTACAACAATTCTGAAGTAAATTTAAAAATGCTTTGACATAATAGAAGTCCAAACAATAATGAAAACCGTATCTGGGTGGCTTGGGTCTGGGGAGGGGAGGCATGGCTGGGGCTGGGCCCGGGCTTCTCCAGGCAGGTGATGGGGCTCGGGGCTTTGGATGGACTGGAGCTTCTCTGGCTGAGGGGGGCAGGCACTCTGGGCTTTGTCCAGCCTGGGGCTCCTCTGGGCAGGTGTGGAAGGGACGGGGGGGTCTCGGGACTTCAGCCAGCCTGGGGTTTCTCCGGCCAAAGGGGGGGGCACTCAGGGCAGTGGGCTTCTGGCTCCAGTCACATGGGGGGGACAGAAGATCTCGGGGCTCTGGCTGCTGGGGGTGGAGAGTGGGGGCAGAAGGGGTGGAGTCAGGGGCTAGCCTCCCCAAAGGGGGGCTCCACCCACTGCCCATGCGTCCGCCACTCACCCCCTCTCCTGCTGCTCACCTCTGGATCCCTCCTCAGTCCCCCACGCACCGCTTGCCTCCTCTTACCCCCCACCTGCTGCTCGCCTCCTCACTCCCCTGCCACAGACACCCTCCTGCCCACCAGCAGAAGCCCCAGTCACTGGGTGGCTCACTGCTCATGTCCTCACTCCCCTGCTCGCAGCCAGACCCCCACCCACCTTGTCATCCTGCTGCTGGCTCGCCACTCACCTTCCTTACTCCCCCGCCACTTACCCCACCGCTTGCCTCCTCCTCCCCCCGCCTCCTCACTCCACCCCTGCTTGCCTCCTCACTCCACCCCTGCTCACCTCCTCACTCCCTCGCTTGCAACCAGACCCTTCCCACCCTCCTCTGCTGCTGGCTCACCACTCGCCTCCTTACTCCCTTGCCACTCACCCTGCCACTGGCCTCCTCCTTCCCCCGCCTCCTCACTCCACCCCTGCTTGCCTCCTGCCACCTCACTCCATCCCTGCTCGCCTCCTCACTCCCTTGCTCGCAACCAGACCCTTCCCACCCTCCTCTGCTGCTGGCTCACCGCTCGCCTCCTTACTCCCTCGCCACTCACCCTGCCGCTCACCTCCAGTCACTGGAAATGTACTAGTCCTAATGTACTAGTCCTAATGCCAGACAGAATGACCACAAACAGGATAGTGTGAGGGAGAGGGAATTGTCTCCCTCATTCCATCCCCAGCAGTTGCAATGTTCATAGGTGCAATTTTGGATTCACTCAGTGAAGAAAACTCACATGGCTACTTCTGAAGCTTTAAAAGCTTTGTTTCTCTTGGTGGTGCTTTTATGGCTTCAAAATAGTGTACAAGCTTTCATGCCTCTGACAAGCAATTCTAGAGGCATCCCACAAATTCTGTAAAATTCTGGAGCTTGCCATGCAGGCCCAACCCCAGTGTAGTCTGACTGAACCATACTTTACTCATTGAATCAGGAACACACTCTTCAGCCTCTCAGCCAAACAGTGAATTCTTAATTTACTGTATCTCCTCTACTGAATTCTAATAAAACCTTTAAGAGTGGGGCTAATGGCTGCGGGGATTGGTAACGGGAATTGATAGTTTTGTCACTTCTCAGATGCTCAGCCTCAGGCATTGTTCTGAATTTCACTACTGCCCGCAGCTCTATTTCTGCAGAATTTAAGCTTTCATTTTTTAAAAAGGACAATATTAGAAATTGAAGGCCTAAGGTATCTAAACTACTTATATGGTCCCCATTACAGTAGTATCTGGGCACCTCATAATCTTTAATGTATTTATCCTCACAACACCCCTGTAAAGTACGGAAGTTTTACAGATGTGGCACAGAGAGACAAAGGTTCAGGTTCTCAAAGGTATTTAACTCCCTAAGTTTTTGTCTACACAGTAATTAAATAGCTATGGCTAGCCTGGTTCAGCTTACGCCAGCTCATGGGACTGTAAAATTGCTGGGTAGACATTCTGGCTCGGGCTGGATTCTGTGTAGACATTCTGGCTCTGGATCCCATAAGCAGGGGGGGGAAGGTCCCAGAGCTTGGGCTCCAGCCCAAGCCCTAAAGTCTACACAGCAATTTTTAGCCCTGCAGTCCAAGCCTGTGAGCCTGAATCAGCTGACCCAGGCCAGCTACAGCTGTGCTGTGGGTCTTTTATTCCAGTGTAGATGTACACTTTGTAACTTTCCCAAGGTCACATAGAAAGACTGGGGCACAGCAGCGAATTGAACCCAGGTCTCATTCCCAGGTCCCTAATCACTGGATCATAATTCCGCTCTATCCTTCCTCTAAATAAGGCACCCAAATACTAATATAACCTGATTTTCAGAATGCTTGGCACTTCTAGAAATCAGTCCACTTTTATGTAGGTACATAACAGATGTGAAAGTTATGGCCAAAGTTCCTAGTGCTGAGAGTTTGAAGAAAACTCTTCATATGTGAACTGATTCAGGACTGTCTGCCTGTATCTCCAGACACAGAAGTAATGGCTCTGAAAGCTTTGTGAACTGCTCCCCTTCATCGCAATGGGGTGTTGACTCTGAAACCTAATAATGATTTAATGTCAACATTATTAACTATGTTATTATTGATAATTTTAGCAGAAATATCTAGCTATTCTGGGATTGTGGACAGAGTATGGGGTCAGAGATGGTGTCTGAGTACAGTGCCATCATCTTTTATTATCTTTCCTGCACCCGCTCTAATTTTTCAACTGTTGTAACCATTTCCTCCTGCAGGGAGTTGGATGGAACTTCAGTGAAGTTACTGAAATTAGTAGAAATTGTTGAAATTGTGAGGAAAAAAATAACATTTCTGTGACCTGCTTGACACAGTTCTTTAGATAGGAGCCTTTCATATCTAGGTCACTGATATGAATGCAGGCCAGGGTAGTAATTACTGAAAAGCATTACCATCTGATGGCCATTCATGGGCCATGGGAATTGCACTTGCAGTCTCAGTTCATCTCTAATACACAGCTATCTACAGATATCCAATATGAGTGATTGGCACCCTTTTTGGCTGTCTCAACACATATGCTAATGAATTAACGGGCATGCAGAATGAAGTACCTCTCAGCTTTAGGGGTAGTCCCTCCAGAACAGTGCTGAAGCACATTGGTAGCACCTTTTGGGGAAGCTGTCTTTGCTGTACCCATTCTGTGGGTAAATAGAAGACTCCAGTCTTGAGATATGACAATTCTGCACTGACTCTCTTTGCTCTATTTGAACAGTCCCTGTCACAATGGGGCCCTGGCCTCTAGAAGCTACTGTAGCATAAATAAATAAATTAAATAAACTGACTATAAATATTTTAAAAGAAAAGGGGGAAAACCCATGAGTAGGACACTAAATGCAATGTAAAGTAAACTTAAAAAACAAACCAACCCTCTACTTGGTAGTCAGACCTTTCTATACAAAAGAGCATGTGAAATGCTAACCTTGCATTACAGTATATTGATCCTGATTTCTGATATCCTAGCTATTAAAAGACAAGCGTATATGATCAGTGAATTCCTGTCACATAAAGAACTCTTTCATGCCAATATTTTGGCTTTAGCTTTAGATAACATTTATTGCAAGCTTCAGTTTTGTTTGTTTGTTTTCTATTAAAAAGTACATGAATTGGAAGGCAATTTAGATCTCAGTTCCTCCTTTTCAGTATTGTGTAAACATACGTAATTAGCCTTGTATTTATCTGCATTAGTATCATTAAAATTGAAAACCCATTTTAATCTGGATTCTGTTCTCTTCTCAATGTCAGCCTGTTTCTGGACCAGTACAGAGCTAGCCTTGTTGATGCAATAAAGAGATTACTCCAACCCAGTGTAAGTATGTTTCTATTTTCTCCTGAACACTGGCTTCAGAATAATTAGTCTGTGCACAATGATTGAGGGAGTAATGAAATGGCAGGATTAATGTCATGTAATACTTTAATACTTATTATGTCCAACTTCAATTGAGTCTTCTAATCTATCAGATTCTTTCCTAATCATAAACTAGGAAACTTCTTATACTTGGCCTTCTGATAAGGAACACAGTGGGTAGTAAAATAAATGAAACCGCTTCAAAGATAGCATGAGATTATTTTTATCAAAGCGTTTCTTGAGTATTTTCCTTTGATAACAATGTCTTCATATTAAAGTAAAAGTATAATATTGAAAGTTTTTATGTTAGCTTCTGTCATTTATAATCCCTTCAAGAGTAACCTTTGCCACTGTGTATATATTTATTGTGAAGGAACATTTTTCTTTTCATTTCTGTTTATATTAAATGAATAAAACCCTTAAATATATCTATAGCACACAACTTGTTTTCTTCATGAAATAAGCCATGTATTTACATATTATAAATGTTAGGGAAAATTAAAGCGAAGCACTGTATGAAATGCTACACACATTTCTACATTTATTTATGTGGGTGAGGAAATTGCTCTGTCTATATAAAAGCTTAGTCTACCAGACTGTTATACTAAACTATGAAGACGTAGAATCAAAAGGAGGAATTAATATGCATATACTTAAAATAAACTTTAATCTCAAGAATTAAAAGCCTCAATTCTACAATTTAAAATATATATGGTGAATGCTTTCCATAGGCATTCAAAACATGATCTAACTGCTTGCATTTAACGTGCTAATCTTCCATAAGAGAAACCTCCCATTTTAACATGAAAACCAATGCATGTGAACAAGGCTTTTTCTAAACTGTATTTTAAAAACTCTATTCTGCTTATTTTTTCATATTACAAACAATTTCTTCTATTAAAAAATAGACACATAGACAAAAACCTGATAAGACATAAGAAAGCGAATAATTTTAGTCGCATAAGTAATCCCATTCACGTCTAAGAGTGACTGGGGTCCTATTCTTGGCTTTGTCACAGACTTCCTCAGTGGCCTAGAGCAAGTCACTTAGGACTAAATCGTTGTACTGCATATAAACCAGTGGGGCTGTGTGTCCAGGAGCAAAGGAGGAATGTGATCACAGTGAAACCATTGGACTGGCTGTAATATGAGCACTCCCTACCTAGTGAGGCCAGATCTGTTGGTGGCATGGAAGGACCATTGCTTTGTCCTCTCCCTTCCCCTTCCGGGGAAGCTAGCATTGCTAGCCTTAGTGTCTGGTCCCTGCATGGGTGTACAAAGTAAGGGGCAGGAGCTCTTTTTCCCCTGCTTCCCTAGGTTCTGGTCACAGTGTATCCCTTAACCTCTCTCTTTGTGTCTCAGTTTCCTATGTATAACATGGGGATAACACTACTTACCTCAAAGGGATGTTGTGAGGTTTAACTCATGATGGGTCCAGTTCAGCAAAGCATTTAAGCATGTACTTAACCCCATTCCTGTTCAGCAAAGCACTTAAACGTGAAATCTCAAATTCCTTTGAGCCAATGGGACTTTTACACATGCTGCATAGGGAAGAACAGAAGCATGTGCTTACATGCTTGACTTAGTCATCATTCTAAACAATGTTATTTACATGAAAAGAAAAACAAAATGAACAATTAATTCTTTCATCAGTTATAATAGCCCTAAAATATGTAGTTTCATCAGTACTGTAGCCCTAAAATTCTTTCATCAGTATTGTAGCCCTAAAATATAAGTCTTATGCACTAGCTACCATGGAATTTCACAGATTTTCTTTAAGTTCAGTATTACCCTTTCTCTTAAGTCCCTTAAATTAATTAGTCTGTTTCAACCAAGAAAACCACCGTATACTTAAAAGTTTATGTGTGGCCAAGCTGATAAAGACTCAAGCCAGAATTACATCAACATGGAAAATAAGAACCATCTTTAATAGTGTCCAGGTGAACCAGCAGCACAAATCAGAGATGCAAGAGTTTCATGTTGTATGTTAAGCCATGTATCATCACATCATTCCTTCTATAACTTTTAATAAAGGACTTCAGGGAGAATAATGGACAATAAAGCTAAAATGAAAATTGAGGTAAGCACAAAATATGGGTATCCCTATTAAGCTGACTGGAGGGGGAATTCAGCATAAGCAATAAATCCTAATTTACCTTTTAGAAAAATTATTTTCCCTCCATTTATGAAATCCCCTGGCACTTCCTGGTTCATTAAACACATCCCAAGATCCCTCATTCTTTGATAATACTTATATTAGAAGATTCATGGTATCAATCATTCACAGAATGATGCATTCTGGGACAACTTTAATATTGTCAAGAAATACCAGCAGATTCCATGGGGTGGGAAGGAGAATGTTTAAAAAAAATCCATAGTTTTTGGATGATAAACCATATAGACTAACATAAACCATAAACTCTCACAAAAATCCTTTCCCATACTTGGATCCAGATGGTAGTCCCTTTTGTCTATTTGGAAATGAGAAACTACAATGAAGAGTCATAGATAAGGCACAAGGGCACATAATAATTATACAATAAATTATTTCCTTGCTGTTGGAATTCAGTTATAAGAAGGACATTCTGTACATTGTAGCAGAGGGAAAACCAGAAACAAATTTGAGAAGGAGTTTGATCAGCAAATTGCGTTCCATACAGCAATGCTACATATTTTATAAACAACTTCTCACTGATAATAGAATACTTCACAAGTGGCTGTGTGACACCAATTCCTTAGCAACACAGATGTCAGGCACTGGAAGCCAAGGATGTAATGTAAACTGGCATTATTCATACTTAAATACTATCTTTAAACTGCAACCAACAGGTTGTCTTTCAAAGTCTGATTTAGAGGGCTTGGGTATAAGTAGGGTACACCAAGAAAAGCTACAGATTTATGGGTGCTACAATATTGAAAAGCCAAAGAAACTGCATTGCTGCAGAATTGTTAAGAATTCAGGAATCTTGTAGAATTTATGATATTTTACTTCAGAAACTAACCACAACTTACTGCACAATTTCAAACCCCCTGGTTATATCTAAAAACACTGTGAATGTAAATGAATTAGCTCAGGGCATAATTCTTCTTTACACTAAGGTCACTTTGCACTACTCTGGCAGTGTAAAGTGGCCATAAATTACATTTACACTCACTTTAAAGCCCTTTAGCTGTGCCAGAGCAGTGTAAAGTGGTCACTGTGTGACTGAGAATTAGGATATGTCTATACTTAAAATGCTACAGTGGCTGTAGTCCACCTCCCCAGACAATGATAGCTAGCTCAAGGGAAGAATTCTTCCATTGACCTTGCACTGTCTACACCAGGGGTTAGGTCTGCATAGTTGCATCTCTCAGGGGTGTGGATTTTTCGCTCACAAGAGATATAGCTTTGCTGATGTTAGTTTGCAGTGTAGACTAGCCCGTAGGCTCTCAGTTTTTATGTTGGCAAATTTCTTTTGAATTGATAGGTTTAAATTTAATGCCAATAAATGGCTTTATTTTACCACTTTTTTTTTGCTTGCATTGAAATATGTTTTTAATTTTACTGTCAGAACATTTATTGACTTGTAAATGTCCTTTATAACATTGCAGTTATTTAGGCTCTGATCCAGCAATGGTCTGTTCCTGTGGAGTCCCAGTGAAGTCCATGGAACTCTATGTCAGTGTAAGGTTCTGCCTGAACAGAGCAGGCAGGCTTGGAACCTTAATAACTAGTGACAAATAAACCAGTAATTAGTTACAGGGACAGTCATCTTGAAAATCACACTTCTGTCTTGTTTTTATCTGCTTGCATTACAGTAACACCTAAAATCATTATAACTGAAAGAGATTAGAGAGGCGGAAGTATTTTTTCAATTTTTCACTTCTTGCATTTGCTAGCACTTTGATCCTAATTTAGGAAAACATGTAAGCAAGTGCTTCACTTTAAACTCACTTCTTGAATTGGGGTCTTTGCACCTAACCAATTTCCCTTTTTCCCCTATATGATCAGTGAATTCCCATTGTTGTTTTTGTTTAGGAACAGCAGAGAGAAAAACTTTTTTTTTTTTTTTTTAAATTAGCAGGACGGCTCAGGTCATTTCATCTGAAGCTACTTTTTAACCCATTTTTTTAAGTTGCCTAGATTTCAAGATTGTAGTGTCCTTTTAATAGACCAAAGAACAAAGTTGTTATTGGTCTAACAAAGCAATTAACCACAATACCTATTTGTTTTGAAGGGATTATTCTAGTTATAATCCTAATCAATGATTTGTTGTAGCATTTATCAGTTAAGGACCAGATGCTCAGCTAGAGTAAATTGGGATAGACGCATTGAAATCAATTGAGCTATCCTGATTTACACCAGGGGAAGCTTTGGCCTGAAAAGTCAAATGTACCATGATTTAGATAAAATGTCATTCACATTTTTGAAGTTTTAATGTATGGTACAACTTTTCAACCCAATTCAGATAGGTTTTTAATATGGTGTTTAGTTCTAGTATGTTCATTCTAATATGTTTTTTTTGGATTTAATTTGAAAGGGATTAGTCGACATAGAATGTGAAAGGAATGTCTTCATAGAATGCTGAGTCTAATTTTAAACTGTACTGATAACATTATTGTGTGAGTATTGCATTCTCATAAAAATTGCTGGAGTGTGGGCTGAGGGAAACAGTATGTTGGGGCCTGGCTCTGGCCAATCCTCCATACAAGAGGTTCCGCATTTCTTTCCATGTGCCAGCTAGCGTGTTCTGCGGTCAGCAGGCTCAGACCCTGAGTGGAGGAAGTGCTTTGCAAACAGTACCCCAATGGTGAAGGACCTCAAGAAGATAAGAAGTTCCAAAGGGTGTCCCTGTCTTCTGTAACATGGAGCATTATCAGGGTGGGAAGATCTTCAGTTGAAGACCCCCCTTAAGAGAAGGCTATTTAGATGTGTGACATTGAAGAGGGTCGTGTGATGCTAAAATGTTAGGAAGGTTTGGCACATTTCACTCTGATTGTGCATTTCCTTTTGTTTAATGTTTTACTTCACAATCTGGGCTCATATTCTGACCTAAACTTTGCCGGGGCAATTCCACTGACTTTCTCTGCACCCAGTTACACCTTATTATTAGTCATGGAATAATAGAAAAAGTGTCAAAAGACTTCTTAGGTCTACTTGCCCATCTGTTTGCTGATTGAGGATTATTCCTTACAGTACATTTTCTAGTGCACTGTCAGATCTAATATGAACTCTCTCTAGAGTTGGGGCAGTCACTCCTTAATTTAGGAGACTATTTACTGTTTTGTAGACCTCACTGTGAGGATGCTTCCTTGATATCTGACCTAAACATTCCTTTTCCTAATTTCATCCCCTTATTCTTACTTATGTCTTAACATACCATGCTAAATAATTCCCTCCTTAGTATTTACACCCTTTAAATATTTGTAGACCTCGTTCTTGTTCATCTTAGTTGTCACATAGCCTAGCTAACTATTTATCAGTCCCTCCAGCTGTTCCCCTCACCACCACTACACCCTCCTTCGAGTTTCTGATAATGTGGTTCCCAGAACAAAATCCAGTATCAGGGTTGCCTACAGTTGTAGAAAGAGAGGAAGAATAGTCCAGGGGCTAGGGCACTAGCCTAGTCCATAGGAGACCTGAAGTCAAGTCCCTGCTTTGCCACAGACTTCATGTGTGACTTTGGGCAGGTCACCTCGGCTCTCTGTGCTTCAGTTCCCCCCTCTGTAAAATGGGAATACCTTAGGGTGTTAGAGGATAAATACATTAGAGAATGTGAGGTGCCACATAGGTACTTTAGCTATCTAGATAGATAGAACCTTCATTTCCATGATGTGCTGTCTCTGAATATGTGTTTATACATCTCAAAGTTACATGAGCCACATTACACTGCAAGCACATATCTAATTTGATGTCCACTATCACCATTAAGTATCTTTCAGTGTTACAGCTTTCCAGGATCTTTCCATTCTCTTGAATTGTTCTGACCACTTTTTCCCCCAGACATAACTAGCATACATTTCTCAAGCTGACTATCAATTTGTTATGTCCTGTTCATTTTTCTGACTTATCTAGATCTCCATTTATTATTTCGTTGTCTCCTTGGTGATTACTGCACCCACCTCTCAATTTAGCATCAACTGTGAATTTCATTAACATGCTCTTTAACCTCCCATTAGTATCAATGTTAAATAAAACAGGACCTACCACTGAACCTTGTGGCACCCAACTAAATAGCTTCTTTCAATTCAATACATTGTTGTTTAATGTTAACATTTGTTTAGAGTGATTCAGCCAGTTTTCATTCCATGTGACAGAATTCATATTGAGCCAATCTGAATTAATTTTGCAAGCAAGATTTCAAGAGATGCTTTAGCAAGTGTCATAGCCTCTGGACTAAAATTTAGTGTTGCTGTGGGGGCGGAGGAAGAGTATCTAAAATCCATCACATCAGAGTAAAGTCTTGTGTGTTCTCTTCATACAAAAGGATGAACAAAAATTTAGTTAATGGACCTTCTCGTATTGCCCGGACATAAAAAATGGCCAGATCGTCTTGAATGATTCAACATTTCTGTGCATGAACATTTTTGTTGGCAGTTTTGTTGTAGCCTTGTTGGTCTACGATATTAAAGATAAAGTGAGTGAGGTAATATTTTTAATTGGATCAAGCTCTTGAGCTTACACAGAGCTCTTCTTCAGGTCTGGGAAAGGTCCTGGGGACTAGAGGTCCTTTCCAAGACCTGAAAAAGAGCTCTATATAAGCTTGAAAGTTTGCTGCTTTCACCCACAAAAGTTGGTCCAATTAAAGATATTACCTCACCGATCTTGTCTCTCTGTATGAACAGTAAGCTGTGTTTGAAATATGATTTGCAGATATTGGGCCAAATTGTTGAGGTGCACAGGTGATGTAAAGTACATATTTTTATACAAAGATTGAGTCTGATTCTCCTCTAACTTCTGCTGGTTTTACACTGTTGTAATTCCTAATTTAACCAGATATAAGAGAGAGGAAAATCAATCCCGGTGTTTGTATGATGCCTTGCAATCAAACAGATGGATTTTGCCAGTGCAATCAAACAGATGGATTTTGCAATGTATGTATGTGATAAATGATTTTTCTGTGTTTTATTTAAATAACATAGAGTAACAGGTATTGTGTGAAAAGGATCAAACTTATTGCAATTGGCCATTTTCAGATTAAAATGTTTATTTGCGGCCTTCTATTTTGCAGTCCTTTAATCAGAGAAATCATGCACATTCTGAACAGTTAGATTTATGAATAGTATATAAATGCTTTTCCCAGGGAAAAATTACTTTTTCAGCAGGAATATATTAAAAGATTACTCAGGGTATGTTATATCTGGTTCCCTTCCAATTTTAAAAATGTGTAAATTCTCTTTTTAATGTTCTAGGGGAAAGCAATGGTATTTGCTCCACTCAGAGGGAATACTTTAAACCAGTTTTGCAATCTAGCTGAAAAAGCTGGTTTCTCTGTCCAAAGACATGAAAATTATGATGAACATATTTCGAACTTCCACTCCAAGGTTAGTTTTCTGCTTGTGTTAGATAACACTTTAATCCGCATTGCATTTTGAAGAGATCATGGTCCTTTTGGCAGGTAACCTAAATGTTTGATTAAAGTACTCCTTAGGTGTGCTGTTTCTGAACAGCTATTTGGTATCTGATTATTTTGTGTGGTAGAACCATCCTTTATCTTTGCCTCTCTAGAAGAGTTTTACAGAAGCATCTCCTGTTTACCGTTTTTATATAACCAGTCTTTTTATTCAGTAGAGTCTAATTTATGGGATCCATTTCTTATTTTTATTTGTTGGTTAGTCACCTATATATATCTGGCAAACTAACATTTACATTTTAATAAAAAGCTTGCAACTTTTAACTAGGTTAAATACTGAAATAAATAGAAGGTGAATGTCTAATTGTATCATATCATAACTTAAATCCTTATCTCTGGTTGCTTTATGGCTGGGTCAGTTGGCAGCTTCAAACTGCTAAATCTCATACAGAATTTCACAGTTGTGGGGTTATATGTCAGATTGAGGCACTACAAGATTTAGGTCAAAAGCACTTATCTGAGCGTGGTTTCTAAGCTTACTTACATAAAGCTACTGTTATCAGTCTCTTTTTTTATTATTTATAGGTGTAGGGTAATACAGGACACAGAAACGAAGGTATTTCATAAAAAAACTTTTTAGGAATCTTATTTTCCAGTATACATGCAGCAGTGCTTATCAAAATCATATTATTACTTGCATTTTTTAGATCACTATTTCATACCTTAAAGAAATCCACTGTGGTGGGCCCATTTGACCTCAGATATTACTTTTAACCCCTCACAGTTTTGCAAGTATTTCCCGTGCAAAATACAGGCCTTCTCAGAATTTAATCTTGATTTCCTTGTGGGAAAACAGCTAAATGTTTTAGATACGTACCCCTGCACCATAACATAGGAATTAGATTATATTAGAAATATATATGCACATGATATTCTAAAGGAAAAGGTCAAAGTATTTTCTTTGATTGTGTAATTTTCACATTAATAAACTTCTCCTGTCAAAACTGACTAGCTACATATACACAAAATCACATAATTTAACGAAATTGATGCAGTGGGCCTGATTATTGTCGCACTTACATCAGCCTGTTTTACATCAGGCTAACTTAACTGACTTCAGTGGAGTTACTCCTAATTTACATCAGCATCAATGAGATCAGAAAATCAGGCCCAGGGTCATCCTTCCCAGCCATCAACTAGCACTTTTTCTTCCGCCGTCCCCTGGAAAGGGATGCAGTTTTTCTCCCGTTGTTTCATGGTGGGCATAGTTTTTCTCCCTTTGCTCCCTGCACCCAGATCTCCAGCCAGGACATCTGGGAGAAAGAGCTGTTGGTATCTTCACCCAGCAATTGGCTCACAAATGAAGTGACTTTTTTATTCCGCCGTGAAATGCAAACATATTTTATCTCTCTTTCCTTTTCTTCTGGTGTGAGGAAAGAAAATCCTAGGGACATTTCACTGCATGGGTGCATTCTAATATGTGCTCTACCTCATGTGCCACAGGCTAGACACAAGAATAATATTTTGTTTATTATTATTTTTTAAATTATGGGTGTCTTAACCTCATTTGAAAACATAAGAAATATAAACTTCCAAACTGTTTTTTTTTTTAATGCACTTCTTGTGTTGCACATTTTTGTGCTATTTAAGAGAGGGCCTCTTCAGTATTTGCTGATGTCCAAATCCTGATCTCTCTTTCTGTCATCATGATATCTAAGTACAAAATGCCTCTCTGCCAAAGGGCTTTGTGTAGGGAATTACATAACGGTTCAGGGATGAAATTCATCCTCCTCTCCTCTCTCTCATCCCACCCCCATGTACTCGTGCTCAAAATTGGAGGCAAGGCTGGGAGTGCCTGTGCAACCTGGCCAGGGCCACTGGGTCAGCCTGTAGATGGAGGTCTGGTGGATCCATGTAGTTCACCTTGAGACAGGGTCCACACCTCCTGCATGCCCATGAGAGCTAGTATAGAGCTTGGCAATATGGTACAGAGAGAGCTGTGGGATCTTCCTTCAAGCCTCTTGGCTTTCCAAGTCTCCTAACTCAGTGGAAATGTGATGATACATCTGTTGTATTTCTGTCTTCCTTAAGCTCTGGGAGAGAGCGCCAAAGTTGGCCCTAAGACAGCATTGTTTATCTTTTACAGCGCAGTCGTTACAAATAGCAAACGGATTTTTGCTTCCTTTTCATTCAGAGGACAAGAATATCAACTGCTTCGGGTTTCACTGCTGCCTCTAGCAAGATGGTGCATTGTGTCACCTGAGCAAATGGGAACATAGTCTCCTTGCGTGCGATAAATGAAGGCAAACACAGTTACCTTTCACAGAATATATACTGAAATGGCAGTGTATAGTTATAAAATATTGTATACAGTGGGCCAGATTCCCAGATAGAGCTATGCTGATTTATATCAGCTGAGAGTAAGGCTTGGTTGTTTACTTTTCTAGTTTTTATAATCTAAGAAAACCTAAAATTCAGTGCTCATTTTCACACAAAATATGGGTAAATCTCTCCCATAATTTAGACAAGACCATTAAAAAAAAGGCCCTGGAGGGTGTGGTAGATTAATAAGCATCTTCCTGAAGACAGAGTATATTATAGAGAAATGACGAGCCAGAAAAAAACTGTTAATTATCTCCATGTAAATCAAAAACACTCTGTTTTAAAGAAGCAAACATTTTTGATTGATCCAATCATTGAACTGATGTTCTTTTTGTCACTTGAACCTTTGTTGTATTTTTACATTCATGCTTAAAAGTACAGTTTAAAAGTTTTGCATGTTTAGCAGGAATCAGTTTTCTTCACATGTGTCTCCTTCCAAACCTCATCTTTCCCAGGATGAGTTTGCTCCCAAATGAAGGATAGGCGTTTTCCTTCAGGCTTCATGTTATCCTCTTATCCCTACTGTTTTGGAATAGAGCGTAACCAGCTGGAGAACTGTAAGAAGCCTGATAATGCAGCTATTTTCTGCTGTCCCGTCTTAATCTTGTTACACAAATGGTCATGAAGAGATTCATGAATTTTAATTTTGCCCTCTGTATTAGTGCCTCATGTCACTCATACACAGCTGCCTTCTGTGGGGAGTTGTTCACCCCTCCTCCTACAACAGGGGGAAAAATTAGTTACAATCTTGGCAGTAGAGCAAGTAACAAAAAAAAAAAAAAAAAATCTCCACAGATTTAGGCAACCACCCATGAAGCTGATTAACAGTCAGTGATCAGGAGGAACAGCTTTGCCTCTTAAACTTTTCACCTCTCATTGTTAGCTGTGAAATTTTATTTCCGTTAAAAAGCAAGCCTGTAATCAAAACTGTGCCATTCTACACTTTATGCCAGTGCTTTAGTTAAATTGTACCCACATCACGGAATCAGCCTGTTCAGGAGGCAAACAGCATAAGGTAGGGGTATGTTTCTGAAACATTGTTTTTTTAATTTGTACTTGCAAAGAAAGACAAATACTTTTTACCTATATTCAGGCTAGTTGGTACATAACTATGTCACCTTGGGAATATTAAGTACATAATTTATGTTCTATAATGATATGCCTTAGGAAATATTAACTTTAAATGTGAATAAAAATATTCTCAGCCTTTTATACTATCTCATTTGCATGTATCTATATTTCAATCACTTTTCCCCCCAAAGTTTCAGGAGCTTTTCCTTCCTAGAAACTATGTTGTTGTGTATATAATGAAAACAGACTTGGAAAGGCTGTGACATGAGCTCAGGACATTATGTCAAAAGAATGGTCACATTGTACCTCTGCTTATCTATTCAAAATGCCACATTACAAGTGGCTGGCGCTTATAATCTGTACGGTGTGCTGTTGATAATTGTGGATACTGTAAAGGGTAAACAGTAAACAGTGGATACTGTAAAGGGTAAACTCCTGCTGCTGCTATTCACCCTGTAGGTCTGAGCGTGTTACATCCAATTATGAGGTAAAGCACAATGCTGCTAATAGCAGCTATGTAATTTATTTCAGTCCTAGTAGGCACTGTTTTTGCCTACAAAATTGAAAAATTGTTTTATTCACAATTTGCTTTTTGTTCATTTGTATAAAAAGGTGCTTTTTCATTTCACAAAATTATACTCATTAATTGGGCACAGATGTGCAACCTTGGTAAATGGAATTATTCTTACACTGCATAACATTTCATATTGAAACAGGTATTTTCAAACTGTTTTGTATGTGTTTTTAGTACTCTGACCTTACATTTCCACTTACACTGTGTGACAGGTTATAATATATTTCTGTGTGGCTTTTTATTTATTTATTTAGCATCCCTGTCTCTTCTGAGAGTTGAGGTGCATCTGGACTCTGATTAAATACTGTAACGGATCCTCTATGCTGGCCGCCAGAGGTCACTATAGAATCCAGGTTAAAAGTAGCATGGGGGCATATGGTTTCTGTCACATCCCCAAACAAGATTTATTTAGCCTATATATTACTCTGGGGGCTTTCCTGTATAGAGAATTCTTCATCCTATGTATTACTGTACTTGATGTAGTTAAGTGGATCAACTAACACAAAACTAGTCTAAAGGAAGTGCATAGAAATAGTAGTATTTACCTTTTCCTTCCTCCAGGAAATTATTCAGCTGTACTATCCTCCCCCAGTCCAAATATATATTTGGGTGCTCCTCTTCCATTCCAACAAGTAAAAGAGAAAGGTTCAAGAGAGAGAAATTAGCGGATGTATCCCATTCATTCTGCTTTTGTTAAAGAAAATCTGTTGACTAATTTTGCTGGATTTCTGTCTTAATCAAATAGTGGAGTTCATAAAACTCTATGCTCTGAATAAAATGTATAGTTTGCTGGTGTAAAAGCTGCCAGGATACTGTGAAATTGATGAGTAATCCTGTGCAAACAAAGTGAACCACCTGTGGTAAAGTTAAAGATCTTGGGAAGCAGATTGTCATTACTTTAGTAATTATACTCAAACACTTCTTAGTAAAGTGGATTAGAATTTAAAGAATAGATCAGTTTTATGTTCCACTATGAAAAAGGAAAAGTGTGTTAATTGCTCATGGACAGTAGCTTACACTGAGACATGTCAGAGTTGAAGAATATGCTATGTAAAGGACCTTTGGTGAAATAATTTTAGTAATTGTGTGACATAGACCAACTAAAATCCTTAATCCATTCCATGGAGAAAAAAGGCATAACAATTTTGATTAAGAACCGTATTGATCTTTAATCTGGTATTTCTTATGTTTTTCTAATTTGTGTCAGTATTAAATGCACATTTTTGCATTTCCCCCCTTTGACATTGTATTTAAACAAATGATAAAAATTTAACTTTTTTAAACTTTATAAAACCTTTATAAAAACTTATAAAAAGTAATATTTTGGGGAGAATCGTTTATGGGAGAATAGTTCATTTATCAGTATAATATGTATTTATATATTTTAAATGTATTTACAAGAATAACTTTAGCTGAATAAGCCATTCTAGTCAACTGCCTGAACACACATTTATAATTAAAAAAAATATTTTGAGTATGTATCAGAAACGCTCAGATAACCTAGTCCTAGCAGTGCAAATGGTTCTGCTCTAATTACTGGTGCCGCTATAATTCTGTATTAGTAAAAGAATTTTTGAATTGCACATCATTAATAAATAAAACCATCAGAAGCTGCAATATAGCCTTTGAAATGGCTTAGGCCAATATAAACCTTCCTGTTGTGTCAAGGTATTACAGGGGTCCCCAAACAGTTGGTGATCTTAAATACTAAATCTGCTGCAATACTGAGGCACTACGGGGTAGGTTAAGGATGAAGTTTCAGCCTTCATTCTGAATGTCCTTGCTTTGTGGATTTAAGTCAGACCCTAAATCTCATTTGAATCTGGTTTAATTAATTGAGTAATGCAGTAATTTGTGAATATATAACTCAGACATTTTTATAAGCAACATGCCACTTTTTCCTTCCTCAGTTGGGAAAAATGCCCTTACAAACCTGTGATAACTATTTTGATATACAATCCTGTAACTGTGATAGTATTTGACATTAAGCTTTTTGGAGGTTTTAAGCTGTTTAATCAGTTGTAATATTGTTCACACTAAGAAATATAGTTAGCTAAGAAGTAAACATCATTTTGTGTCAGTAGTTTAAAAATGTGTTAACACTGGTTTGCTTACTTGTTCCATTTTTTATTTGCAGTTGAAAAAAGAAGAAAAAGATACATATGAAGAAAACATCCATTACCCCTTTCTTCTTGTTTTAACCAAACATGAATAGAAGATGAAATCTTTTTTTTTTAAAAAGGACAAATGAAAACTAATTATGTGTGTGTGTGATTTATTTTTTCTGAGTGGCTATCATAAAATATGATAAGGAAAATTTGTTTCATTTATTGCAGTGAGGAAACCTTGTGAGACTTTCTGTATGTCATTTTAGGAACTTAGTTTTTCTCAATTATATTTCCACCTTAAAAAAACGACATGCATATATTTACAAAGCTCTACAGCTAGTTTTCCTTCTCTCTCATGCCTTTCAGCTTGCATGTTTGTTAATCTCTCTAAACATGATTTCTTTGTTTGTATTTGAAAACACATACATCATATGCTTTGTGGTTGCATTTGACCAGTTGAAAGTGCTAAAGCTTTCTCATTCAGTTAGGGAGCAAATAGTTTCCTCTTTAAAGTTTTCCTTTTAAAAGTGCACACTTCACCTCATAGATTTTTCTTTTGCCTTTCTTGAATTTTCCCTGTTGATTTTTCTATCCATGCAAAATTGAAATGTTCTAACTTGTTTTGGTGATTTCTTTTTTTTTTTTTTTCTTCTTCTTTTTTTTTTTTTTTTGCAGCAGAGTACTTTTTACCACTGTAGATATATAAGAAATTATGCATCGGACAAAAGCCTCATAAACTGACCATTTGTCCTTTGGACACAATAGCTTGCCCAGCCCTCTGCTCCTCCTCTCCAATTATGTGTGATTAGTCTCAGTGTGTTGTGTCAAGAAGGGGGAGTGTGCTGAGTGCTTATTATCTGGTTAGGTACAAGAAGAGCACATTTAGGCTCTGACTATGAATGAAAAGTGAGCCTTTATCAGGACTAAAATCTAACTGCTGCTGTTCTACAAACCTCTCTTTAAAAATAGATCTTGTCCTAAGACATTCTGAACGCTATGGCAACTAGGGAATTTTCTTTTAATGCAATCAAACAATCATCTTATTCAAATTGGGTGTGTATTGTGATATACTGTGATTCACAATACACAATGTTTTGTAAATGTTTAATATAGCACTGAGAGAGGACAGCTTTCCTACAAAGAAACATGATCATATTCTTCTTTTCTAATGGTTTAATAATATGTTCTAATGATTTCTTGAAATAGCAAGCTGGATCTTTAAGCACAATCTCTTTAACCAAAACACTTTTAGAATGGTAAAAAACCCCAATCAGATACTTAGTATTGTTAAATGTGCAGTTTCCTATTGAAATACATTAAAACAATTACATTTGGTCAATTCTCTTCCTCTCACATTTAACAAACTGAGCTATATGTAAACCACTAGCTTATACAAGTTCTTTTCTCTTCAGGACTATCCTCAAACAAATTTTTTCCCCACCAGTTTGCATGTCCTTGTAATCAACACTTTTTATGCTCCATTAGAGCACCTAGATGGATCTCAGAAGGCATAGGTCAAGTCGCAGTTAGATCATACATTTCTTTCTCACAAAAACTTGAATTGCAATGCCAAGTGATGGGCTAACATCACAATAACAGCAATTTATTCCTCTTTTGATAAAACAGCAGTCTATTCTCCGTATTAGATAAAGACCAGGGGCAATGCAAACCAGCCATTTATTCTAGTAGTTCAGCAGTAGATCTCCTTTATGGATGTTGTGGGTTTCATGTTCAAACTCTTGATAGAAGAATATTTTCTGATAAGAAATAAGGAGCATTTAGGAATATTTAAGGCTGTTGTAAAGATACTTTTCATCAGTTTTTGTTCTGTTTGGACATACAGCAAAGGACATGTTTTCCCTAAGGAATGGGTACAAGGAAATCTTTGTAACCAACAAAGAAAAGCCAAAGACCTAGTGAAATATGAAAATATGTAGATCCTCTCTGCCTTTGTAAGAAGGGCTTGAGAATATTCTCTACAATATAATCTAATAAAGACATATAGTTGCCAGAAATAAAACTATTGTCATTGGAAATGGCATTTTTGTTCTTTATTCCTCCAGGGAATAAGCAAGTTTACTAAAATGAACAGCTAGTTATTGCTTTTTTTAAAAAAAACTGTCTGTAGTGTTAGTATAAGCTGTTGCACTAGGTGCTGGCTATCTTCCTTTAAGAGTGTACTTGATGGAGTTTTACCAAAGAACACATCTGGGGTTTGATTCTGTGAACACTTACACCCGGTAGCTCAACAGTGAGTACAGCTACTCATGTGCCTAAAAGTTTATAGGATTGGGCCCCTAATTTGTAATTTTCCACTGATTGTCAGTATTAGGTTAAATATTTGTTAATTTCAAAATCTGTACTGTAAAGGTATACAATTGGAGGGGTTTCTTGTGTGTGTATTTTAAGCATTGTTTTGTAAAGGACATCTCTCAGATTTACTGTCTTTAGAAGGTACCGTTGACTGGAAACACTTTCTGATTTCTCAAATTTTAATAAAAAGGCAATGATTTTTTAATTAAGATGCTAAAGATCTCTGCTTAAAGAAAGTTATGTTCATAGGTCACCAAAAGAAGCTTATTAAAAATAAATGTGTCAAAGTCCTGTATGTGTCCTGCTTTAACTGTATTTTTAATGTGATACAGATTGCGTCATTCTTTAAAGGAATATTAGGATTGCGTAACTGATATTTGTAAGGCACTCTGAAGATGAAAAGCATGGTTTAAATACTAAGTATTATTATTCCTTTGTTATCTTTGGCAGCCAATGGGAATGTTTTCCGGCTATACTGAAAGAAGGACAGGAGACACTTGATATAGTCTGGGACTACCCAGCAGATAAAAGTGTACAGTGTAGTTAACTACATGATCATTTCAACATCTACCTGGGAGAGCTTCTGCCAGCTCCTCTCTTTTTCCATCCAGGTCCCCAGCCTGGGATCTTACCATCCCCCCGCCACCACTTGAACAAAAGTTAAGGTGGGCTATAAGAAAGGGGGTTGGCTCCCTGCCGTACCAGTCTAGGATCCCCAACCCTCGCCCCATTCCACTCTTTTAACCAGCATCTCCTTTAAGTCCTTTACCAGGACATTTATCTGGTCACTGTATTCCTTCTCTATGGAGTATCTGCACTGCACAGCCGCCCCACACTTACATAGTGAGTTGCAAAATCATAGCCTAACTCTCTTCCCTACTCACCATAACAAAGACCCTCCCGAACCCGCTGTGGGGAAGGTGAAAAAAGCCCCACTCCACCTTGGGCAATCTGGTGGTGAGGGAAAAATTCCTTCCTAGCCCACGGAGAAAGGAGCAGCTAGTGTGATGACCATAGCAGGTCCTGACCACCTCCAAGAGGATGGAGGGTGGGTGCTGCTCCGCCTGACCTGGGAAAAAGGGGCTTTTCTCACCAGGCTTGCCCCTTTTCAATCCAGTCCCTAGGGATGCGTCAGGGATGACCCATGCCCCCTTTTGCTGTAGCTTTTGAGCTTTGCTCCCCCTACCAGCCATAAAGCACTATTCCTTCTTCCCCAGCAAGCCAGAAAACTCCACCCTCACCCCCCACTTAAAGGTGCAGTGTGGTCATTAGACTGATGTAAGTTTTCCTTTACATATGTAATGAACTTCTGATGGAGATCGCTTCTTCCTCCATAATCAGATTAAAATGGCTACTTGTGATCCTCGTCATATCAGAATCTGTTGCAATGGGAATGTTTTTGTATTCCCTGGCAGTCAGCTATAATCTTTAGACTATGAAATGTGAAAAGAAATAGCTGCTTACATGAAAGAAAAGTCCACTTCATCCAAAGTATGTAATATATCTGTATTTGCATAGGAGATCTTGACCAGGGTACCTGAAAGAAGGGGTGCTGGAACAATTTGCATAGTGGGGGTGCTGAGAGCCATTGAACCAAACTGTAAACCTTGTATAGGATGGAAACCACTTCAAGCCAGGGGGTGAGGCAGCACCTCCAGCACTCCTAGTTCCAGCACCTATGCGTGAAAGGTTATGATGCCAATCTTTTCGTTAACATTTTGATAGAATGTAAAAATAAAGCTTTAAGGGAGGGGAGCAAATTTGTGAGGAAGGATGATCTTATGGATGAGGCACATGTCTCGGAGTCAAGAAACGTTATAACTGATACCAGCTTAGTTATAAAATTTCTGTGTGGCCTTGGGCGGGTCAAATAGGGTGGCCTGTCTGACATGCCTGTGTTGGGACGGAAGGGGGAGTAACATCCTGTGCAGCCTCTCTAGACCTTGAGCTTGGCAATTTATGGGTAAGCAAGTGCTTCATGCCGATTGCAGCTTCCCTTCACTGCTACATAGAGAAAAGCTTTCATTGTTCCTAAGGGCAGGGAGTAGGCAGAACCTTTACTCCACCTCCTCAGCATGCCAACCAGTACCACTAATTTAACATGAGGGGGAAGCGACCAGTAGTAATCTGCTACTGGCCAAGATCCTGAAGCAAGAGAGTAGCAGCCACATTCCTCCCCTTATACGGGGCAAATTGTAAATGCATGATTTAGCCTTCATCTTTTGGTGCCTCCCACTTCTCATCTTTAAGAATGGGGAGTGAGGGAGTGGCTAAGCTGAATCAATCATTGCTTCCAAAGTGCTTTAAGAACCTCAGTTGGAAGATGCTGTAGAAGTGATTTATGTGGAGAGTAGCCATATCTGGTAGGTTTTTTTCCCCTCAGAATTGGCAGGGGCAGAATTTGTCATTCTGAACTTGTTGATTCCGGTATTAGATTCAATGGTTGATTAAGATAGCGACAGCTCTTCACTGCCATATTTCAACAGCCTGAGGCCTGTCCTAAATTGACCAACTTATTTGAACGGATTGACACGGTTGGTTTCAAATGCTAGCTTTTGTTGTTATTATTTGTGTTACGATAGCACTTACAGATCCCAACCAAGAGTGGGGTCAATGCTAGGCACTGTTCAAACCTAAAGAGCCAATCTGTACACTGACAAGTGCACGACCTAAATAAATAAAGGGTGAGAGAAAGAAAATATCATTATTCCCCATTTTGCAGATGGGGGATTTGAGGTACATCGAGGTTAAGTGACTTGCCCAAAGCTACAGAGACCCAAGTGTGTGACACAGTCCAGAATTGAACCCAGATTTTCTGAGTCTCACGGCTGTGTCTTAACCAGAATATTCCTTTCCTCTCTGACCACTGTTTTTTTTCTTCAAATAGCTGAATGTAACAAACTTCCTAAAACACTTTTTTCATTTTAAAAACATTTAGCCTTTTCAAGCTTTTTGCTTAGTTAGCAGCTGGATTACTGCCAAAAAGCCTAACGCATTGTAAGGGCTGGATCAGCAGTGGACATTTTCCATCTATGTCGAACAGGGACGTTGGATCTTCATTATCCTTCGCGAGTGTAATCTGTGTGGAAGGTAGAGGGAAGATGCACAAACAGTAGTCCAGATGGCATTCCACAGCCTGAGAAGATACATTTTAACCCATGAATCTAGGTTAAACTCAACAGATGCAAAGGCCCCCAAACACAAAGAGCTGTTGTGGCCAACAACGGTGGAACAGCAACATTTGTTAGCATAGTACTTTAATAAATAACAAATATTTGAAAAAGAAATAAACTTACATTTGCTGAATTTTTTCTGCTGATACTGATATTAAATCAATGCAATAACAATTGTAAAAGATGGCTTATTAAAACAAAACAAAAAGGGTGCTCTGTGTTAGACATATGCCTCCTTTAGCTCTAAAATTTTGTTTCAGCATGCCAAGTTACTAGCAAAGAATAGATTTTAGCATTCTATTTGCTTTGTGCCCTGATAGCACATGAATTCTAAGAGGCTGTTATTTTTTTCTCTGACTTCAATTAATGTACTTTTAAAATGATTAAACATATCATGCTGTGACTTCTAAAATGTCAACAAGCCTGTAAACTTGGGAGACAGGAATGTAATAAAATAGGTAATAGGAGATTCAATAGTTAATAGAAGCCCTGAAGTGTGAGTGTATACAGTAGCTCTATATTGGAAACTGTGCAAATGAAGATGGCTTAGTATTGCAAACTGAGGAAGAAAATTGTTTTTAATTAGCACCTTCATAAGAACTGCTGATTAATACTGTTTGGTTTGGTGAAAAGCTTTCAGCTGAGTAATTTGTACAGCCATTACAACAGTTTTGTTAGACCAGGACTCCTGTTGTTAAACACAAACAGCAGATGATAATGGTGGAAGATGAGTTTGTCATGTAACAATTTACCTTATTGAAAAAAGCTTTATGTAAAACCCAATACAGTAGGTACCAGCAGAAATCACATATTTTAAATCCTTCCAAAATTGCAGTGTGCCATGCTAGTGTGATTTTTTTCATGGACTAGAAACAGATTTTATATCATTTATAAAATTATAAATACAACTTAAAGGTGTTTATGCATGGACAGACCACTTTACTTGTAATGCTTTACATCAGGACAGTGAAGTGCTTAGGTATTTAAACACCTTCTAAGTATACAAAGCGGGTTTAAAAATTGAAATGTAATTAAGTAATATTGTTCACATGCAAATGTATGTGTGTGGCTTATGCACTGAAATTATGTTCCATGTTTGTGCAAGGTGTAGCATTTATACCCAAGGTTTTAAGGAGATTTCTCCCAGAACAACTATTATCGACTGCTTTTGCTTACCGGTTTTTTCAATTGACAATTAAAAATAAAAACGCTTTATCCATATCTGGTAATATGGGAACATGCATATTTTAGTTACCCCCTGTTAGATGTCTAGTGCAGTGTATAGAAACAGAAGAACTTTTAGTAAATGAATAACAATAAAGGAATATGTGCACTAAATTATTACACTAACTGAGGATGGTAAGAACTGTAAATTATTGGAGTGCCGTAATAGAACGTGAGAGTTTTTCTGTAGACAGGCCTTCGGGGTAATAACAAGGGTTGAGACTCACGACAGTGCCAAATAAGCTTTAGACAGCATAATAGTCTGCAAAGAAAAGCCACAGAGCACTAATGTGAAAGAAGAGCTGTCCACCACATGCAGCAAAAATCACCAAAGGTCATTTTATGGTAGCAATTGTGACATAAAATTGGTGGTCATGCTACATGTCTAATACTCAGCACAGCTTTATAAATGATGGGCCCCTAGCGATGGCTGTCATTAAGTGCTTTCATCATAATAAACTTTAAACTGTTGGCATTATGAATCGCCAGCCAGCTTCAGCTGTTCGTTGGATGGAGCTTGCAGTGCCTTAAGTGTGACAAGGCCTATTAGGAACTGCAACCATGTTTCAAGCGTACTTGGCTTTCCCACTCCTGGGGTGATTGCTGCCTATTAAACGGCATCTGGGAAGATTTTCCTCCAGCAATCTCTGATCAAGAGCTTTTTTGGGCTTTGACCTGCATTTCCTTCAAGACTTTCTCTGAGGAGTTTTATAAGAGCAAAACTCCAGAGGATTTATAGCCACTTCTGATTAATACCTTTTCAGTTTTTCTAGCAACTCTCCCACTGCTGCATGGAGAAAAGCTTTCATTGTTCCTAAGGTGCTTATTTGTGACCTTTTCTCTGCTTTCTGATTCCCTCGAACACGTTCTCAGTGAAATCCTTCATATGTAACCAAGACAGTTGTTGAAGCTGTTGCAGCTTTATATAGAGTGGCTTTTATATATACACATATTTTAAATACATAAACTTAGGACAGACTACTCCCTTGTAAATTTCAAAATTAATATCACAGCTTAGCAGCAATCCAGTTAAAAATAAGCAATCTCAACTCATTGGCCTCTATAGCAATTGATAGAGTGCTCGTTCCATCAAAGGTAGATACACAACAGCACCCTAGGGCTCCAGCAGTGTGATGTGTGTGTGTGTGTATGTATGTCATATAAGCCTCTCCTTCAAACCACCTCCTTCCCAAAACCCTAGGAGAAGAAATGGGCCTTGTCAGGTAACTGCACAGTTCATATATCTGTGCTGCTCTGGCAGATCAAAATGGGGAAAGCAAGTTCCAAAGTGGAAAGGCCTTCATGGAGATTGCCATGCCAGCAGCTCCCGCTCTTTTATGGTAAGGTTGCCTTGGCTTCAATTTCTCTGCTGACGGCAGCCATGGCATCATGGCAGTGGGAGAGTGGCACTGCCTCAGGTAACTGGGTTTCAAACCACTCAGAGTTTTTAAAGGCGAAGGCCGACATCTGGAATCTCACAGGTAGCCAGAGCAGCTCGCAGAGCATTGGTGTAGCATGCTCCCAGCATGACACTCCTCTTGGTGAAACGGCCCTGGCATTCTGCACCGGCTTCAGTTTCTGAGTAGTCACAAGATGTGGGCACATTCCAGTGGTCTAAAGTGCATCAGTAATTACTACACTGTTGAAATATAAAGATACATATAAAGATTTCATGAGCCAAATTATATTTTCATTATCCTTATGCACGTGAAGACTTAATTTCTATAAATCTTCCAGTGGCTTAGAATTAAATCATATTAGTGTGAATTATGCATGTTTAGGGATCACTCCTCTAAGAACTTGTAGTATATAATTTACAAGGACTATACATTTTTCAACTCTTTTTAACAAGGAACTTTAACTACTTTGTGTATGAGAGAGAGAGTGTGTGTGTATATGAGAGAAAGTGCGTGTGTATGACTGTGTGTGTGTGTGTGTGTGTGTTTTTAAACTGGAAACAAAAAAAACTCTCTGCTTTCTTCAGAAACCTTTATGGGTGACTCAGGTGGTGTTGTAAGGGTAAAAGCTTTCAGTGTGCAAGAACCAGTCTAATACTCTTATGAACATCTCTTTTAATCCAAGTAATGTAATAGTAGAAGTTTTAGATGAATGTCTCAGATGTAGACAATTAACAAACTAAATTGCAAAACCTTTGAGAGATTAGAATTAGAAACCAGCCAGAAGCACCTTGGGGTTCTTGGGTGTGGAGCAGGGTTCTTAAAGCAGAGGTTCCTATCATGAAGTGCATCAGCTTCTGAGTTATTTCAAATGAGGAGATAATAGCTGTTGTCATTAGACATAGTTGTGGACTTAGCTCCTCTGGGAGGCACGTATGCAAAGTTAAATATCAATAATGGAAATAGGAGTCCTGATCTGAAATGCTTGGATCTCTAAACTGAATGTGAACAAAACCAAACAAGTAAACAATAAATAAAGGACATCAAAGTGAAAGAAAACTGAGCAGAAATACCTGGGTGTTTTAATTTACTATAATACTCATCACTGAAACAATGTAACACTTTTCATGTTCAAAGTCCTTTTTTCAAACTGGACAATTAATCCTCACAACAGCCTTATGGAAGAGGTAATTAAGTATCATTTTTTCCCTTTCCCCATATGGGGAAACTGAGGTAGGGAGGTTAAGTGATTTGCAGAAGGTGTCAGTGTCAGAGCCTGGATTAGAATTCAGGGTTTCCTGAATCCCAGTCTTGTGCCTAAACCACAGAACCACAGCGCTCTCAGACTTTTTTATACAAACCAGGTACTTGTTTCAGCCCGATAGCTGTGACTTATGCTATGACAGATTTTATTTAGTATATACTGACCAGCTCAATGCTTTTAGCAAGAGAAGTAAGCACAAAATATAAACTAGCATGTAAGGTGCATATTTCCAGAAGTGTTTTAGCTCTCTCTAGTGTGCTTCAGGGGTCAGCCATCCATCTTCTAAGTGTTGGGGAAGGACATTGGAAATATTGGGGGGAACTCTGTCATATTTTTGTGGAAAAACTGACTGGAGTTTTCTGTTCTGGGGGAATGCTGGATCTTCTGCATTCATTTCTTTGGGATTTTTAACTAATTCCTTGACTGCTGGTTTGGCAGAAATCTATAGAAAAACAAGGTTGACAATTTTGGAATATACACCATGTATCTCTAGAATCCTGTAGATGGTTCATTTTGTGTCAGAAGCTTTAGGAACAGGCCCATAATTAAAACATGTTCAGAGTGTATTTTTAAAGAAGGGTATACATGAAACAAAGGAAATACACTAATAATGTGCAAGTGTATTTAACTTTTGTAACAATTCAGATGATGCCAAAAGAGGAAGCAAAGTGGGTGAGTTATTCTTCCACTCTCATGGGACAAGACATTGACGATTCAGCAGGTATCTTTGCAGAGGTCAGGTGCTGGTAACATGACTCCACAGCACCTCATAACAGGATATATGCAACCATCCTCCAGCCTGGAGGCAAGACACCACCATGTCATTACACAGAAATGGAAATATTGGGAAATAAAAAGGAAATAGGGCATGGTAAACCCCAATCTCCTTCCTGCTTATGTCTTGTGACAGGAATGCTAGCAAACATGTGGGCATAGAGTCCATCCTGGACTAAAGACCACAGGAAAGCATAGAAACGACGGGCCATATTGTACTGTGATTTACCTGGTGGAGAGCAAAGATATGAGAAGGAAGTTACCAATAATAGAGGTGGGGAACCAAAGCCTGAGCCCCGCTGCCCTGGGCAGGGGGGACCAAACCCTAAGTCTGAGCTCCGCCCCTGGGGGTCAGGGAAGCCAAAGCTTGAGGGCTTCAGCCCTGGGCAGGAGGGCTCTGACTTTGGCTTCAGCCCCGGGCCCCAGCAAGTGTAACGACAACCCTGCTGACCCCATTAAAACAGGGTCGTGACCCACAGTTTGAGAACCACTGCATTAAGCAATATGAGAACGGCAGGTTGGTCATGACCCGGTGCTATAGGAAAGCACTTCTTATACAAATCCCCTTTCAGTACCTACACACTACCTCTTTCCAAACCCTGGTATCAATACCCATTATTGTGATAATTGTCTTACAATTGATTTGAACTTGGAAATCATCAAAAAGAAGCATTACACCTGAGCCCACGGAAATTGCTCATGTAGCAAAGGCCTGTTTATATAAGATGGTTGGGTGTATGCCTCGTTTAGACCTCTCTGTGGCCTTCCTCTGGGCCTCCTGAGGCAGTTCCTTCTAGGCAGCCATGAGTTAAGTAGGACCTTACTACCCTGTGACTGGTATATCTTATCTCAATTAACATGTTCCTGCTGTTGCCCAAACCTGATCTGCTGTGTGTCTGCCTACCTGCTGACACAGCAACTCACTTGTCAGCTGTAGCTCCATCTGAAAGGTGGACTGCAAATGAAGCAAAACTGGGGAGGAGGGAAGGACGGGGGCAGCCACAGCCCTTTATTATTCCTTATGATGTGTAAAGAGCATCTGCCTGATTTAAAAGCAAAAGGTAACAACATTAGCCTCTCCCCCACCCCCACATTCTTTTCTCTCATCTCTGAAACTTCCGGTTCTTCACTTCCTACTCTTTCTGGAGGACCTAGAAGGGAACTAGATATGTCAGAGGAGCTGTAGCAATTCCACCCTCAGCTGAGTGGCAGGAGATGCTGTCTTAGATGGTATGCTTCATGTAACCAGTAGCTTACCTAAAACTCAGCAACCCCTACCCCTCAGGAGCACTGAAACTGAGGTAACAGTCTCACCTGACATTACCCTTCACGTCTTTCAAATATCTTGCCAAGGTCCTCCTGAAAGAGGAAGCAATGAATTGGGGTGAAATCCTGGACTTGTTGAAGTCAACAGGAGTTTTGCCATTCACATCAACGGAGCCAGGGTTTCACTGCAGATATCTCAAATGCCAAACGCAATAGGGATGGTGGCCATCTTTATACGGCACAAAGGAGCACTAAAGGGCACAAGCAAAAAGAAAGTTTGGGTTTGTAGTTCATGTAACACTGAGCTAGGTAGCAGAGTACAAATTACTTAGGCCTCTATTCTGCAAGATACTTCAGCGTGTGCTTAACTGTAAACTTGTGGATAATCCCATTGACTTCATTTATACTATTCACATGCTTAAAGTTATACAAGTGCTTAAGTACCTTGTTGCATTGGGGCCTAAAAAGCTTAGCATACTGTAGCGCTGGGTCATACTTTTCTCCTACTTACTCTCCCTGGAAATCAATTACATTAGTTGGCAGATATGTCTGCTTCTTCAGGAATCTAAGAGGTACCTTCAATGTTACTTGTTTGCGTGAAAAATATCACATTTGCTATATATAGCGTTCAGATGTTCTGATCTCTAGTTCCATATGTTGTCACATATGAACAAGAGAAAAAAAAATCTGTTCTTTGTGAGAGATTCGGGAGACTAACTCCTGTTCCGAGTTTGAAACAAAAAGTTATCATTGCATAGGGTGCTGTGATGTGGACGTGGGAGATAATCACACACCCAGAGTGATCCTCCTGTAGTCACAAAGAACAAGAACAAGGGAGGAATGGAGTGTTACCTAAGCAGCTTTAGGGGCTCTCTTAGCCTCTCACCTTTAGTCCGGTGCAATAGAGCACACTGTATCAACTCCAGTCCTTAATGTTAAGAGGTCGAGAGGTGGATACTTTGAGAAGTAGGTTTAACAGGTAATACATTGAGGGGCTTGGGAGATAACACTTTGCCATGTTGTTCACACATCCCCACACGTGCCTGGTAGAGGAGACAGGACTGTCCTTGCTTTCCTGAAAGGACAATAACAGTGAAGGAATTCTACCCAGACTTATCATGTCTTACTCTCCACACTTAACAAGTAAGCTTTATTGAAAAAGATAAATCATGATTTACCCATTACCCACCTGCAGCTTACTGGGACTGTCGTAAGGTAGCTGGATAAATTAAAGAATTAAGAGCTGAACACAGCGTGGGTGGGTCCTGAATAGATCACCACAAGAGTTGTGATGCTGCTGCTGAGAACAGGCCATCTTCAAATGCGTGCTGTGGCTTTGTTTTCAATTGCTATAATCCCCCCATGTGAAATACCTTGGCGAATGAGCCAGGCGCTGTCAAAAGCTACTTCTCCTAGCATTGCTGCTGCCTTCACCTTTAGTTTTTGTGCAGTGCGGAGACAGTAAAAACACTTACCCATATGAATTGTTGGGCCTCTCGAAATTTCCTGCTAAGAGTTGCCTACCAGGGATTTTAGTACTATTTCCTCCTTGTCACTGATATGATATTGTCATATGATATTATCGTGCTTGCTATTGAGTAACGAGATGCTGGTTACTTTTCGAGGGACAGTATGACTGTGTCTTTTGCTACTTTCTAGCCACAAGGTCAGGATTACAACCTCCTAATAATACTCAGCATTTATACAGTACTTTGTGTTTCCAAAATATTATGCAAACATTAACTAATTAGTTCTCACAGCACCAATTAGTGGTGAGTAACTGTGAGTATCCCTATTTAAAAGCAAGGGAGACTAAGACACAGAGCTATAGCAGCTTGCCTAAAGCCACACACTGAGTCAGTGGCAAAGCCAAGATTAGACTTCAGGAATTGTTCTTGGCTCCTGGTCCAGTGCATAACCACTTGTCAATGATGCCTTTGGCAAGCAGCCAACATAGCCATTGGAGACAAAATTTGCAAATTTGCAGAAAGGAAGGTTGGAGATCACGTACAATTGCGGCAACTTTACATACAAATTATATATTTGCATGAACAAATGGCTAGTTAGGTGTCTAAATGACTATTTATTCCGGCACTTACCACTTGCATGTGTGCTAATGACACCTGTGTAGAAATATAATTGAGAAAATATCACTGGAAAATATCTTGATTTGAAGCTTAAATGTTCCTTTTCTTAATTTAATCTCATTACTCATAGTAATACCCACTTCTACAACCCTAAATAACTCCTTTCTAACTTTGGTGTTTGCGCCCTTTAAATATTTATATTCCCCACTCCTCGGCAGTGCCTGCTCTTGTAATCTTTCCTCATAGCTCAATCCCAATTTGTCTGAATTAAGGTGACCTTCTTTGTGTATCTGCTATATCCTGAGGCTAAAAAGCAAGCTGCCTCCTCTCACAACCAAGAAAGACACCACTCTGCAGTCAACGACTTATACCACTGTAAACCCAGAGTAAGTGAGCGGAGAAGAGATTGAAGATAACAACATACAAAAGACGTTAAACGTTAAGCATGTAAATAAAAGCTTTGTTGGATCAGGGCCTCTATGCTTGAGGATGATGGTGGGCAAGCAGGGGAAATAGCATGGGCAATGGGTCTGCAGACAATGTAGAGCCGTTGCCAGAGACTCTCTGTGTGTCACATAGAACCTCTGTCCCCTCTGCTTCATATCACATAGTAGCAGTTGGAGCTTGGGTATACCCAGCTGCTGCTAGTCAGATCTGTGGATTCCAGTAGATTTTACAACATACATCCTGTTGGCCCTTGTACTGTATCATCCCAGAATTTGGCGTTAAGTGAGGAGGGAGATACTGCTTTGCTGCGTTTTCTCATTCCATTAACTACAGCTCTTTCCCAGGTTCTCACCGTGGCTCCTAGCATGAGTCTTGGAGCCTGGAACGTGATACATACCTTACTCATGTGGAAGCAGCTCAAATTTCATGAGGAGAGATTGATCCCTCCTGCAGGCAACATGCTCTCCATCCTATTAATTCCCAATGCAGGTCTTTGTTTCTACCCCATGGGAGGAAAATAATGCTCCATCCCTAACCACACCTGGATTTGGAAACAACAAAGCTCCACGTCCAATCTGGCATCTTTAAAAGTAGCTGATTTGCTAACCCTCTCATGAGGACTAAAGCCAGGGTGAATAGGGCTAAAGACTGCAACTTTAATTAGTTTTTGCAAGTTATCAAGCAGAAACCTCACCTGTTCCAAAAAGAAAACTACTGTACTTATTACAAAACCATGTGACAATCACAGCTACTGGGAGGTCAGGTGCTGAGCGGAAGACACTAACCAGTGCCCATGGGGCTGAGGCCTAGGCATGGAAGGCCAGACATGGGGGCTGCCGTCAAGCAATCTCTCTCGCATTCTCCCTGAGGCCACCACAAGCAGGACTGGCTCCAGGCACCAGCGAAGGCAGCAGGTGCCTGGGACGGCCAATAGAAAGGGGCGGCACTCCCTGCGTTACTGGGGCAGCACGTTCGGGTCTTCGGCGGCAATTCGGCGGCGAGTCCTCCATTCCCTCTCTTCCTCTTCGGCGGCAATTCGGCGGCAGCTCAGGCGGGTTTTTCTTTTTCCCTCGCCACTTGGAGCGGCAAAAAAGCTGGAGCCGGCCCTGACCATAAGGGCAGATGATCTCCTGTGAAGTCTTTGCTGGATGAGTCAGGCAAATATATTCCTTCTGAAGGGCACATTATTTAGGTTGGTTTGTTTGGGGAAGACCAGCTATTCTCCATGGCTACATTTGGTTAGACAGAAAAAAAGGGCTGCTCTTATCCCATTGAAATAAAGGATGGGGCCCAAATTGTGTATGTAGGGCATTCTCAGCTCCTCCTACACCAAGATCCATAGCCATGGGAACACCAGACTAAGAGCCTTAGAGTAAATCACAGCAGCCTCTGTGTTGGAAACTCTCATGCTGATTAACAACGCTTAATAAATAAGTTTGAGAGAAAAATTAAATGTGTGAGTCATTGTTGAGCAGTCTAATTAGGGGCCGTCTAACCACATACGCAGTGTGCAGAAAAGAAGGAAATTAAAAAACAAAAAAGAGTATCTATAAGTATAGTGAGAGTAAGCTATTATTATTATTTATTTTATTTACTACTTGTATTACAGTAGTACCTACTGGTCTCAATTGAGATCAGGGCCCCAAAACAATAAGGACCAAAAAAGAGATTGCATAAAATACCCACAATTCAATTCTTACCACAATTCAAGTGGAGATCAGGAGAAAAGAATAAATAGGTGGTGAAGGAAACCTCAGCACATTGGAAGCAGGTTAAATTGTATTTTATTACTTTATCTGGCATTTTTATTTTATAGTTGCAATGCCAAGGTTCAGTCCTGCAACTTTCACTCATGAAATAAAGGTCGCAGAATCAGGGCCTCTAGTTCTAGTACAAGCCTTAGGAAAATATAACTAGGAGATTATCGGTGTTTCTCCTAAGTAGATGATACACAAAAAACTCTGTTAACTCACAAAGAAGCACACATTCATTGAAGTAGGAATCTAACTGGTGCTGTGCCCTCTGTGTAGGCCTTTCAGGTTCTAGACATCGGTGTGAACCAGCACACACATTTTAGAAGGTGAGTTTTCTCTCAGTCACAGATCCTGCACTCGGAAATCCTCTCTCAAGAATGTTGTGACCCAAAACTGCTTCCACTGAAGTAAAATCACCAATTGATTCCAAGGGGAACAGGATCATGCTATGAGTGTTGTGTTCAGCAGCTACAATTCCAGCTGCTTTATAAAATTAAAGCAAAAGCACCCCTTTATTTTCTGACACGAGAGCTCAGATGTCACAGCATGGAGTGAGTATGAGAAATGAACTAAAATAGAATAGAAGTAATTGCATATCATAGGAATATTCAGAAACTGAGGACTGACTAACAGATTAGAATTTAATATGAGATATTTTAATTGTTACCACTTTAGTGTTTAGATTTCCTAAGAATGTGAACACTTATTAATATTCTATACTAATGTTTCAAAGAGATTTTCGGGGAAGCTTTTTTAAAATTCCCACATTCTGAATATTTAATTTGTATTTTATTTTTTAATCCGAGGAAGACCAGGACTTTAATTTCAGATTAATGACATTCTTCATTTGAATGAGAATTTCATTAGATTAGCTTGTGAACTTTTAAAGCAGGTTGTATTATATGTCTAGAGGAAACAATTTGTGTGACAGACTATCCTTCATAATCTCCCTCTTCAGACTTCTGGTAACAAAAGACTCTAAATACTGAAGATGTTTTGTGGGAGGGGAAACACTTTCCAAACAAGTAGTTTCTCTATTCCAGCCCAGGTAACAAAGAGGCCTCGGGAATTGTCAGAGGCCTTGTCAGAACTAGCCTATAGGTTTTAGAGCCACCTGCTGTTTAAGCCATTGGTCAATAGATTAACGGCTGCTAGTACTAAGTGTTTAGAAAAGCAAGTTATGTGGCAGAACAAACAAAATCAACCCACACTTAACACATGTTAATTCAAAATTGAATAAATCTGCACTGGGCACTGTAAAACAATCAAAAAAAAGGGGGAAAGCTCTTTGCACACGCTTGCCCACCAAGCAAAGTATCAGATAAAAACTCTTCGTGGCATCCGAAACAACAAGGAAAATACTCTATTTACTGTGTAAAACTCCCTCGACACATTTACCCACCAGTCTCCTTTCTTTCCCTCGAGTTTTCTCATGCTGGTTTTGAATATGCACCTTTTGGGTGATTTCAAAACCACATTCATATGGGACACGATTATAAAGGTGCTGGAGTAAATCCACAGTAAAGTGCTTTTAGGGATGATCCAATGCTAAAGGACTTAGCTAGCCACAAAAGTAGGTGATTGCACATGCACGTGTGCACCACAGCCTAGTGTACAACAAGACAAAAGATTCAACAAACCACAGCACAAAACATAGATGTTTTCCGTCCCTCGCCTATGCAGGAAGGCCTGTGCTGCTGCTGTCTGAGACTTTCCATTGATGTCACTGTGGGGGTTGGGCTTCCTAGGCTATCTGAGGATGAGTTCATAATGGGTGAGTTTCTTGAATTCCAGATATGTAACCTGAGGAACTGAGATTTGTGTGGCTGTCCTGTGCTATGGTTGGATGAGGGGCCAAATACAACCATAGGGCAACTCTGCTTCCATTATGCATGTGCATCTGACTGCTAGAGTGGGATAAGCACAGCTATCGTGCCCCCCCAGCCCTAATGCCCTCTTCTGTGAGAGCATATTCGGAGCTGCCATGGGGGTAATATCCCAGCATGCAGAAGGTGCACGAGACTTTGAATGGCTGCTCCACTCAAGTCCATTCTCCCCATATGTCGCTGTCACAGTGGTTCCATGGCACAGAGGGCCCGGTGTGGACCTCCCACCACTTCGAGGAATGGAAGGGGGTGGGATTAGAAATGGAAGTTTGTGGTTACACACGCGGGCAAAACTCTGCCCTCATTTGCACCTGTGCAATCCTATTGACTTCAATAGGGATTGTCAGGTGAAATCAAGGACAGAACTTGGAACACAGTGGAATAAGAATTGCAGTGCTGTTTTGTGAGAGACAGCTTAGTATTGGCTGAAATAATTCTCTTTTTGCATTATGATGCACAGAATAACAGCAGCGTGTGTCTCTGTCATGATGGGCTATCATAAAGTCTTCTATGTGCTGTAAGTACGAAGCCAAAAGTCTAAGTGATGAAAACACACGAGAAATGTCTATGTCCCAGCACTGCACGCCCTGTGATAAAAACCTTTTAAATACAATTTGTAAGGGTCCTATGTCAATATAATTAGGAAGAAAAATAAAAGGAGGGAATGTATTAGCATTGTGGTGCCACTAAAAATAGCTCAATGTAATGAAATGAAATGTAAATTAGGTGTTTATATAAACTTTCAAAAACAAAATTTATTAATTAATATTTAATGGTATGTTTTCCAGGTCTCCTCTTCTTGTTTAAAAAAGGAACCCTCCCCACAAACTGCCATCTGTCACATTCCTTATCTTAGTGGCAGTTACTTGTGGTGGGAGACTGGGGCTCTGGGATTTCCTTATGCCATTTGACAATGGAAGATAAAGGTACAGTCTCCATTTTTGCATATAAACAAACACACGCCTGGAGCAATTCAAGGAAACACTTGGATAGCGTAGTTTCACACTGAAAGGGCACCTCCAGTTCACCCAGCTGCAAAATGGGTATCTTATCAATTGGGTTAGGGCAGTCAAAAGCAGTTGGACATGATGCTGGCCACATCATTCCCATATGTACTTTTGGCTATGAAACTGATTTGCCTTAACTGCATGAGCCTGGTGAGCCATCAACTCAGTAGACATTCGATTTTGACTATCTGGTTTCAGGACCTTATCTTGTCATAGGAGTCAAAGCTATTGCTATTTATCTGTCTCATAGGCCAGGCTTCCAGTGGATTTTGGAAAGATCTGGAGAGGCTGTCATTGGAATACTTTCCCATTTTTGTCAGGTAATCTACTTTTCTCAAATTAGGCCCTTTCCCTCTCTTATATTTCATTTTCTGAGTTGAGACTGCAAATCAGTGATTGGTTTATGATTTTCCCCACGTGGTTTATAATCATGGGAGACAGGCTCTTGTAGGCTGTGTGAGGTGCAGATTAGAGAAGTTCCCAGATTAACACGAGTAAGGAGCAGTGGCAGTCCAGTGATGCCTTCCCATGCATTTGGGAGTTCAGGGAAGAGTGCTGGGAAGGAGGGAACCATTGTAGCATGCCCCACTACCCCCAAAATCTGGTGTATTTCTAGGCAGTTAACGTTGGTCCAAACAGGAGTCATATTATTGTTTGTTTTTATCCTAGGAGCACCCATAATGAGTTGAGACCAGTACAAATGTATAAGAAAACACAGTCCCTGCCCCATAGAGCTGACAATCTAAGGGGACAGGAAATATATAAAGGGAGTGGGAAGGGGAGAGTGATAAGACTCAGCCAAAATATATACTTAGCCCAAAACAGTCAGCTGCCCCTTAGGGCACACATACAGCAAGGCATCCCAATAACAGTACCACTTCCAGGAGGCAGGGAAACAGAGGGAACAGCGTGGAGGATCAAATTTTCTGTGTGGATTGCCCAGGATCCAACAGGTTGGAGCATGGTTTCCATGTGGACATTTAGGCCCTGATCCCATAGACACTTACTTAACAAAGTACATGAAAAACCCCACTGGGTCCCAGTGGAGTCTCTATGTTGTTCTAAGGGTTTGAGGGCTGCGGCCCCTCCCGTCCCTAGGGATGCAAACCTCCCGAGGGAAGAATGCAGCTACAATGCTATGAAATGCTCCTTGCAGACCTTGTCAAACTGTTTACCCGCCTCCCATGGGTTTTTTCCACAGTAGGGGAGCATTTAGCCCTACATACACACAGATAAGATAAATGATTTATTGTAGCACAATAGGTATTGCTCTTCTATCAGCTGCCATTATGAAGCTTGAGCTGATGGTTGCAGCAAGATATTTTAATGTTAGGAATAGCTTTAAAAAGACATTTATTTTGGATTCCTAAGCTATGTCAAAGCCCCCTACATTTCTGCAGATAACTGGGGTCAGCAAAATGCTAAGACCTTTTCAAACTCCCTGTCTGCCATCTCGGTAAAGGAAGGCAAAATGGAGAGTTAAAATCAGAGGTCTGTGCACAAAACGAATCTGTCAGGGATCTGAACAGGAGCAGGTCTGAATAGTCTTTAACTCCAAGATATAGTCTCTGGAGAGGAAACATAGCATGGAACCAGGATCATGCACATGTTCTGTAATAAACACACATACATTAGTATATCTCTGTCATTTGTAGCATCCTTTCCCAGGAATGTGGGTGAGCATCTGTCTTTGCAGCTGACGCCAATGCTGGTTTTCAGCCAGTCATTTAGCAAGGTAGTGAACAGGATCTCCTTTGACAGGCATAAACTCCAGCTAGACCTGGAATGCAGTATTCAAGTGGTAAAAATTAAAGAGGTACAAAATGTAGCATTTCTGGTTTGTTGGTTAGTGTCCCTGGATTTCCCCAGGTTGTCAAACTGGTCTGAACAGTGTTAGAAATGGATATTATCTGAATATTCCACCTCCCCTTAATGCAACATTTGCCTTCTAAACACGTTAATTAATGACAATAGCCAAGACAAACGTAGAGTAAATAAATACATTTTTAGATGCTTCTTTGTTTAGAAGCAGAAAACAGTCTATTCTTGGATTTGTTACTTGAGGGTCTTAATTTTTCTTTATTTCCTAGAAGTAAAGAAACCTACATTCAACACGCTGTACTCACTCAAAAACCTGCTGATTCTAATATCATTCCCCCTTGAGGATGTAAAGTTAAGGTATCTTTACAAACAAGCTGATTTTGGATCATTTCATATTCTGTTCGGTGTGCTTGGTACTTTGGAGGGCACGAAGGCAGCACACCTCTCTTGCATTTTTTTTAAAAAAAATCTACACTCATTCATAGTTAATGTAGAGGAACATTTTCCCCAATGCCACACTTATGTTTTGTTTGTTTCCCCTTGAATATGAGGCAGTGAGGTTGGAAGGGGGGCGGGGGTGATGGAAAAGTGACCTAGATCATCAAGGTCTCCTTAACTGTTCAGCAGTGGGAAAGAATCAGAATGCACTCAAAGGGGGGAGAGAGAGAGAAAACAAACCCCAGCTGATGACTGTCCTTCTGAGCCTTTCCAATCACAGGCTAGCAGTTAAAATAATACTCACCTACTGGGCATCCAGTGGAGTTGATCTACCTTTTCTGCTGGGAGGTTCATGTCTAGTCAAGCCTGATTAATCCGATGCAAGCCCTGAGTGATCCCAAATATAACGCATAACAGCTACACCTGTTTATCAAGCCAGTTCATTTCCCTTCCCCTATTCCACACTGAAAAGGAGCATTAATTAAAACAGTAAACAAACGAGCTCCTATTCTAAATCAGAGCTGCAGGCAAAGGAGAGATAACTTAGGCTCTTGAGAAGGGGGATTTTCAGTTAATTTATGGACTCTACTGTCACTCTCAAGGCAAGGGAGCTTACTTAGCTGGGAAATTGAAGCAGACAGGCTTTGTCTAAACATTTCTTTTTTGCAGAATATCTTTTTTTTCCCCTATTTGAATTTTTAATCGGATTCTCATTACATTTTAGGAAGGAAATTGCTAGATTTTTCCAATTTTCTCGTGACTCATGCAGCTTCTTTGTAAAAGGAAAATAAAATCAGTGTTTTAAAAACTGGAGGTATAAAACTGAAGGGTGAATGTGCTTACATCCTTCTGTTATGAGGGGAAATGTTCCCGCATCTATTAGCAAATTATGCCAAACTATGTTGATGTGATGTGGATACAGCTGCATCTTTTATCCTTATTTAGTATTTCAGTAGCACCATAAGTGTGCATATTGCTTTACAGATGTAGATCCTGATCTTGGAATGGCGTCCATGTGGGTGGAACCCTGAGCCCATTTTTAAACCCATACAGAGAGATAGATCCACATGGGTGATGGAGTCTGCCTGAGTAGATGCAGTTGCAGGATGGAGCCAAAGAGAGGAGCTTACAGTATAAGGCCCTGATTTTGCAGGCTGTTCTGCATATATGGACTGCTGTGCCTGTAAGGGTCTGCCCATGTGGAACAGCTTGAAGCATTGGGGCCAAAGGGTCCAGTCCAATTTGTCTTTCTCCCTCCAGAACTCGCAGTGAATATAATGGGAGCGCTGATGGGAATAAGGCAGACAGGATAAGGCCGGATTCTGGCAGTGCCACAGACCCTCCATGCACAGAACTCTCAGGTCCTGTGTGAGACAACAACCTGAAGGGCCGATCCTCCACTGATCGATCACACTGGCAAATCTCCCACACAAATGAGGTTGCAGGGTCAAGGCTTCAATTAGTCTATACATTATTACTATGATTAAAATGAAGACATAAATATACCTAATTTGTTGTTTAATAAACAAAGATAGAAGCAAAGATAAAGAGGCAAGGCCCAAAGAGGACTTACATGTCAGGTTTCCATTGAAAATTAAGGGACATAGGGCTCTCAATTCCCCTTTTTTGTTTGAAAAATCTCCCACCAAATAGCTGCAAAACAACCTAGAGTTTGACTTACTTTACTGTGTTATGAGGTGCTTTTCAAACCACGTGCATGGTGGAAAGTCTTTATACTATGTACAAAACAAAATAATACTGAAATGGAAGATGGTTTAATTTTCTACCATCAAGTATTTGTCATGTAAAGGGCTGTCTCTCTCTGGAATAAAACTATTGTTTTGCAACTTACAGTGCTGTTGGGAC